>NW_024704742.1:95350879-98023379 GCF_018977255.1 Callorhinchus milii
GGAGGAGAGGAGGAGGAGGGGAGAGGAGGAGAGGAGGGGGAGAGGAGAGGAGGAGAGGAGGGGGAGAGGAGAGGAGGAGAGAGGAGAGAGGAGAGAGGAGGAGAGAGGAGAGGGAGAGGAGGAGAGAGGAGAGGAGGAGAGAGGAGAGAGGGAGAGGAGGGAGAGAGGAGAGGAGGAGGAGGAGGAGAGAGGAGGAGGAGGGGGAGAGGAGAGGAGGAGAGAAGGAGGAGGGAGGAGAGGAGGAGAGAAGGAGGAGGGAGGAGAGGAGAGGAGGGGGAGAGGAGAGGAGGAGAGGAGGAGGAGGGGGAGAGGAGGAGGGAGGAGAGGAGGAGGAGGAGAGGAGGAGGAGGGGGAGAGGAGAGGAGGAGGAGGGGGAGAGGAGAGGAGAGGAGGAGAGAGGAGAGGAGGAGGAGGGGGAGAGGAGAGGAGGAGAGGAGGAGGGAGGAGAGGAGAGGAGGAGAGAGGAGAGGAGGAGGAGGGGGAGAGGAGAGGAGGAGAGGAGGAGGAGGGGGAGAGGAGGAGGGAGGAGAGGAGGAGGGAGGAGAGGAGGAGAGGAGGAGGAGGGGAGAGGAGGAGGGGGAGAGGAGAGGAGAGGAGGAGAGAGGAGAGGAGGAGGAGGGGGAGAGGAGAGGAGGCACTCGGGCGCTGCTCTGCCGCTGGAGTTTGACGCCTTTGCTCTGTGCATTCGGTGTAAACGTTAATGAAGGTGTGAGGCTGTCAGAGGGGGAGAGAGAGCCTCTGGACACCGCCTGACGCAGTCCGGCTCCGGCTCCCATGTGCTGGGGTTTGCTGTCCCCCCCACACGGTGCCGGGCAGCGGGAGGGAGTGATATCCCGCCCTCCCCACCCCTCGGTTTGCTGGAGAGCCGCTGGTGTTGGATCCCCAGAAGCGCCTCTCCATTCACCGCAGAGAGGAGGACAAAGAGAGAGGATGAAAATGCTCCGCTTTCGCAGTGCAAGTGTCAAGTCGTTGAACCAGGAGATCAGATGCACCATCAGACTGCTGGACGACACCGAGCTGCCCTGTGCCATCCAGGTACAGGGTCCCAGGCTGTTTGGGCTTCATGTTTTGTTTCAAAGGCAAACACTCACACAAACGCACACTCACTCACACACTCACTCACACACTCACACACACACTCACTCACACACACACTCACACACACACTCACACACTCACTCACTCACACACGCACACTCACTCACTCACACACTCACACACTCACTCACTCACTCACTCACTCACACACACACTCACACACACACACACAAACACTCACTCACTCACACTCACTCACTCACACACACACTCACTCACACACACACACACACACACACTCACTCACTCACTCACTCACACACACACACACACACACACACTCAATCACTCACACACACACACACTCACACACACACACACAAACACTCACACACTCCCTCACATACACACACACTCACACACAAACTCACACTCACTCACAAACACTCACACACCAGCTCAGATGATAATAGCTTCAATGTGATGGGGAGGTTTCCTGTTCAGGTCTTGTACAGTGCAGTACAGTACAGTACAGTACCAATCTGCTGCTTATGCAAAAGGTTTTTGTGTTGTTCTGTTTGCTGAGGATAATGTGATCAGAGCCGCTGCTTTACAATCTGTCCTTTCCACATAGAGAGTAATATTGAGAAGATGCTGTAAGTGTACACTGTGTCCTGTTACAGCAATAGGCTGTAGAGGCTCAGGGTACTGTACTTCCCATTCAAACTGTTGTCAGGGATTTGCGACTCCAAATTGTTATTGCACTTTGTTTCAAACAGGAATCGTGATGCTGAATTCTTGAAACTGTGACAAATTGACCTGCTTAGGATTTAAAGTGCGTGTGTTCACACAGCCCTCGCCCTTACCTGATACAGTGGTATTGTTTTTAAGTCGTAAAGGAAGAGGAAGGTGGTCCAGTATTGGTGTGTTTACCTTG
The DNA here is from genome assembly GCF_018977255.1 of Callorhinchus milii. Taxonomy (NCBI): domain Eukaryota; kingdom Metazoa; phylum Chordata; class Chondrichthyes; order Chimaeriformes; family Callorhinchidae; genus Callorhinchus; species Callorhinchus milii. The sequence goes on from NW_024704742.1 coordinate 95,352,855, forward strand.
TGAGAAACATACACACACACACACACACACACGTGCAGCGTTTGTGGGTTCCCTATAAATCGCAATTTTGTGTTCTTACAGTTTAAAGTAAACAATAATATTTTATAGCGGAATTTCTCTGTGTGTGAGAGAGAAACAGGGAATTCGTTCCAAATTTGTCTTTTGAGCTTAATTTACAGGTATGTTTTCATATAGCACCCTCTGGTGAAAATGATGAATCCTGAATTTAAAATACATGTTTGAGTGCCTACATATAATTTTGGCAAAATTTGCTGATGCACAAATGATTTTTTTGGTCAGTGGCTGTCTGATACATGTGGAAACTCATCTCTACTCGTAAAGATGTACAAACCAAACCGAGTTGCATGCATTCCACCCACATGTGGAAATACCCTTGTACAGGAATGGAATCCCTGCTCACTCCCTGGAGGAATGCATCCTATTTATGAAGACCTTAGACTCAGACTAGCAAGAGCCAAGATTTGGGGACCTGTTTGGGCTTGCGGGATTAACAGGAGCTGAGTGGGAAGAAGCTCTGCCCCCAGCGACTAGTCTGCCATCCAAGACCAAACAATAAACAAGGCTTATGTGCTATCATCAGCAGTGCGCTGGTGAACTGTGGACCTGCCTGGCTCAGCACCCAGACTATTGAGACCACATCAGAGGGTTGACTAAATTCTCACATCCCAAGCCAGTTCAGATCCAAAGAGAGCCCACTTACCTACAACAACAACAACAACAACTTAGATTTATATAGCGCCCTCCACACCGGAGGGCGTCTCAGAGCGCTTCACAGTAACGGATCCTGGGGCCGAGCCAGGGGGAGGGGGAGGAAGGTGACCAAAGGCGCGGTTGAAAAGAAAGGTCTTCAGCAGAGATCTGAAAGTGGGAAGGGAGGGAACGAGGTGAAGGGAGTGAGGAAGGCAGTTCCAGAGCCTCGGGGCATAGTGGCTGAAGGCACGGCCGCCGAGGGTGGAGCGGAGGACTCGGGGGACGAGGAGGCCAGACCTGAAGGAACGAAGGCAACCGGTGTTGTTTTGAGGAGAGAGGAGGTCAGAGAGGTAGGGGGTTACAGAGGAGTGCAGGAATACGAGGGTGAGGATCTTGAAGTCGATCCTCTCTGGGACAGACAGCCAGTGCAGTCTGGCAAGGACTGGGGTGATCGGGGAGCGGAGTTTGGTGCGGGTGAGAATGCGGGCGGCAGAATTTTGAATGATCTGGATTTTATGGATGGTAGTGGATGGGAGACCGGCGAGGAGGGTGTAAGAGTAGTCCAGCCGAGAGGTGACATAGGCATGGACCAGAGTTTCAGCGGCTTTTGGGGAGAGGAATTGGCGGACACAGGCAATGCGACAGAGGTGGAAAAAGGCGGTGCTGGTAAGGGACCGGATGTGGGGGAAGGAAGGATAATTGGGGGTTGAAATTTCTGTGAAGTGCAGTGACTGCGTATTTGTAGGCAAAAGCTAATTTACACACAGCATGCCCCACAAGCAGTCTTGAAGAGAATGACCAATTTATTTGGAGGATTCCTCGTCAGCAAGTATATTGAGTCTAGACCCTTTTTCCCAGTATTTTTGAGATGAGAGATCTATCACTCTGCTTTCTTTCAGAAGTCTCAATTGAACCATAAGGATCATCTAATAATTGCACAAGGCCCATCTCTTTTTAGGCACAGATTGGTGCTGTACATATCAAAAATAAGTGCTTCTTGAATAGTATGGGATAAATATCTTTGCTTTATTGTCATCACTTTATTGTCATCGCACTTTTATGGAATGATTTAATAGAAGCAGAAAGTGCAGGAATAGCACACGGGTTTTCTCTACTTTGGACTCTGACTTTAACTTAGACTCTAAGACTGTCTTAGAGGATTGTTACTGCTTTGAAAATTTCAGTTGATCTGTAATTTGTGTACCAGGTACTGAAGGCAAATATATCTGTCAAATAGCTGATGAGCAAACTTTGAGGCTTGGAATGACAACTGCTTTGAAGGCATTACCTGGGGTCTGGGTTCGGGAATACAGTACACGCTCATATCTCATATCTCTTGTTTTTCTGCACAATCGAGATGTTGTTTAGCTATACTGAACATGGAATATGGATTCCTAGAAACATCACAAAAATATATTACAATCAAGGCATTTAGATTGTAGATTACATGAAGACAGTTTATAACATCATCTGTGTATCAGTTATAATAATTGTTGTGCTTGACATGATGCTTAATCACTTTGTAGCAATGTATCAAATTGCTTCAAAGCATTTACTGTAAAGTGGTGTGACTGAATTTGTAGGTGAATGCAGCAACTAGTTTGCAAATAAACAATATCCCACAAACAGCCATAAAGTGAATGATTCATTTTTTTCGGGGATTGTTGGCCAGGACACCAAGAAAAACTCCTTTCTCTTTTCAAATAGCGTTCATCTGAACAGGCAGGTAGAACCTCAACTTAGCGACTCATCAGAAGGATGACACATCCAACAATACAGCACAACCCAGCATTGCGTAGAATATCAACTGAGACTGTACGAGTTTCGAGTCTGGCCGTGGAGCTTGAACCCACAATCTTCTGACTCACAGGCGAGAGAACTACCAACTGAGCGAGGTTGACATGCAGCCTGGACTGTGATCTCAAAAGTAATTGTATTATTGAGAAGTCGATGAATGGAATCAGGTTGTTGGTAGCTGTTATATGTGCGTGGGTACCTTATCAACTTATGTTAAATTATTAATGTCTGGGATAGAACAATAGTAGGCCTCCTTTGTAACATTGTTTGCTTAGAAGTAATATAAAATACAGAATTAATTCACATCTGTTGTTGATCAATCAATCAATTGAATGATGTTTAAAATCACATGTTGTTTGACTTCATGCTCACCAAGATGGTAGCCTACTCTTCTTCAGTCATTGTCAACTTGTGTGATCTCAGACACTGTGTCATCAGGCGCTTAAAAGCACAGATTCAGGCAGAGCCTATTCAGTCCATCGAGTTTGCTCCGATAGTTGATAAGATCAAAGAGAATCTTTTAATCTATTTCCCGCCTTTTCTCTGTATCCCTTCAACCCTTACTTTCCAGCTATCTGTCTTACATGCCAATTGATTGTGCCTCTATGGCTTTCTAGGGAAACCACATGATCCATCAAAGCTGAGCCTGTCCTTCCCTAAGAAAGCTGATGCATTGCTGGGCAATATCAACTGAAAGCCAATGTAATCAACTAATTCCCTTTTATGGGATGGATCTTTGGAATCACCTGTAATGATTTGCTTTGGCTGCTGCAGGAGTGTATTAGAACATGCCCCATCTCCATGTCATTCTGCTGTTGATATTGATTATGCCATAGATTTGGCCATGGGTGTTTAAGTTGCCTTGAACTGAATGTGGTTTGGCACCAAATGCAGAGCCAACAAAACAAGGCAACATTGCATCCTGGAATGAATGATTAATGGTACTGTACCATATTATCACTCTGAGCTCATCCTGTTTTTTCCTTCACTCACAACCCCCACCCCCGCCTCCAGCCATCCAGTCCATCCAAGATAATTGGCAGATCAATATTCAGGTACCAAATGCTCATAAATGTATTCTGGATGAGACATCCAGTCAGCCATGGTGCCACTGTGGAATGTCTCTGAGTGCTTTATGGCTTAACAGTTATCTGACATTATTGAAGAAAACATCTTAAGTACTGAACAAGGTGACAAATGAGAGTAATAGATGCCTGATTCTTTTTAAAACAAATAGTGTAAGTCCTTTCCCACCAATTTACCAGGTCATTGATAATATTGTGGTTTAGTTTGATGGTGCTTATGAAACAAAGAACATCCTTTTGTTTTGTGAAATAGATGGCTATTGTGTCACACTTTGATGTTTATTTAGTCCAGAGAACAACATTTTGGCTGATTTTTCTTCCTTGTTATTTCAAAAGTTTTGCTGATAAGAAATAATAATGAAATTCTTTATTTGTTTTGCATTACATTACATACTAGACTATAGTAACAAAAAATGTTTGTATTTGTTTTAGTGAATAATGCTTTGGCATTCTTTCCCAGTGTTTTATTAAATCACCTGCTCAGCCCAGTTTTAGCCTTAGGTGTTTGTAGAAGCGCACAGTGGGGAAATATCAAGAGAGACTTACTTTCTATTGGAGTCCCGTAGCGTAGTGGTTGGCGCGCTCGCCTCCTAAGTGATAGGACCTGGGTTCAATTTCTGGGCAGGGTGAAACCATAGGCAAGTTTCCTTACTCCACACGCTTCTGTTTAACTAGCAGTAAGTAGGAACCTGATTAGTCGATTTCCTGGGGTAAAGATCCCTCCCCCCAAAAAAAATTGTCACTCAGTCCCTGATGGTTTGTTATGGACACGCTCTGTTGTGTGCAATTGGCTTCCGTGTTTCGCCCATAAAATACACTGTCAATTCACTTTACAAAATATTCTGTGAATTGCTTTGAGATGTCTCAACAATGCGATAATAATAATAATCCTTGCATTTGATTTAACGCCTTATCACTTCGTCCACACGTCTCAAAGCGCTTCATAGAATATACTGTAAAGTGAATTGATTATATTTTGTGGGTGAAATGCGGCAGTCAATTGCACACAAACAAGTGTCTGACAAAGTCGTTGATTGAAGTGACCAATTTATTATTATATTATGAAAAGACACTATATCAAATGCAAGGATTATTATTATTATAGCCTTATCCCAAAGGAAAGCTGTTGAATTTATTTTTTGGCGAAACCCAGATATGTAGTGTGAATTTTTGCATCTAACATTGTGGTACTTGCTTTTGGCACAAGGTGTCATTTTTGTTTAAGATGTGCTTGAAATAGTTGTGACGTTTCCAAAGGGAAGACAAGCGCAGCCACTGACAAGTTTTCTCTGCTAAGGTGGGGTTTTTGTGATTTTTTTTCCCCTAGTGCAGCTAATTTTCACCTATAAAGTTTATTTTCTGTAAACAAAATCACAGGGCATCATTATTGAAGACATGTCATAATAAGTACAACTGTATCATGTAAACAGTGGCACTGCTGGGATAATAGTGGTTAATTGCAGTTATTTTCTTGCAGGAATGAGTGGAGGAAAGAGTAACATTGAATCTCAGCCGTTTATGTGAAGTTCTGTTGTAAAATTATATATAGTGGTGTGATGAGAATAACAATAATCCTTGTATTTTGATAGAACACCTTATCCCTTCATTGAGATGTCTCAAAGTGCTTCACAAAATATACTCCCTAAGTGAATTGAGTATTTTTTGTAGGCGAAACGCGGCAGCCAGTTGTGCATAGCGGTGTCCCACAAACAGTTATGGATTGAGTGACCAAATTTTTTTTTGAGGAATTATTACTCCCGGAAAGCAATCTGCCAATCAACTAAAAACCGGGTTCCTGCTTACTGCGCTTTCAGTCACTACTCCCTAAAACTCTGGAACACTCTCCCTCAATCCGTCCACCTTGCCCTCCTCTCTCCCCTTTTTCAAGTCCCGCCTGAAAACCTTCCTCTTCAACCCGTGACAAAATTATTATTATTTTATATTTTATTTTGAAGGGATAATTAATTATCCCCAAATCAGGTGGAGAAAAGGAGGAGAGAGAGAGAGAGAGAGCGAAGAGAAAAGGAGGAAAGAGAAAAAGTGAAGAGAGAAGGAAATTGAGGGGGTGGGGGGAGAGAGAGAGAGAGAGAGAGAGAGAGAACAAGGGGCAAAATACAAGGATCTGAAATTCCTTCAGGCCTTCATGTCAGTAATGCCACTATTGTTAATAAAAAACGAGAAAGCGGTTAGTGAAGAACATAGCAGCTTCCATTCATCTGGACTGTTCTCTGTTCCTTTACAAACTGAATAAAAATTGTCACTGTACAAAATAACAACTCTCTGTGGTATAAATACAGTATTCATAGACTTTTAAACAGTTGCAAAAGTTGACAAAAATATAGATTTAAGGCAAAAATTGTTCGACAATTCTACCCCCAAAATAATATACCTTTCCCCAGATGAATTATCCTTTTCTATAATTTAGCAATCAATTGATAGACTCCAAGATGCTCTTGTCGATGCGAGTGATTATGGACATTATGATGGCAATGGAGAGATTAGAAGCAACCTCTTCTAGTTTTTCATCCTCATTCAGCAAGACGGCTGAATATGAAAATCAGTTTCATTGTGGATATAATCAACTTCTGGAATGTCTGTAGCTAACATGCATTTCTGCCTTTGGCATTTGGAGAATATTGTGTTAGCTTTGCCTTCATTTCTGGTTTATAGAACTATTCTTGTTTGACTGATAGTGCAAATAATTGCATAGCACCAACGAATTATCACTTTCCTTTTATTTGATTATTTTCCAATGAATAAATGCTGTGTTTGTAAATCATAAGTGAAACTACACAAAGGTAATTAAATTGATGAATAATAGTTTGAGGCGATTTGTGATTATTAGTATGTAAATACAGTCTTGCTCATAGCAGCATAATGAACTGAAATGAGAACAGAACAGGGATGTAGAAATGAAGATTTAGGCTTTTGTCCATTTCTTTTCGTACAGACCAAGGAAACTTTAAAAGCTTCAAATATTGCTGGACGTACACATCCAGCTTGTGCTGGTTTCTTTTCAACAGCTTAGCCCTCCTGAAGCTGTGTGCCAGCTTGCTATAGATGTAGGAGCTGTCTTTATTTCTCATTTCCTTTGTTCCATTTCATGCAAAATAACTGGTTCATATTTGATTCAGAGAGGAAAGCCCGGGTGACAAAAGCATACACTGAACAATAAGACAAGGGGTTGCAAACATATAGAGGATTGCAACAGAATAAACCAAATGAGCTAATAAAATAAGTGTGCCAAGGTTGCTTAAAGGTTTGGTTCTGTTGAAAAGTGCTGTTGTGACTTTGGTTGACTCCTCAAAGGTAAATGAATAAAAATCAGAGGAACATTTGGTTAATTGTTGGGAAAGTGGCAAAACAATGTTTATTTGATATTGGGTAAAAAAAAGTGTAAGGCTTGCAATGGCATATTGTGGCCCAGTATGAAGCTAAACTGCTTACATATCCTTGTTGACTATGCAGGTGTTCGAAGCAGGAGCAATATGTTTGCAGACTGGCCCATAGCTTTCAAGATAAATGGTACTAATGCCTTGACATCCTATTTTCCTCTGTTTTCCCGCCTCTATTATTTAATTCAATTGATTTATTTTCTCACCATCTGCTTTGTTCCTTCCAGACCACACATCATTCCCCAGTTAAAACGGTGGGGGAGTCATGATATCCAGAGGTTTACCCATATTTAATTGCTAGGAGCTGATTAATAATTATGACTTGATTTTGCTAGAGAAGAGCCTAACCTCCAGTTAACAGTGCTCTTTGATGTCCTGGCTGGCATATGAAGTGCCTTTTGTTCGGAACGAAGTGTAAGCCTGCAATCAGGTCACTGGAATTGTGCATTGGAACATTGTCCACTATGCTATTGATTTTGTTACTAACTGCTCTCCATCGTTGGGAATAAGTGCTCAAGCACATCCAGGCACCTGCATGATGTCTGTCTTCAACCAATTTGTGTTTACCCGGAGCATATGGTTGAGACCTTTTTGCCGCTTCTTACTGTGTGCTGCCCATTCATTCCGCTCAGCGATCTCTGGCCTGCTCTATGTCCCCCGCCCTGTCCGCCGCACCATTGGAGGCTGGGCCTTCAGCGTCTCTGCTCCTTCAACAACAACAACAAATTATTTCAAGGCCCGCCTCAAGATCCTCCTCTTCAATAAAGACTTTGGTCACCCTCCAACCCCTACCCTCCCTGCCCTCTACCCCTACTGATCCCACCCTCAGCTCGGGTGTGTATCCGTGACTGTCCAGTGCATTGGAACATCCTTCCGACATTAAATGTGGTATACAAATGTAATTTATTGTTGTAATGTGCAATATTTTGAGATAGGTATGAAACCTTAGTCCAAACATTGCCCATACACTAGAAGAAATATAGCTTGAGGTAGTGATATGCACCAATTATTCAAAGTCACTGGAAACATCCTCTCTGTTTAGATTCCCTGTGTCTCCTTATCCCCTTGATCTCGCTGCTGCTTTTGATGCTGTTGACCATCCATCCTTCTCCGTTTCTCCTCCCTAGTACACCTCCATGGCTCTACACTTTCCTGGTATCATTCTTACTTGTCCCAGTGTCTTCACTATGTCTCCCAATAATGGCTTCTCTTCCTGCCCTCACATGATGTCAACCACAGGCATATATATGCATGTGGATTACAATCAATTTTACCTTCACCTTTGCCGCTGGGACTGTTCTGAAAGACTGCACATTGTACATTAATTCCCAAATGATTCTCGACTTTCACAAATTCCACATCAACAAAACTGAGGCTATCCAGCTCGCTCCCATCAGCGTCTCTTCACCTCGGATGCTGACTGTATTAACCTTCCCAGTGGCTCACTCCAACTCATAGATCCTTTTTGAAACCTCAGTGTTTTGTTCGATCCTTAACTCTCCTTCAATCTACCATCTGGGCTCTGACCAGGGTTTGCTTTCTTTCATCTCAGCATCATTGTCTGTTTTCACTACTACCTCACTCCAATGCAGTCAAACCCCTCAATAATGCCTCTGTCACTTCCAGATGTCTCCATTACCTTGCTTACCAGCCTCCCCAATTCCACTCTCCACAAGCTCCATATCATCCAGAAGTCCTCAACCCACTTTCTCTCACTTGCCCACTAGCATCCGTGAGTCCATCGCCTTCTTCCTCACTCAACTCCACTGGTTCCCATTTGCCAACAAATCAATTCTGAGGTCCGTGTCTTTGTCTTCAAATGCTTCCACAGTCTTGCCCACTGTATCTCTGTGATCTCCTGTTACTCCCCCTACTCTGCACATTCTGGTCTGTTTTATGCCCCTGCCTGTTCAGCCCCACAATCAGTGGACAAGCTTTCAGACTTTGGCCGCCTCTACCTCTCAATTCCCAATCTGGCTCTCCATCTTTGTAAAGTGCTTTGGAATGATCTCCTTACATGAAAGGTAAAATTTAATTACAAATTGTTGTTCTTTCACATTGATGCTAACTAATAATAAGCTATTACAATAGCTTCTACGCATTCTTCTATTATCTTTCCTGGCCTCCAGCTGTTCGAGAGTACAGACAAATAGGATGGAAAAATCTGCAGTATGGTTTCTGAGACTACCCTTACTATATTTTGTTGATTATCTGAAGCAATTTATGGTTGAACCTAATTATCCAGGCTAAGTGTCTAATCATGCTATTTAGACAGAGAAAGTGCTTGTGGAGATTACTGTAGTAAGAAAGAAAGGCAAATAGAGCTGCACTTCATGCAGGTTGGATTGAAAAAAGTGAAAACTTCTTTTCCCAGGAAAGATACTGATATATTTGTATTTTTTTAACCTTTCAATGAATTCAGCAGGTTGGGAAGTAATTCAGTCTGAGAGGATGTTTGAGTTAAGCTGATGCTCTGCTTGAAAGTTGCCCTGCTTTCATAGAATCATAGAATTATACAGCACAGAAGTAGGCCATTCAGCCCATCGTGTCTGTGCCTGCTCTTTGATAAGAGCTATCCAATTCAATCCCTCTCCCCTGCTCTCTCCCCAAAGCCCTGCATACTGGTCCTCCTCAAATAATTATCTACTTCTCTTTTAAAAGTTGATATCGAATTGGCTTTCACCACCCTTTCAGGCAATGCATTCTAGATCCGAACAACTCGTGTGGAAAAATTTCTCCTCACCTCCACTCTGTTTCTTTTAACAACTATTTTAAATCAGTGACCTCAGGTTACTGACCCACCCGCCAATGGAAAAAGTTTCTCTTTGTTCACCCTATCAAATCCCATCATAATTTTGAAAACGTCTATTAAGTTTCCTCTTAACCTTCTCTGCTCCAGGGAGAATAATCGTAGCCTCTCTAGCCTCTCATGGTAACTGAACTCCCTCATTCCTGGCACCATCCTGGTAAATCTCCTTTGCACCCTCTCCAACGCTTTGACATCCTTCCTAAAGTGTGGCCCAGAACTAAACACAGTGCTCTCGGTGAGGCCTAACCAGTGTTTTATAAAGGTTCATCATAACTTGTTGACTTTTGTATTCTATACTTCTACATGTAAAGCCTCGTATCCCGTATGCTTTTTTAACAGCTGCCTGTCCTGCCACCTTCAAAGATTTACTTACATGAATCCCCCGGTCTCTCTGTTCCTTCACCCCTTTTAATATTGTACCATCAGCTTATATTGCCTCTCCTCATCCTTCCTCCCAAAATGCATCACTTTGCATTTCTCCACATTAAACTTCATCTGCCACATGTCTGCCCATTTTACCAGTCTGTCTATGTTCTCCTGCAGTTTGCTACTATCCTCCTCACCATTTACTACTTTCCTAGCTTAGTATCATCTGCAAACTTGGAAATTGTATTCCCTATGCCCAAGTCCAGGTCATTTATATACGAGACTAGACTTAAGAGTCTAGTCCTCTGATTTTCTTGCCCCACACATCACTGACATCATAAACCTGTCCCTCTCCTCTGGCTCTGTCCCCATTCCATTAAAAACTGCCATCATCACGCCCACCCTGAAAAAACCCTCCCTTGATGCGTCGCAGCTATCAAGCTACCGGCCCATCTCCAACCTCCCCTTTCTCTCCAAGGTCTTGGAAAGAGTTGTCGCCTCCCAACTGCGCTCTTTCCTCTCCACCCATTCTCTTTTTGAACCCCTTCAGTCAGGTTTCCGTGCTGCTCATAGCACAGAAACTGCCCTGGTCAAGGTCACCAATGATATCCTGACTATCTGTGACCAGGGCTCCCTCTGTCTCCTCGTCCTCCTCGACCTATCGGCAGCATTCGATACGGTCGACCACGCTATCCTACTCCACCGCTTGTCCTCCCACCTCAACCTTCAAGGCACTGTCCTTGAATGGTTTAGCTCTTACCTTTCCCACCGTCTTCACTTCGTCTCAACGAATGGCTTCTCCTCCACCCCCCGTACTGTCTCATGTGGTGTCCCTCAGGGCTCTGTCCTCGGTCCCCTCCTCTTCACCCTCTATATGCTCCCCCTCGGTGACATCATCCGCAAACATGGGGTTAACTTCCACATGTATGCGGATGACACCCAACTCTACCTTTCCTCCTCTACTCTCAACTCCACGACCACCGATGTCCTGACAGCCTGCCTGTCCGACATCGAGTCCTGGACGAGAGACAACTTTCTTCAGCTCAACGTGCGAAAAACCGAGGCCCTCCTGATTGGCTCACGTCAGCGCCTCCGCACCTCAGGCGCTGACACCATCAGCATCCAAGGCTGCACTCTCCACCTCTCAAAGCCAGTCAGGAACCTCGGCGTTTTGTTCGACCCTGAGCTGTCCTTTCTCCCTCACATCCGCACCACAACTGGCACCGCCTTCCATCACCTCCGGAATATCGCCAGATTACGGCACTACCTCACCCCTCACGCTGCTGAAACCCTGGTTCACGCCTTTGTCACCTCAAGGCTGGACTATGGGAACTCTCTCCTCGCCGGCCTTCCCGCCACCTCCCTCCACAAGCTGCAGGTCATTCAGAACTCTGCAGCTCGTGTACTGTCCCGCACCAGGCTTCGGGACCACATCACTCCTACCCTCGCTCGCCTCCACTGGCTCCCCATCCCCCAGAGGATTGATTTCAAGATCCTCATCCTCACCTACAAGGCCATTCACGGCCTTGCTCCCTCCTACCTCTCCAACCTACTATCCCCCTACCTACCTGCCCGTACCCTCCGTTCCTCTGGCTCCGGTCTGCTCCACGTCCCCCGCCCCAACCGCCCTACTATCGGTGGTCGGGCCTTCAGCCTCTCAGCCCCGAGGCTCTGGAACTCCATCCCCCAGTGCCTTCGCCTTGCTTCCTCCCTTTCCTCCTTCAAGGCCGGTCTCAAAACCTTTCTCTTTGACCGTGCCTTCAGCTCCCCTCTCGACTCTCTTCCTCCGCCTCGCTCCCTCCCTTCCCTCCCCTCACCCTGACCATTTCCCCCTCCTCTCTCCCTCCCTTCCCTCCCCTCACCCTGACCATTTCCCCCCTCCTCGCTCCCTCCCTTCCCTCCCCTCACCCTGACCATTTCCCCCAATGCTCGGGTCATGACCCAACTGTGCAGCGCCTTGGGACGTCCTCCTGACGTGAAAGGCGCTCTATAAATGGAATCTTGTTGTTGTTGTTGTTGTAGTGGTATTGCAGGCTGCCTTTATATAGCATTACTGAAGTAGGAAACACTATTCTGTTAGGACATTCAGTATTTATAGCTTTTTATACTATTTATGTTCAATCCTATAGGCAGATGGGCTATTTTATATAGAGAATAATGGTCTGGTTCATGCTTTAATTGCCTACTGCAAGTGTAGATAGCTTACCAGTTCAGAATATTCTATTTATGTTTGAAAACAAGATGTACAGTATATTCATTCAGTAAATCTCTAGATTTCACAGTGCTCTGTTGAGGTTATTCATGACACATTTGTGTTGAAATGAAAATAAAATGATGCAATATTTGTCCTGTTTTGACTCGTCCTTAGTCAGATATTCTGTCACCACAAGCCATTTCTATTTACCACTGGAGGCAACAAACGATCTTGAACTGGGCAATATGACCTTCAATGATTCTTTTTCAAGAGATGTTATTATATTTACTCAATTAGTTATTTGTTTCATTACATTATGTGGTGGCACTGTTCCCACCCCCTCAAAACAGCTGTCATCAATCCCATCCTCAAAAAATCTTCCCTGAATCCATCCCTACTCTCCATCTCCTACCTCCCATTCCTCTCCAAGGCCCTGGAATGAGTTGTTGCGTCCTAGCTTCACTTTTTCCTCTCTCTTCAATCCCTCTCTGAACCCCTCCAATTGGGTTTCTGTGCTGCCCACAGCTCTGGTCAAACTCACTAACAACATTCTGAATATCTGTGACCAGGGCTCTCTCTGCCTCCTTGTCCTCCTCGACCTCTCTGCTGCCTTCGATACTGTCAACCATTCCATCCTACTACACCACCTCTCCTCTCAGGTCAATCCTTGCAGACCTACCTTGGCCTGGTTCGAATCCTTCCTCACCCACCATCTTCACTTTGTCGCCACTAACGTCTTCTCCTCCAGCCCCCCCCACCATCACAGTGGTGTCCCTCAGGGCTCTGTCCTTGGATCTCTACTTTTAAATATCTACATGCTCCCTCTTGGTGACATCATCTGCAGTCATGGGTTCATCTTCCCCATATATGTGGGTGACACCCAACCCTACCTCTCTGCCTCAATTCCAAGACCACGGCTGTTCTCACAGACTGCCTGTCGGATAACAAGTCCTGGATGAGAGCTAACTTCCTGCAGTTGAATGTCAACAAGACCGAGGCCATCCTGCTTGGCTCCCGTCAGCGTCTCAATACTTCAGGCGCTGACAGCATCTCCCTCCATGGATGAACTCTACATCTCATGGAGCCAATATGGAATATTGGCATCCTGTTCGACCATCGACAGTCCTTCATAACCCACATCCATGCCATGACCTGCTCCCCCTTTCCCCACCTCTGCAACATTGCTCGGCTCCGCCACTGACTCACACTGCAGGCCGTCGAGACCCTCATACACGCATTCATAACATCCAGGTTTGAGTACCCAAATTCCCTTCTTTTTGGCCTCCCCAACTCCTCCCTCCATAGGCTGCAGATCATCCAGAATTCAGCAGCCTGTGTCCTCTCTCGCACCAGGCTCTGTGACCCTATCACCCCCATCCTTGCCCGACTCCACTGGCTTCCCATCACACAGAGGATGCAGTTCAAGTTCACTGGACCTCAAAGCCCTCCATGGCCTTTCTCCCCCTTACCTCGGTGACCCCCTACCAAGCTGCTCGCTCCCTCCGCTCAGCGGGCTCCGGCCCGTTTCATGTCCCCCTCCTCACCCGCCCCACCATTGGCAGGCAGGCCTTCAGCCACTTCCCCCCACCCTCTGGAACTCCTTCGAGCAGTACCTCCGCCTCGTCCTCTCCGTTGCCTCCTTCAAGACCCGTCTCAAGACCCTCCTCTTCTAATGTGCCTTCGGTCACCCTTCTTCCCCTCCTGCCCTCCACACTCCCAGATCACGACCCCCAGCTCGGGTCCGAAACACTGATTGTCCAGGGCCTTAGGACTTCCTCCCAATGTGAACGGCACCATACAAATGTTTTTTTTGTTTGTTTTTTTGTTTGTTTGTTATTGAACCCATTCAACCCAGTCCTAAATTAATTTTGATGGTAACATAATTTTCCTAACTTCACACATTGCATTGAAAATACTGAATATTTGGTATTTGCTTTTGGCTCCTGTACAAAGTTTCTATTTACAATTTTATTTGCTTCATGTCTTACAGTTCTGAATTGTATGTTTATGTATTTTCAAAGCAACTTTGCTGAAAAAAACTCAACTAATGTTGTCCATCTTACATCTGAGATTAACCTAATTTTTTACTGCTGGAATCTTTTGGTTAAGTTAACTGTTAAGTTAAGTTAGCTCCAGTTAACTGGAGTCCTGTAGCTCAGTGGTTAGAACACTCGCCTTGCAAGCGAGACACCTGGGTTCAATTCCGGGCAGGGCAAAACCTTGGGCAAGTTTCCTTACTCCACACGCCTAATAATAATCCCTCCAAAACAAAACAATAATAAATTGGTCATTCTCAATCCACGACTGTTTGTGGGACACTGCTGTGCCCAATTGGCTGCCGTATTTCGCCCACAAATATACAGTCAGTTCACTTTACAATATATTCTGTAAAGCGCTTTGAGATGTCGAGAAGACGTGAAAAGCGCTATATTAAATGCAAGGATTATTATTATTGCCAAACCATTAGAGGAAATGTGCATCATTTAAACCCTAGGGGATAGAAATAATGAAACTAGTGTTGCTGGAATGATCTGCATTACACTGCACTGAAATGGATCGCAAGAGCGTGAAACACAATCGATCCCCATTTCACTGGTTAATGGAAAATATTATCTAGCTTTAGTGAATAAACAAAAACTGATCAGACTCATCTCGCTGGTACTTCTTGTCCTGATTCAATCATTTGAGATCGGAAGAGTAAAAATAGCAAAACACTCTTTGATTCAATGAATATGGTGACTTTGTCGCCACTAACATGGAAAAGTCCACGGGCAAGGTTTCTGTTTACCATAATCTCTCAGTTCAAGTGAAAATAAACAGTTTTAAATATTTTATACATTGTACTTCACAATCACTGAAATACTGTTATTTTTCACACTGTTTGCAGAGATCTTTCTGTTGAAAACTTCTGTGATGACAGTCTCCATTCATTTCAATGCATGTGTAAGGCAGAGTATTTGGAACTGAAGATCTTGGATCCTGTGTGTTCAGTCTCCCAGCCAGTATATCTTTCGGGATGGGGTAATCCCTGATTGCCTCCCAGACTGATATGATGTGACAAGCCCCTTTGAGATGAATAGATCTTCTCTGGGCCTTGTGGGACTATTTCCATTAACTGAGATCACTGGAGAGACCAAGGAGAGAAAGAGATCTGAAATTGCAATACTCTGAGGTTTGAACGTTGGCAGTACTGAATTGCAATCTTTGTCTGAGGTGATAAGGAGAGCACTGTGAACAGAAATTACTCCCGAGAACATTTTCATTCAGTTCTGAAAATTTATTTCAGTCACTGTAGCTTGGTCTCATAGTTTATAGTAAAAGCATTTCTGTTGCATACTTATTGTGTTTTTTTATTGTACATTTTACAATACAATACAAATTTACATTTGTGTAGCACTTTTCACATTGGGTGGATGTTCCAAAATGCTTAATAGTACTGACTGGGCACCTGAGTGGTGGGGGTGGGTGGGAAGATTACCAAAAGAGGTTGGACTTATGATGAACCTTGAGCAAGGTGAGGGAAGGGAGGGAGGGAGGGAGTTGGAGGGACTCCGGGATGGAGTTCCAGAGAGTAGGGGCAAAAAGGCTGAAACCCCACCCGCTGATGATAGGATGGGAGACATGAAGCTGGACGGTGTTCGCTGAGCAAAGGGAACGGGTCGGCAGGGTTCGAGGAGATCACAGAGGTCATGTGGAGCAATATGTGGAGGGATGTAAAGATGAGGTATTTTGAAATGCACCAGGACAATAACAACGTATTTATACAGCACTTTAACATAGGTTAATGTGTCAGAGCTCTTAAAAAGACTTAGGCATTGAACAAGGGGGAAGGGACCATCAATGAGGTTGAAGAGGTAAGTTTTTGGAGGGGATTTAAAGACTGATACAGAGGGGATCGAGGCAGACGGGTAAAGGGAAGCAGTTCTAAAGGTTAGTGGCATAGTTGCTGACAGTCACTAGACAAAGTGTCAAAGAAGAAACGCTGCATTCTGTCTCTCTCAAGTTTATACTCCTGGGACTCGAATGACTCTTCGCTTTAACTAACGTCACCCAGGAGAGAACATCCACTCATTTGAACGGGGACTGGCAGGTCAGTTTAGGAGCCGTTCCGGATCTGGCTCACCCAGAAACATGCCATTCACGACATTGGGGCTTGGCACTATTCATTATTATTTGAGACTAACATGGGGAACAGCTGACAGTTGTGTGAACCAATGTACTCTTCATTTAGTTAAAAATAAAAAATCTGGGGACGGAGTGTCATTACAGACTAAAACATTATCCTTTTACTGCTGAGAACCAGGATTAGATTGCAGCCCAGACTGACAATCACCTTTCTCATCAAACGGCCACAATGTTTGTGGATTGAATGGTTGTACAGCATGGATGTGGGTCGTTACATTGGCTGTTTTACTCAGGCCACACAGAAGTTGTCAGTTTAGTAATTGTTCATATTAGAGCACTAAAGGGTGGACTGAAAACTTAGATCAATTCCACCTTTTGAAGTAACACACCCAGGATATGACCATAGGTGAGCTTGTCTACATTTTTTTTAAAAAAGTGTTTTTTTTAATAAAAGGCAACCTTGCTGCAAAGTGTCTGGCCTCCTGATCAGGGCAGCTGTCTCACCAGATGAGACCAACCTGCCAGTAATTCACTCTTCCGTCACTTCCAATTATCAGTGAAATTAAGTTGCATTATTTAAAGAAAAGAAATTGTTCTTCATTAGTGCATTAATGCATTTGCTATGTGGGAGCGTTCAATGGATTTCAGGTCACGGGTCGAGCACTAGGCTGTAGAAGGGACCTGTGTATAATGTACCTAAAGCTTCACTGAGTGCCACATCTGCCAAAGATCCATGCAAACTGATACTCATAGACCAGGATAAACTGTCATTAAGAAACCATAAATTAGATTATGCACATTAACGCAGAATGAAATTCTATCCTGTGCTCTGCTTGTTATTCTTTTTCAGCTCCTTACCACATTATCATCATTGCTGGAATTGCTTGCTTGGATCAAGAATGGAAGTTTCTGCTGCATGATTAAGCGGTGCTGGGTCACGCACAGTAGTGTGACCCTTCTCTGTAGCCAACCAGCCATAGAATCATGTTGAAAAAACACACTGGCATCAGTAGTAGAAAGGAATACACAATAGAAGAGGATGATGCTTTGCTAAGGAAAGTTTTTTAGCAATGTGACTACATTTGCAGATGACACAAAGCTAAAGAAGGTGGTTGACTGTTAAGATAAACAAGATAGGCTACAGAAGGACTTGAACATACTTGGGAATTGGGCAGATTAATGAAATTCAATGCAGAGAAATGCAAAGTGCTTCGCATGAGGACAAAACATCCAGGAAGGGACAATTATTTAAATGGAAAGAAAATAATCTGTATGGAAAATGAAAAGGACCTAGGTGTCTTGATTGACAATAAATTGAAGCTATCCCATCATTAGCAGTGAGTAAGGCAAACCAGATGCTGGGTTGTATTAAAAGGGCAATATTGAGCTGAAATAGTGGGGTAATCCTGCCACTTTTAAATCACTGGTGTGACTGCACTTGGAATACTGTGTGCAGTTCTGGTCACTGCAATATAAAAAGGATATTGCAGCAATTGAGAGGATACAGAGGAGGGCAACCAAAATGATTGAGTGGATGGAGGGACTGGAATACAAGAAGTGATAGGTAAACTGGACGGACATGTTCCCACTGGAGAAGAGAAGGTTGAGGGGTGATATAATGATTGCAGTCTTTCGGATTCTGAAGCGACTAGATAATGTAGAAAATGATAAGCTGTTTTATCTTGTACTGAACGGTAGAACCAATGGCCATGGCTTGCGATTGAAGACCAAATCTGACTACTTCAGTGAGCGAGGAGTAAACTTATGGAACAGGCTCTCTAGGGAGACAGTGGAAGCAGAAAGTGTTGTTTGTTTCAAGAACAATTTAGATAGATTTCTGCTAGAAAATAATATCTCGGGATACAGTATATAATTTGGGACATGACATGTCAAGCGCCTGCCAGGATTGTGGAAGGTGAACTAGATGGACCTTGGTCTTTCACCTAGCAAATTCTTATGTTCTTATGTTCTTTTAATCAACTAAGTACCATTGATTGAATAATTCAGAGAAACCTTTTAATGAACTCCTGTTAGGATTACACTACACCAACAGACGGTTGCTACTGAGCTAGGGTGACTGACACTTAACTCTGATTAGTTACCAGTTTTTTGTATAATATCAGCAGGTAACTGTATCTCCTTCACCCTGGGGATCTGTTGGTAATACAAGGATTTATAAATAGAATTATGACAATACTAGTATCCTGTGTAATACAGTCCTGTGACCATGAAAAGCTCAACAGAGGTCTAGTGACTACATCTAAAATTCTACGTAGGAAAACGGGAACAGGGGTGAGGTCATTCAACCTATTGAGCATGTTCTACTAGTGTATTAGATGTTGACAGATCTTTTAACACTAATGCCCTGTCCTTTCATCTCTGCACACCAAGTACCCATCTATTTCTCTTTTTAACAGCCTATTGATTCTTCCACTACAGATTTCTGGGACAGAGCATTCCACATCTTCACAACCCCCTACCCCTGACCCAGAGGTGAGAGCTGGCACAGTGGCCAGATGTTGCTGCTGCTCCTCACATTCAGCAAGGATGCTGTTTGTTCAGAGCCTCTAGAAAACTGCGGGGGCAGTTTCTGCCTGGGTCTAGATTTACTCTAACTACATAACATTTTAGAGCATCCAACGTTTTAACAAATTGTTGGATTCAGGATTAACTTTGAAATTATTTTTCTGCAGCTCCAAAACATCACATGAATAAAGTAAATCTAGCGGAACATTCCCCCATGAACGTAGGAACAGGCCATGTCTTAATAATACTTGCATTTAATATAATGCTTATCATGTAATTAAGATGTCTCAAAGCGCTTCACAGAATATACTATAAAGCGAATTGACCGTATATTTTGCGGGTGAACTTTAAATGGTGTATCTTACAATATTTTGGGGTCCATGTGTCTGTGCTTTTACTCTAGCAGAATGTTTCATAATCTGCCTTCGACTCAGATATATTTTAATCCGGTTGTGTCCTGATTGTCTGCGTACTGTACTTTACGAACTTTGTGTTACTTATTGTTTATAAACTGAAGGTCCTGGTTGTTCTCTTATGGATAAATTTGCAGTGTCAAAAAATATTAATAATACATGCCTGTGTTTGTTATCTTGTTTTATTAATACACACATTTCATTTACGCTAAAACATGATTTTGTCTTGTTGTCACCTTCTGCTTTTGCCATCACTGTGTATAAACACTCATCGGAGCAGATATTTTGAATTGTATCATGGGGTGTCTTGGCACGAAAATGTTACTACAGTATTTAACACTGATGGCATTAATGGTGCACAGTCACCATCAGAGAGTCCTCTAAGTGCTTATATCCCAACACTCCAATTCTCTTTAATATCACTTATAAAATGGAGGTCCTCTGATGCTCTTTTATGTCTAGTGCCAAAAATACACACTTGTGTTTGTTGTCCTGTTCCTGTAATACACAGTTTCACTACAATATATTTTTTCTTGTTGCTATTTTCTGCTTCTGCCACCAGTGTGTAACAAATTCTTCCCCTTCTAAATGTAGCCCAGCCCAGAATCAAACCTTTTATCTTCACCTTTTGAATTTAAACAAAAACTTTCCAGAGGAATATGTATTAATAATAATCCTTGCATTTGATATAGCAACTTAAAACATTGTTGTGATGTCTCAAAGCGCTTCACAGAATATATTGTAAAGTGGATTCAGTGTGTGTTTTGTGGGCGAAAAAATTAAAATAAGGGACACAACTCTTTTGTGAACAGATGTAGCACCCAGAACACATAATAAAATCTGGATATACTGTACCGTGCTGAAAGCTGTAATATCGTGTTGACCTTTAATTGTGTAGAAAATTATTTTAGTCAAGAAGGAGCTGCCTGTTGTAATGGTATTCACCTATGAAATGAAGTAATCGGCGTTGAGCTGATTTGAGACATCTTCACTTTTAAACCTCTTTGCTCTTGAGCTCAGGCAACACAGTTCTCTTTCACGGTAATTGTGAAGCGGCCCGCATTCAGCCATGGCTTAGCAGATGGTTGATTTACGAACATCCTGTATTACATTTTGCATCAAAAGGACAGACCTAAACCTTGCTTGAGAAATGAATTGAATGAGTATTGTCGCGGCTGTAATTTTATTAAGAGAATAGGCGCAAATAAATTGACACTCCTCCTAGGTGAGGGGAGGTAAGTGGGGTCCCCTTGGAGCTGACCTGACTGCAAGATGCTATGCTCGGCAATAGAATATCAGAAACTAGTCAATCTATGTGGTGGTCTCAGTAGTCTAGCTCCTAAGCCAGGCGGGTCTGCAGTATCCAAAACAGTGCTGATGACAGATCAGCCATCAGCAAGATTTGGAGTGACAGATCAGTCTTTATCAATGGAAGCAAGGATTCTTCCCAATTGGCTCCTATTAATCCTGCA
Source organism: Callorhinchus milii (assembly GCF_018977255.1). NCBI lineage: Eukaryota > Metazoa > Chordata > Chondrichthyes > Chimaeriformes > Callorhinchidae > Callorhinchus > Callorhinchus milii. The sequence goes on from NW_024704742.1 coordinate 95,373,748, forward strand.
AACCAAAGCCCTAGCAAATAAAATTTTGGTTTGCAGAGGAGGAGGCCAACCAAAATGATTGAGGGGACTAGACTGTGAGGAGTGATTAGATCAACTGGGAATGTTCACGCTCGAGAAGAGAAGGTTGGGAGGCGATATGATTACGATCTTTTAAGATTAAGAAGGGAATAGATAATGTAGACCATGATACACTGTTTTATCTTGTACTGAGCAGTAGAACCAGAGGACACGGCCTGCAATTGAAGGGGAGTAAATTCAGTACAAATCTGCGAAAACATTATTTCAGTGAGTAAGTGGTAAATATATGGAACAGGCTCCCTAGGGAGATGGTGGAAGTAGAAAGTGTTGATTCTTTCAAGAACAAATTAGGTAGATTTTTGTTATGAAATAATATCTCGGGATACAATATATAGGTTGGGACACGACATGTGTATATGACTGCCAGAATGCAGGAAGGCGAACTGGATGCATCTTGGTTTTCTTTCGCCTAGCAAATTCTTATATAGGCTAATCTTAGCTGGACAAGCAGTGGGAAGACCTAAGTGACAAGCTATGTGGTTTTAGCTAGTTAAACTCCAGCAGTGCCCCAATGCACACTCTGGGGTACCAAACCTTGGCTATTGCCAACCAGTGCTTAATACTCTCCAGAATTAAGTAAGAAGGATGTGTCCCCTGGGAGAGAGTGCACACTGCATACCAGACACAGGAAAATTTCCATCTGAAAGTGGCTTAAATATGTGGAACTCATCAGTCTGGTTTGGATACTCTTAAGCATGGTGATGGGTTTCCACATGTGTTACGACAAATGTCTGCAAGGTTAAAGTTGTTGAAAAAATAATTCAAGTTCAGTTACAAAGAAATTATCCAAATACATGAATGGAAAGGTAATGCATCTAATTTTGTTTCAAGTAATGAAACCCGAATTACTTGTATTGTTAACCAACATACCTTTTCAGTATAGTAGACACTTCTTCATTTTCACAAGAGCAAAATGAGCAAAATCTCTAGAAAAGCTTCATTTCTGTTTACACTTTTATGCAAATGTATACATACAATTCTTTAAATGTAACTTTTGGAGAGAAGTTAAGTAAATAAGTCTTCTTGGTCGAATTATGAAAATTACGGCTGTTCCTACATATTAATACAATAATAATCCTTGCATTTGACATAGGGCCTTTCATGTTAGGAGGATGTCTCAAAGTGCTTCACAAGATTTACTATAAATTGTAGTGACTGTGTATTTTGTAGACAAATGCAGCTTACACTTTGCACACAGCAGTGTACTGCAAACAGGCATGAAGTGAATGACCATATTTTTCTGGGGATTGTTGGCCAGGAGTAACCCCCTCCTTTTCTCAAATAGTGTGAATTGACCTTATTGCCCTATTGTAATCTTAATTAAATCAGCATCTGGACTCGTTTGCCTATGTCCTACATTTCCCTTTGTAGGACAAAGAGAATTCTCATTGGAATGATATATTGTACTTCAGCGCCTTGGGACGTCCTCCCGACATGAAAGGCGCTCTATAAATGGAATCTTGTTGTTGTAGTTGTTGTTCACAAATTGAAATGCTTATGACTACAACTGTTTAATAGGATCAAGTTGTACTATTTTTAAAAAATCTACTACAAAAACTACAATGGATGAAATTGACATTAAATTAAAATAATTTCACAAGTTATATGTTTAAAACTTCTTCATCCTTCCTTGTGTTAACCAAGGTCCCATCTGCCTGTTTAGGTTGATGTTAAAGATTCCATGGCACAATTCGAAAAGGGAAGCCAGTTTCTCCCAGTGTCCTGGCTAAACAGTCCTCAAATAAAATTGATGATTCACTTCATGGTTGTATGTAAGATATTGGTGTGCGCTTCATAGTAAATCCTATGAAGCATTTTGTGATGTCTTCCTGTTGTGTAAGGTGCTGTACCAAATGCAAGGATTATTATTATTATATTTATATGACTCAATGATGTGAGAATTGTAAAGAATTTAAATGGATATATACTTGCATTGTTCCGAGTAGGGTGCAAGGCAATAGAGGGTAGGTTACATAACTGGCTTAACAGAAATGTCTGGAATCTTAGTGGGTCCATAAAACCGCAGAGCTGGGAACTGTCCTTTCTAAGCAATTTATGGAACTATAAAAAAGGAAGCAGAAATGCTAAATTTGACATTCTATCGTATAATCATTCTAATTTCATAAAAAAAGAAGGAAAGAAGTGGCTGATAAACTGTCCTTCCACATTGGCTTCTGAGTTTCGAGCCAGCCCAGATGGATGTAATGCAAATTTGTTCTTTGACATCTGCTAACTGACTAACTGATTGAGTTTAATAGTGAATCTGAGACAACAATTCCCATAATTGTGCACTAATTGAGCACTTACGCAGAGGTTATAAGAATTGGCTGATATGTGTGAAGTAGTCTGTAGCTCAGTGGTTAGAGCACTCGCCTTGCAAGTGAGACACCTGGGTTCAATTCCAGGCAGGGCGAAACCTTGGGCAACTATCCTTACTCCACACGTCTAATAATAATCCCTCCAAAACAATAATAAATTGGTTATTTTCAATCCATGACTGTTTGTGGAACACTGCTGTGTGCGATTGGCTGCTGCATTTTGCCCACAAATATACAGTCAATTCACTTAACAGTCTATTCTGTGAAGTGCTTTGAAACGTAGAGAAGACGTGTAAAGCGCTATATCAAATGCAAGGATTATTATTATTAATTGGAAATGTTAACATTGGTGCTGCCATCAAGGTGGGTATAAGGCACATTCGGCCTTGTTTCCTTGCACCTCAACATCTGATGTGACAAATCTGATTTTAGGATTCTTTCCTTCCCCTTCCCCCCTCAGCATCGTGCTCTGCCACTCTGGGACCTACCCTGTGTGAGGGGCGCTAAATTGTTGTTTTTGTCGTTGTTTCTTTCTCTGCAAAATTCCATTATTTTCAGATGAAAGAATCATAGCTGCCTGTGAGTTGGAAACCATTTATGAAGTGGCATGACTCAGAGGCTAACACCAACTGGATCCAGCTTGCATTGTTTCTATGAACTTCCCATTGAACTACAGTAGAGCTAGCAGTGAATGAAACCTGTTATCTAATAGTGGGTTCAGTCTCAACAGAATCATGTATTAATTCAGATTGAACCAGAAGAAATCCTTCAATACCACTGAAAACGTATCTACTGCTAACAACCACAACGCATACACCTCCTTCCTTCATCATCAACATTATAAACCCCAGTGATGTGCAGCCCCAAATAAAATGGTGTAAGATTGTTTTAAGAAACATTGCCAAAAACACAAAGTAGAAATAGAATGGTTTTACCCATGAGCAGGGAAGTGAGATAAGGGAGATTATCCTCTTCAGCTTGTAGCTTGCACTTTGAGAAGATGGAGAAGGATTGTTTCTGTGGATGTCTGCCAAAAATGCTGCTATGTAAACAAAGCTTCCTCTTTGCTATCCTGGCCCTTCCTCTACTTGCATCCTGTTCATCCCCATCATTTTCGGAGGAAAGTTGTCCATTTAGAATGCCATGGTTGAAGGTGCAGTCAGCCCCTGATTATGGGGGAAGTGACCTTGTGTTGGAGGATTTGTGGAGTCCTGTAGCTCAGTGGTTAGAGCACTCGCTTTGCAAGCGAGAGACCTGAGTTCAATTCCAGGCAGAGGGCGAAACCTTGGGCAAGTTTCCTTACTCCACACGCCTAATAATAATCCCTCCAAAAACCAAAAACAATAATAAATTGGTCATTTTCAATCTACGACTGTTTGTGGGACATTGCTGTGCGCAATTGGCTGCCGCGTTCGCCCACAAATATACAGTGAATTCACTTTACAGTGTGTTCTGTGAAGCGCTTTGGGATGTCCTCCCGACGTGAAAAGCGCTATATCAAATGCAAGGATTATTATTATTATTATTATTACTACGTGATATCACAAATGGAAGAATATTTAATTTAAACTAGCAGGTTCCCAATCGTGTTTGCTGCTCAATCTGCCACGGTGGTTCCTTGAACAGTAGCCTGTAGTTTGTTAATGACAAGATTGATTAGTTGTATATTAGCCTTGGTGTGAAAAGTCTCAGGGAAGTCAGAAATTAAATAGGAAAAGAAAGCCGATCTGAAACCTACCCATTAATAAGGACCAATTAAGGATTTTACTCCAATGACATAGAAATGTCCCGCTGTCTTTCCCTCTCATACTGTTGTGTGACCTCTTTCTCCCATTCTGTCTCTGTCTCTTTGCTACACTTTAACACTTATTGCACTAGCTCAATAAAGCTTTCCCATCTTCTCTCCCCTCCTTCCGCCCCCCCTCACCCCCGCCCACACACATACTCACTCACTCATGTCCCTTTCTCTATATCTCTGGGGTGATGTTTGTCTGTCATATCTGTGAACTTTGAGACATTATCTGGAGTGAAGTTATTGTTTGTTGTTGTTTAACTCTATTTGTCCATTGTTTGTTTCTTCTACAAAGGCAAGTATTTATTGTACAATAAGTACTTATTGTACAAGTATATATGTACAATAAGTTATATAGCGCTCTTCATGGAAAATAATGTCTCTGAGCATGTACATATGTATGAGAAAGATATAATGCTTTCATTTAATTCAAATTATGTTTCTACCTAATAAACTGAAATGTCTTTGTTATTTTACTCCGAATGGCCATACAGTGAAGTATTAATGTAATATGTTCCATTCAGCTGAAAAATCTTTTAGCCTTTCTTAACACATTTCATAATCATAGGTTCTTCTGAGCTAAGCATTTTCTCAGTTAGTTCATTGTGTTATATTTCATCTGTATTTCAAAACCGGAGTCAGAATTTTTAACTCACAGTCACTTGTTCATTGCCCCGCGATTAAAACACTATTCCCTTAAAACATAGTGTTCTGCATAATATGAACGAATCGATTTACAGATAACGTTGCTGTTAGCAAAATAAAAAAAAGCAGTGAAATTATATTTTATTCCTTTTCAATAGTGAATGTACCGAATTACATTTACCAACCCGTCTATTTATTCCATCTCATCAGGAATGGATCATCGAATATATTAGTTAGTGAAAAACCAATATCATTGTTTTATACCCCCAGGAAATGATGAAGGCAATTTTATGAGTTTGGAGTGGGAAGAAAGGAAATTAAATTATTTATTTCCTGAATTAAATACGAACTGTGATGGTGCCCTAGAGTGAGTGTGAAGATGTTGTGGAAGTGAATATGAACAACATCAACATGCATTTATATAGCGACCTTCATGGTGTAGCGTCTTGGAGCACTTAAAGGTGCCCGAGAAGGAGGGAGAGCAGTCCCTGAGAGCTCATCTGATATGTTTCTTTAACTAAGAATGATGTGTATTCTAGAAGCATTAACGTCTATAATTGAGAAGTAGGAAATGCCTTGTATTTAAGTGTTAAATGAGATGGAACTTTAAAGTAGTTTTTAATGCAATTTTAACAGCTGGAGATAAAAAGGTTGCTTAGCATCCGAGAGCACAGTAACCTCCTAAATGTTGCCATTACAAAGTGTCTGTAGTCAGCCAATGTGGAGGGCTTGGTGACTGGAGACTGAGTTCTGCGATTGGGTTGATAAATTCTCACAGAAATATGAAGTATTTTCTTTCTATTTCTATTCACTGTATTCCAGGATCAAATATATTCTTAACAAATATTATTTTACTGTGATTTTCCATGTTTCATTTAGCTGAAGTACAGTGTGAACTAGTGACGAATAATGCTTTGTACCTAATAAAGTGAACATGAAGGATGTAATCTTTCGGTTTTATTCAGAAGAACCAGCAATGAGAAGCAGTAGTGTGATTGCGCATAATTGAATATCCCAATTTAATTGCAAATCACAGTACAATAAAAGGCCAGACCGCAGGTCTTAAACCTGGCAATGTTCTCATTCTTTATGGATCTGTACCATAATCCACAGAAATCTAATTTTACTGTTTAATACACAATAAAACAGGATTGAAATTACTGTCTTCTCGAGGGGAGATGGGGAAAAATTGCCAAAAAGAATATTTTTGTATGTTTGTGCTGGGTGACCAGCAGTACTTCACTTATAATTTCCCCCACAAAATATACAGTCAATTGACATTACCGTATATTTCGTGAAGCGCTTTGAGACATCTCGAAGACGTGATGAAGTGATCTATCAAATCCAAGGATTATTGTTTTAATATATAATGGCTATCTGACATCCTGAGACTAGTTAAGTTAAGTAATAGTTAAGCCAAGTCAGGCAAAGTCATTATTCTCAAAATCAAAGTTATCAAAGTCACCCCAACCTTCAATTACTGCCTTATATCTTGATTTATTTATAACATGTATAAAGCTAATTTAACATGTTCTTAATGCTATTACTGGGCTTTGGGTGTTGATGACTAGGAATTAAATAAGTCATAGGGTAATATAGTTAAGTGCCCCATTGGAGTTGAAGGTTCGTGGCATGATGATAGCACAGCCAGGCTGTTTCATTGTCTGGGCTTGATCTTAAGCCTAAGAACATGAAGGGCTTGGGTCCTCAAGTGCCAGTTTGTGTAAGTTTTATAACAAAATAATCCCTGCATTTGATGTAGCGCTTTTCACTTCAGGAAGAGGTCTCAAAGCGCTGCACGTGATTTACTGTAAAGTGTAGTGACTGTGTATTTTGTATCTTGTAAGTGGGCACCTTTTAATTTGCAATTCAATACTCTGCCAGCTTTAGCAGCTGAGCTGTCATTACTATTTAGAGAGTAGGTGGCAAAAGCTTCTGAAATTGAGTAAGATATTTACAGAAACGCCTCCCTACCATATGATGTAGCACATTTAACTTATTCCACTTTTTGCTGCTGTCTCAGCTTGGAGTACATAGAATTCAATCATACCGTAAATATTTGTCAGTGATTGTTCATTTGCTAACATAGTAACTCTGCAAAACACAGGATGCTGTGATTACTGCTGAGTGTCTCAATATATTATCATGTGGCAGCGAAATGATGTGGCCTGGAATTAATGAGGGCATTTGAATAAATTCTGGATTATAGCCAAAGGGAGGGAGGTTAATTGCTGTGCATCACAAATTGAGTTTCAAGCTTTGCCTCACCTTGAAACCCTCCACAGAAAAAGCTGACTTTCTATGGAAAACAATATTAATCGTTATATTTGGTATACTGCCTTTCACATTGGGAGGGTGTTTCATACCATTTAAACTCAAAATATTGCCACATCACAGTCTTAAAGGTGTCTTATCAACAGAAGTGAAGTGTATCGCTAATGTTGCCATATTCGGGAACAATTTTTACGGTAAATGCTTCTTTCTTCACAAGATGCATAGGTAATTAACAAGATTATATTTGATAAGGAAGGCTCTTTGGTCCATGCAATCTCAACCCTCCAGAATACTCATCCTACCATCCCCACAGCACAGCATCAAGCTGCTTTTTGAATGAGTGTGGCAAATGGCCTCACTCATCTTTCATGGCAACCTGTCATTCTTAAGAAGATATTGAACTTTATGGAAATTATAATAATGAATAATTATCCCTAAATGTGATATGGAGCCTTATCACATTGTCGTGAAGCAAAAAAATGGTAGCAGAGACTGAAAATGTTCCTGAATATCAAAATGACTTTGCTTCTGGCCCTTTATATGGGTTCAATACTGGTTTTACTGGTTATTGGCTCAGCAAAGATCATGAAAATTAATTTCTGACTTTTTCACACACACAAAGGCCCTGTGTCATTTTAACACTTATGTGATGACAACGGACATTTGCACAAGAGTGTGCTGTCAGCGGCTCCAGTCTCTCTGGTATTAACCGTTTTTAATAAGGAGCCGGGTCTCCTGTGTGCAGAGACAATGGAGATCTGACTTTGATTAGGGTTATTCTAGATGCACTGCACCCTTCTTTCATTACAAGTTATCTCCAGCGATGGGCTTGCCTCGGGAGGTAAACACAAAATGTAAAAGTGCATTAATGTTAAAAATGGTCTTTTTGTTTTATTTTTCTCTTATTTGTGGCTTTCAGTGGAGTCCTGTAGCTCAGTGGTTAGAGCACTTGCCTTGCAAACAAGAAACCTAGGTTTGATACCCGGCAGGGTGAAACCTTGGACAAGTTTCCTTACTCCACACGCATGATAACAACCCCACAAGAAAAAAACCAATAATAATTTGGACACTCAATCCATGACTGTTTGTGGGACACTGCTATGTGCAATTGGCTGCTGCGTTTCACCCACAAATATACGGTCAATTCACTTTACAGTATATTCTGTGAAGCGCTTTGAGATGTCTCGAAGCCGTGAAAAGCCCTATATCAAATGCAAGGATTATTATTATTTTATTATTGTTATTTCTGCCTGTGTTTATCCCTCAGCTATATCTTTGTGATCTAATGTAACAGTTTTGTCACTTTTTGGTGTTCTGATACTTTCAAGATATATCGGCCTTGGGGTAGTTCACAGACACAGTCCGTTAGGTGTTGCCACTGCAACAGCCGCTGCTGTTGTTCCCACTATCAGACTCTAAGAGCTAAAGCTTTAATCTGTGCAGTAAGAATGGCAGAGAACAACCAACATCATCATGTACACTGACATATGGCTTCAACCCAATAGTATCCTGATGATGCAAGGGAATACTTGAGGAAAAGTAATATTGAAAAGTACGGAGAAAGAGCAAGGGAATGGGATTAAAGCAGATAGGTGCAGTGTGCCGGACCTGAAACCAGAACAGACACTATAGATTGAATGTCTCCATCTGTGGTGAATGATATCTATGACTTAAGTTATTTGTAGTTATTACTGACAGATGGACAAGGTAGCTAAGTTCTGCGAGTCCTCTCTCCTCAAGAGGTTGAAAGTCAGAGAGAAGAATTACAAACAAACTATTTTTCATCTCTTGGCTCTATGTCTGATCTAACTCGTTTCCGTGCCTTTAAGTCTTAGTTAGATTTTCCTCTATCCTTCAGCGAGACAGTGCATATCAGGAGCAGGAGACATTTCATTGTTTACATATTTACCATCTCCTAGCCTAATCCAATGTTATTAATCCAAATCACAGTATAAATATCCAGAGGCAGGGTTAGTGGAATCCAAACCTGATTTGGAACCCAGAATCTACTGAGTTTATGTAATTAGAGGTCAGATTTGGGTTCGGATGTTGGATCCAGTTTCCCATATAAATAGCTGTGGTATAGAAATTACAGGAAAAAAACATTCAGGATATTGACCTGTGCAATTTTTATTTTTTGCAAAATATATTTTTGGTTGGGTTTCCTGTCTTACTCTGCAGTGAAGTCAGACTTGAGCAGTGTAGCTATTCTTTTATTAAAAAGATTATCATTGATTGTGTTTTGCAAATGCTCCATCATAATGTCTCGAATGAATGGATTCAAGTTACACTTTTTGCTAGAGCTATTTTTTGGAGCAGTCTTATTGATTCAACCAAAGACAGTATGTATTGGGCAAGAAACATAAAGCATTTATTTGCTTCTTAGAAAAAAGCTGCATTTTCTGGTAAGAAGGTTTTGAATAGCAATCAAGAGGAGCACTCTCCATGTAACTCAGGTCGATGACTGAGGCTAAATTTAATTCCAACTGAGATCCATTTACATCACAAGTTTTTCTCCATCTGCAACCCTGCCTTAGTGGGATAATGCAAAATAGTCAGTTTTCCTGGGGTGAAATATCATGTTATCTCTGCCTCCAGTAGGTCTGACTCCATTGTGAAAAATCATAGAGTCACAGTGAGTGTACCTGGAAACGTTCTTCATTTACTCAGACCCCTCTAGACTACTGTATGAGCATCAGGACATTTACACAAGTGCAAAGCACCACTGGATTTGTTTTTGCTTATCTTCGCTCCTCAAGTAACAATAGCAGAATTGTACAAAAGAACCAGGAGCCAAATCACTTGGTTTGCAGGAGCACCTCCCAGTCATTAATTTGGATAGTGGAAATCACAAACAAAATACTTAGCCACTTAGAATTTCAGAGTCTGGGAAAAAGTGCTGGAGGCTCTGCATTTTGAGTCTCCAGAGCTGCAATGTAAAAACAGCATCAATCACAGTCTGAGGATTGATCGAGCCTGGGACTTTCCTCTATCTGTGTGTCTTATTTTTACATTGGGGGATGAATGCAAGGTGCAGGTTTAAATGCACCAAATAAAAATGATGCCTGAATTGTCAAGAACATACCTGACAGTTACTGTTTGTGTCGTCCAGTACGACTTCACTGAAACTGACAAGGGTTTAATTGCCATTACATACAATGAGGTTTAAAGTGTTATAAATGTACCAGCTATTACCATGTAATATACATTAAAGTTTAAAATAACAATGAGCTTCAATTAGCAAAATTTTGAATCAAATTTTACAGTGTAGCATGTTACAAAGTATAAAACAATCCCACATGTATGTTCATTTCAATGATTTTTGTTCACACAGGTATAAATTCTAATCATAATTCCACCTGGGTCTAGATTTACTCAATTTATGCAGCCTTTCAGAGGATCCAGAATTTGACAGATTCTTAAATACAACTTTAATTTCAAAGCCTTTTTTTATTATTTTCGTTTAAGAACTATAGAAAACTAGCTTCCAAGTTGAGACTGAATTCAATACTTTGCCAAATTCTGAGTGCTCTGAAAACAACTTAAATTAAGTAAATCTAGCACCAGGTGGAATTTCAGTCCTACTTGCCTTTTGTGATGTTAATGGTGTAGAATCACCTTCCACTGACAACGTGCTGCTGCATTACTCCAGACACACTCATGCTCTAATCACAGGGTAATAATAATAATAATCCTTGCATTTGATATAGAGCCTTAGCGCATCATTGAGACATCTCAAAGTGCTTCACAGAATATACTGTAAAGTGAATTGACTTTATATTTTGTGGGCAAAACATGGCAGCCAATTGCACACAGCAGTGTCCCACAAACAGTCATGGATTGAGTGACCAAATTATTATTGATTTTTTGAGGGATTAGTATCCCAGAAAAGCAATCCACCAATTGACTAACAATTGAGTTCCTACTTACTGCTAGGTAAACAGAGGCATGTGGAGTAAGGAAACTTGTCCAAAATTTCACCCTGCTGGGAATAGAAGCCAGGTCTTTATCCATGTGTTGTTGCAGAATTGCAACTGTCAAAATACAGAATACAATGGAAATCTGATTTACTAGACTTTCATTAATTTACTGGAGAATTCGATGTTGCAGAAGTAATGGGAGATAAATATTTTGCTAATGTTTAATCCGATGAAGGAGGTTATACACAGTGGAACAACTCCCTTCCAAAATTGTAATTAATGTGACCTAAGCCATTATATCTAAAATCATCACAGGAAAGACCTGCTAGAGCACATAGCTTTATTATAGAAACACCTCAGTGTCCACCTGTGTTAGCTTTTAGCTTTTAGGCAGGGAGCAAGCAAGATTGTGGCTATTTGATGACTTGTGGAAAAAAACACGAGGGCACAATGGCCCATTTCTGAGCTCCAACGTTGTGTGGATCCATATTCTTGTTTGGGTTGCACACTAATGTGTTTTCTTGCAAGATCCCACCCAATCCAAACATACAAGCACTTCATACAAGTGTCTGAGCTTTTGGAAACGCATTTTTTCAGGAAAATAGATTAGTTGTGCAGTTTGAGAATACAACAGCAACAAATTTATATAACTCCCTTGATGTAGGGTAGCATCTCTGAAAACTTTGCCAAGAAAGGGTGGGACCCTGAGCAGGGGAGAGGGTCATGGGTAGGTGGCCATAGATATGCGCAAATAGGTAGGTCTTAAGGTAAGTCCTAAAGAAAGAAATAGAGGGGGGAGGAAGACAGAGGTGAGGGAGTTCAAGCTACTTAGGGGATAGAATCTGAGGCTCAGCCACCAATAGTGGTGTAGAGAGAAGGGCGGGGGGAGGGAACAGCAAGCCCGAGTTTGCTGAGCAGAGGGGGCAAGCAGGGAGAGTGGGGTACGAGAAGATCAAAGTGGTAAAAAGAACAACTTACATTTATATAGCACAAGATAGGTCTTGAAGGTTCTTTTTTTCAATTTTGAACTGTGTAACAACAACAGGTTACATTTATATAGCACCCTTCACACGGGGCAACATCTCAGAGCGCTTAACTAGTACGAAATCATCTGTTTCAGAACGATGTAATGACCTGTTTCTTTGATACATGTAATGCTCTTCGGGGGGGGGGGGGGGGGGTTAGTAGGTGCAGTGTGTTTTCCCTGCACCCGGCAAGGCACAGGCAGGATTGGGAAGTTGTTGAGGGAGAAGCAGGTGCAGACTTGGATCTTACCAATCTGATCCCTCAAGGCAAAGCACAGGGTAATGCACTGCACAAACACAACAGATTCAGCTAAAGTTTAATCTAATGCAAACCTAATGTAGGATTATATATTTAATCTTCATTCAAATTCTATTCATCTGATCCAAGCAATCGAGTAAATTGTCAGATAAATTAATCTCAACTGCAACCGAGTGCTTTTTGTATCAATAAATGTTTAAAATGTATAAAAATGGCAAAATTATATATATACTTTACCTTGTTGCTTAATTAAGATTCCTTTCCTGACCCATGACTGTCCAGCGCCTTGGGATGTCCTCCCGATGTGAAAGGCGCTCTATAAATGTAATTTTATTGTTGTTGAATTTATTGTTAAATAAAAATATATTTTGGTCTTGTTTTGGTTCCCAACCCCCGCATTTTAATGGCCCTATAGTAAACTTGGGGTGGGCGAGGACATGAACTAGGCCGGAGCCCCCTGAGCGGAGGGAGCGGGAAGATTGGTAGGGAGTTAGGAAAAAAGGAGAAAATTGGAGGGGGTGGGGTAATTTTACATACAAAAAAGCAAAAATTAGGATTTACTTTGGACCATCAAGAACCCTCAACAAACCAAACCAAGTAGCAACAAAGCTTTAGTTTTCGAAAACAATGTTAATAGATTGAGGCAATAAATCCAATCAATTTTTTTCTTACCAAAAACGGGAATGTTCTTGCAAAAGCCACGTGATGCAATAAGATGCACTCATCCTCAAACCTGCTTCACTTGTTCCTGGTCCCAGAAATGCAGACAATGCGAGAAAGGCTCTTTTCTGTAACTGGTCTGTACATTGCGATGCACATGCATTCCTAGAACTGTCAGTGCAGCGAGATGGTTTTTGGGATGTACGCACGCCTTCATGTCTGCTAAGCAAAGTTTGGAGAGTTTTTTTTGTAATTGAAATTCATTCAGGTGAAAATAGATTTTACTTTACTGATTGACATTCACATAAATAAAACATCGGAACACATTCAGCAGAGGGAAAGAAGGAGCAGGAAGCAAAGAAGCTGAGGCAGCTGAATTACCTGAATGCTGCTAGAGTTAAAAGCTGAATCTTCATTGTGATTCATAGTGTGTCAAGCGTAATATGGTTACAAGCTCTTAGTTCAAAATGATTCACAGGCATTTGTAGACCTCACTCGTGCAGATGGAAGTGGTGGTTTATGGTGGGCTGTAAACATTAATTAAATGTTACTTCCAACTAGTGTTACAGCAGAATTGTAGGTGTGTAGTATTGTAGCAGTATTCTATAATGAGCAGTGAATACACTTGGGGGCACTTTCTGCCCTTACCTATTAAATGGGAGAATTGTAACGCTGTTTCACTCAATTATTAGGAATGCAGGCTTCTCTTGTACCTTCACAAATTGGTATTAGTTCTCTTAAAAACAATGTGGGTTGTTTTTTTCAGATAATTGAATTTTACGTGATCATAATTTTTTTTAAAGCCCTTCACAGTCTAGCCCCACCTTGTCTTCTAAAACTGTACCAACCTGCGCGCTCCCTATACTTGACAGGCCCTGGCCTGCTTCATGTACCTGCCCTTCCCGCGCCCCCCTGCCCCCCCCCACCAGCAGCAGTTGGAGCCTTCAGCTTTTCTGCTCCCCACGCTCTGAAACTGCATCCCGGAGTACCTTCACCTCAACTCTTACCTCGCCCCCTTCAAAATCCGTCTTAAGAACTTCCTCTTCCTCTTTAGCGTAAAAGCGTTCAGCATCCTAATAACAAGCCCCTTTCCAACTCCCTCCCCATTATGTTTCCAGTAATAATACATTTCCTTGCATCTAAAAAATTATAGTTCACTATAACAACGATTGCCTACAAATACCAGTCACTAAACTTTATTGTAATTGGTTTAGGGCCACTTGTTGCTGATCCAGTAACCAATTTAAATAATTCACATTTAACCTATTAAACTGTTTCATAATTTTGAACTCTTGTATTATATAATAATACAAAGATTATTGTCATTAGATTTTATTTTAACATTCTTAACACGCTCTCCTAATTGCAGCTCCAGTTTTTCATCATGTCTGTGTCCTCTCATCGCTGCATTCATCCTATTGACTCTATAGCTTTGTATTATAATAATAGTAATCCTGGCAATTGATATAGACTTCTCAAAGAGCTTCACAGGGATTACTATAAAGTTTAGTGATTGGTATTTGCAGGCAATCATTGTTACAGTAAACTATAATTTTGTAGATATAAGGAAATGACATCATCTGTTCAGCCATATTACAAAATTATGGTTGTCACAGTGTATTGCTCTCGAGATCACACACAGGCTGTTAAACCCCATTCCCAACCTCAAATAAATGGCTCTGAGAGCATGCTGCTGATCAAAGGATAATGCAGTTTATTTTTAGATTTTATTTAGCCAACCGTTCAATTAATGTCAGGTTACATACGCTTTTTTTTAAAACAATGCACTTACTGTACAGTCATTTGTTATTTTCCTTATTCATCTTTGCTATAGCTTTCATTTCCCTTTGATGGATTTCATCCTGGAAGGAATGAATATACTTAACTGTTAGCAGCGTTGACTGTTAAAAATCAATAAGTGTAACAGATTTAGCATCAACAGCAGTAATTTTGGCTACCAGTTGAATTTAATCAGCATGAATATGGTCAGTGATCAGTCTCTAAACAGATGGAGCAAAGAACATGAGTCTTGAAATGACAGTCCAGATGGTGGATACTTAGGATTTTTGTGCAGAGATCCCTATTGCTATAAATTGAACGGAAAGTGTTCAAATAAGTGAATAAAAAAAGGCAAAATCAGTCCATTTAGTGTCATACAGTAGATATTTTTATTAGAATAAAATTTGTGGATGATTACGAAAATAACATGCTGCTTTATTAATTATTTTGTTATTGAAATAAACAAGACCATCCTTAATGTTATGATTTTTTCACTTTATTTTTCTGTGGGTGGGTTGGGGGTAGGATGTAGAACACACATTTAGTAAGAGCAACTCCACAAATGTTACACATTGACAGAGGTGCAGTCTTTCAGATGAGATGCTAAACTGTCTGCCTGTCCAGGTGGACGTTAAAGATCTCTTTACAGTATATTCTGAGAAACACATTGAAATATCTTGATAATGTGATAAGGCGCTGCATCAAGTGCAAGGATTATAATAATAATTATTACAAATATCGATAACAGCAGGTGTCTGTTAGGCTGGTTTATCTTTGGCACTTTTTTTTGTGCCAGTTATCATGACTGAAGACAGGCTTGGTCGTTGCATGATACAAATTGCTGGTGATTTAGCATTTATTGGATTCCACTTTCAGTTCTCTGCAGCTGCTCAATTCTGCTTTGTGTAAAAGTTGTTCTACTCTTCACTCTATCTAATACATACACAGTGGCACCTGCTCTGATGATTTGCTTTCTGACAAATGATTGAAATCTATTCAGATTTACAGTCAAAATGATTCACCTCTGCTGCTGATCCTGGCAGCTTCCCACACTAAAAAGGCAAAACCTCCACCCCCATCTTTAGATTTCTGAAGATCAGGTTTAAGATTAGACGTAATTAATCAATTGGCCATGCGTCTACAGTCAATTATAACTCAACTGATGCCCTAGCTAAGATCAGCTAACTCAGGATTTCAACCTGCCACATGCTCAACTCTATGGTCAAGCGCTGGCTCCAATAATGCCTTTAACCAATAAACCATTAGGTAACTGCACGTTAAGGGAAACTTGGAGGTAGAAGCAGCAGAACCTAAGATTGGTGGCTATTGTTGTTAACCATGGCTGTTTGTGGGACACTGCTGTGCACAATGGGCTATCAGGTTTGCCTACAAATACATAATCATACGTTGAGATGTTCTCTTGATGTGAATACCAAATGCAAGGATTATTATTATTGCAAGTCCAAAACTGAACAGGGTATAAGTTCAAAGCCTGAGTAAGAACATTTGCTTTGCTTTATTCAAAAGTTCCCAAGACATAGAAGCAAGTAAAAAAATTAACTTTATTTAAAACTTTTTTTGTTATATGGTTTGTATTTTAGAAAATTACAGACAACCCAATCATTCACTGGACAATCATTCCAAAAACACAATTAGGTGGTGACCTTAATTCAAATTTGTGATATAATAAAATACAAATTAAATTTTTAAATTTAAAGAAAGACATGCACATAAGTGGTAATCGACCTGTGAAACATTTGTGTTTATAGATGCAATTTGCTATTTTTAAGCAAGACACAAGGCCTTTTGATGCCATGATTTGAGTAAGCACACTTGAAAAACGGTGGGTTTCTCCAAGAGTACTTAGATTACAATTACAATAGAACCAGTGCTGCCTGGGGCAAATCTACAAATGAATAAAGGGATAATTCTGCGCAATTCATTTCACTGTGTATCTGGAGGAGGAATTTAGCCTCATAAAGAAGAGATTTAAAAGGCATTCATTGGGATGTTTTTCCCATCGATTAGGTCATGCTTTTTCAGAAGACTCAGAGAATATTTTTGCAGGTGGTAGATACAGGTACTGTATTCCTTTGAATTGAGCATTTTACCTTCCACTATTTAGCCAAAGCTGCTGCTATTTAAGTAGATGCTTCAGTAAAACTAGTGTGTTGAAATTCCACGTGGGTTTACATTTACTCTATTAACTTAGAGCATTTAGAGCCTCTTGAATCTGGCAAATTCTTAAATATTGAAGCTGTAAATTCTTTTATGGACTTCAGAAAATGGGCTGCAAAGTTAAGATTTAACTTCGCCGGAACATCGCCAGACTACGGCACTACCTCACCCCTCACGCTGCTGAAACTCTGGTCCACGCCTTTATCACCTCAAGGCTGGACTATGGGAACTCTCTCCTCGCCGGCCTTCCCGGCACCTCCCTCCACAAGCTGCAGGTCATTTAGAACTCTGCAGCTCGTGTACTGTCCCGCACCAGGTTTCGCGACCACATCACTCCCACCCTCGCTCGCCTCCACTGGCTCCCCATTCCCCAGAGGATCGAATTTAAGATCCTCATCCTCACCTACAAGGCCATTCACGGCCTTGCTCCCTCCTACCTCTCTGACCTACTATCCCCCTACTTACCTTCCCTTACCCTCCGTTCCTCTGGCTCCGGTCTGCTCCACATCCCCCGCTCCAACCGCCCTACCATCAGTGGCCGGGCCTTCAGCCTCTCAGCCGCTAGGCTCTGGAACTCCATCCCCCAGTGCCTTCGCCGTCTCCTCCCTTTCCTCCTTCAAGGCCGTCTCAAGACCTTTCTCTTTGACCGTGCCTTCAACTCCCCTCTCGACTCTCTACGCCCTCCTCGCTCCCTCCCTTCCCTCTCCTCACCCTGACCATTTCCCCCTGCTCGGGTCCTAACCCAACTGTGCAGCGCCTTGGGACGTCCTCCCGACGTGAAAGGCGCTCTATAAATGGAATCTTGTTGTTGTTGTTGTTGTTAAATAATTTTCCAAATTCTGGACACTCTAAACTGATACGTTAATAGAGAAAATCTGGACCCGGTTGGAATTTCTCCCCTCAGATTGTGGAATTCTGTGTAGTTGTAGTTGCAGGATCCACAGTGACTGATAGTTGTGTCTCTTCCAGCCATGTGCAAGGCAGCGTCCCACAAACTGTTGTGGATTGAGTGACCAATTTATTATAATTTTTTTTAAAGGAATTATTACACTCAGAAAAGTGATACGCTAATTGACTGACAGCGGGTTCCTAATTACTGCTTGTTTAACAGAGGTGTGTGGAGTAAGGAAACTTGCCCAACATTTTGCTCTGCCAGGAAGCAAACCCAAGTGTCTCGCTTCCCACAAACAAACATGAAGGGAATGATTAATTTTATCTGGGGGATTGTTGGCCAGGGCACAGTGAGAAACTCGAATCTTTAACGTCCAACTGAACAGGCAGACCACCCTCCATTTAACATCTTATCCAAAGGATGGCACCTCCGATAATGCAGGGCTCCTCCAGCACTGCACTGAAGTGTCAGCCTAGATTATGAGCTCAAAGTCCTGATATGAGGCTTGAACTCACAACCATCTGACTCAGAGACAAGAGTGCTACCAACTGCCATTGTCACCACCATGGCCTTTGCATCTTTTAACCCAGCTTGAACTATTATATTTGGGGTGGGAGCAATTTTCTTGAAGCACAAAGACTTACTTTGAAAAAAATATTGTTCAAGAACACTTTATTGTGCACTACAATTCAAATTTACATTTGTGTGGCGCCTTTCATGCCGGAAGGACGTCCCAAGGCACTTGGCAGTCCTGGCTTGGCACCCGAGCTGCGGGTGGGAGCCAAGGGGGTTGGGGAGGGTAAAGTAGATCATAGGAGCAGTCAAGGAGGAAGGTCTTGAGAAAGAGCTTGACGAATAATGACCTTTTGTTTAAGACATTAGAACATACTTTCTGTCCTCCCTGTGGAATATTTTATACTGGGGGCGATGGAACTCTGGAACAGAGAGAAACCAACTCCAACACAGCAACAAAGATCTTATTATTATATCACTTGGTGATACGCCTATGTACAATTCACTTGTTTTTGTAATGTATGCAATAAAAGTCAGCCATGTATCTCTGGTGTCTGACAATTGTGCTTTGGTCCCTGTACAAATGTGCTTTGACCATCAATGTCTTCAATATACAGAAATTGAAAGCAAACAGTTTTGCTATGTGAATTCTAAAGGGTTGTATTGCCCTGTTAAATCAATTACATTTTGTGCCAAATTATTAACAGTCGCTGCATGAAAGGGTAAAAAATCAAAATACTGTGAAAGATGCTTCAGATTCATAGACTGTTCGGTGGTGATGCTTTGAATCATTTGTATTTGCGTGAAGATTTGAATACATTGTGTGGTTAAAACAGATTGAAAGGAACAGGAATCAAAGGTGGGATTTTAGCAGAGGTTATAAGTCATTTTATTCTCTTTTAACCTGTTAAAATGGCGTCAACAACAACAAGATTACATTTGTATAGTGCCTTTCACGTCGGAAGGACGTCCCAAGGCACTGGACAGAGTACAGCATTTCAGACCTGAGCTGGGTTGAGGGGGAGGAAGGGAGGGGAGGGGAAGGGGGATGGCCGATGGCATGCTCAAAGAGGCGGGTCTTGAGGCGGGACTTAAAGGAGGCTGAGGAGGGGGCGAGGCAGAGTGACTGGGGGATGGAATTCCAGAGGTTGGGGGCAGAGTGGCTGAAGGCTCTCCTGCCAATGGTGGGGCGGGTAGGTCGGGGGACGAGGAGCAGGCAAGAGCCAGCTGAGCGGAGGGAGCGGGTGGGTTGGTAGGGGGTTAGGAGATTGCAAAGTTAGGGTGGGGCGAGGCCATGGAGAACTTTGTATGTGAGGACCAGGATCTTGAACTGGAACCTCTGAAGGATAGAGAATGGGGGAGATGCGGTCACAGAGTTTGGTGCGGGAGAGGACACGGGCTGCAGAGTTCTGGATTATCTGCAGCCCTGTGGAGGGAGGAGTTGGGAAGGCCGACAAGCAGGGCGTTTGCATAATCGAGCCTGGAGGTAATGAAGGCATGAACAAGAGTTTCAGCGGCCTGAGGAGTGAGGTAGTGGCGGAGTCGGGTGATGTTACGGAGGTGAGGGAAGGCAGAGTGGGTCATGGCTCGAATGTGGAGGAGAAAAGTCAGTTGAGGGTCGAACAAGACACCTAGGTTCCTGACTGGCTTGGTGAGTTGAAGTGTGCAACCGTGGAGTCCTGTAGCTCAGTGGTTAGAGCACTCGCTTTGCAAGCAAGAGACCCGAGTTCAATTCCAGGCAGGGCGAAACCTTGGGCAAGTTTCCTTACTCCACACGCCTAATAATAATCCCTCCAAAAAACCAAAAACAATAATAAATTGGTCATTTTCAATCTACGACTGTTTGTGGGACATTGCTGTGCGCAATTGGCTGCCGCGTTCGCCCACAAATATACAGTCAATTCACTTTACAGTGTGTTCTGTGAAGCGCTTTGGGACGTCCTCCCGACGTGAAAAGCGCTATATCAAATGCAAGGATTATTATTATTATTATTATTGATGCTGCCAGAGCCTGAGGTGCTGAGGCGCTGACGCGAGCCAATCAGGAGGGCCTCAGTCTTGTTCACATTCAACTGTAGGAAATTTGCCCTCATCCAGGACTTGATGTCCAACAGGCAGTCTGTCAGGACAGCAGTGGTCCTGGAGTTGAGGGTGGAGGCAGAAAGATTGAGTTGGGTATCATCCGCATACATATGGAAGTTGACTCCATGTCTGTGGATGATGTCACCAAGGGGGAGCATGTAGATATTAAAGAGGAGAGGGCCAAGGACAGAGCCCTGGGGGATTCCAGATGTGACAGTGTGGGGGCTGGAGGAGAAACCGTTAGAGGCAACGAAGTGGAGATGATCAGAGAGATAGGAATCGAACCAGGCAAGGGCAGGTCCGCGAAGATTGAATAAAGCGGAGAGGACACGGGCTGCTGCATCTTGCAAATATTATCGTAGAGGACTGTGATTTGTTTCAGTTTTCCACTGTACACCATTGGACTTGCTGGCAATGGATAATTTACTCAATAAAAAAATCCTCTTTATACATTCTAGCTGTGTAGAGCTGTGTACTCAAGGGTTAACATTTACCCTACTTGTTGTAATTTGCTGTTGGATCTGTACAGTGTTGTCCTTGATAAACAAGATTGGCCAGAAGTGTACCCCTCCCTTCCTTGAGTTAGTCATAGTGTTTGGGTCTGAAGTAGCTCATGCCGCCGTTGGACTTATTGGCTTGTGGATCATGGCATTATTAAGCAGCCCATTAGGATACTGTCTTAACTCAATAAAATATCTGAGTTAAGATACTTTGTGTAAACCATCCGTTTATATTCCATAAGGCAGCTCTCCAATCTGGAGGCCAACAATGGTATCCATGGGTGGGTTTGGGACAAGTCATTGAGATGAAGCTGGGGAGGAGGAGGGAATCATACCTGCAGCCAGTCTTGTTATGAACTGACTTTGATTGAATTTATCAACACACTGATAATGATCACATATAGGATATGATAAACCTTTCCATTAATAGTCTGACTGCAAAACAATCAATTCTGTTGCTTATGACTGTTGCACTTATGGTGAGGCTTGGCAGATCTCAATGCTGATAGAAACCTTTCCTTTGTTTGCCTCTGTAGATAGCAATGTTAGTGCTTAGAGCTTGTTTTGTGGGATTCCCTGGATATAAAGTCATGTAAAACAATGCTGAAATCTTTCCTTGTACACTATATAATCCTATCTTCTTCGCCGGCTGGGAATGAAAGGGTGGTATTGATTCTTTTTAGGATGTGGCCAATGATCAGTATTTACTTCTAATTACTCATGGTATATGAGATATTTAAATTATAATCTGTTGTATATTTTAATATCTTTCAAAAAAAGTCATACATATGAAAGCTGTTCCTAGAACAGCAGTGCTGGAACTCAAACAATCAAAACACATTAAAGGATTGAATGCTTGTCAAAATTGTTAGCTTTAATGTTTTTCATCCTTTCCAGACTCCTTGCTTAGATCTTTTGTTTGTCTGCATTCAGTCCCATCTATTATGCACCACCTCTATTGCCATGACAACTGATAATGCAAAGATGTACCATAGAATTCAGTGATGTCTTATTTCATCTCTACCTCTGTGGCTATATCCAATATGTCCAAATCCCCTTGTTCCACAATCGAATCCAGATAATAACAGAAATAATTTGCATTTATAGAGAGCCTTTCACGTAAACTAAGCATCTGAAACTACTTGATAAAAATATCATTACAGTAATTAGAAATGAAAGTGAATGTTGTTGTTTAGATGTTCTCAACATTGTTTTTTTTAATTTTCTTCATACAAGCATAAGGGCAATGTATGCAGAGAATATTTCCTTCAAAAAATTACTTTATTATTAACTTCATTCACATTTGAGGTGTCGAGGCGTTGACGGGAGCCAATCAGGAGAGCCTCGGTCTTGTTGATGTTCAACTGAAGAAAGTTAGGTCTCATCCAGGACTTGATGTCTGACAGACATTCTGTCAGCACAGCAGTGGTCCTGGTGTTAAGGGTGGAGGCAGAGAGGTAGAGTTGGGTGTCATCTGCATACATGTGAAGTTGACCCCATGTCTGTGGATGATGTCACCAAGAGGGAGCATATAGATTGAAGAGGAGAGGACCAAGGACAGAGCCTGAGGGACGCAGCACGAGACGATGCGGGGACTAGAGGAGAAACCGTTAGTGGAGATGAAGTGGAGGCGGTGTGAAAGGTATGATCTGAACAAGTCAACGACAGAGACTTGAAGGTTGAGGTGAGAGGAGAGGCGGTGGATGAGGATAGAGTGGTCAACGGTGTGGAAGGCAGCAGAGAGGTCAAGGAGGATGAGGAGGCAGAGGGAGCCCTGGTCGCAGATGGACAGAATGTCATTTGTCACTTTGACCAGGGCTGTTTCTGTGCTGTGGGCGGCACGAAAGCCCGATCGGAGGGGTTCGAGAAGGGATTAGCAGGAGAGGAAGGAGCGAAGCTGCAAAACGACAACTCATTCCAGGACCTTGGAGAGGAAAGGGAAGTTGGAGCTGGGTCCAGGGAGGGTTTTTTAAGGATAGGATGGATGACGGCCATTTTTAATGTGTGGGAACAGTACTTGTGGACAGAGAGAGCTTTATGATGTCTGTTAGTAGAGGGGCAAGGAGGTGGAGCTGGGTGGTAAGGAGAGGAGTAGGGGTGGGTTCTAGGGAGCAGGTGGTTGGTTTTGTGTGGGTTATAGTGGTGTTGACAGAGGAGTGGGAGATAGGTTTGAAGATGTGGAGGGAGGGATGGGTAGGAGCTGGGGTGGGAAGGGGAGGTGGGGAGGGTGTAGTAGAGGGAAGGGCAGAGACAGCTCCCCTCAACTATGGATTCAAGGAGGTCCAGCATCATCTCACAGTTGGCATTGGAGGTGAGGATGGGTGTGGGGTGAGAGGGTGGGCATAGGAGCCGGTTGGTGATGGAGAAGAGGAATCTGTACAAATTAATACTGAAGTGAATGTATTATACCTCAACAACAACAGCTAGCATTTATATAGTGCCCTTCACACGGGGCATATATTTAATATCAAATGTTTTCAGTCTGTTCAATCAGTGGAACATCCTTTAAAAGTTACTTTGAGCCAGTTGTGCCTCCAGCTGTTTACTAACCTAAAACATGAATTTATATTCTGGCAGTGGTGTAGTGGAGCTCTGTGCACATTTCATCTGCATTCAGGCAAGAGAGTGAAGTGTAGTTCTGCTACAAGGACCATGCCACACCAGTGCCTGAAGAAACCTGAGGCAACCGTGGTTCCAGATAATTGTCTTTGAATGAACAGTAGCTTTGGGGGGGGGGATATCCACTGAAGAGTTATGACAGACATGAATATAATCCTTTAATCGTTATGACATGCTGTGACGGTGACATTTCTAGGATCATTTAGAATAAAATCATAAATCAATCACTACTTGAAATAAAATGCACTTTAGAGGTGGAATTTAATTCCAATAAAATTGGCTGACTCTTCAGCAACATTAATAATAAATAATAATCCTTTGCATATGATATAGCAGGTTTCACGCTTTCTAGACATCTCAAAGTGCTTCACAGAATGTACTGTAAAGTGAATTGACTATATGTAATGGCAGCCAATTGCGCACAGCACTGTCCCACAAACAGTTGTGGATTGAGTGACCAAATCATTATTTTATTTATTTATTTTCTTGAGGGATTATTATCAGGCATGTGGAGTAAGGAAACTTGCCCAAGGTTTCACCCTGCCGGGAATCGAACACAGGTCTCTGGCTTGCGAGGCAAGTGCTCTAACTACTGAGCTACAGGACTCCACATTGCTGTTGACCATCATAGGAATGGTGTGTTGTTTTCTATGGATGAGTTTTAAACTGAGTTGCCAACCTAAAATGAGCTGAACTGAGTCAGTTTGGATTTCTGGTTGCTGAATAACAGAATTTGTTCCAGTTCAAACATTTTGGGATGAGATGGTCATGCTTCTTTCATCATCTTCTGGAAAATGAATATCATAGAGTCAAGAGGTTGTTCTGTAAAGATTTACAAAGAAAGCAAACTTACACTTTCCGTATCGCGCTGTTCAGGATTTTACCATTATCCATTATCCGAGGTACATGTAGTTGTAACATGTTTTACACCATTGATCTGGTGGTAAGAAAAAGATTGCAATCCCTAGAAGTGGAGGTAGGTTGGTGATAGAAATCCAATTTTCTTTATTCTAGTAGCAGTGCATATTCAATTCTCTTCCCAGCTGCAGCTTTTCAGTATGAGAAACAGAAAGCCCTACACCTTAAGCTCCGACCATCTGGCTGGCTCTTGAGCTCCGTAGAACCATAGAAATTTACATAGAAGAAGTCCATTCAGCCAATCATGTCTTTGTTCCTATTTGTCTGTCTTTTCCCCAGACACCTTTAGTTTGCACCTTTTTGTATACTAAAAAGCTCCCTACTCTCCCCCTGATACTAGCAGATTCTCTCTTGTAGAATCATAGAACTATACAGCACAGGAGGAGGCCTTTCGGCCCATCGTGTCTGTGCCAGCTCTTTGAAAAGAGCTATCCAACTCAATTCCACTCCCCCGCTCTCTCCCCATAGCCCTGCAAACTTGTCCTCCCCAAATAATTATCTACTTCTCCCTTAAACATTGTTATTGAATCGCGTTCCACCATCCTTTCAGGCAGACTTCAGAAACAAATTCCCTTAAAGCTATGGAAGAAAAATTAATGGAGGATTTCAGAGATGTGACCATCTTTTTGGGAGCGCTACCAGCATTGTGAATTTACTGATATAATCACATTGTTACATAACTCGAACTCTATCAGCAGGTTTAAAGAATGGAGCAGCAACAAACAAAACAAAATACAGGACAACTGATCATGTGAAATTGTTCGAGGTTCCCTGCAGTCTATACTCGCTGGCGGTAGAAGGCAGGACTCCCACTCTCATGGTCCCAGCATAGTTGGGAGTCTCACCATAGTTGTGTCCTGATGTCATTTGCTGTAATTAGTTATGTGATTATTCAGGAATCAGCCTGGCTCAGTTGGTAGCGCTCTCGCCTCTGAGTAAGAAGGTTGATGGTTCAAGACCCACATCTGTGTTTTGAGCTCATGGTCTCACCTGACACTCCAGTGCAGTGGTGGGGGAGCACAGCATTGTCAGAGGTGCCATCTTTCGGGCAATATCCCATCTGCCTGTTCAGGCAACTTGCTATCACACAACAAATCCCTGGTTGTGTAAAAAGAAAGGAGAGAAATACATTTTCAGTGGAAATACCAGTTATCCACAAGGGTTGGTGTGCTTGACTGGAGATATGCCAGATATGACAATTGGTGCAAGTATAAAACGCATCGTGGGGGACCGGTCATGTCAAATTTGTCCTTGTCAGACGCCGTGTGAAAAACGTAATGACTTTGATGCTATGCAAACTGGAAATGTTGCATTTTTGCATTGTCTACAAATGTCAGCTGGGCACAATCAGTTGAACAGGTTATTTCTCCTGTCAGTCTGTAACTCAGCACAGGTCCCCACATATCTCAAGGAAGAAGCAAAGAAATGCTAGCAATGCATTGCAAGTCCATCACCATCTAAAAGAATAAAATGGATTAACATTTTAGATAGTTTGGTGGTTCTGACATCCCTTGACTTTTCTATGAAGATCTTTAAAAATTTAAATTTTTTGTAATCTTGTGTTGAATTCTTTTACTGTGGGGGGGGGGGGAAGGATTACAATTTCCAGATAATAATACAAATTTGGAGGCATTGCCATAAGGTGAACATCCTGCTTGCCAGCTCCCCAGCTTCTACCTACACAAGTGACACTATCGAACAGCCTAAATCCTCTCCCGCATCAGGCCTATCACCGGTATCCTGGTTTGTTTCCACTGGCTCCTCATCCTCTGGGGGATTGAAATCAGGATCTTTGTTCTCGAGGATAAGTTCCTCCACTGCCTTGTCCCTCCCTACCTCCGGAAACTTGGTCATTCCCTCTGCCTTTAGCACACTGAACATTGAAAAGCCGTGGTGTGTGATAGGTAGGACGGCAGTTCCATCCAATATGATTGCTGGTGTTAATTCAGCATTCGCACCAGGTTGAAAAGGTACTTCTCGCCCCCCGTCCCCACTGCCATGCTTTCAATTCTCGATGTTTACACAAAGATATTCCAAAAAATATAAATGAAAAAAGACTGTACTTATAGTTCGGTGTAAATCATTTCTGAAACGTTGCTGAGCAAAATGCTGTAAAAACACAGTCAGGCTACCTTGGACCTCACCCTAGTATTTCCACAAATGTTCAAAGCACTCAACGGTGTTTACAAATCAACAATAACAATAAACCTTGCAGTTGATATAGGCTCTATTTGATATAGGCTCTAATTGATGTAGAGCCTTATGACATAGCAATTTCAATGCTGCATTTGTATTGCTAGTTTGCTGCTGATGTAATACAACTGTGAGGCAACTAAACCTGGTGGTGCACACAGGTGGCTCCAGCAGCAGGGTCTGTCTCAGCAATAACAAACAGACTGCTGCTCTGTCAGAGCCTGAAGCAGCTGTGGACTTTTTAACAGCTAGCACGCTGAGAGACAAACTCAGTCCAGCCACGTAGGCCAGTTAAATCATCCTTGGAAAAAAATTGCAACTATTGGGGAAGGTATGGCCACTAACTACATAGTCTGGAGCTAATTTTGAGACAACTGGCATACACAATAGTACACGCACAGACACACACATAGTTGTATTGAAGTGGAATTGGTGACATGTTGGTAATAATGAGCAGTTCTACAATAATTGGAACCCAGAGAAAGTGTTGGAGGACCCTATACTGTAGCACTACAAGGCACATCTAATTTTTCAGCATTTTAGCTAGTCATATACTGAGACTCATTCTTCAGCTATGCATCATTTGTTCATGGCACAGCTCAGTCACAAAAACATCACTTTGAGGAATTGTCAGGGTGTCAAGAAATGTTTTTTCCTGCTTAACGGTAAGCTGATGGAAACATTGTAAATACGAACTTCTGCAATGCTTTGACTGTCGAACAGATTTTAATCATAACATGAGGACCTTCAACCCTTGAAGAACAACAATTTTAACTTTTACTTGTGAGGTTTGTTTCATGACAGATCTTTTAGAGATGGTATGGAACACAGAGTAAGATGGTGCATATTTTGGGAGAGAATTCCAGAGAGTGGAGGGTGGAATGAATGTTCAGCCCTGAAAACACTTCCCCTGGAGGAATAGAAGTGCAGTAGTCATTTGCATTGACCGATCGTAAATTTAATGAATGTTTCCCAATTTTAGTAACAATTGATGTGAGGGAATGGCAAAGAAAATTCACTTCCCTTTAATTGTTCGACTTTGGCTCCATTTCATTTTGAACTATTTGAGGCAGTTGTTATAGAAGACTACCGATGGTTTGCAGCCACAGAATGCTTGCTACCACATCTCCAACCAGTAAATCCATTTCTTTTCATCACATTTTTTACAGTCCTGCTGGCCATAAAGGAGGACTCAGCCAATCTTCTTTGGACTTCATTTTGTCACACCATCTATCACAGGTTACCGGTGAGCCCACATCAATAAATCTCTGCACATTTCCACAAGCTGATGTCTTCCCCTGTTTTTAAGAATTATTGGCAAAGCTACCTTACTGACCACCAACCATTTTGTTGGGAAAATCAATCTCTTTCAAAAGTGCATGGAATTAATGGCAGTCAGGTACCTGAAAACTGGCATGGCCATAAAATACTGAAGGTGTTTATAATTGGATTAAGGTTGGCAGTGGCTAGAGGAGTTTAGTAGGTGTCTAAACTGGATATCTTGTTGTTTTATCTAAAACTAGAACAACAACAACTTGCATTTATATAGCACCCTTCATGCTGGTCAGTGCCTCGGAGAAATTAATAGTAAATTTGTATATATATTGTATATAGAGGATGTAGTAGAAATTTATAATGTACTGATGCTATATCGCTAGCTGACAAATTTCGGGGAAATGATAGCATTTCAAATGATGTGGATATGTTATATAGATGGTAATTTGAAGGCATATGGGACTGAATAGATTGCTCTTTCAAAGAGCCAGTACAGACACAATGGGTCATGATGACCTTCTTCTATCCTGCAAGTTTGTTTAGAGCAAGGATCTACTGTGGCCTATGTTGGAAACATTGTACATTTGGCTTGTGGTGCTGACCAGCCAGCTTCCCGCGCTAAAACTGGCTGACTTCCAGATTGTCAGATTGTGGCTGAGATCACTTCTGGCACATTGTTTGGTATGCACAGGAAGCCCCACTGACGTCACTTTGCAAAGGTCCACAGTCCACCTGTGCTATAAGTGAACCCGCACTCAATCCAAGTGCCTTAAAACAGGGCCATATTGGATTCATCTCCTATTGGATCCCCTCATTTGTTGATACTTTTATAATGGTACCTAACCAGTCTGATGCTTGATTAATGCATTGCTTTTCTGACACTTTACATGATTAATTTGCAGTGTACAAAATGCATGGTCAGTATTGTTGTTTGGTAAAGAACACACCTGTTCTCCACACATTAATTTTTAAATCGTTTTGCTGGATTTTATGCCAGTGGTCTCTAACAATAACAGAGCAACCATTATATTATTATATTATATTATATTATATTATATTATATTATATTATATTATATTATATTATATTATATTATATTATATTATTACATTATATGAGCTTCATATCCTAATTTGTGATTTGTAAGGAGGTGCAGAGTGGAAAGGAATATGAGGGGAGTAACCTTTTGTTCTTCACATCTCATTGTTCTGAGTAAATAACAACATGGGGCCAGTTGCAGAGCACGACTCAGTTGGTAGCACTTTCTCCTCTGTGTCATAGGATTGTGGGTTCAAGACCCATGTTGGAATGTCCAGAGAGTGTTTTTTCTGAGGTTCGAACCAAGAATCCTCCCGATAAATTCGCTTCATGGATGGTCATTCGCTTCATGGATGTTTCTGGAACTTGCAAATTGGCTGTGTGTTTGTTTACAAATATACAGTTACTACACTTGACATCAATTGACTGAAGAATTTAGTGACAATCTATATCAAATACAAGGATTATTACAATATTGGTGGAACAGGGAAAGGCACTCAGTACTGGGAAAGTTCAAGGCATGAAGAAGAGGCAAAGTAGAGTGAGAGATTTTAAGAAAATCTGTCGCTAAATAACAT
This sequence comes from Callorhinchus milii, assembly GCF_018977255.1. Lineage (NCBI taxonomy): Eukaryota > Metazoa > Chordata > Chondrichthyes > Chimaeriformes > Callorhinchidae > Callorhinchus > Callorhinchus milii. Next base: position 95,403,284 of record NW_024704742.1, read on the forward strand.
TTTGTTTGACATATTGGAGCCATTAAAATATGTGGTACATAACCAGACAAGGAATGTTTTAATTCAGGAGGCTGTTCAATATATCACCAAACAACTGAACATTTACAAGAATAAAAAGCCTTCACATTAGCACACAATAATGTTAAAATGGGTATTGTGGTCCGAGACACCATCTGGTGTGAAGGGTGCTATGTAAATGCAAGTTGTTGTTGTTGTGGTCTCTTAATTCTTCTAATCAGACCGATTGCACCATTTGTAACGTCTATACCTTATGGAGGGATAATTATAGTCTAATCACAAGGATGAATTTTGTGTGCTTTGTTTGAGTAGATGTACACAAATGCAATCAATGCCTGATATTTCATTTTCATAAATAAACATTTGCAAAAACATTAGCAATCGGTGCATATCTATGTGTAGCTCATCCCGTTATCTTGATTTATCTAATAATTCTTGCATTTGGTGTAGAACCTTTCACGTCAGGAGGATGTCTCAAAGTGCTTCACATGATTTACTGTAAAGTGAAGTGACTGTGTATTTTGTAGGCCATCGCTGTAGCCAATTTGCACACAACAATGTCCCACAAACAGCTATGAATTCAATGACCAATTTTATCTATTTGCCAGGACACAGTAAGAAACTTCTGTCTCTTTACAAACAGCGCTATGGGATCTTTAACAGGCAGGCAGGAGTTGAGCGACCTCATGGTTTAATGTCTCACCCAAAGGAAGGCACCTTCAGCAATGCTACAACATGGCGACCACAGGGAAGGTGGAAGGCAAACTAGATGGACCATGATTTCTTTTTCGTCTAGCATTTCTTATGTTATGTTCTTATACAACAACAACAACATGCATATATAGCACCCCTCTCACCGGGTAGCATCGCAGAGTCCTCCCCCAGCACTAAATTGGAAAGTCAGTCTAGATTGAGTGAGTTTAAAGTCTAGTTGCATGGCTTGAACTCACAACCTTCTGACTTGGGAGAAGTGTGGGGGAAATGGTACTAACTGAGCGGATACAAAAGAAGATTGAATTAAAGAAATCTACAGTTCCTTTAAATATTGGACAGATTGTGTTGCCTCTGGCTAAAATGGAATTTTGCAAATGTGTTCCAGAATAGGCATATGTCTAGACTTGTGAATATATTTTGTCCACTGTTACTAGTAAGGAAAAAGACTAATGTTAGCCTTTCACGTCTCTTCACTCAACCAGCAATGCTCGTCAAAGTGATGGGCTGAATTATGGTAGATCAACAGTTTCTGATGTGCTTGCAGCTTAAAAATGACTTTGCTATTGCTCGTAGACATGGCCAGAAATAACTGATCTTGTCTTTTTTGATAACATTTTAAACTGCAGTCAATACAGATAATCTACTGTGACGAGTTAGCCGTAGGTCCTCCCCTGTGCTCCCACACTACTCGCCCATGCTGCACTCTCTCTCTTTCTCTCTCGCTGTGTCACACAGGACCTGCTCGCTGCAGAATCCACATCTGAGTATACATTAGAATACATTAGAATACACAGCACAGAAACAGGCCATTTGGCCCAACTAGTCTATGCCGGTGTTTATGCTCCACATGAGCCTCCTCTTGCCCTTCCTCAACTAAGCCTTCAAGCATAATCTTCTATCCCTTTCTCCCTCATGTAACTCTCTAGCTTTCCCTTAAATACATCTGTGCTATTTGCCTCAATGACTCCTTGCGATAGCACGTTCCACATTCCCACTACTCTCTGTGTGAAGAAATTTCTTCTAACTTCCCTATTTGATCTATTTGTGACTATTTTATATTGATGGCCCCTGGTTTTGGTCTCCCCCACAAGTGGAAACATCTTCCCCATGTCCACCCTATCAAAACCTTTCACATTTTAAAGACCTCTATCAGATCACCCCTTACCCTCTTTTCAAGAGAAGAGTCCAAGTATGTTCAGCCTTTCTTGATGGGTATAACCTCTCAGTTCTGGGATCATCCTTGTGAATCTCCTTTGCACCCTCTCCAGTGCCTCTACATCCCTTCTATAATGTGGGGACCAGAACTGCACACAGTATTCTAAGTGTGGTCTAACCAAAGTTTTTTAGAGGTTTACCATAACTTCCTGCTTTTCATTTCTATCCCTCTGGAAATGAACCCCAAGGCCGGGTTTGCTTTTTTTACGGCCTTATTAACCTGCGTTGCTACTTTTAGTGAATTGTGTATGTGTACCCCTAGGTCCCTTTGCTCCTCTACACATGCGTGCCCAACCTCCGCTGAGCCTTTGCATCAGTCACAGGATAGGGTGGGAGGCCTCAGCAATGTAAGATGCCATTTTATAGGATGAATTATCTGATCAATTTTACATTGTAAGTACTTACAAAAAATTCTACAATGCAACAAGTAACATGTTAAGCAAAGTGACAAGTAAAGCAAAGTCCCTTATTAATGTTTTGCATGGGAAGCAGCCGGTATAATGACAAAATGATGACTTAAGTGATATTGATAGAGTTAAGGCAGGGTCGAGTCATCCTTTGCCTAAAATGGAACAAATGGAAAATACTGTAATATGTTCAGAAGCAAGCATGTTTATCTGTTAGAAGAGTAATAGGAATTATATAATAATATCACCAGAAGGAATTCAAATTATTCCTTGCTTTCTTGGTTCAGTTTATATCACAGATTTTGGGGCATTTGCAGAGTTAACACACAATAACAATTTCCTCAGAACAATGGCCAATAATAGCATTTTGGAGTCCTGTAGTTCAGTAGTTAGAGCATTTGCCTCACAAGCGAGAGATCTGTGGTTTGCTTGATTTATTTTTACTTGACTTGCTATGTGCAGATCTGCACCATAACTCTTAGTATTAGAGAATGTTGGAACTCCAATGTAGGGAACCCTCCATTCCACCAATGGTGTTTTGACTTGTGACATAAGTAAACACCGCTTCTAAACTATGCCAGCAATGTCTCGCAAACAGGCTGGATATTATCAAAGAAATGGGATTGAATTAATTTCAGAGAGTGAAGTTAAAGTGGAAGAACATTAATTCCCACATCCGACATATGATTTCAACACCTTAAATATTTAATTGAGTTATTCTGGGGATAGACTAATTATTATTGCTGAGTTACTGAGCTCGCCAAAATGTGTAATTTCAAAATTTATGATCATTCGCATATATAAGTGCAGATCAAATGTTAAATGTGTTAATGCTTGTATGACCAAACCTCGTGGCACACTGGAGAAAATATGCACATTAATATTCCAGAAATCAAAGTAGTAAGCTATCAAAAGCACATAAAAGCAAGCACCACGGATATTGTAAAAGACTTTCTAAATTCTTCTGAGAATACTGGATCCCTTCTATTGATTCATTTACATATGTTACAACTTTACAAATAAAGCATAATGTGGATTAGTCTGATCAGAAAAATGCCCTCAGTTCTCCAAGCAACTTTAATTTTTTTTAAGTCATTCACCATGAATTGCTTACCTCACACGAGTGCATTTATCAACAGCGAGCAAAAGTGCATTTCATTTTGTTCAGTCAAATGAAAAAGGTCATCTAAAACAAGTTACTGGCTGATTCAGAAAAATAGCTAGGAAGTTTTGGTGAGGTTTACAAGTGCAAATTAAAACAACAAAACAAGAAATAGTAATAATACTTGCACTTGATATTGCATCTTTTCACCCTGTCAAACCATCTCAAAGCGATTTACCGGATTTTACTGTAAGTGTAGTCATGATGTATTTGCAGGCAATCTCTGGAATTTGTGCACAGGAATGTTCTACCCACAGACATGAAGTGAATATCCTATATTATCTGGGGGATTGTTGGCCCCAACTCTGGGGGAAATTCTCTTTTCGAATAGCACCACGGAATCATTAATATCTTCCTAAACTGGCAGAATGGATCTTGGTTTAATGTCTCACCCAAAGGATGGCATCTTGGTGAATGAACAGACCACCCAGCAATATATTGGAGATCAGCTTAGACTACGTGAGCTCAAAGTTCCAATGTAACCATATGTCTTTTATCACATCTGTCTCAGTTAGTTCAAAATTAAACCGAGCCAAAGTCTGAGAGTTCCTCACCTGTGTCATATGTTTCTAAACATTGGGAGACAGAGATTTTAACTAACTTTAAGATCAGCCATTGCTTTGAAGAAGAGTCCTGTAGCTCAATGGTTGGAGCACTCGCCTCGCAAGCAAGAGGACCTGGAAAGGAGAAATGTTGGGCAAGTTTCCTTATTCCACATGCCTGTTTATCTAGCAGTAAGTAGAAACCTAGGAACCCAGTTATTAGTCGATTGGCAGATCGCTTATCCGGGGGTAATAACTCCTTCACTCCATGACTGTTTGTGGGACACTGCTGTGCGCAATTGGCTGCTGCATTTCGCCCACAAAATATACAGTCATGTTCATTTTACAATATATTCTGTGAAGTGCTTTTAGTAGTCTCAAAGACATGATAACGCACTATATCAACTGCAAGTATTATTATTATTAAGAGGTTTTACCAGACATATGACGAGTATATTCCTGTTCCTTCAGGGAAGGGTTCTTGGGCTGAGCCTTCAGTCACTACACCTACCTCTCTGGAACTCTGTCCCAAAATCTACCTGTCTTACTTACTCTTACTTTTAATCGCCATCTCGCTCTGTGATCCACAGTATCTCCGTAAAGCAAAGTCCAGAGGGACTACTTTATGTTGGATAACTACCCCATTTTACCGAACAAAGTAAAAGCCAGGTGAAATGTTTTGACATTCTTTGCTGCGGAGCTGTTGTGGGTGCACTGAGTGCTGACTATCAGTGACAGTGGCTGTCGAAAGACATGAATTGAGGTCTCCATGAGGAGAAATAACCTGGGGCATCCTCCAGTTGTGAAAGTCGCTAATGAATATAAATTGTACCGTATTTGCATAAGGAAAGTGATATTTTTAATCAAATACAACTTGCTTTCTCCAGTAAAACAAGGAATACTTTGAATAAGATGTGCTCCCTCTGTGGTTTCCTTCTGCACTGCCTCTCGGATCTGGGCAGCCCATATATGTTATGGCGATCAGAACTGTATGCAGTAGCTCAACTGTAGTCTGACATTGTAGATTTTTCATATCACTGTTGAGGTCAACTGATCTCAGCTGAATTGGCAATACAGTAAAACTCGCTTAAGTCTTATCTTTATAAATTCTTTCAAGAACTGCAGATATTTGCTTGTTCGAGTTGAAAGACTCCTTCCTACCTTCTATGGAGCTTTGATGTTTTTGTTCTGTCCTCACTTAAATCTAAACTCTTGCTACTTTCAACTCCAGCTTTAAGATAACACAAATTGAAATTGCAATTTTGCTTTGCATTGACCTCTTCACAGATGTATATTGCATTCACAGTTAGCTTCAGCCTGAAATTCCCTCTCATATTCTGACTGAAGCTCTTTGAACACAACCCGGTATTTTTTTTTCATCCTGATTTAAAAAGAAAAGCTACAGGAAGTTGCCCCACTTATCACCAATGTTGAAGGATTGCTCAAAATCACAATTTACTGAAATAAAAGTGATAAATTGCTGCATATGAATATATTTCTTAATTATCCAACCACGAAAGATAGAGGAGCTCTGCAAATAGAAATATTGTCTTTGGGAAACATTTTATTTATTCCTTGAAATCAGAGCTGTCATTTTACTGTCAGTCTTCACTTCTCTGATTTTAGTGATCTGGTTATGGTCAGAGACTGGGTTGAATCTCACTGTGTTATGTGCTGGGGATGGAACATCATCTGATGAAATGTGTCCCTCAGGAGCAGAATGCTTTGGGTATTAAAATTGAATGTGCGATTTCAGGATTTTTAATGCTAGGTTTTAATGAGGCCCATGTTTGCCACCTGCATTTTGAGAATGTCAAGGACGAGAAAAGGCAGTTCAACGATGCTTCAGTGCATAATGTATTTTAAATTAGGTACTTAAGCTGCTGTAGTAAGTATGGTGCCAGGGAGCTCACAAATAAGCAAGCGGTCCATGTCTCAAAGGGGAGGGAATGAGTGCAGGGAAAATGTACGATAAAAGAGGATATCAATGTTATCTGTCTACTGTTTTTTAAAAAAATGGTTTGGGATGTAAATTCATTCAAGCAAAACTTAGCTTTGCATCCAAGTGCAGAAAAGATCATGCTGTAAAGGACATGAGAGTACCATATGTGAAGTTGCAGCCCAATAGCAAAAATGTTTCATAATAGCTTTCTTATATTCCAACGTATCACAAGATTTGTTTTGTTCAGTCTTCAACTCATTTGACCTCATCCTTCCAGAACACTCACCTACATTTTTCCAATCACAACATCAAGCTATTTTTTAAACAAGGCCAGTGTCTTGGCCTCAACCACTCTTCCTGGTAACCTATTCCAGTTGTTAATTACCCTTGTAAATAAATAAATATTTCCTAGTGTCTGTCCTAAAATTGCACTTTACAATTCTAACCCTGTATCCTCTTGTTCTACTGTCTCAGTGCATCCAAAAGTATTGTTGTGAGTTTAGTTTTTCAATCCAATTTAAAATGTTATACAATATATCACTACAAAGTCTCTTCTGAGATATGTCTTATTTTAAGATTAAAGAGGCCCAGGTTGTCTAATCGTCATTTATAGCTTATTCCTCTGACATTCTAACTCCTCTGCATTACCTCTATGGCCTAGGCAGCCTCTTATGTGGTGGCAAACAGAAATATATGCAATATTCTAGGGTGATCTAACCAGAGCACTAAATAGTGTGAGTATGACTTCTGGGGATCTGAATTAAACTGATTTAGCCTAGCCCAGGATCCTATTTGAAATGTGCAATATAAATGGCAATTGTTGTTGTTTACCTTGTCTATTACTGCCTCATACTGTCTTGACAAGGGTAGTGATGAGTCAGTAACACCCCTGGATCTCTTTCAGTGTTCCCCTTAGCAAGTTTTATTGCATCCATGGAGTACAACAATTACCTATTCTTACGTCCTATATGTAGTATCTATATTGAACTTCATTTTCCTACCATCAGCTTGTGTGTATATTTTATCATGTTTTTGTTGTAAGACCTTTGGTGCCTCCTCTGATTTCCCCCAACTTGAATATAATATTCTGGGACACAACTCAATAACTTGAAAAATGCTCTCAGGTTGAGTATTTTCTAAAAGTATTTTCTGAACGGTTTTAGGATGCCAATGATGCCAGTGTTGTTACCACCTGATGAGAAAAGAATTGTACTGAAATAGTCAAGTTGCTGTTTGTGTTGTACAGCGATGATGCTTAATGGATGTTGAGGCTCAAAACTGATCTTTCGGATTTGATCTCCTGAGAGTTTGGAGACAACTGCTGGCATATTGGCATCCGGCCAGAGAAAGAAACTCTTTCAGCTTTCTTAGAATGCTTTGCAGCAAAGTAAATCCGAATCTTGAAAGAAGATTGGACATTTTCCAAGAGATATATTCAATATATTGCTAGGGAGAGATGGAGGTACAGTGTATTGCTAGAAAGAAAACAAACTATTTATGTTTTAGCTTGATATAGATGAGCTACATAAAAAGGTAGAAAGATAGAGGAAGCAATTAATAAAGTACCCGATTTTTGTGCACATTTGTTGAACTCCTGAAGGTGAAAGTAATCCTTACACAAAACAACTTTCAGAATTTTTTTTGTCCTTTCAATGTGGCACTAAAGGAAACCAATCAAAATTCAATTTATTTTCTTGCCTCAATGATGGTAGATTGCTGTAAAGTGGGGGAGGATGAAAATGCATATGGTGATGATCCTGTCCTTAACAATATACATGGAAAAAATTATTGTTTTGAGAGTCTGGTTTGTGACCCCTGCACTCAGGACAAACACATAGATTTAAACACAATGTGAATGGGACACTTTCATTCAGTTCATCCACATGCGTGAAAGTTCCAATCAAATGTCAAGGTCTTCAGTATAAATATCATAAACAACAGCAACAACTTGCATTTATATAGCGCCCTTCATGCCGGACGGCATCTCGGAGCACTTAAACCTTCCTTCTATTTGTTCTCATTTTCTCTGTTCCCTGCTAGTTTTCTCTCTTGTTCTCTGTTCATTCTCACTTCTGTCTGTCCCCCGTCAAAACTCCATTCTTTGATCTTTCTCCCTCACTGGCCTTTCTTCTAGTTTCCTCTTGCTCAGTTGTGTTCTTATGGCAACAGTGTAGACTGATGACACTTTCATTAGAGTTCTATTGTGCTGTTATAATACTTGATTGTGCTCAGCTACAGAAGGGTATTGTTAAGTATTTATGAAACTCTCGGAGAGTCCTACTCTGTACTAACTAGCTGTAGATGAATAGTGGAGCCCTTACACAGTTGGGTTTGTGTTTCTTATTCCAACAACAATGTTGGTGGGCATTCTTTCTAACATTTAAAGCAGGGTGCCTTCCTCCTAAGAACCACACACAGCATAATTCGATGATAAAGGTTAAAAGTTGCTGATCCTGAGGCAGATTTGGTGCCTAAAAATAGTAATAGGTTAATCATTAATTCCCTCAAATTCTACAGACCTCAAAGTCTTGTTTTTTCTTACCTGGGTGTGCTCTGTCGTGGGATCTTGCTGATCTTGGTGGCCTTTGCTGACATACTATTTCAGTCAATGTAAAATGAAATGGATATTAAATCAGAATATAGTAGATCAAGCACTCCATTCCTATGCAGAGACATCTTTGCACATGGAATCCAGGATTGGCTGATGTATGATTCAGTTCGATTACTGTGGCTTGATTGATGGACGAATTAAAAATATTTTGAAACCATTGCACAAATTTGCTGTTTTCTCTCAAAGGCATTTCCAAACCTCTCCGCCGTTTTGTATGTCTGACGATATACTTGATCATGTTCATCTGCTCGTGGGTCTTTTTTACTCAACCTTTTCTGTGATGATTAAGTGTGGTAGCACTTATAGTACTGATGTCAAACAGAAACAACGCAATTTGCTCGCCAAAGAGAAGATATAACACCATTTATAATACTTCATCAATTTTAGACATCCCAATTTGTTTGAAGAATATTATTAATTTCTGAAGCTTCCATTGTGTTGAGCTCTTTACTCAAACTCCAGTTAATATTTCGTGATATGGAATGCTCTTGGATATTTTTAATTATCTTGAGGTGTTTTTCAAACCCTTCAGTTCCTACGCTCCTAACCAGTGGAACTCCCTCCATCTAACCCTCCATCTTTTTCAGTCTTAAAATCTCACCTTAGAATCATAGATTCATTGAATATTACAGCACAGAAGGAGGCAATTTGGCCCATCGTGCCTGTGCCAGTTCTTTGGAAGAGCTACCCAATCAGTCCCACTCTCCTGCTCTTTCCCCATATGTTTGCAAATTTTTCCTTTTCAAGTAACCATCTATGCCTTAAATCAAATACCTTAAATCCTACTTCTTCATACATACCTATGGCCACCTTCCCCCTTCCCCTTCGGCTTGGTGTCCAACCGTGTCCATGTAAAGTGCTCCAAGATGTTACGCTACGTGAAGAACGTTACAAAAAACAAGTTGTGTTGTTGTTTGTCATTGAAGACCTACATATAGTAAACTCCTAATAGCTCCAAGGGACAAGGGCTCAGTGATGAGTTATCCGGAATGGAAAATTAGGCACATGTATGAATACATAAATAAATGCGGCTGGGATATTGACAGCATGATGATTTCAGTGGAACTGACAAGTTAAGCCAGGGTCGAGTTATCAGGAGTTTACTGTGAATAATTTATGATAGAATTACAAAGCTGTTGTACTATCTGAAAGCATAAGATCTTTCCTCTGTATCTATTGACTGAAAGTTATTATTAATTATTTTTCATGGTCCACAAGATGCAAGCAGTTAAAGTTAAAAGATGAATTTATTTATTAATTAACATGTTGATGCTGATAATTGTGTTAATATTTAGTGAGGGGAAATCACTCTTTTTTGTTTTCACAGAGAGACACGAAGGGTCAGTTCCTCATTGATCATGTCTGTAACCATTTCAGCTTGTTGGAGAAGGATTACTTTGGCATCAGATATGTTGACCCAGTGAAACAACGGGTATGTATCTAAGGAAATAAAAATATCCTGCAAGTCCATTCGAAAGTGAACACCTCCAATTCTTTTTAATGTAATTTGTATCTTCCAATCTTTTCTCTCTTATTGACTTTCTCTACATGATAGAACGTGTTTCACAAGTTTTAGTAAGTCTCTGGTGCTCACCCAAAGGATCATTGATCATGTGTTTGTCAAGGCAATGAGAGACAATGAAGGGCTGGAGCTGAGTTCTTGTGGGTTGAAGTGACGCACATAGGCTTTCCAATAGGGAACGTATTTCATGTCCTGAGGTACTCTTTCAGATATAAGGCATCATTTACACCAATGTTTTCCGTACAAGAACTTTCAATCCCCTTTGAGTCCAATTGTGATATTCTTGCTGCTGTTCCAATTGAGATTTACTAACTCAGCACAGATCAGGGCAACAAGCCTGGGACCTTCATTATTGGCTCAGCTCAGCCACACTGCCCACAGAGCCAGCAAAACAGAGATCTGAAAAACAAATCTCCCAACTTCAAATTCTGTTTTCTTGGGTGCTTTCTCTCCCTGTAGTGTAACATAAATATTGGGATCGGTGCCAGTGAGATAATGCTTTTATCTGGTTTAGGAGCTAGAGAGTAAAAAACAATTCACAAATGTAGTATTTGTTATTGCTTTACTGATTGTCTGGTTATTCAATTAATCTGGCTTCTCGGTGAAAGGCCTGTGACAGACAAGCATTTAATCCACATTTCCTCACAATGTATTGCCTTCAGGTAATACATGTCCCTTTCTTTAGAATGGTTTAATATGAATGCACAGAATTCTAAGAAACCAAAGGAAATTTTCAACATCTTGCTGGTGCTCTGATAAACAAAGGTTAGTATAGGCTGAGTGTTTAGTCACACGGTAAACGTGTTGTGTGACAATTAGCTCTGTGACACCATTTGTTATAAATAGCTAACATTCATTCCAGTTCTTCACTGGTGTTTTCACACTGGCGTAGTCTCATTACATAAAAAACTGAAGCTGTTTTATTTGCCTGAAGGAATACCTGAGGCTCAGAATATTGCAGCGCACAGTTTTGAGAGCTAAAAGACAAAAACAAGAACAAATTTACATTTATATAGTGCCTTTCACGTCTGGAGGATGTGCCAAGGTGCTGGACAGTCTAAGGTTTGCCCCCAAGCTGGGGGTGGGGGCTGAAGTGGTGGGGGCCGAAGGAATGGGGGCGAGAGGGCAGAAAGTACAGTCAAAGAGAAAGGTCTTGAGGTGGATCTGGAAGGAGGCATGTGGTGTGAAGGTACTGATGGGAGTCAAGCAGGAGAGCCTCTGTTTTGAGCATCAGAACCCACCATGAGTCACTATGTTCGACAGAGAGGAGAAACCAAACACAAAGATAGGGGTCAAAATTGTGGTATTTCAAAAGCATTCTGCTCCTTATTTAGGGAAGGGTGTTAAACTGTGTCTTAAAATCCCATTTCTCCCCCACTAACCCCAGCCATTTGAATGATTGTATTGCTTGAATCCAACTAAAAAAGGTGTGTGATTACTGTTTAGCAGGGATCATTAGCTGAATAAATAATAGCTGATGCACATCTTTACCTGTATCAACATCTGTTCATAAGTCAAGTTACAATATTGTAAATGAACTGGTATTAATGAATTGTCGGCATTCCCCAGATTGATGGATACATCGAGTGAATAGGGTGGACTGATTCTCTTCTTACTATAGATATTTACTTGTGGGATTAACACGCAAAGGTAGATTGGTACAAATTTATTTTTCTGTTCTTTGCAACTTATGGAGACCAGAACTTTGAAATAGTTGGGTACTTATTTTCACTGACGATTCCAAAGAACACTCCTTCCAATTTTATTTAGAGGCTCCAAATACAATTGGTGATTGTAGGGAATAAATCGCCTGGGAAGGAGATTGAACCAGAATTTCAATGTAAGCAGTAGCAAGTGATGGTATTCCACTCTCAAGGCTTCAGACTTCACATTGAAGAGTCTTACAACTCTGAGACTCTGATAAATTGAAGTTTTGTGTCTCTATTCAGATATATTCAACTGGAAATATTCATATTCTGTTAAAGTGCACCAAGCATTCATATCTATAATTGTGTCTTTAAAATTTCAATTACACTTTTCTAGTTATCAGCAGTTTTAGCAAATGGTTGTTTTTGGAAAAACACATTATTTATATGATATTCAGATTTTTTCCATTTCATTGTTTAACCTGTCCTACACACAGCTTGCTTAGTGTTATCAAACCAAATTCATGGGAACTTATTGAATCCAGATGCTGACGTTGAGCATTCTTTCCTCATCCCTAACAAATTCAACTATTACCTCAGATATGACATTGCACTTTTGCTTTAATTACACAAGATAAATTTTCAGGAAAAAGTAAAGATCAAGCAACTGAGAAGGCGAACGGCATGTTAGTGTTCATTTCAAAAGGTTTAGAGTACAAGAGTAGGGAAGTCTTGCTCCAACTGTATAGGGTCTTGGTAGACCGCACGTAGAGTATTGCGTGCAGTTTTGGTCTCCTTATTTAAAAAAGGACATACTTGCCCTAGAGGGGATGCAGCGTAGATTCACTCGGTTAGTTCCTGGGATGAGGGGACTGACCTATGAGGATAGGCTGAATAAACTAGGGCTGTATTCTCTAGAGTACAGAAGAATTAGGGGGATCTTATTGAAACTTATAAGATTCTTAAAGAGCTGGATACAGTAGACACTGAGGGTCTGTTTCCCCTTGTAGGAGAATCTATAACCAGGGGTCACAGTCTTAAAATTAAGGGACAGCCTTTTAGAATAGAGTTGAGGAAACATTTCTTCACTCAGAGGGTAGTGAATTTATGGAATTCACTACCCCAGAAGGCTGTAGATGCTCAGTCCTTGAACATTTTCAAGGCTGAGGCTGATAGATTTTTAAAAAATAGAGGGATTAGGGGATATGGGGATAGGACAGGTAATTAGAGTTAGGTTAGAAAATCAGCCATGATCTTATCGAATGGCGGGGCAGCCTCGAGGGGCCGAATGGCCTACTCCTGCTCCTAATTCTTATGTTCTTATTAGTCTCAACAGGTTTGTCCTTAATTGTTTGATCAATTTCACATTCTCACTACAGCTTCCATCTCTTCACAAATGCAGGTTGAGCCCAAATTGACATTGAGACAGCAGAGGAGATAATCACGGAATATTAAATGTTCATTAACGTGTGCCTTTTTTGACTTAAGCATTTAGTCAAAATATTACAATGTAATTTTATTCTACGAATTCTGTTCCATTTGTGTGCATTAACACCAACATGGCTTTCTGGCTGTTACAATTGGCACTAACATCTAGAAATAAATCTGGAAGCAACAAAAATGTTGTTTTTAAGCAAACATGCAATGGGAGTATGTTTCTTTGATGTTACAACTTTTTTTCAACATAGCTATAAATTTATCTCTCGTCATGGTCAAATCTGCAGGTTCACATTTTCTTGTCTGTGCTGTGCTCAGACAATGGTCAACTTGTTCCAATGGTGCATCCCACCAGTAGAGCAGTGTGTCTAATTTCTAATTCCAGCAGCAATAATTGATTATTTTCTTTCTGTTGTGTTTGAAATTTATAATTTTTGTGCCACATGCAGGTTCCGAACAAATGATTATTTATTTTAAGGGTTGAATTCCCAAACTATACTGTAAACGAACATCTGAGATTCACTACTAATGTGTCAAGAACATCACATAACACAAAGCATCCTTTATGTGCATATGAACGAACAAGATAATGATGTAATATTGTCGACGTGCACTGTGATATTGATTTTCAATTTTCTTTTTCAGCATTGGCTGGAACCCAACAAGTCAGTGGTGAAGCAAATGAAATGTAAGTTTTTGACAGATTCCCCCTTTCAAGCTGCAGCTTGAAAAAATGCCTAGAGTTTACTTTACGTATGTTAGTGTTGCAATCTGTCGCAACAGTCAGCCGATCGGCAGAAATGCTGCCCGAGTGAGGAAAGAATTCTGTTAACTGTTGGCTGTACATTGTTTAAAAATGGTTGTCTCTGTGCTTGGGAGATGGGCACCACCATTTGAGTGTCTTGTCTGGTTGTATAGGGTAAAATATTGGTTGGTTAGCTACTTACTTTCTTGTGAGAATGGCACAGTCTAGAATGGTTTTAATCTATCAAATGGACAACTGGAAATTGTTTAATTACAGTATATCCATAATTGCAGGTGGTTAATAGATAAATGGTATGAATATGCTAATTGGTGTAATCTTGGCAAACATTCTCGTTTTATCTCTTAACCTCCTGGCAAGTTTAATTTATAAAGAAACATGAACCTGTTTATTTTTGCTTGTACCAAATCTAATCCTTTTAACACCCCGAAGCCATAAATTACACAATCTCTGCCTAACTGCAAGATTATGATTAAAATGCCAAACATCTGAGAGGTAGAAAAAAGGGTGTTTAAAAATAAAATTCTCCTCAAAGACAATTTTATTGTAAAAAAAACTTCAAAGCTTTCATGAGGGCCTCATTATGAGTAAAGCACAGCTTATTAGAGTACCTTGGCTGTGGCAATACTAGTGTGGGAATGTGTGGCCAAAATGTATACTGTAAAATTTAGTGTTTAATCCTTAGACTACTACCAAGTCCAGAGAAACTCCAGGTTGACAGTGATGCTGTAGCAAACATTAATATTACAGTAAAGTGACCCAGATGTCAGGCTGGATATTTCATACCTCAGTCTATAGCTTGATTTTCAAATTTTTAAAGCATCAAATTAGCTGCCAGATTGGTTTGAAGTGAGAGACTTTGCAGTTTCATATAGGGCCGCTTTGGGAAGCATGTCAATGAATGTTCTTCATCATTGCCATCAGTAGAGCAATCTAACAGGAAGACCTGTAGTTAAGAGGTTTTATGCAATTATTGGAATTGATGTTTTTACAAAAGAAAAGTCATAGAAAGTTTTCTAGTTTTTTTTATGGATCAAAATTTTATTTTGTAGCACTTTGAACAAATAACACTCAGATTTCTATTCCCCTCTATCTTCAACCCTTATTTTATAGTTGCCATTTCATATAAAAATGTAATATATATAGTTACCCAATATTTAGATGATGTTAAACTTGTCTGATGTCATTGAATCATAGAAATGTACAGCACAGAAGGAGGCTATTCGGTCCATTGAGTGTGTACCAGCTCTCAGAGCAAGGTGTTTATTCAATCCCATTACCCTGCCTTATCCTCACCCCCCTTCAAGCCTCTCAGCTTCATATATGTGTCTGCTTCCCTCTGGAAACCCACAATGGACTCTGCCTCAAGTACTTTACTTGGCAGGACATTCCACATATATGTTGTGTCATATAGAGTAGATTTTACATTGTATGTTCAGTGTATAATTGGAAAATTTTCCAAATGAGCAGTGGCTCAGTCTTCACGCCTTAGCCTAAGTGTGGATTTTAAAGTGAGACATGTTTCTGCAATTAAAATGGTAATGTCTAATTCCACAGCTAATGGGTATTTGAGAATACCTTTAATTCACAGTTACAATGCTGAATATTGAAAAGGTACAGGATAATTCTCTACGCTTTGTGTTATAATTAATGTTGTTCTGAACTTGCTTCTTCACCATTTGTGTACTCCACGAGAGGCCAGATGTGATACCAGGGTTGCCTTTTGCCAGGTGGGTGCTTCAGTGAAGACTGCACCATTGTATAACCATGTATTGCGGACAGTAGCATGACCTTTTAAATCATTCCCTTCTACTGACTTGATCTTGCATTGTTTAAAAACTTTCTTGATATAAAATATACAGCTAAAGGATCAAAAAGGTAAGTTACCACACAACATCAGATGAAGGATATTCCCTTAGACAAGATTTGTTTTCCTTTATAAAAAGTTAAAGTTCAACCATGGCCTGTTTCATTAAGTTTTCTAGGCATTACCATTTTAAAATAAAATAAATTATACATAATTGTTACTTCTCATGAGCAAAGATGCTGCAGTTAAATAGAGATAAGAACTATTAAAGTCAGGTTTTATTCACAACATTAAAACCCTGAGTATTTTTAGTTATTCTCCGGTTCTACTTTTTCTACCAAAACAAGAGGAAAAATTGGCGAGGGAGGGGGAATTTAACACAAAAAGACCCAAGTACATTCAGTGAAAATTGGTATTTATTTTACTGAATTAAAAAAATCGATATATCAAGCTGTAGTAACAAAATGTGTGTTTTTTTAAAATAGTAACTTAACCGATGGAGGTAACCAACAAGATATTTCACCTTAAGAATAGAAAGGCAATGCAGTGTGATGCGTCCATCACAAAACCAGTCTCTCTGCATTGGCCGCTCTGGGATTATGCATGCTAGATGGGCACACACCATCACGGACACCAAATAAAATCAGCGAATTTGATTTTGATAAATAAAATTTGGGTAAAAAACATTTTTAACTGATTGACTTTTATCCAATCCGTTTTTAAAAAAATGCAATGGTCCTTAAATACAGTGCAAACCCTCCTTCAACCCAATTCAACTTCTCACTCAATAACGCCCTGACAACTCTCAGACGCTACTATGAAGCTAACAGAGTGGATTCTGTTAAACCCAGGATGATTGTCATTCTGATGGAATCTGCTTGGAGCAGAAACCATTCTCAGGTCATCCACACTGTGTTCTTATAATAATAATAATAATAATAATCCTTGCATTTGATATAGCGCTTTTCACGTCGGGAGGACGTCCCAAAGCGCTTTACAGAACACACTGTAAAGTGAATTGACTGTATATTTGTGGGCGAACGAGGCAGCCAATTGCGCACAGCAGTGTCCCACAAACAGTCGTAGATTGAAAATGACCAATTTATTATTGTTTTTGGTTTTGGAGGGATTATTATTAGGCGTGTGGAGTAAGGAAACTTGCCCAAGGTTTCGCCCTGCCTGGAATTGAACTCAGGTCTCTCACTTGCAAAGCAAGTGCTCTAACCACTGAGCTACAGGACTCCACAAAGCTACAGGACTCCACTTCTTCCTGGTTGAATTCTAAAGATTATTGACATAACCGCATTTTCTCTATGCAAAGTCTGTTTCCTTTGCATTTCATTCTTTATTACCAGTGGGATTTTNAAAAAACACGCAAATGGTAAAGCCACTGCAATTACTGGAACCTCGCTCTGAAAAAATGCCTCATGCTTGTTTTCTTCAGGGGATCCTCTGTAACATTGTGTACCTGGTGCATAATCGACACCTACCTGCGCCTCATTGAATTTGTTGTCTTGCGAGTCGGTGTGTAGTAGTACAGGGAATACAGAGAGCAGTTTATTTAATGGTGAAGATCACCAGGAACAAGGTACNTTTTTCAACCCATTTTAAAAAAAGTAAGAAATGTATATTACATTTGACTTTCTAAATGAATTGCATTAAATTTATTAGAAATAATTAATCCAGCCTGTTCAGATAAAATAATTTATACACTGTACAACAATTAGCAGTGACATTTGTGCTCCAGTTTTCCCTTCTCTGACCAAATGCATTTTCTTCATTTGTGAGCCTGAACTGTTGGCAGGCTATTTAATTGTGAGGCCTTCACAGCCAGACCCAATAGTGCCCTCACACAAAGTCCACAAAACTCAGTGTATAGTGATTACCAGTGAAAACTGTGATTGACTCTACCTCTGTTAGGTTGAGACCAGCTAGGTCAGTCCAAGATCCAAGATTGAACCTAAGACCTTCCTGATTTGTATGGTACAAAGTTCATTTTTAGCATACTGCATACAGCCATTTAAAGGAAACGTGTTGCATGGATCAGTGCAATCTGGTGTTTAAATAGCATTCATTTTGAACAATGCTTATTCAAAAAAAATCCTTATCGCTTTTCCTTTAATGAGCACACCATTAAAGGACATGTCAAACAAAGGGACCCCATTTAATCATGACCTTACCCATGCATTCTGCTGATGTACAGCAAAAGAAAACATTTGCAAATGATCATCTGAACTGAACATATTGTTGCTGGGTCAAGGGAGGCAGCACGTTCTCAATTATTGTTAGAAAATGGGAATTAACGTTCTACTCTGATTTATAATGCAGCTGCTCGATATCATGAGAAGAAAAGTGTTATGTATATCTTCTTTCCTGACATGCACCCTGCTTCAAAGCTGCCTTTTCATGCATCTTTATTCCATCGTTATCAATGAGCTTTCTTGTCCACAGCAGAGGTATGCCTGAAAATACAGAGCTTATTATCGCATGAGGTTCCTGAATGTTTGAACTGGCCTAAAGCACCTCCTGATATGAAAGTTAGTTTCCCGAAACTTGAGAAGGAACAGATTTATTTAGTGCTGCTTTCACTTGTTTCTTTGTAATATTGCAGCTCAGCCTCCGTATACCATGTGCTTTAGAGTGAAGTTCTACCCAAGCGAACCCATGAAAGTCAAGGAAGAAATCACCAGGTATGTTTTTCATTCTCTCTTCAGAATACTGACCTGTGTGTAATGCCTGTAAAAATACAGAATTGTTTACAAACTACCACTTGAATAATAAGAATTGGAAGATTTGAATAAGTGATTGAACATTAATATAGCCAGAGGGAATTAGGGAGTGTGTAGCATCCAACTGGATCCATCACTGCCACATTGCCCAAGAGAGTGATGCAGTTTGACTTGATCTTTCCTTTACTATTCTCATTTTGAGAAGATTGTTAGCTAACTATTTCAATTCACCTCTTAATAATAATAATAATAATCCTTGCATTTGATATAGCGCTCTTCACGTCGGGAGGACGTCCCAAAGCGCTTCACAGAATACACTTAAAGTGAATTGACTGTATATTTGTGGGCAAACGCGGCAGCCAATTGGGCGCAGCAATGTCCCACAAACAGTCGTAGATTGAAAATGACCAATTTATTATTGTTTTTGGTTTTGGAGGGATTATTATTAGGTGTGTGGAGTAAGGAAACTTGCCCAAGGTTTCGCCCTGCCTGGAATTGAACTCAGGTCTCTCGCTTGCAAAGCGAGTGCTCTAACCACTGAGCTACAGTAGTTATATTTTCTTTACCAATATTTCATTGATGTAGATCCTACTGTAATATAATTGTAAAGCTTGCACTTGCACTATCACCATGTAATTTGACTTAATTCAAGGGGTATCATGTTCAGTGCACAGTTGCCCTTTTTTGTCTTCTTTCAGGATTTGAAATGTTTTTCAGATAACATGAAGTAAGCCATTTTAGTAGGCAATGAGTGGGTCTTTTAACTGTCAGAAAAGAACTGAAATCCAAATAATGAATTAACTATTTGGTTTGACAACACATTGTTTACATTCTTACACAAACTAGCCCTTTTGTTTGCAGAGCCTGACAATCCAACCACTCTCCCACACAGAATGAATTGCTGTGCCTTTGGTATCTTTAAGAACAGTTACGGTGATTTGATAAGGGATATTTCTACTCGGTTTTCATCACTTAAAGTTTGCATCTTTGCCCTGAAAGTGATTGAGTGCTTGAGGTCTTATCACAGACAAACGGACTCTTTAAGAAAATTCAGCCCTGGTTCTTTGTGTGCAGATTTTGAGCTGCTGTGCAATTTATTGCAGTTTACATATTTTCAATCTGCAGACCTGTAATACGTAGGGATAGTTTAGCAGTTTCCTATGCTGACTGAGCAGTGATAAGGTCTTTCATTGTTAGCTATGTATCTCACTAAACACAGATTGAGCTGATGTCCATGTATTTGTATTTAGTTGTTGTTGTAACAGAGATGATGACTTTCTCAGGTCTTGGGCAAGCGTTGTACTCCCTTTATGACCTGGTTCTAACACACACATGACTGCATTGCATGTCTTCTGAGGGAGAAGTTATAAATATTTAATGGCTGATCTCTTTTAAGATGTTGTGCTTTTCCTTAGGACTCACTCTTGCCTTGACTTATTTTACATGATTCCCTACCTCCTCCCACCCAATGATAAGCGTATAAAATGTCAGCTGCCAATCGTGCCATATTCCCATGACTGGAAACTTGTATTCTGCCAGAAATTTAGTCCTGGATACCTGCTTTGTGCTTTCACCAGATGTGTTGTAGCTTTCTCAGATGTTGAACAGTGAGCTGCTTCTGGAACTCGCCTCCTCTGGGAAAAGCTCATGAATGTTTAGCTGACCTGTATCTGTCACTGGTTGTTGATTAGAGATGCACATTATGCTGAAGCTGCATTGATTCTGGAACACTTCTGGTAGACATTACTTTGGAGGTGAGGCTTAAGACAGGAAGGGGTTGGTGGGGGAGTGTTAAGAGAAAACTACGGTTAGAGTCTTAAATATATAAATATATCCGTAGTTTATCACACAAAATAATATTAAATTTAAATACAATAGAATTTTACATCTCTATTGCACCTTTAATGTTGTGTGGACGTCCTGAAGCCCTTAACAGTACTGGCTATTTATGAAGTTTATTTCAAGTCATTTATTGAGGAATACATTTAGAAACCTGCTTGGCATTAGTGTTATCATGAAAAACCATGCCTATAATATCTTTTTTTTAAATAATTGGCAACATGTTTGCAAAAACTTCAACTTCCACAATTCAATACATTATTTTTCCGATTCACAGCAATCAGAGATTCCTTTTGTTACCTTCCTGATCTGTATTGGGTCAGTGGCACATCAATCACATATAGTCACAATATATTCCTATTCATCCACTGAGATTTTCAGGGAGCATTTTTTAATTTCTTATATTAAATTGTTTTGGACTCCCAGGTAATTTGCTTGTTTTAGCCTCCCAGTTGCTCACAAGCCTTTGCAATTTAGTCCCTTGTTTAAAATTAGCCCCTTCTATGCATTTGGAATTCAATTGAATTAAGCACCGATTTGCAAGGAACCTGAGAGTTCAAGGCGCAATATAAGTGCAAATTGTTGTTATCGTTGGATGATACAAACTAGTGAAAGGTCAAAAAAACTCACATTTCTGCCCAAAGCTCAATTCTTTCCCAGTTTGAACTAGATAGAAAAGATTCCCCTCACATAATAACAAAATTGCCTTGTATCAATTTTTTATATTATATTCTCCCTTTTTAAAAATAATTGGCCCAGACCAAAATGCCCAATCAGCTAAATACTATTTTTTTTCATAGAACCCAATAAGTTTACTGAAGCTAAGAAAATCCCAAAATTGTATCTTGTAATGCACAGAGAGCAAGCAGAATATTTGAGGCTGGGTGAAACCAAAAGGAGAACCCTGCAAAAAAAGGGAGGCCTGAACACTTGGATTAACACTTTATTGTGCCCAGGAGTAGGTCATATACTGCCACCTAACAATAGAATATGATGAGGTCCAAATGTCACAATGGGCGAATATGGCTAATGTGGTCCTCCCAGATCCAGTGTCATCCAAGGCTGGCTCACCAAGGGGTAGTCTGGAAGATACAAGACCAGTGAGAATATCTACATCTCTGCAATTAGGCTCAAGAAAATACTGGGCATGAGTTTTCTCAAATTTTTAATACTGAGAAATATGGGGGCGATGGAGAGGGGTTCAATTTATTAAATAAGCCGAGTCCTGAGTAATTTTCATTTTAAGCACACTTTCTTTTCAATTTTGCAAACGTGGCTGTGGTTCATCTTATTTGAGATAAATGAAAGCATGGCAGTGTTTAAAAAAAGCTAATTTTCTGCAGCATTCTTCACATTAAGTCTTCTCAGTCGAAGCTGTATTTTATCATGATATTTAATGCACACATTCTGTCCTTGAAGTTGCCCTTTTCAACTACTTAATGCACTCCATCACCTAGTCCTTTTAGAGTATCTTCTAATCTACAATAATTGTTGCAGTAACCCTAGTTCCGAACATGTTCCTTGAAAACTAAGTATTTCAGAGAATTAATTGCTGATTTCATTGTTATTTTACAGGTTCCTGTTATACCTTCAGATTAAAAGGGACATTTTCCATGGACGTCTACTTTGCTCTTTGTCTGATGCTGCTTACTTGGGAGCATACACTCTACAAGGTCAGTCAGCCAGTACTTCACATGAGTTTCCTTCCTCTGATTTGTGTTGTTGTCTCCCATGATGCCACAGTGCCACTTTGACTAGGCGGCCACCAGGTGTAACTGCAGCAAAAACGCAAAACTGAAAATAACTCATGAACAATAGGAGATACTGGAAAACAAATATGCCCATGTCACTTCCAGATGCAAGACCTTTCCAATGAGGTATAATTCATGTCTCGTCGGCAATTGGTTATTGAGATCCTTCTTGAAGCGCAGACAGACATTGTTGATTTATTAGTATAGATAATCCTTGCATTTGATATAGCACCTTATCACGTCATCAAAGCATCTCAAAGCGGTTCACAGAATATACCATAAAGTGGTGTATACCTTGTATATTTTGTATGAGCAATTACAATTTACATATACTTTATTTTGCATTGTTGTATGTTTCTGTGACATCTGTTTCCACCTGCTTCCTGGTAAACACTGTTTCCTAGTGTTGTGGTCGTATTTCTATAATACTATGTTATAAGCACACATGATTATAAATGTTTAGTCCTCCTATTTAAACGTAATGCACTGCTCATGACAGACCAACGATTCTGGTTCATCAGCAGGACCTGGAGAGGAAGGGATTTTTCCCATTTGGCTTCCTGTTAATCCTGCAAGCCAAAACCCTAATGAGAAGTGTGGTACTAGCTGGATAAACAACAGGGCATTTGCCAGACAATGCTCTCAATGGCAAGCTATGTAATTTTAGCTGGTCTAATTCCAACAGTACCTCAATGCATACACTGGGGTCCCTAAGCCTTGGCTCTTGCTAACCTGTACCTAATGTTTTCTGTAATTAAGTAAGCAGGGTGCAAGGCAAGGTTCCATGCATACGTGAAACTCTCCTCATTTCGGACTTGTTTACACAACAGAAGATTGCTTTCTTACAATTGTTTTATTTCATGTGTAAATGCCAGCTGCACCACAAAGAAAAATATTCACAACAGAAGAGACTGGAATGTGAAAAGCAGGTCGATCAATAGCTAAAAGAGAAAGCTGGGTCAACATTTTGGGTGTGACACTGAATCTAGTTCTGAGGAATAGTCAAAGTCAAAACGTTAACCTATACTCATCTAAATGATCGACCTGCAATGCATGTCCATTTCCTGTTCTTATCTCAGATTTCCATCATTTGTTTCTTTATTTTGAGCTTGACTATCGATCTGAAACTGCTTTCATTTCATGAGGCATGTAAATGAACACCTTAGTGCGTATACACATTTGTAAAGAGTACCCATATGTGCGGGTCGGAAATAGCATGCTCACCTTAAAAATTGCACTCTGTGAAACTCTAGTGGGACAAAAATA
The DNA here is from genome assembly GCF_018977255.1 of Callorhinchus milii. Lineage (NCBI taxonomy): Eukaryota > Metazoa > Chordata > Chondrichthyes > Chimaeriformes > Callorhinchidae > Callorhinchus > Callorhinchus milii. The sequence continues at coordinate 95,426,655 of NW_024704742.1, forward strand.
GGAAGAAATAATTTCACAATAGACTAATTAAAGGAAGTTGAGAATGGGCATGCACTCTGAATGAAATCCTAGCAGTATGAAGCTTTAGGATATTGGACATTAACCAGGGGCAATGATGACTGTAGAGTGGGGTGATCACATGGATTACGGTAAGGAGATTGCATTAGAGAAGGCTATTATGCCACATAACTTTTGAATGGACCCTCAGAGTATAATGGAAGGGATCCCAGCTGGCAAACAAAGTGTGGTTGACCGTAGAAATTTTCAAGTACCAGATCATTTATTTTCAGCTGCACAATACAAATCACTTCAGCAATTAACAGAGTTGTTTTGCTGAAAGTTAATGTATTGTGAAGCTTTCTGCATATGTGTCAAAGAGGTCTGCAATAGTCTGAATAACATTAGGTGTGAATACAGTAGAGCCCCATTTTAATGCATTTTATTATAAGGCAGGTTCAGTTAAAGCACGGATGGAGTCTGGATCCAATTCACTTGCATGTACAGCTATTGTTTTACTGGGGAAGTGCTTTCACCAGCTGCACAGGCCGTTACAGTCTCATTATAAGGCTTTTATGGACTTCACTACCACCTTATAATGGCACTCCATCACACATATTTGGATCCATACTCCCATTAAACGCTTTGATTTATGAAAATACATCCATCGTGCTGATATGAATTAATTGGAACACTAGCTTTGTTTACAAATGTATTTTAATATTATAAGTTTAATTTGTGGGATTTGTCGTGTTATTCAGCACATTATTGAGCACATTTGTCTTTTTACAGCTGAGCTAGGCGATTACAATCCAGATGAGCATCCGGTTGGTTACATCAACGAAATCAAGGTGTTTCCCAAACAAACTCAGAAACTGGACAGGAAAATAGGAGAGATTCACAAAAATGAACTGAGGTATTCAACGACAATGTGTTATGATTTTGGGGGTATGGAGAAAAGGCCTGAAAATGGAACTGAAAGGATTGCTCTTTGAAAGAGCTAGCACAGACACGATGGGCCAAATGGTCTTTTTCTGTACTATAAACTTCTACAGTTCTATGGTCCTCATACTCATTCATATATTCCCACAAAAGGGAAATGTGCGAGAACCAAGCCTGCTTGGATGACCAGGGATATTCTGTCTAGGATGAAAAAGAAGAAAATGGCGTACGACAATTGGCGGATGCAAGACACTGAGGATAGCAAAGCGCATTATAGAGAATGCAGGAGTGATCTTAAAAGAGCGATAAGACAGGCTAAAAGATCGCATGAGAAGAGGTTAGCGGGTAACATAAAGGGGAATCCTAAAATATTTTATAAGTACATAAAGGAAAAAAGGTTAGTTAAAGGTAGGGTGGGGCCAATCAAAGACAATGATGGCAATCTTGTTGTGGAGCAGAGGGTGGTAGTTAATGGGTGTTTCTCGCAATGGAAGGAGGTGTGCAGCGGTGTCCCCCAGGGATCGGTATTGGGACCACTGCTCTTTCTAATATATATTAATGATCTGGATTTGGGCATAGGGAGCACTATTTCCAAGTTTGCAGATGATACCAAGGGCATGGCTGATGTACTAAACGAGTACTTTGCATCTGTCTTCACAACGGAAACGGATGCCCCAAATGCCACAGTATTGGATGACAGTGTAGAGGACATAGATCAGATTACTACAGACAGAGAAGAAGTTCTGAAAAGATTGACTGGGCTCAAAATTGATAAGTCACCAGGACCAGATGGGTTTCACCCAAGGTTGCTGTGGGAGATACGGGTTCAAATAGCGGAGGCTTTGGCCATTATATTTCAATCGTCATTGGATACAGGAGTGGTGCCAAGAGACTGGAGAGTAACTAATGTTACCCCACTCTACAAAAAGAGGCAGAAAGACAAGCCCGGAAATTACAGGCCAGTCAGCCTAACTTCGGTAATAGGAAAGCTACTGGAGACCGTAATCCGGGACAAAATAAATCTCTACTTAGAGGAACACAAGATAATTAGAGACAGCCAACATGGATTTGTTAAAGGCAAATCTTGCCTAACAAATCTAATAGAATTTTTTGAAGAGGTGACTGCGAGGGTTGATGAGGGAAATGCGGTGGACATTATTTACATGGATTTTAAAAAGGCTTTTGACACAGTACCGCATAAGAGGTTAATAAAAAACTGGAGGCCCACGGTATTAAGGGGACAGTAGCCGTTTGGATTAGGAACTGGCTGAGTGACAGAATGCAGAGGGTGGTGGTTAATGGGTGTTTCTCGCAATGGAAGGAGGTGTGCAGCGGTGTCCCCCAGGGATCGGTATTGGGACCACTGCTCTTTCTAATATATATTAATGATCTGGACTTGGGCATAGGGAGCACTATTTCCAAGTTTGCAGATGATACCAAGTTAGGTAGGGTAGTAAATAGTGAAGAAGATTGTGACGGACTGCAGGCAGACATACACAGAATGGTGGAATGGGCTGACATGTGGCAGATGGATTTCAATGTAGATAAGTGCGAGGTGATACACTTAGGTAGGAAAAATGATAGGAGGCAATATAGGCTTGGTAGCTCAATCTTAAGGGGGGTGAACGTACAGAGAGATCTGGGCGGTCAAGTAAGCGATTCATTGAAGGTAGCAGAGCAGGTAGATAGGGCAGTAAAAAGCGCATTTGGTGTACTGAGCTTCATTAGTAGGGGCATAGAGTATAAGAGTAGGGAAGTTATGCTTAATCTGTACAAAACACTGGTTAGGCCTCAGCTGGAGTACTGCGTCCAGTTCTGGGCACCTTACCTCAGGAAGGATATTAAGGCACTGGAAAGGGTGCAGAGGAGATTCACGAGAATGATACCAGGAATGGGGAAGCTTAGCTATGAGGACAGGCTGGAAAAGTTAGGACTTTTCCCATTAGAGCAGAGAAGGTTACGCGGGGACCTGATAGAGGTCTTCAAGATCATGAAAGGTTTCGACAGGCTAGATAGGGAAAAGCTGTTTCCGCTGGTAGGTGTGTCTGTGACTCGTGGTCACAGTCTTAAGATATCTACCAAAAGAAGCAGAGGGGAGGTTAGAAGAAATGTTTTCACTCAGCGAGTTGCTAGAATTTGGAATGATCTGCCCGAAAGGGCAGTGAAGTCCGATTCGATAACAGCTTTTAAGAGCGAACTGGATAGGTGTCTGGAGAAGACAAGTTTTCAGGGTTATGGGGAGAAAGCTGGTGAGTGGGGTTAATAAAAGTCAGTTGCTCTGTCAAAGAGCCGGCACAGATTCGATGGGCCGAATGGCCTCCTTCTGTGCCGTAACATTCTATGATTCTATGATTCTATGATTTTAGTCCTCACGCATCACTGTACCTTGCAAAATTAGCTGCTTATCCTGTTATTATCTGAAAGCGTTAAACCGCTAAAGTATCCATTGCTGTTGTTGGTAGTCTGGCCCATGTATCCAGTACACCGTGGGTGTGGGGGCAAGAGGAGAATCTCCACAATCCCATGTATGGCTAGAAATTTGTTAATTTTAAACCCAAGTCTGCTAATTCTGGCCTCACATTCCAGTTAATTAGACTGAAAACATAGCGCCTCTGGATTAATAGCAATCCAAACTGGCCCAGAAAGGAAAAATAATACTATGTTGTGATCTGTAATTACATATAACATAATGAATATGGAAATTACACATTTTATTTAGTACAGTCACTGTGGTCATACCAGTAGCGCAGTGCCACAGCTGATGTGTCTGCTCAAGGTGGTGATAANTTTTTTTTATTTGTGAGGAGAGAAGTGTACAGAGCAGTGAACAGTCTCGACAACAACATGGCTTGAGATTCGAGTAATACAGTGGTTGAATTGTTGAAGGGGCACAGAGATATTCTGCCACAATGTTATCTTATTTTGAAGCTGTGTTGTTCTTGAGCCTGTCAATTAAAGTAGTGCGTACAATTCTTTTACATCACTGGGGAGGAGAATCTGCCCCAAAAATAACACAAATAACACTACTGATTTACTAAAGTAACCAGAACACAAAAGACATAAACTTGTTAACTATTCCTAAGGGATATATTTGGGGAGCTGGTGGTGAATAAGATCAAAGTGTGAGAAAACCAACTCTCATGTTATAGTAACGGCAAATAAAACATTTTACACGGATTGTTAATGGACAAGTATTTGGACCATCAGTCACTGTAAAAAAATATGTTTTTTGATTACAAGGCAGTGTTTGATAGGGGTCACAGACAATTCTTTGTCCATATACGTGGCCACCAACAAGGATTATCAGGAATATGCATGCTGAGTCTGGATTAGAGTAGAACAAGCAGATTTGTATGCATCCCATCACACCTGCTGTTCAGCATTTCATTTACTAAATTGTTATCAAGGCATTATTACAGAAGCGAGGGAGAAGCAGCTGGCAGCCTGGTTGGGGGTTGTCTGATCTGGATGTTGCCAATGACATTGTGTTGGTTTTAAAAAAAAAGATTGCGAAACGCTACAGAAAGCTCAATCCAATCATAAATAAATGAACCAAAACATAGAACTGGTGTTTAACAATAGGAAATAAACCCAAGTAAATGAAAAAGTAGGTGACAGCTGAAATCCACATTAGTACTGGCAGAGAAGCACTGATAAAGGTAGAGGGAATTCACTTACCTTGCTTTCAGTGAAATAACAGAAAGGACAAGGCCAAGAAAGGAACTGACAAGGTATTTGATATACTAAGGAACATCTGAGGACAGAAGAGCCATTTCTGCCCAAGATCTAAATTATAGTCATTCTTGGCACGTTACTCTCTAAATCTAAGCGTTGGGCTCTGATTGAAGAGGAATAGATGCATTTCTGCGAGGGCTTCAGAATAACAAGAAAGGATCACAGAAGTTAAGCTAAGAACTTAGAGTCATCCATGTGCGGCTGATTAAACAAGGTTGAAATGAATCACTGATGACGAGGCTGATGCTTCGGCAATTGCCTGTGGGTTTCTTAACAAGAAAGAGAAAACAAGGGAAAACGATGGAGAACCTGGATTGACAGTCAATTAAACCCAAAGATTAATTGAAAATGGCTTGTTTCCAGCACTGGAGGAAATGGAGTATAAAATGCTTAGGTTATTAAATGATTAAGTATTAAAACCTATTTCTAAAAAAAGGGCCATTTGAATATATGGATGAGGATGAGATTGAGTGCTAGGAGAGATAGAAATAGAGATGCAATGATGTTGGAGCCATTGGAATCATTAAAATGTCACAAGTAGAATGGCAGCTAGACCAGAATGTCTACTGTGGGTTGGAACGCATAGTTTTGCCTCCTTTACTTTTTGGATGAGGGTAGAGAAAGGTAGAAATTTTAGAGAATATTTTTTAGGTAGATTGAAAAGGGTGGAGTATAATCCATGATGAGCGTATCATTCGTGGTCTTGCTGAGGCAAGTGGCCTTTTCTTATTCCATGCTTTGTTATTTGAGGTATTAAGACAGAGCTGATATGTTTTATATTGAAAATAAAACATTAGAACAAATGAATGTATGGAAAAAATCAGAAAACACCATTGCGATCCATGTAAAAATACTGAATATACTTTAGCTGTCTTGATCTCTTGCTCAAAATTGGATCTTGTTTTAAAAAGCTAATTTGTAGTTACAGCAAAGCCTTCAGTTCTCTAATATTGCGTCACATGACATTCCGTAATTTGGCCAAATGATTCACGTGGATATTTTTAAAAGTGTTCTGCTGCCTGAATGATAAATCAATTCTGTTTCTTATTTCAGTGGTCAGACTGCAGCAGTTGCTGAACTGAACCTGCTGCAGAAAGCTCATACTTTAGAAACCTATGGAGTGGATCCGCATCCATGCAAGGTAACAGTAAGCCATTCCAATGCAAATGATCATCACAGACTGGGTCATTTTGCTCACTGGTGTTCTCCAAATGTATGACCTGCAAATCAAACTGAGGTGACATTTTTACTGTGGATTATTGTAGTTTATGATTATTATATTTAGAGCATTGTCTGTGTAGCCAGGCACAAGAACTGAAAGATAAGGAACAATAATCCTAACATTTGATATAGTGACTTTCACGTCAGGAGGACATCTCAAAGCACTTCACAGGATATACTGTAAATGTAGTGACTTTATGCGTGATTGCGGCAGCCAATTGCACACAACAATGTAGTGAATATTCGCGGGGGTTTTACTTAGTTTCCTTTAGGGATTGTCCTTTAGGAGCTTTTCTTCTAAGACAATGAAGTAGAGTGGGATTCTAGGTTGCATTTTGTGTCGTCTGTTGAAAGATTGCACTTTGTGAGAGAATAGGCTTTCTTTGTTCCAAGCATTTCTTTTGTAATCCTCTAAAATCATATGCTATCTCAGATCAAATATTGCTGAAATATTTCCTCAGTGTATTTACACAGATTTATCTCTGGTAAGGCTGTTTCGGGCTTTATTGATAAATGTTTTCCACATTTTTGTAATGTTTTTGATGGTGCACTTAAACAGATTGACTCATTACGTCAGTGATAGTAACAGCAGTAGTCATCACATAGATGTGATTGTAATCCAAAAATTACAATTCCCTTTGTTAGACTGAGGGTTTTATAATGCATATGAGGTTTTGAAATGACAGATCTCTCCCTGATGCCATAAAACAACTTGTCACTAACCTTCTAGCAGTGACAATGCATTTTATATTTGCAATAAACAATAGACCTAGTTGTCAGTGGGAGAGCATTGATAAACAATTCCCTAATATGAAGAAAGAACAACAAGTTTCATTTATAGCAAATATTTCAAGCACATAAAAGGTCAGATTGATTAATAGTTTAAAATAAAATGAGTGTTGAAGGTTAGTATTTCCCAGTTATTCAGTGTGTTCCAGGGATCTGCATCACAAACAATAGCAAGGCATATGACCTGTAGTGTAAGTGAGTGTGTGTAGTGCGCCTGTACATATTGGATAAATATTTCTGAGCATGTTGAAATGCTGTGATCTACAGAAAAGAAAGGTCAGTTTCTGCAATAGGTTTATAAAAATTCCAATTTCTGGGCCAAAGCAGTTCTATACATTTTCATGAACAGTGATTCTGTAAATACCATAAAATACCATACCTTCAAAATGCACAGCCACAACACTTTACAGTATATCCTGCGAAGCACTTTTAGACGACCACCTGATGTGAAAGGTGCTATATCATATGTAAGGATTATTATTTTATAGTTATTGCTCAAACTACAGGAAGAGCTTGGTTATACAATAGCAACCCTGATGAATTTAAATAACTGCTAAACATTTTAAATTTAAGAAAAACTTGCTTTATTCCAATCACTGGTGATGTTGATTTATTACACTTCTGAATGGTAACTATTATCCTCTCCGATTTCTCTTATTTACCCATTATTTCTCAGAGGGAAGATAAATTGTTGCCTCAGTTGAGCTTGTATTGTTAATTACAGTAACATCCCCATTTGTAGTGATTGTTTTTTATGGACGAATATAGCAAGTTCTGCACAGCAATGTGCCACAAAGTGAATGACCAATTTTATTGGGGATTGTTGGCCAGGACACCGGGAAAATCTCCTTTCTCTTCTTTGAATAGTGCCATGAGATCTCAAACGTCTGCCTAAATAAGCAGATGGGATATCATCTGAAGGACAGGATTTCCAACAATGCAGCCTATGCCAGTACTCTATTTGACTGTCAGCTTAGACTATATGAGTTCCAAGTGCTTGAACCCACAACCTTCTGACTTGGATGTGACAGTGCTACCAACTGAGCCAGGATGACACACAAATATGCAACATTTCCCCCACTGCATCTCATTTTCCAAAGAGGACTTTGAGACGTTCTCCATACATGGTGTTATATAAGTGAAATTTGTTGTTGAAATTATTGTGAATATTTGCTCTTTATTGTTAAGGATTCCTCAGGAGCAACGGCTTTCATAGGATTCACTGCCGCTGGCTTCGTCGTGTTCCAAGGAAATAAGCGGATTCAGCTCCTGAAATGGTAAGGTTTTCCTCCATAGGCTGCAGATCATCCAGAACTCTGCAGCCCGCACCAGGCTCCGTGACCCTAACACCACCATCCTCACCCGACTCCGCTGGCTTCCCATTTCACAGAGGATACAGTTCAAGATCTTGGTGGTCCTCACCTTCAAGGCCCTCCACGGTCTTGCTCCCACAACCTCTGCGACCTCCTAACCCCCTACTAACCTGCCCACTCCCTCCGCTCAGTGGGCTCCAGCCAGCTTCACGTCCCCCAGCCCAATGTATACATATACAATGTGTGTGTGTGCATGTATATATATGTATATATATGTGTGTGTGTGTATGTTTGTATATATTAAATACTTTTTGCATTAAATGGCAGCAGGAGACTTATTCCTCTTTGGATTATCTTTATAATATTATAAATGTTTCTCCATTTTATTTATTCCAGGCCTGATGTCACCAAACTGAAATTTGATGGGAAAACATTCTATGTCCATGGTATTCAGAAAGAGGTGAGATATTCCTTACAATGAGTGCCAGGTTATATGAAATATACGGACAAATGCTATACAGCACTCAATGACAAAGTCATCGGGTGCAAAAAATGTCAGAGTTTCCGTTGGCACAATATAAATAACTAATGACAGTTCAAGCCCTCTCTATTTGTACAGTCTTGGGTTGCCGATTCTGAAAATGTTCAGAGTCTGTGTGCTTTTAAAAATTGGACAACTCTGATAAATGTTAGATGTGGTGTACAGTGGAGAGTTAATTATCCATACTAATTGGAACCAGCTCTATTGTGGATAAGCAAATAGTGTGGATAATTGGACATTACGAAAATACAAATGAGCTACGATGCTAAATAAATGATCTCTCCATCAGGATTTAGACTGTTACTGTAATATGACACTACCAGTTTTCACTCACTCTGCCACTGTTTCTCTAACTTTTTTTCTCTCTCAGTCTGCCTTTCTCACTCTTCAATCTCTCATCCTTTCTTTCTGTGTATCTCTCTTTCTCTCTGAGTATCCCACTTTCTATCTCCCCTCTCTAAATATATTTACCTCTATCTTGGGTAGGAGCACTTGCCTCTCAAGCGAAAGTACCCGGGTTAGATTCCTGGGCAGGGCGAAACCTTAGGCAAGTTTCCTTACTCCAAATACCTCTGTTTACCTAGCAGTAAGTAGGAACCCAGTTGTTAGTCGATTGGTGGATCATTTTTTGGGGTAATTCTCCCTTCAAAAAAAATGTGGTCACTCAGGCAATGACTGTTTGTGGTATACCGCAACTGGCTGCTGCATTTCGCCCACAAAATATACAGACAGTTCACTTTATAGTATATTCTGTGAAGTGCTTTGAGATGTCAAAGTTACAAATGACATTCTCTCTATCTGTGACCAGGGATCCCGCTGCCTCCTCGTCCTCCTGGATCTCTCTTCCACGTTCGACATAGTCGACCACGCCATCTTCCTCTGCTGACGCTCCTCCCTCAGCTACCTTAATGGCACCGCACTCGCATGGTTTGAGTCCTACTTAACCAACCTCCTCGATTTCATCTCAGCAAATAGTTTCTCCTCCTGCCCCTGTCCAGTCACCTGCGGGATACCCCAGAACTCCATCCTTGGCCCTCATCTGTTCCTATTCTATATGCTCCCTATGGGCAATGTCATCCGCAGACACGGGGTAAACTTCCACATGTATGCAGATGACACACAAATTTATTTTGCCTCCTCCAGTCCGCCGATGTTCTATTAACTTGTCTGGCAGACATCAAGGTCTGGATGAGTGTAAACTTCCTGCAGCTGAATATGGACAAGATGGAAGCCATACTCCTTGGCTCCCATCAACGTCTTCACTTCTGCGGATCTAAACTCCTGAATTTCACCAAATCAGTGTGCAATCTAGGCATCCAGTTCAACCCCTAGTTGTCCTTCCTCCCCCACATCTGTTCCCTGACCAGGACTGGCTTCTTCCACCTCCGCCATATTGCGCGCCTCCAATCTTACCTTACCCCAAATGCAGCTAAAACCCTCTTGCATGCATTTGTCACCTACACCCAATGCACTCCTCGCTGGTCTCCCCAGCTCCACTATTCAAAAGATCCAGCTCATTCAGGACTCTGCTGCCCGTATACTGACCCGAACCAAACTCCAAACCCACATCTCACCAGTTCTGGCCAGACTCTACTGGCTCCCCATCATTGAATGGATCGACTTCAAGATCTCACACTCGTGTTCAAATCCATTCACTCCCTGGCACCTCCCTACCTCTCCAACCTGCTCACTCCCCATTCCACCACCCGGTGCCTCTGCTCGACTGGTACCGGCCTCCTGCTTACCCCTCGCACCCTCTGCCCCACCATCAGAGGTCATGCTTTCAACCACTACGCCCCGAAACTCTGGGACACTTTCCCTCAACCTCTCTGCCTTGCCCCCTCTCTCCCCTTTTTCAAATCCCACCTGAAAACTTTCCTCTTCCACCGTGCTTATGGCCACCTCCACCCCCGCTGGCTCGGCTCAGGCTCCACCACTGTTAAATGCTTTGAAACGCTACCCTGCGTGGACGGCGCTATATAAGTGCAAGTTGCTGCTGTTGTTGATGTCTCAATGGCGTGATAAGGCACTATATCAAATGCAAGGATTATTATTATCTCTTAAACTGTCTCTAATCCTATACTATACAAAACTAAAGACACATACCTTCAAGCTACAAGGCCAAAAATCCAGTTGTGGACTTTCCAAAAGTTGTACACGTACACAGAAGAATACTAGATCCACGATTTACTAGTGTTTCGTAGCTCAATTCCATCTCTAATAACCTTGTGGAGTCCTGTAGCTCAGTGGTTAGAGCACTCGCTTTGCAAGCCTCTATTTTGACAGCTAGCAACAGGACCCATATGATTTTAAGCATGATCCGACACTAGCAAGCCTGAGACCATGCTGAGCTGTGCTGCCAATCTAAAATTGCAGACTTGAAACAAGAGTTGATAGCAATAGGATGCTGGAGTTGAAATAGTGTCCCAATGGAAACAAAAACTATGACTTGTGTCATTTATGCCTTGGGACCTAAAGTACTGGGATCCCCAAGTATGTCACACAGACTGATGAGAGGTTGCTCTGGGAGCTGCGATCTCGTCAGTCGGCGTGATGAATGTTCGATTTCCTGCAAGAGAATCGCCTTTTCTGGCACAAATGCCATTTACATTGAGCATTTGCTGTTGGAGCTGTCATCACACTCACCAGAATTTTTCCCCAATGGTCTTACTGGTTAAATTACCCTTTGCAGGTATCCACAGAACAACATACCCGCATGTATTCATTGGAATCAAAATATTGTTAATTGCAGGGGATGTAAAGACATCAAAGCTATTGAAAGAATCTTCAAAGCAGCACAGCTATTCAATGGTTTTGGATACAGTTCAGAAATATTTTTAGATGTGTCAGTAGGTTCAATAATACATTTTTTTAAAAAGCAATGTATGGAAGAGGGTTGCCAGAACAGTTTTACTGTATAATTTAACACCTGCTGGTAAGCAACTGGCCTCATATCAGGTGCAGTGTACTCCTTCAGATCTGGAAACAAACCAGCACATTCATAATCCAGAAGTCGAACAACAAAACAAAACTAAAACTGAATGTTCTTGTGGAATGCTCAAAGTGAGTTGTGTTCAGTCAGCAATTGCTGTGGGCTTTGAAACTCTCCCCACCAACACCACACCCCCCCCAAGTTATATATGTTCCTCCCAATTCAGGCTCCAATTCCTTCTTTGTAAAGTGTTTGAGACGTAATCCTATGTGAAAGATGCTATGTAAGAGCAAGTTGGGGTTGTTTTATTAACCTCTCAAACAAGATAACAAGATACGTTAATAGTTTTGTATGTCATCTGTGCCCCTGATCTACAGCATTAATTGATTTCAAATGTGTTTTTTTTACCCTGTGCTAACACGTGCATAACAGCATTAATACATTTTATGATTGTATAGACAGCACCATTTGCTTGTGCAGAGATTAGCTCCATCAATGCCAATCAACTTGGTACAAGAAATAAATTCTACATGTTCTGCACAGAACATAAAAGCCACGGCCTGTCACTGAAACTACTTATATTGACATATTTTGATAGTGTTATGATCAGAGGTTACATTTGCCTTAACACATAATCATGAGACCAAGGGTGGAGATGCAAGTAAGTACAATAATATAATATATATCATTAATCCTTGCATTTGATTAGCAAGGATTATGGTTGTTGAGACATCTCAAAGTGTTTCACAGAATATTCTGTAAAGTGGATTGACTGTATTTTGTGAACTATGTATTTTGTGCATTGACTATTTTGTATATACTGCATTTGGCATTGTTTCAGAACAAGGTCTGTGCACTGGAGGCCAGAAATTTCATCTAGTTTTAGGCTTAAAATTTAAGGTTATGCAGAGTTTTTCTTTAAATCTTAAATTTTGAGACAGTTGTATTAAAAATAATACCAGAAGGGATTTCAGACCTTACATATTCGGATGGGCTGAGGCACAGAGTAGAACAATGTGGGGTTTGTCCTCAGAATTTTATGACCTCAGCCTTACCATCAGGCAAGGCATTGGAGTCCAGGGACTTCCCATATGCAGGAAGGGAAGTTTGGAGGGTGAGGTCCATAGCTTGGCTAACTAGGGTGTCATTCTGGTTCAGTTGGTAGCACTCTTGCTCCTGAGTCAGAAGGGTTCAAATCCCACATTGAAGATCCTGTGGCACTATTTGAAAACTGAAGGGGACTTCTCCAATGTTCTGCCAAACATTCCTCCAAATAAAATTGGTCATTCACTTCATGGCTATTTGTGGAAAATTACTGTGTGTAAAAATTGGCTGCTGCGTTTATCCACAAAACACAATCACTGTACTTTACAATCCTGTGAAGAGTTTTGGGATGTCCTCCTTACATGAAAATTGCTGTACCAAAGTATATGGATTATTATTACAGTATTATAACTACAAGGTACACGTTTCTTGGAACCAGCTTTAGCAGTTATGGGATTGTGGGCATTCTGTTTTCCATCAGAGTTGATAGAGATCAAGCTTGTGAAAAGAGGAAGGATTAAGAGTTTAGCCATTAAAAATAAGTGGTGGAAAATGTTGGTTTGGTTTAAATGTAGAAACTCTCTAACCAGCTCCTTTTAAAAAGTAATTGAGTGTGTTATTATCATGCAGTAAATGGCAACATTTTGTTCTAAGCGGGATAATAATATTGTGGACATTTTATGCAGTAAGCAATTTCAAATGGACATCTCATTTTCCACAAACATTAATGGCCAAGGCGACATCAATAGCACATATTGGGACATCAACCTCTCCTGGCTTGAAAATGAAGCTGCGGTGATGGGCAGTTAGTTGCAGGGACCTGAGATGAAACTTTGAAAATTCTGCACATTTTGAAAATGTATACGTACGCAATGTAAATGTTCTTTATCACGCATATTCCAGCGACTTGGGACATCCTCCCGAGGTGAAAGTAATGTTGTTGTTATTTCATTTCTCTCATTACACATGGTCAGAAGAAAATTGTGCTGACATATCATACATCAACCCCGGCTGCCTGCAAACATCTCTGGAAGTGTGGTGTGGAAAATCAAGCCTTTTACAAGTGAGTTTGTAGCAATAATCATTGAAGTGTTTCTATGAAAAAGGCTGTTGAATGTAAAACAGAAAAAGGTTTACCAATTTTACATGCATTCCCTTATTTTCCCTTATTTTTTTTTACAAATCACTTATAATTTACAATCAGTACTGAGAATGGTAAATATTAAAATTATTGCCACAGAACAATACTTGGCAGCAATGTTTGTAAAGCGCTTCGAGATATTATCCTCCATGAATGGATCTATATAAATGCAAGTAGTTGTTATTGTTGATGTGGTGCTTGATTGCATGCAATATAAGCAAAGGCATTTAAGAAGCGACAACATCAATGCTTGTGTTGCAAGCGATACTTTTCTAATGGCCAATATTTTTCATTGAAACCTATTTGAAACAGCAGTGATTCCTCTTTATATCAACCATCATTCCAGACATAAGCTTGAAAGGGAAGGAAAATCTTTGGCGAGTATTTTCTATGGAAAGTACTCCCCCTAGCTATAGACGAAGAAAATAATGCTATTACAAATGTGTATTGTACTATGTGTGAGGACATTTTTCGATTCCCGAAAACTGGTTTGGAAATTGGTTCATAGGAGATTTCTATTTGTCTTAACTGCAGTGTACACTCTCCCTAGAGGAATGCACAGTGCTTACGTAATTCTTGAAAGTATTAGGCACAAGTTGAGAAGAGCCAAAGCTTGGGGATGTCAGAGTATGTGTTGGGATGCCGCTAACCAGCTAAAGACACATAGCTTGCCATTATAAATATTGCCTGACAAGCTTCCCACTGACTTGACCAGATACGTCCTCCCTACCCATTAATTGAGGCTTTGGCTTGCAGAGCAAAGAGGAGTAGAGTGGGCAGAATCCCTGCCCCTAGTAACTGTTCTGCCACTCCCAATTCCTGCTGGTGAGCCAGGTGGCTGGTCTGCTCTGCATTAGAGAACAGACCTGTCTAACTCAGAAACTGGACTGCCAAGACTGTCACAGAGTGTCAACTTGATTCTGATATTTCATTGCCAAGCAAATCATCCTAGAGCCAGCTCAGTCCTAAGAAGACTTTGGCTAGCTTGCCCCCTCCCCAAGGAGTCAATAGTTGATTAGGTTTGAGCCTCACCACAATGATCACAGGGACTAGGAGTTCCTTTCATCCCTCTTAGTGAGCAGAACAACTCAGCATAACATGAGTGAGAGTATTATCACAATCCTGCTATCCACAGCTTGGACACGCATCTCTTCCCAATTGAATAGTGGTTCCACTAGTTGGAAATATGGAGCTTCAATGGTTGCTGTTTATCTCTGTGTACAATTCAAGGTAGATACCAAGCCCTTCTTAGCTTTGGACCAGTTTGTAAGTCAATCATGAGCTGCCTGTTTCTGAGGAAGTATATCTATGGCTGGGTGTTGCCAAGCAATTGAGGAAGCAAGTGCCAAATATCCAAGAAACACAGTGTTTTATTGTAGATCTGTTACTATATGTATTCGAAACACACTGGTGATGTCAGTAAAGATACACATTGGAAACTTGTGTAGTTCGATTCCAGAGGATGAACTTCCAGCAACAAAAGTGCTGATTGGGGTAGTTGAACGGCTAAACAACCCATTACCTGAGAAATTCACATCAGGGCCGTAAAATGCTGTGTGGCTGTAGATTGCTGTCCTCGGAGGACAGTGAAAAGGAAAATGCAGATGAGAGTGTGTCATAGAAACAGTGAGTCCTACCACGTGTGCAGACAGAGGGAATACAGCAGACACCCAGGCGATTTTCTTTCTCTCCCCAACACTGCAATGATATGAATAAAGGACATTGTAGTGCTTAATATATAATGTAATCCTTGCATTTGATATAATAATAATCCTTGCATTTGATATAACGCTTTTCAAGTCTTCTCGACATCTCAAAGCGCTTCACAGAATATGCTGTAAAGTGAATTAACTGTATATTTGTGGGTGAAACACAGCAGCAGCGCACAGCAGTGTCCCACAAACAGTCGTGGATTGAAAATTACCAATTTATTATTGCTTTTTGTTTTGGAGGGATTATTATTAGGTGTGTGGAGTAAGGTAACTTGCCCAAGGTTTCGCCCTGCCTGGAATTGAACCCAGGTGTCTCGCTTGCAAGGTGAGTGTTCTAACCACTGAGCTACAGGACTCCACAAGCGCCTTATCACATCTTCGAGACGTCTCAAAGCACTTTGAGATATCCCAAAGCAGCCAATTGCGCCCAGCAGTGTCCCACAAACAGTTGTGGATTAATACTGCTGGCCACCAATAAAGTCAAACATCCAGCGGTGGAAAAGAAACTTAAGATATGCCGACTGAAGATATGCAACTGTGGGACAATTAAAGTAAATGGGAGATATAAACATGGAAAAACCCATCCCTTGATTTTCTGTGTAAACCTCGGAACAGTTGTTTACATCACTTAGACTGAAAGAATACATTCTTATCTTGAAGGTAAAATATTCTTTACATAAATAAATGTAAGCTCACTTATTTCGCTCATCCCCTCCCACTAACTGCCATGCCCCAAAGAATTGTTTTGCTCATTGCATCTAAAGTGGAGTCCTGTAGCTCAGTGGTTGAGCACTCGCTTTGCAAGCTAGAGACCTGAGTTCAATTCCAGGCAGGGCGAAACCTTGGGCAAGTTTCCTTACTCCACACGCCTAATAATAATCCTCCAAAACCAAAAACAATAATAAATTGGTCATTTTCAATCCACGACTGTTTGTGGGACATTGCTGTGCGCAATTGGCTGCCGCGTTCGCCCACAAATATACAGTCAATTCACTTTACAGTGTGTTCTGTGAAGCGCTTTGGGACGTCCTCCCGACGTGAAAAGCGCTATATCAAATGCAAGGATTATTATTATTATTATTATTAAAGAGTTTCGCCCACAAAATACACAGTCCCTTTACAGTATATCCTGTAAAGCATTTTGAGACATCCTGATGATGGGATAAGATGATATATCAAGTGCAAGGATTATTATTATTGAAGGTCTATCAATCTATCCAGGTTGATTAAAGCATTGTGGAGAAGAAATTACACCTGCATCCGGAATTTGATCAATTCTTAAATACAGCCTTGATTTCGAAGCCCATTTTCTGCAAGTTTCTTTTAAGAAAAATAGTTTCAGAGTTAAGACTGAATTCTGCAATTACCATTTTTAGATTTTTGAAATGCTACATAAGTTTAAAAATCTAGACCCAGGGGCTGGTTTGGCTGGTTGGTTAAGACAGGAGTAAACCGAGAATGCTAAGTAAGAAATTGAACATTCAGCCTTCATGCTGTAAAAGCCTCTCCTGCTCAGGTATGACAAGGGTTTGTTGGACAGGGCTCATAGTGTGATGTATCACCTCCTGTGATCAGAGGAAAGCAGTGTGATCATTAAAGGACAGCTGCCATGCTTGCTGCTGCTGGCGTCTCTGACTCAATTAAATGTACCTGTGTGTTTTGAAGTATAACAACAACAAGAACAAGATTACATTTGTATAGCGCCTTTCATGTTGGGAGGACGTCGCAAGGCGCTGGACAGTGTACAGCAATTCAGACCCGAGCTGGGGTCAGGGCAGGAGAATGGAGGGGAAGGGGGTGGCCGCTGGCATGCTCAAAGAGGAGGGTTTTGAGGTGGGACTTGAAGGAGGCTAAGAGGGGGTGAGGCAGAGTGATTGTGGGATGGAATTCTAGAAGTTGGGGGCAGAGTGGCTGAAGGCTCTCCCGCCAATGGTGGGGTTTGTGGGTCGGGGGACATGGAGCAGGGCAGAGCCGGCTGAGTGGAGGGTATGGACGGGTTGGTAGGGGGTTAAAGGTCACAGAAGTAGGGTGGGGCGAGGCCATGGAGGGCTTTGTAGGCGAGGACCAGGATCTTGAATTAGATCCCCTGAAGGATAAGGAACCAATGGAGTCGGGCGAGAATGGGGGAGACGGGGTCATGGAGTTTGGTGCGGGAGAGGACACGGGCTGCTGAGTTCTGGATTATCTGTAGCCTGTGGAGGGAAGAGTTGGGAAGGCCGACAAGCAGGGCATTTGATAGTCGAGCCTGGAGGTGATGAAGGCATGAACAAGAGTTTCAGCGCCCTGAGGGGTAAATAAAGCATTAGTCACCCTGTTCTATAGCATACTGCAACCTAACTGTGTCTCAATATCCCGTTCTGTAGTTCCCATGAGCAACACCAGCAGGCTGCGGCCTGCTCCACAAACCCGCCCAGCCCGCCTCACCATCGACGGTCAGACTTTCAGCCTCTCTGCCCCCACCCCTTGGAACTGTTCAGTGCTTTGGGACATCCTCCCGACATGCAAAGCACTGCACAAATGTAATTTTGTATTGTACTGTTTAATGGAATCTATCCTTTGTAATATGGTCTTACTGGCTTCAGGTTTCTCCAATTATTACAGTGTTGGTAACTCTGTCTTTCAGTCGATACCCAACACAATGTTATAAAAGCATCTAGTGTATCCAATTTAATGTATTTGAAAGTGAGTCAGTGGATTGAATGTCCTTCTCCTGTTCCTGATTTCCTTTGTGCTGTGTTTGGTGAGGGTGCAGCACTATGCTAAAGCAATGGCAAGATATTAGCCTCATGTACTCTCCTTCTCCCATCCCATGATATGTCCCTCTCACTGCAGAGTCTGTCAAAACCACCCAGACAGAGCAATGGCACACGCCGTTGAATTGAATCTAAGATGGAAAAAGAGTGCAGCCGATGTTCCAGTAATCCACACTGATGCAGTACGAAAACAAGAAAATAACTTATATTTTTATATAACAACAATAGGTTGCATTTATATAGCGCTCTTCACACAGGGTAGAGTGTCAGAGTGCTTGAACTTTTTTTGTCAAAAGGGTCTCAATACACTTCACAGAGTAATTACCGTCGTGTTTTGATTATTCTTTTGTAGGTAAACATGATACACAGTATACTTCATAAGGAAATGCACTTACACTTTTTCAATTGTGCTTCTAGATATGCGAAATCCAGTCAGATCAAGACTGTCTCCAGCAGCAACATCTTTTTTAAAGGCAAGAGGTTTCGTTTCAGGTGAGTTTTTCCCTTCATTACAAAAGCAGCTTTAATAAACTTCTTACTTGATTTAATTGTATTTTTCCCCAAGAAACCTAAATCGCTGGATCAAGTAGCAAGATCAGTGTATAAGGCAAATATGGCTTGCAAGCCAGCCAGTCAGAGAAATTGCACACTTCTAAACCCTTCAATATCCTTTCCAGTTAAATATTATCATGTGAGAGCACTTCAGTCAGTGTCTCAGATGTAAAGAGATTACACTCACTAAACACTCACCACAAGTAAAGCCTGTTTACGCCAAACGTATATTGTTTTCTCCAATTCGAAGTTCAGTGCACGCCATATACCATATATTTACTTATAATGCAAATTCACTTGTAACAGGGTTGCACAGTGGAGCCCGTTCACTGCAAGCTGACCATAGTCATTGATTTTTCAGCTCATTAAAGGTGTAAAATAATTTGACCTTAGCAAGCTTGCGAAGGGCGTTTTCCAACCTTTACTATACCGCAGATCACATGGTAAGGAAATGGTGGACTTGGTAAACATGATATATCACTGTTCAAGATTCTGCCCTTGCCACCCAGCAAATGCAGAATTTAAAGTCTTCATAAAATATATAATGGAAATCATTTACACCAGAAGGATTCAGAAGCAATGCTAGTGATGTGAGAAAAGTGCTAGTCGCAGTGTAGTAATAAGAAACGTAAGAAGCTCATTTCCAAATGGTATTTTTTTGAAGGAAACAGAACAAAGAAAAGAGTGAAACTATTACTTTACCTCAGTCTAAATCATTTCTTGTTCTCACAATGCTTTCCTCAACTTTATATAAAAGCTTTTGTTAGCCAGGGAAGGGGGATGAGGAGGGTTGGAGGGGGGAGCTGAATCCATTTCCCTACAGTGAATCTTGTTTTCTGTTGACGTATCCATTGTTCCTCTCTCTTTCTTTCTTTTACTCCTGACAGCAGCATGATTTTCATTTCAGCATCTTTGTTTTCTTGAGAGCAAAACATCACGCAACCCCTATAGTGCTTGATTAATATTTTATTTGGATAGCATTATTTAAATTGCATGTGAAACAACAACAACAACAACAAGATTCCATTTATTGAGCGCCTTTCATGTCGGGAGGACGTCCCAAGGCGCTGTACAGTTGGGTCAGGACCCGAGCAGGGGGGAAATGGTCAGGGTGATGGGAGGGAAGGGAGGGAGCGAGGAGGGGGTAGAGAGTCGAGAGGGGAGCTGAAGGCACGGTCAAAGAGAAAGGTCTTGAGACCGGCCTTGAAGGAGGAAAAGGAGGAGGCGGCGAAGGCACTGGGGGATAGAGTTCCAGAGCCTCGGGGCTGAGAGGCTGAAGGCCCGCCCACCGATGGTAGGACGGTTGGGGCGGGGGATGTGCAGTAGACCGGAGCCAGAGGAACGGAGGGTACGGGCAGGTAGGTAGGGGGATAGTAGGTCGGAGAGGTAGGAGGGAGCAAGGCCGTGAATGGCCTTGTAGGTGAGGATGAGGATCCTGATCCTCTGGGGGATGGGGAGCCAGTGGAGGTGAGCGAGGGTGGGAGTGATGTGGTCCTGGTGCGCGACAGTACACGAGCTGCAGAGTTCTGAATGACCTGCAGCTTGTGGAGGGAGGTGCCAGGAAGGCCGGCGAGGAGAGAGTTCCCATAGTCCAGCCTTGAGGTGATAAAGGCGTGGACCAGAGTTTCAGCAGCGTGAGGGGTGAGGTAGTGCCGTAGTCTGGTGACATTCCGGAGGTGATGGAAGGCGGTGCCAGTTGTGGCGCGGATATGAGGGAGAAAGGACAGCTCAGGGTCGAACAGAACACAGAGGTTCCTGACTGCTTTGAGAGGTGGAGAGTGCAGCCTTGGATGCTGATGCTGACGTGAGCCAATCAGGAGGGCCTCAGTTTTACGCACGTTGAGCTGAAGAAAGTTATCAGGACTCGATGTCGGACAGGCAGCTGTCAGGACATCGGTGGTCATGGAGTTGAGGGTAGAGGAGGAAAGATAGAGTTGGGTGTCATCCGCATACATGTGGAAGTTAACCCCATGTCTGCGGATGATGTCACCAAGGGGGAGCATATAGAGGGTGAAGAGGAGGGGACCGAGGACAGAGCCCTGAGGGACACCGCACGAGACAGTGCGGGGGCTGGAGGAAAAGCCGTTAGTAGAAAGACGGTGGGAGAGGTACGACCTAAACCACTCAAGGACAGGGCCTTGAAGGTTTAGTTGGGGGGGGAAAAGCGGTGGAGGAGGATAGCATGGTCGACCGTATCGAATGCTGCCGATAGGTCGAGGAGGACGAGGAGGCAGAGGGAGCCCTGGTCACAGATGATCAGGAAGTCATTGGTGACCTTGACCAGGGCAGTTTCTGTGCTATGGGCAGCACGGAAACCCGACTGAAGCGGTTCGAATAGTGAATAGTTGGAGAGGAAAGAGCGCAGCTGGGAGGCGACAACTCTTTCCAGGACCTTGGACAGGAAGGGGAGGTTGGAGGTGGGCCGGTAGCTTGATAGCTGCGACGCATCAAGGGAGGGTTTTTTCAAGGTGGGAGTGATGGTGGCAGTTTTTAAGGGAATGGGAACAGAAAGGATGCTACACTAATCTGGGCAAATAAATTCAGCACTTGAGCATATCTAAAATGAGTACCAATAATACACAATGACTGATGCTTAGAAATTTACAAACATGCAAAGGCGAGAGATTGTCCCAGTCAGTTTGGCTCAGCACTACATTGTGCAATACCTTTACTTACAGGGTGTCATTTATTTGTTATTACACATTGCAATTATTTTCAGTTTGCACATGGTAAATGGTTATTGCAAATGACAGCCCTAAAGTGGTACTGAGCCATACAGACTAGTTAAGGCCCAGATTTATTCCCTCACTATCCTCCACCTTTCTTGATGCCAATCCGCAGCTCAGGTGCAAATCAGCACCTTGGGACATCCTTCCAATAACAGGCCATATATAAATGTAACTTGTTGTTGGTCTGTCTGTGCTCAGTCAGTTTGATCTCACATAGGGTGACTCTGAAAAGTTGCTATTGGTCAAAGTAAGCTATTTAATGGGTTATCTAGGTTTCAAGTTATCTTAATTGACTTAAGTTACATTATTAAAATATTAATAACAATAATAATAATAATATTCCTTGCATTTGATATAGCGCTTTTCACGTCAGGAGGACGTCCCAAAGCGCTTCACAGAATATACTGTAAAGTGAATTGACTGTATATTTGTGGGTGAACGCGGCAGCCAATTGCGCACAGCAATGTCCCACAGACAGTCGCGGATTGAAAATGACCAATTTATTATTGTTTTGTTTTTTTGGAGGGATTATTATTAGGCGTGTGGAGTAAGGAAACTTTCCCAAGGTTTCGCCCGGCCTGGAATTGAACTCAGGTCTCTCACTTGCAAAGTGAGTGCTCTAACCACTGAGCTACAGGACTCCACATAATCAAGCACTATAGCCATGTTTCGAACACAGTGTGCACTCTATCTTCAAAAGGATATTGAACAAGAATAATCCTATGATTTAAAGCTCTGGGTTATTACAATGCTGAATCTCACAAAGTAGAACCTGTTCTTGTTAGAAAACGAGTGTCTTCTTCCCCTCCCCCGAAGAGCCATACCTTGGACCTGGGACAACTGGAGACGCAGTAAAACCAGATTTCTGGTGCTCATTTGATAATTACGTGTGATAGAAAGTGGTCAACTTCCAGAGCGCCAGGTTACCACTTTTTGCACATGATATTCCTCCCGACGTGAAAAGTGCTGTACAAATGCAATTTGAATGTTGCTGATGTTATTTCTTATGAGCAGGCAGCAATACTGATGACACTTCATGAAGCAGATGTTTTATGCATGTAGTGAGCATGCCCAGCACTTAGGAAGTAACATCAGCAATAACTTTATGGCCCAGAAGTTGGTTATTCCTTTTGCCCTTTGGATTGGACCCAGATGATCGCGTTCTAATGAGATTTTCCTGTTTTGACTGTTTGCATCCATTCACACGTAGCAAGATACAGACCAAAGCTGGTACACTACATGTTTTAGTTCCTCAAATTTAAAGGCGTTAAACGTATGGTGTTATTTTCAAAAAAAGGAAAAATTGTCATTTAATAACTCTGATTAAAAAAACAAACTGCATCTTGTTGGTTGTAGTGGAAGAGTTGCCAAAGAAGTCATTGAGGCAAGTTCCAATATTCAGCGCAGCCCTCCCGAAGTCCACAGGTAAAGTACAAATAGATGTGGTCATGCAAAGGGCCCCACCTTTTCTCCAGCAATCCTGGTTAGTAAACACTGAGTGACATTAGAAACAAAATGTCTGACTTGTTCACATTTACTACTGATACTAGAATATAAGACGTTTTTTTCTGAGGGGGAAGAGGGTTGGGGCTATGCACACAAGGTAGTGTATCATCAAATCAGAGAGAGCAGGAAAGTGTGAGCAATATTTGATCATGCTCTGTGCTCTGAGCTGAGTAAACTGATGGCAGTATGGTCAGTTATGAGTGCTGGTAGATTAGCCTGTTCAGGGGGACGTTAAAGATCCCATGGCACTATGATCCCAATATCCTGGATAACAAGAGCCATTCTTACCTACACATCCCTATGTGTCCTGAGCTGCCCGATCTCTGTAACATTCTCCAGCCTCACTCTCCTGCTTGCCGTCTCTGTAAAGCAAACCTGGGTCTGGGTGCATTCCTCACCCACTTTGGCCCACTCAGGGTATCCAATCCTTCAAACACTATGCCCATAATTCTGGAAGCCCTTCCTTAAATCCCTCCACCTTGCCCTTCTAAATCTGTCTTTAAAAGCCTCCTGTAAACCTATCTCTTTGACTGTGCTCCTGTCACCTCCTCCTTCTCCTGCCCTTTGTGCTTGGTGTCTTGCACCATCTCTGAAAAGTTGTTACCCTATGTAAAAGGTGCTATATAAATGAAAATTGTTATTATCGTGTTGTAAGATTTGTGACAACGCAATACTTATTAGACTGTAATCTTTTCCAGATGCACACTAGCACAGAGCCGAAGTTCGTATTCTTTATGCAGGCAGCTGATAACTGATGTTGAGAATCTGGATTCGCAACTCCCTTCCCCCAGCGATTCTCAAGAACATTCTGGTGTGGATGGTGAGAGCTCAGTTACATTTACACACAACCAGTCTGCTGTCCAGTAGGGAGTAGAGAAGAGATGAAAGAGATGGCTGCACTTTCATTGTCTTAACGTCCTCTGATGCATAACCAAACGGTATTTGAACTTACATCATGCTTATGAGCTGGAGGCTTTACAGTCGGTGTAGTTGTGGTAATGTTGTGCGACTGGCTATGCAGTAAAATTAAAAAAATTTAACCAGTGTTCAGAAATGATCAATAGAGTTCTAGATACAATAATAATCCTTGCATTTGATATAGAGCCTTATTTGATTTCAAGATCCTCATCCTCACCCACAAGGCCATTCACGGCCTTGCTCCCTCCTACCTCTCCAACCTACTATCCCCCTACCTACCTGCCCGTACCCTCCGTTCCTCCGGCTCCGGTCTGCTCCACGTCCCCCGCCCCAATCGCCCTACCATCGGTGGTCGGGCCTTCAGCCTCTCAGCCCCGAGGCTCTGGAACTCTATCCCCCAGTGCCTTCGCCTTGCTTCCTCCCTCTCCTCCTTCAAGGCCGGTCTCAAAACCTTTCTCTTTGACCGAGCCTTCAGCTCCCTCTCGACTCTCTTCCCCCTCCTCGCTCCCTCCCTTCCCTCCCCTCACCCTGACCATTTCCCCCCTCCTCGCTCCCTCCCTTCCCTCCCCTCACCCTGACCATTTCCCCCCTCCTCGCTC
Source organism: Callorhinchus milii (assembly GCF_018977255.1). Taxonomy (NCBI): domain Eukaryota; kingdom Metazoa; phylum Chordata; class Chondrichthyes; order Chimaeriformes; family Callorhinchidae; genus Callorhinchus; species Callorhinchus milii. The sequence continues at coordinate 95,451,079 of NW_024704742.1, forward strand.
CCTCCCTTCCCTCCCCTCACCCTGACCATTTCCCCCCTCCTCGCTCCCTCCCTTCCCTCCCCTCACCCTGACCATTTCCCCCTGCTCAGGTCATGACCCAACTGTGCAGCGCCTTGGGACGTCCTCCTGACATGAAAGGCGCTTTATAAATGGAATCTTGTTGTTGTTGTTGTTGTCATGCCTTCTAGATGTCTAAAAGCGGTTCACAGAATATACTGTAAAGTGAATTGACTGTATATTTTGTGGGTGAAACTCAGTCACCAATTGCACACAGCAGTGTCTCACAAACAGTTGTGGATTGAAGTGAGCAATGTATTTTTTTTTGTTGAAGGAATTATTACCCCCGGAAACACGATCCGCTAATTGACTAACTGGGTTCCTACTTACTGCATAGATAAACAGAGGCATGAGGAGTAAGGAAACTTGCCCAACGTTTCGCCCTGACGTGAATCAAACTCAGGTCTCTCACTTGCGAGGAAGTGCTCTTATCACTGAGCTACGGGACTCCACATATGCTTAATATATGCTCCACATATGCTTAAATCCCTGGGAATTAGAGCAGGAATGCCCTGCTTTTAATCTCTCAGTTGCTGAAAGGCACTTCAACTTTCTTCCAGCAGAAAAATGGTGCATTAAGGCAACAGTGGATGTTGTCGGTAAGAAACTGTGCCTGTTTGTTTCTGCCCTGTGCATGTGCAGCGCCATTTCTGTGACCTACACCAAAGATTTGCTTGTATGTTGACGTTCCCTGAAGTGAGCCAGTTCACGATTGACTGAAGCACAATTTGAGTGAACTGAGGTGGATAAAATACATGAAAATGCACCAGAGCTGTCCAATCCATTTACCCTCTCAGATATGACAAGGCAGAAGTAAGGAAATGGAAAGCTGGGAGATGAGCCAAATGAATCAGGAAATAGGGCCATGGAAAGAATGAGCAGAATAATTGACTTCAATGAGTGCTTAGTCAAATGGTGTGTACAGGAGGGAATGGAAGTTGTTGATAACTGGGGTGATGTTTTCAGGCAGAAGGTACCACTTCAGGAATGATGAACTGCACATAAGTAGATGAGGAACTAAGCTGCAGGCGAAGAACATAAATATGATGTTTGTGATTCATTTAAACTAGATTTGGAGGGCAGGCAGGAATGCTGTGGTAGATAAGAATGAGCTGAGGACCATGGACGATCAGTGGTTAATGGGTGAAGGGGAAAAGAAAATGAAATATAAAGATTAACCAAGAAAAGGAACATGTTGCAGCATAAGCTCAGATGTTTTCAAAGTAATTTTACGTCGAGTGCAATATCATTTATACTTTGGGCTGACAGGGCTCCAAAACACAACAGGAGTTTCTGTTGCACACTGTTTAGAACTTGCCCAGGACAGCCCTGCCCACCAACAGTGTGGGAGCAGTGTTTTATCAGACTCAAATATAAGTCAACATCTGTTTTAAGAAGAGCTAAAATGCTGCTCTCACACTGGGAATAGAGATGCTTTCTGCTTCTCACTGCCTAGAAGCCAGGATGTTGATATTGCATCTTCACAGGCTCTGGCTAAAACCATTCTCCCACAGTAAGTGATGGGAGTCTCAGAAGCATTCACTTCACACAAACATAAGATTCTTAAAGGGCTGGATAAAGTAGACACTGAGGGTCTGTTTCCACTGGTAGGAGAATCTATAACCAGGGGTCACAGTCTTAAAATTAAGGGTCAGCCTTTTAGAACAGAGTTGAGGAAACATTTCTTCACTCAGAGGGTAGTGAATTTATGGAGCTTGAACCCAGAGGCGAGAATGCTACCACTGCACCAGGTTGACCTAAAAGGAGCACTAGGAAGGAAGTATTGGAATTCGAGCAGAAGGAGCCTGTGAAAACATAACTGTTATAAGAGATGTGGCTGAGAGTGAACTGTGGTCATTCAAAAGAAAAACTAACAAGAGAATACTAAATGTTTTGCAAGGAGAGGCCTGTGAAGCTGGTTGGAGGAGTGTCGTTAATGCCAATGGAGGACATAGCTGCAGTTGAGAGGGGAAATTTAACAGCTAAAGCAGGTGGCAATTGCAATCTGGGTATAAAATGTGTGAGTGTGGGGCACGGGGTGGGGGAGGCGGGATTTGTGATGTGATAATTAGCACATGGCAGATAATGTGGTAGGGAGCATCTGTCCTCAACTGATGATGGGCAGAGCAGGACTATAACTGGTGGATTTTAAGCGACACAGAAATTGCCGTAGTGTTTAGGAATTCTGTTGACCAAAAATAACAACAGTTCTTACGTTTGATACAGACGTCTCAAAGTACTTCACAGGATAAATTGCAAACTGAAGTGAATGTGGGCGAAACAAGGCACACAGCAATGTCCCACAAACAGAGGGGCCAATTTTATTTGGGGGATTGTTGGCTAATACTCCCTTCTCTTTTTGAATAGAGCCATAGGATCTTTAACGTCCACTGAACAGGCAGATGGGAACTCGGTTTAACATCTCATCTGAAGGACAGCAAATATAAATTGTATTTATATTCATACTCTGTATGAAATAAATAGATATAAAGGGCCAACAGAAACCACATTGTCAAATGCTGAGGATATTAACCATGTGACATCCACCCCCAAAATATAACAGGCGCTTGCAGAGGCTTTACTCTGAATCAGGACCTACAGCTAATGCTTCTCCAGCAATCCCCCTTCCCGCAGACTTGAATATGCAAACTGCGAGTCACAGGATATATACATTTCTCTGAGGGAAATGGAGTGGAGGATCAGCCTGTAAGCAACATCAAAATAGTAAATGACATCATGGAAACTATGCAGCTGTCCTGAATTAAACTGGTCTACTTTGATTTCACATTGAGCATCGGAGAGGCGATTGTGATACATAACAAGTTGCTTCCTGCTCAGCAAGTCGGGGACAGGAACAGAAAAGTCTCACTGTTTTGCACAATTGGCTGCCGCGTTTTGCCCACAAAATATACAGACAATTTACTTTTACAGTATATTCTGTGAAGTGCTTTGAGACATCTGAAAGACGTGATAAGGCACTATATCAAATGCAAGGATTATTATTAGTATCAGAAGTGATAGTTGCCCATTGAATACATTTTATCACAATGCCTACACAGATAAAACTATCCCTTTAGTTTCAGAAATGAATACAAAAATTTAAACAAAAACTTCATGCTACTATATATGATACATATTAGTTATTAATAGGTGTGTGACTTATCACTTTTGCTACTGTATAACAACCTGTTTCAACTCAAATTGGATCATTGTTAACATTGTGCATTTCACTTAATTTAAAGGCCTAAGATGGGTAATTTGGAGTTGAAGTACAGATCAGTCATGATTTAATATAATGGCAGAATAGGCTCGAGGGGCCTAATGGCCCAGTTCTGTTCCTATGTTCCTAATAATAATAGCCCTTACATTTGATCTAGAGCCTTATCGTGTCTTCGGGACGTCTCAAAGAGCTTCACACAATATACTGCAGTAAATTTTGTGGAGTTTTATGGAGTAAGGAAACTTGACTTACTTTACTCCACAAAAGGAATAGTGAAGGTTTGCCTAACTTTAGTAGAAAAAGAGCATTAGTTTTGCTACAATGCCATCACAGGCATCTAACTTCATGATGTGTTTCTAAGTGATTTATGATATTGCATTGTGCGCACAGTAATAAGAGAAGATACCAAATGCTTTTCTGTGAAGACAACAAATTCCTTTGGTCTACAGAATGCTGCTCTGACACAATTCTTCATTGCCTGTATAAGCTTAAGTAGAAGGTTATAAAAAGGATTAAAGATTGGTTACAGTGACTGGATTAAATAAAATAAACGTCAGTAATGTTCTTTTGCTAATAATTGCAGTCATTCTTCCGTTGAACCTTTGTGAATTGGATGGTTACCATGAAGAGTACATTAGATTGCTCAGTGTTGTATTTCCCTTCTGAGAGGATTTTGTCACTAACTGTGCTGTGACAGGAGGAATACCTTGTCCCTGAATCTGGAATGTAATTACATGTTTTAAAAATCTTTGAATATACAAGATATATAAATGTTATAAATATATAAATATACATATATATAAATGTTTGCTGCTGCTGTATCACATTCCTTCTCCCTGCTGCCTTACTTTACAACAATAACAACAACAAGATTCCATTTATTGAGCGCCTTTCACGTCGGGAGGACGTCCCAAGGCGCTGTACAGTTGGGTCAGGACCCGAGCAGGGGGAAATGGTCAGGGTGAGGGGAGGGAAGGGAGGGAGCGAGGAGGGGGTAGAGAGTCGAGAGGGGAGCTGAAGGCACGGTCAAAGAGAAAGGTCTTGTGTGAGACCGGCCTTGAAGGAGGAAAGGGAGGAGGCGGCGAAGGCACTGGGGATAGAGTTCCAGAGCCTAGGGGCTGAGAAGCTGAAGGCCCGGCCCGGCGGTTGGGGCGGGGGATGTGGAGCAGACCGGAGCCAGAGGAATGGAGGGTACGGGTAGGTAAGTAGGGGGATAGTAGGTCAGAGAGGTAGGAGGGAGCAAGGCCGTGAATGGCCTTGTAGGTTAGGATGAGGATCTTGAATTCGATCCTCTGGGGGATGGGGAGCCAGTGGAGGCGAGCGAGGGTGGAGTGATACGGTCGTGAAGCCTGGTGCGGGACAGTACACGAGCTGCAGAGTTCTGAATGACCGTTCCTGTGGCCCTATATTTTGAAGGGGGACAGGTTTGCCTTTCATGTGCTTGGGTGCTTGAATTGTCATTCAAAGATGAGGGTCAGGCAGGTTAAGAAATTTCACACCTATATATATATTCCAAGATTTTTAAAACATGGTGTAATAATTATATTCCATATAGGGACAAGGTATAGCTCTAGTTTTTGTTATTATTGTTGTTAGCGAGTGGTGATATGCACTCAGCTTCTGCTGAATTCTCAGTCTGAACTTTACTGCAATGGTGATACCTGGAGCTAAGAGTTTCTCTTCACTGTGTAGGAAAATATTTCCCCAGGCAACTCTCAAACATTACCTGGTGACTGGGTCAGAGTGTAGTCACAGTCAGTGAGCAGGTTACGGGATGAATGAGCCAGGGGGGAATAAATAAAGAAAACAAATAATATTGAACAGTCATTCAAAGATCAAAGACAAAGAAAATGTAATAGTATTTATTCTAAATCGTGTTTGGTACAGGATTTCAGCTCCGATCATGGCAAGTGCTTTATAAATAACTCTGGAATGAAAGCCATCATTTCCCTTGTGCCCAGTACTTGGTCAGAGAGTTCACAATCAGTGGATACACTGGGATCTTTTCTTGCCCTGTTGTTGGAGTTGGCTGGCAGAGACTGTGAGGCTTCTTGACTGGGGACAAAATGTTTGCCATCTAGGCCTGTGGACTGAAGTACTGAAGGATGATCATGGTGAAAGGCCGATTGAAAGTCCCTACCAGGAGCAGCCTTCATCTCTGTATGGTGAACCACTGCTCCACAGATATGTACATTTGATTATTGAAGCATGGACCAAAGGTCATAGCCAGGGGAATCGGTAATGTCTCATTTCTTTAATAATAACTGAGTTTCTGCATGAATGTTTCCTTTTGATACATTTTTGATTTGGTGGAAAAATTCCCCAGGTTAATATAAATAAACCTGGAGGTCCATTCTGTTAGTCGGGGAAATCAGGTGCTTGCCTCCTTTCATGAGCTGGCTGGTATTTTTGTTGACTATATTAAAAATTATTGAGTCTGTGTATTTGTACTTCATTCCATGTAAACACATCCTTTCCATTTTGGGGGATATTTAAGATTTTAAAAGGTACATCTAAGATTGGTAGCAGGAGATTTAATAGGGAGTTTAGGAGAACTTCTTCACACAGAGGATGGTGATTAAAATGTGGAATTCATTGCTGTGGTTGGTAGCCCTTCTGCCTCTGAGTCAAAAGGTTGTGTGTTCAAGCCCCAAGTTGAGACTTGGAACTCATATAACCCAGACTGTCACTCTAAAGCAGTGGTGAATTGTCAAAAGTTACCTTCCTTTGTATGAGATGTCAAACCAAGGTCCTGTTTGCATGTTCGGATGGATGTTAAAGATCTCATGGCACTATTTGAAAAGTCTATTCGGTGTCCTGGCCAACAATTCCACAAATAAAACTGGTCATTAATAATAATAAATTGGTCACTTAATCCATGACTGCTTGTGGGACACTGCTGTGCGCAATTGGCTGCCGTGTTTCGCCCACAAAATATACAATCAATTCACTTAACAGGATATTCTGTGAAGCACTTTGAGACATCTCAAAGACATGATTAGGTGCTATATCAAATGCAAGGATTATTATTATTATATAATTATTATTTACAGTATATCCTGTGATGTGCTTTGAGAAGTCCTCCCCATGTGAAAGGCGATATATTTCATATAAGGATTGTTATAATTATTATTTGATATCAAAAGCATCAATGTATCTCAATCAAAATGATACATACAAGAGGGAGAACAGACTAAAGGGGAATAGGAGGGGTGGGGCTTGTGTGGGATACATGGACTAGTTAAACTGAATGAGCGGTTTCCTTTCACATTATTCCTCACTGTGTGTCATAGGAATAATGTGAAAGGGATTCATAACCTGTAACAGTGGTAGTTTAGAACATGATACAGGAATTAATGATATAATGGAGGCAGTGGTGCCCGATTATCACAGAGTGGATAAAACTTTGATTCTTATCAGAGATTAAAGAAATAAACGAGCGAGATGATTGGAGGACATTATTACACTGGGTGAAACACAGCCACACTATCTCCAAACACATCAGTGAATTCCCTTATCTGTTGTGACAAAGGAACGCATTCTCGCTGCATTAATGGCAAGCCTTTTATTCTTTTAAAATATTAACCCCTGCTGTTGTGAAGGTATCTAAAAATAAGCACCAATTTGTGGATGTTTAGGAGATGAGAAAATTTTTGTTAAAATAAGCAGGTTTTTAAAAATCATTGGCATGGATAGTTCAGGATTATAGATTGAAATGGTGCACCTGGATGATGGGGGGAAGCTAACTAAAGCTACTTTGTTTCTTGGAATACTATGCACAGACCAGTATTTGTATCTGCAGTAAATGCCAAGCAACACCGGTTTGCAATTTGTCAGGCATTTTTTTAACATATATTGTGACAAATGCGTAATAAGTTAGAATTATCTATGTCCTTTTGAGGGATTTTGTGGGGTCAAACCTGCTAAAAGTAGGCGGGATGATACAGCTTTGGTGTTAGAGCACTTGCCTTGCAAGGAAGAGACCTGGATTTGATTCCCGGCATGGCAAAATGTTGGGCGAGTTTCCTTAATCCACATGTCTCTGTTTACCTAGCAGTAAATAGAGACTCGGTTGTTAGTCGATTGACGGATCGCTTTTGCGGGGGTAATAATTCCTTGAAAAAAATCAATAAATTAGTCACTTCAATCCACGACTGTTTGTGGGACACTGTTGTGTGCAATTGGCTGCCGCGTTTTTTTACACAAAATATACAGTCAATTCACTTTACAGTATATTCTGTGAAGTGCTTTGAGTCATGTCGAAGACTTGATAAGGCACTATATCAAAATGCAAGTATCATTATTATTATTTACATGCTGAGTGTTGGATTGCCCACGAGAGAGTTGGAGGTTTGTCAGTTGAGATTGAGTAGCTAATTTCCTGGAGATAAATGGAGAGATGGATTGCTCCTGTTTTATTTGTTTCCTCTGTGGTACTAAGGGCGAAACCTTTGGCAAGTTTCCTTACTCCACATGCCTGATAATAATCCCTCAAAAAAAAGAAAAAAATAATAATTTGGTCACTTAATTCACAATTGTTTGTGGGACACTGCTGTGCGCAATTGGCTGCTGCATTTCGCCCATAAAATACACAGTCAATTCACTTTACAGTATAATCTGTGAAGCGCTTTGAGACATCTAGAAGACATAAAAAGTGCTATATCAAATGCAAGGATTATTATTATTATAATATCACCTATTGGCTTACATTTGTCCCCTTGGAAGCATTTTGAAGCAGGAAAAGCAGTACCAACTGCATTGGTCAGATTTTGAGAGAGCCAGTGATCAAGAAGAAATAAAAATCACGTGGCCCAGAGTGTTACAGTGGGCAAAACCACTCTGCCCCACCCTCTGGAACTCCATCCCGCAGTCCTTTCCGCCTCGCCCCCTCCCTTGCTTCCTTCAAGACCAATCTCAAGACCCTCCTCTTCGACTGTGCTTTCGATCAACCACCTTTCCCCCCGCCCTCCACCCTCCCTGATCCTGACCTTTAATTCGGGTCCAAAACAATGACTGTCCAGGACCTTGGGACGTCCTCCCGATATGAAAGGCGCTATATAAATATAACTTTGCAGTACTCTGCTCTCACACACCATCTAGTAGTTAGCTGTGGATTGGCAAAGTCATTGGAACAGGGCACACCTGCCCATCAGCTTAGTTGCAGGATCATGTGAGAAACAGGCGACCAAGAGAGGGGAAAGAAAAGAAATACCCATGGCAAAATTGGGCACTTTTATGTGTTAAGGAAATGAAATTGTTTGTTTTATTCAATGCTACTGCACAGTTTTGTCTTTGTGTTAAAAGCTGCTAAATAGAAATAAATACTGCTCTTTGTGTGGGTTTGCAAGAATTGTATTGGGGATAATAACAGTGAAGAAAATAGTTCCTCTCTAGTTTTTAGGAGATACACAGGAAAATAAAAAAATCATAGAATCTTAATGAGGCTGTTAGCAACTTCTGACCCTCTACTCAGGGATATGTAAAATGACTTTTGTAACTTTTATATTAAAAAAACACAGCCAGGGCTAGAATAGCCTGAGATGAATGTTAATCTACAATTTGTTGAACAAAGGTGAGAATACTTAAGTCAAAGCAGCAGACAAATGGAAGCCAAGTGACATTTAAAAAACAAGAGCTGAGCTGTAGGTGGCATTTTATAAAGATAAGAAAAGTCTTTACGAACAAGCAGCTCCAAAAGGATTAAAAGGCAAAATGAATGCAAACTAATCCCTTGAAGGACACTTCTGTGTGGTAGAGGTGCTTTAGATGTTTGCAATGCGTAAAATAACTTTGAGCTAGAGGAAGTTAATATTGTCTGGGAAGAAATAATAGCAAACTGTTCAAAATAAAGGAAAAGATTTTTGAAAGATTGTTCCACTAAAAAGCCTTGCAGTTATGCATTCTGTGTGAGTCTCAAGTTGTCTGAGGGTTGTATATAATTTGGCTGTAGCAGAAACAAACTTTACTTGCTCAGAATGCAATAGGATATCATGCTCCAAACATTTCATAGTTCCAGGGTTTGCAGACTGAGAATGTTAAGAGTTAATAGGCCAGAATATCTGTTCCAGTTACAATAAAAAGAGGATTTATCAAGATTAATTACCCACAGTTATAAGTGAGGAAGATTAATTAGAAAGCTGAACCTAGTAACTGTTAATAGTACCTTTGCCAAAATTTATATATTTTCAGTGACTGAATTTATATATTTTCAGGGAGTAACGCAAAGCAACTGAAACTGGCTTGCATGATGGCTCAGTAGGCAATGCAATAGGTCAAGTGGTGTAGAACTCTATCTGGCTTGGATAATCTTAAGCATGGTGATTTTGTTTTACAGCAACAACAGCAACTTACATTTATTTTCCGGACAGCTATCCATTACCTCTAATTCTCTGACACAATCTGCCTCTAGTATCATAACACATAATCACCATTTTCTGAGGAAAGTAATGTTTGTGCAATTTCCAAAAGAGGACTGGTGTAACGGAGAGAGTTTAGAGAAGAGTAAAAAGGCTGATTCTGGGCTTTCGCATCCATTTCATAATTGAAAGACCTAACTTAAAGTAACCAATTATCATTGAAGAAGGTGGCAAAGAGGCATCAATCCAAATACTTGAATTTTCTTTCTTGTCTGTTTCAGGTGCCATGACTTTGAGGGACAATGATCAGCTCACGTCTGAGTCTGAGAGAGGGTCACAGAGCGAGGTGCAAGAGGCACGTGAGGCCAAACGTGCAAACGAAGAGAGGAGCAGTGAGGAAACCCTGACCATATCAGAACTAGTTTACGATCCAAGCATCAGCGTCCTACCTACTCCTGTAGAGGATGGTGGGATCGACATGTTTTTTAACCGTCACCCACAGGGCCCTGAGAGAGAGGAAGCGGACTTCTACGATGAGTTGGATGTGGACGAAACCGCGTTCCTGATTGCAGAGGAGGAAGAACTGAATGAAGTCAGGCAAGTTCTCACCAAAAGCTATAAGTTATTGACTGGCAACAACCAGCTGAATGCTCTGGCAAAGAGCTTTGCCAAACTCCTCCTGGTGGGTTTGGGCTTAATGCTGTTCGCTGTCCCTCTCCTGTTGGTTCTGCTGGAATCCGACATTGATGCCTCTTTCCTGAGGGAAATCCGTCAGACACCAGAGTTTGAACAGTTTCACTCCGAATACTACTGTCCACTCAGACAATGGATAACATGTAAAATACACTACATCCTCGACAAACTGACCGGCTCCTGAACCTGCACACCGCCTGCACTTAACTCACCAGAAAGACTCGCAACTGTGGCCTCTCTGAGCAAACCTCTTTCTGCTGTTTTTACTGTTTTTATGTTTTGTACCTTTTTAATGTACTAAAAAGTATTTCAGGAAATTTTCTTCAGTTTATTTTTAAAAAGCGAAAACAGCTCATGAAATAATTGAATGGTACGGTGCAAAGTGACAGGTGTGGGATGGACAAAATATTTTTGATGACTTGGTAAGTTTTTGCTGGTATTTCAAAGGTTTTTTTTGACCTACGCAACGTTTTGTCACTATTCTTCCATGATCCGTTGAAAGTCCTTAAAGTGCTGTTCAGATAAGTTTTTCAAATATAATACACCTTACTTGTGAATTTGTGTAGCACATTGACTAAGCTGTACATTGTATATTGTATTTTTTTTGTGGGTGGGGGGGCTTTGCAAATACACAGGATGTATTCGCAAGTCAATATTACTATTCCAAGGATTTGTTGTCATTGAGTTTGAGAGAACGAACACTGTGATTGTAAAAAGAAAGAGAATTGGAGAGTTTCAGCTCATTGTAATTCATACAGCACATGCATTTTACTCGCTCTATCATGGGAAACAAATGGCTCATCATGATATGATTCTATTTTGAAGAGCCGTGTGAAATAGGTTTTGGCAGGACTTGGTACAGTTTCACATCTACATTAATGCACAAAATACACAAGTGAAGGGTTATCTGTTAGATCTCAAAAGAGAAATGTGACCAGGATTAAAAAATGTTTTGTTTTCCCCTGAGGTCCCAGGTTTTGGGACTGGCCATACGAAGAATCAACTACTTAGCTACGTACTTTTATATAGAATGGTTACAAAGGACCACTAACTAGTCTTAAAAGCCCTGCTGCCAGTTAGGAGAATCAAAAATGATTATTAAAGTATCGTTGCTAAAAATAACAAGTAACATAATGAAATGCAAGAAAAAGCTTGTCAATGAATTGCTTTTGCCAGGATGCATTGATCTTATTGAGTTTAATCTGACGACTGTTTCCAACATCTACAAACCTGACCTTTGGCAAGCAGTCATTTGGATCTCGTGATTTTTGAAAGGATTGCCAAACAAAAAGCACAATAATACAGACCGAGCGTGAACAAAGCATTTGATATTTCAACATCCAATAAGACAGAGCTACCTCCCCCCAAACCACACCAGCAAACAACCCCCTCCTCTAAGTTATTTGGTCCCAGATGCACAGGGAAAGTAACAGATGCGTCATTGTCTTCTCAATAGGGTACAATAGTAACAGCTGATTCCCCTGGAGTAAGGGGCCATGTCTCTGGCTCACTCCTGCTGATTCCAGTCATGGTCTCTGCTTCTTGGTAAATTTACCCTCTCCCTGTACAGCACACCCAGACATTTACAAATATTTATAGAGAGTGAATTATGTTTTTATACAGGGTTCAGGTGCCGGTCTCAACCGTTCAAGCTTTCACTTTCCAGCTTCATGATATTACCTGAATTCAGTTCTTTCCAGGATTACAGTCTTCTAACACACTCATATTCTTTCTTCTGTTCTCCCCTTAAACTAAGGGCAGTCGAGAAGATCAACACTAAAACTGTGAAGCTTGCATAATTTTTATCCAAGTTAATTCCTACTAAGTCATTAATCATTTTATTCAGCATATTCAAACGTTTGCTTCGCCTTTGCTGACTGATTGACTGAAAATCCACTATCAGAGAAGGATGATCTCCAGATAAACAGAATTCATTCTGTTCCAGTGAGCAATTGGGGTTATGAGCATTTCTGTTGGAGAATCAAGTAAACGATTGAGAAGTTATACTACATTCTGACCCAGGCTCTGCCATGGTATGATCTCCATCGACTTTAATCTACAAATATAGAGATTAATTGATTGCAAGAGGATTTAGCAGACATGAAGGAGAATTGTACGGATGAGAGGTTTAAATAAATATTCAGTGCCCTAAAAAGAGCAGAATGCAGAGTTAATCTACATAATGTTGTTTGACAGCCAGTGAGTTATGTTTAAAATTAACTCTTTTAGTTTTCACTTTGTTTGCATAATATCACAGATCCTAACCTTTTCCACATGGAATGTGATGCTTTAAACATAGCGAAAGGTAAAGACAAGTCAACGTGTTGAAGTGAAGAAAAGTCATCACTGTCTAAATAGAAAATGCATGAAAAAACTCTTGGGATTAGTACAGTGTTTGTTTAGTCAAACACATCTGCTGCTTTTCATAGTCAGAAGGCTGGGAAAACACATGGTGTGGAGCCCTGGTTCTATTTCCAGCACAACCTGATTACTTCAGAAAATGTTAAATGATTCATATTTATTTAGAAGTACTAATCGACGAATTGAAGAGGAAACTTGATTCATATATGAGGGAGAAGGGAATAGAGGCATACAGGAGTGGGAATTAGGAGGAGCGAAGGCTGGTGTGGAGAAGCCTAGTGTCTGTGCACCATAAATAACCTGATCAATTGGTTCTCTGATCTTATTTATGGTTTACATTTTAATTATGTATTGCAGAGGGACAGTTACATTGAACGGCTTTTACTCCGGTAGGTCATCAAATTAATAAACCTTGCATTTGATATAGTGCTTTTCACGTCTTCTAGACGTCTCAAAGTGCTTCACAGAATAGACTGTACAGTGAATTGACTGTATATTTGTGGGCAAAACCCGGCAGCCAATTGTGCACAGCAGTGTCCCACAAACAGTCGTGGATTGAAGTGACCAATTTTATTATTTTATTTTTCTTGAGAGATTATTTACAGGCGTGTAAATTGAAGAGGGAATTAGACAGTTATTTAGAATTCAATTGAATGAGAATTGTAGGATATTTCATATTTTCTGAATTTTATTTTAGAACTGGTCAGATTGACCCAATGGTCTTTCCAGTACAATACATTCCTAGAGGATACTGTGTTTTATTGACACTGCACTGTGAAAGTACACCCTTTTGATTTATGCAGTGAAAGGTTTGACTGGAGGCAGCAGTGTTGTGGTCTAAATCTATTCCACTAAAATGGCTGACTTATCGTTTTCAATTTGAGATTTGCAGTGGGAAATCACTGTTGAGGGCAATCAGTAGTGTGAGTATTTTGCTCTTCTAAGTGAGTTAGGGATTTTGATCACTACCCATTTCATATGCAAATAGGAATCGACTATAAAAAGTGGTTTCAGTAGTGAGCTGACTGAACTGAGGTGCCCACTGAACGTTGTTTTTGTGACAACACCACCAAATAGGACATACTTTGCAAATGACTTAATTCAAAATAATTTGTGTAAAGTATATGAATCATAGAATCATAGAATCATACAACATAGAAAGAGGCCATCCGGCCCATCGTATCTGCGCCAGCGCCGAAAAGAGCAATCCAACTCAATCCCACTGGTCCGCTTTCTCTCCATAGCCCTGCAATCCTGTCCTCCCCAAATACCCATCTACTTCTCTCTTAAAAGTTGTGATTGAATCGGCGTCCACTACCCTTTCAGGTAATGCATTCCAGATCCGAACAACTTGCTGGGTGAAAGGGGATTTGTGTTCTATAAGGAATTGTCTCCATTGCTATATCAGGCTTGTGAACATGTTGTTAATTATTTTGTAATCAATTATTAGGTTTTGTACCAGTTTTCACTGAGTAATATATTCTGAAAATGGCATGAAAGCAAATGGCTCAATCAATTTACTCTACAGTTCAGGCTCAATCTGACCTTTTTAATTATTTTCATAGCACATATTCCCCTGATTTTTGCTGAAGGAGAAATTGATTCAATTCCCTTCAGAATGCTTCAATACTGAATGAGTCAGTAATGTAATTCACTGCTCCGTACATGACCGTTTGTTCCATATATCCATGGCTGTACACATTGGGAAATTATTCATTTTTTTACTTTTAGCTGTTGACTTTCTCTGTTTAACAAGCCTGTCTGCTGGCTCTTCTATTCTTGCTTTGCTATGAAACCGCTTTCTACATTCAATTTATCTCACATCATTATTTCAAAAAAACTTTCATACTGATGACCATAATCTCCAGGTCTGAATTAAAAACAGATTTTACTTTGTGACTATTTATGTGTAATTTCATAATCTAATCTCAGTCATCTTTTTGTCCCTCTCTGATGCCTTTGTGCTGTCTTTATGGTGCTCTGTAACACGGCACAATGGTACTTTTATGTAGTGGCCATAATGGTGCTTCATTGATGCTTGGTAACGTATAACATAGGGCATTTAAGAAAGAATTGGACAAGTACATGTAGAAGAAAGGTATCAATGGGAATGGAAAAAGAGCAGAAAATTGGGTTTAGGATGGATGGCCTCTTTGAGAAGAATATACTGACATGAAATGATGCGCTGAATGTACATTATGCATTCTGTAGTGTACATTTCTGTGGTTCTGTCTATATTCCTTGTTTGTCTTTGGAAATTTACCCTTATACTAATACTAAATGTGATCAACCTTATTTCATGATATATGATATTATTTGATATTGTATATCACTAAATAAGATTTGGTATCATATATGATGTATGATAACTTTCATCTCTTTCACTTTGCAACCCTAGTTGCCACAAACAACACCTTTATATTTCTCAATATTAAATGTCATTCGTGAATCATCTGCCCGGCTGCTAAATCTCTGTAGATTTCTCTGAAATGTTCTTTCTTTATCCAGTGTTTTTCCTATCAGTATTTCAAGCCTGCAATTCTAAAGATCACAATCTGACATTTTTAAAAAACCTGAAAAATTTGCTGCTTTCCATTCATCTTAATAGGCTGTGATATTTTAAAAAAATATATACCTTTCTCCTATTCTACCCTAGTTTCTTTAAGGCTTTTTCAATGACTGCATCTGGTCCAATTGTTTCACAAATATTCAACCATTTGTATTATTATTTTTATTCCTTATCTCTATTTTCTCTAAGACTTCAGGTGTATTTCCTTTCTTTCCAATTGTAAGAGAGGAAATAACACCATATTCTATGGTGAAAACAATACTTATAATAAATTATATTTCCATTCCCTTTTCTTTCATTCTTTCTCCCCTCTTTCTGCATGAGAACTCTTTGATAGATTGCCGACTACAGTATGAACATTGGTGTTAAAGAACTCTTATTTTGATAGTTAAATAACATGCTTTTGCACACCAATATCCTTTTGGGATAGTTTTTAATTCATTTATTTGGCTCTTGAATAGTCACTGGAAAAAAACCAGTGACAGTTTGAATGGAAGAGCTCCCCCCACTTCTCAGGCATATGATAAAAAAGCATCTTGTGAGCGTTATGATTGTGAGACATGCAGCACTTTCCCTGATCAGAAAATCCTTATCATTGTTTTATTCCATTTTTCCATAAAAATTCCAAAAATATATTTTTTCCAGAGGATTTGCTTTTGCCATTCCATTAATACCAGGAGTCCTTTTCCTGATGTAAATACAATTATGGTAAACACCACAGCATGTACTGCATTCAGTTTAAATGGTCTAAATTCCGTGATGCATTAATTCACTTCTTCAATGCTCGTCTTGTGTTATTACTCCCTTGCATTTTGTTTGTGCAATTGCGAATTTCCAGACATTACGTATTTCAGCATCATTTCACAAACACAGCCTCCTGTCTGGACACACTTCATAGAGTTGACCTTTACAATAGATGTCATTAGATGTACCAAATGTTCTTATCAACAAGGACTCTGCAGACTCAATGAGACTGTAAATTAGGAATTGTATTGCAAATGGATTTTGAGTGTATGTTGGTGATGGGCAAAGGAACCTGTGAAAAGATGGTAACATGTATGGCAAGTTTAATTGTTTAATCCAGCAGTAACAAAGTTTGAATAATACCTCTGAAGTCATTGGATTGTGTGATGAATGTAACCAGACATCTGCTTAAATATTAAAACCTCAGAATACCCTAGTGAAAGCATCCTAACTGTGTTCCTTTTTATAAGCACCAACAAAAAATAAATATTACATTCAATTGACGGAAATTAATTTTAAACAATCACTGCAGCAATAAAACTAAGCAATAGGTTGGATTCTGTTTATTTCAAAAGTGTATGGTTTATGTCATTCTGTCATTGGGTAGAGGGGCTGGCAGGCATCAGAACGCAATTAAAACAGTTCAGCTCCAACATGTGTACAGGTACTTCCATGCCGTGGAATTCATAATTGTTATGATTATGTGGCACTTAAGTGGACCATAAGTTGGACAGTGACTGGTAACAGATTGCTGCAATATATTGCAAACTGTTTGATAGAAAGCTTATTAGAATTAAATATTCCAAAAAATGAAATGGTGCGGAACTGGAGGGTGGGGAACAAGCCATGGTTTTGTAAAAGCAATCCTGGTCAACATACCAAAACAGCTCCAAAACTTACTTGATTTGTGCTGCAGTTACCTGACGTTTAATTGCAAATGAGCAGAAAACAGTCTATTTTTGAGCTACAGAAAAAAGAACACAGAATATTTTAATTCCAGCATGTTCTGGTCTCCGAAACACCTTCATGTGACTTCTCGACAATGAAATTGAAAAACAAACCAAAAATCTGTCTTATTTTTGCATTACATTATTGCATCTGCCCAGAACTGTGTCCCCTTAAAAAAAATTGTCATACTTGTAATTTCCTATTCATTCACTGGCTCAGACACTATTAATGGATGTTAGTGGACTATGTATTAAAAATACATATAAAGGGATTCTTTCAGTGAAATTGGTAAGAGCTGACACGGGATCGCAAAGGTTGCATCCATTGATTATGTAGACATTGTGGTGTTCTTGCTGTGGTTTGAATGTATATTTATTGTGTAAAGTAGAAATAGTTAATCACTAAATGTTTTGTTGTTTGGCCTCTGGGAAAGATGAACCTCATAAAAACCAGACAGGCTAAACAACTGTAACTTTAGTCTTACAAACTTCGGAAAGATCAGCATTTCATATTTATGTGTTAAAAATGATGCCTGGATTGTTTTATATAGTAGTACAGCTCCAACAGTATTGACAATAAAGGTGTGACTGGAAAGAACTCTCTTGCCTGGTTATTATCTTGAAAATCTTGAAAATAATTTTATCCTATGAAGCGTTTGAGAAGACTTCCTGACCAAATGCAATGATTATTATAAAATAAACAGCTATAATCCCATTTCTCTGGTAGGTTTGAGTCTGGACTAATTATATCTCTGTACTCCCATAGTAACCCTGTTTCATACCAGTGAGAGATCGCTGGATTGAGATTGTTGTTCCAAGTGTAAGATCTGTGTCTTAGCAACCAGTACGAAGCCACTTCAATGAGGTCATCTCACACTGCTTCATATCAGCTGTAACTATCGTGAAGTCACTTATTACAGGTTTATAATGAAAGACGTGTCACTGAAAAAATATTTTAGAAGTAATTACTTCATTGATTGATTTTATAGGCACCCACACAGTGAGTATTTGTGCCAGCAAGGTTCCACAAACACCCACGAGGCAATCTCCAGCATTGTCGACAAAGTTACTGTGCGAAATAACCTTCTCATTTTGAATATTGTCAGAGGATCTTTAATGCCCACCTGAACAAGCTGACCAATTTTAGTTTAACATCTCTTCCAAACTGCAGTGCGTCAGTACATAAATGTCACCTTAAGACTATACAATACAATTTACATTTATATAGCACCTTTCATGTTGGAAGGACATCTCAAAGCACTGCACAATGGAGGACAATGCAGCTTTTCACTCGCAACCTTTTGATTCAGAAGCGAGACTAGTACCAACAGAGCCAAGCTAATATCACTCGTTATCTTTGTGATGTTTGTCAGTGAAGATTTTTTCACTGGTAAGTGGGTGGCATGACTATAAGGAGACAGGCAGAGCTCTGCTTCCCCTCTACTGAATACAGAATCATGCCGAGGTGGTAGTAAAAGTCAGTGCCAGTGCACATTATTTTAAAGCAGTTGTCCGAGGAAGATAGGAACACAGGAGCAGGAGGAGGCTATTCTGCCCACTGAGCTTGTCCCACCACATTAGAGGTTTTTTTATGACAATGCCTACCCTTTGTCAAATAGGGACCTGAAATGTAATCTTCCCAGAGTTGCACCCCCAAGAGAATTGGAGGAAAGAACTATTCATGCCAAGAGCAGCAAAAATGAACAACAACTTGGATTTATATAACGCCCTCCACACCGGACGGCATCTCAGAGTGCTTCACAGTAACGGATCCCTGGACCAAGTCAGTGGGATGGGGAGGAAGGTGACCAAAGGCACGGTCGAAAAGAAAGGTCTTCAGCAGGGACCTGAAAATAGGAAGAGAGGGGACGAGGCGATGGGAGTGAGGAAGGGAGTTCCATAGCCTCGGGGCATAGTGGCTGAAGGCACAGCTGCCGAGGGTGGAGCAGAGGACTCGGGGGACGAGGAGGAGGCCAGACCCAGAGGAACGAAGGCAACGGTTACTGTTTTGGGGAGCGAGGAGGTCAGAGAGGTAGGGGGGTGCAGAAGAGTGGAGGGATTTGAATACACGGGTGAGGATCTTGAAGTCGATCCTCTCTGGGATAGGCAGCCAGTGCAGTCTGGCAAGGACTGGGGTGATCGGGGAGCAGAGTTTGGTGCGGGTGAGAATGTGGGCGGCAGAGTTTTGAATGATCTGGATTTAATGGATGGTAGGGGAGGGGAGGCTGGCGAGGAGGGCGTTAGAATATTCCAGCCGAGAGGTGACAAAGGCATGGACAGGGTTTCAGCGGCTTTCGGAGAGAGGTATTGGCGAAGACGGGCGATGCGTCAGAGGTAGAAGAAGGCGGTGCTGGTGAGGGATCGGATGTAGGGGAGGAAGGATAATTGGGAGTCAAACCTGACGCCTAGGTTGTGTACAGATTCGGAGAGTTTTAGGGGGAGGTC
Organism: Callorhinchus milii; assembly: GCF_018977255.1. Taxonomy (NCBI): domain Eukaryota; kingdom Metazoa; phylum Chordata; class Chondrichthyes; order Chimaeriformes; family Callorhinchidae; genus Callorhinchus; species Callorhinchus milii. Next base: position 95,470,471 of record NW_024704742.1, read on the forward strand.
GAGTAGGTGGAGGAGGTGAAAGCCGTGAGATTTTAGATGTTGACGAGAGTCAAAGAGTATGGCTTCCGTCTTGTCAACGTTCAGCTGAAGGAAATTTGTGCTCATCCAGCCCCTGAGGTCTGATAGGCAGACTGACAGAACATCAGGGGACTGGGGGTCGCAAAGAGAGGTGGAAAAATAGAGTTCGGTGTCGTCCGCATACATGTGGAAATGTACCCCATGTCTGCGGATGACATCCCCAAGAGGGAGCATATAGATCAGAAAGAGGAGGGGGCCAAGGATGGATCCTTGGGGTACCCCGCAGGTAATCGGGTGAGAGTGGGAGGAAAGGCCGTTTGTGCAGATGTACTGCTGGCGGATTGTGAGGTAGGACTCGAACCAGGCGAGTGCGGTCCTACTGAGGTGGATGACGGAGGAATGGCGTTGGAGGAAGATGGCGTGACCGACTGTGTTGAACACCGCGGAGAGGTCCAGGAGGATAAGGAGGCAGAGGTAGCCCTGGTCACAGATAGAGAGGATGTTGTTTGTGCAGTCTCTGTACTGTGGGCAGGGCAGAAACCGGACCGGAGGGGTTCGAGGAGGGAGTGGGAGGAAAGGTGTGCGCGAAGTTGATTTGGAACAATGCGTTCTAGGACTTTTGCGAGGAAGGGAAGGTTAAAAATGGGGCAGTAGTGGCTGGGGTTTGAGGGATCTAGGGAAAAATGTTTTGAGGAGGGGGGTGATGACAGCAGTTTTGAGGGGGACAGGGACTGATCCGGAGGAGAGGGACTGGTTGATGAAGTTAGCCAGTAGTGGGCAGAGGAGGGGGAGCTGGGTGACCAGCAAGTTGGTAGGGAGGGGGTCGAAGCTGCAGGTGGTGGGTTTCATGGAGGTGATGGTGGGTGAGAGGGAGGAGGGAGAGATGGGGAGGAAGGAATGTAGGATGGGGGTGCTGGTAGGAGCAGATGATGGGGAGGGTGAGAGGGACAGAGAGGGCATGGTGGTGGGTGATGAGGCAGGTGGATGAGGTTGCCTGGCGGATGTTGTGAATTTGTGAAAATAGGCTATCTATGCCCTAGGTGCCTTTATTTGTATCCAAAATATAACACTTAGCAAGGGAAATTTAAAAAATCATTGTAATATTTGGATGCAAAAATACTGAGGTTTCACACAAGTTTTAAACAGCAAAGAATGTATATTTGCACAAAGCAAGTTTAATACAAAAAAAAGTGAGAACAAGCCAGGAAAGCAGCAATTTTCCTTCAACTGATTCTTAAAAAGGCCAAAAGACAAATACAATTCAGAGAAGTTTTGCAGGTAACTTGGCTCCAAGCAATCGTTCACAAGTCCTGAGGTAACATTTCCATGTACTAAGTCTTAAATCATCTTATCAGTACACTGCAGCATGCAATACTAAGACTTGGTGTAAACAACATTTGTGAGTCGTCCCTGATGTATTCCTCTAATCGGGTTAACATTCTCAAACAGTACATTTACATCTAATCCCACTGTAACAGTGCAGAATAAAGAGCCACTTCACCATATACATTTTAAACTGAGTAAAATAACGAATCGCGAGAGGAAGGAGATTGTGAGATGCAAAAACATTAAAGTAAGTAAAAAAGTAAGTAAACTAAGTAAAAAAAAAACTCAGACTCGACTTGCTGATTTTCACTCATTTTGTTTTAAAACATGACCAACAATACAATTTTATGCTTAGATTTGAATAGGGCACTTTCACTTGCACCACGGATAATGTCCTCAAATTCAATTCGAATTATTTTGCTGCAGATCGAGAGGAAACAAATGTACTCATCCCACACTCTGTAAAGAGTGGGAGGAAAAGGAGATTGAGGAAAAATAAAACATAATAATAATAATCCTTGCATTTCGTGTAGAGCAAGGATGACATCCCAAAGTCACGGGATATATTGTAAAGTGGTTTGACTGTGTATCTTGTGGGCAAAATGCAGCAGACAGTATGCAAGCAGTAATGTTTAACAAACAGCCGTGGAGTGAGTGACTAATTAGTGACTAAAAAGGACATTGGGGCAAATCTCCCTTCTCTTTTCAAATAGTGCCGTGCGATCTTTCACATCCACCTGAACAGGCAGATGGAATCTTGGTTTAACATTTCATCTGAAGGATGGCAACCTCCGACAATCCAACAGATCTCCACTACTCCATTGGAGTGTCAGCTTGGATTATGTGGACCTTGAACCCAAAGCCTTTTGACTCAGAGGCAAGAGGGCAAACACTGAACCACACAAATATAGATTAGACAAAAGAAACCAAATAACAAAAAATACATTATATTTATTTATGCAGTAAGGGTTATCTCATTACAGTAATACAGATGGGATTCATGTCATCACTGTTCATTGTGAAGTGAAGGAAGGTTGTGCTCCTCATGCATTCTTTTCAAAAATACAAAGGGCTGCTCATTGGTTTTCCGCCACTGATACAATGCTTTTTGATTGAAAACAATTCACAATTGATGCCTTTTTTTCAATCAAAGTGAGTGGCTGTGGGAGGAGGAGGTTCAGCAGAGGTTATGTCAACTAAATAGCCTACTTTCGCTAACAAAATATTCAGTCAATTCACTTTACAGTATATTTTGTGAAGCGCATTGAGACGCCTCGAAGGCATGATAATATATATCATATATATCAAATGCAAGAATTATTATTACTTTTCCTAGAGTAAAATATAGGTGTATCAACAGAGAGCGGGACATGTTGACTTCTTTCAGTGCCTTACATTAATTCTAAATTGCCCTTCACGGTCTTGCTCCTCCCTAATTATAATTATAATAATTATTTGGGGGGGATAAGTTTGCAGGGTTATGGGGAGAGCAGGGGAGGGAGATTGATTTGGATAGCTCTTTTAAATGAGCCGACACAGACAGGATGGGCCGAATGGCCTCCTTCTATGCCATATAATTCTATGATTCCTTACCTCTGTGACCTATTAAAACGTTACCAACCTGTTCGTTCCCTCCGCTCGCTGGGCACTGCCCTGATCCATATCCCCCGCCTTACTCGCCCCACCATCGGCAGTCGGGCCTTCAGCCTTACTTCCCCGCCCTCTGTAACTCCATCCCGGAGCTGCTCTGCCTCACCCCCGCCATGCTTCTTTCAAGGCTCGTCTCAAGAGTTTCCTCTTTGACAGTACCTTCGGTCATTGCTCCCCTACCCTCCAACCTTTTTGACTCCAATCCCCAGCTCAGGTGCAAACTCTTCAAAAATCCTCGTCCTCACCTGCAAGGCACTCCATGGCTAGCTCCTTCTGATCTGTGACCTGCTGATCCCATATCAACCTATCTACTCTCTCCGCTCAGCAGGCTGCGACCTGCTCTGCGTCCTCCATCTGGCTCACCCCACCATTGGTGGTCGGGCTTTCAGCCTCTCTACCCCCACCCTTTGGAACTCCATCCCACATTCCCTTCACCTTGCCCCCTTCCTTGCCTCCTTCAAGGCACGTCTCAAACCCTCCTCTTTGACCCTGACTGTCCAGTGCCTTGGGACATCCTTCTGACCTGAAAAGCGCTTTACAAAGATCATTTTGTATTGTATTATATCCAGCGCCTTGGGACGTCCTCCTGAAGTGAAAGGCACTTCTGTAAATGCAATTTGTTGTTGTTGCTGTTATACTGCAGTCCCTATCCACTCCTCCTGGTATGCGACTCTTCCCGCCCCAACCCCCATTTTCCAGGTAGTTTCAGACAGCTGATAGTCTGAAAGCTCTCATCAGGCTTTGGTACTGAGTGAATCCAACAATAACAGGTGATAGTCTGAACAAGCATGAAACTCTTAAACTATACCCATCAATAACACCCCAGGGATGGGACTCAGGACTAAAACACTCGTGGAGTCCTGTAGCTCAGTGATTAGAGCACTCGCTTTGCAAGCGAGGGACCTGAGTTCAATTCCAGGCAGAGGGCGAAACCTTGGGCAAGTTTCTTTACTCCACACGCCAAATAATAATCCCTCCAAAAACTAAAAACAATAATAAATTGGTCATTTTCAATCTACGACTGTTTGTGGGACATTGCTGTGCGCAATTGGCTGCTGCGTTCGCCCACAAATATACAGTCAATTCACTTTACAGTGTGTTCTGTGAAGCGCTTTGGGACGTCCTCCCGACGTGAAAAGCGCTATATCAAATGCAAGGATTATTATTATTATTATTTGCCCAATGTTGCCATTGCTAGTATTATTATTATTACGAGTGGTGTTTTCAGTGATAAAGGTGAGACCGTTTAGCGTTTTGGAACTGTTTGAAATCAATTTGGTGAGAGAGCGGGGGAGTGGGGGTGAATTGGGTAGCTCTTTTCAAAGAGCCATCATGGGCTGAATGGCCTCCTTCTGCGCTGTGTAATTCTATGATTTATGATTGTATATTGGAGGGGTGACAACCTGAATAAAAGGCAAAATTAAAAAAAAACGTGCAAGTGCTTCCCCCTGTCTGAGCTCCCTGTTTCTCCAGCATTGGCCACGGGCCAGTGTGTGGTGGGGCTGCACTGGTCTGGGCTGAAAGTGAATCATGTCAGACTGAACGCCACAGTCGCTGAGACCACGACCTGAGGCTCTGTTCAACCCAAACAGGTAACAGGCGAGTTACAGGAGGCGGCGGCTTGTTACTGTCTCCGAGGGCGGAGCTGTGTCCATGGCAGCGCTTAGATACAGAGCTACAGGCACAGGCTGGGGAGAGGCACAGAGGCCGAGGAGCAAGCAAGGCACTCACCCTGGGGAGAGCCGCTCACCCTGGGAGACCAGGCAGATGCTGACGGTAAGCTGCTGCAACACAATTGGTGATAGAAGACCACATTGAACTTAAAAGAAAAAGATCTCAGTTGGTTTTCCCCGCTGTCCTGCTGCTGCACTAATGCAAAGCAAGGCTTTCTTGTGCAAACTTTCTCTACATTTTAATGCAGCTTCTTCCGTCTCCACTGACGCACAGCTGTTGCTAAGGGATGTGGCATTTGAAAGGGTGGATCGGTGCCGTGGAGGCCGAGTCTGATGCCTTCTTCATTTCCTTTGGTTATTTGCTTCTCCAGGAGTTGCATGTGTAAGTGTTGTGTACTGGAGTGTTATTGCTGTCTGGTGAGAATTGTCAGCCTGGCTCTGTTGGTGATACTCTCTCTCTCTGGGGGCCAGTTGTGTCTGGGTTGACACACTAACTCAGCACTGGGACTGCTGCCCATCCAATGTAATGTTAAACTGAGGTCCTGTCTGTCTGATCTTTAGGTGGACATTGAGGATCCATGACACTATCTCAAAAGAGCTGCCCTCACCAACCAACCTCCAGATAAATTGGCTTGTGTGAAACACAGGTGCTATGGCATGAAAGGTGCTAAGTAAGTGTAAATTGTTACTGTTGTTCACTTAATGCCTTCTAGTGATAAGTTTATGGTCATATTTGCCCTCAAAGGCAATCACCATACATGACAGGGTTGACCTCTGAAGTGTTTTGAAACGTTTGGTAATCTTGGGCTTTATAGTAAATGTAAAGGTGACCTGTTGTATTATTTTGTGTTGGCTGGTGATGGAAACATAGAAACATTTCTATTTTTGTCAGGATGGCTGCAGGTCAGTTGACATGACTGCTTTTGTTGTTTTTTAATCAGAGCTGCACTGTTTACCTATAATAATAATAATAATAATAATCCTTGCATTTGATATAGCGCTTTTCACGTCAGGAGGACGTCCCAAAGCGCTTCACAGAATATACTGTAAAGTGAATTGACTGTATATTTGTGGGCGAACGCGGCAGCCAATTGCGCAGAGCAATGTCCCACAAACAGTCATGGATTGAAAATGACCAATTTATTATTGTTTCTACAAAGAGCTGGTCAGCTCAGCATTTATCCACAGGGTAAGACTACTATATTGAACAGACTACACTGTTTTCACTGTTCATGGTGGTGATTTTCCTGATTCACCGCCATGAACAGTGGATTTTGTGTTCAAATCCCTTCACTTTCCGGCACCTCCCTACCTTTACGATCGCCTCACTCCCCAATCCACCACCCGGCGCCTCAGCTGGACTGGCACCGGTCTCCTGCTCGTCCCTTGCACCCTCCGCCCCACCATCGGAGGTCGTGCTTTCAGCCCCAAAACTCTGGAACACTGTCCCTCAATCCCTCCACCTTGCCCACTCTCTCCCCTCTTTCAAGTCCCGCCTGAAAACTTTCCTCTTTGACCGTGCTTACAGCCACTTCCCCCCGGCTTGGAGTCAGGCTCCGTCACTGTTAAGTGCTTTGAGATGCTACCCTGTGAGGAGGGAGCTTTATAAGTACAAGTTCTTGTTGTTGTTGATTCTTGGTGCTTTTATATCGCAGGAAGTGGCTCTGCATTAAAGTTACCCTGCGGCTGGACTATGGATTGTATAATATAATTTCACGCTGCCTGCAACAGTGGAAATGGGGGATATGCATGAAGAGGGTGCACATCTCTGTTTCTGATGGTTTCTTACTTCTCCTGACATGAAAGATGCTTTATAATTGCAGTTTGTTGTTGTTGACAAGGTGAAACAACAACTTGCATTTATATAGTGGCCTTCATGCCGGATGGCGTCTCGGAGCACTTAAACTGACTTCAGTGGCAACCTCTTACCCTCCTTGTGGGAAACCGTGTGAGTTGATGGGCTTCGGATGCTCCAAAGGCATTTTTTTAGCACGTTACCATTGATAGCGGTACTGTATAACTGGTATTGCAGAATATAGTTGAAACACTGCCCCTCACAGAGCAGCTGCCCTGCTCGGTAGTTATGTCTTGTTTAGAATATTCTGTATCATGCGGAGCTTCCTGTTGCCTCTTTTATACCAATGGGACCCTGAGGCCCAGTGTGGCATACATTTAGATCAAAATGTCTTGGTGTTTTGAGCTGCTCGTGTACAGTAATTAGTGTTAGAACTGCAGCTCTTCACAGCACTCCTCACAACAGGACATCTTAAAGCGTGAAATTATGAAGGATCCTTAAGAAGTGATGGCAGATGCTCATGGGTCTCGCCTCTCACACTGCCACCGTTGCTGTGGTAATATTGCCTGTAACCTTTTGGATTCCTGTGTTTTTTTTAGAACCTAAAATGATTAGGTGTGTATTTCGCGACTATATTTAGTGTAATCAGTTGGTAAAAACTGCATTTTGGTGTTCATCTCTGTGTGTGGGAGGGGGAGGAGATATTTTACAATTAACTGTTGATCTTTGTTTCAGTTGCTGAATTTGCGAACTAAGGAAGAGGGCAAAATCTGTTGTGCAAGATGCCGTTAAATCCTAAACAGGTGGTAAGATATGTTTGTGTATTTCCACCTCCCCCGATTTTTTTGCTCTAACGAAAAATGATTACTGCAAATAATTGTGTTTGAATTACTAGAAGGTCATTTGGTAGAGACAATAGGACTTACTTTCCCTGTTGCTGTTTTTTGTGTACAACTCCCATTGTTTGAAATGTTAAGTATGGTGTTTATCTAACAATTCATGTGGATCAGTATTCTGTGCGAGATAAGTGTTCTGTTTATCCTGCAAGTCTATCTTCAAACGGGTGTGTTTTTCGACTTGAGGTGTAATCAGAAATCAGAACCTTGTTTGAGAAAAAAACAATTTTCCGGGGGTGGGGTGGGGGTGGAGAAATGGTAAGAAAACAGCAACTGCAGTTCTCTTTGAAACAACACTTAATTTTGGGATTGAACAGGTAGACTATGAAGTAGACAACCTTTAGATTCCAATGTTCCTAAACATTTTTATTAGGAGATTCTACGTTCTGATTGTCACAGTGAGCATAATCTAATATTAATTTAATTCTGAAGGAAGTGGTATAGCCCATTGAATTTATTCCTAACCTCGTGCTATGAAATCTCTCCATCCCTCATGAGCTTCAATATGATACAAATATCACATCAACATGAATAATATGTCAACACTAATCTCTTCAACACTAATTTCTTTTTTGTTTAATTAGAGCCATCTACTACTTATTAAATGTAGATGTCTTTTCCTTCAATTTATGCTAATGGTGATGTGGGCATATGCTTAGTTTACTGTAGATTCTCAGAAGCAGGGTTGTCATGTTGAGAAATTGCTGAAAATTATATGCTTGTGTTTGTGGGCTGGGTTCATTGTTCTGGTCTATGAATAAAGCCAATTCTAGTAATGAACAGCTCAGGATAGATCTGCTAGATCTTTCCAATGCTGCTTTTTGACAAGCGAACTATCTTCTCTCAGGTAGGAGATACGTTTTACTTACGGTTTTAACGGCCTTCTTGAAAGAAGTACTTTAAATTGAAACAGCTTCCTTCCCTATTTGTTAGCACTGGGATAAAAGATGTAAGCCTGGCTCAGTTGGTAGCATTCTTGTCTCTGTGTCAGGAGGTTGTGGTTTTATGTCCCACATCAGGACTTTGAAGTCACAGTCTAGGCTGAGCCTGGGGCAGCACTACATTGTGGTCATTTTCCTTCAGGTGAAACATTCAACAGAGGTCCTGGCCAACAATTCACCAAATAAAATTGATCAGGTTCTGTGATCAGAAATTTGTGATCAGAAACATGGCTGTTTGTGTATTCTTGCTGATTGCAAATTGGCTGCTACATCCAGTTACAAATAGTCACCAATAAATCATGTGAAGCACTTGGAGATATATCAATATCAGATGTGATAAGGCACTGTATCATATTTAAGGTTCATCTCTGATATTTTTCAGGTGGAGCCTTTAACTGCAAGGACCTTGAAGCGCATAAATGCTGAGACCGTTTTAGAAACTGACACTCCACGCACTAGTGAGCTGAAGACTCTTCGAATAAAGCGGTTGGCCTACTTTGTTCCTGAAAAAGAGCATTGCCAACGTAGCTGTATCTCTGCATCCCTTCCTCCCAGGCTCCAGATCGGTAGCAATCCAGGAATTCCCGATAATAGAGTGGGAGATCCTCTAAAAGATAAATTGGCAAAATATGAGAAAGAAGGCCTCTCTGTTCAGGAAATACTTAATTCTAATGAATCAGTTGAACAAATTGTAGTTGGTGATACAGAGAAGTCCCATTCTACCAGTTCAGAGCCATCATCAGCAACGGCAAAGAGTCACCTTAGAAATGCTTGCTTTCCTGAGCCAGATTATAACCTACTTGAGGATCCCATGGTTTCAGAGAACCAAAAGCTTACACACATTCTCAACTGGGCTCAGAATATTCTTAGGAAGTCCGATGAATGTAGGGATGAAGCAAAGAGCAGCAAAATGTCTCAAAGAGCTTGTCGGTCTCAGTCTAATGAGGAAGTGCCAGCACTGAGACGTGAGTGCTGTGATGGAGAGCAATCAAGAGCTTCACTTTATCGGTCTTGGGATATTGATGGAAGGACCACCGCTGATCTTTTCAGCAGCCGAGTGGATGCTTCTCATTATTCTGCTGATATTTCCAGTTTGTCTAATAACTACTGTTCATCCGAGATTTCGAGATCAAGCCATACATTTCTTCAAACTGACTGCTTAACTGCAGGTTCGATCGACGAGGTGGAACAACATGCACTGACACATAGTGGAGGTTTAAATAGGCGCCAGTGGTTTTCTGGGGCAGGTGAGACTGAAAAGTTGGAAAGAACAATTCCTAAGCAAGATAATATATATGGAGGTAGTATTCCAAATAAGGACTGTAAAACTGAAGGCACAGCGGAGATTCACGTCCATGCAACTCTGTCCGAGTACCCAGCAGATGACGACTGTCATTCTGTCACTGGTGGTGCAGGCACAGAGAATAATAATGAATATTTTTGGGTACCACTCGAAGATAATTCAGATGAAGAAGACACCAAAGGAGGTATGGAAAGAAAGCAAATGATTGTGCAGCCTTTTGTGAACAGTAATCAGTTGTGTAATGAGAATTATGAAGAGTCTGTCTTATCGACAGGACCAGCAAAACCTAGAAAATCTTCCGTCAAGTATTGTTACACTTCGTCTGATCTATCAGCAAGCCCACTTCAACTAAATAATGTTGCACAACACAGCACATCAGCTGTTGGTAATAATAAATTACCTTTTTATGCATGGGAAGCCACTGCGGGAGATTGCTTTCTAGGTAATTACAATAAGCCTTCGGCGGAACATTCAAAAGCTGCTGATCCTCCTGATCTATCACTAAATCTTCAAGATGCTACTGACTGGGATCCATCACATAGCAATACTTATTGTGCATTTAACTTTGAATCACGGAAGGATTGGTCTGTTGTTCCCAAACTAGATCTTTCAACCCTTTACAGAGGCCCAAGCTTAAGTTGCGATGAAACATTGCCAGTGACTGCTAAGGACACGTGGAGAACTTTCACAGTCAGGTCACTGAGTGAAGAAAGAAGGTTAAGCTGTGAAGATTGGGAAAAAGTAGATATGAAACAATACTCTGAAAGAATGAAAAATTTGAGTATTATAAATGCAGATGAAACACGAGTGTTAAACAGCAAAGGCACTGAGAAGACATTGTCTTCAGAAAATGATCCATTGCAAAAAGAAGTAAACCATAATATTGACAAAAATGAAGTTCAGCAAAGCCTAATTGAGCATAAGGTACATAATAGACCACTAAATGTGCTGACTTCAACCTTTCCATCATGCTTGTCACCGTCTTCTAATTCCAGCTATTCAAAAGATCCCAGTCTACCTTTCCAAAAAGAGAAGTTTATTAACAGAGAGGAACAACCCAATGCAGATTGCTCTTCCTTTGTTGGAAGTGACCTGGTTAAGTTCTGCCCAGAGTGCTTAAGTGGTAATGACCCAAATATTAACTGGTGCATGGAGTGCGGATGTGTTCTTATTGGGATACTAACTCGGCAATGTCCCGTTTCTACCAATGTTGCTGAAATATCATCCTTGATTACGAGACAGAGCCCCGAGAAAGAGAAACTAGATGTGCTAGTAAAAGGCAGCCTAAGACCCTGTTCAGAATTTGTGAGACCGGACAATATTTACGACTTGAAATGTTCCAAGACTTTCACTTGCACTTCCTCGGGTGAACGGGAGCTCCGTGTGTATGAGAATTATCTTCTCTACAGTCAACCTCTAAAGAAATTCTCAAACCAACACCAGGCACAAAAAGAACAACAACCTATAGATCAGCATCTGGTGAATGAACAAGGGAGTCGGACAGATGCATTGAATGGAAACAGTAAGAGACACAAAGCCAAAGAGAACTATGCCACCTCATCGTCTGAGACCTCCACTCTCAGCTCTGACCTTATTGACCTGCGATCTGAAGACAAATTAGGCAGGGGAGCTGCACCTTTGACAGGGAATACAGATGAATGCTGTGTTGTACAAAGTTTTTCAGTGCTAGAGAATCATCCACAGGGAAAAGATTATTTTGAGAAACCAATCTATAAAGAAACATCAAAGGATCCAACCCACAAAGCTTTTTTGAAGCAAGCCTTTGGAACTTTGAAGGATGAAACTGTGACTTGTACAGGCCATGAGAAGAAAAAAGGAAATTTGAAAGGTAGTTATTTAATAATTCAAGGTTCACTGTGTTTTATTTCCCTTATTCCCCAGAAACGTCATATGTTTTACTTCATGATATTTCTTTGCTTTGAAGTGCTCCCATCAGATATTAAGTTCACCCACAAAATTACAATGAGCAGGTATGTCAAATGCAAGAAATATTATATTTTTATTTATAAACATTGTGACGTTTTAGTGGAATGACTTGGGTGGACTACAAAGCTGAAGAAAGAAGGGCTTGCTGGGTTGAATGGCTTTTATGTTGTTATTTCAGAGATGTTTTCTTTTGCTTTATATTCTCTGAACAACCAAATTTATCCCCCAAATTCTCATTAAATGGGTACCATGGCAGAATACTATTAATTGGAGTAATAATAAAATGATCCTTTTATTTTATATAGCACCTGTCACATTGAAACATCTCAAGTGTTCATAGAGTTTTCATATATTTGTCGGCAAATGTGGCAGCTAATGTAAAAACAGCAATGCCCCACACAAAGTTATAATGTGAATAATCAATTTTATCTGGAGTATTGTAAGTCACCATCCCTGGAGAAACTCGCATCTCTTTTCGAATAGTGCAGCAGGATCTGTCATCCACCTGAACAGCCAGATAGGACATGGGTTTATCATCTTATCCAAATAAAGACACCTTCAGGATGTAGTGCTCCCCAAAAACTTTATTGGAGTATCAGACCATTTTACTAATAGAGCAATACCTGGAGAGTTTGGAAGCTTGGCCAAATGATTGATGTGCAAAGCAGAAAAATACACTGGAGGCATGAGTGTTAAATATTTGAGTGCTGATTCCAAATGCACTCCCAAAATTCATTGCGTTGTTTGTAGGATATTGGTTGTATAAATTAGCTGCCGTGTTTGTCTACATAAAAAGCACTCAATTAATTTCTAATTAATCAATCTCATTCTGTAAAGTGCTTTGAAACGTTTCTTTCATGTGAAAGACCTTATATAAATGTAAGTGGTTGCAGTTTGCTAGGGATAAGTCCTTTGTTGGAGCAAAGTAATGGAAGATTACAGTGGGATTTGATCTGAAAATAGCTCATTTAGGGTGTTTAAACAAAATGCTGTATATTTTTGAAGGAACCTAGAATTGTTTTTGTCCTCATAAAGCAAATTAGATTTTTGTATTACAAGATACAGATGTAACGCCAGTGAGGAGAAAAAGCATCCAAGCCAGCCTGAAAAGGCACAAAAGATACTGGGAGAAGTCCAGTATTGCATGGTCATCCTACACACACGGAGAAGTAAAACCACGGTAAGGGATCCTGTTGACTTATCTGATCTGCAGTGCTGGACCCACTCATCACTGCAGCAGCATTACATTGAATCTATTGACATAATGATCATAAAATAATAATCCTTGCGTTTAATATGTACGTTTCACAACAGAATGTCTCAAAGCGCATCACAGGTTTTACTGCAAAGTGTAGTGACTGTTTATTTGTACAAAATATACAGTCAATTCACTTTACAGTATATTCTGTGAAGCGCTTTGAGACGACTAGAAGATGTGAAAAGCGCTATCAAATGCAAGGAAGGATTATTATTATTTGTAGACAAATGCACAGAGAATGTATATTTTTGAAGGTGCCCTATCAGCTCATTGTGTCTGAGCCAGCTCCCTTAAGAGCATAAAAACAAAACCCAGATGCTGGAAATCTGAAACAAAAACAGAAGTCGCTGTGAACACTCAGCAGGTCAGGCAGCATCTATGGAGAAAGGAAAGTGAGTCAACTGAGTTCTGACGAAGGGTCGTGGACCCGAAACGTGGACCTGGACCTGCTGAGTGTTTCCAGCGACTTCTGTTTTCGTTTCCCTTAACAGCATTCCTTTCAGTTCCATTTACCTGCCCTTACCCCTTTTTTTATGACGCTGACTCTTTTTAAGCTTTTATCAAGTTCCCTCTTGAAGGCCAATTTGTCTCAACCACTGATCCCAGCAGGGTATTCTTGTCCTAACTACTCTGCAAGAAAAAAATTCTCCTAACTTCCCCATTTGCTCGTTTACTAATACTGTTGAAGTCTCTTTAACCGGACGCTGGTTAACCTTGGACGTTGGGTAAATTGGACAAAACGCCCGGCTCTGATTTAATTGTATTCTTATGCGTTTTAGATATGCTGGTTAATTTGTGCAATAATGCAGTTAATCCAAACAAAATACCACGCTGGTCATCGCTGAATCTCCAGCGGCTCCATTCAGCCACAAGCAGCTCCATGATGGAGATAGGAGGAGTTAAATTGTGATTGATTGACAGCGGACTCATTCACAAGCGGCTGAGGTCGGGCTGTCAATCAGTGAGGGGGCGCGGAGGAAGGGGGGGGACGAGAATGTGATTGATTGACAGCTAAGCCGCTTGGGAATGGGTAGAGTGCCCATTCATTCATAAGTGGCTGTAGGCTGTCAATCACCTTGGAGCCGCTGATAATTGGTGCACTTCCTGTCCAATGGGAACGGCCACTGCTCCTCAGCTGGGTGGGAAGAAATGATGGTGTTTGGGTTGACTTTGGTGTGTCTGAGGTTTATGTGTCTGCTTTAACCTGCTTTCACTGTATTTTACTGACTAGTAACTGACTGACTGACTGACAGTATTTCACTGACTAGCAAAGCCCAGTAAATCCTGTGGAGTTCTTTGAGGTGTCTCGATGACGTGAAAGACGCCATATCAAATGCAAATCTTAGAATATAAGATTATTATTATGTGGATTTCTGCTGTGAAATTCTAAACAAAGCCTTGCCTTTTTTTAAGATTTGTTCAGATTTCCAGCATATCTGGTTGTATTTCAGACTTTCACCATTACGTATTTACTTTCATCCTCATTGTCAGAAAAGAGAAAAAAAATTAAATAATGTTACAGGTGTGACACTTCATCACATTTTGTATTGCTGGAAGAAAATCTTGTGTGTTTCCTCTGAAATTTACATCTCACATGAGCTCCCAACAGGCTTTCTTTTCTATCAGGCCAGTTATGAGTGCCACCTCCTGGACGATATCCAGTACCAGTCAGCACAGTCTGATTTTATTGGGAGACATTTCACTGGGTCTAGATTTAATAATATTAATGATGATCATAATAATAATTGAATTTGTTATAGAGTTTTATGGCATTGTCAAAACATCTTAAATCACTTCACAGGATTTATTGTAAAGTGTAGTGACTGTCCATTTGTAGACGACTGTCGCAGCCAATTTGCGCATAGCAATATCCCCAAACCAGGCGTGAAGTGAAACAATTATTTATCTGGGAGATTGTTGGCCAGGACACCAGGAGAAGTTTCTTTCACTTTTTGAATAATGCCATGGAATCTTTAATGTTTACCTTAAAAGACAGACAGGGACCTTGTTTTAAAGTCTCATCTGGAGGGTGGCATCTCTGACAATACAGTGCTTCCTCAGCATTGCACAAGTGCCTGCCTAGACTGTGAGCTCAAAATACCAAAGCGCAACTTGGACACATAATCTTGTGGCTCCGAGGTGAGAGTGCTACCAACTGAGCCAGGAAGTTATTTATCTAGTGTTTCAGAGCTTGCAGAATTTCGCAGATTTTTAAATACAGCTTTAAATTTGAAGCCATTTTTCAGCATGTTCTTTTACGTACTACAAACAAAATTTCAACAATTTATACAGAGTAAATCTAGACCCAGTTGGAATTTGTCCCAAATAATTTGTTTTGTGTGAATGTGAGAGACAGTCTCCTTCATTTTTCCTTGAATGCTCTGGGCAGTCTGATGTACCCATCTGGGTGTTAAATAGAAGACTACATGGAATTAAAATCAGCTATGTCCTAAACCTATTTGCTTTGCGGCCACTTGTGAGTGAGGAGGCATGTGGGGGGCATATGCTAATCTAAATTACTTTTGTCAACTTTCAGAATTTTAATTTAAAATATCTCTGATGCACAGAATACATTTCAAAGGAACTAAATCCAATTATAAAGCCTTGTGTCACTTTATAATTGGAGAGGGCAGAGGGGTGTTCAGTCATTATAAATCTTCAATAAAGCTTCTGTAATAAGAGGGAACATAGATAAGCAATTTGGACCATCAGTCACCTTCCTAACCCAAAAGCAGTGATGGTTTCAGGAGTACCTGATGCACAGTCTGTTTACACTGCAAGAAATGTAACAATAATGATAATAATACTTGCATTTTATACAGTGCTTATCACATCGTCAAGGTGTCTCAAAGTGCTTCACAGGATATACTGTAAAATGGTTTTGATTGACACAGCCACAAAATAGCATTCACAGAGTGAGTGACCAATTTAATTTGTGGGATTTGTTGATTAATGTCATGGCTGTTTGTGGGACATTGCTGTGCACAATTTTCCTGCTGCGTTTGCCTCAAATACAGTCACTCCTTTCACAGTAAATCCTGTGAAGCGCTTTGAGACATCCTTTCAATGTGATAACACACTCTATCAGATGCAAGTATTATTATTATATAAAAATCTTACCTGTGAAAGCAGTAAGAGGTGTGATATGTGTGTGTGCATGCACCAGGTGTGCAAGAATGATTTAAATTGTTCTCACTTGCTCTCACCATCTGAGAAAATTTACCCACATGAAAAGATGAAGGATTGGACTGCGCAAGTTTGACACTTAAAATATTTACTTATATGGTACTTTGTCTTTGCTTTTGAGCAACTCTCTCTCAAAATATGTTTACCTTGCTTCTCCTCTCCATGCCATGGCAAATTCCTCCTAGAAACATATATTTTTGACCAAGCTTTCGGTCAACATCTCTAACACTCCCTTCTCCTTATCATAATGACGTAGTGCTTTGAGACAATCATTCTAAGTGAAAGTTGCTTTTATAATGATCCTTGCATTTGATATAGCACCTTATCACATCGTCGAAATCTCAATTCACTTGACAGAACAAACTATAAAGTGAATTGATTGTATATTTTGTGGGCGAAACGCAGCAGCCAATTGCACAAAGCAGTGTCTCAAAAATAGTCGTGGTTTTGATTTTAGCAAATGGTTTGTCACATTAGAAACAAAATGACAGTGCCTGGGATGCTATCTTATTGCAGATTCCACTCTCCCCTTATTTGTGCCTCGGAAAATAAAATGGGCATCGGCATTTGCAAACCAAATACTAATTATATGTGAGTCGGTTCAAATCAGAACTGCAGATAATGTCAGAAAAAATGCAAATGAAAAATGCAGGAAATGAAAATAGTGAAGGTATTAAGGGATATGGTGAAAGGGCAGGACATCGGCATTGAAAGATCTGCCAAGATTTAATAAACTAGTGGAACAGGCTAGAAGGGCTTAATGGCCTTCTGCCGCTTCTGTTTTCTTATATTTGCAAGTTTGGTTTGGATTAAGAAGTGCCATCCGGCTAATTTGATCTCATCTTTCCAGAACGCTCACCAACCATCTATTTCACCTACCATCAAAACACAGCATCAAACTGTGTTTTGAATAAGTCGAATATTCTGGCCTCAACCACCCTTCCCTCAACCTGTTTCAGTCACTAAATTACTGTCTGGGTGAAGAATATTCTAGGTACAGTCACAAGCCCACTTACATCAAAAGATGCGAACACAAGGAAATTTTCAAAACATATCTGCAAAATTTAAGAGTTGAGAAAAGATCTGCTGGATCACAATATAAGAAACTCCTGGTAAATCAATGAAAACTAACACATGGAAAATAAAATACAATTTGAACTACTCAGATGAGTAACTGCACAAAAGACCAATTTCAAATGGTTAAACTAGTAAAGCTAGAATTTAAATGGATTTGGAATAGTATGTTACGGCTTATACCACTCAACACTATCTGCTTTATTCTGTCAGACATGTCTGAAACGTCTCCATGTGTCAGAATTGTAAGCAGTGTTCAAAAGCCTATTTCATTCTATTTTTTATGTTTTTAAATGAGGCCGAGAAAGGCACATTGCATCAGTGCCTTTGTCTGTCTGTTTATTGGTGTTTTTTTAATTGTATCAAATAGCTTATGTACTGTATATATATCATAATCCTTGCATTTGATATAGTGCCTTATTGAGTGACCATATTATTATTATTTTTGGAGGGATTATTATACCTGGAAAGGGATCCACCAACTGAATAACAACCAGGCTCCTCTTACTGCTAGGTAAACACAGACATGTGGAGTAAGGAAACTTGCCTAAGGTTTTACCCTGTTGGGAATTGAATCTGTCTCCTTTCATTTGGGAGCATGCGCTAACCACAACACTACGAAACTACACAAAATATATTTAAAAATCTCTGCTTGTTGGTGGTACAAAATAAGTGCTTTAGCTTGCTAGCTCATGACAATTTCTAACCTTACTCCTGTTCATAATAACCCTTGATTTTGATTATAGTGCATATAACGTCAAAACATCTCAAAGCATTTCAATGGTAAAAGTTGTTAAATGTAGTGACTGTATATTTGGTGGCAAAACGATACTCCCAAATGGTGCATTAAGCTCTCCCAACAGACATGAAAAGAACAAATGCTCTATCTGGAGAATTGATTGCACAAAGATTTCCATTTTCTTAAAATGTAATATAGTAATTGATTATTTTTTAAATTAAATCTTATTTTGGAATCTGTAACTTTCCCCCTATTTTAAGAACCGGCTTCTAAATTAAGATTGCATTTTTAAGAATTGTGCAAAATTTTGCACAAATGTAATCATTAAGACTTAAACCTAAAATACAAAGGTTTTAGGCATCTCGCCATTTCATTCTGCAGCCAACAGCCATTCGCTTGCATTGCTTCAGAAGACCCTAACTAGGAACCTCAGCCTTGCAAGGCAACGAGTTGTGACTGATGATATTGTTCTATCTCCACTAGGTCAAAAAATATCTATAGCACACAGTCAACTGGCAACGGTCGGATGTCCTCTAAGAAATCACTGCAGTGTGAAGATCCTCCAGCTGGTGTTTGTGTTGGTCAGTGAGTAACACCTACACATTACTGGAAGAGTTGGATGTAAATCAGTTTTAGCAGATGAATTGATTGATTGTCGTACAGTATTAGCAAGCAAGAACACTGCGTATTGGTGATAAAGTTTTTTTTATCAGTGTTTCAATTATTGCTCACAATGAAGAGAACTTTGCCGGTGGATAATTGAAATTGGCAGATAATCTAGATCAGAGTGGTCCAACCTTTAAGCTGCCGAGGGCCGGATTCCCTACTTGAGAAAGGTCCATGGGCTGCATAAGCAATATTTTTGAGTTTCCCTTCCAGAAACATTTACACAGCTCCTTTTTCATGTTGGAAGGACATCTCAAAGTGCTCAACACTGTCGGCTGGGCACCCGAGCTGGGGGTGGGAGCCGAGGGAAGTGAGATAGGGAGGGAAAAAGATGACTGAAAGCACGCTCCAAGAGGTAGGTTTTGATGTGCCTTGAAAGGCGAGGGAGAGAGTCGAAGGGACTCCAGGATTGGAGCTCCCGAGAGTGGGAGCAAAATGGCGATGATGGGGCAGATAGAGTACGGGAACATGAAGCAAACTGGTGTTTGCTGGGCAAAGGGAATGGCTGAGTTGGGAGGTTGCATAGATAAAGTGGGCAGTGGGTGAGGGGTGGGGTGGAATGAAGGATGTAGAGAATTTGTTCACTGAGGAAAGAGGGAGCTTTCTGTGAGAAAACTGCACGGCACGTCACATGGTGTCTGTCCTCAGTCACCACCATAGCGGCCGAGGGAAGCTCTGATCGTCTGTCCTGACAGTGAACTATGAAATGGTGCCCTCACTTTTCCTTTCTCTGCTCTCTCACTCATTCTCTTTGTTTCTCTCTCCCCCTCTCCTTTTGTGTGAAAAAATGCCTCCTGATTACACTCCTAAAAACTCGCCCTCTCTCCCCTCTCTCAGTCACTCTCTCTTCCTTGTTTTCTCAATCAGCGCATTTCACTATCTGCAGCGACAGGAACCAGGGGTTGTTAAGGATGCAATGGATAAGGAGAGCGGCTTGTCTGTCAGGAAACCCCTCCTTCAGTTCAGGAGGGGTTTCCTGACAGACTGCAGTAGCGGCCGACATTATTTCCACTCCCTGTATTGCGTTTTCCTAATCGATGGCTCCTACCACTGCCATGAGAGGACGTTTAGTATGGGGGGGAGGCGGGGAGGGAGGGAACAGGTGACCCAAAGTTGGAAATGGTCTGTGGCTGGATAAAATCATCCTCTGGGCTGGATGTGGGCTACCTGTTGGACCACGCTGATAGATAAACACTTATTGCAAATATAACTTGTGATCAATAAGAAGAGTTAAATGGGCCTTGAAACTAATCAGGTCCCATTATCTTATTTGTGGGTAAAATTATTCTGTTAAAATATAGTAGTTGGTGTGATATTAAACACTTCCATAAAGCATTCATATTAGTGATTTGTAAACCTGCAGTAGCGATTTGTAATATACTTAATAAATTATTTTCTGATGCTCCATGCATGTTGGTTCTGTTCAGATGTGGTAGATGGTAATGGTAACAGATAACAGACCCTGTTCCTAGATAGGATATATGAGACTGGCTCGCTAGAACTCTCGCCTCTGAGTCAGGAGGTTGTGGGTTCAGCCCCATGTTAGGCTTTGGAATCACATCGTCTAGGCTGACACTCCAATGCAATGCTGGAGGGATATTGAATTGTCGGAGGTGTTGTCCTTTGGATTAGACTTTAAATCATGGATTTTGAGGAAAGAACGGAATTTGTGGACAAGGGGATATCTTTTTATTTCAATTTTAGCAAAGCGATACAGAAGATTGGTTCACAAATTTGAAAGGCAAGTAATGGGAGTTGTGAGGGCCAAAGAGCTTCTTTTGGTTAAATCGGTGTGTCTAATAACGAGATACAGCGAACGTGTTAACAAACACATAGTTCATGAGATGAGCTTTGGGAAATACAGAATTGGGGCAGAGGTGTCTTCTGACAGCTCATTAAGCAACTTAATTAGTGATTAAAGCAAAGCTTGTTCCAAATGCCTTGAAACATGCATCCAAATTGGCAGCAACCCCACGAACTGCTGTGAACGAGATCAAGACTCATTAAGTCCTGTGAATCTAGCTGAGATATGTGACTTAGCACTAGTTACTGGTCTATTTCTATCCGAAAACATACTTCTGTTAAAGGCATTTGTCATCACAACATTGCAGCGCCTTTTGCTACTCTCTGCTAGTTTGTTGTGAATAATTGCATATTTTCTCTTATCAATTCACTAAGTTCATTTAAGACAGCAACATATCAATCTCCACAGTAGTTGAAATTGAGTAATTTTGTACTGGAAGATCTTAAGCACCCATTTTGAAAAGTATTTAAGAATAATTATTAACTTTAACATCAATGTATTTTACCTTTTCTGGGGACCTTTTTTGATGTGTTACCTTTGTTTAAATATGTTGACCTGTTGTGGAGTCCTGTAGCTCAGTGGTTAAAGCACTCGCCTCACAAGCAAGAGACCTGGGTTCGATTCCCAGCAAAGCGAAACCTTGGGCAAGTTTCCTTACTCCACACGCCTGATAATAAACCCTCAAGNAAAAAACCAATAATAATTTGATCACTTCAATTCACGACTGTTTGTGGGACACTGCTGTGCGCAATTGGCTGCCGCGTTTTGCCCACAAGAAAAGCAGTCAATTCACTTTACAGTGTATTTTGTGAAGCGCTTTGAGACTATAACAAATTCAAGGATTATTATTATTATAAATGTCGTCTCTCTTTTGCCTTCTCCAGTACCGGTGCCAAACAGCAGGCGGATAAAGGGACAGCTGGCCAATAGACCATTGAGTGCTGGTACACTTGAGAGTGAACGAGTTGCACAGGAGACATTGATATCAAAAGTACTGCCTAATTTTCAAAATGCTTCCCTAAGAAGGGTAAATGCTTGTAAGTTTGAGCTCAATATTTCATTTTCAGAGTCAAGAGTTAAACAACCAGAATGCTGTGTATTCAAATCGTATCAGCTCCTTTGAAAATCACAGCATTTTTTTGTCTGTCACTGGCAGTGTGCAATGAATAATTGAAAACCAAATCAGCCCAATTTTTGCATTCGTTGCTCTTTCCTCCTGACAAAACTCCTGCTGATTTGAACAAAATAAATACAGCAGACAAGAACGGCAGGCCCTGTCATACTTTTACAGCAACCTAAATTTGTGAAGATAATTATCTAGGACTGGTTTATGTTAATTGGGAAGTATCTCCCATTAATTCCTGTCTTAAATTCCACATATATCCTCCGTGAGGTAGGGGAAGGTAATATGGGTCTCCTAGGAGCTGAACTGGCTCCTAGGTGACACGTTTAGCATTGGAATGTTGGAGTTGACCCAATCCTCTATGCAGTCTCAGTGGTCCATCTTCTGAGCGAACGATCACATTTACAGCATGTTTGCATTGACTGTACTTTTGGTTTGTGCATTCAGTACACTGGTTCATTTATTCCTATTTTAATATTATTATTATTAGCTCCATCTTTGCATTCTTCGCTTCCTCTGACACACTTTTCTCTCATTGTCTCTTCGGTTGTCTCTCCCTGAAGTTACATGCAGTGGTGAGACTGCTGCTTATTCTCTTGCACTATGGAGTGCCCAGATGAAGAACGTGCTCTATTCTGCCACTAAGTGGTACATTATGTTAAGACACCAAGCCACTCTCACAGCAGTTGTCCTTATGTTTGTGCTAAAAATTAGAATCAGCGGAGTACTTACTTTTACTTAGGTTTGTAAAACAAAAATTATTGCAGTCATATTACTCTGGGTTATTTTCAGTCCTCAAGACCTCACCACCCTTTTTCAAAGGTATTACAGGTTCTCTCGATAGAACCATAGAACTTTACGATATACAAGAAGGCCATATCGCAACGTGTCTGCTGGTTCCCTCGAGCAATTCTTTCAATCCTATTTACCTGACTGTCCCCATACCCCTGTAGCTGACTCTTTCAAAGGTTTATCTAGTTACCCTCTTAAAGCTAATGGAGAAGCACATTTATCCAGTGAATAATTGGGCCCAAAAGATTGGGGAAAGTTCTGGATTTGGTTCCTAATCTGCATTGAGTGAACTGAGGCACAGCAATTGGCCCATTGTCTTGGGTTAGGTAGAAGGAAATCATCCAGGTTCCCCAGTTGGAAGGTGAGTGTGTGAAAATTCAGGGAGGACAGGATCGGGATCAGTTACACTATCTCCTGAGTTGAATACAACAGCAACAACTTGCATTTATATTGCACTCTTCATTCGGGGAGTGTCTTGGAGTATTTAACATTGGTGTGGTTTAATGCTGAACTGGAAAGAGAAGAGAGGTAACCAAAGCCATGTGATCAAAGAGGAAAGTCTTCAGCTGTGACTTGAAGACAGCGAACACGGATTGAGGCAGAGAGTTTCAGAAATTCGGGGTATAGTGGTTGAAAGCACAGCAGCCAACGGTGGAGCGGAGGGGATGAGGAACGTGCAGAAGACTTGAACCAGCTGAGTGAGGGCAGAGGGTAGTGGAGTGGGGTGTGAGCAAAGCAAGAATAGCAAGACTTACATGTTATTAATATCCACCTGAGCCTGAGTAGAAGAAATATTGAGTCAATGCCTTCATTATTGGATAGAAGGGCAAAAAGCGAGACATTTTCCATTCTATGCTTTAATATTAAGAGCAGTTTACGTGTCTAATATACAAAACCCTAGGTATGATTATCAGACTGTATCTGGGTCTGTGCATATTCTATCTATGAATCTATGACATCAAGTCCTGGATGAGAGCTAATTTTCTCCAGTTGAACGTCAACAAGACCGAGGCTCTCCTGATTGGTTCCCGTCAGCGCCTCCTCACCTCAGGCTGACAGCACCACCATCCACGGTTGCACACTCCACCTTCCTAAGCCAGACCAGAACCTTGGCGTCTTTTTTGACCCTCAACTATCCTTTCTACCCCACATCTGCGTTATGACCCGCTCTGCCTTCCCCACCTCCGCAACATCACTCGGCTCTGCACTGTCTCACACCGCAGGCCGCCGAAACCCTCATACATGCTTTCATTATATCGAGGCTTCATTATGCAAACTCGTTGCTTGTCGGCCTCCCCAACTCCTCCCTCCATAGGCTGCAGATCATCCAGAACTCTGCAGTCCGTGTCCTCTTCTGCACCAAGCTCTGTGACCCAATCATTCCCATCCTCGCCCGACTCCACTGGCTTCCCATCACACAGAGGATACAGTTCAAAATCCTGGTCCCCACCTTCAAAGTCCTCCATGGTCTTGCTCCCCCCTACCTCTGTGACCACCTAAACCCCTACCATCCTGCTCGCTCCCTCTGCTCCGTGGGCTCTGGCCTGCTTCATGTCCCCCACCTTGCTCGCCCTCTATTGGCGGGCGGGCTTTCTGCAACCCTCTGGAATTCCATCCCACAGCCCCCCCCCCCCCCCCCGCCTTCCACTCTCTATGACCCCGACCCCCAGTTCAGATCCGAAACTTTGTCTGTTCATAGCCTTGGAAATCCTTCCGAGGCGAAAGGCACTATACAAATGTAATTTTATTATTGTTGTTGCTCTGCACCATGACTGTAATAAAATGCACTGTTTTGTTCTTAGGGACAACTTCTGATCATTTGTGCAGTGATGTTTTCCAGCCCTGTGATAAATTGACTGACATGGCAAGTATTTTGTTATGATTTTTTTATTTTTGGAAAGCTAGTGCCAGTAAGGTTGCAGTGAGTGACTTCAATTCCTTCTCGCCCGCACCCACAGTGCAATAGAGAATTAGAGAACTGATTAAATACATGGCTGATGGAGTTACTTGTGGATTGACAATGCATTTCTGAAACAAAATTACTGTCATTTTTGTAAACCTGTTTTCTTTAATGTTGACTATGTTGAGAGTATGATTCCCATATTGTCATTTTGTGAAATCTCTAAATAATAATGAGGAATCAATGAGCTGAATGTTAGTTTCTCCTCTCTTCTCCCCTTCCCTCCCCCTGGCTGTTTGTTTGTAGCTTTCAGATGGAGCATTCAATAAAAGCTAAAACACAAGACCGTGGTTTCACTTGGGGAGAGTGTTTTTTAAGATGAGGTTTAATTTCAGCAGTATATTAAATTGGTGCAGTCTTTTGCTTGTTGATGAAATGACATGATTGTAACAAACAGCGTCTCATCAATGCTCATCAAAACTAGGACAACATGAAAGAGTTCAGTGTTTGTGAAACTGCTGTTGAAAAGTTCTCGAAAGTCTAATTATGTCAATTCCTTCTCCCTCCACAGTATGCAAATATCTGTGAGGTGTGAGAGAGAAGGGTATAAGAATACGGGTATTCCTGCACGTCATTGGGAAAATTACAGGTAGTGATTGTTGTCCTTGTTTGCCAGAGACACGGGAAGACCCCTGAAGTCTTCCCCCTGTGCAGCTACCCAGTTTACAGGGGTACGATTTAGTAGCTGTTGCAGGGAATGGCCACAGTCTGGATGTGATTAGTAGCTCGGGATACAAAGGTGGGAAAATAGGAGAAGTGGGGTGGTTAGGAGTAATTGAATGTGAACAAGACTGAGGCCCTCCTGATTGGCTCGTGCCAGTGCCTCTGCACCTCAGGCTCTGGCAGCATCAACCTCCATGGTTGCACACTTCAACTCACCAGCCAGTCAGGAACCCAGTTGTCTTGCTCGACCCTCAACTGTCTTTTCTTCCCCACAACCAAGCCATGACCCGCTCTGCCTTCCCTCACCTTCGTAACATCGCCGACTCCGCCACTACCTCACCCCTCAGGGTGCTGAAACTCTTTTTCATGCCTTCATCACCTCCAGGCTCAACTATGCAAACGTCCTGCTTGTCAGCCTTCCCAACTCCTCCCTCCACAGGGCTGTAGATAATCCAGAACTCTTCAGCCCGTGTCCTCTCCCGCACCAAACTCCATGATCCCATCTCCCCCATTCTCGCCCAACTCCATTGGCTCCCTATCCTTCAGAGGATCCAGTTTAAGATCCTGGTCCTCACCTACAAAGCCCTCCATGGCCTCGCCCCAACCTACCTCTGTGATTTCCTGCCAGCTCCCTCCGCTCAGCCGGCTGTGGCCTGCTCCATGTCTCCCGACTCACCCACTCCACCATTGGCGGGAGAGCCTTCAGCCACTCTGCCCCAAACCTCTGGAATTCCATCCCCCAATCACTCCGCCTCGCCCCCTCCTTAGCCTCCTTCAAGTCCTGCCTCAAGACCCTCCTCTTCTACCATGCTGTCGGCCACCCCCCTTCTCCCCCCCTGACCCCAGCTCGGGTCTGAAATGTTGTACACTGTCCAGCGTTTTGGGACGTCCTCCCAACGTGAAAGGCGATATACAAATGTAATCTTGTTTTTGTTATTGTTAAAAGACACCAATATGACAGTGGAAAGAATGATCTAAGTGAGGATAAGATCTTAGGACATCTTCCTGAAGTGAAAAGTGCCATAAAAGTGTAAAGGTATCAATTTGTAATGTATAATGAGCAAATAGAATCACTGTTGTAGAACTAAGAAATGGGGAAAAATGTAAAACAAGTGTATTTTATAAATACTTGACTTAAGCCTATGGCTTAACTGAAAAAAAATGTACCTGCAGTTCAGGGAACCCTCTAAAAAGAAAAATGTGGTAATAAATGGACGATTTAAGAATGACATACAGATTAGGATTGGAAAACAACATGAATAGAAAAGAAATGGATTTATGGAATCTATTCAGTGCAGTTTACCAAAACAACAAGTCTTAATCCAACAATGACAACAACAACTTGCATTTATGTAGCGCCCTTCACACCGGACGGCGTATCAAAGTGCTTATGCTAACAAAGATGCAGGCCATATGTGATTTTGTTGCAAGCAATGATCTCAAATAGTTAGAAATCTGGTAAGGGAGTATCATAGGAATGATGACTATTATTTTGCATAGAGATGTTATTCAGACCCAATCTGGAGTACTGCTTTCAGTTTTGGGCACCACACCTCAGCAAAGATATATTGACCCTGGAGGGGGTGCAGTGTAGGTTCACTAGAATGTTACCAGGCCTAAAAGGATTTAGTTGCGAGGAAAGGCTGTGTAAACTTGGATTGTATTCCCTTGAGTTTAGAAGTTTGAGGGGTGATTGAGGTATTTAAGATGATAAAATGATTTGCTAGGGTAGATACAGAGAAGCTATTTCCTCTGGTGGGGGAATCCAAAACCAGGGGAAATAGTCTTAAAATTAGAACCAGGCCATTTAAGAGTGAAATCAGGAAGCATTTTTTCACTCAAAGGGTGGTAGAAATTTGGAATTCTCTCCCCCAAAAGGCAGTGGATGCTGGATCCATCCACACCTTCAAAAGTGGGGTTGATAGATTTTTTTGTAGGTCAGGGTATTAAGAGATATGGGGAGAAAGCAGGAAATTGGAATTGAAAGGATTAGTTGAGGTACAGATCAGCCATGATCTAATTAAATGGCGGAACAGGCTCAAAGGGCTGGATGGCCTACTCCTGTTCCTATGTTCCTATGAGTATAATAATCATTCGGAATCTGACTTGAGGCAGAACCTAATCCGATGCCTTCTGAAAATCAACATGTTGTTCATCCCATCTGTCAATCCTTCTCTGTCCACCACCTGAGTTGGGAGGTAGGGGACAGACGGTTGGGATAAAAGGATCATGTCAGTGGGCATTCACAAGTGTTAGCCCCCAGAGATTGTTTTCATTCCTAAATTTAAAACGTTTTGATGTGCTCAAAGATCTGCTCCTGTTTATGTTCCTTTAGACTGGGAGCGCATTTTCCACTTGTCCGCATGTCTGTGGGATGGAGAGAGCTGATGAGGGGGAATAGGGAGAAAATAATTTAAAGATAAATTGTTATCCCGACTATGCTCAGGCTCTCCCTCAGACTCACCAAACCAGTGCGCAATCTAGGTGTCCGGTTTGACCCCCAGCTGTCCTGCCTTCCCCACATCCGGTCCCTGACCAGGACCACCTTCCTCCACCTTTGCCACATTGCCCGCCTACAACCATACCTTACCCCAAACCCAGCCGAAACCCTCGTGCGTGTGTTTGTCACCGCCCAACTGGATTACTCAAACACACTCCTTGCCGATCTCCCCAGCTCCACCATTCAAAGGACTCAGCTCATTCGATCTCTGCCTCCCGCATACTTACCCAGACCAAACTCAGTGCCCAGATCTCACTATTTCTGGTCAGGCTTCACTGGCTCCCCATCACCGCACGGATCGACTTCAAGATCCCCACTCTCCAGTTCAAACCCCTTCACTCCCTGGTACCGCCCTATCTCTGAGATGCTAACCTGCGTGGAGGGTACTATGTAAGAGCAACTTGTTGTTGTTACTCCCCTCTCCTGATGCCCCTAAAAACCCTCAATACCCCCCTCCCCCCACTGTAAAGGAGCCCAAGTCAAGGCTTTCCTTTTCTAAATGGTTCGATAGTTGAAACTTAAAGCAAGTTAGCATTTCTGTGGGATGTTGTGTGCCACAAAAACTATACTCAACATAATGGGGACGATTGTCTTTTAAAATATTTTTTATTTTAAGTCCTCAAAAAAAGAGGCCTTGTTGTGTTAACATCACATGAGATGTGTGTAGATCACACAAGTTGCTTGAAATGTGACCTGACGTTAACTGATTGTTGTGCTCGAAAACTGGGTCAGTCCCCATTTTGATCAAAAAATAGTACAAACTGGACTAGTTTGCCCACTAGATGGCTCTACGTGTTTTTATATTTCAAAAATCACTGTCCAATTATTCTACTATTTTTATCCTTGTTGGTTTATGCTTCTCTGCTCCTGGTCCCCGTCCTCCTGTTGCTGGTATCCGTTCCCCTCAGTAGCCCCCCAACTGTCTACTGTTCATGAGTCTTGTCAGTGAGTGTCGGCAGGCAATAGAACGTAGAGAGCTCCCCCCCCTCCCCACACACACACAAAACAAGTGAAAGATGCTTTATAGGGAGCAGAAGCAGGAACCCTGGCTGTTTTTCCTCTTGCTAACTTTGGGAAGGTCAAGACCATTTTAGCCTCCTTATGCAGCCCAAACAGGTGAACTCAGCACAGCAAGAATTGGGCTAGTAAACGGCAGTGTATTATCTACACCAGGGATGGCCAACTTGGACCCACATGCAGGTCACATTACGCATGTGTAAAATGTCATGCGGGCCTTGCTACATGTTGGCCATCCCTGCTCTACAGGATCAGGGCTGCTCCTGGCTTTATGCATTTTCACTGATGATCATAGGGATATCCAGTGAATCCTGATCTTATGTGTATGTTTTTTTGTCTTAACCCAGAATCCTGGAGGAGGTGATGACCGCTCCCTGTGGCTTTACTTGCCTGATGAGCTCTGGATTAGTGTTTTGACTCTGCTATCACATCGTGATCTCTGTCAGCTCTCCCAGGTCTCTCACCGCTTCCACCGGTTGGCCAACGATGAAACGCTCTGTAAGTTTCTATTTAAGTTGTTGCGAATACATCTATCTGAAAATGATGGGTTAGATAAACTGCTAGATTATGGGTTCAGTTGATGAATTAGTATCCAGTAATAATATAATCCTTGCACTTGATATAACGCCTTATCACATTGTTGCAATGTCTCAAAGCGCTTCACAGGATTTTACTGTAAAGTGTAGTGACTGTAACCAAACACCATGATATAATAGAATGCTGGAACTGGCTTGCAGGGTTGAATGGCCTATTCATGTTCCTATGTTCCTATAAACACGGTAGCCAATTTGTGCACAGCAACTTCCTACAATTGTGGAGTGAGTAATTAATTTTTTTGGGGGGTGGAGGACTATTGACCAAGAAACAATTTAGATGGAATGTCCCAGGTTCGATTGTGAGTGATACTGATTTAGCTGATCTCAGCCAGGATAGCAGTAGGGGATTTATTTATAATTGGCTGTGGTATATTTGAAGATATTCCCCAAACTGGCACTGAAATAATGGGAGCTGGGCAGTGACAGGCTGCTGACCAGCTTGATAGATACAGTGACTTTTTTAATGAAACCATTGAAACCTCATTCGCCCAAACCATTAAAACCTTGCTCATCACAAAAAGAGAAAATGGCTGTATAATTAACTTAGGGGTGTAGCTGGCTCAGTGTGTGAGTGCAGTGTCCTTTTACCTCGAGGGCCTGATTTGAACGCAGCTTTGACTGATAGAACGTCAAATTCTTCTCTGTCATGGGGAAAAGGTTAGGAGCAGCCTCAATCCAACTTCTTGAAGGTGATCAACAGAGAGTGCTGATAACTCACTATTCACTGGCACTACAGGTCTGGTCACTAGTTTGGGACAAGGTGGGTGATGAATTACTGGAACAGATCACAGTGCGGGCTGGTTGAGGTACAGACACTGAATTTATTTAAGAAATATCTTGATGCTGTAATGGGAGGAGAGAGGTTTAGTATTCTGAAATTATGAGATCAAATGGCCTAAAGGGCCTTCCTCATCTGATCCTCTCTTGTGACTCTGTGACCCGATTGGTGCAGTAACTCATCAGGAATGCATGATCATAGAATCATAGAATTGTACAGCACAAAAAGAGGCCATTCGGTCCATCGAGTTTGTACCGGCTCTTTGAATAGAACAATTTAATGTCAATCCCACTTCCCAGCCATTTCCCCATAACCCTGCAAACCCGTCCTCCTCAAATACCCATTCATCACGTTTTTAAAAGTAGTTATCGAATCGGCCTCGACCACCCTTTCAGGCAATGCGTTCCAGATTCGAACAACTCGCTGCATGAAAACATTTCTTCTCACCTCCCCTCTGCTTCTTTTAGATACTATTTTGAATCTGTGACCTCGAGTCACCGACACACCCACCAGTGGAAACAGTTTTTCCCTTTCCAACTTATCAGATCCCCTCATGATTTTGAAGACCTCTATTAGGTCTCCTCGTAACCTTCTCTGCTCCAATGAGAATAATCCCAGCCTCTCTAGCCTTTCCTCATAATCAAGGTCCCTCATTCCTGGTACCATCCTCGTAAATCTGCTCTGCACCCTTTCCGATGCCTTAACATCCTTCCTATAGTGTGGTGCCCAGAACTGGGCGCAGTATTCTAACTGAGGCCTAACCAGTGTTTTACATAGGTTAATCATAACCTCCTGACTCTTGTACTCTATGCTCCTATTTATAAAGCCTAGAATCCCATTTGCCCTTTTTACAGTCTTATCTATCTGTCCTGACACCTTCAAGGATTCATTTACCTGCACCCCCAGGCCTCTGTGTTCTTTCACCCCCCTTAAGATTGTATTACCAGCCTGTATTGCCTCCCCTCATTCTTTCTACCAAAATGCATTACCTCGCATTTCTCTACATTGAAATTCATCTGCCATATGTTTGCCCATTTTACCATTCTGTCTATGTCTTCCTGCAGTTGGCTCCTATCCTTCTCACTGTTTACCACCCTACCTAACTTTGTGTCGTGATCCTGGTGTTGAATGCAAAAAAGTGGAGAAAACATGTTCCCCAATTAAAATTCATCCTTGAATTTAATGTCATGCCTAAAACATTAAAAAAATTGAACTTGCTTATCAGGTAATTTCTGTAAAGTACAGTGACTGTGAATTTGTAGTTCTAATAATAATAATCCTTGCATCATGTCATTGAGACATCTCGAAGCGCTTTGTAGGATATATTGTAAAGTGGATTGACTGTAATTTGTGGGCAAAATGCAGCAGCCAATTGTGCACAGCAGTTTTCCACAAGCCGTTGTGGATTGAGTGGCCCAATTTTTTTTATATGGTTTATTACTGCTGGAAAGTGATCCACCAATCGACTAACAACCGGGTTCCTACTTACTGCTAGATAAACAGAGGTGTGTGGAGTGTGGATTCCCAGGCAGGTTTTGACCTGCCTGGGAATCAAACCCAGGTCCTCTCGCTTGCGAGGTGAGTGTGTTAACCACTACGGGACTCCACAATAGCCCTAATACCCCTCACATTCCTGAGCAAAATTAACTCTCTTCACTGCATCTGTTTTCTTATTTTCTCCCGGGCTCCTCAAGATGTGAATCATTTTGAGGATGGAGTCAGTCCTTCATATCTGAGCCTGACCCAGAAGCGCCGGCAGGCTCCAGTCACATGTCTGTGGTTTAAAAACAAAAGTAGAACAGTAGAAATGCCTTTTGGCTGCTTTTTATAGCAAAGCGTCACAAACAAGGAACTGCTCTGTGGTGTTTCACATTTACAGAAATGGTCTTCAGAATATTTATTTCTAGACAATTATTTTGAGAATGTTGCACAAAATAATATAGATATTTGTCATGTGAACACAGTGGTTAGAGAGCTGCAATCTGATTAAATATTTAATATTTTCCATAGAGCAATGAATATGTAAACTACCCAGCAAAGCTGTAGAGGCAGATTATGTTGGAAAACTCAAGAGGAATTTAGATAGCCATTGGGCAAATAATTCAGATAAAAGATGGGATTATTTATCAGGTTTTTCTTTGTACTTTGTAGCTCCCCAGTTGAACTGCAATGGTCCTTTTTTAGTCATGTATATTCGTATATAACAAATATTTGTCTCTGTAAGTTCTCTATTTATTTCGGTTCTTTTAGAGTTGGGTTGGTATACAATGTAGTCACCTTGATTCTTATGAAAACCTCAGAAATGCAGCTAGATGCCTTAATCGGCTCAATGTAAGGGAGTATTATATAGTGTTTCCTCCATAGCTCTGCAAATTTGTTTGCAGTAGGCAGAAAATGATCAATCAATGTGTGCAGTATTCCTATTCATTGATGTTGAGATAGCTTTTGAAATCTTTTAATAGATGCTTCTGGATCAGTACCTCTGGACCCATTTGACTCTTGTGTGATAGGCAATGCTAAAAGTTTTAATACATTTCAGACCATTTTAACCTTTTATACTGTGCTGATAGTCACGTTAATTGCAACATGAGTTCTCCAGAATTGAAGGCCAAGGTCATGAAACCATCAGCCTCTATACACGATCATTTATAGAAGTGGAAAAACTGAAGAAATTAAAAATAGTCAGCTATTTATCCAGATTTTAGAACACAAATACTGCAGTTAAATGTGTGTAATAGAAAGCGTATATGAACGTGCCAATTGCACACAGCAGTGTCCCACAAACAGTTGTGGATTGAGTGACCATTTTGAATGACCAATTTTTCTTTTTTTTTGGAGGGATAGAAGTATTGAAACAGGAGAGTAGGACATTTAGCCCCTTGAACCTGTTCCACTATTCTATAAGATTATGGCTGTTCTGTATCTTATTATGCAACTGCCCTTGCCCCGTATCCCTTAATAACCTGACCTAAAAATATCTATCCATCTCGGATTATTACTCATGGAAAGCGATCCACTCATTAAAAACTGGACTCCTACTCACTGCTAGGTAAACAGAGGCATGTGGAGTAAGGAAACTTTCCTAAAGTTTCTCCCAGCCCAGGAATCGAACCCAGGTCCCCTTACTTGCGAGACGAGCCCGCTAACAACTACACTGCGGGATATCCCCAGGTTCGCACATAATACAACAACTGTTGGAGCTTATTTAGCAGTTTTTTCTCACTCTCATAGTTGCTATGATCTTGGAGGTATCAGTGTTTTTGTGCTTGTGTGAGATGAAACCAAAAATGTGTTTTAATTTTGGTTCAAAAGGTACTGGATAATTGGCATGAAACCTGATGCCTTATGTCAGTAACTACATTTCAAAAGGTTAAATCATACCTGACCTTTGATACTTCTACAGTTGAATAGACATGGGATGTTTCCTGATTCACAGAAAAATATCATGGTTCATCCACACTTTTTTTTCAGGGGGTGGAGGGAACTGAACTTTTCAATGCTGATATAAAATGTTTGTGCATTGAAATGTGGACTGACCTTTAGAGCATTTGTTTTCTTATTCTCCCTCCCTCTCCCTCCCAACTAACTGGATATGAATTGCTCCACCGTACAGTTCAACTAACATCAAACTGAATTGATAGATTGAAATGAGAGCTCATAGATTTTTCACTCACTTTGTGCAGTCCCTGCAGCACTTCTAAATTGGAAACCTGTGAGTGAGTTGAGTATCTCCAGGGCAGGATCGCTGTCATATGTTCTGTCATATTATAACTGAATCCACAGCTGGATTATTACTTTTGTCATAGTTATAATACTAAACGGAATTATTAACGTACTTAATGGAAGGTTTCTTCTGATTAATTGGAACTCTGTTGTTTAGGTTAGTAATACCGTTTCTCAAACTACAAGTTTAACATACTGGGCGCTCACGCAAAGTTGATACATTTGGGTCTCAAAAGACCATAAAATAACTTTATAAAGGGTGCCTTTCCTAATCATATACAATGGCATCAACTGGTGACAGAAAAAAAAGATCCACACACAGAATAAACCCTGATATAAATTGGAAGCGTATTATATGATAAACAATGACCGAAAGCCTAGAGCTCTAATCCTAACTCGGGGTCCAGTTACTGAGTCTAAATAACTCATTTTCCTCTCTCAATGGGGTGTCACATGACCCTTTAATTATGTTACTGCTTTAGAATCCCTATCAGCTATCCATCAATGTCTATTTGTTTCATAATTTCATACTTGATGTGTGGTATTTGTAAAGCTTCAGTTTCTTGTACCCTGTAAGGGAAAAGATTGTTTACACCAAAGGCCTTAGATTAAGGTCTATCTTTTGGGCAAAGAAAAATTATCAACAAAGATAATTAATCAGTAACCAAAGAAACTTCTTTCATTGATTTCTTTTGCTATTTTTGAGTCATATTTTTACCTTGAAGAAACGACAGCAGCACATGACCAGTTATGTTTACATATTGCAACCAGTGCTTAAAATAAAGCCTGACTGAACTATTTTTAAAACTGTAAAAGACTATCAACAGAAGGTAGTTAATATTTTACATATCAACTTTATTGTTAATATTGTTTATTAAGAATCTCCAATGCATTTAGGAAAATGATTACTGGTAAGACTTCAGTGTGGTATCAGATAGTATTCTCATACAACTTATTTTAAATTATAATATACCTAAACAATCTTATTCCTCTTGTAAAATGCAATAAAATAAATCCCAGTCTTTGTGCTAGTCATATCATACTGCTTCTGTTCAAGTCATACGATTTGCATACATGAGGGAGAGGGAATAGACAGTATGGGAGGGGAATGGGAGGGTGATTGTGCTGATTAGGATGGGTGAAGGCTCATGTGGAGTATAAAATACCAGCACAGACTAGTTGGTGAATGGTCTTTATTTGTGGTGTACAATCTTTGTAAATCTATGTAATTCTGCACTTATAGGAGCCAGACATCTGACGCTATCAGTCATGCCACACCTGCAAGCAAAATCAATACATTTGAAAACAACTTGGTGCTTTATAACCACAGTGCCATGACTATTGTCCCACATAAAATGCTGCACAGATCAATCACTAGATCTTTGATGTCTCGGCTGTTGCAGTCTGATCTTACAGAGGGCTGGTGTCTGGCTGTGTGAATTCACCTCAGTCAAGAACCAATTGAAGTGTCATGTGAAAGGTATCCACGCTGCTGGGAATCGGAGCATATGTTGTGAAGCAAGTATCTTAACCTTTACACTTGCAGGACAGCAGATGGAACACCAGGGCGTTCCCTTTCTAAGGCTGAATCCACAGAACTACTGACTGATATGGTGCTCACTAATGTCAATATGTAATTATTATCCACAACCAGGTTACACGAAAACTCATTCCTGAACCCAGGCATATCTAAATCTGAACACCAGTTATTGCCATCCACAAAAAATGTTAGGTCCTAAAAGCAATGTTTCTATTCCTTATATGGGCGATAAAGTGTGGGAAAATAATTCTGTTTCTTTATCACTTTCTGATATATTTACTAAGTATGGAGTGCATACTTTACTAAGTATGCCAGGTTTGGTACATTTACTGACGGTTGTAGAGTCGATGGTTGTAGACTCTAGAATTGTTTGGCATAAAAATAATTAGCAGGAGCTACAGTAACTCACAAGAAAACAAAAGGACAAGGTGAGTAGGAAAATAGTGATCAGAAATTGTTTTAAATTTAAATGTGTGGATTGTTGAGGGAAATTTTCAATACTGAATCACAAAATAAATAGCCTGGATAACGTCATCATTTATAAAATCTACCCCAAGCCCTCCACCAACCCCCCATTCCTCCGAATAAGCCTGGTACACGGCATTGGTCTTGAACCTCGAAATCATCAAGGTGGCTGGCACGTCACAAACTGTCGTGTAAAGATCATCCTATCAACAACAACAACAAGATCTCATTTATTGAGCGCCGTTCACGTCGGGAGGACGTCCCAAGGCACTGGACAGTTGGGTCAGGACCCGAGCAGGGGGGAAATGGTCAAGGTGAGGGGAGGGAAGGGAGGGAGCGAGGAGGGGGTAGAGAGTCGAGAGGGGAGCTGAAGGCACGGTCAAAGAGAAAAGTCTTGAGACCGGCCTTGAAGGAGGAAAGGGAGGAAGCAAGACGAAGGCACTGGGGGATGGACTTCCAGAGCCTAGGGGCTGAGAGGCTGAAGGCTCGGCCACCGATGATAGGGCGGTTAGGGCGGGGGATGTGGAGCAGACCGGAGCCAGAGGAACGGAGGGTACGGGCAGGTAACTAGGGGGATAGTAGGTCGGAGAGGTAGGAGGGAGCAAGGCCGTGAATGGCCTTGTAGGTGAGGATGAGGATCTTGAATTCGATCCTCTGGGGGATGGAGAGCCAGTGGAGGCGAGCGAGGGTGGGAGTGATGTGGTCGTAGCAACACTAAAGGCAAAGGTCTATCAAATATCTGATGAGGAAACGTTGAAGTTTGGAAGGACAGCTGCTGAAAGGCATTGTGCGGAGTACAAGTTCATGATCACATGCTCATATATCCAGGGTTTGGTATCCACCTGGATTGGTATATGGAGAGGTAAGCATGGTGATGGGTTTCCACATGTGTTAGACACCCGGCTGACCAAAATCTGTTTGTGCAAAGTTGCTGGTGCAAATGGCCACCACGTTTGCCTATAAAATACAATTATAAATACATTGAACGCAATTATCGGTAAAGCACTTGAAGCCATTTTTATTTGAAAAGGTGCTCTCATTTTCATTGCATAGAATATAAAATACTCACAAAGTGAAATTGAAGAGTAACCTCTCAGGGTTAACTTGAAAGCTCAGAAATTGCTTAACCTTCATTCTTGTAGTTTGGGACACCATTGTAATATCTTGATCCATTCCTGCCAGGAATATACTTCTGATTCTAATCCCAAACAAAGACAGATGAGTAAATTAATACCAATACATTTTCACTACTGCTTTAATTTGATATGATATCTATGTACAAATACAACAGCAACAAATTTACATTTATAGAGCGCCTTTCTCATCGGGAGGACGTCCCAAGGCGCTGGTCAGTCAGGGGTAGGACCCAAGCATGGGGGAGGGGTGCAGTAGGGGAGAAGGAAGGCAGAGGGGTGGAAGGGTGACTGAAGGCACGATCGAAGAGAAGGGTCTTGAGACCAGCCTTGAAGGAAGCAAGGGAGGAAGTGAGGCGAATGGACTGTGGAATGGAGTTCAAGAATGTGGGGGCAGAAAGGCTGAAAGCCCGGCCACCGATGGTAGGGCGGGAGACATGGAGCAGACCGGAGCACGATGAATGGAGGGAGCGGGCAGGTTGGTAGGGAGTCAGTAGGTCAGAGAGGTAGGAGGAGGCAAGGCCATCGATGGCCCTGAAAGTGAGGACGTGGATCCTGAATTCGATCCTCTGAGGGATGGGGAGCCAGTGGAGTCGGGCAAGGGTGAGGTCACGGAGCCTGGTGCGTGAGAGTACACGAGCTGCAGAGTTTTGGATGATCTGTAGCTTGTGAAGGGATGAGGAGGGAGTTTCCATAATCAAGCTTTGAGGTGACGAATGGTTGGGTGAGGGTTTCGGCAGCCTGAGGGGTAAGGCAGTGGTGGAGTCTGGCAATATTGCGGAGGTGGTGGTAGGCAGTGCCAATCATGGCATGGATGTGGGGGAGAAAGGACAGTTCAGGGTCAAACAAGGCACCCAGGTTCCTGACTGGCTTAGTGAGGTCAAGTGTGCAGCCGTGGAGGCTGATGCTGTCAGCGCCCGAGGTGCTGAGGCCCTGGCGCGAGCCAATCAGGAGGGCCTTGGTCTTGCTTGACATTGAATTGGAGAAAGTTGTTCCTCATCCAGGACTTGATGTTGGACAGGTAGTCGGTCAGGACGCCAGTAGTCCTGGAGTTGAGGGTGGAGGCAGAGAGGTAGAGTTGGGTGTCATCTGCATACATGTGGAAATTTACCCCATGTCTGTGGATGATGTCACCAAAGGGGAGCATGTAGAGGGTGAAGAGGAGGGGACCGAGGACAGAGCCCTGAGGAACACCGCACAAGATCGTATGGGTGCTGGAGGAGAAGCTGCCACGATGAAGTGAAGGTACGACCTGAACCAGTCAAGATGGGAGGAAGGTTGAGGTGGGAGGAGAGGCGGTCGAGGAGGATTGAGTGGTCCACAGTATCAAAGGCGGTGGAGAGGTTGAGGAGGACGAGTAGGCAGAGGGCGCCCTGGTCACACATGGTCAGGATGTCATTTGTGACCTTGACCAGAGCAGTTTCCGTGCTATGGGCAGCAAGGAAACCCGATTGGAGGCACCAAATATGAGGTCAAAGCATTTTATTACACCTGTATTTTATCTGCTGATGTGGGCACCTAACCACAGATATGGAGGTTCTTCTGATGAACGACTGAATGCACCCAATTGTCTGATATTCCTGATAATTTTCTTGAGAAATGCATGTGTACCTTCTGGGCATGTGTATCTATTGCTCCACCTTAAAGTAAAACAATGCATTGACAATGATTTCTTGTAATTGCTGTAAAGTGTACATGATAAATGATAAGCTTTGCAACATAAATTTAGTGAAGCTTTCATCTTGCCGGTAAGCAGAACAAGGCGAGATCCTGTGCTGACTTCTTTATAAAACAAATGTTTGAGAATTTGCTTGAGAAATAGATTAGATACAATACAATATAAATTACATTTTTTTTGTGGCTTTCATGTCGGGAGGACGTCCCAAGGGGCTGGACAGTCAGGGATTTGGACCCAAGCTAGGGATTGGGGAGGATGGAGGGCAGTGAGGATAGGAGGGTGACCGAAGGCTCGGTCGAAGAGGAGGGTTTTGAGATGCACCGTGATGGAGGCAAGGCAGGGAGCAAGGCGAAGGGAATGGGGATGGTGTACTATAGGGTGGGGGCAGAAAGGCTGAAGGTCTGGCCGCCGATGGTGGAGTGGGCCAGGCGGGGGACGTGGAGCAGGCCAGAGCTTGCTGAGCAAAGGGAGTGGACAGGTTTATATGGGGTCAGCAGGTTGCAGAGGTAGGGAGGGGCAAGGCTGTGGAGGGCCTTGAAGGCTAGGACAAGGATTTTGAGCTCTATGGGGACGCAGTGGAGCCGGGCAAGCATGGGGGTGATAGGGTCACGGAGCCTGGCGCGGATGAGGACACAAGCTGCAGAGTTGTAGATGATACATGGATGGAAACGTAGGAATGTATAGGACCTTGGAAGATTGTTTAGCTGCTCAATCCCAAGGCAAAAAGATTGATCATTGTTTTCATAAAATGTGGCACTACTCTTAACCCTTCACCTTCAGCTGAATTCTTTGTCAAATAACTATCCTAATTCCCTTTTGAATTCACAGACAATATTCCTCCAGTTCCTTGCTGGATAGTTTGTTCCATCTACAGTATCTACCCCCAACCCCCCCCAACTCCCTCAACACCAAGAAGTCTAGAAAGCCATCATATCTGACTAAACATATGACTAAGCACGAAAAATAGTCAGGGGAGGAATTGACTTGCCAATGGAAGTATTGAGTGTGGATGCTAAAATTGGCAATGAAAATACATCAAATCACTGGCAGCAAAGTTAAATCTTATTATTGTGTAACATGTGAATGGTCATCTTGATTACTCATTCAAATGCCCCAAATACAGGCAGTTTACACTGGACAAACTCCCTGCTTGTTGGCTTCCCCAACTTCTCCCTCCACATGCTGCAGATCATCCAGAACTCTGCAGCCCGTGTCCTCTCCCGTGAGCCTATCACCCCCATCCTCGCCTGGCTCCACTGGCTCCCTATCGGTCAGAGAACACAGCTCAATATCCTAGTCCTCACCCTCAAAGCCCTCCATGACCTTGCTTCCCCCCCTACCTTTGCGACCTCCTAACCCCCTACCACCCTGTCCGCTCCCTCCGCTCAGCTCGTCGAGTCCTGTAGCTCAGTGGTTAGAGCATTCGCTTTGCAAGCGAGAGACCTGAGTTCAATTCCAGGCAGGGCGAAACCTTGGGCAAGTTTCCTTACTCCACACGCCTAATAATAATCCCTCCAAAACCAAAAATAATAATAAATTGGTCATTTTCAATCTACGACTGTTTGTGGGACATTGCTGTGCGCAATTGGCTGCCGCGTTCGCCCACAAATATACAGTCAATTCACTTTACAGTGTGAAGCGCTTTGGGACATCCTCCCGACGTGAAAAGCGCTATATCAAATGCAAGGATTATTATTATAATTATTATTTGATGATGTACAAGTGGGTATATTGAATTGTAATTGATTAAAAAGTGGAAGCCAGTTAAGCCAGACATATCGGGGATGGACATTTTGTCCGTCTTAAGAGGCATCTGAGGGTAATCCAAATACCATGCCCGCCCGCCTAGCAGAGGAGCGCTGCCGACACCGTATAAATATATGTAATAATGTTGTTTCACTCGAAGCAATGTTTACTAACTAAATGGGATACCAAGTATTTTAACCTAGAAGTTAAAGTTAAAATCCTGTACTCTCACAGAATTCAGTAAAATATATTTAACTTTGTTTGGCTGTAAAATACCAGCCCAGAGCGGCAACACTTCCTCCCTCCCATTGCCATTCCCATTGGACAGGAAGGCAACCAGGTACGACCTGATGTGATTGACAGCCGGCAGCCTCTTGTGCGTAGATGTGCACTCCAGCCATTCACAAGTCGCTCAGCTGTCAATCAATCACGATTATTCCCTCCCTTGTTCTTCCCCGTTCCTCTGCCTCCTCACTGATTGACAGCCAGATGCTTGTGAATGGCTGGAGTCGCTGTCAGTCAATCTTAGACTCTACCCATCTGCATCCGGGAGCTCCTTGTGGTTGAATGGACACCACAAAAGGCCCGAGTAAGTACATTCAGCAGCGACCAACGCAGCATTTTGCCTGGAGTAACCGGATTTTTGTCCGAATCAACAGCCAACAACACCAACTTGCACCTATGTAGCGCCATCCAGGCAGGCTAGCGTCTCAAGCATATCTAAAACAACTAAAAATACAAATGATTTGGAGTCGGGCGTTTTGTTCGATTTACCTGAAATCCGGGGTTAACTGGCGTTCGGCAAAAGCGGATTCCAATGTAGTTCCCTCGATGGCATAGTCGGTAAATATACCTTACGACCAACATCCATTAGTGGCCAACATAACCAAAAGTGCTGCTTGTAACCCTGACCAACATTTCATTCCATAGGAAGAAATAAACTTAAATAACGTCATGAAAGGGAGATTTTATCCAGTTTTTCTGATTTCTGGAATGTGACAAAGCTTTGACTTGGACAAGTTTTCTTTCAGGGAAGCTAATTAATATCGACAACAGCAACTGCCTGAACGATGACTGTATCGTGAACATTGGGCGTCATCAACCACAAAGCCTCCGACTTTATCGATGCAATGATGGAGCAAAGCCCATTACAGAGACAGGTTTACGGGAGCTGTTCAGACAATGCAAGGATTCACTGAAGGTACAATCAAGTTTACAGCAAATTCAGATCCCATTCTTGAATTTAAGTCATCACACCATTTCCTCTGGGAGGACTGCTGTTATGATTTGTAGCTCAGTGGTTAGAGCACTCACTTCGCAAGCGAGAGACCTGGATTTGATTCTTGGCAGGGCGAAATGTTGGGCAAGTTTCCTTACACGCCTCTGTTTACCTAGCAGTAAGTAGGAACCCAGTTGTTTACTCGATTGGCGGATCACTTTTCCGGGAGTAATAATCCTTGAAAACAATCATAATAATAATTTGGTCACTCAATGCACAACTGTTTGTGGGACACTGCTGTGCGCAATTGGGTGCTGTGTTTCGCTCACAAAAAAATGCAGTCAATTCACTTTACAGTATATTCTGTGAAGCAGTTTGAGATATCTCAAAGACGTGATAGGCGCTATAATCAAATGCAAGGATTATTATTATATTTGCAGCTGTAATAGAAAAGGGAAACATTTCTCAATTCTG
This sequence comes from Callorhinchus milii, assembly GCF_018977255.1. Classification (NCBI taxonomy): domain Eukaryota; kingdom Metazoa; phylum Chordata; class Chondrichthyes; order Chimaeriformes; family Callorhinchidae; genus Callorhinchus; species Callorhinchus milii. The sequence goes on from NW_024704742.1 coordinate 95,512,154, forward strand.
TGCAGTCTTAGTTTTCAAGAGAGAATGGTCTTAAATGAAAAGACCAGGTGGAATCTCAGGCCATGTTTCTGGGAAATTCTGAAAATTATTTTTAGTACAAAGCAAATTGGAGATGAAAGATAAAAGGAGGATATTGGTAGAAAATTCAGTATGACCTCACCAATATTTGCACACTTAAATATTTTAGAAATTGAGAGAGTGTATTGGCACATATTTATCTGCAAGTCTTGTGCCTCTCAGAAAGCATATAATAAATGCTGTGCAGTTTCAGTTGCAATTATGTTTGGGAAAACCCTGGGCAACTGAGGCATGAAAATAAACCTGTTTGCTGTCATTTATTTTTGGCAACTGGATCCATTGCTTAATCCTAACATTGTCCTGGATTAGTAAAACCACATCCTGGATCGAAGGTTGGTAAGGTAAGCATCATGAGGTATACAGCGCCTTAGTTCATTGTTCAACACACACCTCTCAGGAATGTCTGAGCATTTGAGATAGGAACAAATGGGAGAGTAACAAATGACGAATACAAAAAAGGCAAAGGAATGCAATTCTCTGTGTGTGATAGAGAAATGTAAATGAGATGTGTGAAAAGGCAGAGGAACTGCTGTTCTTTGTAGCTCAATGAACAAAATATGTTCAAATGAAAAAAAAGACACAGTAATTTTTTAAAAAAAACAGCTGCCTTACAATGAATTGAAACATTTTCTGTATGTTGGGCAAATTTCTGAATGTACATATTTTACGTTCCTTGTTCGAGATATACAGAAAGAACAATTTCTCCATGTGTTTATATTAGTAAAAAAAACGGTGATCACCACAGGGCCAAAGAAACAACTGACTTGCTTCCAATGTAAAAGTGAGATGCAATTGGATTGATACAATTGGAGTAGAGTTCCGTTGTTTGTTGTTTTGACTTAAAGAAATGATCGTATCCTCTTTTGTTTCCATTATTTTATGCAAGCAGCTTTGTGCCATTATAATATCAGCTTCCTCAGCATTGTGTGCTTTTTTATATACATACAATAGTAAATGCTCCCAAACCCACACATACTCAATTCTGAAACCCACAAATTACTGAATTGCCAATTTGGTTGTCACATAATAAGTTTGTGTACAAACATTCCTCTTATACATCATTGTAGAGAACACAATTATTTCACTGTAATCATAATACATTTGTCAAGTGGAGCAAAATATCATGGCTGAATGCTCCCTTGCTTTGCTATGGACCTTGAATATAATGGGGAAATGTGTCCCTTTATTTTCATGTAGGGTATGATTTCAGAACAATGCTCTTATCATATGGCAGGAGGCTGACAATATGTTCTGTACTTTCTTATAATAAGGCTTGGGACTTGTATAATTTCAGTTAATGGTTAAAAGCATGCTGGTACTTGCGCTGATCAAGTAACCAATGTTGACTGGGTTAGTTATTGTTCATTAGATTTGAAAAACAGCACACAGGATTTCTGCTTCCTCTTTTTCTACCTTCTACAACAACAACAACAAGATTCCTTTTATAGAGCGCCTTTCACGTCGGGTGGACGTCCCAAAGCGCTGGACAGTTGGGTCAGGACCTGAGCAGGGGGGAAATGGTCAGGGTGAGGGGAGGGAAGGGAGGGAGCGAGGAGGGCGGAAATGGTCAGGGTGAGGGGAGGGAAGGGAGGGGGCGAGGAGGGAGTAGAGAGTTGAGAGGGGAGCTGAAGGCACGGTCAAAGAGAAAGGTCTTGAGACCGGCCTTGAAGGAGGAAAGGGAGGAGGCAAGGCGAAGGCGCTGGGGGATAGAGTTCCAGAGCCTAGGGGCTGAGAGGCTGAAGGCCCGGCCACCGATGGTAGGGCGGTTGGGGCAGGGGATGTGGAGCAGACCGGAGCCAGAGGAACGGAGGGTACGTGCAGGTAGATAGGGGGATAGTAGGTCGGAGAGGTAGGAGGAAGCAAGGCCGTGAATGGCCTTGTAGGCGAGGATGAGGATCTTGAATTCGAGGCGAGGATGAGGATCTTGAATTCTACATGTACCAGTTGTGACAGACAGTCGATGAATAACTTGCCCACAGACTTCCTCCATTGGCCATTTGAACTGGCAGCCTGAGGATGACGCTCTGATTTTCTTCCAGGGGAAACTTGCTCAGTGTCTCTGTAATTCAATGAACTGAGATTGAAATTTCCTCCAAGTGAGGTCGGGAGGCATTGAACCTATTTGACACCAGTCCATGTGTCATGTGTGGGTGCTCCACTGCTCTGATGTAGGGGATGGCTTTTATCAGTATTGTCATTGAAGTGAACCTCTCACAAGAAGAGATTTGTCTGAGTGTCCGGACATATTGCAATTCTTACAATATTGCAAATTGGATGACCATGGTACATAGTTAGAAGTAACAAGTCCCTCCACTCTTCTGCACTCCCCTACCTGTCTGACCTCCTCTCTCCTCACAAAAGTGCCCGTTGCCTTCGCTTCACTGGGTCTGGCCTCCTCCTTGTCCCCCGAATCCTCCGCTACACCATCGGCAGCCGTGCCTTCAGCAACTACCCCCCAAGGCTCGGGAACTCCCTTCCTCACTCCCTTCACCTCGCCCCCTGTCTTCCTAATTTCAGGTCTCTGCTAAAGACTTTTCTTTTCGACCGCGCCTTTAGTCACCTTCTTCCCCCTCCTCCTGGCTCGGTCCCGGGATCCGTTATTATTAAGTGCTCTGAGACGTCGTCCGGCGTGGAGGGCGCTATATAAATCCAAGTTTTTGTTGTTGTAACGAGTCTGTTCAAAATACTCTTTAAAAATTAGCATTCTTCAGTAATTGTATTTTCCCTTAATGTAGAAGGGTCATTGCCTGTAATGTAACTATTGTCTTACAATCGTAATATTTCAGTTAATGCAGAGATGCTTGGATTACTGTTTGGTACAATTTGTTATTCGGTAGCTTTATTATTGTAATACTTTTATGATTTATTCAGAAGGAACTTGACGGAAGTGTCAGTTTCGTACAGGACACCCTTCTCTTGATAACATGGATGAGATTAAGAATACGTGAAGGATTTGGAAATTCATGTGCTCTATTGAGCCATGGTGTGATGTATTGTTGGAAGCTGACTATTGAGGCTAAATCACACCAGTATATCGCATTTTAAAAACTCTGCATAGAAGCAACTGGTGGCCATGTGATTTTGTACCATGCACCATTGTAACATTTTAGTTTAACTAATACTGCTGATCTTGTGATGTTTTTTTAAATTTAACAAAAAATATTTTTACCACAAGCTTTTCTGAGGAGGATGGTTTGAACAGCACTAACCTATTTTTCAGGGAACAAAACAAATTACTGACAATGTTTGGTGAATTGTGTTATTAATAATACAGTCCTACGCACTTATGTCAACATTTTGGGGACTGTCTGAATTTTGAAGATATAAACGCACAACATGTTAACTGTGATTAAAACGTCTGTACCATTTATTTGCATGTATTTCATATACTATAATTACAATTTCTGTACCATTTACTTACAGGTATTTTGTTTAATTTATTTTTAAAAAGTAATTTAAGAATACCTTGTTTCATATATGACACTTGTTGTTTTCGGATTAGCTTATCCAAATAGTTAGCTGCTTCTTCCATTTCTTTTGATGGCTCTGATTGAGCAATAACTATCTGGAATCACACACACTAAATGCTTCTTTGGACATCACTCACCAAATATTGTCATCGTTGGAACAAAAACAGAGAAAGCTGGGAAAACTCAGCAGGCAGGTCAGGCAGCATCTATGGAGAAAGGAAAGTGAGTCACTGTTTCGGGTCTGAACTGATGAAGGGTCGTGGACCCGAAACGTTGACTCGCTTTCCTTTCTCCATAGATGCTGCCTGACCTGCTGAGTTTTCCCAGCTCTCTCTGTTTTTATTTCAGATTTCCAGCATATTTTGTGTATTGTCATCGTTGGACTCATTCACATTGTTTTCAGGTTCCTCAGCTTCTGGTCGGCTGTCGTCTTGACCCTTCTTTGCTGAGGCGATGATATCTTCATCTGCCAGTGGAAGCTAATTTGCATCCATATCAACAGCAAGATTTTTCAATTCTTCTGATTTGTACAGAACCTCATTGTCGGCATCTTCTTCAGCATTAACTGTTGTGAATTCACAGAATCCACAGAATTATTACATCTAGGCTCGACTACGCCAATTTCCTGCTTGTCGGCCTTCCCAACTCTTTCCTCCACAAACTGCAGATCATCCAGAACTCTGCAGCTCGTGTCCTCTCCCTCACCAGGCTCCGTGACCCTATCAGCCTCACCCTCGCCTGGCTCCCCATCCTCCAGAGAATAGAATTCAAAATCCTCGTCCTCGCATTCAAGGCCCTCCATAGCCTGGCTCCTCCCTACCTGTGTGACCTGCTAACCCCATAACAGCAGTCTGGCCTTCAGCTTCTCTGTCCCCACCCTTTGAAATTCCATTCCACATTTCCTTCACCTCGCTCCCGCCTTTGACTCCTTCAAAGCATGCATAAAGAGATTCAGAATTTTTTTTTTTACAAATGTGCCGTTTTTTTAAAAAACCATACATCGCTTTCATTAGGTTTTCCGTAAACTCTTCCTTGACCTCGAGGGCTGGTAAATTTTTATGTGGTAAACGTTTGGGTTAGTGGTACTGAAGATTTTGAATAATCCCTTGATCCATTGGCTGGATTAAGGAAGTGGTGTTTAAAGGAAGAAAAACAAATTTAATGACCATTAACGTGAAGGTGAACCGAGTAGTTATCAACTAATAATGCTATTTACCGACCAAGGGTTGTTATCTTCTGTTGGAATATTTCAATCTATTTGGAAAAAATATCAGATTTTATCAAGACTTTGGCCTCATAATTAACTGGTCGATGGCTTACATTTTTAAAGCATCGCAGGTTTTTATTTTCCTATCACAAGAAGCTGTAGTTATAAATCAGATTTTGTTTTATGTTGTCACATACTTCAATTGTTCATGTGATAACAAGAGCTTAATAGAAAGAATCCCTGTCCCCAGTGACTGCACTGAGCCTCTGAGTCCTGTGGACGTGCCAGGCTGGCCAGACTATCATCAACATTGCCTTGGGGTGCTGTGGACCTGCATGGCTCAGGAACCAGACGACTAAGACTGCCACAGAGGATTGATTTGATTGATATTCCATTGCTAGCAATAACATCTTAGAACTAGGTTAGTCACAATGAGATCCCACCTACCTCCCCCTTTCTTTGACTCAGTGGGTGATAGATCCCAATGGCACTCTATTAGCTGTTTGTGGGACGTTGCTGTGTGCAACTGGCTGCTGCATTTCACCCACAGAATACACAAGCAATCCACTTTCCAGTATATCCTCTGAAGAGATTTGAGATGACTCATTGACTTGATAAGCTATTAAATGTAAGGATTATTATTATTACTCTTACACTGTAGAAAATGAAGGTGCTGGGGTTAGAATGAGATACCTCTAAACCCTGGTCATAATGGACATTATTATTATTATAATGGACATCATGTGAGGACAGAAATGGATGGACCAGGACAGCAGAACAAAAGGATATAGGTTTTTGTGTTACAAAGGGCAATTTGAGCACAGAGATCAGGAACTTTTTCTTTACCAAGTTCATTTTTTAATTATGATCATCAGGGAAGTCCTTGGAAATGCGCATGTTAATTTTTATTATTTTGAATACATCTTCCGTTTATGACTGAAACTTGCGTATTTTCATATTGTTGATAAATTATATTCAGTGACGATTCTAATTGGGACTTTCTGAAACACACAGGAGTTGAATGTTACAAGCTGCAGCGGGCTGAATTTGCGAGGAGACCAAGTGCTGCTCCAGGCGAGTGCAGTTTGCTGCTGGCTGGTCTCTGTGGACGTCAGCTGGTCGGGGGCCACTGACAGCGGCATTGTAGCACTGGTTGAAGCCTGTTCACGGTATGTGTTGCAGTAAGTTCAAGATGCATGTCCTTAACCTTTAAATTCCTCCATGGTCTTGCCCCACCCTTTAAACCTCTGCAACCTCCTTAAACCCTCAGCGAGCACCAGCCTGCTTCAAGTCCCCCACCCGTCCCACTTGCCTCACCATCGTTGGTTGGGCTTTCAGCATATGTGCCTCCAGAACTCCAAAGCAGAGTCCTTTAGACTCACCCCTTCCCTCACCTGCTTCAAGGCACCAACAATGCTCTGTGGCAGTGAATAAAGCAAACCAGCTGTTGTGATGTATCAAAAGATCAATAGCAAGCTGAAATAGTGGGTTAATCCTGTTCCTGCACAAACCATTGGCGAGACCATACTTAAAGCACTGTGTATAGTTCTGGTTGCCGCAGTACAAAATGGCAACCAAAATGATTGAGGGAATGGTGGGCTTGGTCTATGAGGAGCGACTAAGTAAATTAGGCATGTTCACACTGGAAAAGAGAAGATTGAGAGGCGACATGATTGCTGCCATTAAAATCTTAGAGGGGCAAAACAATATAGATCATGACAGGTTGTTTCAACTTGTCTAGAATAGTAAAACCCGAGGTCACGGCCTGCGATTGAAGTGGAGTAACTGTGAAACAGGCTCCAAAGGGAGACGGTTGAAGCAGAAAATGTTGATTCTTTCAAACACAGATTAGATAGTATTCTTTTAAGAAATAACATTATGGGCTATAGTACGTAGGTAGTTTGGGACATATGTGCATGCGACTGCCAGGAAGGTGGAAGGCTAGTTGGACCCTGTTCTTTTTTCGTCTAGCATTTCTTATGTTCTTATGTAAGGTCCACCTGAAGACCTTCCTCTTTGACAATGCTTTTGGTCATTTCACCTCCGATCAGCCCTCCACCCCAGTTCGGGTGCAAACCCTGGACTGTCCAGCACCTTGGAATATTCTCTCTATGTGAATGGTGTTATATAATTGTAAATTTGTATTATATTGTAAGTACATGTTGTTGTGCCATACATACTTCTATGTCCTATGCTCATGTCTCTTGATGCATCTCGTTGTCTGAAGCTTCTCGTGGTTCTTTTGCATCTCATCCTCTGAGAAACTGTCGAACCAATGGAGGCAGCTAATGCCTTGTAAAGAGAACTCAATGAGGTGTAGCATGGGCTGATGGCAAATGAAATTAAGTACAGACAAATGCAAGATGATACATATAGGATAATATATAGGAGGCACATTCACGCCATGGATAGGATGAAAACATGTTTATTTATATATATATATTCAGTATGTGTGTACATAAAAGTAAAGCTTCCATATACTGTAATGACTTATGTGCTGCAGGCTTCAAAGACTCTGTGTTAACGGCTGCCACCTCACAGATGAAGCCATTAACGTTTTGAGTAAAAAGCATGGAAAGAGGTAAGATCTTCCCCGTTAATGCTGATCTGTGGTAATGTCCTTCAAAGAATGGTAACATGGTAAAAGGACATAAGTAAAGGTTTTTTTATGCCACTCAGACTGGAAGACTGCAGGTTTGAATGTAGGTCTATGCTGTGCTAGTAGATCTCAGCAGTTGGTTACCATTGTGTCCTGCTGGGAATGGATTCTGCTTGGTTATGATGTCCTTCATGCTCGGCTGTCCTGCCAACACTGTCAAGGCTCACGTATGGCTAGTAATCACTTGGGTGAGGTACCTGAGGGCATCCAGCATCTATGGAATGACAGAGGGGAACAAGGAGTTACACAATTTCAGGAGAGGAGGAGGAGAATTTGGAGGAGGTTAAGGGAGAGTCAGAGATATGGGTCTTTAGGTAGGTTTTGAACGGGGAGGGGGAAGAAATGATAGAGAGATTTCCAGAGCGAAGTAGCTCATCCACTGATAGTGGGATGGAGTGGGCGGAGTTGGCAGAGTGGAGGGAATGACTGGGAGAATAAGGTTGTAGGAAGTCACAAAGATAGGGTGGGGATGAGGGCATGGAGGCATTTGAAAGTAAGGAGGAGGTAAATTTGATTTGGTGGGAGATAAGGTGCGAGTGGAGCCAGGCAACGATATGTGTGGTGGGCTGACAAAATAGTGCAGTAAAATAACAACTGGATTTATACCTGCGAGCTTCTGGTCTGCATGTTCTCATACTTTTCCAAATAGTTCCATTAGCCACGAAACCATCGGGAGATCTGGTAAGAACTTTTGAAGCTATTATATTATGTTATTTGACATTTTGTTTTTCTTCACATTTTCTCTTTAAGGTTTGACAAGCTAGGCTGTGGAGGCCACCGTTGCTGTCACCAGTGTCAAACAGCAGTTCAAGCATTATTCTAAGAGCATGTTTGAGAATTGATAACATTCTTCACTCATTTCTCAACCAGTGACAGAGAGCAATGGGTCTTTGATCTACAATTTTGTTGTTTGAGCATCATATTCCTTTAAACCTTGACTGTCTGAGCAGTTTGACTGCCACACCATGCATTTTGCTAACATAATATTGAGTATTTCTTTTTAGTACAAAGGTTCAAGGCTCCAAATTAAGATGGCCAGCTAAACACTGCGGTCTCCGTGGCTACGGTTGTGCCATTTGATGGACCTTGGTAAAATGTCGCAACAATCCATTTTGTAGAAAGGCTGAGCGAGAGGAATAATTGCATTTTTTGTTAGAGGAATATGTTCTGTATCAACCAGCACAGGGCAAAGAGTTCATTATAAACCATTGTGGTCCTTCAGTAATTAGTGCTATATTAATTTCCTTGCTGTGCTGTTCTCATTTGTGTAGCACTGCACTACGAATGCAGTGAATAGAGGCTGTAATAAAGCTATTGGATTCATGTGATGCAAATACACTAGGAATTGGTTCCGGTCTGTATGTTTCAATTCACAGTGAGCTTTCGCTTACAGCAGCTGCAATTTTGTTTTTAGCCATTATTCAGTTCATTTGAAGTGGAAAACATGGAAACTCCACTCGTCAATGTCTCAGTCAGTATATTTCTATGAATTGTCAGTTATTCTACATGAATATTTTCTTTAAATATGTACAGAATTGTTTTACAAGTGCTTCACTTGAATGTTAAGTGCTTCAATCAAAATGCATCCAAAATTCCCGATTGATCATTTCAACAAGGAAGATATGGAATGCATCAAGATTAATTTTTTTATCTTGTCATCCTTCATTTCCTGTTCATTATTCTCCTTGGAGCAGAGAAGATTAAGGGGAGTTTTAATAGAGGTGTTCACAATTATGAGGGGATTCAGTCGGGTGAACAAGGAGAAATTATTTCCATTGCCGGGTGGATTAGTAACCTGAAGATATCCGTTTAAAATGGTTGTTAAAAGAAACAGAGGGGAGGTGAAGAGAAATGTATTCACGCAGTGAGTTGTTCGGATCTGGAATGCCTTGCCTGAAAGGGTGGTGGAAGCCGATTTGTTAACAACTTTTAAGAGACAAGTAGATAATTATTTGGGGAGGACAAGTTTGCAGGGCTATGGGGAGAGAGCGGAGGAGTGGGATTGATTTGGATAGCTCTTTTCAAAGAGCCGGCACAGGCACGATGGGCTGAATGACCTCCTTCTGTGCTGTATGATTCTGTACTCTAGTTGTTTCAATGTGTACGGAGGAATGTATTGTAAAGTTTATTTTTCAGTTCATCTCATTCAGGAAAGTCAACCAGCCCTTTCTCATTTTAGGCTCCCAGTGTCAGCACCAAACACTGCCTGGTCAAGTTTAGTAAGAATATATAAAGGGTGAAGATGTAAAGTTCCATTAATATTCCATTACAATTGAGGAAAAAAAATCCAATCAGCATTACATGCATTGCTAAAGGTGATGCTGTACACTATTGGGATTTTTTCATCACCACAGGCACTGTACATCACGCTGAATGGAATTTTTACTTCACTATGCTTTAACCCGACAACCACAGATCACCTATACATCCAGAACATAACTAGTCTCCATCCTATAGACATACAAAGCATAGCACACTCCAGTGCACTTTGGGAGGTCTTCCCGACATGAAAAGATCTTTATGCATGTAAATTGTCATGTAGAGACTGACGTGGAAAGACCACTGTTTTAGTGCTTTTTCCTCTCTCTTTTGTTATCAGATGGGCTCATTTAAAGTCTAAATGGGTACTTCACTGTGAGACCACACTGTGAAGCTCTGTGTTTCTGTGCAGTGTTGTGCTTGTTTTCATCTTTCAATCAGAATTGCACTTCATTATGATTTAATATTGAGACCTTAAAAAAGATCAAAAGTATAGTGATAAAGCCATGAAAGGTGATCCACTCAATCTCTCCGTTTGCCTCTTCAAACAGTTCATCCCTGTGTTTGCCACAGCAACGCAGGTGAATCTGTAGGAGTTCCTACAGTGCTTGAGAACACATCTGTAAGTCCTAGTGACTTTTCATCACCCCATTCTAAGTAAAAAAAACCTGACTGATGACAAATTGATACAGAACAAAGAGCTTCAGTTATTTTGCAAATAGCTTTCTCTGATTATAATATCACAGACCAGCATTCAAAAATCAGAATTAAGACAACAAATAGATACCTATTTTTAATTAAAAAGTACCTCCAAACTCAGGCTGTGCTTAAACTTGATGGTGCATTAGAGTTAAAGTCAAATTCCTTTCATTTTCCAAACCCTCTAAAATCTGTCATATGAGTCAAGAATCCGCCACTTCCTCACCCCTCAAGCTGCCAAATCCCTTATCCATGCATTCATCATATCAAGGCTCGATTACAGAAACTCCCTCCTCATCGGCCTTCCCAACTCTTCCCTTCACAAGCTGCAGATGATCCAAAACTCTGCAGCTCGTGTACTCTTGTGCACCAGGCTCTGTGACCCCATCACTCCCACCCTCACCCGACTCCACTGGCTCTCCATTCCCCAGAGGATCGAGTTCAAGATCCCCGTCCTCACTTTCAAGGCCATCCATGGCCTTGTCCCCTCCTACCTCTCTGACCTGCTGACTCCCTACCAACTTGCCCACTCCCTCCGTTCAACAGGCTCCGGCCTGCTCCATGTCTCCCGCCCTACCATCTGTGGCCGGGCTTTCAGCCTCTCTGCCCCCACACTCTGAAACTCCATCCCGCAGTCCTTTTGCCTCACTTCCTCCCTTGCCTCCTTCAAGGCCGGTCTCAAGACCCTTCTCTTCGATCGTGCCTTTGGTCGCCCTCCCACCTCTCTGCCTTCCCTCACCCCTACACCACCCCTTCCCCATGTTCGGGCCCCAACACCTGACTGTTCAGTGCTTTGGGACGTCCTCACGATGTGAAAGGCGCTCTATAAATGTAATTTTGTTGTTGTTGAGTATATGTCGTATACTGATACAATGAAACCTTGGGGGAGCGCAGAAATGCTTAACTTGCCACGATTCTGATGAGATATTAAACCAAGGTTGTCCTGGATGCCTGTTTTTAACAACAACAACTTGCATTTTTATGGCACCCTTCACGCGGGTAGCTCCTTTTTCAGGTGGAGGTTAAAGACCAATGACACTAATACCTGAAAAGGGAGGGGAGTTTCCCCTGGTGTCCTTGCCAACAATCCCCAGTTGAATCGTCATTTGTCCCATGACTGCTTGCAAGACGTTAATGGTGCAAATAGCTGCTGTGCTTGTCTACAAACAGCAATTACTACACTTGACAATATTTATTGTGAAGCATTTTGAGATTTTGCCTCATGAGGACCTACCTCTTTTTTCAGCCTGCAATCCGCTACCCCCACCTAATGCCAGCTCTATCCCTTACCCCCAATCCCCCCCTCCCTGTTCGGATCCAAATCCCTGGCTGTCCAGCACTTTGGGACGTCCTCCCAATGTGAAAGACGTTATACAAATGTAAGTTTGTGTTGTAGCTCCCTTCCGCTTAGTCTTTGTAAAGCACTTTGAGACATTCTCCCAATGTGAAAGGCAGTCTATGGGGTAAGGGCAGATAAATGGGACTGAGGAAGGAGAGAGTTAGGGAGGGGGATCTCAAGCGCACTTCAAGATGCTACTTGTTGTGAAGGTTGTTATATCAATACAAGCATGTTGTTGTACTGCAAGTCAGGGAATGCTCGAATGTGCACAAGGCTTGCTATGTCTGTTCATCAAGAAGGTGGCAGTCAGGTCTAGACACTTTCATAACGGGTAAAATCGGAGGGTAAGCCACCCTCATGAAGTTCCTTTGAACACTGCTCCTAGCAGCAAGGTATTTGCAGAGGCCAGAAAGCATAGTCAGAACATTGTCAGGACAACCTGAAAATCACATCACATAAGAATATGTAAGGCTTTTTGTAATGGGCAAAAGGAAAAACCTATGTCAATAGACACTGTCAGAAGAGTCACAACCTCAACTGAGCTATTATTTTTCTATTATTGCAAAGGAGGAGAAGCAGATTGCTTCTTCTGAACACATTTCAATTACAACTTGGAGCATCTTAGCAGCCGTCATGCTAGGTAATTAGAAACAATGAATGTTGTGCTGATGCAGCTGTACTTCTTGTACTGTACAGCTTGTTAACCAATTCAAAGTCCTGCTCTTGGTACATTTAAATAAGTCACAAGAAGTGTAGTGCTTAGTACAAGACCTTCCATTGCTACAACCACAAATTTATATTAAATACCTGGAATATTAACCAGTTGCCACAAATCTCATTGTTGTCAATAAGCTCTGATCACCAAGTAAATCTTGCGAATTTACCAATCATTGCTTCCAATATGACATCAGATTTTCAAATTGGAGTGGAATAACTGCCTTTAATAGCAATGATATATTGTTTTTAACTGCAATCAATATCTGTGTCTGTGTCTGTTTCTGTGTCTATGTGTGTGTGTGTGTCTCTATCTCTGTCTGTTGGTATCATGGAGTCCTGTAGCATATTGGTTAGCGCGCTTGTTTCGCAAGTGAGAGAGCCTGAATTAGATTCCCAGGCGGGGCGGAACCTTAAGCAAGTTTCCCTACTCCGCTCGCCTGTGTTTACCTAGCAGTAAATAGGAACCCGATTGTTAGTCTATTGACGATTTGCTTTTTGGGAATAATAATCCCTCAAAAAAAAATTGGTTAATCAATCCACGACTGTTTGTGGGACACTGCTATGCACAATTGGCTGCCATGTTTCTCCCATAAAATTCACAGTGAATCCACTTTACAATATACTCTGTGAAGCGCTTTGAGACGTCTCTCAATGATGTGATAAGGTGCCATATCAAATGCAAGGATTATTATTATTAATGAACGAGAACAGGCAAACTTCCATCAAGCTCCTTGAAACTTCTAACTTGTTGCCTCTCTTTTCTCATCCAGTCTGAGAGACCTGGAAGTATTTGGATGCCATACTCTGAGTGCACACTGTCTGAGCTACATGGCCCAGAGGTGCCGTGACCTCCAGATCCTGAACATTGGAAGGCTGCCAAAGATCACAGCTATCTGTCTGGTACAGATCGTGACTTGCTTGACAAGCCTGATGACACTGAACCTATCAGGACTAAATGCGGTAAGGACTGAGAAAAGTCACTCAAGTGCAACGATATGCTTAAGAGCTGGAACATTACAGGACACAAAAAAGAGCACAGCAAAACAGCAGGAAAACAGCAATGCAGGCCTGCCAATTCTAAGGCATTGTGGAAATTTAATGCGTGCCACTTCAAAGCATAAATTGGGCCTGTGAGTTTAAATAGTTTTGTAATCATTCCCACTCATTCCTAATATATTCTTGATCTTAGAAGCCTCGTTGTTCTTAAACCGGATGGTAACTCTCAGAGTAAGTATTTTGAATGGTCGCTATATTCCGACTATACAAGCATTGTATTTACCTTTTTTTAAGTGGCCACATTTATGTAGCTCCTGTGTGGAGGATTCCTGTCTGTCCTCAATTTCTGCAGCGGCACAGTGGAGTGGGCACGCAGGCTACCAGTCTGAGATCTCACTGAAGGTTGGCCCTCTTCCTTAGTTTGTAGATAGTGTAATAGTGAGTGACTGTTTTTGTCTTCAGTTTGTTACCTGATTTTCAGCAAAGGTGGCACAAGCTTAACATTAGTCTAAATGTAATTAAGATAATACTAACATATGACCTATAAATCCCTCCATGGTCTTGCACCTCCCTACCTCTGTGACCTCTGTCAACTCTGCTGACCTGGTCACTCCCTTTGCTCAGTGAGTAATGACCAGCTTCATGTTCCCCACCCCCCCACCATCCACCCACCATCAGCGGGTGGGCGATCCTCCTTTCTGCTGCGACTATCTGGAACTCCATCCTGGGGTCCTTCTGATTTGCTCCCTCTCTCCTCTTCCCCCCCCACCACGCTTGGGTGTATATTCAACAACATTGCGAATGGGCTTTGAAACGTCCTCCCAACCTTAAAGGTGATATGTAAATTGTAATGTATCGAGTGACACAAATGCTTGAGTCCACTCTCTGGTATAATTTTAAGCACTCCAAAATCCTATGCCACGTAACTGAGTATATAAATGCAGTTGTTGTTGTGGTATTCTGAAGATTTTTGCACATAACCGATTATCGGAAATCATAACTAACATTACAACAACAAGAAAATTACATTTATACAGCGCCTTTCACATCAGGAGGATGTCCCAAGGCGCTGGACAGTCAGTGTTATGGACCCGAGCTGGGGGTCGGGATTGGGGAGGGTGGAGGGCAAGGGGTGTACAAGGATGATCGAAAGCACGGACAAAGAGCAGGGTCTTGAGATGGGTCTTAAAGGAGGCAAGAGAGGGGGCGGGGCGGAGGAATTTCGGGATGGAGTTCCAGAGGGTGGGGGCAGAGTGGCAGAAGGCTTGCCCGCCAATGGGCGGGCGAGTATGGGGCGGGCAGGCCGGAGCCCACTGAGCGGAGGGAGTGGGCAGGACGGTAGGGGGTTAGGAAGTTGCAGAGGTAAGGGGGAGCAAGGCCATGGAGGGCTTTGAGGTGAGGACCAGGGTCTTGAACTGTATCCTCTGTGTGATGGGAAGCCAGTGGAGTCATGCGAGGATGGGGCGGACAGGGTCACGGAGCCTGGTGCGGGAGAGGACGCGGGCTACTGAGTTCTGGATGAGCTGCAGCCTATGGAGGGAACAGTTGGGGAGGCTGTCAAGCAAGTAGTTTGCTTATTCAAGCCTCAATGTTATGAATGTGTGTATGACTATTTCAGTGGCCTGCGGTGTGAGACAGTAGTGAAGCCGGGCGATGTTGCAGAGATGGGAGAAGGCAGAGTGGGTCATGACACAGATGTGGGGTATAAAGGATAGTTGAGGGTCAAACAAGACCCCCAAGGTTCCAGACTGGCTTAGCAAGGTGGAGTGTGCAACCATGGGTGATAACGCTGTCAGTGCCTGAGGTGTGGAGGCGCTGACAGGAGCCAATCAGGAGCGCCTCGGTCTTGTTGACATTCAACTGAAGAAAATTAGCTCTTATTCAGGACTTTATGTCTGACTGACATTTCTGTCAGGACAGCAGTGATCCTGAAGTCAAGGGTGGAGGCAGAGAGATAGGGTTGGGTATCATTCACATACATTGAAGTGGATGTTGACCCCATGTCTGCGGATGATGTCACCAAGATGGAGCATATAGATATTGAAGAGGAGGGAACCAAGGACAGAGCCCTGAGGAATGCTGCAAGAGACGGTGCGGGGGCTAGAGGAGAAACCGTTTGTGGAGATGAAGTGGAGCTGGTGTGAGAGGTATGATCTGAACCATTCAAGAACAGAGACAAGAGGTGAGACGAGACGCGGTGGATGAGGATAGAGTGGTCAATGGTATTGAAGGCAACAGAGAGGGCAAGGAGGATGAGGAGGCAGTGGGAGCCCTGGTCGCAGATGGACAGAATGTCATTTGTCACTTTGACCAAGGCTGTTTCTGTGCTGTGGACGGCACAAAACCCGATTGGAGGGGTTCGTGAAGGAAGTGGCGATTGAGGAAGTAAAGAAGCTGGGAAGCAACGACTCGTTCCAGGACTTTGGAGAGGAAAGGGAAATGGGGCGGAGTTTGAGAGCAGGAATTATACAATGCAAAGAGACAAATGAATGAGTGATTATTCCCCTGTAATTATTTCCACTCTGTCAGCACCTTGGCCCGTCCCTCAATGGGTAAGGCGCTGTATAAATACAATTTGTAGTTGTTGTTCCACTTACCCACTAGGTATGGTTTGTAGCATTACAAATTTATATGTTACATTTGGGTTTTATTTGTGAAATTTATGAACTATTCGCTCATGGTGCTGTATGAATCTAAACTGTAATTATCTTGCTTTCGGTTACTGGAAGGAAATTCCTTATTGAAGATTTCCATTAAAAATCACGGCATTTTCTGGGGCTGTTTGCTGTAGCTTACAGAAAGGAGCACAGTAGACCCAGCAAAGAAAACCAGAGTCAGTACAGATACCAATGAGACAGTGCTGTTTTTGCAGGTTCGGGACCACGTGGTGCATCATGTTGTCAGACAGTGCCCAAAGATGGAACGCCTCACTCTCAGCTCCTGCCTACAGGTGACAGATGTCAGCCTGGTTGAAATAAGCACATACTTACCTACCATAAGGTAAGAAAGGCATCCACTGATTTTAGAAGGTTACGATTAATTGAGGTGTTGGCATGCTACACCACAGAGTGGTAAGATGCAGTTTCGGGGCTGTGATTTCTTACAAGTGGTGACTCATAGGAATTGAGGGAAAAATCAAAGGGAAAGTCAACTCCTCATCACTCCCTACTGGCTAGCTGTACATTGACGCTCAGTTGAAAGCCTGGAGGCTCTTCTTGGCTGAGGAAAAGGAAAGTATTGTTTCAAAAAATGAAATGATCAAAAAACGACGGCTTGAATTGAATTTACAATTGTAAACGGATTGAATGAGATGGATGTTGATAACCTATTTCCACTTGTTGGTGAGTCCAGAGTGAGGAGCATTAATAAAGGATAGCCAGTGGTAGATCTAATAGGAAGTTTAGGAGGAACTTCTTTACACAGAGGGTGGTGAGAACGTGGAATTCATTGCCGGCAGCTGTGGATGGCACAAAAAGGATCAATGGATTGAAGAGAAATCGTTTCTTGGTATTTTTTTGTTGCATATCTGTGGGAGAAGAAAATAGAAGGGAAAGGAGAGGGAATAGGTGGGGTGGGAGATCTTGTAGAGCAAAAACACTGGCATGGATTAGTTGGGCCGAATGGCCTGTTCCTGTGCTCAACACTCTATGTAACTCTATATAACATTATGTAAAGTAGCCATAAGGCACTTCCAGTCATTCATGAGGAAGTGTTTTTTCGATCACATTTATAAAGAGGCATTGACCTGCCTTTGAGCTATTGGAAACTTATGGAATTTCAGAAGTTGCCAATAGCTCAAAGGCAGGTCAATGCCTCTTTTATTGCTGTGAACGTAATAAATGGGTCAAGGTTAAGGATTTTGTTCTATTTTTGAAAAACAGAAACAAAGAAACCAACAGTGTTGACTTTGTGTAAATAGACCTGTAGCACTTGCGTTTGAGATTGTGAAAGCAAATGTCACCTCCTCTATATGTAAAGTAGTCATTAGCAATCATCAGGAGGCTTCCTCCACCTGAGTTAAAATCCAGCCCTTTTCTGCATCATTATGCTGGATTTTTCTTGCACGTAACCCACAAAATGACCATGTGCAGCCGATGGAATGATGTGAACGCCTTAAGATAATGTTATGCACACAGGTGTGGGCACCATGGAAACCAATCCAAATGGGTTATCAACCAAACTGGGCAGTAACCAGGCCAAAACGCACACATTCGTAAAAGGACCAATGAAACGTCACTCAGTGACTCATATCTGAGTGTGTGAGTCATGGCTGAACAGAATTGAGTGTGTCTTTAGGCTTCCATTAGATAACGACAAGATATAGCAATTGCTGGGTGTTAGATCCCACTGTTGCTCATTTTCTTTTTAGTTTGTAGTCAAAAGGTTTCACCTGGAAATGTTAAATAATAACAGATGTAATGTATTACTGTCAATAACTGAATTCAGAAATCCACTGGATGTTGCTCCTGATAACCCTTCAAGGCAAAATGTGTGCAGAGATGGCAGGAGCTGAGAATTTTTTCCTTTGGAACAGCGAAGTTTAAGAGCGTGACAGATAGAGGGCTCCAAAATTATGAGGGGTTTTCATAGTCAGCAGAGAGACTTTATTTCCACTGGTCAGTGAATGAGTGACTTCATTTTAAGATAATTAGCAAATGGTAGGTTAGAAGAATTTTTTTTCACACAGTGTGGTTAGGATATGGAATGCTCTGCCGGGAGTGGTGGTTGCGGCAGGCTCCATATTATCTTTCAAAAGAGAACCAGATGAATACCTACAAAAGAGTAAACTACAGGGCAGAAAGGACTCAAAGGATTGCTCTTAAAGAAGCCGGCACAAACAAAATAGTCCAAATGGCCTTCTACTGTACTTTAAATTTAATATTGTATAATATTTGGGGTAGCCTGAGCTTGGCAAGCAGCAGAAGCTTGCCATGTTCTCCAGTAGGTTTAGGTGGTTAAACTCCAACAGTACCTACTCAATGCACACTTTAGAGTCCCCAAACTTTGGCTCTTGCCAGACTGCAACAAAACTCTCCAGGATTAGGAAAGCAAGGTGCATTCCTTTGGGAGACTTCAGCACACTCCATGCCAGACAAACGGCAGCCATGTGTTGTCTTAAAGTTTGGTTCAGAGATTCTGTTGCATGGATTCTGATGAAAATAAGAATCTTTTATAGAATTGAAGCTTTATTTTCAGTAATTTTACAAATCCATATTTATTGCAGTTCTGGGAGTTAATGGATTTGTTCACTTTGAGATTGATGACTAAGAAAAGAAAGAGAACATCCTGCTGCCCTTAGGCGAGTAATCTATATTTATAGTGATGAAAGATATGAAAGATCACGGCCAGGGAGCTGCATATTGACCTATGCTGTGTGTTTGATGTCGCTGAGGTCTTCTTTGTCTTCCTACAAATAGACACCTTGATGTCAGTGGCTGTAAGAAAATAACAGATACAGGAGTTCAGGCCATAGCCATGGGCTGCCAACAACTGCAATACCTCGACCTCAGCTCCACAGCAGCTAGCAAAAGGGGGTAAGTGATCACAATCGCACTGAATATGAGAAAAAAATACAACTACAGAAATGATGTCTGTAACATGTCAGACTACTTTATAGAAACAATTTCAAAGGATGAATTTCACAAGTTTCTCCCAGTCCAGCTGAAGGCAATTCACAATCTAAAGACAACAAGTTTTAAAACGAATCAATTCGGCAAACTCATTAGCCCCATTGATGTACTGTAATAAAACAACATAATAATACAGTCTGATAACCCCACTTAATACCTCAGATCATAACAGACACTGTGCTGGGTCAGGACTAAATGTTCCAATTAACATTTTACTTTTTAACAGCTTTCAGCTCAGGACTTTTTGTTTATGACCTGTTTTATTCAGGCTTTAATCATTATGTGTCCTTTCTATTTATGGCAGCTGAACTCTTCTGTTATTATCTCCAGTATTCAATGTGTTTGATCGTATGAGGACTTACATTGAGCTTTAGTCAATTAAAACTTGTAATTTTGATGATTAATATTTGGAAAGTTGTGTGTGCACTTAGTGTATGGGGGGGACAGGGAGTGGGTGGGGGGATTAATATGCTATGATATCACAAAGATGTGGTCTTTTTGTGTCCTGATATAGTGACTGTCTTGGCCCTGAAGCTCCCTGGTTTGTGAAGAATGTTTGTTCGTTCCAGATTGTTCAGAATTAAATTGCCGCCATTTTTAAAATCTATCCTTTCAAACGTGCTTTCAACCACTTTCCCCGGGCTTCCCCTGCCCAACCCCCACCCCCCTTTAGGATCCCAGTCAGCTGTGGGAAACGACATGCTTTCCTAACTTGAAAGGTGCTACGTCAAATACAAGGATTATTGTTAATATTTTTTATTTTCCTGATCCTTGTGAACTGGAAGTCATAGCCAATGTTTTGCTATTGGGTTGTTTCGCAACTAAGCAAGGTCCAAAAGCAAGATTCTGGATGCAAAGTGGCGTTTGCTATTGTTCAGAACCATGGTTTTGTTTAGCAAATGCCACAATTTCAGGTGTAAAATTAAATTTGCTTTCCGAATAGTTATTTCCAGTTTTCAAATGCCATATTTTGATCCGATACAAGGCTCCAACTTTAACCCTTTAATTGCATTTAATTTGCTTTTAATTACACTCACCAATTTTTTTTTCTGAAGCAAGCAACATTGGTTTGTGTGATGTAAGATTCCACAAAACGGTTTCCAGTGTCAGTGAAGATGTGGAGCTCCGAAATGGCCTGCTGTAGTCTGGAGTTTAATCTGAACGTTAAGGGTCATTTGGCTTTGCTGAATGTAATTCAGAAAGAAAATATTTGGCTCCTTGTCTAGATTCCTTTGATTTGGATGAGATTCATTTGACGTGGATCAGTTTTTCCTTTCATGCCTCTTACATCTCATTCATTATAACAATATATAAGATGACGGGTGTAGGAATTGGCGCCAATAGAGTCTCGATGAGCCAAATTTTCTCTTGGGTAGTAATTTCTTTGTTTCTAATAATACTAATAACAGCACTTTGTTAAACATATCACATGTTCTTTTAGGAGGTGAGCAAAAGTTTACTAAAACCTTTACCTTTTACAATCTCTAACTAATATTATTTAGCAGTAGGATGAAGCTGTATTAATTGTGTTAATGTGATTACAGGGGACATTTCATACATGGCATTTGAAGTTTAAGATGTTACAGACAAGATTGCAATCTCTAGTTTTCGATCAATATCTGATATTTCATTATATGCATTAGTTAGTTGTTTCGCATGTGTGCTAATGACTAGAAGCAAAATGACTCATCAATAGATTATGTTTTGATGGAAGAAAGCATCTTTTGACAGACTTGCGTCAGTCTGCTCACAGCACTGCATTAATGGAACCAGTACCAGGTGTAATAAGCAAGCACTCTCTTCATCACCACTGCATCTATTCAATTCAGTTCAGGCTCTGAAGTGGTAGTTAATTAAAATACACAGATGAGCATAACTGAAGAAGCTGAGTGCTCTTTCACTCATTTTCAATTTCCATTTCTCAATAGAAGAGCATTAAAATTCCAGACCTGAGCTTCAGGGTTCTCATGGTAACAGCTTCTTTTTTTGTTCCTTCTTGTTTCTGTGATATTTTTTCAATCATGAAAGAATCATTGGATCAGGATCTCTCAGTAAATGTTTTCCTTCATCTCCACCTAATATTTAGTTTTGGGAAGAGCGCACAACTCTCCCTTTGAAACTGAATGACTTGCGAACTTGTGCTTCAATTTAGTGACTGAAATACTGACAGAAAATCACCCTTATTACTTGTCTGCAGTTAGCCTCTTTTAATCAAAACAAAGCCATACAAACAGTGGAGTAGAACTCACTGAAGGTCGCAGTCTTTACTGAAGCCCTACAATTTATTTTAGTTTGGCATTTTGCACCCTATTTTCTATAAAATATTTGATATAAATATTTGATATTACTGTGAAATGTTTTGAGATGTTTCGATGACATGATAAGGCCCTATATCAAATGCATGGATTATTATTATTATTTAGAACGGTGTGTCTTTATGGGGATTTGATTATCTTCTGCAATGCAGAAGTGGACATAGTACTGGTGTTGAGTTGGAAGTGTTCAATTACTGTACCTGCATTGGGATATCTACTGCCTGAGGCCCGTTAACAACAACAACAAGATTACATTTGTATAGCGCCTTTCACGTCAGGAGGATATCCCAACTATTCTGGTGTTAAATGTTGGACACTGAATTGTTGTAATATTAGAAAAAAATAATTTCAAATACATGCAGGTTCCCTTCCTACCAGCTTAGCGTTTTATAAACCTCTCTGAGGTCAATTTTCTAACAATACAAAAAGTACAGACTTCAGTCTTTTTTCCGTAATGAAGGAAACAAGAAGCCTCCACGTGACTTGTTCCTTGTCTAAAGCGGCCTGTAAGGGAGAGATTCCAAGTGCAAATGAACATTGAAGGCCTTGTCACCACTTGATTGTCTCGTGTACAAGGGTAGAAAAAAAAGCAGTGCTGAAGAATAAGTCACTTGCCTGTCCTCGTGGATGGATTGTGCATTAAAGAACATAAAGAAGAGTTACGGGTGAGGACAGGCCATTCAGCCCATCAAAGCACATCCTTCTAGTGCAGTTGTGGCCGACCGCTGGCATGTGATACGCCATCCCCTTGGTAGTGGCACGCAACACATTTTATGACTGGAGGCCACTGTTTGGAGGTTGCTGCTCCCTGGGCCCCGGGTACCGGGATCACCAGGACCAACGTGTGCTCAGGACAGTGAGGAAGGCCGGGCTGCAGAGGGGACGACAGTTTTACGCATGCAGCCGGCCATAGGGTGAGATCTCGGACCACCACTCTCAGTGCGTTTGTGTGGGTCAGTGGGAGATGAGGGGAGGGGAAGAGACCTGGTGAGGCAGGGTAATCGGGAGCCACAGAGGAGGAGAGGGAGCTGATACTCGCTGATTATTACATGTCCCCTCGCGAAACGTGGTGATAGTGTGACTGTGTGTGTGTGTGTCCTGAGTACCTGAAATACAGGGAGGTTGACATTTTGCTGTATTTGCAAGGCTCCTCCATATTCACATTCGTATTTTGCACTGTAATAACCTTGTTTTTTTAACTTCTGTTGTATATTATAATAGTAAATAATATTATGATAATAATAAATGATACAAACCCTCAATGCAGACGTCTTCAAGCGCTTTGCAGGGTCTCGCTGTAAAGTGTAGTGACTGAGTGATTTGCAGGCAGACGATTTTATCACAGCCACGTCTCCGTAAACAGCCGCGAGCAGTTTTACTGTCGGCCAGGAGATTGGGAAACTCTTTTCTCTTTTCCTTGACGGTACTGCGGGAGATATTTAACGTGAACCCTGAACAAGGCATGGATGGGAAGTGAGGTTTAACAGCTCCGGCAATGCAGTGCTTTCTCTCCCCAGCACTGCATTGGAGCATCAGCCTGGTCTCTGAGCTCAAAGTCCCTGAGGGGGTTTGAACCCACAACTTTCTGGCTCCGAGGTGAGAGTGAGAGCGACTGAGCTACTTAGCGACTGACACGTTTAGCTCAGATCGAGGGATTAATTGGGGGAAGATGAGAGTCACTAAAAGTGCTTTTGAGCCTAGATTTCTTCAGGTAATCACTCTGAATTGGAGTGATATTATGACCTGCTATGACTGGAAAGAGGAATGGTTGTGTTGCTTTGTTGGAAAAGTTTTGGAATGCAGGTTATTGAAGTACCATTTTATTATTCATAAGGAGGCTCTTTGCGCCCAAACTTTGGACTTCCCTTGTGTACCTGTGTACTTGTTGTGCATTGCATAAACAAAATTTGTGCGCGTGCATTAAACCGCCGAAAATTTCATAACTTGTTTGATGAAGATACAAATGAACAAAAAGCAAATTCAGAAGCCTCATTGAGTGATGTGTTTGATATTTTATTGTGAATTTCTTAATAAATACACTGCCTCACCCCTCAGGCTGCCGAAATCCTCACTCAGGCATTCATCATATTAAGGCTCGATTATGGAAATTCCCTCCTCATCGGCCTTCCCAACTCTTCCCTTCACAAGCTGCAGATCATACAAAACTCTGCAGCTCATGTACTTTTGCGCACCAGGCTCTTTGACCCCATCACTCCCACCCTCGCCCGACTCCAATGGCTCTCCATCCCTCAGAGGATTGAATTCAAGATCCTCATCCTCACTTTCAGGACCATTCATGGCCTTGCCTCCTCCTAGCTCTGTGACCTCCTGACTCCCTACCAACCTGCCCGCTCGTTCCGTTCAACGGGCTCCGGTCTGCTCCATGACTCCCGCCCGACCCGCCCTACCATTGGTGGCCGGGCTTTCAGCCTCTCTGCCCCCACACTCTGGAACTCCATCTCAGAGTCGCTTCGCTTCCTCCCTTGCCTCCTTCAAGGCCAGTCTCAAGACCATCCTCTTCGATTGTGCCTTTGGTCGCCCTCCCACCTCTTTGCTTTCTCTCACCCCTACCCCACCCCTCCCCCATGCTTGAGTCCTGACCCCTGACTGTCCAGTGCCTTGGGACGTCCTACTGACGTGAAAGGCGCTTTATAAATTTAATTTTGTTGTTGTTGTAGTTCGTTGCAGACAATTGTCAGTCCTTGAGTAAGGAAGATTTTGCTGAATTTGGATTTCACTGACTTCTATCTGAGGCCTGACATTCCACCTAATGTTTGCCTGTAAGGACAATGTGTCTTAAAATTCAAATTACTTAGAAATGTGTACAACTCACAAATTTTGTCTTATTCAGAAGCTGGTTTTCTATATTTCTTAAAATTATGAAGTATGCAGATTAAGACAGAATTTAAAATCGTCTTCAATTCTGCTCAATTCTATAATGCACTGCCTGAAAGGTGGAAAAAGATTCATTAACGACTTTCAAAAGGGAATTAGATAGGTACTTGAAAAGGGAAAAATTGCAAGGATATACGGAAAGAGTGGGGTAGTGGGACTGATTGGGTAGCTCTTCCAAAGAGCTGGCACAGGCACAATGGTCCGAATGGCCTCTTTCTGTGCTATAATATTCTATGATTCTATGATAGTAAATTTTAAGACAAAAAGTGATCCAATGGGCCAAACACTTTGAATTTTGCAAGTCTAGTCTTATTTTGGGGCTTATTTTAAAGTCATAGTCTCGGTTCACTCGATTTACACCATTAACTATTCTGTATACATCTATGAAATTCCGCCAGTTCTACTTAGAATGGAAACAATGAGACTCCACATCAGCCTTATAATACATACATACAACAGCAACAAACTGCACTTATATAACGCCCTCCATGCAGGGAAGGTTCTCAGAGCACTTAACAGTGGCGGAGCCTGACTCCGAACCGGGACGTGGGGTGGGGGGGAGTAGGCCATAAGCATGGTTGAAGAGGTAGGCCTTCAGGTGGGAGTTGGAAAAAGGGAGAGAGGGGGCAAGGCAGAGGGATCCAGAGAGTGTTCCAGAGTTTTGGGGCATAGTGGCTGAAAGCGCGACCTCCAGTGGTGGGGTGGAGGGTATGAGGGATGAGCAGGAGGCCAGTGCCAGTCGAGTGGAGGTGCCGGATGGTGGATTGGGGAGTGAGGAGGTCATAGAGGTAGGGAAGTCCCAGAGAGTGAAGGGATTTGGACATGAGCGTGAGGATTGTATAAAGCATTCTACAAAATACAATCACTGCAGTGCACTTCTGTGAAGCACTTTGAGATGTCTTGCCAATACGAAATGGAAGGATTATTATTATTATTTTTACCTCTCCCTTTAGAACTCATGGTTTACTGCTTTTTTTTTACATAGTCATGTTCATCCTCTCTAGTAAATACTTCCAGAGAATATTAATTTAATATTTTGTCGAACATATGATCTTCTTTAACACCATTGTCTTCTTTTTATCTATAACAGTTTAACTTTTTCCCTTCACCTCTCTTTACTGTTATGGCAGAGACCAAGTTTTGAAGTGGGAATGTAAACCAAGCAGCAACAAAACACTAAGATAAGCACAAATAAGGAGGCAAATATTAAATCCACCAAAAGGCTGGCACAGCAGTCCACACAGTAGGTTCTAGCAATGATGAACGTAAAGAGGTTATACGAATGAGGGAGGGGGCTAGCCTCACCTGATTATTTTACTGCTAATTCGAGTGCTATAGCAATCACTGACCTAGTGAAAACACACAACTTCAGCTTCATTATTGTATTACCATTATCTGCTTTAACGCCTCAAAATACAATTTAAACCTCTAAGCGCTGTGCAGTGTTAGGGTGCAGTGACACTTGAAGCCTCACTGCTGGTTTTGATGTGTTTTTAGGCAGCAGGTGGGTGACTCAGTCATTGTCTGAAAAACTAGTGTTTCGGGCTATTTATTCAGCCAACAAGAACACTTTAAATCAAATCTTGCTCTTATCACCACTCCGAAACAGACTACGCTTGCTGAAAAGAGATGAAAAAGTACATTTTAAAAAAAAAATCAAAGGGGAAAAAAGGTAGAGTTGAGTAGGTTAGGAAAAAATAACATATTGAGAATGCTCCATGTTAGGACTTTAAAATCATATTGTCTTGATTGACACTATAATGCATTCGGGGGAGTGTTGTATTTTTGACCATCCTTCTGATGAGACATTAAACCGAGTTCTTGACTGCCTATTCACGTGGGGGTTAAAGATTCCTTGGCACTTTTTGAAAGAAGAGGGGGTTTCTCCTGGTTTCCTGGGCAACTATATCCTAGATAAAATTGGTCACTCACTTCAGGTTCTGTCCTTGAATAGTTCAGTTCTTATATCTCACACCATCTCCAATTTGTCTCCGCCAACGGTTTCTCTTCCAGCCCCCGCACAGTCTATTGCTGTGTTCCTCAGGGCTCTGTCTTTGGTCCCCTCTTCGTCAACCTCTACATGCTCCCCCTTGGTGATATCATCTGCAGACATTAGGTCAACTTCCACATGTTTGCGGATGACACCCAACTCTACCTCTCTGCCTCCACCCTCGATTCCAGGACAACGATATCTTGACAGAATGTCTGTCAGACATCAAGTCCTGGATGAGAGCCAACTTTCTACAGCTGAATGTAAGAAAGACTGAGGCCCTCCTGATTGGCTCACGCCAACACCTCAGCACCTTAGGCACTGGCAGCATCAGTATCCACAATTGCACACGCCACCTCACCAAGCCAGTCAGGAAGCTGGGAGTCTTGTTCGACCCACAACTGTCTTTTCTCCCCCATGTCGTGCCACGACCCGCTCTGCCTTCTCCACCTCCGCAACATTGCCCAACTCCACCACTGCCTCCCGCCAAAACATTCATACACGCATTTGTCACCTCAAGGCTCGACTGCAGAAACTCCCTCCTTGTTGGCCTTCCCATCTCTTTCCTCCACAAACTGCAGATCATACGGAAATCTGCAGCTTGTGTCCTCTCCCGCACCAGGTTCCGTGACCCCATCATACCCTCCCTCATCCGACTCCATTGGCTCCCCATCCCTCAGAGGGTAGAATTCAAAATCCTCGTCCTCACTTTCAAAGCCTTGCCCCCTCCTACCTCTCTAACCTTCTGACTCCCTATCAACCTGTCCGCTCCCTCCATTCAGCAGGCTCCGGCTTGCTCCATGTCTCCATTGGTAGCCGGGCTTTCAGCCTCTCTGCCCCCACCCTTTGGAACTCCATCCCACAATCCCTTCACCTTGCTCCCTCCCTTGCCTCCTTCAAGGCACGACTCAAGACCCTCCTTTTCGACTGTACTTTCAGCCGCCTTCCTAGTTCTCTGCCCTCCCTCATCCCAACCCTGCCCCACCACGCTTAGGTCCTGATCCCTGACTGTTCAGCACCTTGGGATATCCTCCCATGGTGAAAGGTGCTTTACAAATGCAATTTTGTTGTTGTTCATGGTTGTTTATTGGACATTGCTCTGCTCAAATTGGCTGCTACATTATTTACTATAAAATCACTAACTACACTTTACAGAATATCCTGTGAAGCTCTTTGAGATGTCCTCCTGACATAATAATGCTTGCATTTGGTATAGTGCCTTATCACATCTTCGAGACATCTTAAAGTGCTTCACATAATATACTGTAAAGTGAATTGACTGTATATTTTGTGGATGAAATGCGGCAGCCAATTGTTCACAGTAATATCTCACAAACAGTTGTGCATTGAGTGACCAAATTATTTATTTTTCAAGTTAATTTTGAAGGAATTATTGGCCCAGGAAATGAAAGGTGCTTTATCAAATGTATGGATTATTTTTATTATAACCTGAATCCGCAGAGTGAGTAGACAACATGTATTGAGACTGCCATGTGGGTTTCATATAATTCAAGATGGACAATTGTTCCATTGTTTTCTTTCCCATTTTGCTCCTTTCTTTCAATACTCTAGTCTACGCTACTGTAATCCATGTGATGAAACACCCTCAAGCCCTATCAGGTAGAGCCTGTGGCAGATGTGCATTTTCTTGAATATGAATATATTTGAGCCAGAATCGTACTTTTATCTCCAGGTTGCCACTTGCAGTCTGGCTGAGAACTGATAAAATACATTGCAAAAGCACCAAAAAAGCTGGGCAAGAGAACCCGTTGTTGAGTCACATTTACTCTGAGCGTTTCTGTCTCCAATCATCAGTCCATTCATTGCCCACTCACTCTTGGTGTTCCTGCTTTGTATTGTCCTTTGGCACCAGTGCACTGAAAATCTTGATGCAGGATCAATATCTAATCAGTCAGTATAAAGAGAACGTCAAAGTCCTGTGAAAGGCAGGATATGTCAAGAATTATTGATGCTTGGATCAGCACTTCAGTACAACAAGCGTGAGTGTGTGATGTGTGCTTTGGAGTTCTGCTCAGAACATTTTGAGTGACACGAAAGTTTGTTGAGATTCCAGTTTTATTGAAATTATCACTGATACTATTCTTGCTCTTATACTACAGTTATGTAGCTTAGGATATTCAATGAATGCATTCATTGTCTTAGACGTTATAACTTAATAAGGGAACATATAACCCAAATGGGAACATAGATATAGGATAGCCACAAGAAGAGTGAAATGAGAGGTTAGGAAAATTGTTTCCACGCAGGGAGTTGTTCTGACGGTGAATGCCTTGCCATGTAAGATGATAGAGGCATAGTCCATTGTGGGTACCAAGAGGGAGGCAGACAGGTATATGAAAATTAGAGGCTTGAAGGACTGTGGGGATGGGGTATGGAGATAGGGCATGGCAGTGGGATTGAAAGGACAACTTGCTCTGAGAGCCAGTGCAGACTCAATGGGCTGAATGGCCTCCTTCTGTACTGTAAACTTCTATGATTCTAATTGCAGTGAATGGGTTATGTGGCCACAATGCGGTGTTTAATGCGTCCCATATTTCTTTTTAAAGAAAAATCTAGATTTTTTTTAAGGAGTTGCTTCAATTAAAAAAATTGCTTCACAAATACAGCAGTTAGAGAAGTAATGTATGTTGATCCACGGGATATAGCAAATACTTAAATAAATGATTTATATTACATGGTTACAGCTAATTCCGTACGAGTGGCTGATTTCCATATCCATGTTCAGCTTAAATCCCTGATGTAACCTGATGCACATTGTGTAATTGGTTATAGTTTCAATTAATTTGTTTAATCAGAATCCATTTGTGTAAGATGGAATCTCTCACCTGGAGTGTTTCTATGGGATGTCACAGGCACCAGGAAGTACAGGGTTCTGTTCTATTCATTGGATGTCACTCAGTGGGGCTACATTTCAATTACACACATTTATTACTGTCTCTAGAATGAAAGCCTGATTTTTGCAGTTGAAGGTGTGCAAAAAGATGTGTTACATATCTATGTGTGACTCCATGAATTAATACAGTAATATCCTTGGGATCCATGAGCTTAATGCAGACCAGGAAATCTAAAGTTGCAGTGACATAGGTAAAAGGGTAGCAGGAAGTGCTGCAAAACTTAATAAAATAAGTAATAATCTTTGCATTTGATATAGTGCCTTTCATATCAGAAACTTCTCAAAGATATAAGGTAATGAATAGTGACTGTATCTTATAGACGAATGCCGCAGACGATTTATGCATAACAATGTCCCACAAACAGCCATGAAGTGAATGAACAATTTTGGACCAATTTAGGGAATTATTTGCCAGGACACCAGGAGAAATTCCCTTCTCTTTTTAAGTATCACTATGGGATCATTAACTTCCACTGAATAGGCAGACATCTCATTTGAAAGACAGTACCTCCAACAAGCAACACACCTCCAATGTGTCACTGTAGACTATGAGAGTTCAAAGTCCCAATGTGGGGCTTGAGCCCCCAACCTTCTGACTCAGAGGTGAGAATGCAACCAACTAAGCCAGGCTGATGTCCAACATCACAATATAATATTTACTACAGTTTTAGATTGGAAACACATTGTTACAATATGTTCTTAATAAAGACTTTTGAACGGACTTTTATGACTCTTTGAAGCTCAAATCTAATCTAGCTATAACTATGATATTGTAACCTATAAAACGTGATTGAAACTCAAACGTGGAGTCCTGTAGCTCAGTGGTTAGAGCACTCGCTTTGCAAGCGAGAGACCTGAGTTCAATTCCAGGCAGGGCGAAACCTTGGGCAAGTTTCCTTACTCCACACGCCTAATAATAATCCCTCCAAAAAACAAAAACAATAATAAATTGGTCATTTTCAATCTACGACTGTTTGTGGGACATTGCTGTGCGCAATTGGCTGCCGCGTTCGCCCACAAATATACAGTCAATTCACTTTACAGTGTGTTCTGTGAAGCGCTTTGGGACGTCCTCCCGACGTGAAAAGCGCTATATCAAATGCAAGGATTATTATTATTATTAAACTCTGCTCAGCTTTGCTTTTGTGGATTTTCATGTGTGTAGAATGTCTTGGTCAGTTACTGGCTTGTATCTCACTGCTAGTTCTCTGTATCCATGTACATTTTTGGAGACTCTTGGAGAGCAAATGCAAAGTGAAAGACTATTTGGCATTAACACATTGTTATCATTTCCCCCAAAATTAGGATTTGTTTGCTCTCCACCTATTGCAACAGACACCTCACATGTGTGAAACTCAGTTTCTGCAAATATCTGACTGAAGACGTCATCAAAAAGCTGTGTAAAAACTGCAAACAGTAAGTTTGGGGTATCTCATCAAATTGGGGTTATTTTAAAACCATGGACGAAAGTTGGGAACTTGAGATATACTCATGGTTGAAAAATGCAACCTGACCTAATGTATAAACTCAATCATCAGTGTGATTTCTGATTCTCCCCCTTCACTCCCCCACCCCACACACCCTCCCCTGCCGGTATTTGTCATTCTTCTCTGTCAGGGATCTGATGCGTTTCAAAGCATTTCACCAGTAATGCCCGTCACGCCTAATGACTGATTTTGTAGACAAATACAGAAGTCATTAGATTGTCTAGCCCAGTGGTGGTCAATCTTTTTGGTTGACCAATCAAGTCAATTTTCGTAATTGAATAATTATTGGGTTGTGCCATGAATCAAGAAATATTCAAACAAGAAAAACCTGAAAACACACTTGAACACGGATTGAACACGGACTGACCTAGACTAATGCGAATGTTCATTGGGCCACTTCTTGGTGACCCGCAGGCTGTAGTTTGGCTGGCACTAGTCTAGCCTATGTTTTCTACTCTTCCCTGTAAGCTTCAGCTCATAACCGATATGCAGTATATATTAGTATATTGTACATATGCCCTTTTCTCCCCTTGTTTCTAGTCTGACGATGCTTCATCTGTACGGGTGTCGTTCCATCCATAACCTGAAGGCCATTCAAGATGTCAACAAACTTGTGAAGCTATTTCATGACCTTTCAGTCAGCACTCTCAAAACACAAGGTTGCTGAAAAGTTGGGTTCTGTGCAGGCGTATTAGTAAAATACCCACAACACTTTGATCTTCTGAACCTAGGACATGCATTAAGTGTTTACATCACAAATGGTTTGTTTCAAAAGTAAACATCCTATTTTACAAGTATTTTCAGTCTCAAATACTATGACCTATCACAGTACTTTCTGAAGAGATGTTGTTGTTGCTGGATAACTCTTGGACCATAAGGCCAATGTTATAACAGAAATGTTCCACAACAACAATAATAATAATAATCCTTGCATTTGATATAGTGCCTTATTACGTCGTTGAGATGTCTCAAAGCGCTTCACAGAAGATATTGTGAAGTGGATTGACTGGGGTAGCCAATTGCGCACAAATGCCCCACAAACAATGATGGATTGAGTGACCTGAATTTTGTTTTGAGATTTTTTTCTGGAAAGCGATCTGCCAATCAACCAAAAAATGGGTTCTTATTTACTGGGTAAACAGAGGTGTGTGGAGTAAGGAAACTTGCCTAAGGTTTCAGCGCCTTGGGACGTCCTCCCGACGTGAAAGGCGCTCTATAAATGGAATCTTGTTGTTGTTGTTGTTTCGCCCTGCACGTGAATTGCACCTGTGTCCTCTCGTTTGTGAGGCAAGTGCTCCAAACAATACTCTATGGGACTCCGTAGCTACAATGTGACATCAAGTGCTTTCAATAACAATCCTTTTACAGACAAACAATGAATCATTTTCATTGAATTTCAAATATAATTTCAAATCATACATAAGGATTATTATTCTTTATTTGGTAACCATGGATATTGTAGCTCTCAGATTGAGAGTCTTTTGTGTGCTTATCAAGATGAGACTTTATTGTTTTTTGCTTACAGGCTCCTAGTGTGTCTCCCACATCAGGTTTGAAACTGGCAAAACGCCGAGAAAGCTCCTACCTTTTTTTTTACTCTAAGCAATGAGTCTTAACCCCAATTAGAAAAGCAACACAATGGAACCAATGTCAATTTTTCCATTCCCCACACCATCCCTTCTACTATGACAGAGAATAACAATTCAATGACTGATTGGGTGAATCATGGACAGTTTTGTGCAGTACCTTCACATCCATAGAGAACCGGGATGAGATTGACCAAATGTTTTCGACCTGTCACCAGTTAAACTAACAGACAGACAAGATTTTCAACGTGTTAATCTGGGTTGGATTCGAACCCTGCTCCCAGCAAAATATTTAATTGTAGAAATGGTTATCATCATCGTATGTTCAGAGGTGTCTCACTGGGAGCTGCACTGTAGAAAATTGTACTTAAGGAAATTGTCAATTTTAAAAAATAATAGTTGTATTTGATATCTGACCTCAAAATGTCTCACCTATTTCATACAAGTAACTATTATATGGAAATAATAGAAGCTATTCAGCAACAGCAACAAGCCACAAACAGCAATATGAGAGGAATGAATTATTAGAATTTTTTGGAGGTGAATGTGAGTAAATGAAATGGTGGCCATGATGATCCTGGGAGAACTCCATGTGCTTCATTTAAACACTCCAAGATGCTGCCTCGTGTGAAGGGCACTGTGTAAATGCAAATGCAAGTTGTTGTTGTTGAACTAGTATCATGTGTCTATAAGATCCTTTTTAGGATTTATAAATGAAGTATGTAAGCTTGTATGTATAGACAAGTCCAGTCTGTTATTGTGGGTTTCATCTCACTAGGGTTGGGACAAATATAGGTAAGATTGATAGCATTCATTTAGACTGAGGAATGGCAGATGAATTTTAATGTAGATGAATGTAAGCGAGTACATATAGAAAAAAAATCCTGCAAGGAATTAATTTCATAATAAGAATAAGAATGCTTGCATTTGATATAGCGCCTTATCACATCGTTGAGACTTCTCAAAGCACTTCACAGAATATATTGTAAAGTGGATTGACTGTGTATTTTGTGGGCAAAATGGGGCAGCCAGTTGTAAACAGTAGCATCCCACAAACAGTCGTGATCTGAGTGACCAAATATTTTTTTTGAGGATAGACGGGGTGAGAGTAATGAAAGTTAGAGGATACAAAAATGGATTGATAAAAGAACATTTACAAACTTCAAGAGAGACTAGAGATTGGAAAATGCTGACTACCCATTCACAGGACATCGAGAGACAAATACAGTATATGCACTAATTGGGACCAGTCCCAATGTGGATATGCAAACTATGTGCATTACTGGTCATCACACAAGATGCAAATTGGTTAGTGTGCTGACGAAAAATATTCCATCAGAGGTTATGCTTTTACTATATCACAGTGTGCCAGCCCTTCTCTCCCTCTGCCTCTCTCACTCTGATTTTCTCTTTTTTCTCTTTCTCTGAGACTCTCTCACTTTTGATGTTCTATTCTTTTATGTCTGTGTCAGTCTCTAAATACTTAAAGTATTTAAGTCTCTAAATACTAAGTACTAAATACTTATCTCTCATTGCAAACAAAAACTTAGTCCTGCATATGCGTGTGAGGTTACTTGCAAATCATATCCCTGGTAACCTTGTGCATAACTAGATTATTTTGCTTTATTCTATTATCTGCATCTATTTACACATAATGGGGATAAGCGGGCCTGTGAATAATTGCCACGCAGATAACCAGCATAGTTGGTAAGTGAACAGACCCCCAGCAAAGACATTTAATCTGCCAATTAACTTCTTCCCTAAATAGCTGCTTAATGATTTGCTTAGAAAAGGGATTGAAGAGATTTAGGAGTAAGTAAAGACAGAGATTATCAGACGTTCTGTACAACACCATGGTCAGAAACCATGATTTCTGATTTTTGTTCATTATACTAAAACAAACCGATTACTTGCTAACATCAATTTGTTTCCAAGAAGACCTATACCTTGTCACTGCACAGGTTAAGATCCCCAACATGTGCTGTTTTCATGCTCCAGATAGATAGGTTTGACTTCTCAAGAGACACGCTCCTTTTCACACCATTTTCAGACAGGCTTATTTGCTCTTTCGTAGTGAATGGAATGGATTTTATGCTTCCAAATTGTTTCCATTCACATTTGTTCAGTGTTCTGAGAAAGCCAACTTTCTCCAGCTGACCATTAACAAGACAGAGGTCTTCCTGCTTGACTCATGCCCTTTTAATGTGAAAGGTGCTGTATACATGTAATTTGCTTTTGTTGTTGTTCATTTATTTTGCATTTTCTAAAAAAAGGGAAGAAAAAAATATTTTGAAAGAGGGTCAAAATTGCTTTTACAACAACACCAAAATTACATTTGTATAGCGCCTTTCATGTCAGGAGGACGTCCCAAGGTACTGGACAGATAGTGTTTTGGACACGAGCTGGGAGTCAGGATAGGGGAGAGTGGAGGGTGGAGGGGGAAGGAGCATGATTCGAGGCATGGTCGAATAGGAGGGTCTTAAGATGGGTCTTGAAGGAAGCAAGGGAAGGGGCAAGGTGGAGGATCTTCGGGATGGAGTTCCAGAGGGTGGGGGCAGAATGGCTGAAGGCTCACCTGCCAATGGTAGGACGGGCGAGGTAAGGTATGTGAAGCAGGCCTGAGCGCGCTGAGTGGAGGGAGTGGGCTGGTTGGTAGGGTATAAGGAGGTTACAGAGTTGGAGGGAGCAAGGCCATGGAGGGCTTTGAGGGTGAGGACCAGGATCTTGAACTATATTCTTTGTGTGATGGGAGGCCAGTAGATTCAGGTAAGGAGATGGGGGTGATAGGGTCATGGAGCCTGGTGTCGGGGAGGACACGGGCTGCAGAGTTCTGGATGATCTGCAGCCTATGGAGGGAGGCGTTGGGGAGGCCGACGAGCAAAGAGTTTGCATAGTCGAGCCTGAATGTTACAAATGCATATATGAGGGTTTTGGGTTGAGGCTGTCAATGAGGGTTTTAGAAGCAGAAGTATTTTTTCAGATTCACTTTACAGGATATCCATTTAACTAAGTTGTATGTTATATAGTGGCATGGAAAAGCTTTATTACACGGTATTCTGTACAACAACCAGTACTAGCCTGGCTCAGTTGGAAGCACTCTTGTCTCTAAACCAGAGATTGTAGTTCCAAGACCCACTTTGAGCTGCTAGTCTAGCCTGACACGACATTCCAATGCAGAGCACTATATTTTCAGAGGTGCCGTCCTTTGGATGGGATGCTGAAACGAGTTCTCGTTTCATTGTTACGGTGGACATTAAAGATCCCATTGCAAAAGGGAGTGTCTCCTGATTTCATGGCCAGGCAATCTCCAGATAAGATTTGGCCATTCATTTATGGGCTGTTTGGGGGAGCTTGCTGCGTGAAAAATACCAGTTGTGTAAATTGAATAGGTGAGAAGGAAACCAAGCTCTATGCAGAAAATCCATCCACTGCCATTCAATTATTTTAATGATGTGTGTTTACAATGGAAAATTCCCAAAAGCAGCACTTGCTGTCAAAACCTCTACCAAGTAACAAGAGCAATCTCACCTCTTTGTGTTTACAGTTTTTGAACTTTACTATCTTGTTGGGAACTATTAATACTTTAATTTAATCAATATTGTAATTTTTTTTGAAAATGTAACAGTGGTAACAGTTTGCAAGGTTGTGTTTTTAATGTAAATTTGCTCTGCATGATGTAAATGGCTTTAATCTCCACTTATATAGTTTCCACTGTACTCAGATTTGCAATGTGAATCTTGCAATTGATTATCAGCAGTCTTTAGTTTTGCAAAATGTTTCAATCTTCCACAATAATTTTATTTATGTTGCTTCTTATTTATGTCTAATAAGTGATCTTTCAAGAACAACAACAAAATTACATTTGTATAACACCTTTCACGTCGGGAGGACATCCCAAGGAGCTGGACAGACAGAGTTTTGGACCCGAGCCTGGCGTCGGGATCAGGGCAGGTGAAGATCAGGAGGAGAAGCAAGGAGATCGAAAGCACGGTTGAAGAGGAGGGCCTTGAGATGGGTCTTGAAGGAGGCAAGAGAGGGGGCGAGGTGAAGGGACTGCAGGATGGAGTTCCAGAGAGTGGTGCCAGAGTGGTAGAATGCCCGCCCGCCAATGGTGGGGCGAGCAAGGTAGGGGACGTGCAGCAGGCCGGAGCCCGCTGAGCAGGCAGAATGTTAGGGGGTTAGGAGGTCGCAGAGGTAGGGGGGAGTAAGGCCATGGAGGGCTTTGAAGGTGAGGACCAGGATCTTGAACTGTGTGATGGGAAGCCAGTGGAGTCGAGCGAGGATGGGACTGATAGGGTCACAGAGCCTGGTGCGGGAGAGGACACGGGCTGCAGAGTTCTGGTTGATCTGTGGCCTATGGAGGGAGGGGTTGGGGAGGCCGAAAAGCAATGAGTTTGCATAGTCCAGCCTCAATGTAATGAAAGCATGTATGAGAGTTTTGGCAGCCTGTGGTGTGAAACAGTGTCGGAGCCGGGCAATGTTGCGGAGGTGGGGGAAACCAGAGCGAGTCAGGGCGCAGATGTGGGGTAGAAAGGATAGTTGAGGGTCAAACAAGACGCCAAGGTTCCAGACTGGCTCAGCGAGGTGGAGTGTGCAACCATGGATGGTGATCCTACCAGCGCCTGAGGTGAGGAGGCGCTGATGGGAACCAATCAGGAGAGCCTCGGTCTTGTTGATGCTCAACTGAAGAAAATTAGCTCTCATCCAGGACTTGATGTCCAACAGACATTTTGCCAGAACAGCAGTGGTCTGGAGTCAAGGGTGGAGGCAGAGAGGTATAGTTGGGTGTCATCCGCATACATGTGGAAGTTGACACCATATCAGTGGATGATGTCACTGCTAAATTAATTAAGCTTATTTTAAAACCTGAAATTAGTCATGTAATAAACTAATATCCCATGGAAGGAGGGAAGTTAAAAGTGAGAAATTTGAGGCACATCAACCATATCTCGCCATGTGTCGACTGATGGAAACATCTCAGGAGATTCAATCACTTGACTATTGGAATTGAGACCAAAAGTTTCTGGGTCTAAATCCTGATACCCTCAGCCCTTTGCTCTTTTGAGGTTGGTAACATGATTACCATGTCTAAAAACTGTCTGGCTGAGAAAGGGGAAAACGTTAAACTGGGTAAAGCCAACAACAACGTGCATTTATATAGTGCCCCTCCTTCAGGGTAGCATCCCAGAGCCAGTCCAGCCCATCCTAATCAGTGATTTTTCATCATTGATGAACCCATTTAGTTCATCAATAAGACGAGGGAGGTGTAGCCTGACATCTACATTGGTGGAAACCCAGTGTGGCAAAGAAAATATTGTAGATCAAGCAATTTGCCTCTTACCCTTTTAAATGGATTGAGTGAATGTGTTAGCAATTAAGCACTGGACTAAGAGGCATTAGGTGTTGTGCTTTAAATTTTAATGCATTGAGAGATCCTTCCGAAGTGAAAGGCACTATACAAATTAAGTTGTTTAAATCACTTCCAAGTATTCGGGGTTCTATATGTAATAAATATTCACATGTATGGAGACTGTGCTCCCGGCACAATCAATCCAGCACTCTTGCTTTAATTATTTGTATTTATAACATGGTATTTGTTGAAGGGACCTGATATTTATTGTGGTATCTGAATATACTGGGGCCACACAGAGTACCTGAGCATTGGTATGCTTCCCCTCTTTGTCAATCTGTTACACTGAGCACTGAGGCGAGCAGATGAGTCCTCCCATCAGGATAGAGCCGCACACTGGCTCGTGCACAATAATAATAATATAATAATAATCCTTGCATTTGATATAGTGCCTTAGCATGTCTTTAAGAAGTTTCAAGCGCTTCACAGAATATACTGTAAAGTGAACTGTCTGTATATTTGGTGGGTGAAACTGGGCAGCCAATTGCACCCAACAGTGTCCCACAAACAGTCGTGGATTGATTGACCAAATTATTATTAGTTTTGTTTTTTAAGGTTTTATTACCCCAGAAAAGTGGTCCGCCAATCGACTAACAACCAGGTTCCTAATTACTGCTAGGTAAACCAAGGTGTGTGGAGTAAGAAAACTTGCCCAGTGTTTATGCGCTGCTGGGAATCAAATCCAGGTCCGCTCGCTTGCGAGGCAAGTGCTCCAACCATTAAGCTACAGGACTCCACAGTACTTGCATCAGTGTAATAACTGAGTGGTGATGAGTTGGCGAGCAGTTTGTGAAGTGTTGTGGCTGTCGATCTGTGAGAGAGAGGAAAAGACAAGAGTAACCTCCTCTCAAAATAAGTGTAAGTGTACTCCAGTGCACTCTATCTTCCCACCTTCAAAGGATTCCTTGTTAAAATGATAGTGTCTGCTAAATGCTACACTTTCATGCATTCTGTCATCAAAAGGAGCTGGTATTAAATGTACAGCCACTCACATGATGCTCTGCACCTTCAAATCTTATCTGTGTTACACTCTAACCTGCGTCATTTGGAATAACTTTCCTCTTTCTCACAGCCGCTTGAATGTAATCCGGTCACTGAAACCTGAGCCCTTGTTTCTGTTAATCGTAAATGCTCAACAGAGTGAAACGGGGAGCAAAAAGAAAAGAAGTGGGCAGATACAAGGCAACGACTGGGCTCTGGGGTCTGGGACATGATCAGAGGCTCTTGATCCAGTTACTGCATAATTTGGTGTGCTCTTCACTGCCAAATGTCCATATGTTACACATCCTATACTAACACTTGTAGTGACTCATGAATAAGTAGTAAATACTTTGCATTATTTAAATCACGGAGTTTTCTCTAGCAAACTACAAGGAATTCCCTTAACAACAGCCATCAATCAGCATATTGCAAATTTAACTCTTGAGTCCTGAGGTTCCTTTGTAAAGTTTAAAAGAAACCTAATTTGCTCCAAACAAAGGCATGCGGAGCACTCAGTGAGCAAACCCCACCACAGAATTCTGGCCACAGATAGTCCTCAAAGTGTTAGGATCATTATTAATAAGATGACAGGGTTAATACTGTGCAGCAGATGTTCGTAAAGTGCTGATCACAAAGAATTCCGATGGTTCCAGCTGGCACATAAGCTGCTATAGCAATGGCTGTAAAACAAGCCTTGAAACCATGGAAACAGAAAGCAAAAGTCACATCCTGGAGGTAAGGAACAGGGAAAAGCACGTCCTGTACACCGTCACGCACTGAAACTACCTCAAGACATTCCAGCAGTGCCCGCCAGTGGTCTTTTACCTGCAACCAGGGGGTGATTTAATGTTTTACAAAAACACTGTTGTTGTTCTTTAACGTGGCACTACTCTTAAAAAAAAGTCTGCAAAACATTGATCCATTTGTGGAATGAGAGTGGCCCAGGGGAGTCATTATTGCTCTTGCCTTTACAATGTCACAGGTGTATCGCAAGGCATTTTGACGTGATATGTGATTTTTACATGAAGTTATATTAAATCTGAGTTGTATTTGTCTGATCATAATTTACTTTGATGGTTTGTGTTAGTACAGAAAGAAAAAGTCTATTTGTCAGCCTGCTTTTCAGAAAGAGAATGCCCTGCCTTAATAACATAATAATGTTGGCATCTGATAAGCACCGTTCATGACAAGAGGAAGTCTCAAAGTGCTTCGCAGGATGTACTGTGAAGTGTACTGAGTGTGTCTATTGAAGGTAAACACAGCAACCAATTAGCACACAGCAATGTCCCACAAACAGCCATGAAATAAAATTTTAAAGAAAAGGGGCATTGGAGATTTTATTGATGAGCTTTGAACAGTCAAAGCAAATTTGTTTGCCCTACCAATGCATCATAAAGGTTGGAATACGACGAGAAAAACAGGTTTCATTCTCAACTCGTTTGAGACTTTGGGAGCTCAATGAACACAAGCCAATTCGATTCAAAACACTATAGTGCTGGGCTGATGCCTGACTTGACAAACCTTTATTGATTAGAGTTCCATGCTAGTGGAAATGTTTATAACTTAAATGTCTGTCTGACTTCCATTTATTCCTACATGTATAATTATAATTTTTACAACCTTATGCAGTGTGTCTATGTCAGATCGCAGATCGCTTTATACAGCTAACTGGGAGCTAGTTGGGGGGTAGTTGAAAGCACGATCATAAAAATCAGTCCCAAGGCAGTTTTGAATGGAGCGAGGTGTGAGAAGGAGGGACTTGGAGATGGAGTTCCAGAGAGTGTGGGGACAATAGTTGAAAGCTTGCCCGTGGCAGGTAGGGTGGATCGGACAGGGAAAATGAAGCCAGATTCGAAAGAGACTTGAAGGGCACATGTATGGTATTTCAGGTTACAGTTTAGAATTTCTAATTTCCATTTCAATGCAGCCTCTGTGAAGTCTTTCCACTTAGAAATGGGAGGGGACATGCCTTTGCATAATAAGCGAGGCTTGGTTTTACTCTTTTTTTGTTTGAATGAAAAATTATATCATTGTGCTTGCCATCAGAGATGTGCAGTTAGACCCCAGTGTGTTGAGTGCACCTGCCTTTGATGTTCACAGTGCTCTGTATTGTTTATTGTAGGAGCAAGATTCTAGTTTCAATCACCTGGGAAGAGTGGAAGAAACTTTAAAATATGTGAGTCTGCAAAATGTTTAAACATCTCATTCTGCTGACTGCTATTTCACTTTACTTTCCACTCCAGAATCAATTGTTAAGGGATAAATTCACCAAGAGCAAAATTAAAATCCTCTGAGAAATCGAGAATTAAAACTATTCATCGTTTTATGTTACAGTATTTTGCAAATTATATTTTTAGATTGACAGTTATTATTCTTTAAAGTGTTGAACCTTATGTGTTGCTCCTGGTTACCTGGCTGAAAATAACCTCAAGATAAAATTGGTCATTCAAGACATGGCTCTTTGTGGGACATTGCTTTCAAACACACAGTCACCTCACTTTACAGCAAATTATCTGTGAAGCACTTTGAGGTCTTTTGATGTTATAGACGCTATATGAAATGCAAGGATTATTTATTTATGTTAATAATGTTTTGTTTGCTTTAATAATATCCCGAGGAAGTTAATAAGTGGCTGACTCCTAACTGTTACTTAGTATGTCAATAAGGATATTAACTTTCTCCTTCCTCTTTTTAAGCTCAAAAGCAACTCCAATACCTGGATACCTAAATTGCCAATTAGAACTTATTTGATAATTACCCGCATCGATTGGCTACACACTCAGGAATGTGCAGCCAACTATAACTGTATCCAAAATACTCATGCAGTGCCTAGTTGCATTGCAAAGAGAGTACTGGAGCAGAATGCAAGATCTCCTAGGAAGAACAAACCAAGTGATAATATTAGGATTATTCGGCTGATCAGCCTAGTCTGCTAGTGATACAATGATGAACTGAGGGACGAAGGGTTCACTAGAAATTTTAGGCATGAGTCAAACTCATGTCTTCCTTTCACTTGTACTTTGAGTTGTGTGGAGTATAAACACCGGCATGGTTGGGCCGAGTGGTGTGTTTCTGTGCTGCACGTACATTCTTTGTAAATCTTTGTACTTGCACAGAGATGACAGCCTCTATTGTCTATTGCAGATATAGCTGTACTGAGATAGCAGTGGTGCCAATGGTGGGAAAGCAGAAATTGATCAGAAGGCAGTTTGAGGTGTATAAAGCAAACGTGGGAGGCACCGCACATACTGCATGTGATAATTGTCACTTGCAACGCTTCTTCATCAGAAATGTTTTTTTAAAAAAAGATTAAAATCAAAAGTTTAAAAAGCTGATCCAGTAGTTGACAGTAAAGGATCATTCCTAATTAAAATGTGTAGTGGTGATTTTGATTCTGAAAGAGTGTGAACTGAACCGTTCACCAGAAGTTAAGAATGTTGGGGAGAGGGAGGGGGGTCGTGGGGGTTGGGGTGTTCAACCCTAAACTTGTCAAGACAGATTTTAATATACGATTTTGCTTGCCTCCTGTTGAATATCATATACTGCATTCCTTCCGCATTTCTCCTCATGATGTTTCAGTAGTCTCTATTATTGCAATGTTAGGATCAGCTGCGTTAGACGGTTCTTTCCCTGAACCTGTTGGAAGTCTAAGACCTAAATGAAAAGTGTTCCTTTTAAATACAAACAATATCACTGTGGGGATTGTAGACTGGTTCCAATGATGTTTTTCTGGGCAGTTTTGTCCCCCCTCACATCTGCTGGAGGTGTAAACTCAAAATAACAATAAACAAAATCAGTGAAGTATTTATAGAAACAATAATCAGTTGTAGGCTAAGCACTAGCTAAACCAATGAAGCATTAAGCACATTAACTTGCAGAACTACATTTACTTTCTCTCTTGAGTTTCACTGCTTATCCAATGCTGTTAACCCTCCCACCCCATACCTGTGCACTGCACACACCTCCGGAACTACACAAAAAAACTTTAGTACAGTTTCAAAAGTTCCTGGCCGGTTCCCCAGAAGCTGTCAGTCATGGCACACTATGTTACAGAGTACATCGTTGAATGTAGCAAAAAGTATTTGTACCCAAGTAAAGGAACATTTTGAACGGGACAACAAGAACTGTTATAGAAGAATACTAACGACTAAATTATAGATAAAGTAACAGTAGAGTGAATGAAGGGAATCTCGATTGTAACACAAAGTGGTTGAAGTGTACGTTAAATCAGCAGTTGAAAAATAACATGTCAGGTAGGACCCTTGATCAGAACTGAAATTATTCAACTGGAGAAGCCCGTGTATCGCATACTGGGGCGTATTTAATGTTGATTTGCTCAGTGTACTTTGTTCCCTGCTCTTTTGCAAATCAGACTGCTTGCTTTCTATATTTGCAAATGGAAATTGGAATTATCACTTCAACTCCTGATTTTGAATATCCCCATTGAGGAGGTAGGTAGCACCAGAACCCTTTCTGCCTCAGCTCACTTTTTACATCAGAGCTTCTGAAACACCCTCCCAATTTCTTCATGAAATATTTCCTTCCTCTGTGACAGAAAAGGCTCTTGATGGTATCTACCTAAGTTCACAGGCTTCTACTCTCACCACTTCTCCCCTCCCTACTGAAAAAGAACATTTTTTGTCTCACCATCTTCCTAACCGCCAGATTGTCTAATTCTATTTAAACCACCTGCAGCAGCATCCCAACATTCTGCACATCTACTTGTCACGCACAGGAATTATTGTAAAGTGTATTGAATGTACATTTTGTCGGCAGAAACCTATATTTGTGCTTGTTTTCACAAGTATAAAGGAGGATTCCCCATGAGCAGTAAGTGCAGCCTATGAAATGCTGCAAATTCTGCCTGTGATCTTTGTATGTGATTTTTCTATTGGTGCACATCTGACTCCTACCTGAGTCACACCTAGCCATTAACAGTCATTTTCAAGCTTTTTCAGCAATTTCTTTTTGAAGTCTTTGATTTTGTGGGCTGGTGTGACTCGCCCTCCTTCGTGTGCTTCCAGCCCTCTTGTTCCAGTTCTGAAGAGTCTCTCCCGAAACATTAATCTTTCAGATACTGACTGATCTGCTATACATTTCCAGCAATTTCTGTTTTTATAACTGAATGAAGCAGAGTCCAACTTTCTGTCAAGGTTATGACCTTATTTGT
Organism: Callorhinchus milii; assembly: GCF_018977255.1. Taxonomy (NCBI): domain Eukaryota; kingdom Metazoa; phylum Chordata; class Chondrichthyes; order Chimaeriformes; family Callorhinchidae; genus Callorhinchus; species Callorhinchus milii. Next base: position 95,555,956 of record NW_024704742.1, read on the forward strand.
GTTCTATGGCTCAATAGCAGGAAACCACACACAGTAAACCTTACACCCCAGCCCGGGGTGAAATATCTGTGAGGAGAGGTATTTATGACAATGGTGGACAAATAGGAAGAATAAAAAAAGTCTTGGTTTTATTGTGTTATTATTATTGTGCCTTCTTGTCCTTGAACCTTCACCTCTACATTAAAATTGACCTTAAAAGATGGGCCAGGACTGAACTGAATCTGTTCTCATGGAAATTAACTCACAGCTGCACCGGAAAGCTGGCAGTTAGTATAATAATAATAATAATAATAATAATGCTTGCATTTGGTTTAGCGGATTTTGCATCATCAAGATTTCTCAAAGTGCTTCACAGGATATACTGTAAAGTGAATTGACTGTATATTTGTGGGTGAATCGCAGCAGCCAATTGCGCACAACAGTGACCCACAAACAGTTGTAGAAGTGACCAATTTATTATTGTTTTTTTTCTTGAGGGATTATTATCAGACGTGTGGAGTAAGGAAATTTGCCCAAGGTTTCACCCTGCCAGGAATTGAACCCAGGAATCCTGCTTGCGAGGCGAGTGCTCTTACCACTGAGCTACAGGACTCATAGTATTCTGATGAGATCAACTGGGCTAAAGAGCTTTCTTCATATGTACTTTATGTCATTTTGTAATCTTGTGAAGTACAAAAAATAGCTGTGATTTTAAGTTCATTATGACATATTTCAGAACCTATTATGACAGGCCATTTGACCCAATGGTGTTGTGCTGGTGTTCATACTCCTCATGAGCCTTCAAGCATCCTAATCCCCTCTCCATCATCAATGCAATGAGTTTGGTCAAAGTGACAAATGACATTCTGTTCATCTGCGACCAGGGCTCCCTCTGCCTCTTCATCCTCCTTGACCTCTCTGCTGCCTTTGACACCGTTGACCTCTCTATCCTCATTCACCGCCTCTCCTCTCACCTCAACCTTCACGGCTCTGTCCTTGACTGGTTCAGATCCTACCTCTCACACCGTCTCGTGATGTTCCTCAGGGCTCTGTCCTTGGTCCCCTCCTCTTCAGTATCTATATGCTCCCTCTTGGTGACATCATCCGCAGACATGGGGTCAACTTCCACATGTATGCAGATGACACCCAACTCTACCTCTCTGTCTCCATCCTTGACTCCAGGACCACTGCTGTCCTGACAGAATGTCTGTCAGACATCAAGTCCTGGATGAGAGCTAACTTTCTTCAGTTGAGTATCAGCAAGACCGAGGCCCTCCTGATTGGCTCCTGTCAGTGCCTCCTCATCCCATAGTTGCACACTCCACCTTGCTAAGCCAGTCTGGAACCTTGGCATCTTGTTTGACCCTCAACTATCCTTCCTACACCACATCTGCACCATGACTTGCTCTGCCTTCCCCCACCTCCACAATATTGCCCGGCTCCTCCACTGTCTCACACCACAGACTGCCGAAACCCTCATTACATCAAGGCTTGTCAGCCTCCCCAACTCCTCCCTCCATTAGCTGCAGATCATCCGGAACTCTGCAGCCCGTGTCCTCTCCCGCTCCATGATCCTATCAAGCTCATCCTCGCCCGACTCCACTGGCTTCCCATCACGCAGAGGATACAGTTCAAGATCCTGGTCCTCACCTTCAAAGCCCTCCATGGTCTTGATCCCCCCTACCTCTGCGACCTCCTAACCCCCTACCATTCTGCTCACTCCCTCCGCTCAGCGGCTCTGGCCTGCTTCACGCCCACCACCTCGCCCCACTATTGGCGGGTGGGCCTTCTGCCATTCTGCCCCCATTCTCTGGAACTCTATCCCGCAATCCCTCCACCATGACTCCTTCCTTGCCTCCTTCAATACCCGTCTCAAGTCCCTCCTCTCCGACTGCTATTGATCTCCCTACTGGGAAGGTATTTTCAATAAAAAAAATTCTCTCCATGTATTTTATATTAAAGGTATATTTCTTTAACCTCTACTTTCCTGGTGAAAGAGAGCCGTATTTTAAAGCAGTTTTAGCAGCCGGAGACAGGAATTGCTTAAAGAGAGGCAGAGTTTATGTCAGTTATAGAGTTCCATCAATGATTAGCTCCAATGGGCAGCACTGATCCGCAACCTCAATGCTAATCTGGACCCATAAGTCCTTTTCAAATTCAGATGATTAGCTATCTACCAGCATCCTGACCTAAAAGCCAGGCTTTTGCGTAGGTTGGGGGGAATGCATCAAATTATCAGTCGTTGGCAGCAGTTTTGTCACTCCAATGCTTTGGGAATAGGTAATATACAATATAGGTAAGAAAAGAACTGTCACGATTCTGTTGGCAACACACAAAAAGAAAGTGGAATTTTACATCCCACATGAGGGAGTGGTCCAAAAAAATGTCAAGTTAATTTATAAGAGGAATGAAACAGTTTGTGAACATGGGTGAATTCACAACACTGTCAGGTTTCTGTGGGTAAACTGCTTTGCTGGTGAAGTTGTGACTTCACCTCTGACATAAGTCACCTATAATAATAATAATCCTTGCATTTGATATAGCGCTTTTCACGTCGGGAGGACGTCCCAAAGCGCTTCACAGAACACACTAAAGTGAATTGACTGTATATTTGTGGGCGAACACGGCAGCCAATTGCGCACAGCAATGTCCCACAAACAGTCATATGGATTGAAAATGACCAATTTATTATTGTTTTTTTTTTGGAGGGATTATTATTAGGAGTGTGGAGTAAGGAAACTTGCCCAAGGTTTCGCCCTCCCTGGAATTGAACTCAGGTCTCTCGCTTGCAAAGCAAGTGCTCTAACCACTGAGCCACAGGACTCTAAACACAATTATACGCGAACACTATAGCACATAAACAGGTTATTCAGCCAAACTAGATACTCTGCATGAGCCTCCTAATCCTCTCTCCCATTCCCCTCCATTCTCTTCACCTTCATGGATTTTCTGACTCCACACAACTGTTTGTGGGACGCCGCCGTGTGCAAGTGGCAGCCAATTTCACAGCCTCGTAACTTCACAGTGGAGACACGAGGGCTGGCCTCAGTCTCCTTGAGGAGGGGAAAAAATCCTGGTGTTTTCTGCTCCTGATCACTGTCCCATGACTCCTGCTGGAAATTGTGTGTGTTTGTTAGCCTATAGAGTGAGCGTCTTAAGGGGCTGTGATACCTTTTACGGTTGTTGGTGCTCTGGAAACGAATGCTAGCTTTAGGACAGGAGAGCTGGTGGTCTAGAGACACCAAATAACACTGATGAATCCAATGCATGTGTGTGTGTGATTCACTCCCTTTTCCTCCTTCAATATCTGCGGCTCTCTGTCTACATGTATGGGGTTGTTTGACTTCCCAGTGACCTGCTCCCAGGGATGTCCCCATTCCAGCCACCTCCTTGATCAACAACCCAGGTTGGTGGCTCAAAGGTGTGCACAGAAAGGAGAGCAAATAAACCTCTCTCTGGCTCTCTCTATACACACACACACACACACACACACACGTACTCTGCATATGACAAGTACAAGTGTAAACGATTGAAGCCAAACCATGGGGGCTGACGTCAGGCCAGTTCCCTCCCTCTTTGGTACCTGTAGGAATGAGAGGAACCCAGAGACACACACACACACACACACAGGGGAGCCCGGAGCAGTGGCAAAGCTGAGACACACACAGACTGGGACCAGGGATAAGAGACAGTGACAGCTGATTCCTCTCAATACAAATGCCACTGCTGGGGGGGGGCACATCAACACAGGCTTCACTTGCACTCCCTCCACTGCATGTGCTGTGTGTGCATGTATGTGTGTGTGTGTTTGTGTTGGGGGGGAATTCCTTGCATTTGCTTATTGCAAATCTAATTTGGAAAACTGGAAATGGCCAAAAGGTGCATGAATGAGAGTCAGCGCAGGTGATCCCTGCTAGCAGGTTGGATCTGTAACCTCCAGGGGATATTGTTTGGCAGGAGTTCAAGGCTTGTGGTTTTTGCACAAAAAAAAGAAACTTTTTTTTGATTTTTGCTTCGAAAGGGAACTGTTTGTGGATCTCATCGTGTGCTTAAAAAAAAACACCCCCCCACACACACACACACACACACACACACAAAAGTGTTTTTGTTTTTTTTTGGAAAAAAAAAGGCAATTTATTTTTGTCTCAGCAATTTCCGGATGGAAGAAGGAGAGCTGAGACTCCGCTCCCTTTTCCACGCCTGTGATGTGAATCGTTCGGGTCAGATCGAGTACGATGAGTTTTTCACGGTGTGCAGAGAGCTGCAAGTGCAGGACTCGGAGATCGACAGCATCTTCCACAAGTTGGACGCCGACAGAGACGGATCCATCAACTTTCAGGAGTTCACTGAAGGCTTCGAGGAGGTTTCCGAGATGATCAACTTCCAGGCTCTGAAGGCTGAACACGACTGGGATGAATTCCTGCAAAGGCTGGGGGGGGAAGCCAGCTTCATCCCCAGGTATGATCCCTCAGAGAGAACTGCATCTGTGAGCAGGGCAGAGCAGGCAGTGTACAAACCATAATAATATTAATCATCATCCTTGCATTTGATGTGGCACCTTTTCCTTAAAAAAGGACGCAAGATCTTACCTTGAGTGGACATCCGTGCGTAGAGTCGCGATATAATTATAATATCAAACACTAATAATCTGGTCCCGCGCCGCATCACGTCTCCGAGACGTCTCGAAGCGCTTCGCAGAATACACTTTGCGGTGTGTTCTGCGAAGCGCTCTGGGACGTCCTCCCGACGTGAAAGGCGCTCTATCAAATGCAAGGATTATTATGTTGTGACGTGGATTGACTGCCTGTTTTGCGGGAGAAACGCCGCAGCCAGTTGCGCACAGCAGTGTCCCACCGGCAGTCGTTGATTGAGGGATCAGTTTTTTTTGTGATAAGAAATGTGATATCTCCAATAATAATAATAAATAATAATAATTCCACATATGGGCACATAATAATATGGGTGTGTCGCCCAGAAGTTATACAGTCAATTTACTTTACAATATATTCAGTGAAGCATTTGAGATGCCGCGGTGATGTGATAAGACGCTATATCAAATACAAGGTTTATTATTATTATTAATGATAATTGTTGGATTTGATATAGCGCTGTATCACGTCGTTTGAGGCGTCTCAAAGCACTTCGCAGAATATATTGTGAAACGGATTGACTGCTTATTTTGTGGGTGAAAAGCGGCAGTCAATTTCGCACAGTCGTGGATTGAATGAGTGACCAATTTTTTTGGGGGGTGGGCGGAGGATTTAATCACCTGCTGTATATCTGTGAGCTGTTTTACGAGCATAAAGCTGGGGGTGGTTTGAGAGAGAAACTTGTTTCTTGGTTGGACATGCAAACAGTTAACTTGAAATGGTGCGGATAATGGGAGGGAGAGAGGGAGGGAGGGAATGACAGACTCAACTGAGGGGCTGGAGTTGAGCAGGGTGATCGTTTTACAGCAGAAATATTTAAAGCCTACAAGTCTATCATTCTGAGTTATACCCATATATAGGTTTATAGATGGAGGTTTTTTTCTCTACTTGTGCTTTACGTACTGGCCTATTATTATATAAATTTATACACCAAACCTGCACCTATATTCTCCACGATTCAATCAACAGCTTGCTTCGCTGGAGGGAGAGAGTGCACACTCTGTACCAGACTAACAGAAACTGTACATAATGTGGAACTTTTAGTTGCTTGATTTGGAGACTCGTAAGCACAGAGATTGTTTCCACTTGTGTTAGACACCTGACTGACCAAGAAAAAGCAGACAAACATAACAACGCTGTTAGAATTTCCATGGACCTGTTCAACTCTACTCTGGAAGTAGATTGAAGTATATGACTGAAGTACCATGAAGTGTATCTGGTTGTAGAAGGAGTCTTCATTTATATGGATCAATTTCTTATTAAGGAATCCTATCCATAAATACTGCAAATTAGAACTCATTATTAACTTTAACAACAGTAGAATAATATAACTGTCAATAATATTAACAATAATTTTCCTTGCATTTAATGTGGCCTTATAGCTTCATGAAAACTTCTCAATGGTTTTCACAGGATTTACTGTAGAGTTAGTGATGCGTGTTTGTAGGTAAACACAGTGATATTTGCACACAGCAATGTTCACAAACAGCCACTAAATAAATGACCAATTTTTATCTGGGAGTTGCTGGCCAGACAGCAAGGGAAATACCCTTCTCTTTTTAAATAGTGCTGAGAAATCTTAACATCCGATAGCAAATCTGATGGGAACTGGACAATTCCTCTCTCTGGTGCTGGTCTTGCTGATGGTGATCAACAGTGATGGGTCCGCTCCAGGCGACAGCTCATATGCATGTTGTGAACTGCTAGGCATCGATTAGCCCCCTTTAGCCTTAATTCTTCAGGGAAAAGTTGAGTTAAGCCAGTTTTCCATGAAATGGCATATAACATAAGTGACATGGAGGATGGTACTACTGATAATGCTGCCGTGCAACATTTGTCAATGAAATGAAAGGAAGACTGCCTACATTAGTAATACACACCAATGAATAGAAAATAAAATTATTTACAGTTTTGGCCACTCTGACTTCAAAAGGACATTTTGTTACATTTCACTTAAATGATATCTTTAAAATATGTTTTGACTTAAAATCCTGCTGACTTTTGAATAAAGGTAATGCCCAAACTCTGCTGAGAAGCCTTGGGATCACCTCTTGGATTGCCACTTAGTGGAGAATATTTTCGAGAACCAAATGATTCTTTGTGTTCATTCAGAAGACGCTGACTTAACTTGGTCTGATTTTGAGCAGTATTTCATGAATAAGTCCGACAAAGCTGTTTTTCAAATGGCAACGGAGCACCTTGACAATGGATGATCAAAGCTTCACTGAGGGTTTAAGATCAGAAATGGCCTCTTTTTGTATTAGTTTTCTGTTGTTTTTGCCCCCGCAGTATAAACAGGACATTTTTGCACAGTGAGACACTCAGATTGTATTGCAGAACCACTTCTTGAGTATACTTATGAAGATACCTTTTAAGTTCTATGGTTCTAATATTTGAATCAGCCTGGCTCAGTTGACAGCACTCTCACCTCTGTGTGGTTGTGGATTCAAGCCCAACATCGGGACTTTGAGCTCACAGTCTAGGCTGGTAGTCTAATACAGTGTTGGGGGAATGCTGCATTGTTGGAGGTGTTGACCTCCAGATGAAACGTGAAGCCGATGTCCCATTTATCGGTTCAGGTAGATATTAGTGATCTCGTGGCACCATTCAAAAAGAGAAGGGAATTTTTTCTCCCAGTGTCTTGGAACAACAAACTCCCAGCCAAAATGGGTCATTCACATCATAACTGTTTGTGGGACACTGCTGTGCACAAATTGACTGCTGGGTTCACCTACAAAACACACAGTCAGTACACTTTAAAGTAAGTCCTGTGAAATCCTTTGAGATGTCCACCTGACCTGAAAGATGCTATACCAAATGTAGGATTACTATTATTAATCTTTTCCTAAGTTTGCGACATTTCGACAACAACAACAACAATTTGGATTTATATAGCGCCCTCCACGCCGGACGGTGTCTCAGAGCGCTTTACAGTAACGGATCCCAGGGCCGAGCCAGGGGGAGGGGGAGGAAGGTGACCAAAGGCGCGGTCGAAAAGAAAGGTCTTCAGCAGAGACCTGAAAATGGGAAGGGAGGGAGCGAGGCGAAGGGAGTGAGGAAGGCAGTTCCAGAGCCTCGGGGCATAGTGGTTGAAGGCACGAACACCAAAAGTGGAGTGGAGGACTCGGGAGACGAGGAGGAGGCCAGACCCGGAGGAACGAAGACAACAGGTACTGTTTTGAGGAGTGCAGGGACTTGAATACAAGGGTGAGGGATCTTGAAATTGATCCTCTCTGGGATAGTCAGCCAGTGCAGTCTGGCAAGGACTGGGGTGATCGGGGAGCGGAGTTTGCTGCGGGTGAGAATGTGGGCGGCAGAGTTTTGAATTATTTGGATTTTATGGATGGTAGTGGATGGGAGACGCGCGAGGAGGGAGTTAGATTAGTCCAGCCGAGAGGTGACAAAGGCATGGACCAGGGTTTCAGTGGCTTTTGGGGAGAGGTATTGGCGGGCGATTCGTCAGAGGTGGAAGAAAGCAGTGCTGGTGAGGGACCGGATGTGGGGGAGGAAGGATAATTGGGTGTCAAACCGGGTTTGGAGAGTTTTAGGGGGAGGTCGAGTAGGTGGAGGAGGTGAGAGCCATGAGATTTTAGACGTTGACGAGAGCCAAAGAGTATGGCTTCCGTCTTGTCAACATTCAGCTGAAGACATAAGGAATGCTATATCAAATACAATGCTTATCATTATTAACCTTTGGAAAGATGAATAATGCAGATATAAGCTTAATTATGTAAGTGCTGATGGCAGAATAATAAGACATCTGTATGAATTTAGAAAGCCTCAAGCTGGGCCAGAGATCCCTAAAGCGAATAATAATAATAATATTAATATTTGCATTTGATATGTCACATCGTCAAGTTATCTTAATGCACTTCACAGGATATACTATAAAATTATATAACTGCATGTATTTTGTGGGCGAACACGACAACCAAAGTGCACACAGCAATGTCCCATCAACACAATTTTATTTGGGGGATTGTTGACCAGGGCACAGGGAGAAATTCTTTTCTCTTTTTGAGTAGTGCCCTGGGATCTTAGATTCATAGAATATTACAGCGCAGAAGGAGCCCATCATGCTTGTGCCAGCTCTTTGGAAGAGCTTCCCAATCAGTCCCACTCCCCTGCTCTTTCTCCATTTCCTTACAATTTTTTCCTTTTCAAATAACTATCCCTTTTGCAAGTTGTTATTGAAAGCTATTACTACCACCCTTTCAGGCAATGTATTCCAGACCGTAACAACGCTGTTTAACGTCAACCAGAACAGGCAGATATGACGGAGGTTTAATTTTGCATCCAAAAGACGCAATGGGAAGTGAATAGAAGATCAAGATGTTATATCTGATGTAGCTAATATTGGGGTCTGATTTGTGTATTTCATAATAAGGAATCTGAATGCAAATGTGGAACTCCTTCAGTATACAACGTTGTCTTATGGGAACTGTACTTTCAGCCACTATGCCCCGAAACTGTGGAACACTCTCCCTCAACCCCTGAGCCTTGCCCCCTTGCTCCCCTTTTTCAAGTCCTGAAAACGTTCCTCCTCCACCTCCGCCCAACACCCCACCCTGCTCAGAGTCAGGCTCTACTATTGCTAAGTGCTCTGAGATGCTACCTTGCTTGGAGGGCGCTATGTAGGTTCAAGTTGTTGTTGTTGTTGTACTCTGACTCACTATCTCCAATGTGGCATTTCTCGGGCCAACTGGAATTCTTCCTTTATTAAGGAATTCCTTTAAGACAATACAGCCCCCAGTGTATCAATAACCTCCTTTAAAAAGGAACTGGACAAACACCTTTATAGGAGGTAGTGGTGCAGTACTGTACAACAAGAGTTATGTGAGTATCATCAAGGAAACAAAGAATTGAAACATGTAGATTGTGTCATTAGATTGATGCCCTTCAATGGTTAGAGGTTTCCTCATTGTTTCTATAAGTTTGGAAATGACTATTGCCTCCCCTGCTTTATTAGGGTATTTTGAGTCTGGCAGTGCAAATTGTTCCTAGTCAGGTAGAAAGAGTGAGTTACATGTGCCAAATTGTTTTTCTTGTTCTGAACTTTATGTACTCCATGCCTATGTGACATTTGTGTGTGGCTTGATTTTGGTACATGGAGCAGTTTATCAGAAAATAGTTCCATCTGAAGCAAAGAAACTTTAGAAAACTCATGTGTTGGAATAGATTTTCTTTTTGTCAGTAAATTTACCATCATTAACTGGTGATAGGTTTTTCCATGAGGTAAAATTACTGACTAGTGGAAAATCCATTGCAATGTTTTATTGAAATTGGGCTTACGTTTTGTAAATATCTTAAGAAACTTACGCTAATAATCACACACTACATCAGGATTTAGTGTAAAGTATGATGTTCACACCATGATCCCAAAACAATTCAGAAACATTGAATGGGATGGGCCTGTAGTAAATCCGAATTGACACGTTCCTGGAAAGAAATCCTGTCGGACCAGCACTCCCGCAGGTCGGCCTGATGCACTTTCGATATTTGTGAATCCTTTTCAAATCCTGTTGAGAAAACTATATTTTAGACCTAAATGTGTGATCCTTTTTCAAACTCGTCATTTCACTTGAGGCTTGAAGAGCCCATGACTGCCTGGGATATGTGTTGTTGACTCACGACTCACCTCTGGAGGAACTCAGAGATCAGATTAATTCACTTGGTTCTATTGTTAATAAATTACTTTTGTTCGGTTGTAGACAGACTTAAGAATGAATAATAAAAATATCTACCTCTGAAATAACTGCTGATGTTACTTACCTCTGAGATTGAGATGATTTCAGAACATCCATTCAATTGGGTGTCATATTTACCAGTAGTAAGCGCTGACCAAAAGAGTTGATCCAGAATCATTGTCACAAGTGGTCAAAATATAGTATTATATAGTATTGTTCATGCACCTTTTTCAATGGTGTGGACTCCCAAGTTGATACCCATATGCAACAAGATCAGAAATACTACAGGGAGCAGGCCGTAGATTTATCATTTGAAATGACTGGAACGGACACATAGGTCTTAAAACAGTTAACCTTGATAACTGGAATTCCCCCAAACAAGAACATAAAGCAGGGATTAGCAGAATGAGTATGTACAAGATGTACAAGATTAAGTTTTCAAAAGTTGAAGGATTTTTTTATGATTGCTGTTTAGTTTTGAAGCCCAAAGAGCACTTGGAACAGTGAGGTGAAGCTGTAGTTTTATGTTTGTTGCCATAAAGTATAGCTGTAGTACCTAAAAGGATAACTCTTTGTGGCTGATTTTTTTAATTGTGTTCCTTTCTGTTTAGGGAGCAATGAGGAACTATCCTATTCATTGCTGCAAGGTGAATTCCGATCACCTTACCTATTTCATTTCTCAGCTAGTGTTCCACCATGCCTTACTGAAACAATACCTATTCTGTGTTTTAATACAATATAGGGCTCTGTGGAGTAAATGCACCAGCATGAACAAATTGGGTCAAATGGCCTTTTATTGGCACTGTGGAGTCTATATAATTTATGCAATCCTATGTATTTAAAACAATTGTAATTTTGACCCCATTATTTTTAAATGGTATTTGTTGAATGTTCATGGTACAATATCCGTTTGTACCATGAATTGCCAATTGTACAATGGCCAATATGTAAGTGCTGTACAACCATTGGTTAGTAACATCTGTTGCAGTTGTATATACCACTTAAATGGCAGATAGCAAAAAGTTAAGTGTACAAAATGAGCAGGGACAGTCACTGGGACAGTCACTGTGTAGTACAAGCAACTCTGTCTTTCATTGCCATTTTTCTTTGAAAATTTTCAATTGATCCCATTTTTGTTTGCTAGTTCATGTTGCTTGCATTTACAAAATTTCACTTTGAATAGATTTACACCTATGCTGTCTTTAAGATTCTAAAGCGGCAAGACAATATAGTTCATGACAGGCTGTTTCAACTTGTTCAGAATAGTAAATCGCACGGCCTGCGATTGAAGGGGGGTAAATTCAGAACAAATCTACTCAAACACTATTTCAGTGAGTGAATAGTGAACCCGTGGAATAGGCTCCAAAGGGAGATGGTTGAAGCAGGAAGTGTTGATTCTTTCAAACACAGATTAGATAGTTTTCTTTTAGGAAATAACATTATGGGATATAGTACGTAGGTAGTTCGGGACATATGTGCATGCGACCGCCAGGAACGTGGAAGGCAAACGTCCACCTTGGTCTTTTTTCATCGCATTTCTTATGTTCTTATGTACGTGGACTACGGTACGAAACCATTCGGCCCACCCAACTGGTGTTCATACTCTGCATGAGTCTCTACCCTCTCCTTACTCCCTCTCATGACCTTCTATTCCCTTATCCTTTATGTGTATATCTATTTTCCTCTTAAATGCATCTATATCATCTGCTTCAAACATTGCTTTGGGCAGTGAGGTCTATGTTCTCATGATTCTCTCACAAACTTCTAATAGGATTCCTCTTAAATGTCTGTTCTTTAGTGAAAAATGGCCTAGTCTATCCGGTGTATCCTGATAGCAGTAACCTGCCAGCCCTGATATCATCCCAGTAAATGTATGCTGTACTCTTTCCTTTGTGCAATATTCTTCTGGTAGTGTGGTGACCAGAATGAAAAGCGAGGGATGAATGTTTGTGGAATTTTCCTGCAGCTTCCTCTGCACAAGCTTCAGTCAGTTGGTTGTTTTTACAATCCTTTGCTAAGAAAATACACTGTATGGTATACAATGCTTGAGGAGAAGGCTGACCCCTTGTGTCCTCAGGGAGAATAACTCCTTCAAGCAACCACTTTCAGGAATGATGAGAATTGTTGTTCAGAAATCCGGATAAACTACAATTGTGAGATCTATAATGTCCACCTTTACAGGCAGCAATCGCCAGGTATTAATGTCTCAATCAAAGGAAGAACTATCTCTGGAATTATAGAGCGCTCCCAGTATAATATTAGAGCATTAGCCTAGACTGTGAGCATTCAGTACGCTTGGTGATAATGGCATGTGAAACACTTAGGGATTTTAATTTGATTAGATACCATAAAGATGCCATTTCTATTTTTATTATCTTCTAATAGAGAGTGAGCCTCATTGTTTGGAAAATGAATAAAAGTAGCAAGTTATTTCATAATATACACCTTTTATAAAATATTCTGTTTTGTTCCTTTCATTGCAGTCAATGTGTTTTAAGCAGTGATTTCCCTCCTCCCACCTTCACAGCCCAAGGGTGCACTGTAAAGACCAATTGTAAAGTCTCTAATAATACCATGGATGAGACCATCTAACTCATCATAGATTGCCCCAAGGGTCTTGGTTGATTGCTCTTGTTATTTTTCTGGTTTTTCCTCTTGTAAATAATAAGAATCTGGCTTTGGAGAGAGCAGAAAAAAACATTATAATTGCGCTGGGAAAGATAAGTGTTAAAAGAGCCATTTGTGCCTCCTTGTGTTCCAGCATATACTATATAAAGTGGTTTCATAATGCGCGTGGTGCTCTTTCTGTCTCGCTGCACTAAAATCTAATGTCATCACAGGGTTATTCCCAGTACTTTTCCTTCTTACAACATCCCGTGTGCTCCATTGAACTTCTCTAGCAAGAGGCTGCCTGTGAATTCTGATGGGTGGAATAACCAGCATGAATTGCACTTATAATTTTAATGACACAAACTAATTGTGTGTGGCTTTAAGTTACGTGGCATTTATACTGCATGCTTAACTGTAATTGGTGCAGAGATTCACCACTAAATATGAAGTGAAAATGAAAATTTCACTGTACATGTTGCACTCCTGACACCTTGGAGGATATGGTTTCCCAAACACAGGTTAAACATGTGACAATTCTCCTTTCAAAGCCTGGAAATGTTAGGAGATTGTCTCTCTAATAACATTAACTATCTCTTTTAATATCATTTAATACTCTGGATGAACCTCCTAATCTCCTCTCCTATGCCTCTCTAATTTCTTCTCCCTCATGTATGCATAATGTTTCCTCTTAAATACCTTGAACCTTTCTACTTTAACCACAGCTTCAAGCAATGAGTTCTACATCCTCACTGGTTGATAACTATATGGACTTATCCTTGATAATATCCTAATGAATCTATGCTGTACTCTATTGAATACTACAAGTTAGGTGTCAGCTTGGCGCAGTCGATAAGTCACTCGCCTGAGTCAGAAGGTTGTGCGTTAAAGCACCACATAGGGATTTTGGACTCGCAGTCTAGACTGACACTCCAATGCAGTCCTAGGGTATGCTGCATTGCTGGAGGTGCCATCCTTTGAATGAGACGTTAAATCCGAGGTCTCAGCTGCTTATTCACTTGGACGTTAAAGATCCCATAGGACTATTCGAAAAGAGAAGGGAGTTTCTCGTGACGTCCTGGCCAACAATCTCCCAGATAAAGTTAATTATTTCACTTCTTGCTGTTTGTGGAATATTGCTGTATGCAAACTGTCTGACTCTGCCTACAAAATATTGTCACTACACTTTACTGTACATCTTATGAAGCATTTAAGACATGCTCCTGCTGTGAAAGGTGCTATATCAAATGCAAGGAATATTATTATTATTGTTACATCTGCCCTGAGGTTGGCAAACATAACTGCACACATTACTCCAAATATAGTCTAACCACAATGTTATGTAAATTTAACAATTGTTGTTGTAGTTGGATTTCCCTTATTTACTTTATCTGATAATATTTCAAATAATTTGATAAGGTTGGTCAAGCATCACCTTCCATTTATTAATCAAATGCTGGCTGCTTTTAATGAAACTCTTTTATTTCCGTTTAGACCTCAACAAGTTGCTGCCTTATATCAGAATCTGCAGACAGAGCCCATCCTGATCCATAAGTATGAATGTGTCATCAAAGACTTTATTCGGGACATCATACTGCAGAATGCAGAGATGGAAAAACTAGCGTTTGCTGTGAAGAGGTAGGATTTCCAGAAAAATTGACATCAAAAAAACTGCACGTGATACATTCCAGAATTAGATGAACAACTGCAAGATGTGCCTGTTACACATCGACTTTACAAAATAGTCCTTTTGTAAATGTCTTTTTATATAATTTATCCTTTCTGACAGAAAGCAAACCTTGTCCTGTCACGGGGAAGCTGTTGTTGGCAAACACACGACTCTCTCCACATTCGCACACATGGGACTGTAGTCACTGGGTTACTGTTTGGGCATAAGATGCCTCAAACTGACTCCAATGTCCTGTTTCAATTAACTGACCCGAAGAAAGGGACAAAATCTTGCTCATGTTAAGTGCAGTGATCCTGATCATGTGCAGAATACTGGTGGCAGCAGAAGTCTTCAATGCCGCTACATTTAGTGATATGAGGCATCTTACCTCAGAACTGCAGCTCGGTGACCCCCTTCCCATGTGTGCACATGTGGAGAGAGTCGTGTGTGCACATGTGGAGTGAGGTGTGTTTGCATGTGTGGAATAAGGCGTTTGGCAGAGATTAAGTTCCATCACATTCTACCTATTGGGTGTTTGCAGAGCGCAGGATGAAGCCTCACAGCAGCTGAGTGAGCTGGAGGAGGAGATCGACCAGAGGATAAAGACAGCGGTGCAGAACACTCAGAAGGAGGTGAGTCTTACCAACGTTTCATCTCCTCCTTCTAAACACAGTCTTAATGTTTAAGTCTTTATTCTGAATGTTTAAGTCTTTAACTTTTACGCCCTTATTTTGAGAAATAGCCTGAGTTCTGAACATGTAATCCTGACGTAATATTGAGTATTTTACAACTGTATAATGGAGTCCTGTAGCTCAGTGGTTAGAGCACTCGCTTTGCAAGCGAGACACCTGGGTTCAATTCCAGACAGGGCGAAACCTTGGGCAAGTTTCCTTACTCCATACGCCTAATAATAATCCTTCCAAAAACCCAAAACAATAATAAATTGGTCATTTTCAATCTACGACTGTTCGTGTGACACTGCTGTGCGCAATTGGCTGCCGCGTTCTCCCACGAATATACAGTCAATTTACTTTACAGTATATTCTGTGAAGCGCTTTGGGACGTCCTCCCGATGTGAAAAGCGCTATATCAAATGCAAGGATTATTATTATTATTATAATACGTGCAAATTGGCTGCTGCGTTCTCATACAAAATACAATCTCTGCACTGCACAGTGAATCCTGTCAAGCGCTTTAAGACTCCCTTCTGATGTGATAGGCGCTATATCAAATGCAGGACTTTTTGCTTCTTTCCTTATTTAAAGACCATGTGACCGATGGGGGTTCATTCTCTGTCCGTCAGTAGATTTATTGACTTTGGAATTGTGTGAACACGTGCTCGGCCCACTTTAAGTGCATGACACCAAGGTTGGCAAATTTACTGGCAAGCAGAGAATAACTCAATGAATGAGTAAAATGTTGTTTCACACCTGTATTATATATATTTATTATATTGGGGGCTTTCCTCAAGAGGAAGCTGGATTAAAACTTTCAACTTGTGGGTTTGTCTTTGCAAGCCCATGTTTATAATTTTAGTTCTTGATCCTACTTAAAGTTATTTTCTTTCTTCTTCATAACTTTCCTATCCATGAAAATAGAGTGGGGGGTGGTGGGGTTGGGGGGTGTGCTCTTTGGCAGCTTTGAGTTCTGCTCAGGAGTGGGTAAGTGTGCTCTGTGCTCTGTCTTTACCTGACTGTGTATCTGAGATTAATGGCCAGGCAGCCAGGAGAAGAGAGAGTTATTGGTTTACTCAGTTTCCAATGATGGATACAAGGGGCTGAAGCCTGTAACACAAACGACCATGTATATTATTCATCATTTCATCTTACTCACACTTCAAATGGTCTGAATTTACTTCCCCAGGAACAGAGGAAAGCGGAGTCTGAAATCAATGAGCTAAAACGCCAATATGATGCTGAAGTGAATGAGCTCCAGAAAACAGTAACCAAACTGAAGAAGGTGAGCACACTCCTCCAGCACTCAATGGGAGGAAACAACCCAGACTAGGCTCAGAGAGGAACCATGTATTAAAACTTAAACCAAGGTCCTGTTCAGGTGGAAGTCAAATGGCACTATTTGAAAAGAGCAGGGAATTTCCCCCAATGTCCATCTCTAGGTAAAATTTGGTCAGTCTCTTCATGGCTGGTTGTAGGAGACTGCTGTGAACAAAATAGCTCCTATAAATGCACTTTACAGTGAATCCTTGGAAGCATTTTGAGATGTGTGGATGGCGTGATAAGGCAGTACATTAATGCAAGGATTATTCAACTTGCGGCTTGTTTTTATTCAATAATATCCTGGTCAGTCTTGAAATAGGTCACTTCTTCTCTTACAGTTAGAAGAACAATATAGGACACTTAGTCCAAAGGAGGACACCATTGCATTGAAAAGAAAAATGAATGACTTTACTATGGTAAGTAGGTTCATTGTAAGGCAGCACAACTCTCACTGTTTATTCCTTTGTAAACTGGAGCACTGCTTAGCACCTCAAAAGTCAAATAAAAACATTAATGTTGGCAATTAATGTGGGATGTTCGTGACAATATTTGGAATGAAACCTCGTTGCACTGTTCTATAATCATTTACAAGGGGGACTGGATGTGGCACTGGGCTGGAGCAGTATATGCTCCATGCCACTGTCAGGGTGAAATCTTGGGCAAGTTTCCTTACTCCCGTGCCTAATAATAATCCCTCCAAAACAAAACAATAATAAATTGGTAATTTTCAATCCACGACTGTTTGTGGGACACTGCTGTGCGCATTTGGCTGCTGCGTTTTGCCCACAAATATACAGTCAATTCACTTTACAGTATAATCTGTGAAGTGCTTTGAGATGTCTAGAAGATGTGAAAAGCTCTCTATCAAATGCAAGGATTAATATTATTATTATCATCATCTCTGGAACATGCGTTTGATTCCAATCAGATGGATGGGTTGAAGCGTTCTCTGAGCATGACTGTTGAGATCCCATGTGAAATGACTGTGCACATGCTTAAATAGTGGGGTTGTGCCCACAACACAAAATTGCTCCTACCGTTGCAATCTAATACCTGAAAATTTCTTGTGGTCTTGGTCTTAGTCTTAAGATTTTGTCCTTGAAAAACATGTAAGATCATGCAGATTTTTGGAAAACATTTAATTCAGTATTAAATCGATGGAACTGACTTTCAGATCAAAGTAGAATTTAAGAATCATCAAGATTCAACAACAACAACAAAATTATATTTATAGAGCGTAATTTTGTTGTTGTTGATGTTGAATCTGGATGTCCCAAGGCGCATGATACCTGTGGAATCTGAATTTTAAAACAATGTCTTTAATATGACCAGGAACGTGGCACTTCCAGGCCTCTGACAAGGTTAAGGTTACAGGATAGCAGAAGCCTGAAAATATACCGCCCCTTATTATTATTATGATGATGTGAGGTACCATTTAAAAACTCACTATTAAGGACAATCACCAAACCTTACTAGTAAGGTGCCGTTGTCATTGAGTTTGAGTATTTGATGATTGGAGGACTGTGACACTCAGATAACGATTGATTCCCTCCTGTTATTAGGAAAACCAGACCCTCAAGAAAGAACTCCTTGAAGCACAAACTACAATCATGTTGCTTCAGAGCGAAGTGGACACCGTGAAAAGTGATTATGCGGATCAGAGTATGAATTTAGAAAGGTAAAATAAACCCTTTCAGGAATAGAAATCGGCTTTCACTTAAAGAGCACTCATTGGAAATGAAAGATGTCAGTGGTGTCTAACTCACTTTGTTTGTACTTCCACTGCAGGGACCATGACATTATCAGAGACTACACAGATGACAGAGAAAGTTTAACCCGACAAATTGAGATGCTTCAGTGAGTGTTTCTTGTTATCTACGGACACACTACACACTCACTTTAGTTACACGTGTACTGGGGAAGTGTGACTGTGTGTGTGGGTGGGGGGTGTGGGGAGGGGAATAATTTTATATCATTTGGACTATGTTTTTGTTCCGATTGTGCTGCCTTATAAAGCCACTGTCTGTATCCAGAATTACTTTGCAAGCTGCTTCTGTCTTCATCAAATATTTGGACATTGTTGCCAAATTCATATCAAAATTATTGTTATGTCATGAAAGCATAATTGTTTTCGTTATGACAGAGATGAGCTGTGTGATCTCTGACAGACATGAGCTAATTGTCACAATCTCTCTGGCTGGTTGCTAGCTACTGGAGTGTAGCACTTTCTGTTATTTCATTTTTTTGATATGAGTTACTTTATAGTATTTCAAAGTAAAACCTCAAAACTTATTTTCCTGCAATATCTGATGGAAAATGCAAGACCTCCTTTCCCCCATCACTCCGCTATGGGCTCTCACACATTTCATTCGTCTCTCTCAAATGTTACTTGTGCACGTGTGTGACACAATATTGTATAAAAAGGAAATGGTATTTTCTTGTGATCCTTGGTGCTCACCAACGCTCCTCGCCTTATCATCTTCCCTGTTTCACAGATCAGCCAACAGAAAGCTTCATGACAGTAATGATAGCCTGCGGGCTGTTCTGGAGAACAGTTTAAGCAGAAATAAGTCTCTGGTGAGTGTCTGACACAACATTAGACTGTTGACTTCTGACTGAGGTTGCCCTGGTTGAGAAGCACTGTCTACAGTTTCACCTGTGCTTTTATGTTTTGTATTAGTTCTATTTATTTACTGTATTTTGGAGGTTGTGTACCTCATTTTTTTCCACACATTCCCTTCAAGTCTTCCACCGTCAGTGTTCTCTGTCCCTCGGATGCCATTAATGTGCCAGGGTTTGGAACTAGTTTGAATCTGGTCTCTGAGTGTGAGGCACTGAGTGGAGTGAAGGGAGGAGGAGGGAGGAGAAGTGACTGACAGACTTGTGCACTGATTACACTTTGCGGCATTGAGGAATTTCACTTTTAAGTAAGATTACAGAACATTATCAAGAGGACGCTTTCATCCCATTGGGTTGGGTTGAATCTGAACCCATAACCCAGGAGTGAAAGTGATGTTTTTAACCCTCTTCCCCGGTTATTGTCTTTCTGAAGAAACCAGAAACACTTCTGTGACCAGACTAGAACACAGTGATTTCACAGGGAAACATTATTATTAATAATAATTGTAACCCTTGTATTTGATAGAGAGTCTTTTTACGTCAAGAGGATGTCTTGAAGCACTTCACAGCATTTACTGTGAAGTGCAGTGACTGTGCATTTTCTAGGCATATTTTGTATAAAATAATAAAATCTTCTTCCAATGTTTCAGCGGGTAGCAACCTCCTCCCCAGGACATATCACGTTCAGAAGCACTCCAAAAATAAGTGGATGGCAGTCTCCACAGACTCCGTTATATGACAGGTGAGTGTTAGGCAATGCTTTTCAATGCTGGATTTTCATTTGGGGTGGTCTGGGCTCGTTCCGTTTCAGAAGGAGAACATGTCTGATGATCTTTACAAAGTAAAATATTGTTGCTCATGCTTATCACAGCAAAACAGCTGTGTTTTCTGAATGAGTCATTCACGTGGGCTGTAGAATAATATATTTCTATACATTATTGCATGACTGTTGAGTACACTTATTGTTCATCAGACTGAATGCTTAACACTATGTTGCTATGATCCCACCCCCACCACCTCTCTTGTTGATCTCACCATGCTGCCCATACCTTTCTGAGTTGAGTGGGTGAGCATAATTTCAAAAGGGTCCAAAACGCCATTAGCTTAGGACAGAATTCACGAATATTAAATCCTATACTGTAACTATGCGAGCTCTGCTCCAACATGACCTACCTTCAGCTGAAGCAGAGCTACCATGGGTTGTCATTTTATTATTGGTCAGTCGGGTATCTGACACATGTGGAAACCTATCACCAAATTAGACTGAGAGTTCCACATATGTATACCACCTACATGTAGAAATTTCCCTGTGTATGGAATGGAATGAGCACTCTTTCTGCAGTGATGCGCTCTGCTTACCTAATTCTGGAGAGTATTAGGCGCAGCTTTGTGAGAGCTGAGGCTTGAGGACCCCAGAGTGTCCACTGGGGTACTGCTGGAGTTTAACCAGCAAAAAGCAAGGCTGCATACTCAGAGTGACTCACTTCTGCTTACTGGCATAGGTGAACATTTATGGTTCCAGTATCTATCCAGTTGTTTTGCTCCAAAGAGTTTTGCAAATTCGATCTCACTGAAGAAAAGTGCTCAGGGTCAATATCTAAGCAACGTAGTTTGTTTAGTCGAGACAGTCTCAGCTTATTTATGGAATGCACCCAAAAGCTGAAATAGCTTTATTGACCATTATTGATCGCCATTGCTTTCCTCACCAGGTCGTCCAGATCTTCCTACGTGGATGAAGACCTGGAGTCTCTGGCTCTTTGTGACCCAATGCGCAGAATCAGCTGTGAAGTAGAAAGCCTGACTGAAAGCTGTTTTGACAGTGGATTGTCGACGCTGAGGGATTCAAATGAGTACGATTCCGAGGGTGATTTCAAGCATCAAAGGAATTTTCAAAGGTCACAGTGTGTGCAGGAAGGCTTCGAGGGTGACGCCTCTGACACAGATGTAAGCACCAATATAAACATCGCCACCAGTGGCGGCTTTAGCTGTGCTTTGAATGGCTTTGTTGATTTTGGTCAAAGGAGCCTTTTTCTTAACAGAGGAAAGACTGGACACCAGTGTGTGTTGAATCAGTGGCTGTCCATTCCTGCTGGTTTGGTGAGGTCATTGGCCTTGGCAGTGGCACTCGTCCCTCTCCTGTATTTTTATTCAGGTCAAGAATAATGAGCAGTGCAATCAAACTGGATCTGGGCTTCTTTACAGTGCAGGGATTTACACATCGAGTAATAGGGTGCAGCCTCTGCAGCTGTAGCTTTCTTCAAGAGCACTTTAACTAGGCCCTGAGTGTGAGGCACCTCACAGAAGGCAGAGTGGAGGGAGGAAGGCTTCAAACTGCTAGGTATAGTGACTCACAGAACGTGCACTTACTTAGTGGTATTGGGTAATTTCTCTTTCTTCCTCGCATGGAGGGAGGGAGAGAGAGCTGGGGAATGAGCCCCTCCAGTCTCCCTTGTGTAGTTCTTCTTAGCCAATTAAAGAACAGTGCCCTGAAAATCAAGTGAGTTTTTAAATTAATTCAAAGGCTCCTTTGCCCCAAATCAAGAAAGCTGTTTCAAATGTAAGCACTCAGAGGCGTTACCCCGCATGAAGTGTGCTATACAAATTCAAGATGTTGTTGTTCTTATACAATCTATCATATTTTTTCCGCTATTCCCTATGCCACATAGACCTTCCTAGGCCTTCCAGTAAAATCACACCACTCTGTATAAGAGTTATCACCCTCTCTCTTGAATTTGCAGACACACCATGTCTCCATGGCTTCCCTGGGCAGATCATTCCTCGTGTTGACTGAGTTCTGTTTAAACTGGAACTCGAGACGTGGAATTGTATAACACCTCTGTGTTGGTTACAGTATATGCCTGTTCAGGTGGAATGTTAAATATCCCATGACACTATACAAAAAGAGAAGGGAGTGTCTCCCATTGTCCTGGTCAACAATGCGCGAGATAAATTTGGTCATTAACTTCATAGCTATTTGTGGGACATTCCTATATACAAATTGGTTGATGTGTTTGCTTTCAAAATACTCAGATACTACACTTCATAGCGTATCCTGTGAAGACATCCCTCCCAATAATAATAATAATCCTTGCAATTGATAAAGCACCTTATCAGGTCGTTGAGATGTCTCAAAGGATATACTGTAAGGAGAATTGACAATACTTTGCCAGTGAAACAATGTGAATGATCCTGTATCAATAGCAAGAAGTTTTCTTATAATTGTTGTATTTGTCATTTGTTTGCAGGTCCCTGAAATTCCAGATGAAGGTTCTTTTGGCCACGACAGTGCAGACACAGTGTTGGAGTGGAAACCGTCCCAGCCAGTGAGCCGGAGTAGCTCTGGGGCCTCCTCATCACGACGCTGCATCTCTGCCTTTTCATCAAAGGTACAACAGTCTCTACATAAACAAATAACACATCTCTCCCTTGCCAATTCATGACACAGATTCATTTACCAAATGTATTTCCAGTGTATTGATAGCTAATCTGCTCATGTCTAGGTGCTTGTTTACTGACTATTAAACAGCATCATTTTACTTCAGATTAATCTTATATTATAAAGTGCTTTGAGATTTTTTTTACATAGAAAGCACTATATCAATGTAAATTGTAAATATGGAAATTATCATAGTCCTAGGAGACGTTGAATTATCGGTGGTCCTATCCTTCAGCAGAGATTTTAAACTGAGTTGCCATCTGCCTGTTCAGGTGGATGTTAAAGATCCCATGGCACTGATTGAAAAGAGAAAAGAGTCTCTCCCAATGTCATGGCCAACAATCCCCCCAGATAGAATTGATTGTTTACTTCATAGCTATTTGTAGGACATTCATATCCCAAATACAAAGTCTTACATTTGTTTATTGTAATTCCTGTGAGACACTTTCAACAGCGTGATAAGGTGCAAAATCTAATTCAGGGGTTGTTGTTGTTGTTGTTATTATTATTATTATTATTATTATTATTATTATTATTATTTTTATTATTATAATGCGGCTCCAGCTACCCAAGGCACCTTTTGAAACTGCTGAATCTTTTTTCAGTCTGACAGCACGGATGTGAACCCAAAATTCCCTCAGTCAAACAAAGCCTTCAAGATCGTGCTCGCTGGGGACGCAGCTGTAGGCAAATCCAGTTTTCTTCTGCGACTCTGTAAAAACGAGTTCCGAGGGAACACCAGCGCCACCTTAGGTTTGTTCTCTTCAATTCTATTCAATTCAACAATAACAAATTACCTGTGTGTAGCGCCCTTCATGTTGGAAAGACGTCCCAGGGCGCTGGACAGTCGGGGTTTTTTGGACCCGAGCTGGGAGTTGGGGTCAGGAAGGGTAGAGGGCAGCGGGGCTGGGGCTGGGAGGGTGACCGAAGACATGGTCGAATAGGAAGGTCTTTAGTTGGGACTTGAAGGAGACAAGAAAAAGGGTGATGCAGAGGGATTGCGGGATAGAGTTCCAGAGTGTGGGGGCAGATATGCTGAATGCTCAACTGCCAATGGTGGGGCGGAAAGGGCGGAGGACCTGAAGCAGGCTGGTGTCCAAACTCAACATTCCCTCCTCCTCCTACATCTTCCTGTCTCTACTGCTTTCATTCTCTTCTTCTCTCTGCTTCCTCTCTCTCTCCCTTTCTCCCCGCTCTCTCTCTTCCCTCTCTCTATCTTCCCTTTTTCTTTTCTATCTCCCCTTTTCCTCTCTCTATCCCCCAGGATTATTTTCTATCTCTTCCTCCTCTTCTCTATTTCCTTCTTCCTCTGCCCACTCCCTCTCTTCCCATCCCTCTCTCTCTCTCTCCCTACCCCACTGCCCCCCCATCTCTTTCTTGCCTTCTCTCTTCCCCGCCTTCTCATTCTCTTCTCTGCCCTGTTTCTCTTCACCGCCCTTTCTTTCTATGTCTTTGCCATCCTTATTTCAGCTAACTTCCAGCCTTCAGACACCTGGATTCTATCTGGATGTCTTGTCTGACTCCACAGGAGCAAACTGTATCCCTTGTTAGTCACTGTCAACTCATCATTTACAATCTCACACATGGAGCTCCTTCACTCCTCTGCTTTTCAATATTGTTTGGAGATGAAAGTGTCTGTGCAAACAAGTTTTGTTCCTGTTCTGGAGGTTATTCCTCAGTATGGACCTTTGAGGGCTGATAAACTGCGCTCTCCTTTTTCTTTTCTCAGTCAATCACAAATGCAGTCCTACTGCTGCATTGTGATCAATAGCCTGCACCACAGAATATTATACAGTGTGATTTTATTATTGCAAACTCTGTTGTTTAAATCTTATTCTTAGGCTGCTTTTGTAACCTTGTTGAGTTCCCGCATTAAGAATCTATCTGAACCTTGGAATCAGAGCAGAGCTTTTGAAAAACTTGTTGAGGAATCTCGATTCAGAGACAGGTCTGCAGTTATACTGTGGAGTATTTGATTAAAATACACATAATATTTAGAAAGATTGTTAGAAAATAAATTCCATTAATATAAAATAATCCCAAAGCACTATTACAAAAAGAGGAGTTTCTCCTGGAGTCCTGACCAACAATCCTCCAGGTTAAGATAGTCTTGCACTTCATGGCTATTGTTAGCAAATTGGCTGCCACGTTCACTTACACAATATACAGTCACTGTACATGAAATGCTATTATAGGCTTTGAGATGCAATCCCAATGTGAAAAGTGCTATATCAAATGTAAGCTCTTTTTTAAAAATATTTTGCTTTTAATTGCAGGAGTAGATTTCCAAATGAAGAGCTTGATTGTTGATGGAGAGCAAACAGTGCTGCAGCTGTGGGACACTGCAGGCCAGGAAAGGTAAATCAGTGTGGCCTTTGAGGGGCAAGGGAATACAGGAGAGGGATTTAGGAGAGGGTTAGGAGGGGTGGACCTTCTTGTAAAGTATAAACACCTTGCAAACAAGTTCAGCTCAATGCCCTGAATCTGTATGAGACTATATAATTCTATGAAAATTCTCTTTATTCTAAGATACAATTGGTCATTCACTTCATGGAGTCCTGTAGCTCTGTGGTTAGAGCGCTCGCCTTGCAAGCGAGAGACCTGGGTTTGACTCCCGGCAGGGCAAAACATTGTAGAAGTTTCTTATTCCACACACCTCTGTTTACCTAGCAGTAGGTAGGAACCTGGTTGTTCGTTGATTGACAGATCGCTTTTCTGGGGGTAATAAAACCTTCCAAATAAATAAAATTTATAAAATAATAATGATTTAGGCATTCAATCCACAACTGTTTGTGGGACACTGCTGTGCACAATTGGAATTTTTGGTCTAGGGAGAACTCACACAGAAAGGTTCAGCCAGAGCGAGAGATAGAGGCAACCACCATTGATGCCTTTGCCCAATTCTTATTGTGTTGTCCTGCGATGGAAATCCTCACCCAGGCTTAGATTTCTGGGAACCTGCCTGAAGTTTTGTCGGCAATGTTTCCTCAGAGTGACTTGAGACCCTGCTTCTCTTCTGGGAGTGAATTAGTTCGCTTACCACATAAATGTTGGAGGGATGAAAGTGGATCAGTTCTCAGTGAAACCCTGTTTGTATTTTAGGTTCCGGAGTATTGCCAAGTCCTACTTCAGGCGTGCGGATGGTGTTTTATTGCTGTACGACGTCACCTGTGAGAAAAGCTTCCTTAACGTTCGAGAATGGGTGGATATGATTGAGGTGAGCGCCCCTGCCTGGAGATTAAAAATAGATGGAAAATTGTCGGTGTGTTTGGAAGGGGGGGGAACAACTGCCTCCAACGCACTACAGTCAAAACACTTCACAATAAAATCTTGTCAAGCGCTTTGAGATATCATTCCATGTCAAAGACACTGCATCGAATGCAGGGATTATTATTAAATATTATTATCCGCATTTTTTTCTTGTTGGATTGAAAGGACTCAACTCATGAAAACATCCCTATCATGTTGGTTGGGAATAAGGTGGACCTGCGGGAACGAGCGATTGAGGAGGGGCAGAAGTCGATCCCCACGAGCTATGGGGAGAAGCTGGCAATGGTGAGAGCCAAGAGCTGAGCTATTCCTCTTACTGAGACAGTGAGTGCAGCTGGGGGTGGAGCGGGGCAGAGCGGTGGGGGGGGAGGAGAAGAGGCAGCAGAAGATGTGTTTGCACCAGAGTATTGAACTTTTAGCATGTAATGAAATGGAGCTTTTAAACATCATCTGCTTTTGATATCATGGTTCCAACCCAGGCCACTTCCCTGCTGCTATTTGACATTTGAAGGCGTCTACTCATAAATAGCCCTATATTTTTATTGCCTGTGCTTATTTGCCCACAAAATACACAGTTAAACTGCTTCATAGTATAATCTATGAAATGCTTTGAGATGTCTTGACAACGTGATAAGCTGTTATATCAAATGCAAGGATTATTATTATTATTCCAGAAATGTCTGCCTTCTGGACCAAATAATGCAAGCTGTGGTTTTCTATTACACATGTCACGACACAGTGGAAATGAGTCATTGGGTGGGGGGAGTGTGGGAGCCGAGCCTGCTCTTAGTCTGGCCAACAGTTTACAAATCAAGGGACTCATTTCAAAAAAATTACAATTTGTAATTTGTCACTGGAATTTGAAGAGGAAGAAACCACAGGAGGGGTGTGCTACCACCTGGTGGGCAGTAAACAGATGAGTGTTACTTGAGGAACACCACAAACATTCCCCATTTTGTGTATTAGTGGCCTGTGAGGACAGGATTGGGCTTGGCTCCAATGTTTCCACAACTAAAATAGGCTGTTGATGTTCACTGTCTCAGCACCAAGAGGCTGAACATCTCATTGAACAATATTACCAGTTGTAAAACTAATTCCTCTTGCAGGTAAATAGTTGGATAGTTGGTTGAGCTATTTGCAAATGGCCTATTTTGATAGTGAGAAGGTGAGTCCTTAAAAAATTTACTTTGCTCTTTACAGGCAGAGAGAACAGTGTGTAAAAGTATTTAGAAACAATAAGAAACAGCCTCAGGAGACCTTTTTAGTTTCAATCTATTTTGATTCTGACACTCTCAGTGAAGCAATGTCATTACATTGTGTAATGACAGGCATGTGACAAGTTGAGAGGGAATGACTCATCTTTGGGTGGGGTTTTAAGGCAGCCATATGACGCAGTACTGAAGGAAATCATACGATTGAGTTAATCCTTTTCTCACTCTCTCCTTAACAGACGTACAGTGTACTGTTCTGTGAAACCAGTGCCAAGGATGGCTCGAATATCATCGAAGCAGTTCTTCACCTGGCTCGGTAACTGCAAACTTTACTAAACACATTATTATCTCAGCATCTCATTGGAGATACATAGGCATCGGATGGGCTGAACAGTCAATGCCCAATTTGATTTGTGCATGAAAGTAAACTACAGAATCTGAATTGCGCCTTTTCTAGCACAATAGATCTCTTTACTTCCTTCTGGCTTTACTTCATATGATCCACAGAGTTTTACAGCACAATAGTAGTCACCCAGTCACCCAACCTCTGCGCCTTGACTTGTTTGGTTTGCTCGCTCATCTTTATTCAATACTATCAGTATTAGTATAGTGTCCTTCCCTGGGGGCTTTGACCCGTCGCCATGCGTTCTCAGTAGTAACAAAAAGTGGCAAAGGGTCAGGACCGCATCAAAACAAAGGAAGAGGGGAGGAAAGAAAATGACAAAAACAATTACAAAAATGACTGGACCTAAAGAGATTGCCCTGGATATATTTGGTGAATGCAGAAGCACCCCTTGAGATTCTTAAGTTAATTGTGAACCATTTTCAAGGAATCCAGTGGCTGACTAGGATGATGGTCCATTAGAGGAGCAGGTGTCACTGGGCAATCCTTCAATTAATTTATAGCAGATACCACTAATGGAGACCAGACTGCATTTACAGCAATACATCTGGAGCCCTATTGCCTGGGCCATTTTTAATTGGATGGGGATGGGGGAGGGGGAATAGAAAGATGAGCAAATCTCTGTTGGTGTTGCCATACATTCTAAAACTAAAGTTTCTGTGGAAAATGCACTTTGGAAGATGGAATGGACACTGTATGATAATGCAGGTGTACCTTTTATGACCCTCATCTATTGGATAAGGATGTCGGCACATAGCCACTTGCCATCTGGTGAATGCTTTTCTTGTTTGCTCGTAATTATGAGCATAACATTTTATTAGTGGTGATAATGTAACAGGGACTTTTGTGATGTGGCAGTCTAATGACTTGCAGGTGTTGGTTACCCTGGAGGCCTTCCCAACATTACATTTATTGACAGCCATGCTTTTTTCGTTTGGTCAACCATCATTTTTAGATATTTTGCAACTCAGCGCTTCTGTGGCTAACTTGCACAATACGTCTTACTCACCTGGCTCCACAGCCAACCTCTAGCCTTTAAGAGGTGTACAAGAGTGGCCCTGTGGTAATTCTTCCTTCAGATGTGGCCACCCTCACTGGGGATATGGGCTGGACTGCTTAGTGCCTCTTGTGGAGGATGAATTAGGGTAAGTAGGTATTGTGCCACATATGGTGGATGGAAGCTGCAGGATTCAATGCCTGGCTTGCCTCAGCAAAGGTGCATTTGACTGTACTTGATAAATCTGTCTCTGTATTGATTTAGTCTTGTACTGTTTACAATAGAGATGACTAAAGACCACATTGAAACAGAAAGCAGGTGCCTGGCTGGTACTGAGAATATTTTAACACTGTCCGTCTGTTCATTCCTGCAGGAATGTGAGGAAAAGAGCAGAGGAAAGGAGCAATACGGATTGTGTAACTAGTCTGTCCGGGACCCACCTGAACAAAAAGCTGCCTATGAAATCCTGCTGCTCTACTTAAAGGTGGTCATTGAAGTCCTCTGTCTGATCTGCTCTCTGCATACTTTGTGATCAAGACTATCATTTGAGAAGAGCTCACTGAGCAAAAGATAAGCAGTTGAAGGATGAGAGGAAACGAACACTTAACCAGCCCTGAGTTAGCTGTGCTTGTGCTTCATTTATTCCATTAGCAACTTGAACTCTGTCAAACTGCTGCCATAGGACTTGCCAGAAACAAGGCTGAGACAAGCAAAGTATATCTAGCTCATTTATCCGTAGCTGTATTTGTACAAAGTGGTCTTATTTACATTTCAGACTTCTAAGGATGTTTCCAGAAAACAATATTGCTGCTTTTTAAAATTTTGGATATTATTATGGCTCATGTTACCTCCATAAATGTATTTATTTTTAAAAAAATCCACATTCAAGTCACCTTTACAGAAGCTTTTTATTGCACTTAGAAATGTAAATAAGATTATTTTTATGTGACCGGAGTAGAAGGATTATCAAAATGTTCAGCAATGTTTAGTGAAATATATTAAATGATATGTTCCATTTTATTAGACTTTTTCAGTGAAGTTCTCATTTTGTCAAATGCACAGTGAGTGACATTGAATGTGGAGCACTTATGCTCAGTGGTGTCGTTGGGAATTGCTGGTTTGATCCCTCCCCCTATCCTATCCAACTTAGTGAAATTTTGAGACAACAATGTTAGAGTGGGTTCAAGACCTGCAGTCTTGGCCAGTGCCCTCCTCAACCATCCACGGATAAATTGGTCCGTCATTTAATGGCTGTTTTGTGGGACATTGCTGTTTGCAAATTCACTGGTGTGTTTTTCCCCAAGTACACAGTCTAGTGAGTCTTGAATACACAATCTAACCAGAATAATAATTCTTGCATTTGATATAGCATCTCATCATGTCTTCGAGACTTGGCAGTATAAACTGTAAAGTGTGTCATTGTATTTTGTGGGCAAACACGGCAGCCAATCTGGGTATAACAATGCCCCACAAACAGCCACAGAGTGAAGTACTTCACAGAATATACTGTAAAATGTGGAGACTAATTTGTAGGCAAGTGTGGAGCCGAGTGAGAAAGTGCAAAACAGAGGTTAAGGCTCTTTCCAGGGAAGGATTTGTCCTGACAGACGCTACACAAGTATAATGTTGTTGTTTTTGTTACAGATCTGCTGCATTCACCCTCTCAGCAGCTCATTGAGTGGGTATTGGAAGATAACTTTGAGACTGAATTCCATTACCTTTCATCCCATCAGTTAGGCTGGATTGACATGCAGTTAAAGTGATGGGATGAAAGCAATGGCCTATCAAGATTTGTAAGGTATCCTTACAGATATTTTAGATCTCAAGTTGAGGGGGAGCAGATCCAAGTATAAGTGGGGAATCATTGCCTCTGGGGGAGCACTGCCTTGGCAGAGGTGCTGTCCTTTGGATGAGATGTTAAACTTAGGTCATATCTGCCTGTTCAGGTAGATGTTAAAGATCCTATGGCGCTAATTGAAAAAAACAATGGAATTACTCCTGGTGTCCTGGCCAATAATCTTTTAGATAAAATTGGTCATTCACTTTATAGCTGGTCATGGGACATTCCTGTGTGCATGTTGGCTGCTGTGTTTGCCTACAAAAAACACTGTCACCACACTTTACAGTAAATTCTTTGAAGCCTTTTGAAATGTCCTGTTGTGAATGCAAGGATTATGATACAGGTATAAATAGATTTATCTGTATGAATCTATTAAGCACACATTGACTCTTCTTTAGAGATAGATGACACCCTTGTACTATTTGAACAGTTGAAATATGGCAAGCAAATCATGTGCTGAGAGCGACTGTCACAAGTTTGATATTAGCAGTAGAATAGTCTTGAGAGCTGTTGTTAAAATAAGTGTAATGCAAGCATAAGTACAATCAACTAAAGTACCAACATCCTTTCCCCTAGGCAAGCAGTCCTGCAATGTGAATTACCCAATTATAGTAATGTACAGTATCTGGCGTCAACGAATGCTGTCTGGATCCGCCTGTGTATTCAAACTAGGCAGGCAACAGCCTTGAGATGGAGCTAAGAATTGAATGCTGCTGAAACAGGGAACTCCAAAGGCAAATACAGATGAGGCATATTTTACACTAGATAATAATCTATTGGGCTGAGTCAATAGTTGTATTAACCTGTTTCTGCATTAGTAATCAGCACAATCTCTTTTAAGCAGTCTGCCTGAATTTGGTGGCTTCACAACCTAAAAGGGTTTCCTGAAAATAGGAGACAAAGTTGGGTGGGAGGGGCAAATATTATCCAAGGTTTCTGTACTTGTTTAGAGACGGATTACCTTCTTTGCATTTCATATAGGACTTACGTGTGGAAACTCTGAAAGTGCTTCGCAGGATTTTTGCCAGTGAAGTGTAGTGATTGTATTTGTAGGTGATGTTACAGTATACTATGCTGATTGCTTAAGGGATGGCAGATGGTTTAGAGCTCAAAATCATTGTCCTTGCCTTCAAAGCCCTCCATAGCCTTGCTCCTTCCTACCTCTGTAACCTGCTAACTCCATATTGACCTGTCTGCTCCCTCCGCTCAGTAGTTCTCCTGCTTGCTCCACGTCCTACATCCGTCCCGTCCTACCATTGGTGGTTGGTCCTTCAGCCTCTCTGCCCTCACCCTTTGGAACTCCATCCCAGAGTCCCTTTGCCTCGCTCCCTTCCTTGACTGCTTGAAAGAATGTCTCAAGACACTCCTTTTTGACCGTGCCTTTGGTCAACCTCCTACACCTCCCCTCCCTGCCCTCCTGATGCCAATCCTCTACTTGGGTCCAAATCCCTGACTATCCAGCGACTTGGGACATCCTCCCGACATGAAAGTCGCTATACAAATGTAATCTGTTATTGTTGTAATAGAAATATCAAGTCATCCACACAAGTACAGGCAATATGTGTGTACTGTGAATTGGTATCAATTGTTAACAAAGGAAAGGAATAGCTCTGCCTCAATGGCTCAGTTAGTTAAAGAGAAGAGTGAAACTAAGTGGCCGAAGTGAAACAAAACCAAAGACCAGGAGAGTCAATTTCTATGGGTATGCAAAATCTACTCGTTCATAAATTCGACAACATCCACATGTAACGAAAATCTAATCTGAAGGGCCGTGAACTGGGTTGGACATTGTGAGACAGGTTAGTTTTACCCTACTGATGTGTGGTTGCAATAGTATACCTTCTCCATGGAAATACAATTGTACAGAGTTAGTAATGATGCACAGGAGTTGAAAATGAGCAGGATTTCCAGGACACAGAAAGCAAAAAAATGCTTTTATCTGCTTGATATCGATGACAACAGCACCCCCTACAGACATTATGTCATCCGAAATGCAAACACTATTGCTGCAATGACTTTGCGTAATACTGTTCAAAATCAAAATTGGTTCAGTCTCAGGTGGAAAAAATTATATTGACTCCAACGGACCTGTATCTAACAACTATAGATCCATTGCCCTAACCTCAATAATTGGGAAAATGCTCTATCAGAAATAATGATTACTAATATAAAAATAAATGATAGCCAACATGGGAAGTGTAATAACTAATCAAAGTGCTGGCAATCTTATTGAAGTATAAATAAATACTTATGTATTTTAGTAATTTGGTTTATTCAGTAAAATGGTACAAAATGCATAAAAAAAACCTCACAGGTTTTTTATATCATATCTGAACAAATCACAACATCATCCTTCTAACCTTCATCAAGTTAATATAAAGCAATCTCTATATTAGCATAAATACAACTGACATAAATCCCAGTGCATTCAGTGATGCACTTAACTCTTAATTTCCTAGTACAATAGCAATTAATCACGCAACACCTGTTTTATTTGATTTTATAATAATATTCCTTGCATTTTAGCCTCGTGCTTTATAACAACAACAATAACAAAATTGCATTTGTATAGCGCCTTTCACCTCAGGAGGATGTCCCAAGGTGCTGGACAGTCAGTGTTTTGGACCCGAGCTGCGGGTCGGGATTGAGAGGGTGGAGGGCAGGGGGGGAAGCAGGGTAATCGAAAGGAGGGTCTTGAGATGTGTCTTGAAGGAGGCAAGGGAAGGGGCAAGTCAGCGGGACTGCAGGATGGAGTTCCAGAGGGTGGGGGCAGAGTGGCAGAAGGCCCGCCTGCCAATGGTGGGGCTGGCGAGGCGGGGGACATGAAGCAAGCCGGAACCTACTGAGTGAGAGAGCGGGCAGGATGGTGTGCCATGACCCACTCTGCCTTCCCCCACCTCCACAACGTCACCCAGCTCTGCCATTGTCTCACACTGCAGGCTGCCGAAACCCTCATACGTGCTTACATTACATCGAGGCTCGACTATGCAAACTCTCTGCTTGTCGGCCTCCCCAACTCCTCCCTCCACAGGCTGCAGATCATCCAGAACTCTGCATCCTATGTCCTTCCGCCACTCTGCACCCACCCTCTGGAACCTCCATCCCACGTCCACCTCGGCCCCTCCCTTGCCACCTTCAAAACCTATCTTAAGACCCTCCTCTTCGACCATGCTTTTGATCTCCCTGCTTCCCCCCCACCCCAACCCCCAGCTCAGGTCTGTAACTCTGTCTGTCCAGCACCTTGGGTCATCCTCCTAATTTGAAAGGCGCTTTACAAATGTCATTTTGTTGTTGTTGTAAGGGGCTTAGGAGGTTGTAAAGGTAGGGGGGAGAAAGCCCATGGAGGGCTTTGAACGTGAGGACCAGAATCTTAAACTATATCCTCTGTGTGATGGGAAGCCAGTGGAGTTTTGCGAGGTTGCGGTGATAGGGTCACGGAGCCTGGTGCGGGAGAAGACATGGGCTGCAGAGTTCTGGATGATCTGCAGCCTATGGAGGAAGGAGTTGGGGAGGCTGACACGCAGGGAGTTTGCATAGTCAAGCCTCGATGTTATCACGTCTTCAAGACTGGCTGGTCTATCATCAGAAGTAACATGAAGTACTGCAGACCTGTCTGGCTGAGTAATCAAATTACTGAGACTACCATAAAGGTTGACTTGATTCCAACATTCCATGCCAAGCATATCGCCTTGGAGCCTTGTCAGCTCTAAGTGGCTCCAAGGTTATTACCTAATCACTGAAATTAGGTAATTTGTTTTTGGTGAGCTGGAAACCCATCACCATGCTTAAGAGTATCCAAACCAAACTAAGAGTTCTATACATGCCAACTACAAATGGAAATTTCTATGTCTGGAATGGATTGCGCACTTTATCCCTAAGAGGGATGCACCTTCTTTATTTCATTTTGGAGAGTATTAGATGCAAGTTGAGAAGAGCCAAGGCTTGGGGACCCAAGAGCATGTCACGGAATACTGGAGTTTAACCAACTAAAACTGTATAATTTGCCATTGAAAACACTGTCTGGAAAGCTTGCCACTGATTATCCAGCTGGGACCACCCTAACCGTTAGAGCATTGGCTTGAGGAGAGCTTACTGAGAGCTGAGTGGAAGGGTTCCCTGCCATTGAGCCAGGCGGGCTGTGCTGTCATCAGCAGTGCTCTGGAATACTGCAGATCCGCCTGACTCAGAAGCCAATCTACTGAGATCACCACAAGGGTTAACTCAACTCCAACATTCCAGTGCCAAGAATGCCACCTTAGAGCCATTTCAGCTCTGAGGAGACCTCACTTACTCCCCCGCCTTCCCGTCCAAGGATAAATTAAATAACAATGGTGTGCCCCTCAAGGGAAAGATTGGAAAGTTTCACGTGTAGATGGTTTACACATTCAGGCCTTGGGACATCCTCCCGATGCGAAAGGCGCTATATAAATGCAATTTGTTGTTGTTTTTGTTGACCAATACAAATTGTAATAAGGACATTTGTTTCACTGGCCATTTGGAGATATTTCTCTCCTCTACATCTCTAACCTCACTTGTGCCCCATCATTTCTCAATTATTTTTTCAGACTTCAATTTGGATTTGAACAAATGGACCGAGGCACAGGCTCCAGCCTTGCTTTGCCTCCTGACCTCTTGGGCGCAAATGTTCTGCTACAGAGGCAGTCGATTAAAATGACGGGATGAATTGTTAACGTGTCCAGGAAAACCGACAGAAGCACTGCTCAAGTTAAGATGCAACCAATTCATATGGTCTTCCAATGTGCTTAAAATGAGAGCTGGAGGATTAGAATGGAGAAGGTCCTAGGTTTAACTATATAATGTTAAGTGTTTAGCGAATATGAATCACAGTAAACTGTGCTCAATTGGCTGGCACATTTCGCCCACAAAGTACACAGTCTATCCACTTTCAGTATTTCCTGTGAAGCGCTTTGAGCCGTATCAATGATGTGATAATGCTCTATATCAAATGCAAGGATTATTGTTATCATTATTATTATTATTAGAAACGCCAGCATCTCAAAGACAAAAACATTTCAAATTTTTTAGGCACATTCATTACAATACAATTTATATTTATGCAGAGCCTTCCCCATTGGGAGGATGCTGTAAAGCACATCTCTTAATTGAGATTCAAAGAAAGAACTTGTATTTTTATAGAGCCTATACTGTTGAAACATCTCAAAGTACTTCACAGTGCTTGTCACGTGTAGTGACTGTTTATCTGCAGGCAAATGTCGCAGCTGTTTTGTCCACAACAGCAACTTGCATTTATATAGCACCCCTCATATAGGATAGCGGCCCAGACCACAGAAAAAGCTACAAGCAGTCATGTTGAATGACTAATTAATCTGTAAACAAAAACATTGAGGTAAAAAGTCAGTGTTAATGAGGTTTTCCATTATAGTCGCACATTGCCAAAGGTGTTATCTGTAATGCTGAAAGGAATAATTACCCCATTAAGAGAAATGAGTAAAAACTTGGAAAGTGGGATTAAAAATGAGTTGATTTCAATAGCTAGAGATAACAGGGGCACAAACATGATGGATCAAGGCTACCACTCCAGTGCAGGGTGAAAGGTACTTCATTGGAGGTGTTGTCCTTCATATAAGATGTTAAACCGAGGTATTGTCTGCCTAATTGGGAGGATGTTAAGGATCCCATGGCACTATTTGAAAAAGAAGAGAATTTCTCCTAGTATCCTGGCAGTTAATCCCCCAAATTAAATTGGTCATTCTCTTCATGGCTGTTTGGGGAAAGTGCATAAATTGGCTGCCACATTCATCTACAAAATACACAGTATTTACAGTATATCCTGTGAAGTGCTTTGAGCTGTCTCAATGGCATGATAAGATGTTAAATTAAATGCAAAGATTATTACTATTAAAACTGAAACATCCTATTATAAACACTAAATGAAAAGATCACACTTGTATTGTTAATAATCCCCAATAACTGCGTGTGTAAGTGACATATTGTTTGCCTGATGCTTTTTGTGACAACATGACATTTTTGCAGAACAAATAGCTTCCTGATGGTGCAGATACATCGATGTGCTGATCAGCAAAAGTTAGCTGTGGGCTAACAATTGACTGGATTGGAACGGACTGGTACAATAATTGCTGACAGTACAACTTGTATTGTTATCCGTAAACAGTCCACTAGATGGTGATCATGATTCACTGTTGGCCTTCAGAGTGCGCTCACATTGGTAATTTCTATTACAAAAAAAGCAACAGAATAGCCAAAGCTGAAATTTGGATTTGTTAATAACAAAAAAACACATTTAGAACTCAGGATGTAACCCCCACTATTCAGTTGTCGCTTCCATCTATGAAACATTTGTATCAATATCTGGAGAGGGTTTTTTTGTTCCAGTTCTTAAGTAAAATATTTTAAAAGTACATAGGTTTAGAGCTGCGCAGGGCAACTTCATGATAGATACCAGGAGGTTTGTCTTTACTCAGAGTGTGATTATTGACTGGAACACGTTGCCAGAAAAGGTGGTGGAGGCCAAGACACTGGATTCACTTTGAAAGCAGTTGATGCTGTGATGGGAAGATGGTAGGGAACTGTTCTGGGGTGAATGAAATCAGATGAGCTGCACTTTTTCCTCCAAACCAATCTTGTGATTTTGTCAAAATGTGTTTTTGTGAGGGGAGGGAAGGGAGGGAGCGAGGAGGGGATAGAGATTCGAGAGGGGAGCTGAAGGCACGGTCAAAGAGAAAGGTCTTGAGACCGGCCTTGAAGGAGGAAAGGGACGAAGAAGTTACCCCCACAATCCCTAACTGCTGCCTTGGAGTCCTCTGAACTCCTCTCCCTCTGGCCTTCAGCCCTCACCGACCCCTCTTCTGCTCTCACCCTCCTCCACAACACCCTCTCCTCCACACTCGACACTCTTGCCCCCATCCCCTCCCGTACTGTCTCCTACTCTCGCTCCTCCCCCTGGTTCACCACCCACCTCCGCTCACTGAAGAGCCAGGTGCGGGCCGTTGAACGCACCTGGGTCAAATCTGGCCAAACAGTCCACCGACAAATCTGGCTGGACCTCCTCAAAATCTACCGCTCCACTCTAGCCTCGGCCAAAGCGAAGGACAACCCCAGGCTACTGTTCTCCACCACATCCCAACTCCTCCGTCCCCCCCGCCACCCCACGCAGGTCATCTCCTCCAACCTTCACTGCGAGGAGATGCTGGATTTCCTTGAATCCAAAATCAAGGGAATCCGCTCCGCGGTCACTCCTCTTCCAACTTCAACCCACTCCCTACCCCTTCCCTCCCACACTCCGACTCCTATCCATCCTTCCCTACACACCTTCGAACCCGTTTCCCCACCCTCTGTCACCAAACTCATCTTGTCCCTGAAACCCACCACCTGCTCCCTTGACCCCATCCCCACACCACTCCTTATCTCTCAGCTCCACCTCCTTGCCCCACATATCACAGACATCATCAACCTGTCCCTCTCCTCTGGCTCTGTTCCCATTCCCCTAAAAACTGCTATCATCACTCCCACTTTGNAAAAATCCTCCCTTGATGCGTCGCAGCTATCAAGCTACCGGCCCATCTCCAACCTCCCCTTCCTATCCAAGGTCCTTGAAAGAGTTGTCGCCTCCCAGCTGCGCTCTTTCCTCTCCAACCATTCATTATTTGAACCCCTTCAGTCGGGTTTCCGTGCTGCCCATAGCACAGAAACTGCCCTGGTCAAAGTCACCAACGACATCTTGACCATCTGCGACCAGGGCTCCCTCTGCCTCCTCGTCCTCCTCGACCTATCGGCAGCATTCGATACGGTCGACCACGCTATCCTCCTCCACCGCTTGTCCTCCCACCTCAACCTTCAAGGCCCTGTCCTTGAGTGGTTTAGGTCGTACCTCTCTCACCGTCTTCATTTTGTTTCCACAAATGGCTTTTCTTCCAGCCCCCGCACTGTCTCGTGTGGTGTCCCTCAGGGCTCTGTCCTCGGTCCCCTCCTCTTCACCCTCTATATGCTCCCCGTTGGTGACATCATCCGCAGACATGGGGTTAACTTCCACATGTATGCGGATGACACCCAACTCTACCTTTCCTCCTCTACCCTCAACTCCTTGACCACCGATGTCCTGACAGTCTGCCTGTCTGACATCGAGTCCTGGACGAGAGACAACTTTCTTCAGCTCAACGTGCGCAAAACTGAGGCCCTCCTGATTGGCTCACATCAGCGCCTCCGCACCTCAGGCGCTGACAGCATCAGCATCCAAGGCTGCACTCTCCACCTCTCAAAGCCAGTCAGGAACCTCGGGGTTCTGTTCGACCCTGAGCTGTCCTTTCTTCCTCATATCCGCGCCACAACTGGCACCGCCTTCCATCACCTCCAAAACATCGCCAGACTACGGCACTACCTCACCCCTCACGCTGCTGAAACTCTGGTCCACGCCTTTATCACCTCAAGGCTGGACTATGGGAACTCTCTCCTCGCCGGCCTTCCCGGCACCTCCCTCCACAAGCTGCAGGTCATTCAGAACTCTGCAGCTCGTGTACTGTCCCGCACCAGGACCACATCACTCCCACCCTCGCTCGCCTCCACTGGCTCCCCATCCCCCAGAGGATCGATTTCAAGATCCTCATCCTCACCTACAAGGCCATTCACGGCCTTGCTCCCTCCTACCTCTCCGACCTACTATCCCCCTACCTACCCGCCTGTACCCTCATTCCTCTGGCTCCGGTCTGCTCCACATCCCCCGCCCCAACCGCCCTACCATCAGTGGCCGGGCCTTCAGCCTCTCAGCCCCTAGGCTCTGGAACTCCATCCCCCAGTGCCTACACTTTGCTTCCTCCCTTTCCTCCTTCAAGGCCCGTCTCAAGACCTTTCTCTTTGATCGTGCCTTCAGCTCCCCTCTCGACTCTCTACCCCCTCCTCGCTCCCTCCCTTCCCTCCCCTCACCCTGACCATTTCCCCCCTTTTCTCTTACACTGTTAGTGTTCTGTGACACTATTTAGGGCCTCCTCCTCACGCCCTAAACATAAAAGTGTTGTTGTAAACAATAAACAGTGTAGTCAGATGCGGTGTGGTCAGACACGATGCAGTCAAACACGTGATATAATAAATAACATCACTCATGAGGTGACCATCGTCAACGCCAGACATGGACGCGCAGGAATTATCCAAGCAGCCTCCCTCATTGGAGTACTCAAAACACAATTTAGTTTGTTCTAAGTCTTGACGAGAAATATATTTAAAATCATTGGATTTAAAGGTCACATTCCACTTCTTACATTATCCAGAATGTTGTTTTTTTATTGTAAAAGCAACTGGTGATAATTGATTTGATTTACAGAGAATATTACGATTCTTTCAGACAATTATCACAGTAATGTGTTGAGTGAAAAAGAACATTAAGGAACATTTTGGCGTTTTGTTTTTGAATTTGCAAAATACATGCGAGTGCACTGTGCAGAAATGTTTCATATGCAGGAAGACAAATGACTTGCACATAGAAGAATGACATAATATTTTTGGTCAGTCGGGTGTCTGACACATGTGAAAATCACCATATTTCAGAGTCTTCAAACCAAACCATTCCACATATGTATGTGATCTACGCATGGAAATATCTCCTTGTCTGTGAAGGATACTATATAAATGCAAGCTGTTGTTTCCACACGCTAAACTGTGGAAGGCTTTAAAAAGTGAGGACAAGGATCTTGAACTTGATCTTCTGGGGGATGGGGAGCCAGTGAAACCGGGCAAGGATGGGGGTGATCTGCTCATGGAGTTTAGTGGGAGAGGACATGAGCTGCAGTTACTCGTTACTCTCACTTGTGGAGGCTGAAACATCAAGCCTTTAACCCCTTTATATACCTTAGTGGACTGCTTCTAATGTCAGAGCTGCCATCAGTAGCACTGCTATGAGATGAATACACCATGAAACAGTTTACAGAGATAACTTTATAAAATTGAATAGAACTGTAGCATTATTGATAAGAGTTGATATAACAGCTATTGGATACAATAATAATATATAGTATAATCATCCTGCATTTGATACAGTACCTTACCCTATCGTCAATACATCTCAAAGCGCTTCACAGAATTTTACTGTGAAGTATGGTGACTGTATATTTGTGGGCGAACGTGACAGCCAAACTCCTTTTTTTTTGAATAGTGCCAAGGGATCTTTAGTGTTCACTTGGACAGGCAGGAGGCAGGTGGGAACATCACAAGGCAAGCTGTCTGAAACAATATAGGTAGAAATGAATGAGAAAGACCATGAAATACATTTTTTAGGGTAGGGTGGCTGATGGGAGTGTCCAATAGGCATACTGAAATAAGTTTCTAAAACTTGCCCTCACTGCAGCAAGTAGCAGGCATTAATGGATTGCTGCTTTTAAAGGGGTTGAAAGGCAGTGATTCACTCGAAATTGGCATTTTGTACATTGCACTGACCTTGTGAAGTAATGATCAAAACCCCCACCCCCACACATTGTGATAAAACATCTCTGAGCCTCTTGGACATCTCTTATTAATTTTCATTCCAAATGTTCACCTTGTGCCACATGTGGTCATGTCAGTTTCTGGGGCTGGATGTGATTACTGTGTGAGCCCATCAGTAACGAAACACCATGAACTGGACACCAGTTGGGGTTGTCTATGAAACAAATGTCTTGCAAACACCTCCGGATCTAAACTGGGAATACAATTATGCAGTTGATTAAAATGTTTATTAGTCAGTGAAAACACACCCAGTACCAAGCCTGAATAATGTTTGGTCCATAGGGACAGATGCCCATTTCTGTTATAATAAATTCAAGAGAATGCTCCCTTTGAATTGTTGATGGCTCAGGGGAAAGATAGAGAGATGAGAACTGGTCGGCACATTACACAAATCAAAGTTTTCTGAAATGCAAAGCTGACTTTTTATCTAGGTTCATCTATCACCTCATCCATGTCCCTAGATCTTATCTGATTTAAAAGCTGACAGTGCAGCCACTATATTTTTAGGGAACAAGTGAGGGATACCACATAGATTCCCCTGTGCTACTACATTTACATTTGTTGTGCATGCACTGTCCCTGGCCATATCCAGGGACCCAGATGTGAAATCACATTAAAAACATTATAGGGGGTCTGTGTTTATTGTGCCTTTCCCTACCTATACAACCAACTTCAGCCTTATTATAGGAACATAGAAACGTAGGAACAGGAGCAGGCCATTCAGCTCCTTGAGCCTGTTCTGCCATTCTATGAGATCATGGCTAACCCCATATCTGCCTTTGCTCCATATTTGCTGTATGCAATTGGCTGCTGTGTTTTGTCCACAAAATATACAGTCAATTCTCTTTACAGTATATTCTGTAAAGTGCTTTGAGAAATCTTGAAGACATGATAAGGCGCTATATCAAATGTAAGGATTATTCTTACTTTATGTCTTGATTCCTTTACCTAACAAAAATCTATCGATCTCAGTCTTGAAAATCCATCGACCTCAGTCTTGAAAATTTATTCTCCCGCCTGGACCTTTTCTTTATCTATTGCTTGTCCCTCATTCCCTCCACCACATTAGTGAGGTCAAGCTTTCAGTCACTGTGAAATAGAGAATTCACGAGGCTCATGTCCAACCAACATTTCTGCATAGTGCTTCAACTTAGATTGCAATGAAAGCACATCGGCAGAGACTTATAATGGCTGCATTTGGACAAAGTGCCATTTGGGAGGAATGAGTATCTAACACTGAAATAGTGAGGAGCAACAACAACAACAAATTATATTTGTATAGCGCCTTTCATGTTGGGAGGACGTCCCAAGGCACTGAGCAGCCTATACCCAGGAATGGATTGTGTAACAGCAAGTAAACTAGAACGAGTGCATCAGAAAATGATGGAATAGGTCAAGACGGGGAAGACTATGTGGAAGGCCAAAACTCAAATTGTGGAACTGTACAGAGTGATTTGAATGGTAAAGTGATACAGACAAGATCCTCATAGGAACTAGGATTAAGGCATAGTAACTCCTTTTCATATCTACAACCAGACTCTTTTTGATGACTGAATGATTCTGATTTGGCCATAGAAAAAAAGCCTGATCTCTTTGTTTGAGTGACCATCTTTGATAATGTTAGCTATAACAATAGTTTCTATAGGAATGTGGATTGTGACTTAGACAACTACAACAACCAATTGATGTCCAGCCTTTGGTTAACCACAGGAGTAGCAATTCTGGGACATGAGATAATTGTCAGCTTTTTCCAACACTCTGAGGCTGACACCCAGGACTCCACCCATGAGAATGAGTATGCATGCCAACAAGCCTTCCTAATGTCACAGAAATACATATGTGCAGTAGAAGTGAACCTTCGTGCACTCTTCACTGCTGAAGTCAATATTGTACCTCAATGCTATCACTCAATTTCTGGGATGAGAGAGGGGCAGGGAGTAAAAATATTCCTATTTAGATTTTAACCTCTTCATTTCCATAATAAAATGGTTTAAAACATCTGATATCATTGACCAGAGGTGAAATAGGAACCAAACTGATAGAAATATCTTTGCAAACGTAAAACCATGATCTTTCCATTCTTTTTTTTAAAAAAAGGACATCTGTGTTCAGAGAGATATAGTGCAGTTTTGCCCACTAGAACATCCTCTTCCCTCCTCCTCATCCCATTTCTCTTACTTCCTTGCCCCTCTCCTTGTTTACCTGCTGCAGTGCTGAACTGGTATCACAGCAACAAAAACAGTTTTAAAGCCCAGATTGTTTTGTTTCTGATTTATCTGAAACCTGACCCAGGAAGAGCTTCACTTGCAACATTTATATTCTGAACTCACTACAGATAAAGGCCTAAAGTTCAGGATGCCTTCCTTATAGAGACTCAAATGCCTTAAGCAACGTTTTCCATTAGACCTAAACAACTTGACCTCTGGTGGAGCAGCTGTCTCTGTAGGTAACCCTTTCTTCGTTCACTCAACCTTCTATGTGGCCCTCTTCCCCCGTCCACTTGGGACTCTCATTTTTGCTCCTTCACAGAGCATGAAATTACCATAAATACAGCACCCGCCAGTCACCTGTCCCGAGCACAAAGCATTTAACAATCTAAATCGACATAGAAAAATAATACCAAAAGGAAACTTGAGAAATTATAAAGCAAAAGGAAATGGAGAGGTTCATGGTACCGAATGTTACTGTTCCCTTCCAACAGAATATTTGTCTTGGGTCAACAGTTTTGGCCCAGTTTTGGAGTGAATCCTCCTTTAAAATCTTCCAAGGGCTAGGGTGACTAACTCACTTACTAATTAACTCACGCTAAGTTTATGGAATTTCAACCAAATATTAATTTATGTTTTTTTTAAGGCTATTTTAATGATCAATTAGGGGATCTCATCACTGTGCAGTTAATTGTAACCATTGCTTGAAGTAATGGGACGCAATCCCATAGATGCGATTAAGAAAGTTATTAGCAATGAAATATAAAGTTAATGTGCCGCAGCAAGTCTATAAATGGTAATGTCAAGAGGGCGTCACCTCCTCCGCCCTCCATATTCTTGAGAATGGGGAGGGATGTTTCATCCTGTGGCAGCCTTATATCCATTCATTTTGCCTGATAGTCTGGTGCACCAGTGTGGGTCTGTTGAATATTTTTTGAGAGGGAGATGTCTGTAGCTAAATCTCTGCAGAATAGAATTGAAAATTCATCCCTTTTTCCCCAGTACTAGTTTTCCACATCATCATCCCTTTTTCGGCTGAGTCATTAAGTTATGTCCTGTTTGCCTTGTGAGTCATGTATCCTTAGGGGATTCTCCTGATTCTGTTTAAAATAAGTGGAATATTTTCCTGATGATTCCGCTTTACATTCAGTCTTGATCCAAGTTCACACCCCTCAAAATTCGAATGAGTTGACCACTCACTTCATTGCTAGGGTGTTGCTGGTGGAAATTAGTTACTGTGTTTGCCTCAATAACAACACAACATTAGCTTCATTTCTGAACAATCTCATTGTGGAAAGCACTTAGAGATGCTTCTTTTACATAAAAGAACCAACATAATAATAATACGGTACGTGAACATACTGTTACATGAAATAACCAACATAATAATAATTAATAATAATTCTTGCATCTGGTGTAGCACCTTTCACATCAGGAGAACCTCTCAAAGCGCTTCACAGAATTAATCGTAAAGTGTAGTGACTGCATTTTAGAGGTGACTGGAAACATAAATTGTGATTGTTTTTACTATGGTAGTACTGTATTCTCCAATTGATGAGGTACACAAGCCTTAGGGAATCTGAATCAGATCAGATATTGGCAATACTATTCCATTTATCGGTTTGAAGCTGAAACCCTCCTGGAATAAAAATAAACTTCTCACCCTCAGCACTACCACAAACAGCATCTGTTCAGTTTGCGCCAAGCTGAGCATTTTGCTTACGGTTGTGTAACGAATGGCAGTTCCAGGCAAGGCTGGGATAATATCCTCAGCCTGATTTG
Source organism: Callorhinchus milii (assembly GCF_018977255.1). NCBI lineage: Eukaryota > Metazoa > Chordata > Chondrichthyes > Chimaeriformes > Callorhinchidae > Callorhinchus > Callorhinchus milii. Next base: position 95,600,779 of record NW_024704742.1, read on the forward strand.
GAAGGTACACCTGGCCAGAGGCGTAATGAGATGCAGTTTTTTCACTCATTGCAATCATTCTGCTTTGTACTTTATGTAAACTAAATTGTCTCCGGAAAGGACAGAACATTCAAGTTTATGTCCTTGATGAAACTGCCAAAGCTGCTCCACGCTTACCTGGTAGGTAAGTAATGGAATTCATAGCAAATTACTACCCCCATGAGTTATTGTAGTCAATTAATGGGATGAGGAAGTACAGCTGCATATGTGATATTAGCAGCAGATGGTGGGAGGTGCAACATGACAAGAATTGATGCTTCCATTGAACTGTTTGTTCTTTCAGCAGTAATTTAGTTGCTTAAATGTAAAACCATCTCCTAACCGATCACACATACACACAGACTGGACGAGATACTGCAATGCTTCTTAAAACTAAAATTCTGCTCATGGTAAAATGTAAGTTTCAAAGGCAATTTTTTTAATAAGAACTTTTAAGCTATACCGAAAATAATGATTACAACTTTCACCTTGAGCAACTTGGCTTGCTCTAAGTGTAACTATCCTGGGGTTTCAACTACCAGGATGCCCTTCCTGCCTTAAACACCAGGAAAATAACATAACAGTTTGACACAGTGATCTGGGAAGTCTTGCACTCCCTCAGGAAATTCAGAAATAGCGATCTTCATTATAAAAATATATTTTGGCTTTTTCTGGGATTTGGCAAGCAGTCTATTTTGTCAAGCATGCAAAAACAATAATAGCAGCCCTTTGTACCGAGTAAACTGCTCCTTAAGGTGGGGCTACTCATGTTCGAGTTAATTGGTTTATGTACTTCCAGTATCCTGGCGATGTGCAGGTTTACTATTCTCCTGGGTTTACAGGTAATTGGCATTGACCTATTTCACAATGATTATAATATATATTCAGCACTGGGGTCTTTATTTTATCCCAGTCCATCCTGTGTACTATACAGGTGAATTATACCAAGAGGGAGTGATAATGAGTCCCTGGGGTTATTGAACTGCAGGATTATATCATCTGCATCTGAATAGATATATTATCTGCTAGAAATCCCATATCTTGCTTGGTATTCACTTATATTTCACCCCTAACATCAACATGATGGGTGGGGTCAGTGGGCAATTCTGTCAAGGACATCTTCTAGGTTTGAATGGCCAGAGGCTATTTGCTGAAATTGAGCTGGAGGAGAAATCAACTTGGTCCGTATCCAACTTTGAATATTTTAAACAAAGCATTTGATCTTATAAGATGTGATGCCACTCATCCCTGTTGAATACTTTGGATTTAGTGCCCACGCCAATGCTGTTCGATGAGCATTGGCAGATCTCCAATCCTTCACACAAGTTGCCATTCTTAATGTGAACTAGACAGTGAGTGTCAATGGCCTATTTGACCATGGGAACCCATTGATGGAGGTCTGCCAATTCCCCCTGTGGTCCTAAGACTGGGCACTGAGCATCAAGTGGATGCACATGTGTATTAATGAGGATCAGCACTGATCCTGAGGTCACAGTAACAAGTCACAAACTGTACCTGTGAATACATGCTCGTTCAAGCTTCGTAGCCAGATCTTCTAACAAATAAAATTGCACCTAGTCTCAGCTTGTCAGACCAATTTGTCTTAAAAGTTAAATTCATGCACAATTGTGGAAAATTCTTAAATTTAGCCCTAATTTGGAAGCTATTTTGCGGCAACTGGCATCAGTGCTACATAGGATAAAATGCTAAGTTCCTTTCTCAAACACTGCTATGAAATGATCCCTTACTGCAAAGTGATGATGCCACATGAGGATTTGGCTGTGATGGGTTCCCATGGACATGTAGGCCACTGACACTTGCTGTCTCGGGCTTCCATTAAGTTTGTGTGAGGTGCTGGAGGCCTGCCAATGCCGATGGAACTGAGCCTCAGCTTTCAAGAGAGGACAGAATAAAGCAAGAGGAAATTGTAGGAGGTGGGAAAAAACGATAATGAATATGATATCATCAGGGGAATTGATTTGAAGGAGTTACTGAGCCAGATAGTCTGTCAAGAGTGAGATTGATACAGTAAATCTTCAATGGGACATTTATATTGCAGAATACAGCACTTCATAGTGGGTTAAAATGGAACTGTCTATAACATCCTGAGACTGCTGGTCCAAAGCCCTGGCAACAACATTGAAACAACTGCACGTGCCTGAACCAAAGTGTACATCGCAGTTTCTAGGTCACGGATTACATTTTCTTCCCATGGATCTTCTTTGCACTCTGGGGAATGTCTTTACTCTCTGGGGTATGAATCAGCGACAGAAAATAACATGGCTGCCAGTGTACCTCGAGTCAGAGTCTGTTACTGTAGAGTTCTGAACTGTGACCGCTGAATCGGTAATAATAATATTAATAATATTGAGCCTTATATAAACACACAAGTCGCTGGGAACACGCAGCAGGTCAGGCAGCATCTATGGAGAGAGGAAAATGAGTTAACAATTCTGACGAAAGCTCATAGACCTGAAATGTTAACTTATTTTCCTCTCCTAGATGCTGCCTGACCTGCTGTATGTTCTCAGCGACTTCTGTGTTTATACCAGATTTCCAGCATCTGCAGCAATTTTTTTTAAATAATCCTTATGTTTGGTATAGTGCCTTACCCATCAGGAAGACGTCCCAAAGCACTTAACAGGATATACTGTAAAGTGCAGTGACTATATATTTTGCAGGGGAAAGCAGCAGCCAATTTGTGCACAGCAATGAAGTGAATAACCAATTTTAATTGGGCAATTGTTGGTCATAATACAGGGGAAACTCCCTTCACTTGGGAGTAAAGACAACTTGGGATATAACTGGAGGTAACTGTGCAGCTTGACTCACATTGTGGCTCAGTCACTAAAGGTTATATAAACATGGCACGTAACTCAAAGGTGCTTCAACAGTATTGTCATGTTAATTGCATGTCCCTCTGTATATTCAGCCTCTGGCTGCAATCTGAGCAAGTGCAGCCCAAGCCTACACATGTAACAATCTCACAGTCTCCGAGTCTTTGTTCCTTCGCTGGCATGGAATACTATTAGGTATATCCTACCAATGAGAAGATAGTGCCAATCATCACAGAAGCCCCTGGAACTTTTCTTTTAAAAAGCTTGATGGAAAACAATTTTTTTTCTAAAATGTACACTTTCAAAATTGTGCCAATGTGACCCAAAGCTTCTTGACCTTGATCCCAGGACTGATACAATGCAAAGCTCTTCCTTCCAACCACTATCTCACGTCTGATGAATGTCAAGCTCCAACCTCCTGACCCCTATCGCCAAACATGACATAGCTTGAGCTGGTGTTTCAGAAATTAGTTATTTCTATCTGTCTTTTCAGGGAATACAACCTGCCTGAAAGTTCTGCACCCCTGCCCAGTGAGTGGGGGGTGGGAAGGAAAATGGGTGGGGTAAAGTTATACCTATTAGAAGCACCTTACCAACTCTTCCACCTACAGTGTGTTGGAAAACCTTGAGATAACTAAAGTGATGGAGCAGGAAGAGCCCAGGTATTTAAACAGCAACTACCCCGAGGTGATTTCTTTGTCCTTTCATCAGAGGATCAAAATGATCTTCAGTCATCCACTCCCACTGCATAAAATGAGACTTGCTGGCCCATCTGTTTCACTCTGGTGTAGCCCTAATGAGGCATAGAAACAAATTCATCACATATCGTGAATCGCATCCTCAGATGTTTTAATCAAGCGCAAAGGTTGTTTCGAGCAGGGTTAATGCTTTTAACAGATTGAACTGTACGAAGGCAAAATTAAATCAACAGTGCATCAATCTAATAATGCATGTGTATTGTTCGCTAATGGTGTGCTGAACACACTGTGTGCCCCTGTGGGGAAGGTACAGGGACTGATGGAGTGTGACTGGCAGGGCACCCCAAAGCTCCATTGATGGAATGGTGGTCAAGCTCGAGAGAAGGCTGCTGTGAATCATTTGCAAACTTATTCTGCCTCACAGAGACTGTAGCCTGCAATCACTTACAATCATCTGCATGTCACATGGCAGACTGAGAAGCGCTTTCATTTTATGCTTCTTTAAATTGTCCCTTTTTAATGTGTGCACATATGATGAATTTCAGGAAATTATTTTTGGGAGAGTTTTTATTTTCATTTTGCCTACAAAATACACAGTCTCTACATTTTAAAGTGTATCCTTTCCCGATGTGAAAGGTGCTATACCAAATGCAAGGAATATTATTATTTTTCATTCCTACAGTGTCATTACAATCATTGAAGAACGAGCTAGAATAAAGATATGACAGTAATAAATAATAATCCTTACATTTGACATAGTGCCTTACAAGTCTGGAAGACATCTCAAAGCGCTTCACAGGATTTCTTAGGCAGCATTTTGCTGACAAAATATACAGTCAAATCACTTACAGTATTTTCTGTGACGCTCTTTGAGACATCTTGAAGACTTGATAAAGTGCTCAACCAAAGGCAAGGATTATTATTTGCTGTAAAGTGTAGTGACTGTGTATTTTTTAGGCAAATGTCACAGCCAATTTGAATATATTAATCCCCGCAAATAGCTGTGAAATGAATGACCAATTTTATTTTGGGCTATTGTTGGCCAGGACACCAGGAGAAACTCCCTTCTGTTTTTAAATAGTGCCGTGAGAGCTTTAACGTCCACCTAAACAGGTGGATGGGCTCTCGGTTTAATGTTTCATCCAACAGTGCAGAACTCCCCCAACAATGCAGAGCTCCACCGACAATGCAGAGCTCCACCAACAATGCAGAGGTCCACCAACAACGCAGAACTCCCCCAGCACTACACTGGCAAGTCAGCCTCGACCAGGAGATCAAAGCCCAGACAAGGGCTATATCATTTTGACTCAGAGCCAAAAGTGCTATCAAACCGAGTCAGGCAAACAATTATTGGAATGTGCTTTGAAAAGCATTCACGTTATACGCACAACAAAAATATGGGTTCTTTCTTTCTTTCTTTCCTTAATGAGTTTAAAATTGATTGCTCCAATTTTTAATGAATGGTAAATACAAAGATTTCTGCATCTTTAGTTATATATGATCACCCATCTAGGTTTTATTTTACCCTCCAACATTATTCTCTCTTCTCTTGGGAGGGTTCTGACTCATGCTGACATATGGTTGCAGCTGCTTTCAGGTGCCCTGCCCAAGGGGCCATTCTTCATCTGTGAGTTCAGGCAGTGTCAGCAGCCTATTTCACAGTGGAGGGAATCCCAGCAGAGCCTGATCATGTCTTCACTAGATATCTCAACATGTGCATTTTTCAACAGGGGCTGCTGAGCAGTGATCTGGAGCATGCCCTCCTCTAACCCAGGCAGGAGCATACATCTTTTACTTATTACCTTTGTGGGAGGGAGAGGTAAGTATTTGTGGAATACTGACTAATGCAGGTGCAATCCAAAAAGGGAATGTTTGTTCAATTTTGCTGTGTTTTTTGAAATGGATGTGGGAGACACATTCTTATAATAGTTGTGCGTGTTTGTGATTTTACAAAGGGTCGATTGCAACACAGCTTTATGAAGGCATGTGAGTATTTTGCTTCCTATGGATTCCCACACAACACGGCAATTCTTGATTCTTTTCGGTATTTACTGTGGTTTCCAGTGAGGGAGCAAAGGTCAGAGAGCAGAGTGCAGAGCGCTGGTTTGGTGCAGCTTGGCTCAACTGATAGCAGTCTGAACTCAGGGTCAGAAGGTCATAGATTCAGGCCCCCAGGGATTTTAACTGATAGTCTGGACTGGTACTTTAGTGCAGTAATGGGAGTGATTGCTGCATTTTGGAGGTGCTGTCTTTGGATGAGACATTAAGCTGAGGGCCCATTTACTTCTTCTTCAGATGGGTGTTAAAGATCACACAGCAGAATTCGAAAAGAGATGGACTCAACGAGGTAGGGCTTTATAATAATAATAATCCTTGCACCTTTCACTTTGTCGAGATGTCTCAAAGTGCTTCACAGGATGTGTGTGTGAATGAGTAGAACAGGCTTACTATAGATCTCAGGAAATCATGATTACTTGTTGCTCCATCCATGCTTCCTGGGTACAGTCTTGGACTCATTCATGAAAATCAACACAAAGAAAGATGGCGTGAAGCCTGAACCACAAAGAAGAGATGTGAAGACAGATGTGAAGAGCAGTTAAAGTAAAAGACATTGAGCACTGTCATTTTATAGAATATAAATGTTCAGAATCCATTAAAAAATGCATAAAAATATGTTCACATCACACGTAACTTAATTTATAACTTAATTAACAATTTGGCACTGTTGGCGGCAGAAGCACTAATACTGATTCATCGAATGTCCCCGGGTTTGCATTTGTGATGCAGTTACAATCCTGAAATTCCAAGCCGTGCAACAAAAATTGCACAAATGATATTTTCAAACCTCTGGGTCTATTTCTGCACAAAATCTGCTCTCTCTGTGCCGCAAGCGCTGTTTACAAACCAAATATTTGCTGTAGATTGCTGAGGTGGGACAAAATGAATTAAACAGATTTTAAAGTCCTCTCAAGTTATTAGGTATAAGCAGGGAACAGAATTGCCTGGATTACTAACATTCCTAGGTTACATTGTCCCATCTGTTGTGAAGATCACACAGCTGTTATCTCTTGTTTAGAGTATACTATTCCCTTGGAATATGCAGCAAAATAAATCCCGAAAACACTTCAGTGCGAATTGCACAATTTGATTGTAAGAGACTACTGTTTCTCATTGTCTCTTACAATGACACTGTGTGACACTGGCTGCTGTCCAAGCAAACTGACCTGTCATTGCAGAATGCACCACTGCCTTACACTCACTGCTCAATGGGACTGTCCTAAACTCTTCGTCAAGTTTAACCTAGCACTTGTACATAAAGAGCTGTGCTTGCAGCTGTGAATCAATAGTGCTAGTCAAAACCATAGTTGAGTGGGTTGTGCAGGAAGTTAATTGGTGTTATGGAAGTGTAACTGATATGTGAATCACTAACATGATGCATGTGAAGCACTAATGTGTTAAGACTGCTAATAGATAATGATTAGCAGTTTGTGTTCACAATGTTGATAAAGTAGCAGGGTTTCAATGCTGCTGATCAATGTGTTTTCTACCTTGGCTTGTAATTGGGGCTGAACCTTGATGATTTTCACGTCAAAAGGATGTCCCAAAGAGCTTCACAGGATATACTGAAAAGTGCAGTGAATATGGTGTTTTATGGGCGAATATGGCAACCAATTTGTGCAAATCAATGTCCCACAAACATAATAATAATAATAATAATAATCCTTGCATTTGATATAGCGCTTTTCACGTCGGGAGGACGTCCCAAAGCGCTTCACAGAACACACTGTAAAGTGAATTGACTGTATATTTGTGGGCGAACGCGGCAGCCAATTGCGCACAGCAATGTCCCACAAACAGTCGTAGATTGAAAATGACCAATTTATTATTGTTTTTGTTTTTTGGAGGGATTATTATTAGGCGTGTGGAGTAAGGAAACTTGCCCAAGGTTTCGCCCTGCCTGGAATTGAACTCAGGTCTCTTGCTTGCAAAGCGAGTGCTCTAACCACTGAGCTACAGGACTCCACAATTGACCAATAATGACCAATTTTATTTGGGGAGATTTTGAGCTAGGGTGTTTACCTAGCAGTATGTAAGATCCAGGTTGTTAGTCGATTGGCGGATCACTTTCCAGGGGTAATAATCCCTTTATAAAAATAAAACTAATGATAATAATAATTTGGTCACTCAATCCACAACTGTTTGTGGGACACTGCTGTACACAATTGGCTGCTGCGTTTTTCCCATAAAATATACAGTCAATTCACTTTACAGAATATTCCGTGAAGCAACGCGATAAGACGCCTCAACAACGTGATATGACACTATATCACATGCAAGGATTAATGTTATTACTTTCGAGTTCCAAGTCCCGACGTGGACTTTGAACCAACAAACTTCTAACTCAAAGGTGCGAGTGCTACCAATTTAGCCAGCGATGCACAAATTAAAAAATTCACTGTTGGAACCTTACATTTTAAGACAAAAAGCTCTTACAAGCTAAGGCTGTGTGGAATTTCATGCATATAAATCCCATGGGGAAGAGGGAGTGAGGCTAATACATCAGCATGGACAAGATGGAGCAATGATTGAAAAAAGCTGCACAGTGGCAAGGATTTCACAGTGTTTATCATTGGCTGAAATGAGTGAAGCTTTCTATTTTTATTTGAAGAAACATGTTTTTCAAAGCTGAGAATAAGTTAAAAAGTCAGCTCTGTAATGTTATGATTCTTGTAAATAAAGCATGCCTGTGTGTGTGGGGGGGGGGAGGGGCTGGTGGCAGGAGGACAAGAAGTGATGAGACTCACTGGTGGACAGCGGGTGTTGGGATGGCCGTGTGAACAGGTCGTTTGTCTATCCCTGGGAAAGGGGCCATCAAACTTGATGCAGTGCCATCTGGCAGGTAAGAGCCACTTCCAGTTAGTTTAGATTAATCTGAGTTGCTTGACATCACCCTTTGCTGGCTCGTGTGCTGTGCCCAGAATCCACAGTCGGGGCTACAGCTCTAGCCCAGGACCTGTCTCAGTGGCAACTCCTGTTTATTTGCTGCTTGTGACAGCTGAGCTTGCCCTCAGTACGTTAACACTGATATGAATTACTTTCAGTGAAATCACTTAACCTTATGTTTCTCTGTGTGCAGTTGCAAAGTAGCTCATTGATTTTTGAAGATCTGATGGGAAGTGCGCTGCCAACAGTCCTCAGCTCAAAGTGAGGACAGGTATGGGATAAGTGTGACTTTCTATCAGTGTGTCCTGGGGAATGATTGATTCAGTGAGGTGAACTCAGCCTTGAAGGACTGCAGTCTCAGTGAGCGACAGAATGTTTTGGTTTTCGTGTGATATTGTAGGTCATTTTTATTTTTTATTCTTTTTCCAATTTCTTCTTTTAAAGGAGGCAACTTGTCCTGGGTGTGCATCTACCATACCTATCGCAAGAGGTTGTCGATGGTGCGTGAGCCGGGACAGTATCATCAGGCTGTTTGACTGCAGGGGAAGAGGGACATCACAGTCAAGCAAGATCTGGCTCTCATTTGGCACTAAGTTCAGTGTAGCAAATGCTTCTTCCTCCTCCACATCCCTGTGTTCTGACACAGAGTCAAATGATGAACCTTCCTGCTCTATGTGACTCAGTCCTACACCTGGTGCTGCATTTAACCACTGAGCCATGTACAAGAGACCCCAGGCGTTCTTTAAATAATCAAAAAGCTGAGCGCTGAACTCTGAAATTAGGGCATGAGACAAAGAGATAAAAATTGGGTTGGCGCGGACAAATTGTGGTGATTGGTAGTTTTGCCCCAGTAGGATGGTGCTTGTATCAAGTGTCAAAGTGATTATGTCAGTGGAGTTGTGTTACTGGCACAAATCGCCGAGAGGTCCATTACGGGACAAAGGCACAAGATTGAAAGCAGAACAAAGTGAAGTCGTTGCAAGGCCAACATTCAGCCTGTGATGATGAGATGCAGGCGCCATATAATTAGTCAATAAAATGTTGAACTACCCCCTGATGATTACTACATTTTTGAACTTTTCATGACTCTGGGAACGGTTTGCTCTGGTTATATAACCGCACCCCAGGGCGAGTGTAATGCTTATTTGTTTGTCTTTTTTGTGGGATACATTCCTCATGATTCTGCAGGCCGAGTCCTCAGGCCTCTGCCAATGGAACAAATCTTGTTTAAAAAATTTTGGTCGGCAAGAATTCCTGCCCAATGTCGAGAGACAGGAGGGTTTGCACAAGTGTGCGCAAGTAAGCTTTTGCCTCAATTATCCTTTCTGAGTCAACTATTGGAGAGCAAGTGGGGATGTGTGAAATGGTTTTCATTTGTCAGACTTATTATCTCCAGAGCAGCCTGCTCTGATAGTGTGAACTTTGCTTTGTCAGTTGAAGACTGTTTGCACCGGATAGTTTGTGTAACTCCCTCCTGTTGATTTAGGCAGACTCTGCTTGCAGTCTGCCTGTTGCCAGACAAGAACAGTTCAACTAGGGCCCTGGCATATAGAAAGAGAAACAAGCAGCTCAAAAACCAAATGGTTTCCTCCAACGGGGCAATAGGATACACACTGCAAATATTATTCCCAAAATTCGGATTTGATATAGGAATGATTGACGTCAGTTTTTAAAATCCTTTCCAAACTCTACCTCATTGTACAAACGTGCATTTCGAGAGCGCTCTGTTCTCTGGAAGCAAGATGGAAATACCAACAATTTCTCTACTGGTGCTGGCTGCTCTCTGGTGCCTTGCTCAAGTTGCCATTCTTCATGCGTGAACCTTGAGAATGAATACTGACAGGCTTTGTGACTATGGGGAGAGATCCTGCCCTTGCCTGCTGTGTGCTTTCAAACAGGACTCCATGGATAGTGATGACTCATGAGGAGCAGATACAAAGATTGATTTTTCTTCCATTTCCCAACCCCAGGGGCCAATTGCAGTTCCTGGCTAAAGTCCACTCACTCAGCACAGACCAGGGATTGAACCTGAGGCTTTCCCACTCTGTACATTTTAGGTTCACACCAGGCTGTAGCTATGTCACTTGAGTCACTGTTTATACTCAGTGAAGCTCCCAATATAACATAGTATTGGGAACCCATAAAATATTAACCTGTGCTGTAGCGAGGCGCAATAGTGGATTTGATTGCAAGCGCACGGCTGGCCGGCTTACTCCCTGTTACAACAACAACAACAACAACAAGATTCCATTTATAGAGCGCCTTTCACGTCGGGAGGACGTCCCAAGGCGCTGTACAGTTGGGTCAGGACCCGAGCAGGGGGGAAATGGTCAGGGTGAGGGGAGGGAAGGGAGGGAGCGAGGAGGGGGTAGAGAGTCGAGAGGGGAGCTGAAGGCACGGTCAAAGAGAAAGGTCTTGAGATCGGCCTTGAAGGAGGAAAGGTAGGAGGCAAGGCGAAGGCACTGGGGGATAGAGTTCCAGAGCCTAGGGGCTGAGAGGCTGAAGGCCCGGCCACCGATGGTAGGGCGGTTGGGGCGGGGGATGTGGAGCAGACCGGAGCCAGAGGAACGGAGAGTACGGGCAGGTAGGTAGGGGGATAGTAGGTCGGAGATGTAGGAGGGAGCAAGGCCGTGAATGGCCTTGTAGGTGAGGATGAGGATCTTGAAATCGATCCTCTGGGGGATGGGGAGCCAGTGGAGGCGAGCGAGGGTGGGAGTGATGTGTTCCCAAAGCCTGGTGCGGGACAGTACACGAGCTGCAGAGTTCTGAATGACCTGCAGCTTGTGGAAGGAGGTGCCGGGAAGGCCGGCGAGGAGAGAGTTCCCATAGTCCAGCCTTGAGGTGATAAAGGCGTGGACCAGAGTTTCAGCAGCGTGAGGGGTGAGGTAGTGCCGTAGTCTGGTGATATTCCGGAGGTGATGGAAGGCGGTGCCAGTTGTGGTGCAGATATGAGGGAGAAACGACAGCTCAGGGTCGAACAGAACCCTGAGGTTCCTGACTGGCTTTGAGAGGTGGAGAGTGCAGCCTTGGATGCTGATGCTGTCAGCGCCTGAGGTGCGGTGGCGTTGACGCGAGCCAATCAGGAGGGCCTCAGTTTTGCGCACGTTGAGCTGAAGAAAGTTGTCTCTCGTCCAGGACTTGATGTCGGACAGGCAGGCTATCAGGACATCGGTGGTCGTGGAGTTGAGGGTAGAGGAGGAAAGGTAGAGTTGGGTGTCATCCGCATACATGTGGAAGTTAACCCCATGTCTGCAGATGATGTCACCAAGGGGGAGCATATAGAGGGTGAAGAGGAGGGGACCGAGGACAGAGCCTTGAGGGACACGGCACGAGACAGTGCGGGGGGTGGAGGAAAAACCATTCGTGGAAACAAAGTGAAGAGGGTGGGAGAAGTACGACCTAAACCACTCAAGGACAGGGCCTTGAAGGTTGAGGTGGGAGTACAAGTGGTGGAGGAGGATAGCATGGTCGACCGTATCGAATGCTGCCGATAGGTCGAGGAGGACGAGGAGGCAGAGGGAGCCCTGGTCACAGATGGTCAGGATGTCATTGGTGACCTTGACCAGGGCAGTTTCTGTACTATGGGCAGCACGGAAACCCGACTGAAGCGGTTCGAATAGTGAATGGTTGGAGAGGAAAGAGTGCAGCTGGGAGGCGACAACTCGTTCCAGGACCTTGGACAGAAAAGGGAGGTTGGAGATGGGCCGGTAGCTTGATAGATGCAAGATGTTTCCTGGGTAAAAAATTAAAACATTAAAAAATGGCCAACTAGTGTGGTATTGGGTCATTGCCAACATTGCTTTCTGTTTGCAGGAAATGATGCTGGTGGCAACCTGATGTCATGGAAGTCTGCCTTTATTTCACAGCAAGAGGTTAAATGGCCAACTTCTGGGTTATTAGGACACCACTGACATCACTTCATGCTTAATGTGTTGTGCAGCAAAGGAGGAAGTGACCCATTTTAGCTTCTCACTGTAAATGACAATATAAAGTTTCCACCAGCATCACTTGCTGCCAGTTGGACAAACTGCTCAACAGAAGTGCAATAAAATATTCAATTTTGTACTTCCTACTTTCCCTATTCTTGCTTTCCAATTGATACTTCCTTAAGCTCGTCTAGCCCATAGATTCTTTCAGAACAATTATGAGTAAATGCGCAGTTTCTAAAAGAAATCCAGGGAACCTTTGACAAAAGTATCAAATAAAATCTAAGCAATCTGTTAAATTAGGTAATCTGTCGAATACCTAAATTAATAATTAATTACTTGCCTTGGAGGTGTTGCAGCGTAAATTTACCAGGGATGAAGGGGATGAGTTACGAGGATAGGCTGAGCAATTTGGGCCTATATTCTCTAGAATATAGAAGAATTAGAGGGGATCTTATAGAAACCTCGAAGGGCCGAACGGCCTACTCCTGCTCCTACATGTTATGTTATAATTGGGCTTCCTCCTGCAATGACCTATCCTCCTCGGTCACTCTTCTCCACAGCTCCCTCTGCTCCACTCTCGATTCCCTTGCTCCCTCACTTCCCGAACCGTCTCCTACTCATGAAAGTCACCATGGTACACCAGCCACCTCTGCTCCCTTAAAGCACAGATGCGTGCTGCGGAATGCACTTGGATTAAATCAAACTTAACGGTCCATCGGCAGATCTGGCTGGACCTTATCAAATCTTACCGCACTGTCCTCACCTCCGCTAAATCGTCATTCTACTCCAAGAAAATCTTGGAGGCCAAGGACAACCCCAGCTTCCTCTTCTCCATCTCCAACTGGGTCCTCCTCCCGCCCTCTCACTCCTCGCCCATCCTCACCTCCAATACCAACTGCGAGGTGATGCTGGACTTCTTTGAATCCAAAGTCGAGGCGACGCCTCTGCCCTTCTCTCTACTACCCCCTCCCAATCTTCCCCTCACACCCCAGGCCCTACCCATCACTCCCTCCACACCTTTGAACCTGTCTCCTACTCCTCTCTAACCACCACTATAACCCCCAAGAAACCGACCACCTGCTCCCTTGACCCCATCCCTACCCCTCTCCTTACCTCCCAGCTCCACCTCCTTGCCCTTCTACTCACAGACATCATAAACCTTTCCCTGTCCACTGATACCATTCCCATCCCTTTAAAAAGTCCATCATCACTCCTATCCTTAAAATATCCTCCTTGTACCCATCCCTGCTCGCAAACTATTGCCCCATCTCCAACCTCCCTTTCCTCTACGAGGTCCTGGAGTGAGTTGTTGCTTCCCAGCTTCACTCCTTCCTCTCCCACCACTCCGTTCATAAACCCCTCCAATCGGGTTTCTGTGCCGCCCACAGCATAGAAACAGCTCTGGTCAAAGTGACAAATGACATTCTGTCTATCTGCGACCAGGGCTCCCTCTGCCTCCTCATCCTCCCACCTCTCTGCTGCCTTTGACACCATTGACCACTCTATCTTCATCTACCGCCCATACCCCATCTCAAGACCCTCCGCTTCGACCGTGTTTTCGATCTACCTGGTTCCCCCCCCACCTCCATCCTCCCCAATCCCAACCCCCAGGTCGGATCCAAAACACTGACTGTCCTCCCGATGTGAAAAGTGCTATAGAAATGTAACTTTGTTGTTGTTGATTAGGGTAATTCTCTGGAATCCCTGAAAGCCTCTCCGACTTGCTCTTTTCCTCCTATCTTTCAAGGCATGTATCAAAACTAACCTCTTAGACCCCGCTTTCAATCATCATTTCCCGTGTCAACTCTTCGGCTCGCTCCCCCAGCTCAGGTTCCCATCCAGCTTTATGAAGCGCTTTGAGACATTCTCCAACATGAAAGGTGCTATATAAATGTAAATTGTATTGTATTCCGATTTCTCATTTGTAAAATTCATGGGATTATTGCGGGCAGTATTCACTATCATGTCTGAAAATTATTTGAATTTGTACATCATAGTAAGTTAACATCTTGAGAGTGCTTGTTAAACAATAATCCTTGTATTTGCATATTCTTTCATCACGCAGCCAATTTGGATACACAATATTTCACCTTGAAGTGAATGGCCAATTTATCTGGGGGTTTGTTGCCTGAGACACTGGGAGAAACTCCCTTCTCTTTTCTAATAGTGCCATGGGATCTATACCATTCACCTGAACAAGCAAATGGGACTGCTTTTATTTTGCTTCACCCAATGTACAACGTTTACAACAGAGCAGCACTCTACCAGCCCTTAAATTGGAGTATCACCTTAGCTTGTGAGCCCCAAATCCTGACATGGGGCTCAAACCCTTCTGACTATGGGGTGAGAGTGTTACCAATTGAAGGGGAATGTCTAGGAATTTTTAAGAAACAGCGAGCAACAGTCCATTTCAGAAACACTTGGTTTCAGACGCAACCACTGGAAAACATTTGTGCTTTATTTTTATTTGTGAAACTATAATAATGAAAAGCAGATGTATTATAATTTTATAACATTATGTTGGCCATCTTGTTATTGTGCCTCTTATATAAACATGATCAAATGTCTTGGAAGATTCTTCAGCAATGACGACAATGCCCCTGCAGTAATAAAACAAGTCTGTTATTTCTGCAGTGGGGACTTGATGCCCCACACTTTCTTTTGTGGTGGGGGTGGGGTGGGGGGGTGGGGGGGGTAAGGTAGGCCTGATTCAGACCGAGCTTTCATCTCCACTAAAAATAAAACAAAATTCAATACATTTAGGAAAAGGTCATGTCTACATGCTAAAGACAAAACAAATGCCTGGTTGCCTTCAACTTTAGAGGGCAGTGCTGTCCAACAATTCTGCGTCTCTACACTATAAGAACTTGCAACAGTGTTGTTGAGCTCTGAATCCACCCCTACACCCTTCATGTGCAAAGGCACCGGATCAGTAAATCAACATCAGGAGATTTTCTTTTGTTCTTAAGAAAAAACAAAAAATATTTCTCAAGTTACAATCTAAATGGGATTGCCGTGAAAAATAAATCAGGACTTTGAATACAGGCATTGACTTTAATGTGAGCTTGGGACAATGACACAATTCATAAGATTTTACATTATGTACCAGGTGCCATTACAGACGTAATAACGTTGAGTATTTTATAGTGGACAACAGAAGAAACAATAAGGGGCCAGGGGTTATTCTGCTCCGTGCTCTCGTGTTGCACATTCACAGTTGTGGTCTAAGCATATTCTCCAATAAATTTTGCCAATTTGTTCCCGTACACTTATAACTCTAATGCAATTTTTAAAGCATTTCATTTTATGACTAAGGCTTCAAATTCGTCCTTGTTTCTCTTGCTGAGTTGCTCCCCAGTGCTTCAAATGTGCCATTGAAGATAAGGTGACTCGAACTACTGTGCATACAATATTCCAAATGTGATGTCTATTGAAAGCAGGAATAACCTCTTCCAGCTTAAAGACATTTTGAACAAGATGTCAGATGAAAAGACTAACAAATGAATGTATGAATCATGAATTCAGAGCTTTATATGATCCAGGTCTTTTAACTCTAAAAACACAGAACTGAAGGATATATGTTTGAAATTAACAGAAATTACAGCAATTTATATATGGATAGACTCCTAACACAACTAATAGATATTGTATCAATAAGTGCCATTTTCAAATATCCTCTTAAGAGCAGCAGTGAAATAGAAATAGATACAGAATAATACGACCAAATATTCCACATGAGGCCACAGGAAACTTTCATACTGACGGCAGCAAAACAAATTAAATCCAAACTCTTGATAATAAAATGTACAAATGTATCAGTTTACCAAACTTAAAGTGTACAACTCAAACCCTTTTATTTCACATACAAGCAGTGAGCTTCCAACCTTCCTGTAAAGGTTATGAAGAAGAGCATTAGCAGTATCCATGAACATATGCACTTCATAAAGTTATCTGGGATTTAATAAAGAAGCAGCACCCGCTGCCTTCAGGCATCATGCTCTTCAGAATTATCTTCAGTACATTTAAATGGAAGGCAGTCATATCACTGTCAGGTTTGTAGGCAGATAAAATAATGTCAGGGTCCCCATCTTCATTTGGGAACTTTGAAATTTACCTGTTGTTAATCTATGTCTTATCATCATGACTCCAGTCAACTTGACTGCTATTAATAGGTAATGTGATCACAACAAACGGAGCCTACCTCATGTTTTTGAAACATAATTTAATGTAGGACTTTCTATTATTTTACGTACAGCATTAGTCCTAAACAAAAATGGGATGGGATGGGCAGGGCAGGACGGGGGAGAATATGTGATATGTGATATGTAATAAATATCCCGTAACATGCATTTTCCACCCTGTAAGTTTTGAAAATGACACCGTCAACTTAATCTGAAACTTCAGCTGAGATATTTTTATTTTATTTAAAGAATTACACTAACTGTATTGGGTGCAGAAGTTCAGTATAGGAGGTAATTTAAGCAATAAATGGTTAGTAACATTTGACAGGTATTTAGAACCTGTAGGAGATGCAGCTGATATATCAGCTAGCTCTGGGGAACTGTTAATCATTCACAGTTTTCTCAGATTTAATTTGTGATGAAAAATGAAGCATAGGCAGACATCAAAACGCTTCTCAAGATGACGGATTTCTCCTTATTTTTCATGCACCAGTAGCGCTCTCTAATGCACCATGTTTAGCATAAGGTTTCCTGTGTAAAATACCCACTCCAGCACACTTCATTAAAAGACATTTTGCATAGGCCTCAAAAACAGCCTAATGACTGACAAAAACATTTTGTTTTGCCAGCTTTATCCTCATTTAGGAATTCTTCTTGTTGAAAATGTGAATGAATAATATTCCGCTTTATAATGCAGATTGTCAATGTCACTATAATTAACTACATGGAGAATATCTAACCAATGTACCAATAAAGGTGTTTTTTCCAGTCTGACATTAGAATTTCTATGTTATGTGTTAAGTCTACATGATATCATTACTAAGTACTGTGTAATTCTGCAGATTAAAAGGTCTCACATGCACTGTTTATATGTTACAAACTAGGGTGTCAGCCAGGCTCAGTTGGGAGCACACCCACCTCTGAGTAAGAAAGTTTGGGTTCAAGTCTCATGGCGGGACTCTGAACTCACAGTCTAGGCTGACACTCCAATGCAGTGCTTGGATGTGCTATATTGTTGGAGGTGCCATTTTTTGTATGAGGCAATAAAGTGAGTTCCCGCTTACTTGTTCAGGTGCATATTAAAGATTCCATGGCAGTAATTTAAAAAAGGTAGTTTTTGGCACCTTGGCAGGCTACACTAACCAAAGCACTTTTACACTTGTTTATGTGTCAGCCCAGAATTGGCAGAATTCAGACTTATTGGCTTCCAACAAGGGCTTTAGAAGCTGAATTGGCTTTCTAGTGTTTCTTTTGCCAAACGTTTAATCCATTAAATGTGAGGTAGGCAAAAAAGGTTGGATGAGAAGCAAATTATAGTATTTCATAATTTTGTACCCTCTTTTCTAAATATTTGCTGCCAACAGCAAACTGCACAGACCAGCTTCTGGAGTTAAGAGCTTTAACTCTTCTGGCACACTTTCAGTGTTTGTCATTGTTTTACATCGTAACCTTTTCAGGTTTGGAGTGGAAAGCATTGTTCATTTTATTAGAGAGGTCTCATACAACAGTAGTTTTTGAGTACTGTTTTCTAAACATTTGCTTTCTGAGCCTTTTTATTGCCATGCAGACTAATCAGAAAGAGCTTTTCAGTTGCTGCCACTGTGTTCCAAAATATGGAGACAATGTAAAAGCAGTAGAAACTCGAAATGACCTCCAGTTTGATACTGCATTTACATTGCAGCTCTGAATCTTTAGAGCTCCAATGTAAAGTGGCATAAATGAACAAACTGTACCGTAAACCTGCCAGTTTAAAGTCATCTAAGTGTCTAATTACAGTAACTTTTCTTTTGTAGTCATTAATCAACCTTTACACAATGTTCTGTCAGCCGTGACCTGACAGCATTTTACTGTTGCTATAGAGACACAAACTTAATAGGGATATTGTTCCTATTCTCTGGGTGGTCTATGTCTTGTTGAAATCTGATGACAGAAACCCCAGATTTAAAACTTTCAACTTCCATTTGGCACGCCAGACACAAAGACAGTTTAATCATAAACATCCTACTTTACATTTCCATTTTTAATGGAAGTACTGTAAAACAACAACTACTGGCACTTATATAGTGCAGTCCTGTAGCGTAGTGGTTGGAGCACTCTTAAGAGGAAGTGAGAAGACTTGAGTTTGATTTCTGGGCAGGGCCAACGTTAGGCAAGTTTCCTTACTCCACTCACCTATGTTTACCTCACAGTAAGTAGAAACCCAATAGTTAGTCGATTGGTGGATCACTTTTCCCAGGGTAATAATTCCTTAAAAAAAGACATAATGGCTGTTTGTGGGACACTGTTGTGCACAATTGGCTTCCATGTTTCGCCCACAAAATATACAATCAATTCACTTTACAGTATATTCTGTGAGGCACTTCCAGACGTCTCAAAGAGGTGATAAGGCACTATATCAAATGCAAAGATTATCATATAGTGCATTTCACATAGGAAAATAGGTAAAAATGATCCCAGTGACAAAATTGGAGCCCAATCAGGGTAGAAGTTAGGAGGATAGGAGGCTCAGTCAAAGAGTTAGGCTTGTAGAAAGGATTTGAAATTGGAGCGGGAAGGTGCAAAGTGCAGATCTTTAGGGAGAGTTTTGGAGAGTAGGAGCAAAGTCGGCAAAGGCTCACTTAATAATGATGGGGCTGAAGGGTAGGATCTCAAGCCTGAATTATCAATGTGGAGGGAGTGGCATGTAGTAAGAACTCAGGACAGGTAGGGTACAGGCATGTAACAGAGGGTCAGAACTTAAAGTCCTGCGAGGGAAGATGGAGCTAGTAAATCCTGGCAAAGATGTGGTTGGTGGACTTATGGAACTTGGTACAGAAAATGATATGGATTGCAGAGTTCTGGGTGAACTGGAGCTTGGGGAAGATGGAACTGGGAAGGCCAGAAAGGAGGGCATTGGAGAAATCAAGTCTGGAAATGATGAAAGTCCGTATCTCACACCCACAGCAGCCGAAACCCTCGTTCACGCCTTTGTCACTTCCACTTTTCAAATGCTCTCCTTGCTGGTCTCTCCAGTACCACCATACACAAAATTCAATAAATTCAGAACTCTGATGCCTGGATACTAAACCGCACAAAACTCCAGACCTCCATCACAACAGTCCTTGCCAGGCTGCCTCCCAATTACCGAACAGATCGACTTCAAAATCCTTCCTCCATCGTTCCCTATGCACCACCATCGGCGGCCGTGCTTTCAGCCACTACGCCCCAAAGCTGAACTGCTTCCCTCAATCCCTCCACCTTACCCCACCCTCCCCACTTTCAAATCCTGCCTAAAGACCTTCGTTTTTGATCGTGCTTATGGTCATCTTCCTCCTCCTTCTTCCCCTGGCTCGGGGTCAGACTCCATCACCGTCAAGCGCGTGAAGGGCGCTATATAAATGCAAGTTGTTGTTGAACGTGTGAATGATGATTTGGGATGTGTTGGGGTGAGATAGGGATGGAGGGGGAGGGGCAATGTAGCAGAGTACTAATTTGCACATTGTTTGAAGAATGTACAGTACACTATTTTTATAACCTTGCCTGGTTATAGTAAGAAGATCTGCACTCTACTCTCACTCTCCTCTGATTAATGGGAGGTCCTCTCATGCCATCTATAAGATGCAGTAATAGAAAGCTTTCTAGTCTCCAGAGCTGTAAGTGAATCTCCTAGGCTCCAAAGTAAGCTTTACTGCAACATGAAGGTAGCCAGGAGATATAAATATTCTGAGGTGAATGGTTTTATATTAAAGTGCTAATTTTATTTCAGGAATGAGATTTTGAATTAATTTAAGCTTCTCAGTTACATTTGACTTTGATTTAAGAACAATGATGGCAGATATGCCAAGGCAGCAAAATATGAGGATAAGAAGTTTTGGGCTTTGAAAGCTAGTTGTAAGATTGACACTAGGAGTTTTCTTACACAGAGGGTAAAAGCAGCAGGAACAGGCTGCCTGGAAGGATGATAAAAAAATACATTGAACTCGTTGAAGAAACAGCTTGCTGCTATAATGGGAAGATGGTGGGGTGAGTATTCTAGAAGATAAGACAAAACGGTACAAAGGCGCTCTCCATACAAACTTGTCTTGTGATTTTGCGACTTAAACTGTGTGTGTACTATGATGATAATATTGTGTTGCATTTGGCCGAGGTTCTCAGTGGCTCGTCCATGTTGGGTGGGGAGAGGGGAGGATTGGGAATCACTCTCTGCTGAATTAATTTGAGTGGGGTTGGCTGAGCCCGAGAGGTGGCCAATCTAGGAATGGGTGGCATGGGAACATACCTTCACTGCACAAGGTGTGGAGTAGGTGGCAGATGATGCGAGGGCTGTCGGCTAATCGGATCTCCAGCATAGTGCCTTTCAATACAACAACAACAAAATTACATTTGTATAATGCCTTTCACGTCAGGAGGATGTCCCAAGGCGCTGGATAGTCAGGGATCCACAAAAGGCAGGAGCATTGCTCTCCAATGAGATATTCTGTGGATGTCCTCTTAGGCATGGTTACCTCAGTGGCAAGCTATGTGGTTTTAGCTGGTTAGACTTCAGCAGTATCCCAATGCACACTCTGGATTGGATATTGTGCATTTCATTTCAACAATCTATCTCTTGAATTTCCATGTGTAGGTGGGATGCATGGATCTCTCAGTTTGGTTTTGGATACTCTTAAGCATAATGATGGGTTTCCGCATGTGTCAATCACCCGGCTGATCAAAAGAAAAGATTGGAATTGGGCCTAATGAATTTGATTTATGTATTTTTTCACTGATGGCTGTCATGTATTGATTCTTTTGTTACACCCTGATGCCCTCTACGATATCATAAAGATCAAAGATTTTAAAAGGAAGACTTCAACCCTGTGTGTTTTCAAACAGAAGAGATGGTAAGTGAGCATACTTTCTATCTCAGGAGAATGAATCTGAAATGAGAATATTTGTCTTCTATTTTTTGCAGGGTTTTTTTTGCTCTTAGAACATCCATCATTTTTATAGACTGGTTAGAAGTTATTATTTTTTTCCTTTTTACACTATTCCTGCCAAGATATGGTATTCAGAGAGTAAGCATTAAGTTAAATATCATTTGTGACCCTTTGGATGATAAGAAATCAAGAAAAGACGATCCACTTAGCTTTACCCATCCAAATCACTCTTTTATCAAAGGCATTGAATCTAAGAAAGGCTAAAAGAAGATTGTCAGACTGAATCAGAGCACTATTAATGGTTCATAGTGTCCATACTATACATCTGTTTGATTAAAATGTGCTGCTCTCTTTGTACCTTACATACAGTGTGTTTATCCGGTAAACTGTTGCAGGAATTGTAGACAATAAATGCATTGCTATCTTTCACTCAAGATATTTGGCTATTTCCCAACTATTACTTGATTCCGCCCAATACCTCGGCATGAAGACAAGAGCATTTGTATTAAGTGTCAGATTTATCTTTCAAATAAATATAAAGCAAGATCTGAGCAATGTAACCATCAGTTAAACCAGTGGTGGCCAACCTGTGGTCTGCAGAGCTCACAGGAATCCATATGAGGTTGGGTAGAAAGTGCCATGCTGCTCAGTTACTGTTCCCTTTGCGCTCCGCTTGCTATTTATTGCTTAACTAACACTTCAAGACACTTAACATTTGAGTGGAAAGCTTGGATTTACCCCAGTGGTAATCTTTACAGTTCAAACAATTCATTTGAAGCACTTTGAGACATCTCAATGACATTGTAAGACACTATATCAAATGCAAGGATTATTATTATTCATTTCTGTGAACAAACATGTATCTTGTCTTCCCTTAATTTTTTTAAAATATACTAAATATATTTAGCAAAGTGTATTTTACTCTATTAGGTCTTCAGCACATGGGCTTTATACAACTAATGCTTTGGGGTCTGTTGTCTACCTTATTGTGAACAGCAACAAACAAGCATAATGTGCAGTATCTGGAGTGTTTGCTGGTTCTCAGTCTTGCCCAGTGAACAGGTAAGTCATTGTTAGTTTTTATTTTCATTGGCCACAGTTGGATGATTCAGACAATCATGTTGTAGGGATTGTTTTTGCTACGCTTCAGTAACTGGAAAGCATTTATCCCAGGAACAGTGTGACCTCCTGCTTCAATGATTATCTAACCCACATGCTTCAGTGGGTACAGACACAGATGAGAAATCACTCTGCCTGTCTTATTTTGTATGAGTGTGTTTTTAAGAAAAATCAATAATATTCAGTGGACCAAAAAAGATACAGTGCTATAAAAGCCCCTGATGTTTTTCCCCAAAGCAAAGCAAAACAAAGCAACGCCTTCTGACAAAAGCACAACATCCTCTCCATTATTTGCGTCTGAGTAGTATTATTTATATTTTGCAATCTTTTCCTCATTGCAATATCAAATGATCGCAATATATTGGATACAATTATAGGTAATTGGTATTGCATGTAAATCCTTTATCCAGAATGCTATGTTATCCCTGGGAGTTTGGAAAAATAATTTAAAAAAAACTAATTCTGACTGTCTGCCCCCTTTCCCATTTTTACAAAAATTACTGGCAGGTAAAGTGACTGCAAATGTTATGGCATTGGAATTCAGTGAATGCATATTTTGTTTTGTGTTTATATAGATGTGCAATATTAAACTCTGGTGTCTTTTCCAAATAGCCATGCCTGATAATTCATTACCTTACTTGACTATGGATGAGTCACAGCAAAACCAAAAATGTTTTTCACCTGAATTACACGCATACATACATATGGTATGTACATTCAACCAAGATTTCTGCATATATCGACCAGCTTAAGCAAGAATCCAGGCTAATATTTCCTGTCTCTTGTCCAAAGGTTCTGGAACCAATTGATGTGCCTCTTCCACCATCCCGGGCTGAAATTCACTAAGTCAACACAGACTGGGAATTGAACAACAACAACAAGATTCCACTTATAGAGCGCCTTTCACGTCGGGAGGACGTCCCAAGGCGCTGTACACTTGGGTCAGGACCCGAGCAGGGGGGAAATGGTCAGGGTGAGGGGAGAGATGGAAGGGAACGAGGAGGGATAGAGAGTCGAGAGGGGAGCTGAAGGCTCGGTCAAAGAGAAAGGTCTTGAGACCGGCCTTGAAGGAGGAAAGGGAGGAGGCAAGGCGAAGGCACTGGGGGATAGAGTTCCAGAGCCTAGGGGCTGAGAGGCTGAAGGCCCGGCCACCGATAGTAGGGCGGTTGGGGCGGGGGATGTGGAGCAGACCGGAGCCAGAGGAACAGAGTGTACGGATGGGTAGGTAGGGGGATAGTAGGTCAGAGAGGTAGGAGGGAGCAAGGCCGTGAATGGCCTTGTAGGTGAGGATGAGGATTTGAGACCTTCTTGCATTTTGCAGCTCAGTATATATTTACCACTGAACACCAGAGACAAAGAATTGAGCAATGTGGTGTAAGTGAACTATTGAAGGGGAAAATCAGTGTTGGACCAATAACCTTTCTCTCTCCTAAATATTCTTATTTTTTCAACTAATGCTTTTTTAAACTCTTCATCTGCTCTATTACAGTTTGGATTTTACAAAAAGAAAGTTACTACTTATATGAATATTTCACTATTTCCTGTCCTTATCAAGATATATTGCAGGTTACACACAAGGGGTAGCAGAAGTAATTGAGAATTTTTGTGGCAGGCCCTCTGTGTGTGGTACTGACCCTAACCTTACTTATGGGGCGAGGGGGGAGGGGAGGGGAATGGGGGAATTATTATTATTTCACACTGCTAATTTCATACGAGAATTAACACCACCTCCCACTCACCTTTTTTCATAAGACTGTCTTTGCTTAGATTCAAGAACATTGCAGCGCCATTTTGGATTCTCAGGTACGAAGGCCTAGGTGGGAACTACCAAGCTAGAGGCAGAATTTGAGTCCAGCAGAAGGGGATATTGGCTTAATTCAGTCAGTATCCCTTTTGCACTCAAGTGCAAAATTTGACTCTGGGGCAGCATTTTAGCATTGAGATTCTCTCAGACTGTACACTACGCCAAGAAGGAATGAATAGTATAAAATTAGAGTAATTTCGTAACATTTCCTAATAAAATACCATGGCACAGCTCTCCTGGTGATGCTGCTGTTTGATGTATCATTACCATTTTCACACTCAATTAACCACAACTATAGCAAGTCGGTACATGGTGACTAAAACACCATTTAAGAGAATTCAGGGGGTAAGACTGACCAAAATAAACCAACAAGTGGTTTAAGTCAAATGTGTGCACAATAAAGTGCCACCAGTGATAGAACTACAGTACTTATAAATATACCTACATTCTCAGTAAAATCTCATCCCCAGTGGAAGAAAAACTGAGATCCGTAAATGCTTCTCACAATGAATATTAGAAACTTAGTCTCGATATTGCAGACGCTTAGTTTTTTTAATGTGAATTTCATTCCTCCCATTTATTGGCTCTCAAATCAATGGCATAATCTTGTGTACACATTTCCTATTCCAGGTCACTGGAGCTGTCTGCTTTCTGCTTCTTCACTTTAACTGACAGCAGGTTTCTATCTCCAGTGACATTGGAGGCTCATGACTCTGAATTATTTTAGTTGAATGAATTCAATAGGAGACGTTTTACTACAAGCGCTTCTGTCTCAGTGTTAAAAACAGAACTTGCATTTTTGGGCAACGTACCATTTCAAAAGATCTCAAAGTGCTTCTTAGTTGGTTGCTGTCCATTGTAGTAACTATTTGCAGACAAACACCAGGGGAGCCATTTTGCATCAGCGAACTCCTGCAAACAACAATGAGGTGAATGATCGATTAATTTGGCAGATTGTTGGACAACTCAGAAAATTCTTTTCAAGTAGTGTCTTTGGATCTTTAATGTCTGCCTTTTTAAGCAAACAGTACATTGGTTTTAAAGTCTCATCCGTTAAAGAAGGTAAACCTGGATCTGACAGCTGAAATTGACCTTCCTTAAACTCCTTCATGATATGATTTAACAACCAACACAGAGATACAGCAAAATGCCTTTAGGTATTTTTCCATATCAGTGCTTCCATTCTCCAATGTAAAATCCCAGAGGTTCCTAAGTATGAAACAGTTGACATAGTGGCACAGTGCATTCCTACTCCCATGTGGTAGGACATGGCTTTGAGGGGTCCATAGGCTGAGTTGACAACTTGCACTCTGTCACCAGGATTGGCAGGGGGTGAGGGCGAAGGTAAGCAGCATATCTTTGGGATAAATTGCCAAGGAGGTAACATGCCTGACAATGTAAAACTGGAACCCTCTCCAGTGGTCATGTAGTCCAGTTCCTGAGCCAGTCTACAAGACTCCAAATTGATAATGGCAGACTGGCTCATTAGGAGGACTTGGAGGAACATATCAGTCATTGGATCAAGGATTTATACCATGCAAGCCAAACTCTATTGGATAAGCTGGTCTTAATTGGATAAGCAATAGGTAGCTTGCCATGCTTACAATTGTGTTTTACCTGCTTAAACTCTTGAAGCACCCCAATGCACACTATTGGGTCCTCAATCCTCTGCTCTTGCCAACTTGTGCCTAAATTGTCCAGGATTAGGTAAGCAGAATGCAGGATTAGGTAAGACAGTACACAATCCATACCAGACACATAATTTGTGGAACCACACATTTATGAAACTTCAAGTAGTTTGGTTTGGAGACTCTTAAGCATGGTCATGGATTCCTGCATATGTCAAACACCTGGCTTATCAAAATACATCCTTGCACAGAAAGAGGAAATACCAGATTCATCCACATTCAAGTAAGGTTGCCATGCTTTAGTTTTAGAAGGCGAATCTAAGGTAGAATAAATATCCAGTTAACCATCACTTGCCATCATTGTAAAATATTAATTATTTATCAACTAGATTCAGAAAAAGGCAGCTGTCAATGCATCAGGAATAACACAATTTGCAGCTCTTTCACGTGAATAGACACTTTTTTCTGCTGTCTATGCCAATAATGTCAGTTGAAACAATTAATGCCATGTCTCACCCACTAAACCCTATTAGGTAGTAAAATATTGATTGCACCTTCATCGGTTAGTCCTGTAATCCAGTCTAGCACATGGTTCAGTGCACATGGAAATACATCCGTGTGTGGAAATACCTCCTGGGTTTACTCTATGCTTTACCATCTGTTTTTGTTCACCTACCAATCATATAGTCACTCTACCTCGTAGTATACTGTGAAGCGCTTTGGGTCGTCCTCCTGACGTGAAAGACACCATACCAAATAAAAGGCTTATTATTATTATTGTGCGATATTGCTGTGTGGAAATTGGCTGCCATGTTTGGCTTCAAAGCTTAACTTCAAAGTTAAAACTGAATTCAACAATTTGCCATCTTCTACACAATCTGAAATGCTACATTAGTAGAGTAGATCAAGACCTAGTTGGAATTTCTACCCACTAAAGCATTTGGAATCATTGGTGGGTGAAAACGGTAAGAAGTTAGGATAATAATAATAATAATAATCCTTGCATTTGATATAGTGCTTTTTCACGTCTTCTAGACGTCTCAAAGCACTTCACAGAATATGCTGTCAAGTGAATTGATTGTATATTTGTGGGTGAAATGCTGCAGCCAAATTACGCACAGCAGTGTCCTGCAAACAGTCGTGGATTGAAGTGACCAATTTATTATTGTTTTTTTTTCTTGAGGGATTTTTATTAGGGGTGTAGAGTAAGGAAACTTGCCCAAGGTTTCCCCCTGGCTGGAAATGAACCCAGGTCTCTCGCTTGAGAGGCGAGTGCTCTAACCATTGAGCTACAATCTGGTACATTTCAACATTGAAACAGGCCATTTGGCCCAACTAGTCTGTGTTGGTGTTTAAGCTCCGCATGAGTCTTCCCCCAATCCCTTCTCCAATATTCTCTATTCCATTCTTTTTTTCTCTATTCTCCATTAAAAAAAAAACGCATTAGGTTAATGGTAAGTAACATTTAGAAAGCGGTTTCCAATATTGTTCTGATCAATCCTGTACAAATGTCCTGAAAAAAGGCAAAACAAATTCCCTCTGCTCAGCATTGACTTTCCATCCTTTATTGGAAAATGTACATTCAAACGTGAAAGAAAATTAATTTACTGTGACTCCCTTTCTGGCAAATACATTTTCTGGGTCATTTGCATGCCTCGTGCACAGTAGGAGGTCATTTTGGTTCAAATATTTCCATCATTGGTATGAAGAGTTTTAAACACTGCTGTGGGTTGTGCTGGTGAATGACAATTCAAAATGAATGGCAATCTGTGTGGAGACTATTAGGAGAAAAGAATGTTCTCATGATCTTGGGATTGAGAGTGAGCAGTAGTGAGGGAGACAGTAATAATTTATAAAAGTTAAAAATTATAGCAAAGAAGGTGGCCATTTGCTGCTAGTAATAATAATAATATGGGTCATATTTATGTGACACACTAAAGGCCTAAAGTACAGAAAGGGATTGTCATTGACCAATTTTTCCCAGATAAATTGATTATTTGTTTCATGGTTATTTGTGAGGTGTTGATGTGTGCAAATTGGTTGTCGTGTTTGCCTACAGTTCCGCAGTGACTACACTTTACAGTAAATTGATGACATGATAATACGTATATCTAATGCAAGAAGGAAAAATTATTTTAAGTGATTATCAGTGATCAATGGGAGTGCCAACATTTTGAAATATCTTCACACCAACCAGAACTCTATTCTCCTGTTCCATAATAACTATCTGATGAAGGGTTCGATCATCTGGAGATCTGGTTTGGCTCAGTCAATAGTAGTAATGATACAATAATTTGCATCTAGGTGTATTAATAGGTATAATGCAGATGAACTATCTTTTTTAAAATAAAATAATAATAATTATTCTTACATTTGATAAAACACCTTATCATATCATCAAAACAATTCAAAGCACTTCACATGATTCACTGCGAAATGTAGTTAATTTGCCTACATCAATATCCACAAAATGTCATCAGGTAAGTGACAAATTTTATCCGGGGAATGTTAGCCAGGAAGAAGAGAGAAACTCCATTCTCTTTTTATTCTGTTGTCAGTTAAAATAATTTATGTTTGTTCACTTTATTTCTGTTGATTTTCACATACAGTAAATAGTGCAGTTGAATGCTGATAAGGCAATTGGAGGAATTAAATTGGAGGAGTTATTGAGCCTGATAACGCAAGGGAGTTGAATTAACATACACTACACATAATTGACATAATTTACTGAAGGACCCTGGGTTAATGATTATTGAGACTAAACTCTGCGTATCAGTGACTTTTACGCTGATGTACAATCATGTGGAAATGGCAGTCCAGGCATTAAAGGTACCTTAGGCAGTATTAATACTTGTATGTATATTTCAGTGCAGCTTTAACACAAAATAACTTAAACCTCTGTGAACTGAATACACAAATTGAGTCAATTACTGGGGGAAGATCCAACTAATTGAAGCAATACCCCACAAGCCCTGCAAGTAACACTTAAATTGGGCTTTTTTGTGCTGACAGACTTCAGCCAGCATGATTCAGGGCAGTGAGACTGTTTTGTATTGTACTGAATTAGTGTCTTGTTCAGAATGGACATTTTGGACGTGGAAGTAACTATAAAATATATTTAGCGGATATCTAGAGCCTGTCTGTTGCAACTGGCACAAACTGGAAAGTGAGATCTCCTTCAGTTCAGTGACTCCACGCTGACGTCCCTGGTAATAGAATGTCGGAATTGACCCATCCCTCTTTGGTGGTCTTGGTAGTCTAGTTGTTGAGCCATATGAGTCCACAGTATCCAGGACACAGTTTGGCTTGCAGGTAGGACTTGGTGGAACAGGAATTCTTTCTACTCATCTCAAGTTAACCCTACAAGCCAACACTCTATTGGGTAGATTGGTCCTGGCTGGACAAGCAG
Organism: Callorhinchus milii; assembly: GCF_018977255.1. Classification (NCBI taxonomy): domain Eukaryota; kingdom Metazoa; phylum Chordata; class Chondrichthyes; order Chimaeriformes; family Callorhinchidae; genus Callorhinchus; species Callorhinchus milii. The sequence continues at coordinate 95,630,241 of NW_024704742.1, forward strand.
TGAGAAGCTTGCCAGGCATTACTGTCAATCGCAAGCTATGAAGCTTTGGCTGGTTAAACTCCAGCAGTATACAAACACACACTTTGGGATCCCAAAGTCTTGACTCTTATTAACCTGTGCCTGATATTCCCTGGATTAGATAAGTAGGGTGCATTTGAATGTGAGGACAAGGATCTTGAATTCAATCCACTGGGGCTGATGGAGTTGATTGAGGATGGGGTGATGGACTCATGGAGTCTGGTGCCGGAGAGTACACAACCTGCAGAGTTCTGCATGATCACCACAGTTCTTGACCGCTCCACTGGCTCCCTGTCGCAGAGTGCTCGATTTCAAGATCTCACACTCGCCTATAAATCACTTCATACGTCATCTCCACACCTCTCACCTCCTCACACCCTATTCACCTACCAGTCTCCTTCATTCCCCTGGTTCCAGTCTTCTTCGCATCCCTCAACCCATCCACTGTAAGATTAGCCTCCGAGTTTTCAGCCACTATACCGAACCTCTGGAACTCCTTGCCTCATTCCTTCTGCCTTCCCTCATTCTGTTTACCAGAGCCAACCAGAGCCCGGCTGCTGTGTGACGTCACCTCCGCCCACCACCTTTGAATCTCTCAGCCTGGACTGACATTGTCCGCTCTCCCATGATGACTCTCACCAATGGGCTAACCATGCCTCGCTGACCCCACCACACCCGCCGCTTGGTTTTAGTCTCGGTGAGCGCATTTTGGCTGCTGCCACTGACCCGAGCTGCCTCCCCATAATGCCCCACCCCTATCCTCTACCCTCACTTATTCCCGCTCGGTCCTCCTCTCCCACAACCCTCCCCGACTCCTATCACTGCTCAACCGTCCCACTGCCTCTCTCTGCTCCAGCCTGCGAATCCTCCATCGGACCCACCATGGGAGTCGCCGCTGGCCGTCTAACAGCAGCTACTCTGACTGCCCTATCCCCTACTCCCAGTGCAAGGCTCACTAGTCCCCAACCACAGGGGCCAACCTCTCCTCCCTGATCCACATTTCTACCCCTCCCTTCCCCACCTTGCCCCCCACTTTCCGCCACCAACTGTCCCTCCGCATCGGTCTACAAAACATACGTTTTCAGTGCTTTGGGACATCCTCCCGACGTGAAAGGCGCTCTATAAATGTAATTTTGTTGTTGTTATTGTTCCCACTCCAGCAAAACATTCACCATCCAACACTTCATCATCGATGAACACATTGACATCCTCGCCCTCACTGAAACCTGGATCACTCCAGACGACACCTTTCCCCTGATAGAGGCCACACCACCCGGCTGCACCTTCCATCACACCCCACGACCTAACCGCCATGGTGATGGTGTGGCTCTCATCTCCCGGTTCCTGCTCAGCCTATCCTCTTACTCCTCTGGAACTTTCCCCTGCTTTGAGCACCTTACCCTTTATCTCCCCTCCAACCTTTGCCTCAAAATTATTATTTACGCTTCCTCCAATCCCTCCCCCACCTTCATCCCTGACATTTCCACTCTCCTATCTTCCCTCTCCCTTTGCTCTGAATGCCTCCTCATCCTTGGCGATTTCAATCTTCACTTCACCCCCTACTGTTCTACCTCTGCTGACTTTTCCTCTCTTATCTCCTTCCTCAATCTCTCTCTCCACATCCACTCCACCACCCACGTCCGTGGCCATCCCCTTGACCTGGTGATCACTCGGGGCTTCACCATCTCGGACCTCACCATCATGGACAAAGTGAGCTCGGACCATCACTTCATCTCCCTTAACTCCTCAATCCCTCTCCCCACTGCCACCCAAACCACCTCCATCTCATTCCACCACTGGAAACAAATCTCCACCCCCTCCCTCTCGGCTGCCTTGGAGTCATCTGAAATCTTTCTCCTCTGCACACCTTCTTGCAATGACCTATCCTCCTCGGTCACCCTTCTCCACAGCTTTGTCTCCTCCACTCTCGATTCTCTCACTCCCCTCTCTTCCAGAGCCATCTCTTATTCACGCAATTCACCTTGGTACACCAGCCACCTCTGCTCCCTTAAAGCACAGATGCGTGCTGCGGAATGCACTTGGATTAAATCAAACCTAACTGTCCATCGGCAGATTTGGCTGGACCATGTCAAATCCTGCCACTCTGCCCTCGCCGCTGCTAAATCGTCGTTCTACTCCAAGATAATCTTAGAGGCTAAGGACAACCCCAGGCTCCTCTTCTCCATCATAACCAGCTCCTACACCCACCCTCTCACACCTCACCCATCCTCACCTCAAACGCCAACTGCGAGGCGATGGTGGACTTCCTTGAATCCAAAATTGAGGGAATCTGCTCAGCTGCCTCTGCCACTGCATCTGCTGCCCCCTCCCCATCTCCTCCTTCCACCCCGGCCCCTACCCATTCCTCCCTCCATATCTTTGAACCTGTCTCCCCCTCCTCTCTCATCACCACCATAACCTGTATGAAATCTACCATCTGCTCCCTCGACCCCATCCCTATGCCCCTCCTTACCTCTCAGCACCACCTCCTTGCCCCTTTACTCACTGTCATCGTTAACCATTCCCTGTCCTCTGGTACTGTTCTCACCCTATTAAAAAACATTGTCATCACGCCTATCAAAAAAAAACTCACTGGACCCTTCTCTACTCCGTAACTACCAAGCCATCTCCAATCTCCCCTTCCTCCCCAAGGTTCTGGAACCAGTTGTTGCTTCTCAGCTTCGCTCCTTCCACTCCCTTCTTGAACCCCTCCAATCGGGTTTCCGTGCCGCCCACAGCTCAGAAACCATCCTGGTCAAAGTGACAAATGACATTCTGTTCATCTGCGACCAGGGCTCCCTCTGCCTCCTCGTCTTCCTTGACCTCTCTGCTGCTTTTGACACCGTTGACCACTCTATCCTCATCCACCACCTCTCCTCTCAATTCAACCTCCACGGCGCTGTCCTTGATTGGTTCAGATTGTACCTCTCACACCGCCTGCACTTCACCTTCTCAAACGGTTTCTCCTCTAGACCCCAGACTGTCGGGTGTGGCGTTCCTCAGGACTCTGCCCTTGGTCCCCTCCTCTTCGACCTCTATATGCTCCCTCTTGGTGGCATCATCCACAGACATGGGGTTAACTTCCGCGGATGACACCCAACTCTACCTCTCTGTCTCCACCCTTGACTCCAGGACCACTGTTGTGCTGACAGACTTCAAGTCCTGGATGAAAGCTAACTTTCTTCAGTTGAACGTCCTGATTGGCTCCCGTCAGCGCCTCCTCACCTCTGGCGCTGACAGCATCACCATCCATGGTTGCACACTCCACCTTACTAAGCCAGTCTGTAACGTTGGGATCTTGTTTGACCCTCAACTATCCTTTCTGCGCACATCTGCGCCATCACCTGCTCTGCTTTCCCCCACCTCCACAACCTCAACTGGCTCCGACACTGTCTCACAGCACAGGCCGCCGAAACCCTCATACATGCTTTCATTACATCGAGGCTTGGCTATTCCAACTCATTGCTTGTCGGCCTCTCTAACTCCTCCCTCCACAGGCTGCAGATCTTCCAGAACTGTGCAACCTTTGTCCTCTCCGCACTAGGCTCCATGACCCTATCATCCCCATCCTTGCTCAACTCCACTGGCTTTCCATCACACAGAGGATACAGTTAAAGATCCTGGTCCTCACCTTCAAAGCCCTCCACGGTCTTGCTCCCCCCTACCTTTGCGACCTCCTAACCCCCTACCATCCTTTCACTCCCTCCACTCAGTGGGCTCCGGCCTGCTTCACGTCCCCCGCCTCGCTTGCCCCACTATTGGCAAGCGGGCCTTCCGCCACTCATCCCCCACCCTCTGGACCTCCATGCCGCAGTCCCTCTCCCTCGCCCACCCTCCCCCACCCTGATCCCCAGCTCGGGTCTGTAACTCTGTCTGTCCAGCCCCTTGGGACATCCTCCTGACGTGAAAGGCATTATACAAATGTAATTTTGTTGTTGCTGTTGTTGTTGTTTACCTATCTTCACATCATATCTGAATATTTTCCTCTTCAATGTTTCTATGGTTACCTCCTCTTTCTCCCTGATTTGGCGTCACACTACGCCATTGTTAAGCGCTCCAAGATGCTACAATGAGTGAAGGGTGCTATGTAAATGCAAGATATTATTGTTGATCTGCAGGTTGTGTATAGTAAAACTATTCCAGCTTCAGTGGTGGCATTCCATAGGTGAGTAACATACAATCTGAATGTATGGTGGTCAAGGGTAGAGGAATCCACTCTGCTGACTAAGTTTCAGGTAGAATGAGACAAATCAGAGGAATGACATCCAGATTTCTTATCTCGTTTATCTTGAAAAGGGTTTGTTCATACAATAGCACCTTTCTGCAGCTAAAGCTTCATGTTACTCTGCATGGTAACTGAACCTGTGCCCAGAAGGCTGTATCGCCTCTTTGCATGCGTGGCGTTTCAATGATAAACGTGCACTTAAAGTTACTGAGGTATGACTGAAGGTTCATTTGATATCCAGTGGAATGTAGTTGTACTGTGGGGCCCTGGGACACCGCATGAACATAATTTCTAACATCCTGTGAATGCAAACAATAACACATTTCATTAGAGCGCTCGGGTGTGAAGCATCCATTAGTGCTGTAAAGGTATTAATGGTGCTATGCTTTAAACTGACATGTGGAGTATGACAGGAACTGCAAGGTCTGATGAGAACAGATGACAAGATAAGCGAACGGCTTCATTTGCCTGCAGGTCATGTGATGGCTGGATTTCAAACTGGGAAAGGCTAAAACGTGGGAGACTATCTGTGAACTGGCTGAGTGAACGAAACACGTCATCGCTAAATTGGGGGCAGCAGCGGAAGCGTTACTTTACTTTACTTAAATAACCGACCCTTGCCCTTCAAGGCCGGTCTCAAGACTTCAAGGCCGGTCTCAAGACTTCAAGGCCGGTCTCAAGACCTTTCTCTTTGACCGTGCCTTCAGCTCCCCTCTCGACTCTCTACCCCCTCCTCGCTTCCTCCCTTCCCTCCCCTCACCCTGACCATTTCCCCCCTGCTCGGGTCCTGACCCAACTGTACAGCGCCTTGGGACGTCCTCCCGACGTGAAAGGCGCTCTATAAATGGAATCTTGTTGTTGTTGTTGACCACCTATTCCGAGCAGTGAATTACTGTCGGGCTTTCAGTCAGAAACAGCAAGTAAAGAGATGTGACCTCTTTAACAATGCCCTGAAGCTGATCTCTCACAAAATGTAATGTGCCAAAATTCAGGCATGCATTAGCTTAACCTGCAGAAGGGAACCAACCTTTCATTTAAGCAAGGTGGGAATCTCCACCTAATACTTCATCCTCAGGGTTTACAATGTGGGATTTATAATGCATTATCACACCCAGGAGTAAAGCGATTCAGAGCAGGATTCACTTACATTTCTCGCCCAAAGCTGCAATGGACTGAGGGCTGAGGAGATCTCTGCAAGAAACTGTTCTACGGACAAAGGCAATCACTTCAAAGATCGCATGAAAAATATTTTGCAGGTGGAAAAATTAAAGCAGTACTTCACACTGTGTTCTCCTACAACCTGAAGGCTTTTAAAAGACATGCTTAGTTCTGTATTGTTGCTTGATTTATCTCTACTACTCTTCGCAAGCATTGCTGGTGCCTGCACTGTGGTCCTCGGCCCTTTTGCTTTAGGTTCTCGGCTTAAAAAGCAGCCCATCCTCTGTATAGTTTATAGGAAGAAAAAGAATTTGTTTTTTTTATAGCACGTTTAACATTAAAACAATAATTACAGTCATGTGTAATGATTGCTTTTGTTTTTTATACTTAGAGTATGTCCACGACAATCCATGTCAATCCACGACATAATTGCTGTGCACGATTGGCTGCTGCGTTTCACCCGCAAAATATAGAGTCAATTGACTTCACAGTATATTCCATGAAGTGCTTTGAGATGTCTTGAAGATGTGATAAGGCGCTATATCAAATGCAATGATTATTATTATATTTTATATAAATTATATGGCCGTTGGATCAGACGGTAAAGCAAGGTCCTGTCTACCTGTTCAGGCAAATGTTAAACAACAACAACAACAAATTACACTTGTATAACGTTCTTTGTGTTGGAATATCCCAGGGCGCTGGACAATCAGGGCTTTTGGACCTGAGCTGGGAGTTGGGGTCAGAAGGGAAGGAGGGCAGAGGGTTCGGGTGGGAGGGTGGCCTAAGGCATGGTTGAAGATAAAGGTCTTCAGACAGAACTTGAAGGAGGCAACAGAGGGATGAGGCGGAGGGATTGCAGGATTGATCCAGAGTGTGGGGGCAGAGATGCTGAATGCCCGATTGTGATTGTCAATGGTGGCGCCAAAGATTCCACAGTACTATTTGAAACAAGAAGGGAATTTCTCTTGGTGTCCTTGGCTTAGTCTCTGACACATGTGGAAACTCTTCACCATGCTTAAGAGTGCCAAACCAGACTGAGAATTTCACATATGAAAATTTCACATATGCCACCCACATGTTAAAATTTCCCCCAAATCTGGAATGCACTCTATCCCCAGAAGGACACACCCTACTTAACTAATCCTGGAGAGTATTAAGCGCATATTGGCAAATCTAACCGGCTAAAACCACATAGCTTGCCATTGATATCACTGTCTGGCAAACATTTCTGTTGCTTGTCCAGCTAGGAACATCCTACCAGTTTGGAGCTTTTGCTTGCAGGGTTAACAGGAGCTGAGTGGAAAGAATCTCTGCTCCCAGTGACAAATCCTACTGTGTCAGGCTGGCTGATCTGTCATCAGCAGTTCTGTGGTACTGCAACACCTCAGAAACCTCCTGGCTCAGGAACTGGCTACCGAGACTGAGATTGCAATAGAGGAATGACTTAATTATGAATAGTCAGTCCTACAGTCAGTACACATTAAACCAAATAGAAGTACCAAGCCACTATTTTCAAGGTCAAACAGTCACTACTATCCACTCATATTGGACAAGCCAATGTAATTAAGAACTGATCTAACAAATGGAAAAGGATGAATTGTAGAAGCTTAATTTATGTACAGAAAAGAATGAATACTGGAGGAAAAACAAAATCTATAGAATCTCAAATGAATACAACAATAAGAACAACTTGCACAGCAACAACAACAAAGTACATTTGTATAGCGCCTTTCATGTCGGGAAGACACCCGAGGTTAGTAAGGTAGAAAATAGTGAGGCAGGGTGGGAGGGAGATGACTGAAGGAAGACCGATTTGTTATTGTTATTATTATTATTTCAATTGTATGAACTTCTGAAGGCAAAACCCACAAGTGATGAAGAAGTTTCATTTGCCAAAACGCTGTTGGGAAATACGATAAGCAATTCACCGAACAAATACCATCACTCAGGGTGTAAGGGGACTTTCAGTGCCCTGTTGCGATGGCTTCAGTCTCGACAATGATAAACTCATTCACCATTTAATTGGGCTCTGTGGAAGTGGTTGTCATTTTGAAGGTCTTGGAAGATCAAACATTTGTCGTGGGTTCAACAGAACCTACTTATTATCCCACACTTTCACTGTAATCTGCTTATTACCATAACCTTTTAAACCATCAAACCACTTTTTATTCATTTCAGTCAGTTTTGTAGCATAATGGAGGTCATTATATGTCAGATTTAATTTCTGGGTTACAGCAGCTGACCGGAGCTGGAGTTGAACTTTTGCGATGTTCTGTGGTGAAGCCAGACATGAATTCTCCAACCTCTTCTGTGGTTTAATTTTTCAGGCCCTTTCTGGATCTTGCTGTAATCTGGAAATTGCCCGTGTCTCATTATTTCTTGCTCATTACCTTCTTGTCTGCATCTTGTTGGCATTGTGCAACCTTACCCTCCTCTCCGTGACTGCTTTGTCTTATACAATCTGAAAACTGCGCACCACATTGCGAGAATGGTCAAATGATGTACAAAAGGCACATGATATAGAAACCTTTGGTGACAGGATTAAGTTGGAAATATTATTCAGTCAAACACCTGAATTCTAACAAATGGGGCACTCCTTGTTTCAAAGCTTCATTGTGTCTGCTCAGGATGCTGGCTGTTTATTTTAATTCATAGTAATAACATTTGCATTTGATTTTAGATTTGTGACAGTGAACCGTATCAAAATGCTTCACAGCTAATTGCTGTCAAATATAGCAACTGTATATTTGAGGACAAATAGGGCAGCAAATTTTACTGCGAAAATGTTACTGTTGGCTTGGTGCTGAAGGAAGCATTTTGTGAAGTAAATTGCATTTCGTCCTGTACTTGACTAACTGTTGATATTTCTGTTCTGACCCCTAGGAATTGCTCTGCACTAAGTAGTTTATGTTGCACAGTTCTTTGTTTGTTTGTGAGACAGCAATAACGCTGTTTATGTCATGAGAAGCAAGTTCGGCCAAAAAACACACGCAGTTATTGCACTTTACATCATGTCCTGTGAAGCACTTTGGGACACCCTCTCAATTTGAAAGATGCTAAACCAAATGTAAGGATTATTATTATTTTAATGGTGGTGAAGCACAGATAATGCTATTGCTTTCCTGAAGAGTGTTTCTCAACCCCAAAAAGTATCAAGACAAGGGCTGGTGTTCTTTAATGCAGCGTTGGTACTGAGAGAGAATTGTGTAGTTATTACAGTAAAATTGTGAAACCAGAGATTTTGCGAAATTCCTGAAATTTTCAGGAAAATGCTGAAATTACAGGATATTCGGTAAAGCACTTTGAGACGTCCAAACGACATGATAAGGCGCTATATCAAATGCAAGGATTATTAAAATCATTATTATGTGATGAAATTATCACTTTTTCAAGAAATCCCTGACTCCTAATTTGAGTGATTTCATGGTTTCACAATTTTACTGAAATTTTAGAGAATTTGCAAAATCCCTGGTTTCACAACTTTACTGTAACATAGTAATGTGAAACAGGACAGCTGTATTTATATATCTCAGTCCACGTTGTTTCTGGGCAGCAAAGAGACAAACACACCATGTTAGAGTTCTCCTCGCATGGTGCTTGGCAATTCACTGCTGTACATGCAACTTATGATCAGTCACTGGATGCAGGGAGTCATCCTACTCAACTCCTGTTAACCCAGTAAGCCAAAGCGCTAAAGGATAGAGAGGTCCTAGCTGGACAAGCAGCGAGAAAGCTTGCCAGACAGCGATATCAATGACAGGTTTTAGCTGGTTAGACTCCAACGCACACTCTGGGGTTCCCAAGCCTTGGCTCTAGACAACCTGCACCTAATACTTTCTGGAATTAGGTAAGCAGAATGTTTTCCCCAGGGAGAGAGTACACATTCCGTTCCAACAATCTATCTCTGGGATTTCCATGTATAGGTGGGATGCATGGAATTCTCTGTTTTGTTTGGATACTCTTAAGTATGGTGATGGGTTTCCGCATGTGTCAGACACCCAGCTGACCATCCAACAAAATTATTGAGGTCTCCTAAAGTTTCAGTACTGTATGGTACTGAACTGTGTTGTACCGTAAGGTAATATAGCATAGTACTGCAAGGATTGTCATAGCCTTAAAAACAGAACCAAGCATTAGAACTGAGGTCAGGATACATTTCTTCTCACAAAAGGTCATGAGGATGTGGAATGCTCTACCCCAGAAAGCTGTAGAGGCAGAATTAGTAGGGATATTTAAAAGAGAGATACTTGAAAAGTAGAAATTATAAAGTGGTACGTGATGGGAGAGGACACTGGGACTAAATGATTTATCGAGATCTAATAAACTGATGGAACTGGCTTGTTGGACTGAGCGAGCTCCCCCTATTCCTGTTTTTATTTATTCCTCAGTGAAGCCTCTAGTTTTTAGGCTGAGCAGTAAGTCTTGCCTCTTCATAATTGATTTTTGATAGGTGTGATGAGAGCCCGATGTGGCATTCAATAATAAGGAGTTCTTTGTTTTCTTTAAAGATTATAGCCAATTGTGCAGTGTGTTACAGTGTTCAGGTGCAATCTCTAATTTCTGTCCAGACAGAAAGCTCGCAACAATCCAGGAACCATCTGCTGCTGGGTTCTATCAGCTTTGTGCTGTCTCTCCTGAGAAGGTTTTACATTCTGGTCACAAAACAAAATGGCAGGAACTTAACTAACACAAGCAGTGTGCATCCAGCATTAGTAGATGGTCTGAGTTCAACCTGCTCCCCTTCCACTGATGGAAAGTCTTCTGAACACTGGAGGATGGGGCCATGGAATCCCACCAGTTACCCTCTTTAATTCAGTAATGAATTTAACACACATCAACTGTGGTGTTCTCAGCTCTCTTCCTCCCTCCCTCCCCCCAGCAAAAAAAAATGTATTAATTACTAACTATTCCCAACATGTCAGTTGATGTTAATTCTCCCTCCATTGCAGGAGGAAAAATGAATAATGTACTTCTTTACACATGCGTGCCATAAGGTTAATCAAGCACTTCTATTGGGTTCGATTGAATTGAAATTGCTAAATGCAGGCTGGCCGTTTATGCGGAAGAATGCCGCTATCTCCAGCAGTAACATGGTTAGCAAATTTTGTGATCGAATTCCCCAAATTGTGTCTTAATTACTTAGACAGCTGTGCACTTTACATAACAATGGAGCGTTGCCAAGTTTGACATTTCCCTCCAGCTTTTTTTAAGCTATACATTCATATGCATGAAAGACCTTCCTCCCACCTCCCCTGCCCCTCCCTCCTTTGCTCCTTCATCACTTGATAGCAAATCATCATTCATTGCTGCCCAAATTTATGGAAGGACATTGCTCCCTGAGGTGTCGTATCCTTTCAGGTCTGTAACCAAACATGACTGATGGTTCCAGTATAACAGTTGCTTATTACCGTGTTCACTGAGCTATGATTGCTTCAATACTTTATGTTGGCAGATGTGGTTTTCTCAGAACAACATCCCTGAGACACAGGTCATTGATCAAACCCCTCTGGCTGTTCCATTATTTGCAAATTATTGCTTAATTGCTAAAAGCCAGGGGCCATCAGAGTGTGGACTTTCTTAGTGATGGAGGGAAAAAATAACCGATGGATTTTCTCAGGCTGAACAAACTCAGAAAGTACCTGTGTAACAAAAGAGTCAAATGCCCTCAGAGTCTGTGTCAGAAATCCCTCAATCACCATCAAGGCCATCTCTCAACTGACACTGTACTGCCTGACAGGCTTTACCTCAGGGTTAAAGGAAATTAAGACAGAACCTAGGTCCAAAACTGTTGTATCAAGGGAATTTGGATTTGCCTGGGTTATGAACTCACTTGGGCGTAATTTACGGTACTTAACAGATTTCATCAATAAGAAATGTGTAATTCTCAAGTATCTAAAACGTAGAACATATTGAAGAATGCTAATGTTTTAGAAAGCTGATCATTATTAATAACTAACCAGCTATGCTTGAAACCAATTTCATTTAATCAGTCTTCTCTCTTTCGTCTGGCATTTTTATTTGTCCTTGAAAGGCTTGATCTTTGGTTCTTAAGCATCTTTATCCCTTAAGATTAAGAAAATGTGTTATTAAACTCTTTAGCATTGCTTGTTCACATATTTGCACACATATCCTTTGGGAGAACTCCTGTTGGGAGGACTCCTGTTGGGAGGACTCAGTGGGAAGACTCAGTCGGAGGACTCCTGTTGAAAAGCCTCAGTGGGAGGACTCCTGCCGGTGTCTCTATGTCAATCGGTCAGACAGAAACACAGACAGGCATTTTGTCTTTATTAGTATAGATAATCCTTGCATTTGATATAGCTCTTATCACATTGCCAAAACATCTCAAAGTGTTTCACAGAATATATTGTGTATTTTGTGGGTGAAATCAGCAGCCAATTGCGCACAGCAATGTCCCACAAATAGCAATGGAGTAATTACACATTTCTTATTGAAAAGTCTGTTAATTCCACTATTTCTTACTTACAACATGGTTCATAATAAAATCACTTAGTAACCAATGCTAGTCTACCATCCTTCAGATGAAATGTTAAACCAAAGTCCTGTCTGCCTGTTTAGGTGGACATTAAAGATCTCATGGCACTATTCAAAAAGAGAAGGGGGTTTTTCCCAGTGTCCTGGCCAACAATCCCCAAAATAAATTGGTCACTCAGCTGTGGTTGTTTTGGGGACATAATTGTGCTCAACTGGTTGCTGCATTTCTTAATTCACAAAATATACAATTAATCCACTTCCTGTGAAGCGCTTTGAGACATCTCGATAATATGAGAGGCCCTATATCAATGCAAGTATTATTTTTTACATCTTGTCATTGCCACAGTCTAATAAAAAGGCCCGATAAGCTCAATGGGTTCAATGGTTTATTGCTGCTCCTATGTTAATGATGAAAGGGGACTTCGGGCAATGAGATGCAATGTTGTGGTGTCTGGTTTAGAAGCTAAAATTCAGGATTAGACTTCACCAAGAACGTGCAAATCCCCTCTAACCCATTGGCCTTGCAGTACACCTCTGTTACAGAATGAAGCTGCAGTTTAATATAGTGCAATACACATCCGAGTTTGACAAGAAGAGAGAACATAAATAGTTGAATTCCATTAGGATAAACCCATTCCAAATTGAAAATAAATCCATCCCTGGTGCAAATAGGACACCAGATTTCTTATGGAAATGCTTCCAGACAGTCAGCCTTGCTTGTGTTAAGGATGAGTGAACAGGCTTGCATCAAATTCAGGCCAAATCTGAACTGCTACCAATTCTCCTCGGGCTCAATGACAGGCTAAAGACTTGGCTCAGCTCCAAGCTCTAGTTTGCTTCTGGGAAAACAGATGTGAAACAAACGACATAAAATAAGTGTCCACACCTTGCAGAGGTTTTATCAAATGTGTACCATACCAATGTCTAGAGACCCTGAGGTTTCATGACCTGGTTCACACTCAACCAGTTTTAATGTCTCCTCTCCTCTTCTCTCCATTCCGTTCCAGTCCTCCCATCTTCTCTTCTTCCTTCTCTCTTCTCCTCTCCAGCTCTCTTCTTTCCTGTCCTCTCCTCCTTTCTCCCCTCTTGTTGTTCCGTTGAACCCAACTGCTTTTCCCTGACCTATTCTATAATCTCAGTTAATGAGTATCAACGGGTTATTTGATCACAGCTAAACATGTAATCCATGCGCATGGATTTTCCATAGGTTGGGTCACTGAAAAAATCAGATCTGGGAGCCCAGGTCCATTCTCCTCTTCCTAACCTTGGAGAGCTCAGACTTACCCTGATTGCTGTCTTGTCTGAAATCAGCTGCAAGAGCCAGTGAAATGATTCCAAAGTGCAAGTATTGAAAATCACCCACATTGAGAAACGTGGATACCTTTCCAACAGGGGATGCTGAGAAAACAGACATTTGACATTTTGGCTTCCCCAGCTCAGACTCACCCACTGGAAGAATAGTTATGAGGGGACTGCAGAGGGCTTCAATTGATTTTATTCCTGTGTAATGTCAATGGACTCGATTCGCATTTTCAGCCAATATTTAACTTGCTTGAATCACAAGTTTTTTTCAATCTCACTGAGCCAACTGATCACAATTACCATACTCATGATACTAATTCATCCACGTATTTGAGGACGGGTGACAGTCAAATTTGCCTGAAGCTGAAGAAACACTTGATGGGAACTGATGACATATCGACGATATTGATGCTTGTGCAGCAGTCAATGAAGACAATAAAGCCATCCGCACCAATATAATCTAACCTCCTCAGACACTGCAGATTCTACTCAGTGCAGTGGAAGGGAAATTGTTCCAGATCTTTTGAAATTGACAAGCCTAATTGAAGGGGCCCAGAGTGCAGGACACCATCAAGGGCAAAAAAGAGCATGAGAGAGGCCGAGATAAACAAGAAGTGGTGATTAGATTCTCTGGCACTCAAAACTAATTTGAACATATTAATTATATATTTTATGTTTGTTTTATTAAAAAAAATTAAGAGTGATTTATTTTGAAGGTCAGACAAAATACAAAAAAAACCCTCATAAGTGCATCATTTGGAGAAAGGTTCCTTTTCTACAAAGAGATAGAAATGCAATGTGATGGGTGATGTGGTGATTCTGGCACCTTTAGGAACCTCTGTCAAGTTTTAATTGAACACGGATGGAGGTAACTGATATTTGGTAATCCAGCGTGAGGAGGAATTAATTAAATGTACTGGGCCGTAATGACCGCTTGAACATTCATTCAAGAAGCTGTTGCTGACCTGTGTACTCAAGAAATCAATAAGTGGCAGGAACAACCTGAAAAGGAAGCTCATATTTTATTTCATCTTGTGCTAAAAACTGAGACCCGATAATTGAATGTAACAAAATAAGATTAGAAACATCCTAAGCGGGAACTGATGTTTTTTGTTGCAGAGCTGTGGAGATTTTCTTTATTGTGTATGGAAATATTTACCAAACAAACCCAGGGAATGGCATCAGTACAGCATTGAAGGAGCTACAGAGAAAGAAAAATAAACAGAAACAAATTATCCGTCCTTTGTATGTGGCAATAAACCAAAGCCCCAACTGACTGTTCATGTAAACATTAAAGATCCAATCGTACTATTCGCAAAGGGCAAATTTAGGACAGCCACCAGGAGGTATTTCTTTACCCAGACGGCAATTAACAACTGGAACAGGTCACCAGGAAGGATGACTGAGGCCAGGACATTGGATTCATTTAAAAAAACAGCTTGATTCTGGGTTGAGAGGATGGTAGGAGGGTATTCTGGAAGATGAGACCAGATGGGCCAAAGGGCCTTTTTCATCTGAAACTATCTTGTGATCTTGTGTAAAATACACTGTGTGGGCCAATTGGGGTTCCAGATTGTACCATTCAGTACTCATTAAGCTTTGATATTGGATCCCAAAGAAAAGGCAGTTGCTCTGTCTACAAATCAAAACTCACACACTTATTAAATGGAAAAATCATATTGCCCGCTAATATAAGGAAAACTGACTTTCCACTTCCGCCTGCTGGTGACCTAGTGTAGTCATATAAAGATTTTATCATAACTCTAGTCTAAAATTATATAATAATCCTTGCATTTGATATAGTATCTTATCACATCATTGAAACATCTCAAAGCGCTTCATAGCATTTTAATGAAAAATTTAGCAACTGTATATTTTGTAGGCAAGGTTTGTTGGCCAGGACACTGAGTGAAACTCCCTTCTCTTTTTGAATAGTGCCATAAAATACTTAACCTCCACCTGAACAGACACTGAAGGACAACATCTCTAACAAGAACAAATCCCCCCAGCGCTACATTGAAGTGTCAGCCAAAACTGTGAGTCTCAAACCCAACATAGAGCTTGAAACCACAACCTTCTGATGCAGAGGTGGGAATGCTACAAAGTGAGCCACACTGACTGACTAGAAGAGAGTAGATCATAAAATATGTACCCTCTGACACATTACAATAATTCTACTCTCAAGACAACAACTAAAGGATCAAATACTTAAATCTCTTTCTAAAGGCATTATCGTGGCTAATTCCTCTTAAGAAAAGTTAGGACAACAACAATAACTTGCACTCATGTAGCACCCTCCATGCAGGGTGGCATCTCAGAGCATTTAACAGTGGCGGAGCATGATGCCGAGCTGAGATGGGGAGGTGGCCATAAGCACGGTCAAAGAGGAAGGTTTTCAGGCAGGGCTTGAAAAAGGATGGAGAGAGGAGGCAAGGCGGAGGGGTTGAGGTAGAGTGTTAGAGTTTCGGGGCATAGTGACTGAAAGCGCAACCTCTGCTGATGGGGCGGAGGATGCAAGGGACAAGCAGGAGTCTGATTCCAGTCGAGCTGAGGCACCGGGTGGTGAATTGGGTAGTGAGGAGATCGGAGAGGTAGGGAGGTGCCAGAGAGTGAAGGGATTTGAACATGGCAAGAAGACAGTTGTAGGTTCCTGAACCTATTTTTTCGACAGTCCATTGGATCTGAAGTGCTATGTTTTGGGCAACTACTCTTCAGCATTTTAAACAGAATGCTTGCTTATGGGAAGAGTTTCACAACGTGTGACATTTGTAATTGTTTCAATTCTAATATAGCTGTCAGTCTGTGGGAAAATAATTTGGTGTTATTTATTTGAATGTGATTTGAGGTTAATCGTCAAACATCCTGCTGCTCTGGGGAGCTAAGCAATTCTACTCATTTGACTTCTGTAGTGGTGTTAATGTTTGTAGATCCAATATGTAAATGTTTCTGGAGACCTGTCTTTCCCCTGTTCCAAAATGAGGAAATGAGTGAAGAGTTCCACCCTTGTGTTAGAGCTGAAGAGATTTCATCACTGATCGCCATTCATTTGAATTGTGTGCTCAGATAACATTACTCGGCATGGACTGGCTCCAGAATCTGGGATGACCTGATGTCTAGGGCTTTTTGGTACACGGAGGTGGAAACAATACTTTTTTCACATTTTTGCTGAAGATTTGATTTGTATGCATTTTGATTTTCCAAATCAAAAGGCCCCAAATTTCACCTAGTCTCAGCTTGTGAGACAGTTTTGTCTTTTACAACTTATGAATGAATCAGCCATTCTTAAAAGAAACCAGCTTCCAAATTAAGGCTAAGTTTAAGAACTTTTCACAAGTTCTTATACTGTTGTCTGGGCTCCTCCAGAATTGCAGTGATAATCTTTTTTAGTTTTTTAACAAAACAATTTACTTGCTGTCATTTTAACTAAGATTCTATGCAGAAAATATTTTAAATTCAAGAGGGAATTGGGTAGCTATTCAACAATGAAAGTGCTTCGGGGGTTAAGAGATGCAGTACTGCATGATATTTTTATTCCAAATTGGTAGAAGCCAGATAACCATGATCTTGTATGTTCCTTTGCTCCCATGCAACACGCAGCAGCAGCATCTCATATAAGTAGAGCCATAAAAAATGATCTCATGTTTGCTTGGGGTTTATGGGACTGGCCAATCTGATGGCATAAACTGCTTTGTTCTTTCAAGAAATTTTAAATTCCAAATTCTGAAATCTGGACAGCAAGCAAGTCATTGAACATCTGCCATCAAAGCCTTTCACTTTCTCCCTCCACTTTGTTGACAAATGATGGAATCAGTCATTAAACTCATTGACACATTTTATTGCAGGCCGATACTTGCTGATATGTTTTCAGGATTCACCAGATGTTGGGATGTCCCAGAACCTGTCAATACATCAATAAACTTTTTTCTGATACAAACATAATTGACAAGACAGAAAGCTGTTTGTATGGGCTATAAAGTGGATTGTTTTTCTAAATTATTTGCAGACACACCCATTATCAACTCTTGAGAAGAACTGAGAGTCAGTGTTCTTTACAAGAGTTCCTCCAAGCACTGCAGTAGATGTCTAGTCTATTTAACATTATACAAGACAGAAGCAGTGGTTCCACACAACGTTAGTGAATCCTGCTTATTTGCTTGTGTGCACCTGAGACAATTTCCTCCCCGCCGCTTCCAGCTCCCATCCCCCTCCCGCATTGTTCCTGCCACTTCTCGGAAGCCACCCATGCACGCAGCCCCAATCCCATCCTTCTTTAATGAATTTTCCTGTCCACGGATGTTTCATGGGTTGTTGAGTTGATGAATTTCACAGGAATAAAACGGCACCTGCTGACAGGCAGTCTGTGATGTGGTTGGCTCAGACAGTGCCATGCTAGGAGCCGCCTGTATTTGGTGACAGATGCATGCAGGGCACCAGTTTGTTGTGTGTTCAGGCAATAAATTCTTGGTGTTTCCACTCAGTCTCTTCTCTGCCCGAACATGATCCTCCTTTATCTTGTGAAAAAGCGATTTGAAGGTCCTGGTCTGAGCTGCAAATCTGAGGAAACAATTGGCAGTACTGCCCTTTGATCATAAGTTCCTGGGCACAGTATATTGTGACAATTGTAACGCCTAGCTTATTTTGGTTCCAAGTTGCTCCAAGAGTCTTGTGGAGACCTGTAGCGTATTGGTTACAGCACTCGCCTTGAAAGCAAGAGGACCCGGGCTCGTAGGCAAATTTCCTTACCTCACACACCTCTGTTTACCTAACAGTAAGTAGGAACCCGGTTGTTAGTCGATTGGAGGATTACTTTCTGGGGGTGATAGTCCATTGATAAATAAATAAATAATCTGTGAAGCGATTTGAGACGTCTCAATGACGAAATAAGGTGCTATGTCAAATGCAAGAATTATTATTATTAATATAAGATTACTGGCTAACTGGCCATCATTATATAAGTAGTTTTTCATCCAGTGACAATAACAAAAACAACAATTTAGTTATATAACCCTTTTCACATTGGGAGGATGACTCAAAGCATTTCACACAACATTATTATTAACACTGTATAGTGAAGATAAAAGTCAACTTTTTTAATCAAAAACATTTATTTTTCTTTACTGCATTGGGTGTTTATGATTTTAGTTTTTAATCAAAATATTGATACACCTGCTAGCTAAACAAAAAATCCTTTCATTTACTTTAATTACCAATCCTTCCAATCAATGCACTCTCCCCTTTAGTTGGGAAGGTGGCTGGGGATTTGTCACTGACAGAAATGAGAATGACCGAGCTTTTAATTTCATCTCACCAGAAAATGCAGGGTTAAATTCTTCACCCAGAAACCAAACATTCACCTATAAAATACATTATAATCATTCGACTTACACTGGAGTACCGTAAATCCTGTAAAGTGCTTTGAGACACTATCCTGCGTGAAGAGCACTACATAAATGTAAGTTCTTCTTGCTGTTGAGATAGCCTCCTAACGTGAAAGGTGCAGTATTAAATGCAAGCATTATTTTTATTTATTTTAATCAGCTAAGAGCTGTTTAAAATCAACCGAACCCCTGAGTCAGAACCGAAACCAAAGTTGCTTGGAACACTCAGCAGGTCAGGCAGTATAATAATAATAAGCCTTGCATTTGATATATTTACACATTTACACATTTTCTAGATGTCTCAAAGCACTTCACAGAATATTCTGTAAACTGAATTGGCTGCATACTTGTGGGCGAAACGCGCACAGCAGTGTCCCACAAACAGTCGTGGATTGAAGTGACCAATTTCTTATTGTTTCTTTCTTGAGGGATTATTATCAGGCGTGCGGAGTAAGGAAATCTGCCCAAGTTTTCACCCTGCCGGAAATCAAACCCAGATCTCTTGCTTGTGAGGCAAGTGCTCTAACCACTGAGCTACAGGACTCCACATCTATGGAGAAAGGAAAGTGAGTCAACATTTCAGGTCCATGACCCTTCATCAGAAATGGGGCATGTTGGGAGGGAGAGGCTTTTAAGGGCTAAAGAGAGGGGGGAGGCAGGGCAAGGAAGATAAAGGAGAAATGGGATAGAGGACAGGGGATGATGGGTTAAAGAGGTGCTAATGATGCGAAACAAAGGGGGAGATTGCAACAAAACAGGTAGACTAGAAAGAGAAAAGGTATGTCTGGGACCCAGATGATGTGGTAAATGATGAACTCTGTCAACTACAACAACAACAATAAGATTGCGTTTATAGAGCGCCTTTCACATCGGGAGGACGTCCCAAGGCGCTGGACAGTTGGGTCAGGACCCGAGCAGGGGGAAAATGGTCAGAGTGAGGGGAGGGAAGGGAGGGAGCGAGGAGGAGAGGGAAGGGAGGGAGCGAGGAGGGGGTAGCGAGTTGAGAGTGGAGCTGAAGGAACGGTTGAAGAAAAGGTCTTGAGACCAGCCTTGAAGGAGGAAAGGGAGGAGGCAAGGCGAAGGCAC
Source organism: Callorhinchus milii (assembly GCF_018977255.1). Lineage (NCBI taxonomy): Eukaryota > Metazoa > Chordata > Chondrichthyes > Chimaeriformes > Callorhinchidae > Callorhinchus > Callorhinchus milii. The sequence goes on from NW_024704742.1 coordinate 95,649,903, forward strand.
TGGGGGATGGAGGTCCAGAGCCTAGGGGCTGAGAGGCTGAAGGCCCGGCCACCGATGGTAGGGCGGTTGGGGCGGGGGATGTGGAGCAGACTGGAGCCAGAGGAACGGAGTGTATGGGCAGGTAGGTAGGGGGATAGTAGGGTCGGAGAGGTAGGAGGGAGCAAGGCCGTGAATGGCCTTGTAGGCGAGGATGAGGATCTTGAATTCGAGTGTTAGACTGATGGAGTGCTGTTATTGCCTTCTTTGTCTTTCAGTCCCTGACACCCATTGCAAGACATTACTAGTCTTGTAATATTCCTTAAATGCGGAGACCATTGATTGAGGAGTAATAAATGGTAAAAGGTGTAAAAGATGTGGAGTGCAGTTGAGCGGGAAATGGCCAGAGTTTCATGAGCATCACTGGGGGCAAATCTCAGTGATGGCTTAACAGAGGTGACTCTGCTCCACTCCCAGGCTCCATCCCGGTTTCTTATTTATTCCATAATGTGGCTATCCCAGCAGAATAGAGGAGAACTCCAGGTTATTTATTTTGGGGGATTATTTACTAATAATAAATACATTTAATAAATAATTTATTGCCTAAACACCCAACAAACTGGTGCCCTGGATTCATCTGTCACCATTTTTAAAATTTGTTCATTTGTTCTGTGACATTCATATTTGGATGTCATTTTTTAAAAAAATTGAAAGCTTTTCCAGAATGTGTTTTTCAGAAGATTACCACTTGGGGTCCTCAGAGTCATGTGACTTTGCTATCCTCCCTTACAAGGCTTCTGAAGCTTTTGCAGCTGTAATAACTAAACATTGTGAGATGGGAATCTGATCTGAATCTCGTGTTCCACGCAGTTAATGAGTGTCCAGTCAACATTGGTATAATGCATTTCAGATATTGTGATCTACTTCATAATATTTCTTGGAAGATTTCTTAATAAGAAATTATTGAACTTGAACATCAAATGTGCTGAAGAATTTCTAAGATAATACTGAATATGTTCTTCTGCACATTCCAAGTTTGGGAAATGTTATAGTTACACCTTTCTTCTACAGCAGTGGTGGCCAACCGTTTTGGTCGGCCAACACAATATATTTTCTTGATTGAATATTTCTTGCTTTGTGCCATAAATCAAGAAATATTCAATCAAGAAAAACCTGAAAACATGCCACAGATCGAACACATCTTACCCTAGACTAGTGCGAATGTTCAGGGTGGGTCCTTCATGATGGCCCCACAGGCCGGGAGTGGGCCTGTTACTAGCAAAGTGATTAATTGATATTTAAGCATGATATTCCAATGATATTATTCTGATAAAATTGAAGAAGTAGTATTTCTTGCAGCATTAATATTTCTCACAAAATTGTGAGATCACCAGTAAGCTTTGGATAATGAAAGCCCTTTGGCCCAGTTTTTAATTATCCTCTGGGTAAAGAAATATTTCCTGGTCAAAACACAAAATACTGCAGATGCTGGAATCTGAAACGAAAACATAGAGAACTGGGAAAACTCAGCAGGTCAGGCAGCATCTATGGAGAAAGGAAAGTGAGTCAACGTTTTGGGTCCATGACCCTTCGTCAGAACTGATATTTCCTGGTGTCTGTCTTGAAATTATCCTTTGCAACTCTAAACCTGTGACCCTCTTGCCTTGGTGTTTTAACATGTCTAAAAAAATTGTTCTTTTTTTCCAATCCCATTTGAACTCTTGTATACCTCCGTAGGGTTCCCTCTGAGAAGCCTTCTTTCAAGAGTTGCCGATACTTGTTTCAAAATACATCTTTATCTTAGAAATCATATTGTCAGTTTGTGTTTAATGAAATTTGCTCACTGTTTTGCTTTAATGTTGGAAAAAATTAAAATTTTCAATGGGAAAGTATAAATATACAGTTTGATTAAAATTAAATCATGCCACACACTGGAATAAACGTTACAATATTTCAATTCCATGTGCTTTTCTTCTTGGAATTTTATTAATATAATTATAATCCTTGCAGTAAGTAGGAACCCAGACACTGGAACAAACTTCTTTCTCTTTTGCAACAGTGCAATGGGATCTTTAACGTCCACTTGGACAGGCAGACAGAACCTCTGTTTAATGTTTCATACAAAGGATGGTGCAACAACGCAACACATCCCCAGCACTGCATTGGAGGGTCAGATTGGACCTTCTGGGTTCCAAGTCTCGACGTGGGGTTTGAACCCACAACCTTCCGACTCGTAGGTAAGAGTGCTACCAACTGAGCCAGTCTAACACAATATTCTTCTGGTGTTGTGAACCTGAGCACTGTTGCCGGGTTTCTCAATATGTCCTCTGTCTTGTCCATGAACAAGAGTGCGGAGGTTATAAGAACCATTTTGAATTTCTTTGAATGACAATCCTGTGTTTTTTTTAATAGATAATGCTTTGCTGGGAAGCTCATGACTGACTGAGTCTGGAGTGGTGATTACTTCTTGCAAATTGTCTCCGACTTTTGGTTACGCTCAACGGAGTTGTCATCCCTCGGCTAAAATTTGTTTGAAAGATAGCGGTTCAGGAGACAAACTGCAATTAAAACTGCCATCCCTTGAAGTAGTGCTAACATTTCCATATCTTATTACAACACTGCAGAGTTCTCTTTAATTTTCAAATTTTTACTGTTTAATAAATGCTTATCAGCCTCAATGTGTCCTGATGAATTGAAAACAGTTTGCGTTTCTCTCAGTAGGCTGCCTCCAATTACCTCTCACATTACTGTCACCGTCCTTTTCATTACCTTAATTACAAATAATTGAACAGATTCTGAAATAATGAGGGACAGGCTCAGGATGGTTCAGCGGGAGATTACAACACATCTTTCTCTGTCTCTGAATCAGGTAGACAAGTAGAAAAATGGTTTGCTTAATATTTTGCAACAGCAGATGAAAGCACAACTCATTCTCAGTTCATCATTTTTAAGCAAAAATGAAAGCCTAATTTTGTGACCTACGGATACGATTAGCATATCATTTTCTAAACACCCGAAAACTGTGAAGACTGACCTCATCAGACTTTGTGTCAAAGTTTGCGTCAGATATTCTGTTCTTATTCTCTATAAATAAAGGACTCTTACTGTCTGAATTTAAACCCAGATTTTGGGCTTCCTCCTTCCAGTGGTCTAGTGGGTAAACGAACCACATAGTGCATTAATAAGCATACAGGTTGCAGCCTGTTGGTACAACTGGGATGTGACATGAAGAATGGCTCACTTGGATGAGGTTCAGGGAACCAGTTTGTGTATCCCAGCGAGTATCAACACCTTCATGAGAGAAGGAAAGGAAGGGAAGGTGAGTGGGGGGTGGGAGTGTGGAGAATGGCATGTTTGCTGCAGGCCAGGAAAAGTAAATGACAGCATGTGCCTCAAGAGACATCATTCGGGTTGCCAAATGGTGCCGCTCATTTGCCTCAGCGCATTGGTTCTGAGACTGGCAGCCTAGAGTGTTCAACGCAAGTCTCTGGTGCCGAGACAGCGTGAGGATCTGACACATATTAAAGTTACCCGTCCTGATGCATTGTTAGTTGACTTCCATGGAGTGAAAATGGCAGCCTTCCAGGGAAAGATGGCTTTTTCTGGATCTAGGATTATTTGGGAGACTCCTCATTTGATGAATGAGCTCCTTTAAAACATGAAAGAAATAATGTGACACCAAATGAAAGAATGTGACACCAAATGAAAATTTGCATAAATTGTACCACCAGTTATTAAAACATTAAATAATCAGATTGCACTGTTCAGTTTTCATGATCAGACAATGGATTAAAGCATAAAATTTTAATAAATTAAATTAATATAAGATAACAAAACTGAATTACAGACCCTCTTCATCAAAGCTACAGCTTGCATGTTCCTTAGCTGCAGCGTGTATAAATGGTGTGTGATGTTCTGACATTTACAACTCAATCCTAAATATAGCCATGCAGAAAAGCTTTAGTGGTGTCTTGTAGCTCAGTGGTTAGAGAACTCGCCTTGCAAGCGAGACACTGAGTTCAATTCCAGGCAGGACGAAACCTTGGGCAAGTTTCCTTACTCCACACACTTAATAATAATCCCTCCACAAAACAAAACAATAATAAAATTGGTCATTTTCAATCCACGACTGTTTGTGGGATACTGCCGTGCGCAATTGGCTGCAGCGTTTCGCCCACAACTATACAGTCAATTCACTTTACAGGATATTCTGTGAAGCGCTTTGAGACGTCTAGAAGATGTGAAAAGCACTATATCAAAATGCAAGGTTTATTATTATTATTATTATTATTATTAGTGTAAGATGTTTCACTACATGAGGGAATGGAAGACATTCTGCTCTTACCTCAGCAGTAACCCAATTGCAAAGTATCACACAAATTTTGTCAGTATTTTTGTGTTGCTATTTGCAGTTTCCTTTAGCCCCTGCCGTGGGTTGAGAATCCTCAGTCTCCAAATCAAGTTAGTTCTCATGTAATTAATTAATTTCAGTCTTGAAGAATGAGTGGGGAGAAGTAAATGGAGATTCTTTAAAGCTGAGTTGGCTCCACGGTGATTTGCCTTGCAACAGCAACAACAAGATTACATTGTATAGCACCTTTCACGTTGGGAGGACATTATATTATCCTTGCAATGGAATATTGGAATGAAGCTGATCCTCTGTGATAGTGGCAGGAGGCCTGAGCCAGTTGGGTTAACTTTCACATGTATGAGATGACACTCAACTCTACTTCTCCTCCTCCAGCTGGGAACCCCAGTCCTCTGATGTTCTGTCAGTTTGTCTGACAGACATCAAGGCCTGGATGAACACAACCTTCTTGCAGTTAAACCTCAACAAGACGGAAGCCATACTCTTTGGCTCCCATTGACATCTTCTGTCCCATGCTTCCGACCTCCTCAACCTACCCAATCTGCCCTTAAAACTCTCTGAACCCGTGCGCAACTTAGGCATCAGGTTCGATTCCCAGTTATCCTTCCTCCCCCATATCCGGTCCCTGACCAGGACCGCTTTCCTCCACCTCCGCCACATTGCCCGTCTCCGACAATACCTCACTCCATAAGCTGACAAAATCCTTTTCCATGCCTTCATCATCTCTTGGCTGGACTATTCAAATGCCCTCCTTGTTGATCTCCCCTCCTCCACTATTCACAAAATTCAGCTCATTCAAAACTCCGCCTCTCTCAATCTCATCCGCACTAAACTTCATACCCTGATTACTCCAGTCCTTGCCAAACTACACTATCTCCCTGTCACAGAGTGGATCGACTTCAAAATCCTCACTCTAGTGTTTAAATCCCTCCACGCCCTTACACTCCTCTATCTCTCCAACCTCCTCACAGCACTAATAATAATAATAATCCTTGCATTTGATATTGCGCTTTTCACGTCTTCTAGACGTCTCAAAGTGCTTTACAGAATATATTGTAAAGTGAATTAACCATATATTTGTGGGCGAAACGCGGCAGCCAATTGCGCACAGCAGTGTCCCACAAACAGTCGTGGATTTAAAATGACCAATTTATTATTGTTTTGTTTAGGAAGGATTACTATTAGGCATGTGGAGTAAGGAAACTTGCCCAAGGTTTTGCCCTGCCTGGAATTGAACCCAGGTGTCTCGCTTGCAAGGCGATTGCTTTAACCACTGAGCTACAGGACTCCATTACTGGTTGGCCTCTGATCTACTAGCTCCGACCTCCTCCTTGTCCCTCGAATCCTTCACTCCACCATTGGTGGCCGCGCCTTTGGTCACTACGCTTTGTCTTGCCCTCTCTTTCCCCAAATTCAGGTTGCGCGTGGAGTCCTGTAGCTCAGTGGTTAGAGCACTCGCTTTGCAAGTGAGAGACCTGAGTTCAATTCCAGGCAGAGGGCGAAACCTTGGGCAAGTTTCCTTACTCCACACGCCTAATAATAATCCCTCCAAAACCAAAAACAATAATAAATTGGTCATTTTCAATCTACGACTGTTTGTGGGACATTGCTGTGCGCAATTGGCTGCCGCGTTCGCCCACAAATATACAATCAATTCACTTTACAGAGTGTTCTGTGAAGCGCTTTGGGATGTCCTCCCGACATGAAAAGCGCTATATCAAATGCAAGGATTATTATTATTATTAAGACCTTCCCCTTTGACCGCGCCTATGGTCACTTTCCCCTTACCCTGGCTCAGCATCAGGCTCCAGCATTGTTAAGCGCACTGCGATGCCGCCCGGTGTGGAGAGCTCTATATAAATGCAAGCTGTTGTTGTTGTCTGCAAGGCTTTGTTGATGAAGGACCAGTCAGCCAGGATCACTTGGAGCATTTGGAGGAGCAGATCACTCATGAGGTTTGGGATTCATCATACTTGATTCCTGTTAACCCTACAAGGCAAAGCCCTAATGCGTAGAGTAATATTAATAATAATGAAACATTCCATTTGATTTTAGCTCTGTATCACTTGACAAAATATCTCATTCAAAACACTTCACAGGATTTACTGTAAATTGTAATGACTGTGTATTTGTAATCGAATGTGGCAGCCAATATGCGTACAGAACTGTCTCAGTCACGGTTATTAAGTGAATGACCATTTTTATTGGGAGGAGGCGTTATGAGGAAGGGATATGCCTTTAAAATGATGAGAGGCATAGATGAAGTAGATGTAAGTAAACTATTTGACTTGGACCAAAGAAAAGATCTAGAGAAGATAAATTTAAAATTAAAAAGTCTTAATGGGACTAGAGAGTAGAGGATTTTTCTTCCTGCATTGTTGCTACTTTGTCAATTAACTCCTTCAAATAAGATCTGGAAAAATATCCCTTGAGAAAAGTACAGATGGATATAAGGAACAAAACTGCAGTATTCCTAAACACTTCATTGATTGGAAACCATTTAAGGACATTTTCGAAATAAAGCACCTTTGTGAGTTTAATTTTTAATTTTTATTATAATACATTTTTATTATAATAAAAATAATCCTTGCATTTAATACAGCACCTTTCACTCAGGGAGATGTCTCAAAACATTTCACAGTATATCAAATGCAAGGATTGTTTACTCTAAAATGTAGTGACTGTGCATGCATATGTTTGTAGGCAAACATGGCAGCCAATTTGCACACAGCAATATCCCATAAACAGCTATGAAATGAATGACCGATTTTATCTGGGTAATTGTTGGTCAGGACACTGAGAAAACTCCCTTCTCTTTTTGGCATCTTTAACGTTCGCCTGAACAGGCAGACAGGACGTTAGTTTAATACCAACTAATGACTGTCCTCCTTGGGGTGGGGGGGGAGGTAAGCAGGGTCTCCTTGGACCTGAACTGGCTCCAAGGTGACATGCCTGGCAACGTATTGTCAGAATTGAGCCAGGCCTCTGTGGTGGTCTTGGCGGTCCGGTTCCTCAGCCAGGCAGGTCTGCAGTATTCCAGGCACTGCTGATGACAGCACAGCCAGCCTGGCTCATCGGCAGGACCTGGAAGGACAGACCAGTTACTGGGGGTAGGGAGTCATTCCACTCAGCTCCTGTTAACCCTGCCAGCCAAAGCCCTAACGGGTAGGGTGGTCTTAATTGGATCAGCAATGGGTAGTTCCGCTGTTCCACTGTGTACATCAAACCCTGGGGTCCCCAAGCCTTGGCTCTTGCCAACGTGTGCCTAATACTTTCCAGAATTAGGTAAGTGGTCCCTCCAGGGAGAGAGTGCACATTCCATTCCAACAATCTATCTCTGGGATAGATGTGTATAGGTGGGATACATGAAAATCTCAGATTGGGTTGGATACTCTTAAGCATGGTGATGGGTTTCTGTCAGACACCTGGCTGAAAAATTTAACATCTTTTGTCATCTTCATCATAACATCTCCAAAAATGTAATATCCCTCACCATTGTATTAAAAGTATCAGCCTGGACTACAAAACAATTTGCAATTAAATCATAGCTTTTACATCAGGAGGACGTCCCAAAGCACTTGACAAATGTGAGTTCAAAGTCCCGACATGGGAATTGAAATGATAACCTTCTGTTTTAAATACAAGCGTGTTACCGACTGAGCCAGGCTAACATCTAACACCTCTATTTTTAAATTCATTTTTAGCATCACGAAGAAGATAAAATGCTCAGTCTCCACGGTCCGATGAAAGATTTTCTGATCCTATGCTGGACATCAGGGGTTCTTAACCTGACATTAAATACCATGGGTGGGGTTTTAAGTGTTTTTATATACTGCTGAGTTATAGTCGGTGTTTTTTATACAATTGATTTCTCAGCTCCCTAAAGCTATTTGACACCAATATTCTTTCTTCTGAACAATGTCTGTGCCCTGGTAATAACACAAAAGAGAAATCACAAGACAACAAGAGAGGTGTGGATAAAGAACACCTGTTGATCCATTTTGATCTCCAGGATATGCAATCAACCATCCTCCCATTGGAGCATCAAACTGTTCCAGGGCCCTGGTCTTCACCATGCTTTCCTGATAACTTGTTCCAGTCATTAATTTTCTTCTGTGGGTCTTGGTATGCATTCATTGCCCATCACTGCATCTGTCAAGTTCTCTGAGACATTCCAGACACTATATTAATAATAATATAATAATATCCCTTGCTTTTGATATAGCGCCTTATCACATTGTCGAGACATCTCAAAGCACTTCACAGGATATACTGTAAAGTGTAGTGACTGTGTGTTTTGTGGGTGAAATATAATTATATATTTATTAGATAATTATTTATAAATATTTATTTGGGGAGGACAAGCTTTCAGGGTTATTGGAGAGTGGGATTGAATTGGATAGCTCTTTTCAAGGAGCCGGCATAGACACGATGGGCCAAATGGCCTCCTTCTGTGCTGTATAATTCTATGTTTCTATGATATATATTTTTGCCAGGGTATGCTTTTGCTACTAGTGAGTATTTTGCTGCTACTAACACCTACAGAGTTAGTAAATAAAGCAATCTAATAATAACAGGCTTCCTGGGTATCAGGCCGGATTTATACAAGTTATACAGCAATCACCACCTCTGCCTCTTAAATGAGTATATTATGAACTTTGATTCTTTCGTTGTTTCCAGGCTTGATCCTTTCTCTTCTGTGGTGTATAATTTCATTGCATTGCTTGTTCCCCATTCAACATCCATCTCCTGGAGATTCAGGAGATGAATAGAGCCCAGTACATTTTTTCTTACATTATTAATGGTTCAATGATAGTTCCAACTGTCCCACTCACAAGAGCATGTGTTATAAGGCTCTTCCATTTATTACGTACAAGTACAGTCACTACACTTCACAGTTAATTGTGTGAAGCCTTTAAAATATTTCATAAGGTGCAAAATCAAATGCAAAGATTATTTTTATTATCAAAATATTAAAAAATCCTGATTTAATTAGCCTTTTATTAAAAAAAAACCAAAGGTGCTCCCATTTTGTTTTGGTTACATATATAATGTGAGTCAGCCTGACTCAGTTGGTAGCACTCTTGTCTCTAAGTCAGAAGGTTGTGGGTTCAAGCCCATGTCAGGACTCGGAACTCATATAGCTTGTCATTCGAATGCAATGCTGCATTGTGCTGCATTGTCAAAGCATCTCTCGTATGAGACATTAAACCAAGGTCCCGTCTGTCCAGGTGGATATTAAAGATCTCCTGTCACTATTCAAAAAAGAAAAGGGAGTTTCTCCTGATGTCCTGGCCAACAAACCGCCAAATAAAATTGATCACTCACTCCGTGGATATTTGTGGGACATTGCTGTGCACAAAATTGACTGCCCACAAAATACACAGTCGCACCACTTTACCATATGTCCTGTGAAACACTTTGAGAGGTCGCAACAATGTGCTAAAGTGCTTTATCAAATGTTATCTCAGTGTTACAAACAGCAATTTTAGGATAGCCATCAGGAAGTATTTCTGTACTCAGAGGGCAATTAACAACTGTATCAGGTTTCCAGGAAAGGTGGTTGAGGCCAAGGACACTGGACTCATTTAAAAACAGCTTGATGCTGTGATGGGAGGGCAGTAGAGTGTGTTTTCTGAAAGGATGATATTAATTTGGCCAATCGCCTTCTTCACCTGAAACAATCTGTGATAATGTGAGGTCATGTTCCTCTGGAGCTTCCTTCCAAAACCACTTTGCTTTGCTTTATCCCTGGATTCAAATAACTTCTAAAAATGTCTTCAACAGTGCCTTTGGTCAACATTTTTTATTTTGTTTACCCTCCTGCTTGATGTGCACCGTTACACTTGTCAGATGCTTTCAGATGATCCGTCACATGAAAGACGCTGTACAAAAACATCATTATTGCGGTAGTTAGGATGTGGGGTAGCAGTGTAGCCTTGCGGTGGGCATGGATTTGTCTCATTATCAAGCACTGGGCCCAGTGGGATATGTAGCTGTATGGTGCCTAAGAGCCCATCTGGTGTAAAGCTGAACCTTACACTGAATGTGAGTCCAACATTAGCCGAATGTTCATCCTACCAGAAGCCATCATCTCAGTGCTCCCTAAGGAGGAGGTGGAATCTCCAGTTACACAAAGCCACTGGTCCATCTCCCTCATTAGTTCCAGTTAGAAGATACAAGCTAACATAGTTGAAAATATACTCTCACCACTTGCCTGTGCAGATTAGCTCGGATTTGTTCAGGGCAAAGTGCTTCGGTAAGACTCAGAGCCTGCTCATTTGTGTTCAACAATAAATGGGTTGTGTGGAAAAGTGAATGTTCAATTTTTTAAAATGTTTTGTGAGGTCCGTGAATGACTGAGGATGGCCGTTTCCTTGCATTTGTCTTGTGCTTGGTGTGGGAGGTAAAACCTGTGAGTCGAAACCAGTGAAAGAAAATAACACTCCAACCGTATCTTACTTTGAGTCAGTGCAATCTGTTTCTCACTCTGCCTACAGGAAGGATTCTTGGGGTCAAGAGTTTAAATGTAGTCCTGTGCAAAGTGCTGTGCAGATGGCAAGAAAAAACGAGCCCCTTCTGGAGTTTTCCTGGGGCTGGGAATGGATTGAAGCTGTCAATTCCTTTGTTCTAAAGCACATGCAGTTCTTTATAGATCAGCTGAATGACACCTCCTGTTTCCACTTAGTCCACTGACCTGGGAGTAGGAGCAGCTTACCAAGCATAAGTGAGGCAGCGTCCATGGCAGTTGGATGCAAGATATTTAGACCATTCATATTGAAATCCTCAAACAAGAATCTTTAGTGCTCCAAGTAGCCTGAGACATCAGAGGATCTGTCAAGACTCTGTGTGTGAGAGAATGTGAAAAGGGAGGAGCGACCCTGTCTTACATCTGGAGGGATTGCCAATCATTTCAGGAGTTTCTGGAAGGAAGTTGTTCAGTTTATGGTCAGTGTCTGAGGTTATATGTTGCACTGGGTCGCCTGCTGCAAGTGTAGGAAGAAGCAATAAACGTTACATAGTTATGATTGGAAAAACAGTTGTGGGGATGGTGGGGATGGGAATGTGTTCTGTACAGCTGGGAAGATAAGATTGAGCAAATGGCTGGAGGAACTGTTACAAGCGTCTGGCCTTGAAAGACATCTGTAGACCTCATTGTCTCCTGGGGAAAATAAACACATTAAGGAGCTCTTCCCTATTAAAGGCCAAGCATTGAATAAAGTTTTAAAGGTGTGAAAGAATATCCAATCCAAATAAACTCATAACTTCACTTTATAGGAGGAGACAAACCAACAGATTATGAAATCCTTTTTGGTTTAGAGCATCCTATTCCCTTGAATAACTTATTTGAGCAAACCTATCACTAAATTGGAAGTGTCCTTATAAAACTTGTGTACATAATGGGACCTTGTATATATTCCTGGAAGCCCAAAGGTACTTTACATGCAGATGTTGTCATCTCTGAGCAAACGCCACAAAAAATACTTATGAGCTTCTAACACTTATCTCTGAGCCAGCTTTTCACACCATCCACACGTAATTGTGATTCTTGCCACCTTTTCATACCTCCGTTCGACATTTGCATCTTGTAGTGTGTCCTCCTGCACCGAGCACTCTGTTCACACCTCCAGTTCACTTTTCATTGTGATTAACGCTACTTTGAATGTCATCCCAGCAAGAGCTTTGCTTTCCGATATGGTAAATATCAAAGTTCAAGTTTTCGTGAAAGTATTTACTTGCTGGGCAGTTTGAGTGCAGAATTCTTAAGTGTAAACAATACTATATCATGGGTGGAAAAGAGCAACCTGTGATGTGATAATTATCAAGGATGATAGTTAAGATTTGCTGAAAATTGGAGTCAAAATAATTATCAATTTCCACAGGAGTGAGAATCCCTTTCCCTCCCATCCCTTCCCACCACAGTTAATAATAATAATAATCCTTGCATTTGATATAGCGCTTTTCACGTCGGGAGGACGTCCCAAAGCGCTTCACAGAACACACTGTAAAGTGAATTGACTGTATATTTGTGGGCGAACGCGGCAGCCAATTGCGCACAGCAATGTCCCACAAACAGTCGTGGATTGAAAATGACCAATTTATTATTGTTTTTGGTTTTGGAGGGATTATTATTAGGCGTGTGGAGTAAGGAAACTTGCCCAAGGTTTCGCCCTGCCTGGAATTGAACTCAGGTCTCTCGCTTGCAAAGCGAGTGCTCTTACCACTGAGCTACAGGACTCCAGTTGCAGGTCAGATTAGAAAAATAATCCTGACCCCTAGGATCATTGGAATGTAAAATTCCTTGTAACAAACTATAGTTAAAGAGAACTTTTAAAAAAAAGGGAATTAGAAAGATGTTTGAAGTGGAAATACTATGAAGAGAGACCAGGGGAGTGAGATCAAGTTGACTCAAGTGGAGCAAAACACCATTAGTCTTGTCTTGTTGCCCAATTGCCTGTTTCTGTAAGCTATAATATTCTTTGATCCTTCGCTCAAGAACTGAGAGCTCTCAATGCATGCCAGGCTGCCTTGAAGCCTTATTCAACCAAAGGAAATGGACAGAAGGAGGAGACCCAGTAACTCTATGTAATGCCAAAGTACTCTGCTGTTTTACAGTCCAGAAAAATTTAATAGAATTTCCATATGTGGTCCAACTGGAATCATGAACTAACTTTACATCCAAAATTGTTACAATGTCAGGTTGAAGGCATGCAACATGCAAATCCCTATCAAAGTGGATTCAACACCAGCTTTGAGAGTTAGGATCCCATTGATTATTCAGATAGTTGAGCAACTTTCTCATTTGTTTAAAATAATTGAATGCACGGACATTACTACTGAATTGTGAGTTCCACGTTAGGATGAGAGAAGATCTGGCATCCTGACTTTGTCCAGATGGATACAGTTTGGTAGAATTGCAGGCAAGCCAAGATTTGTTTTTTGCTGGCTTCAATCTGGCTGGATTTCATTTTTATTCACTGGTAAAATGGAAAGATGGAGCTCAGCCAATGTTACATTGCCTCTATTGACTGTTAAGAGGCAAAGGTGAGAAATTCCTCTTGCCATCGAATGTAGACTTTGACAATGTGCGCTTGAATGGGTCCAAATTCTGGGAGCCAAACATTGAGTTTTTTTTTAACACTGGTTCATTTACCATGCAGATATTTGGGGAGAGGCTTATATCTTTTCAAGAATCATCCAGCAAGTGGGAGCAAAGCAACCAGAGCCATCCAGGCACATGAGGAGCCATCTGACTGTCTAGTTAGTGATATTAGTGAGCAACCACTCAAGGGGAAGGAGTTACTCAAGGCTAGAGCATGGAGTCATTCAACCCAATCAGGAACTAGTGTCTGACTGTAATCTGGCCATGCTCAATTTCATTCAGAGCCAAGCTCCCTCCTATACCTTGTTTACCTTGAGTAGTGCATCACCGAAACATACCAGATGGTGAGTATCTTGCATGATAGCTCTCAGTACTTACACAATAATTTCACAAAGTTTACACATGGTTCACAGAAGATTGAAAAAAGAAATAAAGGAAGGAGGGAAGGTAGCATGGAAGGGAGGGAGGGAAGGAAAGCAGACCATTATCACAGTGTCTTATTACAGCAAACAATCTCACGGTAATTAAATAATAATCCTCACATTTGATATACCACCTTTCACATTCGGTCTCAAAGCGTTACACAGGATATCCTGTAAAGTGGAGTGGCTTTTTTGTTTTGTAGACAAGATTATCAGACAATTTGTGCACAGCAATGTCCCACAACTGGCAAATGTAGTGTAGTGACTGTCTAATTTAAGCAAATGTAACAACTACTTGCACCAGCAAGGTCTCATTAACAGCCAGTAAGTGAATGATCAAGTTAAATATTTTTGTACTGAAAGAGACAGCATTAGCAAACATAGGTTAAACGTATGTTCCCTCCTTTTTCATTTATGCTCATTTTAATCAAATGCAGGAGCTGATATTATGTTTCTTTTGGGGGCACCAATAAATATATTTATATGACTAACAGGCACACAAGTGTTTGTAGTCAATCCAAGAATGAAAATGGGCTTTAAGACAATATTGTGTGTTCATGCACTGTTGAGATGGCATGTCAACACCTTAGAACTTCCTGTAGGCATTTTGCTTTAATTGTTTGCTTTTGTCGCCTCCCGATGTGAAAGGCGCTATACAAATGTAATCTTGTTGTTGTTATTTGATAACAATGAAAAAAGACTGCAGGCCCCGATGGTGAAATTGTCAAAACAATCAAACTTTGTTTCTGTTTCCTGATGTTTCTCACTTGTGCTGGGGTCAGGTTCCCAGCCGTTATTCATCCCTGAGTGCCTCACCAAGTAATCATTCTTCATCTCTGAGCCTCCACATTGAGCCCAGGTTAAGAACATAGGAAAATAGGACCAAGAGGAAGCCTATCAGCCCATTGTGTCTATTTCACAAGTTTATTAGATCTTGGCAGATCTTTTTATCCCATTTACCATACCACTTTATGCCATTACTCTACTACCCTGTTTAATTTGATAGGTTATAATAATGCTAATAAATAATAATCCTTGCATTTGATATAATATTGTATCAAGCCTCAAAGCTTTTCAGAGAATATATTGTAAAGTGGATCAACTATGTATTTTGTGGGCGGAACATGACAGCCAATTTCATATAGAAGTGTTCCACAAACAGTCATGGTTTGAGTGACCAAATTTTTTTGAGGGATTATTACCCCCAGAAAGTAATCCGCCAATCAACTGACAACCGAGTTCCTACTTATTGCTAGGTAAACAGGCGTGTGGAGTAAGGAAATTTCACCTAGATTAGCTTGTATCACTATTTTATTTTAAAATTGAACACCAATTCAATCTCTATTTGGAAGCTGGTTTTCTTCAGTTTTTAAAAAGAATTGTTTTCCTGATAAACACTGAATTTAAGAATTGTTCACAATCCTGTGTGATCTTACCTTTTAATGCAAAATATTGTAGTTTTAAATGTTAACACAAGGTGGAATTTCAGGCCTCACATGTCCCCAGCTGTACCCACAGGCTCCAGTTCATCCAAATCTCTGCTGAGCACATCCTTACCCACACAAAGAATCACATGCCCAACACTCTCATCCTGGCCATTGGTAAAATTTGTCAATCACCTTATGGCTGTTTGTGGACATTGCTGTGTGCAAATTGGCTGCCACGTTCACCTACAAATAGAGTCCCAACGCTAATATTGTGCTCTACCATCTGTGGCCGAGCCTTCAGCCTCTAGGTCCCCATCCTGTGGAACTCCCTCCCTCAAGCCCTCTGTCTTCCCGACAATAATGTAATTACCAGCAGTAATATCATTACTGACAGTAATGCTATGATGATGCTATGTGAGACCTATTTTTTAGAAAGAGAATATTTGTGCTCTAATAAGAAATGACACATTCACCCTTGACCTGCTATTGCAGCTCTTCGTATCTTTAAACTAGGACCTGTCATCATTATTGCAGCAGTCCAGTGTTTGTCTAACAATTACAACAAAATATGATAAGATGTTGCTCGGTGGACCACATTTCTAGAAGTGACACTCAATGTTCACAGGGATGCTTTACATATCATTAGAGCAAAAAGAGCAGTTGTGGTAATCAGGTGGAAATGTCAAGCTGATGCCATGGAAGGCTAACCGAGGTGTGGGTTGACTGGATAATGTAGGAGAAGCCATTCCTGAGGTGGAGCTGCAGTGTCAAATCCCTGGAATCAAAATCTGAAATGGGTCAATTCTCACCACTAAAAATAAAATAATAATAATTCTTTCACATTGGGAGTAAAGGTGGAAGGTGAAAATATTCTTTGGGGGCGCTGAGGGGTTGGTCCCCTTTAAGACAGGTGCAACCTCTGTGCCAGATCCATAGATGGCTACCCCCTCCCTCCTCCTCACCGCGCAGACTCCATGCCAGGATCAAAAATGGCCTCCCCCTGCCCTCCTCACCACAGAGACTCTGAGACCCATTGGCTAATCAAAGGTGAGGATGCTCTGACGAGGAGCACACTGGACCGGAGTGGGTGGGACAATTTGGGAGAGGGGCAAGAGATGGCCTGTGGTTGCCATGGGTTGGGGCTGCTTGGAGGACTGGCTATTGTCCTCCTGAGGGCTCAGGGCTTTCCCCTCTCAGCTCTTCTCAAAAGGTCAGCTGTAGATAGATTGAAGGGGTGGCTTGAGCCCCCTCTAGCCCTAACTACCACTTACAACAACAACAACAACAAAAACTTGGATTTATATAGCGTCCTCCACGCCGGACGGTGTCTCAGAGAGCTTCACAGTAACGGATCCCGGGACCGAGCCAGTGGGAGGGGGAGGAAAGTGACCAAAGGCGCGGTCGAAAAGAAAGGTCTTCAGCAGAGACTTGAAAATAGGAAGGGAGGGAGCGAGGCAAAGGGAATGGGGAATGGAATTCCAGAGCCTCGGGGCATAGTGGCTGAAGGCACGGCCGCCGAGGGTGGAGCGGAGGACTCGGGGGATGAGGAGGAGGCCAGACCCGGAGGAATGAAGGTAATGGGTACTGTTTTGAGGAGAGAGAAGGTCAGAGAGGTAGGGGGGTGCAGAGGAGTGCAGGGACTTGAATATGAGGGTGAGGATCTTGAAGTCGATCCTCTCTGGAACAGGCAGCCCGTGCAGTCTGGCAAGGACTGGGGCAATCGGGGAGTGGAGTTTCGTGTGGGTGAGAATGCGGGCGGCAGAGTTTTGAATAATCTCAATTTTATATGGCCTATGGCCGGGTAGATGTCTCAAAACGCTTCACAGGATTTATTGAAAGTATAGTGACTGTGTATTTGATCAGCGAATGCAGCATCCAATTTGCACATAGCAATATTTCATAAACAGCTATGAAATAAAGAAATAAGTTTAACAAAAAAAGCATAAAAATATTTGAAAAGCACATTTATCTTTGGGGCGGAACATACAACAACAACAACATGCATTTATATAGCACCCTTCATACTGGACAGAGTCTCGCAGCGCTTAAAGTAGCAGTTTCAGGCAGTAGCAGACCTTAGGATCTGTCTAGCCTAATCCATCTACATTTCCAAAATATTCCTTCCTTGACAAAGCTATTGATAACTTGGAATAGAAACAATCTTAAACCTCTGAATTGTATTCTGTGTGCTTTAAATAATTAAATAACATATACAATTTGCAGAAAAAATGTAATAATCTGCAGTGTTGTCTCCTCTTAAAGTACAAAATGACTTAATCTAGATTAAAATAATGCGCATTTGAAGAATTTTAGGTGGATGGTAAACATCCCATGGCATTATTCCAAAAAGAGAGTTTCTCCCGGTGTCCTGGCCAACAATCCCCCAGATAACTTTGGTCATTCACTCCATAGCAGTTTATGGGACATTCCTGTGCGCAAACTGACTGCTATGTTTCGCCCACAAGATACAGTCAAACCAGTATATCCTGTGAAGGGCTTTGAAATGTCTCAAAGATGTGATAAGGTGCCATGTCAAATGCAAGGATTATTATTATTTGGTATAAAGCCTCATTACATCATTGAAACCTCTTGAAGCTCTTTGCAAGATTTCGGTCAAAAGTAGTGACTGTGACTGTATTGACCTATAAGAACAATCCTGGTTGATTTTCCTCTTTGCAGTCCAGGGTTCTGAGGCCAATTGTATTGTCCTAAACGAATCAGACTGATATCAGCCATTTATATTCAATTACTACTACTACAACTTGGCTTTATACAGCTCCCTCCACGCTGGATGACGTCTCAGAGCACTTATTGTGGGGTTAGCATCTCAAAGTCCTTTACAAACATAATAGAGAACAAATAAAGCAATACAGAAGTGTAAGGATGTTAAGACACACAGTGTGGTCAAAGAAATAAGTATTTGAGAAGGTTTTATAGGTATAGAAAGGGGAAGCAAATTCTATGAAATTTTAAGAAAAGAGTTCCAGAGGACAGGCCATGGTGACTAAAAGCTCAGCCAATGATAATGGGATGAAAGGAATGAAGACCAAGCAATAAACGAAGCTGAACCAGATAGGTTACAGGAGCATTTGAACATACTGGGAATTGGGCAGATCAGTGGCAGATGAAATTCAATGTGGAGAAATGTAAAGTACTTCACATGGGGACAAAAAATCATGGAAGAGACTATGATTTGAACAGAAGGAAAATAATATATATGGAAAATGAAAAAGACCTGGGGGTCCTGATTGACAATAAATTGAAGCTCTCCCAACAATGCTCTGTGGCAGTGAGTAAAGCAAACCATATCCGAATACTTAACAGTGGCAGAGCCTGACTCCGAGCCATGGGGTGGGGGGAGATAGCCATAAGCACAGTGGAAGAGGAAGGTTTTCAGGTGGGACTTGAAAAGGGGGAGAAAGGGGGCAAGGTGGAGGGATTGAGGGAGAGTGTTCCACAGTTTTGCGGCGTAGTAGCTGAAAGCAAGACCTCCAATAGTGGGGCGGAGGGTGCGAGGGATGAGTAGAAGGCCGGTACCAATGAAGTGGAGGTGCTGAGTGGTGGATTGGGGAGTGAGGAGGTTCGAGAGGTAGGGAGGTGCCAGAGAGTGAAGGGATTTGTACACAAGTGTGAGGATCTTGAAGTCGATCCGTTCAGTGACGGGGAGCCACTGGAGCCTGGTCAGAAGTGGTGAGATGTGGGTATGGAGTTTGGTCAGGTAAGTATGCGGTTGAAGCAGGAAGTGTTGATTTTTTCAAATGCAGATGAGTTTTCTTATAGGAACTAACATTATGGGATATAATACATAGGTAGTTCGAGACATATGTGTATGTGATCACCAGGAAGGTGGAAGGCAAACTAAATGGACCTTGATCTTTTTTCATCTAGCGTTTCTTATGCTCTTGTGTTTTTTTTGAAAGAGATTAGATGAACTTTAAAGATATCATAACAGAGAATATGCTTAGTTCAGTTTTTGGCATTTTTCAGAGGAAAGGTATATACAGAGAAAGCACATTAGAAGGTATTGGGAAAAGCAGGTAACTGAGATTAGGATAGGTGGCTTCATGCATCAACACTAATGCAATGGATCAAATGGCCTCCTCTGAGTTGTGAATTTCTACTTTTTTTGCAAAGCAGAGCAATAAATATCTTTAATTTTTTTGTTCCCCCTAACCCCATCGTTTTTGGAAGAATCCTAATCTTACCCTTTCTCCAATGTAATGGAGTGTATTTGTTTCAATTTGGGGGAGGGGTGAATGGATGACAGGCTGGAATGTCTGTCTCAGAAGCTGAGCTCAGTCTGATGCTCTGATGCTTCATTTAAGAGGCAACCTCGAAAACCAGAGAGATCACTTCTCTCAGCAGCCTGTTAATGATCACAGATGAAGTGAGTTACTGTGGTTTCACTCTGATCCTCAGCCAGCACAAGTACATGAAACAAAGCTGTCCCTAATTTATCAACCTCAACTCAGAGTCTTGCACTGAATTTGTAAGGATGTCGGTGTCACTTGCCCAGTGTGAGAGGCTGAAGCTACAGTATTGCTAGACCAATATTATGCGGAAATGCCATTAATCCTCTTCCCATGCCCTGGATCTCACTGATACACTGAACAGGATGGCAAACTTCCCCCCCACCACCCCACCCAACTCCCTCCCCCTGTCCTTCCCTCCCTCCCCTGCATCCCTCCCCCGCCCCCCTTTGCCACAATTTTCCACACTTTGTCCGCTCCTTCTTACACCATCTCAAGTGTCCTGGTCCAAGCCTATACTGGAATTGAAAGAGCAATTTAAGCTCTGAATGGAGCCTTCCACTCCATCCCAGGCCCAATCTCTCCACTTAGGGGAGGAATGTGTCCTTGCCACAGATCACCCATTGACTAACCCTGAGCCACGGAAATTACAATATTCAGAAGCTTTAGGTGGGTTTCACAGTGGGTGCTCTGGTATGGAAACATTGGCGCTTAGCTGAGGAAAAAGCAAAATGCCAACCTCATGCTTTAAGAGCAAATTTGGGCTAGAGAGACCAAAAAAAGCAAACCATAATAGTTTTGTGTGTTAGGTGGGCTCATGTTTCTCTGGCTACTGAATCCAGTCACTTCAATGGTGATTACTATCATGGAAAGATCCTATTCTAAGCACGCATCGACCAAGCCAGAGAAAATAACACATTAGTGGAGTTACAGTGATATTCGTGTTGTGTTTCCCAGCCTTTCTTCTGCTGAGTAAAGGCTTGAAATGTCTGACAAAGGTCAGAAACGAAAATGGTACTCGAGAATGATTCCAGAACGATTCGCAATTCCCCTGAATCATTCTCGCAAATTTGTTGGTGAATTTGCGATTTCATTCGTAATTAGTGCAGCGACTTCTGGTTTGCACATCCCACATGTCCTTGTCAGTATATATTTAGCAACAAGAGCAATTTGGCCTTTGACATTTCTAATATCTAATTAGAAAGCCATTGTTTCATTATTAATATAAAAGCTTCTCGTAGCCAATTTTGTAGAACAGAGCTGGACTCTGTGAAAAATTCAGTAGATATGGTCTGATTATAATACCAGCTGTTTCTTCGTAGTTTATTCATGCTTTACGTTGTTTCATGTTTTTATGTCATTTTGCGGTTAACTTTCCTTTAAAACAAAAGTGATCTATCAACAAGTAGGCTCTTCTGTAATCCGTCTCTCACTACATTGTTTCCATTATGTACGTGCCATGTAGCTCTCACCTGAACGACAGCACACACTGAGGCAGGCGTATGCATGACTGGAACAAAGTGGGTTTGTATTTCACAAGCAGGACATTTTTTCAGGACGTGAAGCAGTTTGGATGGAGTAGAGTTTGATCACTTCTAACCTAGAATTATGTAGAATAATATGGCACAGAGACAGGTCATTCGACCCAATTTGTCCGTGCCAATGTTTACACTCTACACAACCCTCTGATGGCCCTCACTTATACCCTATATTCCCTTCTTTGTCATGAATGCATACGTTTTATTTTAAATACATGAATCTTTTTTGCTCCAATCCCAACTTCTGTCAGTGAATTCCACATTTGACAGGACACTAAGAGAAACTCTTTAACATACAACTCCACAAGACTTTGGCCTAACATCTAATTGGAAGGTCAGCACCTGTAACATGCAGCTCTCCCCAGTGCTATTACTAAAGTATTAATTTAAGAGTATAAGTGCCTGCTCCATCATGGGACTTGAATCCAAAACCTTTTGACTCAGTGCTATAACTAATCCAGGCTTGTTCTCTTTGAGAACATTGATTGTTCGGAACATTCTCTCATCATAAACTAATGCTGTACAACTTGAGGAAGAAGCGCCATTAATTTCACAGCATTCAGACCAATTTTAAATACCAGTGTTGAACAGTGTAAGCAATCATTTCATTTAAAATGTTTTTCCCATTGTGTGCTCCATACATTAAGGAACTTCTCGGTGATTACAATTGCTGGCTATGAATCAACATGGATAATTCCTGATTCTTCAGGATTGCCAAGTGCTTGAGTTTAGTTGAAAAATACAATGGGGTGAGAGATATCCCTTGTATCACGTTGCGTCATACATTCATTTGTCACCTCAATATATTAATGATAAACACTTTTATTCTAAATCAATATTGCCTAGCTAAGTTATTGTTGATTGACACTGAGGCAATTTGAGTTTCAAATGGTGTTGCAACTGGTGACAGCTAAAATTACAGCTCACCTACATAGCACAGTGAATATCTACTATACACTCTTCACTATGCATCTTAGGTCCCAAAGATAATAAATAATCCTTATAATCCTTGCATTTGACATATCGTTTTTCATGTTGAATGGATGTTTTAAAATGCTTTACAGGATATAATGTAAAGTATAGTGACTGTGCACATTGTTGGCGATTTGCACACAGCAATCTCATAGGGACCATACAATATAATTTAATGTCTCATAAATGATGGCACCCCAATCCTGCCCTGGAGTGTCAGCCTAGACTATATGAGTTCAAATTTCTAAAATGGGATTTGAACCCACAACATCTGACTCAGAGGCAAGAGTCCTACCAACTGATCCAGGTTGACACCTAATTAATTGTCATAGATAATTATCATAGATCAAGATAAATATTACATTTGCCATGTTACTGATGAAACACCTAGACTGATTATTTTATTTTCCAAATAATGGTGTGATGTAAGGTACAGTAATATTCAATGTTTCACAGAACATTTGGTAGAATGTTTGCTTTCCTCAGCTGTGCAGACTTGAAATATCAGGTAGTCCTAGCTGCAAGACCTTTTTGTTTTAAAATGTGAGATCATGCCGAACTGTGGAAAAAATATTAAATTTAATCTGAATTTGGAAGCCAGTTGTTTTTAAGAACTGTAGAAAATTAGCTTCCAAATTCAACTGAATTGTAAGAATTTTCTACAATTTTGTGCATTTTTAATTTTGGGACAAAGTGGTCTATGTCTAGGTGAAATTTCATGCGATTAGTTTTATTTCCAAGCTTCTGCTCACCTCTGTGTCTTACAGCTACCCTCCATTTGACTAGTTTTCAGTGACAGCTCCTTGTGATTATGCACCAATAGAGCTGTGGTGTAGTCACCAGCAGAACATTAACTGGAGTCAAGTAAAAGGTGAAAATGGTTTTGCAAAGATTTAGTGGTGTAACAAGGCCTCAAGGGGCCCGGGTGCAAGAATCGAAAATGTTGCTTTATCATCTCCATCCCTTATTCTTCTCACCCACAAAACATATACGGTCAATTCACTTTACAGTATATTCTTGTGAAGCACTTTGATACATCTATTGTTTATTATTATTATTATCTTGTTGTGTTCTCTCTCTTGGCGAAGTGCATATATGCTGTGGCTATGCCCAAATGGAGAGTGAGAGAACCGCTACCAATGGGTTGGGCCCCTATAATCATAACATAACACGGTACGACTGCATCACTTGCATTCCACTGCAAAGACTGGATGCCCCAAATCCAGTTTGCCCATTAATCACTATCTTCACGTTACACATTATCAATGTAAAATAAACATAGCAGATATCCTAAAATATTCTGCAACACTTCCTGTCATGAGAAGGTATTGGTTAACACTCAGTTTGTTTATGCCGTCATACGACAGTGTCCTGGTAACTTCAAAGTGCACCACATGTTTCAAAAAGACTTTAAAGTCATTACAGTCTTTCCTTTCATCTTTCCACAGTAGAACGATGGACTTTGAAGTTTCTAGCCCACCAGAAAACCAGAACCTTGTGCAAGAAGGTCATGCAATTTGTAAAAGGTTGTTGTTTTTAATGGCTTCATCTATTTTTTCTAAATGTGTTTCTTGTTGTATTCCCAGTTTGTATTCCCTTCCAATTTCTCCTGCTATGCTGAAGGCAATGACTGTGTTATGGATCCTGGTACACAGGCTGACCCACTCATGGGACCATTCTTTAAGTGTGTTTCTGGACAATGAGTGCTATACGGTTTTGGAACCGTGGTTAAGGAGGGTATCACAGCCCAGCCTCATCCTGCTCTTAACCCTGTGCAGCATTCCTCAGGGTTCTGGCACACGATTGGCCGGCGGGCCTTCTCTTTGACCATGCTTTTGATCTCCCTGCATCCCTCCCCCCGCACTCCACGTTCCCCTACTCCAACCCCCAGATCGGATCCGAAACTCTGTCTGTCCAGCACCTTGGGACGTCCTCCCGATGTGAAGGGTGCTGTGCAAATGTAATTTTGTTGTTGTTGTAGATATTTAGTGAAATTATAGATGACTCTTTATTTTGGATGTACATTTAGCCCCTCCTCCAACCAATTTCAATTCTTCAAGTGCAAAATGATTATTTTATGCAGAGAATTGCAGAATACGCTCAGGGAGGAGGCTGGCAGCACAAGAGTATCCAAACCAAACTGAGAGTTCCTTACATGGAAATATGCAAGATTTTTATTGTAATGGAATGCGCATTTTTTCTCTATGGAGGGATGCATCATGCTTACCTGTTTATTGTATTAGGTGCAGTGGGCAAGAGCTAAGGCTTGGGTTCTCTAGAGTGTGCTTTAAGGTACTTCTGGAGTCTAACCATATTCAGTGAAGCGCTTTGAGACATCTAGAAGACGTGATAAGGCACTATATCAAATGCAAGGATTATCATTATTGTAATCATCTTTCTGCTACCATCCCAATTGGGCTCATCAAATGCAAGTAACAAAAGGATAGTTTAATACACAGTCATACACATCTGTACAAAGAGTAATCTGCTGGTCTCTTATCTCTGGATGTCCATAGCAGAAGCCGTTGAAAATAGAGCCACACATGGCGTCTAACTGGTGAAATGAACTGAAAAGAGCTAATTGTCCCACACACTTGCCTATCTCAGATTATGTGAATTTGGCTCTTCAGGATCAATGTGAAACGGCTTATTCTATATTGGTTCGGATTGGGAAATTTATTTAGAAGCTGCTGATTCTCAGGTTTTGTATCTTGAAATTCACTTTGACATTCAGTTGGGGAGCTATGCTGCTACTAATTGCATGTGTGTGCTAGATATTGAGAAGTTCCTAAAAGACAGAAAATCAGATGGTAATCTCACTAAATATTTACTGATTCAACATGATTGCATTTGTGCTTTGGTGCCCCTAAGTGCTTTGATTTGTAAATTTCAGTGAGGTAAAGAGAAAACCAGACCACACAGAACTGACAGCTATTAAGATAAAAATTAATAAAAGCTGATGGACAGTCTTAGCTGCTCATTGACAGCAAAACAAATGAGCCTATTTGATGGGTACCAGACAAGACTTGCATAGACTGCTACCAACCTAATTATCTATGTGAAAGCATTGCCACATGCCAGGAAGTGTAATGTACATTATTTATTCTTCAGTCTGCGTTTACTTTCAATATTCATGCAGATTCCTTTGACATAACATCCATTGACACTGCTAATCCAATAAAGATAAAATATAGCTCAGGAAAAACACCAGTCTGTTTCAGCTTTATGGTAATTATGCACGTCTATTTCACCCAGGCTCTTTCAGTAAAATGCATTTCCCGTCAGATATGATTGCATTCCTCTTTGAAGTGCTCCCTCCTCCCCAAGTAGATTTAATGTGACATTCAGGCACATTTTAGTCCCTCGGCCTCAGAGGCAGTTGAGAGAGGCACAACAAGCGATTACAGATTTATCCTCAAAGGCTGACATTGTCTGTTTGATGTATTGCGACTTAAAAAGTCATCGCTAGCAAAGCATATGTTTTCTACCCATCGCTCGCATCAGCCTTTTATCAGCTCATCTGTATGCACCCAGCACACCTGCTAACAGCTCAGAGGACAGAATGCTGTGCCTCCTCATGGAAAACACATTACCAGCTATTGATTTATTTCCCGCTGTAATTTCATATTGTTTCGATGTACAGATGTTGAGACAGCCATGTGCCCGATAAACTAACAGTGACACACCGTGCCACTGAATTCAAGTGCCTTTTCAAGTGCAAATCTTAAAGTGCATGGCAACGGCGCAAATGCTAAAAGATTTATATGTGTAAAAAGTTCCCTTCATAAAATCTTTCCCTGAGCCGGCACCAAGGGTGTAAACACTGCACCGTAACTACCACAGAAAATATGCTTGCTGCAAGCCAGTTGAAGCTAATTTAACTCTTTGCCTCCACAGTCTTGGCCTATCCTACATGTATGATCACTTGCCATCAAAAACACCTCTTGCTCCCCTGCATCATGCCATCTGCCACTCCACTCTTGGCAGGCAAGGTTTCAGCCACTTTGCCCCACCCTCTGGAACTCGTCCAAATTATCTCCACTTTGAATCCTCCATCTTGACTTTCAAAACCCATCAAAACACGACATTTTTGAATGCATCTTTTGGCCATCACCCTCAACTTGTTGTTTCTCTGCTGATCTCCTTGGCTGTTCCTGTTATGGACATGGCTTCTGTCAGTGAAGTACACCAAGGATTGGAACCAATCAGGATGCTGAAGATGGATCTTGCAAGGGATTAGGAGATCGAATTATAATAATAATCATAATCCTTGAATTGATGCAGTGTCTTTCACGTCAGGAGGATGTCTTAGAATGTTTCACGGGATTTACTGTAAAGTGTAGTGACTGTGGGAGTCAGTGACATTCTTTCTCCTCTTGGTTTGAATGGAGCCCAGACAGCAACCTTCACTCCTCTGACAGATGTTCAGGGGGAGCCCAGCCCCAGTGGCATGCTTGTATATAACCCATTATATTCTTCACTCGTCCCTCTATTAATTACCACAGAATGTTCCTCCATAATTCCTTACCGCACTGGTCAGACAATTTTATGCTCAATTAATTCGGTTACATGAGTTGCCATGACATTAACCTTTGTGCACAGGATTATGGGTAGATTATAAAATTGAGGTCATGCAGTTCCTCTGTGCAGCCCATTCCCATTGACAATGTAATAGTTTATTTAAATTAGAGTATAAATAGTTAACAGGTAATTAAATGTTAAACTAACCCTTTTGGATGAAGAAACAGGATTTTTTTTTGCAGAGGATTAGACGCAGGCCTCTGTTTTATCGCATCCATGCAGCTAACCCAAATTCTCCGCCCACTGCGTTTCAATCCTGATAATACTTTGGCAAGTCTCTTTTAGCCTGTGCTTTGATCCCTTCATTACCTCCTATGACTTGAACAAGCCAACAGTATCCATGTAAACAAACATCAACCATTGTCTACTCGATGACGTTTTATCAAACTTCTCTCTTTGCTCAATTGAGATTTCCATAGCATATCCTTCTGGTTTGTGCTCCACTTCAATAGCTTCAAATAAAATCCTAGTTTACGGCTAATTATTTTAAAAATCATGTCCCCGCTTAATGTTCCAACTAAATCCATTCAGCTCTTTCATAACATTTTACAGAGTTCTGCTTACAATTCACATCAATGGTGTAAATAATAACCACACCATGAAATTACAGAAATATTTATTGATTGACTGCTAAACGTTTTCAGATTTTCAACGACACAGTTTTGAAACATGAAATCAGAATTGGATCATCTTAATATAACCTTAAAATATATAAAGAGTCCGCATGGGGAATGAAAACTCCACCATTTGCTGGATGCACTTCCAGGTTATTGGCAAGAGTTGGTATCAACCTCCAATAATGAATATTGCATTTTAAACCCCATTAATACACATGAGTTTAGAATATATTACACTTCACAGATTATAACCTTAAAATAATTGTGCTTTGACAAACATAAACATTTATTATAGTTAAAATTAGCAAGCACTCAAAGAACAATCCTTCATGCAGAGTTTTCTGCTGTGTCTAATTCTAATGTACACCTATTTATACAATAAAAATAAATCTTCACATTCAAAATTAGAATAATGATAGATTTTGATGCCCTTTGTTCTGTGGAAAACCTAAAACATATTTGATAATCCTTGTATTTTATATAGCACCTTGTTGAAATACTTCAAAACAATTCACAGAATTTACTGAAAGTATAGCGACTGTCTACGAAGAGGTGAGTGCAGCAGTCAATTTGCACACAGCAATGCCCTACAATCAGCCATGAAATGACTGACCACTTTTTAATCTGAGAATTGTTTGCCATTATACCAGTAGAGACAACCTTCTCTTTTTTCTTTCATGCCAGGAGAACTTTAACATCCACTGAATTGGCAGATGGGCCCTTAGTTTAACATTTCATCCAAAGTTCGGACAACACCTCTGACCTTGCAGCACTGACCTAGGTTTGCACTGGAAGAATGATCCAAACTAAAATGGTCTGATTCTCCTGTGAATGGTTGTTTTGAGGGGTAGAAATTTCATCCCACAGTCCTTCCGCTTCACCCCATCCCTTGCCTCTTTCAAGACCCATCTCAAGACTCTCCTCTTCGACCGTGCCTTTGATTACTCTCCTTCCCCGCCTGACCTACACCCTCCCCGGTCCCAGCCCCCAGCTTGGGTCTGAAACACTGAATGTCCAGCGCCTTGGGACGTCCTCCCGACATGAAAGCACCTTGCAAATGTAATTTTGCTGCTGTTATTGTTGCTTTCATGTTGTGTGGGTTTGTGTGTGGGAGGGGAGGAACATCTCAAAGTGCCTTACAGGAGTAACTGTAAAGTGTAATGACTGTGTATTTTGTAGATGGATGGGGCAGTTAATTTGTGCACATCAATATCGCACAAACAGCCACAAGGCATTTTCTGGCTCATGGCCTGTAGCCTTTATCTGCTGATCAATGAGATGCCGTCTTGTTGAAGTTTTTGTTTATTGACGAGCCGATTGGTATCCCACCAACTGGCATTCCCGGTTTCATAGCTGAACCTGATCTGAGGCCCAATGATTCAACTGTGTCTTCGATCATTTTGTCTTAAAATTTAATATTGCACAGCATTATTGGAGTGTGTTGCAGCCTAGAAATCAGTTATTTTTAAGAACTGAGGAAAACCCACTTCCAACTTAAGACTGAATTTAAGAACTTTCCACTACACAATGTTAAGACTAGATGGAATTTTGAACGTCTTGTTCTTCTGATATGCACTTTACAGCTGGGATTGGTTGTAGGATCCAGGCACCAAGAATTCTGATTTTCTTCTCCTTACCTTTAGTAGCACCTCAACTGATATCTTGCTGAGCAGTAATTCAACAACAACAACTAGGAATCTAACCTGGGGCTTTTCAATCCAGTTTTGCTCAGTATCACCAGTAGCTTGCAGTTATCCACCTTGTATTGTAAACTCCAGCAACCATTTAACGTGTTCAAATTGAGCTACAGGTTTATTGACCAGTTTTCAGAATTTGTTGAGAAATTCCCTAAACCTGCTGACTGATACCAAATAAACCCCATTCTCCACCATTAGCTTAATTAATGAAGTTTGGTCACCATTAAAAGCACTTATAACAGTTAATAAACAATCTGCCAGCAAGATAGTCCACAAGAGAACTCCATGTAAGTAAGATCCTAATGATTTCAGGAAGTGAACATGAGTCACTCAACAGTGCCACTAAACATTGGCAGAAGCCACTGAACTGAAAGCACAAATCTACTGGAAAGTAGAAATCTTCCAGTAAATCAGTTTACAATAATTTTTCCCTGGTGAAAGCAGCAGATGATTTCCACATGTTCTAGATTTAAAATGTCTTTAAGCAATCTATCCAGGAAAAAAAAATTGACAGTCTGTCGAGAAACGCCTTTCGACGTTGAATTAAAGATACCAGTAACAGTGCACGTATAGCCTGAATTACAAAAAACAAATTGCTTTGCTGCTGAGGATTATTGGTCACATATTTAAATACGCACTACTGCCCAGCATGCATATGTGTGTCACAAATACTGTTAAAAGTGTCACATCTACTTTTCAAGCCTTTAAAGGATAACATTAGGAGGAAAAACATTAAATTTTAAATCTTTCCAGTTCAATAGAAATCATTAGATCGACTGCCTTGGGGCCTCGATGCAATATAACATCTATTCTGAGAATTCGACCTGGATGCAAATAAGTCAATGCCTGACTTCTCCCATCTGCTTGCGATACCTCATACACCTATTCAGTATGATTTGTGGAGACTCTTCCTTCCTTATCTGATGTAATTTAATGTGATTCCTGCCAAATGAATGCTGACGGGTGGAGGATCAAACGTAAGTGTTAACTCATCGCAACTACTGAAATTGCTTCTCTCACCCCATTTGCACTCACGGCTGGGGTAATAGATCGCACGATTGAGTTCACGGCTGTAATCTGATCGAGAGTTCAGATTGTGTCGCACACCATGTGACCACTGGAGCAGGTTACGATTGCCATCTGAACCCCACAGGAAGATTATAGTCTTGAAGTTACACCGGCTGTAATGAAAGGTCAAACCCCAAATGATAACCTCTCCCTCTTTCTCTCTCTCTCTTTCACGTGCTGATGGACCATTTAATGTTAGATCTTCATCATTCGCAATTATTCTTTTTACTCTCTACTATCTATTACTTTTTTATAGCTCATCCAAGACAATATTTCAACCAACCTGTCGCCCCACGTTCATAATTCTAACCATATTTCAGCCAAGGTTCTGTTTTCTCAGTTTGCGTGAGCAGAGTTGCACAACATTGTGGTTGAATCTTCAGCCGCATTGTGTCCACTTGGAAACTCTCTCCTAAAACCCTTCTACTTACACCCATCTTTTTTACTTTTAAAATCCTTCTAAAGTCCTGCCTCTTTGTCGGTACTCTTTGATCCTTTCCCTCCTACCTCCAAATCTCTCATCCTGTTTAGCCCCTACTCTATCTCTGTAAAGTGCTTTGAGTTGTTTGAGACTGGCTCACGTCCGTCCCTTCCATCTTTGAGTCAGAAGGTTGTTGGTTCAAGCCACACGTCAGGATTTGGAACTCATTTAGTATAAACTGACAAAGGGTGTATCCTGCATTGGAATTGCTGTTTTTCAGACGAGACGTTAAACAGAGGTTCACCTGTTCAAGTGGACACTAAAGGTTACGTTGCATTATTTGAAGAGTTTCGCCTCTTGGCCAACAATCCCCCCAATAAAGTTGGTCATTCACTCCATGGCTATTTGTTGGGCAATGCTGTCCTCAAATTGACTGCAGTGTTTGCCCATAAAACCCACACTCATTCCACTTTACAATATATCCCGTGAAGCACTTTGGGATAATAATAATAATAATAATCCTTGCATTTGATATAGCACTTTTCACGTCGGGAGGACGTCCCAAAGCGCTTCACAGAACACACTTTTGTAAAGTGAATTGACTGTATATTTGTGGGCGAACGTGGCAGCCAATTGCGCACAGCAATGTCCCATGTGTCATGGGACAACAACATGGGACAACAATGTCCCAATGTTGCAAAGCGAGTGCTCTAACCACTGAGCTACAGGACTCCAAATCCAGGGATGTCCTATTGACGTGAAAGGCACCACACCAAATGCAAGGTATATTATTATTATTTATGAAAGGTGCTATATAAATGTAAGTTGTTGTGACGGGAATGCTATTGAATTCGTGGTGTTTGAGGTGGTCTCAAACTACCCCTCCCCTTATCCCACCACCCACCCAAAGAAACAACTTACAATAACATTGGAGGTGATGGTAAGATACCATATACTTTCAGCTCTTACATTATTCTCATCTTTATTTATTACCCTTTCAACTGAATCACATCGTCTACCATGCTTGGTGCATCTGCTGCTGAATGATTTTTTAAAAAGTCAAATACAAATTTTTGGGAAATAAACCATAAACTGTATCTTATAAATAATAAATACCTGCCAGTGCGTTTAATATAGTTTAGAGAGGTTCAAGTCTTGGGGTGAATAACCTCCATGATCATGGTTTATGGCATCATTGATTGAATTCCTATTTATAACTCACCACCAGCTCTCTGATGTTCTACAGAAATAATTTGCTGATATTTTCTGCCTGATAGATATGCGTTACAGTATTTTAATTCATAAGCAAAATTCTGAAGCACATCTGCAGCAAGTGTTCATAGTTCTTGCTGTCAGTTTGACTCAATCTGCAGCACTGTTCCCTCTAGCTGAGAAGGATTTGGGTTCAACCAAGGACTTAAGTCATAAATAATAATAATAATCCTTGCGTTTGATATAGTGCTTTTCACGTCTTCTAGACATCTCAAAGCGCTTCACAGAATATGCTGTAAAGTGAATTGACTGTATATATGTGGGCGAAACGCGGCAGCCAATTGCGCACAGCAGTGTCCCACAAGCAGTCATGGATCGAAAATGACCAATTTTATTATTGTTTTTGTTGGAGGGATTATTATTAGGTGTGTGGAGTAAGGAAACTTGCCCAAGATTTCGCTCTGCCTGGAATTGAACCCAGCTGTCCTGCTTGCAAGGCGAGTGCTCTAGCCACTGAGCTACATTATAAACCAAGCTAATCAGAAGAGTGCTGAAGGACTGCTGCAATATCAATGGTGTTGTCCTTTGAATGCAATGCTAAACTGAGATCCTATCTAACTGTCGGTGGATGTTAAAGATCCCATGGCACTATTCTGAATAGAAGTAAGTTCTCCTAATGTTTTTCCCAATATCCCTGCCATATCTAAATTCGGAAAGACAGATAAATTGGTCATTTATCTTAGTGCTGTGCGACATTGCTGACTGGCATTTGCCCTTATAACAATAGACATGCACTGTTTGACAATGACACTATAATTAGTACAGATGGGGGTTCCAGAGAATAAGTTGATCTGAACTAGTTGTTCAATTGTGCAGAAAGCAATAAGATGTTATTTAATGTTGGGAAGCACAGTGTAATGGCCTTTGAGAACTAAACTTTACGGTTTAGCAGATGTATGGTGGGGCTCCCCTCAAGATAGTTGACCAAAATAGATAACCTAAAGATGATCATTGATTACGCTCTTGTGCTCCAAAAATAATGTGAGACAGCATAGGGCCCACTATGTGCTGCAGTGACTAGCATAGACAATAAGTTATACATCTAAAAAAAGCTAATTTTACATTATCCTGTGCACTGGTATGGCCCCATCTGGAATATTTTGTCCAGTTCTGGACCGTTGACCTGGCTAAAGATGTGGAGGTACTGGAAAAGGTGCAGAGAGGTGCTACCAGGTTAATTTCACCCTTTGGATGCAAGACTTGAGGTATTGGCCTGCTAATACTAGAAGACTAAGTTGTTGTTTTGTTGACATCTATAAGATCCTTCACAAAGTCAATGAAATGTCAGATGGCAAAAACTTCAAAGTCAACACGGTTCCAGAAGCTGATACCTTCAATCTGGAGAAAAAAAACAAGAAGGCGGACTTAAAGAGGTTGGTGGGCATCTGGAACAGATACTGTTTGTACAAGTTGCATTTAGACAGAATTTGTAAGGAAGAAAGGAAGAGAGAATCAGAAGCTTCAGACTGGTATGTGGTATCGGTAGTGGTGAAACAGGGTACGAGGGAATATTAAACATTGCTTTCATGTTGGCAGTGGCTTTCTCGATTACTCTGTATTTTTTCCTCCCTGCCAGTAGACTGAGTGGCCATCACCAGGAGCGACGTGCATGTGTGGGAGGTGGAGTGGGGGAATTCTCCTGGGATCAAACTTAATGAGCCACTGCACCTCCTTTGTCACACTTTCCTGTCTGCATGTTGGTGTAAAGTAATCATTGAAAATGAAAATGACTCACTGGCAAAAAGGCAACATAAATGACACCTCAAAGGACCTTGAATGTTAAAGTCAGTCTCCTCCACAAAATCCAATGTACGTCTCGCCAACTGATGCAAACTTGGCTCTATAGAGGTACAGAGACAAGATGGATAGAGTTTATGTCTGCAAACTAAGGAAGGTAATGAGCAAGTTTGCTATTAGCAAGGTTGGCAGTTGAATTTGCCACGGCTCTGTGATATTCCATCCACATTGGCAGCAGCATTCCCAGGACTGCAATCAGAATTCCCAGGACAGGGATCTTTCCTTTCTCCTGACTTCATTACTTCAGCACTATATGATGTCAGTACAGAGGAACTCCTTCACAAAATGCACTTTAAACCCTTAAAGAGAAACAAAGGGGAAGATTCAGGAATAAGTGCACAGATAGGTCATTCTATGATATTTAGGATTTATATGTCAATGTATTGCACTGCATAATCCATACTTGTATTTATTGTGCCGGACTCTGTGTCTAAGTGTCGTAAATACGGGCATTCATTTTGATACTGCTGTTTATCGATCCACATTTCACAGTCTAGCTTGGGAGCTGCAAATAGATCTTTCTCTGGTGAAATCTGGAAATTGGTCTGGAGGATGAAGTTTAGTTATAATGCCGCTTGGCATTTACAATATTCCATCCTTCAGATGAGAAGGTAAACTGAGTACCATCTGAATGTTCACATGGACGTTAAAAGACTCACGCAGTATTTGAAGAGAGAAGGAAGTTCTCTCTTCAAATACCCCACTCTTCTCCTTAAATCCCAGCTCCACCTCCTTGCCCCACTACTCACCGACATCATCAACCTCTGCCTGTCATCTGGCACTGTTTCTACACCCCTCAAAACAGCCGCTATCACCCCCACCTTGAAGAAACCTTTCCTTGACCCATCACAGTTATCCAGCTACCGGCCCATCTCAAACCTCCCTTTCCTGTCGAAGGTCCTTGAGAGAACCGTGGCCTCTGAGCTTCGCTCTTTCCACTCCTCCCACTCTCTCTATGAAACCCTCCAATCGGGTTTTCGTTCTGCCAACAGCACGGAAACTGCTCTGGTCAAGGTCATAAAACGACATCCTGACCATGTGCGACCTCTGCCTCCTCGTCCTCCTCGACCTCTCTGCCGCCTTTGACACTGTGGACCACTCAATCCTCCACCACCTCTCCTCCCACCTCAACCTTCAAGGTTCTGTCCCTGACTGGTTCAGGTCCTACTGCCTCAAATTTGTCGCAGCAAATGACTTCTCCTCCAGTCCCCACACCATCTTGTGTGGTGTTCCTCAGGGCTCTGTCCTCGGTCCCCTCCTTTTCAGCCCTCTACATGCTCCCCCTTGGTGACATCATCTGGGGACATGGAGTAAATTTCCACATGTATGCAGATGACACCCACCTCTATCTCGCTGCCTCCACCCTCAACTCCAGGACTATTGGTGTCCTGACCGACTGACTGTCCGACATCAAATCCTGGACGAGGGACAACTTTCTCCAATTGAACATCGGCAAGACCGAGGCCCTCCTGATTGGCTCGCGCCTGCGCCTCCGCACCTTGGGTGCTGGCAGCATCAGCCTCCACAGCTGCACACTAAGCCTCACTAAGCCTCACTAAGCCAGTCAGGAATCTGGGTGTCTTGTATGATCCTGAACTGTCTTTTCTCCCCCACATCCGCGCCATGACTGGCACTGCCTACCACCACCTCCGCAACATTGCCAGATTCCGCCACTGCCTCACCCCTCAGGCTGCCGAAACCCTCACTCATGCATTCGTCACATCAAGGCTCAATTAGGGGAACTCCCTCCTCATCGGCCTTCCCAACTCTTCCCTTCACAAACTGCAGATCATTCAAAACTCTGCAGCTCGTGTACTCTCGCGCACCAGGCTCTGTGACCCCATCATTCCCACCCTCGCCCGACTCCACTGGCTCCCCATCCCTCAGAGGATTGAATTCAAGATTACTTTCAAGGCCATCCATGGCCTTGCCCCCTCCTACCTCTCTGACCTGCTGACTCACTACCAACCTGCCCGCTCCTTCCATTCAGCAGGCTCTGGCCTGCTCCATGTCTCCCGCCCGACCCGCCCTACCATCGGTGGCCGGGCTTTCAGCCTCTCTGCCCCCACACTCTGGAATTCCATCCCACAGTCCTTTCGCCTCGCTTCCTCCCTTGCCACCTTCAAGGCTGGTCTCAAGATCCTTCTCTTCAATCGTGCCTTTGGTCGCCCTCCCACCTCTCTCCCTTCCCCTACCTTTCAGTATATCCTGGCTTTGGGTTGTCCTCCTGACGTGAAAGGCTCTATATCAAATTGAAGGATTATTATTGTTGTATTATAATATCCACATTTTAAAAGGTGTATGACTTTTTTTTTTCTCTGCTTCAAACCAGCAGTCAATAGCATGCCAATAGCAGTAAAACTGCTACTTAGTTCTCTCATGGCCTAGTCACTGGGCTGCGTTAGTTGATTATAATGGGGCAAGCAAATAGTTGCTTCTTTAGCAAAGGGAAAACAGACCAGAATTCCCATTCCTGATAACTATCCAGTAATTCTCAGCTGGGAGGTACAGATGAGTATATGTTGAACAATGATAGAATTTGGTTTGGCTGTGATGTTGACAAGACACTATTAGGCCTGTCATGTGAATAATGACCACCTGCGAGAGGTATCAGCAGATTCCTTCTGGTGAGGAGGGGAGAAACACATATTTGATGGGATGGGGGAAACACAAGAAGAAGAAAGTTCAAAGTGCCTTTGTTCAGCTAACTATATTAAACCAGCAAGCATTGGTTGCTCTTGAGATTCATTATACCACCTACTCATCAAGTTGACTGGAAGCTTTTTATAATGATTCAGACTCTGCCCAGAGGATTTTGATTATTTTGACAGCATATGCCATTGCCCCAATGTCTAAGAGGTAACGACAGTGGCTAAGCTGAACAAGGTGCTTTGTGGCTTATGCATATTTTATGATAATCACTGTAACCAGAAATATGCCTGGATTGGGTGAGTTGTCAGAACCATGGGGAAATGTTGATATCAAAACTGCTGTATTATTAGTCTAAATTCTAGGAGACCAAGCTTTATTGTCACTTTATGTTTGGAATATTCTGGGGGAGCAAGTGGGAAGCGGCACAGTCAATCACAACTTGGCATGTAAGTGGCCCTTTGACAATCTATTTGGTGAGTCTAACAAGGTCACATCACCTGGATACCCATTCCAGGGGGAGGAGGGAGCTACCCATCCCTGCAGTACAGATTGATTCATTCAATCCTCCCCTCCTAACTAGCAAATTATTTTAATGTGAGCACGCACCATTGCCTTCAGAAGTCATACGGTTATCTACATCCCCTTTACCCAGTGCATTCCATCACGAGAACAAGCCAGCTTATCAATCTCCCGCACAGTATCCTTGAACAGTACTGATGGTGTGAAAAACCTACACAGTTCTAATGGGGCCCAAATATTTTATTATGCGTCAGACCACAATACATAATCTGTTAAAGAGACATTGTTTCAGTAAATGTCATTAGTGAAAAGTTATTAATAGCTGTGCAGACATAAATGTCATAAACCCTGTATATCAAAATCTCTTCTTTACTTGACCTTGATTGACAGCTGTAAAGATGATAGAACTTTTAAAAGTGAAGAGTTAATAATGCCATTATTGCCATCGCAGCCCACATGAATACAGCATTAACAAGTGTAGATGCCGCACAAAATCACAGATATATAAACATGCCATCCAAAATGACCACAAACATTAAAAAAATGGAAATAATGATTGCTTTACAATGATCTTTACAGTATTACCACTCTAATGCAGTGCTGGGAGAGTGTTGTTCTGTTTGAGGTGCCATTTTTCAGTTGAGACATTAAACGGAGGCCACTGTCTGCATATTAGAAATTCTACAGCACTATTCAAAAAGAGAAGAAAGTTTCTCCCAGTGACCTGGTCAACAATCCCCAAATAGAATTGATCATTCACTTCATGGCTGTTTGTGGGACAAATTGGCGGCCGTGTTCACCCACAAAATACACACAATCAGAACACAATACAATATATCCTGTATGTGGAGTCCTGTAGCTCAGTGGTTAGAGCACTCGCTTTGCAAGCGAGACACCTGAGTTTCTATTCCAGGCAGGGCGAAGCCTTGGGCAAGTTTCCTTACTCCACACGCCTAATAATAATCCCTCCAAAACCAAAAACAATAATAAATTGGTCATTTTCAATCTACGACTGTTTGTGGGACATTGCTGTGCGCAATTGGCTGCCGCGTTCGCCCACAAATATACAGTCAATTCACGTTACAGTGTGTTCTGTGAAACGCTTTGGGACGTCCTCCCGACGTGAAAAGCGCTATATCAAATGCAAGGATTATTATTATTATTATTATCCTATGAAGCACTTTGGAACAACCTCCTGATGTAAAAGGGGCTGTACCAAATGTAACGATTATCATCATTATTAAAAAAGGAAACATTTCCAATCCCTTGGTGTCTTGGCAGATGAGTTGGGAGGATATTAGTTCAGCAAAGGTGAAGTGGGTTCTCTAAGGAAAACAGGCCAGATCCAGAAAATCTTGATGTTCTTCATCCTTCAGATGTTGTGGGACAATATGGTTCCAGCACATGGCAGGGACTGCTGCGGTGACTGAGATCACACTATATGAAGTGACTCCACACATCTTGTTGGATTTCCTTGACCTTTACACAAGAATAGGATTTGAGGGGATTGCTATTTAGGCATTTTGAAGTGATGCTTTGTGTTCAAGTAGAATATTTGCTGCTGTCATTTCTGGATGTATTCTTAACACAACAATTATTTAAAATGCCTTTTTTGAAAGTTGGGAGAGAGTGACAGACTACCCCCTTCACTTCACCCCACACCCCCTTTCTCCCGCCCCCTAAAAGGTCTAGAAAATGTGCAATGGTAGCAGGTGTAGGTCATAAATTTCATTTTGTGAAGGGAAACAAAATGTGTGTATTGGGGAATGTCCTGGTACTGGTTTCAATTCCTCTATGTGCAGCAATGGCTTCTCAAAGCTGTAAGTGGGAAACGGTCTCTCAATGTTAATTGCAGAAAAAGATCAGAGAAGGAAGGGCACCTGACAGCATACAAAATCAAATGTTATCGAAGAGGCAGATGATTATGGCCAAAGATGATAAATGAAGAACGTTTAATTTTTACAATTAAAGAATCCAATCTGCCATGTTGGTTCCCAGTACAATAGAATGGAACATGTTTAGGCAAACAAGCATCAACAGTAAATCAGCACTGGCCTGAAAACATACAGAAATTACAAAACAAAATGACAGTGGTTTGAACCCCACCACTTAAGAGGCCAATTAGGGTTTTTATGGTGATAACGATAGGTTTTTACTAGAATTTTACAACCGGTTTCGTTACTTGACTCTGTCATTGACATTATAATTGTATGGTGTTACTATCGCCACCAACTTCAAGCCTCTTCCCTTTCCTTAAGGAGGGAACGGAATGTATTTAGGAATACTACAGCTTTGTACCAATACCATAAACCTCTGTAAAATAAAGATCTATCATGCTTCAAAACAGAGTTGTAAGGGAAGATTTTAAAAACAACTTTATTCCACATTATACAAATATCAAGTGACCTTCAGTGTTATTTACGATATTATTCTACTTAACTCATCTAATACCTCA
This sequence comes from Callorhinchus milii, assembly GCF_018977255.1. Lineage (NCBI taxonomy): Eukaryota > Metazoa > Chordata > Chondrichthyes > Chimaeriformes > Callorhinchidae > Callorhinchus > Callorhinchus milii. The sequence goes on from NW_024704742.1 coordinate 95,689,039, forward strand.
TTGTTTTGCTAACCTCTTCCATCCAATAGATGTATTAGATGTTTTCTCCTCTCTGCGCGATGTCAAAAGTGGCCATTTTGTAAATCATTGCCGTGCAGCTTGTTAGGTGTAACTGAGCCCGATGATGCCAAAATGACTTTATTGTTTCTTTCCCACGAAAATTGCAACCCATTAGATCACACATTATTGACCTATGAATCTTGGTGCAAATTTAAAAACAATCACTCCTCTTATTTGTCCTACCTTTAATAAAATGGACTTGAACTATCATAGTGTAAAAGAACGGTATACCATTCCCCTGATCATTCCTCCTTTTCTAGCAACTTCCTAAATTTTTTTCACTTTCGATGACTTTATCTTCTGATAAAATTGCCATCCCTTTTAGCCAGCATTAGATTACCTTCAACTCAATGAGAGAGAATTTAGCCAAAATAAACTGGGAAATTAGACTTAAGGATTTGACAGTAGACCAGCAATGGCAGACGTTTAAGGAGATACTACAAAATTCCCAGGGAGCACGTATTCCTTTGAGGAATAAGAATGCCACGGGAAAGGTGGCCCAACCGTGGCTAACTAGAGCAGTTAGGGAAAGTATAAAGTTAAAGGAAGAAGCCTATAAAACAGCTAAGATGAGTAGTAAACCCGAGGATTGGGAGAACTTTAGGGATCAACAAAGGAGAACCAAAAAAGTGATTAAGAGGGAGAAAATGGAATATGAGGGCAAACTAGCGAGGAACATAAAGACAGACTGTAAGAGTTTTTATAAATATATAAAGAGGAAGAGGCTGTCAAAGGTAAATGTGAATCCGCTACAGGCAGAGACGGGGGGAATTATAGTAGGGGACAAAGACATGGCAGAGTCATTAAACAAGAACTTTGCTACTGTCTTCACCTTAGAAGACACTGAAAACCTACCAAGAATAGAGGGGAACCAAGAAGAAAATGTTAGCGAGCAACTTGGAGGAATTAATATTAGTAAAGGAATGGTTTTAGGTAAATTATCAGGTCTTAAAACTGATAAATCTCCTGGACCTGATGGCCTACATCCTAGGGTTTTAAAAGAGGTGGCTACTGAGATAGTGGATGGCTTGTCTTTGATCTTCCAAAATTCTCTGGATTCTGGAACGGTTCCCATTGATTGGAAGATTGCAAACGTAACACCACTATTTAAGAAGGGTGGGAGAGAAAAGATGGGGAACTATAGACCAGTTAGTCTGACATCAGTGGTAGGGAAAATTCTTGAGTCCTTAATTAAAGATGTCGTTATGGGATTCCTGGAAGACCATAACAAGATTAGGCAGAGTCAACATGGCTTTACAAAAGGGAAGTCATGCTTAACTAATCTTTTAGAGTTTTTTGAAGATGTATCTAGCAGGTTAGATAGGGGGGAACCAGTAGATGTAGTATATTTAGATTTTAAAAAGGCATTTGACAAAGTGCCACACAAAAGGCTATTGCACAAGGTTAAGGCCCATGGGATTAATGGGAACATATTAGCATGGATTGAAGAGTGGCTAACGGGTAGAAAACAGAGAGTAGGGATAAACGGGTCATTCTCGAATTGGCAGGATGTGACTAGTGGAGTGCCACAAGGATCAGTGCTTGGGCCTCAGCTATTTACAATTTACATCAATGATCTAGACGAGGACATTGAATGTAACGTATCTAAATTCGCGGATGACACTAAACTAGGTGGGAGAGTAAGCTCTGAGGATGATGCAAAAAGATTGCAACGGGATATAGATAGGCTCGGGGAGTGGGCGAGTAGGTGGCAGATGGAATTTAATGTGGGGAAGTGTGAAGTTATTCACCTAGGTAGAAAAATAGAAAAACAGATTATTTTCTAGAGGGGGAGAGATTAGTAGTGTTAGTGTTCAGAGGGATTTGGGTGTCCTTGTACACCAGTCTCAAAAAGTTAGTTTGCAGGTGCAGTAAGCAACTAAGAAGGCGAACGGCATGTTAGCGTTCATTGCAAAAGGTTTAGAGTACAAGAGTAGGGAAGTCTTGCTGCAACTGTATAGGGCCTTGGTGAGACCGCACCTGGAGTATTGTGTGCAGTTTTGGTCTCCTTATTTAAAAAAGGATATACTTGCCTTAGAGGGGGTGCAGCGTAGATTCACTCGGTTAGTTCCTGGGATGAGGGGACTGACCCATGAGGATAGGCTGAATAAACTAGGGCTGTATTCTCTAGAGTACAGAAGAATTAGGGGAGATCTTATTGAAACATATAAGATTCTTAAAGGGCTGGATAAAGTAGACACCGAGGGTCTGTTTCCCCTGGTAGAAGAATCTATAACCAGGGGTCACAGTCTTAAAATTAAGGGTCAGCCTTTTAGAACAGAGTTGAGGAAACATTTCTTCACTCAGAGGGTAGTGAATTTATGGAATTCACTACCCCAGAAGGTTGTAGATGCTCAGTCCTTGAACATCTTCAAGGCTGAGATTGATAGATTTTTTAAAAATAGAGGGATTAGGGGATATGGGGATAGGGCAGGTAATTAGAGTTAGGTCTGAAGATCAGCCATGATCTTATCGAATGGCGGGGCAGCCTCGAGGGGCCGAATGGCCTACTCCTGCTCCTAATTCTTATGTTCTTATGTTCTTAACTATTTGGAATTATCATTTGTAAGTGTGTATGTTTCTTCACCCATTAGTGCTGGCAGAAGCACTGTACAGCAACATTGAGGGTCAATTGAAGTACAGCACTAGGAACTCTTAATTCACCAGAAAGTGCATCCGACGCTGCATTGCTATTAACTCTATTATCGTGAGTTTGCTTGTAAGGTGACCTTAAAAGGTTAAAAATTCACTCAGTTGGCAGCGAAGAATTTTATTGACAGCTGACATTTTTTCGACACTACACGCATCTCTATTGTCTATTTTGACTTACTAGCTTGACGCCCAAGATATATAAGACAGTCAAGAAGGTAGTTCTCCCTGTTTGCGTTTTCTCTGATTTCGTTAATAAGGGACACCTTAAAGGGAACATCTGCTCAGGCATCATTGATCCACTCCCCATACTTTCACAAGTGTCTGCTGAATCAAAACTATTGGATAAAGTGGAACATTTAGCTTGACACAGGGATGTTACTACTATTAAGAGGCTTTCACGGCACTGCAGCAGCGACATTTTAATGCACAAGCTTCAGGACCAGGACTTAGCAGCAGAGCTATGACAGGCTGCTGCCAGGGGCCTTTTGCCACTTAAATACAGTGGCAATCATTGATGGAGGCAGGTACTGACTCTATAAAGACTGGATACACTAATAGTGGCTATTAGTGGAGGAGTGCATTAGTCTGACGTACTAACTGCCAACATTTTTTACATTGAAATGAATTCATAGCTCCCTCGAAATAGACGGACTCTCCAAGGTTAGCACCAATTAATTAGAAGGATTGCAGACTATATAAACCTGGATTTGTTTTATACCACTTTCACACTACTGATTTGTCTCTGGAGGAAAGCCTGTTGTGAGTTTGGGATGCAGTTTACAAGCTTCCAGCTTCCAAGCTTCCTCCCTGGAGGAAAGCCATGGGCTTGAGGATATACAGTTGCCTGGCGACAGGTGTCTTTAAACTCTTTGCTAGTAACAATAATAATCCTTACATTTGACAGAGTGTAGAAATATCTCAAAGCTCTTCACAAGATTTACTGTAAAGTGTAGGGACTGTGCATTTTATAGGCAAACACGGCAACCAATTTGCAAACAGCAATGTCCCATAAACAGTCTTGAAATGAATGATTCATTTTATTTTGGGGATTGTTGACCAGGAAACCAGGCGAAACTCCCTTCTCTTCAAATAGTGCTATGGGATCTTCAAAGTCCACCTGAACAGGCAGATGGGTACCTTAAGTTAACATCTCATTCGAAGGATGGCACCTCGGACAATACGGCACTCTCCTGTCACTGCATTGGAGTGTCAGCCTAGACTATAATAATAATCCTTGCATTTGATATAGCGCTTTTCATGTCTTCTTGCTGTCTCAAAGTGCTTCACAGAATAGACTGTAATGTGAATTGACTGTATACTTGTGCGTGAAACACGGCAGCTAATTGCGCACAGCAGTGTCCTACAGACAGTCGTGGAATAAAGTGACCAATTTATTATTGCTTTTTTTCTTGAGGAATTATTATCAGGCGTGTGGAGTAAGGAAAGTTGCCCAAGATTTCACCCTGCTGGGAAACGAACCCAGGCTCTCGCTTGCAAAGCGAGTGCTCTAACACTGAGCTATAGGACAACACGTGAGTTCATAGCTCCGATGTGGGGCTTGAACCCACAACCTTCAACTAAGCTGTATGTCAATAAACCTCATAGCCGGACACCTTTCCTGGTGTCTTAAAAAATGACCCAGGTTTTGATGGGCTCCTCCTAGGGTAATCCATTGGTGTTTGCCATCATTAAGCAATATCTTGTCTAACAAATTAAATATTGGAAGTGACTATCAGATATCCACCATAAATTAATCACCAGAAACCAGCAAAGAGAATCCATTTTGGAATAGTAAGTAACCATGGGACCAGTAAAATGTTAAATTAATTCAATAACAAACCCTATCCCTGTTAAGTGAATAAGCTGTTTGCCCCGAAGTGTTAGTGATGTATTACGACTGTTTACTTTAATTATATGATGATGATGTCACTGTTCTGCCTCTTGTTCAAAATTGGCATGAGATTTTATATTGTCTTGGTCACCAGAGCATCTTTTGGAGGAGTATCCAAATGTAATTGTGTATCTTATCTTTCTCAGGAAAATAAAGGTTTCAACACCAAGAGCAACATTAGAAATATTAGTAATGTTGCCTTTGTGGAGATGCGGCTTCCTGAGTTACACTTAACACCACCGCTGAACGCAAGCGTGAACGTAATGAATTGTGACAATTATCAGTGATGCTCCCACAGTAATACAGCAACTCGCTGCTGAGTCTCCAGCCCTCTGCTCCTGGTCTTCTTATTTTGTTATTACACGCTTGCAAAATTTTCTCAATAATAATAACAATCCTTGCATTTGATTTAATGCCTTATCACATCTTTGAGATGTCCCAAAGTGCTTCACAGAATATACTGTTAAGTGAATTGACTGTATATTTTGTGGTAGGAAAGGAAAAACAATTGTCTATTTTGATCAAAAACAAGCACAAGTAGGAAACCACAAAGGCATTTTGAAAATCCCGCCCAATGCTAAACATTTTCTTTATTTATGTCCCTCTGTATTACAAATAAGCCCTCTGGCTGCTTGTTAAAAATTAACGAACGTGCAGCCCCCAAAGCACAGCGGCCTATTTTACATGGGCTGTTTTCTTTCAGCTGAGAAGCTAACAACAACATCAATTTTTAAAGACTTGAAAGTGGTTTTCTATTTGGAATCAAACAAGACAAGCATCATTTTATTGTGTCTCTATGTCTGCTTTCTGAAGTGCACTGAACACACACACGTGCGCAAAAAAAAGAGATGCAGCAATGAGAATGAATAATTGCTAGACAGCCAGTCTGCAGGGAGATGCGAGACACTTTAAACCGCACATTTCATGAATAATGTTCAGAATCTTCAGGCTGAATTAGGAAGTCCTGCAATCAGTGCTTATTGAGTCAGAAATTTTACATTAGTGTATTCATCAGAGTGAATCCGTGTGGTACAGCCAGTCATCCCGAGGTAAACACACCTGCTCCATCACTGAAACCCGCAGCACCCAGCCACCAATTTGTCATGTGGATCTCTGTCTCTGCTCTGCACCGCACAGGGCTGCACACAGCAGACTGGTTATACGTGAGCATCCCTGACAGATACGACAGCCCTTGCTGAATTATTCACTAGTGTGTTAATGGCAGGTGATGAGATCTTTTCACGCTACATCCCACTCAGTAGGTGTTTATTACCCTGTTCAACAGCAGCCTGCTATTACTGTAGGGGAAAATAACTGTCTGCACAGGCTTGACAGGTAATGGGAGATGGTGCTTTAAAGACTCCCATCGCCTGGGAGGTCGCCTGAAGGTTATTGTGAACAAATTATTTTTTCATTTTAGTTGATTGAGTAGATGGCCTTTAATGAACTGTCACCTAGCAATTGTACAGGCTGCTCTAAATTTAAAAATGTGGCATCCTGATTGGGTTGTAGCCTGAGTCTATTTATTACAAGGAATACTCTTGCACAGTACATTTGTAAAGCGTAGATAACAAAGATACAAGCAAACAGTAACTGATTCTAATTATGAATCGAGCTGGCTATCAATTTCTCTTCTGTTGGCTGGGACTAAGTGAGAATATATGATCAGTCATGAAATCTTGATGTTATAAACACAATTCATTGGTCTGGTTATGCTACTAAACTGTATTTAACATTTGTGCTCCCTCTCTCTGTTGCTTCTCTATTGTGTTTATCATCTTTATTTTTCTGATATTACTTTGGCTAATATCTTGTTATTAATATCTCTGCCTCGCCCCCTCCCTTGCCTCCTTCATATCCATCTCAAGACCCTGCTCTTCGACCATGCCTTTGTTCACTCTCCTTCCCCCTACTGCCCTTCCCGATCCCAACCCCCAGCTCAGATCTGAAACACTGATTGTCCTGCACCTTGGGACGTCCTCCCGATGTGAAAGGCGCTATACAAGCGTAATTTTGTTGTTGTTGTTCTTTTCGAGCTCCGAATATGTTGTCCTACAATCATTTTCCCCTCCAAGAATTGAAATCAAGCTCTCATTCCACTGTCTTGTACTTTTTTTTTCCCAGGGCCTCATGACTGTGGAATTGCTCGCCTCCCTCAATCTTTCCTTATCCACTTTGGAAAGAGGTACTCGTCTCTTTTAGGGCTGAACTGGCTACAAGGTGATATGTCTGAAATGAAACATCAGAATCGAGTTAATCCACTGTGGCAGTCTCAGTAGTCTGGTTCCTGAGGCAGGCATGTCCACAATACTCGGAGACACTGTTGATGACAGACCAGGCAGTCCAACTAATCTGCAGTTCTTGAAAGAGCAGCACAGTCACTAGGGCAGGGATTCTTCCCTTTTGGCTCCTGTTAACAACTCTCTAGAGTCCAATCTCATCCCATGCTCAGAGTGAGTTAAATCTCTACAGACTCCAACCTCAGACCAGTGCTCTGAATAACAGCATGTCTTTCCAGAATCCATTCGCCTCTAGTGGTCAGACTAGTGCTGTGTGAGATAGTTTCCATGTCTCTCCAGAGTCCATCTTCAACAAATCCCATTCAGACGTACTCAAATTACACCTCATAATACGTGCACAAAACCTCAAAGAGGTTGAATGGAGTGGCCAGAGTTGAACCAGAGATGTTGGAGCAGGTTATGAAAAATCTGTTTCTTTTTATCAGTATCTCAGTATAATTTCTCTAAATCAAACAAACCAACAGGGTCACATTTCTGAGTTGCGAATTGCTGTCAGCTGTCCTCATCCCCATCCATACTCCCTGCGGATCCTTCCAAAGATTTGAAACAGGTATAAGCTATTTTCAACCAAACTCCTCACGACTTTTGGTAAAAACCCATCAAGAGTTTTTATTCTCTTTTTTTTCTGCAAGCCTTGGGGAGAAGAGGAGCTATTCAGCTGAAATACATTACAGTCACAAAGAGTCTGCAAGAGACAGTTGCTGCGAATGTGTAATGTAACTGATTGTTACTCCATAGCATGTGTCAGGTCCACTCTGAAAATCTCAGAACAGATGTCTACTTAAAATTCGCAGCATGTGTATTTTCATTCATTAAAACCCCCACACAATGCTTTTCAGCAGACTGTCAGCTTCAGTATTACTGTGTCCCGTTCAACAGTACACAACAGAAAAGATATTAGCCTGCATGTCCTTACCCCCTCAATACTGTATATCCTGCTACTTCTTCCTTTACTCTTTTCAATTTAAAGTCGCCAAGCTGAGAATAAAATCCAATTAAAACCAATCAACCTAACTTAAATTCTCTTTCCTGACTCCTGACCCTAGGGAAATATTACTCTCTGTCGCTTCTAGGATGTACCCATTGCTTATTAGCCATAGCTGTTCTACTTGAAGGGACAGCATTGCATACAGCACACTGTAATACAAAATCCACACAGCCTATTAAAATTCCACAAGGGAATTTTCCTCCTTTCAATTGTAATGGCCTTTAATGCTGAAATCGGGTGTTAAATCTGGTGAACATGGGATAAGTCACAAAAAGCCTTGGAGCAGTCCAGCGCTGCCTGAGGTTTGGAGATTGAAGGCTCCAATCACACAAAGGCACTCAGGCAGCACTAAATGGCCTCAGAACAAGCAGGTAGCAAGCTCCTTGGTGCACACAGAGAGGGGGTGTGAGTCTGCTGCGGGAATTTTGGATGCATCACCCTTGTTGATTTGTGACGCTCATCTCTGTCAGGAAATCTGTGGAAGAAGCACTCAGGGCTGGAAAAGGGAAAACTGTGAGATCAGTGATAAAGGCAAATTTAGAGCAGAGTAGTAATTGATAGGAGAGGTTAGAGGCTAGAGTGCAGATCACTGTAGTTAGGTTGGATGCTGGCAGGTCTTCAGTATGTGTTGGGTTTGAAAAGCCAATGGTTCACAAATTCAGCAGATGCAGACTGTGAACGATGAGCCAGACGTCTAATGTTTCCTTGACTTGCAATGAGAATGACCTGGTTTGCCTCTGGCCTGTTGTAAATGATAGATATCAGAAGAATTGCTCATTTCATCCTCATATAGAATAATAGAAAGTTATAGGACTGAAGAGGCAATTTGGCCTACAGTTTTTGTTCTGGCTCTCTTAAAAGCAGTTTATTCCTTTTTACATATTTATCTAGTTCCCTTTTGAAAGCTAACTCGGATTCTACCTCAACCATCACTCAAGGTATTTCATATGCTAACTGAGCTACATCCACATCCTAACAGTCTGTGCAGTCTAAATTTGTAGTATTTTAAAATAAATTTCTTAATAAAAAATGTGAAACTGCTGAAAAACTGAATGCATTCTTGAGTGCAATTTTAGAGATTTGATACTTACACATTTCTTGTTAAAATCTATTAAAATTAAACCCAAAATACAGTCATTAAGGAAATATAAAATTACATATTCTTTATGAATCTCAAACTTTATCTGTGATTGTAAGTTATCACATAAAAAACAAACCTCACTTGCTTCCTAAATAAAAACATTATGTTAGGCTATTGAGGCAGAGATAGACAGGAGGTTTGTAACTAAACATTCGTCTGACTGAATGGAAGGTATTGATCCCTACTTCAAAGGTCCCTTGCAGGATACAGAAAAAGATCTTGCATAAAATGACAGGCTGGTATTAGTCATTTTTGCTTCCCTCTAATTGTTTTAGCCACAGGATGCTGATGTATTAAGCTTGTTTATGGCAATTGGGGCAATAGTAGGTTAACACCAAAATTATCCATTCTGATTTTGGTTGAATTGTTGCTGCAGGCAGCATGATTCTCTGCCTCTAATATCAGCTCTGCACAGCCCTGTGACTAACGTGGATTTTGTTCACATAGTTGGTGGCCTTTTAATTTTTTCTGCCTCCATGGCTTCTCTTTGTACACGATTATGTTACACTTCATAATGTTAGCAATTTCACTGTGGATGATAAATTTCCTATAAACCTGAAGGAAGGCATCAGATATATCATCTGCATGGCTAAATTGCCAAAAACCATATTGCTGAAAAGAGATTAATCATATCCTGATATCTGATCCAAATTAATATCTGCCTATTTATGACATATCAAGTAAGTCTGACAATAAGGCTGGGCAGGCACAATGAGGAGGTGAAACCTTCAATCATTATAATGGTGAAAAGATGGGCAATTATCTGGAGCAGGTAATGAGCTGATACAACTCGAGGTAGGATTTTTATTACTGTGTTGTATAAATGAGTGGCACGCTAACAAATGGCTCAAAGTGTGGTCTTGTAAAAATTAATGGTCTTTTGCAGCCAATATTACTATTTGTTTACTTGGCCTATAAATGCATTAAATGGATTATAATAATGTAAATACAGACGGAAGGATTATTACTGAATGGATTATATCATTATTGAATTACATTCTCAGTAGTTAAATGTTTTCTTTTTGAATTTTTTTATTTCCTCCACCTGTATAAAATGACAATCCCAGTCAATTCTATTGAGACATGTATTTTTGTGATTTTTTCGCATGTTTTAAAGCAGGTTTACATTGTATCATGTAATTATTTGCTATTTAAGCTTTGAGACATCTCAAGGACGTGATAAAGCACTATATCAAATGCAAGGATTATTATTATTATTTACAACAACAAAAGTAATGTCACACTCTTTCTATCTTTAAGTCCCACATTAAGACCTGCCTATGGTCACCTCCTCCTTCCCTCCACCCCTTTTCCCCTCTTCTTGCTCAGCATGTGACCCTGGTAAAGAGCTCCAAAGCATTATCCTACACAAAGGATACTAAATAAATACAATTTTTTGTTACTATTTATATAATCCATTGAGCAGTAATCTAAGTAAATGCAGGTCATACCATTCAGTTACCTGACATAAGTCACACTTCAAGCATTCTTAATATCTTGCATTATGTTACTGGCATCACAAAACCTGTTCAAAATCCTACACTTTCAGCGCCCTCAGATGATGCTCAAAGCAACAGAAGAAGCAAACAAACCAAGTAAAAGATTTGTCATTAAAACACCAAGGAATCAATACACTGGAGCCATCATTTACTAAAATCGGACACTATAGGGATTATGCGGAGTCCTTTAGATCAGTGGTTAGAGCACTTGCCTTGCAAGCGAGAAACCTGGGTTCGATTCCCGGCAGGGCAAAATGTTAGGCAAGTTTCCTTACTCCCCATGCCTCTGTTTACCTAGCAATAAGTAGGAACCCAGTTGTTAGTCTGAAAACAAAAACGGAAGTCGCTGAGAACACTCAGCAGGTCAGGCAGCATCTATGGAGAAAGGAAAGTGAGTCAACGTTTCAGGTCCACAACCCTTCATCAGAACGGTCACGATCAATTCTGATGAAGGGTTGTGGACCCGAAACGTTGACTCACTTTCCTTTCTCCATAGATGCTGCCTGACCTGCTGAGTGTTCCCAGCGAATTCTGTTTTTGTTTTCAGATTTCCAGCATCCGCAGTATTTTGTGTTTTGTGACCAGTTGTTGTCGATTGGTGTATTGCTTTTTCGGGGGTAATAATTCCTTAAAAAAAAATAACAATAAATTGGTCACTTGAATTTCATGACTGTTTGTTTGCATTTCGCCTAGAGATATAAACAATCAATTCACCTTACACTATATTCTGTGAGGTGCTTTGAGACGTCTCGAAGACAGGATAAGGCACTATATCAAATGCAAGGATTATTATTATCCCTCATCAACCACAGGTCTAAAAGTTTTTACCCTTGGGTATGTGTTTGTGTTGCTAGGCTATTCAACACTGTGGGGTATCAGAGCTGTAAGGCTCCATCTTTTCCCAATCCACATACGCTTTCCAATGGGTGGGGGTGGAGGTGGGGGTTACTAGTCAATGATCAAGAGACTGGGTTAAGTATTCCCATTCCTTGCAATAGCAAAAAAATGCTATAGCACTTTTTACAATAAATTGTCCAAGGTACTTCACAATTAATTGGTATAATTTTTTTCTTATATGAAAAACGGTTTGTGCTTAGCAAGGTCATGGGTTGAACAGCCATGAATTGAATAAACAATTTTAATTTGAAGAATTGTTGTCCAGGAAACCAGGACAAACCTTTGCTTTCACACCCACCTGAAGGACAGGCAGACTGAGCCTTTGACTAAAGTATCATTGGAAGCACAGTACCTCTGACAATGCAGTTCTACTCTGAATATTACATTGGAGTGATAAATTAGACTACAATTATCAGCTCAATTCTTGACACAAACTCACAATCTTCTGACTCAGAATCAAGAGTGCTACCAATTGAGCCAAACTGCCTCTGTGATGATAAGGCCAATAGCAACAATCTCACTATAACTCCAGCTGAGATCAGCTAACAGAGTAGATCAGAGATCTGACCTGGGAGATCCTTGTTTTTCATGGGGCAGGTCCACACTAGGCAGTGTATCTGTTACTGAGTCATGATGGAAGGGAGTGCAAAATCAAATCAATTTTAATTATTCTTAACCAATATGCTCAAGTTACTTATTTCATTTTGCAAGATGGCGTAATCCACACTCTGTTCTGAAAACAAATTATTCAGAATTAATTTTGCTGCAAGAACAACAGGAGAACTTCACAACGAGGTAAAACATGCCAGTGCCAACCAAACTAGTTAGATCATTACATAAATGGCTTAGATTTTATAAACCGCAAAACTCTGACTTCTAAAACATAAAGGAATAAAAGTGCCAGATCTAATTATTAACTCTGTTGCCTCAGTCTCAATCCTTGTTATTGGCAGTTTGCATACACTTGACGGAAATGGCTTGGAAAATAAAAAAAAGATGATATCAGTTTTATGGATAATAAGGCATTTCAAATTCAATAATTCTGGGAACTTTCAATGTGCTGTGTGGGCAAACTGCAACATTCATTCCTTTTTTTTCCTTTACAGTATTTTTGATGTGACGCTGATAGCACTGACACCAGAAAGGAAGCCATACAGGGAATGAAGTGGTGCACATCACCGCCGTGTCCTAGAAAAATCTGTGTCTCGGAAAAGTATGGAATGTAATGATCATTAAGACACAGTTTATTGTTTTAATCTAATGTAAGGTTTTGAAACGGAATACGTTTTCATAATGCCTAGAGGCAAAAGCTAGATCCACACTTGAAATCTGATGATAGTCACAAAGTCAATAGTGTACATCCATTTCTATTCTGTCTTATTAGTTAAAAAATGACTGTTCCTTTCCTCGGCAGTGATGGTGGTGGGGGGGGTGGGGGGGGCGGCTGGGAAGGAAGGGGGAATGGCACTTGGCTAAGGACTTTGTGCTGGAAGGCAGGCTGGATAACAAGTTGACTGTTGCAAAACCAGAAATAATGGACATCCACAGCAGATCAATCAGCATTAGCTAAGAGAAGCTTGGAGAGCCAATGGAGCTGAGTGAGGATTGGGGTACTGAGCTCATGGGGCCTGGTGCAAAAAGGACACTGGCTCCAGAGTTCTGGATGGCCTGTAGAGAGTGGAGTTGGGGCGTCCATTGAGCAGAGTATTGAATAATTAGCCTGGCTCTCTCAACTCTGAGTCAGAAGGGTTCAATAATAATTATATTAATAATCCATGAATTTGATATAGTGCCTTATCACTTCATCGAGACGTCTCAAAGTGCTTCACAGGATATGACTGTGTATTTTGTGGGTGAAATGCAGCAGTCAATTGCACATAGCAATGTCTCACAAACAGCCATAGGATGAGTGACCAATTTTATTTTGGGGATTGTTGGCCAGGACACCAGGAGAAAATCACTTCTCTTTTTGAATAGTGCCTTGAGATCTTTAATTTCCACCTGAACACGCAGATGGAACCTTGGTTTAATGTATCATCTGAAGGATGGGAGTTAGGATTAAATGGGTTCCAAGTCCCGTTGTTTATACTGACACTCCAGTACATTGCATTGTTCAAGGTGTCTTTAGCTGAGACATCTGCCTGTTCAGGTGGACATTAAAGATCCCATGGCGCTACTCTAAAAGAGAAGGGAGTTTCTCCCAGTGTCCTGGTAAACAAATAACAAATAAGCCCCCAAATAAAATTGCTAATTCACTCATAGGTTGTTTGTGGGACATTGCTGTCGCAAATTGGCTGCAAGTTTCGCCCACAAAATATGCAGTAACTCCACTTTGCATCTTCTGGGAAGTGCTTTCAGATGTCTATCTATGATAGGGTGCTATATCAAATGTAAGGATTATTATTAATCACAGCAAATTGAGGGATAAATATGTGGTCTGTGACCTGTTCCTGTTAAATCTCAGAAACAGTACAGGACCAGGAACTGTCCATGACGTTCATCTGTGTGAAGAGTAAACTGTTCCATCCAGACACGTTCTTTTAAAAGGAAGCCCTTTGATCTTACTCCCTTTGATGATTTCTCCCTCTTTTAAATGAGGAGAGATGGTACTAAAATGGAAGCACTTACTACAAACATAACTTTTATATTACATCAAGTGGGTCTGAAGCGCTGCACTTCAGAAATATCCAAAAGAAGAGGAAGTTTCAGTTGCTCGAAGAATGGAGATTTGAATTAAATAGCGAGTGCAGGGCATGCTTCACAGGGGCCCGCCGTAGGCTCATAATCAATCTTTGATTGAAAAGATGTCATGTTATGAAGAGTTCAAAACCTGATTGCGGGCTGAGGATCAAAGAGGATACCTGTGCAGTGTTCAGGATGCGCATGAATTTTATAACGTTAAAAGGTGCTCAGGGTTTTCTTTTCTAAAATCTGTTACCATTTTCACTTTATTCAGGGCGTGTGACAGGCCAGGAATCTTCAGCTGGTGCTTGAATCATTACAGTGATAATAAAATTATACCCAGAAACAAGGTGATGTGGAGCAATTTAACCACAAAATCACAAGAAGAGCATGGATAAAGAAAGCCCTTCGACCCATTTGATTTCAATTTCATTTTTAGAAGAATGAGCTGCGAGCAACGATTAGACAAGCTGGAACTCTTCAGCCTTGAAAAGTGATGTCTCAGAGGCGATTTTATCGAGGTACATAAAATTTTAAGTAGGATTGAAAAAATAAATCCAGATGAAAGTAAATCTGGTTGCAGCAAGGCAACAGAACAAGAGGATCTAGTTTTAGAGTTGTTAAGGATAATTTCAAGACAGATACCAGGAATTACTTATTTACTCAGGGGTAATTAACAACAACAGATTAGCAAGAAGGGTGATTGAGGCTAGGACGATGGACTCATTTAAAAACAGCTTGATGCTCTAATAGGAATCCGATGATGTGGGTGTTCTGGAAGGAGATCAAATAGGCTTTCTTCTTCATCTGAACCTCTCTTGTGATCTAAAACTCTTGTTACAACAATCTATTATAATAACAAGCTGTTTCTTAATTGAGTCCAGGAACCAAGCAACTAGCTGGACTCTACCAGCCTTCTCTGGTAACCTGCTCTGGCCTCTGAGTAAAGTCACTGAGACGAGGAAGGTTTCAGGCTCAATCTTGAGTTTTTTGCCGAGGTGGTTGATTGCAGCAGTAAAAGTTCCAGTAATCCTGGGGTAGAAAGGGGCTGAGGGAAATTGTTGTAGTTTCCACTCTTGAATATTACTCAGCAGTTTGCATCCCTACTGGAGAATTATAAGTGTGGAGTAAGAACACATTAACTGTGATGCCCACAGTGGTTAAATAGTCTGACTGGACTCGAATATAAGTAATGGTTACTTGATGAAGTACTAGATGCTGGCCGTGCCCAGTCTGAGTTGATGACATCAGGAGAGAGGGGGAGTAAACGTAGAAGGAAGAAAAAGAATATAAGAGTTGTGTGAACCAAATTCTCTCCTGCAAGTTCACTGCCTTTTGAAACTAACTTTACAATATATAACGGAGATAAATGCCTTTTTTTCAATGCAAGGAAACTGTGCTCACTGGCAGATCAATCATATTATAAAAATTGATCGCATCCCAAAAGGGAACACAGTTATTGAAGATCCAGTGGCTGGGGATGGTACATCATTGATCACTGTACAAAATACTTCCTGAACCTGTTTTTAATCTTTTCACTAGGGCTTTACTGATTAGTCTATAGCTAGTAGTGAATAATGGCTCAAGTTTTCTATTATCTGAATCAATACAGCATTTACCTTTTTATTACAAATGTGCTTTATTATTTTCCTGTGACCTTACGCAATATCACCTTCAAAGATATTTCAAAAATTCTACGTAAAACTAGTTTATAGTGATTTAATAGCACAAATGCTCTGCTCTGAATATTGCACCGGATGTCCAATATGTAGAGTGCAAAATGCGATGTGTGATGGGATAATTACCACTCATCTCTACGTTATTGTCAATCCCATGGTTTGTTACTCGGTGCCTGGTGGAAGTCACATTCTTCTCCTGAGATGCAGCAAAATTCATTTTTATAAAATCTTTCCAATCCTGTCAAGCTCATTTATAGCATTAGCCACTAAAAGCTATAATAATGACATAGAAATAACAGACTTTTTCGAAAGCTCGGAGGTGACATTGATAATCTTTTTTTTAAATTGGATGATGCACAACTGTTTTACACAAAACGCTGAAGAATCTTGTGGGTGGGGAACAAGAATCAATATTCGGAAGATACAATCAGAACAATGACTCAGGTCTCTGACTATAAATGAAGTTCAGGAGCAAAGGCAGGAATTTAAGGCACTTTTATCAAAAGTTAGTGAATCTTCCCTGCCACAAAATGTAGCTCAGTGGTTAGAGCACTCGCTTCACAAGTGAGAGGACCTGGGTTCAATTGCCGGGCAGAGCAAAACGTTGGGCAAGTTTCTTTACTCCACGTGCCTCTGTTTACCTATCAGTAAGTAGGAATCCGGTTGATAGATGATTGGCGTATCACTTTTCCGGTGGTAATAATCCCCTCAAAAATAAAATAATTAATAATAATAATAATTTGGTCACTCAATCCACGACTGGTTGTGGGACACTGCTGTCTGCAATTGGTTACCTCCTTTCACCCATAATATTCACTTCAATTCACTTTACAGTGTATTCTGTGAAGGGCTTTGAGACGTCTCGAAACTTGATAAGGCGCTATATCAAATGCAACGATTATTATTATTTATTAAGATAATAATCTAACAACAACTACTGTTAAAGCCACGGTTCACAGCGTTCTATAAAAATAATTACTTTGAAGCGTAGTGATTGCCTTTATTGTAAGCAAGTGTGGTGGATGTAATCCAATGGCATCTAAAAGATACTAGCTGCTTGACTGCCAGAAAAATACCTCCCCCCACATGTAAGCAGAAAGATATTTTACTTGTGCAAATATTAGCCTGCAATAATTATAAACATAGTCCTAATTTTATTGTTCCCAAGCAGTTGAAGAGCTGAGTGAGCAAAGTTCCAACCATTTGGTCTTAGACATAGAGATAACACTGAGCAACTTATCATGAAACATTAGGCAAGTTTCCTTACTCCACACGCCTCTGTTTACCTAACAGACAGTAGGAACCTGGTTGTTAGTCAATTGGCAATCGCTTTTCCGGGGATACTAATCTCTTAAAAAAAAATTATTTGGTCACTTCAATCCATGACTGTTTGGACGTCCTCCTGACATGAAAGGCACTATATGAATGTAATCTTGTTGTTGTTGTTGTTTGTGGGGTACTGCTGTGCGCAATTGATTTGCCCACAAAATATAATCGATTCATTTTGCATTATGTTCTGCAAGCACTTTGAGACATCTTGAAGAAGTGATAAAGTACTATATCAAATGCAAGGATTATTATTATTATTATTACAATCTGATGGAGTTACTTGGATATATGTTGTCACATATTTAGATGCAGGGTAAAGCCCCTTCTACTTAG
The DNA here is from genome assembly GCF_018977255.1 of Callorhinchus milii. Lineage (NCBI taxonomy): Eukaryota > Metazoa > Chordata > Chondrichthyes > Chimaeriformes > Callorhinchidae > Callorhinchus > Callorhinchus milii. The sequence continues at coordinate 95,706,490 of NW_024704742.1, forward strand.
CCATGACACCAGACTCACAAGAATTCCCAGTCATCAATCCAACATTGCAAACTGAACACCTTGGACATTTATATCATGGACTACATTGTTCAGTTCATGAAATAATAGCCATCAGACATGATTTTATAAAGGAATTTAATTTTCACATATGGGGGTGATTAACATCAGTCACTATCAGCATCTCCTGTTGGTATTAGGAAAAGCATCGGACTGGAAGTAGATCATATGAGAGCAGAGTTTCTGGAGGGCATCATTACAAATAAAAAAACTTGCAGATGTTATGGCACCTTTGACATGCACAAGATGTTTTAAATTGCTTCACAGTGTAGTGACTGTGTATGTTGTAGGCAAAAACTGCAGCCATTTTGCACACAGAAACATCGCACATAAAGTGAATAACCCATTTTATCTGGGGGATTGATGACCAGGACACTGGGACAACTCCCTTCTCTTTTCAATTAGTTAACGTCTATATGAACAGACATAAGAGTACTCAGTTTAATGTCTCATTGAAAGGACGGCATAAATCACAAAAATTACAGCATAATAGAACCCCATGGTGAAACACTTCCAAACGTTTTGAACGTGATAAGGAGCTATATCGAGTGCAAGGATTATTACAGTACTGTATCAATTTTTTCAATAATCTAGTATTAATACAATATTATTTAGTTCAAGGGATGAGGTTGTAAAGTTACATATGGCAATACCCTTTCATGTCTGGGTACTCATTACTTATTTGTTTTTCAAAGTAAAACACAACATATGCAATCGGCCATCAAGCCTGCTCTTTCCAACAGCTTTTGTGCAATTTGCTCTATCACGAACTCTACCCAACGTATTTAATCTCCTGAGGGAACTGAATAATCACAGGTACAACTTTCAAGAAGACAAAGCTCTGTGAAATTTCTCCCTGACCCCCAAAGGTAATTGCGCAAAACTCCAGGATATCAATCTAACATTACAAGCCACATTAGTCAACCCTGACCAGCTGCATCCACAGATGACATTTCTACAGTCTCAACAGCAGAGCAGCTATAGTGTTCCATCTATGTCTGCACTTGTCCTTATAACCTTCACTCCTGCTTTAACCACATATTTATCCAGCTCTTTTTAAAAGATGTTAATCAACTGCTTTTGAGGGGCACCAATGCAGCAAATCGTTGCTATGGTTTTGAGAGATGAAGTAAAGTGCATGTGGGTACATTATTGACAAACTTTAGCACCTTTTATTAATTGTAGTGGCCTTATCCACGCTTTGTTACTCCTACCTCGATTGCTCAAATGCATTCCTCGCTGGTCTCCCCAGTTACGCCATCCATAGGGTCCAGCTATTCCAAAACTCCTCCGCCCATACCCTTTTCCACACCAAACTCTGTGTACCCGTCATCCCTATCCTCGACATGCTGTTGTGTGCATCTATTGGAAGTCCATATACACTACATCATATGGCTAACCACAATCAATTTCGGCTGTTATCTACTCAAAAAAGCCTATGAGGTTGGTTAGACTAGACCTATCTTTCTGAACCCATATTGACTGTCATTTGTTAGAATATAATAATAATAATTGTTATTATTAACATATATGTATACGAGTCATCTTCAGCTTACTTTCTGATGATTGACTCCATATATTTTGCAATTATTGAGGTCAAGCTATGGGTCATACATAAGTTCACATTATGTGCCACAATATTAATAATAATCCTTCCATTTGATATAGTGCCTTATCCCATCTTTGAGATGTCACAAAGAACTTTGCAGAATATAGTATAAAGTGAATTGACTGCCAATCGACTAACAACTGGGTTTCTACTTACTGCAAGGTAAACAACGACATATGGAGTAAGGAAACTTGCCCAACGTTTTGCGCTGCCGGAATCAATTCCAGGTCTTTCGTTTGCGAGGCTCTCACCACTGAAGCTCTCACCACTGAGCTACAGGACTCCAACAACAAATTAACAACAGATTACATTTGAATAGTGCCTTTCACATCAGCAGGACATCACATTATGTGCAGGTGCATATTAGACACTGATTCACATTAAATACTGATTCATATTAAATACTGATTCACAGTATACACCGATTCACTTTATACACGGGTTCACAATATATAATGATTCACATTATATACAAGTGCACATTATACGCTGGATCACAGCAGATTTTTCCTCTACTTCAAAAAAGAGTGCTGGTCTTATACTGGAGGGGGTGACATTTCACTTGCTATTAAAATGTGGTGACTTTGAGGGACCATCCCATTATAAGTATTTAAAGAGCACATCTTCCAAATTGCTCCACTGCCAAGTGGAATTTCACTGCCTGGATCTCTTGACTGATCTCTGTGGGTGGCTCTGAATTACTCTAGAACACATTAGTCAGCAGATTGGAACAAAAAGGAACTGCAAACAATTAAAACAGTTTTGTGGGGAATATTTTAAGTGCCAAATTGGCTTATTATAACATATTTTTTCAATAATCAAGAACGATGTTTGCAAAAAAACTATGTCTCCTGCAGGTTTAAACCTTTTAAATGGTAGTCTAATAATAATGGCCATGCATACCAGTGATTTATTTCCAAATTAAAGAGGGAGTCTCACTCTCAGCATGTTGAACGCTTGAGAACAATCCTATTCTGTCTCAAACGTTCATTGCCACATTAGACAGCTTCATTTGCCCATTAACCATCGCTGACCAGGTTATGCCCGCATGCACAATGGAATGTGTAAAGTCTTGACCTGCTTTATAGGTATAGCAGAGCACAATGCAGTACTGTTTTACTGCCAGGCCACCTATTTGCTGCTGAACCAATGTGAGGTTCGGTTGCTTCATACACAACAACCATGCTGGGAAATTTCAAGACTACGTGTAACATAAAGCTCATGGAAGTAACAGATCCTGTGACTTTATTGGTTTAATGGAGGCCCGACAGATCTCACTTACCTCTCCAACTTTGAAGAAAAGCCCTGAAAGGTCAGTGACTGAGCTGCCTCCCATTGCACATCAAGCCTTTGGTCCATCTCTGTATCACAGATGAGGTAATCCCCCCACCACCAGCCCAGAAGCATAGAAATCATTGGGGTTTAATGTGTTCTGTTGGTTAATTATGGTAAGGTTGTCATTGAATGCTTACATTGGGATTTTCCACCTCAAGCGCAGAACACAATGTTCATTAGAGTTAGGAAAAAGCATGTGTTTCAACCTTCTGTTCTGTGAAGTATCTGTTATAATAATAATAATAATCTTTGTATTTGATATACAACACAATTTACATTTATCTCGCACCTTTCATGTTGGGAGCATGTTTCAAAGTGCTTAACACAAGCGTACGTATTTGTTTCTTTAAGTCAATCCCTAACCCACGTGCTCCGATACTCAGCAGATATTCAGTTTTCAGCCATGGAAGGCAAGCATTTCTGCAGACAACTTGGGTGTGACTGAATTCATAGTTGTCGTTACAGTTAAAAAGAGACAGATCAATCCATCAGACCTATTCAAGAGTCACAATATGGGCCAGCTGTTATTGATGGGCCTTGTGCAAAGAGCATACTAAAAGCATCAATTGTTGCTGTATTGGATTGGAAGCCAGATACAATACGAAATGATTTTAACCATTTCCAAGGTTAGATTGCTGAAACAGAAACAGTTATGAACTACCACTGAGATTGATGAAACCTTAGGAGTGCGAATGAGTTACATTAGAGACAGAAAAGCTTTCGGGGTAGCTTTTCTGTTGAAAGGGTCATCTTTAGGATAGACAGCCTAAAAAGTTGTAGGTTTAAATGTGGTTAGCGACCGCTGTTGATTCAGCTAATCCCAGCTGGGTCAGAATTTGGGTCAATAATTGCGCTCAGTGCCTCAGAATTAGCCAGTGTTCCCTGCTGGAAAGTAAATACTGTATCAAGTGAGAATAGAATTAGTTTCAGATGTGATAATAATAATAAAAATAATCCTTACATTTGATACTGTGCCTTCAGGAGGACGTCACAAAGCACTTCACAGGATATACTATTAAGTGTAGTGACTGTGTATTTTGTGCCACAGTTATTTTGTAGACAAACACTTGATGCCCTACCATAGTCAAAGTGGCTGTTAACACTCAACTGTCAAGATTCTTATAAATAGCAACCACACGAGTAAGGTATTGAGGTGATAATAATAATAATCCTGGCATTTGATATAACGCCTTATCATGTTTTTGAGACATCTAAAGAGTTTCACAGATATACTGTAAAGTAAATTGACTGTGTATTTTTTGGGCGATACGTGGCAGCCAATTGCGGACAGCAGTGTCGCATAAACAGTCATGCATTGAGTGACCAAATTATTATTATTATCTATTTATTTATGAAGGGATTATTACCCCCGGAAAAGCAATCCACCAATCGACTAACAACCGATTTCCTACATACTGCTAAGTAAACAGAGGCATTTGGAGCAAAGAAACTTGCCTAACATTTTACCTTGTCTGGGAATCAAACCCAGTTCCTCTCACTTGTGAGGTGAGTGCTCTAATAACCAGGACTCCATAACCTCCAGAAGAGCTGTGGCACTTTATACTACTGGAGGAAGAGTCAAATCCCTTTAGGAGAGAAGGCAGCAAAGAGAGTAAATTGGAGGTGAAAAATTGGTAAGGCAGATTTTTTCAATCATTAAAAAAATCATAACTCTACAACTAATATTCTAATGTAAAGCATAGAAAACAGAAATGAAGATTGAACTCTGACCTCTAGATGGCAGCTTTATTTCACATTAGAAATGGTTCTCCTTGTAGCTTTGTGCTACACAATCTGTTCGCAGCTATTGACATTGGCAAACAGTGAATTAATGCTTTATCTTATTTAACCTTCTCATCTTACTGAACTGGAGGTAGGTGGCTGATGTAGAGATTTAAAAATAAAGTGGTGGACCTGTAATAAACACATTATTCACTTAGTGCAATTTGTCTGCTTGTACCTCGTTCAACTGTTTGCTGTCAGTGTGCTGAGGAGGTTTCAGATTTTAATTCACATTTACCTGAGGTAAACTGGGGGCATATTGCCATGGATAATATGCACTTCCATATGAAAGACAAGCTGTGCTTGCAATTGCATCTGATTAGCTGTAACATCACCTTGTGTGCTTCTTAATAGTGGATTTTACGACTTCCCACAAGTCATTTTCCAGTAATAAACCACCAACCTCAGTGTCTCTATTTCATCCGCAACATGGCAATAAGTATCTCATTGATGGGGGAAGTCATGCGTAGGGTAATTTTCTGTTTAATGAGAAGTAGCGTATTAGATGACTATCTTTGTGTGAAGAAATGGTCATGCAAAGTACATTTATCCAAATATAGGCAGATGGCTATATTAAAGGGAAACTGCAACTTATTTAAAAATGCCCAATGTTGTCAGAATATGCAGCAGTGTGGAGTCTGTTTCCACTTCTCTTGATACATACTGTGTTGCACTGCATTAACGTTAGCCTGCACTGTCTAACCACAAGGGAGGTGATGGCTCTCCCCCTTCCTGCAGTGTCTGTGATTCAATTGTATCCAGGTTTCCTGTTGAAAACGATTCCAGGTGGGATGTATTATCAGGAATATCAGGTTGCAACCCACTGCTCTGGCCAGCCAACGATATGGTGATACCTTGAAATTAAGCACTCCAAATAAAAATATCCCTGTAGCCCAACCCCTGGCAAATATTGCCAATTACCAAGTGACAAAATCATCCTCCTTGTGGTAAAAAAGCTCCACAAAATCACAAACGCCACAATAGCACAAACTGATTTTCCTTGTTGACTGAAGCACTATTATGTCCTGAAAGGAGCAGGATTGTCCTGCAACAATTCATCTTGTGTTAAGTGTCAATCCAAAGAGCGAGGCAGAAAGTTAGTGTTTAGCAACATCTGTCACAGTGAAACAGTCCAGACAGTGCAACACTCAACATTGGGGTTAATGTCCAGAAGGAAGGGGCTATGATAAATAGCTCCACCAGGGTGCTGCCCGAATTACTCCAGTAAATTAAGGTTGTGTTTTCTTTAAGATAAATTATAGCCCTAACTCTAACCTCTTCTAACGTCAACCATAAATCTGCTTCACCCCAAAATATTAATTTTCTTTCCGGTTGCAAATTTAAACGTTACATGTTCACTGGTAGATTGTGTCAACCTCTGGGAATGGAGGACTGAGGCTGCATTCATACAGTTCACAGGTGCAGCTTTCTCTCCAGCACCAGCCCCATTTGCCAAACAAGAAGTGTCAAATATGCAACTTTGTATTGGTGCAGCTAGTGATATCCAAAAAAGGTGGTTTACATGCGTAAGGACCCACATTGGCTGCAATAAACTAACAGCTGCCATGAAGCATCCACCCTTCACAATTTTAATCACTAAAAAGAGCTGACAATCTCATTAGCTCTTTGGAATCTTACAGTGCTGACAGACTGGTATCTTCTTCCAATCCCCCACTTTACCCATCCACATATGCACTTTCAGGAAAGGACACTGGAACTGGACAATTATCCAAAGCAGGAACCTAGGATGGTTTATTCTCCCCCACTCCCCCAATCCCCCCCCCCCGAGCCATGGGAGGAGGACACTGAGAACTAACTTAGCAATTGTTATTGGGGCCTGATCATGAGAGAGTGTTAAATCTTCAGAAGAATTATTATCAGGGCACTTGTTGTCTGAAGACGTAAGTGAGGTCGCACTGAATACTTCCTTCAGATGTACATGTTACATCATAATTACGTGGGTCTGTGAGCACAGGAATGTTCTGCTCAAGCTGTTTGGTGACTAGATTTTAAGAGGTGTAGTATCGCTTTGCTAATACTGAGATTGTAGCTTGTTAGATAATAATGCTACCCGTATCATTGCATTACAAAATATTGTGATTTAGGCTCCAGTCCAGAAAAAACTAGATAACAGGCTGTTGTTAGTGGATTAGTCACTCTCTAGTGCCTTTTCCTGTAAATAGGGCCATTGACAGTTTTGGAGCTTGCTGCTGAACATTTCAGATGCTAGGTAAATTACCAGACTTTAGTTGTGCATGATACAGAACCAGTGCTTTAATATCAACGACAATCATTCACATCCCTTAAAAATCTTAACCACACATACAACACACCTATCTTCAACCAGGAAGGAATGTTGTTACTCAGGAAAAAAACTGCTTTCTTGCACGCTAATGTGAGTTTCCACATTCATTTTCCAAATGATTGAATTGATCTGTGCATCTGTTCTATCCTATGGTATGGTAACTATTTTACTTGCTCAGTACTACCACTAACACTGGAGACAGTGGACTGGATTTTTCTTTGTTGTGATATAAAGTAAATAACAAACTGATCTGGAGAAAGAGGGAAGGATCCAAGAAAGGATGACAGTCTGCCAGCCTTTTTCCCATCTCCCAAAGTTTGTCAATTTTTCACCATCATCCCTCCTTCCTTCAGATCATAATAGAACACTGTTCTAGCATGGTAGTGATGATAACAACAAGGTTTTATGTCAGCTGACAGATCAGATGCAACACAGTGGCATCTTGCCAGTATTATCACAATGGCTATCCCTTGTCAACTGGTCAGAGGCCTCTAAGTCCCCACTACCTGCACTCACACAAAAAAGAAAATTAATTTACTCTATTGCCAATGGTTGTGTCAGCAGCTAAGTTGCCACTTGGAAATTGACTTGGACTTTCAATACACTGAGTGTGATACTGATAGCCAAACACTTTATGGAGGAAAAATTGTGTTTCCCTTGATACAAAAGTTTCAGTATTTTATTTCCTACATTAGCAAAGGGTAAACTACAACAAAATACAACCGAAGGAAGCTGTGGCAGAGCAAAATCATATCAAATGGACAGATTCACCTACCTGAATGGAGTGATGCTTCTGTTACATTGAAATCATTTCACACTTACAGTGAAGATCCTGACACTGATCGTTTACTCTTTTGGTCAATTGGAGCAATGAATGCACTCATCAATAAACAGAAAACACCAGCTCTCAGGATAAACAATCTAGTGAATTCATCTAGTCTGTCAAGCACTCCTTGTAGACTTTTACATTTAGGCCTCTATATAATAAAATATACAATTTACGCTTTGAGACGTGATAAGGCGCTATATCAAATGCAAGGATTATTATTATAATGCGATCATACAGTGTATTGTGCCATATAGAAAAATTGTAGAATAACAGATTTCTTAGTCTGCACTTAGTTTCAGGTCAGATTGACAACTTGAGGAAGGAAGGAATGTTAGCACCTTGTTTGGATTAGAGTATTTGAATCCATTTCAAGAACACAGAGATTTCCTGCTGAGCTAACTGCCGACTATAACTGCACAAGTGAGGCACATTAACGTCACCACCTCACTGTCACCCGCAGAGCCTCGAGGCCAGGGTTCAGCATGCTACTTCACAAAACATGAATCACCAGCGCAACACGTGACTGAGGAGCTCACAGTGCCCACAATTGCCTGTACCACCGGGTTGTTTTGAACTGAAATTTACTGAATCTCTTAAGCCTGCCGGTGCAAGGTGGGTGGGAAGCTCAGCAGCAAGTAGGAACATAGAAAAAGAAGATAATAATAATAATAATCCTTTCATTTGATATAGCGCTTTTCACGTTTTCTAGACGTCCCAAAGCACTTCACAGAAAATACTGTAAAGTGAATTGACTGTATATTTGTGGGCGAACACAGCAGACAATTGCGCACAGCAATGTCCCACAAACAGTCGTGGATTGAAAATGACCAATTTATATTATTGTTTTTTTTTGGAGGGATTATTATTAGGCTCTGTGTGGAGTAAGGAAACTTGCCCAAGATTTCGCCCTCTGCCTGGAATTGAACTCGGGTCTCTCACTTGCAAAACGAGTGCTCTAACCACTGAGCTACAGGACTCCATCAAGACTGCTCCACCAGTTTGTTAGATCATGGCAGATCTCTTATTTCCATTCCCCAATTTTTCTCCATGTCCCTTAATTACTAACTGACTGACCAGCCAACTTCTCAAAGCACTTCACAGAATATATTATAAAGTGAATTGACTGTATATTTTGTGGGCGAAACACTGCAGCAGAATGCGCACAACAGTGTCCCCCAAACAGTCATGGATGGAGTGTCTAATTTTTTTTAAGGGATCATTGCACCCCGGAAAAGCGATCCGCCAAAAAACTAACAACCGGATTCCTATTTACTGCTAGGTAAACAGAGACGCGTGGAGTAAGAAAACTTGCCTAAGGTTTCGCCCTGCCTGGGAATTGAACCCGGGTCCTCTTGCTTGCAAGGCGAGTGCTCTAACCTGTGATACAGGACTCCAATACACATTTAAACATCCGAGCTGATTCTGCCTGCATGGCCAAATAAATAGGCAGCTTTCAATGCACATCACAACCCTGTGACGAGGTATATTTCTGGAGCTCTATACTGGTTCTAGCTGTATCAAGACACTGCCCATATCTAGATAATCTTTCTGGAGTTGAGTCAGCTCAATTGAAGTGTGGTCTGGCTGTTCTATACAAGGATATCTGCACCAGGTTCCCTTGGCTATGGGTATAAATTCAGTGTGAAAATCTTAATGTAACAAGGACATAAGTACAAACCTATGACTGTGTGCTAGTTTCATCAGCTGCCAGTCAGTAATACTCAACAGGCTGAGTCCTGATGTTCTGAATTGTTTTGGAGGGTTCTATTAAAGAGAGGGTCATTTTAAATGATTCCTGCCATGGGAACAGTACGATATGTGTTCAGGTGATCATTTAATATTTTGTTTCTTGGGCTTCCAATATTTCCGTCTCCTCTTCTGAAGGTGCAGCTTGAATGCTGTTATGGGGGGCAGTGGTGGGGGTGTGGGAGGAGGTGTGAAAGGGGGGGTGGTATTCTGAAAGAATGAGATTGGATGGGCCAAAGGACCTTCTTCACCCAAACCAATCTTGTGATCTTGTGATCTTTATGACTCAGTGTTGAATTAGCATATTGTGATAGATAGACTGACTGGAGCAACAACCACAACAACAAGATTCCATTTATAAAGCGCCTTTCACGTCAGGAGGACGTCCCAAGGCGCTGCACAGTTGGGTCAGGACCCGAGCAGGGGGAAATGGTCAGGGTGAGGGGAGGGAAGGGAGGGAGCGAGGAGGGGAGAAATGGTCAGGGTGAGGGGAGGGAAGGGAGGGAGCGAGGAGGGGGAAGAGAGTCGAGAGGGGAGCTGAAGGCTCGGTCAAAGAGAAAGGTTTTGAGACCGGCCGTGAAGGAGGAAAGGGAGGAGGCGGCGAAGGCACTGGAGGATAGAGTTCCAGAGCCTCGGGGCTGAGAGGCTGAAGGCCCGGCCACCGGTGGTAGGGCGGTTGTGGCGGGGGATGTGGAGCAGACCGGAGCCGGAGGAACGGAGAGTACGGTCAGGTAGGTAGGGGGATAGTAGGTTGGAGAGGTAGGAGGGAGCAAGGCCGTAAATGGCCTTGTAGGTGAGGATGAGGATCTTGAAATCAATCCTCTGGGGGATGGGGAGCCAGTGGAGGCGAGCGAGGGTGGGAGTGATGTGGTTGTACCAACACTAAAGGCAAAGGTCTATCAAATATCTGATGATGGTGTGGGACAGTACACGAGCTGCAGAGTTCTGAATGACCTGCAGCTTGTGGAGGGAGGTGGCGGGAAGGCCGGCGAGGAGAGAGTTCTCATAGTCCAGCCTTGAGGTGACAAAGGCGTGGACCAGGGTTTCAGCAGCGTGAGGGGTGAGGTAGTGCCGTAGTCTGGCGATGTTCCGGAGGTGATGGAAGGCGGTGCCAGTTGTGGTGCGGATGTGAGGGAGAAAGGACAGCTCAGGGTCGAACAAAACGCCGAGGTTCCTGACTGGCTTTGAGAGGTGGAGAGTGCAGCCTTGGATGCTGATGGTGTCGGCGCCTGAGGTGCGGAGGCGCTGACGTGAGCCAATCAGGAGGGCCTCGGTTTTTCGCACGTTGAGCTGAAGAAAGTTGTCTCTCATCCAGGACTCGATGTCGGACAGGCAGGATGTCAGGACATCGGTGGTCGTGGAGTTGAGAGTAGAGGAGGAAAGGTAGAGTTGGGTGTTATCCTGGAGTAGAAGGACGACTTGGCCGAGGCTAGAGTGGAGCGGTAAATTTTGAGGAGGTCCAGCCAGATTTGTCGGTGGACCGTTAGGCCAGATTTGACACAGGTGCGTTCAGCAGCCCGCACCTGGCTTTTCAGTGAGCGGAGGTGGGTGGTGTACCAGGGGGAGGAGCGGGAGTAGGAGACAGTGCGGGAAGTGATGGGGGCAAGAGTATCGAGTGTGGAGGAGAGGGTATTGTGGAGGAGGGAGAGAGGAGAAGAGGGGTCGGTGAGGGTTGAAGGCCAGAGGGAGAGGAGTTCAGAGGACTCCAAGGCATCGGTTAGGGATTGTGGGGGTAACTTCTTCCAAGGGCGGTAGAAGATGGTGGTGGGTCTGGTGGAGGTGGGGAGGGGGGTGGAGGTGGTGAAGGAGATGAAGTAGTGGTCAGAGATGGCCTTGTCGGTAATAGTGACATCCGAGACACTGAGGCCCCGGGTGATCACCAAATCGAGTGGGTGGCCGTGACTGTGAGTGGGGGAGTTTATGTGTAGGGAGAGGTTGAGTGAGGAGAGCAGGGAAGAGAAGTCTGTGGAGATGGAGCAGGAGGGGGTGAAGTGTAGGTTAAAGTCGCCCAGGATGATGAGGCGATCAGAGCAGAGGCAAAGAGATGTGAGGAGTGTTGAAATGTCAGAGATGAAGGTGGGAGAGGTTTTAGGGGGCCGGTAGAGGAGGAGGATTTTAAGGGAGAGGAATGAGGGGTGGGAGAGGGTGAGGTGCTCAAAGGAGGGGAAAGAGCCAGTGGAGTAGGGGATAGGGCAAGTGGTGTCCTTGAGATAAGGGCAACACCACCGCCACGGCGGTTGGGGCGGGGGATGTGGTGGGAGGTGTAGCCGGGTGGTGTGGCCTCCGTGAGGGGGAAGGTGTCGCCTGGGGTGAGCCAGGTTTCTGTTAAGGCCATGATATCAACGTTCTCATCAAGGATGAGATCGTTGATGACCAGGGCCTTGTTGCAGAGGGAGCGGACATTTTGCAGTCCGATGTGGAGGGAGCGGTTGACAGAAGGGTGTGTGAGAGGGGAGGGGGGTCCAGGTTGTGAGGCAGGGGTGGGGGGGATGGGGATGGGGATGAGGGAGGAGAGATTGACTCCCCGGGTCTGTGTCCGGGGTGGGTGGCGAGTGTGGTGGGGAATGGGGCAGTCGGTGTGGCTGCTGCTGGACAGCCAACGCCGAGTGCCACGGTGAGCCCGGCGGAGGATTCCCAGGGTGGAGCAGAGGGAGGTTGTGGGAGGGTCAAGTGGGGATAGAAGACGAGAGGGACGGAGAGAGAGGAGGAGAGAGCGGGAGAGATGCAGAGGGGGAGGGTTTGGGGGAGAGAGGAGGGGGGCAGGAGGGAGGGGGTGAGGGGGCTCGGGTCAAAGCGGCAGCCATAGTGCGCACGCGGGGACCGGGAGTGAGCGGTCAGGTGGATGGCATTATCCCTTAGATTGGGGCAGCCAACCCAACAGGACCATAGTGGGCTCTGATGTGAGCCCTGGGGGGGGGGGCGCAGAGGTTTGTTTTTTGTTGTTGCGCGCGCACGCACCTGGAGCAGCTGAACCTTGAGAGAAAAAGCAATATCGATGACAGGGTGTGGGGAAGGAAGCAGTTCAACTAACCTGCTATGCCGACTTATAGCTGTTGAGAGGCTAAGGGATGTGGAAACAGGATTAAGAAAGCAGTCAAGAATTTTAAGTGTTCGAGCAATCACTCATAATTACTTCCGCAGAGATGATGTTTCACTGGTACGTCTCTTGTATTGCTTCAGATATTCCAAAAGCATCCTTGAGTCATGTATAATGGTTTACGTGTGTGTATGTCTCATATAATATTCCAGGTACCCCTAATATTTTTTCTGTCTACTTTGGACTTAGTCCATTTCCTAAGTAGTAGCAAAGCTTTTTTTTCCTGTGGCAAATGGAGAAGCCAAAAGACGCTGAATAATGCTTTTAATCCTTCCATTACAGCAGCCACAGAGGCTTAAAAGAAATGAAATGCTATAAAGGTTATTTCAAAAGGTCATCCCACAGGATGCAGTGCAACAGACTCGCTGACTGATTACTTGTAAGCACATAAGAAGAATGAATGTTTCCAACGATCATCGAATGCTTCTTGCTGTGACTAGAGTTTGTCATTGTCATTGTCATGAATTTGAGACAATTTATTTCTCCAATGGCTCAGCTGGTAAAACCACTCACAAGGGTTAACTTGAGCCATATGGACCAGGAAGCCTCCGGGATTGATCTCTGGTTTGTGTTTGTGCAACAAAAATCGCACTCCTCCCTGGGCCCCCAGCTCCTCCATTCATGTCGCAACTCATCCAAAGCTCTCATTCGCACCAAACTCTGCACGCCCAACCTTCGCTAGTCTCAAATAGCTCTCTGTTTCCCAATGGATTGTCCTCAATGATAATCCGTCGACTACCTGGCAGCCCCTTCGAACTCCTCCTATCTTACTCCTCCACCTATTCCCTCCACTTAGCTAACTCAACTTCCTGTGTTTCCCCCACCCTCTTCGCACCATCATCAGTGAACGAAAATCAGTTCCTATGCCTTGAACCTCTGGAACGTCCCCTCTCTACCACTCCATCTTGTTCTGCTTTATGTCCTGCCTCAAATCCTACCTCTTTAAACATGCCTATGAACAGCTCCCTCTCCCCCTCTCCTATTCTTCCCCTCTCCCTTGCTCAGTTTCCAACCCCGTCCTTGTGAAGCGCTTCAAGATGTTACCCTGCAAGAAGAGCACTATATAAATTCAAGTTCTTGTTGTTAAGTTATCTGATCTCAGCTGGCGAAACCAGTAGGGTGGCTACCTTTGGCTCTCAGTGAGGGGAGGGGACACAAAGTAAACAGTTGTCATTCTCTTGATCGCTAACCAGTGCCATCAAGTGGAAGATGTTAATGAGGGATTCAGCTGAGGACAAGTTTGGTTCCTACTGTGATTCCCCCTCCCTCCCTGTCTGGATGATTAGTTTACTGAGGGTCATCAATATCTGGGCTCGCATATGACAAATGGGAGTTTGAACGTGGAACCAGAATATGTCAGTATATTCAGGAAAAGAGAAGAGAAGATTAAAAGTGGGAGAAAGATTGAAGAATTTGACAGGATGAGAAGTAATAGTGGCCGAAGATGGGATTTTTTAAAATGGTAATATTTTTCCTTCCTTAATGTGATTGAAAAAGCACTTGTTTGGGAAATGGCCGCCTAAATGGTGCCTCACACTGGCAAAAATGTCCCAAGATGTAAAGTGTGTCTCTTCCAGAAAGCAACTTACTCGTCACCTTGACTCAAGAGACCTAAACTCAGACATGAGTTCTCATAGTTCAGTCTGATATACGTGGGATTCCCTGGAGAAATATACTCCAAGTCACGAAGCACCATTTACACTGACTTTTATACTTCCATATGGGCCTCGTTCAAGGCTCATCTCAAGACCTACCACATTGACTACGTTTACAGTTATTCTTCCCATCCCCTTCTTCTCCCACCCCCAGAACAGATACCCAGCCAGCAGTGTCAAGAGCTCTGAGGCATCCTCCTAACATGAAAAACACTGTATAAATGTTAATTGTATTGTATTTCCCAACAAACACATTTTCCAACCCTATTGTACCTTGCAATGCTGCTAAACATTGCTGGCTCAATCATGACAAGGTTGAGTTGCCCTGTAGTGGCTTAACAAGGCAATTCATCGTGAACCTGAACCTCGGAGGATTGGCTTTCAGCCGCAGCAGATAGATGACATTTTTATTTTGTGCAATTTCAGGCCTGGGATTGGCAGAACTCCCACTACCAAATTAAAACGATTCTTAAATAAAAATTAAATGAAGTAATAAATGTCAGTGGCTCTGAATATACAAGGCAGCAAACGGCTCCCATGCGCTAAATAAATGGCTGAGGTACCTAATTAGCAGCAACCATTCCTTTGTAGAGCACACTTAAGCTTACTGACTTTTATTGCTGTTATGGCACTTGTAATTTTGAAAATAGCAAAGCACTTCTGGTGACCATTTAATGAAACAATATTAATTTTGAGGCATTTTCATTTTAATTCAATTTTAATTTTTAAAAAAATAATTTATTTTTCCCTGGACTGACTGTTTTTTGAGAGAAACATAAATATACACAGCAGTTAGATGGACTTGTTTAACTAGTTTTCTACATCCCTTCCTACCACACAATCTGACCTACTAATTCTGAAATAAGATGTTTTTTGCAGCCTATCATCTTAAATATGAGCAGCATTCCCATTAACATTTAATACAATAAATCATCACTGTGGAGTTCACTTTGAAAAAAGAAGGGAGATTCCAGGCCAACAATCCCCCCAAATAAAATTGATCATTCCCATGATGGTTGTGTGGGGAAATTGATGTGCGCAAAATTGGCTGCTGTGTTGACCCATAAAATATCCAGTCATTCACTTTACAGTATATCCTGTGAAGCGCTATGGGACGTTCTCCTGACCTGAAGGGTGCTATACCAAATAAAAGGATTATTATTATTGTTTCAAAAGGTTTTCAGTGCTGTACCAGTGATTTAAGAGTTAATGGACAAACTCCACTGGTATTTCACTGATCTAGAAGAATTAAGTTCTATACGAGCACTTCGGTTATTTCAAAAGCATACATCTTCACAAGAGGTACAGGAATACTTATAAATATTCTGGAAATTATAGACGAGTACCCTGTCAACTCCACAAAAAAAATGCAAGGTGGTAAAGTAAAGGAGTTATTGTTTGAGTTAATAAGAACCCTGGATATCACTAAGCAATTTTTATTTTATCTTTTGTCCTGTACAGAGTGTTTTCAGGCAACATTTGTAGACAATTTATAAAAGAGAGTTGGCGTGAATTCAATACTTGGCTTGCAATAAAATAAATCAAAGAAATGTGGCTGTAAAGTGTGTACGGTGTTGTTATCACCAATCAGTGCGCTGTGTTTTCGAATGGTGATTTGGCATGAAGTCATGTTGCATTATATTGGGTTGAACCATTGGGTCTGTGTCAATTATTTGAATTAATTGCTTGACCCTGTGTTGCAACTGGGCCAACATTATATACGTTAATCGTACAAAACGTCAATGGATCTTTGCTCGATCCGTTCTTTTTTATGTTTTATTAGAGATCAAATCATATTATTTAATGTAAAAATCGCAGAGGAATTACAAGTCTGCTGCCATTTTAGATACCTTACTGCCAGCACTGTACATATAAACTGAATTATTTGGCTTGGCAGCCAGAAACAGCTGACAAGAATGCTCCCTTTCACATGACTCAATCTGTTGTTAATGATCACATGTAAAGATCACATTTCTATTGGCATAAATTGAGTTAATCTTATATTAATTTCCAACCAGTATCTGGATACCATCTGGAGGTGAATAGGCCAGTGGGAAAAATAAGCCAACAATTCTCAACGCTAATTTAAGTACTTAATAGGCTCTCTTTCATCTATTGCAGCTTTTGACATTTGACCCATTTTTCCATTATTTTTAGCCAAACATTTCACAGAAATAACAGTATATCATATTCCAAACAGACCTACACAGAGCCATAGAAAAATACAATATAGATGAGCATAACAAGAAATACAATAAGGTAAAAGGTTATAGAGGACCATATTTTCTCTTTTCTAAAATACTGTCACCAAGTCACACTAAGAACATCACTACATTGAAGTCTAATATTTATATATATATATAAGCAAGGAGTCAGAAGTATGAACTTGGAAACCATTATGCAGGTGTCCATTTTATCATTTGCTGCATATATAGTGTCTCAGACCCATCTAATCCTCATCTATTCTGTCAGCGTTTGTCCCAAGTGATCTTCACTCAAAACAGAACATATGATATAACGGAGTCATCATCCTGCTCCAAACTCAAAAGATCAGGGTCATCTTATGGGCAAAATCTGATAATGGAGACCAGATATGATAAGAATTGATCAATCTCCCGCTGGAAACCATAATCTAATTACTCCGAGTGGAATCCAGTCTAATCGCATTTCCATCCACTGAAATAGATCAGGTTGAATCTTCTCATTCCATTCCCTCAAACTGCACTTGAGCGTAATATGCCAATTAAGCAGTTAACATTTGGGTTCCTGAGGGTGTCCAATGAAAATCCCAGTGAAACATGTGAAGAATATCAAGTCAATAAACAGTGCAGAGGCAAAATGTCACTTAATAATGGGCGAAGCCTGAAGTCCATAAGATAACATTTCAGGGCAAGACCAAAGAGAAGTACTTTCCCCTCCCTTTCCTACATTTGGGACGTGCTAGCAAGATGTGTGGAACATTATACATGCACAGTGCTTTCAATAATATGTTAATCATGCAAACTGTTGCATTGTATTTCACTAGCATTGTTGTTGGAGCCAACCTGTTTCAAACACAGACTCAGTCCTTGTCACTAACCCCACTGTCTCAATTTTCTCTCAAATGTTTCTGTTACAACATGCATTTTTTTGTAGACCATGAATAATACATATTGTAACACGAGGATACTTCATGCCTGATTTATTCTTTTGGGATATTGTCTTATTGTCTTAAGTAGGGTCACTGATAGGTCAGAGTTGAACTTAATGAATTTACATTGTAAAGCATTGTAGATTTGTAGCTTGGATGGTGGTTGGGGGGGGAGTGGTGTGGGGGAGGATGGAGTGTGGGGGGGCGGTGGAGAAGAGATGGACAGAATTTTCTCCAGGCCAGTCTCGGTTTCAATTAGTTGAAAGGATTTGGGGATTTTAACCTGGAACAAATCGTAACTCTAGCAATTCAAACCCTAAATTAAATGTCAGACTCATGCCAATCATCTGCTGCTGATTTGTCCCCTCAAAGCGACTATAAAATACCCTGGAGTAACTAATAGTGTGGATTCAGTGCAGTTTACATTAGTGGGTAGAATCCAAAGCACTGGGGATAAAATGGAAAGAAATGGTCATTCACAAATTGCCACGGTCAGGTGAGCTCAGAATTGGCATGTCATCTGACAGGCGTCTCTGTCTGTCTATTGTCCCTCCTCCTTCCTGTCTCTCCCTCATCCTTGGAGTTGTCACTATTACCAGTTCCTGCTCACCTCAACTTCTGCTTCTGTCCACCCTCATTCATCTTCAACTCAGGATGCAGTTTCCGCCTGATCAGGAAGTCGTCCCCTGTTCTCTGCAGCACATAACGGCTGAGCCATGACTTTTAGTGGTGCCTGCACTGCCAGCCAGCCCACCATGGAAACAGGAGTAGGCCATTCAACCCCTCAAGCCTACTCCACCATATCTATTAGATCATGACTGATTTGTACTTCAACTACATTTATCCGTCTTTGCTCCATATCCCTTGATATCCTTACCTAACAAAAATCTATTAAATCGATCCAGAAAAACTCCCAGCTGTTGCTATTGCATTTTCCAGAACTGCTGCGCTCTTTGCTTAGTGTAAATATTCCCCTCCCAATTGGATCAATGGAGTTTATATGAAACCAAATTTAAATCCCTGAACGAATAACATTTATTCTGTCGCATTAACTTTTCCAGGAAAGTGCTGAGAAATGACATAATAAAATGAACAGATTATTGTAAACAATAATTCACTAATATTTCAAAATCCAATTGCTACTCAGTCTTGGGTGGAACCAATTCTTATTCAGCCACAATTGATGAGGTCCATTTGTGATGCCATTTACAAAGGCTAGTGGACTAATGAAAACAATATGTTATCGCAGATAATTCTGGCTGGAGGACCTGTTTAAGGTATGCAAGTTAATCTTTCATACAACACCACATTTATAGTCACCTGACCCTAGAATTGGTAATGTAATCCAAATACCTGTACTGGCCAGGTATTATTGTTTTGAATATTTGGGGTCTGTTATTTTGCCCTTTCTTTGCTGCCACAACTTGATCTTCTTTGCTGCTGTCAATTTTTAGCTGTTCAGGTTTGGCTGCTCTTTAACCATTACTATTATTGTGACAAGAGCACTTACTGTGGGTATCATCACATGACAGGAAGAGAAGGCAAGGCAAAGATGTGTTTTGGCAGCTTCTTACAGCGTGAGCTGACAGCTTGCGAAGACGATAAAACATGTATAATGGAATAATCAGTGAGAAATCCTGCTCTTATTCTTTGAATCCCTTGAATGTGAAAATGCCTTACACCTCAGTCCCGTTCATCTGTTGATGTACATTGAGCATTCAACAAATATATTGTACAGTGTTTTTTTTGCAAATGCCAAGACAGCATGCTGAATAACAGGAGTCATCCGGTGTATGTATGTATGACTCTTAAACTTTATCACCCCTTTCCTCTAAACCTTGTAGAGTCCTGTAGCTTTGTGGTTAGAGCACTTGCCTCGCAAGTGGGAGGACCTTGGTTCAATTCCCAGTAGGGTGAAATGTTGGGCAAATTTCCTTACTCCTCATGCCTTTGTGTGGAGTAAGTAGGAACCCAGTTGTTATTCGATTGGCAGAACGCTTTTCCAGGGATAATAATTCCTTCAAAAAAACATAATTTTGTCACTTAATCGACGATTGTTTGTGAGACACTGCTGTGCACACTTGGCTGCCACGTTTCGTCTACGAAATACACAGTCAATTCACTTTACAGTGTATTCTGTGAAGCGCTTTGAGATGTCTCAAAGACGTGATAAAGCGCTCTATCAAATGCAAGGATTATTATTTTATTTGTTATTATTACTGAAAACTGGTTTAACTAACTACCCTCAATTATTTGACATATGAATTGCAACCTTGGAGCAAAATTTAAATGGGGAAATAAAATGTCTGCTCTAATTTGCAACATTATTAACAGTTAGATAATTATTCAGTACTGTATGGGTTACACAAACATGCCTGAAATACCCCTTCATATATGGTATTGGTATAGGATTGAGTTAAAACACTTAGGATTCTTTTGAGTATGATACTTTCCAGGAATTTGAAATCAAAAATGATCTGAAGAGATTCTACAAAAGCTAAGACATTAAACAATGTTTTGAGTATGAGAATACACTGGGAAAGATTCTATGGATATTTATCACATTGCCTTAAATTGGGGAGAACCAAAAATATACAGTCAATTCACTTTTGAATATATTCTGTGAAGCGCTTTGAGAGGTCTAGAAGATGTGATAAGGCACTATATCAAATGCAAGGATTATTATTATTATTATAGATTTACTCTACCTTTATTTAGCATGGGAAGACTGACTGCAAGAACATGCAATATGCGCTAACTTGCACTTACTTTTGTCTGCATCCCATGATAAGATGGGTTGAATTTTATGGACTCCGACCCTGCAAGGCTGGAACTACAAGGATGGAAGCTAACCTGAGACTACAAACAGGTTCCTACTTACTGCTAGGGAAAGAGATGTGGGTGGGGGGGAAGGGTTCGGGCGCTTGGGGGTTACTGAAGAGGAAGATAGGGAAACATTGGAGTTGGAGTGAGGTTTAGTCAATTTCCTGTGATTATTTATGATATTCAAGAGCGTGTACAGAGGAGGTTCACGGATTAGAGGCTTTATTTATGAGGAGAGACTTGAGAAACCAATGCTATTTTCATCACAACAGAGAAGGCGAGAGAGGTTCAAAAATTATGAGGGATTTTGATAAATGTAAACTGGGAGAAATCATTTCCATTGGTTGGTGAGTCAGTGACTAGAGGGCATCAGTTTAAGATCATGACCCAAAAAGAAAAGGAAGAGGTTAGGAGAGTTTTCTTTACATTGACTGTTATCAAGGTATAATTTAAACAATGGTTTAAACAGACTATAGTAGCTTTGAATGACAAATATTTGAAAAAGAAAAATATAAAAGGGTATAGAGAAAGAGCAGGGAAGTGGGAATAAATGGTACCTCTTTCAGAGAGCTGGCACAGGTATGATGGACCCAATGACTTTCTCTGTGCTGTACAATTCTATAATTTTATGATATACCCCAACTACTAAAGTGGAAAGGCTCCCATTACTGTGGGCAGCCACTTGCCTGGCAACCACACCATTGGCTTTCAACTATGTTGGAAGTCACACTATAAACTCATTATGATATTCACAACGTGTTTTGAAATGAAGTGGTGCAGAAACATATAAAAAAAGGAATGAGCACGCACATTTGATATCTGGGACACGCTGGCAAAAACATGTAAAACTAATTCTGCACTTTTGAGATTTTCATCCTTTTCCTATTAAACTGGAATGTTCACAGTGCAGGCTGTCTTTCCAGTCCATCCCCAAATTATTGACTGTTGGCTAACTTGACTTGCCAGTGCCCTCCCCTCTGCTGATTGTGCAGTAGATTTATTGGCATTTACTGCCACAATGCTTGTCCAGCTCTTTGAGAAACCTGGGGTTACATAGTACTTACTGACTTCTTACTAAGCCTTTGGACTTGAAACTGTTTTTTTATAAATTCTGGCTCTTTATTGTAAGAAACAGAAGCTGAAAATCATATTCATTTAACTTTGATCGATTTATAATAGGGTCTAAAAGTCACTAAAATATTGGACCTTTTTCTTATGTGCCATGAGGTACCAAGATACAAATATAATTTAAATATGGGTATTTTAACTGAGATCTGATAAACTTTTAGGTACTTAGCAANTTTTTTTCTCTCTTATTGGGATTTAACTAAAGTACAGATAAAAAATATAGTATCCAATTTGGATTTCTTTGTACTGCTATTGATTTGCTTTACAATTTGAACCAAACAGGAAACTGCAATAACTTTTATTTATTATAACGGTTAACACATAAAAGAATATTTCAACGGTCTTAACAATTGGAGCATTAATACTGAGCACAAAGTTGGAGGAATTTAGAGGTTACTGTCAAAGGGATCATTTATCTTAGATTTCTGAAAGCATGGAGAAAAGTAGTAACAGAGGACAGGATTGAAGAAGCTGAAGGTTCAGACTCTGATTGTGAAGGTGAGAGTGTAGAGCATAAGCAATGCACTAGAGTTGAAATAGCGAACAGTGCAGGATGGGACATAGACTTGGAGAGGCTTATACAGATAGCATGGAGCAAGGTCGTAGAGGGATTTGAAAAGGAGGGCAAGTAAAATCTATATACTATTGATAGGGACGGAAAAAACTAACATCAAATGCAAGGATTATTATTTATTAAACCTATTAAACGTGCTGTTCTATAATGATATTTTGAAGTGGACTAACTAAATTTGATGAAATAACCAGTAAAACAGTTTAAATGCAGAATATTGTTCATGACAATTTATATAAATCAAGTTATTGTTGTAGTATACTAGAATATAACCTCATGTAGAACCAGAGTATAGCGCAAGATAGTTATAAAAGGAACAAGTTTATAATGAAATTGAACCTGGTGGTTGCTGAGAACACATGAAGACCTGGAACATTTGGATTGAATGCCAAAGGACAAATCACAGCTTTGTCATGGTTCATTACATTCTCCAACAATGTGATGTAGACATGATAACTGGTTCTACATTGAACTTCAGCATCTGTCCAGAGGACATAGCTTCAGGCAATGGTGCTGGCACCCAAAGTGAAACAAACGCAAGAGATTACATAACATTTTCTGGCTGTTATTCCAATGGTTTGTGCAGTATACTTAGTTACAGCTGCAAGCTGCAGCAGCTTCTATGTCCTTCATACTACGTAGAGTTGTGGCTTAAGCATTAACAACTGTTGCGGTTCATCTGCAGTCATGATCCTGTGGAAAAATGACAGTCTGACCACATCTCACCAATGTTTAGAGAATGGATTCTGGCATGGAGTAGACCATCCTTATTTACTTCACTGGATTTAATGGGTTTAGGCTGTACTAAACTAAGTTTAGAAGCAAGATATAGGTTTTATCTGCAGCCTGTCAACAAGGCTATATCACTGGGACATAAAGACTTTACTGAACATTAAGACTGCAACACTACAACTTTTATTTATTATAACGGTTAACACACAAAAGAATATTTCAAAGGTCTTAACAATTAGGTTGAGGTTTCTTGGCAGTTTTAGCTCTGCTACCAGCTTTCCAGCCATCATAAGTTCATCGACACAACTCTTATACATGAGTGGAATGCTTTAACGGAAGAGAGTTTTGTCCCTTGCAGTGGAAAGGTTGGTGAGCAATACCATATTCAAGTTTTTTCAATAGTGTTTCTGAAATGTCCTGAAGATAGCACAACGTTTGCTCCCCCATTGCCCCATTCACTGTCTTTTAGATTGTCTTTCTAAATTGCTCAAGTGATACCTTCAGCACAATAATAACATGTAATTTAATGACATCTAATTACCATTGAAGAATATGAAGAGCTTACTTTTACAGACCCAGTTTGCACAGGTAACGAGAAATGGAGGAAAGGCTGAAGAGTAAGGAAATTGGAGTCTGTTGGGTCAGCCACAATATGACTATACTGATATTGTATGAACAATCCACTTGTGAAATACTGCTCTTCCTGATTCCAAACCATTGTGAATGCATCTCATGTCTATGGACAAGAATAGAGAATCACAAATATGAGGGTCTTGTCATTGACAGGAATCACAAACAAGTCCAAGCCTGAAATCCTACAGGGATGTCAGGGATGCATCTTTCATCTGCTCCCAAAGTTCATGTCTCAGTAAAGAACATCTGGTGCTACGTTCTGGGGTCCTTGGATGTAAACAGATGAGAGAGTCAGGCTGGAAGGGCCACACAGATATTCATTTTAATTTTTGCATAATATAAATTGCTACAGAGGTTTGTTGATAGAATACAAAATAAGTTGGAAGCATAAAGAAACTCCTTAAAAAAAAACATGAGTAGCATGTCCCTAAGCCTCAGGAACCAGATGGGTTTTGTCACTTTTTTCCTGCCAAAATCCCTGCAGGATAGTTTCCAAGCTTTTATATAAAAAAAGGTTGAAATTCTGGAACACAAACACTAGTAAGAGCTAATGTCAGTTTGTTGTTTTTTTTATGCCAGTTTATTTCCACTTAAATATTCCAAAGAATGGATATCTTTCCCAGAAACCTCCAGCAAGTGGGAAATGGTGCAACCAATGACAGCTTGGTACACAAGGGGCCTTTGATCGCCTAGTTAGTGAGATTATTGAGTTCCAGTCACCGAGCAGCCCACAAGGGGGAAAAGCTACCCAAGGCTTGAGGCAGAGTCATTCAACTCGACCAGCAACAAGCAAATTAGTGAAATGCAGACATGCTCTGTTGCCTTCAGATGCCATGATAGCTGTTACATTTCCTTTACCCCATGTATTGCACCATGTGAACATACCAGCTTATCAATTTCCCACACAGTTGTGCTAGAATATTACACACTAGTTTGTAAAACTTAAACACAGTTAAGGGGATCAAAAATACTTTTTTTTTACAAATCAAACCACTGTACAGACTTTTAAAGTCACTGATGAAAAGTATGACTTTTTTTATCACTAGATATATATTAGAACTTACAAGCATCAATACGATATGTATCAAAATCTCTTCCCCCTTATCAGGTCAATGAACTTGAAAGATTGCTGCAAAAATTGTTGACTGAATAGAAGTTTTTTTTAATTAAAGTGCTATTGTAGCCCACATGAATATGTCACTAACAAAGTGTAGCCATGTATGCAGACATTACACAAATACAGAGATATAAACCTGCCCCTCCCCAAAAATGACTACAGTAAATAATGGTACAGATGAGAGCCAAGGGAAGGGGGTAGAGGAGAGATGACCGAAAGCCAATAGGCTAGACACGGTGAAATTGTTGGACTTCTATCTATGAAATAAATCATAGTTAAAGAACAGCTATATCCAGCATTTGTTATAAATTTTGTTTTAAAATGCAAGTAAACAATAAAAATGTTACCATTCACAACGCCCCCAAATTAAACATGCTTTTTCTTGGACATGGTTGGGGGTTAAGTTGCTTTTCACCATTATTCTCCCACTGTTGGAATGGGTTCAACAACAAAAAAAAATTACATTTGTATAGCGCCTTTCACGTCGGGAGGATATCCCAAGCCACTGGACAGTCAGTGTTTCAAACCCAACCTGGGGGTCGGGATTGGGGAGGGTGGAGGGCAGGGTGGGAAGGAGGGTGATCAAAAGCACAGTCGAAGAGGAGGGACTTGAGATGGGTCTTGAAGGAGGCAAGGGAGGGTCGAGGTGGAAGGAATGTGGGATGTGTTGTTGTATGGTTTCCAGTTCGATATCACCCAAAAGTATCCAGGTTTTATTGTATGGTTCCCAGTTCAATATCCAGGTATTATTGTACATTTAGTGTTATTTAAATCATAGTCTTCATCTTCCTTCTTTAGAAGCTGGAATATGGTTCGCAATTCCAAGTTCCAATTTCTTTCTTCTCTTTCTCTTTCGAATTGATCTCCATTTATACCGTTGATTAGGTGACCTTTCACCTATTGTCTTTTGCAAGATGGTTCCTTTGTAAAAACAAATGCAACATAGCTCTCTCTCCAGCTGCGGTCTATTTTTCCATGAGAAAATGACTGATAAGGAATGAATACAGCTTGTTGTTTAGAAAGAGTCTCCTCCTTGAACAAGGATCTTCTTTGAAGCTGGTCACAACCAGCTCCCCTCATTTGAGATTGATCATATATCTCAAATATATAAACATCGCAAATATAATTTGTGATATTATTTCACACATTAATTACAGAAATCCTACACAGCCCCACCATTGGAGTGAGTGGAGGGAGCGGGCAGGTTGGTAGGGGGTTAAGAGGTTGTAGAGGTAGTGGGGAGCGAGGCTGTGGAAGTTCAATCCAGATGGGGAGAAAGTGAGCCTCCTCAAAAAAACAACTGTTAAGTGTTCTTAATGAGATGGGTTTGGGAACTCTGACTTTAATCTGATTGAGCCATTTAGATTTCAATTACACTGAACAAGTGACAAGTCCTTTCATGGGACTGTGTTAAATTACTGGTGGTGTGTCCTCCAAATCTAAGTAGTACAATTTCCATTAAAATTGTTTGTCTCTTACAGTTCTCATTTGTACTATGTTGATAGTCACAGATCCACACTTGAAAAGCCTTACTCCCAGCTGAGTAAGATATTGAAGAAAAGCTGAATGTGCTGACATGACCTTGTTGCATTTTCTTACATGCTAGCCCCATCCTACTTTATTCAATAATGAGTTCTTATTTGTAGTATAATATTGAAATAAGATTTAAATTCCTCTTTTTCTGTGTCTGCTGTCAATCTGTCTTGGAGTATTGTGCTCTGATTAAAAATATTATGCAAATACATTATAAAGTGTTTGGTGACCTTCAGCCATAGTGCCAGGATATTTAAGTGTGTGATTTTTCTTTTCAGACAACCATTACTGCTTGCCATATTTTGAGGGTCAAACAATTGTATGTAGGCACACAAAAGCTTGATTTTGGCTGTTTATTTGGTTATATCCTTCAAGTGGATAATGAAACATGGGCAGTCATTGTTCAACTTGTAATTAAGTACATAGTTAAGTGCCTGTGAACTTCTAATTATTTCATTTGGTTTGTGGTTTCTCATATGGAAGTGAGGAATTGAGAACATAAGGTCAATGGCTGTGGATCATGAGTAATTGTGCCATCCATAACGAGAAATGAGGCTTAAATTGATTCTAACAGTGTTGAGATATCTGGTTCCACCTGACTGATCCAAGAAGACCTGAAGTCACTCAAAAACATTTATTATGCTGATGATAAATATACTGTGACTTCAGTCTGGGTTGACACTGCTACGTTTCTAAGACAATTGCAGCTCAATTAGAATCATGGATTATCTGAAAGGCATTGACTGATATTTCTAGACAAGGTGAAGCTGCTGACAATAAAGTTAATGAAATACTAGGCAATGCAGCTCCAAGCTCTTGGAAATGGGGAGACGGAGGGAAGGGGTAAAGGACATTGCCCACTTGCATTGGCAACTAGCTTACTCTGGGTAATTGCTTGCCCTATTCTTTCAGAAATATGCCCAATAAGTTATTTTGCCTTATTTATAAATTCAAACAAAAATCTTGCATTTCTTGAATTGTATTACCTTTAATACTACCTGTATAAATAATCTGCATAAATATCTGCATGAATATCTGCATAAATCTGCATAAATAATAATTTTTGTGACATATGATGCCTTCTGGTCAGATAATGTTCTGCCTTAAAAAAGAAGTGATGTACAGTCCCGTAGAGTCAAAGTGGTACCATTTCCATTACAATTGTTTATCTCTCACAGTTCTTATTTGTAATATGTTGATAGTCACAGATCCACACTTCAAAAGCCTTACTCCCAGCTGAGTAAGATATTGAAGAAAAGCTAAATATGGAGTCCCATAGTTTAGTGGTTCGAGCTGAATGTGGAGTCTTCTATCTCAGTGGTTTGAGCGCTTGCCTCGCAAACAAAAGGACCTGGGTTTGATTCCCGGCAGGGCAAAACGTTGGGCATAACGTTCCTTGCTCCACACGCCTCTGTTTACCTAGTAATAAATAGGAACCCGGTTGTTAATCGATTGGCAGATTGCTTTTCCTGGGGGTAATAATGCCTTTCAAAAAAAATATTATTTAGTCAATTAATTTGGACTGTTTGTGGATCATTGCTGTGTGCAATTAGCTGTTGTGTTTCGCCCACAAAACATACAATCAATTCACTTTACAGTATATTCTGTGAAGCACTTTGAGACGTCCTGAAGACGTAACAAGGTATTATGTCAAAGGCAAGGATTATTATAACAGGATTTCCTGGCTGCAGCTCTAAAGAAGAAATGTAGCATTGTTAATTGCAGTTGACTGCAACAAAATGAACTAAACAACATTTTTAACACAAATGACTTTGCTTAATTGAACCAAATGCAAACTAACCATAACATTGGGATGTGACCTTTTCAGCTGATCCACTATGTTCAGTAAGATCAAGGTGTCCTTTAATATGATTAACCATGATGTTACGGATGAAATATCATGACTAAACAAGTGCTGAACAAACATTGACTTTGCAATCATCCACTTAATCAAAAAATTGCGGAAAAGTAGATAAGATTAATATTTTTGTAAGATGTGTCACTATTAAAATTCATTAACTTTTTCATTCATGGATCATAAAAAAAATGCCAGGCTTATCATTTGATTTTTAATGGCTTGCCTTTCTCCAAAGAATCTAACAAAAGCGGTTCATGCTGTGCTGATTAACGCCTTCAAAAAAAGAACTGGATAAATATCTGCTTGAGAACAGTATGGGAGGATATGAGGATAGGTGTGGACTGAAATGAACAAACACAGACACAATTAAGTGTGCTCCAAGGATGGTGGTTTCGGGTGCGTGGGAAGTGTGGAAAAAATGTTTTCCCTGTGGAGGGCAGGAGGCCAGGGCTCTACAGTGAAGACATGAAGGTGGATGAGTATTCTCTTCTTTTTCTGGTTTACCTATGGTGTACAGATAGTTTCTATATCTTTATCCCCTTGATTAGGAGCTGAACTGAAGTGCATGCGGTTTGTGTGGCTGAGAAAGAAAGAGGCTTAACAGACCAAACAATCTTTTTCTTATTCCATGCTTTCTTATGTTCTTAATAATGCTCTTAATAATCAATAAAGCCATGACAAATCAGTAAGTAGTTAAAAAAAACTATGGTGAATTAATTCAGCTATTAAATTATTGCTGGATGATTGATGGAGAATAGGTTGTGCAGTTAGTTAAATTAGCTTCAGTCTCTCTCTCGTCTATCTGTCTTCCTGTACCACTGAGGCAGGCTAGCATTTAATTCTTATATTACATCCCATTTCTTATTTTACATTACAACCACAGTCAAACATAGATGAGAATTAAGCCAAAAATACGGAGAAATATTCAACAGGCTCCTGCAGGCAAGAATTGAGACTGAGCATGTTTGCATTCCTTCGGACTGAATTACTTTTCAAAAAGACTACAGTGTACCATCTGCTCTATCTTTGTCTATCTGTCTAGAAGCCTTTGACAGGACTTAATCTTTGGATCCAGGTTCACTGCTCTGATCAGTGACTCCAATTGCCTATATGAGAATTGGCAACAGAGCCCTTCACCCAAATAGGGTAGTTTTTTGCAGCAGTCTCTTTCATAGTTGCTAATGGTTTTCACAGCTGGTTGTCTCAAACTAATAATTTGCACTTACATCCAGTATTCACCGACTCCCATGATCACTTGAAAGGGCTTGACAAAGCACCAGCTGGCACATCTGACCACGACTTGGTTTGCATCCAACCACCTTTCATTGGTATCTTGAAAGAAATGTTAAGTACACGGCTTGGCAGTATGACAGAGCAAATTGCCATGGTCTTAAGAAGGAGGTTGCTGCCTTTAATTGTCTTTCCATCCACTAGTCAAAGGATTCTGACTTCAGCCAAGCTCAGATCAAATCAATCCAATGCAGTCTTAAACCGCATTCTATTCAACCAGCTATGGACTTGAATCTGGCTCACAGCTCTAGTATAACAAAGCATGTCTTGAATTTAGTAAGAATAATTTAATTCATAAAAAGTACAGTATCTGGTAAAAGAGAGAGGATATGGGAAAGCCTGATTAAGTCCTAATATGAAAATGTGTCAAAGACTCTACGGACTGACAGAAATTCATTAAGTTTTGTTTGCAATAGCAGCACCTATATTACCACTGTTTCTAGCACATCAAGAGGACCTGACATTGAAGTTATATTCTTGCCCTGTATCTACGGCAGGAATGCCCAATATGTTAGTCGCTAGCCACAAGTGGTGAATTGGGAATCCAGATGTGACCAAATTGCATTTTTGATCAGTAAATAAAAATGAGTAACATTCACCATTGTTGAGCATGTGGTGTCAACACTAATATTTACACAGCATATGCATGTGTACTTTGACCTTTTTGTGCATTTATTGATAAAATGGTAAGACGAAAAGCAGCGTGCATGAGTATTTTTTGATTGTGTGAGCTTCACTTCCTTGGTTACCGTTTATTGGTTATCTGTTGAAATGGTGGTTACCACAGTGAAAACACCACCAATATTGTATGGAGAGAGGAGGTGTCAATCGTGACAGCTTGACCAATCAGCCATAACTCCAGGCCAGCAGAGCCAATAATGAACAGCTACAACAGAGCTCAACATGGCAAAGGGCAAGCAGCATCTAACCACATTCTGGATGGAGAGCAGGGGCGAATCCAGTGAAGATGTTTGTTAACTCAATGTACATCGAAACATACATGTGAAGTATATTTACCTGTTTTGTTTGATTGTATGTAACACATTTTCTACTAAAAATTAGTGCACGTGGTTAAAGTGGTGTCAAGTAGCCATACCTGTGGCACATGAGTGATTTCCATTAAACAAAA
This sequence comes from Callorhinchus milii, assembly GCF_018977255.1. Lineage (NCBI taxonomy): Eukaryota > Metazoa > Chordata > Chondrichthyes > Chimaeriformes > Callorhinchidae > Callorhinchus > Callorhinchus milii. Next base: position 95,736,849 of record NW_024704742.1, read on the forward strand.
TCAAGGGTATTCAGTTAGATAGGTTGCTTCTATAGAGGATGGAAAGGTAAAAATTCAAACAAATTTACATTGCAAGAGCCTGTTGGACAAGCTGACTAGAGACAGCGCCTTATTGCCATCGATGACTTGCTGGATGTCATAACAAGACAGAATAGACCAATAGACCAATTGTGTATTATTTGCTGATGTTAACACTAAGAAAAACATTTTAACAAAATGCTTGAAAAATGGCTGCCTTCTTTTTATAAGAGATCAGAGGCCTCATGTTAAAAAATAATTTCTTGCTGTGCTGATCACATCTGACCTATTCTAAGAAAGAACACAGGAGATAGCCGGAAAAGTTGGCAGAAGATTAAAACTACAGCCTGCGTCAGACTGGATCAGTTGGCAGCACGCTCTCGTCTGAGTCAGAAGGTTATGGGTTCAAGCCCCACATCAAGTCTTTGAGCTCACAAACTCCAATGTGGGGGAGGGCTGCATTGTCATTTGTGACATCCTTTGGATGAGACATTACCCCAAGATCCTGTCCTGTTCAGGTGGCGAATAAAGATCCCATGACACTATACTTTAAAGTTGCTCCCGATGGCCTTGTTTATTGGTCATTCACTTCAGGACTGTTTGTTTCACTTCAATGCTGTGCACAAACTGGCTGCCCTGTTCACCTACAAAATATTCATTAATACACCTGACAGTAAATCCTGTGAAGAGCTGTGAAGTTTTGTATAGTGTTATATCAACTGGAAGGATTATTATATTATTACTACCTCAAATGAAATTCTGCCTGTACTTATAGGTGTTGGCATTGTCACTTTTACCATCTCTATAAAATTGTGTGGTATTAAAGGTGCGCCCAAATACAATTCTCCATCATGATTCCAAGCTCTTGCGTGTACCGCAGAAGCGTTTTCGGCAACCCATTTGCGATGTCCAGAACCAAAAAGAGATTTATACCAAAAAGAGCAATTTCTACATGGAAGGAGGGCATCAGCCTTTATTGAAATGTTGCTCAGCACCCTGGAGGCAGAGTCAGCTTTACGGCAGGAATGTCAAAGCCTTTCATATGAAGACCTGGATTAAGCAGCTGGTACTGAGTAAGCCTGATATATGGGATTGGACTGCAAATAACATCAAGGTAACTGGCACATCAGAAGCTGTCTTGTCCTTTTTCCACACTGATGATGAATGTCCATCAAATAGCTGATAAGGAAATTCTAGATACAGGAACAATTCCATGCTTAGATGGCAAGCATATTCGCCAACAAATACACTGTCATTTCGCTTTGCAGTAAATACTGTGAGGCGCTTTGAGATGTCTCAACAGTGTGATTAGATGCTATATCAAACACCAGGATTATTATTTATTTATAGATGGAACTCTCAAAATGGTTTGGATACTTTTAAGCGTTGCAATATGTTTCTGCATGTGTCAGACACTCGACTGATCTAACAAAATCTCTAACTGGTCAGTACAACAACAACAACAACTTGGATTTATATAGCGCCCTCCACGCCGGACGGCGTCTCAGAGCGCTTCACAGTAACGGATCCCGGGGTCGAGGGAGGAAGGTGACCAAAGGCGCGGTCAAAAAGAAAGGTCTTCAGCAGAGACCTGAAAATAGGAAGGGAGGGAGCGAGGCGAAGAGAGTGAGGAAGGGAATTCCAGAGCCTCGGGGCATAGTGGCTAAAGGCACGGCCACTGAGGGTGGAGTGGAGGACTCGGGGGACGAGGAGGAGGCCAGACCCGGAGGAACAAAGGCAATGGGTACTGTTTTGAGGAGAGAGGAGGTCAGAGAGGTAGGGGGGTGCAGAGGAGTACAGAGACTTGTCAGGCCAGTTTTCTGCCATCTGCGCTCGAGCAGACGGGTTTGGGTTTTTTGGCGGTGGAGATGTTTGTTTTACCAGGGAATTCAAGTGGATTTGGAGATGGTCCTGGATTTTAGGGGGACGAGGGAGTTGAAGGTGGAGGAGAGGCAATCATGGAGCAGCTAGACGGCTGCATCAGGATCTCCGTGGGTGGAAGGCCAGAGGGATAGGATGTTTGATGATGAGGGCCTTTGTGAGGGTCTCAGGGGGTAGCCTTTTCCAAGGGCGGTAGAGAATGATTGAGGGCTTGGTGGAGGAGAGAGGAGTGTGAGAGGAGAAGGAGATGAAAAAGTGGTCCGAGGTGGCCTTGTCCACTAGGCTGAAGTCGGAAATGTCAAGGCCATGGGTGATGACGAGGTCAAGTTGCATGACCACAGTTGTGGGTGGGTGAATTTATATGAAGGGTAAGGTTTAAGGAGGAGAAGAGGACAGTGAAATTGGCAGAAGTGGTGCAAGGGGAGTTCAGGTGGAGGTTAAAATTGCCCATTATGAGCAGGCGCTCGGAGCAGAGGGACAGGGAAGAGAGGAGAGTAGAGATGTCTGTGTGGAAGGAGCTGGAACATTGTAATGGAACATTGTAAACTTGTTCAGCAGGTTGCTGAGAAAATTCATATTTTTCTACTGCTCTTCTTTTGGCTCAAACCTATTAAATTCTGTGGGCCAAAATGACGATGACCTGTTTCAGACCAGAGTTCATTCTTTACAACCCGTGCTTGAAGTGCACTCTTCTACGAGACCATGACTGGAACAGCATTGCAAGAGTTACTCTGAATTAGACCTGGATCTTTAAGCTTATGCCAAAAACACAGAAGCTGCTGTGTGAAGCATCATGGCAGAGCATCTCCGTGAGGATCAATTTTTATAAAACTATTTGTTACAGTTGCCTTCAGACTTTGGGACAAGAAAGTCAGCACTGCATTATGTGAAATTCAAAGTTAATTTTTTCCCCTGTTTCTGCGTCATTTTCTTAATGTTCATCCATACAGGTAAGGTGTCAAAGCAGTCATTCTCAGGAACAGATACAACAGCTGACAGATGGACTTTTTTCATTTATTTGAATCCAAATTGCGACCTGTCATGTGTCAATTAAAACTGCTGCTAATTACATCATTAAAAATTCTGACTTATTTATGTCTGGGTTCAACTCCTCCACATGTGGGAAACACACATCTCAGCACAGTGTTTGACCAAAAGTCATAGTGTCCATTGGACTTGGTGGCCCAAGGATCATGACATTGAGATTCTGGTTCATATTAAATCTTGTTGTTGAGTTAAGTCTGCAACTGACTAATCCAATGGGGCAGGCTGACATGGGGCCAATCATTATAATATAATAATAATAATAATAATCATTATGATTTAGTTGGTGGATGGGGGTGTCAGTCACACCTATAGACTAATTGATAAATGATCAGTTGATGTGATAACTAACACATCATAATTCTCCATTTTGACTGCAAGATCTTCTGCCATCTTTACCTTTATAATAATAATTTTTTTTGGTGTCTGACACACATGCGGAAACTCATCACCAGGCTTAAGAGTATGCAAAGCAGACTGAGAGCTTTACATAAGTATATCATCTACATATGGAAATTTCCCATATTTCCCATATTCCTGGAAAGGAATGTACAATCTCTCCCTGGAGATACATACACTGTTTATATACTTCTAGAGAGTATTAGGCATAAATTGGCAAGAGCAAAGACTTGGGAGCTCTGTGTGTATGGTGGGGTCCTGCTGAAGTCTAACCAGCTAAAACAGCATAGCTTGGCATTGTGAGTGCTGTCTGACAAGCTTTCCTCTGCTTGTTTAGCTGGGACCACATTTCCTATTAGAGCTTTGGCTTGAAGGATTAGTAGGAAAATCCCTGCTCCCATTAACCCCTTGTTAAATAAGGTTTGTAAAATTTACCACTGTCCATGTATCACCATGTTTGTAACAAAGATTTTTGGCAACTTTCCTCCATTGTGGGATTCAGTGAAAACAAAAAAAGGTCAATCTCAGATAATTCTGATTCCAAGAACAGATCAACTTGAACATGAATTTCTGTCTGATGTAATAAGTATAACAGACAAATCAGTAGTAATACTGCCATGCAACAAATTGCTTGATAAACAGACAAGATCCAATAATATAATTAGCTGTTTAGCGATATGAAGTAATGATCCCAGTCAAAGCTCAACCCCCTTCCTTTTACAGATAGCAAGAAGTTTCTAACAACCAATTGAACAATTAAACAGAAACTTGGTTTAGCATCTTATCCTAAAGATAACTATGTCCAGCTCTACTCCAGGACTGCATTGGAGTGTCAGCCTAGATCAAGAGCTCACGCTGAATTGAATTTACAACTCTCTGACCCTGAAATGAGAGTGCAGCCAATTTGCATGGAATAATATCCCACAAAAAGCCATGAAGCAAATGATCAATTTGATCTCGAGGATTCTTAGCCAGGTCACCAGGAGAAATTTTGTTGCTTTTTGAATAATGCCATGGGATCTTTAATGTACTCCTGAGCAGGCAGACGGGACCTCAGTTTAACGTCTCATCCAAACACGGCAAAAATGCAGAACCTCCCCGGCACTGCACTGAAGTGGAGTCAGCCTAGATTGTGAAAAGAAAGGATTGACATGGGGGCTTGAAACCCACCGTTCTGGGTGAGGAAAAAGCTGCCAACTGAGTTTGGTGAGGAACCTATCATCTTACTGATATTTCCACTCCAGCACACCAGACTGTGTTAGACTATCATTTTAATGGTTGTGTGTTTTGGGGGAACTCTGGTTGGCCACCCACATGGCCAGCCCGAGGTTCGGGTGGAAGGGCAGCTCTGGAAACTGGAGTGGGTGGGGGGTGGGGGGCTATCAGACTCTTGCAGAAGGCACAGAAGCCACTTTGATCACTTCAACCCATGACTGTTTGTGGGACACTGCTGGCCGCATTTGGCTGCCACCTTTTTTCCACAAAATATACAGTCAATTCACTTTACAGTATATTCTGTGAAGCGCTTTGAGACATCTCAAAGACATGATAAAGCGCTATATCAAATGCAAGGATTATTATCTTATTATTATATTATAGAAGCATCAACCTGCCATTTCCAAGGGCTTTAGTGGATCTTGGAACATGTCATGTGCATCAATCAGATTATATGACATTTACCTACACACTGTGAGCACTTGGGTCCACTTGTTATGCAATAACAGCAAAATAATAATATATAATCCTTGAATTTGATATAGTGCCTCATCACGTCATTGAGACGTCTCAAAGCGTTTCACAGAATATGTTATAAAATGGATTGATTGTGTATTTTGTGGGCGAACGTGATCAACAAGCAAAAATCTGGAGGATAATTTGCCTTTCCAGGTGCTTACTGAAGAATATCTCCCTTTTCCATTTAAAAAGTTTGCTACTAGAAAATGAAGAGCCAGAAAAGGAGCTTCCATCACATCAGGTTTAGCCCAGGTCTCCTGCCTCCCTGCTCCACTTTCAAAAGATAAAGTGCTCACACTCCTTGATAAAATACAGACAAGACTGCTATTTTTATCAACTTGTTAGTTCTCAAAGCTAACAAACAGCCAGTTAAAGGTTAAACAACATGATTGATGTTTGTTTACATGGTCATGACTGAAAAAGTTTGACATATCAGAAAAGTCCATCCAGTTATTTTAACAGATTCCAGGGCTACTGAATAGTTAAGCACACAAGTCTATTTAGTGCCTGCCTTTTCAACAAATGGTTTCATAGATAAATGTAAAAGCCTGATAGATATTTGTTTAAGGAGGTCCAGCTGGTGTGGATAAGAACCCACTTCGGTTTGCAAATATTGATGCAAGCTGTTGTGCTTTTATGTTGTTCAAAACACACAACTGTCAAGAGCTCAGTAAGCAAACACAGACAGGTACAGGAACTGGGAGTAATGCTTGGTTTAATGTTTGCCGAGTACTCGTAGTGTTACGTATGCCCTCCATTGTATGCACCATGTTGCCAATGACCTTGTGCTGATAGGCAGTCAGAGGTACAACTTGCATTAGAAATACGCTGAATGAATGATTAAGATGATGGTGTCCCCTTTACTTTGGGATCACACTCATCTGCTTTTAAGCAGTATGATCACACAGACAATATCTAGAATGTGCTCTAGACTCTGGACCAGTTTCTACCACTAAACATACATAAAAAATCAAGCATGACAAAAGTAATACCGTCCGAAACTGTCCGGAATAAAGCAAACTGTTTTCAAATAAATTATATTTTTGCTAAAATAGTTTGCGCCAACAAGTCAATGATTAGAACTAGAATACTTTTTTCATTTTTGAATGGCCAATTGAGTATTTCCAGGCAAGGTGAGGCACAGTCCGGTGCACAAGAACGCTCCTTTTGATCTGCCCCAATAAAGTTTGAGGTCCAACCTCAGAAGCTTATTTCTTGAACCAATCACCCCCTGCGGCATCTGCAAGTGTGATTACGAATTGTAGCACCTATTGAGCTAATTCATGGATGTTTTTGTATGCTTTGGAGTTTCCCCAAGTGTTCCTGGCCAAGAATCCCCCAAATAAAATTGGTCATTCACTTCATGGCTGTTTGTGGGACGTTGTTGTGGGCAAATTGTCTGCTGCATTTTTCCACAAAACACACAATCACTGCATTTTATAGTATATTCTGTGAAACAACAACAACGTCCATTCATATAGTGCCCTCACATGGGGTAGCATCCAGAGCAGTTGACAGTGATGGAGTCTGGCAGGGCCTGGTGTAATAGGGGTATGGAGTTTTGTGTGGGTGAGTATCCAGGCGGCGGAGATTTGGATTAATTAAATTTTGTGTATGGTGCAGCTGGGGAGACCTGAGGAAGGCATTGGAATAGTCCAGCTGGGAATTGATGAAGGCATGGATAACGGTTTAGGCTGCTTTGGTTGTGAGGTACAGACAGAGGTGGGCAATGGGATGGAGCACTTTGGATGTCCTTCTACCGTAAAAAGGGGCTATACTAAATGTAATGATTGTTATTTTATTATTATTCCTCTGGAACTGCATTCACTTACAACAAGGTTAATACTGTTCAAATATTAAGATCCCTAAAGTGTGAGAGCGACTTTCATCCCATCAATCCAGACCAATATACCAAAGGCCAGCATTTCTCATGATCTCAACAACAACAACAAAATTACATTTATATAGCGCCTTTCATGTCAGGAAGACATCCCAAGGCGCTGGACAGACTTTCAGACCCGAGGGTCGGGGTGGGAGAGGGAGGAGGGCAGCGAGGGAGGAGGGCAGAGGGGGGAGATCGAAAGTACGATCGAAGAGGAGGGTCTTGAGATGGGTCTTGAAGATGGCGAGGGAGGGGGTAAGACAGAGGGACTGCGGGATGGAATTCCAGAGGGTGGGTGCAGAGTAGCGGAAGGCCTGCCCGCCGATAGTGGGGCGAGCAAGGCGGGGGACGTGAACAGGATGGTAGGAGGTTAGGAGGTCGGAGAGGTAAGGAGGAGCAAGATAATGGGGGGCTTTGAAGGTGAGGACGAGAATCTTGAACTGTATCCTCTGTATAATGGGAAGCCAATGGAGTTGGGCGAGGATGGGGGTGATAGGGTCACGGAGCCTAGTGCGGGAGAGGCCTTGGAGGGAGGAGTTGGGGAGGTCGACAAGCAGTGAGTTTGCGTAGTTGAGCCTCGATATAATGAAGGCGTGTATGAGGATCTCAGTCTTAAGACCATTGTCTCAAAATGTAAGATCACGTAGAATTTTGGAATACACTAAACTGGGTAATGGGCAGCGGGGTGTGGGTGGGTGGGGGGGGGAGCCTGGTCCAGTGAGCTGGAATTTTCAGCTAAGTATAATTACAATGCCTGCACTCCAATACCATTTACTGGCTTTATTCTGTGCTGGTACTCGCATTGTATTTGTTTGAATCCTGTAAGTAGAAGATAGTGAATAAGGTAGCTTCTGCTCAGAGATTCAAACTGAATCAAAGCCAATGTTTTCAATTTTTTAAAATTAAGAATTGAGGAGCTGAATGGCCTACTCCTGTTCTTATGTTCCAACATATATATTTTCCATTTTGGGCCCAGTCTGGTTAGGTCCAAATTCTGCATACCCGGAGCCAGGTTTAATATACTTAAATTTGGTCTTAATTTGGAAGCCAATCTTTTGACATTATTTTGAAAACTAAAATAATTCTTACTTTTGATATTGCACTTTTGATGTCAGAGGATTTCTCAAAGCACTTCACAGGATGTACTCTAAAAGGTAAGAACTGTGTTTTTTTGTGGAGTCCTGTAGCTCAGTGGTTAGAGCACTCACCTTGCAAGCGAGACACCTGGGTTCAATTCCAGGCAGAGTGAAACCTTGGGCAAGTTTCCTTACTCCACACGCCCAATAATAATCCAAAACAAAACAATAATAAAATGGTCTTTTCAATCCACGACTGTTTGTGGGACACTGCTGTGCGCAATTGGTTGCTGCGATTCGCCCACAAATATATGGTCAATTCACTTTACAGTCTATTCTATGAAACGCTTTGAGACGTTGAGAAGACGTGAAAGCGCTATATCAAATGCAAGGATTATTATTATTATTATCCAAATAGCAGATTAATTGACCATTAATCTCATTGCTATTTGTGGGATGTTGCTGGTGTAGATTAGTTGGTATATTTGTGGGCAAAACAGTCAGCATGTTTAAAGTAATTTTTTATAGGACATTCTGATATGATGGAGCAAAGTCAGGAATTACGGGCTTCCTGACTTTTGTTTTGGGAAAGACTGAGTAGGAGACGATGTGATAAATCTTGATTTTAACACACAATTGTGCATGGAGGGTAGAGGAAGATCATGTGTGGCACTTTGAATAACAGGGAGGAGAGTTGGGAAGATCACTGACAATCAGGACTGACAATGACACTGATAATAAATAAAGATTGGCAAGAAAGGTTCTGATGGAGAGATTGAAATCAAGCAGTGAAAGGTCACCAGTCAGATGACAAAAGCCTTTCATGTACACTGTCGGGAAGTACACGTGAGGTGGTAGATTAAGTCACCTCAGTCACATCAAGGTCAGTAAGAGACACTTCTCTGACTAGGTAAAATGCAAACATTTTTACTAAGGTCAGTGAATTTACCAAAAAACCCTAATCTGCTCCACTGCTCTGCTGGAAATAGTAATCACTGATCCCATTATAAAATTTCTTGTGCATTCAATCCTCCCTCTGACTGTCCCTGCTCTGACTAGTGTACTTCTGGGAAATTTAAATCTCTAATGATTATCACATTACACTTTCCTAAACTCTCTTACCTATCCAAAACAGTCCTTTATCTTTGTGTTTGGCTTGAAAGGGGAATTATCGGGGGGAAAAGGGGTCAATAGCAGATGTGAATTCTGGATTTGTTGCACTTAGTTATTAATTTCTCTCCAGATTGATATCAGTGGTGCTTCTCATGCATAGCATGTACTATAGGACATGGCAGCCCTGGTGACTTGATGTCCTGAATGTTGGCCACTTTTGCAGTTTAAAAAATGATATTAATCGATTTGTGGAATTTCACAATAAAACGCAGGATACAATTTTTAAACTTTTTTTAAAATCGACTTCCACCAGCTCTACTCTTAATGTAGGGAATCTGTGCTATGGTGTTGAGAGGAATGCAGAGGTAGTATGCAAATTGCATAATAACTGCTAAAAACATGCCTTCATACATGCCTTCATTATATCCAGGCTCGACTATGCCAACGGCTTGCTTGTCGGCCTTCCCAACTCTTCCCTCCACAAGCTGCAGATCATCCAGAACTCTGCAGCTTGTGCCCTCTCCATGACCCCATCAAACCCTCCCTCGCCCGACTCCACTGGCTCCCCATCCCTCAGAGGATTGAGTTCAAAATTCTCATCCTTATCTTCAAGGTCCTCCATGGCCTTGCCCCCTCCTACCTCTCTAACCTCCTTATCAACCTGTCTGCTCAGCAGGCTCCGGGCTGCTCCATGTCCCCCGCCCGGCCTGCCCCACCATTGGCGGTTGGGCCTTCAGCCTCTGCCCCCACCCTCTGGAACTCCATCCCACATTCCCTTTGCCTCACTCCATCTCTTGCATCTTGCAAGGCAAGGCTCAAGACCCTCTTCTTCGACCGTGTCTTTCACCACATTCCTACCCTCTCTGCCCTCCACCTTCCCTGATCCCAAACCCCACCCCTCACCCACCCCACCTTTTGGGTCTAATCCCTGACTGTTCAGCAGCTTGGGATGTCTTCCCGATGTGAAAGGTGCTTTACAAATGCAATTTTGTATTCTATAAAAGCTTCAATGGTGTCATAATTTTCAACTCCTCTGCCTCAAAGCTTGCACCTATAGTACAGATTAACACATTCTACCTCCAAGAATGGAAAATCTTAACTGAAAGTTAATTGGAGGTCAAGGTTGACAAACACCTCATAAAATTTGTGAGCTTGTACCAGACCCAATTTTCTGTTTAAACACATAATTCATGTCAGAGCACGGTTGTTCATTTCCAATATTCATGTCTGTGGGATAGTTCTTTCAACACCTCTGCCTGTCTTTTGCCCTAATTATGTTTGTCTTGATCCATGTGGACAAATCTGACATTGTGTTTGCCAGCAAAATACACAGCACTTTACAGTGAAACCTATAACATGCCTTGAGATATACTCCCGACATGAAATGTCAAAGGCTGTATCAAATGCAAGGATTGCTATTATTGTTAACTGATCTCAGTTGGACGAATAGTTGGAATACAAGAGTTCACCTGAGCTAGAGAGGGGGGGAAAACAATAACCACATTCTGCCTCTGATCAGTATGTAGTGACAGCTGCTGGAAAGTTTGCGCACTAGATAAAGTCAGGACCAGTTTGGTCATGGACGGAGCACAACTAGGATTTTGTTGAAAGCTTCACTAAAATGCACTGATCGCTCAGCCTGACTGTCTTAAAGGCCAAAAAGATAAATCAATGGCTGTGGAGAAAAAGATTGAAGTGTCAATCAATCAGAACTGAGCAAGGGTCACACACATGTCTTCCAAATGGATGATTCAGACTATATGCAGTTCAGAAACAGAAGTCACTGGGAACACTCAGCAAGTCAGGCAGCATCTATGGAGAAGGGAAAGTGAGTCAACATTTCGGGTCCATGATCCTTCGTCAGAACTGAGGCTTTTTGAGGGAGAGGCTTTTAAGGGCTAATAGAGAGGGGAAGGTAGGGCAAGGAAGACACAGGAGAAAATGGGGTAGAGATCAAGGGGTGATGAGTTAAAGAGGTGTCAGTGATGCAAAACAAAGGGTGGGGGGGGTGGGGAAATTGCAACAAAACAGGAAGACTAGAGAGAGAAAAGGTGTGTCTGGGATCCAGACAACGTGGTAATGGTCAGAGAAAAAGAGAAGGTGAACTGTTATGGTCTAAAATTGTTGAAATCAATATTGAGGCCAGAGGGTGGTAAGGTCCCTAGCAGATAGATGAAGTGATGTTCCTCGAGCTTGCGCTGTGGTTCATTGGAACAGCGTAGGAGACCACGGATGGAGAGGTCAGAGAGTGCATGGGAAGGAAAGTTGAAGTGGCAAGAAACCAGAAGCTCAGGGTTGTGCTTGCGGACAGAACGGAGGTGTTCGGCAAATTGGTCGTCCAATGTCCGTTTCGTATTTTGCGTTTTGTATATGCAGTGCAGGTGCCTTTTTGAAGCGGAGAAATCTCTTCTTCCCTTTCCCACGTGCACAAGATGGCAGCACATCTCCAGACATGGAGTATCTGTGCCACAGTCCTGATGAATTGGTGACATCGCTGCAGTTTGAAATCAGCAAGAGCAGTCCCACTTGTGCAGAACATTCTTTCCCAGAATCTGCTCCTCTCCTGCTGAAATATCAGACATCAGTTGGACCGTGTACTTGAAGAAATATACCTACAGATACTGAGATGAGATGATGAGACAAAAAGTGGGAAGATTACCCAAATTCTACTTGTGCTGCAATGAATTTCAAAAGTTAAAGTCATAAGATCAAAACAATAAAAGCATTTTGATGGTGCTCCGCTAAATATGTATGTCTGCACAAATGATACATCTTCTATACTAATAAAACAACAATGTCTGGCGGTTTGCGCTTCAAGTAGGATCTCAATAACCGATTGACCTAAAGTCATGATTTATACCTCATCGGAAAGGACTTGCAACTGGAAGTGACATGGGCATATTTGTTTTCGGTTACCTCTGATTGTTCATGAATTTTTGCCTAAAATGTATTTCAGTTTTATGTTTTTCACTGCAGTTACACCTGGTGGCTTTGCAGGCTGACCGTGGCGCTATAGCATCCTGTGTCACAGAGCATGCATGTAGCCAAGTGGTGGTGGGAACAAAATAAAAAACACAGATTAAACTAAACTGCGTCAACAACAACAAAATTACATTTTTAAGGTGCCTTTCACATTGGGAGGATGTCCCAGTGATTCTAAATTATATATTTATATTTACCATCATAAAGATGCTTAGGCGAAAATCAAACCTTTCAAGGATAAGTAAAAACGCTAGACAAAAGAGAGAAGCCCATTAAATGAAACTGAAGATCAAAGAACAGCGCGGCTGCATTTCAATGCTGAAAGGACTGCAGCAGTGCTCCAAAATTAGTTGCCCACTCAAACAATAGCACGGCTAAAATGAGTCCTCCCACAGGAGTCCTCCCAGATGAGTATATCTAAATTATAGTCTGCTGTGTATCTGTCTATGTGTCAATCTACATTCCATGTTGGATCTGTTGGTTGCAAATGTAGCTGCAATGGGTACAGCTAGTTTAAAGTAAAATCTACCCACATGAACTACAACCCAGCAACCGGAGACTGTGAGAGTTCAGTTTAGTTCTGGCTTTCTTCCAGTCTGCAAATTTTTAATATTCAGTATATTTAGCTTTTACATGCCTGCAATTTAGCTAAAAAAATACCTTTGCCACGATTGTGTAATGGGTATAAAAATAATCATCAAGCTATAATCTGGGTGGTATGATACTAAACCTCCTGTAAGTGCCACAGAGAGGAAACAGTTCAATAACAACTCTGCAGTATTTTTAGAGGGATACCTCCTGAGCAGTACAGATCACATGCTGTTCCAGGCATGTTTTCTATGGCAGTGAAGTAGAATAAAATGTCAATGTTAAAAGGTTTAATTAATCAATAAGCCCTGGTGTCTGGAGACCCCCCAGTGATAAAATAAATACAGAGGCAAAAGAATTCTTTCCAAATTCAATCCCTAGACGCCATGGCTTGTTGCTGCTGTACTTTTGTCAGGCTATTAATCCAGATAAACAATAAAAATGTAACAACCTCAAAGAAATCTTTGATGTATGCGTTAGTAACTAACATTTCTCTGAAGTGTGTCCCTTACTTTTTCGTATCTTGGGCACGATGGCTGATTAACTCAGCGAGCTTTGTGATGTGAGAATCATTACAGTGATCGCTATTATTGTTGATATGTAATCTGGGGCAAAAAATTAATCCAAAACAGTCCATTATGATAATATAATAATAATCTTTGCATTTTATATACCGTCCTTCACTTCAGGAGGTCTCCCAAATCGCTTCACAGGATATACTGTAAAATGGAGTGACTGTGTGTTTTATGGGTGAATGTGGCAGCCGATTTGCACACGGAAAGGTCCCGCAAAGCCAAGGAGTGAGTGATAGATTTATTTGGGGGATTGTTGCCTAGGACACGGGGAGAAACTCCCTAAACTTTTCGAATAATACCATGGGATCTCTATTGCCCACCTAACAAGCAGTTTAATGTCTCATCTGACAGACGACATTCCGACAAGTACATATCCCAGGACTGCAGTGGAGTGTCAGCTTAGACTATATGAGTTCCAAGTCCTGAAGTGGGGTTTCAATCCACAACCTTCTGATTCAGAGTGCTTTCAATTGAGCCAGCCTGACACACAAACTCCAGAGGGACAGGAATCTCCTCCCCCACTTAGAACATTTTTATTTTGGTGATTGCAGAACACAGCTCCATTGCAGAACACAGCTGTGGAGTACTGCATTTCAGTGCTGCTTCCATGTAAGTGTCACATTAACAAATCATGGCTATCAGCCTGACACACCTAGACCCCCAGCCGACCTTTCTCCCCCACATCCAGTCCCTGACCAGGACCGCCTTCTTCCACCTCCACCACATTGCCCACCTCCAACCATACCTTACCCCAAATGCAGCCGAAACCCTCGTGCGTGTGTTTGTAATCCCGCTTGGATTACTCCAATGCACTCCTGGCCAGTCTCCCCAGCTCCACCATACAAAACATGCGGTTCATTCAAAACTTTGACATCCGCATACTGGCCTGGACCAAACTCTGTACCCACATCTCACCAGTTCTGGCCAGGTTCCACTGGCTCCCCATCACTGAACAGATTGACTTCAAGATCCTCATACTCATGTTCAAATCAAGTATTCACTCCCTGGCACCTCCTTATTTCTCCGACCTCCTCACTCCCCAATCCACCACCCGGCACCTCCACTTGACTGGCACCGGCCTCCTGCTTGTCCCTCACACCCTCTGCCTCACTATCGGAGGTCGCTCTTTTAGCCACTACATCCCCAAACTCTGGAATACTGTCCCTCAATCCCTCTGCCTTGCCCCCTCTCTCCCCTCTTTCAAGTCCCGCCTGAAAACTTTTCTCTTCGACTGTGCTTCCAGCCACCTCCCCCATCCCCCCCCCCGGCTTGGAGTCAGGATCCACTACTGTTATGTGCTCTGAGATGATACCCTGAGTGGAGGGCGCTATATAAGTGCAAGTTGTTGTTGTATCACTCCAGAATGTTTACATCACAAAGGACGGCCAATCGCCCTTCAGGGTTGAGCTACAGTTATCCCAGCAAAGCCAAAGCCCAAACGGGTAGGTTGGTCTTACCTGGACACTCAATGGGAAGCTTGCCAGACAATGCTCTCAATTGCAAACTATGCGGATTTAGCTTATTAAACTCCAGTAGTTTCCCAACTCACACTGTAGGGTCCCCAACTGATTACTCTCCAGAATTATGTCAGCAGGCGCGTCCCTCCAGGGAGAGAGTGCACATTCCATTCCAGACACAAGGAGATTGCCACGTTTAGGTGGCATTCATAGACAGAACTCTCAGCCTGGTTTCGATATTCTTGGTTTGGGGATAGGCCTGTGCATGTGTCAGACACTTGGCTAGCCAAAAAATGCATCCGTGTTGGTGCTCAATCCATATTTAGTCTAATCCCAATTTCTTGCTTTTTCACCGTATACTTCAATAGTATTTTTTCTTCATTATTTGTCAAATTCTCTTTTCAATACTGTTATGGATTTGGCTGCTATAACTATTTGTAGTAAGCATAACTTGCAATCAAAAAATGATGGGTTGAAAAAAGTATGTTTCACCAGATCACAAGATTGGTCAATCTGATCCCATCCCACTTACTATCACAGCTTCAAGCATTTGTAAAACAAGTCCAGTGTTCTGGCCTTAGACACCCTTTCTGGCAATGTATTCGAGTGATTAATTACCCATGAGATAAAGTAAAACCTGGGTCTTTATGTTGCTGCATGCAGTACTCTAGATGTGGCCTCTCCAGAGCACTCTATAGCTTGAGTATGACATCTTAGGTTCTAAACTCAACAATATAGATCAGTATCCTGTTTGCCTTGTTTATTGCCTCCTCATGCTGTTTTGGTAAAGTGAGTGACAAACTCTCACAGTGTCTTTGCTACAGACCTCTCCTCCCAAGTCTCAAGAAACTCATAAAGTAAATGAGATGCAGGAACCAAGCAGGGAGAAATTCCTGCCCCTAGTCTATCCCTTCACTTCCTGCTGATGAGCCAGGCTGGCTGCTCTGACATCAGAGGTGCCTTGGAGTACAGTAAAACCCTCTGACTCAGGAACTGGACTACAGAGACTGCCATAAAGAGTCGGCTCGATTCCGACATTCTGTTGCCAAGCACATCACCTTGGCGGCAGCTCAGCCCCAAGGAGACCCTGCTTGATCACAATATGAGCCAGAGTCATTCTAATGTATGTCCAGCTGCTGTAGAAACCACCCTGAATAGTAACTGTGGGTGGATTGTAATACCAGTGAGAACAGCTGCTGGCATTGGAGGAGTGTTTCGGGAGGTTCCCAATAGAAATGCAGCATCAAATTCACTTTTAATAAGACAGTTACCAGGGCTGCTTAATTAGTTTGGAGCTCGGCTTCTCTGCTGGCTAGCTAACAGAAATTGAATAATGAGGTGTTAAATAGACACGTTTAGATGAACAATTAGTAGATTAGCATTTGTAAAGATAAAAATAAAGTCAGTAATCTGCTGCATAAATGGAGTGCATAGCTACACGTTTGAATCAGTAAATCAAACTCCTCTCCACCACGTCTTCATTTATCACTTCCTCACGCCTGCTCTTTCCAACCTATTTTCCAAACTTTGGTGTCCTGCATTTTTGTTTGACTCTTCACCTCAGCTTCTTTTAAAAAATTATGGGTTGGGGGTGGGGTGTTGGGTATAGGACACAGTCAATTCACTGCTGTGTGCAATTGACTGCCATGTTTTGCCCACAAAATACATAGTCAATCCACTTTACAGTATATTTTGTGAAGTGCTTTGAGACGTCTCAAAGACATGATAAGGCACTATATAAAATACAACGATTGTTATTATTGATGTGGAAAAAGAGTGGTGGCATGAAAAGGGAAATGCTGGAAATCTGAAATAAAACTCAGTAAATTCTAGAAATGTGCACCAAGTTGATCGTGGAAAGGGAATCCAAGATTTCAGATGAGAGCTTTCATCAAAACTGTAACTTTTGGGCTGTAGAAACCCCATTACATGCTAAAGAAACCTATGCTATCTTCTCTGGGTCTCCCACCCTCTCCATCCACCATCGGTGGCCGAGCCTTCAGATCCTGTGCCTGTAACCTCTGGAACTTCCTCCTTCTACTCTTCCATCTCACCTCCTCTCCATCTGTCTTCAAGTGCTGCCTTAAAACCTACCTCTTCATTATGCCTCGTTGGTCTCCTCTGCACTCCTCTGGGGCCTGGGCAGCCAGCCTTCTTAATGTCACTGTGACCAAAACTGTGACTGAGATTCAACTGACCCAAAACATTTGATTCATTGTTCATTGCTGGAGTCCCAGCCAAAAATAGGTCACTGTTCCTCTATAGACCCATTCATTATAAATGAAATGTATATTTTGCCAAGGCTATTAAAGTAGAAAACTGTACTCTGTTCAGGATTGTAAAACTATGTTTCGATACCATAAGGCTGAGCTCCTTACAGTGCTTCTGTTTGCTTCCTCATAGGCTTTCTCCTAACCAAACTCACTGTGTGTTGCTAACATTTGGAAGATGTCTTTCTGCTGGGTGTAATGGTCCATGCTACTCACTCACACTCTTTGGGTTTGGCTTCAGACCACTAACAACAAGTGGTCTTACTGTATATTATACAGGAAAAGAAGGCTTTTTTTCCCTCAAACAAACCACAAGTGAGTCATTTGCAACCTAATATAGTTGTGGAATGGTCTCAGTCTCTATTAAAGAGCCCATTAAAGAAAAACTGGATTCCTACACTAGGTATTTTACAGTTCCATTGGCAAAGATATCATGTAGTCCAAACATTATTCAGAATAACATAAATCTTTTAAAATTCCAATGTGACGTTTATTTCCATCTTTTCCCATTCAATAATAGTAAATAAATAATCTTTGCCTTGAATATAATACCTGTAATGTAAGGAAGTCTTCAAAGTGATTCACAGTTCATTTTGTGTACAGTCATGGTATCCTTAATCGTCTCTTTGACAGTCAAATACGAGTTCAGTTAGTAGAGGTACAATGCAATGTAATGGGAATTCTTGTTGTAATGTAAATATTGTAGAGCTACGTTACAAAAATGTATATAGAGCTGCATCTGAGGAGGGAGGAGTGTAGTGCAATGTAGGTAATGTATATAGAACTGTGATACAATGTATATAGAATCACAATACAATGTTTATAGAGATGAGACAAAGTGTATATACACGGCTGTGATTCAATATATAGAGAGGTGTATTACAACACAACATCTCAACAACAGGAAAGGAGCTATGTCAAATGCAAGGATTATTATTATAAATAAATATATGATACAATGTATATATAGAGCTGTGATACAATGTATATACATTTCATAGATTTAACAACAATAAATTGCATTTATATAGTGTCTTTCACAACGGGAAGATATCCGAAGATGATGGACAGTTAAGGGTTTGCACCAAAGCTGGAAAATGGATTTGGGAGGGGTGGGGGCCAAGGGCGGTGGGGTGGAGGTGGGAGTGGAAAGATGACTGAAGATGCAGTCAAAGAGGAAGGTCTTGAGATAGATCTTAAAGGGAAGGCCTGACTATTAATGGTGTGTGGCAGGCAAAGTGGGGGCCAGTGCCTGCTGAGTGGAGGGAGCGGGCAGGTTGGTAGATTTTTAAGTCACAGAGGAAGGGTGGGGCAAAACCATAGAAGGATTTAAAAGTGAGGATGAGGATCTTGATCCCCTGCGGGGTGGGGAGCCAGTGGACCTGGGTGAGGATGGGTGATAGATTCCCAGAGCATGGTGTGAAATGTACATAAACTATATCGCATGGAAACAGGTCATTCGGCCAAACCCAGTCCAATGCCAGTGTTTACACTCCACATGTCTCTTTCTATTTCTTTCTCTCTTCCATAGCCGTCTATTGCCTTCTCTCCCATGTGCATATCTAGTTTCCTCTTAAATGCATCTATACTATCTGCTTCAACCACGACTTTGGACATCGAGTTCCACATTCTCACTATCCCTCTTTATAATAATAATAATAATCCTTGCATTTGATATAGCGCTTTTCACATCGGGAGGACATCCCAAAGCGCTTCACAGAACACACTGTAAAGTGAATTGACTGTATATTTGTGGGCGAACGCGGCAGCCAATTGCGCACAGCAATGTCCCACAAACAGTCGTAGATTGAAAATGACCAATTTATTATTGTTTTGGTTTTGGAGGGATTATTATTAGGCGTGTGGAGTAAGGAAACTTGCCCAAGGTTTCGCCCTGCCTGGAATTGAACTCAGGTCTCCCGCTTGCAAAGCGAGTGCTCTAACCACTGAGCTACAGGACTCTTTGTGAAATTGTTCCTCCTAAGTCCTTTTTTAGTCACCATCTTTATTATATCTAGAGCTGAATTGCAATGTATATACAGCAGTGATACAGTGTATGTGTGTAGCTGTATGTTAAATGAGGACATTGAGGACAGTTAGACAAACCACCTAGGCTCACACAACTATCATAAATGAAAAATTGTCACTTTGCAAGGTAACAAAGGACAATCTGTCATCACTGAACTGTTCCCAATTAGAAGGGAAATGAGGAGTCTAATTAACTTGAGGAGAGGAAGAGAGGAAACTAGAAATGATTGGTGGTGACGAGAACAAACATTTGGAATTGTCTTTGCTTTCCAGAATGGCCTAAAAGTAATTGCAGATTTGACTGTAGCAAGGACTTGAGGTGGTGAAGACAAATTTGATAGTCGGGAGTGAGACTGGTTCTATGCTAACTTGCTTAATTCCTTGCATTGTGTTTTAGCCTTTAGCTCTCAAATCTTGCAAAGGTGGCTATTGGACCAATGGATTTAGGAAACTGTCCAAGATTTGGTGAGATACAAGGCACTGGGAGGTGAAGGAATCCTTGCTAGGCTCCACTGGCTCCCAATTACCAAACAGATCGATTTCAAGATCTTTTCACTTGTTTTCAAATCCCTTCATCCCCTCCCACCTCCCTACCTATCCAATTTGCTTACCCCCACTCCTCAACCCGTTGCCTCCCCCAGCTGGCTCCGGCCTCCTGTTTGTTCCTTGTCCCCTCCACTTCACCATCGGTGGCCGTGCCTTCAGCCACTATGCCCCGAAACTCTGGAACTCTCTCCCTCCCTCCCCACTTTCAAATCCCGCCTAAAGACCAGCCCTTTTGATTGTGCTTACTGCCACCTCCCCACTCCCTTTCCCCCTGGCTCAGTGTCAGACTCCACCACTGTCAAGTGCTCTGGACGCTACCCCGCATGAGGGGCACTATATAAATGCAAGTTGTGGTTGTTGAGGTGAACAAGTGATCAGAAATAGCTCTGCCAGACAGTAAGGTGCTTCTTAAAGTCACTTGAAATGTTGCAAAAAAAATTATCAGACATGGAAAATACACACATTTCTGTTAGCATTGACTAAATTTGATTAAAAGTGCTCTGTCATGAATTTTATAATGCTGAGATAAGGAAACATTTGTGCCAGCATGTTTTTATTTAATTCAACCCATTTGGGCTAGCATATTCTAATCCATATAAAAATTCTACTGACTATGTGAAACCATTTATAGATCTATTAATGTGTAATGCCCTTAAGCATTAAACATATGGTCAGCCTCCACCTCAATTAACAGATGTGGGCACAGGTGAAACATTTCACTAAATAAAATAAAAAAACTTTCTTAGCAGGGATGAGGTAATTCCTGTCTGTCAGCATCTTAATTTCCAATCTGAGCAGATTTCTGCTGACTTTTATTT
The DNA here is from genome assembly GCF_018977255.1 of Callorhinchus milii. NCBI lineage: Eukaryota > Metazoa > Chordata > Chondrichthyes > Chimaeriformes > Callorhinchidae > Callorhinchus > Callorhinchus milii. Next base: position 95,757,260 of record NW_024704742.1, read on the forward strand.
CTGTAGACATAAACTGCCCCTTCAACATATCATCAGTTAACAGAAAACACATGTTAAAACATATAGCCATTGCACCCATGCCATTTCCCTCACTGGGAATTAAATGGAAGATCTTTCTGTCACTTTCACCATGACTATGAGTTATATTTTGCAACATATTTTCTGCTTTTCACAGTAGTCCAGTGCACAAGTCAGCATTACTGAAGTGTACGTAGGAGAGAAACACCATTGGAATTTGAGGTATTGGTGCTGTCACAGCTTAATTCCTTGCATTTCCTTTTAGAGCAGAACGACTAGATTGTAAGTGAAGCAACTATTCATAGATAATTGTTGTTTTTTGTTTTCAGTAGAGTACTTCACTTCAAATTAGTCTAGTCATGGGACCCGTACTGGTGATCATGAATCCTTTATACGATTTCCTTTGCATAAGGGATTTTATATAAAGCTTTAAATTTAATTCGTTTCAATTAAAGCCTGCTTACAAAGAGCAGTCTCGGTGAAACAATACTTCAATTATTTAAAGTTTTTGCTGGAAGCGATAATGCTGGATGTTTTTGATCTTTGCCTTATTGAGCATTTCTTATCCCAACGTGAAAATAAAATAGCTTGTTTATTCTGTTGCAGCCTTTCAGCTATCCACTGACAACAACTCATTAATGAGCCCTTTCATTCCCTCGTGATAGCTACTATTGACCGTAGACGTAGTAGAATAATCACATATTGTTATTGCTTTTTATTTTGCTTGTGATATTCTTGCAGACATGCCCCATTTCAATAGTCTTTAATCGAGTTGCATGGCGCTCGCACCTCTAGGGGGCTCAAGCCCATTAGGATATGATCTGATAATCTATTAGACTGACACTCCTGTAAACAACAACAACAATAACAAGATTACATTTGTATAGCGCCTTTCACGTTGGGAGGACGGCCCAAGGTGCTGGACAGTGTAAAGCATTTCAGACCCGAGCTGGGGTCAGGGGAGGAGAAGAGGGGTGGCCCATGGCATGGTCGAAGAGGAGGGTTTTGAGGCGTGACTTGAAGGAGACTAAGGAGGGGGCGAGGTGGAGTGACTGTGGAATGGAATACCAGAGGTTGGGGGCAGAGTGGCTGAAGGCTCTCCTGTAGACTCGTGGAGTCCTGTAGCTCAGTGGTTAGAGCACTCGCTTTGCAAGCGAGAGACCTGAGTTCAATTCGAGGCAGGGCGAAATCTTGGGCAAGTTTCCTTACTCCACACGCCTAATAATAATCCCTCCAAAACCAAAAACAATAATAAATTGTTCATTTTCAATCTACGACTATTTGTGGGACATTGCTGTGCACAATTGGCTGCCGCGTTCGCCCACAAATATACAGCCAATTCACTTTACAGTATATTCTGTGAAGCGCTTTGGGATATCTAGAAGACGTGAAAAGCACTATATCAAATGCAAGGATTATTATTATTATTATTATTATTAGATGTGGTGGGGCGGGTGGGTCGGGGGACGTGGAGCAGGCCAGAGCTGGCTGAGGGGAGGGAGCGGGTGGGTTGGTAGGGGGTTAGGAGGTCGCAGAGATAGGGTGGGGCGAGGCCATGGAGGGCTGTGTAGGTGAGGACCAGGATCTTGAACTGGATCCTCTGAACAATAGGGAGCCAATGGTGTTGGATGAGAATGGGGGAGATGGGGTCACGGAGTTTGGTGCGGGAGAGGACATGGGCTGCAGAGTTCTGGATTATCTGCAGCCTGTGGAGGGAGGAGTTGGGAAGGCCGACAAGCAGGACGTTTGCATAGTCGAGCCTGGAGGTGAAGGCATGAACAAGTGTTTCAGCGGCCTAAGGAGTGAGGTAATGGCACAGTCGGGTGATGTTACGAAGGTGAGGGAAGGCAGAGCGGGTCATGGCTTGGATGTGGGGAAGAAAAGACAGATGAGGGTCGAACAAGACACTTAGGTTCCTGACTGGCTTGGTGAGTTGACACGTGCAACCATGGAAGTTGATGCTGACAGAGCCTGGCTCCCATCCCCAGCTCGGATAGCCATTAGAAGTATGTAACCTATTCCAGTCCATCTCTCCCCCCCTTTAACCCACAAAACACATTCTGAAAGAGGCTGTTTAATAGCCAATTAGAATCTTTGAGTTTACAAAATGTGGGGAACAAAAATTAAGAAAAACAAAATTATGGATTCAGACCACATAATTTTACTTTGAAAATTTTAGTTTGTTATCTTATTCGGAATTACAGTAAGATGTACGCCCAGAAATGCCACAGGATCAGAATTAAATGTAATTTATGAGACTTGTTTCATGTAATATGTCCTCATTGAATCAATCTACTGTATTAACCAAAGAGGTTTGGTATTTGCCCCATGCTCCTATTAGCCTTATCTGTTTTTCTCTAATATAATTTGTGATTACTTATCTCCTCACTCTCCTGTCTTTGAGAGTTAATGGTATAATACTGGACTTTTCCACACACTTCAACTCCACTGTGTGTTCAATGGTCAGTCAATGAACAGTACACAAGTAAGACGCTCATAGGAACATAGGAACAGGAAGCCATCCAGCCCATTAAGCTTCCTCTGCTATTTTCTTAGATCATGGTTAATCTGTAACTCAATATCATTTGTCTGCCTTTTCTTCATACCCCGATACCATTACTAACCAAATATTTATCTAGTTCCCTCTTAAACACTCTCCGTTCCTTTGATTACAGTTAATCCTGTGCTTTGAGCATTCTTGAAGATGGTCCTTACCTTCAAAGCCCTGCATGGCCTTGCTTCCCCCTACCTCTGCAACCTTCTAACCTCCTACAAACCTGTCTGCTCCATCTGCTCAGTGGGCTCCAACCTGCTTCAGATACTCGCTTCGCCAGACCCACCATTGGTGGACAGGCCTTCAGCCACTCTGTCCCCATCCTCTGGAACTCCATTCTGCAGTCCCTCCACTTCACCCCCTCCCTTGCCTCCTTCAAGACCCATCTCAAGACCTCCTCTTCGACTGTGCTTTCGATCACCCTCCTTCCCCCACTGTCCTCTACTTTGCCTGATCCCAAGCCCCAGCTCGGGTCCAAAACACCGACTGTCCAGCGTCTTGGGAGATCCGCCCTACATGAAAGGCGCTTCACAAATGTAATTTTGTTTCTGTTGTTGTTGTTATATAAGTGCAAGTTGTTATTGTTCTTGTGATGATAATTCAGTTTTTTGTAATGTCTTTACTTTGAAAACAAATTTCAAAATAGATCTTCCCCACATACTAAGAGCATTAACTACTCAAGACACCTTTAGCCAAAGACTATGTCACACTCCAGGAGTACCTCACTGGAGACCCTGTCCCCAAGCCCATTTCATCAACCTGCCCCCAATACTCTCTAGAATTAAGTAATGATTGTGTATTTGTCCAGGGAGATTCCATTCCAGCACAGGGAAATTTCCATGTGTAGGTGACATGCCTATGTGGAACTCTTTCTTGTTTGGATACCCTTAAGCACAGTGATGGGTTTCTGGATGCGTCAGACATCCAGGTGGCCAAAACAAAACTTATTGTTTAGTTTTAGCCAGTAGAAAAAAGCAGGGTGATATCAGCCGCTGGGGAAAAAAAGCAGCTGATGTTCTCACTGAAGAAGACAATGACTGTTCTCACTAAGTAAAATTGATTTTTGTTGCTCCCAGTGGAGATGAAATGTTAAAAATTCAATTGCTGCTCGGAATTAGATAATGAAAGAATTATAAAAATGAATTATAAGGAAAAGCCATTTATCTCAGCAAAACCAGTTCTTGTGGGCTTCATCCCACCCACTCTGATTTAAGTACTTTGAAACATTCTCTCCGCTTTAAAGGCACTATAAATATAAATTGTGTTGTACCGCCTCAGCAAAAGATTTCATTTTGTTCGTCTACGTAATGCAAAGACTACAACAACAAAATTACATTTGTATAGTGCCTTTCATGTTGGGAGGTGCTGGACAGACAGAGTTTTGGACCCAAGCTGGGGGTTGGGTCGGGCAGTGTGGAGGGCAGGGGGGGAAGCAGGGAGATCGAAAGCACGATCGAAGAGGAAGGTCTTGAGTTGGATCTTGAAGAAGGTAAAGGAGAGGGCAAGGTGGAGGGACTGCAGGATGGAGTTTCAGAGGGTGGGGGCAGAGTGGCAGAAGCCCCTCTTGCCAATAGTGGGGCGAGTGAGGTGGTGGGGGGCATGAAGTAGGCCGGAGCCCGCTGAGTGGAGGGAGCGAGCAGGATGGTAGGGGGTTAGGAGGTCGCAGAGGTAGAGGGGAGCAAGACCATGGAGGGCTTTGAAGGTGAGGACCAGGATCTTGAACTATGTCCTCTGTGTGATGGGAAGCCAGTGGAATCGGGCAAGGATGGGGGTGATAGGGTCATGTAACCTGGTGCGGGAGAGGACGTGGGCTGCAGAGTTCTGGATGATCTGCAGCCTATGGAGGGAGGAGTTGGGGAGACCGACAAACAATGAGTTTGCATAGTCAAGCCTCAATGTAGTGAAAGCATGTATGAGGGTTTCGGCGGCCTGCGGTGTGAGACAATGGCGGAGTTGGGCGATGTTGTGGAGGTGCGGTAAGGCAGAGCGGGTCATGGCACAGATGTGGGTTAGAAAGGACAGTTGAGGGTCAAACAAGATGCCAAGGTTCCAGACTGGCTTAGCAAGGTGGAGTGTGCAACCATGGATGGTGACGCTATCAGCACTTGAGATGAGGAGACACTGACGGGAGCCAATCAGGAGAGCCTTGTTCTTGTTAACATTCAACTGAAGAAAATTAGTTCTTATCCAGGACTTGATGTCCGACAGACATTCTGTCGGACAGCAGTGGTCCTGGAGTGAAAGGTGGAGGCAGAGAGGTATGGTTGGATGTCTGCGGATGATGTCACCGAGGGAGCATATAGATATTGAAAAGGAGGGGACTGAGGACAGAGCCCTGAGGATCACCATACTAGATGGTGCAGGGGATAGAGAAGAAACCGTTTGTGGAGATGAATTGAGACGGTGTGAGAGGTACGATCTGAACCATCAAGGACAGAGCTGTAAAGGTGGAGGTGAGAGGAGAGGCGGTGGATGAAGATAGAGAGGTCGATGGTAAAGACTACACTTTACAGTAAATCCTGTGAAGTATTTTGAGTTGCCCTCCTGATGCAAGAGATGCTACATTGAATGCAAGCATTCTAATGNTTTTTTAGAGATTACCAGATCCCCCAAACTAATCCAGGATGAGGTGCAGTATATTAACCATACCTCCGTTGCTCAAACTTGCTTTCCATTTTCCCTCAACCTATAATAAGTCTTCTTCCCCTTCGCTTCAGCAGCACATAAATCATTGTGTCTCATGTAATATTTGTTCATCTCCAGTCTGCAGCTAGCCCTATACCTTGAAATATTGTTTTCAACTGCCATCAAACCTCTGCTCAGTAGTGATGGCAACTCAATAGGCATTCCACTTTTTCACAGTCTGTTGTTTTTTATTTTAAATTGATGGTGACCAAAATCCCAAACTCACTATTGACAGCACCTCACCCCAAGCAAAGCAAAATAGGCCAGTCTATTGACTGCCCTTCATAGCCCGTTTCTGTTTATTCAGATAAAAATAATAATAATAATATCCTTGCATTTCATATAGCGCCTTATCAAGTCGTTGAGACGTTCCAAAGCGCTTCACAGAATATACTGTAAATTTGATTGACTGTGTATTTTATGGGTGAAACGCGGAAGCCAATTGTGTACAACAGTGTTGAAGGGATTATTACCCCTGGAAAGCAATGTGCCATTCGACTAACGGAGTGCTCCATGAAGAAAAATATAGATACAGTTTTCCAAATAGATGTTAACTATTGTTCAATGAATAAGACATATTTGTAAATGCTACATGCTATATAAGTAAATATTTGAAGGTGGCAGGACAGGTAGATAAAGCTGTTAAAAAAGCATAGAGGATACATGACTTTATAAATAGGGGCCTAGAATACAGAAATCAGGAAGTTATGATGAACCTTTATAAAACACTGGTTAGGCCTCAGCTACATTACTGTGTTCAGTTCTGAGCACCACAATTTAGGAAGGATGTCAAGGCATTGCAGAGGGTGCAAAGGAGATTTACTAGGATGGTACCAGGAATGAGGGACTTCAGTTATCATGAGAGGCTAGAAAAGCTTATTATCCTTGGAGCAGAGAAGGTTAAGAGGAGATGAATAATAATAATAAATAATAGGCATTTTCAAAATTATGAGGGGATTCGATGGGGTGAACAAGGAGAAACTATTTCCACTGGCTGATGGGTCGGTAACCCTGTTAGCCCTGTAAACCCCAAGTTGTTAAAAGAAACAGAGGGGAGGTGAAGAGAAATGTTTTCACACAGCGAGTTGTTCGGATCTGGAATGCATTGCCTAAAAGTGTGGTGGAAGCCGATTCGCTAACAACTTTTAAGAGAGAAGTAGATAATTATTTGGGGAGGACAAGTTTGCAGGGCTATGGGGAGAGCGCGGGGGAGTGGAATTGAATTGGATAGCTCTTTTCAAAGAGCACAATGGGCCCGAATGGCCTCCTTCTGTGCTATATGATTCTAAAGTTCTATGAGTGTGTGACAGGGTTAATTTATTAGACCCATAGACAAGCTCTGGATATATTTTTTCAGATACGATTGTTTTCAGAGACCTATAAATTGCATTTTATGTCAAATCCAGCAGCTGAAGACAGAGCAATGTTGAATTGCTACGGATTAAACATCTGCTCATACTATAATGATACTACATGTAGTTGTAATGTCCTCTGCTGTGAGACTGCCAGGGATTTGATCTGTTCTCCTTCCAGCCACCCCCCACCATGCCTAATTTTAATGTTGTCTGAGCTTACCCTACAACTCTACAACTATTATGCCAACAAGAACTTGAAAAATGAAAACATTTAGTTTTAATCCCACTTGCCTTTACTGCTATGGCTCCAGCTACACATGTCACCACTATATCAATGACGTTAAAATGAAGACCAAATTCAATAATATGTTAGGGATCCTGGAAGCCTCTGAAATGCTGCACAATTAGGATAAATTTAGACTCAAGTGGAATTTGTCCCTAAGCCTATACTGAATAAGTAGTAAAGTTGTCTCAGAGTACATCTGACAGTCAGGGTGCAGCTGAGATTATGTAATTTAGCACTGGTCTGGATTTCAACCTGCAATCCTTGTGGTCTATGAATGTTAATTCTACACTGCTAATACCTATTGAGCCATGGGAGGATTTCAGATGCTTTATAAACAGCTTTAAATCAGTGCAAACTCTGCAGTAAAAATCCAAATTAAGGATTGTGTTTGTGTTAAGAGGAACAGAGTGAGACCACCTCCAGATAGCCTGGCTCTGCATGAGTTTCACACCAGCTAGAGTACAGCTGAGCAATCCTTGTAAACTTTAGCAACACTGATTAAAACATTTTGCCGTTGTTTGCTGCACCAGCCTTCCATTTAATAGCAATAATAATCCTTCCATTTGTAAAGTTAGGGAAGAGATAGCATTCCCGCTAGCTCTTCAATAAAAGAAAATTAACTGTCATTCGAACACTGGTCAGGAGAGGACTGCTTGGGTGTGTTAGTGGGGTCACACAGTCCTCTGCTTTGCTGAAACAGAATCCGATAAAGATCCGACATTATAATTGCATGCTCCCGCATCCACACTGCTCTCCTGCAGGTACCAATTTAGCACTGGTGCCTGCAGTATGACCGGACCATTGCTCTCCTTTCTAGCAGCGAACATTAGAACTGACAGACAAAACAAGCCCAAAGGCAAAAAGAGACACTGGCCACATGCAGGTTGCAAACCGTGACGCTGTTTCGCATGCACAAGGTTAACTGCGATCACATATTTTTAGACCACATGTTTTTGTCAGTGAAAACATGTTAGGTAAGGTTTTTGTTCTGTGTTTTCCCATCTGGCTTTCTGTTATAGGCATATAATCCACATTTGCTGCCAACATTTCTCAGAGGGCCTTATAATTGCATGGAATTTTGTATAATCAGTTTCAGTCTGGCGCACAATTAGGGATGGATTATAAAATTTGTCAGTGCTCAATTTAGTTGAAATTATAAGATGAATGAGATGCAGTAATGTGTGGCACAACTGAAAGGGGGCTTCCGACAACTGAGATGAAAAAAACACTATGGAAGGCCCAATAATAACTTCACTCTGCAATACAATAATTTGTTTTAAAATATTTGGACACACAGGAAGCAGTTTTAGATGGTTTTATGTTCTCAACTCTAATTTACTTAACTGCAGTAGAACAATAGTACAAGTGTTATAGATGAGAGAAACTGGAGACCTGCCTGTGTTATTTATCTTTTGAAACATGAGGTTATTCAGCCTGCAGAAGAAATAGAAGATATATTTACAGGGTGTCTCTCTCGCTTACTGCTCCACACTTGTAATTTGCATTTATTACCTCAAATTGTTTACTTCCGATAACTGCATTTCCTTTGGGAAGGTGGAAGCACAAAGTTAGTCAGGAACAAAAGCGAACACAAGTATTCTGGAAATCTTTTATGCGAAGGCAGATTTAGAGCGGCATTTACTGCAATCGCTCTCAATAATATGGAGTTTTATTCTGTGTTTAAAGGATAAATGTTAAGAGTCTGTCAGAAATACATGACTCTATTTGTAAGACATCAGCCAGTGTAGATAAAATAACACTTTCAAAGACAATGTAGTAATTGAAACTACTGCTCTGAATCCATTAAAATGCATTAAAACATGGCTCATAGTGAATGCATCAAAATAGCACTTTGATTTAAAGTGCTGCAATTCGATATGCCCACTTCGCAAAACTTAAAGAGCAATGCTTCCAAATCACCTGCTAATGGATTTGGTTTTAAACAGACTATTACATATTTTAAAAATTCCCTTCCTTTCAGTGTTCTCCCCTCCCCTCTGCTGAAGGTTCTTGACTCACAATGTATTATAGTTTCACAGTCAGTGCCTGATTTTCAGGATCTCATTCAAGTATTCATTCTTCATATGTGGGGTCTATAGTGAGGGTTAACAAATTACTCGACCAAGGAAGATGGGGTAGTACCTTCAGAGTGAAGTACCTTCTTGTTCTTTCCCAATGTCCATAGTAGTGGATGGTGATAAATGTATGAGACACTGGCTAATTATCAGGTTTCTATTCCATGGTGCCCTGAAGCTAACTACAGCACATCTATCACTATGACTTGAGATCAACTAACTCAGCAGAGACCATGATCAAATCTGACACCCTTCTGATCATTTCCACTTCAGGAAGTGAAGTTACCAATAGAGTCATTGGGGAACTGGCTGAACAGACTACAGCTGAAGTACAGTTTGCAGGAGGGATGGAACTGGCTATCTTTCTCTGCACATACATCACCAATGTGGAAGCACTGACCAGCGATCAAGCCCATTATTGCACTTGTTTGGGATTTTATGATCTTCCTGTTGTGCATTATAACGGGGTTCCACTATAATAAGCAAAAAAGAACTTTTATTTTTGCAACATTCCTCACGTAAAAATATGTTAAAGTATTTTAAAGTAAGTTTCTGAAAGATTAGTGTACACACCTTTGGCAACATTTTGTGCACAGCAAAGTCCAATAAACAGCCATGGTCAATTTATATGAAGGATTATTTGCTAATGCAACCAGAATAAAGCACCTTATCTTAACTGTCTCCCAGCTGTAGTAGCAAATAATTCTTCAGATCTTAAATGTTTGCTAAAAGAACAGGCAGGTATGACCTACCTCAGTTTATCAGTATATGACCCATCTCAAGATGTACCTCTTTGACTGCTCCTTCAGTCATCTTTCCCCTCCCCAGCTCCTTCAGTTCCTACCTCCAGCTGGGTTGCCCAGGCGGCAATGTTAAGCACTTTGAGACGCCCTCTCGACATGAAATGCACAAAATAAATTATAAATTATATTATTTTATCCAAAGAATGACACCTTTGACATTGTTGTATTTCTCCATTACTCAACTGTTAGCCTAGATTATGAGTGTATAATGTAGAAATAAACATAAATGATCTTCTAGGAGTGAAAGGATTATGTTAATGTAAAAGCAAAAAGTTTGTTGCAATAGCCTATCCATTATTCCTCGTTTCGGACTTGTGAAATCATTACTATTCCCAATTACACATCTGTTAATGAAGTAAATTGACTGAGTAATTAAAGTAGGTGCATTATATGGGAGGTAACTCACTGCATCTGTTAACTAACCTCCATGTAAAGAAATGGTGCCTGTCCCAAAACTGCCCTTCACAACCTGGCCCTCTTGTCTTGCTGCTTTAGCGTATCTGAAAGAATTACTTTGGGTTTACTTTCTCTCATTTATTATCTCAATGAAAATCTCCTTTGAGACAAGGTTTTCTTCAGTGCTGAAGATGTCCAGCTTATTTAATTGTTCCTAATACTGATGATATGGACATGAGGGCAAGGTTACCCAGCACCTGTGGAACACAGACCCAGCCAGAGGATCAGAAGGATTTGGAAAGCTTTTCATGGAGGCAAGGAAAGCAGAAAACTGGCAATGGAAGAAAATAAATGCGGGAAGAAAATCCAGTGATTAGACCGAGTCGCATACAGAGCTTACATTTGGCAGTTTAGATATTGTATTTCACTTTGTGATCAGATTTTACTGCAGGCAGGCTCCTTTTTTTTGTCAAGTGTTTTGTCTGTAGAAACAGCAGTTCCGCTGGTAGTTTGGTTAAATGATTCCACCCGGGAACTCAGTTCTCAGAGCAGAGGACTGACAGATCTAACTAGGCTGACTTAGCAGATCATAAAGTGGGAATCATCACGGGGTGGCGTAAGCCAGTTTTCCAATAATTTTTTTTCGATATAAGAGACTAACATGGACACAAAAAATATGATATTACTATCTCCTCTGGGACTGCCTCCTACTTACAAAGAAAACAAATTATTGGCAACTGGAAAGTCAGAATCGGCTTGACCCTAGAGACTGACTTGCCTGCTCTAGAATCAATAACCTGTATTTGCTTTTGCTCAGAGTATGTGCTAAGGTATTTGGAAGCGCAGACTCAAACAGTCTCCTTTTATTTATCAGCCACTGTTAATAGCCACCCCGAGGGCATTTCAAGACTATTTCAGGCTTGCTTTCAAAAATACAACAAGTAAAACATCTTAACTTAACTTTTCCTCAGAACAAACAGAGTCCTCTTTTTATGCGACTGATCCGGTCCGTAGCACTTAATAATGCTTTTTTCATTATAATATTTTTAGACATTGGATACATCTGGAAAAATATTCAAGCGGATAATTAGATTGCTTTAGAAATGTGTCTGTTGTGGTTTCCTAGATCCGAAAGAAGGCTGCTCTTTATGAAACCCTTGGCCACTGTCTCCACAAGAATCTGCTTTGTAAATCAGCCCACACTAAAGCATGTGGAAAACATTTTTTGGATGAAATTGGAAACCATTCATGTGGCTTCGAGATGTGGGGAAACTTCAGCTGCCAAAATCAATATAACTTTGTACTACTAACCAAAATGGTCGTTTAGACATATGTACTTTCATACTTGCAAATGCACTGAGGTCAAATATTTTTTAATCTTGCAATTTTCTCTCTCTCTTTCTCTCAGTGCTGCATCAGATTTCACAACTTTTTGCCCAGGAAATGAGACTGTGGTACAACAAACACAAGTCATTCAGACTGACAGAGCATATTAGGTTCAAAACCTAAGCAATGACTGTAATTGCTCTCCAAGGCTCTGGTTCAAGGTAACTGTTGATTTAGTTCAGTTGGTTTAAATCAGTGCTGGAAGGCCTTAACGTGAAAAGATCTCACTTAAACAAACAGGTTAGGCCGCATTACATCTGTACTATTAGGTCCCTCAGGTATAAATAGGGGAACACAAGCTAACATTTAAAAAGGATCACATTTGCCTGAGCTCCACAGGCAGTACTTACCAATGTCTACATCTTTTGTCAAAGCTGCATAACCTTTCCTTCTGGAAAAGTGATGACAGCTTTTGCCTGAGCAAAAATAATGTTTCTATTCAGGATGAAACAAGTCCGACTTGCTACAGATGTTTTCCCATCCTGATTGCAATTGTGTCGGTGCACTCTGATTGAGGGAACCTCATGTGTGTTTGCTCTGTGACCTCTCCAATTGGAAGGGTGGGGTTCACTACCTGATCAATCAGCCTAGACAGCACGGTTTTAGTTTACATAAAAAACCTGCCTGCGGTGCTTTGTATAAATTGGTCTTGTGATTCACGTACCTGCTTGGTGCGTGAAACAATTGCCTGCATGACAGCTTCTTTATAAACTAATCTTGACAGATCTGAAACAGGGGTATAGGGATAAGGTGGGCGGTGGGACTGAGCTGATCGCCTTACTCTGTGACCCTGGAACTGACTCAATGGGTTGAATGGCCTCCTTCTGCGCTGTAGATTTCCATATTTAGGCGAACAAATACTATATGTCATTTTCATTGATATGCCTCACTCCAGTGGAGCCTTGGATAAAGTATAGCATTACTTGGTACATTTGCTCTTTGATTTTCTATTACAGCAATTGATCTTTAATTCTCCTACTAATCTCTTTGGCTTTTCATGATGGAATTGGAGTGTGAGCCTCCTCCAGCTCAATGAACATTTGACTTCAGACCAATAACTTTCACTGGTCAAGACTCCTAATGTTCATTTATCAGTGTGTCAGCCTGGCTCTGTTGGTAACACTCTTGTCTTTAAGTCATAAGATTGCGGGTTGAAACCCTACTTGCGGATTTTGAACTCACAGTTCAGGCTAACTGGAGTCCTGTAGCTCAGTGGTTAGAGCACTCGCCTCACAGGGGAGAGACCTGGGTTCGATTCCCGGCAGGGAGAAATGTTGGGCAAGTTTCTTTACTCCACTAGCCTCTGTTTACCTAGTGGTAAGTAGGTTGATTGGTGGATCACTTTTCCGGGGTAATAATTCTTAAAAAAATAATAAATTGTTCACTTCAATTCACGACTGTTTGTGAGACATTGCTGTGTGTAATTGCTGCCGTGTTTCGCCCACAAAATATATACAGTCAATTCACTTTACAGTATATTCTGTGAAGCGCTTTGAGATGTCTTGAAGACGTGATAAGGCGCTATATCAAATGCAAGGATTATTATTATAACACTCCAATAATGTTGGAGGTGCCGTCCTTCGGATGAGATGTTAAAACCGAGGTCCTGTCTGCCTGTCCAGTTTGATGTTAAAGATCCCATGCCATTATTTGAAAAGAGAAGAGAGTTTCTGCCAGTCTGCTGGTCAATAACTCTCCAGATGAAATTGGTCATTCACTTAATACTGTTTGTGGGATGTTACTGCTTGTAAACCGGCTGCTATGTTTACCTATAAATACATAGTCAGGCACGCCAATGAACATCCTGTGAGGTGCTTTGAGACATGAGAACAATGTGATATGGTACTATATCAAATGCAAGAATTATTATTATCTTGTGCAGATTGCCTTTTTTTGTCCCTTTTGAAGCTTCTTTCCTTCTGTTGAAGCTGCTTGATCATGCTGGGGTATATAACATGGCTAGAAGGTGCTATCTGTCTCCCACATACCATAGATAAGTGTGAACTCAAAGGGAGTGTTGATATGCTATTTGAACATGGGAAAATATCAATGGTGAACTTGGTCGTGTTCTCAGCCAACATACATACAGTGCATTTTCTCTCGTGGGTTTTATTGGATAAAGACAAGAGGAATGGGAACCGTGTCTAATCTTCCCCTCAGCACAAGGCTGCTGAAAACCCACTACTACCTCAGTTGTGATCAGCTATCAGAGCCCTTTCTGGTATGTTTCACACTGGGCGAAAGCTTTATAATGGTACTTTATAAAAGTTTGCCCTTCAATTCTGAGGACGGGCATTTTGTGTTCAGGAAACTTTCTTTGTTGAACACAACACTTGACATAAATATTGTATCACTCTGCATTAGCCTTACGTCATTCCATGTTGGATCCTATAAACTTCACATGAATCCTGTGTCACTCCACATGAATCTTGTATCGCTCCACATGCACTCTACATCACTCCACATGAACCCTGTGGCAGTCCAAAGAGTTTGCACTGAATAATTACCACTGAGTCTTTTTATCATAATCCACATTGACGGTCACATTTATGATATTACCTTGGCCATGTGTTATGCAGGCCCATAAAAACAATTAGCAAAGCCAAACTGACATTAAAAATGATCTCAGAGTAACTGAAAAAAGGCAGATGGATATTAAGTTAGGAAATGAAAAGGGGAGCTGTACAAATGTTGTAATGTAGTTTAGAAATGACTAAAGCAGTATATCCAGTTCTAATAGTGTATAATAATAATAATAATCCTTGCATTTGATGTAGTGCTTTTCACGTTGGCGGACGTCCCAAAGCGCTTCACAGAACACACTGTAAAGTGAATTGACTGTATATTTGTGGGCGAACGGGGCAGCCAATTGCGCACAGCAATGTCCCACAGACAGTCGTAGATTGAAAATGACCAATTTATTATTGTTTGGGGTTTTGAAGGGATTATTATTAGGCGTGTGGAGTAAGGAAACTTGCCCAAGGTTTCGCCCTGACCTGGAAACTGTATGCTCACAGTGCCAGTTACTGCGCTAATTATACCACAGCTAAGTCTGAAAAATTAGTCTATGCATTGAACTCAGGATGTCTGTCACTAATTAAATTAGACTTCAATTGGATAAATGGATAATAATTTTTGTATTTGATATAGTGCCTGTAATGTTAAAACATCTCAAAGTCCTTCATTGGCATTTGCTCCAAAGTGTAATAACTGTATCAATAGGTATATGCGACAGTGAATTTCCACACAGCATTGTCCTACAAAAATAAGGTGAACGATCAATTTATCTGAAGGATTGTTGAGCATAAATATCAAGTGATTTTTAATGCCACCTGAACAGGCACACAGACTCTTGATTTAAAGTCTCACCTGAAGGACAGCATCTCCGAAATGGAGCATTCTTCCCCCAGCACTGCACTGGAGTGAGAGTGAGACTGTGAGCTCATAACCTTATGTCCCAGAGAAGAGTGCTGTGTTCCATTATGTCACACTCCCGGATAAATAACACAGAAGTGAACGGGAAATGGTCAGTTGGTGAATGACTTTAAATATTGTCAAAAACTTTATCAATTATATTGCCAGGTCAGGGTGTGTGCAAAGCAGAATTTTCTCCAAAATGTGCCCGTCAATGTTGCCTACTATCTTGTTTGTATTTCTCCAAACATCCAACATGAAACCACCTCACTGAGCCCACATCACACAAAATGCTCATTTCATTGAAAGGAACTTCTACAATTATCTTTCACAGGCTTTTATCTGATTTTATTTATTATCTATAAAGGTGCATGTCACAAAACACACAGCAAATTAAATAAAATTTGAATTTTGAAATGCCACTGCTTTTTGAAGCTCAAAACATCCATTAAACATATAATATAAATATACTTTGAATGAACTGGCCCTGACTATGTTTTGAAAAAGAAAAACCTCCCACAGACATCAGAAGACTAAATTAATAGTTTAATGATAGGACGGAGACAGAAATCTTCCCCATCGAGCAACTGCTTGTTCTGTCAACTAAATGACTGCGGTATTGAGTTACACAGGCTATCACAGACTGAGCCTTCATTAAAAAAAATCAAACCACTTAACATAATTGTTAAAATCTACCGTACATTTCTATCAACAACCGTACAACTTGCCTCAAGCGTAACAAATTACTGTGGAATTTTTACATTGGTGTAAGAGTAATACAATACTATAATTACAGTCCTACCACCATAATAAATCAAACTCCAGAATATCACCAGAAGGATTTGTGTAGCCAAGAAAAGTAGAGCATCAATTTTCTCACCTTTCCTTAACTTCTGTTTTCAAATAAGAATTCAAGTAAACAGAAATCTGTGGCCTTATGTCTCACTTGCCAAGCAGTTGTGTTAGCGAGCCTGACTCCAGTAACATCTGTGTTGTTTAACTGCATGGCATGTGGTAATAGGGGCTTACATGGCTGGATGAAAGTTGCACGGAGAAAGTTGGCGAAAATTCAATGTGTGCTCTCTCAGTGGCTCGGCTGGTTAAAACGACTGCCTGGTGTGATACATGGCCGTTTAGGTCTGTAAGATCCCAGGCTCAAATCGTGGTCTGTGCTGAATTGATTCATCTCAGCAGGGACAGCAGCACCCCCTGGATTAGTGAGGAAAATATTAGTCAAGGTTCCTGCCTCAGGTCAATCTCCAGGACTCCAGTACATTGTAGGTGCGCATGTGTAGAGATTGGGCGTGTGGAGAGTTGGGTGTGCGAAGGGTTGGTTGTGCGCAGGGTTAGGTGTGAGCAGGTTTTGGTGTGAACAGAATTGGGTGTGAGCAGGGATTGTATCTGATGTTAAGGAGGTTGTTGACACTAATGCAGGAAGAATGGTCATTTAGACAAGGTACCCTAGGCGATCAGCAGAAAAAGAATGATTTAAATAGCCATCAATGCATGGAAATTTCCCTGTGTCTGGAATGGAATGCATACTCTCTCCCTCGAGCGACACATCCTATTTACTTAAATCCTTATTGGATACAGATTGGGGAGAGTCAAAGCTTGAGTTTGTGTGGGGATACTGCTGGAGTTTAACCAGCTAAAACCACATAGCTTCCCATTAAGAGCATTGTCTGGCAAGCATTCCACTGCTTGTCCGGTTGATGGGACAACAACAACAACTTGCGTTTATATAGTGCCCTTCATGGAGGGTAGCGTCCCAGAACACTTGACAGTGGCTGAGTCTGAGCCAGGAGGAGAGGGAGGGAGGCAGATAACCATAAGTATGATCACAAAGGAAGATCTTTAGGCTGGATTTGAAAGTGGGGGGAGGGCATGAAGGGATTTGAAAATGGAGGTGACTGTTATACCATAGAATTATACAGCATAGCAGGAGGCCATTTAGCCCATCGTGTCTGTGCCAGTTCTTTGAAAAGTGCTATCCAATTCAATCTCACTCCCCTGCTCTCTCCCCATAGCCCTGCAAACTTGTCCTCCCCAAATAATTATCTATTACCAGGGTGAGACGGACCTGGTTTTCAGGGGAACAAGGGAATTGAAAGTTGAGGAGAGCTGCATCTGGATCACTGCGGGTGGAATGCCAAAGGGAAAGAAGATCCGAACAAGAGAGGGCGTTTGTAGGGGCAATTGGAGGGGAAGCTTTTTCCATGGGTGGAAGAAGATGGTGGAGGGCTTGGAGGAGGGGAGGGTAATATGAGAGACGAGGGAGATGAGGAAGTGGTCTGAGATGGCCTTGTCTGTGATGATCAGATCAGAAATGTCTAGGCCATGGGAGATCACAAGGTTGAGAGTGTGGCCACAGTTGTGGATCGGGTAGTTTATGCGGAGAGTAAGCTTTAGGGTGTAGAGGATAGCAGTGAAGTCAGAGGAAATGGAGCAGGGGGAATTGAGATGAAGGTTGATAGCATCTATTATGAGCAGACGTTTTGTGCAGAGGGACAGGGATGAGAGGAGAGTGGAGATATCCGCTAGGAAGAGGCCAGAAGGTTTGGGGGGGTGGTCGACTGCAAGAATTCTGAAGAAGAGAGAGGAAGGATGGTAGAGGGTGAGGTGCTCAAAAGAGGGGAAACAGCCAAAGGAATAGTGGGATTGGGAGGTGAGTGCCACCTCGCTGCCGTGTTTGTTGGGGCAGGGGTGTGGTGAGAAGTGTAACCAGGTGGGGAGGCTTTTTGATGAGGGGGATGGGGTCAACAGGAGGAGAGCCAGGTGTCCGTGAGTCCAAAATTGTCTAATTGCTCGTCCAGGATGAGGTTGTGGATTGCAAGAGATTTATTTGAGAGGGAGCGGACATTTAGGAGGCCAATGCGAATGGGGGCTCAGGTGGGGGAGGGTTGGGGATGTTATAGATTGTGGGGGAGAAGAATTGTCAAGTGTGAGGGGTGAGAGTCGGGGAGGATGTGAGAAGGGGGCGTTTTCCTGTCAGAGGCGGGACTTGCAGAGTAGGTGGGGAATGGGGCAGTCGGGGTAGCTGAACTGGGACAACCATTGCTGAGTACTTCAGTGAGCCCGGCAGTGAATGCCCAGGCAGGGGGAGGCCGAGGTAGGTTCCAGGAGAGAGAGACGACAGGGAGGACAGGAGGAGACAATGACTGAGTTGGAGTAACGAAAGGTGGGGAGTAGGAGCGGGGGCATTTGGGGAGGGTGTGGCTTGGGTCAGGGGCAGCAGCCAAATGCTCACCGTGAGACTGGGAGCAGCGCAATCGGTAAGGCATCGTCAGCCCGCAGGCATGGCGGTTGCGGAAGTCTAGAGGAGACAGTGTACACTATCCTATCAGGACTTTGGCTTGAAGGGTTTACAGGGGCTTAGTAGGAAGAATTCTTATCCACAGTGATGTCTGACTCTCTGTGACGAGCCAGGCTGTCTGGTCTGTGATCAGTATTGTGTACCCGCCTGGCTCAGGAAATGGACTATAGAGACCACCAAAGCTGATTGACTCGATTCCTACATTCCGTTGCCAAACACATCAACTTGGAGTCAGCTCAGCCCCTAGGACGACTACACTTACCTACCCCGGCCTCCCTAAGGAGGGTAGTAACTAGTTGATCATTAATTAGGATGGATTTAAATAGATTGCACATGTATTCCAAAAAAAATCAGTAGAAAATTAGTTTCTTCTGCTTTCTCATGTATTTAAATAAAAATACACTTCGGCATATATTTGACACTGAATTTTTTATTGTATTTGTCCAAAGTGCTGTGAATAAATTCAATAATAATCTCACTTGTGTGTGCGTGTATGAGTGTGTGTGTGTGCGGAGGAAGGGGGTGGGGGTGAATGATGATCTCTTTTCCCTTTTCATCTCGATGAGGGAGTTAGTGATGAGGAGTGGAATAGTTCTCCACTGTGAACACTCAGCTTTGGCATCAGTTGTTCCTAGGTCAGCTGTAATTTAGGTTTGATATAGCTTTAAGCTCTCCCCACTTGATTCTAAAATTGCCTGAAGCAATTTACTGTGGCACTTTCACAGTTATGAAAGGGGAAAGACTTTTATCTGATCCATTGGGGATAGATTCAAACCCAGAGGTAAACTACAGTTCTTTACTCTTAATACACTGTCCAGTCATTCTGAAAGAAAAATCTCTAAGTTTTATAATTGATACAGATTTGTGGAAAAAATTTATTTTTAAGATTAATGGTTGCCCATGACCTGCAACTGAAGCTTCAATAGGCAGTTAACTGATCCTTGTTCCTTATTTACTTTATTGCATTGCTGCCAACAAGCCTTCTAATAAATAATAATCCTTACATTTGATACATGTCATCGAAATGACTCAAAATATTTTGAGTTATTTCTGCTGCTCAAATAATGGTGGCAGGTCAGGGGAATGGAGAGAGATGTGCCTGATTATTATGGTCCACACTTTGTGATTTCTCTACCATAACTTGACAAACAAATATTCTGCTGTTGGTTTGTGCATGTGTGAGGATTTTCACATCATCGCGATACTTATCTGATGGCGTCACCATCGTGGCATTGGTCTGCTTGTTCTGGCAACAATATTCTTCACTATGGAGTTGTGTCTCCTGCATGCAGAGGCAATGGGAGATCTGGTTCAAAATCAAGTCTTAGTAGATGCTGAACTAGGAAAACCATTGATTTTTATACCAGTTGCCTCTGGAGACAAACGAGCAGTGTAAAAGTGATACATGTGTTTATCAAAATGTAGGAGTCATGTTGCTCCTGGATATCAGAGATTCACGTACAAAATGTTTGCTGTCACCTGCAAGCTATATTTTCACTGAGCAGGAGCTTTTTCCTGTCTAGATATGTCTTAGGATTTCATGTTGGTGATCAAATGGATATGTGCATGCAATCAATTATCCCTTGCACTTGTGGGAAGCCTGCTGTCTGAAAGAACTTTAGCTGCTGTCAAGTTTTCTGCTGAATGTTCGAATTGAACCTATGTATCTGAGGTCAGGAAATCCCTTAAGACATTTCCGACTGTGGAGAACGTTGGAAAATTCTTATATTCAGCATTAATTTGGAAGCAGATAATTGTGGAAAACAGATTTTAAATTCAAAGTGAAAGAAGAAATTTCTAAGCTTCTACACAATCTTACATTTGAAGGGAATAGTCTGAAAGCTATGACCACGGAGGGATCTGGTGCCCAAGGGATCTGGTACTTTTTGAGTAGTAGTGATCTGCTCCTTCTACATTGTAGGCTTGGATTCTATGGTACCTAAACAAGTTCATTGGTGGTTCAGTGGTAAAATTATTGTCTGCCACTTGAGAACCTTGAGTTTGATTCCCAGCTGGTGCAAAGTATTTAGATTTGTGTGGAGTATAAACAGTGGCACAGACCAGTTGGGCCGAATGGCCTATTTCCATCCTAGACATTCTATATAACATCCATATGTAAACGTCCTGCATGCTCAAGCCTGTGTTCTGGTCACAAAACAGTATGAGGCAAAAATAGAAGTCGCTGGGAACACGCAGCAGGGCTGGCAGCATCTATGGAGAGAGGAAAATTAGTTAACGTTTCAGGTCGATAACCTTTTGTCAGAACAGGTTCTGATGAAAGGTTATTGACCTGAAATGTTAACTTATTTTCATTTAGCAGGAGCTTTTTCCTGTCTAGATATGTCTTAGGATTTTCCTCTCTCCGTAGATGCTGCTTGACCTACTGCTTGTTCCCAGCGACGTTTGGTTTTATTTTAGATTTACAGCATCTGCAGTATTTTGCCCTTTGAGACAAAACTAGTGTCATCTTAGATTATGAGCTCAATGTCCTGATGTGGGGTTTGAATTTTTTGACTTGGAGACAACAGTGCTACTAACTGAGCCAGGCTTGTGCTACCTCAAGGTGGTAGGTATTCTGGAAGGTTGGGATCAAATGGGCTGAAAGCTCTTCTTCATCCAAACCTCGTGATCTTGTGTTGTATTGATCCATCTTTCCCGATACTGATTGACCAACTCTGGGTGCCTATCATTTTCTGCTTTTGTTTCATATTTCTGAGATTCACACTTTTTCTTTCCTTTTTAACTCTCCTGTGTGCGCTGCTGTCATCTTGAATTAAAGTCAAAAGATTTATGAAGATCTTATGGAAATTGAAGGCTGTGTATCTGTTTAAAAGAATTACAATACTGGAACCCAGAGATTAGATAAGCTAGCCTTGCATCTCAGCAAATCGATAAACTAGCAGGGCAGCCTGCAGAAAGGTGTTGACTTATTTAGTTAAAGGCATTTCTTCTCTTTGGAGGGATTTGGTTGAGCCAGAAGGCTTCTGAAAGTGGACCTCAGGTGGTCAGAATGCACCTGAGTACATCACCCCAGAAATAAATATAATGAAAGTGAGTTGCTGTTGACCCATTAATAAAGCTGACAGCTTTAAGGGCTACCCATAACTCAGTTGGTAAACTGAGCCTTACTTCAGCCATTGACTTGTGTCAAGCTGAGCCGTACAATCTGGGAAGATTTGATCTCAGGGAAGATTTGCGCTGGGTTAGATGATCTCAGACAGGGAAGCAGTTGGGATGCTACAATTAGCTTCAGAGCCCCTATCATTGTCCACTTCATCCTATGTGAACCGTCTAATTGCCTCACACTCCTAGCAGCCACACAAATGGTTGTTAACTTAGCTACTGCTGCAATTCTGACATAACATCCGCTTGAACTGGAGTACAATTTAAAAACGTAGCATATGATGTTAGACTGGTGATATTACATCTAACAAAAATGCAGTCGGAATTCAATATTTCTTCCTGTCATGGGGGGGAGGGAGAAATAATCCTAAAGCCAGTCAGAATTATTGACTGCTTTTGATATGATAATTTCATCTGCTATAACATTACATGCCGCGTAATTAAAAAGGGCTCTGTTGGAATAAGGAACTGAGCCACGTCGATCTCGAAGGTCCCATCTTTGATCCCTGGTCTGTGGTGACTGAGCTGATCACAGCTGGGGCAGGAGTAAGTGGGCTATGGTTCCTCTGGACTAAAGAGGGAAATAGATAAGCTGGATGTGGATAGCTCAACCCTAGAAATGAAAAGTTCAAAACAAGGGAACGTGCAGGTGAAATGCTCTATGTGATGATTATCACAGGTGATAATGATCATTCTGTCATCGGAATTTCAGCTCCTTGTTATGTCCCAGTGAATAACTGGTCGAGCGTTAATCTCCCCCCCACTTGCTTGAAACCTTAAGAAAATTATTGAACCTAAAGCAGTTTAGGTGGCAATTGATCCTGCTATCATACCTTGATTCACAAGATACCATCTTAACTCAACCTTTAACGTACAAATGAATGTATTTTGCCAGTGATGAGCTCTACACTTTAACTCAATGTAACTGCCACGATGGCACAAACCATTCAATGTGGGCATCATCAGACAGGAATTACACAGAGTGCAAACACTGGGAGAATTCAGGCAGGAATTAAAGAGAATGGCATAATAATAATAATGATAATAATCTGTATCTTTGTTAAGACATCTTTAATGTTAGGAGGATGTCTCAAAACACTTTATAAGATATACTGTGAAGTGTAGTGACTGTGTGTCTTGTGGGCAAAAATGGCAGCCAATTTGTATAAAGCAATATCCTAAAACATCCGGGAAGTGAGTGACCAATTTTATTCAGGGATTGTTAGCCAGGAAAGAGGGAAAAATTAAAACCACATCAAACAGCTACCACAAAACAAAGACCAAGTAAAAAGTAACCAATAATTGAGATTAACATTTAAATGCTTGTAATCCCATTTCTGTGTCAGGTAATGCTGAGGAACTGCTGAAGCTTTGTGTCACTTTGCAATGATGATACCTTAATGCTATTGCTATCTGGTAATAATTTTCCATTCTTCTTTATAATGTTTTGTGGAAATTAATCACAAAGTACAAGGAACAACCACAATAAAAAACATGGACTATTTGTTTGCATGCATTTCAACCCAGTTCTTACTTAATAGGTTGTTACTTAATACGAGTACACACTCAGTCATACACATGCAGACAAACAGAGTTGATGTAGGAATGACCTCTCTGAGGTATGATGAAAAGTTTGGTTTAAGTTTCATTGCACAGCGACTGTGGTAGCAATCAACACAATAACAGAAGGCCTCTCCTAGGCATATCTTTTCTGGCACAGGAGAAATGATGTTCATCTCCATCACATATATTAGTGTGGAATTTCTTGCTCACCGACCAATGAGTCTTGGAGTGAATAGTGGATGTGGTTAGGGAAGGTCAATGTCTTGCATGCAATGCTTTTTCCAATTAGTTTATTAGAAAAATCCACAGACAAACAAGGGATTAGAGCAAAGGTTTGAACACGAGTGTGAAGATCTTGAAGTCGATCCATTCGGTGATGGGGAGCCAGTGGAGTCTGGCCAGAAATAGTAAGATGTAGGTATGGAGTTTGGATCCGGATCAGTATGCGGGCGGCAGAGTTCTAAATGAGTTGGATCTTTTGAATAGTGGAGCTGGGGAGACTGGTGAGGAGTGCGTTTGAGTAATCCAGGCCGGTGGTGACAAACGCATGCACGAGGGTTTCGGTTGGGTTTCGGGTAAGGTACGGTCAAAGAAATGCAATGTGGTGAAGGTGGAAGAAGGTAGTCTTGGTCAGGGACCAGATGTGGGGGAGGAAGGAGTATGGCTTCCATTTTGTCGACATTCAGCTGCGGGAAGTTTGCAATCATCCAGGCCCTGATGTCTGCCAAACAAGTTGATGGAACATCGGTGGACATGGAGTTGGTACTGGAGGAAGCAAAATAGATTTGTGTGTCATCCGCAGACATGTGGAAGTTTACCCCGTGTCCCCAGAGCGGGTCGAGGCACCAGGTGGTGAACTTCATGGAGCTGATTGTGGTTGAGAGGGAGGAGGGAGGAATGGGCGCAAAGAGTGTAAGAAGGGAGGAGTGGCAGGAGCTGTGGCAGAGGGAGAAGGTGGTATGGATAATCTGACTGGGGTGGAAGGTGACATGAGGGGGGAGACATTCATTCATAGTTCAGTACATTTACTTGCGAGGTATAAAATGTGTACCTTCTCTACCTGAACAGAACATACAATGTTTTTGCATGTCAAATGCGCATCAAACACTGTGTCCTTTTTTTCTTAACAAGATGTCCCTCACACGCTTGGCAATGGAATGTCGGAGTCAAGAAAACCCTCTTGGCGGACTTGATATGGTTCCTGAGCCAGGTCTGCAGTATTCCAGGACACTGCTCATGACAGCACAGCCACCCTGGCTCATCAGCAGCACTCGGAGGGGCAGACTTCCTGTCTCTGGAGGCCTTATATCTGGGAGTGGAGAGTATTGTTTTCCGAAGTAAACACACTGAGGTGTGAATCTGCTGATGATCTGTGGACATTGTCTGAAAGATAATGGCCAAGTTCATTCACACCTGAAATTGAATGTGTCCTTTGAAGCGTCCCTGAAACTTGAATGAATCATTTGTTAAATTCAAAGAATTTGCCTAGTGTAGGCAGACCTCAAAGTGGTTTATCTCAAGAGGTGAAAGGGGAGAACCAGAGAACAAGTGAAAAGGTCAGAACAACATTGAGAGAGCGAGAGAGAGAGAACCTACCTGATTTGCTTGTTTGGTTTCTGTACTTTGAAGGAAAAGCACTGTACTAAGCAAAACAATTTATCGCTGAAACCTTCAATTTTTTCTATTGTATTCCATTGTTTTTACTTCCTACTTTTATAGTGCATAATGTAAAATATTAATTTAGCATTTTAAACAAATAATTTTTTTTTATGAATTGATTTGAGCATATTTCCAGGCAGTCTTATCTCTGCCACTTTCAGTAACTGGGCTGCTCTGTCTGATGTCGGTCAATCTTTTGGATCCTCAAGTTCTAAATGCCACTGTGAAGAAACTATTTTGCCTTGTGCCAGTCACAGTAATTCATAAGATCAATTAGATAGAGTTCAGTTTCTATTTATGGACATGCATTTTAAATAAACTGTGCATGATGCCCTCAGTACAGGTAATTTAAAAAAATTCTACATTATAATCCTGCATTACCTTCCAATCCCCAAATACCTCTGCATCATCATGGTGAATGTTAATGATTCCTGATAGTCATATCAATCAAAGTGTATTCATATTTACTGGGATACAAATGGAAGATTTATGACTGATCATTAGTCTAATAGCATAAGTATGAAACCTTACATGAAATGTGACTTGCAGCATTACAAAGTGGTAAAAATGTCAGGCTGGATTACTTCAGTCAGCGTACCCATTAATTAGTGATTTAATTTGTGTTTAGTCATTGTGCACTAATCTATTATGGCTGTGTTTAATTCAAATGAATGCGGAAAATGGCTTGCAATTATGTTAAAACAAGCAGTGCTGATAAACGATCTATCCAGTAGTGCCAGAAATAGGATATGTATTCTTAGTGTTTAACCCTAAACCACACCTTTTGATTATGAAATTGTAGAATTCAGGTTAAAACAACTTAAATCCTTCAATTGACAGAATTTATTGTCATGCCTAAGTGGAAAGCTTGCCTTTCTCCCACCTGTTCCACAAAATCACCAATCCCACTTTTTAAATCGTTTTTTGCATTCAGATTTGAATTTGTTCGTCTAACTCAGCAGTGCTTCTGAGCTTCACAATGAACATCCCCACCACACCCCAGGATTAACATAATGATAGGAACTGAAGATTACTCTGTTCTGTTTCTGCTCCCAATCACAACAATAGCAGGAAATCACAGGGATCATTGTTTGAGTACAGATAAAAGTAAGACCAGTTTAACTCAATTGGTATCCTGTGAATTGCTGGCTCCAAACTCGAAACAATAATTCGGGGCCAACTAAGTGTCAACAACAACAACAACAATATTACATTTGTTTAGCGCATTTCACGTTGGGAGGACGTCCCAAGGCGCTGGACAGACAGAGTTTTGGACCCGAGTTTGGGGTCGGGATCAGGAAGGGTGGAGGGCAGGGGGGAAGCAGGAAGATTGAAAGTACTGGTTGAAGAGGAGGATCATGAGATGGGTCTTGAAGGAAGCAAGGCAGGGGGCGAGGTGGAGAGACTGCGAGATGGAATTCCAGAGGATGGGAACAGAGTGGCAGAAGGTCCGCCCACCAATACTGGGGTGAACGAGTCAATATGGGGAAGAATGTTTTCAAATCAGCCTTTATGCCAAAGTTAAGGGGTATTTAGTTCTACAGACATTCTTTAGGAATGGATGAAATTATGCAATGTTAGCACATCAAATCTCTAACGAAATACAAAATCATTCACTCCAAAATATTAGAGGTACACAGGTACATTCATGAGGCTTCAGGGTATAAGAAAAAGTAGTTTTGTATTTCTGGTAGGGAAGTAGGGCCTCAGTATATATTATATTCTTACATTTCATATAGTGCCTTTCACATTGGGAGGATGTCTGATATCGATTTATCACAGGATTTATTATGAAGTGTAGTGACTGTGTATTTTATAGACGAGCACAGCAGCCAATTTGGACACAGCAACAGACTTATTTAAAAAGCAATTTGATGCTCTGATGGAGGAATATTCTGGATGGATGATATCAGATGGGCCAAAGAGCCTTGAGATTTTGCCGTGTCCCACAAACAGCCATGAAATAGATGGCCAATTTTGTCCTGGGGTTTGATGGCCAGAGCACCATGAGAAACGGCCTTCTGCACGTATAATAATAATAATAATCCTTGCATTTGATATAGCACTTTATCACGTCACTGATACATCTCAATGCGCTTCACAGGATGTACTGTAAAGTGAATTGATTGTATATATTATGGGTGAAATGTGGCAGCTAATTGTGCACAGCAATGTCCCACAAATACAACAACAACAACAAGATTCCATTTATAAAGCGCCTTTCACGTCAGGAGGACGTCCCAAGGCGCTGCACAGTTGGGTCATGACCCGAGCAGGGGGGAAATGGTCAGGGTGAGGGGAGGGAAGGGAGGGAGCGAGGAGGGGGGAAATGGTCAGGGTGAGGGGAGGGAATGGAGGGAGCGAGGAGTGGGAAGAGAGTCGAGAGGGGAGCTGAAGGCACGGTCAAAGAGAAAGGTTTTGAGACCGGCCTTGAAGGAGGAAAGGGAGGAAGCAAGGCGAAGGTACTGGGGGATGGAGTTCCAGAGCCTGGGGGCTGAAATAGTCATGGATTGAGTGACCAAACTATTTTTATTTTTTAAAAGGAATAATTACCTTTTAAGGCGATCCACCAATCAACTAACAACCGTGTTCCTACTTATTGCTAGGTAAACAGAGGCGTGTGAGATAAGGAAATTTGCCTACGGTTTTGGCTTGCCCAGGAATTGAATCCGGGTCCTCTCGCTTGCAAGGCGAGTGCTCTAACCACTAAGCTGAGGGACTCCGACTTTCTGACTCAGATGCAGGAGTGATACCAACTGAGACAGTTTGTCACAAAGTCAATCCCAAATACTATCCATCCCCAAAAGTATACTGCAAGTATTAATAAGTATCAGATTTGACTATCAATCCACTCTTGGCATTCATATTAACCAATTTCTAGAAATCAGACTGAACTGCAGAACCTATATTGATAGTTATACTGTTCCATATTTTAACTATACTTGGTTTGAGTGGTACTTCCCACATCCTGAGCTAGATAATTATTGGTTAAATGGGGTACATAATAAACTCTTATTGATCTCAGTTGATAAATTAATATTTGAATAGTTCAAGCAGATTCAATTCTGTTTCGAGCTATATTGAGACTAATGGAAAACCCATTTCTATCCTCTTTGCTAAACAACAAAACAATTTACTTGAGAGAAAAGTGTGGATTTGCAGTTACAGTAAATTGCATTTTTTGCTGTTATCCGCTCCCTTCTCCTTAGTGTAACAATAATAAATTGAACAATGCATTACCACATTACTGTTAATAGAAAAGACTGGAAAAAAAGCCACAGTAGTCGTCAGTGAGATACAATGGACCATTAAAATTCCAATCAATTGGAATTAGGTTTTGTTCCAAATGAAATGATTTATTGTTTCCCATTACCTCAATTCTTATTTATAAACCCCTCGCTTGACACAGATTTATTAATGGCAAAGACTTGTGTGGAAATATGAAAGATTTATAGCTGCTGCAGTATACACCATTTGTACACAAAGCACACAGCCTTCCTGCCAGTCCCCTCTCCTATCTGCTGTGTGGCAGTACACTTTTAGTAATCGGGAACTGATGTTAGGGATTAAAGGAAACAAGATGTCACTAAAGCTGGGCAAAAAAAATAGGTTTATATATAAATACAACGGTTGTTTAATCTGTTTCTAGGCCTCCTCCTCTTCCCCTCCCCTCTCCCAATTCCAAAAAGGTGCTTTGTGTCAGACGTTATCGAATTACACTTTAATTTTCATCTGGAAGCGAGGGATCATAAAGGAGTATTAGAATGCACTCAGCACGGATTAGCTGAGGGATGTCTGCGGCCAAAGGCTGACTGTACAAATCCTGTGCTTGAGAAGGGAATAAACACATCTATGCTTCATCCCATCATCCTTCCTGCTTTTAGTTCTTCCTCATCCATTTCTAAAGGGCTGTCAGGCCTTTCGCACTTCATACAAAAGCTTTTAATAACTGCTACAATGAAGCTCTGTAATACTCTCCCAGACAAGATCTCCTTCCATCAACTTTTCCTTGCCAAAATTGAATACGATTTTTTTCAAAGAGATGTCCATAACATAAAGGCTGTGTTGTTGGAGAATCCTTATTTAGTGTATTACCGTGCGAATGTTGTACTGCACATGGAACCTTGCTTATAAAATGAGAAAAGAGCAAAGAAGTAACTTCAACCAATAGTCCAGAAAAGCAAAGGTTTCTTTGTGAGATAGCCTGCTGATAACCAACAGCTCCTCTCAGCACGATGAACAAGTGTATAATGGCTTTAGCAGTTCTAAACTGTATTATGCAGATTATTGATTTAAGGTCATCCCATGAGATTAGACTGTAGGGGTTTGTCAAATTAAAAGGAAAATCTAAGCACTTGCTACAAAAAGTAATACGGCATTACCACAGTTGCAGTGAAGGTTTTAGATTTACATTACAGTAAATATCCACGTGTGCTTTATTGCTGTGTTTTACTGATTCTCCCCCTGAGATCTGGAAGAACAATGTTTTCCAGTTACTATATCCCATGCAGTTAAAACCCACTAACTACTTCTGTGTTTCACCTTCATCTGTTAACTGACAGTAATGGCCAGTCACATTTAAGAGATAACTCCTGTTTGTCAGGAGTCTATAATAAGGCAATAAACTGCTCCTTGCACTGATTAAATGCAGAGGTCACAGATGTGAGTTACGACTTTAACCCAAGTGAAGGAGCTAAAAACTGCTGAAATAATAAAGTCTGTTCCTGTTAGATGGGGTCTCAGTAACAAAAAAAGTCACTTTTTTTTAAAAAAAGCTATTTTTGGCATACTTTTTTGCAAATGAAAGTTATAAAATCAAAACCAAATTCCTGAGAAAGTCACTTTGATATCAGGAACACTTCTTCAATTGATATCTGAGAACATCTCTGCTGATCAGCGTTCCACAGATTAGCTACTGCTAAAGATTTTGAGTCTATTTACCTATGTGTGCCATCCAATAACAGTTAGCCCTATTACCCTCCACCTGCTCTGTCAATGGCATGTGATTATGTAATTCAACAATATACACAAATGTAACTGCAAATCTAGATCCTAGTGGAAATTCTCTCTCCAGCTTTTGACTTATAAGCCAAAGTTTTCTTTTAAGCAACTGAATTTAGAAATGTACCCTAGTTTTAATTATCACACTGTTAATGCTATCCACAATAGGACTATATGCTCGATATAAATGGTTTGATATATGCTTGACACCTTTCTTCCAGTCATAAGGAAAGATCTGTTTTCTAATCAACTTTGTTTTCTCATGCAAATTAACTCTTTAGAGCAGAATTCATTAATGGACTTCTTCCCAGAATGGCAATTCAATCTCCGATGTTTGTAAAGATATAACTTATGTTTTTTCAATTGTTAATAACTTTTCATTCCCTCAGTGAGGGCAGGTACAATCGTAACATGCTAAAGGAATGCCAAGGACACAAAAAGACATGAGACGGTTTAACTCTCAACCAGTTGTTGCTGACTATGTGGTGAAAAATGCAGTAATGTCAAGTGATGATTGTCACATCATGAGACATTGCACTCCTGCAGATGTCTGGAGATGATATTTCACTTCTGGAGTTGTTCCCTCATCTTGTTCAAAATCTGTTTCGAGACCTACCTCTTTGACCCTGTTTTTGATCATCATTCCCCTACCCACCCATTCAGCACCCACCCCCACCTCAGGATCCCAGCCAGCACTGTTAAGCACCTTGGGACATGCTCACTATGTGAAAGATGCTGTATAAATGTAAATTTGCATTGTATTTTATGTCTCTGTTGATGGTTGTTACAGGGGTAACGCCTTCTCTCCAACTTTGTTCAAATGGGTGGGCCAACAAGCCGGTTGCTGCAGTCAGCTTACGGCACCCAATGCTGTAGTTAAGCCATTATAATCTGAATTTGCACTGAAATGCTTGGATCCATATGGCAGCAGGTCCAAAGCCACCACCAGCCACTCCAATGGCTCATTTGCTGGGTTTGGGTGAAAGAAACTCATTTGAACAGTCATGGGAGGGGACGGATTCAGGAGTTGGTGGAGGGGAAAGGTCATCTGCAGGAGTCATCGACTTGGGAAATCTCTGGAGCGGAATGTCCCACAATAATATTATCTCATTACATCACACAAAGTTGGAGCGCTTGGACTAAACCAGATAGAGTTCACTAACATTTGGTGCCAGTACTGCTCATACTTGGGAACAATGACAATCTTGATACCCTGTTTATTTTATCCAAATGATGTATATGTGGTACAAAGGGAACAGCAAAGGCAGAGACTGGCCTGAAACATGAGCAGCTTTGACCTTACTACTTCATTCATAATAAATCAAAGTATTGAAAGTACTGAATGGCACCAAAGCACAAATACAATTGTGTTGGACAAGTAAATATTTAATGATGTGAACAGTTAAATCACCCACTTAGCCCAACCACTCCCCTTTCCTTTGCTTCCTCTAGTACAAAGCCTGATTGTGTGTATGTAATAGAATTTGCACCTTATACAGATCCAATACCAAGCTTTGACCTCTACCAACTAGGGCTTGTTTATTTTTTAATGCATGGTAGCGTCTCCTCTTGAACGCAGGAGCAACAAACTGGGCTTATCTCTCCACCCTGAGAATTAGCTTTAAAGTAGAAACTAATAGGTAAATAATAGATCTATTAATGAGCTCGCTAGCTTTCATTTTTGTGTTAATGCGCTCATGGAGCCTACCCTGTGTGAGGGGTGCTATATAAATGCTAGTTGTTGTTATCTAATGCATGGGGCTGCCAATGGAGCTGTGGGGTTCAGAATTTGAAGCAGCTATGGAAGAACAGCAAGGCATCAAAAAAAACTTTCCAGTGGCAGAACAGCAGGCACTGGTAGTAAATAAGGAGGGACTGTTCGGGGGCAGACTCGCAGTATTGCAAGCCAGAGAAAGGCTTTATGTAAGACCAAGTGCTCAGTCAAGGAAATCTAATACAATCGAGTCGCCCAAATTCTTCAGACTTTTTTTTTGTCCTTACTCCATCTCAGTACATAAAATTTAGCAGTTGGATCATGCATCATGCCTTCATCAGTCTCTCTGTTTCTTACTTTCTCTTTCTCCTGTTAGTGTAAGCAGAGAGCTGGCATGTCATCAGAGATCCATTTTGATCATGATCACTGGGGCGAGGTGCACCAATTGATGATAGTGCGGGTACATTAGGCTGGCGCTGCATGTGGGTGAAGCGAGTTCTGTATAACAGGTAATTTACAGAATAAAGGAAATTCAGAGCATTAGAATTTATTGCAGGCGTTCTTTCATTTTAAGTTTTAACCAACTGAGCTGAAGTGTTTTTTTTTACAAAGGGGAAGAATGGACATTCTCCCAGGATCTTCTCTATCTATTCACTCTTTGTGAACACTCTTTGTGAACAGGCCAGGCCAACATCAACAACAAATTACATTTCATGTCAGGAGGACATCCCAAGGTACTGGACAGTCAGGAATTTAGACCCGAGCTAGGCGTTGGGATCAGGGGAGCGGTAAGGGAAGGGGCAAGAGGTGACTGAGAGCACAGTCGAAGAGGAGGGTCTTGAGATGGGGGTTGAAGGCCAGGCGGATATATAATTAGAGTATTGGATTGTTGAGAGCAGAGAATAAAGGAGTTACTTAATACACCAGTGTTGTATTAAGGCTAGGCCAGGTGTAAATAACTATTAAGAAAGAGCAAGTGAAATAGAAACATGAAGTAGAAAAGGATCTTGGGAAGGCCAGGCCAAGTTGTCACTGAAGATCCCATGATACTTATTCGAAAGTGATGAGAGTTTCTTCCTATGTCCTGGCCAATAATTGTGCAAATGTAATTGATAATTAATTTCAGGGTTGTTGTGGAACTTTGCAAATTGGCTGCCATGTTTGCCTACAAAATACACAGTCGCTACATTCTACGATAAATCCTTTAAAGTGCTTTGAGACATTTGAGTCATTTTGATCACATGATAAGGTGCTATATCATAAGCAAGGATTATTATTATTGCAAAATGTATTTCAATGTCTTTGAGATGGTATATCAATGTATTAATGCGATCTATTGTTTCAAATACTGACATTGCTATTGATGCTGATTCCCTGTAATTACTGGTCCTATTCAGTGAAGTGCTTAGTTAGTTCCTGACTCTATGAGTCTCCTTTCTGTGAACCATGACAAGTAGCAGCAGAGGACAATCAAAGAGAAATGAAATGAGATGTGAAGTGTTTGCCCCTGGACAGGAGCCTGAGTACCCACAAGTTAGGTGACTCAGGCTACTTTTCAAATGCTCTCCAGTCACTTGAGATGATTGCCTTGCTCAGACAATAATATGTCCTTGTTACCATGGAGACTAATGTGCCGAACACCTATAATCCTCATAAGACATTAGTCTGGATGAAAAATGATTACTGTATTTTCACATTGCATTTGATGCTGTCACAGATCAAGACTAGTCACATTAGCAAACTTTTCTTCAAAGAGACAATTTGTTTTTTCACAGAAGTTCTGGGTATCCAGCCATAATAATAATAATAATCCTTGCATTTGATATAGCGCTTTTTACGTCGGGAGGACGTCCCAAAGTGCTTCACAGAATATACTGTAAAGTGAATTGACTGTATATTTGTGGGCGAACGCGGCAGCCAATTGCGCACAGCAGTGTCCCACAAACAGTCATGGATTGAAAATGACCAATTTATTATTGTTTTTTTTGTTTTGGAGGGATTATTATTAGACGTGTGGAGTAAGGAAACTTGCCCAAGGTTTCGCCCTCTGCCTGGAATTGAACTCAGGTCTCTCACTTGCAAAGCGAGTGCTCTAACCACTGAGCTACAGGACTCCACACACCAGATGAGACTTCACTAAATATTAAGCAGACTAAGTATTTTTCCATATTGGTGACCGATTTACCCCTGCTTCTTGCTTATTTTCAACCAATGTTAGGAAGATTCATTGGGACTAATAACCAATTTTAAAAGCTTAGTGAGATGTGAGAGATACCATTTTTCACAAAGACTCATCTGACTGACCAAATAATGTTCTATTTCAAAGACATTGAGTTAACATCATATATACTATATCTATATATGATATTATGTACCTATATTACCTATTGTCTATGTGTGAGTCCATACCATTTTTCTGATCTAGAAAGTTTTACTTTGATGGAAACAGAAAGCAGTATTTTCGCCTTTAAAATGCAGAGTTATTACATTTTACACTATAAAGCATTTTGGGATATGCTACTGATATGAAAAGGCGTTATATCAAATTCAAGGATTATTATCATAAAAGGGAGAGGGAATTCCTCTTAGTATTAACAACATTGATTTTGGAAAAATATCAGCCAAGGTTCCTGTTCCTGATCACTGTCCAGAGACCCCAACTGAGACGTGCAGACGTTTCATGTCAGGAGAGGGCAAGGTCATAGAGTGATCAAATGAGACCCTAACACTCACTATCAAATCTCACAAAACTGAGATATCTGCCGTGCCTGTTGTCCACAGAGACTGAAGCGGAGAGAAAAAAAAACTAATTGCCTTGAGGAGAGGATGAGGAGGGGAGAAAATTGGAAGAGAAAATGCAGAGTTACTACACTTTACACTATAAAGCATTTTGGGATGCTACTGATGTGAAAAGCCGTGATATCAAATTCAAGGATTATTATTATAAAAGGCATTATATCAAATTCAAGGATTATTATTGCCAAAAGAATTGGCAAGATATAAAAAGTGTTACTGACAAGCTAGTGGGACTGTCCGAACTTTAACATTTAAAGGTTCCCGTCACACTGGCTGCAGTTACACTAGAGCTGGTGTTAGTCTGAAGCAATGCCAGATTGTCTTAAGCCAAATTGATGTTGTAAATCCACAGTTATACCCCAGGCTTTGCTT
The DNA here is from genome assembly GCF_018977255.1 of Callorhinchus milii. Taxonomy (NCBI): domain Eukaryota; kingdom Metazoa; phylum Chordata; class Chondrichthyes; order Chimaeriformes; family Callorhinchidae; genus Callorhinchus; species Callorhinchus milii. The sequence continues at coordinate 95,791,773 of NW_024704742.1, forward strand.
TAATTCAATGAATTTTTCATGTTGAAATGCCACAAAGCATGAAGTGTAACTGTACTAGGAAACATTTCAATCCATATTATTTGTTTTAAACATTTCAAGTGAATGAGTAGCGTGTGGCTGATAGATCAAGCCTTGGGCTACTTGAATGCTAAAAGCTTGACTTTCCATTCCTAATAGTCTTTTTAATAGGAATATAGTGGCAGGGGTTTGCCAGACTCAGGGTGATCCCATTATAACATCATGTTTTATGTCTGTAAAATTAGATCACGCATCAATAATAATAATAATAATAATCATTGCATTTGGTATGGTCCCTTTCATGTCGGAAGAACATCCTGAAGTGCTTCACAAGATTTACTGTGCATTTGTAGGCAATGCAGCAGTCTATTTGCTCACAGGGATGTCCCACAAGCAGCCATAAAATCATAGAATCATAGAATTATACAGCACAGAAGGAGGCCGTTCGGCCCATCGTGTCTGTGCCGGCTCTTTGAAAAGAGCTATCCAATTCAATCTCACTCCCCCGCTCTCTTCCCATAGCCCTGCAAACTTGTCCTCCCCAAATAAGTAGGATTGTACCATCTAGCTTATATTGCCTCTCCTCATTCTTCCTACCAAAATGCATTACTTCGCACTTCTCCACATTAGACTTCACCTGCCACGTATCTACCCGTTTTATCAGTCTGACTATATCCTCTTGCAGTCTGTTACTATCCTCCTCACTGTTTGCTACTTTTCCTAGCTTCATATCATCTGCAAATTTGGAAATTGTACAGCCTATACCCAAGTCTAGGTCATTTATATGGATCAAAAGAGCAGTGGTTCCAATACCGACCCTTGGGGAACACCACTGCACACTTCCCTCCAGTCAGAAAAACAAGCGTTCACCACCACTCTCTGCTTTCTGGCTCCCAGCCAGTTCTGTATCCATGCTGCCCCTGTCCCTTTAATACAATGAGCTTCTATTTTGCTTACAAGTCTCTTATGTAGCACCTTATCGAAAGGATTTTGAAAATCCATATAAACTACATCAACTGCACTACCTTCATCCACCCTCTGCATTACTTCATATATATATATAAATGACTAATTTTATTTGTGAGATCATTGGCAGTGACACTGGGAGACACTCCTTTCTTTATTGTAATAAAAATGAAAAAATGGCCGGGTTGTCCCTTTTTGGGAGTCGTCAGGTAACTGTCATTTCTGGTTCGTGGCATGGAGGAATTCAACTAGTCAACCCACCACACTCTCAGGTGGAGCTCATGAAAGAGTGGAGACTGATTCACCAGGTTCCTGCACACTCAGGAAGCCTTTCCTCGATACTCCTTAATACTGGCCAGCATCATGTCCCCCACCTGATCCACCTCACTATTGGAGGGTGAGCTTTAATCCATCTTGCTCCAGTTCTGCAATGCTCCTAGGAACTCCATCCCAGTGTCCCTCCGACTCACCACCAAACCCACCATAAGACATACAAATAGGGCCTCGGTTTAATATCTTATCCAAAGGATGGCATCTTTGACAATACAGCACACCTCCAGCACTGTATTGGAGTGTCAGCCTAAACTATGAGCTCAACGTCCTGGTGTGAGATGTGGGTTCTGAATGCACAACCTTTTAACTCAGAGATTGCTGCCAACTGAGACCAACTGATTCAGTGCACAATTTCCTCCTCTTGGCACCCACATTCCTTCTCCATTTAGAAAAGCCGTAAGCAGTCTCTTAGGCCTCAGGCTTTCTTCCTGATCCACCATTGATAATGCTTCTTTGCAGCTACTGTAGCTGTTTCGCAAACAGGAAAGGCTAAAATGCCAGATTTTCTCCACCTTCTCTCCCTGATGAAGCTAAGCCCACGGGTGAACAGCTGAACTGCGCCTGACCAAGTTGCACGCACTGGAGTGACAAGTATTGCTGTAACTCAAACGGTAATCTCATTGAGAATAAAGCAAATAAACACTTGAGTTACTGGGCCACCCAGCTTGGAAGGGGATACAAATAAATTGGTAAATTAATATATTACTAGAAGGATGTCTGAACCATATTAAGTTTGCTCAACACAGAAGTTAGATGTTTGAAAACTGAAGGAAACGTCCTGCGGCCATTTGCTACATTATATTTACTTCAAAAGGACCATTGTAATACATATCAAAAACGGCTTAAAGCTGTGCAGGTCCTGTCAGATGTAACAGATATGATAAATTATTAGTCTTTTCCTACTTTGCAATCCAGACAGTGCTCTGCTGGTGACATTTAGACTTTTGATGTTTTGTATGCTTGCAAAAAAAAATCCAAGAAAAAGCCTTTGTTTTTTTTGAAAGGTTAATGCTGCCTGTCTCGCTCACTGTACGTGTCCTTCTCCTAGTTTCAGTTTGCACACAGGCTCAGGGTCCTCCACACACAAGTGGATGGCTGTACCTACACCGAAGACAAATACTATTGATCCGCTCAGTGCTTTAGCAGATTTCCTTTGATTAGGACATATTGTACAAACTTTATCAGTTTTCCAAATGCAAGGAATGCTGTGGAAAATACAAAAGATAACACAATGAAAACATTGAATTCTATTGTTTTGAGGAGGTGTGAGAGAGAGATTTCTGAGCTGTGGTTCTTTTGCTGATGGTCTAAACCTACCAACATCTGGTGTTTTTGCACATAGACAGCTGGTGTAGATAGTGGTGCTACTTTCTGATGTGGGTTTAAATGGTGGTGCTGATCTCCTGAGTACAATTGCTTAGACCTACACATCCAAGCAAATTAAAAATCTTGCTGGTTTGCTTCGTTTTTGAATAAGCAGGAGTGTAAAGTCAGTGGTTTTACATTTAATACTTGAATAGAAGCTGATTATTGCTTTGTAATTATTGACCTTGATATCACACTTGCCTACCTGGTATCAAGTGCGTGAAATAGCTTCAAAAATAACAATAATAATCCTTGCATTTGACGTAGCACCTTATCACACTGTCAATACATCTCAAAGTTTTAAAGGATTTTACTGTTAAGTACAGTGACTGTGTTTCTAGATATTGCAGCAGCCAATTTGGGCACAATGATGCTCTGCACGTGGAGAATGGGCAACTTTATTTAGAATATTGTTGTCCAGGATATCAGGAGAAACTCCCTTCTCCTTTCAAATAGTGCCATGTGATCCTTAGCATCAACCCAAAACGCCAGTGGGGTCTTGGGGTAATTGGTCATCTGACAAATGGCACATCCAACAATGCAGCATACCCCAGCACTGCATTGGAGCGTCAGCATACACTATATTAGTCTGACTTGGGGCTTGAACCCATACCGTTCTGACTCAGAGGCAAGAGTCCGATCAACTGAGCCAGGCTGACACACAGCTGCCAGGCTTCAACACTGTTGATGGTCAGGCATTTTTTAGTCCCCAAATTGTGCCTAATCCTAACTCAAAGCTATTTTGTCTTAAATTTCTGGAAAAATTCTAAAATTCAATCTTAGTCCGAAAGCGATTTTGTGGAGTCCTGTAGCTCAGTGGTTAGAGCACTCGCTTTGCAAGCGAGAGACCTGAGTTCAATTCGAGGCAGGGCGAAATCTTGGGCAAGTTTCCTTACTCCACACAGAGCCTAATAATAATCCCTCCAAAACCAAAAACAATAATAAATTGGTCATTTTCAATCTACGACTGTCTGTGGGACATTGCTGTGCGCAATTGGCTGCCGCGTTCGCCCACAAATATGCAGTCAATTCACTTTACAGTGTGTTCTGTGAAGCACTTTGGGACGTCCTCCCGACGTGAAAAGCGCTATATCAAATGCAAGGATTATTATTATTATTATTATTTTCACAGTTCTTGAAAACAGCGGCATCCACATAAAGACTGAATTGAATCATTCTGTATAATTTGGCTCAATCCTAAATTTTAAGATAATATGGTCTTCACAGACTAGGTGTGATTTTGGGTCCACACGTCCTAATAAGAATAACAACTTGCATTTATACAGTGCCCTACACGTAGGGTAGATTCCCGGACCAGCCGAGGGGAGGTAGCGGGTGATGGAGTGGGGGTAAACAGGTCGAATAGGTAGGGAGGTGAGAGGGCATGAATGGATTTGAAAACAAGTGAGAGAATCTTGAAATCGATCCGTTCAGTTACTGGGAACTAGTGGAGCCTGGCAAGGACTGGTGTGATGGCGATATGGAGTTTTGTGCGGGTGAGTATCTGGGCAGCAGAGTTTTGAATTAGTTGAATTTTGTGTATAGTGGAGCTGGGGAGACCAGCGAGGAGGGCATTAGAATAGTACAGCCGGAAAGTGCCAAAGGCATTGACGAGAGTTTCAGCAGCATTGGTTGTGAGGTACGGACAGAGGTGGGCAATGTGACGGAAGTAAAAAAAAAAGCAGTCTTGGTCAGGAAATGGAAGAGAGTAGAAAGGAAAGCTGGGGATCGAACCTGATGCCTAAGTTGTGCATGGGTTTGGTGAGTCTGAGGGAGAGCCCATGGAGGTTGAGGAGTTCAGCCCCACAGGAGAGAGGACGTTGATGGGAGCCAAAGAGTATGGCTTCTGTCTTGCGGACATTCAGCTGCAGGAAATTTCCACTCATTGTGCCTTGTTGTCCATCAAGTAAGATGACAGGACATCAACAGACTGGGAGTCGCAGCTGAAGAAGGAGAGGTAGGTTTGGGTGTCATCCACATACATGTGGAAGTTGACACCATGTCTGCGGATGTTATTGCCGAGAGGGAGCATTGTAAACAAGGTAAAGAAGGTGGGCAAGGCTGGAGGTGGTGGGAGAAAAATCCATTTGTATTGTTGGTGGTTTGTTTAGAAGGACTCGAACCATGCAAGTGTGGTCCCGCTAAGGTGGATTAGGGAGGAGAGGAGGTGGAGAAAAATGGCGTGATCGGCGGTGTCGAATACAGCAGAGAGGTCCAGGAGAACGAGGAGGCAGAGGGTGCCCTGGTCACTAAGAGAGAAGACTTCATTTGTGACTTTGACAAGCGCTGTCTCTGTGCTGTGGGCAGGGCGAAAACCAGACTGGAGGGGTTCGAGTAGGGAGTGGAGAGAGAAGTGTGAGCGAAGTTGATTTGCAATGGTGCGTTCAAAAACTTGGGTTATTATATTATAATAATCCTTGCATTTGATATAGCATCTTATCAAGTCGTTGAGATGTCTCAAAGTGTTTCACGTGATATATTGTAAAGTGGTCTGTGACTGTGCATATTTGTGGGTAAAACAAGAAATGGGAAGCTGGAAGATTCTTCCTGTTTAATTGAATTTGCGCAGAATGTGGATTTGGGGTGATTTTTCAAGAGATCAAGAAGTTGAATACTAAGCACAGATGGTTGTTAAAGTTGCAAAGTGCAAAGTCAACCCGAGACTATGATATATGCACATACACAAATTCTATCACTGCTCCGATAACAAAAGTTTTGTCAATGCCCCAATAACCGAAGAAACAATCTTTTCCTGCTGAATAAATCACAATTATTGTTTATGAGTAATTAAAAAACCCTCTGACTTATTTACCAGCAATTAGAATGTTTTGAACACCTTCAAATATTTATAATTTTTTAATATAGATTAATTTCCATTTTTTGATGAAGTTACGCTAGAATTTTGATGCATTTCTAATTTAATGTTTATATTCATTACAATGTTGTTAATTATTAACAGTCAGGTTAAGTCAAAACAAATCTTCAGCATAATATACTTTCCCTGGTTACAACTATTTATGACAGGCTAATGAAGAAAAGCAATGTATCCATAAATAATGTAGCTATTAATTTAATTGCATGTTGCAGCCAACAGACAGGTCTTAATAACAAGCAAATCTCAAAGTGTAAAGAGATATAAATTACAGGTTCTTCACCTTTGAAGTGCACTCCACCTCTTTATAACACTAGACTTCAGGAACCAACTCAGGAGTTGTGTGTGTTACAATTAGGTACTATGTGAAGTGATCATCCCACCTTGCGACAAACATAATAGAAAATGCTAGGAGCTATTGGCATCATGTGCAATTATAAACTATATGCAGGACTCAACCTGTGATGGTAGGATGTAAATTCACATGTGCAATTTCCACCAATGACTCAGTTTCCAATCTCAGCCATTCCTTTGTGGAGACGTGCTGGTGGATTGACAGCCACTTGACTTACAGGGAGGAAGAACTGAAAAGACAGACGTTTCCCAGAAGCACTGACAGAGGCTGTGGTCCACATCCTGTTGGCAGCACATAGTATGCCACATGAGAAAACCAATTGGAATGGAAAGAAATGATCTTTGCAGTTATCTGGATTACAACAATGATGAAGAGCTGCGTCCTATCTACTGAGCTTGTTGACTTTGAGTACAGTCAACAAGAACAACTTGTATTTATCTAACATGTATATCGCTTCCTACAGAGTAATGTCTCAGAACAGTTTTCACGAGACCCCTCCTTACCTCCAACACAGTAACATTTGGGTCATGCTACAATAAGTCAATATTTGCAAAGAGAGGAAAAAATATAAAATTTCTTCCTGATTACTGAGGACAATCAGGTCAACAGAAGCCCGTAGGAATTGTCCAGCAATATTTAAGTCTGATGGTTACATTCCACAGATAACATCCAGAGCATGACTAGAGATTTGCATTCCAGACTTGATTATATAGGTGTGCTTATATCCCTATGATATTCAAACAACAGCAACAAAATTACATTTATAGAGCGCCTTTCATGTCGGGAGGATGTAACAAAGTGCTGGACAGTCAAGTGTCAGGGCCCGAGCATGGGGGAGGGGTGGTGTAGGGGTGAGGGAAGGTGGAGAGGTGGGAGGGAGACCAAAGACACAGTTGAAGAGAAGGGGCCTTGAAGGAGGTAAGGGAGGAAGTGAGGCGAAGAGACCGTGGGATGGAGTTCCAGAGTGTGGGGGCAGAGAGGCTGAAAGCTCTGCCAACGATGGTAGGACAGGTCGGGCGGGAGACATGGAGCAGACCGGAGCCCAATGAACGGAGGGAGTGAGCAGGTTATTAGGGAGTCAGCAGGTCAGAGAGGTTTGAGGGGGCAAGGCCATGGATTGTGAGGACGATGATCTTGAACTCGATCCTCTGGGGGATGGGGAGCCAGTGGAGTCGGGCGAAGGTGGGGGTGATGGGGTCATGGAGCCTGGTGCGTGAGAGTACACGAGCTGCAGAGTTTTGGATGATCTGCAGCTTGTGAAGGGAAAAGTTGGGAAGGCCGATGAGGAGGGAGTTCCCGTAAATATGTGACAAATGCATGGGTGAGAGTTTTGGCAGCCTGAGGGGTGAGGCAATGGCGGAGTCTGGCAATGTTGCGAAGGTGGTGGTAGGCAATGCCCGTCATGGCGTGGATGTGGGGGCGAAAGGACAGTTCAGGGTCAAACAAGATACCCAGGTTCCTAACTGCACTCTCTCCCAAGAGAGACAAATCCTGACTGGCTTAGTGAGGTTGAGTGTGCAGCTGTGGAGGCTGATGCTGCCAATGCCTGAGGTGCGGAGGCGCTGGCGCGAGCCAATCAGGAATCTTTTGGAAACAGCTCCTTTTCAAATGAGTTAATTGACATACTATTAATGAGTACTGACAGGTGTCTATTGCACACATATTCTACTCTGTAGGGACAAAACAAAATTTCTGACCCTCAGTGCTGTTTGAGGCTTGTTCACTTTCCACTCATCTCTTGCTGCTCTGTCTCAGTAGCTGCTCCTGGATCAATTGATTGTGGAAGTTACTACAGGGAACATCCAGCTGTTAAACATGACCTAAACGTCTTTAGATAGCAATTGCTCTCTGTAGGCCACACACACGCACACTTTAATTATAATATTTAAAGTAGAAAACTAACAGCGTGGGCAGATTTTGTGACTTCAATTTATGAAGTGAGTTTAGTGGAATCTGAATATGAATGGTTTCCTTTTCCACTCTCTAGAGGAAGCTAATTTATTTATATGGTTGTGGATTTTCCACCAATATCATTGCCTGCCCCAACATAAAGTCCATCACTGCAAGTCTAACAAATAACCCATTTCTGTGTCCTACTGCCCATTAAGACTGAACTTTCTGAAACTCTTCACTAGTTTTGTATAAAGAGAATGTAGTTGAAGTTATGCATGTGACAGTGTAAATTCCCTTTTCATAGACCTTTTCATGGTTAATCTAGCAGGAATGAAGCTGTACCTGGGAGGGCTGCTGTCTTTCAGAACAGTCAGATAAGCCATGGACATCGCATAGTGCATCTGTTGGTATTTCATTTTTATATACAACACATGTTACTCTCTTTTGACATTTACATTTAAATTTAATTATTGCCAAATGTCAGTTTATAGATCACATAAGCCCCATGATTTGGGGTGAAAAATGCGATGTGTGATGTATTACATCACCAATGAAAATTAGCACATCATCAAAAATTGCAATTGAAAAGTCTTTAATTATCCACTGGCTCGAGTGTGAAGAGTGCCGTCCTCCACCTCACACTTCAGTGCATTGAAATATTTTGGATAAAGTCCGTTCTCTTTGGAAATTTACACAAAGAATGGGACAATATACAAATTTAGTCTTTTGAATGCACAAGTGATGCCATCTTGAAAGTTAGACCAAAGTTTGTGCATCTAGTCATGCATTCCACATACGGTTTCACAATCACATGATCACAAGATTGGTTTGGATAAATATGGCCTTTTGATCATTTACTTAATGGCTATTTGTTGGACATTGCTGTGTGCAAATTGGCTGCTGCATCGATTTACAAATACGCAATCACTACACTTGACAGTAACATTTTGTGAAGCGCTTTGAAGTGTTTTGACAATGTGATAAGGCGCTATTTCAAATGTAAGGATTATTATTATTTGATCTCATCCTTACAGAATATCCATCTTACTGTCCTCCCTTTACAGCATCAAGCTAATGTTTCAATAAGTCCAGCATCCTACCCTCAACCATTCTTTCTGGTAATGTGTTCCAGTTGATAATTAGGTAAAGAAAATAGTCTTGATATCTATCCTGAAATTGCTGTTTGCAACTCTAAACCTATGTCCTCTTGTTCTACTGTCTTGAAAGTTATAGTTGCTTCCAAGATGTGTTGTTCTTCTGGCAGGACAGCAGGAACTCCTTTGCAGCATGCTGGCCATAAAATCTATATTGTAAAAAAATAATGAATTGGTCACTCAATCCACGACTGTTTGTGGGACACTGTTGTGCGCAATTGGCTGCCGCGTTCGCCCACAAATATACAGTCAATTCACTTTACAGTGTGTTCTGTGAAGCGCTTTGGGACGTCCTCCTGACGTGAAAAGCGCTATATCAAATGCAAGGATTATTATTATTATTATATTCTGTGAAGCGCTTTGAGACGTCTCAAAGATGTGATAAGCTGCTATATCAAATGCAAGGATTATTATTATTATTGGAGAACAATGTTTGAGCTGCTTTCTTGCAGTGATACCATTTATTTATGCATTTGTCAGCCCTTCTATGAAATAGTTTTAAGCCTTGGGATTCGATATAATGCCTATCAGTTAATCGAAATGTCTCAAATGCTTTGCAGGATTTACTGCAATGAGTAGTGACTGACTGTTTGTCAGTGATCTCAGCAGCTAATTTGCACACAGGCAATGTCCCACAAATAACCATGAAATGAATGAACAACTTTATCTTGGGGGATTGTTGGCCAGGACACAAGTAAAATAGGAGTTCTCAGGTTTCTCCCAAAAATGTGAGTAGTTTATTTCAATGCACTCATAAATTACACTCAATAGCAATTTATTCCACTATGCCTAATAGTTTGACCAGGTAAAGAACCCAAAAGCTTTCTCTAGTTTCATATGGCTTTTGGCTCCTGCATGGACTGTAATAACTAGTTACAAGTTGCAAATATGGCGTGCAAATAGCCCTAATGTTCTGCAGTTAATGTTTATGAAAGATGAGTTACTTTGGGGCAGCGCCTCTTTAAGCATCTCCCAAAGTATGACGGGAAACAGCAGCACCACTCAGTCTGCACTGCCTGCTTCCCGACTTGTAAAAGGAACCTGAAATCACTTATTAGGTCATTAGAGAAGGGACACCAGAGCTTTAATACTTCCCGATTCTAAATAACACAAGGTGGTAAAAAGTAAAAACAAGTAATGCAAATCACATCTTGATAATTGCTTTCACTTGACTCTATCTGCCTTTAACATTGAATTAAACAAAACCAGGAAAAACGTCACAGGCAAGACAAATTTAGGTTTACTTTTTATACCTAAATTTATATAAAAAATAAATGTCCCGAGGAGCATTATAAACCAGCCAGGATGCATGGAGAAAGATAACAGAATTACAATCTTTAAAAGAAATCCATACAGCTGACAGTAAATTACATTTACTGGAGATAAACTTCCAAAGCAATGCAAGAGTGGAAACGTGTGTCGATATTTACTGTAACAGACTTGACTCCAGGGTATAATATCTTTAACTATTCAATATCACCCTGCCTGCACATGACTGAAACAGGAGGAGATAAATAATAAACCTCTTAGTCATAGAGATAAACAAGTTCAACATTCACTGGGGTTCTGCTTTATACAGAAAAAGCATGCGGGATTTTATTAAAAATACATAATAAAACACAAAGGAGGTTGTTGGATTTAGGAAGCACTGTTGGAGTAATGACATGCATGGATTATCAAACTGCAGAATTTTAAAATATATATATATAAACCATTAAGCAAATTCTGGACCCAATTTTCTATTGGGAGAAAATACAATGAGGACAAAAATGCGGCACTTCATGTGTTAATTATCATTGCATTATTAATGATACTTTATCATGCAACCCTGTCATGTCCTCACTGTCACCGATGATCATTATCACATTGTTGAAATATCTGCCCTTTTAGAAATTCCCTCACTATAATCTCTCTATAATCACTTTCTCATCTGTACAGCAAGGTCCAAATTACCTGTGGCCTCTTTAGAGATACAAAGCCCAAGTTTGGGTTCTGCAGGACCACCCTCCTACTTTCCCTGCCAGCCACCCTCCCCGATCCAGACCCCCCAGCTCAGGTCCAAATCTCTGACTGTCCAGTGCCTTGGGACATCCTCACGATGTGAAAGGCACTATACAAATGTAATTTGGTATTGTATTTGTGTATATCTAAGTGGATCACATGCCAAGGGGGAGTATGTATATGGTGAAGAGGAATTGACCAAGGGTAGAGCCTTGAGGAATGAAACCCATAACCATTCAGGGGCAAGAGGAGAAGCTGCTAGAGGAGACATAATGAAGACGTTAGGTTCAAAATAGTTGAAACAATATTATTTTAAGGAGAATGGTTCTGATCTGCATTTTAAAAATGTATTTCAATCAGTTGGAGTGGGTGGGGCAGGGAAGAAAGGAAATCAAAGCAACCACATCAAAAGGCTGCTGTTTTATGGACAAAATCAAATCCAGAGTTTTCGTATCGCTCTATAATGTAATAACAGTCACTGCTGTAATCAGTTTGTTCAACACAGTCAATCACACCATCCTCATCCACCGCCTCTCCTCCCTCAACCACCTTAGTGGGACCGTGAGAGCCTGGTTCGAGTCTTACTTAACACACCGTTTTCACTTTATCTCTTCAAATGGTTTCACCTCCCGCCCTGCCCAGTCACCTGTCTGGGCCCTGACCAGGACCGCCTTCTTCCATCTCCGCTAGATTGCCCGCCTCCGACTGTACCTTACCACAGACACAGTCGAAACACTCGTCCATGCGTTTGTCACCTCCCGACTCAACTTTTCAAATGCCCTCTTCACCGGTCTCCCCAGCTCCACCATGCACAAGTTTCAGCTAATCCAAAATCCCGGCGCCTGCATACTCACCCGCACTAAACTCCATATCAGTCCTGGCCAGCCTCCACTGGCTCACTATCACAGAATGGATTGATTTCAAAATCCTCACACTTGTTTTAAAACTCCTTCATGACCTGGCACCTCCCTACCTCAATGACCTGCTTATCCCCCAACCCACAAACCACTGCCTCTGCTCGACTGGCTCCGGCCTCCTACATATCCCTCGTTTCCTCCGTTCCACCATTGGTGGCCATGCTTTCAGCCACTATACCCTGAAACTCTGGAACACTCTTCCTCTATCCCTCCGCCTTGCCCATTTTTTCACTATCTTCAGGTTGCATCTGAAGACTTTCCTTTTGCCCGTGTCTACGGTCACCTGCACGTCCCCCCAGCTTAGGATAATGCTCCACCGTTGTCAAGCACTCTGGGATGCTACACTGCATAAGGGGAGCTATATAAATGAATGCAAGTTGTTGTTGTAGCTGTTCTTCAGTGCATCCCACAATTAGGTCCTCAAATGCGCTTACACAAGCTGCAGATAATCCAGAATTCTGCAGCTCGTGTCCTCTCCTGCACCAGACTCCATGACCCCATCTCCACCACTCTCGCCTGACTCCATTGGCTCCTTATCCTTTAGAGGATCCAGTTCAAGATCCTGGTCCTCACCTACAAAAGCCCTGCAAGGCCTCGCCCCAGCCTACCTCTGCGACGTCCTAACCCCCTATCAACCCGCCAGCTTCCTCCGCTCAGCCGGCTCTGGCCTGCTCCACGTGCCCCAACCCATCCGCCCCACCATTGGTGGGAGAGCCTTCAGCCACTTTGCCCCCAACCTCTGGAATTCCATCCCCCAATCACTCCGCCTCGCCCCCTCCTTAGCCTCCTTCAAGTCCCGACTCAAAACTCTCCTCTTCGACCATGCCATTGGTCACCCCCCTTCCCCTCCCCTCCCTTCTCCCCTCTGACCCCAGCTCGGGTCTGAAATGCTGTACACTGTCCAGTGCCTTGGGATGTCCTCCCGACATGAAAGGCGCTATACAAATGTAATCTTGTTGTTGTTGTATTCTCTGCTCCCTCTTGTTTTAGTATGGGGCTAATTGTTTCCTGAGATAGGACTCCAGGGCCTGCTGTGATAGATCAGCAGCTTTGGCTCAGCGGCAGGACTTGGAATGCAGCCTCCTTGCAAGCCAAACCCTAATGGGAGGGTGATCCCAGATGGACAAGCAACAGGAAAGCTTGCCACACAGTGCTCTCAATGGCAAGCTGTGCAGTTTTAGCTTGCTAAACTCCAGCAGTTCACCAAATGCACACTCTAGTGTCCCCTATCCATAGCTCTCGCCAAGCTGGGACTAATATTCTCTGGAATTAGATTAAGGGGATTTGTCTCTCTTGGGAGAGAGTGCAGTCAGGAACCTGGATGTCTTGTTTGACCCTGAACTGTCCTTTCTCCCTGACATCCGCGCCATGACCGGCACTACCTACCACCACCTCCGCAACATTGCTAGACTCCGCCACTGCCTCACCCCTCAGGCTGCCGAAACCCTCACCCACGCATTCGTCACATCAAGGCTCGATTATGGGAACTCCTTCCTCATCGACTTTCCCAACTTTTCCCTTCACAAGCTGCTGATCATCCAAAACTCTGCAGCTCGTGTACTCTCACGCACCAGGCTCCGTGACCCCATCATCTCCACCCTCTCCCGACTCCACTGGCTCCCCATCCCCCAGAGGATCGAGTTCAAGATTCTCGTCCTCACCTTTAAGGCCATCCATGGCCTTGCCCCATCTACCTCTCTGACCTGCTGATTCCTTACTAACCTGCCCGCTCCCTCAATTCAGCGGGTTCTGGCCTGCTCCATGTCTCCCGCCCGACCCGTCCTACCATCGGTAGCCGGGCTTTCAGCCTCGCTGGCCCCACACTCTGGAAATCCATCCCACTGTCCCTTCACCTCGCTTCCTCCCTTGCCTCCTTCAAGGCCGGTCTCAAGACCCTTCTCTTCGTCTGTGCCTTTGGTCTCCCTCCCACCTCTCCGCCTTCCCTCACCACTACACCATCCATCCCCCATGCTCGGGCCCCAACACTTGACTGTTCAGCGCTTTGGTACATCCTCCTGACGTGAAAGGTGCTCTATAAATGTAATTTTGTTGTTGTTGCTGTTGCAGAATGTGTAGGTGGCATATATGGGTGGAACTTTTAGTCTGATTTGGATATTCTTAAGCAGGTGGTCAGTTTCTGCGCGTGTCAGACACCTGGCTAACCAAACGTTGAAACAGATCTGGAAGTGCTTCATTCAACTGCAGTGGGTCTCTCCTTGATCACATGATTCCTTTGAAGATTATGAAGTGGATTTTCTGATTAAATGTGGTCAAGGAGGGTCTTCCTTCCAGGCCAACAAGTCCCAATGAAGTCAAACGGAAAGGATGTTACAACAGGTCATTGAAAGGTAAGCATGTCAGTCCATTAACTTCAAGCCCTTAAGGACATGGTAGCTAAAGTAAACATGAATGTACCTTACTTTAAATGTTACTAATATTACACAACATGNTTTTTTTCTTCAGGAGAATTTGATTTAGAAGATTTCACCCGAGGTTTGTTAAAATCTGAATTACTTATGGGTCTATGTCGGCCTCTGATGTTGGAAGGGTTTTAAATTATAAATTCTCCCTGAAAGTAAACACAATAAAAGGTGCAATAAAATATTCATGGGCAATGTAGTGGAATTGTCTTCCACTGCCCGTAAAACAGCTAGAATGATTGAGCTGCGAATCCCAGTCCCGTATGTATTTAAATATTAATCTCTCGTATTTAATAAATGTTCAGAGTCACTCATGTTTATGATGGTACTTGCATTGTGAATGCTTACCACAGGGAAACACACACACACACACACTTAAAGCTAGATGTGAGATTGCTGCAGTCTGTCTTTATTGTTTTGTGTCATTAACATTGACAAGTGCTCCGTCCAAGGCTGCAAATGCACAAAACGAATTACCCGTCATGCTTCATCACAATAACTGGCATTGGTCACAGTTTTGTGGTATTATCTGTTAGTTTCTGATCAACACTGCAAGCAGCATTTGATAATCCCTTATCCTCTGTTAATAATCCCCTGTAAATCTGCATGTATTAAGTGGCACCCTATTTGCCACAGAAATGTGAACATGCTGTAATTTACCACACTACAAAGTGTTGCTGCCAGGCAGGTTGGTTACTATAATACAACAACAACAACAACAAGATTACATTTGTATAGCGCCTTTCATGTCGAGAGGACATCTCAAGGCGCTGGACAGTGTACAGCATTTCAGACCCGAGCTGGGGTCAGTGGGGGAGAAGGGAGGGGAGGGGAAGGGGGATGGCTGATGGCATGGTCGAAGAGGAGGGTCTTGAGGCAGGACTTGAAGGAGGCTAAGGAGGGGGCGAGGCAGTGACTGGGGGATGGAATTCCAGAGGTTGGGGGCAGAGTGGCTGAAGGCTCTCCCGCCAATGGTGGGGCGGGTGGGTCGGGGGACGTGGAGCAGGCCAGAGCCAGCTGAGCGGAGGGAGCGGGTGGGTTGGTAGGGGGTTAGGAGGTCGCAGAGGTAGGGTGGGGCGAGGTCATGGAGGGCTTATGTAGGTGAGGACCAGGATCTTGAACTGGATCCTCTGAAGGATAGGGAGCGAATGGAGTCGGGCGAGAATGGGGGAGATGGGATCACGGAGTTTGGTGCGGGAGAGGACACGGGCTGCGGAGTTCTGGATTATCTGCAGCCCTGTGGAGGGAGGAGTTGGGAAAGATGACAAGCAGGACGTTTGCATAGTCAAGCCTGGAGGTGATGAAGGCATGAACAAGAGTTTCAGTGGCCTGAGGGGTGAGGTTGTGGCAAAATCGGGCGATGGTACGAAGGTGAGGGAAGGCAGAGTGGGTCATGGCTTGGATGTGGGGAAGAAAAGACAGTTGAGGGTCGAACAAGACACCTGGGTTCCTGACTGGCTGGTGAGTTGAAGTGTGCAACCATGGAGGCTGATGCTGCCAGAGCCTGAGGTGCTGAGACGCTGGCGTGAGCCAATCAGGAGGGCCTCAGTCTTTTTTACATTCAACTGTAGGAAGTTTACCCTCATCTAGAAATTGATGTCTAATAGGCAGTCTGTCAGGACAGCAGTGGTCCTGGAGTTGAGGGTGGAGGCAGAAAGATAGAGTTGGGTGTCATCCGCATACATATGGAAGTTGACCCCATGTTTGCGGATGATGTCACCAAGGGGAGCATGTAGATGTTAATGAGGAGAGGGCCAAGGACAGAGCCCTGGGGGATGCCAGACGTGACAGTGCGGGGGCTGGAGGAGAAACCGTTAGAGGCAACAAAGTGGAGACGATGAGAGAGATAGGAATCGAATCAGGCAAGGGCAGGTCCGCGAAGATTAAGTAAAGAGGAGAGGTGGTGTATGAGGACGGAGTGGTCGACAGAATCCTTCCAAGCATCAGTGGAAATTTTTTTATATATTGTTGCTATCGTTCACTAATTTTCATAAAATAATCTGACAGTTCTTTTCAACATTGTTCCTGCAGTAATAATATTTTGTCACATGTTGCTTGGTGTGAGGTGAAATGCGTCCGTGCTCACTGATCAAACCAACTTAATTACTACAGGATTGAGATGGCCACCTGCTGGGTCTCTCTGAGACTCTACCCCATATGAGGGGCGCTATATAAATGCAAGTTGTCATTGTTGTTGCCACAAATCTCCCGACTCCACTATAATCTCCCAAACTGCTACAATCTCCTAAATGCTCCACAATCTCCTGCTCTTCAAAAAATCTCCCAACTCCTCCCCTCCCACATTTCCCAACTCTCCCCTTCCACATCTCCCAATTATCTCCCTCCCCAAATCTGTTGAGCACCCTCTCAATCTCCTGATCCACCACAATCTCCCGATTCCCTACCCAACACCACAGACAAAATCTCCTGTACCGAGAATAACCTTTTTACTCTATTGGAACTCTGAGGCCAACAGCATTTATTAAGGCAGTCTAAGCTTTGAGAATTTAAAAAAGTAAACTTTTGCATCAGGGAATCGCTATAAAGAAAATAAAATGAACTATTCATAATTCTGTGCCAAATTAGTTTCCTAGATCAAGTATCAAAATAAGGGCTAGCACAATGATTTGTTATTGATTTCAACCCAGTCTTCATCTGAGCTATAGGAGGGAGTAAAGATTAGGTGGAGATTCATGTGGGATATAAACACCTTCACAGAGTGCTTGGACCAATTAGTCTGTTTCCATGCTGTACAGCTGATGTAAATCTATGTAAATCTCTGTTTCCAGTGCATTGGGACATCTTCCTGATGTGAATGGTGCTATAGAAATGTAATTTCTTGTTGTTGTTGCTGTTGGCCCTGAGTTTATCCACTGTGTTGGGATGATAGTTAGATGGACCATGGCTGATTGCCTCAAACATCCCATTACAGTTGATGTTAACGTTTTGGCTGTTGAAATACTGACTAATATGAGGCATACCAGTTTGTCTTCTGATCAAGTCAGATGGTTTTGAGGTAGGGATTCTCCCTCCAAGAAGAGAGGTTAATCACATAAAGGAAGCAAATTGAATGTATGAATCTAATTTTTAAAAATGATATTTTGGTGAGGAATAGATCAGTCACAGATTGAAGTGGCTGGAGATGAATGAGCCAGTGAGAACTATCATTTATAGATACATTTTATGTGGTCATCAGGATTTAGCCATTATTTATGGCTACAATGGGTGATGCTGAGTCTCAGGAGTGTGCGACGACTGTGATGTTGTTCCATTTATTCAACTTTGTTGCCAAGTTCTGTGAAGACATAAGTGTCACTTAACAGGGCCATTTCAGAAAATTTACGTTTTATATTTCAGTTGGGACATGAATTAAGCTGATTTTATGTTCTTTCTTTCTTGAGGCTAAGTTTTATGGTGAATGGAATGCTCAGGCCCATATAAATAACAACGAGTCCGCAAAATAATTGTCTAGCATGCCGGTTTGGCTCATAGCCTTACAGCCGAACATCAACATCTAGTTTTCACCATGACAAATCTGGAATGTGGAGGAGTAATTACCATCCCACACAGTTTGAACAGATGATAGTCTGAACCCTCCTCAGTTCTCTGTGATGATATCACTTCATCCAAAAAAGCCACTTCTCGGCATCATTATCACAGCAAAAGGACATGCACTTGATATGGTACCGTTCACATTGAAACATCTCAAAGTATTTCACAGGTTTGCAGTACAGTGTAGTGACTGTGTATTTTGTGGATGAAACACAGAAACCAATTTGCACACAGCAATGTCCCACAAACAGCCATGAAGTGAGTGACCATTTTTTTTTCTGGGGGAAAGTGGGGTTGTTGGCCAGGAGAAACTTATTTTTTTTTGAAGAGTGCCCCTGGATATCTCACATCCAATTGACTAGGCAGATGGGACCTCAGGTTAATGTCTCATCTCAAGGAAGGCACCTCTGACAATGTAGCATTCCCCCATCAATGCAGTGGAGTGTCAGCCTAATTCTGTGAGATCAAATTCCTGACTTATGTCTTGGACCTACAACCTTCTAACTCAGAGGCAAGAGTGCTACCAACTGAGGCATGCTGAAACCTTACAGCTACACACCATGGTATGAGAAAGATGTTAAACCTATGTTGGAATTCAGAAAAAAAACATCAGTAGGCAGTCCTGCAAAAGACATTGAGAAAACCTACCCTACTGCATCAGTGATAGCATGGTGTGAAATCAATAACAAATTATTATCCTGGCCTTTATTTTGACATTTGATCGGAAAACTAATTTGGTACCAAAGCATAAATAATTCATTCTATTTGCCTTTAAGTAGTATTCCAATGAAAAAGTTAAAATTCTAAAAGCTTATACTGTCCAATGTTCAACTGCCTTTCTATTATTCTCTGACCAAAGTCCCCTTCCGTCCATCTCTTTTCAACATTGCCCACTTCTATCATGATCTCACCCTTAATGCAACCTTCTCCTGGGCTCTTCCATCTGCAATCTCCAGATCATCCAGAACTATGCAGCCCAAATTTTCTCCTGTACAAAGCTCTGTGAGTCCCTCCCTGTATGGATCCTTGCTAAGCTCCAATGATTCTCCAGCCTCAGCAAATCTCTGATCTGATTCATTTTTCCCATACCCTACACCTCACCATCAGTGAATGAGCTTTCAGCCACTTTACTCCTGGTACTCTGACTGTTTGACTGCTCCACAAATAGATCTGGCTTATTGGATCCTGACAGTAAAATAGCAGAAACAGTGACTAAAACTAAAGCCACTTGAATAAAATGATTTACAAGAACAAGGGGGGCAATCCCGAGATCCTACAGTACAGGCCCAACCTCTTCAGAGTGTTGAAAGATGTGGGCAATCATTGCACAGAAATTAAAGGAGTCTTCAAGGAGTTTAGGGATGTGAAGGCTACAACATGGCAAGCACTTGACAATCTGAGAAGAGTGGTGAAGGATGTTGGTGCATCATGATAGGGAGACAAACAAGCCACCAAAATATTTTTAACACTGGATGTTGGATAGGAAGAATGTGGGGGGAGTCTTTTTTTGATCTCCTGCTGTTCACACTGTGTACAAAATTACTTGAAGAGAAATATTGTAATATCTTCCGATAGCACCAAGCCTTGCGGACAGTAACAAATATAAAGGAGATAATTGGCATTCAAAAAGATCTGCATCAATTCAGCAGATGTATTTTAATTTAGATAAATGTAAGGTCATGCATACTGGAGTAGTAAACATGTAGACACAAAGAAAGGGTGTCCATTAGTAAAGTAGAGAAAGGAAAAGGATGTGGGTGTGATTATTGATCATTTGCTGAAGCTTTCAATCAATGTTGTTATCAAAAATGCTAATCAAATACTAGGTTGCATCTTGAGAGCATTTGTCTGTAAGTCAAAAAAAGTCATTTTAACCTTTTGTAGATCACTGATGGGGTCATATTTGGAATATAATTTGCAGAGTATTGATGCTCTGGAGAGGATTCAGTGAAGAGCAACAAAATGATTCCAGGTGGATGACGCATGCTCGAGATCAACAAGTCTCATATGGAAAAAGAAACAAGAATAAACTTTTTCCACACAGAACATTAAAGCTGGGGAGCGCTTTGATAGTGTAGTGTACAGAGCTATAGCCTTCAAACCAAGAGCTTGCTCGTTCAAATCCAGGTCTGTGCTGAGTCTGCTGGTCTCATGGGGAAATTAAGTTGACCCGGCCTTCTCGGGGTGAAGGAGGGGAAAACCAGCCAGGATCTTACAGCACCTTCAACTGATTATGTGAGTATGGCAGCTGGGTGGGAGGAGGTTAGGCTTGACTGTGATGCTCTTCATAGTTAAGCAGACCTCTAACAATCACTGCCAAGGCCCCCAATGGCCACTTGGTGGGGTACAGGAGGGCAGTCAGCACATGAGGAACCTGACTCCAGTAAGAGAACCAGATAAGGAGCAGAGTGATATTGTATATCAGTGGGGAAAACGTTATAAAAAAAAGTAAAACACTTTTTTTAAAAAAAGAAAAGAATAGTGAAAATGTGAAACAGGCTCCCAGCAAAAAGAATTGTGTTAAGTAACTCCCTCACCAATTAACTGGGTGAATATTTGGTTGGGAATGGGGTTGAAAGTCGTTGGGGAGTGGGTTAAATTGTGCTGTTGGAGCCTGAGGGAAGAGGGAAAGGATATTGAGGAGGGCAGCAGGTTGAGATAGATTAATGCAGACATGGGAACGGATGCATATTTGGAGATTTTTCTTTATTTATACAAAACCGTTCTAAAAGATAATGTATTGGCGGAATGGAGATCATGGATTTTCAGAAGAGCTTTGGTTACAAACCTAAGCAAGTCTGTGGTTCATGCAGAAATGCATTATCTTCACAATCTTTAAAATACTGCATGGTGAATTAATAAATGTGTGTTCTGATGGATAATATGCTTGTCTCATTGCTAGTTTGTGTTCTTCAAAAGGGTTTCACATCTTGCAGTGGTGCATTTCATTTCAGTTATGGGCTATAATTGCATAAATAATTCATGCAAAACTTTGTAACAGAGTATATAAATAATTTCCTTGTCATTATGTGTTCTTGCTTCTATGTGGATTATTAGGTATAATCCATTTCTGTTATGGTTTTCCTGTTATATTATGTGTTTTATTTTTATGATTGTAGCTGTGGGATGTTATTCTGGGTCTAAGGTGGTGGGGTTTGCCTGCTTACTGTCATTTTACCATGCTCTGTTTTTAATTCTCTCTCTTTCCTGCTCTGTTTCTTTCTATTCCGTTTTGCCTCTGGCTTACTTTTGTTCCCTTGAGTCTAAGGTTATAGTCTCAACACAATACTACCTGTGGTCCATTCCTATTCATTCTCTGTTCTCTCACATAGCTATGAGGGAAAACATGGAATTTAGTGTGGTTCTAGTGAGTAGACATGATTTTTTCCATTTGGCTCATTGTCATTTTTTGGTCAGGAGGGTGTCTGAAACATGCAGAAACACATTACCATGCTTAAGACTATCCAAAACAGATTCAGATTTCCATATAAACATGTTACATGTTCATGGAAATTTCCTTTTGCCTGGAATGGAGTGTACCCTCTCCTGCTAGAGGTATGTTTACCTAATTCCAGCAACTTTTTAGCACAAACTGGCAAGAGCCACAATGCAGAGACCCCAGAATGTACGTTGGAAGACTGCTGGAGATAAACTGGCTAAAGCTATGTATCTTGCCATTGTGAACACTTTTCACTGCTTTTCTAGCACACTACTGTACTCAAGACTTTGGTTTGCAGAGTTACCAGGAGTCAAATGGAAAGCATACCTTTTCCCAGCAACTAGTCTGTTCCTTCAAGTCCTTCTGCCAAGCCACGCTGGCTGGTCTGTCATCAACGGTGTCTTGGAATACTTATTATCTGAAGTAGTTCAACCCACCTTATACAGCAAAGTAGTTCTGAGAATATGGTACAGACTCATTTACAGTAGGAACAGAACAAGGATACATTTCTCAAAGTACTACATTAATGAACCTGCAGGTATTAAAACCAAATTGAATTGGACTTGTGCCATCAGGGAGTAAGTGGTTTTAAAAGTTGGAAAATAGAAGACTATTATTCTTTTGGGACTCACCCTTGTAATTGAGGTTTTTCAGTCCATAAGAAGGTAATTCATTACTACCATGTTAATTGCTGGTGGGAGATGGGGAGTGCCAGTAATATTGCTAAAATGTACTCTTACTACTGGAATTACAATTTTACATTCAACCACAGTGGTGTTAACACCCATCTAAAAGGTCTCTCTATTGCACCCTCAGATAGAAGTAATGAATGGTCTAACGGTATGATTAATCTAAAAATGGTGTTTTAAACAAATGATTTTGTTTCCGTACCTTAGCTGCCGGGTTGTGTTCTATTATTGATAACCACAAGAGAATTTATAGACTATCTATGATCAAAACTGCTGCAAAGTAAATGTGGCACTTATGTTCTACATTTAATACTGTTTTTTTCTTTTATATTTCAGACATATGAAGATGCCTGTGTAGGGTAAGTGGTATAATGCAGAAGAATTGATAACATGTGTATTTCAGTTCCACAGCTTTAAAATATCAGACAGTCATTCCCTCCTTGCAAAAAAATCTGGTCAATCAAATTAAAAATAATCATTTTTTATTTAAATAGCCTTTAGGATTGCAACTCTTTGATCAGTGGGAATGTAACCTTCTGAGGCTTGTGTATGCATGAGCAGTGAAGCTAAATATAAATGCTATGGTGAAAATCTTCCCCATTGACTTAGAATTGGCAAGGAGTCATACCAGATCTCGGCATTCTGTTCTATTAAAGTGCCACCATCAGTATCCTCTTCCAAATATCCACAATAGAAAAATAATCATGATTAATGTTATATTTTATCTGTTTATTTCTTACTCTACATCCTGAGGAATTAACATGCTAGCATAGAGAGAGGATGAAATATGCAACATTTAACCATGTGGCCCTTGCCTTAATTATCACCTGGAATCAGTTATGAAAAGCAACACATTTCACACAGTTCAATAATTAATGCACTCCCCTCTCATATGTTCATTTTCCATCGGAGTTCTGTCTCTGCATTGATTCCTGATGTCCCAGGTGCCATCTTCATTGTGTTGGTCACTAAAGCTCAGATAGACTTTTGTCCACTGCTCATTGCCTCCTACTTATTGTTGAACCTCCCAGCTACTTTACCTGTCTCCTTTGCTATGCCAGCTTGGATCTTCTGCACATCCTTTGACCACTCCACTCCATTATTGGCAGCCCTGCCTTAAGCCACTATGCCCTGAATCTCTCAAACTGCCTGCCTCAATCCCTCTGCCTTGTCCCCCATTTGTCTGTCTTCAGACTTTCCTCTTTGACCTTATCCACGGTCACCTCCCATTTCTTGTCAGTTTGGCTTCAAACTACACCTCTTTCAGCAATCCAAGGCAACATATCATGTGAATGGCCCTGTATAAATGCAAATTGTTGTTGTTGTTAAGCATTTTTCAAAAAAACAACTAATTTGCTATTAGTTCCATATCATTGCATTTTCTAAAAATGTTTTGCATTCGAAATGCCTTCTAAAAATCCAGGAAAATTGTCTCTATTGGCTAGCTTTACCCATTAGGTTGGTTATATGAAATGTATGAAACTATATGAAATAATTCTACTTGATTTGTGGAGCAAGATGTATCGTTCCTGATGGATGTTGATTGCTCATTATAGTGGCTGTGTTTTTAGTAGATTAGTATTACCAGCATCCTGTGTAATGCTCTGAAATACTTTCTCTATTACAAGTAGTAGGTTGTTGATCCATCAGGTTAACATGTCACCTTAAAAAATCAACACATGATGTCTGGCATTGGAGAGGGTTTACAGGAGGGCAACTGAATTGTCAGCCAAAATGAAGCATTTGAGGAACGAAAAAGTTAAAGGAAATGGGGAAAGCTTCCACTGGAGTAAAAGGCCCGAAGGAGTAATTTTGAAGTTTCAATATTCTAATTGGCATAGGTAACCTGAATTCAAATAATATGTGTGACATAACTACAAGGGGATACAGTCTCATACTCAGAGGAGGAAAGATTTGCTGGTAACTATCTTGCACAGAGAGTATTGAATATATGGAACATATTGTGCTGGAAGACATTGGAGTCAACTTATGTTATTAAAATCAAAAGTGAGTGGGATAGAGTTTTGGTGAAAGAAGCAATTGAGTGTTATGAGAGATAAAATGTCATGTGACTGGACAGATAAACCACTTAGTCTTCTCTGGTCACATACATTTATGCAATCCATGGACAGGAAAATGCTGCAGTTATTGATGATATAAATATAAAAGAGTATTTGAAAAAGGCAGGAAAATGGGACTCAAGTGAGTCATCATGCCCGTGCCTTATCTCTTTCAGAGAGAAGGCACAGGCATGATGGGCTGAATGGCTACCTTCTGTGCTATAAATTTTCTTTTTTTTTAATGATTTCTGTTTTAAAAGGGTTCTATTACGTCTTGTCTGTTTCACACTGTGGACTTGTTTTAGATGTGTTTATCAAGGTGACAAATAGCATTGCACAGAACTAGATTTATTTGCTCTGATAAATCATCTCCTACCATTATCCCAGCATCATGCCTCTGCATCAGTCAACAGTGAGCAGCTTCTAGTGAACTGGGATGATATTTCTATTTCACATATTCTTGACCTTTGTGGCTTCTTCCAGCAAAATCAGTGAATTCATGCTTACCAAATCCATGTTTCAGCACCACTTTAAGCTCCAAACCCATGTCCTCTGGGATCTGAATTGAGACACCATAAACTGGTTTCACTTATGGCTTTGATCACTATCTGCCATCAGAGAGGAGGCTCTCAGATAAGTTATTGAATCCTGGTCTCAGAGGTGAATACACAGTGTTCTAATGCTCTAAGATTATTGATTTTTTGCATAATGTGTTCTTTTTAATAAAGCAGTGAAAAAATGAAACATTAATGAAACAACATCTAAAGAGTTGGTAAATCAGGATATTCTGTGGGTGCAATCTTAAGCTTGGGTATTGAGTTTTTTTTAACACTTACACTACATTACAATTCAACAAATGAACTAGCTTTAGAATATTGAGTTACATCCTTTAAATAAGCTAAATTTCATTAGCTAAGGAGCAGGATTTCTGTTAACCCTGCAGGCCAAAGCCCTAACAGGTAGGGTATGGTCTGTATAACCAGCGAGAAGGTTGCCAGACAATCTGTCAATTCTATCTCTGCAGTTTTAGATGGTTTAGATGGTTGAACAAGCCAATGTAGGTGGGATTAATAGCGCAAAACTGCCAACTCACCAATTCACGGTCCCAAAAGTGCAATAACAACACCAATAACATACTAAATCCATTGATACTCTTTGTAAACAATTGTATCATAAAATAATATTGCCTCATTCATAACACAGTATCTTATTAGCATAGATGAGGTAACCGATAATTATTAAAATCTTCAACTATAAGTAAATGTGTTGAATTGGTGCTTGGCAAAGTGTCAGAATTAAGTTGATCCTCTGTGGCGTTTTCGATAGTTCCTTCACCAGGTTGGTCCACAATACTCCAAGGCACTGTTGATGACAGACCAGCTAACTGGGCTCATTGGCAGGATGTGGATGGACAGACTGGGAGCAGGGTTTCTGGTAACCCTGCAGGCCAAAGCCCTAACAGGTAGGTAATGGTCTGTATAACCAGCGAGATGGTTGCCAGACAATGCTGTCAATTCCAGCTCTGCAATTTTAGATGGTTAAACTCCAGCAGTACCTTATGCAACCTCTGGGATCCCCAAGCCTTGGCTCTTGCTAACTTGCACCCAATAGTCTCCAGAATTATGGAAGCAGGGTCCATTTCTCCAGAGAGAAAATACAAATTCCATTCCAGACACAGGGTAATTTCCAATTGTAGGTGGCAACATATGTTAAATTCTCAGTCTGATTCAGATACTCTTAAGCACAGGACAGGGACGAGTTTTCCCATGTGTCAAATACCCAACTGGCCAAAAAATAAAAAGCTTGTCTAATTTTCATTTGGTCCCGCCCTTTGTCAGCCAATGAATGGATGTTTCAGTTATAGAGAGAACGTTGATAATGAAATTATCAAATTATCAAATCTGACACATGGAGGAAAGCCATCATTAGATAATGAAATTATCAACCACCACACATTTTACCCCAATGATGACGCATTATGATTGCATCTAATGTGACACAGTACACCGGAAGTAACACAAGAACAGAGCAACATAAGCGATAAAAGGCTAGTAAATTACAACAGATAGGTCTGGCCCAAATGATTATGGTATTAAAAGCTACATGATAGGATATAGCTCTCTCAAAATATGAGTAATGTCTTAGATTTACAGGTAGAAGCTCTGATAGAATTTCCTTCTTGCTCTAGGCTCTTTGCGGCTTTAAGGATTGATGCTCAAGGCTTTCCCACCTTAGGACTCCCAGCCAACAATTCGTTGCTTTCCTCAATGGACTTAAGGCATTCTGCCATGACAGGTCTCAAGCAGCTTCACTCTTTCAGAACCTCAATTCCCCAGCCAACCCCTTAGGCTTCCCAGATGACTGTTTGAAGGAAATGTTTCACCATCTCTCTACCTTGTAAGATCAGTTAACTCTCACATGGCCAGTTCTCTGGAAGCTGTTCATTGTAACTCTCAGCTCCCTGCTTCTATGAGCCAAATGATTTGAACATTTGTGCTCAACACTGGAAAATTGAGGACATATATTTATTTTAATTATTTAAGGTTGATATCACAAGTTGAAAATGCTGAAAAAATATTAATTTTGCAGTTATAAAACTACTCAAACATCAGAAGAACATTGTGAAATCAACCTTAAATTACTAAAATAAATGCATGCCCATTACAATTTTATTACATATAGACAACCTAAAAACTTTACCTGTGCTCTTTCTGTTGTTATTTTTTATAATAATATAAAAATAATCCCTGCATTTGATATAATGGCTTATCACATTGTTGAGACATCTCAAAGCGCTTCACAGAATGTATTGCAAAGTAGGATTGACTGCAAATTTTTAATTTTGTTTAAAACTGATTCAACTGTTGTTAACTAACCTTTCTCTTCACTTGGCTTGCAGCCTGACCTGGCTGGTTTTACACAGGCCAGAACAGACGCCTTATTACATTGCTGCTCATTGAACAATGTAGTCAGTGACACAAGGGTTGCTTCTTTGATGTGAGTGGGAAGTGTCAGGTTAGGGCCTCACTGGTCTGTCACTGACATAACAGGCAAACACATTGATGGCAGGGGCAGTGGTCTCTGAGACAAAAGTGACGGATTGAACAGAGCAGTTGGATACAGAACCAGTTAGGAAGACTGAAAAGTAACAGCGGACAGAGGAGTATCAGGAGCTGAGTAGTGGATTGACTTTGTATTTTGTGGGCAAAACATGGCAGCCAGAACCCACATGCTTCAGACAAAAGGAAAAAAAGAGCTAGCTTCTGAGCTAAGCTGCTGTCAGCCTAGGTCTCATTTTGGATCAAAAGTTTGTGGATTCAAGCCCCACGTCAAGACTTGGAATCACATACTCTAAGCTAATATTCCAGTGCAGTGCTGGGGGGTGTTACTTTGTTAGAGGTGCCGTCAATCCACTGTCAATCACTGTCACAGTCAATCCACTTTAAATTCAGTGAAGTCAATGAATTTATTGAAATTGGTATGATTGTTATATCATGTGAAGTGTTTTGAGATGTCTAAATGATGTGATAAGGCACTGTATAAAACACAAGCATTATTACTGTTATGATTATTCCTTAAGCTAACACTTTGGCTAACACTCCAGTGCTGCGCTGCGGAGTTCTGCTGTATCAGCAATGCTGTCCTTCATATGACATGTCAACCTGAGGTCCCATCTGTCTGTTCAGGTGAACATTAAAGATCCCATAGCATTATTCAAAATTAATGTGACCAGCAATTTTTCAGATAATATTGGTCACTCACCTCAAGGATATTGATGAGACAATGCTGTGTGCAAATTGACTGCTGCTTTTACATATAAACACCCGATCACTTCACTTGACAGCAATTACATGGGAGACACTTTGAGATATTTCAGCATTTTAGCCATTATACTAAAAGCAAGGATTATTGTTATACTATTAGATGGTCTAGACACCAGAAGTAACTTACAAAGAGAGAACTAGAGTTTTCAAGAGACTTGGCCATGTATTGATTTCTAACAAATCATAATTACCCACTTGTTTCATTATTTAATTTTAGCCAGCTTTAAAACACAAGCTCCAACAAATCGTCATCGAAATGTAATCAATATTTACTTAACTATTCAGTGAAATCAATAAATTAACTATTTATTGAAATCAGTATCATTGTTAAATCCAAGTTAATTTTTTTAAAGTACATCCAAGAGCAGATTCAATTGTTTAAAACAGTAAATATCTCCAGGGCTCGTTCAATTAATTTGGTAATTTACTCAATAATTAAATTCCATCGGTATTGTGGATTGTTTTAAATTACTAGTTTTCTCTCCACTCCTGAATAAAGAAGTTAGAGTATTGTGTGCAGTTGTGGGACATTATAGGAAGGTTGTAGGAAGGATGCGGAGTAGATTCACTGTGGTGATATCAGAGGTGTAAGGTTTTACTAATGGGGAGAGACTGCAGCAATAGTTATTTACCCAGAACAGAAAGGTTGAGAGGAGACCTGGTATAGGTTTGAAAATTGTAAGTTATTTATTTTTTAAAATTATATTTGCACTTGATACATCAGGATTTCACATCAGGATGATGCCTCAATGTGCTTCACAGGATGTTTAAGTTCACAGAGAAAAATCCTTCTGAGATGGAAACCTCTATGGTTTTAATGCAATAGACTGACTCTTACTGGGTTACTGCTCATGAGTACCAGTCACCATCTAATTCAAGTAGAGTCCTGTAGCTTAGAGCAATCGCTTTGCAAGCGAGAGACCTGGGTTTAATTCCCAGCAGGGAAAATGTTGGGCAAGTTTCCCCCCCCACCCCCAAATATTGGTCACTTCAAACCATGACTGCTGTGGGTGACTGCGTTTCAATAATAATCCTTGCATTTGATAAATCACCTTATCACTTTGTCAAGACGTCTCAGAATATACTATGAAGTGAGTTGACTGTATAGACCACTGCAGTGTGGATTGAGTCACCCAATTTAAGGAATATTAGCTCCAGAATGAGCTGCGCCAATTGACTAAAAACAGGGTTCCTACTTACTGCTAGGTAAACAGAGGTAAGGAAACTTGCCTAAGATTTTGCCCTGCCTGGGAATCGAACCCTGGTCCTCTCACTTGCAAGGTGAGTGCTCTAACGAATACCATGCAGGACTCCTACAGTTCTCAGCTTGAACTGAAAAGTGGAGAAGAAATGTCTCAAAAATTGTGATCACAATGATGGGGAATATGGATGTTGTTGCAGAACAGGACCAACTGATAGAGTGAAGCTCCACTGAAATACTGCATTTTCTGAAATCAAACACATCATTCTACTTCATTTCTGCTCCTGACTGCTTAATGCAGCATAATGTGAAAAAAGAATTGTGTTTTGTGCAATCCACTGTAATTTCAACATGCAGCGTACAATCATATTTTAAAACCAGCAATGTAGTTTCATTTAAAATGAAGTTTTTGATATTTTATATGAAATTGATATGGAATTATGACCTAATATTCAATGCTTAGCACATTGCTGGCTGATTCACCAAATCAAATGAAAATGAAGAAGGTGTATTTGCTTAAATTATATTTACATATTCTTAGGCCAATAGGGTTTAACAAGACAAACAGATGGTATAGAAAAATCTGCTCTGGTTTATTAAAGATCAGAATTTAATATCACAGGTGCAGGGGTAAGGCTGAAACTCATTTCGGGAATATGGTGCTTTGCAAACAGAGTAAAAATCAAATGCTCTTTAAAAGCCATACTTGGCTAAAGTGGTCCTTCATTACAGATCTCAGTGAAATGGAAGGAATTTTCCTTTTTTTTCCACCAGTTCTCTCTTACTGCTTGTTATTGTTAGCAGGAGATGTAATTTGTGCCATATTCTCTTGTCAGTTTAGAGTTCACATGATGAACAACTGCAGGTCTCTTTGTGCCTAAAGCTGGTATGTGAGGCCATACAATAGTAACAGCGCTGCCACTTTGCCACAAAAAACAACAAAAACAAGAGTAGACACGATTGTGTCACTACTCCTTTTTTGTTTCTTTTGAGGCACAATTGGCCCAGAAAAGCCAACAGCATGAACGTTGAGAGAATGCAAAACCTAAATTGCACTTCCTGCTGACCTCATTCCCCTTTACCTCAGAGATGTGACTGGAGAAAGGTCTCAATAATATCTCTCACTGCTAAGTAAATAAACCCTCATCCTTCAGAATGGAACTTCTTATTTATTTAGCATCAGGTGCATAATGCCACAGCAGCTCCTGTGAACATACAAGCCAGTCAGTTCTTTATTCTAACCTGCAGCCTCCTTTTTGCAGTGAATGGACACAATCATTAGCTTTTCTTGAAGGATAGAAAGCTGTTGTTTCATTTTATTGGCAATATTGTCCTTGTTTCTACTTCGGTTTCAGGGAGAAAGCATTTGCTCTTTACACTGCTTCTTTTTTCAAAAAAATCTTTGAAATAACTGTGTTCCCGGATACAGTTACAAAATACAAATCGAAAATCCCACTATGTTCCCTCCAAACTCTCCATAACTGCTCCATCTCTCTGCAATTCCTCTCCAAGGTGTTAGAATGTAATGTTGTCTCCCACCTTTGCTCCTTCCTCTTCCACAACTCCTTATGTGATTTCCTCCAATTTGACTTCTCTTCTGTTCAAGAAACTGACAGCCCTGGGCAAAATCACAAATGATATGCACCTGATCCCTATCTTCCAGCGGATTGACTTTAAAATCCACATTCATTATCTACAAATGTCTCCACGGCATTGTCCCACCCTACCTCTGCAATCTCCTATGATCCTTCTCCCTCAGTCAATGCCTTTGCTCAATCAACTCAGGCCTGCTCATGTCCCCTGACTGCTTTCCCCACAATTGGTGGGCAAGCATTTAACCACTTTGCCCTGTTCACTGGAACTCTCTTCTCAAATTCCTATATCTCATCCCCTCCTTGACTTTCAAAACCTCTCTAGAAATCTGTCTCTTTGACTGTCCCTTTGGCCTCATGGCCCCAACTCCTCCTCTCTCCTTCCCAGCTCAGTAACCCACTCAG
Organism: Callorhinchus milii; assembly: GCF_018977255.1. Taxonomy (NCBI): domain Eukaryota; kingdom Metazoa; phylum Chordata; class Chondrichthyes; order Chimaeriformes; family Callorhinchidae; genus Callorhinchus; species Callorhinchus milii. The sequence continues at coordinate 95,822,829 of NW_024704742.1, forward strand.
TCTTTGAAAAGTACTTTGAGAAGTTCTACCTATATGAAAGGCACTATATAAGTGCAAATTGTTGATGTTGTAAAGGCCAAACGATATACATTAGACATCTGATCTGTACGGCAATCAGTTTTTAAAAAAACTTTCAAACTAATTTTATTGAATACTTGCTCATGAATGGAAGGAAAAGAAAACATTCTCTTTTTGCACACAGATGCTGATCAATTCCATAAGCATTGACTAAATGTGCACATATTGTATTTGTTAAGGAGTTATGCAATCCCACATTAATCAGCACATATCTTACACTGAACAAGCAAACCATAATCAAGTTAATTTCAGATTCCTACCTGAGAGTGGTTTGCATTAAGAGAAATAAAAGACTTGCCAATTGGCATTGAAAAAAGCAGATGAAGAGAAATAATAGGATTTGGTATTTGAGACTGTAATAGATAGTGATAGAAGTGTGGTGAGGCTTTTCCTAATGCTTGACTAGTCTGTCTTAGTCATCAATAAGACTTTATATGCTCAACCCTGAGAGCCAAATCCTTAAAATATCAGGTGGTTCTAGCTGGGCAAATACCCGAAATCTAGCAGTGGTCTGCTTATTGCGGCAAATATTTTACCACAGTATATACTGAGAAGCACTTTGAAACATCTCAATGAGTTAATAAGGTGTTATATCAAAAGCAAGGATTATTAGTTATTAGAATGAACTCATAGTGAACAAATTAATATTACTTCTAGTGACTTATATACTAGCACCAAATTTGAATCAATTTCCCTTTGTGCTTATAAACTATGCTCTCATTGAAGTGGCACTGGTGTATTATTCACATTCTGATTATTTTTGTTCCACATTAAAAACACTCATAAGCAGTTCCCGAGATACAAGGGTGAGGGAAAAGAAGACAGCTTTGCATTTAATGTACTAAACATGTTAGCATTTCAGATACTTTGACCCAGATTGGAAGAACCTTGGGGCATTGCCATAACATGTGTAGCTGTATTCCTGAGGCTGATCAGATTGGTAAAATATAAACAGAATTCAGATTTCTCTCATTCCCATAGATGAAGGTTTTATAAGTGCGGCATGTGTCTTGTTTCAAACTGCATTCTCATTCAAATGTAATCCAGTTGTGCTGTCTGAAAGTTGGTTTCTGTTAATAATAATCATTAAATATATTTTTGTTTTCTGCCCTTCACCCTGTGAGGTTCAACGTTCGCAAGTCAAGTGAAGGTGACCTACTCCCAGTGTGCAGCCTCAGATGAAAGGAAAGTTTCAAGATTTTGATCAAAGGAGTATTTCAAAATAGTAGTAGACTATAAAGTGTTGAGGTTTACACTGAAATGGGGGTACCAGTTTCCATTGCCGAAGCCTGCCAATATAGTTAAATTGAAGGGAATGAGATTGAGAGCTAAGCAACGGGTATCTGTGGCACTTTGCCCTATTCCAGTGAACAGGGCAAAGTGGTTGAGCTTTGAGGTGCTTTTCTACATTGTACAGTCCCTCAGATACCCCTTCTCTCTACTTGTATTACACAGTTTAGGGAGTATTACACAGCCCCTCACACACAGACCGTCTGTCTATACTTGGATTAAATAGCCCCTCACACCCAGTGCTCTTATATGTTGTCTGAAGGTACAATATAGCTTCTTTTGACTCCTATTAACTAGTTGTATTTTCCTTTTCATGCTTGATAACTTGCTTCTCATGCTATCCAGCTATGTGGGAAAAAGATGCAGTATGTGATAGATAAATGTCACATCATGTTCCTCATTTCCTCTGTCCCTTATGTATCCATAATACCAATTTTCAATTGGTAATGGGAAACTCTAAGTTTCTCATTCTTTAAAGTGTGTGCTTGATGCTCACTCCCCTAATGAAGCTACGCGGTCTGAACTCATTCCTTGTTCTTTCCCCATACCCTTTAATGTTATTTTTCCTCAAGCAATAACATTTTAAAATACTGTTATAGATGTAGCTTCAACGGCCATTGTGATAAGAATTATACCAACCCTCCATGTAAAAATAATTATTTTAACCTTCTCCGTTTAAATTCTGATGATGATCCGCAACTTATTTCAGTTTTTTTTTATTCAAGTGAAAATAATTTTAAATTATAGCTTTCATCTTGTGGTTTGTTCCGGACCTTTTTTGTGCAATTTATTTTTGCTGGGAGGCCAATGGGGTTCAAAAAATGCTCATCAAAAAAATTATGGTGGTGACTCTCTAAAACAGCTCTCCATTTAGTCTCATTCTCCTGCCTTCTCTTCATATCCTGTTATATTTCTTCTTCTGTAATTTATTTTGAAAGCCGAGCATCTGACACATACAGAACCCATCACATGCTTAAGGTATGTCCCCTCGATGCGAAAGGCCCTATACAAATGTAGTTTTGTTTGTTGTTTGTTGTTTGTAAGAATATGCAAAGCAAAACCAAGGCAGAGGGATTGAGGGAAAGAGTTCCAGAGTTTCATGGGGTACTGGTTGAAGACACGGCCACTGATGGAAGAATGGAGGGGATGAGGGAGAAATAGGAGGCTGGAGCCAGCTAAGTGGACGCAGTGGGTGGTGGAGTGGGGGTAAGCAAACCAGATAGGTAGAGAGGTGTGAGGGCATTAAGGGATTTGAAAATGAGTGAGAGGATCTTGAAATCGATTTATTCGGCAATTAATAGTAATAATAATAATTGCATTTGGCATAGCATCTTCCATGTCAGGGTGACATCTCAAGTGCTTTATTGAATTTACTGTGGAGTGGAGTGCCCAAGTATTTGTATGTGAATGCATCTGGTCAATTGCGCAATGTCCTACAAATAGCCATAAAGCAAATGACCAATATGATTTGGGGGGTTGTTTGCAAGAGTTTTGTTTGAGATGTTATTGTATGTGAAAGATGCTGCATAAAAAACAGTTGATTTTGAAAGACTTCATCACTCTTTCAAGTTATTTTTTCTTGTGGCTTTCTTGTACCATTCACTATCTCTGTATGAGAAGGCAGAGGAGTGAGGTGAAGGTTGGAGAAGAATTGTCCTCCCTTCTATGCTCTCAAACCAACATAAAAGGGATTGCCAATGGCAATCTATTACATAGGATCTTCATTTAAAAGGAACACTTAGCCATCCATTAATTCATTTCCCCATTCATTATGCATTTTTTTGCTTAATGGGAAGACCAGATCAGTATTGGAGATATCCGTTTGAAAGAGTTTATTCTACCATTTTAATTTGCCACATTCTGCACACATAGGTATCCACTCAAATTCTGATCCATCCTGTAATATTGTCTGACCTTCAATGGAGAGATCTGACAACTGACTGAGTCATGGCATCAGATGATTCTAATCAAATGATGTGTTTTTCTCCTTTCTGCTATGACAGCAGTTGTTTACTCAATCTGCAGTAATATGAGAAAGTCATGTGAAATATCTGAGATGTGTTGTCTGTGATGAAGTCAGAAGCTTCCTTGATGTGAATCCTCCTGGATGTAGAATTTCACAGAATGTTACAACGTGGAAACAGCCATTTGACCCAATCAGTCCATGTTATATTTATATCTGCTTAAGACTCCACAACTCCTCTCTTAATGTACCCTTTGTTCCCCTCTCACTCACACATGTATCAAATGTCTTCTTCAATACATTGCTGAAATACATTAAATATGTTAGATTTGACACCACTTTTGTAGTGGTTTAAGGAGTAGTCCAGTTCCTGATGGTGGGGCATGCTGGGCCGGGGACATGGAGCGGGCTGGAACCTGCTGAGTAGAGGGAGCGGACAAGTTGATAAGGGGTTAGCAGGTTGAAGGTGAGGATGAGAATTTTGAACTGGATCTTCTGAGGGATGGGGAGCCAGTGAAGCCGGGAGAGGGTGGGTGTGATGGGGTGACGGAGCCAGGTGCGGGAGAAGACATGAGATGCAGAGTTCTGGATGATCTGCAGCTTGTGGAGGGAAGAGTTGGGAAGGTCGACAAGCAGGCCATTGGCATAGTCAAGCTAGTTGTAATGAAGGCATGTATGATGGTTTTGGCGGCCTCAGGGGTGAGACAGTGGCGGAGTCGGGCAATGTTGCGGAGGTGGGGGAAGGCAGAGCGAGTCATGGCAAGATTGTGGGGGAAAAAGGACAGTTGAGGGTTGAACAAGACGCCTAGGTTCCTGACTGTGTTGGTAGGTGGAGTGTGCATCTGTGGATTCGCAGAAAATGGCATTTGAAAATGAGATTGGCAAAATGAAACTAGATTAAATCAATTTAAGGGGCATGAAATATAAAGCACTGTAGAATTACCTTATTTATTTTTCACTTTGGGCAGGTCAGTTGGACCGTATTTGCCTTTTCTGATCATGTACAATCATGTTTATGAATATTTGGTACTCTCCTTCCTCCCTTCTCTATTGCCCAACCACTTCTAGTTCCCACTGTCTCTGTAAGGTACTTTGAGATGTTATCATATGTTTAAGGTGCTATATAAGTCCACATGTTGTTGTTGACTGCAATGAGCATTTCTAGTACTGCACATTCTCATCTTCTTGAAGAGGCAATGGAATTATGGTAACAAAAGTGTACTTTTAGACAGCGTCTTTCACATTGGGAGTATATCTCAAAATGCTTCATACTGGGCACCTGAGCTGGGATTAGGGGGCAGCGAAGATATGGATCTTAACCCATGCTTTAAAAGTAGGATGAGAGAGGTTGCAAAGTGGAGTGACTCCATTTCAGAGAGCGGGGGACAGAAAGGTTGAAAGCTTGCCAACATGATGAATCTAGTGGGGTTTTGAAGTAGATGGGTGTTCACTGAGCAGTGGGAGTATTTAGTTAGGAGGTCGGCAAGATATAGCTTTGACATAAACCTGCAGGGAGCATCAACTTCATAAAAGGCATGTTATTTGAAAAATTTTAATGTTGCTGTGAACTCCTAGCTTTATATTTATGAAATCCAACAGAATTGGAAAAATAAAACAATAATTGGGTTGATAATCCATCTGGTGGTAATTTTAACACCCACCTAACACCTTACAGATGATGTCTGGCTAGACTTAAAAGCACTGTTGGATATTAATTATGATTCTTTACATTTTCTCATATGGATTTAATAGGTGAGGTTAACATTTTAACACTGATGGCTCAATAACAGCACTCAAGTTAATTATTGGCAGTTGATAATATAAAGAAGTGCGGAATTGGAAAAGGTCATTTAGTCCATCAAGGCCACTCTCTCCAAAATTGACCACATCGTGGCTCTCACCTTCCCTCTCTCTCCTGGAGGAAAATACAGTAATAGTAGCCTACCTTTGACTAACCTTTTATTCTTTATATGGTTATAAAATACCTTAGGTTTCCCTTTTATGTTACCCGCTAATCTTTTCTCATACAATCTCTTTGCTCCTGTTATTTCCTTTTTCAGTTCTCCTCTGTACTTTCTATATTTTGTTTGATTATCTTCTGTATTTTGGACATGATATTTATCACGAACCTCCTTTTTCTGTTCTATTTTAATCCCAATTTCCTTATTCATCCGGGGAGGTTTGGATGCCCTACCTTTCCCCTTTGTGGTAATGTATTTGTTCTCTCCCCGAACTATCTCCTCCTTGAAGGCTTCCCATTGATTGTTAGCTATTTTACCTGCCAATCTTTCTTTCCAGTCCACCTTGGCTAGGTCACTTTTTTACTCATTGAAATTAACCATTTTCCAGTTGAGTATCTTCCCCTTTGATTGTTCCTTGTCCCTTTCCATAAGTACTTTAAACCTAATGATGTTGTGATCACTGTTGTCCAGATATTCTCCTATTGAAACCTGTTCCACTTGGCCCACTTCATTCCCCAGAACTCTAGATCCAGCACCGCTTCCTTCCTCATTGGGCTGGAAACATGCTGATCCAGAAAGTTATCCTGCACATATTTCAAGGAATTGCTCCCCCTCCTTGCCCTTTACAGTGTTATTTTGCTGTCTGTTAGGATAATTGAAGCCCCCCATTATAGAATCATAGAATTATACAGCACAGAAGGAGGCCATTTGGCCCATCGTGTCTGTGCCGGCTCTTTGAAAAGAGCTACCCAAATCAACCCTATTCCCCTGCCCTGCAAACTTGTCCTCCTCAAATAATTATCTATTTCGCTCTTGAATTGGCTTCCTCCACCCTTTCAGGCAATGCATTATCACTACTCTATTGGTTTTGCATCTTTCTGAAATCTGCTTGCAGATTTGCTCATTTATCTCCTTCCCACTATTTGGTGGTCTATAGTATACACCTAACAGAGAAACAGCTCCTTTCTGCTACTTAAATCTAACCAAATAGATTCTATTTTTGGACCCTCTAGCACATCGTCCCTTTCTAGGGCTGTAACCATGTATTTAATCAATATTGGCACATCCCCACCTCCTTTTTTTCTTTCCCTATCGCTCCTGAATTCATTGTAGCCAGGAATATTCAGCTCCAATTCCTGCCCTTGTGTGAGCCAGGTCTCTGTTATTGCTACTACATCATAACCCCATGTGGCAACTTGAGTCTGCAGCTCACCAATCTTATTTGTCACACTCTGTGGATTTACACACATGCATTCCAAGATCAACCTAGTCTGTTCTGCATTTCTCCCCCATCTAATCCTTATTTTTTTCTGGATTACTCCTTATTAGATTGCTATTTGTCCCTCCTAGCCCTCTGTGTAACTTGTTTGCCCTCTCTAATGCTACATTCTGATTCACTTCTCCCCTCAAAATTAGTTTAAACCCTTCCCCACAGAACTAGTTAACCTCCCTGTGAGGACATTGGTTCCAGCCCTATTCAGATGTAAGCCATCCACCTTGTACAGGTTCCACCTGTCCCAGAACTGGTCCCAATGATCCAGGAACCTGAAGCCTTCCTTTCTGCACCATTTCTCCTGCCATGCATTCATGTGTTTAATCCTGCTATTTTGATATTCATGTTCATGAGGCACTGGGAATAATCCAGAGATCACCACCATTGAGGTCCTACTCTTTAGCTTTTCCCCTAGCTTCTGATACTCTCTCTGTAGGATCTCAGCCCTTTTTTCTCTACATCATGGATTCCAACATGGACCATAACTTCTGGATGTTGCCCTTCCCCCTGTAGAACATTTTGCACCCATTCCATGATGTCTTCAACCCTGGCACCAGGGAGGCAACATACCATGCGAGAGTCACATCTTTGGTTGCAGAAACGCCTTTCTACTCCTTTCTCCATTGTGTCCCCAGTGACAATTGCATTGACACTCTTCCTTGTGTCCCCCTGTGTATCCATTGCTTTCGACTCCCCTCCCCAGAAGTGTCATCATCCTGACAGGTATTCAGTACAGAGAACTGGTTTGTGAGTGCCACACTCTTAGGGGATTTCTGCACTGCCTGTCCCCTCTTCCTACCATGTCGGGTGGTCACCCACTCAATCTCCTTCTGAACCCACTGTGGTTGTGTGGTGACCACCTCCTGAAACGTTCAATCAATGAACTCTTCAGCCTCCCATATACTATGTAGTGACACCAGCCTTTCCTCAAGCTCAGAAATTCTGAACTCAAGCTTGAGCAGTCAGAGGCACTTCCTACACACGTGTCTGCCAATGCCTCACCCCTCAGGCTGCCAAAACCCTCACCCATGCATTCGTCACCTCAAGGCTTGATTACGGGAACTCCCTCCTCATCGGCCTTCCCAAATCTTCCCTTCACAAGCTGCAGATCATCCAAAACTCTGCAGCTCGTGTACTCTCACGCACCAGGCTCCGTGACCCCATCACTCCCACCCTCGCCCGACTCCACTGGCTCCCCATCCCCCAGAGGATCGAGTTCAAGATCCTCGTCCTCACCTTTAAGGCCATCCATGGCCTTGCCCCCTTTTACCTCTCTGACATGGAGACTCCCTACCAACCTGCCCACTCCCTCCGTTCATCAGGCTCCGGCCTGTTCCATGTCTCCCACCCGACCCGCCTTACCATCGGTGGCCGGGCTTTCAGCCTCTCTGCCCCCACACTCTGAAACTTCATCCCATGGTCCCTTTGCCTCGCTTCCTCCCTTGCATCCTTCAAGGCCGGTATCAAGACCCTTCTCTTTGACCGTGCCTTCAGTTTCACTCCCACCTCTCTGCCTTCCCTCACCCCTACACCACCCCTCCCCCATGCTCGGGCCCTGACATCTGATTGTTCAGCGCTTTGGGACGTCCTCCCGATGTGAAAGGTGCTCTATAAATGCAATTTTGTTGTTGTTATTGTCTGTCCAGGGCACACAAAGCATCCTGGAGTTCCCACATGGCACACATTGTGCATGCAACTGTTCTCAGCTGCCCTGCCATATTCCCAGACATGCTTTATATTATTTTAATATAACTTATATATTTTATAATTATGCACCACTTTCCCCGTCTGTACCGAATTCCCACTCTCACCAAATTCCTTAACAGAATTCTCACTCTGTTTCACCTCACTCACTTTCCTCATGCTGCTGGGCTCTCTGCTCAAGTGAGGCTTTCGCAAGTCTTCTCCTTTATATAGGACTCAAACAAAAGCACCCAAACTGAATGATGTCAGTGTACATGTAGGTTTTGTTAGGTGACACGTTGACGTGGGCACTGTTAATGACTTACATCTAGAAAGTACATATCTTGCTCCACAAAATGTATCAGATGTGAAGATGGCGACTATGAGATGGACTGATATTATATCTGATGTGTCCTCTTATCTCTCTATCTGGAATTACACAAAGGATGGAATTATCTCCAGGCAGTCTTGTAGGAGATCCGATCTTCTGAGCATTTAGCAGCACACCATGAATTCCCTTCTCTGGCTGAATACTGTTTCCTGGCTGCAGGCAACGATGCCTCATTGACAAGGGTGGAATGGAGCCAGAAGAAGGAACACACTGACTCACTCAATGAGACAGAAAAGAGACAGGACACAGATTGTTTAATCACCAGTACTTGGGACCTGGAAACCAACAGATGTGGAGAACATTTAGAAAAACACATCCAATAATGGATGCAATACGTTATGCATTATTGTGTACAGGACTATTTACATGCATAATACAGACTTTAAAAGGTAGTTTGAGATGTTCTACATATGTTACATTTATAATGCTTTGTCATCTACTGTATCAAGAGATTGCACAAAGAGGAGATGGTAATGTAAGCACACCTGCCTGGTATTCCAAGGGATAAAATTCTAAATTAGATACAGTATTGAGAATTTTTGCACTATGTTTCTCAGGCAAAACTATACTTTCTTTTGTGGCATAGCACCTTGCGAATGCCAATTCGTTCTTTGATCTGGATTTCTTTGTGTGAATTTTGTTTTTTTACAATCTCTTGCCATGTTATTGATTATTTTCTCATAAGAGGGTCTAGTTTGTGGTTTGTTTAAGCCATGTGTAAATATATGCCCTCTTACATTTTGATGTTGCGCTTTTCTTGACTGGAGGATATCTCAGTGTTTCACAGGATGTATGTAAGGTACAGTGTTGTATTTTGTAGGTGAAACTTCAGATACAGAGATATTCAATCAACAGCCAACAAAAAGGATTCCAGGTGATTCTGGAATCTCCGATACAGTTTTTAATTCCATACTTAGAGACTTTTACTAATCTCTGAGAGAAAGTGTTATTATGGGGATGAACCAAAGTTTCTGTAAAAGTGAACAGAATATTCTTGTTGGTGATTGAAGGATAATTATAGAACTCGGTGTTCACTTGGTACATATTAAATTCTTATTAATAATGCAGTGATTTTAATTTGGCGCAACTGTGACCATTTTCATTTGGTATAAAATGTATACCAAATTATGAAAAGTCAATTGATTCACATGTGAATCAATCCCCCACCCAAAGCAACAACAACAACATTACATTTATATAGCGGCTTTCACAACAATGTTATAAGTGCATGAAGAAGGGACACTTGGACAAAGTAGAGGAGAAAAAAGGCTGTTGCCCTTTGAACTGCACCTCGGGATGTATTGGTACTGTTTTCAGGGGAGAAGAAGGAAAGAAAAGGGCAGAACATTGAAGAATAAGAAATAAATGAAAATTGTGGCTGCCAAATTTTAGCATGATGAGGTGCATTAACAGTGTCTCCAAAATAAAAATTTTCCCCGATGGATGGCAAAAAAGTTAAAACATAATCATTCTGACAGAATGTTACTTCTAATCACAAGCTGCTTCATTCCTGTCTGGGGCATTGGTATTTACCAGACCATAATGTTTTCCTGAGTCAGACGCACATAATTCTACCCACATCAGATCACATGAGATATTGCTTCCTGATGGACAGATGGGAAACCATCTGTAAAACAGTAAACTGTCCTCTGCAAATGCATGTTTGAGGCCTATCCTATACATGATTCTCAATTGGGTTCATTAGTCAAGTGAAGCTGGTGCAGGTGGGGGTGAATTAATGGTGTGGTGCACGCTGGTTGCGTGTAGAAGAAAGAGACAGATGGATATATTTCCTCTGGGACTGTCAATGACTGTTCTGTTTCTGGATCAAGACTTGAGTGTTTCAGTGTCCTCTTGAAATTGAAGGTTTCTGCTCCGGTAGAGAGCCTACTAGGATATAATGCACTAATTTGTAGTTCTCACTACAAGGTACAGTACTGCACATTAGCCATACTACTACACTACCAAATTTAAAAGAAATAAAACACCAGTTCATCTCATTTGCTGTTTTACTGAAATTACTTACATGTGAAATATTATTGTTCCTTTCAGGAAGCCAGGTTACATGGAAGATTAGAATCACCCAGCTTGGAAAAGATTGAACCAATGAGGGATATAACAGTCAGCAGCAACAATATGGACGTCTGATTCACAATAGTCCCAAATCCAATTTATTGCATTAATGGCAACTTATCCTTGCAAATTTTGGAAGTTTGACTTGGAATTTGCAATTCTCCAGCTGCAAATTTCTCTGTATGATATCACCATGCTGAAGAGTATCCAAACCAGGGTGAGAATTCCATGCATCCCACCTACAAATGGAAAGTCCAGAGAAAGCCAGGCTGTGCTGTCATCAACAGTGTCCTGAAGTTTGACGGACTTGCATCAGGAACCGGACTACCGAGATTGCCACAGAGGGCTGGCTCGATTCTGACATTCCGTTGCCAAGAATGTCACCTTGGAGCCAGTTCAGCTCCAAGGAGACCCCAAGTAGATGATGTTTGCAAACCGGAAAGTATGCACACATTAATTTCACAACTGTGCTTATCTTCAAATCAGTAGAGAAGTAGTGAACAAACATTATCTATGACACTAGAATCTGTTGACTCCATGTTCGATCACATCTCCCCTACCTCTGACCCATCTTGGTTTCCCACTCCATCCCTATGAAGTATACATTGTTGTATGTATTCAGTTTTCCACTGCCTTAATATATTCACAACTGTGAATTTAAAACTGTGATGTCAGACAGATAGACATGACTTGTGTTGGCCAGGATGTTGAAAAAGCTGTGTGAAAAAGTTGAAATACGGACAGCAGATGATATGGACTAATTTGCTGTTTTGACAGCACATGGACAGTGAGATAGATGTTGGATTGGATATTATCAGTATATTGTAAACATATATGGATGGAAGTCAAAATTTGGGAATTATCAGTATGATGATAGCAGAAACCAGAGGCAAGTAGATTTGGAGGATGATTTGAGAGCACTTGTAGTGGTCTGTAGTGAACACCTGAAGTGAGCTGAAAGATAGAAAAGGTTTATAGAAAGAATTGTGAAATTTAATGGTAGGTTATCGAAAAAAATGGAGACAGGAAAGTTTCTATAAGTTTAGAAATGAAAACCTAGGTCATGTAGATGCTTTAACTTTCAGTAAAATATAAGCATCCAGAGGTTCAAGGTACTAATGCAGAGCATTCAGATCAGGGACAATGATTGTTGGACCATGAAGAAAAATAATGTATTGGTATTGAGATGTAGATCAAGATTTGCAGCAAATTAGAGACTATGGACAAGATGAATAGGGTTCTTTACACTGAAGAACAGATTTTTGGATTTTCAAGGACAATTTACCAAATGATAATCTTTAGAGGGCTAGTTAGGCAACGTTCAGTTCAACTTTGGGCATGACACTTCAGGAAGGATATATTGGCCTTGGAGGGAATACAGCGCAGATTCACCAGAATGATCCTGGGATGAAATTGTTAAGTTATGAGGATAGATTGCATATGTATTATTGACATGTATTCCCTAGAGTTCAAAAGATTGATGGGTGATCTAATCAAGGTTTTTAAAATGATAAAGGGACTCGATAGATACAAAGAAATTATTTCCTCCAGAACAAGGGGGCATAATCTTAAAATAAGAGTTAGGAGTGAAACTAGGAATGCATTTTTTAACACAAAGTGTTGTGGAAATCTGGAATTCTCTCTCCCAAAAGTCTATGGATTCAATTAGAATTTTCAAGACTGAGATTGATAAATATGGGAGAAAGAGTGGATAAATGAAGCTGAGATATAGATCAGTAAAATATAAGCATCTAGAGATTCAAGGTGATTGTATAGAATGATGGAACAGGCTAAAGGGACTGAATGGTCCTTTCCTGTTCTTCTGTTTTTATGTTTGTTTCTTTCATGAAGGACCGACCAAGTCCAGATTGGAATTTCAAGGTCAGGCCATTTAACATTCCAAACGTCAAGGCCAAATCATGTTGGAGTCTGTAGATACAAGCACATGCACTATGTTTTCAGCGCTTTGGGACGTCCTCCCAACGTAAAAGGCGCTCTATAAATTTAATTTTGTTGTTGTTGTTGTAAAGTCAGGAAACAGATACCAACATCCTGGGACATTGAGGGCAGGCTGTGTATAGATCTAGACAGTTAAGTCAGGCCAAAAAGTCAGGAAATTGTTTGTATACAGACAGAAAGCCTTGGTACAAGTCATTAAATGATCTGGGAATCTTAGCAGTCTACAATATTAACATATACTTGTCATTAAAGAAGTATAAGGTTTCTTGGTCCAAAAATGTAACTATTTTCATGGAAATCCTAATAATCCTCTGGTTACTTAAGCTGCTTTAACTCTGTCCATCAGAAAGGATGTGAATTGTGGACCATCATCGGTCATGGGGGAATGTTTGAGAATATAATCCATGACACAATATAATCAGTTCTCATCTGGAAAGCATAGACATTATAAAGAGTATCAACTTGGTTTTAGAAGCAATAGGTAGGAGTCACATTGAGAGGACTGCGTGAAGTTTGGGCCATTCTGCTATGATATCGAAGGGATGGAGAAGATGCTGAGAAGATTCAGGAGGCATGTTTTGGTACGTGGAGTTATGAGGAGAGATTTGGAGACCCCAACTTTGGTGATAAAGGGAGACATGATCCAGATTTTTTAAATGCTGAGAGGTATGGAGGATGCAGATGTAAACAAGGTATACAAAATTACATTTGCATGGCATCTTTCATATTAGGAGGATGTCCCAAGGTGCTGGCTAGTCAGGGATTTGGACCCAAATGAGGAGGGCAGGGGGTGGTTTGGAATAAGGGAGGATGGAGGGCAGGGAGGGTAGAAGGGTGGTCAAAGTCACAGTCAAAAAGGACGCAAGGGAGGGAGCAACGCGAAGGGAATGGTGGGGTGGGCCTGGCACGGTTGTGGAGCCTGGTGAAATGAAGTTTTAGACAAGTGGGAACAGAAGGTATCGGCTTNAAAAAAATTAAATTCCCAAATGACTAGAGATTTAAGGATTTTATTTTTCATAGAGCATTGGAATATAGGAACAGGAGAAGGTCATTTAGCCCATCAAGACATGTGGAATAAGTGTACCACAAAATCAGTTGATAATGTGCCAATTAATTCCTTCATAAATAAGATCAATATAAGCTTGTACTGGAGCATATAAGGATATAAGGTGCTGAGAAGCATCAGGATGCATGTTTTGGTACTTAGAGTTACGAGGTTTGAGGAGAGGCTTGCAGACCTCCAACTTTCTTTGGGGATAAAGGGAGTCCTGTAGCTCAGTGGTTAGAGCACTTGCCTTACAAGTGAGAGACCTAGGTTTAATTCCAGATCAGGGCAAAATGTTGAACAAGTTTTCTTACTCCACACACCTCTGTTAACCCAGCAGTAAACCAGTCGACCTGGTTGTTAGTCAATTGGCAGATCGCTTTTCCGGAGGTAATAATCCCTTAGAAAAATAAATAACTAAAAATAATAATAATACTAATAATAATTCAGTCACTCAATCCAGGACTGTTCATGGGACACTGCTATGCACAATTGGTGAGATATAGTGGAGCAATCTTGTCTGTGGAAGGAAGGAGTCCAGAGGCCAGGGATGAATGATGTGAATGGATGAATATTATGGAGCTTTTGCTTGATTACTTTTAGGGTTCAGTGTATCAACGTAGACTTTGATCCCAGGAGCTAGACTAGCTGACGTGGAGTCTGCAACAGGGTGGGCTTTGGGTAATTTATGGCAGGAGTGGCTTTGATGGGCCAAAGGTTTATTCTTGTCTTGCGTTCTCTTATGCTTTTAATTTTTAATTGTGTACAATTTTACTTCATAGTCTTTCCTTTTTATTGGAACTACACACAATTCCATCTCCTCAGAAGTTTAGGTTCCTTGTTGAAATGACTAGTTAGCTGATAATAAATGAGCATTTTGTGTTAGCTTATTTCTTCGAAATTTTATTCTATTTTGGGTGGTACATTTTAAAAAAAGAGTCAATCTGCAGTTTTCAAACAATTACCGAAAGTGGCAGAGGTCCTTGGCTGAGTTACTATCTTCTATATGTCTGGCGACCTCATTAATTCTATGAAGATTATTTTCTGCATTCATGATTTGATTTGAAGCATTCATATTACACTGACACTGCAGCTATTTTGGTAAAGTGGCCACACACATTGAAAGTAAAACTGGGCATCAGGGTAACACTGCATTTTGACAGAGGGTGTTTTGTATCAGCAACAGCAACGCTAAATTAGTCCTTAATGCATTGCAGAGTCTTGCTTTGAGAGCAAGTATAAAAGAGGTCCTGACAGTACATTGTACATTTGAAATCTCTATGTTCACAGTGCGGCCACAAGAGCTGAACTGAGTGCCCTGGCACTTGCTGGCTAGTGACCTGCATCTGAATGATGTGCTTGAAAGAAGAGTCAATATTTTATGTGGTTATTAAGCAACAAAACATAAGTCTTTTGCTATGTATTTAACACAATACCTGTTTGAGAGTCAGGTCTAATTAAAGGACACAAATACGTCGGCTTTTTCTTTGAAGCTAACCAGTAGACACTCATCATCGAATGTCAAGTCTTTGGTTTTAATCATGCATTTTATATCATTCTGACCTAGATCACTGCCTATGACAACTGAGATAGTGTGTTGTCTTTCCCTGGAAGATGTAGCAGTAGTTGATGGATGTTTTCTCATCCCTAACCTCATTACTACCAGCTTCCCATCCATCTAATGAAATGCTATGATAGAGTGAGGCAAAGCACCATAAATCACGCTATTCTAGGTGCCCTGAGCAGATTCATTAGAAACACTGGCTATATATCTGTTCAGAAGAAGAAAAAATAAACACACGCACACACACAGACACACACACACACACACAACAGCTTATTTCACGTCTCCTGCTAACTCTCACTTTCTATGGCATTCTGCTTCAATTCATTCTGGTCACTTGAGATGATCCTTATCGGAATTCACAAGGATGAAAGCAGCGTGACCTGAAGTAGACCATGTGACCATATGAAACAAATTAGTGTTTTGGCCAAAGGGTGAGAAAGATTTACAAAATGAGATGACTTTGATATCAGGAACTGTATTAGAAAGCGTGAATAAGTGAGAAGGAGCCAGAAAACAACCGTCAATTATTTATTGCCTGCTTTCAGTCAGTTATTAACAGCCCAAGAGCTCTCGGCCAAACTCTTCAATTCTACAATAGTAACAGCCTTGTCAAAGTAATTTGCTCTCAGCTATCGTTAAATGATCAGTATGAACAGGGAGCTGGCTTCAGTGAACAGATCTCTGTGACTTGCATGAGTGCTTTGCTTGCTGGAACAGATTCATTATTTTTAGATGACTTCTTTTTCTTCCCTCAGGACCCCTTAGTGCACAGCTGAATGTCAGCCTGATTGAGATCCTGAATGCATTTTCAAAGGAAAGCTGTTACATTTCATAAGTTTTATTCATATACCATGATGAGCTAGCCCAGAGGTAACCTACTTTATCAATAGGAAATTGTGATCGTGGTTCTTGGCAAAGGCATTGATGAGGATGGGGGTGATAATAGACAAAAGATAAAAAGAAAAATGAAATATCTGCCTGAATGTTAAGGATAGATTATTTCTTTTATAAAAATGTAGCAAATTAACATATCCAGATTTGGATGACTTGAAATGGCTGTCTCATGTAATATTCTGTCACCTTGGTGCAGAGCTTCATATTTATCATTGGAATCAGTATATGATTAGAGTGCAAGTGAATTTAAATGAAGAAACCAAAGCTGGGGAAATCTGAACATGTAACATAGTTTGTGTAGTGCGAAGAATAAAAAAAAGAAAAATAGTTTCAACAGTACACATGGATGGAGGTTAAACGTTAAGAGATGTAACAGAATGACGGTCAATTTAATTTTACGCATCTCCTATATTTAAACATGCCGTGAAATTAAATTGACAAAAATTTTAATTTCTGACTGCTTGCTCTATTTTGTTTTGGGGTGAGGGTGGTGGGGAGTGTAATTCGCTTCCCCCAGAAGTGCTGGCAATGTGATGGGATTAAATGTTTTTTTATGAGCTTGTTTGCCACTTTAAGGCAATTAGCACCACCTAACCAGGTAAACAACATTTTATTTGGGAGTCAGGAAATGAGCCTTTGAAGGTTGTGTTACTCTTGCTGTCTCAAAAAAACTGTCTTTCTTTTTAACATGCCAGGAATTTTCGAATGAAAAATGCCAGTGGGACAAAATAAAAGCCTGCTGCCTATCACACTTTATTGATGGTAAACACTGTCTTCACTTATATGCAACTATTCATAGAGAGGTGTTTCTCCCAATGTCTTGCCTAGCAATCTTCCAGATAAATTGATTATTCACTTCATGGCTGTTTGTGGAACATTACTGCACACAAATTGGCTGCTACTTTTGCTTTACAAACACACAGGCATCTGATGGCCTTGTGAAGCTCTTGAGACATTTCAATGTTATAGAGGCTATGTCAAATGTGAAGAATATTCAAGAATATTGATTGCATTGAATGGTAAAGAAAAGGCTGACATTTGATTGCATTTATTTTAGAATTTTACAATGGGTTAGCACTGGGCAGTACTTATATATTTGCTTAATTAGTATTGAATGAACAACGATTGATACAATAGATGTTTTGGCACAGTTGGATATACCTATATACCTGTACAGTAAAGTTGCATATTTCAGCTTCAAGGTGCTTTGGCCAAATAGAATTGGAAATTATGGATAATTATGGAACATCCAGTTGTGGCATTGTGCAAAAGTTGTACAAATATGCATGAGGTTACCAGGGATGTGATTTACTTATACTCCATGGTTAAACCACATCCTTAGCACCCTCTTGTGCATTTGTGCAAGTTTCTCCCACCAGAATGTAAATTTATATTTGACTGAACATTAGAAACCACTATGGAAAGATATTCGACTTGCAGAAAATACTTTACATTGATGGTTCAAGGAAACAAGGTATAATACCTTTTAATAAACCTTGCAGTTAATAATTTGTCTCAGGTTATCAAAATACTTGACAGAGCTTTTCTGTAAAGT
Organism: Callorhinchus milii; assembly: GCF_018977255.1. Classification (NCBI taxonomy): domain Eukaryota; kingdom Metazoa; phylum Chordata; class Chondrichthyes; order Chimaeriformes; family Callorhinchidae; genus Callorhinchus; species Callorhinchus milii. Next base: position 95,840,561 of record NW_024704742.1, read on the forward strand.
ATAGTGCTGTAGATTTGTAGTCAAATGTGACAGCCATTTCGCATCAGCAACGAACAGCCATGAAGTCAATGATTTTTTTTTAAATCTGGAGGCTTGTTAACCAGGACATAGTGTCGAGGAATCTTTGACCCCATCTGAATAGGCAGACAGAACCTTTATTTAATGTCTCATCCAAAGGACTGTAACTCCAACAATGAAACATCCTCTACCACTGCACTAGCATGTCAGCCCAGACTAAGGGCTCAAAGACCTGACATGGAACTTGAAGCCCACAATTTTCTGGCTCAGAAGCCAGAGTGCTACCAACTGAATTAGACTGACTCCTTCAACTGGAGGGGAAGTGGGTGGGGGAGGTTACAACAACAACAACAACAAGATTCGATTTATAGAGCGCCTTTCACGTCGGGAGGACATCCCAAAGCACTGTACAGTTGGGTCAGGACCCGAGCAAGGGGGAAATGGTCAGGGTGAGGGGAGGGAAGGGAGGGAGCGAGGAGGGGGTAGAGAGTCGACAGGTTAGGCTTAGGACAGGATCTCAACATGTCTCTTTCCATTGTTTTAGAATTTATTATGTTAAGAACCGATCACAGGTATAAAACACCCAAGTGATTCCTGACTGTAGCTTCATAGAGCTAGTTGCTACCTGCAAATGTGATGGTCCCAAAAAAGGCAGCTTGCTGCTACATCTTCTGAATGACGATTATCTTTGAAATTCAGGGGTGGCAGTCAGTTCAATTCCTTTGTAAATGGCTATCAAAGTCTTGCAACACTTTTACCTCTACCATGCCAGCCAGCATATTAAAAGTGACATTCAGAATAATAATAATAATAATCCCTGCATTTGATACAGCGCTTTTTACATCTTCGAGACGTCCCAAAGCGCTTCACAGAACATACTGTAAAGTGAATTGACTGTATATTTGTGGGCGAACGCGGCAGCCAATTGCGCACAGCAATGTCCCACAAACAGTCATGGATTGAAAATGACCAATTTATTATTATTTTGTTTTTTTGGAGGGATTATTATTAGGCGTGTGGAGTAAGGAAACTTGTCCAAGGTTTCGCCCTGCCTGGAACTGAACTCAGGTCTCTCGCTTTCAAAGCGAGTGCTCTAACCACTGAGCTACAGGACTCCACAAGTGAGAAGATTCATATCACCAGGCCTTTGGAAGCACCAGGGTGCTTGACTCAAGAGGGGTCAAGCAGCTAGCTTTCTCCATGTACAGCTTTTTCCCTATTCTCAATAGGACCAAGTTCCTGATAATATTCTCTCATAAAGAACTTTTGCTTCAGTTCCACCACGCAGATTGTCTGAGTAACATGTTAAACCCCTCTCCCATTGATTTTCCTTTTGTTTTCACAGCGTTCCTAGTGTGAATAAACTTTATAGGTTTATTCACTTAAAAGCAGATGGTTGTTGAAGGAAAAAAAAGTGTATTCCCCTGGATATGGCTCTGGGATCAATTAGCAACAGGAAAGCTGAATCCCTGATAAGGGCAAGATTTTTCACTAGACAAACTGAAGTTGCTGTTAATGAGAACTGACGGCACATCGTATTTACCTGTGGTACGGATTTAATCAGCACAGTCCCAATTTTGTCCTTTTTGCTTTGAGTTCTGATTGAAGCAGGGTAAAGCTGTAATTTGTGGTCTAGCTCTGAGCCAAGTAAAACACGATTTGGAAAATGACTTGAAAACTGTTACTTTTTGAACCTTGAGGAAATATCAACTTGGCTCAGTTGGTAGCACTCTCATCTGTGAGTCAGAAAGTTGTGGGTTCAAGTCCCACGCCGGGACTTGGAACTCATATAGTGTAGGCTGATACTCTAACACGTTGCTAGGGTGGGGTGCGTTGTTGAAGATGCCGTCCTTCAGATGAGATGTTAAACTATCTGCTTGTTCAGGTGGAAGTTAAAGATTCCTTGACACTATTTGAACAGAAAAGGGAATTTTTTTAATAGTGTCTTTCATGTGAGGAGAGCATCCCAAAGCACCTTCATGGGATATATTGTAAAGTGTAGTGACTGTATGTTTTGTGTGTAAAAGCACCAGGAGAAATAGTCTTTTGAAATAGTGCCAGGGGATTCTTAAATTCTGATTTAATTTGGAAGCCGTTTTCCTCAATTTTTAAAAGGAACTGTAGGAAACCAGATTCCAAAGAGTTTTTGAAAATTCTGCTTGATTTTAAATTTTAAGGCAACGATCTTAAGGTCAAGACAAGGTGAACTTGTATGCCTCAGGTCTCTTTCGAAGTGAATTTTATGGTAAAAACCAGCAGACTGTGCAATAAAATAAATTTAACATTTATTGAAAGACAATTACATTGAATACAGATTTATTAAAAAATTATTTTCTCGATTTGTTTGCCAGAAGACAAAGACCTGTTTCACCCTGATTATAACAACTTGCGTTATATTTGTTTATGATAAATTATAATGGAAAATCCCATTGTAAAGTTACAGCTTACTGATTGCTCAGTGGTGAATCTTGGAGCTGACATATGCAGAAACCCATCACTATGTTTAAGAGTATCCAAACCTGAGTGTGAGCACCACAAATGTACCACCTATACATGGAAATGTTTCACTTGTCTGGAATGCAATGCACACTCTCTCTCCAGAGGGATGCACCCTGCTTATATAACTCCAGAGAGTATTAGGTGCTGATTAAGGAGAGCAAAAGCTTGGGGTCGATGGAGGATGCGTTGGGTTATTGCTTTAGTTAATCCAATAGTGATTGTGTAGCTTGCCATTGTTAGCACTGTCTGCAGATCTTCTTACTGTTTGTTCCAGTTAGGAGTACCCTATCCATTAGACAGGCTTTCAGATAGGCTTTGCGGACCTCAACTTTAAATTCTAGCACACTTAGGGAGTGGGGGTTGTGTGGGAGGCAGTGCAGTATGAGATATGGTCATTATTGGGACGTCCTCCTGACGTGAAAGGCGCTATACAAATGTAATCTTGTTGTTGTTGTTATCACATTCTGCACTGCATTTTGTTCCCCAGTGTGGTGTTGGTGCACTACGAACTATGCTGGATAATCTTATAGTCGAAAAATAGAGAAGAGCTGAATGTAGGAGCTGGGGCATCAGAATCTGTTGAGCCTTCACTGCTATTTTGTTAAATTATGGAAGATCTTTATATTTTTAATCCCATTTATGAACTCTGTCTCCATATTCCTTAAACCTGTACTTCCCAACTTCCTTCATTTTCCTTTTAACAAGAATTATCCTTGCATTTGACATAGCATCTTTCACATCAGGACATTGTCTCAAAGCACTTCACAGGATTTACTCTAAAATGCAGTGACTGTGTATTCTATAGTCAAATTTCTGTCTCATTTGATTCCCCGTAACTACAGAGTAAAATGCACCATTTTGGTTTGTTTGTGCAATATTAAAATAAACACATAGAAACATTGATATTTTCTGTGCAGATCAGACCATTTGACACATTGTTGTGTGCAAAACATTAGGAGTCTTAAAACAGAAAATATTTCCTTTAGTACGTGTACATTTTATTATAGGGATGATAATTTCCTCAATTAACCACCAATAAGACCCATATTGTGACTCAAGCAGTAGTGTGGTCTCATTTTGTGAAAGTCTGCTCAGGTGTCACACAATGTCTCAGTATCACCTACAACCTATTCCGAGTTGTCACAGTTTTACTACAGTCGAACCACAGTACTAGGATTGACTGCTGCACAAAATTTATGTCTGTTGAGTCTAATGTGAGCAGTTGATACCTTTCAACCAGTCCTAGTCCAGCACTAAACGCCCTTCCATGATTTTCATAACTGGAAACGTAAGAGTTATTTTCAGCACTTTTTTAAAGGAAATTCAACTATGTGGTGCACCCTCTGTGAATTATATTTGTGGCTCTGAAAGCATTCATTGATGTGCGGCCAGTTTTTCCTTCACAAATTCTGATGGTATATCAGCCTACACTTACATTTTTACATAGTCCCACTTCACACACACGCACACACATGCCTTCTCTTTCAGTAGCAGCTATTTTGCATGAAGAAATAACAAATATTATTTTTAACATTCTCTGCCATTGCGGACAATACATTTATTTTCATAGGACTGATTAATTTTGAAGGATCATAAAAGGCTGATTTATAAACAGAATTTCTTTTTCAGGGTGCGACTCAAATTACCAGACCTTCGTCTGATAAATCTGCCTCCAGGAGGCACACTGGTGTCATGAGATGATGACGTCCCAATTATCTACACTACAAGTATGGGTTTGATATGTATTTTACTATATTCAAAGCATGCAACAATCAATCTGATTTACATCTGACTCACCTGGCGATCAAAATTCCTTTACAAGAATATAGCAGCCGTAAAGTGATTTACTCAATTCTGACACAAGTCCCTCTTGGAGCAGGAATCAAACTTCCTTACTCTTGGAAGAATTACCAACTGATGCAATCATATATTAAACAGACATTAGCTTCAAAAAAAAGAAACCAGGGAATTTCTTTGTTTTGCTTAACAGAATGCAATAGTTATGTCCAAATTTATGAAGAAATAACAAAATATATTGTTATATGTACATTTCAAGAGATCAACAAAATAATCCTTGCATAGGCACAATAGGCCGAATGGCCTCCCTCTGTGCTGTATTATTCTATGATTTGATATATTGTCTACAATGTCAAACAGGATATAGTGACTGTATGCAAACAAGGCAGCTAATTTGCTCATAGCAGTGTTCCACAACTAGCCATGGTGTGAATGATCAACTTAACCTGAGGATTCTTGGCCAGGACACTGGGAGAAACTACATTCTTTTGAATGGCGTCATGGGATCTTTAACGCTCATCTGATTGGGCAGATGAGACCTCAATTTAGCATTCCATCTAAAGCACTTTGACGATGCAGTGCTCCCCTCCTCGCTCCCTCCCTTCCCTCCCCTCCTCGCTCCCTCCCTTCCCTCCCCTCACCCTGACCATTTCCCCCTTGCTCGGGTCCTGACCCAACTGTACAGCGCCTTGGGACGTCCTCCCGACGTGAAAGGTGCTCTATAAATGGAATCTTGTTGTTGTTGTTGTTGTTGCATTGAAGAGTCAGCCTGGACTTGGAGATAAATTCCTGCCACGGGGCTTAACCCCACAACTTTCTGGCTCCAAAGCAAGAATGCTACCAAGAAGACACAGCAGCCTTGATCAGCTGCCTGAAAAAGATTTAAGGCATTAAACAGGTATATAGGAAACTAGTAAAGTGTACAAACACATACTGTAGCAACTTCCAGTCAATCTGAATAAAATGAACATGTGTTCTAAATAAAAAACAAACTTTGCAATACTTTTCTAAAATTTGCAAGCTGTTGCTAACAGCGTTAACTGTATATTCCAAGATACTTGGAAGAATTCAGTTAAAGCTGACAGTAATCTTAATTGGTTTTAAAGCAACCCTAGAAATATAGATTATCTAAAATAACAAATACCCAGGAGTCAGCCAAAGGCCAAAACCTGCCCCTTAGTTTCCAGTGATATTTAAGAACCATTCAAGCTCAGAATTCACAAAATTCGAGTACACAAGATTTAAGTATTCACAACTTCAAACTTGAAATGTATGTCTGGTGAATTAAATATTTGGTGAGCAAAATGATGTGCATTTGAAGTTGTAGGCTCATGCAATTGCTGTGACTTTTCAGTTTTATGTGGAAAAACTAAGATCCATCACTTCATCACTTTAAGTCACTTCGGGCTTTTAATTCTATTCAGATCTCATCCCTAACCTACCAGGATGCATGAGCAATTATATATTTTTAACATGTCCCAATGCACAATCAAATCAACATGTGCAGCAAATAAAGAGTACCTAAATTTAAAACCTACATTTGCATTCACTGGTCATATTCGCCAAGCAAACATGCTCAAGACTGGAAAAAATGACTATGTTGCCAGCCAAGACAACCAATCTTTATTTATAAATTTTAATAGTAGCATGGTTCCTTGTTTGTTTTTGCAGACTGCTTATTGTTGACTTGTTCAATCTGTTTGAAGTGTTTGCTTGTTTAAGCAATGTTGTGAGTTTATTTCCGTTTTACTGTTTAATCCCAGGTTAAGGCGTTCTCCAAGACTCTCATTAGTAAATAAATCTCTTCATTAAGGGCACAGTGTGTTACAACACTGTGCTTTCACCTGTGAGACTTGGCTTCAGATTCAGTCTAGCCAGATGGGACAAAGGTCTTTTCTTTCTGATGGCATTAAACTGAAATCAGTTTAGGCAGTTTCAATCCAGTTCAATATGTATCCATATATGAGTATAAAAAAGCAGAACTTGTATATTATTCCACTTGATCATGTTGAAATATCTAAAAATGTTTCAAAAGTAATTGCTATCAAGTGTGGTGACTGTTTATAGAAACAGTTACAGTATTTTCTGGCTGGTCCATGTGCTAATAATCCTTTGCTATAACAAGAAAGTTTGCTGTCTCTGGTTAGATCACCCTCAAATACTCAGTGATTTGTCCTACCCAGATGTTAAAAAAACATTGAAAAAATACCATGCTTTTGTTCACCAAATAGAGCTTTCAACACAAACGGAGCAGTCTCCAAGAATTGTCAATATTATGAACGTAATTTATGGAAGAATGTACAGAATATGTTGATGCCAGCTACTGGCATGAACACACATTTTCCAAGTATGGAAAAATAAAATGCAAGATGCCATGATAGGATCTCAAAGTGGATGCGTCTCTCCTATAACACAGGAAAAACAGTGACTGAGAACAAGGGAATTCTATAAGGCAGAACAATATCACTCAACTTCTAATGAGCATGACAAAAGAACAAAGTCTCTAAAGCCCCATTCTCCCCACCTTTCCATTGATTATTACTTTGCTACAGGGTAGAAACTGGGAATACAGTATGTCATTTGCTGGAACCTTCATTCAGAAATTGGTGTGTCTATTTATATAATGGAAATTCCTGTTTGGTCTTCTCTATAAGTGGCCGGTAAGTGACAATTTAAATTTAATGCATACCACAACACGGTATATATCTGACAAGTTACATTACAGGCTGCCAAAGAAATTGAAGCCGAAATTCCTCTGTTTATTGAAACCGGGTGTAAAGTCTCTTCAACAAACTTACCAAAATAATGTTAACAAAATTGCTCAACATTCCACAGTGCTCTGGACTGGGAAACATCAGTTTGGCACAGTTGCTGAAATTTGGAAGATAAAACTACAAAATGCCTATTATTTTCCAGTTTCCCAAATGTGGAAATATAATCAGATTGGAAAGTACAGTAGATCTTTTCCAAGTTTTATTTATGGGAATACGTAAAAACGATTACGTTGTCATAACCAGATGGTAGGATGAGGGCTCTTTTCTACTGTTGCCTAAGTGTTTGTATTCGCTGTCAAATAAAGTGTCCCTTCAAAGTTTACAGCACTGCACCATCCTATACAGATTACGCTGCTTAAAAGCCCCAAAGAGCTTACCTTACTATTATGCACAAGGCTTTGGGTCAACATTAATAGTGAATTGTAAAGAGGAACAAATAGATTTTTTGTTTGGAATATCTAAAAAAAGATACATTTGCTTCAAAATAAATTCATTTAAAGAAAAAAAATGTAAGTACTGTTTATAATGTTTTTGCCCTGCATTATTCAAGAGTGATAATGACATGATAACCGTACCAATTTTGGAGGATCAGCCAGGTGACTGTCACATGAAATCCATGCTTAAAGCTTGAAGACACCAGAGTGTGTGTTGGAGTATTGCTGGATTTAACCATCTAACACCACATAACATGGCACAAACAATACCCCATACTCCCCTTGTTATAGTTTTCTGATGAGACGTCATCTCTGTGAGCCTCTCTTCGTAATGTGGAGCTTGAATTCCCAGAATTCTTGTTTTTGCTCTGTCCCTGAACCCTGGCCAACATTTCAATGTTCTTCAAAATTACTACGTTCTCACCAAACAAGGTTAGAATAATATCTTTCAGCCTATGTTAAAATGCCTCCGAGATTCAGCGTAGTGCATGATTAGTTCTGTTGACAGCGGCTTCACATTGATTGAAAACCTTTAGCGAGTGACCAATAACAGCACTCAAAATACTTTTTCCTCTCCACCTCTACTAACAGACATCGTTTTATTTGTGCATGTACACATTTTTGTTCTAATATACATTGTCTTGCACTTTTCATGCTTATATATTGTTTTATTTGCTATTCATTCTTTTCTATTTTTCCTCATGGATCTTTTTACTTTTACAGATCACAGCCAGGTTCTTTCTATAATGGCTCCATCACCACCAACAATAATTTGCATTTATATAGCTCCCCTCGTCCAGTGTAGCATCCCAGAGTGCTTGACAGTGGTGCTTGATAACAGAACATCTGAGTAATAATAATTAATGATATTATCCAACAGGCCAACACAGTGAGTCTCAGATGCTACATTGAATTTAGGTATCTTTGCTATAGTTAAACAATCATTTTCTAATATATTCAAACAATGGTATATAATCACTATTCCCTCTAGATATTATTTGCTCTTTAAGTTCCCATGACACAGACATGGACATATGGAAGATATACTGAAATGAGTAAACTTTGAACAAGATTTAAATGTGACCACACTCTGGCTGACGAAAACTAGTGGCATTGAACCAGTGAATAAATCATTCTATCATCGAGTTTCTGACTTAGAGAGACATGAATTTGCGAGGTGAGCCAATGCACATGGTCGTGGTATTTTAGCTTAGCTGGAATATATGGTGAAACGTGACCCAGTTTGGGATGAGCATCTTTATTGTAACTTAGACAAGAAAATATTTGGGGAAGAAGATACAGAGTGAAGTCATTCATTTAATTGTTCATGAAATTGTAAAAACAAGTGTGACCCTGGTGAGGAAAGCAAAATATTATTCTTAGACTATTCCAGAGATGTCACTAAAAGTACATGTCCACAGTTATTAGATTTGTGGATATATCTGGCAATGCAGCAACAATTCAGGAAATTCTGGCAGAGTTTTACAAGTGAATGACGACACTGAAAAGAATTAACAGAGGCATTTCTTCAGTCGCTGAAAGAACTGGTGTGAAGGTAAATGACTGGCCCAGTCAAGATTATGGGAATAGCAGTAATGTGAAAGGAAAGAGAGCCAGAATCTGGTTGTGAATGACAAAGTTCATTGCTATACTAGTGCTGTTTAGTTTGGGCTGCTTACAGAAGATCTATAATTTTTACTGCACCTGAACTTTTCACTGACAAGTCCTGAAAAGTATTGTTTGCTAAACGGTCTTCAGATACTGATTGGGAGTGTTGTATGGAGATTGTCAAGGGCTCTTTTTCTATTGCCTGGCTAAGTTTCAGAATGCTTTGCAAAAAATAGCAGAAGTTGTGAAGCCCAAAGATGCTGCTGCTTAAAGAGGTCAGAATCCTGCTGTCTGACCTGTTACCGTACAAATCTATTGCGAGCCTTAAGATCTGGTGTAAGGTATTTGTTGAAGTGTACTTTGTCAGCAAGCTATTGAGGAATCCTTTACCCAACACTGTGCCTCTGATGTTACTTGGCACAACCAGCAATATGTTGCAGAGAGTGGAATTGATTGTGAACTGGTTAATGCTTGTGAGGTCATGAAAGAACTGGAAGTGTTGCTTGAAGTCCCTCCACAAAGAAAAAGCAATTGAAGCAGTTAGTTATAGTATTTACCCACAAATAACACACAGTAACACCACTTTCGAATACATCCTGTGAAGCGCTTTGGGACATCTCAACAACGTGCTAAGGTGCTATATCAAACACAAGGATTATTAATAATCCTTACATGTGATATAGTGCCTCTCATGTCAGGAGGACATCTCAAAGCGCTTCACAGGATATAATGTAAAGTGGAGTGACTGTATTTTTTTGGTGTCGGCATTTGAATATGAAGCAGAGGATTCAAAGTGGACTTCAATTCTTTCCTTGATAAGACAAAGGTCTCATGTGATGAGTATTACAGCAACTTTCAAAGTTTCAGCAAACTTTTGATTTTTCTCTAACAGCAAAACGCTCAAAAGTGTTCAGGAGAAACATTGAGAGAATAATGCGGTACATTGAAGAAAAACGAATAGACACGATAAGAACCTGAATCCCCAAGGGCAGCTCTGTACACTTAAAGCTTTCAGTGCCTAAAGGCAACATTTTGCCTTTCATTCAGCACTCACTGTGGAACTAGAAATTTCACTGAGTTTTAGCTTCTAAGATCATTTTGTTTTAAACTTTAAGATCACAGACATGTGGAAAACTTTTAAACCCATGTTTATTTGGCAAATAGTTTTATGGAAGTCTTAAAAAGACTGGCTTTCCTGCCAAATTAAGGTTGAATTTAATAATTTTCCACAATTCTGCAAGTATTATAACATACAATTTAGGATCATGTGGAAAAATCTTAAATTCACTCTTAATTTGGAAGCTGTTTTTTGAAGAAACTGAATTTAAGCATTTTGTAAAATTCTACCAGACTTAAAATCTATCCAACTAGTCATTCACCTCATGGCTGCTTGTGGGACCTGGCTATGCATAATATGACTGACACATTTTGAAACAATAAACAGTCACTACATGTGGCAGGAATTGCTATAAAATCCATTGAGATGTTTTAGCGTTTTTGGCGCTATAAAAAATGAAACTTCTCTACCAGACCACTAAATGATTTCAGAAGTTGGTCTTGTCTTAAAGGGTTTAAGGCCCCAAATTCTATCTAGGCTTAGACTGGAAGAACATTTTGTCTTAAAATGTAAGATTGCATAGAGTTGTAGAAAAAATCTTAAATTCAGTATTAATTTGGAAGCTTTGTTTATTAACTGTGGAAAACTGTCGTCCAAATTAAGACTGAATTTTTAAAAAATCCATAAACTTGCACAATCCTACATTTTGAGACAAAACGTTCAACCAGGCCAAGACCAGGAGAAATTTTTGTATCACAGTCCATTAAGACGACACTGGTAAACGGTCAATGTTTGGTTCATATAGTGACGTGTCCAGGATTCCAGTGTGGCTCCTCTGAGATTGACAATTTAGTGCAAAGTTAAGGCCGTTTTGTGCTCTGAACCCACATCCAAAGGAACAACAGTATATAGGGACTATAGCCAGGTTCAATCAAAAAGGGCTCTTACAGTCAGACTTTCAAACTGTCGTTATTGGCTAGATTCAAACTCCCACTACATTACTTGGTCCCCTTTGAGGTTTTAAGGTGGAAACTAGTGGCTTTACATCAAGGAAAAGCCGTAGAACTCCATGTTGTAACATAATGGGTGGTCATCTTGCATGACCATCGTGTTTCATTGCAGCACTGGTATCATACAGGGAGGATTTCTGGTTCTGGTGTGGTGCACACTTACTTCAATAGCATTTTGGCTGAAGAAAGCCATTGTGCACAATGTTCTTCAAGGTCAGAAATCATTTTAATATTGCAGTTCTTTGTTTTGTTGGGGCTATGGTACGGTATGGATGAATCTTCTGTAGTTTCTGATAACAAATAAAAATAATAATACTTGCATTTGATATAGCATCTTATCACGTCATCGAGATGTTTCAAAGTGCTTCAAAGGAAATACTGTAAAGTGCTGTGACTCTGCGTATTTTGTGGGCAGACACAGCAGCCAATTTGCCTACAGCAATAGCCCACAAATAGCCAAGAAGTGAATGACCAATGTTCTTAGTGGAATTATTGGTCAGGACACTGGGTGAAACTCTCTCTTTTTGAATAGTGCTCTAGGCTTTTTAGGGACCTTGCTTAATCTAGTTTGTTAAAAATAAAAATAACTTAAAAATAGTTTTGAAATCAGGGGATGTTTCCAAATACCTTTCATAGACCTTTCCTCGGGAGTAAGTGCATGGAGTAGACTCTGTGGTAAGGTACAATTTTTGGATATTGTCTATTTGGATTGTCCATTAAAGTAGCAAGCTTCATGACCTTTTCTCATGCCATGCTTTCCCATGTTCTTTTGTATAACGTTCTGTATTTTAACTGCATTCTGCGCTTCTGTGAATAAATTAATGTAATAATGATGATAATAATAATCCTTGCACTTGATATAGTGCATTATCACTTCTTCCAGATGTCTCAAAGCGCTTCATAGCATATATTATAAAGTGAATTGGCTATATTTTGTGGACAAAATGTAATTACCGTGATCTGCATTCTTATGTAATCATTTCTGTCGGGATATCGGATTAATGTCTGATCCGAAGGACGGCACCTCTGACAAAGCAGGGTTCACCTAGCAATGTACCATCATTATTGAATAATATTTACATTTCAAAGGGCAACCCGCACCTTTAATACTACACCACAAACTATTACGATTGCAGTTAATTCTCAATTGCCACTTGTGGGCTCACATTTCTCTAGAAAAGTGCACTGATCTCTGTTGAGCTTTTGATGTCTGTCCAATGGCTTCTGCTTACTGACCAGTTTATTTTAGAACATCAATGCAGCTTTAACATCACCTCAATATGTCTTCTGGCAAAGTCAAAGAAAAATCAAAGCAAGTCCAACATCATTTTAAGACGGAACATTTTAAGAAGAAAATGTATAATCAGCCATGGTTTGCGGCCCTGTGATGATTTAAAGCTGCTCGGAGCTATCAGTTTAATTGCCTTTCAGAACAAACCAGACCGATGGAAGACTCAGGTGACACTACTGCACTGGAGCCGTGTTTTTCAACCTTTTTGAGACCAGGGCGCCTCAGGTCTTTTTTAAACCATTGGCAGGAGAGGGAGCAACCATGAGGTTATCACTGGTGATAATTATCACATTGTCGTTTGCTTTCTACATCTGACAAGTTCCCAATCGATCATCAAGTGGACAGAGGCAAACAACCCCCCTCTTCCTCTCGACTTTATGAAAATGGTTGGGCCCAAAGCCGCTGTTAGAAGCTTTTGAATTGGCCGCACAGCACCTGTGAATCTGCTGCCTGATCTGAGCATTTCAGAGCTACTTGACAGAGCACTCTGTCTTCACTCAGCAGTAATAAGATTGGTCACTTGGATGAGATATTAGGCCCCTGTATAATGAAGGAGGGATTTACTTGGAGGTGTTCAATCACTTAGACTCCCTGTTCTTCTCTGTGAAATGTTTCAAAACTTTTCATACCTGAAAGGCACTATGTATGTTATGAAAGGCGTCGTTGTTCTTGTTTGTGAAGAGAAGATGCCCAGGTTTGAATAGTGTAGATGTGGAGACAGATAAATGCTCTTGAGATTTTATTTTGCTTGATTGTCTTCAGGTTCAGCGAGAGTCTGCACTTTCAGAAGTTGAGAGTTTTTTTGCACAACTGTGCAAACTGTTGTGGGTTCAAGCTCCCGTCTTATCACGGTTTTGCAGCACACAGAACTTTAGGCTGACACTGCAGTGCAGTGCTGGGAGTGTGCCTCATTGTCAGAGATGCCATCCTTTGGATGAGAGGTTGAAACTGAGGCTCCATCTGCCTGTTTAGGTGAACATTAAATATCCCATAGCACAATTTGAAAAGAAGTGAAAATTTAACCTGGTGTCCTGGCCGGCCGTTTCCCAGAACAAAATTGGCCATTTGTGGGACATTTTAGAGTCCTGTCGTGGAGTAGATAGTGCGCTTGCCTCGCAAACGAGAGGACCTGGGTTCAATTCACAGGCAGGGCAATACCTTCGGTAAGTTTCCTTTCTCTTTACGCCTCTGTTTACCTAGCATGAAGTAGGAACATAGTTGTTAATCGATTGGCAGATTACTTTCCTGGAGAGTAATATTCCTTCAAAAAAAAATTGATAAATTAATCCACGGGGACTCTGCTGTATGCTGTTGGTTGTTGCATTTTACCCACAAAGTGTACAGTCAATTCATGTTACAGTATATTCTGTGAAGCGCTTTGAAACGTCTCAAAGATCTTGTGAGACGCTATATCAAATGCAAGAATTATTATTATTGGGCAGGACACTGGGAGAAACTCCCTTCTCTTTTCAAATAGTGCCATGGGATCTTTAATGTCCCAAGGGTGATCATTTCCAGCAAGCACACTTGAAATACTACTGTGCAGATGAGAGCACACCAAGAGAAGATAATAAGAATGCTTCAGTACAATAAGATGGGTGTGAGCAAAACTGTGGGGGTAGTGAGACTCATCTGATAATTTGCATCATTACCGCATGAGAAGTTATCCCATACAGCATACAACAGAACACCACCCAACTACTGATGGATGGTCGTCCCCATAAACACATGTCATTCAAATGCTCCTGACTCAACTGAGTAAATTTCTCTCTTCCCAGTCAGAGGCTTGGTCTCCGCTGAAGAAATGATACTTTGGGGAGAGCTGAACCAGCCATTTTTATCCCCCTAAAATCATGCTTCCTGACAGTTAATTATTGAGCAGACTGATCCCAATCACATAGAGGTCTACCATTCCTACTGTCAGGTTGAAGACACACAGTAAACAGCCCACAAAATGAATAAAATTGAACGTTCTTTCTGGTGAAATATGAAGCACAATGTAATAGGAAAGCTTGCTTCTTCCTTCTTAAAAAAAGTGTTAAATATTTTAAGAATGCAGCAGCTGCTCACTGTGATGATATCAGTGAATAGCAGCATCAATTATGTAACTGTGATTAAATTGGCAATCCTCATCTCCAAGATCTACACGAATAGCCGGTGTGGGAGATGGAAATGGGGCAGTGGAGAGTGCTCTTCTGAGTTGGAGCTAAGGCAAGTTAATGGGGGCAGAGCGAAGGGAGCTTTGCTCTGCAGCTGGCTATATTATACTTGATCTGGGAATACGTGATGCTGATACAGGGTTCGTGGACATGAGAAAGTGGCTTCATTCACCAGCATTTAAGAAATAGAGCTGGAGTAAATGGAAAAACTAACTGGCATCAGCAATGCCATTTGGCGTAAGGGATGTCTGCATTTATAGCTTATGATTTCAGGGAAAATTCAGAAATGTGTCCCATTATCGATTTCACTGAGGAGAATACTGCAGGCAGGGGAATTTTATCAGGGCATAAAATTAGACAAGTAACATAGTGAAATGACCCCCTGGAGCCATGCAACACAGATTAAATCTACCCCCCAACCCCACCTGCCATTCAGCTTGGCTCCATTAGTGCCTGGAAGATGGTTCCTCACAAAGGGAATGATCAGAGGGTGGGTACTGACACCCTGCTCCCCAGAGCCCCCTGATGGCCAGGTTAAGAATTTCACCAGCAAGAATTTGAAAGCAACTCATCTGGCTATTTTCCCTACTACAACAGCTTGCATATATATAGCGCCCTTCATGAGGGGTAGCGTCCTGGAGCGCTTAACAGTGACTACTGGAGTTTTTGAATGAAATATGGAAACCATGAAGAGAGGCAGGGAAAGAGAGATAAAGAGGGGGGAGAGGGAAAGTGAGTGGGAGAAAGAGAGAGAGAAAGAGAGAGAAGGGAGGGAAAGAGAGATAGAAGGGAAAGAAAGAGAGAGGAGAGAAAGAAAGAGAGAGAGAGAGTGGAGGGAAAGAAAGAGAGAGAGAGTGGAGGGAAAGAGAGAGAGAGGGGGAGGAAGAAAGAAAAGGGTGCAAAAAGAGTATAACTGCCTGAAACAAACAGGCAAACTTTCTTTGTTACTGAATGAACATCTGACTCATCCACAGGCAAAACCTTGTGCCACTGAGATGTTTGCAGCTAGGCCAAATAGTTGGGCTGACAGCTAGAGCAGAGAAGGAGAGACTGAAGAATCAAACAGGGTCAGGGAAGAGAAAGAAAGAAAAACATTACACAAGAAATAAGGAAAGAGTAAAGATGGTTAAACTTACAGTTAGGGTTATTGTCTTGGGATGGTAGCTTATTAGAACTGTCTGCCAGTAACTGCAAGATAAGTATGGCATCAGAGTGAAACCTATCCTGATAGTGTTTGCATTCTGAAAAATGCCTTGCAGGTGGCAGATATTAGCTAAAGTACCTAACCACCGCAGTGTATTTATAGTCTTCCTATAATGGCAAGGAGGTTTGCCGCTGGCAGATAATTAAGCTCATATTTCTCACCTGGAACCTATTTGTTG
Organism: Callorhinchus milii; assembly: GCF_018977255.1. Classification (NCBI taxonomy): domain Eukaryota; kingdom Metazoa; phylum Chordata; class Chondrichthyes; order Chimaeriformes; family Callorhinchidae; genus Callorhinchus; species Callorhinchus milii. The sequence goes on from NW_024704742.1 coordinate 95,856,590, forward strand.
GTATGAAAGCCCAACAACCAGGGAAAAAAGCTACAACAGTAACCCATCTATTGGATCCCATTGCTGCTAATATAGGGTCATGATCTAAAAACAGAGCCCCTCTATTAGAGAAAGGCAAGCAAACTGGAAGGAAATATCAAATTACCTGGGAAAATCTCAAAATCTGAATGGAGAATTTAGCAACCCCCTGAAGGTGAAAAGAAGCAGAATGTTTTGGGGGACAGATTCAGGCTACGTTGTTGGTTTTGTTTCCATTCCGTTCATTACCCTCGTCGAAGAGCTTTGTTTGTTGAGAAACATGTTCTCAAGGAGCCGAAAATCTTTGGAATGCAGTAGCCATTATGCCACTGATATGGGTGGAACATAACCCAAAGTGCAGTCAGGGAGGCAGATATTGGGGAGAGTGGAAAGCCCTGTAACTGGATTTCTCTCCACATCAGCATCAACAACAATAACATCAACACCACCACCAACAACAAATTACATTTGTCTAGTGCCTTTCACATCAGGAGAACTTAACAACAACAACTTGCACTTATAAAGTGCGGTCCACGCAGGGTAGGGTCTCAGAGCGCTTAACAGTGGCAGAGCTTGACTCTGAGCCAGAGTGGGGGAGGTGGCCATAAGCACAGTCAAAGAGGAAGGTTTTCAGCTGTGACTTGAAAAAGGGGAGAGAGGGCAAGGCAGAAGGATTGAATGATCCAGAGTTTTGGCGCGTAGTGCCTGAAAGCGTGACCTCCGATGGTGGAGTGAGGGACAAGCAGGAGGCTGGTGCCAGTCAAGTGGAGGTGCTGGGTGGTGGATTGGGGTGAGTAGGTTGGAGAGGTAGGGAGGTGCCAGAGAGTGAAGGGATTTGAACACAAGTGTGACGATCTTGAAGTCGATCCATTCGGTGATGGGGAGCTATTGGAGCCTGGCCAGAACTGGTGAGCTGTAGATACGGAGCTTGATCCGGATAAGTATGTGGGCGACAGAGTTCTGAAATGGGCTGGATCCTTTAAATACAACTCAAAGCGCATCAACAGGTTCAGGGCTCGGAGCGGAGAACTACGATCATGAGTAATAGAGCACTGATGTTCAAATTAAGTTTAGCAGTTAGCTAGTCTCCCTTAGAAGACTTTTCAATTCAGCTGAAATCTTCATTCGAATTCTAACGCTAATAAATACCTATTTCATCCTGATCAATCTGGAGTACCAACTGATTTAATAGGCCATTCCAACTACATTACCCTTCTGTAAATGCCTCTGTACTGAATGCAAAAACTAAAACTAAAAAACTAAAATAGCCGATGACCCAGTATCTCAATGGGTCTATTAAATAGACACTGCAATGTATTTATACTGTACTCCAAGTCTCTCCTAAATATCAGTACTTACTGTCTGATATTATTTGGCTGCCAGCATTTCTTTCTGAAAGGTATAGCCCTGGGTGCTAATTCAGTTGGGTTTTGACTGATCATCCTTGTCAATTGAATTACCTCTGAGTGGTAATACAGGAAGTTTTTTTTTACAATTTATGGCAAACATTAATGCCATTAAAGGTTATAGTACACTGAGCTGATTTTATGAAAGAGAAATCCGATATATTCAGGTTTTGGATCATGTTGAAACATGGATTTTCCTTCATATAATACTGATATATAATATTATTTTATCGAAATAACTATTTAAGGTGCATATGTACAGTAAGAGATTTAGGAATGGGAAAATACCATTAGGCCCAACAAGCCAATGCTTTTATAAATCCCAACCTCACCAATGGGCTTCTCTCCATCTCATGTTTCTGTTTCACATTGAACTGTTGGACTGGATAAGTAACTACATTTTAACTTAGGACTTTAGTTAGCAAGTGCCACATTTTCCATTTTCCCATTTTAAGCTCTAAAGACATGCCTTAATAGGCATTCCCTACAAGCAACTCACATGGAAATCAAATGACCATTATTAAAGGCTTATGCTCATGCCAAACACTGTTCCAAGATCTTTAACCCATTACTATTTATACAGAGAGCATCTCTTACATATATTTCACATGTAAAAATGGAGTTGTCTTCTTCTCAAAGCTTTTCTCAAAAACATTTATAATTATCCATGTAAATAAATGGAGTAAAATTGCATTGTAGTGATTTTGAGTCTTTAGGTTGTTTCTGTGGAATCCATTAAACCATCCAGAAAAACATGAATTAAATTAGCCCTGTGGGATAAAAGACTTGGCAGGATATTACATTTTTATGAAAGGACTATTGCATTCCTTTGCTGCTAAGAAAGGACCTATTAACTGAAAAAGTACATGCCCACATGGATTAAATTAGGCCACTCTTTATGTTCCATTTTAAATTCTAATAAAGTAATGCTTTCTGATTCAGCCATGCATTTAGGATCTAAAATGGGTGGTTGAATGTATTTCAAGCAATTAAGCATTATTTTAGCACTATCAAACGTTACTGTGTTGCCATATCCATAAGCCAGTTAGTTTATATGATAATCTTTCGAAAACAGCAATTTGCTTTTTAAAGCTCAAGGGGACTTGGGCTTGACAACAATCAAGCCATTTGTAGCAGAGCTGCAGAGTTGGAGATCTATTGTTTTACTTCAGTGAGAATTATTCCTCTAGTTTTTATACAGAACAGTTGGAGAAAAACTACGTTGAAATAGTCAAAAAAAATTATCAAGAGATCTGATGTCAGCTTGGCAAGCTCGCTATTGGGACTTGAATTCTCATTCCAGGCCAACTACTCCAGTGCTGTCTTGGGAAACATTGCATTGTCAGAGGTGCTGTCCTTCGGATGAGACATCAAACCGTGGTCTTCAGGTGGATGCTAAAGATGTCTTGGCACTATTCAAAACGCGAACGGTGTTTTTCCTGGTGTTCTGGCCAACAACTCCCACCCAGATAAATTGGTCATTCCCTTCATGTCTGCCTATAGGACGTTACTGTGTGTAAATTGGTTGCTGTGTTTTCCTATAAATGGAATCACTTCACTTAGAGCAATTCATCATGAAGTTTGGGACACTATACCAAATGCATAGATTATTAGCAGTAGTTAAGTGATATTTAACTCAGCACATTTACTCAGCCCATATCTAACCTGGGGATGTTGTCATGTGGACATAAATGAGAAAGTAATGAGTGCAAAGCCAGCACGTCTTCTGTACTCGCTTTCAACGTGAAAACAGCACCAAACAGGCATATCATTAGTGCTTTGGTAAATAAACAGATTTCACAAGCATCGGAAAGTTTGAATAGTCTATCAGATTCGATGTCAGTGATGGGACACTTGAAATTGCATCTGACAGTCACTTGGGAAGGAGAATTATGGAGTGGCCTCCGTCAGCTGCACACACAGCCTGGCATTGCTGAGAGGAGTTCTCTCAGCTTGATTGCGTGTGTGCACAGGGAATACTGTACATCTCATCCAGCATCAGAGAGACAGACCACTTCCTTTTTCAGTGCAGACATTACTTAGGCCTATAACATTCCTAAGAATCTATTAATTCTGCCTCCAGGTCAACTACCTGAGTGGTTAAAAAATGGCTATTATTCTGAAAGCCCCACTGCGTCAGAGCAACACACTAACAATTATCAGTCATGACATCTGAAAAAAATTCTGTTCATGCTGTATTTTGATTTCTGCAGGTTTTCCTCTCCTTCCTCAATAGCTTCTGTAATTAATTATAGATGATATGTGGCAGGGTTTCAGGTAGGTCTGTCCCTCTGTAATTTTTATTGGGTTTTTACAGGCTTCCTGGTAGTTTCTGTGTTTGTGATGCTGACTGATGGGGGTGAAACTTTTGAATGATCCCGACTCTACCTTGGTCATTGTGCTGTGGTGTGAATGGGGCTTTTTCTATGGTGTCAACAGTTAAGATTTCGAACTCAGTGCCAATGTAGCTGCCATCACCCAGCAACAGAGAAAATGAATGACCCACCACTCCATTAGCAGATTCATGATGATTGACCTAGCCCTGAGAAGAGTGTTTGTTTTTTGAGATTAGAATATTTTAAATAAAACACCGGATCTCAGCTTTGTAGATCTCTTAATAGCAAATACATTGAAACAGAGAGCAATCCTGAAACACAGAATAAAAAGTCTCAGGTTTGATTCTCAACAATGTGCAGAGTTTGCTGATGTTGGTTCGTGTAGCATTCCGCGGGGGGTGTTGTGTGTTGTAGGAGGGGAGGGCTACGATTAATCTCAGTACCTCTGGGCTCAGGAAGCTAAAGATCAGTCCTTATTTCTGTTCCTGATCGCTTGCTATTCCACTGGCCCCTCTTGGAAAGCGTATTCTGAGGGTAAAATAAATATTTGGCATGAAAGCAGAAACCAAGCTTCTCAGAGGCTTTACCAATGGAGGAAAGGTGAGAATGCTATTTGAGATCAGAGGAGAGGGGGAAGCCAAGAACGTCAACAGATCAAGAAAGATTAGGAGTGGAGTCATTTAAGAGACGAGGTGATAGCTGTTGGTTAGACTTGTGAGACACATCAAAAAAATGTCTTTTGAGGAATTGAAGGAAATAAGATTATCATTGCCCTGTCAAAGGGCATAGAGAAGATCAAAGCTCAGACACTTTACTCCACTGGAAGAGTGAAGGTTGGTAAATGTAGAGTGGAATCATCAGAAAAAAGGAAAAAAGGAGCAAAGTGTGAGAGAAACCAGAACCTGGGGAATCCTAAAATTAATGCCCAAAGAGTCAAAGGATGAAGCCTTTACTAAGGCACGAAAATGGTCTAAAATGCACTATTTCAAATGGGATTGTTTGATAAGCAATCCAAGTTGTGTAAATGAGAATTCCTCCAGGTTAGTGACAAACTGTTCACCTCACAACAAAGACCTCTGTTTTAAGGGAAAACAACATTATTCCCAGTTTGGAATTTTTGCTTGCCAAAGTCTCAGATATTAATGATTAAATCACCTATTCTTTCCCAAGTGATTATTGGGGACATGGCTTTATCTAAGAGCAACTCTCCAGGAAATTGGGTGCCTGAAGTGGTGGCTGTAGATCATAATTCTCAGCCTGGCTCAGTACTAATACTACTGCTTCTGGAAAGATGAGATCAGATGGGCTGAACAGCCTTCTTCATTCAAACTAATCTTGTGATCTTGTGAGTTGGTAGAATTCACACCTCTGGGTCAGAAAGTTGTGCGCTGAAGCTACTTGTTGGGGACTCTGAGCTCAAAGTCTGAGTTGAAACTCTAGTGCAGGGTTTGGGAACCCTCCATTTTAAGTGACGATGTCCATCAGATGTGATTCTCTTAAAGCTGTACATGGTAAATCAAAGAATATCAATATTCAAAACACAGTCTGAAGTGTAGATTAGTTAACATTCACAGCACCGTTAATGCTGACAGTAAAATGGTGGTTGGTTTTAATTTTCATAATCTAAACTTTTAACAAGATGGTTTGGGGCAACATTAATAAAGATACCAGTTATGTTGTTTCCCAGTCCCCTGTTGAGCAAACTTAGATCCCACCAGCACCGACGGGCATCAAGGAAATAGTCAAGGAAAAGAGAATCTGTTTAATTTTACTGAGTGTGAATGGAATTAATGAACTTGGGAGAGAACAGTGGGTTTTAATTGAGGCGATACAAAGACTGAAGGACTTTAACTGTGGTCTTGCCTTTCAATCAAGTGGCCTGTCCTCACTTACAAAACCACTGCACTCCCACATAGCCATTACTGCTTAGAAACTGTCCACGCTGATTCAGAACAATTTAAGAGTGGACATGTTAGCTTGTTAAGGGCATTGGCATGCAAGAAACACAATTCTATCATAATAATCATCGTTTTCATATTGTTGATTAACGACAACTTTGCAAAGCACTGTCTCAGCCAATTAATATTTATTTATCTTTAATAGTAGAAGCAAAAAAGCCTCCACACTTGTGTAACCTGAGCATGAGCAAGCCAATGTGTAATTTGTCATTTTCTTATTTAATCCTTACATGTGGTTTTAATTTAGTATAAAGACCTCAGAAGCCGGGCTCGGTATCCTCACACCAAAGCTGGTTTAGATTATGTGCAGCAACTTCTTAAGCATATTAGCAACAAGAACAAGCTGTCCTCTTGCTAACTGGTCGTGCTTTGTTCTTGATTGTGGAAAATCTTGGTTTAACTGCCCTGTAATTTGTTGCAGATCGCTACTGCCCCAGCTGCTGCCCTGGCAAATGATTAAACACACCCAAACAGCTTTCCTTTTGCACAAATAACACGAGTGTGCCAAAGCCCACAAAAGTCATGGAAAATTCCTTTCATTTCTTGCACGATCAAAAAAAAAAGAGAGAAACCTGAAAAGAATTATAGCTCAATAAAATCCGCTGAAAATCGAGGTTTATTAATCATATTCTTTTAATTCCTTTTTGATAGGTTTTACCTCAAAGTTGACACAGTGTCTTTACTGGTGCGGTAAGCACCAATTCTGCAATACCTCTTTAAGAGAAGGTACGTCCACTGAAGATGTAGCCTATACTTATGCATCAGCAGCTTGGGTCTGTTTGGAATCAGTCTGAGATAATGGGGTTTAAAAAGCGTTTGCTGGGAAAGCGGAAACATAAATGGCGTCTTGAGACATAATGTGTGTCTCCTCCAGGGAACCAGACGTGTGAGAACTCCAAGGTGTGCTTTCAATTCAGTCCTGTCTGAATAAACAAGTGTCATGTAGCACTGTATGCCACTATCTCATTATTACGTGGTGTCAGAAGTAAAAAATTTTATATTAAAAACTTCATATTAAAGTGGAGAAGATGGAACAAATAAAATTGGTCATCCACTTCTTGGTACTTTGTGGTACTTATATCGGCTGTCATTTTCACCTACATACATACATGCAGCCACTGCACTTCACAGTAAAATGCTGTGAAGTTCTTTAAGACATCATCTTGACTTGCAAGGCCCTGTATCAAATGCAAGGATTATTTATTGATTTAAATGAAACCTTCATAGCTCTTTGAGCTTCGCAGGTAAATTCGCTGAAAAGTGACTGCAGAATTTCACTTTTTTTAAAATCTTTAAGAAAATGAAATTGCTGAAAGCCTCCGTTCTACCTGACTGAGGGTCATTCAGTCAATGTTCATAACTCCCTCAGATGGGAAGAAAAAGGTTATATGAAAATGGATTAGGTTGTTGAAAAAGTTCAAACTCAATTCATTCGCCACAAGAATATAATCTTGAGAAAGGAATGCTTTATTTTCTCCTATCATTTTTCTCCCCTCTCCACTGTTCCTCCTTTCCATAAGGTACTTGACTCTGTTTCCCTTCCAGAGGGGTAACTTCCATCTGCGGCCTTCTGCTACTTTGCTCAAGTGGCCATTATTCATGTGTTTGCCTTGACAGCGATTGTTGGCAGGCTATTCAACCATGGAGGAATATCACAACCAAGCCTGATCTCTCATGTCTTAGCATTATGTCCAATGACATAACATTTAAGATTCAGCAGAATACTTTTGGAGCACTCTCAATTTCAGTCTTACTTTGGAAGCTAGAAGCTCAAAACTAAACCCGGTTTATTTTAAGGTTAATTCACCACCGTCTTGGGATATCCTCCTGACATTCTGCCCAAACTTAAATTTGAAGCCATTTGAAGCTATGACTAAGTGAAATTTCAGGCTATAGTTATCAGCAGACCTTAACCTTCCAGTCAGTATGGCTCACTGCTGCACAGGATGACATTTTTGGTCACCAGACCACTTGGGGGAGTGGAAAGTCATGTTTTGAGTACTAGAATACTTTGTGTGTCACCCTGGTTCAGCTGGAAACATTCTCACCTCTGAGTCATAAGGTTATGGGTTCAAACCCCAGCTAATAGCTAACAGTCTGAATAGAGATCAATATTTCTGTGGAATATGAAGTAGTCAAGTGAATCCGATTTCACATTAGTCAAAGCCATTGACATTTGCAGAACAAGTGAAATGAGTGTGCCACACACAAATTCACCATTGCTCAGTGTCAAATCCAAAGCACACGCTATTGAAAACCAAAATAGAGCAAACAAATCAACAGTACTTGCAAGTAGCAAATCTGTTAAATGCATCATTGTTTGTAATGGAGGTGGTATCCATTATTTCTCTACTCTTTTCTTATCCCGCTCTTCTGCTCACTTGCTCAGCTAACTCTGGCCTCCTGTGCACCCCCACCCCCTCCACACCACCTTCAGTGGCCTAGCCTTCAGTCACTATGCCCTTAACCTCTGGAACTCCCTGTCTCTTTCCCTACACTTTACCCTTTTTTATGTGGCTTTAATTCCTCTGGCCACCTCCCCTTTCTTCCTTGTACTTCTTCCGACACCTCCACTGTAAAGTACTATGATCCTACACGAAGGGCGCTATATAATAATAATAATAACCCTTGCATTTAATATAGCGCCTTATTATATCTATGAGACGTCTCAAAGCATCTCACACTTCACAGAATATACTGCAAAGTGAATTGACTGTATATTTTGTGGGCGAAATGCGGCAGCCATTTGCACACAGCAGTGTCCCACAAATAGTTGTGGATTGAGTGAACAAATTATTATTTTTTTAAGGGATTATTACTGCCGGGAATGCGATCCCGCAATCGACTAACAACCGGGTTCCTACTTACTGCTAGGTGAACGAGGTGGTGTGGAGTAAAGAAACTCGCCCAACTTTTCGCCCTGCCTGGGAATCAAACCTGGGTCCTCTTGCTTGCGAGGTGAGTGCTTTAACCACTAAACTACAGTTCTCCATGCAAGTTGTTTAAATCTCATTTTGAATACAAGAGAGGTCCAGCACAAGACATTTGGCATCTGTGGCCTGTGACAAGCTAAACCATATCCTGACACTGTTACATCCAGGCTGCGGAAAACTAAACCAAACAGTGCATCTGACAGATAAACCAAAGACATGCTGTCTCTGAGTCAGAGGCTGAATTATTCATGTAAGTTTTGAACAAGGGAGTTCTAGGTTTAAAATAAGTGAAATAAAAGCAGAAGTGCAGAAGATTAAAATAAAAAGATGATGAGTATGTGGAACAAACTATCAGCTGGTGAAACAAATAATGATAAATAGCTTATATAGATAGCAGACAAGTAACTATAAGAAGGTTTCCAAAAGGAAACAGACAAAAAGACAAAAGGAACCAGAATACTACCACTAATAATAATAATCCTTCCATTTGATATGGCACCTATCATGTCAGGAGGACGTCGCAAATTGCTTCACAGGATTTACTGCAAAGTGTTCATCACATCAAATTTTGTGGGAAACATTTGAGTTTCAGTCCATTATAAATGGTCAGTTTTGGAGGTTAAGAGCCTCTCCCCAAAAACAACAACAATTTGCATATATAACACCCTTCACGCAGGTACCCACCCCCCCAGCTCACACACACCACACAGACAGTGGTTAATCCCCAAGATTTCAATGGTGCTGTTCTTTCTGCTTATCGTGCAGGGTGGCATTCCAGGGCTGATGAGCAGCTGTGAGACTCTAATCTCAGAAACACAAATGACAACATCAACAACAACTTGTATTTATATAGCATCCTTCAGTCCGTGTCGTGTCTCGCAGCTCTTAATAGTGGCAGAGCTTGATGCCTAGCTACGGAGAGGGGAGAAGTGACCGTAGGCACACAATTTTCACACAGCAATGTCCCACAATGAGCCATGAATTGAATGATATATTTCGGCATGGTGAGAAAGTGTTATATGAGTGGGGCTTGAACCTTTTGACTCAAAGGCAAGAGTTTCACCAACCGAACCAGGCTGACACCTGGCTGATGGTGGAAATCTCAAACAAAACCAGAAATCCTGAAAATTCACAGCAGCGAAACCAGCAACTGAAAGATGAAGAGAGTCCAACAATTCGGTAGAGCTTATTAAAGGCAACACCAGGAACATGGGCCTGGTTGACCGGCCTGCTGTGGATTTCCAGCATCTCTGTTTCTGATTAAGGTACAGACTTGTTTGCCTGCCAGTAAGACAAATCAAATAGCTAACTTCTGTAGTTGTGAACCTGTGACCTGCACCTGCACTTTAGAGGCTCCATTGCAGAGCAATAATGAAAGAGTTGAGTCAATCCAGGAAAAACAACTTCAAAGAAATCAAAACCCTATCGTGACTAATGCTAATGGTACTCATGGATGTAAATCTGCAGATGAGATGTCGATTAGAACCAGAAGTGCCTGAATGATGGAGGCAGAACAACCCTCTCATCTGCTTGGAGTACTCAGCCGGTTCACTCTGAACGCTATTCGTCGGATCCATTAAAGGGTTAACTTAATTGTCACTATCCTAGAGTTAATTTTGCATTGTGTGTTCTATTTTGAGTGATGACTAATGTGAATATCTTCATATTTAAAAGGAGATGAAACATAGGCTGAATTGTGTAATGTCACTTTAAGAGAAGGTACTTTGATTGAAGCTGCAGCCAAGATGTATTTGTGCCTATTTCACAAGTTACGTGTCAGTTTAGAGTCAGGTTGAGATAGTGTGTGCTTTCAATCCAGATTTATCTGAGCAAACAAGTGCTGTGCTGTGGTGTGCAGTCTCCTTATTACTACAGTCAGACAGTCTGGAAAAGTACCATTTGTGTTCTCTCCTTTCTACCTTCCTGCTGAATACAGGAGCTTCTCGAAAAGCACAACTTTATATACATTTCAGTCTCGTTGTCTCTTTTCCAGTCTTCAAAGCAAACATAATGAAGGAGTTAGCAGCATTTATAATGCTGAGTGAGAAATTTCAGAGCTTCTGTGCTTTATCATTTGACTTACCTGGTTTAGAAGAGAATCCTTATGCAATGGTTGTGTTACAACAGGGCACATCAGTGATTCATTCTTACTACTGTAGTTACTCATTCAATACAAATAACTGTTCAGGCTATTAAAATCTTGTAGAAATGGTATTTTTTTAGAGAAATATTGAATCCAAATATGTGAAGATTAAACATTCTAAAAATACACCCAAAATTTGCAATGTCTCATTCTGCTGAACGTCTGATATTTTTCCCTGTTTACCGCCTGATGATGTTTTCTGTATCCTGGTCTTTAGTCTACTATGGAGCTACTTCTCTTGAAAATGTTTGATTAAAAGTAATTCGTCTTTTCCTATTCAGTTACTGAAAATGTTAATTTTAATTCACCTTATTTGTCTGTCTGTCTGTTTGATTGTTTGTTTGTTTATCTATTTATTTATATTTATCAGCCGGGTGTCTGACACAAGCGGAAACCCATTGCCATGCTTATGAGTATCCAAACCAAACTGCATGCCACCTACACATTCTGTGTTTTGAATGGAATGCACACTCTCTCACGGGGATGCATCCTGCTTATCTATTTCCATGATGTACAATTCTAACTTTGAAATGCTTAAAAATGGTCTGCATTTTAGACCAAATGGAATTTTTACCCCCCTCCCCCAGGCCTCCAGGTGAGAATTGCACTGCTGCACCTGTCTGAATATAATTGAAAGACCTTCTTCTGCTGTGAAATTCATCTTTACCACAATGATACCACACTTAAAAACAATAGCATATAATTGAAGCCTTTCATCTCATACAGCAACTGATGATAAGTTTCCTAAGAATGCTCCTTATGTTTTTTCCTCTTTACCTCTTATGACTGCTTGGTGCACACCAATCAGTCATAACAGAACAGGTTTGGAAGCAAAAATAACCATATGAGCTTAAAATTCTGTCCCTGAAAAGGGGTTCTTCAAGTTGGTGCCCAGCTGTGTCTAAAGAGAGGCAGGGAAGTATTAAACTGTCCATGCTTCAGATTTGTAATTCCCATAAAAACTAATTTCAATTCATTGTACCACATGAATTGAGAAGGAACAAGCAAAAGAGAAGCAATAGGTGACTTTATAGAGGTGTATAACATTTTAATATTAAATAGGAGTGAAAAAGTAAACCCAGTTCAATACAATCGGATGCAACATGATAGAAGAACAAGAGGACATAGGCTTAGAGTTGTAAGGGGCAATTTCAGGACAGATACCAGGAAGTTTTGCTTCACTCAGAGGGTAATTAACAACTGGAACAGGTATGGTTGAGCGGTTATTGATTACACTCTGAGTAAAGATCTGGGTTCATCAGGCCCATTTGACCTCATCCTTCCAGAACACCCACCTCACTGTCCCCACATTACAGTATCAATCACCAGAGTGTTTGATATTTATTTAAAAAACAGCTTGATGTTGTGATGGGGGTGGAAGGGTGGGTGTTCTGGAAGGATGAGATTCAATGGGCTGAAGGGCCTTCTTCATCCGAACTGCTCATGTGTAGAAAAGTTGTTGGCCTAATCCCACATTCGATTGCTTTGTGCGATATTTAAATGGAGTGTAAGGTAAACATTTATAATCTAGTAAGTGTATTAATAGAAATCATTCCACATGTATCATTAACATTCTCATGACAGCAGTCTGATCGGTGATCTGGCTGCGGTTACCAGATTATTAATAACTACGCTTGCAACCAATGGACCCAATATGGAATGTAGATTGACACACAGACAGACACACAGACAGGCATTTCATCTTTATTTATACTCATCTGGGAGGACTCCTGTGGGAGGACTCATTTTAGCCGTGCTGTTATTTGAGTGGGTAACTAATTTTGGCGCACTGTTGCAGTCCTTTCAGCATTGAAATGCAGCCGCGCTGTTCTTTGATCTTCAGTTTCATTTAATGAGCTTCAAACAACAATGTCTGTCTGCATTTTTACTTATCCTTGAAAGGTTTGATTTTCACTTAGGATTCTTTATAATGCTAAATATGCCCGTGTCATTCCCAGGTGCAAGACCTTTCCGATGAGTTATAAATCATGTCTCTGCATCAATTGATTATTGACATCCTTCTTGAAGCGCAGACAGACATTGTTGTTTGATTAGTATATATTTAATAATAATCCTTATAATAATCCCTCAAGGAAAAAAAAACAATAATAAAATTGGTCACTTCGATCCACGATTGTTTGTGAGACACTGCTGTGCGCAATTGGTTGTCGTGCTTCACCGACAAATATACATTTATATATATACGCACGACAGCCAATTGTGCATAGCAGTGTCTCACAAACAATCGTGGATCGAAGTGGCCAATTTTATTATTTTTTTTCTTGAGGGATTATTATCAGGTGTGTGAAGTAAGGAAACTTGCCCAAGATTTCACCCTACCGGGAATCGAACCCAGATCTCTCCCTTGCGAGGTGAGTGGTCTAACCACTGAGCTACAGGACCCCTGTGTATCTTATATGTATGACAAGATAATAATATAATAATCCTTGCATTTGATGTAGGACCTTAACACATCTTTAAGATGTCTCAAAGGGTTTTTATTATTTTGTCATTATTAATTTATTATTATTATTTCTATTATTGAGGCTCAGGTGGGTTTGTCTCCATACACACAGATCGATTTGCCCAGTCTACCACAGCATCTGTTCATGGTGCGTGTGAAATGTGGTTGCCAATGGAGACTAGTGATGCGAGTTAGACATATCAAGGCTGAATTACACGTGGAATCATATGTTGGTTTCCATACATATTAATAGAGGCTGGACACAAAGAGAATGGCAAATAGCAACAACAATATTACCAACAAATTGCATTTATTTAGCATCTTTCATATCAGAAGGATGTCCCAAGGTGCTGGACAGTCAATTGTTTGCACCCGAACAGTCAATAGGAATGGAGGACAAGAGGGTTGGTAGTGGGAAGACGAACAAAGGCACAGTTGAAGAGGAAGATTTTGAGATGGGCCTTAAAGGAGGCAAGGGAGGATGCAAGGCAGAGAGGCTCCGGGTTGTGTTTCAGAGAATGGGTGCAGAAAGGCAAAAGGCGCAACTTCCTATGGTGGAGCAGGCGGGGTAGGCGGTGGGGGGTGATAAGGAACAGACCAGTACCCACTGAGCGGAGGTAGCCATCAGGTTGGTAGGGTGTTTGGAGGTCAGAGCAAGACAGTGGAGGACTTTAAAGGTAGGGACAAGGATTTTAAGCTCAATCCTCTAGTGGGCTGGGGAGCCAGTGAAGCCGGACGAGGATGGTGGTGATCGGCTCATGACGAACAGAAATGATACAGGGACAATGGTTACATCAGTAGGCAGAAGCATGTATCAGGATATACCATCAATTATTTCCCCCCTTCTCCACTTCATCTGAAGATATTTTTCCTTCTTTTTCCTCTGTTGGGATATAGATCACAGCGCAGATTTCAGTGTCACTTCCAAGTGTCCCTTATTTATGTGTGAGTTTTAAGGGTGTGTTATATTGCCATCTTTGTGGGAAACATTACATTTGCATCACCTTATTCTCACAAATGTCAAAATGCATGGACCTTCAAGCTAGGGTCTACGGACAGTGATGACTGGAGCCCTAGCTGATTTTTCCCCTGCCTAACCCAATGGCTTCTCATGAGTTGAATCAGCTAACTTGGAAACAGACTATAACCTGGGCCATAAGAAAAGTGCGGTGGCAATTTTTCCGCGGAACCGCTATAAACAGCGCCCTCCTCTATAAACAGCGCCCTCTGCTAAAAAACGCTAAATAATTAAGTTTCTGGCACCTGGGGCTCTGCGCACTTCTGCTGACTGTTTACCTGATGGCACTGTGGGCGGAGCTGTGATGCTGTGGGCGGGGCTGTGCTGCTGCGGTGGGCGGGGCTGTGCTGCTGTGGGTGGGGGTGTGCTGCTGCGGTGGGCGGCGCTGTGCTGCTGTGGGCGGGGCTGTGCTGCTGCTGTGGGCGGGGCTGTGCTGCTGCGGTGGGCGGGGCTGTGCTGATATGGGTGGGGGTGCGCTGCTGCGGTGGGCGGCGCTGTGCTGCTGTGGGCGGGGCTGTGCTGCTGCGGTGGGCGGGGCTGTGCTGCTGTGGGTGGGGCTGTGCTGCTGTGGTGGGCGGGGCTGTGCTGCTGTAGGTGGGGATGTGCTGCTGCGGTGGGCGGGGCTGTGTTGCTGTGGTGGGCGGGGCTGTGCTGCTGCGGTGGGCGGGGCTGTGCTGCTGTGGTGGGCGGGGCTGTGTTGCTGTGGTGGGCGGGGCTGTGCTGCTGCGGTGGGCGGGGCTGTGCTGCTGTGGTGGGCTGGGCTGGCCATTTGGTGTGGCGGGGCTGTGCTGCTGTGGTGGGCGGGGCTGTGCTGCTGTGGTGGGCGGGGCTGTGCTGCTGTGGTGGGCGGGGCTGAGCCATTACTGTGGGCGGGGCTGTGCTTCTGCTGTGGGCGGGGCTGAGCCACTGCTGTTGGGGGAGTGGCTCCGGATGCACATGCGCAGTGTGGCGCGAGTGGGAAATGGGCTTCGCTCCACTTTGTGGCCCCGCTGTTGAGACTGTGTGTGTGTCCCTCTGTCCTCTGTATGTGTGTGTTTGTGAGTGTCTCTGTGTATTTCTCTCCTCTGTATGTGTGTGTATTTACGAGTCTCTCTGTGTGAATGCGCCTGTGTGTCTTTCTCACCAGCCACCCCACCCCCTCCACTGCAATTTTCCCGCAAAGCATATCAAATTTGCCCGTTACTTTGGCAAATATTTCCTCAATTTTCGATGGACCTTGTCTATAACCTTCCTGTTGGTACGGGTCATTGCTGTAGGGCGGTTCCTGGCCTACAAGACGACCTGGGATCTGTCAGGACATTCTGAAATGATTACAATTTATAGATTTTGGACCAGATTCCAGGAGTTGAGCTCCAACAAACCGACCAACACAAGAAATGTAGTTAATAAGAGAAGTAGGGCTGAAGGAAATTTGCAATTGAAGTCATAGCTCTTACAGCGTGACCTTTCCCAAGCAACAGTTGCACGTGGAGCTGTGGAAATGTTCGTTTTGATTTGAACGTGACGCAGTTCAAATGTGACGTTGCCTTTAAGAGGTGTTTATTGTGAGCAGATTTATTTTCACATCTACTACCAGGTTCTGTGCTGATGAAGTACACTTCACAGTGTTAAAGGGAACAGTTGTTCTTAAGTGCGTGGAAACCAGCAGGAAACATAATAAAAGTTTTTGAAGACGACGTTGAGTATAAGCAGCCATTAAATGGGTGAGTCAGAGTCAAAACCTCTTGTCGGTTACCTCCTGCTTTGCTTGCCCTGGCTTCACTGGCTGTAATCTCGAGTTGGTGAGTGCGAGACCACTAAATAGTGGGAAAAACATTTCCAAGAAACAAAACACTGCACACTTCATGTCGATTTGATGTGGTTTCTGTGTCAAACAGACGCTAAAAATATAGAGAGGCAGCAGTTTAACTGTTGGTGCGACAGTGACGCCGAATCTGTCAAGAAATATCAGAATTTTCAGCCAACTTTGCTATTGTTAATAAAAGTTATGGCTGGTGGTTTGGAAGTTCTGAACACTTTTACAGTAACAGGAGAGCCAGCCGTACTCTTGCTGACCAGGTCTTGATGCTGCTGATAGAGTTGAATCTTACCCCTTGAAATAATATTAAATGTGTCTATTTGCTGCTCAGTGCACAGAGGAATCTGTGCTTAGTGATATAGTGCAGGGTGGGTGGTGGTGGCTTCTCTGGCAGTCTAAGGAGGCTCCTGCACCAACCTGGAGAAATTAGAGTCAGGCTTTGGCTTCACAAATGCTTGAGGTTGACAGATTCTGCAAACACATTGAAACACTTATCTCTACCAAACAAAGATGGAATTCATGAAACAATATTAATAACATGCACAAAAAACAACAAAAAAAAAGGAAGAGGATGCAGTGTGTAAATACTGGCAAAATTCAGCGGGAGATCATTTTGAATACATCCTGTCTTCTCAGCCAATCTGACCTCGTCATCCAATTTTACACATTGGACACGATGTTCCATTGGCACGAGCACAGCTTCATGTTTGTTCTGAAGCATGAACTAATACAAATGTTGTTTGTTTGTTTTCTCCAACACCACAGCCAACATTATTCCCCTGGGCTAGCCACAGTGCTAACGTGGTAGGTAGCACTGTGGCTAGACAGGGGAAGTGGGCCTATTTAAGAGTACACTGGGTCAGCTACCTTACCACTGAGATCTCTGATTTTGCCTCTTTAAAAACTGGCCAATTTGCTCTTGGACTTGGATGTGAAAAACGCCAGCCAAGAAATTGTGCTATTTGACCAAAAGACTCAAAAAAGTCAAAAGCATTGGGCAGACTCCAGGACCCCGAAATCCCACCCGGTTTTAGACTTGGACTTTGCTTTGCTTAACATTTCAGAGTGGCAGAATTTTGGCCAATTCACAAATTCTTCATTCAGAAGCTGTTTTGCTTTGGTAGTTAATTCTTATTAAAAAGGGAACCTACAGAAAAATGCCTTCCAAAATTTGAGTGATTTGGCCAAAATTCCACACACTCTGAAATTAAAGAGAAAAAAGGGATGAGCCAAATCCATGTGGAATTTCAGGTCCCTATTCGTGTTGTGACAGAACTTTGAGGTGTTTGAGTTTTATGTTTTCAAAAAAGTAGGGTGGTATAGGATCATAATCTTCAATTCCATTGGAGGTGATACCTGTGTAATTGCTGTCAGGTCTCAGTCACACCTTGTCAGCCTGTTTTATTGTTCTGCTCTGCTGGCTGGATGCAAAAAAAAGGAATTTGTATAGCGCATAGCGCCTTTCATGTCAGGAGGACATCCCAAGGTGCTGGAGTACTGAGAACACATATCAGAAGATCATGAGAGAGATTTGGATGACAAAGGTCCTTTGGCCTATTTGATCTCAACCTTCTAGAATTCCAACCCTACTGACTGACATCAAACTGGTTTTTAAAATGAATTCAGCATCCTGCCTCAACCACCCTTCTTGGTAGCCTGTTCCAGTCATTACTTACCCTCCAGACATATAAATATTTCCCAGTGTCTGTCCTGAAATTGCTCTTCGCAACACGAAAACCATGCCCTCTTTTTCTTCTGTCTCAGCGGATTCAAGATAATTGTTCTGGGTTTACTTTCTCAATTCCATTTCAAATCTTACATACCTCAATAAGGTTCCCTCTGAGATGTCTCCTTTCAAGACTGAAGAGCTCCAGTGTGTCTAATGTTTGGTCATAGCTCATTTCTCTAACACTGGGATGTAGAAATCCCTCTGTGGTGCCATTCTGCTCCACTGACATTGTGAATGGGGACAAAAGATTTTCATGATCTCAATTGGCAGCATATTACTTATTTTGAAGTTAGATAGTCACTAGTTGGCCATTTGACACCTGATAAGAACAGGTTTGAGCCCTGACTAGGTGGATGGCAGGTTCCAGGAACTGACAACTTGGACCCAGAATCATCCCAATCATCCCAAGCATTGGATTCAAAAAACATTACTTACATTAACTCTTCATTCCTATTACATTGCATTGTATTGTGCTGTGCATTTTACATCAGGCAAATGCTGAGTATACTATAATGATGTGTACCAAATCTCCATGAATATTGGTCCCATCTTTGCTGCTAGAATATATTAGTCTATACAAACTGAATTAAGTCTGTCTGCTGTGCTGGCTGAGGGTTCACCAGAAAAAATTATAACTTTTATGTCTTGCATTCCTTATTTAAAGTTTTTTTCCCCTAATTAAAACCATTATAATGTGAAACAATTCTGTGTCCAAGCTGTCAATGATTGAAAACACTTGATTTCCAAAGAAGGGTTTCCAAGCGAGTGTTTTGACTGGCCTACAGTTGAACCAAGGCTTGGATTTTATTTAATTAATTCTGTGTTTATACTACATTATAAATCGGGTTGAACCAGCATGAATCATCCTGTGAGCCCAATTTTCATACCCCCTGGAGGAGAAGATGGTTTCAGGAGTAGTTCAATCTGTCTCCCAGCCGTGTAAGCGCAGAAGTCCAAATCAAAATGGGTTCCTCTCCCCCTCCCCCCCATGCAGTCTCTTGAAAGCTCTTAGATAGGTCAATGATCAACCCTAACTGATTATTTCTTCATGTTACTGGAGAGTTGGCTGTGCAACAGTCTGCTTAACACGTAACACTGGAACTCTGTGCGTGCGCTAAACTGCAAACCGCTCCAAAGGACTCCAGCAAATGCCAATATAAACACGGCATTAGAGAATCCCATGACATGAGAAAGACTAACAAAAATAATCCGAAAGGCTTCATGTCCTTATTGTTATTTTAATTGGCCTATACACTGTAACCCATGAAAAATTATGAACTAGGGAAATCACAATATTACTCTAAAGATCATTGTCCTTTTAAGATCAATATTTATTTAACAGAATATTGTTTTTAAGTTAAATTTGATTTTAACAATCAATATAAGACTTCTTTATAAAAAGGTTCCCTCCTTTAGCCAGTCCTATACCATGAGATGTAGCCTGGTTTAGAAGTGGGGCAGATTGCCTTTTGCAAACAT
This sequence comes from Callorhinchus milii, assembly GCF_018977255.1. Lineage (NCBI taxonomy): Eukaryota > Metazoa > Chordata > Chondrichthyes > Chimaeriformes > Callorhinchidae > Callorhinchus > Callorhinchus milii. The sequence goes on from NW_024704742.1 coordinate 95,875,872, forward strand.
TAAGAGTGATGTGGACTAACCCTCCGATTTACTTTTGCACCCTATGACCTCCCCTCTTCCTCACTCCACTCTACTTACACAGTCAGTATCAAAAACTTGCTGTTTGAGGACACAAAAGTGAACACATCAAAAAGATAGAACATGCGTTTTTAGAGTGCTTATCACGTTGAAAATGTTTAAAAACAACTTGCACTAATTACTGTCATGCCGAGACTGCTTTTTCTCGGCAAACAATTTGTGCATGACAAGGTCCCACAAACAGCTGTGAAAGAAACTCCGTTCTGTTCTTCAATAATGTCACAGGATCTTTGATCAGCTAAATAGGCAGACAAGCCCTCAATTTCACATTTTATACAAAGGACAGCACCCTCATCGCTGCATTGGAATATGAGCTCAAGTCCCAACGTGGGTCTTGAACTACAAATTTCTATTCCAGAGGTGAGAGTGCTCCCAACCGAGCCAAGCTATCACCTAAACCCGCTTTCTGATGGCCCAACAGTATGTTGATACTTGCGGACACCCATTGCTTTAATTCTGGAAAAAGTGACTCAGGACCCAAAAATGCTGGTGTTTGAGTTATTGAATCTTTGTCATCCTCATGTTGGGAATTGAAAATATTTCATTCTTTTCACCCAGTGTGGGCAACACCAATTTACATTTATATAGTGCTTTGCACATTGAATAACGTCTCACAATGCTTTACAGAGACTGTGACAGAGAGCAAGCGGAGGATGTGGGAAGAAAGAAGAGGAAAGAGTTGACCATCTAGAAGCTAGGCATTGTAGCTGGTGAAGGAAACGTGCAGCAGGCCTGAGCAGAGGAGTGAGGTGAGAGAAGATTACAGAAGTAGGCAAATGTGAAGGCATGAAGGGATTTATTGCTAAGGATCTCAAAGTTGATATGGTGGGAGAGCAACGTACCCTCATCAAACCGGTGCTAGCCAGGCTCCACTGGCTCCGTATTGCCAAACAGATCAATTTCAAGATTCTCACACTCATTTTCAAATCTCTTCACGCCCTGGCACCTCCTTACCTCTACGAACTGCTTACCCCCCAACTCACAACCCACTGGCTCCGCTCGACTTGCTCTGGCCTTCTGCATACCCTTTGTGCCCTCCATTCCACCATTGGCGGTTCCGCTTTCAGCCACTACACCCGGAAAATCTGGAACACTCCTCCTCTCTCCCTTCACCTTGCCTTTTCCTTCCCCATATTCAGGTCATATCTGAAGACCTTCCTCTTCAACCGTGCCTACGGTCACCTCCCGTTCCCCCCGGCTCGGCATTGTGCTCCCCCACTGTCAAGCGTTCTGGGATGTTAACCTGCGTGAGGGGCATTATATAAATGTGAATTGTTGTTGTTGAGATGGGAGCACTGCTAGTTTGAGTACAGCATGAGACGTTGCAAGATAAAATTTGCCCTGCACTCCCCTGAAACCCCAATAATGAGGCCATTCGGCACTATAGCTAGAATGTAGTGAATTGATCATTGAGTATTAGGAATGCTAATCTTGTTGTTAAAGCAACTGAAACAGTGGAATAGTACAATACAAGTAAGAAGTAACATTTTATGGTAGTTTTAAGGACACGGCTCTGCATTGTTCTGATGGCTCTTGCAAACCAGGCTTTGAAGGTAGTTTACAGGTTTGTCCCTGTACACTGAAGAAGGATACTGTTGCTCTGCAGGAAGCATGGAGAACATCAATTGAGATGATTCCTAGGCTCAGGTTCAAACAAGCACAGAAATAGATTGAAATGGCTTAAGTTTTCTTCCTTAAAGCAAAGAGTTTTAAGACATGATACAACTATTTAAACTGATAAAATGGAGATTACATTCTTTGTACTTGATTTGGACCTTAGAACAAGAGGGCATGAGAGCCAGATTTGGGAGAAGAGATCTAACATAGAGATGTGCAACACTCTGCAGCCTGACTTATTTCCTTCGGCACAGCACTACAGTAGCCTCATAGTTCAAAGAGAATTGGATATGTGTTTGTTCTGCAGGCTATGGGCACACCAACTTACTGTATGGCAGAAGAAAAGAACACTTAGAATCTCAAGTTTAGGAGGGAAATAAAATTGGAACAGTACAAGATTAACAGAGGTGGGCAAAGGTCAACATGTTTGTTCGTGATAATTGATCTATTGGTATCAATCTCAGATGGATTGCTCAATGGGCTGAAAGGATTTTCTGTTGTTTAATTCATTATGTGGTTGAAGAAGAAGGAAATGAAACTTGATTTTGAATCTCCACAGACCAACATTATTCCATAATCTTTTTGATCTTAGGATGGATTTGATCTGATTTCAACCATGCTAATATGCATTGAAAATATTCTCACTGGGGTTACAAAGGCAAGAAAGTATGAGAGTAGCAAAGCTCACTTGTTCCATTCAGCCGCTCCTGCCAATAAACCCTGTTCGATTCTGCCTCCAGCTTTTCACACTCTAATTCATAAGGGCAGTTGAGGCACTGCAGATTTGGAAAAGAGAAAATTTGCTGTGAGCAGAGGATGCAAGGCCAGTTATATGTTATGCTACAGCTTTTGCACTGATTTGATGTGAACCTTTATTGTATTGCTCCAAAACCAGTGGTATATATAGATTTGCAGTTCTATTGGCTCTTTACTAACATTAAAGATACATCTACTACATTATTCAAACACATGATTGTGCAGTATACAATGTCCATGGCAGAGCCATCAGTGTAACTGTGAATTCGGTTTTATTCTATCACATAGTTTTATTACAGGGACCAATCTGACCCCTTTATACTGCACTTTAACTGGAAATATGAGGTGTTTTAAATGGAGAAAAGGAGTATTTTAATTCATCAAAACATAAAATTAACAATAATAATACTTATGTTTCACATAGAGCTGTGTTAAACGTTGAGATATATGTTTCACTGAGTAACTTTGAGGTGTAGTGATTGTTGGTAAAACGGTAAACACTGACATCACACAAGCACACTTTCTAGGCAGGGTTATCTGACAGCAATCAGGAGCAGAAACACTGGCTGATAGTCTCCTCCGTAGAGAGTGGCACGGAGACCAAACATAGCCCCCGATCATCTAAATTAGTACAGATCCACACAAACCTGTGACCATCTGGGCTGTGTAACTTATTATTGCCTTTACCCTTCCTCTAAGAGCATTGGCAAAGTTCTGCCAAAGGATCTAAGTTAATCACTTGAATCATCAGGCTCAAGACCCTCAACCTTCTGACCGAGAGATAAGAGTGCCACCAACACAACCAGATTGAAACTTCAATGTCGTCTTTAAGCTTCTAAAATACTTACAGCTGTAAAATAAGAAAGGACTGAGTGTTGCTGAAAGCTCATATACTAGTACACAAACATCTGTAATGCAGTATTGTTTTACCATATCCTTTGAAAGTTAGTGGACCGTCATATTAAACTGAAAGAATTTGCATTCAAGTAAGCAGATGGCAATGTTCACTGTATTTTGGTACATACCACAAACCAACACATGGAAATCAGATTTTTTCCACTCAGTTAATTACAATTTGATGTTTTCAAGATGATAGCTACTGCTGCTACACCTTTGGCTGCCGCCAAGTATACACATTAAAAAATGTATGCCATCCACCTTAAAAAGCTGTGGGTGAAGCTGGATTGTGGCCACTGCTTTTGCTGGGTTATTTTGTATTCTTGTTAAAAAAAAGTTTACAGGATACAGCTTAATAAATTCAAAGCCATCTCAAGAGATTTAGTTGTGTTTTTCTTTAAAAAACAGTTACAGTTTTATGTCTCCTTGTGTTTCAAACTGTAAGCAAGTCAAACAGATAAAGCTGGCAATCGTTTTGAGTTCATCTGCATCCAGTTTTCCACTTTCACTAATGTGTTTGGCATTTACACTGTGGCTGAGATGTCTGGAGAATGTGAAACTGACACAACACTGCCACATAAATCTGATTTAATCGGACTCGAATTCGAATGAAGCTATATTGTGTAAATAATGAGGTTTGTCCATAATTCCAACAACAACAAAAAATCCTTCATCGCTCCAGCCAGTTCAGCCTATGGAAATAGTTTGAATCAAATTGCTTTGACCTCTTCTACCACACAGTTCATTTCAGCGTAGAATTTTTAAGCTTAACTACATGCACGTGGTTATGATGATGTCTTGAGAATTATCAGGACAGGAAAACCACAATATGAATACCAGAGCTTTGTGTTCATCCAACACAGGCAAAACAGCACTTTATATGGATTTTTGCCACTCTAACTGGAGAGCAGTCCATGGTGAAAAATAGAAGCGATTGACTGGAAGCAACCTTGATGATGTAGTGGATTGAACCGCAGATTGTGGACTTGGAGCTTGCTGGTTTGAATCTCCAGTCTGTGCTGAGCTTGCTGGTCTCAACTGCACAGTAAGGCTAAATTGGCTCTGGCTTCCCAGGGTTAGAGAAGTGAAAAATAGCCAGAATTCCTGCTTTTAATCACTTTATGGAACCATTTATTTACAAATTGAGACTAAATCTAAGAAATGCCCACAATTCTGCATCATTTTAATTGTTAAAATACAATAGTCTTGCAGGCTAAGACGAGGTGAAATTTCTGGCAAGTAGTAAGTAGCTAATAACAGTGTTAAAATATTTGCACAAACGCTAGTGGTGTTATATGTAGGGCAGAACTCTCAGGAAATTACACATGCTATTTATTGACTATGATCTGTTTTTCATGCGCCTGAATTCCAACCACCACAAAGAAGTCTTTGCTTTCAACCACACTTGGTCACAGGCTGTGTTTGTAACTGCATAAACCACGTAGTTAGTGTATCTTTATAAAATCAATTTGTGGTTGTCGTTGCCCTGCTCCTTGTTATTCTAGCTTACTGGAGTCAAAGTCGTGATCTGAATTTTGAGTTACTAAGAGAATATAACAGTGCTACTTATAGTAACAAGGCATAAGTTGTAAACTTCATAGGAAAATAGAAATCACTCGACTGAGAATTGGGACGAATATTGACAATCAATGGTGGACTGCACACAAGTGGACACCTATTTATGATACAATGTTATTTTCACAGAATCTCAAAGGAATTTTAGAAAGCAAAATTCTACAGTTTGGATAATAAGCCTAGCTGCAACAACAACAAGATTACATTTATATAGCGCCTTTCATGTCGGGAGGACGTCCCAAGGTGCTGGACAGTGTACAGCATTTCAGACCCGAACTGGGGTCAGTGGGGGAGAAGGGAGGCGAGGGGAAGGGAGGTGGCCGATGGCATGGTCGAAAAGGAGGGTCTTGAGGCAGGACTTGAAGGAGGCTAAGGAGGGGGCGAGGTGGGGCGATTGGGGGATGGAGTTCCAGAGGTTGGGGGCAGAGTGGCTGAAGGCTCTCCCGCCAATGGTGGGGTGGGTGGGTCAGGGGACTTGGAGCAGGCCAGAGCTGGCTGAGCGGAGGGAGCTGTCGGGTTGATAGGGGGTTAGGAGGTCGCAGAGGTAGGGTGGGGTGAGGCCGTGGAGGACTTTGTACGTGAGGACCAGGATCTTGAACTGGATCCTCTGAAGGATAGGGAGCCAATGGAGTCGGGCGAGAATGGGGGAGATGGGGTCACCGAGTTTGGTGTGGGAGAGAACATGGGCTGCAGAGTTCTGGATTATCTGCAGCCCTGTGGAGGGAGGAGTTGGAAAGACGACAAGTAGGGCGTTTGACAGTCGAGCCTGGAGGTGATGAAGGCATGAACTAGAGTTTCAGCGGCCTGAGGGGTGAGGTAGTGGCGGAGTCGGCGATGTTACGGAGGTGAGGGAAGGCAGAGTGGATCATGGCTTGGATGTGGGGAAAAAAAGACAGTTGAGGGTCGAACAAGACACCGAGGTTCCTGACCTCCACTGGAATGTGAACACATTTGGACTTTGGTTAAAGACAGTAACGGGCTCAGCTGTAATGCCCCACATGGTGAAATCACTTGACATTACTGAGTCAGAAGGTTGTCAGTTCAAGTTCCACATCAAAACTTGGAAATCATCAACAACAAATTACACTGGTATAGCACCGTTCAGGTCGGAAAGACGTCCCAGGGCGCTGGAATCAGGGGTTTTGGATAATCTAGGCTGACACTCCAATGTAAATTCCTTATTTTTATTTACCAGAAGATTATTTCTCTTCGGATGAAAGTCTCCTCTATCTGCTTTCTGTGCCTTGTCTGTAAGTGTCCTATGTAAAATTCACCATGGTTATCTCAATATGTTTTGTGGCACATAATTCCTCATGCTGTTGGCAGCTGCATTAGCTTGGACTCTTTCCTTTCTGGGCCACTGGTACTATGTAGAGTATTTTCAACAGCTTAGGTTGAGGCACATTTTTAGTGCTGAATAGATAGAGCTTGCTGCACCATACCACACTGAAATTGGATGCATGGATGGGGAAGTGTTCCATTTCCCAATGCTATCCTTTGAGGAACATACAATTTGGGGATGCTGCTGTGAGCAAATTGACTGCCGCATTTGCCCACAAAATATCCATAGCCACATCACTTTACAGTGTATCGACACCATATCAAAATCAAGGATAATTATTATTTTTATATTATTACTAATTTCACTTTCTCAAAAAAAGGCAATTTGCTTGACATAAATATTGTATGTTAAAAGCTGAAAAGGTCTTTCAGTGCTTAAACGGTTAATAGAAGATGGCTGGATCATTTATAGTGCTGACTCAGGAAATCCATGAACCTGTGCACGTCTTCATTTGGATTTGAATAGGTTCTCACAGAGTCTGTGGATGCCATACTGGTGATTGACAGGCAGGCAATAGCAGTGTTATTGGAATATTTCAAATCATATGGATTTGCTTAATAACAGCTCAAAGGCAAGGAAGTACAAAGGAGAGTGTCAGAGTGTGTTTATTTTTGAAATTATTTGCTAAAAATGGGGTAAGAGAAGCGCTGTGAAACAACAATGACAAAGATATTGGAGTCATAGCTGCATATGAATTCATCCATTTAGCCTTTTTAATATTTGGTTCAATATAATGACATGGATTTCATTTTTTAAAAAATCCAGAATTAATATTCAAGAGGTTCGAACATGTTTAGCTGTGAAAATGAAATCTAAAGGTTTTAATCTGAAGCATCACACAGAATAAGCTGTCTAGTGTCATCTTTATTGACACTACCTTATGTATACAGACACATGGAATGACTGCAGGTATCCATAAATCTACCCCCATTCAATACAATGCAGAACCACTATTATTCTTATAAACTAAGAATAAGATGTATATGGCATGGGATTTTATTGTACATAGTTTGCTTGACATGAAGCCTCATTTACTAATCTGTAAATTCAGGATTAGTGTGGTGCAGCTTATGTTGCGATTCGTGTATGCATTTCTCAGACACTTGAAATTGGTTAAATATTATTTTGAGCCTTCCAACCTCATGCCTCTTGTGCATGACACATATATTTTTGCCTTTTTGCTCCCTGTGGAGTGTTTTTTGTGTGTGAGGACATGCGTTGTGTCACATGCACATATTCTTCTCATACAGTTGGCAACTAGATTAGCCTACACTCTTCTGGAATTGCTGAACAGATGTGTATTTCTGACATGAGCCAAGTACGTGGCAATGCATTCTTTCCAAGCCTTAACTGAAACTTGAACTCCACAATAATACAATTGACAACACAATTAGAAGTTGAACTCAAACTCAATGCATTTCTGACTGAGGGAAACTTGCCAATTTAGTTCCCAATGATAGCACATCCAGACACAGTTGGCTTTGTCATATTAAATGTTGAACATATAGTTATGTTCAGGTTTAACGTTCACATGTTTGATTGAAAAAATAAGAGCAATGAGTTTTGATATGTAGTACATTGAATTACACCAGTTGACTCACTCACAATGCCCTCGGCGAGGAAATGAATCTGGATTTAAATGTAGAAACAATTAGATTTGATTTTGTGAAATACAGTACTGTGTATAATCATCAGAGTAATACAGTAATTGGATTTGGCATAGTAGCTCATTGGTGACTTACACTGTCCAATGGAGAGGAAATCTGCTAAAATCTCTCATGTTCTCATGCTTAGCATCATTGCCTTAAAGGTTTAGTGAGGAATTGTAAAAAACAGTCATCTTCAGCCTTAATTTTGAAATCGTTTTTCCACCAGTGTATTTAGGTACAGTAGAAGATCTACTTCAAGATTAAGAATGAATTAAAGACTGTTTTCCAAAATTTGTCACTATCTTACATTTTACGAAAATGGTTTTAAAATGTAAGACCATTCACTCAGAGCATGGTGTATGTTGGGCACATGATCTGAGCTGAAGCATTTGTAATGATGTTGAGAAGTGGAATGGAATTCTTGAAGGAATGGAGAATCTATTGATGTCCTGGTTTTACATGTTCTTCCTGGTACTTCCATTTGGAAAACGGTGTACAGCTCTGGTCACTATATTACAGTAAGTATATAATGTAGCATTGGAGAGAGAGTAGTGTAGATTTACAAGGATGTTATCAGGGATCAGTTGGTAATACTCATCAAGAAAGATTGGACAGGTTGCAGTTTCCTCTCCAGAGATGTGACAATTGAGATTGGCTCCTAAGAGTTGTTTAAGATTACGAAAGGTTTGATAAGGTGAATGTTTAGTAGCTGTTTCCACTTGTTGAGGGAGTATAAATATAAGATAGCTAGTAGAAGACCTAAAGGGAGTTTAGGAGTAAATAGAGGATGGTGAGAAAGTGGATCCCATTGCCAACAGTTGTGGTTGAAGGAAAAAAATTAATGTGTTTAAGAGAAAATGTGATGTGTACATGAATGAGAAGGGAATAGAAAGGAGAATAGGAGAGGGGAATGGGGTGTGGAGGGCAGGGGCGGTGGGTGGAAGAGGGGGAAAAGGGACAGAGGCATGTCTAAATTGGAGGCATGAATGGGTTGCCAAACCATTCACCAGCAAATTGTGTAAAGGGTTGTGTAGGATCAGGGAAGTAAATAATCATTAAAATAAGATAAATATCATTTTTAAAACAATAATGATTCTATACATTCATCTATAAATATTGGCCACGGAATGCAATATTCATTATTTGGACCTCTGACTAATTCCTTACTAGTACATTTGGCAAATTTTAACATTGATGAATAATATAAATGGTCTAATACCACACAAGTATTGTGCCATTAGTTTAATCAGCCCTGAAACAAATCTGTACACAATGTGCTCTTACTACAAATCAAAATGGGATTACATTTCACTTGGCTAAAGAGCAGGTTTTACCTTTGTTCCTTTTTAGCTGAGCTTCAAGGAACAAAACCACCAGATTTTGCCCTTTGAAGGGATCTGGCTTCAAAACTAACCATAACTAATGGAATGATAGGTTCAGATGAAGAAAGCCTTTCAGCCCATTTGATCTCAACTTCCAGAATACCCACACTACCATCTACCAATTCATCACCAGCCTGTTTCTTAAATGAGCCCAGTGACCTGGCCTCAACCACTTACTGGTAACCCGTTCCAGCTGCTGATTGAGCCATGTATGAAATGTCGCTTTCTCATTTGAATGCTTCCTAAAAAACTGTGTTTAAGCAGTTTTCACCCATGTCCAGTAGGGGCAAGTGCATATCATGAATACAGCCATTATTTAATTCAAAATTGGAACTAAATTGTCAGAATTACTCATATGGATGGCTGTATGGAAATTGGAAATAGTCACACTGGTGGAACAGATGTGCTCTTCTGGGGATCTACAAAGGCATATTGTTGTGGCTAGGGTGAAGAGAGTTTTATTCCAAATCTAGTTTGTGATCATTTCTGCTCGAGTGTGCTTGATGTTGACATAGTGTGCAAAAAGTGCTCTGCATGGGTATGTCTAACTTTAGAAGCAGAAATTATAAAAGTATCAATTGTAGAATCCTGTCATGAAATACCACAAAATAAACCCTAATTCCAATGGGTAACGAAAATAATGAAAGGAATTGATAAGTTCGATAGTGGACAATTCTATCATTTGGTAAAGGGATCAATTGCAAAACGGTAGAGCCTTAAAATCAGAACACAGAGCTGAGTATGGAAAGCATTTCTTCACACATAGGAATGTAGAGATGTAAAATACTCTTTCCCAGAAATTTGTACCACCAGAATAGACAGAATAGACCAACAGATAGACAGAAACCTGGGTAGTAGAGGTATTAAAGAGTAGTGCAAAGGAGCCTCCATCTGCAATGTAAATATCTATGATTCCAGTCCTAACCCAACAGAAGGAAAACAGAATTGAATGCCTTCAGGAGAGAAAGAGCAAGGGATAACATTGACAAAGGCACAATTAAGTCAGAGAAAAATTGTATCTGATCCAGGGATAAAGTAGTCACTCATTGTTGCCATCAATAACCAAAGATCCTTCTGTAAGAAGACCAGTTGCATAATTATAATAAATAATCTGGAAAAGAGAAAAGAAAGGTACCAGGTCAAGAGATCACCCAATGGGTCAATGGTCCAGGAAGGATGAGACTCTTGAAAGTGATTGTGGTGAGATGTTGTTGAATGGCAGGAGAAATAAAAACACCTCCCAGCCACAACTGCTCCCTGGACTCACCAGTGACAGTGATGTATTATTCACCCATAATGCATACATTAATGCGTAGGCTGAGCGCACAGCTATACACTCTTGATCGCGAGAGGCTCCGCCATGTGATTATTTTCTCCCACTTATTTAGAATAATTGCAGTAGTTTGAGCCGCTTGCGCTATTCATTTCAAGCTTACTGTATTTTGTTACTTATAATTATCTGCTTCTGTTTGTAATGTAGCTTGTGGTATAGTTTGCATTCTTAGAAGGCACTCAGCCATTCAACTCCCATAACTCATTGTTTAGGAACTCATAGATAATTGGCTTGACAACTCATTCAAATTAGAAATATGCAATATACACAAATCCATAAAATAACCTGGTTAGGTTTTTCTCTCTACATTTACCCGCCCACCCCCCCCAGCTCTCCTGAAGATGCTAGACCATGGTTCCACTGTAAAGGGGAACCCTGTAACAGTGCCCTCTGGTACAACACAGTCTCGCTTATAACACTGGTGTCTAGTGGATCCGTAGTAACCAAATGCTTCTGACATTAATTAGCCATGTATCTGTACTTCCACATTGTCAGTTTCGTGCTGAGGACACGTCCTGTACATTACTCAGATGCCAGTTATGTGCAGAAGGTAATGCTGGCATCACTTCCTGTGTGCTGCACAAACATACCATGCGCAGGAGATGCCAATGATATCACTTCGTAAAGGAGGATATCTCAAAACGCTTCACAAGATTTATTGCCTATGTATTTTGCAGGTCAACGCATAGTCAATTTGCACACAGCAATATTCCACAGATGGCCATGAAGTAGATAACCAAATATATTCAGGGGATTGTTGGTCAGGACCCTGGGGGAAACTCCTTTCTCTGTTCAAACAATTCTGTGGGATCTTTAAAATCCCCCTAAACAGGCAAACATCCCATTTGAAGGACAGCACCCCCACAGCACTCTACTGGAGTGTCACCCCTCGAAGATATACTTTCAAAGTCACAATGTGGATCTTGAACCCATAACCTTCTGACTCAGAAGCCAGAATGCTCCACGCTGAGCCAGACTGACACCTGCTCAGTTAGGTTGCTTTGTGCAGTTGTGACACCTGGCAATGAGATCATAACTCCAGTGGCCTAGTGGTGTAGTTGGTAGAATCACTGCCCTGTGAGACAAAACCATTCAGGTTGCTTCAATCCCAGTCAGCTGAGTCAGCTGATTTCAGCCGGGCTGGAAATGGGACTTCAAAATTGATTTCAGTGCACTGGGATCAGGGGAGACAATTCAAGCAGGATTCCCCACTCCTAATCACTATCTGGAGACACAGATTGCACATATGTGGACAGCAGATAAGGACAGGATTGGGCTTGGCCATGATGCCCCTCTTCCCTTGGCCAAATAGTCTGTTAAGATTCAGACAATGATCAAAATGATTTGCACATAAATAATGACCACTTGGTTCATGTAAGGTAGGGCAATAACAACAATAACTTGGATTTATATAGCTCCCTGTATGCCGGGTAGCATCCTGGAGCATTTAACAGTGTAGGGCACCCAACACTGTTGGAACCACACCCCTAGTAAAAGGAGTCAGGCACCTTCAGAAGAGAAGGCGAAAAAACAAAGAACATGTTTAGACTTATGCCAGGATTACAAGCAGACAGCAACCCAACCTTTATCAGAAATGTTACTATACGAATGAGGTACTGATATTTCTTCATGAGGCAGTTGCTGCTTGTTGTTTTGACATTGTCATCAGTGATTTCTATTTCACAATAAACAGAGTGGAATCCCAATGCCCGCACCCTCAGTAACGTCAAAGCCAATTGTGATTGAAATGCTGCTAATATATCAAGCGACCACAAACATGCTATATGACATGACATAAATGTGTCAGAAGTTGTAGGTTCAAGCACCTCATCAGGACACTGAATTTACCGTCTTGGTTGACACTCCAATCCATTGCTTGTGTTGCTTTGTCAGAGGTGCCGTTCTTCGAGTAACACATTAAACTGAGATCCTGTCTGCCTGTTCAGTTGGATGTTAAAAATTCCTTTCCAACAATTCCCTAGGTGAAAATGATGATTCAATTTCTGCTGTTCATAGACTCATAGAATCATAGAATTATACAGCACAGAAGGAGGCCATTTAGCCCATCGTATCTATTCCGGCTCTTTCAAAAGAGCTATCCAATTCAATCCCACTCCCTCGCTCTCTCCCCATGGTCCTGCAAACTTGTCCTCCCCAAATAATTATCTACTTCTCTCTTAAAAGCTGTTATCGAATTGGCTTCCCTTCACCCTTCAGGCAATGCATGTTAGTGGGACACTGTTATATGCAAATTGGCTGCCTCATTTGCCTAAAAATGCATAGTCCCTGCACTTCACAGTGAAATTCTGTGAGGTGCTTAGGATGTCTCAATGTCATGATAAGGCGATATAACAAATGTAAAGATTATTATCATTATACATTTGCTCTGAGGGCCATGTCATCATTGATTTTATTTATGGTTTGATTCTTGTATTTACTAAATTTGGGATCTGCTACTTTTCTCCACCCAATCCCAATTTATTTGCACCACTCCTCCCCACATTACTAGTTTGCCGTGTTAGTTCTATGCACACAAATCTACCAGAGGGCATCATTTAATTCTTAATGGAGTTGTTAATATGTAATTACTCTGCAAATCTGTTATCATTTACAAAAAACAGACATGTACCTTTTAAACTTGATACCTTGTTTTGAAGAATTTTGAGAAATCCAATGGGGTGAATTTTGCAGTATTTTTAATTAAATCCATGACGCCAACTGGTGGGATAACCAATCCAAGTTTATATATTTTCAGAGTGGGGCTCCCTTGAGTTAGAGTGTCACCACCCTCTGGAACTCCATTCCGCAGTCCCTCCGCCTCTCCCCCTCCCTTCAAGACCCGTGTCAAGACCCTCCTCTTCGACCATGACATCGATCATCCTCCTTCCCCCACTACCCTCCAAACTCTCTGATCTCATCCCCCAGCTCAGGTTCAAAATAATGATTGTCCAGCGCCTTGGGACGTGCTCCCGATGTGAAAGGCATTGTACAAATGTAATTTTGTTGTTGTAGTTGAACAGGCAGAGGAGAACTCGGTTTAATGTCTCATTCAAAGGATGGCATCCTTGAACAATGCAGTGCTCCTCACCAGAGTACTAGGATAGTTTGTGAGCTCCAAGTGCTGCTGTGAGGCTTGAACTCACAGAGGTTTGTCTCAGAGGCAAAAATGCTACCAACTGAGCCAGAACGACACCTGTTATCACATTTGTAGTAGAAAATCTTCTACAAATGAGGGCACACGAGTGAATACTGGCACAATCCTATTTACATTTGAATTTCTAATGCATTATATGACAGGATTCAATAGGCAATGGCTTTTTTAAAATTGGATCCTATACTCGTAGTAGGGCGCTTTTAAGATTTAGAAGGACTCTCATGATCAGTAGGAAGTTTTCATCCTGGTTGGTTGCTCAAGAGGACCTGGGTTCGATTCCTAGGAGGGTTGAAACTTTCGGCAAGTTTCCTTACTCCAGACGACTCTGTTTGCCTAGCAGAAAGTAGGAACCTGGTTAATAATCCCTCGAAAAAAAAATAACAATTTGGTCAATGTGTTTGGGACACTGCTGTGAGCAATTGGCTATCGAGTTTCACCCACAAACACAGTCACTACACTTTACAGTATATCCTGTGAAGCACTCTGAGACATCTCAAAGACAAGTTAAGCCAGTGTCTTGTTATCGGGAATTTACTGTATATGCATTTTGATTGCTGCATGTTAATTTCCACTCTTGCAAGGTGGAAGAGTAGAAATTAACTTGCAGTGTGAATGAATTTTAAAACTGGATAATGACCCATTTAAATCATCAAGTGAACTTTCATAAAATTATCATTACTGTGATTTAAAAGCCATCAACAACTAATGTACAAATCCTCCCTTGCAAAGGACGCAAGTCTTTTCTTAATGCAGTGAGAATGTTGAAATGCCTGGAAAGTGTTCCAGTGTTGTATTTGTAAAAAAGGAATACTCAGCGATATGAGGGCATCATTGTACCACAAATCAGGCCATTCATTAATAATCTTCATAAGTACGGTCTATGGACAATGTAATGGTTTTGAGCATTTATAATAATAATAATCTTTGCATTTGGTATTGGTCCTGTGTCAACCTGGCTCAGTTGGCAGCACTCTGAGTCAGAACAACAAGACAACAACAACAAGATTCCATTTATAAAGCGCCTTTCACGTCAGGAGGACGTCCCAAGGCGCTGAAAGGTTATGGATACAAGCCCCACATTGGGATGTGGATACAGATAGTCTAAGATGACACTCCAGTGCAGTATTGGGGGTGTGCTGTATTGTTGGAGGTATAATGCTTTGGATGAGAGATTAAACCGAGGTCCTGCCTGCCTGTCCAGGTGGATGTTAAAGATCCTATGGCAGTATTTGAAAAAAGAAAGGAGTTTCTCCCAGTGTGCTGGACAATAATCTCCCCAATAAAATTCCATGGCTGTTTGTAAGACATTGCTGTGTGCATATTGGCTGCCACGTTGTCCAAAAAATATACAGTCCCAGCACTTTACAGTATATACTGTGAAGCACTTTGAGATGTCTCAAGAATGTGATAAGACCCTTATACCAAATGCAAATATTGTAGATTTGTTGTCCTATAACTTTGAGAATGTTTCAAAGCACTTCACAAAAGTTAAGTGTATTTGTAGGGGAACATTTAATTCCAAGGGAATCAGTTTGTCTACAAGCTACACCATCAAAGGTGATGGCAGTTCCCTTTAAAGGGTGGACCTTTACCATTTCCGGATGGGAAAGAACCTAGGAGAGCCTGATGGCAGGTCCAAGCATTTTGGGGAAGATTGTGTAACAAAATAATAAATTTTGCAATGTGGCTTATCACATCATGGCATAAGTGATTGCCTCTTGTTTGTCGACATCAGAAAAACTTTTCTTAAAAATGAAGTGGAATTTCTAAGAAGTTTACAGGACCAATTGATTTCCCTCCCACTTAACGTACACAGAGCATTTCCTTTCTGCTCTGAATTTTACTCTGTGACCTCCCTGTCAAGACCGCTCTCGCTTCTTGCTCACTTTTATGTGATTGTTTTCTTGCCAAGAGGGCGAGTGAGCACAAGCTGAAGCCTTTCTCAGAGCTTTGCGACTGACAGAACACATTAGAGGTACTTAGCTTTGCTAGGGCTGAAACCCATAATCATTGTGGTGAGAGCAAGTGACTTAACCGCCCAGTCACTGTGCAACTTTCTAATTCACGTCTGTGAGACCTAGGCTATAATAAAGGACTGTTTACATTTTTGCAGTTTTTTTGGTTTTGCATTTTGCCATTTCAAATGTAGCCTGCCCTTTACCCACAGCTTCAAGTGCACTGCATTTGACAAAGGGCTATGCAACAGGAACAAAGAACATTAATTGAACCCCACAACATTGTGTGCCGAGGTTATTAAGTTTTTGTTATTAATAAACTCGAGGCATAGCATTGTTTATGAATACTTTTCCTAAATGATACTATGGGCTTCAAAAACATCAATGGCAAGTTGAAATCGTCACATTTCATGAAGAATGCAATTAAGACGGTTCTCTTTTCTGCCACAGTAACTATTTTATTACTAGAATTAGAGATTATAAGTCTGCTATCTCTGTTCCCTGATTGTTTCGTTTTTTATATTTGTTTCTGTTTATTTTTAACAGATGTCGTCCTATAAGTGCCTAAGTAAAACATTTTACACTTTAACAAACTATGTCTTGGGACTTGATGCTAATTATCTCGCTGTCTTTCTAAGCAAGCTGGAGTTGGCTGGAATGGGGAATGTCAGGGATGTATCAGAAGAGACCAGTGTTTCATGTGGAAAGCTGGCAGCCTTGCCTTTTTCTGTCAACAACTCAGCGGCCGCATTTGATGCCATGAGTGGTGATTGTGCTCTTGTTACTATAGGAAGTAAACAAGAAAATGAATTCCGTGGCACAACACAGCCTCTTTGTCTCCTCAAAATGCTGGGATTGGACGTGAGCCAAGCAAGCTGAGAGTCTGAGTGCTTGTGTCATCAGTATTCTGGGACTCGTGGAAGCTTGCTTTTCTGTCAGACTGTCATGGAAGAGCATTTGTGGTGAACATGGGAAGGGTTACATTCTGGGCTTCTCAAAACTGCACCACATGACACAGGCACTACACTGCTTTGACCAACTGTTGTGCTGATTTATTGCTAAAGTGTGTCAGCCAGCGATCATTAGAAAAAGGAAAGGATTACAGACCCAACTGGTTGGTGAGCTTCATATTTCAAGCCTGCTTTTGTTTCGGCAATTATTCCAATCGTCTCCAGTTCAACTTAAGATGTGTTTTTTTTACGCAGCAAAGTGCAGTGTTACATACAAGTACTGCATATTTGTGAGAAAAATTGTACCAGGGGATTAGGCACCGAAGCCCATCTGTGATCAAACTGGTGTTATTCAGGTCACCCAAGGGAGAGGAGTATACATTTCCAATGGTATGTTGTATGGTATTAGAGCTTATAATCTATGCTGACATTTCAGTACATTGTTGGCGAGTACTATTTTATTGGAGATGTTGTTCCTTGGATAAGATATTTGAACATGTTTTTGTCTGCTTGTTCTTCAGAAAGACTTTAAAAGTGCAATGACACTATTCAAAACGAGAATGGAATTTCTCTCCCATTGTCCCGGCCACCAATTCTACAGATTAATAGGTCACTCACCTATCTCATGGCTGTTTGTGGAACTTTGCCATGCAAATATTTATCATGTTTGCCTTCATTTGATTGTAAAACACTTTGAGATATTTTAATGTGATACGGTGCTATAACCCAACCCAGATAGAAATACAGGTCTTGTCTCTGCTGACTGTGAGTATTCTGTATGACTGAATGCAGTCAGTTCCTGCTTTGTTCCTCATGGCCTTAAACCCACAGTACAAGTTGGATTTAATGGTCCTATTCAATTAAGAGAGGCCACTAGAACTAATGTTGCCTTCACTCCTGGGGATTAAGTGCATGTTCAACTACTTGCAAGAGGGATTTTCTTCCTCTTTGTATATACAATATTTCAATGATTGCACTATTTTGCCAATGTTATATATTTACTTTTACTGTAACTTTTACCAATTTGTATTGATGTACAGACTCAGTTTGATTCACAAAACTTGCATCTGTATAGTAACTTGTGACTTGTAGACTTGATCCACCTTAAATTAAACTGACCACAGAAAGAAGGGAAACTTTGTTTTAAATAGGCCACTACAACAAAACATAAAGGGTGATGAGCAGATCCTAACATCTAGAATTGTCCTCTTCACAATCAGCCCCTGCCTCCACATATATTGTGAGTCAATGGGTTTTTCCACACTAACCCTCTCTCTCTGCTCCTTTTCATAAAAACAACTTTATATTCCTCGACCACATGTCGCTTTTTCATTCTCAAGGCAAAGTCCATAGTTTTTCAACTTGCCAATTTTGCTTCTTTACCTCTTCTGAAAGCATCTGTCTCTTTTCTTATTTTACTAGGTTAGTGGTTTCACAGGCACCAGGCACCCACGTGGCCATTATTCATGTGTGAGCAATGACTGTGAGTGTCGGCAGGGTATTCAACCTGGCAGAGTATTGCAGCAAAGACCATTTCTGCTCTTTCCAGACACTCATACAAATAACATCTCCAGCAAAGGTCCCTTGGATACAATTTGTGGACTGAAATCCCTCAGCCTTAAGAACTTTCCAAAAATCTGCAATATTAAGGAAATCAATAGCCCACCATTAAGAAAGTTATATATTTCTGCCCCATCTTAAATTTTAAGATGAAATGGTTGAACAAACTCAGGTGAGACAGAATTTCAAGCCTCCTATGTTAAATTCGATGAGAAAAGGCTTGATTAACAGGTCAATAATCATTTGATGTACCATCTTGTTGTATCTGGAGAACTCTCCTTTTGCTTGTAACTCCCTACAATTAGATTTTAGATCTGAATTTTTTTGCCGTCTTAGCCTTCAAAACTATTTTGCACAGAATTGTGGAAAAGTTTCAGATTCCGTTTTAATTTAGAAACCAGTTTTGCAACATTCTTAAAAGGAAACCAGCTTCCAAATTAAGACTGAGTTTAAGAAATGTCGACAATTTTGCTTATCTTAGGATAATTTTAAAATTATCTTATAGGTTAAGCAACGGTGGCAAGCTTCTTTCTCTCATTGATAAATTGTGATACCGAATGAGGCAACACAAATCAAAATAAACCTAAATGTGCCCTCAGACAATAACAAAAATACATGGTACAATAACAAAATTATATTTGTATCGCGCCTTTCACGTTGGGAGGACGTTCCAAGGCACTCGACACTTGGACTTCCCAAGGCACTGGAGTTCCACAGAGCAGGAGCAAATATGTTGAAAGCCAGAACATCGATGGTGAGGCGAGTTGGGTGGGGAACGTGAAGCAGGCCAGTGCCCACTGAGTGGAGTAAGAAAACTTGCCTGACTTGCTACTGGTAGTATTTCTGGATGATCTGCAACTTGTGGAGCGAAGAGTTGGGAAATCCAGCAAGTAAGAGACAAATATACAACAACAGGTATACAATAGTGTGCAGAGTTATTAGTTATTAATGACTGGTAATTTTTGTGTCAGAATTGATATCATTCAGTGTCCACATTACTTACATGCCAGGAATAAAGATCTGTAATGATGAGGAAACTTGCACAACAGACTGTTTATTCAGGTAGGTGTGGACTGAAAGCAAACACTATTTCGGGCTGATTCTTCTGACTATTCTTTTTGGTCAGCTGGGTATCTGACAATTGCAAAACACATCATCATACTTTTTTTTCCAAACCAGATTGAGAGTTTTACATACGTATGCCACCTACACACGGAATGTTTCCTGTATCTAGAATGGAATATGCACTCTCTCCTTGGAGGTATGTACCCTGCTTAGCTAATTCCAGAAACCATTACACACTGGTTGGTGAGGCCAAAGCATGGGGTCCCTAGAATGTGCGTTGGGGTACTGCTGGAGTCTAATCACCTAAATCTGCATAGCTTGCCATTGGAAGCGTCATCTGGCAAGCTTTCCATTGCATTCTGGGATGCAACCTTACGTGAGGGCTGCCATATAAATGCAAGTTGTTGTTGTTGCTTGTCCTGCTGGGACCACTCTGCCCAGTAGAGCTTTGGATTGCAGGGTTAACGGGAGCCAAGTGGGAAGAATCCTTACGCAGTTTGCCCCCCCAAATCCTGCAATTAGCCGCTGGCTGGTCTGTTATCAGCAGGGACCTGAAGTATTGTGGACCCACCTGGCTCAGGAAATGGACAACTGAAGGTACCACAGATGTTTGACTCAATTCCAACATTCTGTTGCCAAGCATGTTACCTTGGAGCTAGCTCAGCTGCCAGTAAACCCTACTTACCTCTCCACCACAAAGAGCATAAGAGCTAAATCCTTTGACATGTGACTTGTTATTGCATAAGCATAGGTATAGGCTGCATTTTCAGGATACACACCTTCTCTTCAATTGACATTGAAAATTAGTCCTTGTATTACTACAGTACATCCTTTTTGCTAAGCTTGCAATATGTGTTATATGGGTTTAAAATTGATTTTTATAAAATGAACATCACTGTGCCAAAAGCAAATTTCTGAATTATGAATAAAATTGCCAGATGCACTATGAAATTCAATTTAAAATTCCCTCCAAAATTAGGAAAATATTTCTGAAAGCTAAAACCTTCTGGCTGGCAATAATGGCATTTCGATTTTGGGCTGTTTATTGGCAGAGAGTAAACCCAAAAATTCGGACTAAAGGGTTGGAAACAAAATGTTGGTTCCAAAGAGGCTTTAGTAGGGCTTCTGGTTAGAGTTTTGTTTCCAGATTTTTTTCTCTTGATACTTTTAACAAATTAACATAATAATAAATCATGCAAGTTTATTCGCAACCAGGAAGTCTGTATTAATGCAGAAACTTCCTGTTTGCGAATACCTCATTTTTTGCCTCATTGTTACTTTATTGCTGCTACTTATCAAGTAGTAGAAAAATGACTTTGAAGGGTGCAACACACAAAATAGCTTGTTCATGACTCCAGACTACATAAGTCACTTACTTGTCGAGCGTGTGAGTTATGCAGGCTGGCGTCACTCTGTGAGTTATTTTGCAAATGCTGCAGCCTTGTCTGGTTATTATATGCTTATTATTTATGATCTGAAAAATACCTCTTCACATTCCTGCATCTCGGTTAGTTATTTGCAACCAGGAAGTAATCCTGCTGATGGTGTGTGGCCTTGTGCTACGCGGGTGATGATAGTTGCATACAATTTACCACTGCAGCAAGAAAATGAAGTCTAGTGTGCAGTATTTTAGGTGTCAGCCTGGCTCAGTTGGCAGCATGCTTGCCTCTTAGTGTAAAGGTTGTAGGTTCACAATCCCATGTCAGGACTTTGAACTCATAGTTTAGGCTAACACTCCAATGTAATGTTGGGGGTACTCTCATTGTCAGAGGAGCCATGTATTCAGATGAGACATTACATTGAGGCCCCATTTGTCTTTCAAGTGGATGTTAAAGATTCCATGGCACTGTTCAAAAAGTGAAGGGAGTTTCTCTGGGTCAACAAACCCCCAAATAAAATTGGTCATTCATGTCATAGTTGTTTGTGGGACATTGCTGTGTGCAAATTGTAAATCCTGTGAAGCACTTTCACACATCATCCAAAGTGAAGGTGCTATATCAAATGTAAAGCTTATTATTCATTATTATTATTTTTATTATTTCTTAATGAGGTTTTTTAAACAATAAATCTTGTCAGAATTCCCCATGACTCACTGGAACTCTGCTCAGGAGGTGGTTGGAGCAGAGTCCCCGTGGGTCAGCGTGGTATAATTCCAATTTCCGGAAGCAGCCAGGATTCCTTATTAAAAATTGCTGATAAGTGATACTGCATGTTGGCTTCCATTGTGTGGCTACAGTCAGAAGCACTCATTTGGAAAGCCCGAGGTCTAGATAACAATTCAGCTCATGACACTGCAAAGTGCTCAGTGTACTCTCCTTGAGTTCAGGCGTGACATCTTCACACCGTGGCTCAGTGATTCCAATCCCACATTCCGCCACGCCCTAGTGGTGATTCCAAATTTCATGCTGGCTGCTGAAGTACTGAGTGAAGTGAGAGGTTGAGTACGTAAGACAAAAACAATGATGGGAGAAAAAATTTCTTCTGCCATAATGAAGACTGGTACTGTTACATACTTCAGGGACTCGATCCTCTACTTGATAATTATGAATTCATTCAGCTACTGTACAAAATATAGCAGTGCTGGTGGTTTACATTATATTGACACTGTTCAATTAATATTCATTAGTGTTACAAGTGAATCGTTGTTTATTCTGCGTCTTTGCAGCAATTAAAATGTGGAATCACATTTTAATTCCGCACAGTATAATTTTCACTTTTTATGTGGTGAGGAATGTGTTGCTTCATTGCAAACTGTAATTCACACTTTGCACTCAGAGAAATGAGGACTGAATCTTAAATACAATTATGATTATGTTCCAGATGCGATTTTTCAATCATTTTGGCAGCATTCATATTCAATGGTGCAGCTTATTGCATTCACGCTGGCAAGAAATACATTCCTTTGATTATTAATTCAGCTCATGCGGTTTAATTGGACAAGACTGGAGTGAATTTGACAAACATCACAGCAAAAGAAAAGGCAATCACTCTTTCAAGAAGGAAATTTGTTTGATGTCTCACTGTGTAACTCATTTACTCTCCTTAGGAGTCACATGATTTGAATGTTAATCGACCAATGATTGGTTTTTCGTCTTAGGATCACGTGAACTGAATATTAATCACCTGGCACTTTGTTTCACTGCTGTTATGCAACCCTGTGTTTGACTGTCAAGGTAATATAGGCAGATAAGTGGGTGCTTGATGAGCACTTGACAGAACTTCACAGAAAATTAAAGCCTTAAAATAGCATGAAAAAGTCTTGTCAAATCAAGCATGATTATCGCTGAACGCTTAAGGAATTCATCATCTGCATAAAATTAATATACCTCAGAGCAGACAAGTCTGGCAGTCAGCAGAGACTCATCTAGTTTTTTATTTATATGTGTTCACCAAATCACATTAATTCCAAGAGCTGAAATTCACTGAGGATGAAGGTTATTTTCTGTTCAATCTAATTTATCTGTGACAATAATCATTACTAATAATGTGTCAAATTGAATCGTAGCCAATTTTGCATGCGCGCTGATTTGGAGAGCAGTGCTAAGCCAACCCTGGGTAATTAACCATTGGCATAGCTGTACAAAACTGAGAGCAGGGGACCTGCACAGCTGAACATTCAAATGTGTTAGAACTATTTAAAGGTCTTGTGTCCTTAGGAATTTCAAGGAAATTCTTGATCACAGTCACTTGGGTATTGCATACACGTTCCTGCTGATTTACTGCTAAAGCCTATCTGTGCTAGGGAGAGAGCGAGAGAGAGAAAAAACAATAACTTGTATGAAGCTTATTGTAAAGCTTTTATAGTCCTGTGTGGAGGTGACCCAGAAACAATCTGCTGCTATCATTATTGCATTTATAACCTACCCTGCTGGTGAAGTGCATCCGCTTTTTAGATTTTCAACTGCGAAGATAATTATCTGGATAGGTTTTTTTCCCCCTTTAATTGATTTAGCGCCTGTTTTCCTCGTCTGCACATCTTTTGAGCCAACTCCGAGCAAGAGGCAATCTGTGGACAGAGAGCAATGTAGGAATTTACCACCAGATGGGTTTTCCATTGCTTTCAATGGGACTCCTGCCACGGTTCTGTTACAACTAATAGACACAGCACTACCACTCCCAAATAGATATGCAGACTGTTCCTCTGGGGTGGTTGTGAAACACCTGGTCAATATGTCTGAAATATGAGAGCTGGCGTGTTTTTCACATAAGTACATGCAAAGTGAACTCACTTGTTCACCCACCCCAGCCCACAAAAGGATACTGGAATTACAGAAAAGTATTATTTCCTATATTGCAATGTGTTTTTTAATGTAGAATGATTTCATTTTTTTAAAAATTCACCACTGAGACTGTCCAGATGGATCACAATGATTTTTCTCATCCTGTAGACTCCTATGTTGCAATTACTCAGCATTAACGCATTCCCCTCCCACCACAATTCTCCACTGCTGTGAAAATGATGACAATGATGGACAACCCTTAACTTATTTTGAATTGATGATGGAAATCACTATTTTCTATGCACCCAGGACAGCTAATTCATGGTGTAGGAGGATATGTTTCTCCTGATGGACCTTATAGAGTGTTAAAGATATCAACAACAACTTGCATTAATATAGGTCCGTCCCACTGGATGGCACCTCGGAGCACTTCATTTTTTAAAAAAAAACATAATAAAATATTGATTCAAAGTACCAGATATTTGCAGCATTGAACAGGTCAGGGAGTGGAAATCTGACTAATCAGAAATGCCAGGTAAAATCTACACCAAAATCACAGCGTTAAAGTCTCCAAACTTGCAAACCTTTCTCAGAAAAGATAATGTGAACACAGGGAAAGTTTAACTGCTAACTAAGTGTTCCCGATAGCTAGAACATCTCTCAGTATAAAAACGGTAATCAAATTATACTCAACATTGGGCAAAACAAACATATATGATGTCTCGTGTGGCGTTCCTCAGGGCTCTGTCCTTGGTCCCCTCCTTTTCAATATCTATATGCTCCCTCTTGGTGACATCATCCGCAGACATGGGGTCAACTTCCACATTTATGAGGATGACACCCAACTCTACCTCTCTGCCTCCACCCTTGACTCCAGGACCACTGCTGTCCTAACAGAATGTCTGTCAGACGTCAAGTCCTGGATGAGAGCTAACTTCCTTCAGTTGAAAGTCAACAAGCGCCTCTTCTCCTCAGGCGCTGACAAGCATTACCATCCATGGTTGAACAATCCACCTTATTAAGCCAGTCCGGAACCTTGGTGTCTTGTTTGACTCTCAACTATCCCTCAACTACCCCACATTTGCACCATGACCCGCTCTGGCTTCCCTCACCTCTGTAATATCACCCGGCTCCACCACTGTCTCACACCCCAGGCTGCCGAAACCCTCATACATGCTTTCATTACATTGAGGTTTGACTATGCAATCTCATTGCTTGTCGGCTTCCCCAATTCCTCCCTCCATAGGCTGCAGATCATCCAGAAATCTGCAGCCCGTATCCTCTCCCACACTAGGCTCCGTGATTCTATCACACGCATCCTCGCCTGACTCCACTGGCTTTCCATCACACAGAGGTCCTGGTCCTCACCTTCAAAGCCCTCCATGGTCTTGCTCCCCCCTACCTCTGCGACCTCCTAACCCCCTACCATCCTGCTCGCTCCCTCCACTCAGCGGGCTCCAGCCTGCTTTACGTCCCCCACCTCGCTTGCCCCACTATTGGTGGGCGGGCCGTCTGCCACTCTGCCCCCCACCCTCTGGAACTCCATCCCGCAGTCTCTCCACCTCACCCCCTCCCTTGCCTTCTTCGAGCCCAATTTCAAGACCCTCCTCTTTGACCGTGGTTTCGATCTTCCTGCCTCCCCCTGCCCGCCACCCTCCCAAACCCCGACACCCAGCTCGGGTCCGAAACTCTGTCTGTCCAGTGCCTTGAGACGTTCTCCCGATGTGAAAGGCGCTATACAAATGTAATTTTGTTGTTGTTGTATATGCGACCCATATAAGGCGCTAGATGAATCAGAGTTGCAAATGAGAATAAATCATTGCATTCCTGTCAGCAGACCATGCTGCCTAAGGTACGTAAAGTGTAAGTAAGTAATGGGTAAAAGGTTATTCGAAGCATTGAATGGCTTCCTAATATGTAGATTATAAATTCATTAGTGCACATACTGAACAAAAGATACCCAGATGGGAGCAAATTTCGCCCACAAAACACACAGGCAAATCACTTTATAGTATATCTTTGAAGAGCTTTGAGACGTCTCGATGAGTTGCAAGGATTATTATTATGTGGAGTCCTGTAGCTCAGTGGTTAGAGCACTCGCTTTGCAAGTGAGAGACCTGAGTTCAATTCCAGGCAGGGCGAAACCTTGGGCAAGTTTCCTTACTCCACACAGAGCCCTAATAATAATCCCTCCAAAACCAAAAACAATAATAAATTGGTCATTTTCAATCCACGACTGTTTGTGGGACATTGCTGTGCGCAATTAGCTGCCGCGTTCGCCCACAAATATACAGTCAATTCACTTTACAGTATATTCTGTGAAGCGCTTTGGGACGTCCTCCCGACGTGAAAAGCGCTATATCAAATGCAAGGATTATTATTATTATTATTATTATGTGCCACGATTGCCGCCATTGCATTTTGGAAAAGTCACTATTTTTCTCCGATTAAATGCTTAACATTTTCTTCTAATGCTATGGCTTGTCAAATATTTCATGTTCATTTAGAATCATAGAATCCTACAGCACAGAAGGAGGCCATTCAGCCCATTGTGCCTGTGCTGGTTCTGTGCAGCCCAATTAGTCCCACTCTCCGCTCTTTTCCCATAGCATTGAAATTTTTTTCTTTTCAAGTAAATATCCAATTCCCTTTTGAAGGTTATTAATGAATCTGCATTCACCACACTTTCAGGCAGTGCATTCCAGATCGTAACAGTTCACTGCGTAACAAAAATTCTCCTCATCTCGCCTCTGGTTCTTTGGCCATTGTCTTGAATCTGTGTCCTCTGGTTACCGACCCACCCACTGGTGGAGTGTTGGGGTTGTGATGTGATAATTATCAGCAGTGGAAAATTCAGTCATCTCAGTAGTTGTAGCAATTGACTATTGATGAAACCATTGGAACAAAGTTGTGGTGGGGGGGAGGTGGTGGAGTGTTCCCCCACAGCAGTTATTGATGGGGTAGTTACAGTGAGTAGAATGTCCCACGATGTGATATATTATCACTGGTGCTATTTAGCACATCACATGACTGCTTCTGTCCTATTGGTTCCTATAACCCTGCAACACAAAGCAATTGTGGTTAGGGTGGTCCTAGTTGGACAAGCAGCAGGAAGCACTCAACGGCAAGCTATGTGGTTTTAGCTGGTTGAACTACTGCAGTACCACTATGCATACTCTCAGGTCCCCAAGCCTCGGCTCTTGTCAATCCTACATCTAATACCCCGGAATTAGGTAAGCCAGGGCTTGTCCCTCCAGGGAGAGTGCGGCTTCCATTCCAGACACAGGAAAATTTCAATATGTGTGTGGCATTTGAGGCATAAGTGGAAGTCTCAGTCTAGTTTGGATACTCATAAGCATGGTGATGAGTTTCTGCATGTTTCAGATACCTGAGTGGCCAATAAATACATTTTGGACTGCGATAGCCCAAGGTTCAGTAATCTATCAATAACTTCAGTAATGTCTCAGAGGTTCAGGCATGTAAATGGGCGAGGTCCTCGAAGGTGACTGGCTACCTTGGAATCGTACTTTAGGAGAAGGATAACAAAGTACCTCATCTTCTGGAGAGAAGAAAATTGGAAGCGAAAAAAAAACTCCATGTTTAGAGAGCCTCCAAGGCAGCAGAAAATCATAAATTTTCTTTCTTAATTGATTTCTAGAAACCATTAAGTGCCTTAATTGCTGTTTTCAACAATGTTGTCACAAGCCACTATTTACTTGTACCACGAGGTAGAAGATTGCAAGTCCTATTTTAAACAGTCCAAATGTCCATTTCCTGCTGCGGCTATTCAGGCGGACATTTTACTGGCAAGGCAATCTAGTAAAGTGATGGCTTTACTGGACAAGAAGCTGTGATGCTGTTAGGAATAAACAATGCATCTCACAGGCTCAGTTAAACCACACATGTGGTTTAGTCATCAGGGTGCAATTACTTTCCAACTTCTCACACTGGACATTTAAAGATATTCAATCTGCAGGATCAAGGTGACATTAACAAAGGAATGACCAAAGGTAAAGAAAATTGAATATAAAAATAGTAATTGCATAATAACTGGTGAGAGGCCTCATTTACTTAATAATAACAATAAAACTCTTTGATTTTGCCATTTATCATGATGTCAAGATATTTCAAAGCATTTCACAGGATTTACTGAGTGTAGTGACTCCATTTTGTAGGCGAATGCATTCAAAATGAATTTGTGCTTCCACAGGGTTCTAATCTAAGTTCATTGCAACCTTTGTGAATTATAGGAAACTATTTTAAAGTGTTTCAGTATGATTGTGTCAACTTTAAATAGTTTGCCTCAGGATTGGCGTGTCACATAATAGTCCCAAAGTCTGCAACAGCTATTGGGCATTGTAATTGGATAACCGGTTTAAGTTTAGGTACCTACGATCAAACACAGTATTTATGAAAATATCTCTATCACCTCAATGAAAACTCCACTACATTTAAAAAATAGAGAAATATGTATATTATTAATGGCTAAAATCATACCACTGTTTATGAAAAAATACTGCACTTGTTGCAACACAAATTAAAATCATATGCTGAGCACTAAATTTCCCCAGATCATCTGTGCAAAAGACATCTGGTTTGCAAAATCTTTAAAACTACTGAGCCGGGGAGGATCTGAAGGGGGGAGGGATTGACCAAAAGTATTCGCAAAGAGGCAAATCTGGATGTTGATGTAAATTGTCGAGGAGTACAAGGTGTCATGTGAGATTTACCCAAAAGAAAATTTGCTTCATTTGAATGTGTTTTTCAATTGTGTAACAAAATTGCTATTTCCAGAAAATATATTTTACTAATTCTGTTTGGATTATCTGAATTAGAGTGAAACGACTTGTGAATACTGAAAACACCTATTGTTGTGACGTAGTGAATTGCTTTGTGCATCTGGGAGATGCAATCCAATTATAGCCCTATAATGGCTATACCTATTAGCATAAATTGTGGAGTTTCAAATCAATTAGAGGCAAGCAGGTCAGGATCACCTAATAACCATGTTGCTAAGACTACAATGAGTATTAGGCCAAACTGTTATAACTACCAACAATCATTGTTAGAACAATGTTAAGACTTTGAACTCATAGTCTAGGTCAGTGGTGGCCAATCTTTAAGGTTGTCCAACAAAATAAATGTTCTTGATTGAGTATTACCTAGACTTGTGCGAATATTTGGGGGCTGCTTCTTGATGACCCCGCAGGCACAGATTGACCACTACTGGTCTAGGCTGGCAATCCAGTGGAGTGCTGGGAGTCTGTTGCATTGATGGAGGTGCTGACCTTTAGATGAGATGTTAAACTGAGGTCCTATCTGACTGTTCAGCTGGACATTAAAGATCCCAATTTGAAAAGAGAACAGAGTTTCTCCCAATGTTCTGGCCAACAATACCCCAAGTGAAATTGATAATTCACTTCATGGCTATTTGCGGAACATTGGTGTATACAAATTGCTTCCACAAAATACATTGTCTTTACACTTTACAGTAAATCCTGTGAGGCACTTGGAGGTGTTTTGACAACATGACAAGTTGTTATATCAAATGCAAGAATTATTATTTATAGTGAGCGAGGTGGAAGGTGGTGCAAAGAATCAAAGCAACTATTTAGAATTTAAAGTTAAAATCATGTGCATCAGATTCTAGCATGTCACCAATGCGGCCTATTAGAGCTGCTTGGAGTTTCAATACAATAATCAATCTCCCAATGGGATTACATCCTCCTGACTTGAAAGGTCTCCACAAACAAGGGTTTAGCCAATCATGGGATGAAGGTAGCCAAGCGTTTAACTCAGTACGTGTTGTCATGGGAACTGCCAGCTGTTGGAAAGATCTTCAGTACATTTTTATTTCATGTTTTTTTAAAAAAATGAAATCTAAAACTTTCAACATCAAAATTACTTTGGTGCCAGCTCTCGCCTCTGAGTCAGAAGGTTGTGGGTTTAAACTCCACATCTGGAATTTGAACTCACAGTTTATGCTGATACACCAACACAGTGTTGGAGTGTGATGCATTATTGGAGGCACAGTGCTTCAGATGAGACATTAAACTAAGATCCCATCTGTCTATTCAGATGGGCATTAAAGATCCTATTGCTTAAAAAGTGAAGGGATTTCCTCTTGGTGATTGGTCATTCACTTCATATCTGTTTGTGGGACATTGCTGTGTGCAAATTGGCTGCAGCCTTTGCCTACAAACCACACATTACTGTACTTTACAGTAAATCCTGCGAAGCTCTTTGAGACATCCTCCTGACATGAAAGGTGTTAACCAAATGCAAATATTATGTATTTAGTTTGACTTCAGTGTGGTGGATTCTCCGACCTTGAAGTAACAAGCACCTGTCAGGAGTTTCAAAATCATAGAATACATCGATATGGTCCATTCATGGGGTGGCAGCTTGAAGGTCCAATTTAGGACTGGCACCGGGAAATATTTCCTCACACAGAATAATCATAACCTGGGGACTTTGGGATGTCTTTGGGACATCCTCCTGATGTGAAAGGTGCTGTACAAATGTAATTTGTTGTTGTTGGACTCATTTGAGAGGATAAGAGGTTGGTACTTTGGTGGGATGTGTTAAGTTCAAATAAGTTAAAGAACAACTTCTGCATCTGTACCCCTGCATGAAGGGCATTGTGTACAACTTGTTGTTGTACTTCTCTTGTGTAATGATATGAAGTTATGGTTATGTGCCTATAAAAGTTATTTGTGGATTTTCAGAGTTCCAATCTGATAATTGCTCTCCCAATAGGACTTTCTGTGCAGTCATGAGCTTGC
This sequence comes from Callorhinchus milii, assembly GCF_018977255.1. Classification (NCBI taxonomy): domain Eukaryota; kingdom Metazoa; phylum Chordata; class Chondrichthyes; order Chimaeriformes; family Callorhinchidae; genus Callorhinchus; species Callorhinchus milii. Next base: position 95,906,190 of record NW_024704742.1, read on the forward strand.
AGATGTACAGTGAGGCAGCATTCAATGTGGGTATGTTTGACTCTGAGCAAACAAAGGGAAATTGAACTTTTCTTCTACAAAACTCTCTGCAGATCATAAAGAAAGGTCAAGAAGGGGAAAAGTGTAGGAGCTATATCATAGACTTTGAGCACTTCAGATTTTAGTCAAGTGACTCTTGACTGAACCAGAAATGTGAAAAAGAAAATGAAAGGAAAAAAAGAATAACATAAAGGAGGACTTGTTGAGGAAAAAGAAAGCAAAATATAGTAAATATGTTTTGAAAATTAAGGGAGATACTCGAGAGAGAACTTTCATTTAAAATGCAATGAAAAAGAGTGCGTTTGAACAGAAAATGATTTTTAAAAATGAAAGCAAAAAAAAGTATGGAGTAGCACAGGGAAAAAATGTCATTACACAACCGCCAGAGAATTCATCAAAAGCGATGGAAATCCCACTGAAACAAGCCAGACATGAGGAGACAATAAAGGCGAGATTGTAATAAGAGTACAGCACAGATAAAAAGTTTGGAAAGGCTAAAAATGAAACAAAAGAGAGGGAATAAGCTTCGTGACCACTTAAAGAAGACGAAGAAAAAACAAGCCAAGACAACTGGGAATATGAAGCCACAAGGGAAATTGTTTCTTAGCAAAGTGGAATGGATGTGAAAACAATGAAAGGAGTTCTTAGTAATTAGCAGAAAATATATGGAGAAATACAGAGGAAAAACATCATTACATAACTGAGGAATAGAGAATTCATCAAAAGTAATGAATTTTCCTACATACAAATACAACAAAAACAAAATTACATTTGTATAGTGCCTTTCACGTTGGGAGTTATGGACCCGAGCTGAGGGTTGGGGTGGGGGAGGGTGGAGGGCAGGGGGGGGAAGCAGGGAGATCAAAAGCACAGTCGAAGAGGAGGGTCTTGAGGTGGGTCTTGAAGGTGGTGAGGGAGGGGGCGAGACGGAGGGACTGCAGGATGGAGTTCCAGAGGGTGAGTGCAAAGTGGCAGAAGACCCGACCGCCGATAGTGGGGCGAACAAGGTGGGGGACGTGAAGCAGGCCGGAGCCCGCTGAGCGGAGAGAGCAGACAGGATGGTATGGGGTTATGATGTCAGAGAGGTAGGGGGGAGCAAGACTGTGGAGGGTTTTGAAGGTGAGGACCAGAATCTTGAACTGTATCCTCTGTGTGATGGGAAGCCAGTGGAGTTGGGCAAGGATGGGGATGATAGGGTCATGGAGCCTAGTGCGGGAGAGGACACGGGCTGCAGAGTTCTGGATGATCTGCAGCCTGTGGAGGAAGGAGTTGGGAAGGCCGAAAAGCAATGAGTTTGCATAGTCGACCCTCGATGTAATGAAGGCACGTATGAAGGTTTCAGCGGCCTCGGTTGTGAGACAGTGTCGGAGCTGGGCGACATTGCGGAGGTGGAGGAAGGCAGAGCGGGTCATTGTGCAGATGTGGGGTAGGAGGAATAGTTGAGGGTCAAACAAGACACCAAGGTTCTGGACTGGCTTAATAAGGTGGATTGTTCAACCATGGATGGTAATGCTTGTCAGCGCCTGAGGAGAAGAGGCGCTTGTTGACTTTCAACTGAAGGAAGTTAGCTCTCATCCAGGACTTGACGTCTGACAGACATTCTGTCAGCACAGCAGTGATCCTGGAGTCAAGGGTGGAGACAGAGAGGTAGAGTTGGGTGTCATCCGCATACATGTGGAAGTTGACCCCATGTCTGCGGATGATGTCACCAAAAGGGAGCATATAGATGTTGAAGAGGAGGGGACCAATGACAGAGCCCTGAGGAACGCCACACGAGACCGTCCGGGGGCTAGAGGAGAAGCCGTTTGAGGAGATACACTGTCACTGCACATTATAGTAAATCCTGTGAAGCACTTCTTCTGGTGTGAAATATCCATTGCTATTATTATTGTTATTGTCTCCTCTGACAGCTATGGTGATAAAGCCAATTTATAAATAAAAGAGGTATACACAACTAGAAGGTCCCAAATTTAATCCTGGGCTAAATTAGCGGAACTCATTTGCAGTGGCAGTATTGGTGTCAGCGATCTGGGGTAAAGAGAGGGAAAAAATGGCCATGGCATCTTCTTATTCTTCTTATTATCGCTATGCAGTGTCTCTAGCTGTGAAAATGCCTATGTGTGGACACTGGATGATAGGTTGCTTATGCATAAAGAATGGTAACCTGGGGGGTGTATTGAAGGATGGCTGTCAAATTAAAGGGTGAGGAAGAACAATTAACAACACATACCACAAAATGATGGGAGAACAACATAAAGATGGATTATTGAAGCTCCCTGGGACGCTACCCCGCGTGAAGGGTGCTACATAAATGCAAGTTGTTGTTATTGATAGGGCGCTATATCAAATACAAGGATTGTTATTATTGAGAAGGCAAGCAAAAAATTCAATCTAAGTAGGATCAGGGTATCATTTTACAGTATGACAAAATGAAATACAAAAGAAAAATGCACGACCTGAAAATTAAAGTCACAGGAACAACACAAATCTAAACTGGGGAATGCAGCAAAAACGCAATATTATTTTTAAAATTAACATTCATTTTATATCTCATTTTGACATCAGTCATCTTAAGGGAAAGTGGATTGAAAGCATTATCAGAAAGGTATGTGATTAAAGTTATAAACAGAGAAATAATAATAATCCTTGCATTTGATATAATGCTTTTCACGTCTTCTAGATGTCTCAAAGCGCTTCACAGAATAGACTGTAAAGTGAATTGATTGTATATTGACTGTGTATGCTTACTTATATATTTCTTTGTCGCAGCCCAAGAGTAAGGTGGTAAGGGGACTCAAAGTAATGATGGAACAGTTTGTGAAAGAAATTGGCGCTTTCTTCTCTGCTGCTGCAGTGATTTTAGTGTAGCCAAAGAAACAACTCAGGAAAAGATAGCATGATTCAGCTAATGTGAAGTTTGGTTTTATATTTCCAAAGTTGTTGGAAAGTGCTCTACCTCGATGTGTTGTTTACTTAGAAATGCTTGCAAATGAGTGCGAGGAAACATCAAACCTGCATCAACATTTGGCAACCTAGTCCCCACCCCTCCATAGTGCAAGGAAAATAGTGGACTATTTAAATAACTAAAAACTAAATTAAAAAACTAAAAAGGAACAAGTATACAGAAGAGATAAGGCACCATATCAAGTACAAGTATTATTATGTCATTATTTATATATTATATATTACGATAACTAGAAATTTGTTCCATTTTTAAAAAGTATTCTGAAAATTGTATAGAAATGGAAAAATATAAAGAACTGGAAAATAACTCGCCCCTCCTGAAGTCTAAATAAACTTTTCTTGACAGTCCATAGTGTCTGAGCCCAATAGTATCCAGAATGTAAACTGCATTTGAGAAATTAGCTGGGACAGTTCCATTGAAGGCTCATTGCTCTGAATTCCTGTGTACTGAAAACTAAGCCTGGCTCAGTTGTCAACACATTTGTTTCTCGGTCAGATGGTTGAGAGTTCAAGTCCTATGTCAAACTCTGAGCTCATAAGCTGGGGGTTATTGCATTATTGGATGTGCCACCCTTCAGATGAGACATTAAACTGAGGTACCATCTGCCCGCTCAAGTGGACACTAAAGATCCGCGGCACTATTTGAAAAGTGAAAAGAGATTTCTCCTGGTGCAGCAGTCAAGAAGCCTCTAGATGAAAACCTGATCATTCACTTCATGGTTGTTTGTGAGACATTGCTGTGTAGAAATTGGCTGCTACATTTTGCCTGCGAATGCAGTCATTATACTTTACAGAAACTTTAAGAAACACTTGGAGATATTCACAACATTATAGGCGCTATATCAAATATAAGAATGAGTATTATAATCATTGAGTACATTCAGCTTCTGTTTCATATTAATGCCAGCTGGCTTTCCAATGAAAAAGTGCTGAAAAGAATCTCATTGAGAATCATTGTAAACTACGTCCTTTTCTCCTTGAGGAAAAAATCTTTCCCTTGGCTCAGTTTTGCTCACATTGTACTTATTAAACCTGCTGACTATGGAAATATTTTTGATGCTTTGCACAAGATAAACATCACCTTGCGAGGAAAGAAAATCAACACTGACAAAATTGCACATTTAAAGAAGTTGGGTTTCTCTCTGGTAAGTGTGAGTGTGAGATATGGACACATTATTACTGTTCACTGAGTTACCGGATAAGGAGACTTAACACAAGATGTAATTTCTGTAAAGGCTGTTGCAATTACTAATCTGCATACTTTCACATTTCAATTCAAACAGTATTTTCCTACAAATCATTTTGGAAAATGAAGAGCAAATCATGATCCTTTTAGTAAATCTAACATGGGAATGCACATTTTCCCCAGATCTGGATTCTAACCTTGTGAATCAATTCCATACAAATCATAGAAAATTTGACGAACATATTGACGTGGGAGGTGATATTCTTCTGAGTGGTAAAACATGTAAAAATTAAGCTTTATGCTCATGTATCAAATTATTTTTATTCTGCCACATTAGCACTCGAAATTCTGCTTGTTGGATTACCTTAACACAAAAGAGGTAAAGTTTACATCTATGTTGCAGAATCTAAAACATCAATATCACATTCAAAGAAGACAACTTTCAACAATATCTTTACTCATAAACTAACATCTCATGTGGTACAGTACATTTGGCATTTGGGAGTTACATTTACCAGCAGCACACTGCTAACTTCTGTGAAATAAACATTTCTGTGTGAGGTGGGAATAGTAAGGTCCTCGTGGGTGTTCGCCCACAAATATACAGTCAATTCACTTTACAGTGTGTTCTGTGAAGCACTTTGGGATGTCCTCCCGACGTGAAAAGTGCTATATCAAATGCAAGGATTATTATTATGATGCTGCAGGAGGAGCAATAATAAAGTGTCCCAAGAGGAAGAGGAAAGGAGGGTTCACAGGAAGAAGTTATTTTTGAGTTCTATCACAGAAGGATATAAGAAGGGGGTAGAAATGATGTCTGGAGTGAGATGAGCACTCTCTTCTGAGAGTCACATCCTGCTTACCTAAATCCTGAGAGTATTAGGCACAGGTTGGCAAGAGTCAAGGCTTGGGGAGTCCATTGTATGTTGTTGTGGTACAGCTGCAATTTGACCAGCTAAAATCTTATAGCTGTCTAGGAAGCATCCCATTGCTTGTACAAATAGGTCCATCTACTCTTTAAGACTTTGGCTTGCAGGATTAACAGGAGCCAAGAGGGATCCCTGCCCCCAGACCCTGGTATTCATAATCTTCATGGTGGTGAAGCATTATGGAGAAGGTGAATGGTCTGTGAGGGAATTGTGAGTTCAGCTGAAATACCATGACTGTACTGAATAGTGGTGTTATTTTAAATTATTTGTACAATTTGCACCATTATGCAGCTAAGGTAGTACTTGTTTTGACCATACTAATTAAATCGGTCACTTCAATCCATAACTGTTTGTGAGACACTGTTGTGCGCAATTGCCTTCCACGTTTTGCCCACAAAATATACAGTCAATTCACTTTACAGTATATTCTGTGAAGCGCTTTGAGACATCTCGAAGACGTGATAAGATGTTATATCAAATGCAAGGATTATTATTATTGTATACTCCGCATTGTACAGAGACTGATCACCATCAGCCCATCCTTATTAGAGTTAATGGCAGTAGTATTCAATGGGAAGATGCACAAATGCAAAAAAATAATATGTCTCCCAGGCTGACCAGAAGGGCCTTCCACATCTGAACCAATCTGTGATCTTGTTCTAAAAGTGTGTGGGTGTACTATGCATTCAGTAGATGGCGCCAAACCTTTTACGGTAATTTACCCACAAGGCCTTGACTACACTGAACTGCAACGGAAATTCACACTTGAGATTTCTAGACATTGACAAGCTTTATTGTTGATTACTTTTGAACACAGAATTCCCTTGAGGTCAATGCATAAAATCACTGTTGTCTTTCACTGATCAGAAGCAGAATTGTTGCATTTTATTAATGCCACACACCAAATGTTACTTACTAGATGAGCAATACTATTGGTCATTTTATAGGATTAAAACAATAGATTTGGATGTTTTAAATGAAATAAAAGACGCTGTTGGTAAAATGCTATTAGCCTGCGCTAGCAGTACCAAGTGAATATAAACAATCAGTTACTTGATTTGAATGGATGCCCCATTTAGTTTGAATAGAAACATTTCTAAGAGACAGCAGAGGAAAAAACAAAATTTATGTAACATTATGTCAGCATTATGTACACTCTGATTGATAATAACTATAGGATCAAAAAGAGAATATTTATAGAAATGAGAGGGGGATTTCAAATGCTATGTGCATTTATGAAGAACATACTGGATTTATTTTAATACTTATTTAATGCTTCATTGAAAAAAATATTGTTGATGGATGAAACATGCTTGCAATGACAACTAATACAAAACACTATTTGTTGAGGGGTTTATTGGTTGCTATTTTAATGTCTTTTACATCAAGTGTGCCACCGGTGAACTGGCACAGAGTCGACTGGCTGTTAAAATCCAGACTCATCACTCACTGCCACATAAAGAAAAATGGCCACTTGGGCAAAGAATGAAGGCACATGGAAAGTTGCAGCTTAGGATGGAAATGGGGAGAGAAGCTGGAAAACATTAAAGAAAAAAAACTTCCCCCTTCTGTTCTCTATGGAAATTCTATTCAAAGCGCTTTGAGACTTGATAAGGCGCTACATCAAATGCAAGGATTATTATTATTGCTATAGTTGTCTACTGATTATAATGATAATAATAATAATAATAATAATAATCCTTGCATTTGATAGAGCCCCTTATCACATCTTCGGATTGGGTATAAATCCAATTTGCCATGTCCAGTAGTTATCTTTATTTTAAATGATAGTCTTATGACTACATATCCATGACAAATGATTCCTTGCTTTTGAAAGAAGCATCTTTCGGATGGGATAATTTCTTTGATAAGTTAGAAAGAATTATAATTGAAAGTACCTGAAGGTCTAATGGAGCTAATGTATCTAAATTGTCCTGCGAGACCAATGCACCCATATATTTTGCTTCATTAGATCTGATCCTACTCCGTCTCCATAAAGAGCTGCGAGCGTTATCTTATGAAGTGAAATGTGCTACCTAAGTGCAAGTGCAATCATACCTTGTGGAGTCCTGTAGCTTAGTGGTTAGAGCGCTCGCCTCGTAAGCAAGAGGACCTGGGGTTAATTCCCAGCAGGGCAAAATATTGGGCAAGCTTCCTTATTCCCCATACCTCTATTTATTTAGCAGTAAGTAGGAGCATGGTTGTTAATCGATTGGTGGATCGCTTTTTCGGGGGTAAAAACTCCTTCAAAATAAATAAAAATAATTTGGTCACTCAATCCACAGCTGTTTGTGGGACAATAGGCTATCGCATTTCACCCACAAAATATACAGTCAATTCACTTTACAGTATATTCTATGAAGTGCTTTGAGATGGTACGAAGATGTGATAAGGCGCTATATCATTGAATAGATTAATATTATAAAATAGTTTTAACATTATTGTTGATTCATTTGAGGTTTCTGTTAGTCTCTGCTTTGCTCAAACACCAGCTTTGCCTTGTTAAGACTTCCATATGAATAACCAGCAAAAATAAATCTGAACACTCATTCCTACATAAAATCTACACTTTTTTTCTCTGTATCAGATTCTAATTTGGGCCACAAGAGCTGAAGGGATTGCAATTCACAACACTTTGTTGTATATTCCAAAGTCTATTGCTGAAACCTCTCTAAATACTTTGATGCTACTATTGTGGCAACCAGAAGTTGTCTGGTTCATTGATGCCTTATGAAAGGGAAACTATTCTGGCAGAGGAAATATCCTTCCCTACCAAAAGCGGACCAAGGAATGAAGAAAACTATCCAACCGAGGAAAGAAAGCATGCTTGATAGGCATCCAAGTCGAAGAACTTGTGAGTTCTTCTTGGAAGTCAAGTGTGTAACCACATGAAAAAAAATCTACCAGACTCTCAAAAGGATCTTGATTTCATTTAACTGATGATACGACTGTAACTTTCCCTTTATTTCCCTACAGTGTTTTACAAATAATTCTCCAGTTTGCTTAAAGTGTTTTAGTTGTAAAAGATTTTTCAAATATATTTTAACTGTTACAGAAATCCATTTATGGTCTTGAAAAGTTAACATTTTTATATTTCTAGGTAATGTGTAGTTTATTTTTTCTTCACCAGCTTTCTCCTCTCTTTTTGTAAGGATTTTTGACTTATTTTTCCTTCTCCTGGGGTACAGTTCGAAAGGTGCTGGTGAATTGTCCGAGTTACATGTACGAAGTTAAACTTGAATGCCAGAAGGCTATACACTCTCTGGAACATCACATCCAAGCCCAAGATTGTTTTTACCTGGTATCTCCATAAACACCTGCCTCCAGAGGGGTCACGAGATAGTGATCATGAATAGGTGCCCTGGATGATCTTAGCCTCCTCAGTCTAGGTCACTCAGACCTATTGCAATGGCCCTTACTGCTGATTCTGAGATCAATTACCAGCATGGCGATCAAACTTGAGATCTTTCCTGACTGTAATGCTCAACTACTCACAGACTAAATGCACTGAGCCATTGAAGAAACGCCAATGTACAGTTTTGTTTAGAAAACATACAATTTGTTTTTCTTTTCCAAATTGTCTCCCTTCCCCCAATCTCTCCTGAAGGTATTTGCCTCCTTCTACTGAGGTACAGTTCAATGAGCACTTTACCCATTTGGCTTATTTTACACACCTCAGTCAGAAGCACACACAGTTGTTAGTTGTTCCAGATGGAGTCTTTTTCTGCTGAAGCCATTAATTGTTTCTCTTCATATGTAATATTCATTAGATATTAATGCTGCTGTAGTTTCAAATGAGAAATAAGAAACAGCACCAAGAAAAGTTTTGATTCATTTTCATAATTTATAAATAGTAAATTATTACATTATTAATGTATTCTTCCCAGCTTAAAAAACAGATTTAAAAATCTCCCATTTTATTTACTTTCCAACCACATTAACTCCCAATAGACATTGCACAGCAACAGAAATGTTTACTGATAATTGCATACTTACTAGAAAAATACACATTATTTAGAGACCAGCGCTCATAAAGTAATTTGCTATGCTTTATCTTTTCCATGTTATTGTCCATAACAATACAGCATTGAGATTTGACAAAATTGTATTGGCGAAGAAATCTTATGGAAAAATCATATTTTATAAGCCAAGGCTGCTGTGGAAAATCAGCACTTAAAAGGTTACTTATCATTGCACTAATATACTTTTCCCATGCTTAACATACTCGGTTTACTGACATTGCTCATCTGATTGCTGTTTCATATTTTCTATCCTAATCTTCTGTGATCCTGGTACTGCTCTCTCCTTAGAGGTTCTCTTTACTGATTAAATGAATCTGCTCAAAGCCCAGTTCCCAGGCTCTTTGATCTAATCTGATCTGATTTGATCTGATCGGTTCAGCAGGACATTGGGGAATTAACAATAAGCAGCTTTAACACAAGTGTTTAATAACTCAACACAATCTCCTTAGTGCAGAGCTGCTCATGTTCTCATACAGTCAACAGTTCGTGGTGTAACAGATTGGACATCCCTCTGAACCCAAGGAATTTCATGTGCTGTGAAACTAATCACTTCGAGTTCCTTCATAAATCACACAGAGCGGATTTTATCATCTAACAAATGAAAAAAAAACTTTCATCCACTGAGATAAAGACCTTGGAAAATTATAATCTAAATTCTGTCATCTTATTTATGAATTCTCTCATCTACTTAACTTTCACAAGCATGAAATAATGTAAGCGGGCTAAACCATGATGAACCCGACAGACCTCCATTGACCCTATTCGCCAATGTCATGAAAACAATAGGGTGTGGGTTAGGGAATTCATCGCTGATTTCCAATCAGCAATAAGTGAGGAGATGATGGCAAATAAAAACGGTGAAATTTAATAAATGGATGTACAAAGGGACAACATCTGTACTGTTAGTTTCTCTCTACCAACAGGATTATCAGCAGTCAGAGAAGTGTCATTTTGTATCAAATTTGAAAGGACATTTTCTGCAGGGAAAATATTCATTTGTGGGATAAAATTCCACCTGGATCTAGATCTACTCTATTGATGCAGTATTTCAAAGCGTACAAACATGTATCAAGTTCTTAAATATGGTATTGAATTTTGAAGCCGTTTTCTGTAAGCTCTTTTAAGATTTACAGAAAACAGGCCTCAAACTTAAAGCTGAATTCAAATATTTGCCCACTGAAATGTTACATTAATAGAGTAAACAATAACAGTAAATCCTTACATTTTATATAGCGACTTTCATGTCGGGAGGACATCTCAATTCACAGGATTTACTGTAGAGTGACTGTATTTTGTGGGTGAATACGCAAATCTACTCCTAGGCTGTTCCCAAATCTTATTTTCTTCTATTTTTATAAAGTAGGAACACAGAACAACATCTGATTTGTGATATATGCAAACCAAACTGTGCCTTCCAATTTAAGAAATTTGCAGCAAAATTTGCAGACAGCTCATTGTGAATTGCAAGTTGTGACAAAATCTGGAAATCAAAGTACCGGTGAGCAAAATGCCGACAGGAAACTTGGGGGGTGGGGGACACCGACAGAATTTCCGGAATGTCGCAAACTGAAAGTTACATATAACAGCCAATCCGGATTTGTGAATCACATAAATAGGCCTCAACAATGGGAATCATGTCAAATCATAAGAATTGTGCAAGTCACAAGAATGATAGATAGCTTGTGTCTCTCTTTTCCCTATAAAGCAACAGCAGAAACAATTTGAGAAATGCTTTATCGTGAAAGAATTCCCCTTTTAAAGTATGTTATTAGATTAATTAAAATTACTATGATTCTTCTTCTTTGAATGTTTTCTCCCCAAAGTAAGCCAGCAATTGAAATCATGATCAAACATGGTAACATTTTCATTGCTACTAGCCTTTTCTTTAATTTTCGCTGAAAAAATAGATCAAAATCTTGTAAAGTGACTTTGTTATGATGAATGATATGTTTTTACAGGATGTTTTATTTTTACATGTGTTCGTTTCACCATAAAATCTTCTATAGGCCAAGAACAACAGTGATGATTTATCTTTCTCATTATGCCTCCGAATAGATATGTAATGAGTCCGATGGCTGTGAAATACTGGATGCCTGAGATGCCCAAATCAGTCATTTTCACTTAACTCAGATAACAACCATAAAGGGAATATTTTATGTGATTTATTCAAAAAACAGTCTCTTCATTACTGCTGTGCTATACATTTTGCACACAGCTTGCATTAGAATGGAGGTGAGTATTGTATGTTACTGATGAAGAAGTACTGGTAGCAAGATAATAATAATTCTTGCATTTGATATAGCACCTTATCACATCATCGAAATGTCTCAAAGTGCATCACAGGATTTTACTGTAAAATGCATTTGTAACCAATACGACAGCCAATTCGCTCACAGCAATGCAGTGCATGACTAAGTTTACCTTAGTCCTGTAGCTTAGTGGTTAGAGCACTCGCCTTGCAAGCGAGATACTTGGGTTCAATTCCGGGCAGGGCGAAACCTTGGGCACGTTTCCTTACTCCACACGCCTAATAGTAATCCTTCCAAAACAAAACAATAATAAATTGGTCATTTTCAATCCACGACTGTTTGTGGGACACTGCTGTGCGCAATTGGCTGCTGCGTTTTGCCCACAAATAAACAGTCAATTCACTTTACAGTATATTCTGTGAAGCGCTTTGAGACGTTGAGAAGACGTGAAAAGCGCTATATCAAAAGCAAGGATTATTATTATTGGAGAATATTGACAGGACACCACTCCCTTCTGTTTTTAATAGGACTATGGGATCTTTAACATGTAGTTAACAGGTAGATGGGATTTCAGTTCAATATCCTTTCCAAAGGACAGCACCTCTGACAATGCAGCAATACTGAGTACTGAGTCAACCTTCTGATTCAAAGGTAAGAGTGCTAACAAGCGAGTCAGTCTGACACCTAAATGTTAGAAATCGTAGAATCAGGGACTCCCAGTACTATAATTCCCTGGAATAAAACATTAGGAAAAGTGGGAACATTAAATGGAAAATCACCTCATTGGATTTGTGCACATCCCTGGAGTTCAATTAACAAAATAGTATAGCCAGAGACCTGGGAAAAGGACAGATGATATTCTTGAGCAGGCAAAGAATATATATTTTTAATTTAAATTTGAATAAATATTGGTATCCATTTATCCATGTGCAGAAGTCACAACATTGCTCTAAAATTAATAGAATGACCTATGGGTGGTTATTTTTATCTATTCACTCGACCAATGCATTTGTTGATGTGGCTCTGGGCTATTCTGCTCCTTTTGTGAAGTTTAGCAAATTTGTTACCACATGCAGTGTATATAAATAACTATAATGCAATGTCATATGCGTAATTTGCATTTACATTTATAATACAATTTTATTTATAACTGTATTATAGTTTTGCATTACAACACATTTACTAAACTTTGCAAGTATGGCAACTGATGTGTCTTTCTAATGTGAGCATTTCTGTTAGGCTCTCTCCAATGTAACTAGGATATAATTAATTTGACCTACTTACTGAGAGTCAGAACAATCATATTTAAATGGATTGGCTGGAGCAACTGTTAATAGAAAGCCTGTGTTTAACTTAATCCTCTTGAGTAAGCTTGTCTGCCCCAGAATTATCAATGTTGTGGTGTCAATCGAAGTTACTGCTGGTTCCTGGCAAGCTGAGGTAATGTAAAATTTTCTCTTAGATAATAAGTCTTTGTCTCTAGTATAGGCAGTGGGCAACAGACAAACTGATGAATGGCTGTCAGGGTATCGCACAATGGAAACACTGTGGCTAGGATTTTGTTTTGTGCAGTCAATAAGGATTTATCGCCCACTGAAAGCAGTTACCACCCACCTGCCTTTGCCCTTAGAATGGTAAGCCAGTTTGATTCAAATATCTAAAATTTTCAATTGCAATGTTCAAGAATGTCTCAAATGGTGAATGCTGCCCACTTAAAAAACAGTAGCAGAGCAGACTGACCCAGCACAAAAATACAGGGTGAAGGAAGGAATATTTCTTTGCAACCTGCCTCTGGCTGCCATGAAAGCAGATGGTCAGCCCATTCCAAGTGGGGAAATGGGGAAACCACACCAGCTGTTCCACCACAGAAAAGAATGCTGCCATTAAAGACAACATAAGTAACCAGGTGAGAGTGTTTTTTTTCTTAAAACCATTCATTTATCATCAATTATAATTTTAATGGATAAATCAGGTACTAATTCTATCCACCCATTCCAGTTAACTGATCTCACCCACATGAATTGATGAAGCATTGCTTTATTCCTCAGTTGGGCATGTAGTAAAAAATGGGTTCACCAAGTGGTGAAGAGCATTATGGTATTGTATCATTAAGTACAAAATCCAGGCCACAAAATCCAGTACCGTGCTCTAACTTGTGGTAATTTGTAGCACGACATACAGTATTAATATAACTCTGAGTCCCAAAGAGGAAATCCCAGCAGTAAGTTAAACTGCTTGATGCCAATCTGTGGAGACTCCACAATCTAATTCTGGAAGTGATGGTACAGGATTAATAGAATCCTATGGGTCCTGTGGGTCAGAGTGACAGACTTCCGTTTAGCAGCAAGATCTCCTACATCTGAATTGGAGTCTATAATAATGACTCATGTTATGGATATCAGCAACTTGGATCCTATTATCAAGATAGCTGTAAATGCCTGGCATTGAACCAGGATTATGTCTGACTTACAGAGCTCTGGTGAATTTAGGATATACAGTTTCTAAGTAAAATATCAATTGATTTCTTCCTTTAATTGTACCTCAAGTTTTTTCTCTTCCTCTCTTAAGGGAACTGACTCTTTTTGGGAATAAGTAACCCCTATTACATTCCCCAAACTACTATCCTTAAATTTGAATGCAGACTGCCAACAAACCAAGTTAACATAAAGAGCACCACAGCCGAGTCCAATCCTGTTAATGTCCATACATATGGGCTTTCCAACAGATGTGATTAGATGTTGATCAGAAGGTGGAATCCTACAGATCATTCCATTCTTTGCATTAATAAGACATGAGGAAAACAAACTTCACAAAGAAACACCTTTGGATAGAGGTCAAAATGCTCGACTTACAAATAGAATTGCTTGTATTGTTTAGATATTCGCAGGATATATAAATTCAACCACTGAGTGAATGGAAACCATAAGACTGATGAGAAAAGCTGTTGCAAAATGATAGGAAAAATAACAGGAGAATAAGTATATGACAAAGTCATTTGACATATGTTGTGGGAACCATTTCGGCCAAAGGCTTACATCAGGTTTTGAAGAAAAGTCTAAAATTGGTCATGAATACTTTCTTCCCTTCCGAGAATCGGTTTTCAGTTTCATCATTTGCTGAACTGGAAGGAAGGAAAGAAGGAAGGAAGGAATTAAATGTAAGTCTTGCAAAGGGATCTAGAAAACAAGAATTTGAGCAGGCATTGAAAATTAGAAGGTTTAAGTAAATCCTCTTTGGAAAGGACACAAGGAAGGAAAGGGCGAAATGTTCTTGAAAGTGTTGCATCTGCAACAACCTATCAATCTGGAATGACTTCCTGCAGAACAAGGAGAGACACAATTGCACAATATCATTGGAACTCAACATATTATGGGCATGAATCAATAACCAACAATTTTGTCACAGCTTATCCAAACATCTTTTCTTATCACCCTCTGCTCATGATGAAGCAAAAACCAAGGAGACAATGAAACCACAAAGGGCACGGGGAATAGGAAAATAAAATACATTATTTTAAAAAACTCTGAACTGAAAGTCTGGAAGCTGACTGAAAACAATTTTTAAAGCAAAAGAACAACAATAATAATAATCCTTGCATTTGATATAGTGCTTTTTGACATCTCAAAGCGCTTCACAGAATATGCTGTAAAGTGAATTGACTGTATATTTGTGGGCAAACGCGGCAGCCAATTGCGCATAGCAGCGTCCCACAAACAGTCGTGGATAGAAAATGACCAATTTATTATTGTTTTTTGGATGGATTATTATCAGGCGTGTGGAGTAACAAAACTTGCCCAAGGTTTCGCCCTGCCTGGAATTGAACTCAGCTGTCTCGCTTGCAAGGCGAGTGCTCTAACCACTGAGCTACAGGACTCCACTAGCAATAAATGCAATAATAATCCTTGCATTTGATATAGCGCCTTATCATGACTTCAAGACGTCTCAATCTGCTTCACAAAATATATTGGAAAGTAAATTGACTGTGTATTTTGTGGCTGAAATTATTTGAGGTCAAGAGACTCGGATATCTTCCTTCAAATACTACAGGGACAAATGCGGCAAAGAGGGAACTACTGGCTTGACGTTCCATCTGTGGCTGAACAGAAACAACTAAACCTACCAGCTAATTTGTGTACATGGAGAACAGGAATAAACAAATATACCAAGAAAGAATAGAAATGTTTGCTTAAAAGATCTGGTGCCTAATGATCACTTGCACCCAGAAGACTTGAGTTGAACAATGCACACTGTGGCAGGATACAGTACAACATGTTTTTTTAGACCAGAAGAGTAAAGGGTTGTAAGAACTGGAAACAAACTTGACTGGGTGCTATAATGGAAAAAGGTACCGTGGTTCTAATGCCCCAGCAGCTGTGTGAAGGGCTATAAGAGGTCCTCCCGATGTGAAAGGCACTACATAAATGTAAATTGTTTTTGTTGTTGTAGTTCTAGGTATTATGGAAAGATGTGAACAAATGTGTACTGAATGGACCTTGGTCTTTTTTTTCTAGTGTTTCCTACATTCCTATGACTCTCCTTCCTCCATCTCCCCAACAAATTTGCCCATCTTCCATCTCCTTAAGAAAATCCCAAGGATAAATGATATCCCTAGCACTTTGTTTAGAGCTCGGGCAATGCCCACATACCTAGTTTATAATATTATTTATTATATATTATTTATAATATTTATTATACCTTGTTTAAACTGCTGACACGGCAATGTCCATTGATTGGACTTCCAGGTCACAGATCACCACTATTAACTGCCAATGGGATATTGGCTTTACTAAAACACAAACATGTGGAGGTAAGCAGGGTCTCCTTGGTCACCTGAACTGGCAAAAGGTGACATGTTTGACAGCAGGATGTCGGAAGAGCGCCAGCCTTCTATGTCAGTCTCAGTAGTCTGGTTTCTGAGCCAGGTGTGTCTGCAGTATTCCGGGGCACTGTTGATGACAGTTCAGCCAGCCTGGCTTATCGGCAAAACTTGGAAGAGCAGATCAGTCACTGGGGAATCCTCCTACTCAGCTCCTGTTAACACTGCAAGCCAAAGCCCTAAAGGGAAGGGTGGCCCTAGCTGGACAGGCAGCGGAAAAGCTTGCCAGACAGCAATATCAATGGTGAGCTATGTGGTCTTAGTTGATTAAACTCCAGCACTACCACAGTCACAGAAAAATACTCAGTCAATCCATTTTACAATATATTCTGTGAAGCATTTTGAGACGATTCAATGACATGATAAGGCGCTATATCAAATGCAAGGATTATTATATAGTTATATAAGGGATTATATTGTTATATATATATATGTTATGGAAGGGATGAAGAAAACTCAATGCATTGAAGAAGGCATTCATACCAAAGGTCTACAAAGCAAAAGCAAAAATGTGGCTATGCCGTTTGAAAATAAATTGCTTCCTCCAGCTAAAAGAAAAGTGTTCACACTCTTCAGCCTCAGGAATGAGAGAAGAGCATATTTCCTCAGCCTCTGGATTCGGGCATGTTATTATTTTACATTACGCATCACATCACTTCACTTAGTATTTAAGAACCAGATGTTTTGTAGACTGTTATGACACCGATGCCAAAAACACATTGGGGAGCATATTAAAACAAATATATAATGTTCCTTTTCCACTTTGATCTGCATTCCATAAAGTTTTGTAAACAAATATATAGCTCAATCCCTTACGCAGTCACTTTAAAAGAAAAATAGAATCCCTGACGATCTTTTTGTTAAAGCTCTGAAAGATGGAATAGATATGGGAATGATGGAAATTTAGGGTGAATTTCAGAATGGTGTGATTTAAGGATGGGTTTTAATATTGAATATTTATAATATTGAAAATAATGAGGTGAAAAGATGATTGATTTATTACGAATCCATTTCAGTTTTGCTTTTATCCCCTTTGTTGTGCAATGATATTTTGCTCAGCTCTGTGCAACTTAGCTACAGGCACCTTTTTTAAGATAGGATGATTCATTTAATGACACATTATATTCTTACGGTATTCAAATGATTCAATGTTCAGTACCTTGCAATTGTATCATGATTGCATGGAAGTTTGATTGTGCAATGATGAAGTTCAATTGTTGCATCTGTTCATCTTTGTGCAACATTCATTTTTGGAATAAAAACTACTGTATGTTTTGTTAAAAAAAACAGGCGATGTGTAGTTCAAAATGGGAGACTTCATTAATCGTACTCTCATTTCTATACACATCCCAAACACAGTCATTCCTCAAACAAAGACACTATTGTTGTACGTGAAGAGAGATTCGACATGAGGGGGAAGAGAAGGGGATGGAGATCATTGGCTTTGTGCAGATCCATTCAAGATCTTACAGGTGTAACATAGCTGACACAATGGAAAGGTGTTACTTCACTTATAAGGATCTGCCACAGTGCCACATCTCAAGAGCAATCAAAGGCAAGGTTAACCTTTCATTTTAACCTTTCATTTTTACTAAGCAAAAGTATGGGTATAGTTTATTTAATTATTTTTATTAAGGAATATAGGAATGCCCCCCAAAAAAACAGATTCATTTTTATTTAAAAATCATGCTACTCTATCTCTTATATGTCAATTCAATTATTTGCCAAATAATAATCTGTATATTTGATACAACACCTCGAGTGTTGAAAAGTGTTTTACAGGTAATTGCTGTCAAGTTTAATGACTGTGTATTTAGGCAGACACTGAAGCCACTTATCACACAGCAATGTCTCACAAATAGCTCTTTTCTTTTCAAATAGTGTCATGGGATCTTTAACATCCATCTGAACAGGCTGTCAGGACCTTGGTTTAACACCTTACTGAAGGAACTGCAGCTTTGCCTCTTCTGCTCAGACTCAGTGCTTCAACAAATGGCAAGGCCCTAAATGCTCCCTTCCCCCTCATTTTCCTGGCTCAATCACACCCAGCAAGGAAACGTGGATTCTTCCATCAGGAAAGGTGCACTCCTCCAATGCAATAGGAGGCACTCTTATGGGCGATTGGTAAATCACCACCTCCTTTGTCTGCTTCCCTTCCCCACCCCACCCCCACCTGAGATCTCAGTCTAACTGGCAGACTTACGCTAATGTGCTGCCCCCCCACCAACTGACTCCACTGTACTTCCAGCAGGAGCATCCTCTCCATGATCCCCATCAATGCATTTTGAACGCAAAAAGTGATACAAAATAGTTGATATGTTATTTTCAGCACTTCCAAACCTTAACGGTTGGTTTAATCAATAATTTCCTACTGTGTTTGTTTGCTGATGTATCACACTTGTGAACTTCAGTGAAAAAATATAACTTGGCTATAGCTGTGTCAAAAGTAGTTTTAATGGCAAAATGACCATTTAGTGTAGGTGCTAAATAGACAAACAACAACAACAACAACAAGATTCCATTTATAGAGCGCCTTTCACGTCGGGAGGACGTCCCAAGGCGCTGTACAGTTGGGTCAGGACCGAGCAAGCTGATAATGGACAAATTGGATATATGACGAGTAGCTTAGGATATGACAGTTTATTTTCTATGAGTGGGTTGACTTAATAATTCATGTACAGTGGAGACACAAGCGAATTATTGTCAGAGCCAAAAGTGGAACATGGATCCCATCCTATGGATTCTCATCATGCATTTTTTGATCATAGCACAATGAAATTGATAAAAGATGTGAATTTTATGTTTCCAAGCATTCTCCTTTTACACTTCCTTTCATAAAATCAGGGACACATGTAGTATGTTCTATGCACAAGTGTAGCCTCTGGTATTTCATCCAAGTGGCCATGTGTTATCTGTGAGCCTGAACAGTGAGTGCAGGTGGGCTACTTGATATGAGTAACCCATCACTCTCAAACTTCATCTCATCTTGGCCCAACATACAATTCACCAGAAGTTACTTCAAAGTTGCCATAGATTGGAAACTTGGTAATTTTTTCCCTTCTCCACCACAGGGCCACTGAAGACAATGTAATGTACTGCTCCCCAATCTCCCCCCATCAACTACATCTGAGATTGGCTAACTCATCACAGACAAAACATTGAATCCTTGCTGATTTGTATGGCTTAGTAATAAATCCTGCAGTCTATTTACACATGGAGCCACCGGAGCAGTGTAAATATTTTAAGGTGAAACTAAAGAATCAATTAGACAGGATTTTCAGTGATTTTTTTTATTGCCATCCTACTCATCTGTTCTGAGTTGTGATATGATTTCCAAGAAACATAAAATGTATTGCACAAAGATTATGCCATTCCATGTGATACTACAAAGGACTATTGCATTCCCATCACTTTAAAAGAATTATAGTGATTCAGGAAATATTGGTTTCAGAGTTCTGAATGTAGTTTTTTAGAAGGAGAATTCCTGATCTCTAATATACCAGTAAAGGGGTTGTACATTAGAGACTAGACATTTCCCCACAGAAAACCAATGGGTGAGTCACCAAGCAGCCATTGATACAAACCTGGGATCTGGATTGCCTATCCCTGAGTCAGGGAAAGGATATGGGAGAGGGATAAAAATATGTACTAATACTAATGTGTAATTTGGGGATATGATGAAAAAAATGTTAATTTTGTTTGAAATTTTTTTGTGAAGTGATAGTGCTTACCACTTCCCATTGAGAGGGAAAGAGATCAGGGCCCCTGATGGATGGTGTCTGTCCTCAGATTAAAGAGATATGAGGAGGTAGAGGATAATGGTCTCACCCCTCACTTCTTGTCTTGTTTTGTCCTCACCTCTGTAGTATTTGGTGCTCAATCACATGCAATACTATCATCTACCTTGTCCTTGGGGTGTCTTCATCTGTGTGGTATTTTCGAGTTCCATTGTACTCAGCCTTCTGCGACCTTGTCCTCTGCCTCCTCTGTCCTCCTCGTCATCCTCTTCACGTGCTGGCTTCCATCTTGAGATTGCCATTTCCTACTGGAATCAGGATTCATATACAGTAGACTTGTTCAGATGGAAATTATCACTACATTGCAGTGTTTAACTCAGAGTCAGAGCCACATTCTGAGAATGAGTTCTGATACACCCTGTTCCAGCCATTTGATGTTGAGCCTGCCAGAGACAAACACTCAAAAAGTAGAATACCACATCATTCTGGCCCCAGCTTTAGCATTTCCATAAGTGTCCTGGCACAAAAACAATACACAAACACCATTCCAGACCCATTTACTCTAGTACTATTTGTCCACTGGATTTTCAACCCCACGTAGCATAGAACAGTTCATCAAAACAAGACAAGAAATGTTTAAATGAGATTGTGCAAAAAAAATGGTTCTTTGAAAGACAAATCAATGGAAATGAACCAATTTTGCATACACACATAACAATAACAATTCTTGAATTTTATATAGTTGGTTGATATTACTGCATCAAAGCATCTCCAAACATTTTTAAATATGGTTGTTTTTGACCATGCAAATAAAAGAATTATGCAATAAAAAACACTTCCTAAAAAAGTATCAATTTTAAAAATGGTTAGTTACAAATTGTAAATACTTTCACAGTCGTCTCCTTTTTATCAATAACATAAACAGTAAATTATATTATAATTGTCATGCTGCACATCAATAAACAACTTTTGCTTTATATTTAAAAATTATATGTGATAATTTCATCTCAGTTGGAAGAGGACAAAATAAAAAATTGTAACAGATGTTAAAGTAAATAAAGATTTCTCATAAACAAAATGTTTATATTAACTTTGGCAAGTTAATTGTATATTTCTGTTTAATTTGTTCTGCATCACTCTCTTTATTAATATTTAGATTGCTTTTAAGAAGGAGCAAACAAAGTTAAACATTGTTCACTAAAAGACTATTTGCGATGAAATGTCAGATAATACAATATAGCAGGAGGTACTCCAATGTGCTAAGCACAAACTGATTCTAGTTATAGAGAACGTTATATTTTGGAAGTTAATTCTGTGCAGAACAGAATAGCCGCTACTGATTTTAAACCAGTCCTAGATTTAAAGGTGACTCCAGAGGACAATCATGTTCACTGAGAATTATAAAAGTTGCCTCCAGCTTCTCAGATATGTTATTGTGCTGTAGAACTCAATATTCATATCCTTACACCTGTGACAGCGAAAAAATGCAGAGATCAGCAGACTCTCCAGCAGTTTCTTTCTCTTATAATTGTAATTCAGTTAAACAACTGAACATCTGCATTAGAAATGACCAGATTTCACCTTGAATGCCTTCTCTGTTTACACAGTAAACATGTAAATTTACACTGCATTGCACACAGTGTCATTGAGGTTTGATACAGAGACTTACTTAATTACGCAATTGAAGTGTTTATAATGTGCGCAAGCTGGATAAATGGGCAGAACAAAGTCATGTGAATGGCAAATTCCAGTGAAGGAATGTGTCTATTATGAGTTTGCACGTTTATCACATTTTAAATATATTCTCAGATGCAATATAAATAAGGTCCCAGCACTGCATCCAGAAGCATTAATAGCTCCTCCAATACATATGTGTGGATGGTATGAATTGCTTTTTGTCTGTCTGTTCCCTGATCCATCCAGGATTCTCCAGTAATTCACCCAAGTGGTATTCCTTCACATGTGAGCTAACAGTTGGATTTATTTTATACTGATTGCTAACAGTGGGATTTATTTTATACAAATTATGATTATTCTACTACATTTTTGTAAGGGGAAAAGGGGTCAGTGTGAGATAGACCACAATGAGTGGCAGCAAACTATGTGACCCAAAACAGCCAAACCTCATCATCCTGTTCTCCACACTTGAACGCATTCCTGCTGGGTTACTGGATAGAGATCAGGATGTGATTTTAGGCTGTTTTATCTTTCTAATTCAACATTTGTACTCAAAAGTACTATCAGGAGAAATTATTCATAATATACTTGTTGTGCCAGGAAGACATTTTCCAATCTTCTCCTTGCTTCCTTTCAACCTGAAAATTATTTGTAAATTCACTATTATTCTCAAACAAACTGCATAACCAGATTCTGGTGGCAAAAAAAACCCCTCTTGTTTTCATTGCTAGTTGACTTGACACTTGTTCCATTAATAGTGGCTGCTTATCCTATTTAACAGGTGGTGTTATCTTCGTGTGAAGTTTTCTAGTTAGGCTCAGTCCCCAGGGGGAACATTTGTACTTCAGTTTGTTGCAATGCCCTGTATATAGTTCTTCCAAGAACCTTTACACTGATAGCTAAAACTCTCAAAATACAGATAGCATCACATACTTGATAAAATCATTACATGCATAGTGTTTTCCAATTGTTATGCAAGACATTTTGAACTAAAAAATGTGGTATGCAATGTGAAAATTATCATGTCACATACCGTACTTTCCTCCCTTCATTCAGTAGACACCACTCCCTTCAATGACAAAAATAGTTGGAAGTTGAGGAATGTGTCTAAAGAATGATTGCGGAGCCTTTGTATAGACAATTTATTTGGAATGACAAAGGATTTGTCATTCTCTGAAATACGGCAATATTAATTGCAGAGGAAGGTCCACTGGAGTATAATAAATATTATAATAATGCTTGTACTTGATATAGCACCTTATCACGAAGTTGAGATGTCTCAAAGCGCTTCACAGGATATACTGTGAAATGTAATGACTGCATTATTTGTGGGCGAACACAGCTGCCAATTTGTGTACAGTAATGTCCCACAAACAGCTATGGAGCGACCAATTTTATTTGAGGGATTGTTGGCGAGGACACTGGAAGAAACTCCCTTCTCTTTTTGAATAGTGCCACGGGATCTTTAACGTCCATCTGAACAACCAGGCAAGACATCGGTTTAATGTCTCATCCGAAGGACGAGATATAATTATATCTGTTGGAGTCACCCAATGTTATCTTTATGTTCAATTTAGATTTTAATTTTGAAACTTTTTTTTAAAAAGAAATGTGCAGGGTCAAACATTTTAACTCCATTGCATCAGTGCATAATCCTTTATTTACAAGGATGCTGAAAGTCTATTGTGTGACTCATTTAAAAGGAAGTGGCTGGTTTTGCAATATACGTGTTTATGGCTATAGATCACATATGACCTTGGCATAACATCCAACTGTTAATGAGGCATCTGGCATTTTTACTCGATGAAATCGATTAACCTATTTTATAGTCAAACCCTGTTATTGGGACTGACAGTACAGCTTCTCTTATCAGGAGTTCATGTTATCTAGGTTTGATCTCATTTACTGAGTATAATGCAGCTTTTGCCAGGAGAACAGACAAAAGCGTCTTAGAAGGAACGCTCTGAAATAACTGAGTTCTAACCCTGCCAATCAGAGTATTATTTCTCAGTAAAAACCCTCTCTTCCTATTAGCCAATCCCATTATAATCCTGGTTCAGTGTCACATTGGAAAATTCAATGATGATGCAAGTAGTAGTTAACCAAGTCTGATAATAAAAATCTTAAAAAAAAGGTTAACAGAGCTAAAGTGGATCATTAAAAATAAACACTTGGCAAGTGTGCTCATGACAGTATACCATTCACCACAACTGAATGATTATGAACAAGCCAAGATCAATTCTCACAGTTTATGACATTATCCAAAACCCTTGAGCATGTTATTGTCTTGTACCAACATTTCCAGGCATTGTTTATTCCTGTGTAAAGAGCTTCAACTTTATCACTGTTCACAACTTATACTTTTTCAATATTTCATTGCCCTATAAGGCTTCATAATGTAAATAATAGTAACATACCCCCTTCCCAATTTTTTTTTGGGGGCGTGGGGGTCGGAGGTGGTGAGGGAATCATCCTTCACAATTACACCAGACCTCTTTTTTTTATTGAGCATGAAGTATAAAACGTTTAACCTTTTCAAGTGACAGTTAACGATGAGTCGATGGTTTGAGCGGAGAAGGTGCTTGTATTAATGGAGATCAACTGTGTGGAAGAGGCTAAAAACGCATAGCGTTAAAATTTATAAAATGAAACCAGTTGAATCATATTAAAATAAATCATATTAAACAAAATACAGTCAATTCACTTTATAATATATTCCGTGAAGGGCTTTGAGACATCACAACGATGTGATCAGATGCTGTATCAAATGCACGGATTATTATTAATAATAAATAAAGGCAGTGAAGGTCCTTTGTGTGGTCCAGAGCCTATCTGTACAAGTCTCAGAATTTCAGCTCATTTGGTAGGTTCCTGTGTGCAACGAAGCGCTGTCGAGCCTCTGGAGAACATCACCCCCCGGGAGGGGGGAGTTCCAAAGAGCGAAAAAAGTGAAGACAAATCGCTGACTCCCAATGCGGAGTATATCCTATGGAGGAGAAGAAAATCCATTTTGAACGTGGGTTTCGCCTTAAAAGATTATTAATTAGCTATACCTCACGTGAAGGTTTCTTTGCCTGAGCTAATGATCCGGCACCAGCTGTAAATAAACAGTACAAACAGATTTAATGAACGCGGAGAGAGAACCCCCCGACATAATACCTGCGAAGCATCTGGATGCAATTTTCTAGTAATGCGGCGAAATGAAACCAGACGCGCGCGGCTTTGATGTGCGCCTTCAACAAAGACACGTCGCTGTGTTCGCGCGGGTTCGGGGCGCGTTAAGACCTCTTTTGCACTGAGAAGGTACTTAGCGGTTCGGTTCCGCATCTGCTTTTTGCATCGGGGTCGGGAGGGCAGTACACGACAAAGTTCCTTTTTTGGGGGGTTTTATTTTTTTAAATAGTTTTTAAAATATATTCATCGCCTATACCCCCCCCCAACACACCCCACCCTCCACACACACACACACACTCCCTACATCAACACCCCATCTGAGGAGAACGCATTGATTGCAATAATGCTTATATATATATATATATATGTATGTACGTATATCATTTTTTTTAATAAATCATATATCGTCTCCTCAAAGCCGGGAAAATACATATACGTTTCCACAGTCATAAATCATGGTGCGAAGTAACGGGCCAACAGGGGGGGGGGGGGGGAAGGGACTCCTCCAGCGAGTGCGAAAATAACACACAAAAAAAAACTCCTCGTGAGATGGTGCATTTCCACACGGTCATCGTAATTAGTTAACATTCCTCGTCTGGCTTGTGTTTGAGTGGTGGGTGGGACGGCGTGTTGCTGTGTGACTGTGTGTGTGTGTGTTTGCTCCACAGCCCCACGTTACTTTGATTGACAGGGCCGAGAGCGCGCGCCATTGTCACTCCGTGTCTAAGTGACGTCTCAGCCTCTTCATTCCGCCGACCCGGGAGGGGCGGGGCAGACAGGCGCCGACACGCCCAGCCCACCGCGGCCGCTCCCCTCCCCCTCCCCCATTGGCCCGCTGTCCCGTCCATCAACGCCGGGCGCCCGCTGGCTGACGTCTCCGCCCCCCCCCCGCCCCCCCCCCCCCGCCTGGATCCAGACAGACAGCCCGACCGAGCGCGGAGCCTCTCTCCCCGGTTGCGCGGCGACGTCACAGTCCCATTTGGGAGATTGACAGGCCGCCAGCCCCCGCCCCCTTGCCCGGCCCTGGCCGCCGCCGCCGCCGCCGCCGCCGGGCTCCCTGATTGGCCGGGCTGCGCGGGGCCGACGTCACGGCCCCACGTGCGGCCCGGGCCGTGATTGGCCGAGAGCGGGAGAGGGGGAGAGAGCCCGGACTGCGCGTGTCTAAATTTGGTTAGTTATCAGTCTGAGGGAGAGGGGGGGGCGGGGGGACAGAGAGGGAGAAACCGCGTGTTAATGTAACCAGTGTGTGTGTGTGTGGGGGGAGAGAGAGAGAGAGAAACTGCTACATTGTTTCCCATTGTATTAATTATTATATCCCTTAAAACTTCGTGCATTACAGACAGACACACACACACACGGTGTCTGCGTTACACACACACACACACGCGCGCACACGCTGTGCCTGTGTGTCGGGGCTTTCTTCTTCTTCTTTCTTTTTTTTTAAAAAAAATCCCCGACCGTGGATGTTTCTGCAAGCAACGGAAAGGAAAAGAGGGGGAGGAGAGAGGGAGAGAAGAGAAGAAGAAACCCAAGAAGATTTCCTGGGGCGCCGCGCGAATTCCGCCTCGTTGTCCGCAAAAGTGGCAGCTGCTTTTTCCTGCTCCCGCTCCCGCAAGGTTTTGCTGCTCGCGAAAGAGTCGAGCGAGGAGTTGAGCTGGGACAGCGGAATCTCGCAGCGTGTCTCCTGCTTTATGTAAATATATATATATATTTATCTATAACAGAAGGATCCTTTTTTTTTTGCAGCCAGTGTCGGAAGATGCTCGTCTGATATCTATAGAGAGAGAGGGAGGGAGAGGGAGAGGGAGGTGTGTGCATTGGAAAGGGCTTTTTTTTTACTTAATGTGCGTTTCTTCAAGGAAATCCAGCGAGCATTGAGCAGCGGAGCCGAGCGAGCGGTCCCGGAGCGAGCGATGTTTCCCCAGAGCAGACATCCCGTAAGTAAAGGCGAGGAAAACCATCGCCCTCTCTTTGTGTCTTGGGACTTTATGGGGGGGTGGCATTCGGGGAGGGGGAGAGAGAGAGAGAGAGAAAGAGGGAGAGGGAGAGAGAGAAAGAGGGAGAGGGAGAGAGAGAAAGAGGGAGAGAGAGAGAGGGAGAGGGGGAGAGAGAAGGGGAAGGGGTTAAAAGTGTGAATTTCTTTTGCTTTTTTAAATTCCTCCCTCTCTCCCCCCAAAAAATATGTACCAAAACAGCAGAGACGAGGCAGCATCTCTCTCTCTCTCTTTTTATGTAAAACATAGCTATAATCCCGAGTTTGAGGACCCGAGTTCGAGTCGACCTCTCCACACAGTTGTATTTCCACTCGAGCGCACGTTTTTTTTTGTGTGTGTGTGGGGGTCTGTGTGTGTGTGTGTGTGGGGGGGGGTCTGTGTGTGTGGGGGGTGTGTGTGTGTGTGTGTGGGGGGGGGTCTGTGTGTGTGTGTGGGGGGTCTGTGTGTGTGTGGGGGGGTCTGTGTGTGTGTGTGGGGGGGGGTCTGTGTGGGGGTGGGGGGGGTGTGTGGGGGGTCGGTGTGTGTGTGTGTGGGGGGGTCGGTGTGTGTTAGTGTGTGTGGGGGGGGTCTGTGCGTGTGTGTGTGTGTGGGGGGGTCTGTGTGTGTGTGTGGGGGGGGGGGGTCTGTGTGTGTGTGTGTGTGGGGGGGGGTCTGTGTGTGTGTGTGGGGGGGTCTGTGTGTGTGTGTGGGGGGGTCTGTGTGTGTGTGGGGGGGTCTGTGTGTGTGTGTGTGGGGGGGGTCTGTGTGTGTGTGGGGGGGGTCTGTGTGTGTGTGTGTGTGTGTGTGTGTGGGGGGGGGTCTGTGTGAGGGGGGGGGGGGGGGAGCGGTTTAACTTTTGCTTCAAACGGTATCGGCCGAAAGTCTCCGAAAGTTGAGAGAAAATGTCCCGGTGTCCGTCCTCCGGTCCCTCCGCGGGACCCCCGGAAGGTCCCAGTGGTCAGCGGCTCCCGCGCGGGGGCGGTGCGGTGCGGGTGCGGTGCGGGTGACCTTTGCCGTCAGTCCGTCCGCGCGCCGCCGTCTTCCCGTCTCATGTGCAATTGTTTTTCGGTGTTTTATCTCTGGAATAGCGGTGTCGGGGGGACGGGGGCGATCGCTCGGGGTCTGTGGTTGCATTTAATTTGGGTGTTTTTTCACCCCTCCCCCCCCCCCCCACCCCCCGGTTTCTCCAGACGCCGCACCAGGCAGCAGCGCAGCCCTTCAAGTTCACCATCCCCGAGTCGCTGGACCGGATTAAAGAGGAGTTCCAGTTCCTGCAGGCGCAGTACCACAGGTGAAGCAAAGCCGCCCGTCTGTCTGTCTGTCTCTCTGTCTGTCTGTCTGTCTGCTCGGGGAAGGTGTTTATTTTGTGCCGGTGCAGCCCCAGTCACCAGTGTTGTTGGTTTGTCTGCGGTAGGTGGGCAGGGCAGGCGGGCAGGGCAGGGCAGGGCAGGACAGGCAGGTGGTGGTGCCCTCCCCCAACCACACAGGGGCGCTCTGGTTGCGAGAAGCCTTTGGGCTCTTTTCAAGATCCTCCAAATAAACCTTCACTCACTCTATTTGCATTGAGAGCGCACCGACAGCTTCCTCTGGAGTGTCCCAACTTGTGTTTGGCGCCAATTAAAAACAAGAGAGTTGCAGTTAATATACAGTATAACCGTTTCCCGGTACTGTATCAGTCAGTGCAAAGTGTTTTTTTTTTTAGTTCATGAAAACTCAACAGTACATTTGCGCTGTAGAACCTGATTTAATAGTTGTACGCGAAATGCAATCCGGAACACATCTTTAACCGATTATGTCTTTCACTTGAATTGTTTTTATTTTGCCATGACTTATTTTTTTTGGAATCCCACAGCATTCAAAGATTTCCTTTTGATTGTTTTAGAAATTCGTGCGTGCGGTCCTTTCCAATTCTCGCACTCATTTTTTTTGTGTGTGTGTGTGTGTGTGAGAGTAATGCTGTACTTTTCTTGTGTTTTCAGCCTCAAGTTGGAATGTGAGAAACTGGCAAGCGAAAAGACAGAAATGCAGCGACACTATGTCATGGTGGGTTAAACAAGTTCTGGCCAGTTGTCAAAAATGTAAAATAAACCACAATTTGCTTTTAGCAAGCAATCCATCTCAACTCGAATTGCAAAGAACAGCATTATAGTTTGGAGGCTTCATATTTAACATAGCATATGTGTCCTTGTTCGGATTCTCAGTTTAAATCTTTTTGCGCCTAATTGCCTTCTCTTTCTTCTCCACAGTATTATGAAATGTCTTATGGATTGAATATTGAAATGCACAAACAGGTAAGATTGCATCATCAAATCCATCTTATAAAGCATCTGTGTGGATAATTGGGTCTTAGTTTCCACAAAGCACAGTTTAGCGCATCTCAATTTTTTAAAGTCCTAAATTTCAAGTTTTGTTATGGAAATGAGGAGTAGAAATTACATTTGTGTATTATACATATTATTGTCACAATTGGGGAATCTTGGTGGAATATACATTAAATTATTGTTTATGTATTATTAGCTTATTAGCTGGTACTTCCTTAATAGACTCAAAATATAACTATAGCCTAAGAACAAATGCCTTCTGGTTATTTTCTAATGTGGACATTGTTTTCTTTAAAACAGGGGCTTTTGTATTTTAGGGTGCTAGTTACAGTCTGGTTCTGTAGGCATGTATTTTCACATGATGCTTGAATCGGTCTTTGTATGCGAGATGCTATATACAGTAGGCACTTTGATTGGAGACACAAAGACATGGTTGTGCAATTTCTGTAAGCTTTTAAAATAATGGGAAGACAAAAGGTGGGTTAGTCAAGACAGTAAGTACATGGGAAGAAAAGCTCAGTGATTGCTCAATGAAATGGCACTTCAATTGTGAATGCTTGTTTGCCAAAGAAAGCATTAATACCAGGAGTAACACAGGAGACGTGGTGACTTGGGGATTTTGAATCCGTAAGACCGACTGGTCTTTACGATATTGATTTACTGCTTTAAAACTATTGTTAAATGAACTAGCATAGCAGATGCATCACATATGTGAAGGAATATAAACATCACTTGACGTATTGAACCCTTTTTAATTTGGGTGTTTTTTGATGGGATCTAACACCTTGAGGCTTAGTATTTGGTGTGTGAGCAAGTCTAATAATTTGATTTAATCTCAAAACAATCTAATGTTCTTTGTGCTGTTACAAACTTGGATTTTTTCAAAAAGTTTCACATTTATCTTTTGGTCTTATTTTGGAAATCATTTTTTTTGTTCTAGCTGCATTACAATGTAACATTCTGTGTTGTAGCTTTCAACACGCAAGTGTATTCTGTATATTTAAATTACTGAATTGTTTCCTCTGGAGATTGGAGTTGTGTATTACAGCACAATTGTAAATGGAAATGTGCATTCAATGGATGAATTTGTTGCTCCACAATTTGAGCTACTATATGTTGCTCTATGGCCTGATCCTGAAGGTCTGATCATAATTCTAAAAAAAATCATGTTTGGAAGGGTGTGACTTGGCTGAAATTGATGCATTTGCTGACTGATCACCAGTGTGGCCTAAGTGCTCATTATGTTGTAGAGCGGACCTATGCAGCTCTCATTACATTTGACAAGAATTCTCTCTAGGGGGAAAACTAGGCTCTGTTGGATTCTAGTAGGCTCAGATTATTCATCCTTTATGGTTTACTCTCAAAAGTGAATGTTATTTTTCTAAAAAAATGAAAAATAATGTAATGCCATTGTCAGAAAATGCATAACTGTTAAAATATCTCCAGGGCAAGCTTCATCCTTCTCATGGTTTGTCTCCTGCATTGGCACAGTGCTTGCTCTTTGTGAATACCACCTGCAGGGTTGTAGAGTTGCTAGTAAATGCTTTTATTCAGGCTTCAGTTCTTTTCATTCATAGTGTAATACCAAATCATGAGAAAGGAAAAGTTCACTTTCCCATAGTTACCCCCTTGAAGAAAACAGGCGCTTTTTGTTTAACGGAATGGATGGATATTGATTATAATTGGCAGTTGCATATATTGTTTATTTCCCCTTGAGTCTGGTGAGAGAGGGACACTATATTTTCAGTAGGGAAATATTTTGAATGTTCCTTGCTTATTTTGCCAATGTAGCATTTAAATGCATCATTTAAGCCTTGAAAAGTTTTCTTGCTTGCTACATTTGTAGTAACAATGTGATAGTCTGTTACCAGGCAGTAACACATTGACAAATTGAGATAATACCGAAGCTCGAAGTTTAACCTTGCCTCAGATATAAATGCAGCTTTCTGTATATAATAGCAACTTTTTTTCCCCCTGCACTTAGTGAAGGAGAACAAGTTCTAATGGTTGAATCTTATAAATTGGTGAGAGAAGATACCTGGATTCGATTTACAGAAAGCATTTCATGGCTCTACATATTGTAATTTTTTCATGTTACCAAATTCAGATGCTTCTTCTTTTTGCCCAACCTCGTACATACAGGGCTAGATTTTGCTAAGCGTAAATGAGTAAATTAATGGGTCACACATGTTTGTTCAGTGGTGATGGTGAGAGGAGGCAGATTTATATCATGCAGTGATCTTGATTCAAGTCCAACGTATCAACCTGAATAAAACATTACCCATTGTGTTTATCAAATTCCCTTTTTAGTGTTGCTTAACATTTGTCATTATCTAAGCAACCAGTTCATAGTTGTACATTGGCAGTAGTGGTTTATTCAGTATTTTTCTTTTCCACAAATGTAGAACAATATAAGATTTCACTTATCATAATGTGCTTAGATAAGATTACATGTATAATTTATCTGGATATGGTTATGGGAAAATATTTTTCCGTGGTATTTCCCCTTGCAGCCCTGAAACAGGTCTTTCCTAAAAAAAAACAAATGGGCAGAAATACAAGAAGACAATGAATATCTCCCCAAGTACATCAAGACTATCATCCTAATTGACGGGCACATTTCTTTCACCGTGTTTGTAGAATCTGTCATTGACTGTGCCTGCTGCCTTTTGTCATCAGTTGTGCTTGTTGGCTCGCTGGTCTTTTACTAGGATGATTCAGGAGATAAAGCTTCCTGTGTCTAAAGAAGGGATTGCTTAGGTGCAAGATTAAACATGGTTCATGGCAAATAGCCAAAGAAGATTCACCACTGCTAAATCAATTGACATAGTGCTGTGGACCTTTTTTTAGCACTTCCTCTTCATCTTACTGTGTGTGTTTCCATCTCTCTTCTCGTCTTTCTTTCCCCCCTACCACCCCCCACTCTTAACACCTGTGTCTTTGCCAACCTGAGAGGACTCCTTTGACCTCCAGCAGTGATAGGGGCATTAATATCTCCCTCTTATAACTTTAACTCAAGGTCCAACCAAGCCTTTGCTGCATAATGATACCAGACTTTTTATGTGAGAGCATAATTCTGTGTACAATAGTCTTCCTGTGTTTTTCAACTCATGGTTGAAGAAGGCAAACTGCTGAAACATTTTGGAGTGCAATCCCTTGATGGATAACTTTATGAAGTCTGCTTCAAATTCAGTTTTTAAGCGGCGAGTGGACTGGACTGACCCTTATTGTTTGCCTTCTGCAAAATAAAAATACAACCCGTGTAAAACTGTTGTGGATATTGGCAGAAGATCATGTAAATTATTGATCTGAATGTGGGATTGAAGAGCAAATAAGTAATCAAAGTTTAATCCTAGCTCTTGATACACAATTTTATTTTTATTTGATCAGAAAAAACGTTGTAATGGTTAGGCCTTCTTCAGTGACCAATACCAATATTTCTTGTAAAAAAAAGAGAGAAATGGGAAGAAATGCAAAAAGACAACGAATGTCTCTCAAGTTCATCAAGGTTATGATTTAACATCTGTCAGATGTAATGAAGGTTCTCTTCCCCCCCCTCCACCCACAAAAAAAACCTAACCTAAATTGGTGTCTGGTGAAAGCTTACGCTGTTATTCGTCTGTGCTGCATTGTTCACATATTGAACTCCTGGTATTTTTTTCTACTGGTCCAACGCTGATATCTCAATTTATGTGCAGGTATTTTTAAGACCCATTTAATTTTTTTAATTACAGAGTAGGTCATATCTCTTGTATCTTTGGGTCTGTTCACTTTATTAGATTTTCATCTCTCTGGTCCTTGGGACGGTTCCCCTGGGTTCTCAAAAGTGCCCGAGTAATTGCTGGTCCTGATACTAGAGATTTTAATCTCCCTTTTCTCATTAGGTTCAATTGAATTGCTGGAGGGTGCTGTAGGTGACTTGTGTGTTTAATTTTTCTGACACAGTGGTTGCAATCTGTGGTTTATAGAACAAAATTTTGCTTTAGCTTTTTTTAAGCAGGATTTGGTTTCATTTTTCTGACTATTGCAGCACAGCTTTTTGTTTTTAAATTGTGACTTTTATTCAACTACATTTTTTTTCAATCCCTGCTCAACAGCAGTCATGAGTGAACAAGTGCATATTACTGCAACTCCACACGCAGTTTACATCTGATAACACTTAAGGTTGGCAGAGTGTAAAGAGGTTGTCTGCACTGACAGCAGAATGGGGATTCGAATGTTTGTTTAAGCCTGGCTGTTAACTAGATTGGAACAAGGTACTCTAATCATGAAGGTCAACAGCATGTTTTCATTTTGTGAATTGTTACTCAAAAGCCTTGTGCTTGTTTGCATATAGAAGGCTAGAATGAAATGGTAGCTTGACATTGAAGGGGTTTTTGATGCACATCCTAATTGCATATTCAGCAGCCACCTCCATTAAGCCACTCACTACTGCCTATTTTGCAGGTGAATGGTTAATGTTCAGAGTGGAAATATATTTTGAGAAATGTGTCTGGGTATATCTTGTCTATTTACATAGAAAGTAAGGGATGTCTTTAAAATTGTAACGTTTGCCAAAATGTCAAGCTTATCTATGGGGATTGAAGTGCCTACGATTTGTTTAGTTTATGTGATGTCAGGAGTGAACTAATGTAAATAACATGTTTTGAAAGCTGAAATCATTTTTTTAAAACTCATTTCAACCAGTCAGTGAAAGGGACACAATAGATATTGCGTTTTTAAAAAGTTAGTAAATAAATTATCAACGGCTCATTGGTGACATACTTAAAGAATTAAGATCCATAAAATAATTTAAAATGGCCTTGATAAATGACCTAGAATGCCAGACGTTTGCCTCTTTTTTGTAAGAGCCACTGCTGATAAAGCATAAAAGTTTATAAAGTGAAGTGTTAATTAAAGGCCTTTGACAAGAGCCAGCGATTCTTGACAGTTGAAGCTTACACCGCTTGTGTATCCTATTGCTGTCTTGGGTAAACAGTTGCACTTGGCAGATTATCCAGACAGTGACCAGTCACTGTATTGACAAGTACAGACACAATAGGAACTGTATTAGGAGCCTTGCCGTAGGGATTTGCAGTAAATATATTACAGCACTCAAGTGAATTGCCAATATTGCTTGTTTAGCGTTTTGCAAGGGCAATGGCAGTATGGATTTTTGCATTAAAAGGGAAAGGTTGTTGGAACACGTTGGTGCTGGCTGAGGATAAATTGACTTGAAAGGATCCAACTGTTGTCTTTGTTATTGGTTGAATTGTGAAAGCCTCCTTTGGATTGTAGCATTGTTGGTATGGGGGTGGGGGAGTGGAGAAAATGATGAATGCATAGGCCTCAGTTCATTAAAAGCTATAGCTTTTGCTGGACAATTATTCTGTAGATTCTTTCCTTGGCATGTTTTTAAGCGTTTATTTACATCAGCAAGTACTCCATAGAAGTGGAGATGCTGTCAAAGGGGGCACTGGATTTTCCTGGCAGTATTACTTGTTCCTATCCAGCATTTGTTTTACAAATGCACATGGAAGGGAATGGCATCACATAACAAATATCACGGCATCAGTTATTTTATGAAGTCATCTTGAATATAGTGCGGTGAAGTCATCCATTGGGGAAAATATACTGGATCTCAAGGCAGTCACAAACTAGCAGGGGACTAAGAAGCATCTGATTTTTTTTCAATGGGTTCCAATGTGGATCTTGCATATGGACACTGGCAGTTTCATTTTATCCCATACCTAACATGATATGATGACTTTTCCTGCAGTGCTGAACACCACAGCAAAATTCAGGCACACATACACTTATTTAGCGTACAGCAGCACTTTTGTAAGTTTAAACCCATCCTCAACCCACTGTTGTAATAGGAAAGTCAGCACAATGAGAAGGTTTTGGAAGCAAGTTTTCAAAGAAAATTGTTGGGTTGTTTTTGAGTGACTTTAATTTGTCCATAAAAGAAGGCTGGCTGTATTATTAAGAACAGCCCGTTTGCAAATTTTACCTTTTTGTATCTTAATTCAGTTTGATACACGAGTAATCCACAAACCTTTTTATGTCAAAGTATCACTTACGTGGGCCCACCTATAGCTACCATTGTGCTTAATCAGAACAGGTGGCTTTTCATCCTGAAGTGCTTTGTTAAAACTATGCAGACTTTGTGCTACTGTAGTTTTTTTTTCTTCTGTGAGAAAATGTTTCTCATTTCCCACAAACTGTAGTTTCCAGTGGACCTGCTGGCCAACATCAAATGTAAAGAATCTCAACATGAAGATAACTGAGGCAATGGCCTCAGGTTATTCACTTTCATGCAGTGTTCCTTTAGTTCTGCTTCGTTGTGCTGTAGTTGAATCAATCCAAATGTGTTAAACTGGAGTTCGAACTACTTCTGATAAGAACATGGTGCATTTACACTGAGCAGAGTTGCGACACGCTGAAGATGTGAGAAAGAAACTCCCAGCTTCTTGGCAGCGGCTTAGCTTCTGTCAGTTGGCTAAGGTTCAGTGACATTCACAGCTGCAGCTGTGCAGTAAGCTTGTTTACATTGGGCACTGAGTCGCTGTTGGAGACCAGTTTCCATCCAGCGGGATTGGGAGTATGGAGGTGTGTGCCCTTGATAAGAGTTCTTTATTTTTATGGTTGCACTACTCTTCAGAGCTGTTGAACCCCTCTCTTAACTTTTGGAAACATGTTTTCTCAAATTTATCTGCATTCTTGGATAACAGTGCCAGAATGTAATGTTGAGTTTTATTTTAAAACAAACAATTATTTCTTTGCTTTGTAAGTTTTTTGTTTGCATCTTTGTACTTTACAATGGAAAGTGGGAATTCAATAGTTACAGTGACTGCAAGCTCCCCCCACCCTCTCCCCCTATCTTTACATTTCTTTAGATAGCTAGGTAATCTATTAGCTAAAATGTGAGTCGATACACACTAAGTAATGTCTGCAGCTTACTTTTGAGCTAGCTGTTGATGGATATGCCTGAAATATTTTGTGCCGTTTGTTATGTCAGGACTTAGTGTCTACTATAGTTTTAAGCACAGAGTTGTGATCCTGTCACTGTTAATAGCTCTGCAAAGTGGGGATGAATGCAGTTTGTTAAAGGAGTATTACATTGGAGACTTCTAAATTTGATTGTGCCAGAACTATTGAAACAAATCATTGAATTTGAGAATAGATAGAAAGATAAGATCCTCCAATTACTCAAATGATTTGGGGATTGAGCCAATGTTGCTATGGAGATCCTAGATGGAACAAATTAAATTTTAAAGAATGAAATAATCTTCAAGTGCTTCTGGGATCAAGAATTTTGGCAGTTGCACTTACATGGATTAAATTTGTGTTGACAAGTTATTGTATGACATTTGTGTACTGAAGAACTCCATTATAAGAATTGGCATAAATCTTAAGTTTTTTAAAAAAAGCTAATTTTGTTTGGATTTGTAAAATTTCAAACTTTTTTTTTAAAAAAAGGAGTCTCTGTTGTGTGAAGTTTGGTTTCCGAACCACTTTGATGGGAACGATCGACATTTTTGATGCACCATATTCAGAAGCGTTTGGTTCAGGCTTTCTCATTATGTTAGCAAATCAATTAATGGAAAACATTAGTGTACTGACCATTTTAATTGAGTGACATGGATTCTTTTTTTAAAAAAAAAGTAAAGCCCTGAAGGAAAGCCTTTCAGTCATATGTCTGCTAAAAGACAAATGGAGATGAAAATTGGCTTGAGGTCAATAAGCCATTCGTGGTGGTCTGACAGCCTTCGATTTTTCCTTGTGCCTTGGAACAGATCAACTCAAATGATTCAATAATGAGAAAAAGTGCAACATTGAGCTTTCCCCTGGCGTATTATCATGTCACAGGTTAGAAATGGAAAAAAGCTCATCTTGACCATTTTTAGAAACTTGTCATTATCTATTCGTAGCAATGTAAAATTACAAATCTCTTACCAGCCGCCTCCGAAAAAAATCAATGGCTATGGATAGATGATAAGAGGAATGTCAATATTTTCTTTAATCTCCCATCTCTGGAAATAGTACAGAATTATGTTTTCATCCCCTACCTTTTGCTTGGCTATTTTAAAAAAAACTGTCATCTCCATGAACATGTAATATCAATTGTTGAGCTGCAACATTTTGACTGAATTTTTAACTGTTGTTCGTGTCTTTGTCAGACTTCAGATTTGATTTCCCAAATGCCTTCTTCGCTGGCCTCCCAGCTTCACTATCCACAAACTCCAGCTCACCCAAAACTCTGTGGCCTGAATCCTGTTTGTGCCCATTACCCCCATTCTCGGTAGACTCCATCGTCTCCTGGCAGATTGACTTCAAGATGCTCACCTTCATATTCAAATCCCTTCACATGTTTACATATTCCCACCGCTGATTTGCTTTCTACCCTTACATTTATGATCACCCTTCCACTTAACAAACTAAAACCAACATTTATGATCATCCTTCCACTTAACAAACTAAGACCACTGCGCAGCCCTGCCCTCTACTGTGCCTGAAGCTGCTATACCCCACTCTCTAGAACTCCCATATTACTCCTTTCTATTGATCTTCAAAAGAAATCCTAAAAACCTAAGTCTTTGACTACCTCTTCCTTTCTGGGTATTTGGCGCTGTCTGTAAAGTACTCCCAAGACATTGCTGCATATGAAGAATGCCATATTTGTAGAACAAGTTAAGTTTTCAAAGGGTCAATACGATCTTATCTAGGACGAAAGGCACATAACAGACTGTTGTGACTGGTCTCAAACCCTGCTGCAGAAGTACATAAAATTATGAAATAATAGGACCAATTGGAAAAGATGAATTGATATTGTGTATTAAGTAAAAGCTGATGATTAAATCTGATATTGGATTTTTTTTTCCATAGAAGCATAAAGTGTTAAATATTCTTGAGTGAAGAGAAATACTTTGTGGATAAATAAGAGAAACATGAAATGATTAATAGGAAATTAAAATCTGTTCAAAGAGGGACATAACAACAAGATTACATTTGTATAGTGCAATAACAGTTTATAGAAGTATCATTTTGCTGCAGCAACCATTCATCCTTTAATGCAATTCCTGGAATTCTCCCCCACTTTGATGATGGGGAGTTGTCAATAGCCTATTGAACTAAATGGAACCACTTCAGGATATGGCTCCAATGTTAGTGACTGTAGCATAAATGGTTAGGGTTATAATATTGCTGGGTATTTGACTCCATGCCCTCTCATGCATATATGATGACGTCCTGACAACGTTCAGCAAATAGTGGTGTTCATGATGTATATTTCTAGTATAATCATGTAGATACTGAATAGGTGTTAAAGAATTTATCAATTCTGCTGACTCTTAAACTTCTCCATGGTAATTGTTAAATCAAATGCTTGAACAGGCATTTTCTACTGTGTTCATTTTCAGAAGCAATCTCAGTGTAGATTGAAAATAAGTTACTCGTTGTACTTTAAAATCTCCTAAAACAAGAATTTCACATTCATCGCTGCATTTAAGTGTTTGATCTCTACAATCTCTACAAGTATTAACATAAAAAATCTAGAACACAAGTTCTGTGAAGGTTCTGTTTACCACATGCGATTTAATCTATGAAATTATTTTCTTGTTCCTTGGAGATTATAAGAAAGTGTCAGATTAATAACCAACTGATGTCCTGGTACTGTAGTAGGGAAAAGAGGAGAAGGAAACAAAATTTTACAATAATTGAAACAGCTTAGGTTCCATGAAGCTAAGCTATTAAGTTGGAAATGTTAGTCTTGTGTGACATAGAGAACATTCTGCAATAGGAGAGGAAGGACGGACTATTTTCAGAGGTAGAAGCAAACTAGTTTCCTATTAAGAAGAGGG
Source organism: Callorhinchus milii (assembly GCF_018977255.1). Classification (NCBI taxonomy): domain Eukaryota; kingdom Metazoa; phylum Chordata; class Chondrichthyes; order Chimaeriformes; family Callorhinchidae; genus Callorhinchus; species Callorhinchus milii. The sequence goes on from NW_024704742.1 coordinate 95,945,179, forward strand.
TCAGCAACCTATTTATGTACTTTATTGAACTTCCTTGCTTTTCTGACCAAGTGTCCCTAAATATTTTAATGGAAGATTTTAATGACTTTAAACTCTAGTTCTTCAGCTTTAGTGAATTTGCAGATCTGAATAATTTTGTTAGTGTACAGCTGAGGAGCAACTTCGTGTTTCAGCAAATGATAAATTGTAAATAATCACTTTGTTCTGTTACACAATCGTGCAAATACACAATTCCCCAAGTGTAAAGTATTTTCAATTGGAGTCTCTGAGAAATAGAGTTAAGATGAACAATCTGGAATGCTTTGCCTGAAAGTGTGGTGGAAGCCGATTCGATAATAGCTTTCAAGAGAGATGTAGTTAATTATTTGGGGAGGACAAGTTTGCAGGGCTATGGGGAGAGTGCGGGGGAGTGGAATTGAATTGGATAGCTCTTTTCAAAGAGCCGGCACAGACACGATGGACCAAATGGCCTCCTTCTGTGCTGTATGATTCTGTGAATTTGTACAATGCCTGTACAGTATTAATCTATGTTGTGAACATCAGGCTACATTTAATACAGCTTGGTACTTGAATTGACTTGTCACACAAGTAGGCAAAATACCTCTCGTGAGATCATACCAGACTGATCATTTTTTCCAGGGGATAAGGAAGGTATTTTATAATGTAATGGTGTTTCTTGATCCACTTACACTAACTATTCCTTTGAGGGAGGGAGAAGAGAATGGAGGCATTTATTCTGAACAGTGTTTCAATGGAACGCCCAAATTAAAAAGCTTAAGTTTATTGAGGAATATCTAGTTCTCAGAGTAGAAAGCCTATTCTGCACATACAATTATTACGTGGCAGATCCTGGAAATGTTTCCAGTTTGTTGCAGAGTACTTGTCAGTATTGTAAATTTATGCAGTTGACATGCACGTTACAGCAGCCTAATAGTAAAATTGCTTTCTCTTTTGACAGTATTATTAATTATTGGGTTTCTGTAATGCGACATCAGCACAGTCATGCTTGAGGTATTCATAATTACTGTTAAAATGTCAAACTGAAAGCCATGTTGCTGTTTTTAGTTGTTCTTTTTAGTCTTACAGTTTGCTCGTTCAGTATAAACAGAGCAAATAATTTAAGCATGGCTTAAAAAAGTCTAGGTCAGTGCTTTAAGCTGTTAATTAGTGAGAATCCAAGCAAGAATACAAAATGTCATATACTCGTTCATCATGCAAAACACAGCAGAATTCCTTCATGCTAATTTTAATCATTCTCAAAAGGAGGAAAGTACTCCAGTAAGGGGCCTGCCAAGCTTGTCATTTGCGAATAAATCAAAAGGCCATCATCGCTGTAGCAGGAACTGATGAATGGAATTGCTTTGTCGTTCTTTTGATGGGTCCTGCTCTTAAGCTTGCTATTAAAAATGAATGCAAACATTCTGGCATGTTTCAAGAGCTCGCATTAGGAACATAAACAATGACGGGCACTTGAGAAGCTGGGCTAAGAGCTGCCAGACAGATACAAGAGCTTCCTCTTGTAGATGGGCCCACAATCTGCCTTGTGAGTGAAGGAGAGCGATGCAATTAGTGCTGCCAAGCCTGGCTTTACAGCTTTCAAAAGAAAGTTTATAACTAAGGGGAAAAGATAAACATTGTATTTTTAAAAATTTGCATATTTGTAAAATGTTAATCACTACAGAGTGGTTGTTTATACAGATGACAGCTACTACATTTAATGCCAAAATAGATTTTTGAAAACTTTTTATAACGTGAACAGATTTATTTTTTTAAAAAACGGAGCAATCTGAAGCTGTAGTGTTAATATCAGTATGCATTTCAGTTACCTCTACTCTCCTCAACTGTTTCTTCTGCCTCCTTTTCTCAGGTGATATTGCATCCATATTTCTTTGAGCTGTGCAGGAAGCCCTCAGCCTCTTTGGCAATGGTGCTGTTTCACATGCTGAAATATTGGCACAATTGTGGGTGTGGATTTCATTGTCTGTTAGTCTTGAGACAAGCTTCCTCTTGAGAGTTGTGAAGTGAGCATCTTTAAAGCTGTAGAAAAGCTATTTTTTTCAGAGGGGAGGTGGGTGAAGATAAAGTATTATGGCAACCCTTGGGATGTTATTTACTTGCTATGAGTGGTACGGACCCATAATTCACAAGCGAGTTATAACTCATGCCGGACATTGGTTCTAATTTGTAGTTCATGTGTCTTTGTGATGCATTCTGTTTTATACCAACTTTTAAATGTTTTAAGTTGGGTGCACATTATACGCTTTCTTTCCAGTGTTGTTGGGAGATAATCAGTCTATTGTTTCAAGTGGGTTTACAATATTTGCAAAATCCATTCAAAGAGAATGTTCAATTGGAAAATGGGTCTTGTAATCAGAATGTGAGGCCTTCTCTGGAAACATGTAATGGAAATGGCTTTGTCACAGATGGTATAAGAGGAAATTTGTATTTATACAGTTTAGGCTTTTTTTAAAAAAAAGCATTTTGCACAGTGTGATTCTCGCATCTGAATTTAACCATTACTACCACTTCTATCAAACTGTGCTCTGGTACTCATCAAATGAAAACTGGTAATTTATGATTTTGATCCGTTTGTCAAAGCAATACTTTGATGCACCACACTAGGTTGTGGTCTAGAGGTTGGTGGCAATGCACTTATTTACGCATCTTAAGTTGTATTCACCAGGCAGAGATCCTGGTACCTACTGTCTGCCGAGTGAGGACTTGTGTGCTTGTTAAATGCCTAATGACCAACATTAGGGTAGAGTGGGGGTAGAGAGAGGAAGTAAGCAGGGAATCTTTGGGGCTAATACTTTGAAGCTGATTCCTGGCAATATTATATTGAAATCAAATTGATACTCTATGGGATCTCACTTATCCAATACTTAAACTAGGCAGATCAGCATTACTCCAGGGCACTGTTAATGATATGCCAGTTTGCAGTTATGCCAGTTAACCAGTGTTGGAGAAACAGACCAATCACTGGTTACTGGGATTCTTCCTACTCGCCTCCTCTTATCTCAGCAAGCCAAAGCCCTAACAGATAGTTTAATTCTAGTCTGTTAAGCAGCAAGAAGCTTGCGAGCACGCACAATGATAGGCTGCACGGTTAGTGTGTTAAACTCTAGCAGTATCCCCAGTGCACACTGTAAGTTCACCAAACCTTTCCAACTTGCACTTAAATCTTTCGGGATTTGGTAAGCAGCATGCATATCTCAGATAAATGGAAACCATACATATTTGAAGGTCTCTGTACTTGGTTTGGATTCTCTTAAGTATATTGGTTTCCATGTGTGTCCGAGATTCAGTTGAGCCCCCCAAAAATGAAAGGATGATAAATTCCTGTTGAGGTACTCAGAAAATTCGCAGTAGCTTGGCTTGCATTCTCTCCCTTCAGCAGTATTTTCTCTTCCTTTAAAACAAAGGGCTGAGAACATTCTTGGCAGATTCATTATCTGTAACATCACTTTGATGAAAAACGTGATGTACTGATCCCTTTAACCTTGACTAACTTGTGGTAATTGTGCATTCATTTGCCTTCAGGATATTTTTGTGCTGTATTTAGATGAATAATAAATTGCTTGTTTTGTATATTGAAGTAAGAGTGAACATATTTAATGGGTTTATTTTTGGCCAAGTACTTCCAAGGTTCAATGTGTGCATTCCATAAAGCAACTTCAGTTCTTCAATTCGAGATTAAGTTTACAATGTAGAAAGTTTTTTTTTCTACCCACTAGAAATTTTCATCTGAGATTCAGAATATGCACTGTGCTGATTTGGCGCATATTATCCTTTATGATGGACTATTCTGGCCTCAATATCTGTAATATTTCCGCATCATTTTTCCTCTTCTACCTTCCCCTCCCCACCAAAAAACTAATTTGCCTTTTCATCCTTCTAATGTAAATGAAGCTCAGTGGGAAATGTTAATACGTTTAAATGAGGCTATATGGCTAATTCTGTAGGTCAAATGTGATGTTGATTTGTGACCTTTCTATGACTAGGGTGTTGAAGCTAAAGGGATAATCTTACTTGAGAAGCTATATACTTCTAAAGGTTTAGTACACAAATAGTTATTAAAACAAGCTTTTATATGTATGCATAGTATCACTCGTTCTTTTGTGATGATCCAATTGAAGTTTCAATGAGATTAATGCCTTATTTTGCAAAGGCAAGATTCTGATAATTAATGTTGTGTGATTTTGATGGAATACCTGGAGACTATTGTAACAGATTTGTGTGTGCAGGCAATCTGTTCACGTGAAGCATCTTATTATGGATTCCTTTTTAGTTTTCAAATATAAATCCATGTATTGGTCATAAATTGGTAGCTTCCTCTTAGGTGGATTTTTAAGGACAAGCCAATGTGATTGTTAAAGCAGGACATGTCCTTTAAATGAATCGTGTTAAGTTGAGCTGCCCTAAAAATGCATGAGATTAGATCTATTCTATGAGACTTTTGCACATATTTATAGCTAAGCCCCTTGGCACTCAAAGCACTCATATAGTATAAATGTCAGCCTGGCTCACTTGGTAGTGCTCTAGCCTGTGAATTAGAAGGTTGTAGATTCAAGGCCCATGTTGGGACTTTGAGCTCACCTAGTCCAATATAATGCTGGGATGTGGGGGAGGGGGCACGGGCTCTGCATTGTCGAGGGTGCCGTTTTCATATAGGACTTTAAACTGCGATCCCATCTGCTTATTCAGGTGGACTTCAATAATCCCTTAGCTTGGTTATGTTACTGTCGCAAATGGTTATGTTACTGTCGCAAATTGTTTGCCGTTTTTGGCTACAATTATGACTGACACCTGCAATACAATAAATCCAAATTACTATAATAATAATAATTCTTTCATTTAGGATCCTAGCGCATCAATTTACATTTATAAAGCGCCTTTCAAATCTGAAATACAACAGAGGTTGCTGGGAACATTCAATGGGTCAGACAGCATCTATGGAGAGAGGAAAGTGAGTTAACGTTTCAGGTCGACGGCCTTTCGTCAGACCATTATCGACCTGAAACGTTAACTTACTTTCCTCTTCATGGATGCTGCCTGACCTGCTGAGTGTTCCCGGTGACTTCTGTTATTACTTTTCTATATTTTCAAGTTGGTAATTGTCGCACACAAAAAATGTGGTTTTAAAGTACAAATGACTACTGTCTGGCATGGCCAAAAAATGACATGACTTGTGGTTTAAGTAAAAAGAACCTGCGCTGAGCCATAATCATGTGTGTGATATAATTGGGACTGTGATGTTTCTACTTGCATCTGGTGTGTTATTTAATGGTGGTGTATATTTTCCCTCTGCTTCAAGCAGGTGTTTATTAAAATGAATTACAAATGACAATTTCTCTGATCAGATTTAGGACACCATAAGATAGCAATATCGAGACCAGAAAGGATTATTCAAAACATGATAAAATTGCAGAACCGAACAATCTCAACAAGAGCTTGAATTCCATATTCTAGTAGATATCTAGTATTGACTTAAAAATAATAATCTTTGCATTTAATATAGCACTTTATTGCGTTGATTAAATATCTCAAAGCACATCATAGGATTTACTCTGAAGTGTACTGATTTGGATTTGTAGTTGAACATGGCAGTCAATTTGTATCCCGCAATTTCCCACATAGAACAATGAGATGAATGACGATTTACATTTTATACAGTGCCTTTCATTTCAGGAGAATGTCTCAAAGTGCTTCACACAACCCACTTGGGTGCTTAAGTTTCGGGAAGCGGGGAGGGAGAGAAGGTTCCTGAAAGCAGTTGAAAAGAGATGTCTGGAGGGTGGGGAGGGGAAGACAAAGGTGGAAAGATTCTGGGTTGGAGCCCAAGAGAATGGGGCAGATTCACTGGATGCTCACCCACTGATGGTAGGGCTGATTGAGTAGGGGATGTCAAACAGATTGCCAGTTGTGGGGTTGCAAAAGGTCACAAAGTTAGGATAGGGTGAGGTCATGAAGGGAGTGTAGGGTAGGTCCTGGGGGTCTGGCAAACAGGGCATTGAAATCTTGAGTCTGGTTGTGATGGAGATGAGGGTCTCAGTAGCCGGGGGGAGAGATAATGGTGGAGTCGGATGATGTTGTGGAAGGAAGAGAAAGATGAGCGATTGAGAGCAATGATGTAGGGCTTCAATTGCGGACCAATATTTATTTTGGTTGGTTAGGACACCGGGAGAAACTCCCTACACTTTGTGACGAGTGCCAAGGTGATATTTGTCCACCTGAACAGACAGACGGGACTTTGGTTTAACATCCCATTTAAAGGATGGCACTACTGAGAATCCCACACTTCTCCTCTCCCTCTCCCTCATCGCTATCCCACCCCAGCTTTAGGGGTGTCAGCCTATACTGTGAGCTCAAAGTCCTGACTCTGAGGAGAGAGTTCTACCATACACCTAATGTCCCATTTATTTGTGGTTGGTGCTGCCATACTCTTCAAGCGAACTAAGCACAGACATAGTTCATGTCGAGTTCCACTCTGGGTGTTTTTACCCAAAGAGGCTCCAGGGGGTTAGGAAATGCATGTTTCACTTGATAAGGTGACAAGGTTCTGTTTTTTTTACACAATCGTTATAATGACGTATTCACAACATGTTTGAACACCAGTGTGATGACTGGAAGTTTCTTTGCTGACTAACATTTTTTTTCTTCTTATCCAGACAGAAATAGCGAAAAGATTGAATACAATTTGTGCGCAAGTTATCCCCTTTCTGTCTCAGGAAGTAAGTAAACATATTGGAATATTTGGTGTTTAAAGTACAATTATGTGGGTCTTAATTTAGTGACAAAAGATGTTAATTTTGTCTCAAATGATGACTGTTTTATATATTGGTGTTTCGGGGGGTGGGGTGTAAACCACCTGATAACTTTAATATAACAGGCGAGGATTGTGCATATCCTATCAAACCGGTTTCTGGTTTTATATTCATTGGAATTTTCCATTAAATGGACACCAATTAGGCCAAAGTTTGCTTCAAATTTAAAATGTACGTTTATTGAATGTCAGTAAATGAACACTTTGAGGAAGAAAACTTATGATTATCCTTTCTACTTTGATACCCCCTTCAATAAAAAGCCCTCAAATACTGCCCAAAGGCAAAACCGAAAAATTGTAACTGAGTTACATCTCTAAGCAACATTGGGATGTAATTTGCTACATTCACAAGCCGGATTTGTTGCTTTCATTTTAACTTCCTGTTTGTGAGATGCACAGCCAGCAAATTGACAGTTGACTAAGTTTGAAACCATGTCAGTCAGCAAAACCAACTTTGCCAACTTGGCAATTGTGCCAGTCATGAATTTCACAAACCACAAATTATAATTGACGCAACTAATCAGGGTTTTGAACATTCCACAATAGACTCACGGCTTTTAGGGGCAGGTGAGATGAGTCAAATCTGCATCGCTGTTGTGATGTGCCTTTCTGCATTGTAACTGTAGTGGTGGTCTTGTGGACCTCCAGTTAGCATTCGGAGTCCTGTAGCTCAGTGGTTAGAGCACTCGCTTTGCAAGTGAGAGACCTGAGTTCAATTCCAGGCAGAGGGCGGAAAGCCTAATAATAATCCCTCCAAAAAACCAAAAACAATAATTAATTGGTCATTTTCAATCTACGACTGTTTGTGGGACATTGCTGTGCGCAATTGGCTGCCGCGTTCGCCCACAAATATACAGTCAATTCACTTTACAGTGTGTTCTGTGAAGCGCTTTGGGACGTCCTCCCGACGTGAAAAGCGCTATATCAAATGCAAGGATTATTATTATTATTGGTGAGCAGACTAGGCCCGGCCTCTCACAGACTTAAAAAAAATGGATTGTTTGAGACGCTGCTAACGTAGCTTCTTGCACGCTGATTTCACTTTGCAAAGAAAGTGATGCTGGTGGTGCTTTGATTTATAGGACAAATATGCAGTGCACAGAACGTTACCTGGAAGTTGGGCAATTATGCGGGAAACCGGTATCCATGAAGCAACTCACAAGAACTGTGGAGAACCGGAAGTGGGGTGTTTTTTCTATTTTGTTATGAGTCATCCAGACAACCATGTTACAACTGGCTAAAATAGTGCTTATGGTGCATGAACGTATGCACTTTAGCTTACCTGTAAACTTCAACAATAAGTTTTGGAAATTCAGCACAGTAAATGATTTAACATCATGAATCTTTCTCTAAACTAGCATCAGCAGCAGGTGGCACAAGCAGTGGAGCGTGCAAAGCAAGTGACCATGGCAGAGCTGAATGCAATCATCGGGGTACGTGGGCTTCCCAGTCTGCCTCTTACAGTGTGTATACCCATCTTATTAACTTATTTTTGTGTGTTCTATTTTGTGTTTGTGTGTGCAAAAAATACATTTTTGATGCTTAAATTTGCAAATCCTGTAAAATGTTAAGATTTTACACCTAGTCCAGACAATAGCTTTAGGAATAACTTAAATTTATTTTGGGTGTAGAACATGTGTAAACAATGCACGGAAAATGCCCTACTTCCCAGTAACTTCAGATTTACCCACAAATGGTTGGTGCCTTGTCAAAAGCCTTCTTTTCAATTCCACTGTAACTGCAGCGTTATTTATTTCTACTTGCCAGCAGCAGATAGTCAATCACACATGATGTATTAAAGTAATGAGCTATGTATACTATTAGCTGCCAAATGGGTACTGTTGCTTCTCTTTCTTCTCCCTCCCCCTTCCCCGCCATTAACATCAGCATTTGAAAATAATTATTCAGTCTCGATATTTTCCCTCTTGCTTTAAACAGAGTCTGCTGTCATAAGGGCTCTCCTTTTTTAAATTTTATTCATGCATGAGAGGATTTGGCAAATTCAAATTACTCATTTATCAATTTATGTTAATTGCTCGTGTGAAGATGCCCTGCTGATTTTTATCGTTCTCGGAGACACTTTGTAATGATAATTAGACATGCCGCTGTAAGGATTAACACTGGCAAAGACCAATGACGTCTATAGACAAAGAGACCAGTTAATCCATCTGTGCTCAAAATTACATTCCAACTGGAGATTGAAAAATAAGAGCTGTGGATTAGTGCTGATAAAAGAATTGGACACAGCTTGAAAACTTTTCTTTCATCAGTTTCTCAATTGCAGATCTGCAGTCAATTTGCTATTGGCAGTCAATTAGGTGAAATAAACTGGGAGGGTGACCTTCATTTCCTTCTAATGGCTTTGTCCTGAAAACAGTGAGCATCGATGAATTTTAAGAGCACATTTTTCATGCTGTTGTTTTGCATGCATGTGATTAACTTAGCCTTGCATAAAAATCCATCCTCTTTCTTTGTACTTTTTTCTCTTTTGATTTTTGCAAAAACAATTAAATCCATATTGTAATTGAGAAATCCCTCATCCTGTAGTTCTCCCTCAAATAGGATATATTTTTAAATGGGGTGATGGGAGAAAAAATGACCACCACTTAATGTTTAGGGACATCCTCCTCAAGTGCAAGACACTATACAAATGTAAATTGTTGTTATTGTTAATGTCGGTCCATAGATGAATGAAAAGGCTAGTTCCCTCCTTTTGTTAATTTGTGATGCAACTAATAATATTTGTTGGGTATTATGGCATTAAATGGCCAACTTATACCGCTTTTACATTATGGATTTACTAGCAATGATGACAGATCTGCCAGTGAGATTGTAAAATGTTTTGAAGGATTACGTGTGCTTCAAATGCTGCCAAGACAAATGGGTTTATTTGATTGAACCAAATAAGAAATAAAGCTTTAGGTTTAGAAAGGCCATAACCATAAAACTGTTTTTTAATCCCTTTTTGTCTGCCCATAACTCCAACGTATTCTAAAACTAAGGCTAGCTAACTAAACCTATTTATTCTAGTCTTCTGTCTATTCCACCCAAACAGTAACTGGCACTTAACTTGCTAGCGTTTTTTAAAAAAAACCTTGCTCTGTTAAAAGTGGTAGGTTAAGTTTGAGAATGTGATAGATGGAGAACTAGGGTGAACTTGCCTTCTCTTCTACAACTTTTAAGGGAGGAAGGAAGGCTGCTGCTGTTACCCAAGCTGCTGTTACGTGCAGTGCTCTATAAAATCCATCATAATGGCAATGCTCTTTACCACAATATAACTCTATTCTAACATGCTTTGTTATAATGCGGGTTTGCTTATTGAGTTGTGGACCCTAACATTTTTACTCCCAAAATTCACCACTAATTCTATTGACACTTCAAAACATTGGCCAGCATATGAGAAGCCAAAATGGCCAACCTCCGAGTCGTCAGGATGTTGCTGACTGCATGCTGAGTGAGTGCGGTAACGCTGACTGACAGTCACTCCCTGTTTATGGCTTTGATCAGGATTTTATCGATCCTAACAACTGTTATTACCAGTCTCTTCTGTATCTGGCCCTGTTGTTCATTTTAACATATTGCAAGATATGTTTGAAGAACTCACAACCAATAGAAATGATTACTGCATTTTACAAATGGCGTGTCCTTACAAGGCCTGTTAGAGGCATTCAGTAGAAAGGTTACCACATATATTATATAGGGCAGGGCAAATGAAATGCTCTGAATTTAACATCAATGACTTTCCCTCAGCTAATTGAACTATTTTTTTTTTTTTTAAAAAAAAACTACTTTGAAGTAATGCAATCCTTGCACTTATTATTATAATATTCATTATTATCATTAATTCTGTTACCTGAGGTTAGAGAAGATATACTTCTCAGGTCAGTTTGTGCATCAAGTGCCAGTAGCATCCAAAGGAGATTTGAGTTGTGGTCATGACCAAGATCATTTTAGTTTAAACCACAAGTGTTTTTGACATTGGATGGAATACCTTGCTTAATGAAGCTTTAGAATGTGATCTCGTATGAAGTCATGAAATTCTTGGTTTGAAGTGGACATAATGAACCGTTCCCATTGAAGGGTGAAAAAAATCCAGTACTGGTAGTTTGAAAGTTCTAAGGATTGTGTCGTTAGATATTGACTGAATGAGTCTTGTTTAAATCTATATGGTTTTGGAGTCTTTTATATTTGAGAAACTTGGGTGAATGGTTAAGGTGCCCTGGTATATTAAAATATACCACCAAAGTAAAGGTTGGGGTGGGGGGAACATTACATTAGTCAAGAACAGCAGTTTGTATTAGACTTTTGTGATAGCTATTAGACTTACAAGAGATATGAAGAAGTGAGGAAAAACAAAATTATCATTGCCTTGTTGAAGGGCATGGGAGAGATTGAGTAATTCAGCCATTGCACAATGAGAGTAGTGAAGATTGTGTGTATTGAGAATGATCCTAAAAATGTAGTATATTTAGAGTGGAATCCTCAGCAAGAGTCGATATGCCTGTTTGATAAGGGGAAGAGGCCATTCGTAAGGGAAAGAATGCTCTTGACCTAATTAGGAAAAAGGTCAAATAAATAATGAACTACACCTACCTAATGCAATTTGAGGTCAGAGTTACATCCCATGGGATGAAGATCGATAGAGAAAATAGTAAACTTTCTCAAAAAGAGCTAGCGATTGATGGGAAGAATGACAGAAAGATGGTATTGACGCAAGTTTTGAGATAACTTTGGCAAATGCCCAGAAGGAACTATCGCTGAAATAGTAGGAAGACAACAGTTAATGCTGCTTTCAATCTAGTTGCATTTAGCAACTTTTTAATAGACGATTTATATAAATTGCAAGGAGAGAGTGTAGGGTGAACTTGCCTTCTCTTTTAAGAAATCCATTTCCTGCAATTCCGGTGCTTGCTGGTAAATTTGCATATGGTGCCCGGTCAAAACAGGAGTGGAGTCCTGTAACAGCTCAGTGGTTAGAGCACTCGCCTTGCAAGCGAGACACCTGGGTTCAATTCCAGGCAGGGCAAAACCTTAGGCAAGTTTCCTTACTCCACACACCTAATAATAATCCCTCCAAAACAAAACAATAATAAATTGGTCATTTTCAATCCACGACTGTTTGTGGGACATTGCTGTGCGCAATTGGCTGCCGCGTTCGCCCACAAATATGTGGTCAATTCACTTTACAGTCTATTCTGTGAAGCTCTTTGAAGACGTAAAAAGCGCTATATCAAATGCAAGGATTATTATTATAAAACTCATTGAATCGTGGGAAACGTATTTTAACCCATCCGCATGCACACTTACCATCCGCAGTGCCGAACTATCGCATTCGCACTTACCGGCTCATTGAATTACTCATGCTCAGTGTAGATTATTGATTAAATCTGATTTTATTCGATTTATACAGTTAGCCTGCAAGTTGGACTTCGCCTAAGTCATTAAATCTTATGCGCCCGACTGATATGACTTATGTGCATTTTACCGTATTAACATGATGACAACTTTCAAAGGGTAGTGGAAATCTGGAACTCTCTCCCTCAAAAGACTGTGGATGCTGGATCTATTCAAATTTTTCAAGACTGAGGTGGATAGTTTTTTTAGGTAAGGGATATGGGGCTAAGGCGGTTATTTGGAGTTGAGGTACAAATTAGTCATGATCTAATAGTGGAACGGCAGAACAGGCTCGAGGGGCTGATTGGCCTACTCCTGTTCCAATGTTCAAAAAAAAAGCTCAGCTTTAAGATTGGTCATGTACCCTTTATTGCTCTTCTGCAGTACCCTAAACCATTTATAAAATGAGTCTTGTTCGACTTGTTCCACATCCTTTTGCCAATCTATTTAGGGACTTGCTTTCTAGATGAGTCCAAATCATTTTGTGATCCTCTCTGAATTTCTGTGAGCCTATTAAGTCTCAAAGCAACCTTATCAAAGTGTCTGTTTCAATGGACCCACGCTAATTTTGAAAGGTTTCAAAATATCTTTGTAAACTGAATTAGTAATTATATCTTTCCTTCCTTACTTCCCCAAAATTGTTTGTCTCGTTTGAGGAGTACTTCAGCTCTGGAAATTTTGCTGCGTGTTTTTTTATATAAATTTTAAAATGTTTAGTTTTCATAGTAATCCTGCTGAGTTTCTCCAGTCAAGTGGCCATTTTCAGCATAAGAGTTTAAATAATTATCCTATGCTCTACAATTGGTTTCATGCTCTTGACACATGCTTGATTTTGGCCTGAAAGAGATTGTGCGCATCCTGACAAACCAGAGCAGCGTAAAATTGGGTTGACAATTTTTAGGGGACCTTTGCTCCCCATCATTGAACATGCAATGTGTGTCAACCTGTCTCCCCGGGGCAAACGGACAACAGAAGTCTATCTATTCAAACTCGCAGCAGCTGCAATGCGAATAAATGCTGACCCATTTTATCGCAGCTGCCTGCGTGGTGAAGGGACATGACCTCGTGTTAAGGACAATGGGGGTCATGCACTAAAAATGCTGCCAGTTAGACTAAAAGGATAAAATGTTTCTCCTTAAAGTCCACTTTTCGTTTTTTTTAAAAAAAATTGAATGCTATCTGGCTTCCAAGTTCTCTTTTCAGTTTCTTTCTGACAGCCTGTGTTTGTCTCTCCTGTCAGATTAAATGCTCATTTGTCAACCACTGCTAATATAGGTTTAATTAGCAATCCTTCCGATAAGTGTTATTTTTTCCCCAATGGGCAGGAGAAACTCATAAATATCACTTATTTAACAGAGTTTAATTAGCAACAAGCAGTGACAATTCAGGTGTCTTGTTCTTTTTGGAAAGCAAGCTGAGAACTTTAGGGGTATTTCAATAGCAATGGGTGGTGCAGATTAAAGCAATGCAGAGTTAACCCTTTCAAAACTGCTCTCTAGTGTAAAGGCATTATGTGAAGGTGTCATAGTTCTGTGTGTCTGGAAGGCCAGACAGATGGCATTTCACAACGTTGAAACTTTTTTCTCGGTCATCACATGATGAGATTTGCCACAGGGTTAACAGATGTTGGTTTATTTTTCATCCCTCAGTAGTAACACCCAGCTATCTCGGGTGTTATACCGTGAGAGGCTTAAGAGGATGGGGTTAACCTTTTGAGGTTTTATTCTTGTGATTAATTGGTTAATCTTTCACTGCCCTATAAATAACTTGACTGAGGACATGTGATAAGACAGACAAAACCAAATGCTGTATGAACTGCAGTACTTGATTTTTAAAAACAAAGTGTTTGGTATTGAGCAATGGATATTACTGATTCAAGCTGGAAAGGAAGGGAGTAGATGAACTGTAGTTTTTTTGGTAGGGGGATGGGAGGAGCTGAAGAACATCTGGGTTGTTTGATGCATGGTGAATAGCAGGAGAGCTAAATTGTGAGTGTCTGCCTAATTGGGTGTTAGCAAGATTATTTGCCGTATGTTTTGATAACGGGTGATATCCAGCGGTGAGATCTCGTAAGCAGTCTTAAGCAAAAACCTCTGAGCATTGAAGTCCTGAGTGATGACCATCCATTTCCACTGCAGACTATGACCTGTTCTGTACATTGTGTGAATTTAAAGTTTTTCCATGGTGGGGGCAGTGGGTGCATAAAAGCCCAAGTGGAACCTATCGTTGCCGCTTTATCATTGGTTTAATTTTTGAGTGACCTCAAATCTAACCTTGCACTTTTTTCTAAAAGTCTAATTTCACTTCCTGCCCCCCCCACCCCCCACCATTATAACATACTAACCCCTACTTCTGATGTGGAAGCATTAATTAAATTAGGTTATTTAATCAAGTAAACACATTGGTACTCCAAATTGTCTATTTGTCCAGTTTTGTATTTGGCCCAAACACTGATCAGTAAGCTAGCCCTCCACACTTTGCAGTTCAGATTCAGAGACTGGCTTTCTTGAATGTTTAAAACCTAAGTAGTGTCTGTTATTTCATTTCAACCCTCCCTCAACCTGGTCTCACAAAAATAATCCTATTATAATCTACATTTCAATGGAGAGGGGTGGACAAATTAGCTTAATGCTCTTGCTTGTCGGAGATGAAACATTTCTGTTCTTGTAAGCTTCTTTGAGTTGGTGCTGTCACATAATCTGTCTGCATTCTAGTTATTTTCATAAGGTCTGTGGTTAATTGCTGTCAGTTCAGTTGTCTGTACATGCTTCATTGCTCCTTTCAAAAAAAATCGGACACAACACTTATAGAGAGAATTGGTGGTGGTAATTAGTAATGGTACTGACCTGTTACTTCAGTTTCAGTGAACATAGTTCCAATGGCAGGTGTCAAGTTTTTAATTGGGTACTAATGGGCATGGCTGGTAGACCATAGTGGCGTTATCAAAACCAGTTTCGTATTTTCCTTCCCTCTTCTTCCTCCCAACAATAATCGAGTACCACAGGGTTCTAATGCAGTTTTATACTGCAAAACTGAAAGAGGAGATGCAGACAGCTTGACTGTTTTCCTACGCCTGCTCAACTTACAGTTGTGAACTTCTAAAGAATTTGTACATGTACCATATTTCTGACACTATGGCACTACTTGGCAATTCTGTCATATTCAGTGTGTATGCAAGAAGGCCTCTAGTCCACAGTCTCCTACCCCCTAGCCACTGCCTTTCACTCCGACTCAACAACTTATCATTGTTTTAGATGGAATCATCTTACTGTGGGATAATGGCTGATCAGACTTTAAAATGGTCTGATAGAATATAGCGCTAAACATTTATTCACTTTTGCATTCTGGGTTACAGAAGTAGGCTTCAATCCACAGGCAAACTCAGAATCTAAAAGTGATACAGAATCAAATGGGCACTAATAATAATAATCCTTGCATTGATATAGTGCCTTATGTCTTCAAGATGCTCAAAATGCTTCAACGAATTTACTGTAAAGCGGTCCAAATGATATATTTTGTTTTGCAGACCTCTCAAGAGCTGCACTTGCTGTATCTACTTGTTAGATGTGTGTTGTACTTAATCCAATTTCAAAGTCTTTCCTACAATGCTGACTTCTTGTGTGCTAGATATCATTGATCTGTAGCTCCTTGCCATCTAGTACTTTCCCAACTGGCTATTATTAATTATAATCTTTGCATTTGATATCATGTTTCATCACGTCTTCGAGACGTCTCAAAGCGCTTCACAGAATATACTGTAAAGTGGATTGATTGTATATTTTGTGGTCGAAATGTGGCAACCAATTGCACACAGCAGTGTTCCACAAACAGTTGTAGATTGAATTTTTTTAAGGAATTATTCATATCAACATACTATTTGACCACGGATTGTCATGACTGAGTCCAGTCTTGTCCTTGTCTGACATCAAAAGCCTCTGAATCATCAGGAATGGGAACCTTGGCTAAGTTCTAAACTAGAGCTTGCTGAGGCCAATTAAGTACAATCTGGGGAAGACCACATAGGCCAGAAATGCACAGCGTAGGACTCTCTGACAAATGCCTCTTGGAAGTACTGAGAGAATGGCTTGTTCTTTCTATTTGCGTCCAGTTGCCTACAGAGTTGGGAATGAAAACTTGGCTCGGGATGCGGCAACCTCCTCCGCAAATAGCGATAGTTGTTCATTCATTTTGCAACTCTAAATGGGATTTCCGGTGTCATTTGTGGCGGGTTGCACCCTACCCTACTTACTGTGTGCTGTACATTATCCATACGTTAATTCCAATTATGATGACATGAACTGAATGCCATGTTGCTATTAGTTGCTATTTTTCTCCTTTTCTCTCATTGACTTTTCTTCTTCCCTCCCCCCAACCCCCATCTGAATGGGTTTTTATGGAACCGTTGGGTTTTATGGAACTATCTTGTTTCATGCAGCTGGAGATGCTGAAGGTAGTACTGGTTTTAAATTGTAATCTGCCTCTACCAGTAATGCAAGCAATGTAATCTATTAAATTGATCTCCGTTGCTGAAAGATCAGTTTTTGAACTTTGCAAACCAAACACTTAGGTATTATTCTGTGTATTTTTCACTAGCCTAAAGCCAACATTTATGTTGCAGACCTGCTGCTTGCAGCAATGTGAATAATGTATTATTGTTGCCTCTAGAGGTGTTTGTAGACCCACCCATGCAAGGCAGTAATACTGTTTTAGCATTGCTGAGCAGTATATAGTCTCTTCATTACAGATATTCCCAATCACAACTTCACAATCACTGTTCATGTGTAAAGTTTGTGTATGCAAATTTTTTGTGATGTTGTGGGTTCTGTCCCGTTGAGTAAATAAGGCAATGCCAGCACCAGCGACCTTAGTGTTTCAGAGCCAATTATGTTTAAGATGAAATACTCTGCAATCTAACCATGCTAGTCAGTACTTTTTAAATAACCATTCTTGAATGTTAGCAGCATTGCTTGTTTTCTGCCAAAATGATAGGCATTTCCATTACACCTATCGTGATTTCCTTTTCCATGGAAATGTCCATTGCTGCTGTTGAAATCAAATATCTATCATTATAATCAAGTTTCAGATGATTGGAAAGTGATATTTTAAGCGGGAAAGCTGTGCCATAGATTAGAAATTTACTGGAATAATTCTAGAATTATTTTGTACTGATATTTCTAAACTTTGTTTAGGAAGACATTGGAAGAGCTCCCTTGATGGTTGAGTGGGTTGTGGTGTACTGCTCTTTTATGGTCCAACTTCTGTAGTCTTTGACTGAGTTAATCTCAGCTGGGACAGTGGCAGTGTTTGCATTCCTACATGCTGTGCAGTACTTGAGCTAGATTTTGAGCGCAGTAGCGAGCTTAGTTTCAGTGACCCCCCCAAGATTGAATTATTCACTGTCCATACTTACTAATCAAGAAAATTCATTCACCTGATCATGTCTTTAGAGAGTCATTGTCTGAACTGTCTCTTGCATGAATTAAAGGGGTTGGGGCGAGGAGAGAATAAGAGAAGAAAGTGAGCTTGAAACCCATTTGAAATGAGTTTAGTGGTCTGATAACTTATCTGTACCTCAATACCCATACTACATTTTTTTGTAAAAGAACATTTTAAATCTTGAAGGGTATTATCTATTCACCATGTAAAACTAACATGATGTACTTACATCTACAACATAAGTGCTCTAAAATGGTGCAATCCTTTAGACTTAAGTAATATTCAATTCCATTATTTGGGTTTGCAAAGTGCAAATGTAAGGATTATTGCAATGTGTGTGTGTGTATATATATATATGTGTGTGTGTGTGTCTCTCTCTCTCTCTATGTATGTATATATAATATATGCATATGTATGTATATATATATTATACACACATATATATTGCATCGTACTGCTATGCAGGCAGATTATTTTTTATAGTTTTTTTATATATATATACAGATCAATGTATGTATTCACACATTCCCATAGTTAACTCTGGCTCAGGATTCTCATTATGTTTTATATGAATCTGTCAGAGCATATAAATCAACCTTGTATCTATTTTATGATCTAGAGTTGAGTTTTTAACTTCAAAATGTAATTGTGGTAAAATAGCTGGCTTTATATATTTAAAAATAGCAACAGAAATATACGTGTGCTTGGGGGTGGGTGGGGGGAAGAGAAAGTTAAAACTGAACAGGTTTTTATTTCAAAATTGGCAACCAATTTAAAGATGCTGCATGTCAAAATGGACTTGAGAAACCAAATAAAGCATGTTTTGTGTGGAGACTAGACATGCATGCAGTGCACTTAATCTGTATGGGCTGTGTTCCACTTGTAGAACCTGACTTATTTATATTCCATTTATGTGCTTGTGGTTTCTGTTTATAGACACAAGTCTGCCAGTATCCCCACTAAGCAAAAGTGCCATTCCACTAATGCTCATTGCAGTTGAGGAGATAAGGGAGCAAGATTTTCTTTTGAGTAAATACTACATATTAAACTATTTTTAATATTTTTAACGGCTAGAATTGCATTGCATTTGTTGCTGAAATTTGCCTGGGAAAACCAGCTGTCCAGAATAAAAGTAACAATCTCATTTTCTTCTCTTGTTTTTGTTTCACTGGCAACCAATGGTGATCTCGATATCAACAGCAACAGCAGCTTCAGGCTCAACATCTGTCCCATGGCCATGGACCTCCAGTGCCTCTCACCCCTCACCCATCAGGACTCCAGCCTCCATCAATCCCCACACTTGGCGGTAGCGCAGGCCTATTGGCCCTATCAAGTGCTTTGGGTGGACAGTCCCACCTTTCCATGAAAGATGATAAGAAACACCATGATGCGGATCACCACAGAGGTGAGAGGCAAGGCAGACCTGACTAGAACTGTTTTGAGAATTTAGATCCTTTTGCAGCTAGTTTTCTTTTGTACAGCTTTCAAAACAATATCAGATGCAAAAAAAAATTCATACCTGTTGCCTGAACATTTTGTCCTTTTAACCCAGAATTTGGAACTGTGAGCCCATTGCATTATGAAAAAATTGTATATAGTTTTCTGTGATGTAATATGACCCAGGTTACAAGTGCTATGCCACGTTGAACTGCCAATATAGTACCATATGTCCCCAGTATAATGGGATGTACTACAGCAGTTCCCACCTGCTATCAGTACCAAATTCTTTTTGAAAAGGAAAACAACACAAAAATGCAATGCCTTCTTTGGAACAGAAATTGAAGGGCAAGATTAATGTATGCTCATGCCATTGTGTGCAGTTAGTTTAACTTGGCAAGATCACTTTTGGTTCTTAATGTAATTGTATTTTCAGGACCCCATGGTGAGTCTGGAGGGCATCCCGTTGTAATGAAGCAGACGTTTTATGATGGGCAAGGGGATTCCACTCCACAGCATTGGCGCCAATACTTTTTGTAATGTGTGCTGTCTTATAGACTGATCTCAACTGTCTACTTTTTGTTCCAATCCCTTCTGAATACCTATTAAAACTTGGCCGTTTCTCAAAAGGACCAGACAAATGGTCCAAAATCTATGCGTACACCAGATAAGCCAGTAAACGAATGCATCCTAATGTACCTTAATGCTGTGAAGTGGAAGTGGCAATCAAACCCTCTGTTTCCTATGGTTATTGCAGCATATTTGCTTCATTGATGCTGTGTTGAACTCACAGCTCTGTTGCCTCTTGAGGTGTGGACCTGAGGCATCCAGAAGCAGCATTACCAATGGATACAATGAAACTCATCTCTAATGGTTCCTGGTTGCCAGTTTTTGAGTATTTTTGCACTTTTCAGCATTAGTAAATTTTCCCCAATGCACAAACTGCACTGAACCATAAAGTGAACTCACAACCATTCAGTGCAGGTGAGACCAGACTAGATTGCGCTATTTGACCTAAAAAGGCCCTTACAAATTGTGAAGTAATAATATGGTTCTTAATCCAAATATTGGTAATTGGAATGGATTTGCCTTAAGCATTCCATAAGATTTTTGAGTGAAGTTGAAGAAATAGTAAGCAATCTAGGTTCTCTTTCATGATTTTCTTTTCTAACCTGCCGACTAATTCAGAGGAGGGAGGAAAATGTGGCAGGTGAAGCCGAGTGGCAGGATGGCAACCATATTCTAAACTTTACCATGAAAAGTGTATTCTGCAGCATCAGCCAAAATGATATAATCCTCCTTGCCCACTCCTCTTTCACGCCCCCGCTCCCCCCATATAGCCAATTGCCACCAGGCTGCCTTGCTGGTCTTGGAGTATAATTTGTAAATTGATGAATTCCTCAAAATAAATATATGATCCTGTAAGTCATGGTCCATATTCCTCGCCACATCTGTAAATCTATGCAAATTTTCCAGAACTAATAAATTCTATTAAAAATGAATTTTGCAATTAAAAGTGCAATAAGATTGTCTTTATATTTAAAGAAAAGCTTTATGAAACGGTAACTTTAGTTATCCAGCCAGCAATTTTTCTAGATACTCTGAAGTAGGGAAGTAACCATCTTAGCGATGCTGTGACATACGGTCATTATGCATAAACAAAATTTGTATTTGCTGCTGACTGGATGGCAGCATTGATTTGATTCGCAGATCCTTAGTTTGCGAGATGAGGAACCAGGTTTGAACAACTTGATTTCTGACTTGATAGCAAATTGTTGCTTGTGACTATGAAGTATTGGACAAATTGTGGAATCTAGTTCGTAAAATTTGACTATTTTTATGTCCATGGTGGACTTGAATCATACTGTTTTCTGGTGTCTGAAGCCAGCTTTCTTTTTTTAGAAAAAAGTAAACCTCTGGATTTGCTGAAATATCAAGCCATGTGCAAACCAAATAAAGCAACCAGATTCGGTCTAGTCAACAGGGGGAAAAAAGGAAGTAAAGTTGAGGTGGTTGTTAGAGGAGACAACAATTATTTTGTCTTCCAACAATTATTTTAATGGTTATGACACCACTATATTCCTCGTTGTAGCACATTTGGGACTTCAGGTTGCAAATGGGTATAGTGAGGAGGAAGAAACGGTCAATTATCTTTAAACTATTCTCTTTCCTTTAAACCTACTCCCAGAAGATTTGTCTGCCTGCAAAAAAAAAAAAAATTTTTTCTCAGTCAAACACTTGCCAGCCTTGGAGATTGTTGAATTTCAGTTTATATTTTTTTTCTTTAAAACATCTTGCTTGTGAAATCTGTTGTCAGATAGAATGATTTAAATGGGGGCTCATCTCTATCATAAAAAGGCTATCATTTCTATATCATTGAATAGATATTGGGAAAGTGTAAATTGGGCTGTTGCCAGTGAATGTCACCTCCTTTAACCTGATCTAAACTTAAAAGTATAAGTTTTATCATTTCTTCCTCCAACTCTCAACTCCCACTAAAGTTCGACAGCTGTAGGATACCATTCTTTCCACAGTGGCTTAGCATTCTACTTCAGTTATGGGAAAGTAACAGGGAATGGTGATGTGGCAAACTTGCACCCCCAGATTTGTGCAAAGCAACAATCTGAGGCGAGTGACAATCTGATGTCACTGCCTCCACAACGGCACATGATTGCATATGCATACATTATTGTATATATTATATATTAATATATAATATATGCAGTAGGCAATAGGCTTTGCCCTGTTCAGGTTCTTGTTTTGCTACCAGTAGCACCTTTTTTTATGCTGAAGAGCAACTGTAGCGTTGCGTGCCAACTGCTAAACCTATCCTGGGACGTGGTGGTAAAGTGTCACTTATACAGCTTTATTTATTTTGGCAGATTCAAGCTAAATGCAGCATGAGTAGTTAAACGACCATAGTGTTATGAAAAGGACTTTTTTTATTAGCATTGTTCTTCTAGAGTGTGTTTGGCACAAAAAATGATCTCAAGTTATATTATCCTGATACTAGTTAATCTTAAATCTTACTACCATTTTCGTAATACTTTTCCTCCCTCACTTCACAACCTTACAATTTATAGTGGCTGGTTGCACTAAGCAAAAAGGCAGATTGAAGTTGCTTGTGTTTTTACTGCAGTTTTATTCACATTTTTATGGCTTGCAGCATTTTTACTACTACTGATAAAGCAAACTGTTTTGATGGACAATGACATCACCAAAAAAACATCCATACTGTTTGTCTTTGAAATTTGTACAGAGGTTTCTGCAAATACAAGAAAAAATGGATGTTGCTAGGTCTCCAGTTAAAATTATGTCAAATCATTTTGCTCCTGTTAAATTGGACATTTTTCTTTTTTGGGGGGATCAAAATCCTGTATTGAGGACAATTGATGTGCTGTGAATCCGTTTTATTTAATGAATAAGAATTGCACTTGCCGAAATAACTCTTGTTGCCATTTAATTTAATAACAATCCAGTAATTTATTCTGTTTTGGTTCCAAGATCAAGAGTTGTTATGCAAAGAACTGTTGTACCTATAATGTTAAAAGTACAAGTGGAACTTTAAAAGATGTATTAGGAATGTGCAATGAATTGTATGAATAAAAGCTGTTATGAAAGCATCTGTTGGCTTGCGTTCTAATTTCTTTTTTCTTTGTTCTTTTTTTGCCCTTGTGTCTGAACCATCATGTCTATGCATTTTGTGGTTACTGTGGAAACAGAGCGAGACCCGGGCACAGTAAGTACATCTAATATCCCACTTCCACTATGTATTCAGTACCTTTTCTGTTTATAAAAGAGCAGGTAGTAAGGCACAATTCTGCCAAATGGAAGCAGATAAAAGCTTGTAAATAAGTTTCACTGAAACATCTTCCATCTAAATAAAATAACTTAATCCCCTCTTTATAATGTGGACCTACTGAGTCCAGTTTATTCTGGTTCAAAATAGCTTATTAGTCATTTTCTATCTTCCTTCCCATACCTCCAAATCTTTATGCTGAAGTTCCATCAAAGATAAGTGACAGATGCACACTGATAACGTCAGATAATTTGGCATTCTATTGGCTATATCTTGTGCATATCTCTTACTATGATGTACTAATCTTTAATCTACAAGTTTGTACTCTATTGTAGGTAAATTCTGAACCGTTCATACCAAACTTTGAGCTACATTCAAGCTAGATTATCAAAAAAGGTTAAAAGTGCATTTGGCCTTTTTGTAGTTAAATAGGAGCTACATCTGTGATTTGACTCTTGATAACCATAGCTTCTCTTCTCTCCCCACCCCACTTCCCTGTCCACAACAATATAAAATTCCCACAATATTTACTAAGAGTTGTGCTAAAGCATCTTGGTTATGCTGTGCCATCAATGTTGCATTATGTCCATGTACCTACTCTTCGAGTGTTAATCAGCCAGGCAATGCAGTTTTGTTTACCTATTGAGGAAAAACAAATTGTATTTTTCTGTGTGTGTGTTCAATTGCACTTTAGTTTCATAGTCTTGGTGTGTTGGCAGTTAACATTTTTTTTCACAAGGGTTTGCACCACAGGAACACGATTTGGAACCTATCACAAATTTACTGTGTAAAGTGATGCAACAACATTAGTTAGCATGAGCGTGCTGGTAGCATTTATGATGGCAGACATTTTTTTTCAAAAATCAAGGAAGTATTCCTGCACTAATTTTCCAGCGATGATTATTCAAAGCTGCGTTTAAAAAAAATCTGCCCAAATGTTGTTACAGTTGAGTGATTTATGGTGTATTTGCAGCACAATGGTGGCAAACAATCCAAGCGCTGACCCAATATTGTGATTCCCATTTGTTTCCTAACATGGGAAAACAGTGGCCACTTAGTATAGTGCAAGGATTGTAATGATTCTATTGTTGAGTTTCCACACACAAGAAAATAATCTTGACCAGTTAATTTCCTCTTGTGGCCAAATTTCCCTTGAGCTTAAAATTTCATTTGCCATCTCTCCTTATGGGCAAAACTTCCCAGTGAATTTAATTACTGTAAATTTAAAATGATCCATCAAGCTCAAGCTGTTTTGGACCTGACAAGAGGTTTAGGTGGCTGCACTTACCAAAGCACTTGACGTCTATGTTTACCTCCAGAGAGCTTAATGAATGTAACCATACATCTGTCAGACTTACCTCAGATGTTCATTTATCACTTGCTCTCCCACTGCTGAGAGATTATACTGTGAATGCATAGAAATGCAAATATCTCAGCAGTAGCTGAAACATTATGAGCAAGTTGTGGTCAGTAGAACACTATTGTGCACAGTACTTAGCAAAACTTGTGGGAGCATTAGCTCATCAAAGATTGAGACACTGTATGCTTGGTTGATGTAGTATTTAGTTAACCAGCTACTGGTTTTCATATAGCCTGTGGCTGCTGATGCCTGGAAGCCACCTTGTTTACCTTGTTGGGTGGAATACTGAGCACTGACATCACTGGAATTTGTAAGGCTTGACTTGCAACTATTTTATTCCAATCTTTGGGAATTTCTAGATAGTTCATTGATGCTGAGTAGTGCTGGGTGGCCTGATAGGTCAGATCCTGACTGATAGTGGACTTTATGAAGGCCGCCTTCATTGCTGTGTCAGGATGATGACGCTTCAGAGTTTGCACGAAGACAGCAACCATTGGCTAGAATTGTTTTGGGCGAGGGAATGGACATCAAATGTGGGCAGTATCTGGCTTGGCTCTGATGTTTTTAGGTGAAATAACATGTTGGTATTTTGTTTCACTGCTCACGTGAACAATGGCCCATGGTTGAGGTACTAGAGAAGGGGGAATGTCTGGCACCCAAATTGCGCACATTCAGAAGAAGGTGGGGAAACAAAGACACAAAAGAAAATAATGGCTTGCATTGCAAATAAAAGAAAAACATAAGAACCACACCACCAACTGAACCACTTCTTTTTTGAGAAGTGGACCCAGGGTCCCTACCCAGCTGTATGTCACTCTTAGGTTTCTACTAATCATGATGCGACCAATGGAATTTGTTGTCTGCTCGACTTCAAAATTGTTTTGATCCAAGTGAGTGACATATACTGCACTGATTTTGATTAGCTTAATTTACAGTCTGATGTCTGGAGTTAACCTTTGGGGTGCTAGCAGATCCATGAATCTGATCTACATTACGACTCATAAAGCACCTTTCTCGTCACGAGGACGCCTCAAAGCACTTCACAATGCTGGATGGATACTCAAGCTGAGGGGAGGGCGGGCGGGATCTGCTTCTGTCCCCATGAGTTGACTATTTCTGAAGATGTTTAGCTCACACACTGGAATTGAAAAAATAGCAAAAACTACTACTCTGACATCAGGACAGCTTTATTATCGTAATTTTACTTTCAACCCACTAAAATTACATTTTTAAATAACTTTTTAAAACTTTACCTTACACATGTCCTGTTTTTCATATTTTCCCCTTTCCTGTTCCCTGCAATTTTATCCCAAAACATTTTTTTAAATTGTAACTAAATTTTCCTACTTTTCAAATTACCTTTTCTGCTTTTTCTAGCTCCCACTTAACAGAGAACATTTGAGTTATTTAATTGAAAGTTACTGTGTCAATACAATTGTTGCTGTTGAAACAACAGACTAACTTAAAGATGGAAGATTGACTCCAGAAAACAGCAAGCAGGTCAAATGCTGCAGTTTTCCTGTCCAAAGCAAGAAGTAAGGGTCAGGAAATGGTATACTTATTGACTGACCATCTATGTTGAGTGAACTACAACAAATTACATTTGTATAGCGCCTTTCACGTCGGGAGGTCATCTCAAGGCACTGGATATAGGAATTTGGACCCGAGCAAGGAAGTTGGGATCAGGAGAGTAGGTGGGGATAGGAGGGTGACTGAAGGCGTGGTTGAAGAGGAGGGTCTTGAGACATGGCTTGAAGGCCGTAAGGGAGGGAGCAAGATGAAGGGGCTCTGGGGTGGCATTCCAAAGGATAGAGGCAGAGGCTGAAAGCCCGACCCCGGATGGTGGAGCAGACCAGGTGAAGGATGTGGAACAGGTCACAGAGGTAGGAAGGAGCCAGGCTGTGAAAGGCTTTGAAGGCGAGGACGAGGATTTTGAATTTGATCCTCTGGGGGTTGGGGAGCCGGGCTAGGGTGGGGATGATGGGGTCATGGAGCCTAGTGCAGCAAAGGACACGAGCTGCAGAGTTCTGAATGATTCGCAGCTTGTGGAGGGAAGAGTTGGGAAGATCGACAAGTAGGGAATTGGCGGAGACTAGCCTAGATGTAATAAATGCATGGATGTAGCCAGTCAATGCTCTCTTCAAGATTGGTGGATAACTTTAAATGATTCCCTATGTGACAATATCGCCTTTTTGAAGATTCTGCTGCATCTTTAGATTAATCTCTTCCAACTCCATCCCTATAAAACACTACTGATATAATGCTAATTCTCCCTCTAACATTACGATCTCGCTGTTCTTCCATAGTGCACAAAATCAATTTGTGCAGCCATGTGCAGAACGAAGCTGAGTACTCAAGATTTATGCTCCATTTATACTGCAGCGTAGCAATTTTCACATTGAATAGATGTTAAAAGTCCAGGATATAGTTTCAGAAAGGAATCGATGCCATCAGCTGCAATATAAATCTAGTTATACTACAGCCGAATCCAATAAAAAATGTAATTATAAAAATACATTTAAAGATCCTTTGGCTATCCATTGGCTGGTACTAACTGAACATCTGAAGCGACAATGTTTGCACACATCTCTTCATTGCTCTTGGATTTTTCTCTCCTTTCTCCCACTCCCTCCCCAGCATGTAAATTGTGTTATTCATCAATATTAAATGCTAATTTTAATGTTGATTTTTAGTCCAAACCATTGAAAAGCAAAGTGGGTAATGGAGCAGGACTTTTAATGCCAAAGGCATGTTGAAATTTGTCTTTTAACCCTCAATTTATTAGAGTTATCATTAATTGAATATTTAAATAATGCTTTATATTTTACTTAAACCTTCACTTGTTCCTGATTCTTCCAATACCAACTTCAACTCTGTGGTGGTTGTCTGGATAGCCTCATGCTGGTTGCCTAGGAGTTAAACATTTCAAACTGTTATACATGACTAAATGTCTCTGATTGACAGGAATCCTCTTTTTGCCCAGAATAGATAGCCTATTCCCATTTTAAAATAATAGGATGAATTGGTACAATTTACATAGTGGGGGTAATCTCAGTTTGCTTTGGGGCATGGTTTTTTCAATTAATTTAAATCTATGTCTATTAATTACTCTTTGACCTCTAAAGGAACTACTGAAAATTATCCATATTTTTCTGTAAAATTCCTGATCTGCTACACTCTTGATTTTTTTTGCTATTCAATGGACATGATGGCCCAGTGAAAATCCTCTGCTTCCTCTGTAATATCCTAATTGCTCTCCTCATGTGTATAAAGATCATCTTTGAAAATTACATCCTTTTAACGCTAGAACATATTTTATTCTTTCCCACATTGTGTTTCTTTCATTAAGATGCAGTTAGCCATACATGCATAAAGCGTATCATAATGAGTATGTAGGTGAATTAAAATGTCATAATTTGCACCAGGTGCAGCATAGAATTATCACATAATATTACTTGGAGCTTAATGACTATCTAATTGTTTAAATGTGTGGCACACCAAGTTATTTATCAACACTATGAGCTCATTCGTGCATTAACCACATTATGCTTGGGTTAGGCTAGTGAGGATAAATGAGTTGTCATGGGCTTCAGGACTGTTTTGCAGACATGCTTCCTTTATTTCTTACGGCCTGGAAAGTATTGGTCCCATGGGGATTGGTGTGGCAGCTGAGGAAACATATCTGAATAATGGGCATTATATTCGCATTAGGGAGCCTGCCATCTTGCTTATGATGCACGATTGGCTTTTCCTTTCAAAAGATCATTTGCATTTGCCACTTAAGGTTTTTCTTTTGAATTCTGTTGGCAAGAGAGTCAGCTTGAAGGCCCAGATTAGCCATTATGTCAGCTTCAAACCGCACAGCTCACAATGACAGGAAGTAATGCTATGTTAAGCATTAAAATGCTTTTAAGTAATAGTTTGGGAAATTATGCATTTAGTGTGCTTGGCTAATTTAGTAGTAGAAACATGCAGCTATTTGAAGAAATTACAGCGCGTAAATGTCAGGTTTTGTTTCGATTCTGTTAGTGCAGCATGTACCTACGCTTGGGAAGCATCTCTCCTCTTGCACAGCGAATCATTTTGACATATTGTTAAATGTAGTAAAAGAAATAATCTTTACCTCTTCTTGAAAGTGAGTCATGTTACTAATTATCAGTGGCTTGTGTCACATTTATACCCAGGATACTGCAGAGCAGTTTTAACTATAGAAGCATCTCCGTCGGCAGCAATGGATCCATAGTCCTGCCAGCATACTGAACATTTGTTTCCAAGTTGCAAATTGTGACTTATTTTCTTTCCCTGCAGTCTGCATCAGCCAGTGGTGTGAAATTTCTTAGTTTGGAGATTAGCCGATCCAAGTACAGATAAATCTGATGGCCGGTGGGACATCCTTTCAGTGTGAAAGGTGCTATATAAATGTAATCTGTTGTTGCTGTTAAATCTTCACTTTGCTATCTCTGCTGATGCTGCCACTGCCCAAGGTGTCAGGATGATAAGAAGGTAGCCAGTGCCTCTGGAAACAATGGCACCACTGTATTTGCATTGCAGTGTTTGGGAGGAGGGTGGGATTGCAGTATAAACAAAGCAAACCATACAACAAATGACTCAGAATGCGTTGAAAGAGGTGAATGAAAGTTGTGTAACTGAGAAGGGAAAATACAATTAACTGCCTCCCACTTACTGGGAGGATCCAGGCCATACTATTGACATGCTTATCAATCCCCTCCTCAGATCAACTGATGGATCACATGCTTCAAAAGTTTGTCTAATTTTGTGTCCTTCTCTTCCTAAGCCTTTTAGATCTGTGCTCGATGAACCATCTATTTTAAATGGTAGTTGGAAGCTGAGGTGAGAACTTGATTGGTTGGTTTGGAACATATTGTTGTATCGCTAGAGCTCAGGAAACAACTACAAATGGAAAGTGGATTCTTATGGCAGTGTAGATTTCTGTACGTACTTAAACTTAAAAGAAAGGGACTGTCTGATCGTGACCCTTTGCTCATCTAGAAATGTTTAGAAAAGTTGCCTTAGAAGACAATTTTTGGCAAAGGAGAGAAAAAGGAAAATTGCTACTGTTTTCTTAAATATCGTCAATGATATATTAATGAGGAACGTTGAATTCATGAATTGCATTGGATGGAAGTTTCATTTTAAAAATAATACTTGAAATGTTAAAGCATATGGGAAAGAATGAGAGTATAATCCTAGGAAAATTTGCCTTTTATAGGAGTCAGTCTGGCTCAGTTGGTAACACTCTTCTCTTGAGTCAGAAGGCTTATGAGTTCAAGCCCCACATTAAAGCCGTAAGCTATAGTCTAGGCTGATACTCCAGTGCAATGTTGGAAGAGTGCTACTTTGTTAGAGATTCAGTCCTTCAAATGAAACGTTAAACTGAGGTTATTTCTGCCTATTCAGGTTAGAGATCCCAATAGTACTATTTGAAGAGTTGGAAAGAGTATGAATAGGAAATAAAATTTGTCATTCACTTTGTGGGACATTTCAATATGCAAATCGACTGTTGTATTGCCTACAATAGACACTTGACAGAAAACCATGTGAAGCGCTTTGAGATGGTTAGCGACATAAGGTGCTAATCCAAATTAAGGACAAGTATATTGTTATTATTTTTCATATATATATATATCGTTAACTTATTTTTGATAAAAGACAACAACAACAACCTACATTTATGTAGCCCCTCTCAAGCAGGTAGTGTCCCAGAGCTCTTATTAAGACGATTTATTAGAAGGTGAAAGGAAATTCAGTCTTGAATCTGACTTTGTTCAAGGGTCATAGGTTCAGACTGCTGGGATTAAAAGATAATCACTGGCAGCAAAATGCGTGGTAGGGGGACAAACTTACTGGAATTATCTGAAATCAAGTGTGACATGCAGCCAGAGGAGTGTATTGGAAAACAAAAGGGATTTACATATGTCAGCTCTATTGTGTTCCCCATTCCGTCTCGCTTACAGTGAAGTGGAATGGTTCTCCAATTACAGTTCACATGGGCTATGTAGAGTTTCATTGTTATTTTGATTAGCATTTGGTATTCATTTAGGTTACCAGCAGTGATTCCTATTTGGGAACAGTTACTAAACTAACCTATTTATCAAGACCAGCAATGACTATGCCATTATTGGTTTGATTTATTATTCTCATGTGGATCCAATCTCCAGCAGATATTAAGATTTGAGCAATGCAAGTAATGTGAAAATCCAGTACTTCAGATGATGAAGAATGTACTCTTGATGCGTAAACTTTCTTGACTTTCACAGAATATAAATAACCCTGATTATACAACAGCTGTAAAATTTCTTCCTCTCTACTTTGGAGTGAATACTTCCTTCTCTGGGGACTGGTTAGTGCAGTAAATTGGGACCCTTTCATATCTGGGGCCTGGGTTGAATATAGACCAGACTGTTGGGATAAAAGTCCCCGTTAGTGAGTGTAAGTTCCTGAACCATATGACTCTGAGCATTTTCACACAAATTCTTACGGATGTGGGCTCACAGCGAAAAACTGCTTTGAATTGACACCTTTGCAATCATTAATTAGTGTGTTAAACCACTGTAACATACAGTTTTCTTTTCCCCCTGCAAACATTATGTAGGGTGTGGGTAAAGGGGGAGAAAGAGAGAGGAAATTATCCTAAAGTGAAAATGGTGTATGTGTAATGCATTGCTTAAATTATGGAGAGTAGATTAGGTTTACTTGTTTCATTTATTCATGCTCAGGCATATCCTGTAAATTGGTACCGATTGACCTTAACTCTTGGGCTGAACGCACACTAATTTGGTAATTCTAAGTAGTCGTTGGACTTGACAAGTGTCACATCTTAAAACTTGTGCTGCGGATGCTATGCGTTGTCTCCTTCCCCCACCCTCCCCAGCTATTTTGGCTGCTCGTGGAAATCTGCCGAAGGTGTCTTCATTGTAAATCAAGCAGACGTTATTCTATGCAAACTATTATCGTTGTCCTGAAGAAATGCCAAAGTGTGTTTAAACGACAGGATGAAGTTTTTCACTTTGTGTTTTCTATGTCAATTTCTTAAATGCCAACACATAGGGGAAGCTAGGTATCAGCTTGGCTCAGTTGTTTAGTTGTTTGCACTCTCGCCTCTGTATCATAAGGTTATGGGATCAGCCCTTCAATCTAAGCTGACACTCTAATGCAGTGCTAGGGGAGCGCTGCATTGTTGGAGGTGCCATCCTTTGGATAAGATGTTAAATCAAGGTCCTGTCTGCTTGTTCAGGTGGCCATTAAAGGTCCCATAACACTATTCAAAACGAGAAAGGAATTTCTTTTCCTGGCCAGCAATCCTCCGGATAAATAAAAATGGTCATTCACTTCATGGCTGTTTGTGAGACATTGTTCTGCACAAATTGCCTGCTGTATTCGCCTATAAATACACCACACTTTGCAGAACACTCTGTTGAAGTGCCTTGAAACATTATAATGCGATAAGCTGCTATATGAAATGCATTATTTATTATTATTACATAGGACCGTAGCGATGTACAGGACCAGAAAAGATAATTTGTGATCATCTGGCCAGTCCTGAAATATAAAAGTCTTCTAGACTGCTCTCTCCCTCATAACCTCAATCAATGTATTCGCCAAATAGCTATTTAATTCCCTTTTGAATTTGCTGACACAATCTGCCTCTAGCACCTCCCTGGGAAGTCTATTCCACATATTTATCACTCTCTGTGTAAAGTAATTAAATCGAAACTGTCTGTTCACCTTCTCGCTTCTGACTTGAGGTCATGACTAACCTGACTAAGTTGTGAGGGGTGAAGTTTATTTATGGGAAAGTGAGCAGTAGAGGCAGAGGCCAATTTTCTTTATCTATTAGCTCAAGAAACATCGCTCAGCCTTAGCCAGTGTTTTCACACACAGACTGAAACATGCATGTTTTGTTTAATCTGACATTCAGTTCAGTATTAAATGATGTCAAGAACACATGCATGGTAGATTGAAATCTACCGTGATCGAAAAGAGAAGGAAGTTTCCTCCTGGTGTCCTGGCCAACAAATTCCCCAAATAAAATTAGTCACTCACTCTATAGTTGTTTGGGGACAGTGCTGTGTGCAAACTAGTTACCATGTTTTGCCCACAAAGTACACACTTTACATTATATCATAGTAAAGCACTTTGAGACATCTCAATAATCTAATAAGGCACTACATCAACTACAAGTATTATTACTATAGATTGGTTTACTTCATGTCGATTGACTCATAATCATTCGCTATTTAAATATTATCAAAATAGGACTGTAATCACCAGCATCATTTGTTTGTGGTCCATTCAGGTATGAATCCTTGCTTTTCACCTCTGCACATTGCAAGCAATATCCCATATAATTACAGAAGTTTTGTTTTTTTTAATCCGTTTTACATTTTCAACCCGTTAGAGATAAAATTCTCTTTGGGACAAGATGAGTTGATTTCTCCCTGGGCTTTATTTATAAAGATTGCTACCCAGTGTCAATTCATGTACCAGAAGGCTTTAAATGACCTGACTGGCATATGCACTGACAGCTGAAATTCACAGGAGGATCCCCATTGGCAATCATATCAGTCTGATGTGAATCTCCCACCTTGCAATCACAGGCGTATCAGAGATATAAAAGGCGGGAACTTTGACTGATATCTGATCAGAGCAAATAGTTCCCAACCACATGTGTTTTCTGCCCCATCCCGCCCCCAATCACACACAAAAATTTTTAATTCCATTTAAATGAAAAATAGCTGCAGAAGATCTATAAACAAGATACATCATGAGGATTTTGTGTGTTACAGCTGGAAGAGTAATATTGAGCATATTCAGAGTATGGGGACTTGAGCTGCAGCTCTGAGGTTTCAGTGTAAACGATACCTTTTCAGCAGAATTTATTAGGGCGAGGTCGGTAATGTGAGATGAGATAAATTTGTTTGCTGTCCTTGGGATTTTCTTTAGGCACGATCCTGTTGACATTTTCAAAGTGTTGAGAAACTAACCCATTGAGCAAGTATGAAGAGATTACCTTGTACAGTTGAGGGAAAGGAAATAAATAGCTGGGAGTGTGAAGAACAAGCTAGTTATACAGATTAACACACTCAAAAAATGACAAATTGCAGTAGTCTCATTGTCTTTCAGAACAACCCCCGCAGGCTTTTATCATGAAACAAGTTGAACACTTTGTCATGTTATTAACACTGTAATAAGGCTGCCTGGCTTTTATCAAGTGCTTTGCTCGATGACTCTGAGCTATGTGATGATTTTAAAGCTATGCCTATTTGACATTGCGAATGGAATTAATGCCATCACATCGCTGCCTGGCCTACCCCAAAATACTCTGACCTAGCATGAAATGAGAAGATGTCTGGTCTTGAAGATTAAGTGTATGTTGCAGCCAAAGCCTGCCACAGCTGCATGATTTTGATAGACTGCAGGGAATTTTATAAGCTAGGCTCTAAATCTTGTTAATCCTAAGGTCAAAGTTGTTACATTAACAAAATAGGCCTAAAGCAGCCTTCATAAAGTACTAAAGGAACTAAGCTGTAATGTGCCATAAAACACCAGAGTACTTAATAAAGTTTTTATAACCAAAAATGGTTCAAAGGTGAATTTGTGAAGTGCATCAAAAGCACGCTATCATTTTTTTTGCTGCTGGAATAACTGTTTTGGCACCATTTGAGGTTAAAAACTAATGCCTTGTGAATTATACAGCCTCCAGGATTATATAGTTGGCAATCTGAAAACCCTTAGGATTTGCCTTGGAAAAAAAATGTTTGGTGGGGTAAAGATAATTGTAATGTATATTTAGCCCCGAGTGCTTTCTCCTGTGCTGCCCTTGAGATAGTCTATTGGATTTCTGTCATTGAAAACTGGCTTGTCATCAAAGGGGTGTTTCTGCTCCAATTGGTATATTATATATACTGACCGTGGAGTTTCCTGGTAATCCACTGCAAATTATTTCCCGATATACTTGCACTAATGTCAGAACCATTAATCTTTAAGTGCGAATGTCATCACATATCAGTGATGGTGAATGTGCTGGCAGCCAGAATCTGCAGTGAGAGATGCTGTCAACACAAAAAAAAATCCGAAATTCAGCAAATCCATCCTGTGTAATTAATGCGAGGTTTCTTTTAAATAAATAAC
The DNA here is from genome assembly GCF_018977255.1 of Callorhinchus milii. Classification (NCBI taxonomy): domain Eukaryota; kingdom Metazoa; phylum Chordata; class Chondrichthyes; order Chimaeriformes; family Callorhinchidae; genus Callorhinchus; species Callorhinchus milii. Next base: position 95,979,580 of record NW_024704742.1, read on the forward strand.
TCTGGAATAATTTCAAGGCAGAAATCTAATTGCAGGATTCTGATGCCAATTATATAAACTACTGAAAAAGCTTTGCTCTTGCAGATCCTAACATTGTCTGAACCTCTCGATTAGATTAATACTTTGTAATTGCTCCCAGGCATCCTTTATTCTCGGTGTATTCTGTGAAATGTACAACTTTGAATGAACTGCATTTTGTTTGGGGGCTCAAGTTCATAAACAATGTCGTACCAGTTCCAGAGCTAGGTTTTAAATGTACAATAAGGAAGACAGCCACCGAAATAAAATGAAAAGTGTTGTCAGTATTCCAGAAGGCTGTGCCTTTGGCAGCAAACCAGTAGTAAAGGTTACACGGGAGGTTACATTGGATTAAATTTCATTGGAGTCTTGTGCAATTTATGTGAGACCCCTGGCTGTTCTTCAGCTTGACTGACCGTGAATAAAAGACAGCTTAGCATTAGCCTTGGAGGAGCATTCGCTGAAGTAGGCAGAAGGTTTCAGAAGTTGACAGAATGGGACTTGAAGTGTTCTATGCACTCTTGTTTCTTCTGCCTGTAACTCAATACCATCTTTAGCTGCACTGGAAAACTGCCTCAATAGTTTTGTTTTTTAAGGAAAGCTTTTATTTCCTTTCACCAAATGAGTCCTTGTACTCGCGAGTAGCTTTATTGCACATGTGGATGAAAACCCTGCCCTTCGAGCTAAACGGTGCAATATTTCTATTATGTATGCTGCTGCCCTAGTATAATGGTGGAAGGAAAGGGGAAGCAAGTGCTAAATGCTGTAAAAATAGCGTGTGAATGTCTTCTGGCACTACATTATCCTCCCTTTGTTTTAACTTCTCAAAACACGAGTTATCTAAGCCATTAGAATGTTTTTTTCGCACAACTTATTCTGCATTGTTCACAGCATTTAACACATCAGTGAACAAATTGCTCCCTTGGATATGCTAATCCTGTTCTTTTAAAGGGCTCATTGTTGCATGTTTTAGAGCTTAACTGGAGGGTAGATGAGAATCGAGGGTGTGTTAAATTGTCATGTGACCCCAAAACCTCTGAAATTGCTTGCTACATGGGTCAACAATTTAGGCATAGGGCATTTTTGGATGTGTCTTTCTATTTTCAGATGCTTAATTTTTTAACAGACAGATTAACACACATACTCAGATTCTCTCTCACACTAACACACATGCATATGCTTTTTCATCCCTTTTAATCAGTCACTTCCATCTGCTATTTTTTTGACAGAATCCAAATGCATCTTAATTACTAGATTACTCGCCGAGGGTGGGGGGATAGTCAGCCTAGGGTCAGTAACATGTGGAAATGCATCATGATGCTTGAGAGTATCTGACCAGACTGAGAGTTCCCCTCGTGTATACCACCTGCCCAGAAGTATTGCAAACCCACCTGGCTCAGGAACCGCAGTACCAAGACTGCCTCAGAGCGGTGAGTCAATTCCAACATTCCATTGCCAAGCATGCCAATTGAAGCCAGCTGAGCTCCAAGGAGACCTCCCCAGTTACCTCTGCCACCACCCCCGTGGAGGATAATATAAGGCAAGTTGTCTGATAATAGCATATTGGAATTGAGTCGATCCTCTGTGTTGGTCTCAGTAGTTCCTGAGCCAGGTGGGTCTGCAATACTCCAAGGCACTACTGACCCTACAAGCCAAAGTCCTAGGTGGGCAAATCGTAGGGAGCTTCCAAATAGTGTGAGCAATGGCAAGCTGGTTAAATTCCAACAATACCCTAGTACAAACTTTGGGTTCCCATAGAGTTGGCTCCTTTTTGGAATTGGGTGCATATTCTATTCCAGACAAAGTGAAATTTCCATGTGTAAGTAGCATACATATATGGAAATCTCATTCTGGTTTGGGTACGCTTAGGCATAGTGATAGTTTCTCTTTGCGTCAGAATCCCAGGACAAAAAAAAAATTCTTTGCCGGTGCAGTTATAGACTTGGTTTTAATACTATAGACGATAAACTAAATGAAAAATGTTAGCTCACCTCCTAAAGAGTTGCTGTTTGGCAAGAAGGTACTGTAACCAAGCCATTAAACTTTATAGCCTAGGTAATACATTTATTTTAATTAATGAATAATGTAAAATATCAGTTGTCCACAACTCTGTGACTGTACAAATATACTTCACACACTACATTTATTTCAGAATATGCAAATGCAGAGGTTGCTCAGTTGGGGTAGAGGAGTCTTGGGGCTTATCTATATAATTTTTTTTTAAAAATCCTTTTTAAAGACTTTTTAAACAGATGGTTGAGTTGCTAAGGCCAGAAAGTTTCTGTAAATACCTGTATTAAATATCGTAAGCTTTCACATGGCGACACAGGGAAAATGAGAGGAATTTTCTTTTGAAAGCAGCTTTTGTGTCTTCACAGAGCAATTCCCTATTGGTATCTGACAGCCTGCGAGGCACAGATAAACGCAGGAATGGGCCTGATTATTCTAATGATGTGAAGAAGAGGAAGGTTGATGATAAGGACTCTATGAGCCACTATGTAAGTACATTTAGTGTAGGTGGCAGAAACAGCCAAGTTTGCCTCCTTAAATACTATCTTTCACAAAAATGTACTTTTCCTGCATTGTTTGTAATGTCCTTTTCCTGTAAGAGGTGACACAAGAATATACATTGTGAACTTAACTTTTTTTAATGAAATATGAATCATGATCTATGCAAAATTGTGGTGCATCATTTGTCCATTCTGAGGCTTCTGGGCATGTGTTTGGGTTAACGTGAGGGTACGGTGCACATCAGGGCACCATCCAAAAGCAGCTTGTGCACCTTATCAGGGCGTGCGCAGGCACGCACACGGATGTAGTGCGCACAGGGGTGATTCCCAACTGTCTTAAAGGGAGCGTCCCAAAAAAATACCTGTCCACACTCCCCGCTAAGAGGGGAGGGATAGGGAGAGGATTACAAGACCCCATTTGTAACTGCGTTCTGCAAAGGGTGGCAAAACCCCAAAAGCCTTGGTCCCTTCACCAACTTGAAGTGCGCAGAAACGACCCCCCCGACCACCCCGCCACAAGGGGCTGGGTCTGTTGCGTCTTATAATGGGATAATAACATGTTGCGTCTTTTTTTGTAATGGGTTTGATACTGTCTGAGACCAGCGTAAATATATATCTCCAAATAATAGATATATTGTTTATTTTTTTGCCCATTTTGTCTAATTTTCACCTAATCCATTAATTTGCACTGCTATGTACAACAACAACAACAAGATTACATTTGTATACGCCTTTCACCTCGGGAGGACGTCCCAAGACAACATAGACTACAGCACACGGTGTATGAGGATAGAGTACATTAAAGTCAATGTGAATATAACCTGTCCCGTACACTGGGGTGCAGAGCCACTTGGCTGCCTACATTTTGCATAGATGTGAGCAATGCGATGTGATTATGTTCTTGGGTTTCCTGACGTCTATTATTAATGAAGAAAATATTAATTATTACACAGGGTCCAGTCTAGTCGCTGGTTCGATCATCTCATCATTCACAAACCTTTGATTTTAATTGACTGCCTATGATTGAAGTTTATTTCAAAATCTTTATTTTGTTTTATAGGACAGTGATGGGGATAAAAGTGATGACAACTTGGTGGTAGATGTTTCGAATGAGGTTTGTACTTGTTCCTCTTCTCCCCCCACCCTCTCCTCGCCCCATCACCTCCCTTCCCCAGTCCCGGCCCATTTTAGTTTTGGAACTTGACTAATCTTTAACAGTTATTGTGTGTTTAAAGGCCATATGAGTATTTGAAAGGAGTAGAAGTTGCTTTAGAGTGGGTTGTGAAGTCCTGTAGCTCAGTGGTTAGAGCACTCGCTTTGCAAGTGAGAGATCTGAGTTCAATTCCAGGCAGGGCGAAACCTTGGGCAAGTTTCCTTGCTCCACACGCCTAATAATAATCCCTCCAAAAACAATAATAAATTGGTCATTTTCAATCTACGACTGTTTGTGGGACATTGCTGTGCGCAATTGGCTGCCGCGTTCACCCACAAATATACAGTCAAGTCACCATACAGTGTGTTCTGTGAAGCGCTTTGGGACGTCCTCCCGATGTGAAAAGCGCTATATCAAATGGAAGGATTATTATTATTATTATTGAACAGCAGGTTGATTGGAAGTTATACATTGTGGGTTGTCAATGCTAGTAAATGTTTGGTTCAGTAATATGTTAGATCGCAATCCATTCTATTTAGCCTGCATGTGAAAATCTGATTTATGCATTTGGATGAAGTCTCTCGATAGCTCTTGTGGGTTATTTGATGGCGGAACATATGTTTCCATGCTGGTATAATGGTAGTTTTTCTTGTGCCATTCATTGCTGGCAGTTGGGTTTAAGCTCTAGTGCCAGTCATTACTGCCAGTTAGTTCAGTCACCAGTGCCAGTCATTGCTGGCACATAGATTTAAGCACCAATCCCATTCACTGCTAGTACTTGGGGTTTGAGCACCAGTGGCATGCAATGCTACCAGTTAGGTTTGGGCAACTGGTGATAGTAATTTCTGGCATTTAGGGTACAAAATGCCACTTTGAGGTGCTTCCTCTATGTAGAATATTATGCCTACCTCCCCTGCACCCAACTTCATCAATGTGATTTTTTTTCTTCCACTGTCTGCTATCTTCACAGCTATTGAATAACACTGCAAGTTTATGACACATTTTATGCCGTGGGCCAGTGTCCATTTAAGAACTGGGCTCTATCGTGGTCAATCTTTTTTTCACTTGGATAATGGCATCCTTTAGAGACTGGATACATTAGTTTTGAACCCGCCTCTCAGAAGTTAAAGTACCGTACACTAGCTCAAAACATTACTCGACTGGTCTCTTTCACAGTTATTTATTGATAGACATAATTGTGTAAAATGGGTGCTAGACTAAATGCAAGAATTATATTATTGTTTTATTTATTATAATAACTCACATCTGTAAGGTGACGTGTAACCATTGGTGTTTCTTTCTAGGACCCATCCTCTCCACGGGGGAGCCCTGCCCACTCACCCCGTGAGAATGGCCTGGACAAATCACGACTATTGAAGAAGGACGCTTCCAGTAGTCCGGCTTCAACTGCATCGTCTGGCAGCTCATCTTCTCTCAAATCCAAAGAGCTGAGCCATGTAAGTTGTGTGAAATAACATAGACTCTACAGCACAGAAACAGCCATACGGTCCAATCAATCCGTGCCACTGTTTACACTCCACACAAGCTTCCATCCCTCCTCATCCCCTCTCTCATACCTTCTGTTCCCTTCTCCCTCAAACACATATTGAATTTTCTCTTATGTACATTGATGATATTTGCTTCAACCACAGCCATGTTTTAAACTATCTTTGAAAATACTTATGAACAAAGGAAAAGTTCAGATTCATGTTATTTTGCTGCATGAATAGTTTTGATACTTTACCTGACCAAGCTTCCTGTTTGTAATTGTGGCTTTTTGGGTTAGTGTGAAGTGTGTGGAAAGTGGTGTTTTTAAGAGTGCTCTTGTGAGGTAACACTTGTGTTGGTTATCAGCAAAATGTGCTGTAACATAAATTTTCCTGGTACATCTACACATTTGCACATTTGATTGCAGTGGGGCTCCCAGGTCTGAGCTGAGGTACAGTGAGTTTGCATGATGTGCAGGGGATTTCCTAGAGAACATGTTTATGTCCCAAGGCACTTTAATCAGCTAAAACCACGTAGCATGTCATTGATTGGCAAGCTTCCAGCTACTTGACCAGCGAGGGCCACCCTACCCATTAGGGTTTGACTTTGGTGGGGTAACAGAAACTGAGTGTTCCCAGTTACTGGTCAGGCCCTTCAGGTTTTGTTGGGCTGAGTGGTCTGAAGTTAGCAGTGCCCTGGAGAACTGCGGATCTGCCTGGCTCAAGAACCAGATTACCGAGACCGCCACAGAGGATTAACTTGATTCCAACATTCTGTTGCCAAGCATGTCATTTTAGAGCGAGTTCAGCTCCAGGTAAACCCCACTTACCCCACTTCATGGAGGAGCCAATGATTGAATTCATTCTGAATTTTGAACTGTTTTTCTTTAGTTCTTACAAGAACTTACAGAATGCTAGCATCAGAACTGAGGCTGTATTTAAGAATTTACCAAATTTACTATGCTCTGAAATACTACATAAACAGAATTAATCTAGTCCTAGATAAAAAAAATGTGTGCCTTCTTCTCAAATCCTGGCAAAATTGAAGTCTGTATTAAACTTAAAAATTTATGCTGGTTGTCTAAGAAAGTGGATCTGCTCAGCTGCGTGCATGTAATGCCAGTTTTAGCTTTTAGTCAACACACTAATGTTATTCAGCATTTCAAGTAGTTAGCCTTGTTTTTGAAATAGGTCTCTGGAATCTGTTTATATTATTATCTGAGCGTGTACAAAGTGCCATGTCCAGAGTGGCATGTACAGTCAAATGCACTCTGCAAATTTTACTTAAAGGCAGGTTTATGGGGCCTGTGAACCTAATGCAGAGAGCATTTATGAACTGATATGTTCCCTGTTCTTGTCAGCTGGCTGAGCTGGTAACAAAACATGGTTGCTTTACACTCTGTTGTGGGTGGGACAGTCATAATTCTGTAGATCAACGTTTTTAACATGCTCTTTTTTAAAAAAAAAGTTAACCCATCAGGGTCGTTTTTTTTAACATTGGAGCTATAGAACTGCAGTGCTACAGAAATGCTAAATGCACTGCATTTCAGTTGCTGTTGTGATGAATATATTGATGTCTGATGCCTGAATTAATGATAACCATTTAATAACCGTGCAGCATGAAAAGGCCAGCACTCCTGTGATGAAATCAAGTACCCCAACACCAACTCCAGGCACGAGCACTACGTCAGCACTGCGCGCAGGTCTTGGCAAACCCCCAATGATGGATCCGTTAGGTAACCAATCCAGTAATCTTGTTATTGTTGTTATTTATACTTATATAGCAGTTATATATATATATAATGTATATAAACAATGATTATTGTTGCCTAGTTATACATGTGTGCATGCATTGTAGTTTTCCTACTTTTTATTATTTTTGTTTTTAAGATACTAAAAGTTTGACACAGAAAATAATTGCAAACTGTATTATAATTTGTTTAAGCTTTTGGTGAATTTCTGGCTCATCTAGGTGCATTTGGTTCATGGATAATCTTCAAGGGAGCTTCAATGGAAGCAAAATAGTATTACAAAATTAAACAAAAAAAATTTAATAGCTGTATACTTTATGTAGATTCATCAGTAAAAATGTAAACCTTACATTTAAATGTGCAGGTGAGTCCATTTTGGGACATTTGAGACAGTGCCTTGGGACATCCGCCCGATGTAAAAGGTGCTATATAAATGCAATTTGCCATTGTTATTAAGTACTGTGATTCTTTTTCTTTTGCGTTGCAGCCGCTGGACTGAGGACACCTTTGGCAGTGCCAGGCCCTTACTCTTCCCCTTTTGGGATTGTGCCTCACTCTGGTATCAATGGTGACCTAAGCAGCCCGGGAGGTTATCCAGGATTGCATAATATCTCACCCCAGATGAGTGCTGCCGCAGCAGCTGCTGTAGTCGCCTATGCGCGACCGCCCATGGTAATCCACACTCTGTATACATTCATAATGATCTGTTCATTCAGATATACTGTGGGCTCTGCATTTAATCTTGCAAAGTAGATTTGAAGTGATAGTCATGTTAGCAGATTTCACTGTGTTTTGTTTTGGTGGGGGGTGGGGGTGAGTGAATGTATGAAATCGAATCATGTGAAACTGGACACTTTTGATCTTCTATTTGCCATAATTTTCCCTCCTCAGTTTTTCCGAAGATTCTGACTCAGGCTGAGTTCAACAGGAATCAACGGTACTGCATCCAAATGGCTATTTATCATCCGTAAACGTGGGCTAGCTATTCCCACCAAGTTCATTCCTGTCCTCAACATCCACAAGTGTAACCATTTCAGAAAGGGCCACTGGATAGCAATCTGACGCCTTAATTTCTTTGTGAAAGCCTTTCGATAACAACCATGGGGAAACGCTTCTCCCAACTAAAACTGATTTTAAGCCTTTTCCAAAATTCTGCACAATCTTAAATGTTAAGGCAATTGCCTTAAGGCTAAGACCATGAAAAATGTCAATCCCCTTGAGTGCAAGTTCTAACTGATATCTTTTTAACTCCTCTCTCCCTAGCCCAGGGGCATTAAAGGTCAATTGTAGCATCTCAACTGCTCTTCTGGTGAACCTCCTCAGCTAACTCAGCATGGAATGGGAATTAAACCTGAGATGTCTGGGTGTGTTTGACTCAGTTGCTCAGAGCTCTTCAGTCATTGGGGAGTTCATTTTTCCAAGCTATTTCATATTTATTTCGCACAGAGCTCCTCTTAAATAAAGTCGGGCAAATTATTTCTCTTTTTGTATGACAGTTATAATTAGGAGCTGAAAGCTGCCTGTTCCAAGTTCAGATTAGCTGCTACCCTTGAAGCTGTCTTTTACACTAGCACAATTGTGGCTGTCTTTTACACTTGCCCTCTGAGAATGTGTGCTGTGGAAGTGTTGGACTGTCACTTCAGTATTCTCTGTAGAAATCAGCGGGTGCTCAGTCTTAGACCAGATGTATCCATAATCCTGCCAAGTCTCTGTGCATTTCCAGGATATTCTTAAAGAAAACCTGTTTTGTTTCTTCGTCTTATGAGAACCCTCAACCGTTGTTTTTTTTTAACCTGTGCTTGATTATTACCTTTGTTAGGTCCTATTAAATCATTTAGTTTCTTGTGCAGCAGAGAGTCAGTTTGGCTCAGTTGGTCGCACTGTCAGAATGTTGGCGAAGGGGATAAAATACGGAGGAGGGGAAAGAAAAAAGATTTAAATGTTAACAAGTCAAATTTGTAGAGCTCTCAGGATGGCTTAGTCGTTAAAGGAACTAAATCATACTGACTAGAAGGTTGCAGGTGGGATTGCCAGTCAATGTTGCCAGGTCACCCCAAGCATGTCAACATTAAAGATGCTACAATTAGCATCTGTCCCTCTAGGCTAAGGAGAGGAAAAAATTATTAATCAGTGACTTCTTCTAGAAACTGTTCATGTCTAGATGTTGGGTGGAACCAGCAAGAGTTGGTACAGGAGAGAAGGAGCTAAAATTGGCAAAAGAAATCAAACAAAATATATACACATTCCATTTTGAAGTATTATTTGGTTGAAGAGCTGCTTATTAAAACTGTAGGTGCCGCTGGGCTTGAGTATCAGTCAGCGGAAGCAAATGAAAAACTTGAGGTAGGGATGAAAGAAAAGGGAAAAAAAGAGCGACAATAGACTAATGAGAATGTGAAACCCTGTCCCTCACATAAAAACTGATACTCTTTGAATTCCGTTCAGGATTTTATTGTGCTGCGTTCGTCATTCACAACAAATTCATCAAATGGAATTTCCAGTTAAAATTTGTCAGATTTAATGTTATAATCTCTTAGGCTCTCCTGCCAAGTTATTTTTAACCCCTGGACTGCCACTAAGTCTATGGACTCTCATAGTTGATTCTGGATATTTTCAACTTGCCGAAAGTTGCATTGAAAAGAAAATCTAGGATTTTACAATAATAATCCTTGTATTTGGTAGCACCCAGAAGGTCAGTATCTCAAAGTGCTTCACAGCAGATTTTTGTAAACTGTAGTAACTGTATTTATAGGCGAACAAACCAGCCAATTTGCACACAGACATGTTCCACAAACAGAAATTAAGTGAATGACTATTAATCTGGAGGACTGTTGAGCAGGACACTCTTCTCTTTTCAAATAATGCTATGGGATTTTGGACATCCACCTGAACCTACAGGCAGGACCTTGGTTTAACGTCTCACAGCAGAACTAATGATATGAATTTAGAAGCAGTAATAGGGCATTGCCGAGGTTGATTTTTTTCGCTAGTGCACCAAGGCCTGTGGGTAGTTATTTCTGGGTAGCACTCTATAAACTCATTTATAAACTCCATAATCCACGACTGTTTGTGGGACACTGCTGTGTGTAGTTGGCTGCCACGTTTCACTCACAAAATATACAGTCAATTCGCTTTACAGTATATTCTGTGAAGCGCTTTGAGATGTCCCGAAGACATGGTAAGGCACTATATCAAATGCAAGGATTATTATTATTATCATGCCTGTGAGTTTTCTTCCAGTGTGCCACATTATACTCTCAATGCTTCCACTGAACACTATTGTGAGTTTTGCTGGTAGGGAAGAATCCAAGAGTTTGCTGAAAACTTGAAAATTGCAAAAAATGCTCAGCACATCAAGGAACGTATTGAAGAAGTTCACTTTGAATCTCCGAGATCCTGGATTGCCATGTGCTCCACTTTCATATTCAAATAGCTGCTTCGATCGTCTGTTTCGTCCCACCGGGAATTGAAGCAACACTTCCAGTTCTTTCACTACCTCTCAAGCATTAACCTGTTTACGGTCGATCCCGCTCCCTGCAACATATTGCGAGTTGTGCCAAGTAACATCACAGAAACAGAGTGCTGGGTGAAGCATTCCTCAATAGCTTGCTGACAAAGTACACTTCAAGAAGTACCTCACACCAGATATCAAGTCTCATAATAGATTTGTATGGTAAGAATTCAGACAGCTGCAGCATCTTTGGGCTTCACAACTATTTTCCTGAAACCATTTGGAAACTTAGCAAGCTGATAGAAAAGAGATTCAGTCACCATACAGTGCTCCAAATCAATATTTGAAGGTTGCTTCACAATCCTGTTGATGTACTTCTTTAGGATTTGCTAACACCGTAGAACCATAGAATTTTATAGCAATAAGGATTCTAGAAACAGCATTAGAGGATCAATGGGCTCAATCGCTCCCAACCACATGGTAGACATGTGGCACATAAAATTTTATGCATTTCTGTACACTAGCTCTCTTTCCCGTCATATTATAATTCTTCTCATAGGTTTAACTGGGCCAGTCGTTTACTTGCATACTGGTTCCGCCATTGGTGGTTATTGTTGATAAGAAATGTTGATAATAATAAAAAATAATAATCGTCCTTACATTTGGTATAGTGCCTTTCATGTCAGGAGGACATCCTAAAGCACTTCTCAGGATAAGACCATAAGAACATAAGAATTTGCTAGGTGAACGAAGACCATGGTCCAACTAGTTTGTCTACCATAATCCTGGCAGCCTGAGATATTATTTTCTAGCAGAAATCTAATTTGTTCTTGAAACAAACAACACTTTCTGTTTCCACCGTCTCCCTCGGGAGCCTGTTCCATATTTTTACTACTCGCTCACTGAAGTAGTGTTTCTGCAGATTTGTTCTGAATTAGGACCTGTCTTTTGTCATTCAAAGTCTTCATAGCCCTTAATCTTAAATCAAACTTTGTTGACTCAAGCATGCATTCTACCTGCTCCTGCCAAGGTCATGGGAGCTTAAATGTCTCTTGCCATGCGCAATGGCCTTCAATACTAAGTAAGGTGTGTCTTGTTCCAATCATTTGCTAAATCAAAATAACGCCTCTCTGGAAACAATGTAGGTTAATCATGTGAGCTGAATTGGCTGGAGTGTTCTAATAGTTTTCTGCTGTAAATCACCTCTTGCTTTTGTCCACTGAGGGCTTGGTACTGATTCATGTTGTACTTCAGCCACTTGAACTTCATAATTGAAAATTTCCAGCCAAGTTCAGAGTCCCCGAAGAGCGTTTTGAACTTCCAAGTAAACGACCATTGAAATCCTCTGTACCTGAGGTATCATCGTCATCTTCTGAGAATACTGCTTCCAGATTTATCATTGTATTTCTGGACTCTCTGTATTGTCACACCATGAACATGTTAATGAATAGACGATCAGCAATACAAAATCATTTGTCGAGTGACATTGTCTGTCTTCACTTCATCCTTCTATTGCTCAAGCTCTCACTTTGATGAACCTGACACATATTTGCTTTGTCCTTTTTTAAAAAAATTGTTCAACAATTTCTGCTGTAGTGAGATTTTAATACTTTACCATTATAGTCAGTACCAGGTATGCAGTCAAACATTTTATCAACAAATCAGCAGCTTGGTTATAATGGGTCTTGGTTATAATCATGATGTCCACCACTAGTGTAGACCTAAATGGCTAAATTGCCTGGCTTTGTGCTGTGATATTCTTGATTCGTGTTTTATCTCTTAGGAGAAAAATATTTTCTTGACAAGGAGGGAGTAGGAAATGTTGCAAGTGTATTACATTATTGTAGGTATTTGCCTACAAAATAGGCAGTGACTACACTTACAGTAAATACATGACTCCTTGTGAGATGTTGCTGTGCTTAAACTGGCCATTGCAAATAGTCACTAACTGTACAGTAATTTCCTGTCAAGTGTGCTTTGACAGACGTTGATGTGCTAAGGTACTATATCAAATGCAAAGTTTATATTTGTTTATTAGCAGGCCTTCCTCTACATTTGAATAATGTGCGTATTATACTGTTGCTGCATTCTGATCTACCATCTTTTTTTTAACTGAGCTAACTCTATATCTCCTGCTCCTTTGGATAAAAGTGGCTAAAATTACTCACAGTCAAATTCAATAATGGGGATAATGTTCATACTTGTAATTCAATCCTCCTCCCCCCTCACACAGGGTCATTATTTCCATGATCCTTAATTACGGTCATCATTTTCAAATGGGATAACTTTGTGCTTAACCTGAAATTATTCCAATTGCTGACTCTGATCTTTCTGCAAAATAATTAAGTAAATCAAGCTTGTGACTTAGAAGAAAAAGAATGTTAAATCAGTGCTTCCATTATTTTTTAAATTGAAGTATTAACAAGGATACTCTTAATAAGAGCCATGTACTTTACTTGTCCCCATGTCTCTTGAAGATATTCATTCATGTTGGGGTGTGTTTCCATGGTCCAGGTTCAGTATCTTCCCTCGGTGGCCATTCTTCCTGTGCGAGCCCAGGTAGTGAATGTCACCAGGTTGTTCAACTGTGGGTGAATTGTAGCCTTGCCCTTTGCAGCAGGAATAGGTCAATGATCAGGAATAGGAACCTGGGGGTATTGAAGCTAATTACAATGTTCTTACATTTACATATTTGGAGTCAATTGACTTATGCATTTTTTTAATTAACATTCTAAATCTTCTTATCTTCTATGTGTAAAAATATAGATGATTAATTTATTTTGTTTTCCTCTCTGCCCCCACCCCATAAGTGGGGGAAGGCAGCAATGGGGGGAGAGTTTAGAGGATATGATGTGGATATGTGACATTTATTGAAGGTATTTGTTTTGTAGCAAAATGTAGAATGCAATAAGATATATTGGTTTATGGCAGTCTCGTTCTACACTGCTTAAAAAGTATTCTTGGGGAATCCAGCAAGATGCCAAAATATGATTGATGGACTCTTAGTTTTACTGTGGTTCTCCATGAGTACTGGATTCTATATATTTAATCTATTTATGACTGACCTAAAAAGTCCCGTGACCCTCCTTAGTCATGGATGGTAGCATCAGAAACCGAGATCTTGTTGTGAACTTCGGGACCTTCACTGGACTTCTCCATCATTTGATAGCTGGGGTGCATGTCTCATCAATTATATGTCTTCTTCCTAGGTTGGTTTCGACCCACACTCACACATGCGTGTACCTGGAATGCCTCCAAATCTAACTGGCATCCCTGGTGGAAAACCGTAAGTAGTTGTTTGAAAGCATTTCACATCTTCAACATAATTAAACATTGGCGGGGTCTGTGTTTGCTGTCCATCATTCACATTTACAAGAAAATAAAATGGAATAACTTTTCACAAAATGAGTGTTAACAACAAGATCTGTTTGTTTCCCGCATTGTGACTTAGAAATAACCAGTATTGATTTTTATTTGTGAACATTTTGTAAGCTAATTGTAAGGCAAAATTTACGATAAAATTGTTTGTACAGGGTTTTCCTTTTGCTTAAATGTAAGTGATTTACGAAAATGCAGGTAAATTCTGATCTTTCTACACTTGAGATACGTAGACGTTGAGTTCAGACGTTTGTGACTCTCACATAAGTCATTTTAACATGAGAAATGGAAACAATGGCGCCAGTATTTCTGATATTAATAAATATTGCATACTTTTAATTTATAGCATGCAAACTGGAAGTGGTCACAAGAGGTACAAACCTATATGCAATCAATAGCAAGCAAAACAAAATTGGAAAAATGTGGTTAGTATTCAGCAGATGTTAACCCCAAATCCTTCAGTTTTGTTTTTCTTTCAATCTTTTCTAAATAGAGCCTATTCATTCCACGTTACTGCGGATGGACAAATGCAGCCTGTGCCTTTCCCTCCTGATGCCCTAATTGGACCAGGAATCCCAAGACACGCTCGGCAGATAAACACACTGAGCCATGGCGAGGTTGTGTGCGCAGTGACCATCAGCAACCCCACGAGACATGTGTACACTGGTGGGAAGGGTTGTGTGAAGGTCTGGGATATCAGCCAGCCTGGCAGCAAGAGCCCAGTGTCCCAGCTGGACTGCCTGGTAAGTGAATGTAAACTACTGTGGAAATGCAATTCCCTCTTTTGAGATTTAATCAGGAAGCTATAAAACAATTCTAGGTGGCTGTTCATCCAGCTCACAAATAAGGAAATGGCAATGAGTTTTGTTTCCTGATGTGCATTTTTAACACCAGCTTCGCACTTTTCTCATTTCCCTACCCCCCCCCACACCCCCATCAAAGCTGTGTGAACCAGATGTGCACAGTTTCAACAGGGAGAGTGAAACCTCATTTTTAGGGCTTAGTTTACCAAAGACTTGGCAGGACATCAAGATACTTCTGTCTTAAATTCCTTAAGAAATGTGATCCAATAATAAAGGATGTTTGCATTCGTAAAGCCATTAGAGAGATTGACCTCAGTGAGTGACATTAAAGTGATGTGCTGGAGAAATGGAAATAAAATATGGAAGAACTCAATTCATAAGGTTCATAAACATGCTGAGCCATGGTAAGGTTGTGTGCACAGTGACCATCGAAGTAACTTTATAGTCTGTTTGGAACTTTTATTTCTTAATGAAAACTGCATAGTCCAATACTGCATATTTTCATTCTTGTACTTTTTAATGCCCAGAGCCTTCCTGGCAACTATGGAATAGTATTTATTATGTAATTGATGTGCCCCAATCTAAAGTATCCCTTCCCGCATAAAGTTTGAGGTAATGTGAAGGAAAGAAAAGTTACTGAAGTATTCTAATAACCTAAAAGTAAGAGTACTTTCCTGCCAATTTCAGAAGACTGTTTATAGAGCAATTGTTGTCAGAGTACCAGAAACCTTTGCACTTGGCATTAAAATTGATTGGGGGAAAAATTAACTAAAAAC
This sequence comes from Callorhinchus milii, assembly GCF_018977255.1. Classification (NCBI taxonomy): domain Eukaryota; kingdom Metazoa; phylum Chordata; class Chondrichthyes; order Chimaeriformes; family Callorhinchidae; genus Callorhinchus; species Callorhinchus milii. The sequence continues at coordinate 95,994,907 of NW_024704742.1, forward strand.
TTTGGTTAATTGTATGAATATACATGAATGTATGAATATCAAGGTCTGTTTATTCTTGTGGTCGGCATTTGCTCGGGGTACTGGAAGGATAGGTCAGACTCGAACTATTTGCTTTATTTTTAGCACTTCAACCGTTTTGTTCCAGACCAGGTTTCAGCTGTGGTTATTGGAACCATTTGTACAAATCTGGAATTTATTTTATTGAGTGCGACTGACCACAGAATACAAAACTAAATCGGTGGGATTAGCCCTCTTGAACGAAGGCACCAATTAATTTTTACAACCTGAGTATTTTTTTCTGTTTGTAAATTGAGAACTGGACTGGTATTGAACATTTTTTATGGATGTGTAGGGATCCAAGCTAAAGTGGTGGATGATTTTGAGTAACGCAGACGTACTTTAAACAGCACTCTAAAATCTCAATATATCCAACTCGGGCTGATCAGATGAAGCATTGTGTCTCCATGTCTCTTTGACTGTCTCCGAGTCAGTGTAGAGAGCAGCGGTGTGAGTCTGCACTACCCATAAATCAGCACTAAATTACCCCGACTACCTCAGAAACCACAAAGACATGTTGTGTGGGAAATACGTTGGTGCCGTTGAGGGCAATGTCATCTGAATTTAATAATAATAAAACACCTCCTGCTTATTCTGGATTTTATCCGTGAAATGATGTAAACCAAGTGCATCTCTTTGGACCTTGCTCACATTTGAACATTGTAACTGTATAATTTCATACTAACCACGGACAGTTTTTTTAATCTAAACTGATGAGTTTATTGCATTTCTCAAAAGATACTAAAATATTAAATATGTTTCCCCCCCTCGCAGAACCGAGACAATTACATCCGATCGTGCAAGCTGCTCCCTGATGGCCGGACCCTGATAGTTGGTGGTGAAGCCAGTACGTTGTCCATTTGGGACCTGGCAGCCCCAACTCCACGTATAAAGGCAGAGTTGACGTCCTCCGCTCCCGCCTGCTATGCTTTGGCTATAAGCCCCGATTCCAAGGTCTGTTTCTCGTGCTGCAGCGACGGTAACATTGCTGTCTGGGATCTGCACAATCAGACATTAGTCCGGTAAGAGTTTAAACATGCAAACTGCAATCCTGACCTTTGCTTTTTGGGTGGGTGAATTGGGAAGCTGTTCTGTTTCCTGACTGGTAATAGGATTATTGACGTACATGTTAAGAGACATTATTTTACTTAGTAAAGGAGCCAAGGGCTGCTTTTCATTGATTCTAGCTTGCCTGGCATGTAATACTTTTTGAAGAACAATTTGCATAAGTATAGGTACGGGCTTTGACTACGTTCACTTTTGAGTGTACAGTCATATTATTTTGGAACAATTGTTTGTACTTTCCTATCTCAGCAACTCAAATCTACTGCCTATATTCTAGACTACTTTTCCTGATTGCACCTTACCATTGATGTCCGAGCCTTTAGCCACTATGCTCCCGCCCTCCAAAACTCCCTTCAGTAATCGCTTGTCAACAACCTGTTAAATCAAAATAATTGATTTCACTGACCTCGTTCACGGACAACCTACACCTTGCACAGCATGACACCATTTCCTAGTTTACATTCAGAAACATTCTAAAGAAACAGTTATTTTGTTCAACAACATAAAAGCTTTGCCCCTGCACACAACCCCTCACTCAACAACAACAACTTGGATTTATATAGCGCCCTCCATGCCAGACGGCGTCTCAGAGCGCTTCACAGTAAAGGATCCTGAGGCCGAGCTAGGGGGATGGGGAGGAAGGTGACCAAAGGCGCGGTTGAAAAGAAAGGTCTTCAGCAGGGACCTGAAAATAGGAAGAGATGGGGCGAGGCAAGGGGAGTGAGGAAGGGAATTCCAGAGCCTTGGGGCATAGTGGCTGAAGGCACGACCACCGAGGGTACAGCGGAGGACTCGGGGGATGAGGAGGAGGTCAGACCCGGAGGAACAAAGATAACGGGTACTGTTTTGAGGAGAGAGGAGGTCAGAGAGGTAGGGGGGTGCAGAGGAGTGCAGGGATTTGAAGACAAGGGTGAAGATCTTGAAGTCGATCCTCTCTGGGACAGGCAGCCAGTGCAGTCTGGCAAGGACTGGGGTGATCGGGGAGTGGAGTTTGGTGCAGGTGGGAATGCGGGCGGCAGAGTTTTGAATGATCTGGATTTTGTGGATGGTAGTGGAGGGGGGACCGGTGAGGAGGGCGTTAGAATAGTCCAGCCGAGAGGTGACAAATGCATGGACTTGGGTTTCAGCGGCTTTCGGGGAGAGGTATTGGCGGAGACAGGTGATGCGTTGGAGGTGGAAGAAGGCGGTGCTGGTGAGGGACTGGATGTGGGGGAGGAAGGATAATTGGGGCTCAAACCTGACGCTAGGTTGCGCTCAGTGTTATAACTTATATCTGTTAAAATACAAGTTGCTATTGTTGAGCACTTGGAGATGTTCATGTTATGTGAAAGGCACTATATAACTGCAAGTTGTGAGAATGTTTTGTCCGTAAGTTTAACCATAAGTTTGGTAACAAGTGTTCATGGTTTAAAACTGAATTTTGGTGGTTAGCGAACAAAAATATTCTGCTCACTTTAACTAGATTTTAATTACTGTAACTTTATAGACTAGCTCTCTCACTTTAAATTTATTGCACCTGGATCATATCTACCCATCTAATAATAAAAAATAATATGGTCACTCAATTCGCAACTGTTTGTGGGGCACTGCTGTGCGCAATTGGCAGCCGTGTTTTGTCTACCAAATACACAATCATACATTTTACAACATTTTGTGAAACTGAGATGTCTCAACAACGTGATAAGGCACTATTTCAAATGCAAGCAATATTGTTATTATAATCAAGAAGCCTGTGTTATGTCCTGCATGGATTGTTTAACCAGATCTAGTACCAAACAGTGAAGAAACGTCATGATCTGGAGTCCAAAACTAACAACATAATTGTGTTTATCTAAAGCTTGTGCAGGAAATCTTTATTCAATTTTGTTTATTTTATCAGGCAATTCCAGGGTCACACAGATGGGGCCAGCTGTATTGACATATCAAATGATGGCACCAAGCTTTGGACGGGAGGCTTAGACAACACCGTGAGATCCTGGGACCTCCGGGAAGGAAGACAACTACAGCAGCACGACTTCACATCCCAGGTAGGTAAAGGTCTGATACTAGATCTGAAAAAACCTGTTAAATCAAAATAATTGTTTTCACTGTCTTCTTCCATGAATAATTTACACCTTTTACAGCTTAACATTGTTTCCTAGTTTTTAAATGATGTTTAGGGGGCACAAAGATAGACTGGCTGTAGTTTTTTTATCTGTAAAATGAGATGTTATTTTGAGTTTATAAAAAGGCTCATAATCGGAGATCATTTCAGTGATCCTGCTTATGTAAGTTTGCCAATAATTTCAAGCCCATTCAAAACCGTTGTAAATAAAAATCCCCTTGAAATCCCTAACAATGACTAGTCTCCAAGTTCTTGCTTCCTGTGCCCAGTACCTTAGATTCCCCTGATTGTGAGCTCCTCATCTCAGTCATTGCATTGTGATCACTGCCAAGTGGCCAGACATTCCTCCACAGGAAGAGGAAGAAGATTCCCAAAGGACCAATAATGCTATTTTAATAGCTCCCTTTGTCTTCCTTTACTGAAGCTGGGATGCCTCAGCCTCTTGAGAGCATTCCCTTGAATTATTTTGTTGGGAAAGCAAGAATAGGAGAAACAGTGCCACCAAATCCCCTTTTAGTCAGCGTAATCCAAAGTTGCCATCCCAATAGACGGAAGATGGCGGCCTATAAGTTTAGGCCCAGAGGCAAATGGGGCAGAAGCTTGGTCAAAGGCCACAAACAAAAGGGAGGAGGATCATACCGTGGGCAGCATCGCTTTAGAATGTATGTGTAACAATCTCATACCAATTATAAAGTGAATTTAGTATTTATACACTATATCTCGAGTTCTGTGTAAAGTGGTAAAGAAACGATAAGCGGGTATCTAAAACCTTGACACTTCAATTATAAGGCATATTTACTAGCACTAAAAGTTCTAGTTACAAACAGACCAGCTGTGTAGATTATGATTGTGAAAGCGTGAGTTATACAAGAACATTGTTTGCACCTTTGTGCAGGTCTTTGTGACATACATGCCTCGATGGCAAGCTAGGAGTTTTCAGGTCATTAAAACAAATGTAAAGGTGTGATTTGATGCATTGAATTTTACAGCATACAAATCTTATCTTAATCTTGCATGAGTGATTTTCCTTTGAGCAATCAGAATTCAAAGACAAGTGTTTAAAAGAGTGACCTGTACTGGCCAGCAAAAGGACCAACTTAACCTGGCCTCGAATTTCATTGTAGCTGATGTGGTTCCAAGATAACGTGTATATATAAAATGCACAAGAATTCTACATTAATGCTGAACTGATGGGAAATAATTGGAGAATAAACGATGATTAAAATCATAACTCCATTGTTACGAAGTGCGCTTGCAAGTGAGATGCAAATGTAGCAGGGCAGACAGTGTAAGGAATAAGGCTTTTTTTTCCTGTGCTCCAGTTCACTAATGCAGCAAAACTTAAAATAAATCAGGTATCTGTTCTAGGTGAGGGGCTGAAAATGGAGAACAAATTGGAAGGGTCTATTTATGTTCCAAGCCAAAAACATGAAAGTACATGTTTGTTTTGTAACCAATAAATATCTTTATTTAAATCTTAAATTATTTTGCAGCAATCTTGCAAATTTACTTCTGAACTCCTAAATCTTGCACAGAGATTACTGTACCGATCTATCAGTTCAGAATATAGGAAAGCGACCTAAAACTCTGAATAGATTATAGGAAAGGGCATAGGACATCTTTGGAACAATCATTATTCTTATATACCTTCAGAGTTCATAATGTTTTATGGTTTTCATTTCCATTATGTACGTTTATGTTCTAAAATGCTTTGTTTGCTTTTAAGATCTTTTCTCTTGGATACTGCCCTACTGGCGAATGGCTGGCTGTGGGGATGGAGAGCAGCAATGTCGAAGTCCTACACGTGACCAAACCAGACAAATACCAACTGCACCTCCACGAGAGCTGTGTGCTCTCCCTTAAGTTTGCTTACTGTGGTAAGGACTCTTAACTATGATTGAAATGGTCTGAAATCCCTTTGTACAGTTGACTACTGATGAACATGAGCCAAGGGACTTTCCATTCCTTGCTGGCCTCCCCAATGGCCAGCAATATCGACTTTGACTTGGATTGTTTGAATCCTGGGATTCAAACAAGTACAATGTCGATACAGCATTTATTGGCATGTTTGAAAAAGATGGTGAATGTCAGTACCGACATTGTAGTTATACTTTGCCAGGAATTCCAGCTCGTCAGGTCGGATCTTCTTCTCTCCCCCTCCCCCCCACCTCATTAATCCTGCTAGCCAGGGTTTTAATCTACTGCATGCATAACTCTCTGTTGGTATCTGTCTGTGCCATTGTCACTCTTTCTGTCTGGTTGTGTTGCTGAGGTAGGCTGGGAGGGAGGTGAGTCAGTGACTGGCTCGGGAAGAGGTTGCTGCATCGTGCAGGTGATCTTAGCCAATTTCCTTGGCATTTTTCTGAGGTGAGATTTAGCATCTCAGGATCCTGGGATTTGGGACATTAAAATCCTGAAATCCAGGGATTCAGACAAAGCCTGGGATTGCAGTAGGCAAAATACTGTAGATGCTGGAAATCTGAAATAAAAACAGAAGTCACTGATAGCACTGGGCAGGCAGCATCTATGGGGAGAGGAAAATTAGTTAATGCTTCAGGTCAATGACCTTTCTGTTTTTACCCATGGGATTGCAATTGTTTCGGATGAGATGTTAAAACTGAGTTTCCACTGAGTCCAGATTCACTTTAAAGTACATCTGTTATTATGTAAGGATTAAATATATCCTCACATGCTGCTGTGTTCGCCTATGAATACACAGTCAGTACTCTTTACAGAAAAGGCCCATAAAGTGCTTTATATCAAATGCGAGGTTATTATAGGATTATTATTATTGATGTTAGTGGCCTCTAATGGAATTTCCCCATTATAAATTTGGATTGTCAAAGTTGATACATGGAACATTGACTGGTATCTCATCCCTCAGATGCCAATTAGTGACTGCACAAACGTTGTTTAGTTTGGGGGGGCTGGAAGGAGAAGTAAAGAAACCTGTCTATGAGTGCAAACCATGGACAGATTAAAGTTGGACTGGAGAACAAGGGGTTTAATGATGATTTCTGGTGTACTTCTGCAGGTAAATGGTTTGTAAGCACTGGAAAAGACAATCTTCTGAATGCCTGGAGAACGCCTTATGGAGCAAGTATATTCCAGGTAAGTGCAAGTCAAACCGTCTAATCATTTTAAGATTTCTACATCCATAATCTTGTGGACTGTGTTAAATGTATAGTAAATAACAACAATAACATTTGTATAGCACCTTTCATATCAGGAGGACTCCCAAGTGCTGGACTGTCAGTGTTTCATACCTGAGCTGGGGTTCAGGATTGGGGAGGGTGGAGGGCCGGGAGGGAGGAGGGTGATTGAAAGCATGGTCGAAGAGGCAGGTCTTGAGATGTGTCTTGAAGGAGGCAAGGGAGGGGGCTAGGCGGAGGTCCTGCAGGATGGAGTTCCAGAGGGTGGGGGCAGAGTGGCAGAAGGCCCACGGACCAATGGTCGGGCAGGCGAGGTGGGGGACGTGATGTAGGCAGGAACCCGCTAAGCGGAGGCAGTGGGCAGGATGGTAGGGGGTTAGGAGGTCACAGAGGTAAGGGATAGCAAGGCCATGGAGGGCTTTGAAGGTGAGGACCAGGATCTTGAACTGTATACTCTGTGATGGGAAGCCAGAGGAGTCAGGTGAGGATGGGGGTGATAGGGTCACAGAGCCTGTTGCAGGAGAGGACACAGGCTGCTGAGTTCTGGATGATCTGTAGCCTATGGAAGGGGGAGTTGGGGAGGCCAACAAGCAATCAGTTTGCATAGTCAAGCCTCGATGTTATGAATGTGAGTATGAGGGTTTCGGGAGAGATGCGGTGTGAGACAGTGGCGGAGTCGGGCGATGTTGTAGAGTTGGAGGAAGGCAGAGAGGGTCATAGCATGGATGTGGGGTAAAAAGGATAATTGAGGGTCAACAAGACGCCAAGGTACCAGACTGGCTTAGCAAGGTGGACTGTGCAACCATGGATGGTAATGCTTGTCAGCGCCTGAGGTGAGGAGGCGCTGACAGGAGCCAATCAGGAGAGCCTCGTTCTTGTTGACGTTCAACTGTAGAAAATTAGCTCTCATCTAGGACTTGATATCTGACAGACATTCTGTCAGGACAGCAGTGGTCCTGGAGTCAAGGGTGGAGACAGAGAGGTATAGTTGGGTGTTATCCGCATACATGTGGAAATTGACCCCATGTCTGCAGATCAAATGGATTAAATCAGTCTAGCTTAATAAGAAAGTTTATACAATTCCAATACAGCCGTGAAGAAGCTATTGAGAAGTTAATGCATTGGAAAAGGTGTGCATTAATGTGATAAAAGATATAATTTTGTGTTAAGTGATTTAATATTTACAGCTATATTAAGGTAGTTTGTAGCAACAAGTTGAGGTAGGAGACTAGCTGACGCTTGCAAGTCTCCTACAGTTCCTGATAGTATTCACAAAGGTACAATGAAGAGGAGGAGTGGACATGTTTGGCCCTTGTCCATTTAATATTAAGTGTATGAGCTTTGCCAAAACTCTGGAACACGTTGTTGCCAACCAACTCCGCGCACACCTCTCCCTCCACACCCTACTTGAACCCTCCAGTCTGGTTTCCACACTGCTCACAGTACAGAGACTGCACTGGTGAAAGTCACAAATGATATCCTCACTAATCTGTGACCAGGGCTCCCTCTGTCTCCTCATCCTCCTGGACCTCCCTGCCGTGTTCGACACAGTTGATCACGCCATCCTCCTCCACCGCCTGTCCTCCATCATCCACCTCAGTGGGACTCACTTGGTTCGAGTCTTACCTTACAAATCCTTCTCTCTTCCACCCGGTCACCTTACGGGGTACCCCAAGGATCCATCCTTAGCCCCCTTCTCCTCCTCATCTATTTGCTCCCTCTCAATGATATCATCCGCACACACGGGGTTAACTTCCACATGTTTGCGGATGACACTCAACTCTACTTTTCCACCTCCAGTTGGGACCCCTAGTCCCCTGATGTTCTGTCAGCTTGTCTGAACATCTGAGCACAAATTTCCTGCAGTTAAAACATCAACAAGACAGAAGCCATATTCCTTGGTTCCCGCCGACGTCTTTTGTCCCACGGTTCCGACCTCCTCAACCTACCCGACCTGTCCTTAAAACTCTCCCACCCCGTGCACAACTTAGGCATCAGGTTCAATCCCCAGTTATCCTTCCTCCCCCAAATCCGGTCTCTGACCAGCACCGCTTTCTTCCATCTCCGCCACATCGTCCGTCTCCTACAATATTTCACCCCAAAAGCTGCCGACACCCTTGTCCATGCCTTTGTCACCTCTTGACTGGACTATTCTAACGCCCTCCTCGCTGGTCTCTCCTCCTCCACTATTCACAAAATTCAGCTCATTCAAAACTCCGCCACCCACATTCTCACCCGAACCAAACTTCGTACCCCGATTACTCCAGTCCTGGCCAAACTCCACTGGCTCCCTGTCACAGAGCGAATCAACTTCAAGATCCTCACTCTAGTGTTTAAATCCCTCCATTCCTTGCCTCCCCACCCCCCATCTCTCTAACCTCCTCTCTCCCCACAGCAGTACCCGCTGCCTCCGCTCTACTGGGTCCGGCCTCCTTCGTGTCCCCTGAATCCTCTGCTCCACCATCAGTGCCTTCAGCCACTACGCCCCGAAACTTTGGAACTCACTCCCTCAACCCCTTCATCTCGCCCCCTCCTTCCCCATCTTCAGGTCGTGCCTGAAGACGTTCCTCTTCGATCACGCCTACGGACACCTTCCCCTGGCCCGGCCTCGGGCTCTGCCATTGTTAAGTGCTCTGAGACGCCGCCCGGCATGGAAGGAAGTAGATAAATGCATGTTGTTATTGTTGTATGAGTAGAATCCTGTAATCCAATGGTTGTTTTAGTTTTCAGCACTCCCTTCCCTTTATATTAAATACAGATCTGAAACTTAAAGTTGCCTCCACGTTGCATACATGCAACCACTTGTTTGGCTTTGGAAAGGAGTATAGGGAGCAATTGGAAGGAAATAATGACATTTAAGATCAAAATGTGCAGACTTGGTGTGTTGAAAAATAAGATCTGATCTTTGAAACCATTGTAATTCATGTACAGTGAGTATAAACTAATTGTTAATTTTAGATTTGCTGATTCTCACTCTCTCTCTTCCTTTCCAGTCTAAAGAGTCTTCATCAGTGCTGAGCTGTGACATCTCAGTGGATGATAAATATATCGTCACTGGGTCTGGGGATAAGAAAGCATCAGTTTATGAAGTTATTTACTGAGAACCATAACGGAGCGGATATATTCAGGACTGTTTAAACAAACAGCAGCCTCCTGGCAGGTCTTGAAGGCGTTTCTCATTGCATACGCTTAAGGACTGACTATCATCACATCATTAATTATTGACTGGATTAAAAGAATACTCCCATTAAACTTGGGATGGATGCGATTAGCTGTTTTTGGTAGTCCCGAGAATAATTCCAGGACCCTGCTTTGTAGACCCTGGATTGTTAGAAGAGCATTTGAATCCTCTGTGACCTCACCTTGTATTTTTGTTATTGCCTGAATTGCTGCATTTGTGGAGTTGCCTAACCAGATGTTCATTTGTTCTTCATTGAAAGACATTCTGTCCTTTGTAGCGCGAAGGTGTTCCAGATGAACCTGGTTCCTGGTTACTGCATCTTGTGAAATGTTTTTTTGTATCTTGTTGGAGCTCAGACATTTGTACAAATTGTAAATATTCCGTTTAATACAGTAAAAGACAGTATTGAAACACATATTTTTTGTATGTTTTTTTTAAATCACAGAGCATTTATAAATGCTGGTGCTGATATTGTGACACTGGGAATCAAAATTAGACTTAAGAAATTAAAACAATATTTCTCAGTTCTCTACTCTGGTGAAAATAATTTATTAAATTTTTCATGGAAGTTTGAAATAAATCTACAGGCATAAACAAGCATGTGTGAAGACACTGAATGTTTACATTTACAATTTTTATATAAACAAATTAATCTCTATTGTAGAGTGATACTTCATTTTTCATTTCACTCTGCTTGACCCTTTGTGCTACACAACAGCCTATATCAATGACAATTGTTTAATGTCAGCAAACTTAAGACACAACTTCCTCATCTTTGCCTAAGAGATTGCTTTTGCCAGTAGATATATATATATATACCCATATATTCTATTTATAATTTGGTAACTTCTGAATATTTTCTTGGATTATCCCCAAGATTTTTAAGTTGTTTCTTGTCATTTCCTGTCAATCCCCTCCAGGCTTCTTTGGGAAATAGTCACATTGGGAACCATCTGTGCTTGACAACATGTCCTTAAATCAAGTCGACTTCAAAAAACCACCTGGCCTCTTTTGTCACTTAACATGCTTTGTTGGGTATCTCACCAAACTCACAAATGGCTTCCTTCCATAAAGTATTGAATTGGATTAAAACATTTGCATACTGAGAACTGTACAATGAGCCATAGAGGTTGCGCTGGAAAGGTGCAAGTAATGAGAACTCGAGCACAAACTATGCACTTGGGCAGTGACACAGAGAGAAAACACTTTTGAAAAATAAAGATCAAAATCATATTAAGTGCACTGTGTTGCATGCAAAACACATTGCTACCCTCCAGCAATGCTTCTTTTTGCATAGGCTGTTTATCTCCAATTCTGCTTAATATTATAAAGTGAAATATGCCTATAGGTGGTGAGTGATTATTTGGGGCAGTGTGACCTGATCTTTTTAACATAACATAACAGGTAAGCATGTTAACTCTTCCAGCATATATTTACATCTTCAGATACTGCCTGGAATTCACAAAACCCATCAGCTCAATGACTCCAACTTCAGCACAAAATCAAATGCAATCATCCTAGTTTAGAGTAAATCCACCGTGTTTACCATATTCAATCAAAGATGGTCTCGATACTCAACAGCATGCAGAATTGATTTGCAGGAAGACAGCCACTCTGAAATGTATCATCTAGCAGCACAGCAAAACAATTGTATCGCAATGGTTCGCCCCTCCTTGCATCCTCCTTCTCCATCTTCTAATCACACCTGAAAACCTTCGTCTTCAACTGTGCCTATGGTCACAACCCCTGCACCCCGGCTCAGCATCATGTTCTGCCACAGTTAAGACCTCCAAGATGCTACCCTGCATGAAGGGACTCAATAAATGCAAGTTGGTGTAGCTTGGAGTGGAGGGATGGGGAAGGGTTGATCACCAATCACATTTGTGTGATCAGAGATGGGATATCTGTCAACACTAATTTGTCAAGGACTTTGATGTATGAATAATCAGGTGTATAAACAATATATGTTGTGCAAATAGTGATGAAGTCCCAGAAACTAAGAAACACAAGTGCACAAATGAATCTTTGTGCAAACATGGAGAGAGTTTTAGTTTACTTGTGGTTGGATACATCAAAGAATCTACCAATTCCTGACTGGTATTTCATTTAATGTCAGATGCCAGGGAGCTGTTTGGAACCAGCCTCTTGAAGCAGACTCTTGAAGCAGTTGGCTTGTGACAGCATGGGAAGGATAGGATATTCATTTTCCAATAACGACAGAACAATCCAATGCATGGTCAAATTGTTTGGAGGAAAGTACTGTACTTTTCATTGTGTGAAAGTAATACCTGTTTATGAACGGTTTAGAGCTCTACATTACAGCTGCTTTTTTTTAGTACATTCATATACCTGCACACAGCTGTCTGGGTGCTCAACTATGTGTACATAAATATTAGCTTTAGAAAATCTGCATTAGAAGATTTGAATCCATCTCACAAGGTTCATGATGTAATAGGTATGATCTACATACTCAAATTCCTTCCCATTTTATGTCAAATTTATTACTGATGTCTCATTATTATCATAATTCTGGCATTTGATGATAATCAAATGCAAGGATTTTATTTTTTAGTTCTTGCATTTGATATAGTATCTTATCACATTTTTGAACTGTCACAAATCACTTCACAGTATTTAAGAACATAAGAATTAGGATCAGGAGTAGGCCATTCGGTCCCTCAAGCCTGCCCCGCCATTTGATAAGATCATGGCTGATCTTCAGACCTAACTAATTACCTGCCCTATCCCCATATCCCCTAATCCCTCTATTTTAAAAAAAATCTATCAGTCTCAGCCTTGAAGCTGTTCAAGGACTGAGCATCTACAACCTTCTGGGGTAGTGAATTCCATAAATTCTCTGAGTGAAGAAATGTTTCCTCAACTCTGTTCTAAAAGGCTGACCCTTAATTTTAAGACTGTGACCCCTGGTTATAGATTCTTCTACCAGGGGAAACAGACCCTCAGTGTCTACTTTATCCAGCCCTTTAAGAATCTTATATGTTTCAATAACATCTCCCTTAATTCTTCTGTACTCTAGAGAATACAGCCCTAGTTTATTCAGCCTATCCTCATAGGTCAGTCCCCTCATCCCAGGAACTAACTGAGTGAATCTACGCTGCACCCCCTCTAGGGCAAGTATGTTTCCTTTTTTAAATAAGGAGACCAAAACTACACACAATACTCTAGGTGCAGTCTCACCAAAGCCCTATACAGTTGCAGCAAGACTTCCCTACTCTTGTACTCTAAACCTTTTGCAATGAACTCTAATATGCCATTTGCCTTCTTAGTTGCTTACTGCACCTGCAAACTAACTTTTTGAGACTGGTGTACAAGGACACCCAAATCCCTCTGAACACTAACACTATCTAATCTCTCCCCCTCTAGAAAATAATTTGTTTTTCTATTTTTTCTACCTAGGTGAATAACTTCACACTTCCCCACATTAAATTCCATCTGCCACCTACTTGCCCACTCCCCGAGCCTATCTATATCCCGTTGCAATCTTTTTGCATCATCCTCAGAGCTTACTCTCCCAACTAGTTTAGTGTCATCTGCGAATTTAGATACATTACATTCAATGTCCTCGTCTAGATCATTGATGTAAATTGTAAACAGCTGAAGCCCAAGCACTGAACCTTGTGGCACTCCACTAGTCACATCCTGCCAATTTGAGAATGACCTGTTTATCCCTACTCTCTGTTTTCTACCCGTTAGCTACTCTTCAATCCATGCTAATATGTTCCCATTAATCCCGTGGACCTTAACCTTGTGCAATAGCCTTTTGTGTGGCACTTTGTCAAATGTCTTTTTAAAATCTAAATATACTATATCTACTGGTTTCCTCCTATCTAACCTGCTAGATACATCTTCAAAAAACTCTAAAAGATTAGTTAAGCATGACTTCCCTTTTGTAAAACCATGTTGACTCTGCCTAATCTTGTTATGGTCTTCCAGGAATCCCATAACAACATCTTTAATTAAGGACTCAAAAATTTTCCCTACCACTGATGTCAGAAACTAGGCGAACATGGTAATCAATTTGTACAAAACAATGACACAAACAGCTGAACAAGATTGTTGGCCAGAACACTGGGAGGAAAACTCTTCTCTTTTCAAGTAACTTATCATGGGATATTTCATGTCCCAACTGAACAGGCAGATGAGACCTCAGTTTAACAACTCACCCAAAGGATGGCACCTCTGACAATACAGAGCTCTCCCAGCACTGCATTAGAATATTAGCCTAGACTATGAATTCAAAATCCCAACGAGGGGTTTGAATCCACATCTTTCTGACTCATCGACAAGGATGCTGCTAACTGCTTCAGGTATTCCTGCAATGGAAAGATTGGGTCCAGAAATATTTGAGTATTCTAATATGATGCACTCTCATCATGTTATATATTGGTGGGTGGAATGATTTTTTTCATCTATGTACTATTTAGATTATTTAGAAATGTATAGTTCTGTAATAATGAGAGCAATTGACTTATAAGCCTCTGTAGTGGGTGGAGTCCATTTCCTTCTTCAGAAGTACTATAATCAAAGCAATGCAGTCTTGCTGGAAGGCTTTGAAGCTCCAAAACATGGCTGTAGACTCACAATAGAAGTATAATGAAAATTAGTGGATTATTTTTTCCTTTCGAATTTCAACTGTTACTCTTACTGAAGGCAAATGACTCCTGTTGGTACATGTGAGAACAATTCAGCTGTAGGGGAAATCTCAGACAGGCCTTACCTTGCAGTCTATGAAATCATTATGGGTTTGAGGGTACCCTCAAAATACATCTCAGTCAAAATTCACTCAGTTCCTCTATATCTCTGAAAAGTAAAGGTAAAACATTGAACTTTCTGCTACAACCACTGGGGTTTGGCATCGTAGATCTCTGTAGCCTTCCTCTAATGTATGCTCAAGTGTGGTGTGATCATGTGTCACCTGTGGTTACTCCCAGCTGGGGGATTTTCAACTATTAGATCAATCAATGGACATATTTCTGATGGGCTTTTAAGTAAATTGCTGACCTTGATTAGATTTTTCTTATCCATTGAATAAGACAAGCAAAATAATAACCAAATTAAGATCCAGTTTAGTGCCCAAATCTTAAATTCTGCATGACATGGCAATGCTGTTATCATTAAAATCATGTGAGGTTTTGCCCCTTGGCAAAACATGGATTGTCATTTAGAGTGGAAATCATGGTTGACTTTTTGTCATTCTCTAGCAAAGGGACACTAAGGCTAATTGCAGCCTCCCTTCTGCTGCCATTGAGATCAGGTATTTAACCAAAGGCCAAGGATCAAACATGAGCCTTTTGCATGATTTGTTTTTACATATACCCTTTACCTGAAGGGAAAATCATGCGGGATTTCCACATCTTGTGTAAGCTCAAACATGAAAAATGTTTCAGCAAGATATTGAAGAGCTGTCTGAGTCCTCAGAACCAAACCCCAACAAAACTTTTGTCAGTCTGCCTTGTCCCCCTACAATATACAATCCCTACACTTTATAGTAAAATCCTGTGAAACAATTTATGATGGTTCAATGACATAACATAACTGACATCCGTATAATTATATTAATCCTTGCTATAAACATACAATACAAAATTATATTTGAATAACACCTTTCACATCGGGAGGACATCCCAAGGCCCTGAACAATCTGGGATTTGGACCTGAGTTGGGGGCTGGGAAGGTGGTATCAGGGAGGGTGGAAGGCAGAGAGGGTAGGAGGATGTGTGAAGACATGGTCAAAGAGGAGGTCTTGAGACATGCCTTGAAGGAGGGAGTTCCAAAGGATGGGGACAGAGAGGTTGAAGTCTCAACCACCGATGGTGGGCGGGTCGGGCGGGCGGGGGACATGGAGCAGACCAGAGCCTGCTGAGCAGAGGGAGCGGACAGATTGATATGGTGTTAGCATGTTACAGAGGTAGAAAGGAGCAAGCCATGGAGGGCCTTGAAGGCGAGGACGAGGATTTTGAACTTTATCCTCTGGGGATGGGGAGCCAGTTTTGCTGGGCGAGGATGGGGGTCACGGAGCCTGGTGCGGGAGAGGACACGAGCTGCAGAGTTCTGGTGATCTGCAACTTGTGGAGGGAAGAATTGGGAAGACCAACAAGCAGGGAGTTGCCGTAGTCAAATGGATTAAAGGATTAAGATTTATTATAATTATTATTATATTATATTCATTTATTATTATTATATTAATATAAGAGTTGGTGCCTTTAACAGGAGAGAAAAATGAAAAACATCTTTGAAAACAATCAGGATTGGATCTTTTGTGGGCTGGCAGTTTGAATCTGTTTCTATATTTCTATCAGAGCTGGAGGGTGATTTAAGTATTCTTTTGTTCCAATGGAAATGAAGTAGGTTCACTTTTTTATATGTATAAATGAACAAGCTGAGCTAACAATCTTTTAATTCCAATGTTAATGTCCCTAGGGTTATGAATCACTCCTTACAATACCTGAAATCACCGCTCATTTCTGCCTTTCCATTGAAGGAACTGTCGCCATGAGCATTTTCCAATGTTCAATACAAGTAGACTTAACCGCTAAGAAAATATATTCTACTTTCATATTAATTACATTTTCTAATTTAAACTTTGCTTGTTTTTCGTTTGCACCAGGTGCCCCATTTAAACTTGTTATTAAAACAGAATAAGGCTTTTTCACTGCTGCAGCAAATATGGGCTCACTGTTCCATTGGTAACTGATACATAAGGACCCGGGTCTAACCTGATCTCAGGCATTAACCTAATGCTGAACATTAGATATTAAACGTTGGCCTCTCTTTCTCTTTCAGATGCTAATTGACCAGTTACGGATTTCCAATAGGTCTTTTTATTTCAGATTCCCAACTTTTATTTTTTATATTATATCTTTCTTTAATTAAGTTTTTTTTCAACTTCTTTCAACATCAGGGGAAATATTACCAAGCAAATAAATGGGGAATTAAAGTAAAAAATGTACAAGGTTGAAATGGTATTTTTTTAAAAATGTATCATGTATGATAATGATATGATAATGAATATGTACATAATGATAATAACAATAATAATCCTTGCATTGATATAGCACCTACTATGTCTTCAAGACATCTCAAAGTGCTTCACAGAATATACTGTAAAGTGAATTGACTGTATATTTTGTGGGTGAAACACAGAAGCCAATTGAGCACAGCAGTGTCCCACAAACAGTCATGGATTGAGTGACCAAATTAAAAAAAATTTTTGGAAAGGATTATTACCTCTGGCAAAGCAATCCGCCAATCGACTAACAACCAGGTTCCTACTTATTGCTAGGTAAATAGAAGCATGTGGAGTAAGGAAACTTGCGGAATGTTGCACCCTGCCTGGGAATCAACCCCAGGTTCTCTCGCTGGCAAGGCGAGGGCTCAAACCACTGAGCAACAGGACTCCTATAGGCATATATTTTCCATGCATCTTTACACTATAACTTGTTTATACCCAGCAAAATGTTGCTTCTGTTGGGCAAATACCACAGCATCTGACTGTTTTGTTGAAGCAATGTTATATGTTGGGGAGAGGTGGGGTGATGTCTATATGACCCTGCACTGTATTATCTAATGATCTGTAGTACAGGGAATGTTTGCGGGGATTTTCAGGGAAGGGGCATATTAACTGTTGAGCAGTTCTCATCATCAGTTTTATTGTTTTCCTCAGGGAGTTAAAACACCTCAAATACTATGCGTGGTTTTAAAATTCCATTAACAAAAAGAAACACAAATGGAGAATTTCACCATTTTAACACTAAGTCCACTATAAACAGACTGCTCATCTTCACTGAACAACTTGCAACATGTTGCATAACACATAATGCCTTCCAGGTGTACATCTTAAAGTGCTTCACAGAAATGATAGAGTACCGAGCAAAGAGTACTTGTACAAAGAGTACAAAGAGTACCATCACACCAGTCCTTACCAGGCTCCACTGGCCAGCAATCACCAAACGGATCGACATCAAAATCCTCTCACTCGTTTTCAAATCACTTAATTCTCTCGCAGATCTGCTTATCACACACTCCACCACCCGTTGCCTCCGCTCGGCTGGCTCCGGCTTCCTATTTGTCGCTTGTGCCCTCCGTTACACCATCGGTGGCCATGCATTCAGCCGCTACATCCCGAAACTCTGGAACTCTCTCCCTTAATCCTCTCTGCCTTGCCCCTCCCTCCCCACCTTCAAATCCCGCCTAAAGACCTTCCTTTTTGATCGTGCTTACGGACACCTCCCCCCGCCCTCTCCCCTTAGCTCATTGTCAGACTCCGACGCCTTGAAGCACTCTGGGCGCTATATAAATGCAAGTTGTTGTTGTTGACAGGAAGGAGAATTGAAGGGGGTGAGTCAGTCACAGTCAAAGAGATGGGTTTTTGAAAGGAGTATGAAGGTAAGGTGAGATGGATGCCTCTAAATGCACGGCAACTACACTTCACAATATATCTTGTGCAGCGTTTCAAATGTCCTCCCACTGTGAAAAACATTATATTGAATGTAACAATTAGTAATAGTGTTAGTAATAAGGAGTAAGTTGAAAGAAGAATTACAAGAGAGCGGGGCATAGTGGCTAAAGGCTCAGCTACTGATGGTGGGTTTAAGAAACTGAGAACTGAATAGTAAATCACAGTTAGAAGAGCAGCTGGGTAACAGAATCAGAAAGAGATTACAAAGATAGGGAGGGACAAGAATGTAAAGAGATTGGAATGACAGGATTCTTAAAGTTGATCTGCTGGGACACTGATTGTTTCCAGTGGAGTTGGCAAGGATTGGGGTAATTGGTATTTAAAGCCTAGTGTGGGAGAGATACAGCTGCTGAGGTTTGGATGAGTTGGAACAGTGGAGTGTGGAGCTACAGAGCCTGGCAATGAGAGCATTGGGACAGTCTAAGCTTGAGGTGACACAAGGCATGGATGAGGGTTTCAGCTGCAAAGGGGTTGAAAGGGAATGTGCAGGAAAGCAATGATCCAGAGATGGACAAAAGTGATTTTGATCAAGAACCGGTTGTAGGGTTTGAAGCGGAGCTGGAGATCAAGCAGAACACTAAGGTTAGGCACTGGCTCAGTTAGTCATGAAGAGCAGCCAAGAGGTGAATAGTCAGAGCCAGAGGCAAGGAGACCATTAGTGAGGGCTGAACATGATGGTCTCAGTTTGTTGATGAACATGTGAAAAGGCACAAAAAAATCACCAAGACAATTCTCGCAAAGCACAAACCATCCAAAAAATTACAACTTTTTTTTAGGAAAGAATCACAAGGCACTGTAATTTTCATGGGTATAATTAAAGAAGCATGTTTTTTCCTTTAATTATCATGCAATGACTTTATTTAAAATGTCTTGTGCTGACTGGCAAGACTGTGAGGCAGGGAATGAGTGAATATACTGCTGGCCTTTGAGCTATGGAAATCCATGTATTGGCCTATTAAAAGGACTTTTGCCTGGCTCATACAACTAGACACTGTGTGTGGAAACCTGCTCCAGGCACGTTGCCTCTTGTGTGCCATAGTGTCGTCAATGGCAGGTGAAAGCAGTCTTTTTTTTCTTTGGACCAAGTTCAGACAATAGACATCTGTTGAAAGTAAAAAGACGTATAATCTGATGGCAATTTAGAGATCTGTGGAATGGGTTCAGTGCAGCTCCTTATAAATATTCTTTGTGGCTTAGAGCCAGATTGTAAATAGTACTGCAGTGCACCGTGACTAATGCTTTTCCCTATCCTTACACATTTTAAGTGCGGTGTGGAATTTATCTGTTAGTACCAAGCATCTTTCGCATGCAAATGCACTTCCTGTAATGTACTTGAAAACTCAGATTGAATGAGTAAATTGCTTCGATTGCTGTGGGAGCGTGTTGCACTGATGGTGGGGATCCAGTTGCTGTTATTGCTGTGTAAGAACATGTATCAGCAGATGATTCTTGGCCTTAAACTGTTCAGTTTATGTTACCATTTAAAGAGATTTATAGGTTCCCCTGATTGTTCAGTGAATTTATGCATCAAGTAGCCAGTCACATAGATTGGAGGAAGGTCCCAGTTTCACGCCCCGTTCTGTGCTGATTAAGTTGATCTCAGCTAGGGGCAGTATTAAGGTGTAAAATTCGCTTCCTCACCCCTTTTGCTAGGATGTATGGTGCATGTTAATTTGTACACACTTTTCCCAGGAAAAAACAGCAATTAGTCTTCATTACTATCCAGTAACCTGTGTTAAAAATAATAATAATCCTTGCATTTGATATAGCGCTTTTCACGTCGGGAGGACGTCCCAAAACGCTTCACAGAACACACTGTAAAGTGAATTGACTGTATATTTGTGAGCGAACATGGCAGCCAATTGCGCACAGCAATGTCCCACAAACAGTCGTAGATTGCAAATGACCAATTTATTATTGTTTGTAGTTTTGGAGGGATTATTATTAGGCATGTGGAGTAAAGAAACTTGCCCAAGGTTTCGCCCTGCCTGGAATTGAACTCAGGTCTCTCGCTTGCAAAGCCAGTGCTCTAACCACTGAGCTACAGGACTCCACAAAAAGTCTGGATGGTGTGAAATTTCTCCTTCTCGCCCCTCGCCCATTCCCCCTCCCTCACCCATTCCCCCTCCCTCACCCATTCCCCTCCCTCACCCATTTCCCCTCCCTCACGCATTCCTTCCTCACCCATTCCCTCCTCACCCATTCCCTCCTCACCCATCCCCCCCCTCATCCATTCCCCCCCCTCACCCATTTCAGCCCCATTGGTCAAATAGTCTGCCAACATTCAGTGTCTAGACTCACTCGTGCAGAATGCAGATGTCTAGGATGGTTTCCATGGGTACCTCTTGAGGCAATGATGCCTTTGACAACACTGTAAATAGAAACCTGTTTGTCAGAAAGTTGAAGTGTTTTTGGTGCATGTTAATTTGTACACACCTTTCCCAGCCATTGAGGAAGCTGGAGAAAATGCAGTGATGGCAGGGTGGGGTGAAACACCAGGCTGATTCCATCCCTTGGAGAGTGTGGCTACAATGAAAGACTCAGGAACTGTTTATTCACGCTGGGAGCACAGAAGAATCAGAGGTGATCTTGCCCAGGCACAGAACAGGATACAGGTTCAGGAGTGATAAGGACTATTTCAGGACAGGCATCAAGAAATATTTTGTTACCCAGAGGGTAATGAGTAACTGGAATTGGTTAACAGGAAAGGTGGATGGGAGTATTCTGAAAGGATGAGATCAGATAGGCTGGACTTCTATTATGATCATTTCTGATCTTGTGAGGGCTACAAGATCCTGCAAGGAATCATTTTTTCTGCTCATTCTTTCTATGTAGCCACTTACAAATACATAGTCATTGCACTTTACAGAAACCATGAAGCTCTTTGAGAAATTTTCGAGATTATAGGATTATTATTGTCTACAGGAGCTAGGAAGAAAGTCGCAAATGTGCTGAGTATGACAGAGGCAACGAGCTGAGAGACATTTGCCATAATAGGACTTCACAGAAGTCAGAAATGAGTTTCACGACTGATCAGAATTCCAGTCCATCGGGGTGTGACATGTCTGGGTATGTGCAGGATTCACTTATTATGAATCCTTTTATGAATCCCCATAACTACCAAAAATACACTTAACAGTAATTACTGTGAAATGTTTGAGATGTTTTGACGTTATTGGCATGATACCAAATGCAAGGATTATTATTATATTTTAGACTCCAGTCTCCCCACAGTATAAATTCAACAGAACTGTCAGGAGAGGCTACTATTGACATAGCGCAGTAAATCCATCGAGTTCTAAACACAGCCCTGACAATCTCTTGTGTAATGACTTAGACCTACTGAGCCTGGTAACACGAGAGACTTGAATTTATACACAGAGCTGAAATGACACAATCGCTGCTCCCTGGGCTAATGATTGTCTCCACCAAAGTTAATTCAGCTCCTTCACACTGTCAGTCCCAACAGCTACATCAGGGCCGAATTCAGCTTTATTGAGTTTCAACGTGTGATTTTCAGTGTGATAACTTAGGACCTGGACCACAATGCATTTCCACTCCTCTGCACTGGCTTGCTTTACACAGAGGGAATGATTAAATATGAAATTCTCTGCTGTAAACCATTGTTGAAGCAGAATCTATAAACTATTTCAAAAGGCAATTGGATACATGTTTCAAAGTGAGGGAGGTGGGGAGCATGATTACGTAAGGTGGCTCATAAGGAGAAAACGACAGTGTAGGCTTGAGTGATGGGGGGATAAACTCTATCACTCCTTTTTATGGTTATTGGCGCTCAACCTACTTATAAAGGAGTGTTTTTTATGTGTGTGTGTGACTTGGTAAAAGGGTGCCACAATCAAGGGAGCTAACAAGGGCTGGCCTCCAATCAGGCTTGTTTGGCATTCCAGATCTAAGTGATAATTGAGCATCAATATAAAGCTGGAGGCTAGTGAGAAGTGAGGAGAGTCTGGAGAAGATGAATATGAAAACTTAGAGGTTCCTTTTCAAAATAAACCTAATTTTTTAATACTGTATGTTGTTAAAATCGCTGTCAAGTTTTGTTTTCTGGCCATGGCCCACCCCCTCCTATAGCTTGATATAGACTGAATGGCCTGTTTCTGTGCATCTTATTATTCTATCAACTTTGCTGTCCCTCAAGCTCAGTCCAAGTAAAGACCAGGTTCTGAGCTGCTGCCTCATTCCTCCCAAGTTCAAATGCGTCAGATCATAAATATTGAGTTCGAAAGTTGCTCAGGTCTGGCCATGGAATACCACCAATGATTCAGTGAGTAAATGCAGTGCATGATGTTTTATTAAGCCCACATAGATAGACCACAACTTCAAAAGGATAAATCTGTGAAGTGTTCCAGGAAATTGTGGGCTAGGAATCTGACTGGGTTTACATTTTAATTCCAGATCAGCATGGTGACAGTGGGGTTCAATTTGCAAGAGTTGGAAATGGATATATAACTAGTGAATGGTGTAGGTGACTGGAAGTGTCGTAGGCTGACCCACTGAAAATCCACCCCAATGCTGATCTCTGCAATCTGATAACTGCAATCAGAGCAGAGTTACAGGGGTTTGGAGTCAGACACCTCTGGCGTGTTCATTATTCGCTCAATACAAATCCATTTACAGATTAGACCTCAGAAAGCATGACCGGCCCGAAATTCCACCTTATCTTAGTCTGTAAGACAATTTTGTCTTAAAATATAAAACTGAGCAGAAATATAGAATGCAACGATTATAGAAATATAGAACACAAAGAACACAACATTTGTGATTATACAGGGTTCTTTGTGTAGAATAACGTCTCAAAAGTTTCATGCCTAGGGAGAAGGAAGGGAAGGTTTGAAGGTCACCATAAGCACAATCAAAATAATTTGAGAAAGGGAAAAATTCCAAATTAATTTAGAATTTTGCAGTTATTAAAAAAAATTAAGACTGAACCGCCATTAGGTCTTGAACCCACAACCTTCTGAATCAGAGGAAAAAGCAGAGCCAGGCTGATCCACCCATAAAAAGTACTACCCAGAAAGGAATGCAGGCAAAATCAACTGAGTTGTTTAAAAGGAAGATACATATATAAAGTAAAGTGATGGAAGGAATCATCAACAACACCATCAAGAAAGTAATGAATGACCCGCTCACGGAAGTTCACTTTGGGTTCTGTCAAAACCATTTAGCACCAGACCTTGTCACATCCCTGAAGGAGACATGGACTCATACCGGTGAGAGTGACAGCCCAACAACCTTCAGCTGCTTCATTAATGTTCTTCTCTTCTACATAAGGTCATGATCGGAACTGTTCACTGAAGCTTCCACAGTGCTCAGCCCCATTCAAAACACCTCTGACAATAAAGAAGCCCATGCCTTCCTGAACCAAAATCTGGATAACATTCAGTTCTCGGTTGGCAAGTGGTTGATAACGATCACTCCATTTCCAACAAGAAAGAATCCAGGCACCTGCCCCTGACTTTCAATGAAACAGCCATCACCAAGTCCCCACTATCAACCTCCTTGGGAAATGAAGGAGTCACCTTTGACAAAAACTGTAACTGGGCCAGCCACAACCACACCGTGACTGCAAGAGCAGAGCCCAGATATTCAGAAACGAGTAGCTTAGCTCCAAACTCCTCAAAGCCTCTAAACCATCTGTAGGATTCAAGTTAGAAGTTTGACATAATATTCACCACTAGCATGGAGGGGGGAAAAGTTCTTCTGGAATCGGTGGGATTGACAGTCCCAGACCCAGTGTACGGCAGTTACATTTGTAAATCACACCAAGTTGGAGTAAACTATGGAATCAGTGAAGGCAGCAAAGAGTCATTCAAAGAGAGTTTAGTGGGGTATGCACATGCCTGCTGACTGGCAAACAAACTTTAATACAGATAAGTGCAAGGAAATACATATAGGAAGCAAAAATAGGAGGTACATGTACACATGTACTCCATTGGTGGCATAGAACTGCTAAGGGAGAAGCTGAAAGAGATCTAGGGTGTTGGTTGTCTAGTCATTCACTATTTTGTCAAAACCGTGTGAGGCAGCAATAAACAAGGCACACAGGATGCTGGGCTATATTACTAAAGCAATTCAATTAGAATCCCCCAGATATCGTACTCAAGCTATACAAGCTCTGGTCAGGCTGGACCTGGAGTACTCATTATAGTTCCGGTTGCTGTGACATAAAGGGGCTCCCCAGGCCTAAGCAACATGGATGATCCCCAATGTTAGAGTAAGTAGCTGAGAACAGCAAAGAGACAGACTAGAGCTCTTCAGTCTTGAAAAGAGACATATCACAGAGGACCTTATAAATGTATACAAAATGTTTTGAGAAAGCAAATTCAGATATGTTGATATGTACGACAGCATAGCAGGATTAAAGTTGCAAAGGGCAATATCAAAAAATACATCAGGAAATATCAATACCAAGAGGGTACATGGAACAGATTACCAGGAAGGCAGGTTAAGGCCAGAATGCAGGCTAAAACATCTTAGAGCTGTAATGAGAGGTATTCTGAGAGGGGAGATTAATTTGGCGGAAGGGTCTTCTTCATCCGAGCCTTTTTCATGATCTTGTCAACTAATTGTAGGAACCACCCAAGAGCGTCATGCACCAATGAATGAGTCTAATGTCACCAGAAGGATATTTTCTACCCAGCGTGAGTTCTTTCTATAAAGTATCATTTTTTAATTTTCCTTTGTGAGTCAACATCCCTCCAGCCCGCATTGGTTTTGCTTTTCTACATTGTGCTATGTTAGGTTGTGCTACATTAGAATGTGGTTGCTGTGACATTTGGTCTGAATCCATCTATGGCTCACTGGCTATATACAATGCAATGCAAATGGCCAAGGGAAACAGAGATCAATGCAACTCAGTTTCCAGGATCACCATAGGTTGGCAAAGGTACATTGAAGCAGACTGTGAAAATGATTAGCCTCAGCGATTCAACAATAATATATTTTATGAAAATATTAAAATGTATTGGCTCCGTCAGTAACGCCATTGCTGATCTTGTGATGTAAGCAACCCAAAAGACTGCCATTTGAAGTAATGCACCATTAGAGCGCAGTGGTTGTGCACATGTACATTGGTGTATATGAATTATATACATGTAGTTACAGTATATACAACTGTTAAGTGAATGCTTTTTCTGACTAGATTATACAATTTGCCAGGTTTACAGCCAAATGACATGGTGTTCATTGCATTCCCTTTCTGCTAGCTTTACCACCTAACTGCAAGTTAAAAGTAATGACATGAAACTGCTTAAGTTCTGGAAAATCATCCATTGCAGAAAAATGATGCACTGCAAAGAATTCCTACTGTCATTTCACTGTGACACACCTCCATAGGTGCGTAAAGCATTATTGCAACACATGGTGCCTGAGGACTTAAAATGCATCTGGTGCAAAGAACTCCATGTTGTGTCACGTTGGCAATCAAGATTTCTGCTCAGAGGCAAGCACAGGTTGGAGCAAAGTTCTTGTGCATTGCTATGATGTATATTGGCTCAAGGGATCCACTTTACCTCTTGAAGTGCTTTTTCCAAAACTTATGCCATTTGCATTGCATTTCCCACTTAAATGCGTTTTCAGCTCTATATAAGCTCATATGAAATTCCAGTTGTGCCCAAGTCTTTAAAAGAACAACAAAAGTCTCAGATGAACATATTTTAATGAGGTGGTTCTGAGGTTAGTGAAATAAGACACTGGTTTAAACTCAAGGTGCAATAAATACAGAACAGTGGATACATCAGAGTGATTACAAGGCAGTAAAATGGTTCAGATGATTTCATAAACCACAAAAGAGTTATTTGAGTGGCTTATAATGGTTACTTGAAAGTAGATTACAACCTTCAAATTATACTTGGCATCAGTTACCATATATAAAACATGTAGTTTTAAACATATCTGTTTTTTTCTAGTTTAGGGTGTGGTTTTGTGCCAACAGCAACTTTGAATGCACAAAGGGGTGATACTCAGAGAAGAGATTTAGTGGGTGTGATTATCTGACCAGAAGCAATTTTTATACCTACTTCCCATCGTGTGATGAATGGGAATCTATTGCTAAAATGCAGTTATTATTGTTGGCTTGCAAGTCAAATATATTTTTGACATGGCAATAAACATCTTGTAGCAATGAACTAAAAGCACCAATGTATTTGGCTTTGTTGGAGGAGTTAAAAACCTACATCTTCAATGGGGTCTATGGTTCCCTCCCTTATCCGCCCCAACATCCATCCTACTAGGACAATGACAATGCAGCACTCCCCCAGAACAGTGGGGTATCTGCTTGGATCGAAGCTGATACTCTGGTCCTGGTGAGCTCAGCCCTGGCATGGAGTTTGAACCCAAAACCTTTTGAACCAGAGTGCTACCAAGTAATCAAGGATGATGCTTGGTATTGCTGGCTTCATTCCAAAGAACACAACTTTGAATTTTAGAAACCAAATGACCAAAGTAAGCAGGTTGGCTTGTTAAAACATGACTGCATCATGTGAACAGTCTTGCCTACATTTTGCAATATGGCACCAGGATATCATGATGTCATGTTTATTAGCATTTATTTGAATATATTAACATTCACTCACATGGTAGCATTAATTTTGCACGTTGAAGAACCATATTTGAATAATTCTTCTGTACCACCTGATACTGATACATCACTAAGTTAAGGCGCTGCATACCATTATTCCTGCCTGACCAGTAAGTAAGGCAATCACCATGCATGACTATTCAAAGTGTCTTAATGTCTACAAGTTGGGAAATTGCCCTCTTCAATACTACCAGTTCATGGAGAAATAAGCTGTGGTTGATGACTGGAAAATTGCTGGGTTTGGATTATGTGCCACTTTCCGCTTCACATGTTAAAAGGGCAAGCATGGATATTTCAGATAAATATTCTTACCTCATTATTTGGATCAAGCAGAGGTGGTTTGAAGATTTAAAGGATTATCACAACTTTACTTTATATGGTTGGGTTTCATGAATCATGAATTAAACAAAGGCAGCTGTTGGAAAACTACCAATACAAGGTGTTTCTTGCCAGAAAATATGAAATTGTAACCACCTAATGTTTTCCCTGATGATGAGGTTAGGGTGAGAACCAGAACTGAGCTAATACATTGGAACTTTACTATCTTCTCAGTGCTGAAGAAACTCAGTTTCATCTTCAATACAATGAGCTCTTCTGCAACAATGCTGAAAGTGATAATATGAAGCCTCTGGTAAATCTAAATTGCATCTCATTGCCAATGAATATGAGTTGTAATAAGAACCTATTAGTGGCTTTTCACACAGGACCATTTAACTGAGATATTGATAAACTGCTGTGGAGCCAGACTAAGGCCCCTTTATTCAATTGCATTCGAGGAGTTATTGAGTTCAGTTTTATTGTTTACTACTGTGTTCACACCCACTGTGTTCACATGCCTCTTGGAACGCTACGCTGGTATTTATGAGGGTACTGTAATAACTTTACGATGCGTTGACACGAAAGACACACGAGGGTGGAAATGACCTCACACGTTGCAAATAAAATCTAGAGGCCATTTGAACTTTAGGAGGATGAACAAGCTTTTAATTGAAAAACAATACAAGCCACTATTGGGCACGTTGACATTTTTGTGAAAAATACGTACTAATTTTGTGGCTATATGCTTCACAGGCTTCAATGCTCTGTGGAGTACTTTGAAATACAGCAGTTGTGCCACCTAAATTGAAATGAAATGGCACTGAGGGGAGTCGGGGAGGCATTTAAAATGCCACATTAATCCAATCCACAGCCCTCCAACATGGGGCGCCACTAACTATAGGTACTGTGCCAAATTGCGGAGGGAGGATGTGAAACAAAGTCTTTGTAATAAATGCTTTTTGTTGTGAAATGTGGAACACGCTTATTTTTTTACTATAGGTGGCATTTTATATTCCTGTGGAAGGAGTCCTTTAAGGAGAACTCAGTGGGAGGACTCGTGCTTTAAAAATGTAATTTTGTTGTTGCTGCTGCTGCTTAGCTTCGTCTGTGTTCTTTATTTTGATCCCACCACTGTTTGGCTATGTACGTGCTATGTGATGCAAGATGCTGCAGCGCCACGGTTAGCCGGAGCGGCCGCCAGGTATAACTGCAGTATATGCATACATACATATTTGCTCTGTGACGCATGATGCAACATTGCCATTTTGACTTGGCGGCTGCCAGGTGTAACCCCAGCAAAAAACACAAAACTGAAAATAACTAATCAACAATAGGAGATACCCAAAACCAAATATGCCCATGTCACTCCCAGTTGCAAGTCTTTTCCGATGAGGTATAAATCATGTTTCCACGTCAATAGGTTATTGAGATCCTTCTTGAAGCGCAGACAAACATTATCATTTTATTATAGATTTAGACTGTTACATATACTTAATAGTTATACAGCCAAGTCCTCTTCCTATGTATACATGGCATACATACAGATGTATACCTGTCAAATCATGACTTGTAATGAAGATTAGGATAATATCAGGAATGAGATAATATATATATGAACAGAAGCTGACAATGGTGGGACTTTCGTTCCACTGGAGAAAATGAAATTGAAAGAGGCATGATAGAGGTGTGAAAGTTACTGAGATTGCAGATAGGAAACAAATATTTGCTTTACTTGGGGAATTGGCGACAGGAGGTCATTGTCTTAGGATTATGAGTGAAGAAAAATTAGTAGAGAGGTTTGAGGGATTTCTTCTCTCAGAGGGATTTTAAGGCTTGGAACTGATCATCACCAGTGGCTGGAGAGGCTAAATTAATAGATAAGTTCAAAAGGAAACTGGATAAGCCAAACATTAAGAGATATGAAGAGAGGGGTGCAAAATAAGATCAATAAAAGGAACAGTTTAGAAAAATAAGTAGATGTGGATGATACAGTGGGCTGAATAGCCCCCTTCTGTGCAGATAATTTCTGTTTCTGATCATTTCTATGTAGTACACTTTTAGATTTACCATTGTAAGGAATCGACAGAAGCAATGCGTTGAAAGGCCTCTTTCTGTACTGAAAGTTTCAATGTAACACTTTTTACCAGTAATTATTCTTGTATTGACGATGAATTAATGCTGGTAGGCATTTCTACATATAATAATTTTCCGTTGAGTGTACTTGTACATTTCAGAACAACAGTTTCTCAAAGCTTTTTGATGTATGACTTATCTGAGTCTAAGAATCTTGTGAGCTGTATATTCATCCAGTTATGGTCTCTTCTTAAAATAAAATTTTACAGAACATTAAGTTCTTGAATTTTAAATCATCCTCACTTTGGTAAGTAATAGGAGATGTTGCTTACATCTCAGATCATAGTATGCAACTATTGAGGAACAGGAGTATATTAGAATTCTGACGCTGAATTGCTTTGGATACTGGACTGGTGGGGTTTGTCAACTTGAGGTACTATGTTACCTAGTGAGCATTGGTAGACTGGTCTGGGAGCGAAGTCAACGGGTGAGCTTGAGCAAGATCAACGGATGAGCGGGACCAGCATGGGAGTGAGATCAGTGGGAGAGAGGCCAAGGCATTGGGCATGCATGAAGGGCCTGTTGCCAAGGTAACAAGAGAGCTTGCTTAGGCAAATTCGGATTGCTTCACCTGTCAAAAAGGTCATCAACCACTGGGCTTGACATTGGCATAGTGCTTCATTAAGGAATTTTTAAAAAAATATATACTATTGTATATTTTGTCCCTTTAGTACTAGTCAATTTACTTCTGAAGGTGCTAGTTCATGCTTGGATACAATAACATGGATTAGTGCCCCTCTCCAATTCATCACCCAAGTTCAGTCATAGAGGGTCAGTGGGCTAGTTGACCTTCAGAAGCATCGTACATTTGTCCAATCTTGTCCTAATATCCACATGCACATTACTTTCTGTTTAACAACCAGGACCAAGAATCCTAGCCAGTTTTCTCCTTAAGGCTAATGGTAAAGCTTGGTTATGAAGAAGGCCCTTCGGCCCATCTGATCAAAATACTGCCATCCCAGTGAAAATCAGAAAATGCAACACAAGTCTCAATGGCTCATTTCATGGGATAGGCACTTACCAATCGAACCGTTGGTCAACCTTGTACTCTATACTTAGCCTGTTGCAGCTTGTAAAGTGAGATCTAATGTGCAAGTTTCAAAGATTGTAACTAGCAAATCCCTGTGTTGCTGCTGATCTTCTGGACTCTTCTCGAATGCTGACTTCATGGACATTGAATCTGTGATTGGTATCCAGCCAGAGCTCCAAAGAATCAACCCGTTAAATCCGGGATTTACAGATCATTATTATATCAATTAATTATTAATCAGATTATTGTTACATTTGTTAGTCGATTGGAGGATCGCTTTCTCTCCCCCAAATTATCTGGTCACGTAATCCATATAGTTTGAGGGATATTGCTTTGCGCAATTGGCTTCAACGTTTCGCCCACAAAATACACAGTCAATCCACTTGATAATATATTCTGTGAAGCGCCTTGAGACGTCTCAATGGCATGATAAGGCACTACACCAAGGATTATTTGCCTTTTGCCTTTTTGCCAAACTCGCAAACTCATAATGACTGTTGGTTTAAATAAATTGATATTGACCCGGGGAGTGCAGTAAACCTACAGTTTTGATTCTGATCAATTCAGGTCAATTCTGTGATCGGAATGTTACTTGCTATGGATGGAGCACAAGTGGGAACATAGTGGTAGGTAGAAACTCTAATTAGTAAAAGAATATTGTGATTGTAATGACCATTGGCAAAGCAGACAAGCAGTACCAGACCAGCTCATCAGATAGCTGTGGCTTCCTTTGTCACTTTGAAATAAACAAGGTCACTCAGTGCATCAAACGATACAGCTTTGGTAAATAAGCACATGGGTCTTGCAAATACTTTTTGATATGTAGTGTTGCCAGAAATAGTATCAAGCAGATCATGTTTTCCATAAAGGGTTCAGTGAGACAGGAAGGAGTTGTCCATGTTTATGTCTGCTCTTTACTAATCTAAACCATCAGGTCCCAGAATGAGTGGTTTATTTTCTTGCTCAGATCTACCCAGTCCGGGTTTCCTTTCAGCATTCTTTGAAGTGACCTGCGCCTCTGCCCTCTTCACCAGACAATCCATACAGAACTCTTGTTCTATGGGTGAGCAACATCTTGTGTGATTACACAGCCCTTTTCCATTTGGAAACACATGTCTTGTGTGGTTACTAACCACCACTCGATGTATTAGCCAGCCCCTGCTCTGTTTACAAACCTAATCAAATCAGTAGATTGCAGAATTTTTCAACCCACTGGGCCATTGGGTGTGACACAGGATGCATCTGTCAGTCTTCACGTGCATTTACAGCACCCTCTACGTCATTCGTCACAATACACTTTGAAGTACAGCCTTGTTTTCTGTCAGAAGGTATTGGTTGTTTTCTCATAACCCTTTCCACACAAAATCATATCCTAAATAAAGCACCAGGTGGTAGCTATTAATAAGAGAACCTTGATTATCCTCCATAACAGAAGGTCCCAAATGGATACTTGCAATTGGTGCATAAAAAAGAAAGAACTTAGATTTTTTGTGTTTAATCACTTTGAAATGCTTCAGTGTGCTTGATATTTCGGGTCCAGCAACAGGATAGGCATTTGAACACAGCAATGTCCCAGCAAACATCCATGAGGTGAAGGATTAAATTATCTGGAGAACTGTGGACCAGGGCATGAGGAAAATCATCAACAACACAAACTTGCATTGTGTAGCACCCTTCATGTAGGGTAGCATCTAACTTTCAAAAATTATCACTCCTCCAATACTTCAGTGAAGTGTCAGCCTACACTATGAGCTCAATTCCTGACATGTGGCTTGAATCTGAAACACTCTTCCTCAATCCCTCTGCCTTGCTACCTCTCTCCCCTTTTTCAAGATCTGCCTGAAAGCCTTCCTTTTCGACTATGCTTACTGTCTCCTCCCCACCCTGCCGGCTTGGAGTCAGGCACTCACTGTTAAATGCTCTGAGATGCTACCCTGCATGGAGGATGCTATATTAGTGTAAGCTGTTGTTGCTGAATCCACAATCTTCTAACCCAGAAGCAAAAGGGGCACCAACTGAGACAATCTAACCTAATTATACACAAAAAAGATGTTAAAAAAGAGTCAGTACCTTTGAGTTAAAATAGTTTAAAAAAACTATTTCTGTCCCATGCTTTACTGAGCTCTTTCTGATTTGTTTTTAAAATTGCATTGATAATAATAATCCTTGCATTGGGTATAGCGCCTTATCACAGCATTGAGATGTCTCAAAGTTCTTCACAGAATACACTGTATATTTTGTGGGTGAATCGCAGCAGCCAATTGCGCACAGCAATGTTGTACAAATAGTCATGGACTGAGTGACCAAATTATTATTTTTTTGAAGGTAGCTATTGTACAACAGCTGAACCCTTCTAAACAAGGAAAACATACACAAAAACACAGACATTTGCATACATACAAACACACGCACACACATACACAGGTAAAGGACTAATACGATTTAATGGAGCAACACAAGAAGTTGTTGGGCATCGATCCTTTCCCTTGTCTGAGAGAGGGAATGCTATTCTGATAGAGCTTCTAGTTAAGAGTGGAAATGCCATTAAGAGGGATACAGTGACAATTACATTTTCGTATACAGTACGTGAAAGAAATTCCTTTATTATCTGGGACGCTCAAAAAAGGATGCTTCAAAATGACCCCGGAGATAATCCACAGAATTCAAAATATTGAAGAATTTGAAAAATAAATTTGCTCGATTAAGTAGGGACTTAAAATATAGGAAAGGGAGCAAATAGAATCTATAAACTAAAGCTGAACTTTAACCTTTGCCCCTTTCCATTGTTCAAAAACTCTTACTTCAAATAGACTGCGGGATCCAACCGAGAGCCTGAGCAGCCTGAGAGGTAAATGTCTCAGACTAGCAGTAGGTTTTAAGCTCTGTTTGTAATATAAATAAACACAATAATACATATGGAACAGTTTATTGTCGAGGAATTTGCTGCCAGAAAATTAGCTTGTAATTCTATAGTGCCTATCATGGGATGTGATATTCTCCCAGGGAGGGGAGTGAGGAGAGGTACACAGGGTCTCCCTGGGGCAACACTGGCTCTGAGGAGACATGCCTAGCAGAGCTCGCCAGATCCACAGTAATCCAAGGCAGAACATGAAGCTGTTGACATGTCCTCAGCCTAGCAAGCCAAAACCCTAAGGGGTCGGCTGTCCGAGCTGGATTAGTGCCGTGCTGCCCTGTAACCAATTCATGGGATGTAATTTTGTTTCATGCGCTACATTACTTTTATTTCTGATAATGCAAGTTAATGTCGTTTCAGCTGGTTAGACTCCAGCAGTACCCTCTGAACTCGCCAAGCCTTGGCTCTTGCCAACCTGAGCCTAATACTTTTCCAAAATTAGGTAAGCAGGATGTGTCCCTCCAGGGAGAGCGTGCGCTCATTCCAACAATTTATTTTTGGAATTTCCATGTGTAGGTGGGTTGTATGGAATTCTTAGTTTGGTTTGGATACCCTTAAGCATGGTGATGAGAATCCACATATGTCAAACACCCGGCTGACCAAAAAAAGGAGGTTAAAGATCAAAGGAACTAATAGCAACTTAGCTAATTGGTTTGAAAGCTGCTCCAGCAGCAGGAAGCAGAACATAACTTTTGTCTTTGACTGACAGTTAATGGAGGGAGTAGCCAGGAAGGCTGAGGTAATTGGAGTCAGAGGTAAGAAATAGGCTAGCATACTAGTCGGGTTAGGATAATTTCCATTTTTTGGACAGGACATACTTGGATACTGAAATAGTGTGCATTTTGAATGCCCATCAAGATATTCAAATGTTTCAAAGCATTCAGAAACTTGAATAAGGATGATTCCAGGAATTAGGGCTTTTAGGTTTTGAAGTATGGCCCATAGCGATGGTCTTGTTTTCATTGCATAACTGTAGGGTTCGGATGAGTCATTGGATATGATAATTATCATTAGAAATGATCACATTGTTGGAAATTCCACTGCAATCAATATCTCAATATATGACTGGGGGTGTGCATCCCCTCTCTCAATTTCTTCAAAACCTGGAGTGACTGTGGTGCACTTCATGGAATATACTGTAAAGCGAATCGACTGTATATTTTGCTGTGCAGTATTAGACAACTGCAACACTGAACCTCATCTCTTATTGAGCAGCAACTTTAATGATTTTAAAATCATCTAAAACAATCCTAGCAAATCATACAGGATAATCACATAAGGCAGTAAAGGTCCCATAATATCCCTTTTGATTGATTTCAAACCAATTTCAATTGGTTTTGTGGAGTCTTGCTACCAAAACACATTTCAAATGTGGTTATTCCTCCTGTTGACTAACGATTGTAAGAATGATTTGATTTTGATTGAAGTTTTCAGCAAATTTATTCTGAAAACAACGTCGGGAGCATCACAACTTTTCATAGCCGTTTAGAAAATGTCTCAATCGCATATCAGAGTTCACCCAAAGTGCTGCTGCACTCTATCACCCGGTGAGAACCGTGGAGGTCTGTTGTGGTGAATGCAATAACATTTATTCAGCTCACTGGGAGATAGATGGCACAGTCTTGTTTCCCAAGTTCAGGAGCGTGTAAGAATGTTTTTTTTAAAAAAGACAAGTGTTAAAGAAGGACATTTGTTTTCTTCAAGTTTACTCTGAGCAAATACAACAACTTGTATTTATATAGTGGCCCTCATGAAGGGTAGCGTCTCAAAGTGTTTGCACATGAATGTAGCAGATAAAAGCTGTTGTTATCTGAAAACAATCCAGCTGGATCTGAGCTTAGCTGTTCAGAGATACAATGGAAGCTTTCCCCAGAATTGAATTTAAATCATGACTAATTCCCGATTAATGACACCAATCTCAAAATTGCTCAATAAAATTTATGCAACTATTGGGATGTAAAAAAAATGCCTTGTGGTTGACTTTCTAATTTCTACTGTAATATTTAATTGGCTCATTCCTGATTTGTAGCTGTTATAGGTATTGCCCCATTCTTTGTGCTCTAACAATTGTATTTTTAGCTGTCCGGCAAATTACGTGTAATCTGACATCAATATTTCCACCATTAGTACATAAGATCAATAATAATATATATTAAATAAGATCAATGCTAGGAATAGGGTTGCCAGGATCGATGAGGTTCAAATAGGTGCTCCTGAGTCTGTAGACTTTCCTCCGTAGACATAGTTCTTCCCTAGAAAGTCCCCCATGTGTGGCCCATTATCTCTTTCGTCACTCTCCTTGAATAATACAATAGCAGCTACAATTGGAGCATATGGTATTGCAATAAGGTGGACATATTGAAATGCTTTGTGTTGATATGTTGAGAGGTCTATGTTAGATGTTGTGAAACAAAACAATGCAGTCCCCAATAAAATGCAACCTTGTTATCCTTGAGAACCTTCTCCTTGTCTTTCAAAATCTTCCCATTGTACTGGAGACCGTGGTGCTGTGTCACAATTGCAACCCGAACTGCAGGCACTTTGGGACAGTAGGGAGGTAGATCTGAAGCAAAACAGGAGACTCATCAGAATTCCTTTAGGAATCATGACTGGGTCAGGAAACCATCCAACATGTATGGAAGGTCAGGGGTCGCGGCTGCGTTGCAGTGTCAGGAAAAGCAATAGGCACTTGTTCCAGCTGTGGCCAAGAGTCTAATTTGTTTTAAATAAAATCCATCTGTTACATTTCAAAGTCTTTGTACCACTTCCTTCTGGTAGCCCCAGAGGACTACTCTATTACTTTGAAAAACAGCTGCAATTATGATAAGCCTAATCATTCCCTATTTTGTGGTTAAATGCATCCAGATATCTACTAATATACAATTTCCTATAATATAACATGGACAGAGTTCAAAATGGCATTAGACCTAGTTAAAAAATAGCAATATATTTTATAGATATGATCGTTTTTATATGGGCAGCAGGGAATTACAGTACTGTAGATTTTATTGGCATTAGCTGCTGCGCATTAAAATAAGCTAAATGCCAATGAACAAACCTACTCTGCCGATGCCAATAAGGCTTGTGGTTTTATCACCGGCAAAACTCCATTCAAAATATATTGGCACAGCTAAAGAGTTGGCTGAATGTTTACAGGATACGGAAATTCCTCCTCCCCCACCCTGCTCCACACGTACATTATGAACGAGGAGAATAGTCTGTCTGTGGTCTTATCAGAGAGATGGCCTATCGGCTCATCTGTCCAAACATTCCAGTGAAAATTGTCCTTTTCTTCACTAATTGCTCAAGCAGTTTGACTGATGAGGGTGATTAAGTGGGTAATGGATTATTTCAGAGTCAGATCAAAACTAGGAGTCCTGCTGCTGTGCACTGTGCCTCAGGATGCTAATTCTCTTCTGTTTTTCCCCACATGGGATTTTCCAATCTCCGCCAGGCCCAAAAAGTGTACTAACTAGATCTGATGCACTTCCATTGGGAAGGAAGTGAAGGCAAGCCCCCCCACCACCCCCCATACACTTTCTGGTAGTTATTATGGTTTCAGTCCGGCTCATTTGGTAGTATTCTTGCTTCTGGCTCAGAAGGTTGCGGGTTCAAGCCCCATTCCAGGACTTCTGAGCTCATAGTGTAAGATGGGAAAAATGTGATCAAATATAGGGCTGGGGGAAATGTGGTCCTGTTTACCTTTTCATGTGTATGTTAAAGATCCCATGGCACTATTTGTAAAGAGATGGGAGTTTCCCCTGGTATTCTATCCAGCAAGCCTGAGCCTGCAGATAAATAGATCATATACTTCATGGCTGTTTGTAGGACATTGCTGTGTGCAAATTGGTTGCTGCGTTCTCTACAAAATACACAGTTACTGCGCTTCAGGGAAACTTTGTGAAGCACTTTGATATGTTTTTATTATTGAATGCAAGGATTACTATTGTTATGTTATTGTGTAGGACCCACAAATGTCCCAGCTCATTTGCTCCAGCACCTTCCCAACAACAATGAGATGTGTAACTATTTAATTTGGATATTTTAAGTGAATTTGGATAAGGGAATCTTTTGGATTAGCCAGGATAACCAAGAAGAATGCCTTACTCTTTGAAATAGTGTCATGGGATATTTTAACATCAACCTTGAACACAGGCAGATGGGGCCAGACTGCAATGACTCATTTGAAAAAGTGATGGAATATATACACAATATTTATTACATTTAATATGGAGGCCTATCACAATGAAATGTCAACTCAAATGCAAGGATTAAATATCTTAAAAAGTTTAACAAAAGTAGTTCCTTTGAAGGGGTGGTGAGTCTCTTATATAGTAAGCAGTGAATCATGTTATATAGGCAAATGTGGCTGACAATTTGCACCAGGAACTTCCCACAAATAGCAATGAGATGAGTAGAAAATAAATATGCTGCTCCCAGTCTCCGCCAGTGCAGCTCCAGACATCTGACAGTGATGCCGTGGAGTACCTCTAGTTCAGTGGTTAGAGCACTCGCCTTACAAGCGATAGGACCTGGGTTTGATTCCCGAGCAGGGCGACACATTGGGCAAGTTTCCTTACTCCACGTGCCTCTGTTTACCTAGCTGTAAGTCGGTTATTATGTAACCCGGTTGTTAATCAATTGGCAGATCGCTTTCTGGGGGTAATAATCACTTCAAATAATAATAATTCAGTCACTCAATCCAAAACTGTTTGTGGAACTCTGGTGTGCATAGTTGGCTGTTGCGTTTCGTCCAAAAATATAGTCAATTCACTTTACAGTACATTTTGTGAAGAGTTTTGAAACATCTCAACGACTTGATAAATCAATGCAAGGATTATTATTATAGGATTACGCTTTGAATCTGTCTTTAAGAGATGCACTGAAGCAACTCAGAAACTCTAGCTTTAATTTCTTTTCAATGCATGTGAGGAATAATTTGTCCTCTACTGTGTACCTGTCTGAATGCGGCATGGCTTGCCCTGAAATGTGATCAGACCTCGTGATTTTAACTGCAATCACAATAATGCATGTCACAATGGTATCCTGAGCCCTGGATAGCTTATAAAGCAGTGACCCATCAAGGGGATTTTATGGTGTGATAATAAACCATAGGAGCCAAGCCTGATCGTTATTACTGTTTGGTGATAAAAACATAAAGGTATGTACCATCTTCTGAAAATCAGAAGCAAAACAGGAAAGGAAGTACCCATGACCCTATGATGTACGCTACAACAGTCAGACTTTTATTTAATTTTATATTACATGGAAACATCTTGTGTAATGTTATAATAATAATCCTTGCATTTGATATAGAGCCTTATCACATCTTCAAAACAAGAATATTTCTGTTTCAGAGGCTTTCGAATGGGTGTCAGGGAGCTGTGGGCCAAAGCAAGTCACAGCCGGCAAAGTAATGTTCTATTCTATTTAGCTTGTCTTTACGTTTTCAGCACTCTGTGGAATCAGGCCATTAATGTTGTAATGAATATTCCGGTGTGTTTTATGCTAGAACAGGGGTTGGCGAGCTAATTGAAGCACGCAGTGGAGCCAAGTGCCTTAATCTGCCCACGATTCCCCTATGCCTGGCTGCAACTTTCACCATGATCATTAGAAGATAGAGACAATTAATTGTGTCATACTTACTGTGGCAGTTAACTCATTTTTGGAATGTGGGCTTTTGCCATCCATTAATGCCTCAATCTCTCAGCCAACTGGTTCACTCTTTTTCGGTTAAGCTATCTACTAATAAATGCAGTGTAGCAGACTGAAGTGAATTGTTCTTTTATAATTCCACTGAACCATATAATCACATCCTGCACCCTGAGCAGTGAAATTATCATGTGTGTCCGTGGAGTTAAATAACTCTGCATAAATGTGCATCTCTACCCAGCCACATTCAGTACCAATGATGGGATAAGTGGTAAATGGTTTTCCTGTGGATTGCATTCACATCAGAAACTTTTGCTACAAATCTCTTAGAAATTCGACAAAGCATTTTTGCATCGCTCTGCTGACCCTGATTTTGCTTTGCAATATCTACACACTGCCAGGGAGGTGTTATGACACCCGGCAAGATATCTGTGATGTCAACAGCCTGCCAGGGAGGTGTCATTACATTGGGTTGCATGTCACAAGGTGTGGCTCATAAAATCATCAAACAAGACTGCATTGAGAATCAGGAGATATTTTTATTTAGACAGAAAGAATTACATAGACTGTACAGCATGGATACAAGCTGTTTGGCCGGCGTTTATACTCCATGTGAATCTGCACCCTTCCTAATTCCCTCTCACATCTCCTATTCCCCTCTTCCCCAATGGCTTTTGGTCCACATAATATAACTTTTATCTTCTGTTGTATTTACCCCTAGTGCAACACAAGTGTTTTTTGTTGCTTTTTAGATCATTTAGATCATTTCTCTCAGGCCCTTACTCCTGGAAAGGCCATGGCTGCGGCCAAAGGTTGTGGTATTATCTGAGTAAATCACTTGTGAGTGGTGGTTTTGTTGGAAAACAACTACCTCAAGACATGAAGATGCTATAACTCACTCATCCACTCACTCACTAATGGGCCATGTGGGTTATGTGGTCCCCATGTCACTCAGTGGTTTATTTATTAGTGAGCCACTGCTTACCACTGTTCATCCTCTGTTCATGACAAGGCTGGGAATTTGTGAAAGAACCTGGCATTGAGGGTTATATAAGCCTCCAAAACTGAAGATGAACTATACGAATACAATCCATTTCAATTCAATATAACTCAGAGGGAATTGCTCCCACCTCCTTTTCTCAATGTAATTAAGATTAAATACGTCTACCTGGTATCAATGGAGAAATGTGTTTGGTTTGACATGGCATATATTTTTCTCTTAAGCCATGGTTTCTTCTGTACTCACATGGCTGTGTGTGAATCAACGAGTAATATGGTTGTCAGAGCTGCCGGCATGTGCAGTAAAGTGATATGGTGCAAACACAAGACTCCTGGCCACTGGCTGTGTGGTTTGGTAAGTGATGTACCATGCCTGTGGAGTAGCCATGCCCTTGCAGGCTGCAAATGCATCTGTGTGGTTACCCAGTCAGGTGACAGACAGCTAATCTTTCTCCTTCAACCGCCTGCTGCTTGCTATATCTCCTCCTTTGCTCTATCCTGTGTCACAGCCTATTAGGTACCAAGGAGAATTGGTGGGAAATTGCCTTCAGATTGCAGGAAATTGCATCTCCAGCCCTTAAGACTCTCCTGAGTATCACGCCCATCTACTGTAGCTATTAATACAACACAGTAAAGCTGGTCTTTACCTCAGTGTAAAGTAACTAATATATCTCATTAGCTGCATCGAATTGTGTGTTACATGTAATGGCACAAAAGAGATTCATAGTTAAGTACTAATGGAGATACGATTGCTGAGCGTTGGAGCATAAATACCACATGATGTTAGAATTTTTAGGAACAGGATGAGAACATTCGTACCCAACCAACCCATTTGTTTATAACAGAGCACCCATAACAAACACACATCTTAAGGCATTTAACAGGGAATTGCTATAAAGTGTGGTGACTATGTTATGTAGGCAAACACAGCAGAATCAAATGTTTGTACCGCAAATTCCTACAAACAGCCATGTAATGAATGGACACATTTTTATCTGGAGAATTATTGGCAAGGACACTTTCACTTGTTCAACAAGATCATGGGACCCTTAATGTTCAGTTGAAAAGACAGACCATGTAACATCTCATTGGAAAGACACACATCTAACAATGCAACACTTTCTCAGGGATGCATTTGTGTGTCAGTGTGGAATATGAACTCAAGTTCCACCGTGAGCCTTGAATTCACAGCCTTCT
Organism: Callorhinchus milii; assembly: GCF_018977255.1. Lineage (NCBI taxonomy): Eukaryota > Metazoa > Chordata > Chondrichthyes > Chimaeriformes > Callorhinchidae > Callorhinchus > Callorhinchus milii. The sequence goes on from NW_024704742.1 coordinate 96,035,787, forward strand.
GACCCAGAGATGAGTTCTGATATCTGAGCCAAGTTGATACCTGTTTATCCGAATCCCTGCTACCTATCTTTTGTCAACTTATCCCTCAATCCCTTCCCTTTCCAGTAATGCATCTGGTTGTCTCTTAAATCCATTTAGACTAATCACTTTAATGGCCTTCGCTGATTGCTAATTCCACAAGTCTATTACATTGGGTTAGACGCTGATCTCTGCCAATCTCTTGCTATGTGCCAGGAACCTCCGTTTGGATGCGATCCGACTTCATGGAAATTGTGATGAGATTGGCAGCCAAGCGGAGTCCCAATGGATTCTATACAGTACTTGGGAATGCTTTTGCGAATCTGCATGTAAATCTATGATATGAATTATAGCGAGAATCTAGATCTCCTGTAGATTGATTGGAAATCATGTACTTTACCCATTTTACAACATTTAAGATCTTGATTTATGGCAAAACAATGCTGTTTCTACATTCAGTGCAGCCACATAACAGAATTTTTAAAGATATATTTGTTCTTTCAAAGACTTTTGGTGTAAGTGACAAGTAAGTACCTTAGCTGTCTTGTACTAAGTCATTACAGTGTAATAATGTAAGAGCAAATAAGAATGTGTGCATTCTTCATTGGTTGCAATTCAGCAGAATAAGTGTTGGCAGCAGAGGAAGCTAAGTGTTAAATCGCTTTCTGTGGAGAAATGGCTTTCTGTGGCCCAGATTAGGTTGCTACCTGGGAGTTCATTATTCCCACGACACGAAGGATGTTCTTTACTGGGGACCCTTTTCATTTTAATGGGCTGAAACAAACTGAATATTTTTTGTGGATTGTAGCCAAGTCCTAGTCAATCAAAGTGCTGTGTCCTAATTCTCCATCATCCACTGTGCCTGTCAGACTGCGTGCTGGTGGATATATTTTATTAGTCATAATGAGATGTGCACCATTATAGAGTGTAGATCTTTGGAAATCAGGAAAACCAGGTAAATAGATTGTACAAAACTATTTGGGCTGGTTCTATGGTGCCAAAATTATATGTCACAAATTATTTCTGCTGATATTATCACATGCCACAGTTTTAAGCCCAATAATGTTTCCCTTCTTAACTCGGCTGAATTCTGTCATGTGATCTGCAAGGAAAATACTTCAAGAAAATAGGATAAACTGAAAGTTTAAACCGCACGGGTGTTTATGTCATACACTATATTCCTACAGACTCAAGCTGGTGAAGTTAATATTCGAAACCTGGAAGATAATGCAAAAACAATGTAAGAGGCAAAGGCTATGACATCCCCCAAGGAGATGATCACCAATGGCTTGTGTGTTCCTCAGCAACAACCACAAATTGCATTTACATAGCGCCTTTCACATCTGGAGGGAGTGCGGGCACCTTGTGGACAACAATTCAGCCATTAGCAGATGCGAAAAGTTCTTCTTTCAAGGCGCTACATTGGCACACTCCTTGCATTGCTAAATGGCAGTGTGAATTGATTACTGGCAAAAACAATTAAAACTGTCATGCCCATACATCAAGTTCTGGCATTCTCCCTCCCCACACACTGGCTGAGTGATATAAATCCACTATTGGTTATAGAAATAAATTACATACATTTAATGGAGTCTAATTTGCAGTATTTCATAACATAATCTCTTAATATGGAATCAGAGTTGCACAAACAGGGACGCTTTCGCAAAACTGGAATACATCACACCTGCCCACGTGTGGGAACTCCTCTCTGACAAGATGTGCTTCCACTGCAGAGTTCCCACACTCCACAGAAATTTTAATAATAATCCTTGCATTTTATATAGTACCTTATCACATTGGCAAGACATCCCAAAGTGATTTACAGGATTCTATTGTTATGTGTAGTGACCGTATGTTTGTAGGCGAAGGCAGCAGACAATTTGTGGACAGCAAATACCAATAACCCTTGTATTTGACATAGCGTTTTTTTCACTTCGGGAAGATGTCTCAAAGTGCTTCGCAGGATTTACTGTAAAGTAGAGTAACTGTATATTTTGTGGGTGAATGCAGCAGCCAATTTGTGCACAGCAGTTTCCCATAAACAGTCATTGATGTGAATGACCAATTTTATTTGGGGGAATTGTTGGCCAGGGCACCAGCAGAAACTCTCTCCTCTTTTCAACTAGTGTCATGGAATTGTTGTCATTCACCTGAACAGGCAGACAAGATAATAATAATCCCTCCAAAAAACCAAAAAACAATAATAAATTGGTCATTTTCAATCTACGACTGTTTGTGGGACATTGCTGTGCGCAATTGGCTGCCGCGTTCGCCCACAAATATACTGTCAATTCACTTTACAGTGTGTTCTGTGAAGCGCTTTGGGACGTCCTCCTGACGTGAAAAGCGCTATATCAAATGCAAGGATTATTATTATTATTATTATTAAGATCTTGATGTAATGTCTCATTAGAAGGATGAAATTCTTAATGTAATTAAAATATCTTGCAAATTAGACATCCTGTATTTATTTGCCATAAAGCTCTTTATATTGCTTTATTTACTTTTCTGGAAGCTGTAATTGAGCGATTCAGATGATAGTGACAAAACACAAGGATGACATGCACATGGATTATTATTGCCATCTTAACCCTATGATAAAATTGCAGCCACATCCGTCACTCTTCACTGTATAGAAATCTACCTGTCAAGTTAATTCCTTTGAATTCATTATCATCAATAACTTTGAGCTGCCATGCAGTTGGGTGTAAATCATTGTTTGTCACACGTCGGCAGCAATAGGGTACTTGAACCTCAACAGGCAGACGTTCTGGTCCTCCAGGCTCTTACAGTTTATTGAGAGCTGATATTAATAAATAATCCTTGCATTTGATATTGCACCTTAACACATTGTTGAGACATCTCAAAGCACTTCACAAGATAATAATAATAATTCTTGCATTTGATATAGTGTTTTATCACTTCATTGAGATTTCTCAAAGTGATACACTAAATATAAAAGATAAAAATTTATAAATACCTGTATGTACAAAATATATAAAGGATATACTGTACAATAAAGTAGATTGCCTGTGTGTTTTGTGGGTGAAATGATAATGGATCTTCAAAAAACTGATGCTTGGAAGTGATGAGGTGCACACTCTCTATATGTAGCCCATCCACGCTTAAAATGCATGAATGTGGGACTAAGGGGTTAATGCCCGGCCATCCACCTCATAGGGATAAATCTGCTCCATCTGAAACACCGACTAGCCAGGGCCATATTCATTGTTTGAAGAAATGCTGATGGCCTGAATGGCAGTAATTAGAAGTTAATGGGGACGGCTGTTAATTCCACAACACTTGCCTGGTGAGAATGACAGTTTGCATCCTGTAGGCTTGCTGTCTCAACTAATGGGTCTGAGTATGTCTGGTGACAACAGAAAACATTCAAGCAGCAACGTAGAAGCTAATATGTGGATAGATTTCATTGACTTACGGTTAAGGGTGTAACTATGAAGGAATCTTCTCTGCTCACTCTCTCTGTTGCTGTATTTATATTTCAAGAGTATTCATTAGCAACTTGTTGTAATACCCTAGAGTGCAGAATCTGGACTGGAGAACTCTCTTCCTTTATACTGGGGGAAGATCTGTGAACTTCCACCCTTTAGACTGAAGGCAGATCTGTGAACTGAGAACATGGTCATCCATATTTGGGCAGACAGTAGTGCCATCCTACTGGCACTAGAATGGCAGTACAGATGTTGCGTTCCTTACTCCACATGCCTCTGTTTACCTAGCAGTAAGTAGGAACCCAGTTCTTAGTCAATTGGTAGATTGCTTTTCTGGGGGTAATAATTCCTTCAAAAAAATAATAAATTGGTCATGACTGTTTGTGGGACACTGCTGTGCGCAACTGGCTGCCGCATTTTACCCACAAATATATAGTCAATTTATTTTACAGTATATTCTGTGAAGCGCTTTGAGACGTCTCGAAGACGTGAAAAGCACTATATCAAATGCAAAGATTGTTATTATTATTAATTTCAGGTAGCTTTTATTTCTCTAAATGGTAATTTATGACTGGAACGGTTTGCCAGGAAGAGTGTTTGAGACCAGGAAGCTGAACTCATTTAAGAAACAGCTTTATGCTGTAATGGATGGATGGATGGTAGGGTGGGTATTCTGGAAGGATGATATCAGATGGGCAAAGGATCTTTTTCATTTGAAAGTCTCTTGAGATCTTATGAACTAAGATAACATTTGAAATTTGGAGTGAGCCACGGGACCTGTGAGCTGATGCATGCCTCATTGAGTCACTGATCTTATCGCAGTCTCTGTTAATAAAAAATGTGCAAGACACTTAGGACAACAACCCTAGGATCCCTTTAACAGCCCTGACTTGTCCATGCAAGAAAGATAAAGGTGCAAAGCTCCTTTGTTATTCTTCAAGATTTAACATATCACTAAACTAGTGTTGAGAAAGAAATTGGAAAACTAATGACTTTCACACCAAATAGTCAATGTGTATATATAATATAACTGCCACAGTTGTTGTTATAACATGCTGCAATTTTAACCTCAATAATTAATTGCACCATATTTCTCAAATCCTCTGCATTGCATCAGGAGAGGTGTGAGTTAAACATCAAGTCAATGGGATATTCACAAATGCTTATGTAAAGTGGTGGCTGATAATGATCATTTTTGCATTTGATATAACTCCTTTTATGTCACAAAGACATCAAGATTTACAGTGACGTGTAGTAATCGTGTATTTTGTAGGCAAGCACCACATTTATGACCTGAGACGGCCTTGCAGCTGGAGTAATTTATACAGTATTATTTGTATAAGTAAGACTTTTCCTTACAAACATTACAATACACAATACAGTTTACATTTATATGGTGCCTTTCATATTGGGAGCACATTCCAAAGCACAATGCTTTGGGGGAAAAAAAAGGCTTATGCAGATTTTTTCATTCAGTCAAAATGAACTCCACGCTTGTTACTTTACAAGGTTTAATTCAATCTGAATTAAAGAACTCAGTTTAAAATCAACCTTGGAGTGTCTGTAGTCTTCAGGTGACTGACTGTGTGCCTGTGTCCTCACATTTGCTTTTGACACTATTTTAAGGATGAAGTGCTGGTTTAAGGCAGGCTTATTTGTTTGTACTGTCTCGTCGCACTGTGGGAAATGTTTGTCCAATGCATGAATGTTCTTTACTTTAAGTACATAGAAGACCTGCTAGTTCCACTCCAGCGCATCACACTCATGACTTCAGCCCACGCTCTCAGTTCAGACTGAAGTTATGGAGTGTTTTAGGTTTCGAAGATCAGAAACAATTCTTTGCTTGAGTCTGACTGGGGAATTATAGCCAATGTTGTCTTATTTTCCCTGATTCCACAGGTGATGAACTCCCAGCTTTGTGTTCCTCGCCTCTTCTGCGTATGAAGCTGAGTCCCGCAAGTGTACAGTTTTTCAGGTGCTAGGTGTGCCTTACCTGTCCTAACTCTTCATAGGTGAGCCTTGACAGTGATTGACAGCTAGATGTACTAGATGATTTTAATTTTAGGACGTACATTAAGTGGCTTTGGAAGAGAACCTCCTAACACTATACCAAGGAGTTAGATAACAACAACTTATTGCATTTATATAGCTTAACAGCTGTGTGGATTGACACAGAGCTGGAAAGGGGGTTGGGGTGAGAGAAGGTGACTGAAGGCATCATCAAAGAGGAAAGTTTTCAGGTATGATTTGAAGCCAGATAAAGAGGGGGCAAGATGGAGGGATTAAGGCAAAGAATCGCAGAGATTCAGAGCATGTTGGCTAAAAGCACGGCTGCCAATTGTGAAGTAGTGGGGACTGGAGAAAGTGATATAAGGTCTCCACTTGAATGAACCAGATCTTAAAGACACTTGCCATTCCCCGGGGGTGGGGGAGGTTGATAAAAGTCAATGATATTTAAGAGGAGTGCTGCAGTAAGAACAACTTGGAGCACATTTTGAAATTTTTTTCTCCATTCAATGCAGTTGGATATTAGTTTCAATGGTAATAGAACAGGTTGCATCAATTCCAGGATGTAGAATGTGCATTTAAACAATGTAGGGAAATAGTGTGAAACTATTTAGATGAGAGAGCATTATGATTACTAATAATATTAATAATTATAAAATATATTATATATATTTATATATTGGATGAGACGTTAAACTAAGGTCTTGTCTGCCTGTTTGGGTGGATGTTAAAAATCCCATGGCAATATTTGAAAAGAGAAGGGAGTTTCTCCTGATGTCCTGGCTTACAATCCCCAAATTAAAATTGGTCACTGATACCTTAGCTCTGTTTGTGGGACATTGTTGTGTGCAAACTGGCTACCATGTTTAACCTACAAAATATACAGTTAATCCACTTTACAGTATATCATGTGAAGCACTTTGAAACATCTCAATGTGACAAGGCACTATATCATATGCAAGGATTATAATAATTATAATAATAATAATCCTTGCATTTGATATAATGCCTTATCGCATTGTCAAAACATCTAAAAGCACTTCTCAGGATTTACTGTGAAGTGTAGTGACTGTGTATTTGTAGGCGTAATAATCACTGTTATGTTTCAATCTCTTCTGCTCCAACACAATTCGTCCTCACTAATAGCTGGCCTTTTATAACCGCACAACTAAACATCAGCAGATAAAGAATGAGAAAGTGAATGCAAAACCTTGGTGCACAACAGGCAGCTAATTGGCATAACTGGCTGAGACTCTCTGTGGCATGTTGGAACAAATCTGAATGTTGGGGGTGTTGAATAATGTCCTGACTACCTATCATTATTATTATTATTATTACTGGTAGATAAGTTGGAACCACATTTTTAATTAATTATAGACTTCTCAAACAGGGTGTGTTAACAATAAAAACAATCGGAGAATATATTGATATTGAGAACCTCAATATAGTTGCCAGATTCCGCCACTGCCTCACCCCTCAAGCTGCCGAAACCCTTACCCACGCATTCGTCACATCAAGGCTCGATTATGGAAATTCCGTCTTCATCGGCCTTCCCAACGCTTCCCTTCACAAGCTGCAGATCATTCCAAACTTTCCAGCTCATGTCCTCTCCCACATCAGTCTCCGTGACACCATCACTCCCACCCTCGCCTGAGTCTACTGGCTCCCCATCCCTCAGAGGATCGAATTCAAGATCTTTGTCCTCACTTTCAAGGCCATCAATGGCCTCGCCCCCTCCAACCTCTCTGACTTGCTGACTCCCTACCAACCTGTCCGCTCCCTCCGTTCATTGGGCTCCGGCCTGCTCCATGTATCCCGCTCGACCTGCCCTACCATCAGTGGCCGAGCTTTCAGCCTCTCTGCCCCCACACTCTGGAACTCCATCCCACAGTCCCTTCGCTTCCTCCTTTGCCTCCTTCAAGGCCGGTCTCAAGACCCTCCTCTTCGATCGTGCCTTTGGTTGCCCTCCCACCTCTCTGCCTTCCCTCACTCCAATCCCACCCCTCCCCCATGCTCGGGTCCTGACCCCTGACTGTCCAGTGCCTTGGGATGTCCTCTCGACGTAAAAGGCACTCTATAAATGTAATTTTGTTGTTTGTTGTTGTTGTAGTTTAAATGGCAAAGAGAAGGTGTGAGAAAATTACCATGGTCTACATTTTAAAATGTAACCCATAAAATTGTATGAGTCCTTTTCTGAGAAGTGTAACATTTTACTTTTTCATGTCACTGTCTGATAGTTATGACTTGACACAAGGGAACCTTCGTCTCAGGTAAAAACACTCACCTGTCACTGAAGATTGCTTTAAAATCTCATTGGAAGGAATTCCAAGTTTGATAGGTAGTAAACTAGTTCTGGGTCACTTTGGGGTGCTTTCAGCAGGAAAGACTCAAAATAACATATATCATTCTCGTGCTTCTTATATGTAGTTTTACTCAACACCTTCTCACCCACTGAATTACTGGCTTTGAAACCAAACTGGTGCAGAAAAAACAAGAAATGGTTGATTGCACCAGACTGGATCAGTTTTGCCCCTCCAATGTTCTGAAGCTATTAACTTGTGATGGGAAAATAATCTGTGGGCACTGATTCTGATCCTGTTCTCATCTGGAGTGAGTCTGATTGTGTTTTCATTTGACATCCACATACACCTCCCAGCACAGATACCCTTTTATATTTTAGAATATGAAAGGGAAAACAGAAAGAGCAGGTAATTGGTATTAGAGCGCTTAGTCCACGATGAAGAACTCGCACCAGTTTAGCCTGATTGGCCCACATTCCCCCTTCCAATACTATAATTTCCATGATTCTATGACTCTGTGCAGCAGTGTGGATATCTCTCTCCATCATCCTATCTTACTCTATGTTTTTGTGTGATGAGGTTTTGTACTTTAGCTCTGTTAAGTTTCTATTTTTATTTCTATCATTACAGCTTGTGTACCTGGACAAATCGTGGTAAAATCACTCGCCACATATACATGCAGACAGAAACTTGGGGAAAAAAGGGGATGGATAGATAGATAGCCCTACACCCAGATATCGATTTTTAGCCTCATTTACCCAAATAAGGGCTTAAAAGCCAGCCTAGACTATCCCTAGGATAGTCCCCTAGAAATGTATTGACATTCCAATACAGTGCTGGGGGAGTGCTGCATTGTCAGAGTTGGAGTCCTTCAGATGAGGCGTTAAATCAAGATCCTATCAATGCTTTTTCAGATGGAAGTTAAAGAATCCATGGTACTATTCGAAAAGAGAAGGAAGTTTCTCCTGGTCACCTCGTCAACCATCCCCTAGATAAATATTGTCATTCACTTTACAACTGTTTGTGGGACATTGAGTTTCCAAATTGGCTGCCGTGTTCACTTATAAATACTTTGAGATATAAGAACTTTGAGATATCCTCACACGAAAGCTATATGAAATTCAAGCATAATTATTTATTCTATTTTTTTATAACCATTCCTGCAAACACTCTGTAAAAATAGAAGTAAAAAGTAAAAAAAACCATATGTGGGTTGCTAAAGGTCTGAATGCACAAGCAAATGACACCTTACCCCCCCAACCTCATTTTCTGGTTGAGATTCAAATTGGTGTCTAAGGTAGCTCACGCCAGCAAGCAATGATCATCCTGATGATGATGATCATTGTGGAGTCCTGTAGCTCAGTGGTTAGAGCACTCGCTTTGCAAGTGAGAGACCTGAGTTCAATTCCAGGCAGGGCGAAACCTTGGGCAAGTTTCCTTACTCCACACGCCTAATAATAATCCCTCCAAAACCAAAAACAATAATAAAATTGGTCACTTCAATCCACGACTGTTTGTGGGACATTGCTATGCGCAATTGGCTGCCGCGTTCGCCCACAAATATACAGTCAATTCACTTTACAGTGTGTTCTGTGAAGCGCTTTGGGACATCCTCCCGACGTGAAAAGCGCTATATCAAGTGCAAGGATTATTATTATTATTATTATTAATATTATTATCCCTTGTCTAGCTCATCAGAAGTAATCATTGCAATTTCGAAAACAATTTGGTAAAAATAAATGTTTTTTTTAAAAATTAGCATCAATTTAAAATTTTGCTGTTGCAGTCGGGGGGAAAATGAAGCTTAAGCTTTTTGCTACTGGGATCTGTAATATGAAAGTTGCTTCTGCTACATGTAAATTATCTTACTTTACACCTGGAGCAACTTGCACTGTTTCCTTCTGAAAGTGTGTGATATGAATATTCCCTTCATGCCAAGAGGCAGATAATCAGCCAGTGGCATTTCATAAGCTGCATTATTTCAGGACCTTCACAGGAAATATTTAAAGCACAGGAGTGTTATTTGTTACAACACTGATAAAGGATATTTAGCTGATGCCATTTTCTATAAGCCTTTTATGCATGGGAGTTAAATGCTTTTGTTTTTTTTCATTAAGACACCGTATCATAGCTGATCCTCTGCTGGGCATTACCTCAAATAAATCACATAAAATACTTATGATTTTCCACACATCTGTTATTGGTTTTGCTCCATACATCATATCGCCACAGGTTCAGAGGGTTGTAACTCTTTCCTGATCCATAGCCTCTTAAAGCACTCAATTATATGGCGAGCAAAAAACAATCCTTATTTGCAAATAATTGGGGTGAAAATGGGGCATGTGATATAACAAATTATCATTGCCACATCCCATTCTGCATTTTTCACTCAAATGTTTTTAAAATTTTCTGATTTGCAGAACTATTGAGTATTTCTGCATTTAAAAGTAACCACCAAACCAAACATTTAATTTGTCCAGTGCATATACTGTATTAAATAGTCATGGGTTTATGGATATACACTTTGCAAGATGTTAGCTCATGATTCCAATTGAATAACAACAACTGCATTTGTATAGTTCTTTTCACATCGGATGAATTTCTCAAAGTTGTTCGCACAATGATGGGGATAAAGGCCAATTTGAAGTGTTGACCAAATACATGATCAAAGAGATACAGTTTAAGAGGGTTTTAAAGGTAAGGAGAGAAGGCACAACGATTTGGAGAGAGATTTTCAGAGAAACGGGGGCATTGAGGCTGAAGGTTCAACAACTCTGAGGGGATAGAGCATCGAAGAACAAAGATCAAGAGTTGGAAATTGGTTTCCACTAATTCACAGTCACAGCTTTCTTTGCACTTCTCATATGAACAGAGTGGTTTTATTCTCAAAGGTTAGCTCTTGCTATTGAACCAAGACTTGTTCCATCTGGTCATAAAATCATATATCAGAGTACTTTATTCGTGCATGTGGATGTTTAAGTAGGCTCCTCTAATTGATATAGTGCAAGTAGTGTTTTAAATATAAAACGACAACTTCAACATGCATTTACAGAGCACTCTGTATGTAGGATAACAACAACAACTACTTGCATTTGTATAGTGCCCTTCACCCGGGGCAGCATTTCAGAGCGCTTAACGTATCAGAGCGCTTCATAGTGACAGAGTTGAAGGCTGAGCTAGAAGGAGGAGGGGTGGGGTAGTTGACCATAGATGCAGTCAATAGGATTTACAGTGGGATTTGAAGATAGATAAAAAGGGGTTGAAGAGGAGAGATACAGGCAGAGAGTTACAAAGTTTGGTGGGGTAATGACTGAAGGCTTGGCCACCGGGCAAAGTGAAGCACCCTGTGGCATCCTCCTAATGTGAAAGGTGCTGTATAAATGTACATTATATTATTTGTAATGTAAAGTCTCAAATAGGTTCATGGATTATTGTCAAATATAGTGACTGTTTTGATAATCAAATGTAGCAGCCAACTTCCACATAGTAATGTATCTTGAAGAGAATGACACATTTTCTGGATAGTTGTTGACCAGAATACCTTGGGAAACACCCTTCTCTTTTCAAATACTGCCACAGGATCTTTAAGGCCCACCTGTTGAATAGGCAGACAGATCTTTGATTCAACCTCATATGAAAGACAGCATCTTTGACAGTGTAGCACAACCCCCACTCTCGGACTGCACTGTGTCAGCCTGTGCTGGCGTGAACTAAAAGTTCTGATGTTAAACTTGAACCTACAACCTTCTGATCCCCTACTCAAGAGTCTTACTATTTGAGCCAAGCTGACACATAGCTTTGCTTTGACTGTGTGTGTTGGTTTAGGTACCTATGACAGTAAGGCTCAGCAAAACTCTGATCCAATTCCTTTGACAATGTCATCATTACTTAGTGTTTAAACAAATATATTCAGATCTATCATGTGTCGCTTATTTGCAGAGACAGTCAATGTGGATTTCTAATGCAGGAAATCTAGCTCTTATTCTGCGCCTCACTATAAAGCAAATACGGCATGCATTGCAGCTGAGTATTGCTTTCAGTGAGTTTGGAAGGTGGGTCACATTTTTAACTTCAAAAATTATCTAATTGTTTCCAATAATCTGAACATTCGTGAGATAAAAAGTAAATTTGCAACTCCTGGAAATCCAAAATAATAGCAGAAAATACTGGACTTCTACAGTATCTGAAACTGACAAAGTGGTTAATATTCAGATGTGACTCTTCATTAGGACTGGGTTCAGATGCTGAGTGACCATCTGTACATTTCTAGCATTTTTTTAAACAGTTTAAAATGTCTAATATTAATAAAGTTTAGTTATATTTCTAATTTTCTCTGCACTAGTGTATGCCTCTCTGCTCCTGGTCTGGTTGTATCTTGCTGGGCAGTGGGACCACCTGTACTGCAGCCCACTGTGGTATCCCGTCTAAGTGGTCATTGTTCATATGAGTCTTAGCAGTGAGTGTTGGTAACCACTCAGCTGTTTAGGGTGTCACAGCAGAACCCGACCTCTCCTTACTTTACTACCACACACGTACATAGCGAGTATCACATACTATAGAAGGACCAGGAACAGGAATTGAGATTGTTTTTTCCCTTCCTTAACCATGGGACAAATATGGCCAATTTAGCCTTCTGTTTGAGTATCCTGTAACCCAAGCTGAGGCCAGCAAACTCAGCATAGCCGAGGAGTCGAACCATCAAGCTCCTGATCCTGGAATAAAGTGTAGCCCCCCAGCTCAGGTCTGAAACACTGACTGTTCAGCACCTGGGTCATCCTCCCAATGTGAAAGGCGCTATACAAATGTAATTTTGTTGTTGTTGTTGTAGACGCTGTATATTTTGTAGATAAAATCACAGATCAGACAGGGACGACAGGGAAATTTCAGCATTTCGACTAAAGGCAAGGTCAAAAAAATAAGTTATCAGGAAGGTTCCGAAAGCAGGGCATAGAGCAGGCATAAGGAAACAGAGAATCTGAAATAGAGTTTCTGTTTTTATTTGTAATGTTTATACTTGCTAAGGTCATCTCAGCATAAAAGAGAATCCAGGTGGATATTAAATATAATGATAATTATTTGTACATGTTTTAATTTTTATAAAGAGTTACTAGTGGATGACATTCTCCCTTTAACACAATTACTATGAAATGACCTTGACTGCTATCTCTAAACTGAGGGCTACGCATGTGTCAAGCACTGGCTTGGTTCATTACTACCCTGAGCCCAACGTTTAAATTCGAGCAAATTACAGCAGTTTGTGGGATTCACCAAAATAATTGACTTGAATGTAATTTAATTCAATTAACATCACAACTCTTGTAATATGTGCTACGCTTATAATTGGACATTTTGAGAGGCAGTTACTCGATGTCATCGCTGACGTTTACCTTCACTGAGCTCAACCATGTAATCTAGCAACCGGCACGACAATATTGGAATTTTAAAAAGTTAGCTTAGCGGGTGGTATTTGTATTATAGTATTACTGACTGTTGCAGTTTGGGAAAGTCATATCAAAAGTTAATAATACTAATTCTTACATGTTGCATAATGTCTTTTATGCCTTCAGCACTTCATAGGATTTACTGTAAAGTATTGTGTCTGTATGTTTTATGGGCAAAAGTGGCAGAAAATTTGCCCACAGCAATGTCCCACAATCAACCAAAAATTGAGTGACCAATTTTATTTGGGGGGATTGTTGGCTATGACACTGGAAGAAACTCCCTTCTTATTTCGAATAATGCCCCAGGAGCTTTAACATCCACCTAAACAGGCAAATGGGGGCCCAAGGTTAATGTCTCATCTAAAGGGCAATACAGCACATCTCAACACTCTTTCATCTTAGACTCCATGAGTTCCAAGACTTGACATAGGACTTGAACCTAAAACTTCTGAATCAGAGGTGAGAGTGCTACCAATTGAGCCGGGTTAATTCTAGTGTTGCATACTCTGGAAGTGCTGTATTGTTGGAGGTGCCATCTTTCAGATGAAGTGTAAAACTTGTCTGCATGTTTTTCAAGTGAAGGATAAAGATCCCATGACCCATTAGTTTTGTAAAAAGAGAAAGAAATCTGGCTGCTATAATAATAATAATAATAATAATAATAATAATCCTTGCATTTGATATAGCGCTTTAGTGCTTCACAGAACACACTGTAATGTGAATTGACTATATTTGTGGCCTAACGCGGCAGCCAATTGCGCACAGCAATGTCCCACAAGCAGTCGCAGATTGAAAATGACCAATTTATTATTGTTTTTGGTTTTGGAGGGATTATTATTAGACGTGTACCTACAAATACAGTCTCTATATTCGACAGCAACTAAAAGTGGATTGAGGCATTTCGACAAATTAGGCACAATAACAATGCAAGTTCTTATTATTTTGAGAAATTTAAAGTTGTTCTCATTTATCTAAGCGCAGTTGCTTTCTGCAACTCAGGAGCTAAGCGTGGTGGGTAGTCTGGTCAAAAACAATACTGCAGAATGTTGTCAGAACAGGAGTTCTGTCAATCTTTAGCCAAACTTACAGTCCTCTGGGTTAGCTATGAAAGTGATTCTGCCACCCTTTCAATAATACATGCTACAGGATAATCACCTCCTTGACTGGAAAGAACTGCGTCTGCAGCATTTCCTACCGCTCTTAACAGTGAAAGCTTCATCATCTGGAAATTTCCCCGTGGCTAAGCAGACGAGCAGAGTGCTTGAATTTGTCAGAATCATGCAGGTGGCATGCTAGTATTCACTACCAAAAAAGTCCTGGCTCACAAATGACAAAACCCATTAGTTGCAGGATTGCCCAGTGGAGCCAGGGATTCTGCTGGACATTAACCTGTAATTAGCCACCTTGGGTAGGTCTAACACGGTATCCTTCCACTTTCCATACCCTATCCTATACTATTAACGGGCACGAGGCAAGGGGTACAAGAAAGGGGAATAGGAGACATGGAGGCTTGTGTAAGCATGGATGAGTTGGGCTGAATGGCTGTCTCACTCTATGTAACTCTATTTTATTTTATTTTACTATATTTTATGAAATAAAAATATTTGGGCACAAAATCATCAAGCGCTTTTCAAATCTGAAAGCTGCTGTCGAATTGGCACTATTCAAAAAGGGAAAGAAGTTTCTCCCGGTGTCCTGACCAACAATCTCACAGATAAAATTGGTTACTTACTTCATGGCTGTTTATGGGATATTGCTGTGAACAAATTGGCTGCCACATTTGGCTACAACATACAATTGCTACACTTACTCTCGCCCGACTCCACTGGCTATCCTTCAGAGGATCCAGTTCAAGATCCTGGTCCTCACATACAAAGCCCTCCATGGCCTCGCCCCACCCTACCTCTGCGACCTCCTAACCCCCTACCAACCCGCCTGCTCCCTCCGCTCAGCCGGCTCTGGCCTGCTCCACTTCACCCGCCCCACAATTGGCGGGAAAGCCTTCAGCCACTCTGCCCCCAACCTCTGGAACTACATCCCCCAGTCACTCCACCTCGCCGCCTCCTTAGCCTCCATCAAGTCCCGCCTCAAGACCCTCCTCTTCGACCATGCCATCGGCCACCTCCCTTCTCCTCCTTTCCCTTCCTCCCCCCAACCCCAGCTCAGGTCTGAAATACTGTACTCTGTCCAGCGCCTTGGGACGTCCTCCCGACATGAAAGGGGCTATACAAATGTAATCTTGTTGTTGCTATTAATAGTATATCCTGTGAAATGCTTTGAGACAACAACAACAACTTGGATTTATATAGCGCCCTCCATACCAGACGGCGTCTCAGAGCGCTTCACAGTAACGGATCCCGGGGCCGAGCCAGGGGGAGGGGGGGGAAGGTGACCAAAGGTGCGGTCGAAAAGAAAGATCTTCAACAGAGACCTGAAAATGGGAAGGAAGGGAGTGAGACAAAGTGAGTGAGGAAGGCAGTTTCAGAGCTTCGGGGCATAGTGGCTGACGGCACGGCCGCCGAGGGTGGAGCAGAGGACTTGGGGGACGAGGAGCAGGCCAGACCCGGAGGAACAAAGGCAATGGTTACTGTTTTGAGGCGAGAGGAGGGCAAAGAGGTAGGGGTGTGCAGAGGAGTGCAGGGATTTGAGTACAAGGGTGAGGATCTTGAAATCGATCCTCTCTGGGATAGGCAGCCAGTGCAGTCTGGCAAGGACTGGGGTGATCGGGGAGCGGAGTTTCACGGCAGAGTTTTGAATGATTTGGATTTTATGGATGGTAGTGGATGGGAGAGACATCCTCCTGACATAAAATGTTCTATATCAAATCCAAGAATTATCATAGGATTGTTATTAGCAGCACCCAGTCTGAGATCAGCTAATATTCTAATGATTCAACCAAGGACTTTCATAGCCTCCATGCCTCAACTTCACACTGTGCAGTGGTGCGATTAAATAAGCAGCTTCTGATTTTCCAATTAATGTTCTTTTGCAACATTTATAAAACTAGGAGACCAATAATATAAACAGGAACATATTGAGGAGCTGTTCAATGTCACATTTATTCAATGAATAGACCAAATGTCACAGCATATTTATGACTGGGTGACTTATGTATTATTCAGTGAGGTCCACTCTTTGGATGAATACTGTATCCAACAGGTCTCTCACAGGCTCTCGAGACACATATTATTTAAGACGTCTTGATTTAAGAGCACTCTAATGTAGTAGCCCTATATTTTTCCGGCAGCAATTTCCCTATGCACTTTTTCTTATTAATGCCGGAAATGAATGCGATAGAACAGAATATCATTTCAGTCCCATGCAAATGTGCAGGAAAATTGTTATTATCAAGATAAGCTGTCTCATTAAAGTTTCCATTTGGTCAACGTTAAATATCTAGACATCAAAAACGGGCGATTGAAGAGGGAAATACTATTAACAGCATTGGACGCAAAGGCATTATACTGTATACTCATGAGAACGTGCCACTGATGCTCTTTGTACCCTAATTATATATCAGCAAGCCCAACTTTAAACTTGTTAATAGTCTAAAAGGGACAGCATACTTCTTCCAGCAAAAGTGTCATGCAAAAGATTACATTTTCAGTGCAAGCATCCATCTTCTTATATTATTCCATTGTAAAATAAAGCTTATACTCAAATTAGCTGTCCAGTATCCTTGTTTTGTGTTCAGCGATGCAGATTGTAAACCAGTAATGGGAGAGAAGCTGAACATCAATAATATTTCTGCCTGTGATACATCAGGAATGTTTTGTATTGGTTATTCTGATAATGTGCATCATGTGATTGTGTTGTCTTTGCTTGGTTTCATTTAGAGACAAAAGGTATCAGCCTGGCTCAGTTGGTAGAACTCTTACCTCTGAGTCTGAAGGTTGCAGATTCAAGCCCCACATCAGGACTTTGAGCTCACAGTTTATGCTGAAACTCCAGTAGAGTGCGGGAGGGGATGGGGATGGTGGGGGTGAGAAAGAACTGTATTTCTGCAGGTGACATCCTTTGGATGAGATTAAACCAAAAACACCATCTATATCTTTTCCGGTGGACATTAAAAGATTCCATGGCTCCATTCAAAAAGAGAAGGGAGTTTTCCTTAATATCCTGGTCAACAGTCCCTTAAATAAAATTGGTCATTTACTTCATGGCTATTTGTGGGACATTGCTGTGTACAAATTCGCTTCTACAAATACACAAGTGCTCTACTTCACAATAAAATCCTATAGAGCTCTTTGAGACATCTTAATGACCCGATAAGGCGCTACACTAAATACAAGGATTATTATCAAATGGGTTTAATTCCAGGTTAGGTTCACCATGCGTAAGTAAATGCTTGTGCAGAAGACATAACAGATGTCCTGAATTATGCATTTAACACACAATCTAAAGGATCCTGGGCCTGAACTTTTTCCCTTGGATTGCTCATTACCTAATTAAGGCCATCTGCAATTCCTCCATTACATATCATTTTGCACATGGTTTATACCTCCCGCAAATTAGACCAAAAAAGACAGTAGGCTCTAGCAGCACCTATAGAGTCCACAAATACCTGTTACCTTTTGTTTTTCTACAGTGCACTGGCCAACAACTGAAACTTGTTGAAAAATGATGATTATTTTATTTAGAAGTACTTAATTGTATTCAGTACAAGTGTTTAATAGAATTTAGACACCCAGGCATGCAGAGGATCAGTGTGAGGCCATCATTTTCATGGCAGATAATGATCCATCAGCATCTTCGGTGCAACCTCTTCCATAACATGATGGAGTGATGAGGTGAAATGCATCTCTGAAAGCTTGTTTCAACTCCTCTGTGGTCTCATATTGCTGTTTTGTAACAGGGGAATAACAGGACTTTGTGGACACCCTCTACACAGGACAGGTTACTCTCCCTTTTCCTAATTCCAATACCCAGAAATTAAAATTCAATCGATGGAAACATGTGAAGTGAGGAGCATTCTCCCAACCCCAATCCCTCCCCTTGCAGTGAAATCAAAGTGGAGCCTTGTCAGGGTCGATGTGATGTGGCACTATGACATTAACAGTACGCCACAGCCATGTTCATGTCATGTTCGTGTCCATTCCCAGAACGTCGCCAGCATTGGCAAGCACAATATTGTCATCACTGAACAGACTGCGTTGGATATGATACTGACTGTACGAGATTTTTGTCTGCTCAAAGTCCAACACTGCTGACCCAGCTTCTTGGAATTAACCATTGATAGTGGCACGGTGGGGAGTCAGTTAGGACAGTATCCCATGGATAAACTGGAAAAGACCATTTCAGGGCTCGGTAATGATCCTCGCTAAAGCAGATTTCCTAGAAGTTCTTTTCAGTTGGGGTTGGGTGTTGTCAATATTCAGAAGTGTGTGTGTGTGAATGCGGGGCAGGGAGTCATTTCAAAACACATTTTGTCCTTAAATAAGGACAAATAATGAGTTTGAGAATACTGACATTTTGAGCCTATTGAATAAGTGTGTTTGTACAGAGGAAACCTCGATATCCACCCAGTTGGATTAAATGCTCTCGGGTCAGGACAATTTCCCTTTTATGCACGGATATAAACTCTGCTGAGTTCTGAATTGGGTTGATTATTGAAAGATGACCATGACCGTTTTTTTTGCACCAAATTAAAAGCATAACCAGTTGACAGATTCTGCAGTTCAGTTAGAGTCACTTATAAATCAATAAATGGCTCTATATGTTTCTATTCTTTTGAGCAAGCCAGGAAGGACTCAGTGCTAAGCTGCTGCTGACTGCCTTCCCGTGAATCATCACATTAATCTGCTTTAATGTTGTCCGAACAACAGTCACAGCCAATTATTTGATAGATGGAGCTTTATGACATCTCTTCTTTAATAACATGAAATGGCCCGGTTTTGCCACTGGTCACTTAGCAAAACTGAGCTGCCGACTGGGATATCAAAGAGCAGCCCATGATATAATTATGAAGTTATTACTAACCACTCTACGCTGGTCCTGAGCCAGCTCACTGTGATGTTTCACAGGAAAAATGTGCGAAACTTAAAATAAAACATGTGAAGGAAGCAGATTCTGTGTGTGATTTGAAAGCTGCAAAAGAAATGCAGTACTTATAATCACAAATTAATGTGCACCTGCAAATGTGTTACTTCTGTGATAATCACACATGGTCTGGGAGCCGCCATTTGCTGCTTATGAAATGTATGTGATCTGGCACAGTATGAAATGGAGTCGTTTAATGCACGGCTTTTAATACTACAGAATTCCATCAGCTCCAATTTAAATGCTGTCTGTTAATTGCTGAAGGAGTGCATTTGCCTTTCATCCTCATTGATGCCCTGCATAGGATGAAAGCCCACAAGAAATTGTGTTCGAAAATGACCAGAACAGCCACACCAAAGTCATTTTAATGTTACTTGGCCTGGTAACTAAGAGGATTTTATTGAACGTTATATAATCTTCAAGCTACGGGGTCAAATTTCCAGTCTGTGTGATATTTATTACATTAAATGGGCAAAAGGTGCCCCAGTACTATTCTCAGTGTTGAAGTCCACAGCTCTTACAAAGAACCATCTTCCAAATTAAGTCCACAAATATGAATTGAGTCAAATAGGTGATGTCTCGTAAGCTAATTAGCATTTTCTGACCACCTTTTCAGTCCGAGTATAAACAGATGATTTTTCTGTTCACTTTATCAATATACAAAAAAGAAATGAAAGATACATGAAAGATACAAACTTGAAGAGGCATGGGGATTGGGCAGGGCAGTAGGATTGAATGAACATGTTGTTTTAGAGCCGGTGAAGACTTGATGGGCCAAATGGCCTTCTTCTGCACTGTATAATCTATGAAATAAATAAGTTTATTCTGTGCTGAGACAGATGAACTGCTCTAATGTTTTCAAAGTAATTCATTTCTCTCCCCCCACCGCACCCAACACCCTCAGCTTCATCTCCGCATGTCTGTGAAGTGTTATTTGGCAGCTAATCCGTAAGAGGAGTTCACATGTGTTATTAGGAGGCTTCACAAATCCTCCCATAATCAATGTGTCAAATGGCAGCAGTTACTTTTTTTTGCCCACTTCCAAATCATTACTTCTCTCTCCCGAGTCCTGTCAGATCACTGAGAGGATTGTCTGGTGACACAAGCATCACTCATGCTCTTTATGACAGTTGCCTAGGGGACAGCCACCCACCTGCTACACTCTTTAAAGGGAGGAGCAATTTAATGCATGGCCGATTTATTTTCTGTGAATAAAACTACAAAGGCTGGATATTGTTGAGGTCATTAAGTCCATGTCGATGGTGTGTCCTCTCAATTCTGTTTCTCTTATGCTGAGAACCTTGCCTAGTTTGCCACTTTGTAGCCCAAGGCCACTGAGGATAAATTGTAGCACTCAAATTGTAGTGTTGCTCCAAGTGAAATCAGCTCACTAGGCACACTGTGAAAAGTTGACATTTCGATAAAAGTTATCACCTGGAAACAATCCTGTCATCACCCGACATACATTAATCTTTTCCAACATGGATCACTGGATAGCGATTAGGAATGGAAACATAATAACCACTTCCCCATATCAGGACATACCAGGCCAATTGTAAGTGCCCCGATATTGCTCTCTGATTGAATGCAATTAATTCAGTATAGATCAGAGACCAAACGCAGGATTTTCCCGTTTTATATGACTCAGAACCACAATAGATTTCTGAGCCATTGGATCTCTCCCCACCGCATCGCCTCCACTCTGGATATATAATAGGGGGCACCTCCCATCCAGCACTGAGGAGCTGAACAAGGTCAGCGAGACGCGGAAGAGAAGCAAGCTGAAATGTTAATTGAGTGTGATTCAAACCCCAGCCAGCACAGAGATACCCTGTGTTTCCCACACCATGCTGTTCCTCTTTACAATGGTTAAAAAATAGATCAATTATATATCTGTCTCATCACGTTCCAGTGAATTGCAATCTCCTCCCATCCTGTCTTGCAACTAGACAGAGAAATGCTAATGATTCCAGCACAGAACTCTTCACTCAGAACTCCCTGTGTGGGAACCCGATGATCTGCCACTTAATCTACAGGGTTGCCTCACATTGGCTTTCTTTTAACTCCAATAGGTCTTTGAGTATTAATTTTAAGACTCATTATCTTAATTTTCTGATTTAATTAGTCCCATTACCAAGCAACACACATGATTTTGCACCTGCTGGTAATGGAAAGTAAATTCCATGCGCTGATCTCCAGGACCCACACTGAGGTAAACAGAAAAGCAAACAGTGGAGATCAGAGACTCAAACAAAACAAGAGAAAACAGCAAAAAGACATGTTCAAAAGGCAGAATCAAAGCCTTCCAACATCTCCAAAATCTATTAAAATTCTAATCGGAGCTCCTCCTGTGAGCTAATCCAGCCAGTTCACGCCTGAGAGGCTTTTCTATATCCACATTAGGCCTCCTCACCAATCAGCTTTATTATTACTGAGCATTCAGTGTGTTTGTCAGGAACTGTCCTGTTCCACCATCTGCTTTTTGTGAAACATCGGTGCAAATCTTCCTCATCTGTTTGTTTACACACCAGCTGCCCCCCAAATCCCAACTGCCTCACTTAATCAGGCAGCCAGCGACTAGGAACGGGGCTACAAATTGCTAAATAAAAACACAATTGTTTAATCGCTTTCCCAGGGCGAAAACTAAAGCTTTGTGTCTTCTGTCTGTTCCATTGCTCACAATATGAGACATTGGCAATTGCAATAGCTGCCAGAAGCCTCTTCAAATGTCTTGGAGCCGTTGAATGCAAGACATGTTTGATTCAAGATTTACGCTCATTTGCATAATGTTCTTCTTTTCAGTAAAGCAACATACGTGTACAATTTAACTAATCAAGCCTTCCTCGGGGAATTATGTATTTATTAAGGGATTCTACACTCCAGCAGATTATCCGGGGATTCATAATGAGAGCCTGCCAGAGATCATCAAATGTTGGTCTTCTTGGCAATAATTTATACAAAGAGAAACAATCAATTTATCTTCTCAAAATATAGCTTGGCCGGGTTCTGAAAGCAAAACAACTCCCAACAACTCCCCCAAGTTGTCTGACGTTTAACCCATGGGATGCCAAAATTCTTGTGAATTGGGCTGTTTGTTCTAAATAAAATTAGATTGTAAAATGGGGAAGAGACAATCAGTTATGAACCGAGATGTTTTTGCTCTCTGTCAATTTCACTCCTTTAGGCTTATCGCTCCCCATCTCTTCTTCTGAAGCTGTTTGACTCCTTTTATCATTTTGTTAAGGTATGATTGAGTCCACTGACACTCTCCAACACCTTGCCCAAGCGACAGTTATTCACCTGTCAGCCTTCAGGGTGAGAGTGGGCAGGCTAATGGACTGTGGTGAATATCCCAGCTGTGATTCTGTCCTCACCTTATAATAATAATAATAATCCTTACATTTGATATAGTGCCTTATCATGTCGTTGAGATGTCTCAAAGCTCATACTCACACCCACCCAGCAGGCAAAAAAATCTTAAATTTGGGAATCAATTTTTTCTAACAATTGTGGAAAACGGCTTCCAAATTAAGAACGAACGCCACAATTCTACGCAATCTTACATTTTAATATAAAATGTTTTGATAGCTAAGACTTGGTGAAATGCAAGGCGTCAAGCTGGAAACTCTGACTGATTTTTCCTTGTTTAGCCCAAGGGCCAATTGTAGCAAACCCCACCCGTGCCCCCAGCCCCCCCCCCCCCGCGCCCCCACTTCCTATAATAATAATCCTTGCATTTGATATAGCGCTTTTCACGTCAGGAGGACGTCCCAAAGCGCTTCACAGAATATACTGTAAAGTGAATTGACTGTATATTTGTGGGTGAACGCGGCAGCCAATTGCGCACAGCAATGTCCCACAAACAGTCGTGGATTGAAAATGCCCAACTTATTATTGGTTTTGGTTTTGGAGGGATTATTATTAAGCGTGTGGAGTAAGGAAACTTGCCCAAGGTTTCGCCCTGCCTGGAATTGAACTCAGGTCTTTCGCTTGCAAAGCGAGTGCTCTAACCACTGAGCTACAAAATTCCACAACTTCCTCCAACTGTTGCACAGCTCAGAACAACAAATCTGTGACTCTGGTCTGTATGAGCAACAACAACAACAACAACAACAAGATTCCATTTATAAAGCGCCTTTCACGTCAGGAGGACGTCCCAAGGCGCTGCACAGTTGGGTCATGACCCGAGCAGGGGGGAAATGGTTAGGGTGAGGGGAGGGAAGGGAGGGAGCGAGGAGGGGGGAAATGGTCAGGGTGAGGGGAGGAAGGGAGGGAGCGAGGAGGGGGGAAATGGTCAGGGTGAGGGGAGGGAAGGGAGGGAGCGAGGAGGGGAAGAGAGTCGAGAGGGGAGCTGAAGGCACGGTCAAAGAGAAAGGTTTTGAGACCGGCCTTGAAGGAGGAAAGGGAGGAAGCGGCGAAGGCACTGGGGGATGGAGTTCCAGAGCCTGGGGGCTGAGAGGCTGAAGGCCCGACCACCGATGGTAGGGCGGTTGGGGCGGGGGACGTGGAGCAGACCGGAGCCAGAGGAACGGAGGGTACGGGCAGGTAGGTAGGGGGATAGTAGGTTGGAGAGGTAGGAGGGAGCAAGGCCGTGAATGGCCTTGTAGGTGAGGATGAGGATCTTGAAATCAATCCTCTGGGGGATGGGGAGCCAGTGGAGGCGAGCGAGGGTGGGAGTGATGTGGTCCCGAAGCCTGGTGCGGGACAGTACACGAGCTGCAGAGTTCTGAATGACCTGCAGCTTGTGGAGGGAGGTGACGGGAAGGCCGGCGAGGAGAGAGTTCCCATAGTCCAGCCTTGAGGTGACAAAGGCGTGGACCAGGGTTTCAGCAGCGTGAGGGGTGAGGTAGTGCCGTAGTCTGGCGATGTTCCGGAGGTGATGGAAGGCGGTGCCAGTTGTGGTGCGGATGTGAGGGAGAAAGGACAGCTCAGGGTCGAACAAAACGCCGAGGTTCCTGACTGGCTTTGAGAGGTGGAGAGTGCAGCCTTGGATGCTGATGGTGTCAGCGCCTGAGGTGCGGAGGCGCTGACGTGAGCCAATCAGGAGGGCCTCGGTTTTTCGCACGTTGAGCTGAAGAAAGTTGTCTCTCGTCCAGGACTCGATGTCGGACAGGCAGGCTGTCAGGACATCGGTGGTCGTGGAGTTGAGAGTAGAGGAGGAAAGGTAGAGTTGGGTGTCATCCGCATACATGTGGAAGTTAACTCCATGTCTGCGGATGATGTCACCAAGGGGGAGCATATAGAGGGTGAAGAGGAGGGGACCGAGGACAGAGCCCTGAGGGACACCACATGAGACAGTACGGGGGGTGGAGGAGAAGCCATTCGTTGAGACAAAGTGAAGACGGTGAGAAAGGTACGACCTAAACCATTCAAGGACAGTGCCTTGAAGGTTGAGGTGGGAGGACAAGCGGTGGAGTAGGATAGCGTGGTCGACCGTATCGAATGCTGCCGATAGGTCGAGGAGGACGAGGAGACAGAGGGAGCCCTGGTCACAGATGGTCAGGATATCATTGGTGACCTTGACCAGGGCAGTTTCTGTGCTATGGGCAGCACGGAAACCTGACTGAAGGGGTTCGAAAAGAGAATGGGTGGAAAGGAAAGAGCGCAGTTGGGAGGCGACAACTCTTTCCAAGACCTTGGAGAGAAAGGGGAGGTTGGAGATGGGCCGGTAGCTTGATAGCTGCGACGCATCAAGGGAGGGTTTTTTCAGGGTGGGCGTGATGATGGCAGTTTTTAATGGAATGGGGACAGAGCCAGAGGAGAGGGACAGGTTGATGATGTCAGTGATATGTGGGGCAAGAAAGTGGAGCTGGGAGATAAGGAGTGGAGTGGGGATGGGGTCAAGGGAGCAGGTGGTTGGTTTTAGGGATAGGATGAGTTCAGTGACAGAGGGTGGGGAAACGGGTACGAAGGTGTGTAGGGGAGGATGGGTAGGAGTCGGAGTGTGGGAGGGAAGGGGTGGGTGGTGGGTGGAAGTTGGAGGGGAAGTGACCGCGGAGCGGATTCCCTTGATCTTGGATTCAAGGAAATCCAGCATCTCCTCGCAGTGAAGGTTGGAGGAGATGACCTGCGCGGGGTGGCGGGGGGGACGGAGGAGTCGGGTTGTGGTGGAAAACAGTAGCCTGGGGTTGTTCTTCGCCTCCAGGATTATCCTGGAGTAGAAGGACGACTTGGCCGAGGCTAGAGTGGAGCGGTAAATTTTGAGGAGGTCCAGCCAGAGCAGCAGCTGAATTGAATGGCACATTTATCCATTGCAGTCACATTTCTGTGGTTCTACCGGGTAAAGAGCAGGGAATTGGGATTAAGATGGATGGCATCTTGAAGGAGCAAACACCAACATGAGAATAATGGACCGAACGGACTCTTGCTATGTTGTTACATTTGAATGGTTCTATGGACTTTTTTTTCCAACACTTCAAAAAATGCCACAAACCCAAAACCAAACAGTAAACAAAGCACAACCACTCTTTGGTTCTTATTTATAATAACTAAAGATAAATAAAAAATAACAATAATTAGATTATTATTATGTATTGTTATATATTATATATCAGGTTCAGGCAAAGCACAAGGCTT
Source organism: Callorhinchus milii (assembly GCF_018977255.1). Taxonomy (NCBI): domain Eukaryota; kingdom Metazoa; phylum Chordata; class Chondrichthyes; order Chimaeriformes; family Callorhinchidae; genus Callorhinchus; species Callorhinchus milii. The sequence goes on from NW_024704742.1 coordinate 96,061,620, forward strand.
CACTGGTTGAATGCCACGGGTGAGAGGAGGGCATTTGACCTGCTTCACCCACATCACTGAACGTGTGGATCAGGCTAGGCTTAGGCTGGATCCCGACAATTGGTGAAAGGCCCAGACGCCCCCAGCAGCTGTCACTTTAGTTTCCAGTGATCTGTTACACTGCCCTACAGCAACCCAGGGTCTGTGGGCATACCAGGCACAACATGGCAACATCAATTACACTCTTCATTTCAAAATCGCTGGAGTCGCAGCCCTGTCAAAGCGATATTTATAACTTTCATTCAACCCTATTCCCTCAGAACTGATAACCTTGGTGAAGATATCAAAGAACGTCTGCAGTGAGAGAACAAAAACTTCAAGAAGTATTTTAATTTCTATTTTTTTTTGTCGCTCAAGGAGTCAGGATGTTTAAGAAACACCACAAACTGACCAGTTGGACATCTGAGAACTGCCAGTAAGATCTGAGATGCTGAAACAAGGAAGCATTTTAGGACATTCGCAGATGTCCAACGGGTATTCCCAAATTCCCGATATTTGCTTTACTCCAACTGTGCAGTTAATCTAGAAATAATAATAATAATCAATGCATTTGCTATAGCGCCTTATCGTGGCTTCGAGATGTCTCAAAGAACTTCACAGAATATACTGTAAAGTGAATTGACTATATTTTGTGGGCGAAACGCAGCAGCCAATTGCGCACAGCAATGTATCACAAACAGTTGTGGGTTAAGTGACAATTTATTATTATTAATAAATATAATATTAACTTGTTATATTGTGTATCGGTTGGCATGTGTCAGAGTAACAACTCACACAGAATTGGATTTGAGATTCCCATCCTTCCCTTACCACCCCACAGAGCTCACAAATCTCGGTCACACTGAAGAAAACATCAGAAGTGTCTCTCCCAAGCAGCTGTTTGAGTACCTCCTGGCAGCTGGCAATGAGCAATTTGTGAGATCCTGATTGACTTTACTCATAGCACAATTTGTCTAAATGCACAAACTTTGAAAATGGAAATAGAAAAAGAAAAATAGTAGTCAGACTGCAGTCAGACTAGAGTTCACTAACACAGAATGATAATGATGGAGTGAGAGAGATTTTTGTTTGGTCAGTCAGGTTTCTGACAAATGTGGGAACTGATTCATCGCACATAAGAGTATCCAAACCAGACTGAATGTTCCACATATGTATGCCACCTACACATGGAAATGTTCATGCCTGGTCTGGAATGTGCACTCTCCCGGGAAGGATGGACTTTACTTATCTAATTCTGGACAGTATAAGGCACAGGTTGGCGAGAGTCAAGACACTGCTGGAGTTTAAGCAGTAAGCACCGTCTGGCAAGCTTCTCACTGTTTGAGGGTTGGCTGGTTGTTTAAATATTTCACTGGCCTAAGTTGAAATTTTTAATCAATCAATTTTCATTGTTGTGGCCTTTAAGGTATTGCTTTACAACAGGATGAAGACTAAACTAAATCAATTTCTTAACAGGCCGCTGTTGTTTCAAAACATCAGCATCACTAACCAGGAATCCAGGAAGGCAGTTTGCAACATTTTTCAGGTTGGTTTATGCTCAGCCATTATTCAGCAATCAAGTTGAGGTGTTTGTATGTGTGGAGGATTTACAAACACATTTTAAAGTCATTCCTTAAGAGAACGAATAAGTTAGCAATATCGCAATTTTGCACCCCCCCCACGTTATGGTCTTAGCCTCAATAGCATAGTCAGCCAGGAGATGGCGTGTGGGGTTTGAGCACCTGCAGATCTGCTCCCATTGAAGGGAGCTAAACCCCACTGAGGGCTCCAGGAATTGACGTCACAGTACCAGGTCACAGAAAAAAATGAGACTTGAAATGGAGGGGCTCTCTGAGGTTGTAACTAAGAACAGGCAGTATATGTATTTGTTCCTATGGCTCCATGAGGCAGATCTGAATAGAAAATACAGGACTCCAAACATGGCCCACAATTTTCTTCCCCCTTAATTACATGCGGTAAATTAGCGACTAATAAACACCACTACCATTTGTGGTGTTTCATAACATGTTAATGTGATAATTATCCCAAGGAACCTGTTTCTAAAATGCCACATATTTTACCTCTGTATTTATAAAACATACTGATGGCTGTAAAATTGCAATGACTTTACGGTGAAAGCCAAATGGTTTGGAAACATTTAATGCTGAACAAAACAAGCAAACTAGTGTTCAGAGAATTGCTGAAGTGAGACTGGATTTCAGACTATGGTTCAATTATTCTTTTTCTTTGCTCATAATCAAGTGTGTTACTTTATATTTTCTTTAAAAAAAGCTTCACAGAAACCTTGTGAGTTAATAAACCTGATTATTGTTGTGTAAACAGAGACTGGAGAGCACATGATTTTTGAAGACGGACCTTTCAACTTCTGGGCCTCAGTGTTGAGTCTAGCACAGATTTCTTGCATTAACTAGCACAAATATGCCTATTGGGATACAAATTTGATTCTGTGAGTAAATTCACGGAGTGATATGAGACTGGGTCATGCAGAGCAAGGAAGTACCAGACTTGATCACTGGTCCTTGCTGAGTTATCTAATCTTCTCCAGGGCAACCGGAGCACTACAATTGTCCTCTGTGTCTCCTGAGCCAAAGAAGACGAAAGAGAAACTTGTATTCCAGGCACGGAGTGTTATCCAGTGCCTCCTGCTGGAATGCACACATTCTATTGCAAAGCACCTCATGGTTAATAGCCTTGTTGTGATTTGCTGCCAAGAATTTCACATGAAGAATAGATTACACCAGGAAATTTAATATATACTTTTTGTACAGAACATTTACTGTGTTTTTTTATAGAATTTCCTGTAGTCCTGTGTTCCATCCTAGAAACATTACTCTGTCCTGTAAGATACACACATATGGAACTCATAGGAAGCAATTTTATTCATTTTTGCAAGCTGTCAATATCAGCGACAAGAGGATATTGTTTAAACTAAAGTGATATTGCATTGAATGGCTCAAGTTAGTCTTACATTGTACAGTGGAATTGCATGATAATGCAGTGGTGGAAATCCATAAAAGCGTAATGGGTGGTTTCACTGCGTCTGCTTGCTATCTGCGTGCCAGCCAGATTTTCACCTCTATGAACCTGCTGTTCAAACCAAAACTTTAAGTTGTCAAGAATCCTGATAATTATCACTTGTGATATTACAATAACAAGACAATGCAATTTACAGTTATATAGCACTTTTCATGTCGGGATGACGTGCGGGGGGGGCACCAGAGCTGAGGGTGGGAGTTGAGGGAGTTGAGGGAAGGTGGCGAGCGGAACGATGCCTGAAAGCGTGGTCAAAGAGATTATCTCACAGTTGAAATTTCTGCTTTCAGCTTCAAAGATGTCATTGGCTGCCTCAATGGCTGCAGTATTAGGGTTAGGATTAGGGTAAAATGATTTGAACAGAGTGTGGAGGGTATTTATCAATGGCAGCCATTGAGTGTAACAGTCACTGAATGCCCAAACTCCAGGAACAGAATGTCCCATGATATAAGTATTATTATTATTATTTGGAACATGACATAACATAAGTCCTCAGTCTAATTTAGTACTTTACATAGATGCAGACATGAAGGTGACAGTAGAATTGTCTTCAGGGTTCAACAGATCTTCCTTAACTTACGAATTACGTGTTTTCTGACAGCATCATAACAGATCTTCCATAATTTATACTCTGGGGTGAAATGTTTATCTTTTCATAATGCATTTGACACATCACATGAAATGCACTATGAAACTTCACAAGTTTCACCCCAATGTACTATGTGGCACATTTTGAAAAGTTACCAACTGACATATTGAGGAACTTTCAATTTGAGCGTAGGATAATGTTTTACTGCCAAAAAACAAACCACTTGCAAATAATAATAATAGATTACAAATGTAAGTCTGGCTCAGATGCTAGCACGCCTCTGGGTTAGAAAGCTGAACGTATCAAGCCCCACCTCAGAATTCTGAGCTCATAGAATAAACTTATGTCCTATCTGGCCATGGATGTTGAAGATCCCATGGGACTATTCAAAATGAGAAGAAAGTTTTTTCCAGTCTGCAAGCCAACAATCCTCCAAATAATTTGGTCATTCACTTCATGACTGTGTGTGGGACATTAATGTGTGCAAATTGGCTGTTGGGTTCCCAGACAAATACACAGTCTCTATGCTTCATTTCGTTTCAAGCTCTTTGAGACATTTCAAGGTTGTAGGCACTATGCAGGGATTATTATTATCTGGTCACGCAGAGAAGATTCAAAAAAATAACTGCAGTGTCCTATAATACTACGCAAAACCAACAGAGCAATTGTAATTTCAAAACCATTTCTCACTTTGTAACTTTAGTGGTTGGGCTCTTGTCAGAAAGCTGGCATCTATGTAACGCTGCTGTAACATGCTGCAGTTATTAAATGTCACCCAGTTGTTTGTCTTCTCATGTTTATGACATGGTAATGGATGGTTTACTGCAATGTAATTATGTTGTTCATACTTGATTGCCGCTTTTAAAATAAAACTTTACTGCTCTAATGAGGCTGGAGTCTAATCCAATCCTGTGCAATCATTTATCTAGTGTAATAATAAAAAACAGACTAAAAAGACAGGTCTCCAAATTTAATTTTTTTTGTCATTTTTTTCACTCTTCCTCTTCTTGAAGAAGTTTGGCTCATTTTTCCTTGTTAGTTGGGTATGCACACACTTATGTAATCGCCTTCTGGTATCTCACACAGTGTCATTATTTCATGTCCGATTCTTAACAGTGAGAGTCAGAAGGTGGTTCAACTGCAGGGATATCACAGCATACTCACACCATCGAGCAGAGGTCTCTGGATAATAATAATAATCCTTGCATTTGATATAGCGCTTTTCACGTCTTCTAGACGTCTCAAAACGCTTCACAGAATATACTGTAAAGTGAATTGAGACCATATATTTGTGGGCGAAACGCGGCAGCCAATTGCGCACAGCAGTGTCCCACAAACAGCTGTGGATTGAAAATGACCGATTTATTATTGTTTTGTTTCGGAGGGATTATTATTAGGCTTATGGAATAAGGAAACTTGCCCAATAATAGATGTCAATCAGGAGTGGAAATCATAGCTAATTCTTCCCTTCCTAAACCAAGGACAGTAATGCCCCAGCTTTCCCTCTGGCTGGGATCGCCTAACTCAACATAAACTGGAATTTAAACCTGCAACCTTCTGGTCTGTATGGCTAAGTGCTGCAGTGGGCACTTTATCGAAGTGCGTTCCCAAATTGTAATAAATTAACAGATCCATTAAAGCAACAGTAAGTCAAGAGGGGTGCAGAGCAGGGGTGGGAGTGGGGGTTGCAGGTGGTGGGATCAAAGAGTAAAACTGAATAAAAAATTAAAAGAATAAGATGGAGGTGAATATTGAAACATTGGCAAAGTCCTGGCAATATTCTTGTTCTTATGGGGCGAAATTCCACCTGGGAATATATTTAATAATAATAATAATACTTTAATTTGATATAGCACCTTATCACATTTTTGAGATGTCTCAAAGTGCTTCGCAGAATATACTTTAAAGTGAATTAACTGTGTATTTTGTGGGTGAAATGGGGCAGCCAATTGCGCACAGCAGTGTCCCACACACAGTCGTGGATTGAGTGACCGCATTATTATGATGATGATGTATTATTTTATATTTACGTAGCATTTAACAGTGTCCAGAATTTGGCACATTGTTGAATTCAATTTTAACTTTGAAGCTGTTTTTTTCTGCAGTTCTTAAAAGAAGCTTTACAGAAAATCAGCTTTATAATTAAAACTGTGATTAATAATTTGCCAAATACTGTCCTCTGTAAATGGCTACATAAATAGAGTAAATCTAGACCCATGTGGAATTTCTCTTCCACAATATCTATGGATACAACTTACATTCTAATATTATCATATCTTAGCATGACAAAAATAAACAGCCCTTAATTCCTTTATAAGGAAATTTATTAGAACTCCCATCCACCTGCTGGAACATTACTGTGGAAGTTGATCTTGTCAGAGTGGAGATCCAGTGGATTGGCATGCCCTTTAATACCTCCACTACTCAAAAGGGTGGGGGACAAGGGGAAACAGGATACATTCATCAACCCTGAAAGTGAGTCTGTGTTACCTTCAAAAAGTTATCTGCATGGCATTACTAATAACATGACCTTGGGGGGAAAAAAACGATTGTGTTATCTATTTGACTGTCAATCTGACTTTTGTTTCCAATGAGATACAGTACTCTGAATACATTGATAAACTATCAAGGTCTTTGATCATCACACCCCAGCTCATGGTGGTGTGTGGGTGAGTGGGGTGGGGCGAGAGAAGTACACAGCAACCATAGTTCAGATGTCATTTTTATTGTAAAATAAATTACAGTGTATATAATATATATATATTCATTTGTGGATAGAACTGATAGCAAATGTAATCTAATCTGTACATTCAGGTGACAATAAAGTGGTGGAGTTTCACTCTGTTAGTTTTGAATGTTATTTGAACCCTTCGGTGACAATGATGTTTCTTCTTGTTGCAATTTTATTCTATAAAAGATTTGTCAACCTTCTTGGTATTTTAGACTCTTTCTGTAGGATAATAATAATAATCCTTACATTTGATATTGCGCCTTTTACATTGGGATGCCGTCTCAAAGCACTTCACAGGATATACTGTAAATGATTGTTAATGCAGGTGACGCAGTAGCCAATTGTGCACAGCAATGTCTCACAAACAGCAATAAAGTGAATGGCCAATTTTATTTGGGGGATTATTGGCCAAGACACTGGGAGAAACACCCTTTTCTTTTCAAATAGTGCCATGGGAACTTTAACTTTCACTTGAATAGGCAGACGGAATCTTGGTTTAATGTCTCATCTGAAGGACAGCATCAATTCAGTGCACGCCCAGAACTGCACTGAACTGTCAGCCTAGACTTGTGAGTTCAAAGTCTTAAAATGTCGCTTGAACCCGCAGCCTTCTGAGTCAGAAGTGAAAGTACTACCAACTGAGGCAGGCTGACAACTACTCAATATTCAACAAGGAAGAGTCAAGTTCCCAATCTAATCATTTTGCAAGCTCAATGAATTTTCTCGGTTACGGAATGAATGCCATCGTCTCTTTGTCTGTCCTCTACACAATGTATGCAGCCACTGCATTTCCCAGCACTGGAATTCTGTTGTGCCCTAGTACAAGCTATGTAGCTTCACATCAATGCAATGTGGGTTAGCTCATTACCAGTTCAGTTACAAGATTTTGCCCAGGAAGTTATGGCTCAACTTTCCCACTCAATGACCTTCTGCATCTAAATTCCTTCCTCAACAATGAGGCAATTCTATCTGATCCTAATAAAGGAATCACAATAAGACATGAGACCACGGAATGATATTAGTGCATTAATCATTAGCCCACAGGAACTCTAAGCAGGGCAGACTGATGCGTCATTTATTTCTCGTTAAAACTGATTCCTGTTATTTAAACCACACATTTGATTAATTTGAAGGTATTATTTAAAGAGTGGGACTTTATGGAGTCTTACTATGGTAGAAGACTGTGGTCTGACCTATGACACAGAATTCCTGCTATCTGGAGTAGTGCCTGATGACCTCAGTGTGGAAGTGGGTTGGTAAGTGCCCACATCACAGAGCAGTAGAAAGACAGTGGGAAAAACTTCCATTACAATAAAAACAATGTTTAAGAAAATGTTCTTGTAGCATGGATTAAAGGGTTGCAACTGTTAGAAAATGAGCCAAGATAGTAAAAAAAAGGCAGCCACTGTTAGGTTTTGCTTGTGCATGTATCATGTGATTTCTACATCATATGATTTAGATATCAAACGAAGTGCTGGTTTCATCAATAAACTACCCAAATGAATCCCTGGCATTCAGTCACTTGCCTTTGTGGTATAATAATACAGTGGGGTGGGTAGCAGGGGGAGCACCTTATTTTGTTGAAAAGTGCTGCACAGATAATTACCATCAAGTGTATTATTTTGGGGAAAACACACCAACAATGTGCCACAAATACCCATTAGATAGCTAACCAATTAATCATATTATTATCAATGAAATGCTATGACTTTGTGGGTCCTGACAATGTTCAGAAATGACTCCTCTTTCACTTTCATGGCTGATCCTACTTTCTACCCTTTTGCACTATATTTTATTAATGAAATACAATGTGGCTTTGATCAAGTCTTTCTGAAGTAAGTTGTTGTGCTATTCAAGGTACACTACTGTGCTTTTAAGGTCAAACTTAGGAGAAAGGTGAAGTATGAAGGTTAAAAACTGTAAGAGAGAAGATGCGATGAAGAGCAGATAGCATAAAGCTAGTGTTTAAATGCCTGCAGGTTATAGGAGGAAAGGAGTTCCAGTCTTGACATCTGGAAAGATTGAATGAGAGGAGACAGCATTATGAATCATCATTTTGACACAGTGAGAATACAGGGAGGACATAGAATGTGGAGGTCAGCATATTTGACATATAGGAAAAAAACAAGAGAGGAAAGTTCAGAGGAGCAAAGATAAATATTCACACAGAGGATAAATGGATTGAGGGAGAGTCACTTAAGTAGGAGGACCTGATGACCTTGTGTTATGAGCCAAACTCTTCAATAAATATTAATAAAATTGACGTGGGCAGAATTTACTTTTATTCCTGCGTGTTAAACATTCATACAAGTCCAATGAGTTATGTACTTTGGTTAGTAATACTGAGTTGGTACTACCTGAACCGAATTAACATCGTGATCTAATTTTCAGTATTTCTAAAAAGAATTCTTGTCAACATGTGGGAAATCCATTCCAAAAGGAGATTGCTTGGGAGCAGAGTTCCTAGAGGTCAGAGTGACATAGTTCTGGCAATTGGGATTGTAGGCAGTTTCTCCTGGTGTCCTAGACAACAATCCCCCAAGTAAAACTGATCACTCACTCTATGGTTGTTTGTATAACATTGCTATGCACAAATTGGCTGCTGCGTTCATCCACGAAATACACACAGTCACCGTATTTCATGTGAAGTGCTTTGGGTCACCTCAACAACATGAAAGTTGCTACATCAAAAATGTATGTATGTATGTATGTATGTATGTATGTATGTATGTATGTATGTATTTATAAAGAAAGAGAGAAACAAACAAACAAACAAACAAGCAAACAAATAAATAAATAGGTCACTTAATCCATGACTGTTTGTGGGACACTGCTGTGTGCAATTGGCTGCCGCGTTTTGCCCACAAATATATAGTCAATTCACTTTACAGCATATTCTGTGAAGAGCTTTGAGATGTCTAGATGACCTGAAAAGCACTATATCAAATGCAAGGATTATTATTATACATAGCTCAATAACATTCTCTCTAGGATGACTCTTTATGAGGGCTAATAAGTTTATCAACTCATTATTCATGGTGCATTACACTGGGCGTCGTTGCTCTTCTATGCCCTATCTGGAGGTCTTGAGTGGCTCCTCTAAGTATATTCTGTGAAGCGCTTTGAGATGTTTCGAAGGCGTGAAAAGCACTCTATCAAATGCAAGGATTATTTATTTACTATTATAAATTTATTATTATTATTGGAAAGAGTGCCCATTTTACTTGACTTGGATTCTTTATTAAAGAATCTTGTTAAAAATAGCACAAATTAGACAATGTTGTTTTCAGGAGCAAAGTAGAATCAGAAAGTGTAGGATGTCTAATGCTAACTCAGTACTATATTGATGCTATGAATGGAGTGGACATCTGAGAGGCCTGAAATTCCACCTAGGCCTACCCTTTAAAACCATTTTGCCTTAAAATTTAAGATCTTGCAGAATTGTGAAAAAAATTGATAGCAATCTTAATTTGGAAGCTGGAATACTTTCAAGAGCTGCGAAAAACCACATTATTGCATAACGATAAGACAAAGTTTGTACAAGAATTTAGTCCTTGCAGGCTAAAACTGGGTGGAATTTTTGGCCTCGGATTTCTACTTGCACTTACACTGCCATTAAGCACCTGTAAATCAAGTGGACACAGGAATCTGTCCCCCAATAATCCCACCGCGATTCATACTACCTGCTTTGTGACTAATTGCTGTCAAAATCAATGGCAAAACATACAGTACAACTGCAGTATACACCTCACTGACCTCACTGGACTGTCATGGCTCTTATTGGACCTCACTAAAATAATGCCAACTCCACTGATGTGATCCACAAAAATATTAGAAAAAGCATCATAATCTCCAGAAACGGACAAGAAAAGAGATCAAGTTAAAAGTAATTTAATGTGTTGTTTTCTGAAGGAGAACATATGGTAATTATTCGCTCTTTAAATTAGATGAGATTTGAGAAATGAGGAGTCATACATCAAAGGTTTCAGGCTGAGAAATAAAAATCTATTGCTTCAGGTTCAAAATTGCCAGATTGCTAAAGTATGTGGCTTTATTACTGTAACACTCATCAAACTTTATGATGAAGAAACATCAAAGAGATTACTACAGAAATGTTAGCTACAGATGAATCTGCAAACAGTGCACCTTGTTAAGCACCAATGCCATTGATTTACAAATAGAATTGTGTTATGGCACTTATATGAAGGGGTAATACCTTGGCTGAATCAACCACCCAGCTGTTCACTTCAGCTCTTGGAAACAGTGCACAATCTCTGTGTTTGTTTTGATTCTCTCTGCATCATTTCCCATTTCTGTCAGTACTGTGTTAGATCAATGAGCTATGAGCAACAATGAGACAAGCTAGGACTTGAGTGAAGAACACATAGAGAGGTCCTCATAGAGCTGTATAAAATTTTAAATGGGATTGAAAACTTAAACCCAGATCAATACTTTACGATGCACCAAGACAGTAGAACAAGAGATCAAGAGACGTAAGCTTACAATTGCAAACACAATTTCAGGACAGATACCAAGAAGTGTTTCTTTATTCAGAGGGTAATTAACAACTGAGACAGATTGCCAGGAAAGTTGGTTGAGGCCAGGGAACAAGTAGCTTGATGCTGTGTTCAGGGAATGCTAGGGTGGGTATTTGGAGGGATGAGATCAGATGGGCTGTAGAGCCTTGTTCATCTGAATCAATTTTGTGACCTTTGTGATCTCACCCCAGCACAACCAAACCCTTTTGTCACCCCCAGACTTGACTTTCTCAGTGCCTTCCTCACCAGCCTCGCAGGTCAACCCTTCACAAGCTACATGTCATTTGTAACTTCACAGCCTGAATACTTTCTCTTACCAGAGTCCACAAGTCCATCAACTCTACCCTTATCATGTCCATTGAGTCCCTTTTCCCTAGAGGAATTTTAAGATCCTCATTCTAAGTATTAAATGCCTTCACACTCTTGCCCACTCTTATTCTGTCATCTCCTACAATCCTAGTTTTATGTCCTCTCTGGCAATGTCTCCCTCCCGCACTAACCTACCATTAGTAAGTCTATCCTTGCTCTCTAGAACTTGCTCCCTAAATCTCTCCAGCTCACACCCTCGGTCTCTGCTTTCAGAACTCAACTAAAACCTATATTTTTGACTGTCTTAAGTTAGCTATCTCCTACGCTGCTCATCTCCCACCTCGAGCCCCTGCTCGAAGGACCTTGCCATCTCTGTAAAGTACTTTGAGATGTTCTCCTAGCTTGACTATGCGGAAAGTGCTATATACATGCAAGTTTTAACATAAATTACATTGTCAGAACAATAAATAGTTGTTCAACTTGTTTCAGATTCCCATTGCTGCAGCTGGTGGCTTCAGTGGCCATGCTGTAAGCTATGTGACAGTCCTGTTACCTCTCAAGTCCACTAAAGAGGCCGTTTTCTTGGAACCTCTCAAGGCAGCACCAGCAGCAGTGAGATAAACTCTGCCTCTGCCATTTGTTCCCAGCCCCTGCAGGTTGGACCCTTGGCCCAGCCACATGGTGCTGCCATGTGGTTTATGTGATGGACAAGGATTGTCACAGCCAGACATTAAGACATGAGCACTACTTTCAAACAAGCTTGCATGTGGGCAGTGTTTCTTCTGTTGCTGCTGTGCTGTGGAACCCTCCCAGCAGTGTGTCTGAGTAAATTACACAGCACCAGAGGGACAGAATTTCACAGTACACAGACAAGGGGAATTGAGAGAGCAACTATGCTCATATAGTCTGATGCAACACTGGATTACATGCATTATACGCAGTACACACGCAGCACCAGGAGAGCATGTTGTCCATACAGCCTACATACAATACCAGGAACACATGCTGAAGCAGGAGCACCCACTTATTAAGTAATAATAATAAAAATAATAATAACATAATCTGAAATGTCAAATGTGCCATCTAGCACCAGAAACAGAAGGCTACATATTAACATGTCCAGCTCTAGCACCATTGGGGTAACTGAATCGACATAATAAATGTAGATAAATATATTGACTGAACCATCCATAACCACTTTGATATTGATGTAAAGACCAACTGGTATGAACAGCAAATGTGATATCAAAAAATAACATTCATAATAATCTGGGATGCACAAGTGTATAATGATAGAACAGTCATAAACTAGATATCATCATAAAAAAAACTATATTATCATTAATGTGGCCATTTATAGTGACTACAATGTACAAAATAAGGAACTAGAGAAGATCAGCAAATATGTTGATCACAAATTGAATGCGGACGCATGTGGCGGTGCAAGACAAGCATAGTTCCTATATTTATTGGTGCAACTGGGACTGTTAATGAGACAATTCAGAATCGGCTTGACAGGATACCTGAAGTACAAAATGTCCACCTCCTGAAGAAGACCCATATGAACCCATATGAAACCCACCACCTGCTCGCTGGATCCCATCCCTAACCCCCTCTTTACCTCCCAGCTCCTCCCAGGGTGCCCCTCTACTCACTGACATGGTTAACCTCTCCCTGCCCTTTGGTACTGTTCCCACCCCTTTAAAATTGCTATCATCACTCCTATCCTTAAAAATCCCTCCCTGAACCCTTCTCTACGCTTTAACTACCGCCCCATCCACAACCTCCCCTTCCTCTCCAAGATCCTGAAACGAGTTGTTGCTTCTCAGCTTTGTTCCTTCCTCTCCCCCCACTCCCTTCTCAAACCCCTCCAATCGGGCTTGCGAGCCTCCCACAGCACAGAATCCGCTCTGATCAAAGTGACAAATTACATTCTGTCCATCTGCAACCAGGTCTCCCTCTGCCTCCTCGTCCTCCTTGACCTCGCTGCTGCTTTCAACACCATCGACCACTCTATCCTCATCCACCACCTCTCCTCTCACCTCAACCTCCACGGTGCTGTCCTTGATTGGTTCAGATCGTACCTCTCACACCGCCTCCACTTCATCTCCTCAAATGGCTTCTCCTCTAGCCCCCGAACCATCTCGTACGGAATTCCTCAGGGCTCTGTCCTTGGTCCCCTCCTCTTCAACATCTATATGCCCCCCCCCCCTTGGTGACATAATCCACAGACATGGGGTCAACTTTCACATGTATGCGGATGACACCCAACTATACCTCTCTGCCTCCACCCTTGACTCCAGGACCACTGCTGTGCTGTCAGAATGACTGTCAGACATCAAGTCCTGGATGAGAGCTAACTTTCTTCAGTTGAACGTCAACAAGACCGAGGCTCTCCTGATTGGCTCCCGTCAGCGCCTCCACACTTCAGGCGCTGACAGTATCACCATCAATGGTTGCACACTTCACCTTGCTGAGCCAGTCCGGAACCTTGGTGTCTTGTTCGACCCTTAACTATCCTTTCTACCCCACATTCGTTCCATGACCTGCTCTGCCTTCCCCCAACTCCGCAATGTCACCTGGCTGCAACACTGTCTCACACCCCCGGCTCGCTGAAACCCTTATACACGCATTCATTACATCGAGATCAACTACGCAAGCTCACTGCTTATCGGCTTCCCCAACTCCTCCTTACACAGACTGCAGATCATCCAGAACTCTGCAGCCCATGTCCTCTCTCCCACTAGGCTCCGTGACCCTATCACCCCCATCCTCGCCCAACTCCACTGGCTTCCCATTACACACAGGATACAGTTCAAAATCCTGGTCCTCACCTTCAAAGCCCTCCATGGTCTTGCTCCTCCCTACCTCTCCGACCTCCTAACCCCCTATCATCCTGTTTACAGCGCCTTGGGACGTCCTCCCGACATGAAAGGCGCTCTATAAATGGAATCTTGTTGTTGTTGTTGTTCATTCCTTCCACTAAGCGGGCTCTGGCCTGCTTCACGTCTCCCGCCTTGCTCGCCCCACTATCGGAAGGCGGGCCTTCTGCCACTCTGCCCCCACCCTCTGGAATTCCATCCCACAGTCCCTCCGTCTCGCCCCCTTCCTCACCATCTTCAAGACCAACCTCAAGACTCTCCTCTTCGACTGTGCTTTCGATCTCTCTGCTTCCCCCCCTCTACCCCACCTCGACCCTCAGCTCCGGTCCAAAACTCTGTCTGTTCAGTACCTTGAGACGTCCTCCCGACGTGAAAGGCGCTAAACAAATATAATCTTGTTGTTGTTGAAAATAGTTCTTTTGGGAAGTTCAAATATACTAAGAAAAGTAACATACATTCATGTATAACATGACACTGTTATCGATCTGGCTGAAAATCACTGAAAAACATTTAGAAACTACCTCTAAGAGTGATCTAAACTGCAAACTCCTAATAATACAGCTTGCATTTGGTACAGTGCTTTTTGACATCTTCAAGACGTCTCAAAGCGTTTCACAGAATCGTGTAAAGTGAATTGACGTTGGGACGTCCTCCTGACATGAAAGGCGCTGTACAAATGTAATTTTGTACTGTGTGCAGGTGACTGTATATACTGTGGACGAAACACACTACTACTAATACTGATAATAATAATAATCATCATTATCATCCTTATCATGCATTTGTTATAGCATTTTTCACATTGGAAGCACGTCTCAAAATGTTTCATAGGATATCATTTAAAGTGTTGTAATCAACAACTTCACAGAATTCTGTATGCTATAAACACAACATTGCATAATCACAATTTTTGTTTTAGGTCGGGATAACAGATTCCTGTCACCTAATGCAACACTGGTTGCTCTTATGTTACTTTTCGTCTTATTACATGCCTCTGTCCTGCTCGGTTAGTTAAAATCTCTCAAGTGAGAATACGGTTAAACCTGCTTGTGGGTTCTGCGAGCTGGCACTGAGTAGTTGGTTAAGTACAAGCTGGTTTAAATGGATTTCAATGAAGAAATGAACTCAGAAACCTAAGACATTTTTAAGTATGTTAGCTCAGATAGCCCCACTGGAGCAATTTAGATTGCTGCTAATATAAGTAGATTTGCTAAATTAATCTCAAAAGCTTTGAAAAGAATTAAAAGTGCAGTATGTTTGATGGTAAATCATGCTCTTCTGATACTCAAGAAATATCACAATGGATTGTCCATCTGTGCTTAGGCTCTGGAGTGCTCTGTCAGTCAGCTCCACATCCTTGTCCATTGCACGGTGAGCAGAGCCTTGGGTGAAGTCATACTGCCCATGCGCAATCCTAAAGGTACCATAATTAGTAAGAAATAGACTCACACAAAGAGAGCTTCCAACAGCAGCCAGATAATTTCAGCTCTTCTCCTCCTAGTTCCCCTGCAACTCAGCTCGGCTCTTCTTGATTCCCTTCCAACTCAATCCTGCTCAGAACACAAAATACTGCAAATGCTGGAAATCTGAAAACAAAAACAGAAGTCACTGGGAACACTCAGCAGGTCAGGCAGCATCTATGGCGAAAGGAAAATGAGTCAACGTTTCGGGTCCACGACCCTATGTCAGAACTGCAGTTTGGCTCCTTCTAGCTCAGCCTGACGCCCATTCATATTTGATTTGTCACGCAATGATTACTATTAATATATTTACATTTATTAAGATGTTAATGGTGCTAAGTCTAAAACGTGGGAAAATTTGGATTTCTGTTGCTACCAGTAATAATAACCTGGCAAGAACCTTACCTTTAGACATAAATAAACATTTTTGGATGGTGAACATTTGCTGATTGCTCCAGAAATGAAAAGCTTTGTATTGAAAGAGTGATTGTTACAGCAGTGGCTGGAGGAGGCTTCAGAAGATCGATAACAATTGCGAAACAGCTGTCCACTTGATGTTGTAGAGATTGGCAGTGAAAATATAATGTTGATCCAACGGATGAAGCCAAATAGCCAGTTAAACTCTGAGTGAGGATATTTAGGATAAAATGTCACAAGAGCAAATCAGTTGGCTTCAAAATTTGTGCATTAATACAGTGTTTATCACTTACTCAAGTAGCTCTGTTCTCTTGTCGGACAGTCTTGTTTGCGGAAACTGCCCAAATTATATTGCAAGATGTTTTGTGCAGTAGTGGACCCATTTCAACTGCCTCTCCAATGGTCTAGTGGCTATAGACACCACCCAATGTAAGTCTAACAGAGGGAATAAATAGCCTGAAATTCCATCTAGTCTAACCTATGAGACTAATTTGTCTTAAGATCGCCCACTTTCTTATATTTTAAGACATAAAGGTCTTACAGCGTGGTTCTCAAACTCTGTCATAATGAGCCTTCCTAGGCTAAGAAAACAGCTCTCTATAGATTACTAAGACAACACAAAGAACTGAAAATCCTATACTTTGCAAGAATACGAGTAATGAAGTAGAAGGGCTTTCATCAATATAGTTGTAATGAGAATATAAGTGAAAAATAATCTTATTTCATAAAGCATCTTTCATGCTATCTTAGATTCTGGTCTCAAAGAGTACAAATCGCAGTAACTAAAATAAAACTACACTAACATTTTAGGAAATTATAACACCAAGCAATTATAGATTATGGCAGTATAATATCTATTAGCCTTCCCTTATCCATGGGAGGAGTGAGCTTGTTTTCTTCCTGTGCGGTGGAATTCAGGGGTTGAGTCATAGAAAGGTAGAGCCATCGATCTGCACCCCTGTCAATTACTCTGATGATTTACATAGACTGTACAGTACATAGACTTAAATATTTACATAGACTGTACAAGCCATTCTGCACAACCGTCTGTGCCAGTGTTTATACTCTACATGAGTCTCCACCACTCCTTACTTGTTCCCTCGCATACCCGTCTAGTCCCTTCTCTCCAATATGTATATTTAGTTTCCTCTTAAATGCATCTATATTTCTGCTTCGACCACCACTTTGGGCAACGAGTTCCAAATTCTCACTACTCTCTGAGTGAAAATTTTTCCTCCTAAATTCTCTTTTAGATTCCCTAGTCACTATCTTATACTTGTGTTCTGTTCCCTGGTTACGGACTTTCCAACAAGTAGGAACAGCCAATTAATGCTAACCTAATAGAACCCTTTTATAATGTTAAAACACCTCCAATTAGGGCCCCTCTTAAAATCTCTTCTCTCATGAAAAACAGCCTAGTCCATGCAGTCTACCCTAGTAACAACTGTACAAGGTGTCCACAAAGTCCTGCCCCCCTACACCCTTTTTTATGCACTAATGAACAACTGAAACATGTGGAAAAATGATGATAATTGTATTTAGAAGCACTTAATTGTATTCAGTACAAGTGTTTAACTGTGTTTAGATGTCCAGAGGATTGGTATGAGCATCATCATTTTCATGGCAGATAATGATCCGTCGCCATGTTCAGTGTGACACTTAAGATTTGCTCAGGTCTGTTATTTTCACACCAATGAATCCAGTTGTCAGTTATTCCTCTGTTTTTCAGCGATCAACATCTTTATTGCAAATTAAATACCAACCAGTAATTTCCCCTAATTGAAAGCAATAGAACGGAACTGAAACCAACAGGATCAGCCACCAAGAATGTAAATTTCCCACATGCAATTTTAAAGAGATGCATCAGCTACCCAATAACAATTCATTAATGAATAAATATCCCTTAACCCAGCTCAAATCACTTGAACTATAAAGCAATACTATGTCAAAAACGGACCTACACCGTTAAATTGATAGACCGGATCTCTCCCCCCCACCCCCACAAAAGCTTGAAATATAAATATCCAATGCACTCAAAATTCCAGGGTATTGGAAATATCACCCTATTATGTGGGTCGAATGAGTGTTGAATTGGCGGTGTGACCATGTAACATGACGATTCAGTCCATTAAAACTGACATTTTGAGTGCATCAATTCTTGTGTGTTTTTCGGATATTTTCCAGTATCTGCCCACAATAAGAGGCTGGGGTGGACCAGTCGCCCCCCATTCTGTTTCTATCGCTGTCGCGATGGATCCCAGACTGCAAAAAGGCAGGATTTTGTTTTTTTCGAGCCTCCCTTTATTGAAGGCAGGAGCTGCTGCTGACCCTTTCAATACATCAATTTGTTTTCAGGGAATACGAACCAGCCCACCTATAAGAATGATCTATTTGGAACTGAAACAAAGTATTGGAGACTCTTAGCCTATGCTCATTAATAATGGATAGTAAATGTTACTTTGTCCCTGCAGTGCACAAGGTTTCATTAAGTCTTGGCCACCATTGAGAAAAAATTAATTTTGAAGTGTTATGAAGGAGTACAAGTGAGCATGGCTCTGCACTTCTCACTGGCTTAATTGTCTATCCCCCAGCTTGTCCTGAATATAGAAAGGTTAAGAAGAAATAACTCACTTCATTTGTAAGCAGGGTTTTAAAATATATGTTTCAAATTGCTCAGCATGTACTGTACATGGTCGACTCAAACAAAACCCTGCAACTCTGTTGAATCGATTGTTTCATGTCCGATTCAGACATTGATCCAACAGTGATGTTCCTTTTTACATGATTTATGTTTTTTGCTCTATCTGAAGGTTTCCTAACATCATTCTTGCTGCTCTTCTCTGAACACTCTCCAAAGCTTTGATTTACAAAACTGCACACATTGGGTCTACTATTGTGAGCTGATTGCTAAAACTTGTCAAATAGAAAGAGAAACCCGTTATAAAAGTTTGCTAGTTTTAGTGCTTATTGCAGATTTAAAAATAGTTCACATTACTGATCGTGTTAACCACTGATTCATTGGCGGATTCACTATTAATATTGTTCATGGATCAAGATGGTGCAATGTATCACTAAATACAATGGTACTTTCCAGACTTTGTTGCACGAAAGTCCTTTGTGTTAAATTTCTTAAACAAAGAACAAACTGAATGCAGTAAAATTTGTACCTTAGCATAAATTCCACATAATATGCCTCACTACCCTTGGACTCAAGTGTCCAGGATGATTCAGGAGCAGCCTCGGGTGATCCTGGCTCATATCTTATGTAAGTCAGCAATGAGGACACACAGACAATGCATAACCAGATATAGTAATACACAAACTATGGGTTAGTGAAAATTTTTCCTAGTCTCAATATGGTTTCAATTTCTTTAGCAAGAGCTACCAATTACACAATTCTGTTACGATATTCAGAAGTGAAGCTTAACAATAAAGATTTTCTATTTAGTACACATTGCAATTCTGTATTGTCCACGTGGAATAATAGGAGGCAGAGGGGTACAGAGCAGCAATTTAGTTGAGCGATTCTGAAGAGAATATAATCTATGAGCACAAACTCGAGTGGTTTTTCAACATCAGCAGAACCATTGGGTTGAATTACTGTGTTAAGTTCGCAGTCAAGCATTTGTTATTCTTTTTATTTCCTATTTCTTAGTTTTCTTACTGTTCTGAGGTGTGTAAAGGCGAACTGGCTGGTGTGAGCTGAGTAAAATCTGGATGAGACAGATCTAATATTTGACGTCACATAACACCTGAATTTACAATACACAGATAAAAATCTAGTAAATTGTATATCGTTAACTAACAAAAAACAAATCCTTTTCTTTTTTTCAAATAGTGTCACATTATTTTTAAAATCACCTTAACAAAAAGGACCTTGGTTTTAATGTTGCATCCAAAGGACAGCATGGCCCAACAGTGCAGTAGTCCCCCAGTACTGAACTGGAGAGTCATTTTAGGATACAAGCGCGAAATCCCTATGTGGAGCTTGAACCCATGAGATTTTGACACATAGGCAGGAGTTCTACCAACTGAGCCAGATTACCCACAAGTGTATCAATTAGCATCAGATATACTCAATGCAATCATATTGCACATTTTATGCAGTGGAAATGTTGGTCAGATTTGCTAGATTACAAACAGGACAACTTGGTAAGGATCTTTGATAGAAAAAACTATAGAGATCTCAGCAGATACTTGCAGAGAGGGAAAGAGGAAAACAAGAAGAGGCCATTCAGCCCATCGAGCCTGTTCCCATATTTCATTACGTTTTGGCAGATTTATTTTAATCCTAATGTCACGCTCTTTTGCTCTATTCCTTAATACCTGTACTATGCAATGACCTACTCCCTCTTGTTTACACATCCCTATTAATTCTGCCTCTACAGCTTTCTGGGGCAAAGCGTTCCACATTTTCACAACCTTTTGTGTGAAGAAATGCTTGCTGACTTCAGTTCTAACTCTCCTGGTTTTGATTTTACTATAACAACTTGTACTTATATAGTGTCCTTCATGCAGGACAATGTCTCGGAGCATTGCTGTCACTGTTCACTTGTTGGCTGTTTGTGGAACATTGCTGAAGGGCGAATTGGCTATGTCATGACTATATCCCCTTGTAATTGAGTTTCAATAACGTTCAGATAAATTATTTATTTATCCCAGATCTTTGCACCTTCTAATGTAGCAGCCTTTGAATTGGGTGTGGAGATTAATGATTTGCAAGCTGTTCATGTTAAGTTGTGCATTTGAAGTTACTGAAACCCCATTCAGATGGCTAGCTAAACATACATATCACCTTCCCAACCCTACAGACCACAGACCACAATCAACACCAATCACAATTCTCTCTGCTTTCACATATAATACAGCATTATAAAGCTGAAACAAATGATTATCTGGAAAGTTAAACAAATGTCTTGGAATTTACAAAGAAACTAAATTGCTGACATTCAATGGGAAGAAATTATCAAATGAGAAACTCAGAATTTTGCAAGGTTTAAAGTTTCTGGAAGGTGAGATGAAATGGGCTAAGGGCCTTCTTCATCTGAAGCTCTCTGGTGAAAGGTAACTGTATATCTACCAGTGTCATTGGGTCTCATTGCTATCATGTTGAACTATGGTTAGGAAGAGGATATATAGTGTACAGAATTTCAACAGGGGTGTCATTGATGATCTGCTTAGGGTCATTGAGGTGCAGGCATGGACCACTGCTTCTATTTACAACATCACTGGGGTGGAGCATCCTGCTATTAATTAAGTATAACTTTTGTCAATGAACTTTGAACTCACATTTCAGGCTGACACTTCAGTGCAGTGCAGGGCAGAGCGCTATATCGCTGCATTGTCAGAGATATGGACCTTCAGGTGACACAGTTCTTTAGGTTGGATGTTCAATTTCCCACAGCACTATTCAAAAAGAGAAGGGGGCTCTTCCAGATAGATATATCATTCACTTCATGGCTGTTTGTAGGAAATTGCNGGGGGGGCAAATTTGCTGCTGCATTTGCCTTCAAATACACAGTCACTACACTTTAACTCAATGAAGCACTTTGAAATATTCTGCTGCTATAGGCTTTATATAAAATGAATGGATTATTATATTTACAAAACTCTGTTTCCAAACCGCTTTTAAACAGCAGTTATAAAGTGACATTCTATAATAACCAACTGAGATACATTTAAACGTTTCATTTAGATGATACCCCAAGGTTCCATCCTCGGCCCTCTTCTTTTCCTTATTGTTCCCTCCTGAAAATGTCATCCGCAGACATGGAGTCAACTTCCATAAGTATGCGGATGACACCCAAAGCTCCACTATCCACAATATCCAGCTAATTCAAAACTTTGCCGCCATATACTCACATGCACTAAACTCCGTACCCCCATCACACAGCCCTTGCCAGGCTCCCCATCACAGAACAAATTGACTTCAAGATCTATAAATCCATTCATACCCTGACACATCCCTACCTCCCTCACCCGCTTACACCCCACTGCACTTCCTGCCACCTCCTGCCACGCTCAGCTGTCTCCAGCATACGGCTTGTTCCTCATCCTCTCTACTCCACAATTGGTGGCCGTGCTTTCAGACCCAAAACGTTGGAACTCTTTCCCTCAATTCTTTCGCCTTACCCACCCCCCGCGCCCGCCCCTCCTTCCGCATTTTCAGATCGTGGCTGAAAACCTTTCTCTTTGACCATACCTACAATCACCTCCCCCGGCTCGGCATCAGGCTCCGCCATGATTAACCACTCCAAGATGCTATCCTGTAACAGGGGCGCTATATAAATGCAAGTTGCTGTTGCTGTTGTTGATGGTGGTTTAGAAAGTTTGTGGCTGTAATATAGTGGAATATACAGACCCTTTTTCAATTAAATTTATTACATTTGAAAAGTTTGACATTTTACAAACTTTTAAAGGCATGGTGCCATTACAGCGTGCAAATCATATTGTTAATCGAGTGATAATTAGTCATTCAAACCAATTCCATGATATCCAGGATATTTTGGTTATTCTGATAACATCAAGTTTATAAATTTTGTAAAGTAGTTTATGTTATATTTCCTTGGAGGATGATTCCTGCTTAAGATTCGTACTCATGTGGCTAAACATATGGTTGTGCCTATCAAGGACAGAATAGAAAATAATGTAGGGATAAGGGCAAATTGGGCATTAAATCCAAATTGAGTCAAAAAGTCATTTCAGACGAACATCAAGAATCAACTTTTAGCCTCAAGAAATAGTAGAGCAACTATCATATGATCGAGAGTCTGGGGCAGGAAGCAGATCAAGTGGAGTCAGAGAGAGGAATAAGCTTTCAGCAGATTGTTAAGTGCAGGCAGAGAATGGGTTGAGTTTATATAGCAAGACATGTAAGAAGTGGAAGCTGGATCCTGGACATTAGACCCTGAGATGAAACTCTTGAACCAAAAAGCTCCTGAGGCATGAAATACCACCTGGTTTTAACCTGCAAGACCATTTTGCTCTAAAAAAAGAAGAAATATGCGGAATTGTGGAACTTCCAATTCTAAAATTTTTCACAGTTCTGCAGAATCTTAATCTTTACAAATAAAACAACAAAATTACATTTGTTTAGCGCCTTTCATGTCGGAAGGACGTCCCAAGGCGCGGGACAGTGTACAGCATTGCAGACCCGAGCTGGGGTCGGGGGGGGGGGAAAGGGAGGGGAGAGGAAGGGGGTGGCCAATGGCATGGTCGAAGAGGAGGGTCTTGAGACGGGACTTGAAGGAAGCTAAGAAGGGGGTGAGGCAGAGTGATTGGGGGATGGAATTCCAGAGGTTGGGGGCAGAGTGGCTGAAGGCTCTCCTGCCAATGGTGGGGCAGGTGGATTGGGGACATGGAGCAGGCTGGAGCCAGCTGAGTAGAGGGAACGGGCGGGTTGGTAGGGGGTTAGGAGGTCGCAGAGGTAGGGTGGAGCGAGGCCATGGAGGGCTTTGTAGGTGAGGACCAGAATCATGAACTGGATCTTCTGAAGGACAGGGAGCCAGTGGAGTCAGGCGGGAGTGGGGGAGATGGGGTCACAGAGTTTGGTGCTGGAGAGGACACGGGCTGCAGAGTTCTGGATTATCTGCAGCCTGTGGAGGGAGGAGTTGGGAAGGCTGAAAAGCACCACCAACAACAACAAAATTGCATTTGTAAAGCGCCTTTCACGTTCGGAGAATGTCCCAAGGCGCTGAATAGTCGGGGATCAGGACCCGAGAGTGGTGGGGTGCAGGGTTGGGGTGAGGTAAGGCAGAGAGGTAGGAGGGCTGCTGAAGGCATGGTAGAAAAGAAAGGTCTTGAGTCGTGCCTTGAAGGAGGCAAAAGAGGGAGCAAGGTGAAGGGATTGTGGATGGAGTTCCAGAGTGTGGGGGCAGAGAGGCTGAAAGCCTGGCTGCCTATGGTAGGGCGGGTCAGGCGAGAGACATGGAGCAGACCAGAGCCTGCTGAATGGAGAGAGCGGACAGGTTGATAGGGGGTTAGTTGGTCGGAGATGTAGGAGAGGGCAAGGCTGTGGAGGGCCTTAAAGTGAGCACGAGGATTTTGAATTCTATCCTCTGAGGGATGGGGAGCCAGTGGAGCCGAGCGAGGGTGTGGTTGATGCGGTCACGGAGCCTGGTGCAAGAGAGGACAGAACAGAGTTCTGGATGATTTGCAGCTTGTGGAGGGAAGAGTTGGGGAGGTCAACAAGGAGGTAGTTTCCGTAGTCGAGCCTTGAGGTGACGAATAAGGGTTTCGGTGGCCTGAGGGGTGAGGCAGTGGCGGAGTCGGGCAATGTTGCGGATGTGGGGGGAGGCAGAACGGGTCATGGCATGGATATGGGGGAGAAAGAACAGGTGAGGATTGAACAAGATGCCCAGGTTCCTGACTGGCTTGGTGAGGTGGAATGTGCATCCCTGGATGGTGATGCTGCCAGTGCCTGAGGTGCGGAGTTGCTGGTGTGAGCCAATCAGGAAGGCCTCGATCTTGCTGACATTCAGCTGTAGAAAGTTGGCTCTCATCCAGGACTTAATGTCTGACAGACAGTCTGTCAGGACGTCAATTGTCCTGGAATCGAGGGTGGAGGCAGAGGGATAGAGTTGTGTGTCATCCGCATGTATGTGGAAGTTGATCCCATGTCTGTGGATGATGTCACCCAAGTGGGAATGTGTAGATGCTGAAGAGGAGGGGACTGAGGACAGAGCCCTGAGGAACACCGCATGTGACTGTGCAGGGGCTGGAAGAGAAACCATTGACAGGGACAAATTGGAGATGGTGTGAGCAATAAGACCGGAACCATTAAAGGACAAAACCAAAATGGAGTCTTGTAGCTCAGTGGTTAGAGCGCTCGCCTTGCAAGCGAGACACCTGGGTTCAATTCCAGGCAGGGCGAAACCTTGGGCAAGTTTCCTTACTCCACACGCCTAATAATAAACTCTCCAAAACAAAATAATAATAAAAAATTGGTCATTTTCAATCCACGACTGTTTGTGGGACACTGCTGTGCGCAATTGGTTGCCCCGTTTCGAATTAAATGGTTCAATTCACTTTACAGTCTATTTTCTGTGAAGTGCTTTGAGACGTCGAGAAGATGTGAAAAGTGCTATATCAAATGCAAGGATTATTACTATTATTATTATAAAGCAAGTGCTCTAACTGCTGAGCTACAGGAGTGTTCCATGGTATCAAAGGCAACAGAGAGGTCGAGGAGAATGAGGAGGCAGAGGAATCCCTGGTCATAGATGTACAGGATGTCATTTGTCACCTTGACCAGAGCAGTTTCCATGCCGCTCATAGCACGGAAACCCGATTGGAGGTCTTTTTAAGATGAAATGGATCTTAAACATTAAATGATACATTTAATCCATTTGATCTGAGCTTTGCTGAATGCCAACTCTACCATATTCCCATTACAGCATCAAGCTGCTTCTTTAATAGGTCCAGTGTTCTGGATTCAATCATCCTTCCTGGAAAACTGCTCCAGTTGTTGGTTACCCCGTAGCAGGAGGGCTATCTACTTATTGCTCCGCTGTAGAATAGCACCGTGACATATTTACTTCCACTGGAACAGGCAGACATAACATCAATTTAACATCTCACTAAAGGACCCAATTCCATCAATGCCCCACTTACTCATTATTATTATTTAAAATAGCACTATTATTTTAAAATATGTTAGTTTGGGACATCTTTTCCTCTAGGTCAGATGTCATACAAGCCACTTTGGGGTTTGAGCTTCTTCCCTGAGCTACCACTATAGTAAAGAGCCCCAAAGTGTATGACATCTGACGTAAAGGAAAAAATGACCTAAACTAACACTTGTTAAAATAATAATTCTTACATTTGATACAACGCCTTTCATATCAGTAATGACATCTCAAAGTGTTTCACAGTACATATTGTACAGTAGTGACTGTGTATTCGGTAGGGAAACTTGGCAGCCGATTTGCAAATTGTTATGTCCCATAAACAAACATAAAGTGAATGACTTTATTTTGGGGATTGTTGGCCAGAATTCCAGGAGAAACTATCTTCTGTTTTCAAATACTGCCATGGGATCTTTAACAGACAGATCAGTTCACTTTAACATCTGAGAAGGATGGTACTAACAATGCAACACATACCCCACACTGTATTGGAGTGTCAGCCTTTGAACTTTGAGATTAATAGTCTAGACTGACAGTCCAGTGAAATGATAGTGAGTGCTGAATTATCAGAGGGTAGTCCATCGACTTTTGGAATAGAGAAAACATCACTTTTTGTGCCTATCTTAGTATTCCTTAGAATATCTGTGGAGTCCTGTAGCTCAGTGGTTAGAGCACTCGCCTCTCAAGCAAGAGACCTGGGTTTGATTACCAGCAGGGTGAAACCTAGGGCAAATTTCCTTACTCTACACGCCTAATAATAATCTCTCAAGAAAAAAAAAAATTGGTCACTTCAATCTCATGACTGTTTGTGAGACACTGCTGTGTGCAATTGGCTGCCGCGTTTCGCCCACAAATATACAGACAATTCACTTTACAGTATATTCTGTGAAGCGCTTTGAGACGTTTAGAAGACGTGAAAAGTGCTCTATCAAATGCAAGGATTATGATTATCATTATTATTATTATATGAGTTCAAAGGCCCTATGTGGGGCTTGAACCCACAACCTTCTGACTCAAAGGTGAGAATGCTACCAATTTAGCCAGACTGACACAAGACTGAGCTAGAAAAAATGCCTGAATGAACTAATTAACTATGGTAAAAGTGGTGATTGCATTAATAGACCTACAAAAGAGCTATATTTTGGAGATGATGAAGCAATGGTAAATCATGAAAAGAGACTTGGGATAAAAAAATAAAGATGTCCCTGTGGGATCAATAACCATCATATAGACTTCCAGTCAAAGGCTCAGTATAATCATGGTCTCTTTCAAGCAAAATTTTACTTGCTGCATACATTTGCAAAAGAGATATTTTTAATCAGTTACTTTCAGCTGGAAGGCAGAAAGAATATTCAGACATCATCATATTGGTCTCCTGTGTGGTTGGCAATCATTAAAGTCACAATGAGACTGCCAAAATGCTCAAAATCTCCATGTGACATGTAGCACGGTTTCTTGACCTTAAATATCTTACAGTACAAAAAAAGAACCAGAAACCTTCCAGTTATTCTGAAGAATTGCTTTTTGAAGAATATTTAACCAAGTTGTTCAAGGTGACATTGCTTACTATGCCTCCAGGAGGAAGGAGAAAGCTGTAGTTTCCCTCAATAGCTTTTGGAAGATAAAATATGGTCTCTCGAGTCTGTATACAAATGAGATTGCACTGCCGATAATGAGGAATCTTTGATGCAGGCCTGGAGGGAGCTGGACTCCCTCTTGGCAGTATAAACAGAATGACTAATGTGTTTCAAAAATCCTCATTATTATAAACATAGGAATACAACAGAACACCTTTGAGTTTATGCACTTTGTATGCAACAAGCCAGTAGTGTAATACGTTTAGTACAACTCCAGGACAGCCGTCTGGCTCCTTTGCTTATCACTGTACTGTCAGTGAATAGTTCCAGCAGTTGTACTCTGGTTACTTTTGATCATGGAAGAACTCCTGCAAAGAAGTGATCTGGATTTATCTGAAGAACTTGCCCATATAGCCTGTGAAATTCATTTGTACCAAATGGGTTGTATTAAAGCAGATAGTGCCAAATGTCCCGGAGCATTTGTTATTCATTATTGGAGGATTCAAATTCATAATAGGGGTGGGGGAGAGAAGGCTGGTGATATTAATTTAGAATCCTTGTATTGCATCCTGTGGCTCCCTGTGGAAATCCCAGTGGATCTTGGATTTGTCCATTTGATTGATAGCTTTTCCCTGCAGCTCGTAGATTGATTGCAGTGGTAACAGGTGGGGCTGTTAACATGCTACATTGGGATTCAGATGCTGGAAACTATAATAATAATAATAATAATCCTTGCCGTTTATATAGTGCCTTATCACATATTCGAGATGTCTCAAAGCTCTTCACGGAATATACTGTAAAGTGAATTGACTGTACATTTTGTTGACAGAACACGGCAGCCAATAAGAGCCCCATTTGGAGAAAACAGTTTTCTCTGAACAAATCAAGGCTCCAGGACCTTGTCAAAGAATTGACATTTTTTCTCTAAATTGTGGATACTGGGAGACTGTAGGTGATCTAAGACGAATAAATAGGAAATTACTCACAGAAATGATCACGGTTTGTCTTGAGAAAAGAAAAACTAATGAGAGGAGATATGATCCAGATTTTTAAGTTGCCAAAAGAAATGAATAATTTGGATGCAAGCAGGCTATTTAGCTTAGGCTGGGGGACACAAACACCAAATGAACAAGCCTCAAGCAATGTATAAGATTAGAAAGAATTTCTTTCCCACAGAGCAATGGGAATGTGAAGTAACTCCCAGCTAAAGCATTTATAATACTTTTTAAAAAATCGCAATTGGAAATCTGAAATAAGCCCAACAGCTTTCAAAAAAACAGAACTGGATAAAATCTAGTTGGGAATGGAATTGCTGGTTATAATGATAAGTGCAGACAGGCAAGATCAAAATTTCTGTGGAACACGATGATTGTTGAGCTGCTGGGACTAGAGAAATGTTATGGCCACAAAATATACAGTCACTACAATTTACAGAATATTATGTGAAGCGCTTTGAGACGTCTTGAAGATGTGATAAGGCATTATATCAAATGCAAGGATTATTATTACTATTATTATTATTATGGGAAACTGCTCAGGGAGAATTATGTGGAAAGTTAAATAGATTTTCAGAGTATTTCTTGATGTACCTATATGGTAGGCAAGGAGGAATTTAGAGAATTTGGAGAACTCTAGCTCAGGAGTTTAAATGCATTGGGTGGAATGATAGAATGGACTGTACACACATTGTTGGAGAAATAGGCTCAATGGGCCAAATGACATATTCCTGCTCTATGCTTTCTCTTATTCATATCTGTTATTTCTATTTGTTTGAAAATACACACTTCAGTAAGAAACACATCTATAGTATGAATCCCATTATCAATGACAGGGAAGAGAAATACCTTGGATGTGATTATTCAGATTGAAAGAGGCATAAACTATTTGCTGAAATCTGGGGAAAGTGAGATGGTGATATGTGGCCACTTGTCAGCCAAAGTTGAATAGGGTATTGGTGAATGTTCTGGGGATTTTTCTTTGTTGAGTTAGACAATCATGGAATTTCTGCCAGAAGGCTGAACAACAACTTAATAATAATAATCCTTGCATATGATATAGTGCTTTAACAAGTCATTGAGCTGTCTCAAAGTGCTTCACAGAAATATACTGTAAAGTGAATTAACTGTATATTTTGAATTTGCATTCATATAGCGTCATTCACGTAGAACAACGTCTCGCAGTTCTTTCCAGTGACAGAGATGGACACCTAGACATGCATTGGGCGAGCAGGGAAGGAGGAGGTGACCATAGGTGTAGTAGAAAGGGTAGGTTTTAACTCAACTCCCATATCCATCTCCCCACTGCCTCCAAACCTACCACCATCTTCTACCCCCGTGGAAGAAGATCTCCCCACCATCCCTCTCCGCTGCTCTGGAGTCCTCTGAACTCCTCCCCCTCTGGCCCACCTCTCGCAACAACCCACTCGCTGTACTCACTCTTCTCCACAGCACTCTCTCCACCACAGTCGACGTCCTTGCCCCCCTCACCTCCCGAACAGCCTCCTATTCCCGATCCTCACCCTGGTTCATCAGCCACCTCCGCTCACTTAAGGGCCAGGTGCAGGCTCCCGAACGCACTTGGCTCAAATCCAGCCTAACGGTCCACCGTCACATCTGGCTGGACCTCATCAAGTACAACCGCTCCGCTCTCGCCTCAGCCAAATCATCCTTGTATTCCAAGTTAATCCTGGAGGCGAAAGGCAACCCCAGGCTCCTGTTCTCCACCATTAACCGGCTCCTCCTATCTCCCTGACATGCCTCGCAGATACTTTCCTCTGACTCCCACTGCGAGAAAATGCTGGACTTCCTCGAGTTAAAATCAAGGGAATCCGCTCAGCTGCCACTGCCCTCCCAACTTCCACCCCCTCCCTACCCCTACCCCACACAATTACCCATCCAACAATTACCTATCCCTCCTTCCACACCTTTGAACCTGTCACCCCCTCTTCTGTCTTCAATACGGTAACCTCCATGAAGTCCACCACATGCTTCCTCGACCCCATCCCTTGCCCTCTCCTTAAATCCCAGCTCCACTTCCTTGCCCCACTTCTCGCTGACATCATTAACCTCTCCCTGTAATCTGGCACTGTTCCTTCCCTCCTCAAAACAGCCACTATCACCACCACCTTGAAGAAACCTTCTCTTGACCCATCACAGCTATCTCGCTACCGGCCCATCTCAAATCTCCCCTTTCTATCCAAGGTCCTTGAGAGAACAGTTGCCTTCCAGTTTTGCTCTTTCCTCTCCTATCACTCCCTCCATGAACCCCTCCAATCGGGTTTCCGTGCTGCCCACAGCATGGACACTGCTCTGGTCAAGGTCACAAACGACATCCTGACCATGTGTGACCAGGGCTCCCTTTGCCTCCTCGTCCTCCTCGACCTCTCCCGCCTGTGACACTGTGGACCACTCAATCCTCCTCCACCGCCTCTCCTCCCATCTCAACCTTCAAGGTTCTGTCCTTGACTGGTTCAGGTCCTACCTTTCACACCGCCTCCACTTCATTGCGGCAAACGTTTTTTTGCACCGTCTCATGCAGTGTTCCTCAGGGCTCTGTCCTCGGTCCCCACCACTTCACCCTCTACATGCTCCCCCTTGTTGACATCATCCGCAGACATGGGGTAAATTTCCACATGCATGTGGATGACACACAACTCTACCTTTCGGCCTCCACCCTGAACTCCAGGACTACTGGCGTCCTGACCGACTACCTGTCCGACATCAAGTCCTGGATGAGGACCAACTTTCTCCAACTCAACCCTCCTGATTGGCTCGTGCCAGTGCCTCCGCACCTCAGGTGCTGGCAGCATCAGCCTCCACAGCTGCACACTCAAACTCACTAAGGCAGTCATGAACCTGTGTGTCTTGTTTGACCCTGAACTGTTCTTTCTCCCCCACATCCGCGCCATGACGGGCACTACCTACCATCACCTCTGCAACATTGCCAGACTCCGCCACTGCCTCACCCCTCAGGCTGTCGAAACCCTCACCCACGCATTCGTCATCTCAAGGCTCGATTACGGGAACTCCTTCCTAATCGGCCTTCCCAACTCTTCCCTTCACAAGCTGCAGATCATCCAAAACTCTGCAGCCCATTTACTCTCACTCATCAAGCTTCGTGACCCCATCACTCCCACCCTCACCCGACTCCACTGGCTCCCCATCCCCCAGAGGATCGAGTTCAAAATCCTCGTCCTCACCTTTAAGGCCACCCATGGCCTTGCCCCCTCCTACCTCTCTGACCTGCTGACTCCCTACCAACCTGCCCACTCCCTCCGTTCAGCGGGCTCCGGCCTGCTCCATGTCTCCCACCCGACCCGTCCTACCATCGGTGCCCGGGCTTTCAGCCTCTCTGGCCCCACACTCTGGAACTCCATCCCACAGTCCCTTCGCCTCACTTCCTCCCTTGCCTCCTTCAAGGCCGGTCTCAAGACCCTTCTCTTCGACCGTGCCTTTGGACTCCCTCCCACCTCTCCATCTTCCCTCGTCCCTACACTACCCCTCCCCCATGCTTGGGCCTTGACACCTGACTGTTCAGCGCTTTGGGACATCCTCCCGACATGAAAGGCGTCTATAAATGTGATTTTGTTGTTGTTTTAAGGTGAGACTTGAAGACAGATACAGAGGGGATGAGATAGAAGTCAAGTGAGGGAGTTCCAGAGGTTAGGGGCATAGAATTGGAAAGCCCGGCCATCAATGTTAAGGTTTGTGAGCAGAGGAGTTGGGTAGGAGGAGTTCGAAGAGTTAGGAAGGTGCTCAGGCATGAAAAGTTTGGAGTGGAGTCTAAGATAGGGAATGTTTTGCACAGTCTATGGAGTGAGCTTGATGAGCCAAATGTCCTTTGCTTGGTCCATGCTTTATCTTTGATTTTGTTTCTTCTTGTTATTAATCGTCTGTAGCAGATCAGATCTAATGACCAAATGAACCTTTCTCTGTTGTTTCTGCTTTCACTCAGGCAAGGGATGATTAGAGCAACCATGAATATGGAAAACTGACCTTTGCTTTATGCATGGCAGGATGACTGTGACAACCTCTCTTGCTTTAAAGTCATCCTTAATAATGCAAAAATGATTCAGATGATTTCTTGTGCCACATGAATAATCATTTTAATTATATTAGGATAAACCGTCTTTCTTCTGTTCAAACGTGACACACTACTGTTCGTTCTGATACTTTGCAAATTTTAAAAGTTGTTTTTTAAAAAATATTGAAATTGTCCAGCCTCAAAATTATTTTAACCACTTCAGTCCAGGTGGTTGGCCGGGTTTCCCACTCCAAGTAACAGCAGCAGCCAACTTGCCTTTCAAAATTAAGTGCCCATGTATTCACTGAGCGGACAAAAGAAGGGNAAAAACAAAAGATTCGGAGAACAGATGCTGAAGCTTCATCAATGTGGGAACCACCAAGTGTTATTTTACAAATACAAGTGGCACTTATTTATTGTGGGTCTTTTACATTTGTAAATATAAGGTGCAGTGTCTTTATTTATACACCAGCACTCCGAAATTTCACACACACACACACACAATGAAATGCACCTCCACAATTCTTAAATTGTTTTTTGGTAGACTTCCTTTTGCACCTGCGAGCTCAAGTCCTGATGTGGGGCTTGAAATCAAAAATCTTCTGTACCCTGGGGGCAAAATACTACCGACTGAGTGAGGCTGACACCTAACTGCCTTGATCCCTGGACTGCGTGGACAATGATAGATTTGTACAACTTCATCTTTGACTGTCTGTGCAACATAATCTGAGCCAGCAGTTACCTCCAAACCTCCAATCCCCAATCGCAAGATTTATCCTATTTCAAATTCATCGTCAATTGCCTCAAAGGAAATAAAATTTGCTGTCTATTAAAGTTGGGGACAAAAAAGGCACCTTCGGTAGACAGCATGTACAAGAAAATAAGGCTATAATCATTTCCTTCAGTCAGCTGAAAAGGATTAAATCTTCAGCTTCCAGGTAATGTTCTGACTGAGCCTTGGGGAAGAATAATTCATGATTAGGGACAAGGCTAGTCTAGCAAATGTGAACATTATGTCCATTACTTAAACACACTTCCTGGGTTGACTGCTAATGTACCCATGGGGCCCTTACGACAGCAGTAACAGATAGGAGCAATGAAACAGAAAGACAAGGACAAGAAGTATTAACATCTATGTTGTACAGCAATACGTAGACTGATCATTGCTGAATTACTGCCTTTGGTAAACAGCACAGATAAGTCATTTTAACACTAGAATTCTGCTGATCCTTATGTATATTGAATGACTGACTCATCTGAACTTTAGCTATATATTGATTAAATGGTAAGGTAGTGAATAGCAGTTCAGTAATTTATGCTGCTTTGTGGCTCAAACCTTATTCATTATGCATACTATATTAAACATGCTACAACTCTGCGCAAACAATTAGGTTAACCTTGCAGCCAAATCACAGAAGGTAGCAGTTTAATACCAAACTCAATGAAATTATTCCCTATTAGCATACTGCTTAACAATGAAAATGCATTTTAATGAGAAATATATACAGTCAAGAAGTATACCAGAAGACTATGCTAAAAGCTGCTTCATATATGTATATATATAATTTTTTTAAGGAATGTGTTCTGTCAGAAGAAGGCATTCACAGAGTGAGTTAATAAATGCTAGGGGTCATTTATTATCTTGGAGGACATGTCCTGGTGCTATTGCCAGAAAACATTCAGCAGACAATGAGAAGGTAACAATGTCAGCTCAGTGAAGCTTGGAGGCAATGCTTTCGTCTCTTGGACTAGAATAGAGGCTGCCAAACAAAATGTCCTCTGGCTTTCTTTCAACAAAAGTGGGCAACGCAGATTTCGTATCACATGGTGAAGTGATTCCAGTGATGCTGAAGGATATAGTCCTGTTGCTGAACATACAGAACAAGAAAGTGTGATTCTCATGCTTCTCAATAGAGTTTACAGCTGGCACATTGGGACAGAAAAGAGATCAGAAGGAAAGAAAAGTCACGGGAAGGAGGTCTGAACAGGAAATGTCATGCTGAGGCATTTTACCACATGGAGCTTGGATTGAAAAGTGGTTTGACATGTACTATTTTAGGCAGAAGCTAGTTTAAGGTCTTTACTCTAAGTATACTGGATTTGGGTTAACGGTAGGCTTTATAGTAGACAAATTGGTTTTAAATCAAGGTTTTTCTTTATGGGATTCCTAAATAATTAATCCAAATCACGGAAATTGAGGCTCCTTCTGGTTCTAAGGATCTAAATATGTCATATCGTATATCCTTCGTGGCATACAATATCATGTATTTAGATCCTATAGAAACTATAATAAACTCAGTTCAGTGCTTCTCAGCAGAACAAATAGCCCTAGTTCATCAGCCATATGTTTTCTATGTACACACATCTAAATACACTGCTCTGCTAACTTTCATTTTCTTAAGTTGGTAACAAGAAGGAGGCCTTTCTTTTCCCTATTGAATGTCTCCAGTGGGGTTGCTGCCATTCCGTGCCTATCTAACCCCCTTTATCAGTCTGATTCTATCACCTTTGCTCTTAGTGTGAAATGGAACTGTTGAATTTGCACTGAGGTCTCCCAATCAAAATGTTTGTAAGATTACAGACTTATTTGAAATTTTGATAGTGTTGCATTGGGGTTGGGGGAGGGGAGGGGCAGGGGTGAAGAGAGAAAAGGAGATGAAGAGAGTTATGACCTTGAGGTCATGTGGTCATTTAGAGGGAAAATGCATATGTATGTCTCAGCAGTCTATTGGTGATGTGCCTTTGATCCATGTTAGTCAGTAACACGTGTCTGGATATAAATAGCTAGTCCCTGTTGGACTAGTAGTGATTTCCTGGTAGTTTAATGTGTGTACTGAGAGTCCCTGGTAGACTGGTGGCATTATAACCTCTTTTATTTTGACTTAGCAGCAATCCTAAATATTGGCCCTCATGATGCTGAATGACAAAGAAACACGTTCATTCATTCCCTACTGTGCTTTAAAGGTTAATTGAATTAAAAGAAAATGGCTAAAGTACAATTTACCCCCGTGCACAAATCTGGGATCAATTATTAACAGTCAAAAGGTGAATTCCATCAATTTCAGTTAACAGTAAGTAAGTATTCTGTTGGAAAATTATGCTTGCACTTCAGAGGAATCGACTGTACATCCTGTGCAGATCTACATAAAAGAACCTGTCTGTTTGAGAGCCCATCTACTGTTTGTTTTCAGGCCCTCTGGGAATCACCTTCATTCCTGTGCTATAGCCCCAGCAGTGTGGTGCTAAGAGATCAATTAAAATTTCAAAGCAGCCTACCGACCATCGTAGGAAGCTGGAGCAATTATTGGATAAGAAAGGTTTGAAGGCAGATGAATAATACATTGGAGATCAATCACCTCATTGTTCAGATTCTGCCAATCTTGTCGGGCAAAACGTAATCCGACAACTAATTTTCTGCGTTTGGTGGAAAGGCACAGGGACACTGGCTTGTTACACGTCAGAACAGACAAAATTCCGAGCAGTCTAAATGAAGCAGGTTTAGATTTCAGGTAGTTGACATTGTAAGATGTAACCAGTTCAAGGCAAATCAATACAGACTTTCATTACAGCAATTATTTTAAGCAGGAATTGTCTTAAAACAGTTGAAGTGCAGCAATTACCTGATTATTCATTCCGCAATATCTCCTTTCAAACCATTCATGTTGTCACTGCTGTGGAGCTCATACGTTACCAAATCACTTTATAACATAATCCATTTAATTATACAGAACTGCAAAACACCAACTCGTTTCTAAGACAAGATTGTTATGGAGCTGGAGGAACGGCCAGATAACAGAAGGTTAGGATGCAATCATTTGAATGCAGAGTCTGAATCTTGGTCAGATTGATGGGATGAAGGTCTCCTCTTTCTGCCACTTCTAAATGTCCTAAGTGAAATGTGATTGAGCCATCTCAACCCAGTTCCTAATGGGCATAAATCCATAGCTGCGTGTAATTCTGCACTAATTAGCAGTGTCATTCAAAGGCCATTAAGGTAACTGGTGCAGAAAATGGAAATGTTCACAAATGAGGTAGAGGCTACACTTCTAAAGTTGGCGAAGAATAATAATCCTTACATTTGATATAGTACCTTCATGTCAGGAAGATGTCTTAAAATGCTTCACAGGATTTACTGTAGTGACTGTGTATTTGTAGGCTAATGCAGCAGTCAATTTGTGCACAACAATGCCCCACAAACAACAACAACAAAATTACAGTTGTATAGCTCCTTTCACGTCGGGAGGACATCCCACAACAATGGACAGTCAGTGTTTCGGACCCGAGCTGGGTGTCGGGATTGGGGAGGGCAGGGGTGTGGGGGGGGGAAAGGAGGGTGATCAAAAGCACAGTCAATGAGGAGGGTCTTGGAATGGGTCTTGAAGGAGGCAAGGCAAACAGTCATGAAATGATTGACTAATTTTATTTGGCCAACAAAGCAGCACATTTACTCATTTTATTGGAATGTCAGCCTAGACTGAAAATTCAACGGCCTCTTGTGAGGCTTGAACCCACAACTCTCCAATACTCAGAGAGGTGAAAGCGCTACCAACTGAATCAGGCAGACACTTGAAGAATAAGGATTAAATTTGTGCTCTTCCCAGGCAAAAAAGCTTGTCACTCCGTCTCATTTCATAGCCTTAGAGTCAGTAGCTTGTGGTTTGAAACCCTGCATCAGAGCTTTCAGCTCCTAGCCTTGGCCATCGATCCATTGTACTAAACAGAGGTCCATCTGCGTATCCAGGCAGATGTTTCTTTTAGTGCCCTGGAAAATAATCAGACAAAATAGATCATTCACTTCATGGCTATTTGTGGGATATTGCCGTGCACAGAGTAGCTCTTTATACCGTCACTACACTTGATAGCAATTGCTTGTGAAGTGTTTTAACATTATAGGCAATATGTCAAAAGTAAGAATTATTATTATTTAGGTGGGGGAGATTATTATTTAGGTGTAAGTGTGTTTAAGGTTTAGTGATTATACTGCCTTTGGGTTCAGTGTCTCCAGGTTAGAGAGAAAATAGTCAGCTGCAAATTGGCCCTAATATCTATTCAGTTACTTCTCCTGAAAACCAGTTGAAGATAGGACCAATTTTATTGAAGTGGATAAAAAAGGCCAGCAGCAATGACTGACTTAGCACATTAATTAGTTATATTCTGACTTTAAAGATAACCATGTAGATTTCAGTGCTCGTAGAAAAAATATTTAGAATTCACTCAGATAATCAAAAATTATGTTTATTGCGTTAATTTGTAACCTCTGGTTTGGCAATTTTGCAACCACAAGATTCTGAATTGCTTTGCGAATCATAGAATATCACAGCACAGAAGGAGGCCATTGGGCCCAACTTGCCTGTGGCGGCACTTTGGAAGAGCTACCCAATCAGTCCTACTTCTCCGCTCTTTCCCCATATCTTTGCAATGTTTTTCTCTTCAAGTACTTATTCAATACCCTTTTGAAAGTTGTTATGGAATCTGTTTCCTCCACTCTTACAGGCAGTGCATTCCATCATTTCAGGCCTTTCAGGCATTCCACTCATTCCAACAACTCTCTGTAAAAAAAATTCTCCTCATCTTCTCACTGGTTCTTTTGCCAATTATCTTGAATCTATGTCCCTTGGTTACCAACCCACCTGCCAGTGGAAACAGTTTCTCCCTATCTCCTCTATCAAAACCCCTCACAATTTTGAACGACCTTCTCTCTCTCTAAGAAGAACAATCTCAGCTTCTCTAGTATCTCCACATGACTAAAGTCCCTCATCCCTGGTACCATTCTGATAAATCTCATTTGCACCCTCACCAAGGCCTTCCTTGATATCCTTCCTAAAGTGTGGTGCCCAGAATTGGACACAATACTCCAGCTGAGGCCTAACCAGTGACTTATAAAGGTTCAGCAGAACTTCCTTGCTTTTGTACTCTGAGTCTCTATTTATAAATCCAAGGATCCCAAGTACTTTTTCAGCAGCTCTATCAACCTGTCCTGCCACCTTCAAAGACATGTGTATATGAACCCCCAGGTCTCTCTGCTCCTGAACTCCCTTTAAAACTGTACTAATTTGTAAATTAGATTCCCTTATAAATGATAGTTCAGTAAAATATTTGCCTACAAATATAGTCACTACACTTTACAATAAAAATCCCGTGAACCCTCTTTGAGACTTTATCCCGA
Organism: Callorhinchus milii; assembly: GCF_018977255.1. Lineage (NCBI taxonomy): Eukaryota > Metazoa > Chordata > Chondrichthyes > Chimaeriformes > Callorhinchidae > Callorhinchus > Callorhinchus milii. The sequence goes on from NW_024704742.1 coordinate 96,100,009, forward strand.
CCTGAAATTAAATACAAGGATTTTTTAAAGGGCTTAAAGCATGGTATTAATATGATATTAAAAAGACTTGTTGCAGTTAGAACTTGCTCTGAGGCCCAAACTTTCAAACTGATATGTATCAGACATAGAGAAGTAAACTTAAAGTCCTGAATGGACAAGTGCAGCTAGTGCTTTGGGGGTCAGTAAGTTGACTGAAGAGGGCAGCGAGGAATGCCATCACATTAAAAAGCCGTGCAGAATACATTTCCTTCAAATGGCAACAATGGGAAGCAGTTCCCATTGCAGTAAATGCTTCAATTGCAATAAAAAAAATGCGAGAGGGTCTTGACTAATGTTTGGCAGTGAGTTCTTGACAGGCTCGTAAAGCGCTGCAGCAATTTTGTCATTCACTTCCACAGCGGCAGCAGCAGCAGCACACGGCATGGCAACGCGACGCTGCATATGTTCAGCTCCCGCGTCACTCACAGAAACAATACCATGGATCCTCCATTGCTCTGAACTACTTTCATCTCCGCTGCAGCAATGAAAAATTCTCCACATCAAAAGAACTCACCAGGGCACTTCAAAGGCTCCCCATATGAAAGATAGATTTTTTTTGCCCAAAATGGCAAAGTGTCAGTTAATAATACTTTGAACCTATTAATCAATTTATTTCAACTCGCTCCACACTGTAGTTGTAACAGATTCTTACATATCCCAGAGAACTGAAGGCAACCAGCGCCATTGGCGAGCCCAATCATTTGCAACAACAACAACAAAGCGGAGGGAGCGGGCAGGTTAGTAGGGGGTTTGAAGGTCACAAAGGTAGGGAGGAGGAAGACCATGGAGGGCTTTGAAAGTAAGGACTGTATCCTCTGCGTAATGGGAAGCCAGTGGAATTGGGCAAGGATGGGGTGATAGGGTCGCGGAGCCTGATGCAGGAGAGGTCACTGGCTGCAGAGTTCTGGATGATCTGCAGCCTATGGAGGGAGGAGTTGAGGTGGACGACAAGAGGGAGTTTGTGTAATCAAGCCTGGATGTTATGAATGTGTGTTTGTTGGTAACAGAGGTCGGAAAGTGTGAGACAGTGGCGGAGTCGAGCAATGTTGCGAAGATGGGGAAGTGCAGAGTGGATCATGGCATGGATGTGGGGTATGAAGGACAGTTGAGAGTCAAACAGGTTGCTGAGATTCTGTATTAGCTCCGTGAAATATAGAGTGCATCCACAGAGGGAGATGCTGTCAGCCCCCGAGGTATGGAAGTGCTGATGGAAGCCAAGCAGGAGGGCCTCAGTCTTGTTGACATTCAACTGCAGGAAGTTAGCTCTCATCCAGGACTTGAGGTCTGACAGGCAGGAATTGAGGGTGAAGGCAGAGTTGGGTGTCATCCTCATACATGTGGAAGTTGACCCCATGTCTGCAGATGATGTCACCAAAGGTGAGCACATAGATATTGAAAAGAAGAGGGCCAAGGACAGAGCCCTGAAAAACTCCACACACAACGTGCGGGGGCCAGAGGAGAAGCCATTAATGTGATAAAGTGGAGATGATGGGAGAGGTAGGATTCAAACCAGGCAAGGGCAGGTCTGCAAAGATGAGCTGAAAGGTGATGTAGGAGGATAGAATGGTTGACAGTGTCGAATACAAGCAGAGAGGTTGAGGAAATCAGGAAGGCAGATTTTCAGAATGTCATTAGTTACTTTGACCAGGGCTGGCTGTTTCCATGCCGTGGGTAGCATAGAAACCCGATTGGAGAGGTTCAGAGATAGAATGATGGGAGAGGAAAGATCGAAGCTGGGACGTGACAGCTTATTCCAGGGCCTTGGAGAGGAATGAAAGGTTGGAGATGTAGATAGCTGGAGTAGGGATGGGTTCAGGGAAGGTTTTTTGAGGATGGGGGTAATGACAGCTACTTTTATAGTGTGAGAAAAGTGCCAGAGGATGAGGAGAGGTTGATTTAGACATTGAACCTCACAATGCACCCACATGAAGGCAGCAAAAGCTCTTTAATATGGATAGTGCGGGAGGAAGTGGTGGTTGATGAGGAAGTTAGTTTCAGTAGTTTCAGTACCTTCCTGCAGAGGTGAAGGCCTCCTGTTCTTAGCCAGTCGTTGGTTAGAGTCAGTGACTTTGATTCATTAGTCAGAGGTGAGGGAAAGATATAATTCCTTCCTTGGTGCAGTCAATGTGCTGAGGTTCTGAAGCATTCCGAGGCTTGTGATTTCGAGAATGTGATTTCCTTCAGGCATGCCAGTTACCTAAGTTAATAGATCTGGCTTTATTAAGTCAAAGAACAGGGGGAAATGCAATTCCCTTCAGTTAGTATGGCTAGCCCGTTTTTGGTTCTAGTGATTTGTTAATTGGGGATGAGGGAGGCGGAGGTAAAAACACGGTCCAATTAGTGTGGGTAGCAGCTGGGCCGGGGACATCTCAAAGCAGTGAGTGAATGTGTTCAGGTGAGCAGTGAGGGCTCCTTTGCTGTATCAGTTGTCTTTCTATGGGGCAATGTGTGAGCATCCTTCAGATGTTTCAAAGAGCTATAATTTTCAGGTGGGGGAGGGGGTGTGATTAAGGGAATATTAACCTCTTCATTGCTGACAATATACTTGGCTTCCCTGTTAAGATCTTTTAACTACACTCTCTCACAATGCAAACTTTAAATGTGTTGCTAGTAGAAACAGCCTGTTTTAGGCTTTGCTCAGCAAACCAGCAGCGTTTTTGATCATTAGGTCGGTTTGACCCTAAATTCACTCAACCCAAATTAAGTCAACCCTGGGCTGAATTACCAAAGATGCAAGGCCAAAGGCCACAAGATGATGGAGCTTTGCTTCAGTAACTCACATGATTTTGATTCAAACAGATAATAGTGTTTGCACACCAGACAGTGCTGGGTTAAATGGAACACCCAGTATGTGAAGAAAGGATTACGAGATTCATACGGGTTTACAAACCAAAATACCCCGAATCCCAAGCTGGAAAAGTGTGGCACTTTTTTGATTACATTGGTTTGGGAATGGCAATCCATCAACTTACATACCTTGTATGGATCTCAGAATCTGATATTTTGCTTTCTTTGAACGGAAAAGATTAAAACTATTATTAAAGATGCACAAACCAAACCAATAATTGCAAAGACTCAATTGTTTACAAATTGGAGATATGCTTCATGTTTTGTAACAGATTCAAAGCAGTAATAATGATACTAAACCTGTTATTAAATATTGCATTTTTGTTCCATTACTTCCTGCGCTTAGACAATAAATTGCTATCTTTTTCGATTACTTCAACTGTTTTTATGCCAAACCGGGGAAAAAAATGGGCCAGGAGGAAAAGCACGACTGCTGATATGACTTTGAAATCCTGTTTGATTTACACTGGGTGTGTTCTGCAAAGTTGACTAATAATGGAAGGAACAGCACATCATCTAAATGCTAGGGACCTTACAGCCCTTTGGCCTCAATATGAGTTCAACCACTTCAAACCATAAGAATAGTTCCCATCTGCCATAATAGCTTACCTTCCCCCTCTTCTGTGGCTATTACCACACTATTACCACACGCCTTTTCTCTTTGGTTTGCTCTGCTGCCCTCCTTTGTTTTGCACATTAATACCTCTTTAACCCATCATACCTCATCCTCCAACCCGTTTTCTTCTTTGTCTTTCTTGCTCCGCCTTCCCTCTCTATTAGTCCTTAAAACCTCTCCCTCCCAACATCCCCCAGTTCTGAGGAAGCTTCATAAACCTGAATCATTGACCCACTTTCCTTTCTCTATAGATGCTGTCTGATCTGCTGTGCGTTCCCAGCGATCTTTGTTTTGTTTCTAATAATGGGAAGGTTGGCTTGAAGTTCATACCACTTCTTGCTACACTCTAACATGCCATTTGATGTTATGCCCTACAGTCAATCACATGACGATTAAATCATCTAGCTTATTACAAAGAGAGTAACCACAGTATATTGATCCTGAATGTTTTTTTTAAGCTTCCTTCTTGATGCTGTGGTAAATAGAACAAGCTGCAAAGTGTCAATTAGAATGCAAATGTCAGCTTCTAAATGTTGCCTGATAGGTAGAAGGCAGAAGGTGAGAGGACAGATTCTGATCTTGTACTTGTCAATGAGCAGGAAATGTCACAGCACGGCAGCCTGATAGCAGACATCCCAAATCTCAAGCATTAAGTGTGAGGACACAGGGTTAGCAATCTTTAATGGCCCATGATTATTCCTTCAAGATCATGAAAGATTATGAAAGGGCAGATGGTAATAGATTATTTCTATACTAGAAGGCACCCATTTAAGATAATCACAAAAGGAATTAAAGGATAGGCTAGAAACAAAATCTTTACCCAGGTGGTGCAATTCTCACACACACAAAATTATCTCATACAAAAATGACACCAATAATCCCATTCATGCTTTTATTAGCTCCTGCTTCGATTTTTCCAAAACATTCTTTCGTGGTCTCTCTAATTCCAGAAGCTCCAGCTCACGCAAAATGTGAACCTTGAGAGGAGAGGCGGTGGAGAGGGATAGAATGAACGACAGTGTCATAGGTGGAAGAGAGATCAAGGCAGACTAGATGACAGAGAGCCCTGGTCACAGGTGGACAAAATGTTGTTTGTTGTCACAAAATATCATCCCGCATGTTGCAAATTGGGATGTATTTTATTTCCATGCTATGTGTCAGCCTGCTCTTGTCTCTGAGTCAGAAGGTTGTGAGTTCAAGCTTGTGTCGACATTTGATCTCACATAGCCTAGGCTGACACTCCAATGCAGTGCTGGTGTTGTGTTGTATTATTGGAAGTGCCGTCCTTGGGATACGATGTTAAACTGAGGTTTCTTCCTGTTATAATGGTAAAGGGGGAATTTCTTCCTTGCTATCCTGACCAACAATTTTCCAGATAAAATTGATCATTCAATTCACCACTGTTTGTGGGAAATTGCAGTGCATAAATTGGCTGCCTTGTTTGCCTACAAAGTACAATAATAATAATCCTTGCAGTTGATATAACGCCTTATCACATCTTTTAGACTTCCCAAAGCACTTCATATACAGTGACTATACTGTACAGTAAATCCTGTTAAGCACTTTGAGATGTCCTCACAACACGAAAGGCAATATATCAAACGGAAGGATGTTTTTGTATTATGAGAATCTTTTGCTGTACTGTCATCAATCGAGATTGGGGTACATTTTGCAATATTACACTATGTTAATATACATTTTTTTGTTCACCCTGACACATATGGAAATCCATCATGTGTCTGACACATACAGAAATCCATCACCATGCTTAAGTGTATCCAAACTAAACTGAGAGTTTCGGTCGGGCAGTTTGTTGGTTTGTCTGTCTCCCCTTTAAACGTCCCAATTTATATTACATTAAGAAGATATGTATTTATATAGCCTCATTATCATGTCAAAATTTCAAAGCGTTGTATATGATGATGAGCTGTAGTATTGCACTTTGAAGTTTAATAACTGTTGTTGCATAGGTGAACGCAGCAGCTAACTTGCAACAGCAAAGTCACAGAAACACTCCATGGATTGCAGCCATTGTGAGGTTAATCACCTATTAAATATGTTCTTTGGTGACAAGATTCTCTACCATTTTGGTTTGTTTAACATTTTGCATCAGTTTGACCCACTTGGTAGATCCATCCCTCTAGTGCCTTGGGCCCTTGTCCCAAGTGCCTGCTTTTATGATTGCCAAGTGAATCTGTTAATTCCTTTCCCTAACAGACTGGAGGTAGAGACTGCCCATCTGAGACATTGCTTCCATTGATCCAGCAAAGGAGTATTATCAATCAAGGACATCTGGTTCCATTGTGGGTTTTGTTGATCCTGGCAGTCTGAGGAGAAGCTTTTCTATCTCTATGTCACCTGTTTTCCTGGTGATCTTGGGAGGTTCTACCTACTAACTTCGTGCTCTTTGTTATTTGACGACACTAAATTCGTATGGGAATCGCAATCTAAATTGTTGCCTAGTCATATATAATTGCAATGAAAACAATTTTTTTTTTCGTAGTTTACTTTAAAGCTTTCCATGGTGTTGTCAGCCAGTGCCCTGCCAGTAAAGTTCTTCATTCACAAAATAAGAATCTTCATGATGGTGCATTGTATCCATTTCTTGTATATTTCTCAAGATACTAGATTGCCCCCAACATTGTTGTATTAAGCAATAGAGCAATGACTCCAAGTTACTCAGCCCGGTCACAGTTATAAGCCCCTGAATGTCCATAGGATTTGTACGGCTTTTCCTCCAGCCCCCGCACTGTCTCGTGCGGTGTCCCTCAGGGCTCTGTCCTCGGTCCCCTCCTCTTCACCCTCCATATGCTCCCCCTTGGCGACATCATCCGCAGACATGGGGTTAACTTCCACATGTATGCGGATGACACCCAACTCTACCTTTCCTCCTCTACCCTCAACTCCACGACCACCGATGTCCTGACAGTCTGCCTGTCCGACATTGAGTCCTGGACGAGAGAAAGCTTTCTTCAGCTCAACGTGCGCAAAACTGAGGCCCTCCTGATTGGCTCGCGTCAGCACCTCCGCACCTCAGGCGCTGACAGCATCAGCATCCAAGGCTGCACTCTCCACCTCTCAAAGCCAGTCAGGAACCTCGGCGTTCTGTTCGACCCTGAGCTGTCCTTTCTTCCTCATATCTGCACCACAACTGGCAATGCCTTCCATCACCTCCGGAACATCGCCAGACTACGGCACTACCTCACCCCTCACGCTGCTGAAACTCTGGTCCACGCCTTTATCACCTCAAGGCTGGACTATGGGAACTCTCTCCTCGCCGGCCTTCCCGCCACCTCCCTCCACAAGCTGCAGGTCATTCAGAACTCTGCAGCTCGTGTACTGATCCGCACCAGGCTTCGGGACCACATCACTCCCACCCTCGCTCGCCTCCACTAGCTCCCCATCCCCCAGAGGATCGAATTCAAGATCCTCATCCTCACCTACAAGGCCATTCACGCCTTGCTCCCTCCTACCTTTCCGACCTACTATACCCCTACCTACCTGCCCGTACCCTCCGTTCCTCTGGCTCCAGTCTGCTCCACATCCCCCGCCCCAAACGCCCTACCATCGGTGGCCGGGCCTTCAGCCTCTCAGCCCCTAGGCTCTGGAACTCCATCCCCCAGTGCCTTCGCCGCCTCCTCCCTTTCCTCCTTCAAGGCCGGTCTCAAGACCTTTCTCTTTGACCGTGCCTTCAGCTCCCCTCTCGACTCTCTAGCCCCTCCTCGCTCGCTCCCTTCGCTCTCCTCACCCTGACCATTTACCCCCCAAGGCTCGGGTCCTGACCCAAGTGTCCAGCGCCTTGGGACATCCTCCCAACATGAAAGGCACTCTATAAATGGAATCTTGTTGTTGTTGTTGTAAAAGTTTTGGGGGAGGGGAATTGTTTATAGAGCAAATAGTGCAAAAGGAATAAATATAACATTTATCCTACTCTGATATCCTGTGTGAACAATTCGGCTTTTACTTTAGTCATAACGTTACTTTAATCATATAATTTGTGGCTGCTTATACTGTGTAGCATGTTGGGTGTGAGGGTAGTAGTATTTAAATACAGATCATCCAGTGGTGAAGAGAGAGGAGGGGGCCTTTCCACACCATTAGTTGGCATTGTGACTGAAGACTGTTGATGTCCATGTTATGTGCGGAGCTCTCTGAAGCCCACAATTCACCTGAACCCCTCAAGTTGACACTTGACAATGTGCTACCAGTTGTTTGGCTGATTGTGCGATCAGTCGTTCCTGGAGCATCTACCCATATCAATGTGATAGATCAGCTGACCTTCTAACCAGACAGTCCCCAAACTTCTACACCCAAACACTTAATTGGTTAGACTTCGTTCACACAGGACACCAGAGTGGGATAAAGTTTATATCTCTTCCTTTTGTACCTGTTTACAAGTATAACATATCAGGCCCCTAAATGTTTTTATTTCACATGATATATTACCTTAATCCTTCTTGTGATTTGTAACAAGAAAGTAAATAGTCCATAGGGATTTTACTTGCATTTTTCTTAATAGAATTCCTTAATAAAGAATCTAGGTCAAGTAAAACATGACTCCTTCAGAATATTGGAATTACGTCACGCCAACCCACAGGAAATCTGCTCCAATGATCGGAGATCTTATTAAGGAATCCTGTTAAGTAATACTGATACTTAGAGATGCTAGGCAAATATTATTTTGACAAATGGATCTGAGAATTTCAGTAGTACCCAGCAGTGCTCTTGCTAGCATGTCACTCAGCCTCACTGAGAGCTCACACAATCTATCGCTTTCCCAACTGTGACAAGCTGAGATCCTGATTGACAGACAGCCCTGGGACCTACACAACCATTCAGCTTGATAATGGCAGTTCTGTAGCACAAGGCTATCAGGCCGCTTTCAATCTGTGGTGGGTAAAATGAACCGTGTCGAGGGCCAAGTAGCTATCAGCTTTGTCTGCAGTACTAACTATGCAGCCCCTTTTGCAGCTCATCACAGTTATTGTTCTGTTCTAAAGTATTTTCCTATGGGTGGCTGTCTTTTCACAGCAGTGACTGAAACCAAGAATTGGATTGATGCCTGACTGCTACACACAATTGGTTATTCACACTGTCAATCGCAGCATTCACCTCAATGCTGGCCGGTCTCACAAGGAATAAAAGAGGCCACTGGCCTAAACCCATTGAGTGGTGAAAATAGGAGATGATATTGACACTCGACATTGTTTTTGAGACCGGTTGGGGCTAATTCAACTCATTTTCTTGAAGCCAAAGAAAATTTCATTTCAAACTAAAGTTTGGCTCCACGTGGCTCTGCTTTGTTCATACAACAGTTACAAATTTATACTGAGTGCTATCCTTAGACTCAATAGAAGTCTTATTTGCCGATAAGATTTTGGAAATTGAATTTGATGTGACTGAATTCACTCCGAAGTGAAGAGAACCTTTCTTCAACAGACTTTGACATGGGGCCAGTGTCTGATTGTTCTCATTGGAAATCTTTTGCAATTTTTTTTTCGATCTGAGACCCAGTTGCATTCTCAAGCATCCACAACAGTTTTCTGACCTCAGGCTGCTAAAGGTTATTGTGACTGTCTTCCATTGTTCTATTCACAATCCTGGCTGTCATGTTTATTTTGGCTATTTCTAGGGTAAGTGAATCTAGCTTAGTCTAATAACAAAAATAGGGAGTGTATGTGTTTGGTAAAATATTTCCACAGCATTTGCCAATGGATTACTGGAGTGACCTCTAGTGTGTGATCATGAGGCACATGTTTTAAAGCAACCCACATCTATTGGTCTATTTCACATCTTCAAGCATGACGGAACCAGAGCCATCAAAATATAGATTGCTACAAATACATTTTAAATTGTTTGCGAAGGAAAATAATCAAAATGAAATAATTAGATTATTTGCCTCTAGGCTATATTTCATCCTTCATGATCTCTCCCCACTTCTCCCACTCCTTCCCCATAAAGATTCAGAATTAGTAATAATACATCATTATGCATATTAAGTATTCCCTTTCTTGTTTCCTGTTTACTTCATCTACTTTCTGAATCATTGAGCATTTCATGAAATGCCTTGCGCTACCCCATTATGTAAAATTAAACGCTGAAGATGTTTGGACTTATTAAAAAACTAAAAAAAGAAAATGAATCACATGCAAGCCCTTCATTATGCATGCAGTAGTGCTGCAAGTTCACAGTACAGTGGTAAGACGAAAGCTTGAGACGAAAGCGCAGTTAAATTCTCAGGGCACGCAGAAGAAGAGTCCTGCTTATTGGCAATCTGTGCTTAAACAGCTCTCGTAATTTCATTAATGTTGTTTAGGGCTGCCTGCGTGAGTTATGAAGAGGGTTTAGAGCTGCACCCACACTCAGTAAACACTATCAGCTCTAACATTTTTCACAACACTTGAATGTCAACAGCTGTCACTTCTTATCTCTTATACAACCATTTTTCCCCAAGACTACCTCTTGTGATGGCACTAGAAGGTGTCTCAGCTATTTTGTCATGATTCATTTTCATCATCTGCTCAGCACAGCTCCTTGTGCAGTGAAGACAGGACAAAGCAAGCTTGATTATGAATCCAGGTACTTGGTGTTAATTCATGAGCAAAAGTGCTTGAGGGTTCTGGATATAATGAACCAAATGCAAAATACTACAGCACATTTTTGTTTAGCTGCAATGCTGGAATTACTTTGCAAAACAACTCACATTTTCCAGGAATCAATAGAAATATTAGTGAGAATGCTGTCTGGCTTAAATGAGCATTTGCATCCTACTGGGAAAGGTGGGAAGGTGAGCAAACATGTTAACAGCTTAAGCTTTGGAGACTCTAAGCTGTTACCGATAGTGATTTCATATAGTGCTTTATCACTTCTTTGAGATGTCTCAAAACGCTTCACAGAATATACTGTAAAGTGCATTGATTGTATATTTTGTGGGCAAAATGCGGCAGCCAATTGTGGACAGCTTCACAAACAGTCGTGAATTGAATGACAAAATTATTCATCTATTTATTAATTTATTGAAGGGATTATTATCCCAGGAAAAGCAATCCACCACTCGATTAACAACCGGGTTCAGCCCGTATAAACAGATGCATGTGGAGTGAGGAGCCTTGCCTAATGTTTCACCCTTCCCGGGAAATGAACCCGGGTCCTCTCGCTTGTGAGGCAAGTACTCTGACCAATATGCTTTAGGACTCCACAATTGATTGAAGAGAAGAGACAGTCCTCTAAGGAGGTTCTGAAGACAGGAAGAGAAGTGCAAAGCAAAGAGATTTAGGGAGAGAGTTCCAGACAGCAGTGGCTGAAATCCTAAAACAATGTTCCGTTTTGATGTGACTTAAGTCTTAGGGGTTTGGTTCTTGGTAAATTAGCAAATCCTGGTGAGGGAGAACGTTACATATTTCATTGGGACCGTACATTTGCCAAACTTAGGACAAACACTAAAAAGCTTTTTTTGGTCAGCTGGGGAAGTGACACATGTGAAAACCCATCACCATGCTTAAGTGTGTCCAAATTAAACTGAGAATTCCATGCATCCCACCTACACATGGAAATTCCAGAGATACACTGTTGGAATGGAATGCGCACAATCTCCCTGGAGACTATTCGGCAAAAACGTTTTGTTGAATAATCTGGACATAATGACCAATGGGAGCCCAGACATTTCTACACCATGACTGTAGTCTTCAAACACTTTTCACACAGTTCAATGAGAAAGCTGTCCAGGACAATACCCCACAATCCATCATCTTTATATTGCACACAAACTGATGGGCAATTTATGTCAAGAATGCATGCCGTGGTGGATAAAATTTACAATAATGTAGACAGTTAATTAAAAATTACATGTATATAAATTAGCCAAACTGAAGCCTAGCCTCAAACTTGGAATTCTTGTTAACTAACATTCATGGAACGTGTAGCATTGAGGACATTTGATTCTTGCTAAGAATTGGATGCACATGAACTGAGCTGAAAGTAATGAACAGGTTGGTTAACTTCCAATTGGAAATTCACTAAATATTACAATTTGCTATTCGCCCTGTGAAGTGCTTCAACACATTCATCCCTGTGAAATGTGTTATATGAGTGCAAGTACTGCAGTTACTGTTGTTGAATTGAATTGTTGAATTGGTTACAAAAAAATCTCTGAAAGGGACATGAGGATTGCTTCATATTAAGCTTGTAGTTATAGCATTTGCCTTGTTCAAGGTAACTGCCAGGCAAAAAAGCTGCAAGTGAAGTGTTTCACATACATAGAATCATATATATAGAACTTTACAGCACATAAACAGGTTATTTGGCCCAACTAGTCCATGCCTGTGTTTATTGAAACATGAAGCAAAGCTTCAAAAATAACACTAAGTGTCTTAATAATTTCTAACAAAGACGATGTAATACTGCTAGTTCAGTGGTAAATATTTAAAATATCAAAATGCCTTTTTTAAGCACAACCTTCTCATAAGTACCTCTTTTCAACCTTCCCCATCAAGCCAACAATGTTACAACTTGTTTATATATTTTTAATTTAGCTCCAATGAATGATGGAGCCAGAAATTTAAACTGGCTCTGTAGCAAGATATTAAAATAGATAATGTTTCCAGTCATAACAACTGAATAAATTATGCAAATCCACCCATGGAATAACAATATTTAACCCACATTATGCAGGTACAAATAAAAATTGGGCTTTAAATTGTCAGAGCAATATAAAAGGCCACATTCCATTATTGCAAATTCCACGTGCGGGTTAATTACAGTTAAAATGTAGTCTTAACACTTTAAGAACCAAAATTAAATGTGGGACTAGAAATTAGTTTATTAACTAATTTGATGGCATTGAGTGTGAACCCCCTCCCTCCAATGTCAGTCTCAAACCCAGTGCATTACTCACCCTGTGGATCTATTACCCACTTTTGTACATGCATGTGTCAGTGTGGCTCAGTTGGTCGTAGTCTCGCCTCTCGGTCAGAAGGTTCTAGGTTGTGGATTCAAGCCACGTGTCAGCACTTTGAACTCATATATTCTATGCTGACTCTCCAAAACAGTGCTGTTGGAGGTGTTGTCCTTTCTATGAGACTTTAAGCTGAGGTCCTGTTTTCCTGTTCAGGTGGACGTTAAAGATCCCATCTCACTATTAAAAAAGAGACGAGAGTTTCACACACATTGGTCACTCACTTCATGGCTGTTTGTGGGACATTTCTGTGTGAAAATTGGCTGCTGCATTCACCTACAAATACACAGTCATTACACCTTACAATAAATCCTTGAAATACTTTGAGATATCCTCCTGACGTGAAAGGCACTACAGCAAATTGAAGGACTATTATTATTATATTATTGTATCAGTATTATTAACCTGATTGTACATAAAGTATATTCTGCATTCTTTATGTACTCCCTGCATGTCCACACCGACTTTGTATATAAACTACCCACTCTGTATGTCTATTTCTCACTCAGTGTATGCATTATTTCCCTTTTTGTGTATTCATTCCTAATCCTGATCTGAATAATATGTATTATTATTTCTGTATAAGCATTGCACATTTTGTAAATGATTTTTCCATTCTGTACATGCATTACCCATTTAGTATATATATTGCACACTTAGTATACAATTTCTCATACGGTACATGCATTGCAATGCTGCTGCATTAAACTTTCACAACCTCAGCTATTTCCGACATCTCAGCTGTTTTCTCTCAACAAGCCTTGAGAAATCCATTCTGACCTTAAATCCCTCACAGACTAATCTACTGATAGGCCTCCAAAGCTCCAGGTAAATTAATAGCATGAAATGTGCCTGAGAAACATGCTTGACTGCCTCCAAAATCCCTCTGAGGCTTGAATTATTTGTATTAAGATAGGGCAGCAGTCAGGCCTCTATGAGTCAATTCTCTGTTACAGCTGCCAATACTTTTTTTTTACCTGAGAGAGCTTCTTCATTCTTTATTATTGCTCAGGAATCAATACTCCCATTGCCCTCACAAAATGCTATACAAGCGTTATTGGCATTTCACTTGGCAGTGAAGGGTATCAACATCAATCTCACCAGCTCCCTGTGTCTGAGGCCTCTGTTCACTGTTTCACAGCAGTGCTAAGTTTATTGATTTGAGGAGGAAGTTTTTTCGCTCAAAATATTGACAAATTTTCAAATTCTGAAACATACAGAATATTTGACAATTTACAAATAGATCTGGGAAATGAACCCTTGCCTCTTTTGAGGTCTATTTGAACAATTAAATTGAAAGGAATGTATTGGGTGGTGAGTTTTTTTTCCTCTCTGAAAGAGTTCATAAGGTGCACAGATTTTAAATCACTATCGCATCTGCAGGTTTGTGTTTGCTGTAACAGGAGAATACTGTAATGAATTAACTCCTTCATTATAACAGATATGGTTTTCACTGAATCTTGCTGAGAGGAAATATGAAAGAAAGCTGGGAGTGTTAGTTGACCATGTTCAAAATGTGTGAGACAGTAATACACAGGGCTAATAAGAGTAGGCTCCGCTACATTACAAAATCAGTTAATTTATACATACACCCTCTCCAGCATGTGTTGCTGAAACTATAGTGCTCAGGTCAGGCCTCACTTGCTGGAATGATAATAATAATACTTGCATTTAATTTAGTATCTTTCTCTTTGGGAGGATATTTCCAAGTGCTCTGCAGGATATACTGTAAAGTGCAGTGACTGTGCATTTTGTAGACAAATGAAGCAGCCAATTTGTCCACACCAATGATCCATAAACCGTCATGAATTGAATGATAAGTTTTATTTGGAGGATTTTTGGCCAAGAAACAGGGAGAAATTCACTTTTTAAATCATGCCATATGATCTTTAACGTCCACCTGAACAGGCAGATGGAACATTGGTTTAACTTTTCATCCAAAGGATGGCACCTCTGACAAAGCAGTACAACCCCAGCACTAGATTGAAGATGCATATAGATATGGTCATCATGACATAGAGGAGCCACTCAAGACCTCCAGATAGGGCAGCCAATTACGCACAGCAGTGTCCCACAAACAGTCGTGGATTGAAAATGACCAATTTATTATTGGTTTTGTTTTTGGAGGGATTATTATTAGGTGTGTGGAGTAAGGAAACTTGCCCAAAGTTTTGCCCTGCCTGGAATTGAACCCAGGTGTCTCACCTGCAAGGCAAGTGATCTAACCACTGAGCTGCAGGACTCCACGATCCTTAATACAGGATCCTTAATGGGTCCAGAAAAAACAAAAACATGATTTCAGAAACGCAAAGGCAGTAGGATAGGAGGTGATAGGTTCAGGGTTGTGAAGGGCAAGTTTAGGACAGACATCAGGAAATATTTGTTTACACAGAACTGGAACAGATTACATGCGGGGAAAAATTCCACCTGGGCTCAAACTTGTTTGATTTATGTATCATTTTAGAGTGTCCAGAATTGGAAACATTTGTTAATACAGCCTTAATTTTGAAGCTGGTTTCCTGTAAGTTGTCTTAAGAAATACAGAAAAACAGCCTCGAAGCTGAGATCAAATTCAACAATTAGGCAAATTGTGGATGCTCTAAAATGTTAAATAATTTGAGTGAATCTAGACCCAGGCAGCATTTCTCCCCACAAGATGTTTGTTTAATAAAGAGATAGATGGAGCTATGAGTAAACAGTAGAGGCGATATTCTGGGAAAAAATAAGTTCCAACTAGTCAAAAGCCCCTCTTCATCCAAACTTCTTGTGATCTTGTGTTCCAATGCTTATGGATAAGACCCTTGTGTCTGCGCTTATTCAACCTAGAGGACTCATGTTTTAAGGTTCCATAGTGACCTGTTGCTAACAAAACAAGATTTAATCTGGAGGATAGTCTCTGATATTATTATTATGGATTCAAGAAGAATAGCACAGTGGAGGCAGAGGGCTGCTGCCATGTGTAAGTGAAGTTGGATATATTTACTTAGAAAACATAGCTTGTGCAATAAGCTGGTTATGCCGTGTCCTTTCACATTATTGGATAAGTGATACTTAAGCTGTATAATGCCAGTAAACAATGCCTTGACAGCAAATATTCTCTTTGAGGTTTCCTAGCCATCTTGTGCATGCAGGTATTATGCTAAATACAGTGATACATTGCATATAGGATAATGATTAGGTACTGAGGGATGATAGGGCAGTAACACAATCAAGGGATCAGGTGAAATCGTAAAATGTGACAGCAAAGGCTGAGCTGCTTGTAGAATTCATCCAAAGGCTGGGATTGTTCCAGTGTTTTCAACCGAAAATGTTATTCGGTTTTATAATGATATAGAATTTCAGTTTGTATCTGTGGCAGTGAAGGATCCTAATGAAAGTCGATGTGCAGCACCTCCTCAGATCCATCTCTGTGTGAACATTATTCCTCCCTTGAATGACATCAATGCAAATCCACAGGGGGATTTGTACGCTCCTAGCATCATGTCACCCCACTTTGCGGCAATTGTTTCTGATAATTCATGTTATTATGACTAAATACAGTCACCCCATCATGTCACCCCACTTTGTGGCATTTGTTTTCAATAATTCATGTTTTCCAGTGAGGTCGCTATTGCACCCATACCACTGTGAGACGATTGTGAGCAGATGTCAGCCATGTCGGATGTCATGGAGGGAATGGTAAACTAGAGAGCCTATTCACTTAGCGGCACTTGCTCACCTCCTGGTGGGTAGCTATAGGGCAACACTGAGGATCGTATATGGCAAGGGTGGCACCTGCTGGGAAGATGAGTGACATTTTTGCATGGGTGTAATATTTTACATTATCTCCCCAAAGTATACTCTCACACACCTCACCTTCACGAGAATGACTGGATAACTGCGCCCACCTTATTAGCTCGGTCAGTTACCCTTGATTGTGTTACTGCCCTATCATCCCTCAGTACTTAACAGAAACAAATGGAGCACAAAATGGCACTGCATATCTCAAAGGTTCATTCCTATGCAAATGTTATTCTACAAATATAAAACAGTTTCGCGAAGTACCACATTGAAAAGCCCTTTGCTATCCAATGTTGGCCTATTTAAAAATGGCATGCATTACAAAATGGAATATTGTATTATGGGATTTATTGCAGTTGTTGTAAGACATGTAAATCATGAAATAAAGCCAAAACTTGCGCAATATCTTCTATAGCAAATTTGTAATCTCCATCCTTTAATATTATGCACCCATATTGCTTTTCCACCAGAATGTTTCCTAGGTGAAGTAAGTACAGAAGTAATTTAGTCCAATGCTCCGATCTTCCACTCCTTGTATTGACTCAGTTTACATTTATCACTAGCTTTGGGTTAAGACCGTTTTTTCAAATCACAGCGACTGGCAGTGAAAAAACAAAACAGGATAATTTTATGCAGAGCACAGTTAACCCAGTTACGCCCCGCAATTGAAGAAATTGTTGACACAAACCAGCCTTGACGTTAAGACTTAACGCTGGCACAAAATCAACCACCACAGAAATCCTGAAGTGAACACAGATTGTACCAGAGAAGAGAGAGAGGAAAATTGCTTAGTGTCAGAATAAATATCATTGGCACTGCCATGCCAAGGGGATAATCCAGCTCACTGTTGCTGTCAGCTCACCTGTACAGCTTGCTTAATTAAACAAATCTGTTACACTCTATCTCCATAAAGCCATCAAATGTCAGCAGATATATTGCAGTGTATAAAACAACAGATGGTCGGAGATGGATTACTAAGGTGTATGAGGTTCTTTGTTGGCTTCCACCTCTTGGGAGTCGATTCAGCTCTCCAATGCGTAACCCAAACATCCGTTACAGTATATTCATGCAGAAATTCTAGAGAAATAGAGTTTTTTTCTGGCAATCTGAACAGATAACTCTTGCCTGTATGACTTCAAACGATTATCTTTTATTGACTTCTTAATCCTTATCGATCAAGATCTGGCAGGCTGAGTATTATTAAATATATCTTTATGTCAACAGACAGAACAAGTATATTGCAAGCATTAATATATTAATGACCGCTGCATGGTATTGCGGTGATATTAATTTTTAATGATATCTAGTCATATTGTCTAAGGAAGCTGACCAGATTAGAGGGGTTGATTGCATAGTGGAACAGTCTACAATTCAGTATTTCCAAGGTTGTTCTTGCACCTGTCGATAGGTTATATTTGTCTACTCCAAATCCAAAGTGCACCATCATTCCATCGACACAATGTGCAGTGATTATCCAATGCTCCTATTAATATGTAATTAATCTAAATATTGGCAATGTGTTTTCAGATTTCATGGTTGCTTAGCTTAACGACAATTAGATGCAGTGCTTCCCCTGGCAGACTCATTTTAATGAAGGTAGCCTTGTAAATGTGACAGTGTATGTTTGGGTGGAGTTCATGCAGTTTTATTTGTCCTGTAATATAATCCCACTGGGATGTGTGTTGCATCTGTGGTCACAGACGTTATGTTCAGATCCAATCAAACAAGTCCCTGCTGAAGGTCTTACTAGAAGTTGGCACATTTCCTCATTGTCTGGTTAGTGATGGGGAAGCAGTCACTGATGGTCTGTTTTATTTTGGTCAGGCAGGTGTCTGACACATGCAGAAACCCATCACCATGCTTAAAAGTATTCAAACCAAGCTGAGATTTCCATGCATTCTACCTACTCATGGAAATCCCAGAGATAGATTGTTAGCATGGAATGCACACTCTCTCCCTGGAGAGACGCATCCTGCTTACCTAACTCCGGAAAGTAGTAGGCGCAGGTTGGCAAGAGCTGTCTTAGAGCCAAGGCTTGGGGACCTCAGAGTGTGTATTGGGGTACTGCTGGAGTCTAACAAGCTAAAACTGTAGAGCTTGTCATTGATATTGCTGTCCAGCAAGATTTCCTGCTACTTGTTCAGCTAGGACCACCCTATCCATTAGGGCATTGGCTTGCAGGGTTAACAGGAGCTGAGTGGGATGACTCCCTGCCCCCAGTGACTGGTCTGCCCTTTCAAGTCCTGCCGATGAGGCTGGCTGTGCTATCATCAGGAACCGGACTACCGAGACCACCACAGAGGGCCGGCTCGATTCTGACATTCCATTGCCAAGCATGTCACCTTGGAGCCAGTTCAGCTCCAAGGAGACCCTGCTTACCTCACTCCCAAGGAGGATGGTGTGGTTGGGATGGGGATTCCTGGCAGTTGAGTGGTGGAGTTTTTCTCTAGTCTATGACAGCTCAGTAGCAGATTATGTGCTTCATCTCTGAAGTAACTAGCTCCATGTAAACCAGACCGTTCACATCTCCCAATTTGTTTGAGATCCTACACCATCTTTGTAAAGTGCTGTGAGACGTTCTCCTATATGAACGGCAATGGAGATTGTAAGTAGTATTTGCCATTCTTTTTGCAAACATGGCAAATTAGACCCCATTGCCTCTGGCTGGAGAGGGAAATAACCATTAGAGACCCATCTCCTTTTTGCTGTCTAATCTCCCCCACTTATTGGTCATACGTGTCTGTAAGTGTCAGGTTGTGCTTGACAATAATACCTTCAATGGTCCGCTGTTCCATTAGCTTTCACTGTCTGTGAGAAAAATGACCACTTAAGTGAGACAGACGAGCCTCTATCACATGTAGAGCCAAAATTCAGCATTGTGGAGACCTGTAGCTCAGTGGTTAGAGCACCCGTGTCGTAGCAAGAGACCTGTGTTCGATTCCCGTTAGGGTAAAACCTTGGGCAAGTTTCCTTACTCCACATGTATGATAATAATCCCTCAAGAAAAAAAAATACAATAATAAATTGGTCACTTCAATCTACGACTGTTTGTGGGACACTGCTGTGCGCAATTGGCTGCCGGGTTTCGCCCACAAATATACAGTCAATTCACTTTACAGTATAATCTGTGAAGCACTTTCAGACGTCTAGTGAAAAGCGTTATATCAAATGCAAGGATTATTATTATTAATCTCCAAATAACAGAAGAAATATGAAGCGGAAATTAAACTGGAAGTGCGACCGTTAATTCTACAGTTTAGGAGGCTGGAATACTGCGGCTGGAATACTTTGTTTGGGTGGTAATGGTGGGGGGGGAGGCCGTCAAGAGAGATCAGTGTTGGAACATGGGGCTCTCTCCTTCTCTGATCACAAGAGGTAATATAATAATAATTATCCTTGCATTTGATATAGCGCTTTTCACGTCTTCTAGACGTTCCAAAGCGCTTCACAGAATATACTGTAAAGTGAATTGACTGTATATTTGTGGGCGAACGCGGCAGCCAATTGCGCACAGCAATGTCCCACAAACAGTCATGGATTGAAAATGACCAATTTATTATTGTTTTGTTTTTTGGAGGGATTATCATGCATGCTAAGATACAAGTCTGTACATTTTACGTTTCAAACTCATGACTTCCTTAATATCGGAAACTGATCTAAATTGCTGCCTGACTAAACTGGCCATGATTCAGGAGCAGTTGTTGTACACATTGGGATTGGCCTGTAGTGAGTAGGAGGCGATGGCCTTGTTTAGTGAGTGAGTTAAAGTAATTGTGAGCTCTTTTGAGGCATAGTTATCTTTTCAAACAGTATCTTCTTTGCAAGAATCTTGTAAACACCTTCAGAAATGCGACCTTTGGCTTAAAATATGTGCAGCTATCTGTCTTTCTCCATTTTCCTTGCTATGGGTCAGTGGTTTCCATGGTAATAAAGCCTGTATTCTGTGTGGATGAATATAGGTTACTAAGTAAACTCAAAACCCACAACAGCAGCCCTGTGTGCCATGCATGTGTGTGTACGGAGGTGGAGGGAGAAACATTTGGACATTTGCTCTGTTTGTGCACACCAGGTTACAAATTCATTGATTTTGTCTAACTGCTATTGTGTCGCATTTGGTAAGTTTTACGTATTTGTCCTTGTATGTTTAGAAAAGGGAAATGAAAATTGCAATGTTTCTGAACAGATTCTCAATGTATTATCAAATCTCGTGTCTTCATTCACCATACAAATAACCTGCACTCCCCCATTCCTCCCACCTTATTTAGGTTCTCACAACATCCATAGAAACTGCTTTGACATGTTATCCTATGTGAAAGATGCAATACATAGGCCAGGCCTGTTATGACTTGTTTTTTTTGTAGCGTGAATTCAGCTATAACAAGAGTGCCCTGTGGAATTCCACTCCCACAAGTAAATGCACAAAGCAGGAAGTGACATTGCAATGACCTGATGACCCAATCATCCCATTTTAGTTTTCCGTTTTTAGTTTTTTGTTTTTTGTTTAGCACAGGGACTAACCAGTGTGCAGGGAGTGAGACAGCCAGCTGTATGCAAGTGCAGTGAAACCATGGCTCATTAGCATGCACGGTGGGGTTTTATGGATCCCATCCACCGTGTTATAACTAGACTTCACTGTAAGTGCAAGTTGTTGTTATCAAGAAACATTGTGTTTTCCAGTTGATAAATAAAGAGGACATCTTGGAAGTGTTGCCCCCCCACATCTGACTTCAGCACAATGGTCGGGCCTGAGCTGGTCTGAAGATTCCAGTGCTGCCTTTATTGTCACTAAACCCAATAGTGGCCGCCATGTTGCCGTTTCATTGTCACTTCATGGGATACCATCTTAATTCAGTCTGGGTTAAGCCAATATCCCATGAAGTGACACTGAAACTCTGCAGTCAGCAACGATAAAACTGGCTTCAAAAAAGGTGACACTGAAATCTTCAAGCAGATTTCAGGATCAACTGCTGTGCAAAAAGTGGGAAGGGAGGGGAGTGGAGATCATCACATTGAATCTGTTTAATGCCTGTTCATGTGGATGTTAAAGATCCCATGGCACTATCTGAAAAGAGCAATGTCCCGGCCAACAATCCCCCAGATAAAGTTGGTCTATTCACTTTATGGCTGATTGTGTGACATTGTGCAAATTGGCTGCCATATTTACGTACAAACACACAGTCACTGCACTCCACAATAAAATTATGTGAAGCACTTTCATACATTTTGATGACATGATGAGGTTTTACATCCAATACAAGGTTTATTCTTATATTGTACTTTGCACCCCAATATTGCAATTATAAACTTACCATTTCATTTTACATTCATAATGGAAAGCTATTTCTAAGTTAAATTTGCTGTATTGTGATCTGTAGACACAGAATTGTAACACTTCTCATGTTGCCTGCTTGAGATCCCGTAACATATCATATCCTGGGGCTCGAACATAAAATCTTCACAGTTTGTGTGACTCAGCCACTCAATGAATAAAAGCACTGAGCCTTTGGAAGGGTGCTGCTCTTCCATTTAACCTTCTAACTGGCGTGCTTCAGCAAGCTGGGATTGGCAAGAATAGACACTAACAGTGTTCCCTCCCTCCCTAAATTGTATCTGTGAGAACTTCTCACCAAACCTGCTGATCTTGACCTCCTGCAGTAGAGTAGCCACTGTCTGACAGGCGTTTTGAAACATTAACACCAGAGGTTGCTCAGCATCAGCACAAGAAGTTTATGTTTAATAATCCTTGCATTTACATTTTTTGATTTAGCGCCTTATCACATCATCGTGATGTCTCAAAGTGCTTCACAGTATATATTGTAAAGTGGATTGATTGTGTATTTCGGGGGTGAAACGTTTTGCCTGAACATTAGGAGTTGGTCTCACACTTTGGGAACCTTTGTTCTGCCAGGGAGCTGGAAAAGGGCTAAAACCATATGTTGGGGGCAGCTCTAATGGTGGAGAGGATAGAGCTACAATTTACGGACCAGGCGCTCAATAGTTTAAATCCCAATCCGACCTGAGTTTATTGTTCTCAGTGGGGTACACGGGGAGGCCTGAGGTTAGGGAAGGGGAAAACAGTCAGGGTTCCTGTTCCTGGTTTCTCTTCAACAGTGTCTACTAGTTGTGCATATGTGGGGCACCAGGGTGGGGAGAGGTCAGACTCAGCTGTGACCCTCTCTAATACTGACAGTCAAATGGCCTACCAACACTAACTACCAAGGTTTATACAAACGGAGCTCAGGCAGCCAGTACCCAAAGAATAATTACCCTGCAAGAGGAGGCCAGACCAGGAGCAGAGAGCTTTTGCCATTGGGGTGAAAATTAGAAAAATAATTGGATGTGCTATTTTTATATAAAAAGCATATCTTGCTGACTGCATTCAAACTAATATGATGTGTCATTCCACAGAATCTAGCCTGTAGATAGTGCCCGAAAACCAGCCGAATGTCTGAATTAATTGTGTTAAGAAAACTGCTGACATTACTGACAGGGGTGGTTGAACAATAAATTGCAAGACAAAGAAACATTCATCTCGAATAAATAACATTCAAATAAAATGCAAAAGAAATCACAGGATTGATATCACGCCTGCTGGTAATTCCCTCCCCTCCCTTTTCCTGGGTTGAAAGCTGTGTGATTGACACTTGACAGACGTATCAGTTGTTCACAATTTTCCATCTAGGTTTAAAAAGGAGTAAAGCTTTAAGCCCAGTGGAATTAAAAAAAAGGCCAATTATTGGCATACAGACTCAGTGAATTTTTGACAAGCAGCAATTACTAAACTGTAAAGTGGCGCATGCAGCTCTGCGTAAACTGTACCTTAAATAAACAACTGGAGAGAGAATCAAGAGCATTGCTTTTTTAAGGATTTTACAATAGCCAGTACAAAAGACAGCACGGACTACGAAAAGAGGAAGAATGAGGATTAGATCCTACCTGAAAATACCTTTACAAGTACCAAGTATCCCACCAGACCTACTGAAGAATAATATATAAGGAGGTTCAAGTACTACGGGAGACACTAATAGTGGTATGTAACAAATGGTCCATTTAGTAACAAATGGATATTTAATAGTTTCGTTGCAACTTTGCCTGAGCATTGTTGAGTTTATAGAATTAGAATCATAGAACCTTTGAAATGTATTGCATAGAAGAAGGCCATTTGGCCCATAGTAGTGCCTGTGTTGGCTCCTTGATGGTACAATTTATTCAGTTGATCGATGTATTGAACAATCCATTTGGCTTTCATTTTAAGTGACAAAGTCCTTCCAAATATATAAGATAATTTCTCTGGCATCAAGGCACCATGTTCTATTGTAACATGATTTTGGATGGGAAGGGGTTGTACTCTGAGACCAGACAGATGCCCTTTTGCAATCCTGTACATTCCTATATTGCTGTATACTGAATTCAAGGTTCAACTATTGACCAGACCTGGAAGGCTTCCACAAAAGTATGTACAGTCAGTTATATTCACTACAACAATCTGAAGCTGTAATCTTTGATGCTCAGAGAAAGACCTTCTACAGCAGTGTCCAATTCTCTGGACATTCTCAGTTCGTTGTCAGGGTTGTCTGAATACAATAACTGAGGGTAAGGTTGGCTGTTTGGGAATTATGGCCATCTGAAACTAGGACTACCCTCACCCACAAAACACACAATCACTCCACTTTACAGTATATCTGGTGAAGTGCTTCGAGATATGCGCTCAACATGAAAGGTGCTATACCAAATGTAAGGATTATGATTATTGGATATATACACAATACACATATAAACAAGCTCCAGTAAATGACCACAAACATTTCAAGAATTGAAATAACACACTTGTGATAGCACTGTTGCCATCAGTCTAAAATAAAAGTCAATACTGTTCTTTAAAGTCTACTTTCCTCTTGTGTAAGAAAATCTGCCAAAAGATATTTCAGAGTCTGAAAGTTCTTTCTAATGTTTCTAGGAGTGGGGCTACCTTCCCATCTGAGAACTATGAGTTTTGATGGTTGTTGTTCAGGCATTTTCAAAGCTTTTGTATGTTTTTGTGTCAAAACAGACAATCTGGTCTTGAGTGTAAGCAGACAAGTTGGCTTGTTCTGAAAACACATCTTGTTAAAAATGGTCTCTTACCAAAGGTACCTGTGTGTATGAAGAATAAGTAAAATCCTCTGCATTTTCAAGGTGTAGTAAATGTGAACTATTCTTTGTGGATATAGTGCCTAAGCAGAGGAAAATCTGATAAAGAGATCCTGCATCATCTGGCAGAGAAATGACCTTTGACTAAGACAGAGATATTTATTGCTGAAAGCACAAATAGCAAAAACTGAAAAAAGCATTTTACTTAAAGGGACATTTTCCCTATCTTACCTGCTGTGCAATCTGCCACGTTGTTCTGTTCCGCAGTGGCCTATAGCCGGCTTATTACCAACATATGCCTGCCGTAAATCATGTTTGGGCTTAAAACTATGCAAAATCAAAGAATTTATAAATGAATGGTGAAATGAACTCCACCCATTAATTCAGTCCAATCAAGGTTTTTTTTGTGATAATATGGATTTTTGTTATGCCACAAAAGAAGGCCTAAAGGAAATTTCTAGGATCTCAAAATGGGTTTCAATATCGGTTTTCAGATAGGTTGCGTTATTTTACTCTCCAACTTCCATCATTAACTCTACAAATGTTAACGTAGAATTACCCAAAACAATGGGTAAAGTAAATCCATCTAACTCTAAAGAGGAATTTGACAAGTATTTGAAATTGAGAGAAAACTAAGAGAGTATGGGGAAAAGGCAATGAGTGGGACTTTGCAGAAAGCTCTTTCTGTGATCCGGTTGTCTATTTTTGTAGCTGAACAGTAAATTGGCACATGTAAAATGGGCTGAATGATATTCAGTGTGGAAACAATTTATGATTCTATAAATTTTAATATAACCTTTGCTGGGAGCTGATGTTTTCTCTAAGAGGCATGCATTCCATGAGTGAACTGCTGCAGTTACCATGAAAGCCTGTTCTTATGGGATGCTTGCTCAAGTTATATCTCCCTCCATAACGGGGCGGTCTCTCTCACAGCTTCTGATCTAATGGGAAACTGACCCAACGAAATATAAAAAAGGTGACAGTGCCATTGGGGCCAAACACGCACTGTTTTCTAATGCTAACAAACTTTTCATGCTGCTTTTATCTCCCCTAACCTTTTTGCCTTAGGGCTCCCTATTCGTAGCTAAATTAGTGAGGGACTTGCTCCCAAACCAGTGTTAATTCCAGTGTTGGTCTGGTTGCTAGGCAGTTTATAGTAGTGGACTGCGCCAAGGTGATGCAGCTTATAATCTTTTCAGTCTAGGGAATTGCAGGCCCTCTGTCGGACAGCTTGACTTAAGCTGGGAACTTGATGTCTGGGGAATCCCAATGCACTACTCAAGGCAAACTGAGTCTGATTGACAGGCAGCTCAGCAGAATGAGCTGCAGGCTTTCTGGTTGGGAGTCAAGCACCTAATTACTGTGGATATATATCGGTTTCTGATCAATAGCTGCTGCAAATCCATGTAAATGGAACTGTTTCTATGACCCCACCAGCCACTGGAAATGTAAACGCTCCATGTGAAGGGCAACATACAAATAAATGCAAGTTGTAATATTTCCAGGCTGTCCACTTCTTTTACCTGTTTGGCTGTTGAAATGATTATTTAAAGCATTTCATTTGTGTTTTAAAGATTTATTCTTATTTATCCAAAGCATTGGGGATTATTAGATCATTGTTAAACCAACTGGTCAGTAAACCATAAATAACTTTATAAACCTGCAACACAGAAATGTACCACTTACCATTTGCAACATTGAGAATATTGGTAACAGAAAGTGCATCACCCTGATCCAGAAGTGAAGATGTCCTAGCCAACAGTCCCTCAGATAAAATTGGTCATTCACTTCATAACAATTTATGGGGCATTGCTGTGTGTAAATAGGCTGTAAATAGGTTCACCTACAAAAATATACAGCAGCACAACTTTACACTATATCCTATGAAGCGCTTTGCGATTTCCTCCCGACATGAAAGGCGTTATCAAATATATGGATTGTTATCTTATTATTTCAGAACTCCAGAGCCCCAGACAAACACAATGTAAAATGTAATTAGTGGAGCATACAATTCATGTACAGGAGAACACCATGTATTCGCACGACAACTTCTTCATGTCCAACAGAGTCAAGTCAAGCTGTGATGTCGGAAATTGAATGTGGAAATCAGCCTCCGTACTGGACGTTGAGAAACACGATTCCTCCAGAAACTGTCTGGCCTTGTTGTGCAAGTAAGCCCTTAATGCCACAAATTAACATAATTGGAAGGTGCTCTGAATAAAAACAATTCTCATCTTCTGTCTGAGAGTAAGACTTTGTGTCAGTTTAATTGATGATGCAAGCGTGCTCCTATGCCTGCACTGTGAGTGTATGAGGGAAGATATCTGATAACAGATGGGTTTCTGTGGTTCATGGTACACTGTGCTTATGCTGTAATCCAGGATCAGTCGTTTAATCCGTGGAGGTGGATTGAGTGGAACAGCTCCTGTTACACCTGCTGGCTCTTGACAGAGGTGACTCCATTGTTATCGTATTTTAGGTATATTGTGTGTGCACAGTATAGAGGGCATGTGAGTATCTACAAGTACATATTCATAATCATACACCACATGCAGTCATGTACATGTCAGAGTTCCTTTGCATGTGTGTATGTCATTTACTGCCTGCACTTGTGTGTTCAGCAGCCTGATAGTACGTGAGTATTTGTGATATTTTCCTCCATGAAACTATATAGATGTAAATTGTTGTTGTCATAGAAGTTCATAATGTTCCACTTTGATTCCACCATCCTCCTGATTGAATGTTGATCATTTATTTCATGGCTGGGATGTTGTTGTGTGCAAATTGGCTACCACGTTTGCCTACAAAATATACAGTCACTACACATCACAGTGAACTCCTTTTAAGTGCTTTGCACTATCTTTATGACATAAGGCTCTACATTAAATGCCAGAATTATTTATTATTATTAATCATAATCCTTTCATTATTAACAAGGGCAGAGCTTGATTGTTCCAAACAACTAAAGGGTGCTGTGATTCAGTGAAAGGTGTTACAAGGTACTTTACCAGGTCTGTAATTTGAGGACAGGGCAATGATTTGATCATTAACATTGTGATGTTGTCAACAACAACAACAACAAAATTACATCACATAGCCCTTTCACTTCGGGAGGACGTCCCAAGGCGTTGGACAGACAGAGTTTCGGACCAGAGCTGTGGGTCGGGGTCGGGGAGGGTGGAGGGCAGGGGGTAAGCAGGGAGATCAAAAGCACAGTCGATGAGGAGGGGCTTGAAAGAAGCAAGGGAGAGGGCAAGGCAGAGGGACTGTGGGATGGAATTTCAGAGGATGGGGGCAGAGTGACAGAAGGCCTGCCCACCAATAGTGGGGTGAGCGAGGTGGGGGACGTGAAGCAGGTTGGAGCCCGCTGAGCAGAGGGAGCGAGCAGGATGGTAGAGGGTTAGGAGGTCGCAGAGGTAGGGGGGAACAAGACCATGGAGGGCTTTGAAGGTGAGAACCAGGATCTTGAACTGCATCCTCTGTGCAATGGGAAGCCAGTGGAGTCAGGCGAGGATGGGGTGATGGGGTCACAGGCTGCAGAGAGAACACGGGCTGCAGAGTTCTGGATGATCTGCAGCCTGTGGAGGGAGAAGTTGGGGAGGCCGACAAACAATGAGTTTACATAGTCAAGCCTTGATGTAATGATGAAACATGTATGAAGATTTCGGCGGCCTGCGGTGTGAGACAGTGGCGGAGCCAGGCGATTTTGCGGAGGTGGGGGAAGGCAGAGTGGGTCATGGCACAGATGTGGGGTAGAAAGGATAGTTGAGGGTCAAACAAGACACCAAGGTTCCAGACTGGCTTAGCAAGGTGGAGTGTGCAACCGTGGATGGTGATGTTGTCAGTGCCTGAGGTGTGGAGGCGCTGACGGGAGCCAATCAGGAGAGCCTCGGTCTTGTTGACGTTCAACTGAAGAAAATTACCTCTCATCTAGGACTTGATGCTTGACAGACATTCTGTCAGCGCAGCAGTCATCCTGGAGTCAAGGGGGGAGGCAGAGAGCTAGAGTTGGGTGGCATCCGCATACATGTGGAAGTTGACCCCATGTCTATGGATGATATCAGCAGGAAGGAGCATATAGATGTTGAAGGGGAGGGGATCAAGGACAGAGCCCTGAGGAATGCTGCACGAGATGGTGAAGCCGCTTGAGAAGATGAAATGCAGGCGGTGTGAGAGGTACGATCTGAACCAATCAAGGACAGCGCGTGGAGGTTGAGGTGCAAGGTGAAGTATTGGATAAGGATAGAATGGTCAACGGTGTTGAAAGCAGCAGAGAGGTCAAGGAGGACGAGGAGGCAGGGGGAGCCCTATTCGCAGATGGACAGAATGTCATTTGTCACTTTGATCAGGGCTGTTTCTGTGCCGTGGGTGGCACTGAAGCCCAATTGGAGGGGTTCAAGAAGGGAGTGGGGGGAGAGAAAGGAGTGAATCTGAGAAGCAACAACTCATTCCAGGACCTTGGAGAGGAAGGGGGGCTGTAAATGGGGCGGTAGTTAGAGAGTAGAGAAGGATCCAGGGAGGGTTTTTTAAGGGTAGGAATGATGACAGCGATTTTTAAAGGGGTGGGAACAGTACCAGAGATCAGGGAGAGGTTAACGATGTCAGTGATTAGAAGGGCAAAGAGGTGGAACTCAGAAGTAAGGAAGGGGGGTAGGGGTAGGTTTCATATGGCTTATGGTGGTGATGAGAGAGGAGGGGGAGAACAGGTTCAAAGGTTGGAGGGAAGGATGGGTAGGAAGAGGAGATGGGAGGGGGTAGCAGTTGCAGTGGCAGAGGCAGCTGAGCGGATTCCCTTGACTTTGGATTTAAGGAAGTCCAGCATCGCCTCGCAGTTGGCATTTGAGGTGAGGATGGGTGAAGCGTGAGAGGATGGGCGGAGGAGTCGTTTGTGATGGAGAAAAGGAGCCTGGGGTTGTTCTTAGCCTCCAAGATTGTCTTGGAGTAGAACAATGATTTAGAGGAGGCGAGGGCAGAATGGTAGGATTTGACATGGTCCTTCCAAATCTGCCGGTGGACAGTTAGGTTTGATTTAAGCCAGGTGCGCTCAGTGGAACACGCCTGGGCTTTAAGGAAGCGGAGGTGGCTGGTGTACCAAGGTGATTTGCATGAGTAGGAGACGGTTCGAGAAGAGAGGGGTAGGGATGTGGATCGGGGAGAAGCAGTTTGTGAAGATGAAGTGGAGGGGATGAGAGAGGTACAATCTGAACCAGTCAAGAACAGAGCCTTGTCACATCATGATCACCCCCATTCTGACAACATTCTATTTATTTTGGTCAGCCGGGTGTCGGACACATGCAGAAACCCATCACCATATTTAAAATTATCCAAGCCAAACTGAGAGTTCCATGCATCCCATCTACATATGAAAATTTAAGAGAATTTTTTTAATGGATTGTGCACTCTTTCCCTGGAGGGACACATCCTGCCTACCTAATTCTGGAAAGTAGGTGCAGGTTGGCAAGAGCCAAAGCTTGGGGACCCCAGAGTGTGCCTGGCAAGCTTACCTGCTGGTTTCCAGCTAGGACCACCTTATTCTTTAAAGCTTTGGCTTGCAGAGTTAACAAGAGATGAATGGGAAGAATCCCTAACCCAGTGACTGGTCTGCATTTCCAGGTACAACCGATGAGGCATCAACAGTGCCCTGGAGTACTGCGGACTCGCCTAGCTCAGGAACTGGGAACTGGGTTACCGAGACAGCCACAAAGGGTGGGCTTGATTTTGACATTCCATTGCCAAACATATCACTTTTAGGCAGCAGCTGCTTGCCTCACTGCAGTCAGTCAAGGTGGATTCCAGGAACTGGATGTATGAACATGGACTCCAGGTTAGGCTTTCCAGCAGATATCGCCCCAAGCCTCAGAGTTTCCTCATCAGCTATCTGGTTGACATTTGCCTTCAGCATGATGGGAGGACCTTTTCAGTACAGCTTGTGACTTGCTAGCCACTTTGATGTTCTCCAGGACCAAGTCCAATGCTTTATACTAGGCTTATTCAGCACAAGTTGCTTAATCCAAGTCTTCATTTGAGGATTGGGAAATAGACGTACCAGCTGTGAAGCTGAATCCACCTCCAGGGTACTTGGCGACAGGTGAGTGTAGGCTGGAGCCCTCCCTCCCTGTAGCTGCTTCCCATGCTTGCCACAAATCCACCTGACTGCTTAATCCTGTCTTTGCAGATGAGCTATAGAAAACCCCTCCGCTGCATTCCCAGGATCTCAGTTCCATAAAGGAGGACTGTCTGCACAGAGGTTTTATATTCCACAAGCTTGGTGTGTGTTGGGACCTTGCTGTCCTTGAAGAATCTAAAAAAACTTTAATTAGCACCAACCCCCAAAAATGTTTCAGAACTTTATGCTGCAGTGGGTGATGGGGCAAGATTTTATTAACAGTGTTAAACTGTTAATATAGTTGCAGCCACACACTGCGCTGGACTAACTCGATTTAGAAGCACATGAAAAAAGCACTAGACTTTAATCCTTCCCATTACCGATGGTGCAGCATGACTGTAACAGGGAAATCCCCATTAATGACCAGAGTGCCCTTTGCACCTTGTTTGCAGAGTCCTTCAGGACCTTCTCCAGACACAAGTTGGTGTCCACCACGACCCAGAGGTACTGATAAGAATCAATAATTGGGACTGATATTCCTTGTATCTTCCAATCAATACCCTTGATGTTTTCTCTTGACCCATGCAGAGCCATGATTCTGCACATGAGGCACCCACCACCATGTCCTACTAGTTGGCGCAGTGTTCAAATGTTCAGTGTTCAAAAAATCCCCAGCCACACAATATCATCTGCAAACGAAAGTGCCGCATTTCTGTCAGAAAGGCCTGGAACAGATTCACCAAATCAATCCCCCTCGATGCCATTGATGAACACATTGAACAGGGTGAATGACAAAGGTCAGCCTGGCCTTATCCCCCTTTCCAGATGGATGGGATCAGTGTTGATCCTTACTGGGATCTTGGAGCTGGAAGACACATTCTGGATAAAATCCAAGAATGACAACATCCTAAAAACCTTTAATTAAAAACGACCCTCAAAAATGTTTCAGAACTCTACGCTGCAGTGGATAATGGGGCAAGATTTTATTAACGGCGCTAAGCTGTTAATATAGTTGCAGCCACACAGTGTGGCGGACTAACTCGATTTCAAAGCACATGAAAAAAGCACTAGACTTTAATCCTTCCCATTACCAGTGGTGCAGCATGTCTGTGACAGGTAAATCCCCATTAATGTAGTGTGCTAAATCTATTACTTGAATACTTCAACATTGTTTGGCTGGTATATGAGCTTCAGAGCCCAGTGATTCTGCCATCACAACCTGGCGGGAGCGGGCATAATGACAGTCACACATTGATGTAAATTGTATATAAAGGAAGCAGAAATCTAACAGAAACCTCTTTACTTCATTCCCTGTATGATGTGACTGGGGGGAATACAATAATAATCCTTGCATTTGATATGGAGTCTATTACACTGAAATGTCACAAAACGCTTCACAGAGTTTCTGTAAAGTGTAGTTACTGTGCATTTGTAGGTGAATATGACCTCCCAACGTGAAAGGCGCTACACAAATGTAATTTTGTATTTTGTAATTATGTATGACAGCCAATTTGTATACAACAATGTCCCACAACCAGCCATCAAGTGACTAACTCATTTTGTTTGGGCGGGTCGTTGCCAAGACACTGGGAGAAGTGCCCTTCACTTTTTGAATAGTGTCATGGAATCTTTAACATCCACCTGGATAGGCAGACAGAGCTTCACTTTAATGTATGCTTCCAGTTGTCACTTAGTTGAGTGTGAGTATCTATATTGTAATGAGCCATCATGTCTTTATATGGCCATGATGGAAAAATACCCAAACAACGTGATGTTCACTTTGAGATGTTACATCAAATAGATTATTAACATGTGTTACTTCTTCTTCCCAATTCTCTTGCCTTTTCTACCTTCCTGATCATTCTGATTGATGCTAGGCAACAATTCCACGGGTGCTGGTCCTCCATTATCTTGCCATTACCATTACCGCAAGTGGATCCAGGCTTGGAATGGCGGCAGACTATTCCTCAGCACATTTGTTCTTATGCACACCCATTCTCCAGTAGGAATCACTGAAGAGCGATCAGCAGTGGAATCACTGGCTGATATTTTGTTTTCCCTTTGCTCAGGACTCTGAGGTCAAATTGTACAACCCTTACTGCCACCCTGGTTGATATCAATTAACTCAACACAGACTAGGAATTGAACCTGTAAAATTCTGAATTGTATGGCTTTCATGAAATGTCAGACACCTAAGATATGAAGATATGCAATACAATACAAACTGGTAACTTGTTATGGTGCATTTAGTTCTAAGCTGTTTTACACTGCTGTGTGCAATTGGCTGCAGTGTTTCGCCCATAAAATATACAGTCAATTCACTTTACAGTATATTCTGTGAAGCGCTTTGAGACATCTTGAAGATGTAATAAGGCGCTATATCAAATGCAAGGATTATTATTTATTATTAATATAAATTTATATTTATGTTGTGCCTTTCATGTCAGGAGGACATCCCAAGATGCCTAACAGTCCTGGTTTTAGACCCGAGCTGTGGGTGGGAGCCGAAAGGGATTGGACAGGGAAAGACGACCACAATAATGGTCAAAATGGGATGTCATAAGATAGGCCTTGAAAGAGCTGAGGGAGAGAGCGAGTCCGAGGCACTCCACGATGGAGATGGAATAGGAGGGGTAAGCTCAATAAATTACCCTGAACACTAGGGACTAACATACTTTGATTGTTAAAAATAATGATCATTAACATGTTTATGATGAGATTTCCCTCTAGGATGATGTGAAAAAGTTTGCAATATTGCAAGCTGTTCATACTGTATCGGAAACACAGCCTGAAAACTTTCCAATATGGTACTGGTGGCAGTAGTGTCTCATCACCTCATATCAGCATCTTAAACGACAGTATGGGAAACTTATCGCTAAACAAATTGTGATACATTTACAAGTTGCAAATAGCATGTTATCTTTAAACTGTTAAAAAAAAAGTCTTTACATTTCAAATCACATTTGGTGTTGAATAGCATTAAGTCAACCATAATTAATATTTGAATTGTAATTTCCGTACAGGAGTTTCCTATTAATTTAATGACTATTACATTATTACATGAATCAAAGGAAGATCATATTTATATAACTCATTATCCAGAGGTTTTTTTGCCCAATCCAAATGTCATGTTAGGTCTTCTTGGAGGCTGCATAGCTGGTAACTTGTTTTGGTGCATTTAGTTCTAAGCCATTATGCCTGCTGTTGCCCAAAGTAATTATCTATCTGAGCGTATTTGCTATTGGAAAAGAACAGCTTTTGTGCAAAGTATGGCAGTGTGAGTTTGGTCCGCAATCAGGCTGTGATGCACACTTCTGTTTTACACAAGAAGTTTCAGAAACAGCATGGACTATTTTAACCTGCTGCGTTCCTTAATCACAGCTCCAAGGGCCATTAAAAATAAATGGTCTGCAATATATTCCCTAGCTCATGGAGAGGGAACGCTCATGCTAATGAGAAGATGAACCTTTCTTGCCTTTAGTTCACCAACCATGCTGGCTCTATTGTGGACCTCCCAGGGGTCTTGCTAAAGGCCCCAGAGATGAAAATCTAATAAATGAACAGGTCTAACATGATCTCAGCACCCGGGCCCATTTACAAGGCCAGGCGGGCTGACTTCATTACAACCTGCCCCAGGTTATCAGGGCAGACAATGACTGATCATTCTGAGGAGCTGAAGGAACCAAAGCTGTCTGCCTGAGACAACAAATAAAGCCAAGCCTGAGAACTGAGGTTAAAAAGTGATTTACAAGGCTTGTCGATGCATTTGTCCCAGTGAGTCGCATTTGGCTGCCAGCCATGGCGTGTTACCCAAACTGCTCACATCCTGCAATCTTTAGCAAAATAAATTCATCCTGATTGCAGGAAGTTTTCCTTTCAGTGCTGTCTGGCCAGGAAACTGACAGAACATCACAAAATAGGAAGAGCCAGTTGCGGTTGTTAATAACTAATAATAAAGGCATAAATCATCAGATCTTTGACCCGTTAACCTTTACGGCTATAATAGATTGGGTTGCATAAATTAACCATATCAGATCATAGAGCGGGGCATTGTGTTTCCCAGACACTATTCCCTGCTTAGGAAACATAAGACTGAAAATGAAATCTTCACATGGGAACTTGACACTAATGACACAGAGTTCCCTTTGATGGGCTGCACAAGCCTCCTTTCAGTGATCGAATCTGGACCTAAGCTGATCCAAAAGGTCTGGCCTTCATTTTATTTATATGCGTTTGACACCAGTCCCAGTCTGGAAAGATTACAATTAGTCCATGAATGGCATCACTTCCCCTCGGGCAGTGGGGTGGGGGTGGGGGGAGAACATGAAGTGAAATAAGTGGTAGAAATGTAATATAAGCCACGAACAGTGAAGAACTGAAATACGACCAGGAAATGTTGGAAATGCAGAACATTTCTTGCCAATTGAAGGTGCTGCTTTGCATTCGAGTGTTGATTTGTGGAATATCTGCTGAACTCAAACTTGAGTTAATGTCATTCCTATTTGACTTCCCCCTCAAATTTTTTCCTAGCCCGAGTGCCAACACATTGCAAGTCTAATTTACAATATTTTTTATTGCTTTTGACCTGCACCACATCAGAGCGGACGGAAGTCCAGTGGATTGGCTTGAAATACTTCTGGTTACCAGGAGTCCCTATTTATGTGACTCAGTTTCCTTATCAATAAATCTTATTTAGAAATACTGCAATTTAGACCCCAATGTTACATATTAATAAAACAACCTCATCCAGTGTAATTAGGAACCCTTGCTCTTCTTGCATTGTAATTCGCACTCAGGCTCAGCAAATGATTGGCCTGCGAGAAATTTTATTCTAAATCCAATTAGCCCTGAAACCTTGGCTACCAGCCAATGTTTGAAACAAAATAGCTGCTAATGTTATAAAAGGAGCATCCTCACAGTGAGAAGAAATGACATTTGGGATTCTATTACTTTCGGCTGTATAAATTGTACCCTGATTAACCCCAAAAAACGTGTGCACAACCTATGTGGGGTGAAGAAATGTATCATAAACAGCGGAATATGTTGTTGTGTTGGGAGGAATGGAAAAATTGTAACAGAAGATGTGTTTGTTTTGGATTTCTGTTGTACTAAATATTATATTTATAAATAAATATATATTTTCAAAAAAAACTGTTCCCTGATTAACCATTTCAGGTAATAGAATGTAACTGGTAATGTTATTGTATTCTTCTGTAACTCTACACAATTGATGATAAAGTTATCAGTAGGAATATAGACAATGTAAGAGACACAGAGGGGTAAGTGTCACCAGCTTGAATAATATCATTTCTAACTTATTTTTTAACTATAGATTTATTTTTGGACCACCATCTGGCGAAGAAACCTGCAATCCAGGTTCTAAGCAGTCAAGTTTTTCCAATCAGTGATATGAATCTGCATGAAAGATGGCCCTGATGGAGAACTTGGAGTCTCTCAGTCAGGAGTCAAACCTCTTGTAGTGACACCACATTTTAGTGCTGGTTACAACTGAAAAATATTCTGCAACTTTAATAGACAAATTTTTAAAAAATGCAGCATATTTGCTTGTCTGGCTAGGATCACTTTATCCTTTAGTTGAGGGCTAAGGTTGAGCTAAGGTTGAGGGCACGACTATACCTCCAAGTCTCATTGATGAGCCAGACGGGTTGGTCAGCCATTAACAGTGCCTTAAATTACTGCAGACTTGACTGGTTCAGCCCCAGGGATCTACTTTCTCTTCCTCGTAAGGAGAATAATTAGTTGAGATGGATACAGCACTCATTTTATCAGCCCTGCAAGGAATGAAGGGCTGAGTTAATCCACTGGGACCGGAACCTATAGCCTTTTGCCCCAAAGCTCCAGTGCTAAAGCAACTGAACTACCTAAGATATCACAAAATATAAAATGGCTCTTTAAAGAGCAACATAGTTGTGGTCCTCTATGGGGTTCACTCAGTGAAAATCCATACCACGCATTATGTAACATAATGCATTTTTAATTCATAAACCAAGAATGTTTAAATAGCAGAAATGCAAATAAACTCATTGTTTAACAAATAATTCTTTAGGGGAAAGTAGTTTCAAACACAGTCCATGTTCCTCACTAGCTACACTGTCTCGCTGTCTCTCAGTGGATTGATTTCAAGCTTCTCACCTTCACCTGCAAATCCTCTCACATCCTAGCACCTGCCTAACTTTCTGATCGCTTCTTAGTCTATTCCTTTGCTTGACCCTCCGATTGGCTAACCTGGGCTTGCTGCACACACCCTGCTGTCGATGGCTGAGCTTTCTAATTCTACGCTCCTAAACTCTGGAACTCCTTCCTCAACCCCTCTGTCTCTCCCCCCTCTCTATATGTCTTCAAATCCTGCCTCAAAAACCTACCTCATCGACTATGACCATGAGTACCTTTTTTCCCCATCCTCCCCCAGCTCGGCATCAGCCCTGCCAATTGTAAGCACTTTGAGATGTTAATCCATGTGAAGGGTGCTTTATAAATATAAGTTGGTAGTGGAGTTGTACCCTGTCCTTCATCTGTCACTGGCTGAATAGAGAGAGATGGGAATGAAAGATAATAATCATTCTTGCATTTGATATAGTGCCTTATCACGTCATCGAGACATCTCAAAGCGCTTCACAG
The DNA here is from genome assembly GCF_018977255.1 of Callorhinchus milii. Classification (NCBI taxonomy): domain Eukaryota; kingdom Metazoa; phylum Chordata; class Chondrichthyes; order Chimaeriformes; family Callorhinchidae; genus Callorhinchus; species Callorhinchus milii. Next base: position 96,137,119 of record NW_024704742.1, read on the forward strand.
GATATACTGTGAAGTTGAGTGACTGCATGTATTTTGTGAGTGAATGGTACAGTACTGAGAAGGAGCCATTCTTCTAGCATTCCTATTTTGCCACTCAAAGAAGATATAATCAGACATGCCCCAAACACCACTGTTGAAATACACATGATTACTGTGCTAGTAGAACAGTTCTGATGCACCCTAGACCCTGAAGGCAGATTGAGGACCTGCTGAAAAATGTGTGGGACAGGCAGTGCTAGGCTTTGTTACAATGCCAGCCATCATTACAGTCTTCCCAGCCATGTGCAACCATTATGGTTCCTGCCTGATTGACTATAATAATCCTTGCATTTGATATAGCACCTTATCATTGCATTGAAACATCTCAAAGTGCTTCACAAGATATATTGTAAAGTGGTGTGGACTGTGGAAGGAACAATTAAACTATGAAGCATTAAGTCTATATTGAGTTCCTTCACTCTACCCAAGTGCCTTTCCATGGGCTGATATCTCTAAATGTTCGTCTACTGAACCTGCTTACTTTATCTGCAAAATACACTTGCTTCACAGTAAAAATCCTGTGATGAGATTTGAGACATTTCAATGACACGTAAGATGCTATGTCAAATGCAACGATTAATGTATTACTTTCTTACTTTGTGAAAAGTTTCCCGAGAGTGCGGATACCTACATAATTTATATGAACTTGCTGAACTTTCTATACACTGTAATGATGCCCTGCTGGACTTAAGTTTGAAATGTGAAGACTGCTGCTTCTACATTTTAAAATGCTTCATGTAAGAGAACCCTAATGTGTGCTTGCAAGTCGTCTTCAGCATCTCAGACAGACCTTTGTTTTCTAATTATGCTGCCAACGCTTGAAAAACCATCATTGGTGCCCATATACTTATTTACTGAAGCGACTATGCTGTGTATTGAGATAGGGATTGTTGATGTTTGGACTTAGAGAAAACCAGCTGATAACTGCAAATGTATATATTCAATATATATTCATGCACTGTTTGTAAGGTGGTTGTCATTATTAGTGAGCTTTTCATACCCAAAACACACAATAACAGCTGATGCCATGACTCTATTGATTTCTAATGCTTGTTGTAATAAAAGATCATTGCGCAGCATCAATGTGTTTCATCTTTCTCATAAGATGGGAGGCAATTAGGTGCTAGCTACCAGCGTGCAGTCAAGGGAGACTGTTGATAGTTTTGGTTAGCTACATGATGCACTATGTTGTATGGAGGGGGAGGGGGTGCTCAGTCTGAGAGCAAAAGGGGGCCCCTTAACTGTGCATGTCTATGAAATCATAATACACACATCCCTGGGTCTGCCAATCTCTTCTGGTCACTCCCCTTGTGTAAGCAGAATGGTTAACTGATTTACTGGCTTGCCTAAGTCTAATGTTTGTGAGTCTCTGGATCCTCATTATGTGATTGGCCAGACATTTGATGAATTTCACGTTCAATAAACTACGTTGGCCACAGAATATGGCAATGATGTATTCCAGCATAAAAAAAGTCCTCCAAACAAACAGGCCCTTATTGCTTCCAGTGCTCCGCTGCCAGAATTTCAACCCCAACGGTTCTAATTTGTGGTCTTTCCTCTTGAGGAATCTCTATTAGAATTCTCTTCTGACTTTGAGGGAACTCAATCCAGGAAATAGATAGCAATGGAGTAAAGTTACCACGGGTTGAGATGATACCCATCTAGAAGGATGCTGGAAGGAATCCTCATTTGCATGCTTAAGATTCCTCATTAAGTATTACCATTAAGAAATATTGCAAATTAGAGTCTAATACTCATTTAAGGCAAATGGCCTTTATATTCAACCCCATTTAAGGTATAACAGAATATATGATTGTGAAATAATAAAATCTTTAATTTCCAGGTGAGCAAGGCTCAAGCCTCCCAGCCATGCATGTGATAAGATCTTTGGTTTCAATGACACCATTGGTTGTGACTTTTCTATGGAAGAAAAGATTACAGTATCTTGAGAGAAGCTGTGAACTTAGACACTGCTGATCATTTGAAGCAATTATTAAGAACATTAATAATGGAATGCAGTATCATTATTCAGTAACATCTGATTTCAGTCATAAGGGCTTACAGTAAAGCATTCTAGCTGTGTTTCTGTTTTTGGGGAAAGGTGGGGTAACGTAGCACATTTATATTGTGCAACGCTGCAAGTAACTACAAAAACGGCACAGACGTAGAAATGTTAAAATATAGCTTTATGAGTTAAGATATGCATTCATTTAACATTCATGAAGAGGCAACCGCATATCATATGGTAGTTACAAAGTAACTAATGGTAGGGTTCTGCATTTATTACCCAGAGGGAGATCAGAATAATATTATAGATCTAAACATTAAAAATACATTTCAATGAATAATACATTGAAGTAACAAACACAGAATTGCTCTTGTATGTCTGATATGCAATAAGAGAAACAGGTATGTTGATCTAGGAGGTCACACAAGATTTGAAATAATTAGCATAGATAGAAAATAAGAGAACAGTATGAAGTTAAATTAAAATATTACGCAAGGTATGGAAGATATAAGAAAACCTGGAAAGGATTTAAGTAAGAATTTAAGAGAGATTTAAAATATCTTATATTAGAAGCTGAAACAATGTGATACAGTTAGCTATAATTATAATAACAACAATATAATAATAATCCTTGTATTTGATATAATGTCAATGTATAACTAACCTACAATGTCAAGAACATCACAAAGCACTTCACAAATTTTCTGTATAGTGTAATGATTGTATTTGAAGATGAATGCAGCAGTGAATTCGCACACAACAATTTTCTACAAACAGCCAGTAGGTAAAGGACCAATTTCATCTGGGAGATCGTTGGTCAAGAGAAACTGCCATCTCCTTTCAAATAATGACATTGAATCTTTAACATCCACCCAAACAGGCAGATAGATCTCGGGTAAATGTAGTATCTGAAGATCAACACTTCTGACAATGCAGCAATCCCCCATGACTCTATTAGAATATTAAGTCAAGAATATATGAGACTATATAATGGAAAGGTCAATTTTGCATTACCATTGAGATTTCATATTGAACAATTTGGAAGTTTGTGATACCAACTCACTGGAACTCTACAATTCGGATCTATTTTCAGAGCTTTTGGTTACCAGACAAAATCCCCATTTGTAATTAAGAAATCCCATTAAAAATACCACAAAATTAACCCAAAGGAGTGCTTTTGGGTATTAATGAAGCAGTAGTGCTAGAATAAAACAGGAAAAGAGTAGGGAATTGGGATTAGAGTAGTTAGCTTTATTGGATGAGTGAGCATCAGCACTGACTCGATGGGCCAAATGGCCTCCTTCTGTGCTGTAATTTTAATGACTCTATGACCCTAATTGTTGTGATTGGGAAATCTCAAATTAGACAGAGATATAAAGTAATGACAAAAGGTTTTGACAATAAGCTTTAATAACTTTAAGGATTTTGATAGGCAAAAATAGAATACAAATGAGAAAGAAAGGAGGTAGACATATTTTCAGGAACTTGGCAGCTGCAAGAAAAAATTATACTTAATAGAGTTGCATAAAAGTTTAAAAGGGATTGAAAAAAATCAGAACGATACTTCAGGATGTACAAAGACAGTAGAAAAGAGACAGAAGGACATAGGTTTAGAGTTGCATAGGCCAATTTCTGGACCGTCACCAGGAAGTTAGAATTTATCCAGAGATAATGACTGGAACAGGTGCCAGGAAAGGTAGTTGAGTCTAGAACTCTGGACTGATTTAAAGCACAGCTTGATGCTGTAAATGGGGGGGACTAGTAGGGTGGGTGTTCTGGGAGGATGAGATAAAATGGTGGAGCATTCTTAACGGGCTGAATAGCCTCCAATTCCTGTTTTCGTAGAATGAATATTTCAAAGCGTTAACAAATTATGATAGGGACCACCAAGGTCGGAGAAAGAAAAGAAATGAAAGGTTGCTGACCAAAAGCATGATGATAAGGCTAATGCCAAAGTTGATGAACGTGACTTTCTTGGTTCTTTATTTAATGAGTATCCCCATCCCTCAAAGGATTGAGTTTAAAATCCTCATCCTCACTATTAAAGCCCTCCATGCCCTTGCTCCTCCCTACCTTTGCAACCTCTTAACACCATATCAATCTTTCCACTTCCTCAGCTTGATGGGCACTGCCTGCTCCATGTCCCCCGCCCTGCCATCCCACCATTGGCAGTCGGGCTACTCTCTGAAACTCCATCCCTGGAATCCCTCCGCCTCGCCCCTCCCTGTTCTGCTTCAAGGTCCATCTCAAGACCTTCTGCTTTGACCCTGTCTTCGGTCACACTCCCATTCCCAACCCCTACCCTCCATCCTTTTCGATTCAAACCCCCAGCTCAGATGCAAACCATTAATTGTACAGCGTCTTGGGAATTCCTTCCAAAGTGAAAGGCGCTATATAAATGTAATTTGTTTTTTGTTGTTGAGGATGCTGGCAAGCATAGCCACAGTTGAAGGACAATAGAGAGGACGTATTCATGTACTTTGCAACACAAACAAGTGGGAGAAATGTGAAATTGTAAAACCGATTCTCTGATTTGAAATTTGGACACAGTAAATCTGTTGTGAGTTACATGAGTAAACCTGAACGAATGTCAAAGGCGTGAAGCTGGAGCTGTTGGAATAAGAAGAGTTACTGTATTTGATTGCTGTGCAGTTGTTTGAGTGGTTAACGTTTTTGGCCAAGCACCTTTTGCGGTGTTTATCTGGCAGCATACTTCAGAGCAAGTTTCAAATCGTAGCTTTGAAGTACCCTGAGGCTGCTGGTGCAAGGATCCCACAGGAGTTACTGTGGAAAGATAGGTGAACATGGCAGCTTAATTGCACACTTCAATGTCCCATAAACAACCATGAAATTAATGGCCAATTTTATTTGGGGGATTGTTGACCAGGACATAGGGAGATATTCCCTTCTCTAAACGAGTAGAGAAAATTGCAGGCATGTTTTAACCAATAGTGCTAAAATAGTCCAGATTTTGCCTAGTGGTCACGAACCTTTCCCTTGCCCCAGTTAATATAACGATGAATGAGGGTAGCATCTGAGGGTAGCATCCATTTTGGTGTCCAGGGTGAAAAGGAGATTGGTGCTTACAGAGGATGTTATTGACTTCAAGGTGGCTAAGAAGCTTCTGAAATAAGAAGATTTCTAAACATTTCCTGATGTTCATGATATCCTGAATAGTGCAGCCTGGACTTCGAGACTTTGAACCGGATTTGCATAATGAAATGATGTGCTTTATTTTGATTCCCCAGGATTTTTCCAGTTGTAATGCAAAGATTAAAGAGGACTGTCAGGCTGCAGAATTCAGTCAGTAATGCATTTAATCATAACACTATAGATACTATCTAGTCTGGAAGGAGAATGGTCTTTGGTCTGGGTGACAGCGTGAAGAACATTTATATATGAAATCGTCACTGAGGAGAAGGGCAAAATATATTTGCTTTTTGAATTAAGGCAGCAATGTTTTACTAAAAATGTGGTGAACAAATTCACATTTTATTCTGTGGAAGTTTATTTTCAGGACTTAATGTAGCAGATAATATGATGTAAAATGCATCGATACCAAATGATTAAGGAACCCTTGGTTTGAAATTGTCTCATTTCAGAATCCAATGCTTAAAAAAGATTCTTTATTTGAGGAGCATCTACTAACTGCCATACAGAAGCTCTCAGAGTGATTGGACCTCCCAACAGCAGCAACTTGCATTTATATACAACAACAGCCTGCATTTATACAGTGCCCTCCACGCAGGATAGTGTCTCAGAGCTCTAAACAGTGGCGGAGCCTGCCTGCGAGCCAGGGCGGAGAGGGGGAAGGGTGGGGGGAGGTGATCGGAAGCATGGTCAAAAATGTTTTGGGACTTGAAAAAGAGGAGAGAGGGGACAAGGCAGAGGGATTGACAGAGAGTATTTCAGAGTTTCGGAGCATAGTGGCTGAAAGTACAACCTCCAATAGTGGAGCCGAGGGTGTGAGGGGTAGGTAGGAGGCTGGTGCCAGTTGAGAGGCACCAGGTGGTGGATTGGGGAGTGAGGAGGTCAGAGAGCTAGGGAGGTGCCAGGGAGTGAAGGGATTTGAATACAAGTGTGAGAATCTTGAAGTTGATCCATTCGTTGATGGGAGCCAGTGGAGCCTGGCCAGAACTGGAGAGATGGGGGTATGGAATTTGGTCTGGGTCAGCACGCAGGCAGCAGAGTTCTGAATGAGTTGGATATTTTGAATAGTAGAGCAGAGGAGACTGGCGAGGAGTGCGTTTGAGTAATCCAGGCAGGAGGTGACAAACGCATGCACGAGAGTTTCGGCTGCATTAGGAGTAAGATACGGTCGGAGGTAGCCAATGTAATGGAGGTGAAGGAAGGCGGTCCTGGTCAGGGACCGGATGTGGGGGAACGAACGATAACTGGGAGTTGAACCCGATGCCTAGATTGCGCACTAGTTCGATGAGTGTGAGGGAGAGCCCAGGGAGGTTAAGCACCTTTCACGTGAGTAGCGGCTCGGAGCTCTTAACAGCAGTGTGGTTTGACACTGAGCTGGAAAGAGAGGGGATGTGAATGAAGGCAAGCTCAAAGCAGAAAGGTATGATTTGAAAAGGGACAAAGAGGGGACAAGACGGTGGAATTGAGGCAGGGAGTTCCAGAGATGTGGGGCACAGTGTCAGAAAATATGCCCACCGATGGTAGAGCAAACAGAATGAAGGCCATGCAGAAGGCCTGAGCCAACTGATCAAAGTTGGTGGGTCGTGAAATGGGGTTATCAGCAGGTCAGAGAGTTAGACAATGCCAGGGCATAATGTGATTTGAAAGTGAGAGTGAGGATGTTTAAATTCATGTATTTTGCAACAGGAAGCCATTGGAACCTGGCAAGAACTGAGTGATGGGGTGTGGAGCCTGGTATTAATGAAGTCCAAGTTTTGTTTATTTGGACCTTAGTTTTAGTGAAGCTGGGGAGATCGGCAAGGAGAGCTTTGGAAAAATCGAGGTGAAAGGTAATGAAAGTAAGGATGAGGGTTTCAGCAGCGTATGATGTAAACAGGGTCAAATGAGGGGATGCGGTGGAGGTGGAGGAAAGCAGTCGTGGTCAGGAACCAGATGTGGAAGGAGGAAGGAAAACTGGGGAAGGAACCTGATAGCACATGAAATTGGAAAAGTGTTAGAATTGGGAGTTCTCAATTTCTCCTAGTACTGAGTTACATAACTATTTGTACGTTCCCCTGCAATTTGGGAATCTCATTTATTGTGCAGTTGTATCGGTTGGTTGACTGTTTCATAGATTCCTGACTTAACTAGGCTAGGAGAACAGCGCTTTATAAGTTAGGCTTAAAGGATTCACGATATTTGAAAGCTATTTTCCTAGTCAATCCCGTAAGCATCACACTTCATTTACCTGCAGTTATTTAATGATTGTGCTGATAATAAAGTCCTTTGATTTTTTTTTCTTCTCTGTATTTTATGTTAAGAAATGAAAACATTTGATAGACAGGTTGAAGGCTATTTAATACTGCCGAGTGTTCAGGAGATCTAAGGTGTTAGGAAGGAGGCATTGCCAGGGTGTGTGAGTTGGTTAACAATCCGAGCCAGATCCAGATTACCACAAATTCAGGATAACAGAGGATCTTTTGCTTTGCAGTTGAAATCAATATTAAAGCCCTCTGTGAGTATCATGCTCTTTCCAGAGTCAGATATGTACGAGAGTAGATTCTAGTTTGAACATCAGTAGCAAGGGATATAGCCACCAGCATACCAGGGTAGATTCATCTTTCATAACTTTCTTTAAATTCTGAGTAACGTAAAGAAACAAGAGAAGTCTGAGCCATTCACTTACTTTTTGCCATTTGCATTACTTTCCTTTCCTTTTATGAAAGAATAATTTAGCAAGCAGGTAAGCCAAATGCATCCCTGCAATAATTTTAACACTGAATATCAACCCCATTCACAGTAACAGTCAATCATTGACAATCATTCAGATTCCGTGATTTCCTTTGTAAAATTTTGCCCTTCACAGCCTCCCACCCGCCCAAAATTGTTCACTGATATAATGCAGCTACATGTCAGCTTCCTTATTTTAACTTTCTGACCCTCCCCCACCCACCCCACCACTCTTCTTCAAAAGAACCAGAGGAGAAATGTTAATCATTATGCACATTTTGATGAAGCTTTGCACTCTGCAGTGAGATGTTAGATTGTTGCTAGCTCTCTGGAGTTTTTCTGACAATGTGTTATCAGGTCATGTTTGCACTGACAGTAGCAGCCCATGCAGGAAACATTAAGTCACATGATTTCTGAGATGGAATAAATCAAGCGTGCAGTACAACATCAGAAAACTAATTTCCACCTTCAAATGGGGTGGTTATCTAAGCGTCAGACGAGACATTTTTAGCACTGGTACACTTTCTACAGGTTCAGTGCCACAACATGAATGTTAATGAACTTGATTTTTTTTATATGAGACTTAAGATGATTTTCATGATTTTTTGAGCTCAAGCATTATTTCACAGTTATTATGGGTTTGTACTCTGATGGTGGGTTGCAACTAAAATGGCATTGTTTAGGTGATGTTCAAATTGGCAATGTATGTGAAACAAACCAGAGCCAAGTACAATATCAGCCCAAGTCACATCAGGGAGAAATTCCATCTGAGTCCAGATTTGTTAAATCTGGATTTGTTATGGATTTGTTAAAGGCAAATCATGTCTACCAAACCTGATAGAGTTTTTTGATGAAGTAATGGAGAGGATGGATGAAGGTAATGCAGTTGATGTAGTTTATATGGATTTTCAAAAGGCGTTTGATAAAGTGCTACGTAAGAGTCTTGTAAACAAAATAGAAGCTCATGGTGTTAAAGGGACAGTGGCAGCATGGACACAGAACTGGCTGGGAGACGGAAAGCAGAGACTGGTGGTGAACAGTTGTTTTTCTGACTGGAGGGAAGTGTGCAGTATTATCCCCCAGAGATCAGTATTGAGACCACTGCTGTTTTTGATCTATATAAATGACCTGGACTTGGGCATAGGGAGTAAAATTTCCTAATTCGCAGATGATACTAAGCTAGGAAAAGTAGTAAACAGTAAGGGGGATAGTAGCAAACTGCAGGAGAACATAGACTGGTAAAATGGGCAGACATGTGGCAGATGAAGTTTAATGTGGAGAAATGCAAAGTGATGCATTTTGGGAGGAAGAATGAGGAGAGGCAATATAAACCGATGGTACAATATTAAAAGGGGTGAAGGAACAGAGAGACCGGGGGGTTCATGTAAGTAAATCTTTGAAGGTGGCAGGACAGGTAGATAAAGCTGTTAAAAAAGCATATGGGATACTAGGCTTTATAAAGAGGGGCATAGAATACAAAAGTCAGGAAGTTATGATGAGCCTTTATAAGGTTAGGCCTCAGCTGGAGACTGTGTTCAGTTCTGGGCATCACACTTTAGGAAGGATGTCAAGGCATTGGAGAGGGTGCAAAGGAGATTTACCAGGATGGTACCAGGAATGAGGGACTTCAGTTACCATGAGAGGCTAGAGAGGCTAGGATTATTCTCCTTGGAGCAGAAAAGGTTAAGAGGAGACTTAATAGAAATTTTCAAAATTATGAGGGGATTCAATAGGGTGAACAAGGAAAACCTATTTCCCTGGCGAGTGGGTCAGTAACCCGAGGTCACTGATTTAAAATAGTTGTTAAAAAAAACAGAGGGGAGGTGAGGAGAATTCTTTTTACACAGCGAGTTGTTTGGATCTGGAATGCATTGCATGAAAGGGTGGTGGAAGCCGATTCGATAACAGCTTTTAAGAGAGAAATGGATAATTATTTGGAAAGGACAAGTTTGCCTGGCTATGGGGAGAGAATGGGGTAGTGGGATTGAATTCAATAGCTCTTTTCAAAGACCCGGCACAGACACAATGGGCCGAATGGCCTCCTTCTGTGCTGTATAATTCTATGATTCTATGATTTACATTGTTTTCTTACAATTTCAGAATATGTAAAAGTCAGCAATCTCTTAAATTCAGTCTTAATCCCGAGGCTGGATTGCGGTAGTTCTTAAAAGAATCTGTAGGAAACTGGCTTCAGAATTAAGACTGAATTTAGGGATTTGCCGATTTTTATGTGTTCTGAAATGCTAAGAAAATAGCTTTGGTCTGGACCCGGTGTAATTTCTCCCCCACAATCATTCATGTTAAGACAAAGCTCAGGTGTCCCAATTAACGGAATGATTGAGAATGCAATAAAGTAAGTGCTCGACCCAATGAAAACAGCTATGCGAGTGGGCGATTTGCCTTTGGCTGAATAGAATCAACTAGTTAGGTAATGTGTGGATGTGGCTCAGGTTGACTGATTGTGTGATTTGATGAAGATAACTATAGAGGAGTAGTCAGGTGAATCTGCATGGTGAAAGGAGCACAAAGCACTGATTCTTAGGATTGTTTGCTGTTATTGGGAAATTGAACCATCTGCTGTGTTGAGAAAATTGGACAAATCTGCTCTTATCAAGGAACTGAATCATCCATTCTCAAGGTGTTGAAGGATTTTAGTACAATGGATCATCTGTCCTAGAAGAGTTAAGTTGTCTATACTCAAGTATTAGCAGGTGGTTACACAAAGGAGCAGGGGAACAAAAGAAGCTAACAACTTGACCTTGACTCACAGATGCCAGACTCTACATAAACAGTCTATTTTGTTTGGGGGGGTGTTGAGATCTTTGAGGTAAGTTTCAAATGTTTCAAGTTTTGTGCTGGAATTATAATGTGGTTCAGGTAAAGGGCAGGGGAAGATTTATAAATCCCCAACTATCGATAGTTCTTTGGAACTTGAACCTATCTAATTTAAGCATGACCAACTGCTGAACCATCACAATTTCTATTTATTTTTGGTCAGCCAGATGTCTGAGACATGTGGAAACGTATCACTATGGTTAACAGTATCCAAACCAAACTGAGAATTCCATGCATCCCACCTCCATGTGGAAATTTCTGTGTATTAGAATGGAATGTGCATCCTCCTTAACCAATTCTGGATAGTATTAGTTGCCGGCTGGTTTCCTTCCCTTAGTGCTAGTGATTATCATTATTTCTTCCAAGCTACATAGACTGTTACAGCACAGAAACAAGTCATTTGGCCCAACTAGTGTGTGCCAGTGTTTTTCTCCACACAAGTCTTCATTCCTTCTAATCTCCTCTCCAGTAACCTCTATTCCTTTCTCCCTCATGTAGGGTTCAACTACAGTTAGCCAAGCCATAAATAGAATTTTTAAAAATGAAGAATTCATCCAACAGTTTATTTTTTAACAAAACAATTCTGACGAAGAGTCGTGGACCTGAAACATTGACTCACTTTCCTTTCTCCATAGATGCTGCCTGACCTGCTGAGCGTTCCCAGCAGCTTCTGTTATTGTTTTAGCTTATTTTTAACTATCTGTTTTGAAATGTTACACTATGGAGCTTGACAAAGTAAGAGGTAATTAGATGACAGAGCTGTAATACATGACATGCAGTGATCAAAGTGTTAATGACCAACTCAGTTAAATGTGGTGAAAGTGCATGTCACATTGTTGGTCAGCAGTGTTAGAACTATGTTAAAGGTTCAGCCAGTAGGAGGGGAATAAACTCTCAGGAGCTGAGGGAGGGAAGGCAAACTGGATAGCTAGCTACACAGAGAGTGCTAAGATAGCAGGAGGTAGGTTTTAATTAGGGCCAGTTTAAGATTAGAAGTCTGCCGAATAAACACTCCCAAAAATTAAGATGAGGGAATCAGGTACAAAGGCAGTTGGTTTATGACCAAATGCGGGAAGAACATTATTCCTTTAATTTGTTATTTTTCATAGAAATATAGAAGTTGCCGCACTAAAGGAGGCCATTTGGCACATCGTGACTACGTCATCATAGCTCCGCACAGGAGCTATCTTCTCAAATCCCATTTCCCTGCTCTTTTCCTTTATCTCTTCATGTATTCAGTCTTCAAGTTTTTATCTAATTTTAAATATTATAATTGACTTGACTTCAATAGACAGTTATAGTAACACATTCCTAATAACGTTTTGTGTTTTAAAAAAAAATCTAATCTTCCCCCGTTATACCAGTAGCAATGATTCTCTATCCATTTCCTCTAGTTGCTGATTGATTGACTAGTGGACATAATCTTTCAAGATTTGCCCTCTCGATTCTTTTCATAATTTTGAACACCTCTATAAGATCCCCTCTCACTCTCCTTTGCTCCACTGAATATGAAAGTTGAAAGTTTTAAGACTTTCATCTCATCCCTGGTATCATCCCAGTGAATCTAGGCTGTATCCTCTGGATGACTCTGAATCTGCACTTCCAGATCTTATTTGTCTGATCCAGTGGGGGCTTCCCCACATTGTGGCAATAGAACAGAAAGCATTGGCAGGATACATAGAGCATAGTGCCTTTTGGTGTATCTAACAGATTGTTACTGGGAGTCCTAGCTTACAATATATGGGTTCTCTTGTGATATGGCCAGCAGTTTTATATGTCTCAAGGTTAAGATTATTGTTAAAATGTCTGGTATATAGGTATTTTTATACACTGAAGGCCAACATTCATTCGGATGTTAAAAGTGGATTCCATTGTGGAAATGGAATGATTAGTTTTTCATTAATTTTTCATGAACTGTTTAATTAAATAAGTTGTAAAATATGCTTCTGGCTCTGTGCCAACTATAACATCTGTCTGACTTCCCAGAGCCACTCCATCCTGCTGACGGCTGGACTGATCAGCCTCTGCTGCCCCAGCCTCTTCCAGTTGCAAGTCAATCATGCACAGAATGGGCTGTCTCCCTTTGCCTGTTCCGGGCAGAGGGGCAGAAACAGCTGCTTCATGAAGCGCATCGTTCACGCCTCCGTGAATACACGCTTGCTTGCTTGAGTAAACCAGCTGTACAATTTTCAAATCATGACTGAATCTCTGTTCTAGGCAGTCAATGCAAGACCATTATGCTGTTACTCCGCAGTGCATACCAACATAAGCATGAGATCTTTTGAGTCACTTTAGTCATCTGCTTTCATTCATGCATTAGAAAGTCACTCAAATGCCTGTTAAGCTTATTAAGTTATTATAACAAGGTAACTTGACTTAGCTGTGAAATTAGTTTGCACTAAAGTCCTGCAGTGTACAAGAGACGTGTGGTTGCATTTGTTACTCTTTCATCTCTTGTTTCATTCCATACAAATGGGTGCTGAGGTCAAATACTAATAGCTTGCTGTAAGCACAGATAACATCACTATGTGTCCCTGCTTTGAACTATCCAACAGATTCCCAACAGTGCCAGAATCCATCATTTCTTCTTAATGAGACTTAGATGTTGAGATAGTCGGACAATTAGAAAATAAAAGTGGGCAGCGTAGGGGATATGAATCAGGCAGATTCAATCCTACCTACTCCAGGTCAAATGCTGGGATGTAATGTACTCCACTTTCTATTTTGTATGATTGGAAAGGAAGAAGTAATTGAAATATTTAATGGTCTGAATGCACTTGGTCGGAATCAAATTTTAGTACAGAACCAAAAACCCTTGATACAGAGTTACTAGGTGTTTAAGACTTTTTTTATTCCTGATGCTTCCCATTCCAATTAAATGTGACATTATTCCAATGACATCACTCTATTGCTGTCACAATCTTGTAGTGTCAAAATGGAACTAAAAAAGTGTGGTATTAAGACTTGCATCTGTCAGAGGAAGCCTCGAGGACTCAGGATTCAAGGATACTCTCAATGCTGAGTGGGGAATCCTTCAGCAATTATCAGGGAAACTAGGAATATTAACCTGGGAATTCTGAAGCATCTGTTGGAATAAGACTTCAATGTCAATTATCTGGGGTATCCACTGGAGACAATATGATGTGCTGGTTGGGTAATCCCAATGCTTCTATTGAGTAAAGTCTAGAACATCTGTCTGACAATCCTGGAACATCCATTATGAAATGTTCATAATGTAGAAACTTATACATATCTTTTTGTGGGGCTCCTCTGATGGCCTAATTGGTAAAGGCACTGCCTGATGTAGCACTGAGATTTGTAGAGCAGAACATTACATGTTTGTCTGTGCTGAGTGGGGAATCCTGCAGCAATTATTAGGTAAACTAGGACTATTACTGATTCTTAATTGATGTTGAAGGCGTCTCCAACAGATGATTCACAGTTTCCAGAATTCCAGCTGTTCTTATCTGGAGTAGCATTTAGGATGCTACTATTGGCATTTGTGGTCTATGCTGAGAGTCTCAGCCCAGTTTGGCCTCCTGATCGCTGATCTTCACCCCTGCCAGAAAGTGTGCACATGTGGTTGTCAGGCAAGAACAGAAGTGGATGTGGTGGGGATGAAGGGATGATGAAATAGGGAAAAATGGAAAAAATACCTCATTAATAATAATAATTCCTTGAATTTGATATCATAGAATCATAGAATTGTACAGCGCAAAAAGAGGCCATTCGGCCCATCAAGTTTGTGTCAGCTCTTTGAATAGAGCAATTACTTTCAATCCCACTGCCCAGCCCTTTCCTCATAACCCTGCAAACCCATCCTCCTCAAATACCCATCCACTGCGTTTTTAAAAGTAGTTATCGAATCGGCCTCGACCACCCTTTCAGGCAATGCATGATCAAGCATATAATGCTTGATCATGCCATTGAGATATTGCAAAGCGCTTCGCAAAATTATTTCTGTGAAGTGTAGTAACTGTGTATTTTGTAGGCAAATGAGGCCGTCAATTTGCACACAGTAATGTCCCAGAAACAGAAAAGTGCCAATGACTGAATCATGGTGGATTACATGGAGAATGGGGAAACGCATATTGAGGAGGCCATCAGAAGAGAAAGCCTGGACTATGGATGCCATATAGGACACTTGAACTGCTCAATACATTGAGGGTTTGTCATAGATACTGTGGTGGAGATAAAGATTTTAAAAAATCATTAAATGGTACAACTGACACTTATTTCCATCAGGGCTGTGTACCATCAGGTATAAACATATTTGTTTGTTTGGGGCAAATTTACAGTATTCCTTAAGGTGTTCCTTGTGTTAATTACCTTAAGAAATGCTTTCATTTTTGGGGGGTCAGCAAGGGTCTGAAACATGTGGAACCTGTTGCTGTAGCTCAGTGGTTAGAGCACTCGCTTTGCAAGTGAGAGACCTGAGTTCAATTCCAGGCAGGGTGAAACCTTGGGCAAGTTTCCTTACTCCACACGCCTAATAATAATCCCTCCAAAAAAAAAATAATAAATTGGTCATTTTTAATCCATGACTGTTTGTGGGACATTGCTGTGCGCAATTGGCTGCCGCGTTTGCCCACAAATATAGAGTCAATTCACTTTACAGTATATTCTGTGAAGCGCTTTGGAACGTCTAGAAGACGTGAAAAGCGCTATATCAAATGCAAGGATTATTATTATTATAAACCCATCACCATTCCTAAGAGTATCCAAACCAAACTGAAAATCTACCTACAAATAGAAGATTCTATGGAATATCACAAGTTTGTTACTGTTTCTTAATAGGTTCAACCTTATTATTTAAGGAATTACCTGTACTCAACACACTGGTCCCAGCCTACAACGCCTGCAGTCAGCTGGCTATTTGCCAGTGGTCTTTGCTACCAAGATCTTGGCCGACACTAGCAAACTCACCGTTTAAGGTCAATTTCCTGGCTTTTCTTTACCAGTAAACCAGCAGCTGACCGGGAGCAGCTACAAGCGAGCAATCAGCACATTGATCACAGACTAGTTCTTTATTAACAAGGATGGAGCTAATTAGGAAATGGTAACAAATTTGCAGAATAGCAAACAGTTTATAATTATAAATAATCCTTTTGACATAGCGTTTTTCACTTTTCTAGATGTCTCAAAGCGCTTCACAGAATATATTGTAAAGTGAATTGACTGTATACTGTGTGGGCGAAATGCAGCAGCCAATTGTGTATAGCGGGTGTCCCATGAACAGCCGTGGATTGAGTGACCAAATAAATTATTATTTTTTTAAGTAAGGAATCTTGGCCAAGGTTTTGCCCTGGCGGGAATCGAACCCAGGTGTCTTGCTTGCGAGGCAAGGTCTCTAACCACTGAGCTACCACTCCAGTTTACCCCTATATTGCATGATGCACTCACAGAAACCCTATATATACCAAAATATATATAGGCTGAAAGTTGAGATGTGCCTTATGTGATTTGAATCAAAATTTATTAATTGAATCTTGCATATAATTATATGGAATGCTGATAGTAATAATCTTACATTTGATATAGTGCCTTTCATGTCGGCAGGACATCCCAAAGCACTTCGCTGGATATACTGTATTATACAGTGTGTTTTGTGGGCAAATGAGTGGGGCACAGAAACTGATTATTCATGCCAGCTAGTCTGTGCCAGTGTTTATACTCCACACGGCCCCCACCCTTCCTGTTCTCTCCTATATTCCTCTATTCCCACCTCATTCACGAATGTGTCAAGTTTCCTCTTAAATATGTAATGAGTTGAATCTGTTAAGAAATGTTAAACATTTTAGGCAAGCTCTGTGCATTGATGAAAACATTGTCTTTAAAGGATGTCCATATGCAAATTTGAATCATCTAATTCAGACGATTTTTCTTTTCCCCTTAAAAAATTCAAAATGTATCCATTCAATGCTGTGTACATTTGAATGAATTAGTGCTACAGCCTATAATACAAATTTGACACATTAATCGTTCGAATTTTGTTTCTGCTACAGGCTTTAAACAGGGTTTTTTGTTTTAGAGATAACTCTGACATTGACTTTGATGGAAATAGGTCTGTTTGAATCACAATGAAGCAACCACTGATTGTCAGCACATTAACTCAGCCGATAATCCCCACGTCCTCCTCACATTCCATCCTGGATTCCATCTCCCATTCACAGCCTGTTCCAGTCCTTGATTAACTGTGTAGCCATTCCTAGTTTTATTTCCCGTTGACAACTGGCCTTTCCTCAAGATTTTATCTCTGGTCTATTCAGAGCTGAAGATGGAAGGGGGAGGGGATGGGGGGAGGTTGATGCAATATATGATCTATTTTCAGGTTTTATAAAATAGAAACTATGACCCCTGAAACACTCTTACAGAAACAATGAGGGTGAACACTTCACCGTGCACTCCCCCCCACCGCCCCCCACCCTAATAAAAATGATACTTTACTAGCATCTTGCACATTGTAAACTTCACTTTCTCTGTGGAAACCTCTCTCAGTCAGACCAATTGGTGAGACTTCAGTTCTGATCCAAGATCTCATCGCAGCCAAGGTCTTATCAGTCAGCGTGATGTACTGGGGAATTCCGCTGAAAACAGGCTTCATATCACAAGGTACTTTACGCAATGGGAAGCCTTCAGTAATCTGGCAGTTTTATAATATAAATAATAATAATAATCCTTGCATTTGATATAGTGCTTTTCATGTCTTCTAGACGTCTCAAAGCACTTCACAGAATAGACTGAAAAGTGAATTGACTGCATTTTTTGTGGGCGAAATATGGCAGCCAATTGCGCACAGCAGTGTCCTACAAACAGTCGTGGTTTGAAGTGACCAATTTATTGTTGTTTTTTTTGAGGGATTATTATCAAGCATGTGGAGTAAGGAAATTTGCCCAAGGTTTCACCCTGCTGGGAATTGAACCCATGTCTCTCGCATGCAAATCGAATATTCTAACCACTGAGCTACAGGATTTCACATTGGAGCATTTTTTAACTCCCATTGTCTTGCCACCTTCCATCTCCTTTTCCTACCTGTTTGAGGCTACTCAGAGCCATTCAGAAAAAGTGTTCCACAAAACATATTGTGCAGCTGGAGATTATAATAAATAATAATCCTTGCATTTGATGTAGCACCTTATCATGTCTTTGAGACGTTTCAAAGTGCTTCACAGAATACACTGTAAAGTGAATTAACTGTATATTTTTGTGGGTGAAACATGGCAGTCAATTGTGCACATTATACCTGGCCAGAGACATGCTGCGGGTGTTTCTGTGAAGACGTCTGTCAATGTCCAATGTGGCATGGGCGCTAGTGTTGATACACCTCATCTCACTGGATTTCACAACTTTTCTCAAATGTTAAAATTCCATCTACTCAGCTTCCAAAGTATTAAACTAAATTGAGCTGCTCAGATGTTCTGATCTGTTAAAATTCCTGCTCACATTCATCTTACAGTTCACAATTTCAATCTACTGTTACTGTTAAACCAGGAGATGGCACAATGGGCCATTCTGTGCTATTTTTATTTAGTACAGAAATTTGTAAAATACATTACATCAGTGTTCAGCTTGAAAGCTTGCTTACAATGAGATTCTGCCAAAGGACAGAATGCACATAAAAACATCATTCTTCAAATTAATTGGTCATTCACTTCATGATTGTCCGTGGACTTGTTGGTGCAGAATAGTTGCTGCACTTGCCTACAAAAATCAGTCACTACACTTTACAGTAATCCCTAGTGAAGCATTTTAAATCTGATAATCTCACAATTGACTAATAAGGGATGTAAATATAACATTGTCTGGAACAATTGTCTAGAGCAAAATTGGAACATTGTTTGGAACAAAAACATGTAAGATTCAGTTCACAGGACTCTTAAAGAAATAGTATAAGTGGATAAAGCCATAATTCTTGCATTTGCTACATCGGATGATGTCTTCAAGCATTTCACACACTAAAGAGTGTAGTGTCTATGTACATGTTGGCAAACACAGTCATATTTTGTCTCATTCTCTATCTTTTCCCCATTTGCATTTGTACTTTTCCATTTCAGATACGTTGTATTTTCCT
This sequence comes from Callorhinchus milii, assembly GCF_018977255.1. Classification (NCBI taxonomy): domain Eukaryota; kingdom Metazoa; phylum Chordata; class Chondrichthyes; order Chimaeriformes; family Callorhinchidae; genus Callorhinchus; species Callorhinchus milii. The sequence goes on from NW_024704742.1 coordinate 96,155,931, forward strand.
TTTGAAAGCTAATATAACTCCTGGGTCAACTGCCATAGTAACAATCCTGTACGTTAAAAAAGACTTAAATCCGTGCTTTCTGGTTACTGACTAACTGACCAGTGAAAATAATTTCTCTCTGTTTACTTTATCAAAATCCTCTTTTTTTATTTAAAAACTCTATCAGGTCTTCTCTCAACTTTCTCTGTTCTAGAGAAAACAACCCTTATTCCTTCTCTCATCTCTGCTTATAAGTAAAAATGCTCTCATCCTTGGTATCAGCCTTGTGAATTTCTTAGGAGCCCTTTCTATGGCCTTGACATCCAACCTATAATGGGATGTCAAAAACTAAACTCAGTACTACAACTGGAGTTCTGTAGGGTATTGGTTAGAGCACTCACCTTGCAAGTGAGAGGACCTGGGCGAGGGCAGGCGAAACCTTAGGCAAGTTTCCTTACTCAACGCACTTCTATTTACCTTGCAGTAAGTAGGAACCTGATTGTTAGTCTATTGGCGGATAATAATCCCTTTATTAAAAAAAATTTGGTCTCTCCATCAATCCAAGACTTTTTGGGACATTGCTCTGTGTAATTGTCTACCGCTTTTTGCCCACAAAATATAGTCAATTCACTTTACAGTATATTCTGTGAAGAGCTTTGAGATGTCTCAACGATGAGTTAAGGCACTATATCAAATGTAAGGATTATTATTACAACTAATGTCAACCTGCCTCAGTTGGTAGTACTTTTGTCTCTGAGTTTGAAGATTGTTGTCCCCATGTCAGAACGTTGAACTCACAGTTTGGGCTGACACTCCATTGCAAAGCTGGCGGAGGGCTGCATTGTGAAAGTGCCTTCCTCCAGTTACATCACTTAACCAAGATCTTGTCTCATCTGTTCAGATGGATGTTAAACAACAACAAAACAATAAAATTACATGTGTGTAGCACCTTTCACGTCATAAAGATCCCATGGCATTAGTTGAAAAGACGGTTGAGCTTCTCCTGATGTCTAGCTAACATCTTCCCATATAAAATTAGCCATTGACTTCATGGCTGTTTTGGGGATATTGCTGTGCACAAATTGGCTGCTGTGTTTGCCTACAAAATGTATAGTCATTACACATTATAGTAAATCCTGTGAAGTGCTTTTAGATGTTCTCCTGACGTGAAAGGTGCTACATCAAATGCAAGGATTATTATAAAGATTTATAAGGCTTAGCATTACTTATGAATTTAACATTATAAGTTTCAATTACTTAGGACAAGACACCTGCTTCATGCATATATTAAATGAGGGCCAAAGTGATAAAAATTCAACACATATACTATAACGGATCTGACACTGAGAGCACAAAAGCTAAGTGAGATTGCAGAATATAATCTTTAATTTATTAATTTTCAGCATCAAGGATGATACAGAAGTGATGAAAATCATTGTTTTGTTTAATAACAATTCAATAAAGAAGATTATTATACTATAGATCATTATTATGCAGTAAAAACATAGCTAAAATCATCACTAACACTAATAGATACAACACTCCAAAATTACTTTGACATACAACTTGGGATTTACTTACATGATACTCCATAGGATCAGCTTCTGAATAAAGTGTCACAACAGCCAGTGTTCCCCGAGGACATTCTACAACCCTGTCAGGCTTGCTATCAGAGGTCTCCAAGCAATTCTGACAGGTGACACTGGTGTAATGTTGCTGTAGAACTGGTGTAAACCACGATGCATAAGATAGAAATATTTTCAGTGCTCTTTGGAAATCTGGTTATATTGGTTGAAATTTTGCTACGTCCTATCTGTATAACTATTTTGTCTTAAAATTCAAAATTGTGCACAATTGTGGAATAATCCATGTTACGCATTAAGACTCAATTTGAGAATTTATCACAATTCTACCCATTATAAATTGTATGGCTAAATGGTCCTAACAAATATTAGGCAGAATTTCAGGCCTATAATGACCATAAATGGGGTGAAAAGATGATGCTTACTTCATCGTCATTCAAATTTGATTGGTTGAGGCACTCCCTACCTCCAGTGATACATCCAACTGATTAGTTGCCTCTAGAAGCCAACCCAAAGTGTGACGCACATCTCTTTGCAAATAAAAATGAATAAATTCATAACGTTTACTCTTTACATTATTGTTTCCACTTCATATCTAAACATCTGTTACAGCTATTGTACTTGTCAAGCTACACTGTGTTGGAGATTGACATCAAACAGACACAGAACACAAAGTGGCAGAGAGGAGCTGGGCCAGGGATCTGAACTAACCTCACCCATTATGTTCCATCATAATTGATTTTAACAGCGTTTCCCTGCTATTGACCCTGCAACATGATCAAACAATACACAAGGAGCAATAATAAATAAAGGATGTTTATGGAATTAAAATGAACAGGAAGGTGATATAATTTAATTGGTGGCCAATTACAGCAGAATTAGTTCAGACATGAGATGAACCCAGAAGCTTGAACTAGTCTTGAAATGAATGCATTGATCTCCAATTAAACACACACTACCAACTCCCTGGGACTGCTGCAGACTGTCTTGTGTTCTCTCTTGGCTCTCACTACAATAGTTCTGTCAGCTGAATTTGTAAATTAGTATCTTGGGAACTACAGGCTGTGTCAACAGGGTTTTATTTACTTCAGAGACTGGAAACTAAATGCTCACTACATGTGGGTCTTCAGCGGTCATTGGCAACTTGCTTTCTTGCAGGTAAAGAAGTTGGTTACAGAAGTGACAGATCATAATTTCTGCTGTTGGGACTTGTTATTACTAGCTCAAGATTCTCTCAAAATGTAACTTACCTGCCATAACTGAGAAAAACGCTTCTCTCTCTGTTTCTTCTTAGGGAGTTTTCCTGCTAGCTTCTCAATTGCATTCCTGAGAATGTTGACTTCCATATTGACTTGTCCGCTCCCTTCGCTCACCGACCTGTCTGCTCCATGTTCCATGCCCAGTCCCCCACTTTTGACGATCGGGCCTTCTTCTGCTCTGCCCCCACCCTTTGGAACTCCATTCCACAATCCCAATTCTACCTGACACACTGTTCCGAACCAAAGTGCAACTGCCAGTCTGAACCCAGCTCAAGTCCAGTTGGCAGAATTCCTAACGCTGCTAATGCACAGAAAGAAGCACTACTCTTATGAGCAATGTCCTGTTCGGTGCCAAGTGTAATTTATTTCTTGGGCTGCTGCAAGTCAGTGTAACATTTGAAATGTATTAAGTTCTCCACTTTTCTTATTAGTTGTGTGTATGAATGGAGACTCCAGCTTTTATTTTGCTAACACAATACAGGTTACTTGCGATACTGCCATTTACCTCCAACAGTGTTGGAGTTCATTCAACCTGAAAAATTTTTATTATGTTAATTTCTATCAAGCAGTGTGTACAGAAGGACTCCAATGGCTCAGTTGGGAAGTTACTACCCAGTGTTAAAACTGAGCTATATGGACTCTGAAAGTCCCTCGTTCAATCCCAAGTTTGTCCTTCGGATGCGACAATAAACTGAGATCCTATCTGCTTGTTCAAATGGACAGTAAAGATCACATGAAACTATGTGAAAAGCAAAGGGAGTTTCTCCTGGTACCCTGGCTAACAATCCCCCAGATAAAAAAAAGTCATTCATTTCCTTGCTTTCTGTGGGATCCTGCTGTGTGCAAATTGTCTACAATGCCAGTCACCACACTTTGCAGAACACCCTGTGAGATATTTTGATGGTATTGATGCTATGTCAAATGCAAGAGTTATTATTATTTATTGATATTATTATCTGCTTGAGTGAGGTGAACTGTTTGTCAGGTTGAAGTTCACTTTGTGAATCCAGTCCCTGTCTCAGATGTTTTTTTCAGTGTAATGTATTTGATGAACCTATGCAGTGTGAGCCCTCCCCTCTTTCCCAACCCTTCACACCTCAATCTCCATAGCTGGGGTCTTAGGTCGCTTACATACCCTTGGAGATGGCCTGTGAGGGATGGAGCACAGCTCATTAGATGTGATTGGGAAGCACTTTAGAGCTTTCCCCACACCTGCTTTGCTGGATTTGTAGACTCTGGGGCAAACTAATAATAATAATTTATAATACTTGATTTTATTATGTGAATTGAAAACATTTCCAAGATCATTGCACAAGTTATTTTAAAGTGCGATGACCTTTACACAGACGAACACGGGAAATAATTTGCACCAATGTTCCCCAAACATAAATGAGACGGACGACCAATTGATCTGTTTGTGGAGGAGGAACATCAGACAGGACATTGGAAGGCTGAAATTCCCTGTTGGTGACAATGGCCTTAAAGGGTCAATGTTAGAAGAAATCCTGCTCTGTTGTTGCACATACACGATTGCGGTATTCAGACAATGAGGTTTGACCTTTTCTAATCCTATTGCAAATAATGTATTTTTGACTCCAGTGTATGGAAGAGTAACAAGAGACAGAGAGCTGTGGGAGCTGGCAGAGGGTTTCGGTCTTATGCTTAGTTTGGTGTTGAGGAGTGAGTGACTGACTTACATGTGGTCACACAATTAGACATGTTGGCATAAGAGTCACTCCCACAAACACATCTTTTCACACATTCAGCAGCTGTGCAGAGCAGGAGCTAAACTCCCCTGCTAACTCAACTGCCCTTCCCTCTCTGACTGATTACACATTGAATGTAATAAATTACATTATCGTCCCAGTTTCTCTGAAGTTAGCCGCTGTCTCCTGTGTATATTGAATGAACATATAAATAATTATTTTGCCTCTGATTGCAGCACAGAGCATGCTGATTTCAGCAAGTGCTTCTTTCTCATGAAGTAATAAATGCAAGAGGCTACCCTGTTAAACAGTGATCAATTCCTACAGGAACATGTGATGCTTGATCATCCATAAATGGGGCAGCAGTGATGTATGGCTCCAGCGCATACACTCATTGCCGTGCTCAGCAAAATGCTCAACTGCAACACAAGAAACATCTATCCAAAGACATATGAATCACCTTGGACTATAATTGGAAAATAATATCTACCAGTTCACCAAGTAACAATGCTACTGTTTTTCTTAGGTCAGGATGCCATCATTTCTTATGAGTAAACCATACTCTGAATAACCCCAGAACACGCTGCACAGAGGGAGCTGAAAAGTGCAACAATATTGTTGTACTGAAAGATAGTTACTTTGGTGGGCTTGCAGCTGAAATCACGAGCTGGGTGCGGGGAGGGATGAGAAAGGAGAACAAAATATTTTGATGGAAGACATAATTGCCAGAAGTTTTTACGATTGACCATATTTCAGTGAATTTTCTGTAATTTCCCAAATTTTGCTTTGTTACAAAAAATAATCTTTCTTTTGGGGTCAATCCAATCTAGGCAGAAACCCATCGCAATGCCAAATGTGTTGAACATCCATCAAATCCCTTTGTCTGGAATGGAATATGCATGAAGGAATGCAACCTATTATGAATAATACTACTAATACTAAACATTCTTGGATTTGATACACTGTCTTTCATATAGGGTGGTTGTGTAGTGACTGTGGTATTTTGTAGGTGTACATTCATCTAATCATGGAAAGTATTCCAGGTAGTTTGGCAGGAGCCAAAGCTTGGGGACCTCAGATTGCGCCTTCGGATACTCCTGGAGTCTAACCAACTAAAACTGTGTAGCTTGCCTTTGCAAACACTGTCTGGCAAACATCTTTTCTTGCTAGGACTACTCTAGCCATTAGGGCTGCAAAGTTAACAGGAGTCGAGTGGATTTAATAGATTCTGTTCCATTCCCAGCAGTTTGTGGAGCAGGAAGCTGAGCATTGAAATCTGCTGTTTGTTTTATCGAGGTGAAATTTGCGACATTTCTCATTGAATCCATTATGAAAAGTCTCTTTTTTCACTCCATTTGTTTTAGAATGGTATGAATAAGCCAGTCGTATGATCAGCTTCGTAATAATATTCAATCAAATTCAGTCCATTAAAAGTTCCTGAATAGTTCTGCCTGATATCAAATAATGACAAACTGCCTGAGGACTTTTGGACCACGCGCAGAGAGGCAAGCTCAGTGAGATCTGGGTTGATACACTGCATGGATGCAAATTGCACTACTTCTGATACCACCTCCTCCAGGCTGTATCAGCTCAGCCCCACCGCCCTGCACTGCACACACAGGAGAAACACACTATTTGTTTCAGCGGATCTGTTGGTGCTGGAGCTGGAAGTATCTTTTTTTTGCCAGTGTCTTTAGGGAATGGGGAACAATGCTACATTTCAAACTATTGGACCAGGAAACATTACGGGAAATCTAAATAAAATGGGACCAATAGCAGCTCCCCACCAAACAGCAATAATGGCTGGAAATATCCCCATATTCAGGTGAAAGGTTAATCTCCTGCTGTTGTCTATTTCCGAATCCATTTGCACAAGACTGATCATTCGTACAAAAGAAAAACTGTACAAAAAAAATCTTTCAAAGCACTGCTCAAGTTTTCCTCAGAAATCATGAGAAGTTAAAACACATGGGAATGTTTTTCGTTTTGAATTGATAATTTATGGCACATTATGGTTTTGAAAGCTTGCAGACATTGCTCTGGATCTCCTCTAGAAAATGCAGCAAATCATTGCAGAAATGCTTTTGGGGCAGTTATGATGCACTTCACTTTCCTACCCTTCGCAGGCTGTAGAAAGACACTTCTGTGAAATGCCCCAACACTGCAATGGTGGGGCATGAATTTCACTGTCATGTCAGGTCTTCAGACAGTAAATAATGATGTTTCACAAACAATTTTAAACACAGCCTGGTCACTTTAATAGAGAAAATATTTTTAACTATTCAAACACAAAGAGTTACTACAAATGACTATCCTACTTTATAGTACTTTAAACGTCTCCATGTACATAAATTGAATGTTGCCAAAACAGAGCAAGAGGAGTCGGTTATTTCAAGGTTGCTTCACCATTTGATCTCATAATCAAGGCTGACACTCCATTACGCATTTAACAAGAAAGTAGGAGACAATAATAGATTGTTATGAATGGGAAAGAAAAGTTCACTAGCAGTTTCAGATCCCAAACTGCACAGAAATCTGAGAAAGAAAATATGTTCAAAATAAAATCCTACACAACACAAAACATTCAAAAATGAGTCCAACGCCCCATAAAAAAAAACACATGATTACAACACAAATAAGTGGGAAGTCTGTGTTTTAAAGAGCAATTATTTTTTCCAGCTAAAGTTTTTTTTCTCAATGAGTTGCCATGAAGTAATAAAAAACATCTTTTTATGGTCTTTCCATGTGAAAATTATGTCAACGTGCTTCAAAAGTAATTACCATCAAGTATTGTTCCAGTGTTTTTGGAGGCAAATCTGGCAACCATTTGCTCCAGGAAGGTCCAACAAACAGCACATCAGAGGTCAAGACATCGGAGAACTCCCTTCTTTTTTCAAATAGTGTAATGGGATCTTTAATGTCGACTTGAGGAGCAGGCCAAATGAAACCTCAATTTAATGCATCATTCAAAGGATAGCATCTCCAATGATGCAGCACTAGTCCAATAATGCACTGGAACGTCAGCCTTGACTATGAGCTCAAATGGTGAAGCAGGCTTAAATAGCCTACTTCTCTTCTTATGTTTTTGAAACATTCAATGAGTTTTACGTGCATGGAGAACTTTAAAGTACTGTGAAGTAGGATTGTGACCAATAGTAAAGCTTTGCATCTGAAATGAAACATTTTCTCTGTTAAAGGGGTAAATGTATATGTAAAATTGTTTGTGAAATTATTATTACTTACTGCCTAAAGACTTGCTGCAACAGCAAAATTCACATCCCAACACATCATTGCAAAACAAAATTGCGTTTCTATTGTTTGGATACGATATTATGAGGACAACATTATTGTGCACCTATTCTGGAATTACAGCTTTACAACAACAACAAATTCCACTTATATAGCACCCTACACGCAGGGTAGAATCTCAGAGCGCTTCACAGTGGCGGAGCCTGACTCTGAGCCATGGCGGGGGAGATGGCCATAAGCACAGTCGAAGAGGAAGGTTTTCAGGTGGGACTTGAAAAAGGGGAGAGGGAGCAAGGCAGAGGAATTGAGGAAGAGTGTTCCAGAGTTTTGGGAGCAGTGGCTGAAAGCGCACCTCCGATGGTGGGGCGGTGGGTGCGAGGGATGAGCAGGAGACTGGTGTCAGTCGAGCTGAGGCGCCGGGAGGTGGATTGGGGAGTGAGGAGGTCGGAGAGGTAGGGAGGTGCCAGAGAGTGAATGGATTTGAACACGAGTGTAAGGATCTTGAAGTTGATCCGTTCAGTGATGGGGAGCCAGTGGAGGCTGGCCAGAACTGGTGTGAGATGTGAGATATGGAATTTGGTCCAGGTAAGTATTCAGTCGGCAGAGTTTTGAATGAACTGGAACTTTTAAATGGTGGAGTTGGGGAGACTGGCAAAGAGTGCCTTTGAGTAATCCATGGAGGAGGTAACAAACGCATGTACAAGGGTTTTGGCTGCATTTGCGGTAAGGTACGGTCGGATGCGGGCAATGTGGCAGAGGTGGAAGAAGGCGGTCCTGGTCAGGGACAGAATGTGTGGAAGGAAGGACAGCTGGGAGTCGAACCGGACCCCTAGATTGTGCACTGGTTTGGTGAGACTGAGGGAGAGCCCAGGGAGGTTGTGGAGTTTAGATCCATAGGAGTGAAGGCGTTCACGGAAGCCAAGGAGTATGGCTTCCGTCTTGTCCATATTCAGCTGCAGGATGCTTACACTCATCGAGGCCTTGATGTCTGCCAGATAAGCTGATATAACATTGGTGGACCTGGAGTTGGTACTGGAGGAAGCAAAGTAGATTTGTGTGTCATCCGTATATGTGTGGAAGTTTACCCCGTGTCTGCGAATGACATCTCCTAGAGGGAGCTTATCGATAAGGAAAAGTAGAGTGCCAAGGATGGAGCCCCGGGATACCCCGCAGGTGACTGTGCAGGAGTGGGAGGAGAAACTATTTGCTGAGATGAAACGGAGGTGGTATCACCAACAGAGATAAGACCTTGTGAATAGAATGAAGGTAAATTTTTCTATGGGAAGAACATTACCTCTCTTTGCCGTCTCTGGAGCTCAGACCACATTGTCATCATTTCTTTAGAAAAATAAATAATGTGCTGGTCCATTAATACACGCAGATGGAGGAGACAATTTCAGGTGAGCGTATCCTGCTGCTACGTCTTGGGGTAGTTGGCTTATGACTGAGCCTCTCTTTCGCATTCCCAATGTGCGACTTGAACCTAGTGCCCATTCTCGCTCTGTGAGGTTATTGTGCACAGGTGCGTACGGTTGATGCAAAAATATGCCCAAATTGGGGGCAGCTCTTGGCTGCCTTCATATAATTTCAAGCCATGCATTTTGGTACTGAGACAAGATTCATTCATTCAAGAATTAAAGGTAAAAACATTAACAATTAACATCAATGTGTCTACCATGCAAATACTTTATGTTATTGCCACCCACTAAATAACAATCAATGGCAGACGTTTTAGTTTTTATCAAAAGAGAACACATTGTATCCTTTTTTATTTCCACCTATGGTTTTTTTCTCAACCATATGGCTCGAAACCCACTGAGATGAATGTTTCCCTCTAATGTAGTCATTTATTAATTGAGCCAGAAGGTTCCCCCACTCATTTAGCTTTTGCTTTGAATAGATTCCAAAAACAATCATTTTAATACCTTGCTGGCCAGTGGGTTTCAGCAGCTGACAGAGCAAAAGCGTATGGAGCAGTGAGTGTTTGTGCAGGTGGTGGCTTTAACCTTCACTATGCCCTGAATGGGTAAATTCTATTCCGACTGCGGTTCTGCTTATAATTACAGTTTCCTTTTTATGTTTCATTTATCCTCTGAGATCAGACGTATTTCTAAACACAACCATCCAGAGAGGCAGCGGCAATAAAAGAAGTTTTATGCTGTGCTTTATATCACGAGATTCTACCATAATAACTTTTGAAACCTCAGTATTTTAAATGCATACTTTTAGATATATTATGTAACACAAAACAAGCTGTCATCCTCAATTCTTCAGACTATAAGAGCAATAATGCTAAGAGCATGTGTTATAAATTTCATACCATTTCAGTGAAATTTAAACCAGGCTGCCATCAATTACTGATTCACTTTCTGAACACATGTAAAATAAACAGAATCTGTTTGTTTTTCACCTTCAATTTTCTTCCCTCCTGAAGGTAGTGACTCATGCTAGGGTACGGTTCCATTGCTAACAGTAGCCCTGTTAGCTCTGTACCTAAATGGCTTTTCTTGAGATTTGTCCTTACACAGGGAGTGTTGGCAGGCTATTTAACCCACCAATTGGGAGGGGAGAAGGAATTGGGGGAAAACGTTATATCTGAGTCTGTTCCTTCTTTAACCCCATATGCATGCCTTCCAGCAGGGTTCAGTGAATAGCAATGAAAACAGGACCCCTGGCTTATATCCTCCCATGATTCCAATTGAAGTGTCTCCAACATTGCCTTGGTTGAGATAAGTTAACTTGGACCAGGCCAGACCAGGAATTGAACTTGAGACCTCAAGCCTCCCCCATGTGTGTGACACAGCATCACACAAAGTGTCACCTTTATCTACTAAGCCATTGGAGGAATTCCTAAGCAAACAGCATTTGAAGCTTGAGAACATCCATGTGTGTTTGGCACAGTTTTGTCAGTGACCCGTAATGTAAAGGCACCCTGAGGAACCATGGAATTCACAGCTTCTCAGATGAATTCGCTGAGCTCCATATATTTCAATAGCACACCAAATAGTTTCAAAGTTGCTCTACAACCAACTGGAAGGTCTTAAAAAGAATTCTGTATTTTTTGTCCATTTGCTCTCCACACCTAGATATTTTTAACTCTATTTTCTTTTTTTTACCTCAACATGGCATCAAAGTAGCCTTCTAATATTTACCCACACAGCCGTTCCTCATGTGTGAGCCTTGACAGTGAGTCTTAGCAGTCGATTTGACTATCGGGGACATTGTGGTTGTGCCCAATCCTCCTGACCTCACCACAAAGCCCACCTTCCAGCAAGAGTATTTGGATAGGGATCATTAGTGGAAACCTCGGCCAATTTTCACCTCTCTAACCCACGGGAGCTGAGACCAAATGCTATCCCACCGTACATGATTAGATAAATCAGCACGGTGAGGATTCGAACCTATAACTTTCTAAGCCTTTACAATATGATCTAATGCTGTACAGGGCAATGCATCTACCCCATAATCCATCAAAGGAAGCTGAGGTTATGTTTCTCATTCTATGTGAATTATGGTATATTAGAAAGAAACCACAGATAGGCATCTTGCATGTACAGGGTTTGTAAACACTCCCAGGTCTGGTCAACTATAATATGGGTCACTGTTATGTTCTCCATTGCTAGTTCTCTTCCTGTTACCACCTCCCCCTCTGCCCCTCCCCACCCTGTTTGCCCGTTGAATGAAGTTGTAGGTTACAATTGGACAGGATTATTTTTAAGATGAAGGAAAGGATGATTTTATTGCAAGTATTTTATTCTTCCTCTTGCAAAGTAAATAGATTCAATACAATGGCATAAGGGCATGCTCTGAATATCTTTTATGCTTTTCTACCTATTGGCTGATATTTCTCATAGTCCCAGCAGATATATCTGTGGAAAATCAAGCTCTACGTTATTTCTGAGCTATATCCAGGCACTGTTTTATTTTCTTACCCAAATTCACACTTCAAATCCATTTGCCCCACATCCCTGAGGCAATAATATGCAGGTGTAGCTTGGAAACACCATAGGGAAGCCTTTTCCATGGGAATGCACAACACATATTTTACATTAGGTATTTTTTTCTTTACTTTCCTGACCTTCTTCTCCTGGGAGTCACTTTGCAGTGCACTCACACAGGAAATTGCCCCTCAGAATAGGATAGAATGTCACAATTCCTCCATATTATAGTGAGAAAAACATTTCTCTTGTCAACATGTTTTTAAAAAGCTGCCTTCCCCATTCTATCCACTACACCATGTTATTTTCATGTTCAGCAGCCTCAGGTATGAGCTTTTCTGAGCTTAGAATAGGGAATTAGGTGACAAAGTGATTTTGTTCGGAGCACTCATGTTCACTGTCGACTCCTCTGACATTGCCTGAACAATATTCCCAGTCGTCAGAGGAGGAAGACCATTATCTTTGATTTAAGCTCAGTTCTTTGGAGGTTAAAAGCAGAGACTGAGACTACTGAAATAGATAGGAATGGTATTTCATTTCCACTCCAAAAAGTTATAGGTGATGTGACAAGACTGAGTGATGCAGTGGGTTTGTACATTGCCCTTTCACCTGAGGGACTTGAGTTTGAATCCAGCCGCGATAGATGGTCTGTATGTCTCCCTTGTGCTTGCTGCATTAGTCCAACATAAAATGAGTTTGAGCAATCTGCACCCATATTCTATTGGATTATGACCCCAAATTATACATTACTTTGACACAAAATTCTGTCTCAGTTAGAAAGAAGAAGAAACAACTTGCATTTTTATCATTTCGAAACATCTCAAAAAGAATTAAAGTAATTACTGTGTAGTGACTAGTGTAGATAGATGGGACAGTCATTTTACACACAGGATTCACGCTCAAATAGCTATTAGGCGAATGACCGATTAGTTGGAATATTGTTGTCTAGAACAACAGGAGAAACTCCAGGGAAATTGTTCATTCACCTCATGACTCTTTGTGGAAGCTTGCAAAATAACTGCTATGTTTTCTCAGAAAAACAGTAGTTAACTTTGAAGAGCTTTGAGGTGTTTCAAAGGAAATCCGTGAGTTAAAACTATGACCATTGACTTGCAAATCACCATCCTGGTCCACAACAGGAAACTGATGATATAAAGTCAGTTTCCTGGCTCTTCTCTAACTATAAGGGACGGCAGAGTTGGAGGCTTGGGGCACATTGAGCAAAAGTAAATGCTCCATAGCGAAGGTAGACAAATTTAAAGTAACAGCAGCAATTTTGTGGCCTTCAAAGCATTTGTTGCACTAACTAACATAAGCAATACCTAAAGTAGTACCACAANTTTTTTGGCCCTGTGCTTCATTCCCCTGTGATGACCTGCGTGACAAATATTCACAAACAAATCTAAATTGAAGTCTCCGTGATGAAAATTGAGCATTTTGCCTTTGGTATAAAGATGAGTCGTCTGAACTCGGTTGGGAGGATGTAGGTTCTCTCTGGTGCAATTGAATTAGCCCAAGCCAATTGAAAATGAGGACCAGGCTACATCTTTTCAACCTTCTCATTTCCACAGCTAAATATCCATTACAAGATAAGAGCTGCCTCCTCCACTGGCTGCTGCAGGGATTGACGTTCAGCAATTGACTGGATGATCAAGCTTACTGATCACTGCTTGGGCTTCGTCTGTCAGACACTGTCAACTCCCAGACTGATGCTCCAGACTTGCACAGTTGTTCACTCCGCAGGTTTGTGACAAATCCCTTATGGCAGCTTCACTCTGCTCTAAAGGACATTGCATGTTTTTTTCCTTCCTTTCCACTTTTATTGTTATCTACATTTCCAGCAGTCAGTGCTGCTTGACTGCCAAACCCCAGTGGCTTGACCAGGGCGTTTACATTAAATCTGTAATTATTTTATTTTTAAAACTCCCCAGCCCCCAAGTTGACAAACAGACAGAGACTTTCACAATTTTCCACAGATGTGAAACACATTTTGTATGAGTGATAGACTTGCAGCTTTCTGCAGGTGAAGTGTCAGCAATCTAAGGGATGCATTAATTTCCTCCAATTCCCCTCTCCACCCATCCTCCCTATCCAGGCAGATGTGAATATTCAAACATTACAACAAGATTGTGCTAAATGGACTTTTCCACAGCTAATTTACAACACACGCGCCCAATGGGGCTTGTCCAGTAAAATCCTGGAAATACTTTGACAATCTGGCTGCTGTGTCTCACCAGCTGTACATAAAGGACCAGCGTATGATCAGTTAGTGCAGTGGTGGCCAACCTGTGGCCCACAGGGCCATCAAGAAACAGCCCCTGAACATTCACAGAAGTCTAGGTTAGTTCATGTTCAATCAGTAGTATGTTTTCAGTTTATTCTTAATTAAATATTTCTTGATTTATGCCATAAATCAAGAAACATTCAATCAAGAACATTTATTTTGTTGGCTGACCATAAAGTTTGCCCACCACTCAGTTAGTACAATCCAAATCACTGCAGCGACTCAATTAAAATAGTGGACACTAAAGCAATGAAAGCTATATCACTGTGGAAAATGAATAACTGGCTTCCCTTCCTCTCATGTGATCGAACGCATGATCGTAATAGATCCGTAGTCCTAAAACACATTAATAGATTGCCAAGAAATGTTAATGCAGAGATCAGGAATTCTTATAAATAAATGACCAATTTATAATATTTATGCCTCAGCCTATTTTACCGCTCATGTGTTGTAAGTGAATTCAAGTATGAACTATATTAAACAAAATATGATCTATTGCAATACATTCACTGTGTTTGATCAACGACTGATGCCTGCTGGGCTGGAAATATTAAGTGAGTGAAACAATTAAAGCAAGAGTAATTGGTGACCTATTTTACATTTAGAGCGGGAATATCCATATAAAGCCATTGTTGGAAATAAATATTATGCACCAGTTGTAATGATTTGGCACTTGGGACTTGGGAAAATCTTTTTTGGTGAGGTGGAGGGATGTTATGCTGCAAATGGAACATTGACAGTATCAATCCAAATCGATCCCAAAATATAGCATTGACAAGACGTAGAGTTTCTTTACGGTCAGCAACACATTTTTATGGTCTGACAACATGGAAACGTATCGCCATGCTTAAAAGAATCCAAACCAGACTGAGACTTCCATTTATGAATGCCACCTATGCTTTCAAATTTCATTCTGTCTGAAATTGAGCCTACACTCTCTCCCCAGAGGGACGCACCCTGCTTATTTTAGGTACAGGTTGGCAAAAACCAAGCTAAAACCACATATCTAGCCATCGCTGTGCACAGTAAGATCACTCTATAGTGTCTACAAAATACATCTCAATCTCAGGCTGGGAGGAACACACCTTCTTGCACACTAAAATATATCTTATTCCCCTTTTTTCTCATCTCCTCATCTGAAGATCATTCCTAATTTAGACAAAGCATTAGTTGAATGAAAAATAAAGCTTACTGCTGTAGGTACTTTACAACAAAATGTTCCTTAATCCCCAGGAGTCCTGTAGCTCAGTGGTTAGAGCACTCACTTTGCAAGCGAGAGACCTGAGTTCAATTCCAGGCAGGGCGAAACCTTGGGCAAGTTTCCTTACTCCACACGCCTAATAATAATCCCTCCAAAAACCAAAAACAATAATAAATTGGTCATTTTTAATCTACGACTGTTTGTGGGACATTGCTGTGCGCAATTGGCTGCCGCGTTCGCCCACAAATATACAGTCAGTTCACTTTTCCGTGTGTTCTGTGAAGCGCTTTGGGACGTCCTCCCGACATGAAAAGCGCTATATCAAATGTAAGGATTATTACTATTAACCTGGGAGCAACAAACCATCCACTGTAATTTGTGCACAGCCACATCTCCACAAACAGACTTTTGTTTGTTTTTGCGAGTGACAAGTTTTACCTGGGAGATTGTTGGCCAGGACATTGGAAAAGAGAAAATCTTTAACATCTGCCTGAACAGGGCATAAACAGAAGCCTGGTTTTACGTCTCACCTGAAGGACAGCGTATCCGACGATACAGTGCTCTCTCCCACCAGCACTGACCTGGAGCGTCAGTCTGGACTGTGAGCTCAGAGTCCCCAATGTGGGAGGGGCTCAAACCTACAACCTCCTGATTTGGAGGCGAGAGTCCGAGCTGCAACTGTATAGGGCCGTGATGAGACCACACCTGGAATACTGTGTCCAGTTTTGGTCTCCTCATTTAAGGAAGGATGTACTTGCCTTGGAGGGGGTGCAGAGTAGATTTACTAGGTTAGTACCAGGGATGAAGGGGATGAGTTATGAGGATAGGCTGACCAATTTAGGCCTATATTCTCTAGAATATAGAAGAATTAGAGGGGATCTTATAGAAACCTATAAGATCATCAAAGGGCATGATAGAGTAGATAGTGGGAGATTGCTTCCCCTGGTTGGAGAAACTAAAACCAGGGGTCACAACCTTAAAATCAGAGACCAGCCCTTTCACACTGAGTTGAGGAAGAACTTCTTCACTCAAAGGGTGGTGAATGTATGGAACTCACTACCCCAAAGGGCTGTTGATGCTTAGTCCTTGAACATATTCAAGACTGAGATAGATAGATTTCTTATTACAAAATAGATTAAGGGATATGGGGATAAGGCAGGGTCAGGTTATTAGCTGGAGTTAGATTAGAAGATCAGCCATGATTGAATGGCGGGGCAGGCTCGAAGGGCCGAATGGCCTACTCCTACATGTTATGTTATGTTTTGTTATGACACTATTCATCTATTGTAATTCGAGGTGTGTTTATACAGGAATGTCAAAAGACACTGATATGGAAATACAGTCGCCTGTATTGTGCCTGTAACTGACAACAACAACAACAACTTGCATTTATATAGCACCCTTCACTCAGGGTAGCATCCTAGAGTGCTTGACAGTGGTGGAGTCTGACACGAGCCAGGTGGAGAGGGAAGGGGGAGGTAACTGTAAGCACAATCAAAACGTCTTTCGGCGGGATTTGAAAATGGGGAGGGAGGGGGCAAGGCGGAGGGATTCAGCCACTACGCTATGAAACTCTGGAACTCTCTCTCTCAATTCCTCCTAGTCAGGGAATGGAAATGGGGTAGAAAGAAAAGCTGGGGATTGAACCTGAGGCCTAAGTTGCGCATGGGTTCGGAGAGTCTGAGGGGAACCCGGTGTGGTTGAGGAGTCAGACCTGCAGGAGACAAGACATTGACGGGAGCCAAGGATTATGGCTTCTGTCTCGCCAGCATTCAGCTGCAGGAAATTTACGCTCATTCAGTCCTGATCCAATATATGCACATTTACACTTTTCACTGGTTAGCAATAGAAGCAGAAATCCAGTCTGATGTTTCACCTCTTTAGCTTGACGTCTCAAGCCTGTCATAGCGCCTTATCAATAACACTTGCTAAAATCAGATAAATAGCACAGGCCAGAGATTGAACCAAGATTTTTTTCATTTGGAACATCTGTAAATCTTATTAACTTGCCAGAACTTGGAATATCTCTTCTCTTGACTACCCAGGTCTTGACTGCTGCCAGAGAATAGGGACATATTTCTTCTTTCCCACACCTTGTAGCTAAGTTACTTGAGCTCCCAACTTTAAATCAGAGGAGCAAAGGCAGGTAATTGGAGTTGAGGCACAGATCAACAATGATCTACTAGAATGGCGGAACCGGCTCGAGGCACTGAATGGCCCACTCTTGTTTCTATGATTCTAAAACAAAATGCTCTGGGGTGTGGGAGATATTTGGAGTCTGAACTAGTTCTGAGGAGGTACCCCTGGTAAAGCCTGCAGTAAATTGATGGTGAACCAATCTGTCTGTCACATCATTAAACCTTGGAGCTACAGCCATCTCCTTATCCCTTTGAACAAAACCCCCATTGGGTAGGGTGGTTCCAGCTGGACAAGTATACTGCTGTGCAGTTACCTTAATAAAATGTCTTTGTTTCCCCGTTGGACTTTCAGGAAACTTGGATGTCCACCTTCCCCTCACCCACTATTCCATCATGGAACTCAGGCAGTCCTAGAATAATCCACCTCAATCGCTAACTCAACAACAACAACTTGGATTTATATAGCGCCCTCCACACCAGGCGGCATCTCAGAGTACTTAAACTCCATTATACAACAACAACATGATTGCATTTATAGAGCGCCTTTCAGGTCAGGAGGACGTCCCAAGGCGCTGGACAGTTGGGTCGGGACCCGAGCAGGGGGGAAATGGTGAGGGGAGCGAAGGGAGGGAGCGAGGAGGGGATAGAGAGTTGAGAGGGGAGCTGAAGGCACAGTTGAAGAGAAAGGTCTTGAGACCGGCCTTGAAGGAGGAAAGGGAGGAGGCAAGGCGAAGGCACTGGGGGATGGAGTTCCAGAGCCCAGGGGCTGAGAGGCTGAAAGCCCGGCCACTGATGGTAGGGCGGTTGGGGCGGGGGATTTAGAGCAGACCGGAGACAGAGGGTACAGGCAGGTAAGTAGGGGGATAGTAGGTCGGAGAGGTAGG
The DNA here is from genome assembly GCF_018977255.1 of Callorhinchus milii. Lineage (NCBI taxonomy): Eukaryota > Metazoa > Chordata > Chondrichthyes > Chimaeriformes > Callorhinchidae > Callorhinchus > Callorhinchus milii. The sequence goes on from NW_024704742.1 coordinate 96,174,152, forward strand.
AGGGCGCAAGGCAGTGAATGGCTTGTAGGTGAGGATGAGGATCTTGAATTCAATCCTCTGTGAGATGGGGAGCCAGTGGAGGCGAGCGAGGGTGGGAGTGATGTGGTCGCGAAGCCTGGTGCGGGACAGTACACGAGCTGTAGATTTCTGAATGACCTGCAGCTTGTGGAGGGAAGTGCCAGGAAGGCCGGCGAAGAGAGAATTCCCGTATTCCAGCCTTGAGGTGATAAAGGAGTGGACCAGTGTTTCCGCAGCATGAGGAGCGCCTTTGGACGTCCTCCCGACTGAAAGGCGCTCTATAAATGGAATCTTCTTGTTGTTGTTGTTGAGTGAGGTAGTGCCGTAGTCTGGTGATGTTCCGGAGATGGTGGAAGGTGGTGCCAGTTGTGGCGCGGATGTGGGGAAGAAAGGACAGCTCAGGGTCGAACAGAACACCGAGGTTCCTGACTGGCTTTGAGAGGTGGAGAGTGCAGCCTTGGATGCTGATGCTGTCAGTGCCTGAGGTGTGGAAGCACTATCGCGAGCCATTCAGGAGGGCTTCAGTTTCGCGCATGTTGAGCTGAAGAAAATTGTCTCTCGTCCAGGACTCGATGTCAGACAGGCAGGCTGTCAGGGTGGTTGTGGAGTTGAGGGTAGAAAAGGAAAGGTAGAGTTGGGTGTCATCCGCATACATGTGGAAGTTAACCCCATGTCTGCGGATGATGCCACCAAGGGGGAGCACATAAAGGGTGAAGAGGAGAGGACCGAGGACAGAGCCCTGTGGGACACCGCACGAGACAGTGCGGGGGCTGGAGGAAAAGCCGTTTGCAGAGACAAAATGAAGACAGTGGGAGAGGTAGGACCTAAACCACTCAAGGACAGGGCCTTGAAGGTTGAGGTGGGAGGACAAGCGGTGGAGGATAGAGTGGTCGACCTTATCGAATGCGGCCGATAGGTCGAGGAGGACGAGGAGGCAGAGGGAGCCCTGGTCGCAGATGGTCAAGATGTCATTAGTAACCTTGACCAGGGCAGTTTCCGTGCTATGGGCAGCACGGAAACCCGACTGGGGGTGTTCAAACAGTGAGTGGGTGGAGAGGAAAGAGCGCAGCTGAGAGGCGACGACTCTTTCGAGAACCTTGGACAGGAAGGGGAGGTTGGAGATGGGCCGGTAGCTTGATAGCTGCGACGCATCAAGGGAGTTGAAGATACCAGCACAGAGGAGTGTGTTGCACAATGGTGCTGCACAAGTACACAGACAACTCAACTCAGGAAGTTATGCATTTGCCCATGGATGCTGCCTTTCTCTTAACGGGACAGTTGTGTCTAAATTTGAATCCTAATGATCTGTATTGAAGAACAATTATAATTATTTCAAATCATCTGAATTGCGGTTCTCTATGGATCTCATTGGATTTCATACTAGGCTAAGCTCTTATTCCATCAATGAAACAGCATCCAAGTGAATGATATATCTTAAATGATACAAATCAGTACCTTGATTAATCTCCCTGTGTGTAACATAGCCAGGCATTCAATGAATAAACATGTCATTGATCCAGCAGTATAGAAGTCACTCAACCGTATGAGTCACATATACTGTTAGACCTTTCTGAATATTCACTGAAGTACGTAAGGAGACGGGCTGCATGTGTGGGAGGCAACTACATTTCCTATCAAGGAAATAAATGAAAGGGTGTGTTGAAATATACAAGAAAAATACTACTACAAACAGATGTCTCCATGTGTTGTAAAGCAGACTTTGACATTAAAAAGTTATTTCACAAGTAAATATTTTAAGAGACATAATAAACAGACTACTTAGGCTGTTTAAATGATTTGACGTTGATCAGAATAATAATATATGAAAGAGCAAAACAATGTGCTTTGGATGAGACTTTAAAGTGAGGTTACATCTGGCTGATCAGATGGACATTAAAGATCTCATAGAACTGGTCGCAAACAGAAATTAAATTGGTCACTTACTCCATGTCTGTTTGCGGGACATTGTTGTGCACAAATTGGCTGCTGCATTTGGCTACAAGTTATACAGTCACTACACCTTACAGTATATCCTGTGAATATCCTTATGATATGTTCTCCCAATGTGAAGGGCACTATATCAAATGTAAAGATTAGTATTATTTCCTGATATAACATTTCAAAAGTCTATAAGTCAAACAAAATAGCTTTTTCCATTCAATCTGATGGCACAGTGGGTTAAAACACTGGTCTTTTTTCTTTGGGAGCTGAGTACAAATCTAGTCAGACTGATAGGGATAAAGTCTTCTTATTCTGTCATCTGTAAAAGTATCTTAACTAAAATGAATGTGGCCATTCTCAACTCATTTAAAATTGTGTGCAGGTCACAGAGCAAAAGTCCCCATAGTTCAGCACAAATTGTTACTAAATTGCCACTTATGCAGAAAGCAAAAGATTGTGGGAAATGGGCACATATTTACACCCAGCAGCACAGAAGTTCTCCTGGGGTTGGGCAAGAGTAGAGAGAACTTTGCTCTGCTGTGCTGCATCTGATTTAGTGTCAACATTAAGATGCTCCTAGATGCTATCCTGCCTGAAGGTGTTTTCTAAATACAAGTTGTTGTTGAGTGCCTAAATGTAAAACTATTCCATTAATCACCACTGATATTTCTCATCTTGCTGAAGGTTAAACATTTCCAAAAACAATTAGAAAAGAAAGGATTTGGACCAGATATCGGTAACTAAATAGCAAAACATGCAAAATGGGTTTGTAACTCAGTTCTGAGTTGTACATCTGCTATTGCAAAGAAAAGATCATTTTCAGCAAGCTGGGGTCTTTTGATCTTGTGCAAATAATTATTCTGTTCTTTTGCCAGTAACCACCACATTCTTAATCTTTAGCCCTTACAGTCAGATTTTCACAGAATTAAAGTGGATTTTTACATTTTCAGCAGGGTAACATTAATATGATTTTACTCTATAAATATCTACCATTAAAATGTCTATTCTCTGAAATTACACACTCTGGAACAGAATGTGCTCTAACGTATAATCTGCACACATTTATGCACATATAGCTATGTTTGAATCACAAGAACATAAACAATGAGAACAAGCCATTCAGCTCCAAAGTCCATATATAATCGTCCCTATCATAGATTCTACCCTGCTCACTTCATCCTCTGAGAAGTCAACGAGTGAGCGGCAAGAAAGGAAACCTCTGAACTTTTTCTCCAATCTCCATGGATAATTAAGCAAACAGCAGACAGATTATTATCCAGTCTTACCCACACTTAAAACTCTGAGAAGTTATGTTCCACAGCTAACTATTCAAAGTCCCAGCAGCACAGTGGTGTTCCAAAGGGAATTTGATTATCTGTGTCTATCCTTATAACCTTACAATCCAATTCTTTACCAGAGAGTTAATCAAATCTTCTTCAGAACTTTCCAGTGGAGTTGAACAACATATCATTCACAAGATTATCCTCTCGTGACAGTATCAAGCTGTTTGTTAAATGAGTCCAATGTCCCAGCTCATTTCCTATTCGGGAAGACAGCTGTTTTTTTAAAAATTGTTTTGGCAGAAAATTAAGCATTTCAGATGTCCTCCTTACATGAAATGTAATTTATGTTGTATTGAATGGTAAAATCTAATTTGATTTCCAGCGAATAAATGGCAGACTACAATAATTTAAATGGGTGTTTTGTACATACCATTAGGTCAATGTTTGATGTGTGGAAACATATGAAACAGCAAGTGAAACTAGCAATGAATACCCTTGTTAATGAATTTGCCAAAGTTTAGATGAATGAACATGATTGAGGAACTCAAAGGACTATGATAACCTGTTTTAGTTTATACTGTAATAAAATGCCCTTGGGTTAAACCCTAGCAATAATAATCCTTGCTTTTGGTATAGTGCCTTATCATGTCATTGACACATCTCAAAACGTTTGAAAGGGATTACTGTGAAATGTACTGGCTGTGGATTTTGTAGGCGAATGCGGTAGCCAACATGAGCACAACAATGTCCCACAAATAGCCATAAAATGAATGATTAATTTTATCTGAGGGATTGTTGGCCAGGACACCAGGTGAAACTCCCTTCTCTTTTTGAATAACGCCATGGAATTTAATGTCCTTCTGAAAAGGGACCTCGATTTAGTGCCTCATCCAAAGGATGACACCTCTGGCAAAACAGTTCACCCCCAGAACTGCATTGGAGTGCCAGCCTGAACTGCAAGTTCAAAGCCCCAATGTGGAAGCCGACAATCTTTTGATTCTGAGGCGAGAGTTCTATCAACTAAGACTCATGTAAACCCTAGCATATGATAATCCTTGTTGATCCCGGGATCTGTTACTGTAAAGCGCTCTGAGACGCCGTCCGGCATGGAGAGCGCTATATAAATCCAAGTTGTTGTTGTTGTTGATAACATTTTCATATTTAGTAAACGAGGAATAATTCTACCCAAATCCTTTTGATTAGCAGCACCCAATTATTTTATTTCCACATTGGTGCATGCTATTTCTAGTTGTATTTTTGATTACATTACTTTTATCTACATTAAGATCGATCTGCCGTTTGACCCATGCACAGAAAGTATCCAGGACACTAAGACTTGATTTTTTTCAGAGTCCCTAGATTAGCACGATAACTAATTTCCAAGTGTCTTTCATTCTATGGAAGCCAATGTGCTTGTGGTTTGCCTGTTTCACGTTACTTGTTGGTGGGCGAGTTTTCAGCCTTTCTCCCCTTACTCCCTGGAACTCCGATTTGAAGTCACTCTGCTACCCCCCCCCCCCCCCCACACTCACCCATTACTTCTAAAGCCTAGTTTCAGACCTATCTTTTACATTGTTTTTACAGTCACCTCTCCCCCACCCCCGCCTTCCTCAACTCCCTTGCCCCACCCCTTTCCCTGCACTCAGTTGCCTAGTCACTTGTGTGAAGCAATTTGAGATGTCCTCCAAACACAAAATATTAAATTGTCGTTATTCCCAAGTTAAAATGTAACAATTAAGCCAAATTTTGTGAGATAATGAAGCAAAGATTATGAATTTTGCAATGATGGGGTTATTTCCATTAGGAATGGTGTGCATTGGTTTCAATGTAAGACTCTAAAGTCCTTGTTGTCATGGCATTACAGTGCTACATCAAGCCAAACGGGAGAGCTAATGGGTACACTTGCTTTTCTGATTGGCAGACCTATTTTTTTAACATAGAGACCATTACATGGTAAGAACTAGTCCCCAGGACTCACAATTAAACTGCTTGGTGTTCATAGACTAGAGTGGCAGTTCACTGCATCGAGTGATTAAGGTAGTGATAGTTTCTGAGTATTAGTCTCCATGGCATTTTTTTTAGCACGGTGACAACTCAATGCCACATTGGTTATGCTGCCTGGGGACATTTTCCATAAATCACATTTCTGCAGCTCTGCGCTTGTTTTGATGAGCTGATAATGAGGCAAAAGATTTACTGACGTTGGTGTGATCGCTTAAAGATGAGGGGAGGGGGGGAAAGGCTGCTGGTATAGTATGATGGTTCAAAATGGAACAATGCAGCTTTGCAGCCACAATTTCCGCAAAGAATGATATTAACTCTCATTCCCTCCATGAAGTGAGGTGCTAAAAGGATAATAATAATAATAATAATCCTTGCATTTGATATAACGCCTTATCTCACCGTTAAGACACATGAAAGCGGTTTACCGACTATATTGTAAAGTGAATTAACTGTGTATGTAATGGGCGAAAAGTGGCAGCTAATTGGGCATAGCAGTGTTCACAAATAGTCATGGATTGAGTGACATGTCTTTATGTGAATTCACCAAAATAAAATTGGGGGGATTTCTATCAATCTGTCTTGATGTGATTTCACATGCCCTTGCAGCCCAACAGAAGTCTTTGGATATTATTCAGGATTAGGAATCCCAGACAATGTTTCACTCTCTTAACCCAGGTTTACTGTGGTCAATAATATCAAATCCAACTCCTACCTCCATTGGGATCAGCTAACTCAGCCAGAGCAGGATGCAGATCTGCAGGCTTTTTTTCTCTGTGGCCTGTATTGCCTTTATGCACTAAGTCTTCAGGGAGACTCAATGCACACCTTTCATAAAGGAAAATGTGCAATAGTTCAGTAAAAAGGTCAATTTTAAGAACTTTAGCAAAGAAATATTCTAATACAATAGAAATCTACATAATTCAGTTTGAGTAGCAGGAAATACTTGTTTCCTGAAAAATTGCAGACGGGAGAAAAGGCCTAATCAGCAGGCAATGAAAAGTGAACAAGAAAAAACTTCAGAAATAGAAGTGAGAAATAAGAGACATTAGTAAGACCAATTTTTCTCAATGCCAATGTGTTTAAGAAGAAATTTCACTTGCTGTTTCTTTACAATCAGGTCCATTTTCCTATTGACTCTGGAAAAGTAGCTGAGAAGAATCATTTCTGGTAGAGTTTTTTCTAATAGAGTTTGATTCCACTATATACACTTGAAAAAAAGTTGTACAACTGATGTAAATTAGAAAGCTTGAGGAATGACAGAGGCCAGGGATTTGGGATATTTTTCTACTCTTCACATCCAGTGCTATTATTAAGCCTTCCTGCATCTGATATGATGTGGACAAAGCAAAGCTTCATCTACTAAAATGCAATAATGGCCCTTAACTCCACATTGTCTGTTAAATCTCAATAATGTCCCCAAACCCCAATTGATCACTTGTTAGCAGGAATGTTGCAGTGGAGATATTAACAGGAGAAACATTGTGCCCAGAAAAACTTGCTCTTGCTCTCAAGTGGAATAATCTGCATGTTAAAATGATTCTTCTATATGATATTGAATATGTAAACAGAATATAACAAGAACATAACTAGCAGAGAATTAGAGACATTAGTAGCAAAACATAGGGTAGATGCAATTACATATATGTGTGTATACATATTCTGCAAATAGCAATATATCTTATAGATGATTCTAATCAGACCCGAATGCAGTATCCAATAACATTCCCTCGCATCCTGTCTTGCTCCCATGATGCTACGTTTGCCTCCTCTGTCCTGTTACCACTTCCTTCTCCAAGGTCATTGCTATTCCCTGTCCTCTCCCTGTATATTCAATGTGTTGATAATTTCTAATTACCATTGAGTAGAAGCTGTACTTTCAGTGGGTATTAGACTACTTTTAATAGTTTTACACCTCTCTGTACATCTCGATTTACTCGAGCATTAACCAATTACTGCCAGGGAACAAACCATTTAGCAGTTTTTAGGGATATACACTATTTGCATTATTTTAGCTCATTATTTTTAAAATATTTTTTAACATTCTTATGTGAATGCATATTGTGAATCACAATGAACCCAGGAGATGTGAGTGCAATGAAGGAAAATATTTGGATGAAGATCATTTCCCATGAGAAGCTTTAGAATTTAATATAATAACATGATAAACCTTGCATTTGATATACTACCTTATCATCTTGTTGAAACATCTTAAAGAGCTTCACAGGATTTACTGCAAAATGTAGCATGTGGGCGAACACAGCAGCCAATTTGTACATAGCAATAACCCACAAACGGCTATGTCTTGATGAATGATGAATATATCAAGATACTGGGAGAAACTCCTTTATGTGTTCAAAGAATGCCACGGGATCTTTAGGGTTCACCTGAACAGGCAAATGGAACCTCAGTTTAATAATAATTTTTGCATTTGATATCTTGCATTGTTACATCTTCTAGACGCCTCAAAGCACTTGACAGAATATACTTTAAAGTGAATTGACTATGTTTTGTGAGCGAAACGCAGCAGCCATTTGTGCACAGCAGTGTCCCACAAACAGTCATGGAATAAATGACCAAATTATTACTTTTTTAACATGTATTTATTTATATATTTTTGAAGGGATTATTTTGAAGGGAAAACGATCTGCCAATTGTCTAACAACTAGGTTCCTACTTACTGCTTGGTAAACAGAGGCATATGGAGTAAAGAAGCTTGCCCAATGTTTCGTCCTACCCAGGAATCAAACCCAGGTCCTGAGCTTGGAAAGCGAGTGCTCTAACCACGAAGCTACAGGACTTTAATATTTTATCTGAAGGATTTTCATTTATATACATATTTTACATCAGGAAGATGTCTTAAAGCATTTGGTACTGTTGCCTGGGCATCAAAACTATGGGTTGGAGCCAGAGGGGATGGGGAAAGATAATCGCATGAGACTTGAAGTGTTCATGCATAACTGTGGCATTTGAAGTTCAAAATCACTAGTTTGCTTATTTATTTAATTTTAGATATCAATAATTAGATTGAATATTGATTTACCATTGGTACACTAAGGCACCACATTTGTGACGAATTGTCAATGCAAAAATGTGATTTAGAGGTTATCACACTGGGTTAAATGCCAGCACATTACAACACCACGTTAAATGCCAAGATAATCATTCCACTATATCCACTACAAAAACATAAGTGCATTCAGAACCATTCCAACAAGAGTGATGTGCAGTTTAACACAGGAACATAAGAATACATGGAATGAGAAAAGGCCATCAAGCCTCCTCCTTCTATAAAACCAACAAGGCCTGTAAATTCACAGTGGAGCAAAGAATAAAATAATCTCCCTTTCTAAGGTCCATAAATTTACTGACCTTTAGAGAATAACCCTTAAATTGCAATGTGATCTTATCAGTGATCTACAAGGGCTTATTTAAAGTTAAATAGCCAAGTTCCCTAAGGATGCAGTCTGGTAATAAATTCACATTGTGTCACAATGACACAATCCAATTCATAATTAATTGTAATTAGGGCCAAATGTAGCTTTCAACATAAAAGCTTTGCTAGGTAAAATTTTATAGCATTTCTGGAAAGTACAAGATTGCTGAAGCCATAATTTTGCAAAAAGGAACAGCAGTGAAAGAACATAAGAACATAAGAATTAGGAGCAGGAGTAGGCCATTCGGCCCTTCGTGCCTGCTCCGCCATTCAATAAGATCATGGCTGATCTTCTCACCTAACTCTGATGCCCTATCCCCATATCCCCTAATCCCTCTATTTTTCAAGAATCTATCAGTCTCAGCCTTGAAAATGTTCAAGGACTGAGCATCTACAGCCTTCTGGGGTAGTGAATTCCATAAGTTCACTACCCTCTGAGTGAAGAAATGTTTCCTCAACTCTGTTCTAAAAGGCTGACCCTTAATTTTAAGACTGTGACCCCTGGTTATAGATTCTCCTACCAGGGGAAACAGTTCCTCTGTGTCTACTTTATCCAGCCCTTTAAGAATCTTATAAGTTTCAATAAGATCCCCCCTAATTCTTCTGTACTCTAGAGAATACAGCCCTAGTTTATTCAGCCTATCCTCATAGGTCAGTCCCCTCATCCCAGGAACTAACCGAGTGAATCTACGCTGCACCCCCTCTAGGGCAAGTATGTCCTTTTTTAAATAAGGAGACCAAAACTGCACACAATACTCTAGGTGCGGTCTCACCAAAGCCCTATACAGTTGCAGCAAGACTTCCCTACTCTTATATTCTAAACCTTTCGAAATGAACGCTAACATGCCATTCGCCTTTATGTTGCTTGCTGCACCTGCAAACTAACTTTTTGGGACTGGTGTACAAGGACACCCAAATCCCTTTGAATACTAACTCTATCTAACTTCTCCCCTTCCAGAAAATAATCTGTTCTTTTATTCTTGCTACCTAGGTGAATAATTTCACACTTGCTAACATTGAATTCCATCTGCCACCTACTTGCCCACTCCCCTAGCCTATCTATATCTTGTTGCAATCTTTTTGCATCATCCTGAGAGCTCACTCTGCTACCTAGTTTAGTATCATCCGCGAATTTAGACACATTACATTCAATGTCCTCGTCCAGATCATTGATGTAAATGGTAAATAGCTGAGGCCCAAGCACTGATCCTTGTGGCACTCCACTAGTTACATCCTGCCAATTCGAGAATGATCCGTTTATCACTACTCTCTGCTTTCTACCCGATAGCCACTCTTCTATCCATGTTAATATTTTCCCATTAATCCCGTGGGCCTTGATCTTGAGTAACAGCCTTTTGTGTGGCACCTTGTCAAATGCCTTCTTAAAATCCAAATATACCACATCTACTGGTTCCCCCTTATCCAACCTGCTGGATACATCCTCAAAAAATTCTAAAAGGTTAGTCAAGCATGACTTCCTTTTTGTAAAGCCATGTTGACTCTGCCTAATCTTTTTATGGTCTTCCAGGTATCCCATAACTACGTCTTTTATTAAGGACTCAAGAATTTTCCCTACAACTGACGTCAAACTAACTGGTCTATAGTTTACCCTATTTTCTCTCCCACCCTTCTTAAATAGTGGAGGTACGTTTGCAATCTTCCAATCAATGGGAACTTTTCCAGTATCCACAGACTTTTGGAAGATTATAGATATGCCATCCACTATCTCAGTAGCCACCTCCTTTAAAACTCTCGGATGCAGGCCATCCAGTCCAGGGGTTTTATCGCTTTTAAGACCCGACAATTTACCTAGGAATCATTTGTGTTTATAACAGTATGTTGGGAAACTTGTAGTATTCTTGGTTAGACATTGCTAAGATCAATTTAGTGGATAGTAAATTGGGTGGTACGTACAGGTATTAGTTAAAATGTATGCTCAGTGCTGTTGTTACATTATTTAGTAGAAGACAGCAGCTGGCACTAAATACATAGTCTCTGTGTATCTAGTTTAGGAAGGTAAAACCAGCTAGAGTTTCTCATCCTTATTATTATTGACCACTGCTAAAAGTTTTAATCAATTGATCTTGTTCTTGATCAAGTCACAAATTATGTTGTCCAACAGGATATTTAATGGGCAAAAACATCTACCTGTAAATAGAATTTGTGGAGTCCTGTAGCTCAGTGGTTAGAGCACTCGCTTTGCAAGCGAGAGACCTGAGTTCAGTTCCAGGCAGGGCGAAACCTTGGGCAAGTTTCCTTATTCCACACGCCTAATAATAATCCCTCCAAAAAACCAAAAAACAATAATTAAATTGGTCATTTTCAATCTACGACTGTTTGTGGGACATTGCTGTGCGCAATTGGCTGCGGCGTTCGTCCACAAATATACAGTCAATTCACTTTACAGTGTGTTCTGTGAAGCGCTTTGGGACGTCCTCCTGACGTGAAAAGCGCTATATCAAATGCAAGGATTATTATTATTATTAATTACTAATGTTAATCTCCCTAAATTGCTCGCTACCATTGTCTTCTTGGTCCTCTATTTTTGGTATGTTTCCAGTGTCTTCTACGGTGAAGACTGTAGAAAAATACTTGTTTAATGACTCTGCCATGTCTTTGTACCCTATTATAATTCCTCCCGTCTCTGCCTGTAATGGACCCACATTCACCCTCGCTAGCCTTTTCCTCTTTATATATTTGTAAAAACTCTTGGAGTCTGTTTTTATGTTCTTTGCTAGTTTGCCCTCGTAATCTATTTTCTCCCTCTTGATCAATTTTTTGGTCCTCCTCTGTTGTTCCCTAAAGTTCTCCCAATCCTCGGGTTTACTACTCATCTTCGCTGTTTTATAGGCTTTTTCTTTTGATTTGATACTTTCCCTAACTGCTCTAGTTAGCCATGGCTGCACAACCTTTCCCATGGCATTCTTATTCCTCAAAGGAATATGTGCTCGTTGGGAATTTTGCACTATCTCCTTGAATGTCTGCCATTGCTGGTCTACCATCAAATCTTTTAAGTTTAGTCTCCCAGTTTATTCTGGCTAAATCCTCTCTCATACCAGCAAAGTTGGCTCGATTTAAATTGAAGACTTTTGCTTCAGACTTAACTACTTCCTTCTCTAACTTAACGCTAAATTCCATCATATTATGATCGCTTTGCCCTAGAGGAGCCTTAAGTTCCAGTTTGCTGATCAGTCCTGTTTCATTACACAAAACAAGGTCTAATATGGCTTGTTCCCTGGTCGGCTCCTCATCATATTGATCTAGAAAATGATCTCTAATACATTCTATAAACTCCTCTTCTATGTTACCTTTCCCAATTTGGTTGTCCCAGTCCATGTGCAGGTTAAAATCACCCACAATTAGTGTCTTTCCTTTGCTACGTATCGCTACCCATACTGACTCTACATCTTGCTTTTCAGATTTAAAATCTTTCCTCTCTACTGTTTTTATCCCATCCTTTATTAGCAGGGCCACTCCCCCTCCTCGTTTACCAGATCGCCTATCTTTCCTATATACCACATAGCCGGGAATATTCAGTTCCCATCCCTGATCACCCTATAACCATGTCTCGGTGATGGCTACTAGTTCATACTGTTTGTCTCTATTTGTGCAACTAATTCATCTATCTTGTTACGAATGCTTTGTGCATTCAGATATAGCGCCCTTAATTCTGACTTCCGGCTATTAACCCTATTCACCAGCACTCTATCACTGTACTTCCTTTCCCTGCTTGACACACTTTGCTCTTCTCCCTTGTTAATCTGGTCTCTTGCTTTTGTTGATCTCAAGTTTAACTGTGGTGGACTATACTATATTTTTACCTACCCCCCCCTTAGTAGTTTAAAGTCCTTTCTACCTCCCTATTTATTCGCGTAGCCAGGACATTTGTCCCAGCCCTATTTAGTTGGAGCCCATTCCTTTGGAAAAGCTCCCATCTTCCCCAGTGCTCCTGCCACTGGCCCATGAATTGGAATTCCTGCTCTCCGCACCACTCTTTCAGCCAGGCATTCAGATCTATGATCTTCTTTTGCCTGTACCAATTAGCTCCTGGCTCAGGTAACAGTCCCGATATCATCACTTTGGAAGTTCTATTCCTTAGTTTAATTCCCAATTCCTGGAACTCACTCCTTAACTCATCCCTACTGGTCCTACCAATGTCATTGGTCCCTATATGTACCATTACGATTCGATCCTCTCCCTCATGCCTCAAATTTATCTCCAGCCCGGCGGTGACATCCTTCACCCTGAAGTTGGAATCCTATAGAAATTAACAGGAACAATGTGAAGGATCTACAAAGTGCACTCACAAGTGTGATGTGTTCATTGAAATCCCCTTCTTGTCTTGACTGGATGTATGATCAGTTTGGCGTACGTTTTCTGGCTTGGGTTGAAACAAATGCTGCAATCAGGCTCGAGCAGTTGCCCATCTCTCAGATGCAAAGGAATTATATACGTTGACACATGACAACAGTTTGAGTACCTGGGCCCCAACATTCCTCTTTGTTTTAGGCTTAATACCATTGTCTTTAACATTTACGATTGCGCAGAAATTTACAGAATAGTCTTCAATTCAATCTTAATTTGAAAGCTGATTTTGCCAGTCCTTTTTGAAACTATGGGAAGTGGTTTTCCAAAATTTATCATGATCTTACGTTTTAAGTTTCTTTAAGAACATGGGGAAATTTGACTTCAGATGGCTAATGGCACAGTCACTGGTCATTTTTTGGGGGGTGCAACCGGGTATCTGACACATGTGGAAACCCATCACCATGTTTAAGAGTATCCAAACCTAGCTGAGATTTCCATGCATCATATTACACATGGAAATTAAGGGATAGATTGTTGGAATGGAATGCACTCTCTCTCTCTGGAGGGATGCATCCTGCTTACCTAATTACGGAAAGTATTAGGTGCAAATTGTCAAGAGCCAAGAGTTGGAAAGCCAGAGTGTGCCTTGGGGTACTGCTGGAGTCTAACCACCTAAAACCGCAAAGCTTGCCATTGATATTGCTGTCCAGCTGCTACTCATTAGGGCATTGGCTTGTAGGGTTAACAGGAGCTGACTGGTCTGCCCTTCCAGGTTCTTTTGATGAGGCCGGCTGGCTGTACTGCCATCAAGCAGTGCCCCGGAATCCTGCAGACCCGCTTGGCTCAGGAATCGGACTACCGAGGCCGCCACAGAGGCTGACTCAATTCCAACAATACTCCATTCCAATATTCCAACATTTCACTTTGGACCCAGTTCAGCTCCAAGGAGACCACACTTACCTCACCCCCAAGGAGAATAGTCACTAGTTAGTCGTTCAAACCACTGGCGTCAAAATAACCATGGAAGGGAAACCCAATAAATCATCATCACTTGTGCAAAAGCATATGTTAACTCAAGTATGTTCAAAGATATTATGTTTGGTGTCAGCTTGGCTCAGTTGGTAGCAGTCGTATCTCAGAGTCAGAAGATTGCGGCTTCAAGCCCCATGTTGGGACTTGGAATTTGCAGGCTAACATTGCAATGCAGTGTTGGGAGTTTGCTGCATTGTTTGATCTGCCATCCTTCGAAGGGACATAAACTGAGGGTCTGTCTGTTGTTCAGGTGAACGTTAATGATCCCATGGCACTATGAGAAGAGATTTCTCCCTATGTCTTGGTGAACAATCCCCTAGATAAAATTAATCATTTATTTTATGGCTGTTTGTAGGACATTGCTGTGCTTTTGACTGCCACATACAAAATACACACTCACTAAACTTTACAGCATATACTTTGAGGCTTCTTCCTAACATGAAAGATGCCATAATAAATGAAAAGATTATATTATTATTATTAGATTGTATCCTTCATTTGTATATGCACATTAAGAGTGCATTGTTCATTGCAACATGTCTGCACTGACCCACTGCCATATGGTGTGGGTCGGTTACACTTAGTTACAAATAACACAGAAGATGGTACATTTCATTGAAGGCATTTTGCGTAAAACTTCATTGGTACCTTGAAAGGCAATGATAACCAGCAGAAAGATGCTGGCAATCATCAATAATGCAGTTTAAGTGAAAGTAAAAAGAGTATGGAGACATTGTGTCAGCCAGAGTGTTTTATTATTTTTTAATCAGAGTGGTGCTTCCTCCAGTGCTTTGAATTTAAGTTTCAAAGTAAGATCCCCAGTGTATAAGCCGCCCTCATGAAATATTGCACGACTTTCAAGTGGATTCTACATGAAATTTACAATAATGTTCAGTGTAGAGGAAGGAATTATTTCTGCTGAAGCTGAATGTTGTATTAGCATTCCCAGTGGTTCCTTGAAAAGGGTTGTTGCATTGAATCCAAACTGATCTGTACTGGAAGCTTTATTCCTTATTGTGAATCGTTTATCAATCGTTGTATTAATTCTGCATTGAGGAGGTGGGTTACTTTTGAGAGATGTCATCTATTTCATGTCTTCTTTGTTGTCCAGAAATAGGGAGCTAGCATGCACAGTATTAGATGAATCTAGGCAAGGATGCACAGCTTCACAATGACACTGAGCATCGGTACAACGCATGAGTATGTTCTCTCAATGCCTCAACTCATGTTGCTGAATACTGTTCCATTCCATAAAATTCCCGGCAAGACAAATGATTGGAAAGCATCCTTCATATTTCACAGCTGAACAGCAGATTCGAATGCACTGTTGATTAGTAAACTGTCTGTCAGCCAGGCTTAGTTGGAAGCACTCTCGCATCTGAATCAGAGGGTTGTGGGTTCAAGCCTCACATCGGGAATTGGAACTCATAAGGTTTAAGTGGACACTCCAATGCCGTACTGGGGCTGTGCTTCATTATTGGAGGTGTGCCCTTTAGGTGAAACATTAAACGTATCTGCCTGTTCAAGTTGACATTAAGGATGCCATGGTGCCATTTGAAAAGAGAAAGTGGTTTATCCCTGTGACATGGCCAACAATTCCCAAATAAAATTGGTCATTTATTTTGTGGCTCTTTCAGGGGCATTGCCAGTGTGCAAATTGGCTGATGTTTTCGCTTAAAAAATACACAGTTACTACACTTTAAAGTAAATCCCATAATGTACTTCGAAATGTCCTCCTGATTTGAAAGCTGCAATATCAAATATAAGAAATATTATTATTATTATTAAATTCTGTCATTCTAGAGATATGGCTTTGTCTTGATGAGGAGGATGTGAGTGAAAGTGCATGCAGTTTCCCAAAGGGAAGCCGGTTGGCTCCTGTGTGATATTTCCTATCCCAAGTTGTTTCCTCAGGTAACCATGCACCCAAGGCAAGTACATTAAGACATTAATGGCTGCTGAGCAGTTTATTGATGTAACAATAATTTAGTTTGGGTGGATAATTGGAGAAGGAGGCAGATTCAATTGCCTTTTTAATGATCATCACTTCTGCTTTATTTAATTAATTTTATTCTCTATCTCCCATCGTTTTTTTCTCTAACATGTACCTAGTGTCGAACTACATTTTTCAGATTGCATACTGGAGTGTAGCGATAAAGTCTGTGGGTCCAAAATGAAATTTGTTCCTTCAGCTCTCTGCAGCCTGATTAATAATAATAATAATAATAATCCTTGCATTTCAATTTGGCCTTATCACTTCTTGACATGTCTCAAAGCACTTCACAGAATATATGGTAAAGTGGATTGACTGTATATTTAGTGGGCAAAAAGCGGCAGTCAATTGAGCACAGCAGTGTCCCACAAACAGTCATGGATTGAGTGACCAAAATTTTTAATTTTTTTGAGGGATTATTATCCCAGCCATATGATCCACAACAACCAACAACCAGCTTCCTTCTTCTGCTAGGTAAACAGGAATGTGGAGTAAGGAAACTTGCCTAAGGTTTTGCCCCACCTGGGAATTGCACCTGTGTCCACTCACTTGCGAGCGTGCTGACCACTACGCTGTTGGACGTCCACACAAAGATAAAAGACTTTCTTGACCTCTGTGAATTTTGCACTTCCTTGTCAGATTGTCACCTTAAGATAATTTGAAAAGTAAAGATTGAAATTAAAAATAACAATTCTAATGAGTGGCTAGGAACCAAAAACAATAATTTACCCTTGGTATTATAAACAAAGATGGTCACCATTCAATTCTGAAAACCTGGAGTGAGAAACCATTCTCCCAAAATGTAGGGGATTCTCAGTCCAAAGGGATTTTATTAAGGACAGTTTCCAGTCAATAAAGCAAACCTTCATTTTTTTCTTAAGTGATACTTAAGGAAAGGAATGCATTTGGGAATTCTACAGTTTTGACCTCTTGGTCCCTGTTTACTATTCATGTCACATGACGCTCTCTTCCTAAGAACATGAAACAGAAGCCCGTCTTGCAAGATTTGCATCATTGGTTTTGTGACATAGAAATAGGAAGAGCCCATTGAGCCCACCAAGCCTGTTCCACCATTTTATGACACCATGGCATATTTTAAAAGTTCTACATCAATTCCCCGTTCACCCACAAAATACACACAGCCACAACACTTTACAGTATATCCTGTGTAGCGCATTGAGACGTGTCGATGATGTGCTAAAACGTCATATCAAATCTTATTATTATATTTTCTCCACATCTCAATATTCCTTCATACCTTTATATCTCACCTACTTACCTACATGCCTCCGAAACTCTCTACCTTACTTCCCTTCTATTAGAACAAAAAAAAGGAGAAAGCAATTTCATTTTTGTAGTGCCTTATTCATTGAAAAGCCTCAAAGTGTTTAACACTAATTATCATCAAGTGACTACTTTTCTCAGCAAAATGCAGGAGTCATTTTGCGCACCGCAATTTCCCACAAACAACCATTATATGAATGACTAATTAATCTGGAGGACTGTTGACCAGGTCACTAAGGGAATTGCTCTGCCCTATTCAGTTAGTGTCATGAGATATTTATCATCCACTTAAGGATAGATACATAGTTCTTTGCTCATATGTCAACAATGCAGAGCTGTCCCAATGCTGGAGAAGCCACCGGTACCTCAAATGAATGTCAATGCCATTTACAACTTCTTTAAAGCCAGATTGTGGACAAAGGTCCCTTGTCGGTCATGGCAGGAGATCAGCGTTTGAGCTGAGTTCAGGAGGGTTAGCTTGAGAGGCATCTGGGTACCTGCCAGATATGCTATTTACAAATCAATTTGAGAATAGCACAAATTGCTGCTCAATGTCTATGATCGTGGAAATGGACCATGAGTGCCTGCAGCCATGCAGCCAACCAGAAGATATCACAATGACATTCCTATTCACTGCTACCCTCTGTCTCCCTGAACATAGGGAACAACATGAAATTTGTCAGGTTACCAATGCTGGGTAACAAGAAACCTGTTTGCTAAAATTCTCAAAGAAGCAGGTAATGTAAAACTCTATCCAACATATACATTGCATTGCAATTCAATAAAAAAAAACAAAGTACATTTGTGTAGTGTCCCCCACATGGCGAAGGCGCTGGACAGTCCAGGATTTGCACCTGAGCTGGTGGAGGGAGGGGTGAAGGGCAGGGAGGATAGGGGTGGGAGTGTGACCGAAGGTTGAAAAGGAGGGACTTGAGATAAGCATTTAAGGAGGCAAGGGAGGGGGAGAGACGAAGGGACTGTGGGATGCAGTTCTACAAGGTGGAGGCAGAGAGCCTGAAGGCCCGACTGCCAATAGTGGGGTGGGCAGGGGACATGGAACAGCCAGAGTCCGCCAAGCGGAGGGAGTAGACAGGTTGGTATAGTGCCCATCATACAGGGCAACATCTTGGAGCACTGAACAATGTTGAATACAATGTTTATCCAGAGCAGATCTCAATGAGGGTTAGACTGGTAGAAAATTTTCCAGAGTGAGAGTTGCTGAGACACTGGTGATTCTGAGTTCATTGTATGAGACGAATACAAGTAAAGAGTCATTGTAGTCTCTAAAAGTAATGACTTGGTCCCTTAATTAAATTTTGAATGGCACCTATAAATATATTGTTTTGAATTAATATGCAAAGATTGAAAATGTATTCATCTTTTTATTTACTGTGTGCATCATTTCAAAGAGAAGGAGATGCTATTAAGGAATAGAGGTGGATTTGATTCAAAATAAATTGTAATTATTTACGGTCTGTAGCCTTTTTTGTGCTCAGTTTTGCAGAAGACAAAGCAAATAGAAATAGTTAGCAATTCATTGTGTACAATATTATTGAGGATGGAACAAAGCTCACATTGTGAATTTTAAAGTGATTGTCTTTCCACAGGATACAATTTGTGAGACAGTCATGAAGAGACAAATATGTTTTTGTCAAGAAAAAAAAGGTGAATCACAATAGAAATGTAATAAAAGGAAAAGCGTGTTTCTAGAATCAAAACCCTGGGAAGACAATTAGCAGAAAGTTTTTTTCAAAAACATAAAGCCACACCATATACAGTATTTTCAGTGCAGTGCAATGGGCAGTGCAGTAAAATAAACATTTCTGGAGCTGAACAAAATGTTTGCAAATAGAAAGTCTCAGTAAAATGCTGGTGCTGGATATGCTTGGAGCACAAAGCTCTGGTGTAACAGGACAAAATGTTTTCAGTAAAATATAAGGTCCTCCACTGAAACGCATTGAATTAGAGGAGAAAAAATATATCAGACCTGAGCCGAGAGTGAGCTACGTCCGGAGTGAGGCGAGGCCAGAGTGTGAGGGAATTTGGTGAGAGTGGGAATTGCTGCTGTGAGTGTCGTCAGTACATAACCCAATTTGTTGTTGTTGTTGTTATTCAAGTCTTGTAGTAGTTGTTGTAGTTGTTTTAAGTCTTGTGTTATTTAAAATTGCTGATACCATTGGTACATTGGTCTTGTGGGGTAACTTTACAGGGAGCAGCTGTAGCCAATAACAAATAACTTATTGATTAAATTAACTTATTGATTAATCACTTGATTAGGCGTTAATTCCAAATCACTGCTGAGCAAATCAGAAACAGGTTGCACCCAGAAAGTATAAATAGGAGATAGCTGCAAGAGCCCAGAGTGAGGCGAGGCCAGAGTGTGAGGGAATTTGGTGAGAGTGGGAATTGGGGGCAGGCTATATATCTTTGTATCTATATAAAGTTTGTGAAGATGGTGTGGCAGGTAAACTGCGAGGTCTGTCACATGTAGGAGTCAATGGAGGGCGCCTTAAGTCCGGGCGACTTCATCTGCCGCAAGTGTCTGGAAATCAGAGAGCTCCAGCTGAGAGTAGCTGAGCTGGAGTCTCAAGTGGAGATGCTGTGCAGCATTAGGAATGGAGAAAACTTCCTGGACAGCTTTATCCTAGAGCCGGACACTCCCTTGAGTCCCAAAGAAGAAGAATGTAGCAGTGATGGACATGACTGGGTGACAGTCAGGCGGGCAGGCAAGCGTTCCCGAAAGAGAGGGGCTGAAGAATCCCAGACTTTAGCCTCATCTGACAGGTATGAAATATTGGCAACCTGTGTGGACAAGAAAATCTGCGAGGAAGACGGGCAAACTGACCCCAACACCCCTGTGCAGGAGGTTAAAAATGTAATTCTTATTGGGGATGAGACAGTTGGGAGGACTGATACAGTTTTCTGTAGCCGTAGCAGGGAGACAAGAAGACTCTGTTGTCTTCCTGGGGCCAGGGTGAAGGATGTCACTGCCGGGCTGGAGATAAATTTGAGGCATGAGGGAGAGGATCCAATCGTAATGGTACATATAGGGACCAATGACATTGGTAGGACCAGTAGGGACGAGTTAAGGAGCGAGTTCCGGGAATTGGGAATTAAACTAAGGAATAGAACTTCCAAAGTGATGATATCGGGACTGTTACCTGAGCCAGGAGCTAATTGGTACAGGCAAAAGAAGATCATAGATCTGAATGCCTGGCTAAAAGAGTGGTGCGGAGAGCAGGAATTCCAATTCATGGGCCACTGGCACGAGTATTGGGGAAGATGGGAGCTTTTCCAAAGGAATGGGCTCCACCTAAATAGGGCTGGGACAAATGTCCTGGCTACGCAAATAAATAGGGAGGTAGAAAGGGCTTTAAACTACTAAGGGGGGGGGAGGGAGGTAAAATATAGTAAAGTATAGTCCACCATAGTTAAACTTGAGATCAACAAAAGCAAGAGAGCAGATTAACAAGGGAGAAGAGCAAAGTGTGTCAAGCAGGGAAAGGAAGTACAGTGATAGAGTGCTGGTGAATAGGGTTAATAGCCGGAAGTCAGAATTAAGGGCGCTATATCTGAATGCACAAAGCATTCGTAACAAGATAGATGAATTAGTTGCACAAATAGAGACAAACCGGTATGATCTAGTAGCCATCACCGAGACATGGTTACAGGGTGATCAGGGATGGGAACTGAATATTCCCGGCTACGTGGTATATAGGAAAGATAGGCGATGTGGTAAACGAGGAGGGGGAGTGGCCCTGCTAATAAAGGATGGGATAAAAACAGTAGAGAGGAAAGATTTTAAATCTGAAAAGCAAGATGTAGAGTCAGTATGGGTAGAGATACGTAACTTCAAGGGGCAGAAAACTATAGTGGGAGTAGTTTATAGACCCCCAAACAGTGGTCAAAGTATCGCTCAAGGTATAAATCAAGAGATTAGTGGAGCATGTAGCAAAGGAAAGACACTAATTGTGGGTGATTTTAACCTGCACATAGACTGGGACAACCAAATTGGGAAAGGTAACATAGAAGAGGAGTTTATAGAATGTATTAGAGATAATTTTCTAGATCAATATGCTGAGGAGCCGACCAGGGAACAAGCCATATTAGACCTTGTTTTGTGTAATGAAACAGGGCTGATCAGCAAACTGGAACTTAAGGCTCCTCTCGGGCAAAGCGATCATAATATGATGGAATTTAGCGTTAAGTTAGAGAGGGAAGTAGTTAAGTCTGAAGCAAAAGTCTTCAATTTAAATCGAGCCAACTTTGCTGGTATGAGAGAGGATTTAGCCAGAATAAACTGGGAGACCAGCAATGGTAGACATTCAAGGAGATAGTGCAAAATTCCCAACGAGCACATATTCCTTTGAGGAATAAGAATGCCATGGGAAAGGTGGTGCAGCCATGGCTAACTAGAGCAGTTAGGGAAAGTATCAAATCAAAAGAAAAAGCCTATAAAACAACGAAGAGTAGTAAACCCGAGGATTGGGAGAACTTTAGGGAACAACAGAGGAGGGCCAAAAATTTGATCAAGAGGGAGAAAATAGATTACGAGGGCAAACTAGCAAAGAACATAAAAACAGACTCCAAGAGTTTTTACAAATATATAAAGAGGAAAAGGCTAGCGAGGGTGAATGTGGGTCCATTACAGGCAGAGACCGGAGGAATTATAATAGGGGACAAAGACATGGCAGAGTCATTAAACAAGTATTTTTCTACAGTCTTCACCGTAGAAGACACTGGAAACATACCAAAAATAGAGGACCAAGAAGACAATGTTAGCGAGCAACTTAGGGAGATTAACATTAGTAAAGAGATGGTTCTAGGTAAATTGTCGGGTCTTAAAACCGATGAAACCCCTGGACTGGATGGCCTGTATCCGAGAGTTTTAAAGGAGGTGGCTACTGAGATAGTGGATGGCATGTCTATAATCTTCCAAAAGTCTGTGGATACTGGAAAAGTTCCCATTGATTGGAAGATTGCAAACGTAACTCCACTATTTAAGAAGGGTGGGAGAGAAAATAGGGAAAACTATAGACCAGTTAGTTTGACGTCAGTTGTAGGGAAAATTCTTGAGTCCTTAATAAAAGACGTAGTTATGGGATACCTGGAAGACCATAAAAAGATTAGGCAGAGTCAACATGGCTTTACAAAAGGGAAGTCATGCTTGACTAACCTTTTAGAATTTTTTGAGGATGTATCCAGCAGGTTGGATAAGGGGGAACCAGTAGATGTGGTATATTTGGATTTTAGGAAGGCATTTGACAAGGTGCCACACAAAAGGCTGTTACTCAAGATCAAGGCCCACGGGATTAATGGGAAAATATTAACATGGATAGAAGAGTGGCTATCGGGTAGAAAGCAGAGAGTAGTGATAAACGGATCATTCTCGAATTGGCAGGATGTAACTAGTGGAGTGCCACAAGGATCAGTGCTTGGGCCTCAGCTATTTACCATTTACATCAATGATCTGGACGAGGACATTGAATGTAATGTGTCTAAATTCGCGGATGATACTAAACTAGGTAGCAGAGTGAGCTCTCAGGATGATGCAAAAAGATTGCAACAAGATATAGATAGGCTAGGGGAGTGGGCAAGTAGGTGGCAGATGGAATTCAATGTTAGCAAGTGTGAAATTATTCACCTAGGTAGCAAGAATAAAAGAACAGATTATTTTCTGGAAGGGGAGAAGTTAGATAGAGTTAGTATTCAAAGGGATTTGGGTGTCCTTGTACACCAGTCCCAAAAAATTAGTTTGCAGGTGCAGCAAGCAACATAAAGGCGAATGGCATGTTAGCGTTCATTTCGAAAGGTTTAGAATATAAGAGTAGGGAAGTCTTGCTGCAACTGTATAGGGCTTTGGTGAGACCGCACCTAGAGTATTATGTGCAGTTTTGGTCTCCTTATTTAAAAAAGAACATACTTGCTCTAGAGGGGGTGCAGCGTAGATTCACTCGGTTAGTTCCTGGGATGAGGGGACTGACCTATGAGGATAGGCTGAATAAACTAGGGCTGTATTCTCTAGAGTACAGAAGAATTAGGGGGGATCTTATTGAAACTGATAAGATTCTTAAAGGGCTGGATACAGTAGACACAGAGGAACTGTTTCCCCTGGTAGGAGAATCTAGAACCAGGGTTCACAGTCTTAAAATTAAGGGTCAGCCTCTTAGAACAGAGTTGAGGAAACATTTCTTCACTCAGAGGGTAGTGAACCTATGGAATTCACTACCCCAGAAGGCTGTAGATGCTCAGTCCTTGAACATTTTCAAGGCTGAGACTGATAGATTCTTGAAAAATAGAGGGATTAGAGGATATGGAGATAGGGCAGGTAATCAGAGTTAGGTGAGAAGATCAGCCATGATCTTATTGAATGGCAGAGCAGGCATGAAGGGCCGAATGGCCTACTCCTGCTCCTAATTCTTATGTTCTTATAAAATAAAATATTGTCAAGCAAGCAGACTTTGCTCAGCCTTTGAGTCACTAATCAGCATCGGTGCACTCAGCCACTGTGCCATTTATGAATACGAATGTCAAGAATATTTCATAATTTTCATCAAGTTCATAAATGTACTACTGAGGAAATTAGTACCAAGGCTAGATCCAAAAGGATATATTTTCTAACGGTAAAATGCTTTGACGTGAGATAAAGAGAAAGTTAAATAGCAATATATTGAAAATATTATTAGAATGCAAATACTGAGTGATTGATTAATCTTTCTGGCACCAATAATGTCAGGGTAAGAAAATGTAACCACGTGAGTCATTGTGAAACATTTTCTGTTTAGTATTGCATTGTACTGCAACTGATAAACTTTCCATCAATTTAGCAGCAAATGTAATAACTTCTTAGTTCTTTATCTTAAACATTGTTTTCAGTTGGCAATGATTATTTTCATTGCAAGTAACTTTGGGCCAACTTCTGTTGACTGAAAGATGGAACAATCTTGAACAAATGGATGCAGTAATACAATAATAAATTTAAATTTTTAATCCTTACATATTAATCCATACCACCTTTTATGTCAGGAGGCCATCTCAAAGCATGGTATAGGATATACTGTAAAGTGTAGTGACTGTATATTTTGCAGGCATTTACAGAAACCAATTTACACATTGCAATGTCCCACAAACAGTAATGAAGTCACCGTTCTGACTCAGTGTTATCAACTAAATTCTTAAATTTTTTTAACAATGAAACATTTACACTGAGAAACCCAAACCTTAACTGTGCACCAAGGCACTATAAAATGCAAATTGTTTTTGTTAACATTAGTATTTTTACCATAAATCAATGAGAATAGAGCATTTGTGCAGTGTAGAACTCAAGCTTAAAGTTAATTCAGGACCATTAGGGGAAATGGGAGATGCTTGGCTTACAGCTAGCTTTGTTTTGGGGAAGCACACATTTAAAGAACATCACATTTTACCACATTTTTGCATATGCATATTTGATATTTTTGCTCTTTTTAAGTCTACCAAGGACACAAAACATTCCTAGCCAAAAAGGGCAAGTATTTAACCAGCATTTAAGGTATTTCACGTTCCTGCCAACATCTGCTTTCATCAGCCACTCAGTGTATCAGAGCAGCCTGTAACAAGGCATCTGACCATGTACCCAAGAGTGAAATAGCGACATGTGCTGTGATAATTGTCGCTGGTAATCATAGCATTTCAATGCGATTCCTGGGATACTGCCTTAATCTAAAGTCCAGTTAAACATCACTCCAGGACCTGGCACTGAAATGTTGCACCAAGTTCGATGGCTTCAGGCTCAACCAAGATCAAGTTTGGGCATGAGGGAAAAACCCTTGCATTTTAAGTAACACCTTTCATGTTAGGAGGACATCTCAAAGTGCTTCACGAAATATACATGTAAAGTGTAGTGACTGTATATTTTTTGGGCAAGCCGCAGCAGCCAATTTGTATGCAAATAAAAATGGTCATTCATTTCATGGCAGCAGTGTCCCACATACAGCCATGAAATGAATGACCATTTTTATTTGGGGGATTGTTGGCCAGAACACAGGGAGAAACACAATTCGACAATGTGATAATGTCATAATGTTGCTAGTGATAATTATCAAATCTCCCATTTGTGATCTGTGATAAACAGTAAATCCATACACCATGTACAATAATATCATTGCCAGCTCTGATGTCAATGTAAGCATTGCATTGCCTTTTCATCACAATGCTTAAAAAAGAATATCGTTGACCATTGGAAACAGAATCTTCTGAAAAATAGGCCCTATTATCATTTATAAACCAAGAATAGCACTGCCAGGAACTGAACAAATTAAGGAGCAGTTACATCATTCAAAGGGTAATCCAAGCCTAATGTAACTGTCATAGAAGGTGTAGATGTTGTTAGAAACTAAAATTGCCAAAAATAGCACTGAAACTACAGAGGATTTCTTGAAACACATTGAATTGAATGCCTGTGTAGAGTCCAAAAACACAGTGAAATAGATGAGGAATGAATTAAATAGAAGTTGCCTTGGTGACATTAATCTTACAATGCATTGAATTATTAAATTGATCTACAGACCTTGATTTTTCTGGAACCTTTGCTACATTCTTAAAGCCAAATGTCATTTTACTGAAACAAACAAATAGTATTTTCTACACACAGGATATTGACAAAAATAATCGAAAGATTGGGAAATCTGGATAAAATTGTGTTGTTTTCTTTTGAGTAAAACATAGTAGTGTAAACCGAACAATATCAGTGAACCTTTCTCCAGTTTGATTCAATCAAGCTTCCATATGATGGTGGAGAATGGTATGTTTGAGCATTTAAAACTAAGGTACAGCTTAACTCACCTGTTGTAAAGTTGTGGACTTGAAGCAGGGTTTAGATCTTGCCTCTGAGCGTACAAGTATTCATCGCTTTATTGCCCAGGCACCAATCTATGGTGGTGGTTGAACAATTTTGAAAAGCTTCTTACACCAAATCATTGTGCTAAAGTTGAGGGGTGTTCAGACCTACAGACTATAATCTTTAACTGAAATGCCACTGTTTGTTCACAGATTTTATGTGATATTCATACAATGTCACATGTTTCATCTCTATGGCTCAGTTTGACACTGGACAGTGGCTTCTCTAACAGAGAAGCTAACATGGCATTGTTTAAAGGGCTGGTCAATGTTACAATTACAGTGCACTGAACATGCCAGAGAATTTACTGACTGGTCTTCAATAAACAGAAAAAAAGATCATGTTTCTTAATTCAGTTGAGACATTGCAACAGTATGTGATGAATCTTCTGTTCCATTTTGTGGAATTTATTTATAACTTTTGAAAGCTGGTGAACTAGATTTTATTTTTCTAAGAACAATAGTTTGCTTGTAAACTCCCCCAAAAACTATCCATCCTGATTTAACAAAGAGCTGCTGAGAGCCCAATGTGTGATTTATGTCTGTCTCCTTTGTCTCTCTGTGGTGTGTCACGGTAGATTCATTATATATACATGCAGTTTGTATCTTCTACTTTACCAGAAAGTCATTTTTCTAACCATTTGTTTTCAATAATAAAATGTCCAAGGCAGCATTTCAACCAATTTCACTTCTTTTTCATTTTGTTGTTTTTGCTAAAAGCTCGTAACGACTTCAAAGGATAGTGCAGTTTAAGTCCTGAGCCAAATACTGGGTTGAGGACACAAAGTAATGCTTTTGTGGCAACTGGGGTTGCTGCCACTGCCAAAGTTTGGTTTGCAGATCAAGAAGTACCAATCAGGAAATAAAGAAAATGAATCAGGAGGTCAGAGGTTGGCTGAAAGGGCAGGCCACGGAGGAAAGCCGCATGTAAATGGCAGATTGCCTGAGTGGTACAAATGACTACCATCTGTACAAAATCAAACCGTTGTTGGGTGGTTCTTTCATTGATTATTTTTTCTACAGAAAAAAAAATGCTCTCACTGTTCCACTGTTAATTGTACCCTGCTTTCCAATCCCACATGTGTCTCTGCAACTTAAAATATATGAAATAATGCTGAATTAAATAGCCATGGAGTTGTTCTATTCGCATCTACTTACAGGCAGCTAAGTGCTTGCTGGAAACTGAGTAAAATGCAATAGAATAAAATGTTGCTATTGTTAATTGTGTCAGATTTTGAAATTTTGCAGGAATATCGCAAGGGAACTTGATCTGTTTTTATGCTGCCTAAAAGAGCTAGATGTGCAATGGCCAAGCTGTACAAAATGTGCCAAATAACTTTTTTTTAAAAAGGAGGCAAATATATTCAAATAAATTCAAGCTAATCAATGTACAAACATACCATGTATGACACCATCCAATTGCATCCTCGGAAAAAGGGGAACAATAGTGTGTGCCTTTCACTCAGGATGAACAGCTCCAAAGCACTTCACTGAGACAATAAAAGCACTGAGAAGGGAGCAGAGGAAGGAGCTTTAAAGGGTGTTAACCAAATGTACATTCAAAAAGATGTATTTCTAGGAGCGTTTAGAAGGCAGGCAGAGAAGAAGCAACATAAAAAGATTTTAGGAGAAAGTTTGAGAGAATGGAGGCATAATTCCTGAAGCCTAGCAAATTTTATTTGCTACATATGCAACTTCACACTGCAGCTTTTATGAAAAAGAGAAACAAAAGTTTTGAGTTATAGGTTTTCTAATTTCACAAATCCTCGCAGTCTCTCTATTTTAAATCTGACAATGTCAAAATAACATGATAACTATTTAATCCCAAACAAGTACAAAATGCTAGAATGTTATAGCAGGTTAGCCCACAAAACACGGTTACTCCACTTTACAGTATATCTTTAAAGTATATCCTGTGAAGCGCTTGAGACACGAAAGGCGCAATATCAAATGTAAGGATTATTATTATTATTATTTAATATACTGGCCTCATGCATGTCCTTCGTTCCCTCCATTCCATTGACGGCAGCCGTGCTTTCAGCCACTACGTCCCGAAATTATGGAATTCTCTGCCTCAATCCCTCCACCTTGCCTCCTCCTTCCCATCTTTAGATTACACCTGAAGAACATCCTATTCAGCTATGCCTACAATCACCTCCCCCTTCTTTCCAGCTAAGTGTCCAGCGCTGCCACTGTTACGTGCTGCGACACACTACCTCGCATAAAGGGCACCATACGCAAGTTGTCGTTGTTGTATATATAGTGCCATCTCAGTGAACCCACCAGGCTAGCTACAATGTAACAAGATCAGACTGCAGTGTGATGTAAGAAGCAGCAGCACATTTACAAATAAATGTAGGAAAGGTTTAACAATTCTGGGATAGAAAATATAGAAACTGTTGAATAACGTGTCCAACTATTTAATGTTAGATACATAAAGAGAATTGAAATAGCAAGTCAGGATCATATGTTGCCTGCATTCTGACAAAACACACGGACAATTCTGCTAGTTAAACCTTGTCAGTCATTTCCATTTTCTAAAGATGCTCTTGCAACAACCTAATAGAAGCTGAACCAATTTATAAACTACGATACACTGATTTACTTTTCACACTGAATCTTCCACCTTTCTCTGTGTATCAGTTAAAATGAAAGCAAAAAATATTTTTAAATTCTGCTGAAGGTCTTAAATCTGATCTAAGAAATTCTGAAAAGTTTTTTCATAAATTCCCAGACTAGCTTTCCTTCTAGGTTGGCTCCCCAAACATTATACACTCAGGATAAAGCTATTTCAATTCAACAGATTCATCTACTAATAATGTGGAAAGCCTTCAGCATGTAGCCCTGGCAAAAGGTACTGATTAATAATGTAACAAGTGTCAATCTGGAATCTTCAGCTTGCTCAGTGCTGCTCAATAATCAATCTTACGCTGCTTTGTTCTCGTGCGGAGCCTGATTTCTATTTCCCGGTCTGCATTGTTTTGAATTAAGGTCGGAAACAAAACCCCAACATCCAACTACAACATTCTGCACGCACACATCTGCTCACATGTGAAGAATACCAAAATCAGCTGTTACCTTGTTAATGTTTATTAAAAAGATGCTGGCTTGACTACAGTATTTACAAAATGGTCCTTTGAAACTTCTCAAGAACTTCCAAGGGACCAAAGGGGTCTGAGCCCAATGCCAGTAACACTCATCACGTTTATACTGAGTTACTTGATCTCAACTGGGACAGGGCTAGGGACTAATATTGGCCTCAGAGCCCCCTTGACAGAGAAGGAAAATCAGACGTGGCTCTTGCTTCTGGTCACTATCCAATGATTCCCAACTGAACAGTTATGCATGCATATGTGGATGTTGGCTACAATAACCTTGACAAAAAGCCAATCAATATTCACTAGGCTCACACTAGACTCGAATGTGAAGAATGGCTGCTTGGCAGAGGTAATACAGGGCGTACCCAGCGTCTGTAAAGCTGTTCATAGCAGGAGTCATTGCCTTTAGCAAAGTATGGGAGAAATGGGAGAAAACTGGCAAAATAAAATTTTCTCAGCTTGATCCAAGCCAGGAGCCAAGATTCATCAGAATTCTACTCACAATTGGCTAACCCACTCTGAGTTTCCACCTTTGGCTTACTGGCAGAGAGTACCAATGACAGGCAATTGGCTCTGTGGAAGTTAGCCTTCAACTCAAGTAGAATAGGACATGGGCTCAAAATTCTCTTCAGCTTCCGAATGCCACCCAAACAAAGAGATTTGTTGTTAATCCATGAATGAACCAAAAACGCATGAAGTCATCAACTTCTCAATTACTTAACACTGATGCATCATATTATAAAATTCAGAACACAGTTCTTGTGAGACCTTTTGAGCTTCATCAATGCTTTTTGGGGTGAATTGTAAGACTCATTCACATAAGGGATGTTAATGCTGGCAATGGAACAATTTCCATTTCATTCACCCAGTGTATGTGTCAAGCACTCTTGGGTCAGGCATGTCATATGTCAAGTGTAGAGGAAAATTTCCCCTGTTCTATTCCAGCAATATTACTTAACTACAATATAAAAGAACACCCTTCACTACACCAGGGTGATATTTCAATTTCAAACGCTTGCCATGCTTGTGAGATTGCCAATTAATGCCATATTAAAGGTAATTATACGCTTTGGTCCCTTGTCCATCAGAAACTAGGTTGAGTTTGCCCTTTTCAATTATTCCTTTACAATCAGCAGATAGAAGAAATTTTCATCCCATCAATCTGGAATGGATGCAAACCCAGGTCCCTGAGGTGAAGGACAATGCTTTAAGCCTAGTGCACTTCAGGATCCTCCTTTCAGTTAGTTAATGTGAATTATGAAGCCAACCTTAATTGCATCTTTACTAACACCCAGGAATTTTTGTAGGGTGCTGACTAATATTAACAATCTTTACATTAGATATGGAGCCTTTCACATTGGGAATGACTGAACAAAGCATTTCTCAGGATTCACTGTCATGTGAAGTGACTTTGTATTATGTAGGCAACAAATAAGTTATGTTTAAAGAGTTTTGCTTGTCTGCAAAGCTGGGCTACTTGAGACTTTAGGAAGGCGTCTCCTAAATCATTTTTGGATGAGTTATCAAATCAAAACCACCATTAACTAATGGTGATAATAAATAGGATCAGGGCAAGATGAATATTAGTTGTGAGATCAATAATCGTGGAGTTCTGTAGCGTATTGGTTGTGTAGTCCTGTAGCATATCGGTTACAGCACTCGTCTCAACAGCAAGAGAACCTGGGTTCAATTCCCAGGCAGGGGGAAACCTTAGGCAAGTTTCTTTACTTCACACCGTAAATAGGAACTCGGTTGTTAGTCGATTGGTGGGTTGTTTTCCAGGGGTAATAATCCCTTCAAAAATAATGATACTAATAATAATTTGGTCACTCAATCCATGACTGTTTACGGGAATGGCTGTCATGTTTCACCCACAACATATACAGTCAATTTACTTTACAGTATATTCTGTGAAGCACTTTGAAACATCTCTAAGATGTGATAAGGCACTATATCAAATACAAGGATTATTATTATTATTAAAATTTACAGTCAATTCACCTCAGAATATTCTGTGAAATGCTTTGAGACTCTCAATGACATGATAAGTGCTCTATATCAAATACAACGATTATTATTATTATAATAAACTCAAGTGTCTATCTAAAGAGTCACTTGAAGTCGTGTATAGTACTCCCTGTGTTAAACTATATGTGTTTGCTGTGTTTTAAGAGATATTGTAAAGAAACTGATATCCATCTGTCAATCGAGGCTTGGAATCAATAAAGGAAACAAACAGGGGATTTATTCCTTTATCATCTATACAGAATCTAAAGGTGATGATGGAAATTTGTAACTACATAAAAATTCATTATTTTACTTTCTGTAGGATGGTGTTAAAAATCAGATTCATGAGCACTCCTTAGAAGTTCACCATGAAGTAATGGAAGTGGCTTAACAATGTTTGTCCTACATTGCTTGAACAGTTTGTTTTTAAGTGCATGCTGTTCAATAAATTATTGAAAGAATTCCTCGCTGCTGTTTTTTTCAGCACCAGCTGATATTTCACACTCACTTCCTGCTACTTTGCCACATTTAATTGGTTGATACGTTCTTTTGTATCAGGCAGAGTAATTGCTCCAGTATTGATAGGCGTACGTTCTTTCAATTGGAGGCTGTTTTGTGCGATCTAAGTAAAGTATATGTTTCATTTGATAAGCAATTTGCTGTGTTGTTGATTTGGCTGTTATTTTGCTTCCTTACTTTGGCTACTTTACAATGCGGCATTCTGCCTGGTGTATTGACTATCTCTCAGGTCCTCTTAATTAACTTTTTGGCTGTTGCTGCTGCTATTTACAGCTGAGCCAGTTAATTTTTAGGGTTTTTCTTTTCATTTGCCTGGTAAGGTTCCAATACCTTTCTGGACTAAGTTATACTGTGGTGCATTTATACTGTTGGAAACAAAGCCTCTTTATTCCCAGCAGTACATTGATGTTGACTGTGAAGCCTGGTTTATGCTTCCTGCTGCATATTGCATTGATCGATGGTCATAACAAAGTAAAGCTCCGCATTTGTTCTTTCTGCCCATGTACACATCATCAAAATTGAGTGTTAGTGATTCATCCTTAATAACATTTTAACAAAGGTCCCTAAAAAGTTTGTGGGTGGTCCAGCTTTCAAATGACCACAGAGCTAAGTGAGTTCAACATGATTTGTGTGTGCTGTGTTTGTTCTGCAAGGGGCAGGGGTGGTTGGGGAGGGGTCATGGGGGTGGTTGGAAAAGATCAGAATGCTCTTGAAACCACTTCCCCATATTGGGTCATCCAACTTTTGACCAAAACCACTTTCTTCCCTCTGTGAAATATTGCTGCCCTCCTATCTCACCCCTTCTATAGCTAATCAATGCCTTCATCTCATCAAGGTTAAAAGGTTAGTAATTCCACCAAAGTCAAAATGTTTGCTGTTTTTCTTCAAATGTCAATTTGCATCCAGGAAGTTTGAGGCTGTTAGCATGAGTTTGTGGGATACACACAAGCAATGCCAGACCTCTTAGACACCATCTGAATTGTCAACCAAATAAACCTTCACTTGCCATCCAAAACCCCTGATTGTCCAGAGTTTAAGGGTTTCATGTAGGACTCTGAGGGTAACTAAGATCACCGTTACTCTTAATGTTGTAACATACTTTACATCATTTTTCTATAGATAAGGATCAGAGCATACATTTGTGGGTATTCTAAGCACAATCCATTCTAACCACAATACATTACTCAGATTTCTATCAATATTCTTTGTGATACTTTCAACTCAAAAATTGAATCCCGATTCATGCCATGGTATTGACTAGAATGTCTTGAATACTGTAGTTAAATTAATAAAATACTGTGGGACACTGCTGTGCGTAGGTGGCTACTGAGTTTCACCAATAAAATATAATCAATTCACTTTACAGTATATTCTGTAATTTGAGACGTCTCAATGACATGATAAGGCGCTATATCAAATGCAAAGATTATTATTATTATTATTAATGTGTCTATTTCTAGACTCAGATTATCTGCTGAGTTAAGGTTATGTTTATAGAGTCTGTGAGGAATCATGGAATTTTACGTGGCATTTTCATTTTACTGAAACTAGATGTTTTGAGGGTTAGTAGGCCGTGCAACACTGCATTACTGAGCTTCATGAGTTCTTTCCAGTCCTCTCCGTAGCAATCACCCGACTCCACCATTACCTCACCCCTCAGGTCGCTGAAACTCTTGTTCATGCCTTCATCGCCTCCAGGCTCGACTATGCAAACGCCCGTCTTGTCGGCCGTCCCAACTCCTCCCTCCACAGGCTGCAGATAATCCAGAACTCTGTAGTCCGCACCAAACTCCGTGACACCATCTCCCCCACTCTCGTGCTGCCTATCCTTCAAAGGATCCAGTTCAAGATCCTGGTCCTCACATACAAAGCCCTCCATGGCCTCGCCCCACCCTACCTCTGCGACCTCCTAACCCCCTAGCAATCCGCCCGTTCCCTCCGCTCAGCCGGCTCTGGCCTGCTCCACGTCCCCTGACCCACCCGCCCCACCATTGGTGGGAAAGCCTTCAGCTACTCTACCCCCAACCTCTAGAATTCCATCCCTCAGTCACGCCACCTCACCCTCTCTTTATCCTCTTTTAAGTCCCGCCTCAAAACCTTCCTCTTCGACCATGCCATCGGCCACCACGCTTCCCCTCCCCTCCCTTCCCCCCCAACCCCAGCTCGGGTTTGAAATGCTGTACTCTGTCCAGCGCCTTGGGACGTCCTCCCAACATGAAAGGCGCGATACAAATGTATTCTTGTTGTTGTTGTTGATGGAGTCAGGTTGGGTTAGGTTGTGTTGGGCTCCCAGGAGCTAGATTAGAATTGTGCATGTACAGTATTCACTTGTATGTGTATGTGCATGGTTTTGTGGGCAGGCAATAGGAAGGGGAATAGGTGTTGTGATGCAGACGGCCAGATCTGTCTGGTTCTATTCTGATGTATTTTGGAGAGCATGGGTATTATATAATAATAATAATAATCATCATCATTTTTGGGTTTGATATAATACCTTATCATGTGTTGAGATATAATTTTTTTCTTTTGTCGGGATTAGTACCCCCGCAAAGCTACCTACTTACTGATAGGTAAACAGAGGCATGTGGAGTAAACAAACTTGCCTAAGGTTTTGTCCTGGCCGGGAATTGAACCCAAGTCCTCTGGCTTGTGAGGTGAAAGCGTTAACTATTAGGCTACGGGTCTTAGTTGGTGCTACTGGGGAGAAATTCACTGAAGCCTAGATTTATTCTGTTCACATAGCATTTTGGGTTGACCAGAATTTGGTAAATTGTTGAATTCAACCTTAACTTTGAAGTCAGTTTACAGCAGTTCTTAAAACAATTACAGAAAACTGGCTTTAAAATTAGAGCAGTATTTAAGACTTTGCAAAATTTTGGATGCTCTGATATGTTAAGTTACTGGAGTAATTCTAAACTTAAATGGAATTTTTCTTCACATATGTAGAGATTGGTGCAATTGGCCTTTGTGTGCTGGCAGGGCTATCTTGTATTCAAGTGCACGGTAATTACATATCGCTACTACCTAACCATTAGAATGCCATTTTCAGATTTTTTTGTGTGTTAATTTACTGCTGACAGCAAGTTAAGCCATGAAATGAGAACATGTTTTCGATAATTGCTTTAAGCAGCTTAACTAGCTGGAAATTAAGCTCTTGATCCCAATATGTTACCACGCTGCAAAAGCCATCTTCCGAAGAATGGCATTGCTGAGATTTCAAAAGATGCTGAGAGTCAAGACTCAGAGAGCAAGAAGCTGAGCTCATCATGAAGGAGACCTCCTTTGTGCCTATCTCTAGAGGAAATTGGTGGCTGTAAGATTGGAAATGGCAGCATTGATTCCGGTATGTCGTATACAATATATACAAATACCAATACAGATTCTAGTACTTGCAAAACCAAA
Organism: Callorhinchus milii; assembly: GCF_018977255.1. Lineage (NCBI taxonomy): Eukaryota > Metazoa > Chordata > Chondrichthyes > Chimaeriformes > Callorhinchidae > Callorhinchus > Callorhinchus milii. The sequence continues at coordinate 96,209,351 of NW_024704742.1, forward strand.
TTCAACATGGAATAAATATATGGAATTCCAATATATAAAATACAAATGTTACGACAAGTTTACATAGAATCTGTAATTTCTGATAGCAACATGCTGAACTCTCTCTAGGGTGATATGCTTAGCAATGGAATGTAAGACCTCTGTAGTGGTCTCGGTAGTTTGTTCCTTAGTCAGGCATGTCTGTGGTACTCCAGAGCACTGCTGAGGACAGACCAGCAAGCCTGTCTCATCGGCAAGATGAGGAGAGGCAAGAATTCTTCCTACTCAGCTCTTGTTAACTCTACAAGCCAAAGCCCTAATGGGTAGGGTGTCACAATCACCCAATCATTCCTAATCAATAATCAAAAGGAATCGTTGAATGTTCAAAGTTTTATACAAATAACTCAATTTTCAAAGAATGCTGGCTTCCCTCTGAACCCTATGTACACTGAAACATACCTACCAGATTCATGGAACTGTAGAGGTGTACAACATAGAAGGAGCCCATTTTTCCCATTCTGCTTGAGCAACTCATTCAGTTCCAATGCCCTCCTCGCTGGTCTCCCATCCACTACCATCCATTAAATCCAAATCATTCAAAACTCTGCCGCCTGCATTCTCACCCGCACGAAACTCCGCTGCCCGATCACCCCAGTCCTTGCCAGACTACACTGGCTCCCTATCCCAGAGAGGATCGATTTCAAAATCCTCACCTTTGTATTCAAGTCCTTGCACTCCTCTGCAACCCCTTACCTCTCTGACCTCCTCTCTCCTCAAAACAGCACCCGTTGCCTTCGTTCCTCCGGGTCTGGCCTCCTCCTCGTCCCCCGAGTCCTCCTCGGCGGCCGTGCCTTCAGCCTCTATCCCCCGAGGCTCTGGAACTGCCTTCCTCACTTCCTTCGTCTCACTCCCTCTCTTCCCATTTTCAGGTCTCTGCTGAAGACCTTTCTTTTTGACCGCGCCTTTGGTCACTTTCCTCCCCTTCCCCCTGGCTCAGTCCTGGGATCCATTACTGTAAAGCGCCCTGAGATACCATCCGGCGTGGAGGGCACTCTATAAATCCAAGTTGTTGATGTTGTTGTTCCATGCTCCTGCCTTTTCCCATTCCATGTGTCAGGAAAACCACCATTTGCATGTGTTATACCACATACTTAATCGTAGCTTCAACGTCCAGTAGCCTTAAGATGATTACAAGCTTAGGTGTAGCTGCCAAGTTCACCAATAAACTCTTGCTAGCGAAGTCAGTCGCTGGCATTTCAGCAACATTTCTATGGTTTGACTTCAACTCCATTTTGGGCCTGTAAAATATAATGTTTAAAAAGAGCTTTAACCCACCTTGGAGCACACATAGTTATCCCTTTAATGTTGGTTCTTATGACTGATTGTAGGTTAAATTATAATNAAAAAACATAATTTACTTCCCAGACAAACTGGCTCTGAAAGAGTCTAGCAGAGTAATTCCAGATTTTTGGATGGGTTTCCAAAATTGAGATTTTTATGTTCTCTCTATGCCAGACTCAGTAAAAAATTTTAGTTCTGTTAAACTGATGCAATAGTTGGAATCAGATTAGTAAATTCTTGGCTGTAACATTTTGTTGTTAACAATGTAATTAATCTTATTGATTTTAATAAAATGCAAGTGTTTCATCTAAAGATAATCTCCTAATCCAGTATCTATCTTGACAATAAGGACATGGCACGCAAGGTAACATACAGCCCACATCATAATATCATGTTAAATCAGTCAGGATCTGACCTATTTTTATTTTGTTAACAATTCTTTTCCAAATCTTCTTTAGCAGGGTAAAGTTGTGTTTGTGTGTGTGTGTGTCTAAGTTGAGGGGAGTTAATGGTGATAATAGTCCTTGCACTAGATATGGTGTCTTTTCACATCATCAAAACGTCTTAAAACGCTTCACAGGACTCACTGAAGTCTATTTAGAGTCCTGTAGCTCAGTGGTTAGAGCACTCGCTTTGTAAGCGAGAGACCTGAGTTCAATTCCAGGCAGGGCGAAACCTTGGGCAAGTTTGCTTACTCCACACACCTAATAATAATCCCTCCAAAACCAAAAACAATAATAAATTGGTCATTTTCAATCTACGACTGTTTGTGGGACATTGCTGTGCACAATTGGCTGCCGCGTTCGCCCACAAATATACAGTCAATTCACTTTACAGTGTGTTTCTGTGAAGTGCTTTGGGACGTCCTCCCGACGTGAAAAGCGCTATATCAAATGCAAGGATTATAAACACAGCCAATTTGTGCACAGCAATACCCACAAACAGCCATGAGGTGAATGACCAATTTTATCTGGAGGTTTGTTGGTCAGGACTCTGGAACAAACTCCCTTTTCTTTTTGAACAGTGCCATGGTATCTTTAATATCTGAACATGTAGCGCTCCTTCAGCTCTGTACCAGATTGTCAGCCTTGACAATGAGCTCACATAAGGCTTGAACGCACAATCATCTGACTCAGAAGTAAGAGTGTTACCAACTGAGCATGTTTGACACCACAGAGAGAACTAGACAAATTACAGCACCAAATGAGGTAATTTGGTTCATCCAGACTATGGTTGGTGCCAGTTCCTCCTCCGTCTCACTATGATCACCATCCACTCCTTTCCATATCCGCTTATATTGTTTGTCTTTAAACGTTTATCTTAAAATAAAAGAATAAAAAAAAATGTCAGGATAAAGCATTGATTTGAATAATGAATGAGAAACTTTGATGTCTGAGTGTAAGGGCACAGGAATCATACAAGATCACAAGAGAGATTCGGATGCCAAAGCCCTTCTGCCCATTTGATCTCATCCTTTTGGAATGCCCACCCTCCCATCGTAGCATTTAGCTGTTTGGTGATTGAGTCCAGCATCCTGGTCTCAGAAGTTCAAGTTTGAGGAACCTTTTATTTGTCAAAATACTTGTCTCAGGCAAGCGAGTTCAATCATTTCTTGGCTGGATGGATCACCGTCTGCTAGCAATGGTATGCAGTCCATTTCTGAAGGAAGTCGAGAGACAGAAGAACTGATAGTCCCTGACTGATCTTGCTCAAATTGTATCTGGTTGTTTGTTGAATACCATTGATAACAGTGAAAGGGAAAAGTCCTAAACTGCAAACCAAAGTATTCTGCTGTTATGATCAAAGTGGTAATGGTAGGATGGAGGAAACAGCAGCACTCGTGGTAAATCAAAGAATAAAAAAATAAACAAAGACAAAATAATGTCAGGATAAAGCATTGATTTGAATAATTAATGCACTTTGTCATGAAAGAGCAAATCTTTGCTGCTTGACCTTTAAAGTATTTTTAATTATGTTTCATTCTTCTGATGAAGTAATTCTCATTAGAGAGTCTCCATTCCCTGGAGAATTCTCTATCTGTGATAGACTCTTTGACTGTGTAAAACTAATTAGTTTGCTGTCTCACAAATGCCAGATTAAAGATAGTTTTGTCCACACAGTTTTTCCATTTATGCAGTGAGATACCACTTCATTTCTAAAACAGATTTTGTCGTTTTACATGGGCTGAATCTCAGTGGAAACTGATTTATCTCCAGAGTTGTTTTATATTCAAACTAAATCCAAACTCTGATGATCTGTACCAGGTTACATGGTGAATTGCTATTTGAAGCAGCTATTATTATGGACTGAATTCAGACCAGCCTTTGAAAGGAGCTGCATGTTTTAAACATTTTTAGTCTTTACATTGGAATTTGAATCAGATGCTTCTACAGAGGAGAGTACCGTTTTCTTGTTTCCTAATGTACCCTGCTATTGAGAGTCCTTTGATATGATCACTCTGGTCTCCAGCCTTTTGGAGCCTTGGATTACTATTTCTAGAAAACACTGAAATCCAGATTCTATAATTGGGTAGTTTCCTTGGTTTTCCCTGTCCAATTCCTATGATAATTTTCAACATCAATCTTTATAAGTTTTATCTAGTTACAAGTCAGTATTTTTCTTTTGTGTTTCTCCTACACTTATCAAAGAGAAGTGCAGTATTACTCAAGGAGGTGCTTTCAGTCTAAAGTCCTTTCAGTATAGATTGCTCCACCCCACCCCCCTCTATAATTTATATAATTTAACATATATGTTACATTGGCAACATTGGTGTCATGCTCCGCCACTGTCAAGCGCTCTGGGATGCTATCCTGCATGAGGGGCGCTATATAAATGCAAGTTGTTGTTGTACATTGTTGGACCCTGGCTCACAAACACAATGGATCAATTGTCCCAATAATAATCCTCCCATGTGGTATAGCGCTTTATATCGCTGAGATGCCTCAAACACTTTACTGTAAAGTGATGTGACTGTGTGTATTTTGTGGGCAATGAATATTAACGCTGAAAGTAAAACCTTTAGTGGGGCAGATTGAATAGCACTAGAGAATTTGATGAGAAAACAAACTGTAATGTAATGTAATGTGTAAAAAACCGAGATGATTTTATAAATAATAATTGACTCCATACATTGTACTACATTAATTCAACCTTTTACTGATGTTATTTTTGGTGCAACGATTTACCCCCAATGCCCGCATATTTTCTTTTGTTGAGCTTGTGCACTGGGTGTGCAACAGCATGAGACATTCTGAGTTCAATTTTAATAATGATGCTCTATATTAAAGCACTGCACTGAAGCCTAGTGGAGAAAGTCAGAGCAAATCAGGAATCAGACTGCAGTTATTTTTTTCTTATGTTTTATCACACAATCTACTCTCGCTATAATGCTTATATATGTAGCATGAGTCTAATTATAAGGCACATTTTTTATTGTTCCTATTTGTTTTCTTGAATGCCAGCATAATTTATTAGATGTTATTGTATACATTGATGTAACATCTTAGGTTTTCAATAAGCATTAATATATTGCCTTCCACAACAAGTGGAGATAAACATAATTTTACTGCTTGTACTGCATTTTCTCCTGTCAAGCTATGATGGTATATATTTTGCATCCAAATGCTATATACACAAAAGATACCTCAAAGTATATTATTACTGAGTTATGTAGAGTAGTCACATTACAACACTGCATACGGGATTGATTTGCGGTTCAGTTTTATATCTTAGCAATATAATGTAATTAAAACATTCAGGGTTTTCCATACCTTGATATAACATTGTAAACCCCATGGCTCCCCAAATAAGATCATTCGCTTTCAAAGTGCTGCAGCGAATCAACATCTGAGACAATGGTTCCCAATAGTTATGGGTGGCCCAAAATTTCACCTGGTTTTAGTCTGAAAGAGTATTTTCTCTTAAAATATGAGATCGATTAGTTTCTTAAATTTTAAGACAAAATGGTCTTACACATAGATGGAATTTCAGGTCCAGTAAGATTACGAATGAGACCTTTACCATTTAATAAGGATAATACTCCTACATTTAAGTAACGGTATCTTGTGGGCAAAATGTGGCAGTCAGTTAAGCACAGCAGTGTCTCACAAACAGCCATGGAGTGAGTGACCAATTTTATTTGGGTGGGTTGTTGGCCAGGACACTGAGAGAAACTCCCTTCTGTTTTCAAATACTGCCATGGGATCTTTAACATCCACCTGAACAAGTAGATGGACCTTAGTCTAACATCTCATCCGAAGGACAGCACCTCTAACAATGCAACACACCCCCAGCACTGCATTGAAGTGTCAACTTAGACTATGTGATTCCAAATCCTGATGTGGGGTTTGAACCCTCAACCTTCAGACTCAGAGGCAGGAGTGCACTGCACCAAACTGACACAATTGCATTGTTGAACAGCATAAATAGAGGCATCAATGCACCTCACAAGATCTCTAGATTAATTTGGATTAAGAAGGCTCTCTGGACCTTCTGATCTCATCTCTTCAGAATAAACACCTTACCATCCTCCCATCACATCATCAGGCTGTGTTTTAGTTTCTTCCAGTGTCCTGGCCTCAACCACCCTTCCTAGCAATCTATTCCAGTCATTAATTTACCCTCAGGGTAAAAAATAACCATACTTTTATCTATCTAGTCTCCCCAATCACTAGAGGTCTGGGGGAAATCCCAGAGTTTGAGTGGGGGCATTAATAAATGGGATATATCAATGAGCCAATAATGTGATATGTGATTTGAAAATTAACATAGCAGATACTGCATTTTCTGTCCCTAATACTTTTAACCACCGTTACCTTCCTTACATTCATGTACCGGATACAGGCTAAGCTATTTCTGTGCTCTATACATGTGTACAAGCAAGCATGGGACAGGAAAGCAGAAAATTGGTTGTGGTCTGCAAGTCAAGGCAGTAGCTTGCGATCTATAGTGGAATTTATATGAGAGGAAAACAAATCAAAAAAATACATTATGCTTAGGTCAAAGGCACTGAGGAGAAGATTCTGCATATGTCACAGCTCAGTACATCAATGCTGCTTTTTGTTGCACTTTATTCTCCTTGAACTCTGTGTGTCATCCACCCACTCAGTCAGAGTTACATTATGCATCCTAGAGATTGGCCGCTGTAGAATTCAGGCGACGTGTCCGAAAGAAACCATTCCTTCCCGTACAAGCATTTGAGTTGATGCAAATCAGTTTATTTTCTTCACATGCACCATAAATAATATTAGCAGCATACAATTCACCAATACATAGAGTAGTCGCCATGTATTAGGCAGAAGAGAGAGAGAGTCCTACTAAATATTTATTGTGGGATTTGTGTAGTGAGGAACTTTTCTATTCACAGGAGACTTTACTCGCCAATTAAAATGGAAAGTTTTTACACTGGTTGAAAAGTTCAGATAACTGCTTTTTATATAAGTTCCACTTAATTTACAGTGGTTCCTGCCTCCGGTAAACCCTTGCCAGAATTATCTTTCTATCCACAAACATGTCACAAGAAGCCATGTGAGCCAAAAAACGCAAACATCAATGCATTTATGTATCTTCAGTCAGCTATATCAGTCTTCAATTGAGAATAGAACGATATCAACAAATACCCAGAACTGCTTCATGTGATACCACAGAATGTGCCTCCAACTGCTTAGTACATCTTAGTACATCTCTCTTGGTAAATCTATCCTATTGGCGAAAAACAAACTCAAGAAGCAATATGAAAACTATTTTGATATGCCTATTTTACAATAAAAATAATAATAATAATTCTTGCATTTGATATAATAATAATAAAAATAATAATCCTTGCATTTGATATAGGGCCCTATCAGGCCTTCAAGACGTCTCAAAGCGCTTCATAGAATATGCTGTAAAGTGAATTGACTGTATATTTTGTGGGTGAGAAATATGGAGAGTATTTGATACTCCCCTCCCATTACATTGTATCATGTAAACAAAATGTTCTTTGGGAAAGTGGTGAATGAAATGTAAGCCACTCCTCATCAGCCCTGATATTTATTCTCACCACTTCTCATCCAAAATCGAGGGGATTTGTTCGGCCACCTCTTCCCTGTCCACCGCTATCCTCTCGCCACTTCCCCCCGACATGCCAGCACCCACCCATCCCTCCCTATACACCTTCGACCATGTCTTTTAACCAACATTATTAACCTCTCCTTATCCACTGGCACTGTTCCCAACCCCTAAAAACAGCTGTCATCACCCCAATCCTCAAAAAACTTTTACTGTACCCATCCCTATTGCCCCATCTCCAATATCCCATTTCTCTCCAAAACCCTGAAATGAGTCGTTCTGTCCCAGCTTCACTCTTTCGTCTCTTGCCATTCCCTCTCTGAACTCCTCTAATCGTGTTTCCATGCTGCCCACAACACAGAAACAGCCGTGGTCAAAGTAACTGACAACATTCTGAACATCTGCTGCTAGGACTCTCTGCCTACTTGTCTTCCTCGACCTCTCCGCTGCCTTTGACACTGTCGACCATTCTATCTTCGTACACCACCACTCTTCTCAGCTTCAATCATTGTGGACCTGCCCTTGCCTGGTTCAAATCCTACCTCTCCCACCATCTCCACTTTGTTGCCATGAATGGCCTCTTCCCCAGCCCCCTCACCATCATATGTGGCGTTCCTCAGGGCTCTGTCCTTGGCCCTCTCCTTTTCAATATCTTTATGCTCAACCTTGGTGACATCATTCACAGGCATGGGATCAACTTCCACATGTATGCAGATGATGCCCAACTCTATCTCTGCCTCCATCCTCGATTCCTCGCAGACTGCCTGTCAGACATCAAGTCCTGAATAAGAGCTAATCTCCTGCAGTTGAACGTCAACAAGACTGAGGCCCTCCTGCTTGGCTCCGGTCAGCGCCTCCATACCTCGTGGACTGACTGCCATGGATGCCACTCCCTCCATCAATGCACTCTACATCTCACAGAGCCAATACAGAACCTTGGCATCCTGTTCAACCCTCAATTGTCCTTCATACCCCACAACTGTGCCATGACCCGCTCTGCCTTTCCTCACCTCCGCAACATTGCTCAACTCTGCCATTATCTCACACCGCAGGCCGCCGATACTCTCATACATGCATTCATAACATCCACACTTGACTACGCAAATCCGTGCCTGTTGGCCTCCCCAACTCTGCCCTCCATAGGTTGGAACTCCATTCAGAACTCTGCAGCCCATGTCTTCTCCCCCACCAGGCTCCACGGCCCTGTCACCCCCACCCTCGACCGACTCAGCTGGCTTCCCATCACACAGAGGATACAGTTCAAGATCTTGGTCCTCACTTTCAAAGCCCTCTATGGTCTTGCTCCACCCACCTCTGCGATCTCCTAACCCCCTACCATCCTGCTCACTCCCTCCACTCAGCAGGCTGCAGCCTCCTTCACGTCCCCTGCCTTGCCCCACCCCTCCATTGGCAGGCGGGCCTTCAGCCACTCTGCCCCCACCCTCTGGAACTTCATCCCACAGTCACTCCACCTTGCTCCCTCCCTTGCCTCCTTTAAGACCCACCTCAAGATTTTCCTCTTCGACTGTGCCTTCAGTCACTCTCTCCCACCCTCTGTCCCCCACCCTCCCTGATCCCGATCCCCACTTAGGTCCAAAATATTGATTGTCCTGTGCCTTGGGACATCCTCCCAAAGTGAAAGGTGCTATACAAATATAATTTTGTTGTTGTTTGCGGTTTCCAAAGTAATGGTAGTTAACCATCACTTTGCAAAGTACATTTTGCAAAGCACAGACCACTTCACTCCCACAAGACCACAGTCGCACACTTCAGAACCAAACTCAGGATTTAGCAGTTGGATGATCCTTGTACTCATACCTCAGTTTTCTTTCAATTTTTATTGAGTTAGGAACTAAATGTAGGCTGTTGACATGCTATTAGCCCTTCGTGAATGAGGAAATGTTAGCCTTATTTCAGACCCGCTCTGAATGACATAAAATCTAGCAAGGGTTTTTTTCATATGGCATTTTTTAGCTAAGGTCTTTTTCTTCAAGGATCTTTTGTTGCTTTTAGTTTGTCTGAATATTCTAGATAGATTACAATTCAGTTTTTATATGTAATGCCAAATTGAGTTCTTGAACAAGTGTTATGATAATTGGCCTATTCTCATTGTAATTTTCAAGATTCACACCAGCTCTCAATAAGTTCTTTCTCTTTCAGAAAGGAGCACCTGAGAACCATCACCTTCGTTAAATACATAACAGATTTAAGCTTTGCTACATCTGCATTGGTTCAAGGTCATCCATTTTGACCTTATGCTTTGCAGACCTGCCGAATTCAAACTCAACCTCTACATTTTATTCTTTTTTCTAGGAAGCTATTGTGCTCCTCATATCTATTCTGCTTACTAGAGAGGTTTTCTGAAACAAGGTTAAACCCCCAGAAGATGAAGTGTATTCTGCTCTACCATGTTAGGGTCACAGGCAATTTCTGTCTTCAATTGTTTCTGGCTTTTCTGTTGCAGTTAGCATTCTCTCAGTCCTTCGGATCCATGATTAAGCTATGAATTGTCTGCTCTTTGTAAGTGGATTTAACAGGTTCCTGCAGTTATACAAATTAAACCAACTAAGAAAAGGCTGCACTAAACTGTGGTATTGCCCAATCACCTTAAACATGATTCACTGGAACTACATTTATATATACATATATATTCACAGTCTAGGCTGACATTCCAATACAGTGGGGGAGCATTGCATTGTCAGAGGTGTTGTTTTTCGGATGAGACATAAAACGGAGACTACCTCCGCCTGTTCAGGCAGATGTCAAAGATCCAATGGCTCTATTGAAAAAGAGAAGGAACTTCTCACAGTGTCTTGGCGAATAATTGCCCAGATCAATTTTGGTCATTCATTCCATGATTATTTGTGGGACATAGCTATGCACAGATTCGCTGCCCCATTTGCCTGCATAATAATAATCCTTGCATTTGATATAGCGCTTTTCACGTCTTCTAGACGTCCCAAAGCGCTTCACAGAATATACTGTAAAGTGAATTGACTGTATATTTGTGGGCGAAACGTGGCAGCCAATTGCGCACAGCAATGTCCCACAAACAGTCGTCGATTGTAAATGACCAATTTATTTTTGGTTTTGTTTTGGAGGGATTATTATTAGGCGTGTGGAGTAAGGAAACTTGCCCAAGGTTTCGCCCTGCCTGGAATTGAACTCAGGTCTCCCACTTGCAAAGCGAGTGCTCTAACCACTGAGCTACAGGACTCCGACATATTCACAGTCATACATTTCAGAGTAAAATCTGGTTAAATGGGGAAAGAGTCTTTGTCCGAAGAGTATTATTGCAAAAAGGCTATGAGGAATCTCAATCGCCAGTTAGGGATTCCTGAAACATTTCAATCATTTGGAATATCAAGCAGTGTTGTACCAGAAAATGGAGCTTGGAGTATTGTAATATTCATTACAGAGATATGAAGCATCCATTGTGGGACACCATAACATGTGGAGAAAGTGAAGTATTGTTAGCTGAACTTCTGTGCGTAAGATATGGCGAATATCTTCACCTAACACAACCAGGGTTTGGCAATCATTTCAATATCATTGATTACAACAACAACAGAATTACATTTATACAGCGCCTTTCACGTCGGGAGGACATCCCAAGGCACTGGACAGATAGAGTTATGGACTCGAGCTGAGGTTCGGGGTGGGGGAGGGGGAGGGCAGGAGAGGAAGCAAGGAGATCGAAAGTACGGTCGAAGAAAGGGCCTTGAAAGTTGTGAGGGAGGGGGCAAGGCGGAGGCACTGCAGGATGGACTTCCAGAGGGTGGGTGCAGAGTGGCGGAAGGCTATGCTACTGTGTGAACAGCGTGGAAATCCCTACTCTCACACCCTTCGCCCATTAAGCTTCTTGTTATTTCCAAAGCTTTTTCTGTTTACCATCACCTTTGGCTTCTTATTAGTTAGACAGTTTTCCATCCAACTAGCTCAGCTACCATTAATTCAATGAGCTTTCATCATCCTTACTTAAACATCTTACATTTTGAACTTTCTCAAGTGCTTTGGAAATTCCATGGTAATGCAAATAAGTCCTTTAATGGAAGGGCTGTTCAATTATCACTTGAAATTATGCCACTATGATTTCCCACACAAGGTACGTAAGCCATGGCTGTTGACGCATTAGAAGGTGCCACATCTGGCTCTCTTTTGGGATTTACACTTCTTTCTAAGTTTGTCGCACTGCAAAATGTGCTGAAAATTATCAGTAATTCAATAAGACAAGAAAGCTCAAATAGAATACTTTTAAATAAGAAAATTATATTTTGCACACCATTGTCATCATCATTGACTTGGGTTTTGATCCACTTTCCAGAAGAATGCATAGTTCAGTGTTTTTTTATATCGCTTTGCACACTGTACTGGCTACTTTTATATGCTGAAAGCTAACAGAAAAAGCTTTTATATGGCCTCTGAAATTCTGTAGTCTGTCTGCAGCAAGTGATATTCTGAATGAGGCATTATTGAACTCATTTGATAATTATCTGTTCCTCGGATATCAGTAATGAAGGGTGGCAGATATTCTTGAAAAACAGTCATCTTTGTTCTCCAATTTTTTTGTGATGTCACTACCTCCATTGGTGTGCAGATGCATGAAATCTATTAATTGTTGTTTGTAGACATGAACATCTGGGTGCCATTGGGATACTTATGCCGTGATGTTAGGATATCCCTGCAGGTGTGGAATGGTACTAGGCCTACTTGCTCAGGCTTGCTGACCTTTCATGATGGAGTCTGAGCTCCAGTGTGCCAAAGCTCCTGAACACTGACTCACTACAAGTCTCGGGTCTTGACAGGTCCAGAGATGGGAAAATTGGTGATTTTGATGGAAATGATTTTGCACGACAGTAGGAGCGCATTATGAGACACCCCTTTATGTACCTTTGGTTTGCCTATAAAGCAGAGTGCCATATAAGCCTGTGTGTGGCTTGTGCGCATGGACGAGCTGATTCTCTGAGCTAAACAATGATGGCTGACTTTTGAGTCATCGGGTCGCCACCGACATCACTTCCTGTGCACCTCACACGTGCAGTGATATCACTGGCCATGTGGCCGGTGACATCATGATGCAGAAGCACTGACAATTTGTTGACCCTAATTGGGTCCTGAACCGCCTGCCTCAGGGGACAGTGCCCCTCAGGGTAAAAGCAAATACGTTAATAAATAATCTCTTGTCTGCGAGTACTGCAATATAATGTCTCCATGTCTTTCTGTATTCCCAGCAGCCATGGGAAGGGGGCATACATTCCTGTGGCTGTCCCTCTTACAGCTGTCTATGGCTACATCCTGTTGTTATACCACCTGATATACAAGAAATGCTTTTCATGTTACTAAGAATAAGACAGATGTATTCACATATACATAGAGAGACCATATGTTAAACATTTAAATAGAGACCTCCTTTTAGCTTCCCAATTATAGATTCTGTGAAGTGAAGCATTGAAAATGCAAGTGCCCAGTATATTGCAGAGAAAAGCTGTTTGCGGCCGTGCCAACTACCTTATAATGTCATAATTGCTGTAAAACCAGAGGAAGCACTTTTCATGGTTGAGAATGCAGGAAACGGTCAATTGCAACATGACAATGGATTCTAATCTCCCTCTCCAATGACAGCAGGAGGCTAGCTGAGGCGCTAAGAAAAAAAGCATTGATTTGTTGACAAAGTGGGTGAAGCTTGGCAGCTGTCACAATGAAGCATTGGTCCCCTCCACTTAATCAATGCCAGCCTTCCAACCAAATGATTTCACAGCCAAGATGAAAAGCAATCAAGAAGAACAGCCTCATAAGCATGGAGCCAGAAGATGAAGTTCAATGGAGTGTGTCGTTTAGCTCTGTCTTGCTGAGCGTGATACACGACCTAAATGCTAATCATAAACACTTAACCCTATGGGAGATCCGCAGTAATCGCAATGTTTGACCATAAACTGGCTACTTTTTTGTTAAAAATCAATTACGTAAGATTTTAAAATGAGGCGCTGTAACTTCAATTATGAACAGTGAACCTTTAAAATTAAAATTTCAATATTCAAATTTAGAAAGCTGGCAATATATGCTTGATTTGTTACAAAAACCGATACCAACACCACAAAGTCCATAGTTGCTTGTGGTCTTAACCTTAATATAATTGCCTTAAAATCTAAAATCATGTTGATTTTTGAAAATTCATGAATTTAATGGTAATTTGGAAAGTAGAGTGGATAACCAGTTTCCAAACTAAGACCGAGTTTAAGAATTTTCTAAAACAATCTTAAATTTTCAGTTGAGGTCTTAAAGCTAAGACTGTGAGAAATTTTAGGACTCTGATGCTAGGACAGAGACATTGGACTGGTGTCCTTGACTGAATCTTATCTATACCCTGCCCATTATCTCTTCAGCCCATGGCATTGTCTAGTGAAACAAATCACATTAAAAGAGGGAGTAAGATGATATGCCAATAAAGCATAAGGGATTCGCAAGCTGTCAGAGCCTCAGAACCTGTGGTCTGGTTAGTGGGGAACGGGTGGGGGTCACTTTGAAGCACAATGCAATTCAGGATGACTCTTCAGCTTGCAGAATGAAAGCTCCCTTTTAGAAACACTTAAATGTAACAGTGCTGGCCCTTTTGTGAAAGATATCCCTTCTGATCAAGCACATGTTCAACTGCTCAAAAGATTACGCTTCCAGTTAGATGCATTAATCCTAGTTATGCTGCCTGTACCGTGAATGTCTGCATGTGCCTTCTCCTCTTTGTGTGAACCAAATGCAAATGAAAAGTAGAGCTCGTATCTCAGTACCTGAAGTGAGGGAAGCTGAGCTGGCCAGGCCATTGAGGGAACGACTACAGGTGAGGCAATAACACAATGGCCAGTGCAGTGAATAACATCTATTTGGTGTGTCTGTGTGTGTGAGTATGGAAAGTGATTGCAACTTCCAGTCACTGCAGAGTTAACAATTTGCAGGTGATCTGACAGCACTCTCTCCTCCTGCAACCAGCCACACCCCCAAAAAACAAATCTAGCCCCATATCAGGCCTGGCGGCAGGCTGAACCCTTGCAAAAGTGACATACTCGGCCCAGGATGAGAAAGGTTTCAGCAAGAACTCATTAGTTAGGTTTAGGTTCCACTCTATCAGATTCTCCCCGGAATAGCTTCTGAAAATGTTCAGTGCCCAAAGAAAAGGAGATTACAGCAGCAGTCTGAGGTCTGCCAAGGAGACCAGAAAGAGCATGGATAAGTCAATGCATCACCGTCTTCACCTGGGGCTGCTGGATGCACTGCACGGTTTTTGAACATTTTAAATTCATAACCATTTTCAAGATTAATTTGCTGCAGCTTCGAAAAAAAAAGTGACTAATGGTACATCATATCACTTCCGCCACCAACTGTATCAGAGTGATTAATGAGAAAACCAATTGTATTCCTGTAAACTAAAGCAAGAACACATGGCGCAGATGTTTCTCTGTTACACAGCTGCGCACAAATATAACAGATACAATGATTGTGCTATTAATAATGTATCAGTATTAGCGATCCATTATCTACGGAATGAAATAAGTCCTCTCCATCGCATCAAAACATCCAAAACGATGGTTCCACATGGTACATCTCTGCTGTGTGCTCAGTTAGCTGATACGAGGGTGACTTTACAAGTGGCTTCAGCATCCTCGTTTAGAGGACAGAAATTATTTGGAACTCTTACTTCTGATTGCCAGACCAGTGGGTAATGCCTGTTATGATCCCTCATGACTAAATAGGCTGCTACCGTTTGCGGGAATTAAAAAGGAGATTAAAAAGGCACCAGTTATTATATTTCTGGACAGCAGGATAGTAACTGGTGCCTTATCACTGGATTAAGTGGTTTGTGACGTAATCTTGCAAATTCGATTTCCGAGACTCTAACTCCAAGGAGATCCTGAGTCGGAAACAAAGCCTCATGAGCCAGTGTGACTTAGAAGTGATTCCCTGCTGAAAACACAGTTTTGTTTTTAAATCTCAGAAGTTTTATCTGGTAGTAAGGTGCCAGTAATATTATTGCATTCAACAGGTTCTCTTTATCAATCTCACTGTCTAGCTTCATACATGAAGAGTGGTCATGTGAACTAAATGTAACTTGGTGAAGTATTGAAGGGTGATTCTCGTCCTCATCCACAGATGCTATCATGGCCATGCCACCATCTTACTTTCACAATCTTCTGTGGTTCAACACTCCTGCCTACCTCTTGCTCTCTGCCAATTAACGCCTGCATCATGTCTTCCATCCTCTCTGCAAAACAGCCTTTTAAACAAGATAACTGTCATGGCTCTAAAGTCACAGCAGGATTCAATCCATTTTCAAAGGAGTAGTTTGTTTATATAGAACTAACTAACATGAAGTTAGGGCATTGAAGTTAGGCAAAATAAAGACTTGTGCCCAAGAGATAGTCAGGAGGACAGACACACTTCTCTGCAGCCGCAACCAGGAGTCACAAAGGCTCTGTTACCTTCCTGGGGCCAGGGTGCAGGATGTCTCTTCAAGGCTGGAGAAGAATTTGAGGCAGGAGGGGGAGGATCCAATTGTGGTAATCCACATAGGCACCAACGATATAGGTAGGACTACTAGGGACGACTTGAGGAGTGAGTTCAAGAAATTGGGAATGAAATTAGAAAGTAGAACTTCCAAAGTAATAATATCAGGATTACTGCCTGAGCCACGTGCAAATTGGCACAAACAAATTAAAGAATTAAATGCGTGGCTGAAAGAGTGTTGTGGAGGGCAGGGGTTTCATTTTATGGGCCACTGGCACCAGTATTGGAGGGAAAAGGGAGCTATTCCATAGAAATGAGCTCCACCTAAACTAGGCTGGGACCAATGTCCTGGCAAAACGAATAAATAGGGAGGTAGGCAGAGCTTTAAACTACTAAGGTGGGGGAGGGAAGGATACAACTACAGTTAGAAGTAAACCAGCAAAACTAAGAATGATGAAGGTGGTAGAGCAGATTAACGAGGAAGATAAACAGAGTGTGTCAAGGACGGACAAGAAGCTCAGAAAAGAAAATAGGGCATTAGCGAATAGGGGAAATAACAAGAAGTCAAAATTAAAGGTTCTATATCTGAATGCACGAAGCATTCGTAATAAGATAGATGAATTAATGGCACAAATAGAAACAAATGGGTATGATCTAGTAGCCACTACTGAGACGTGGTTACAGGGGAAATCAAGGGTGGGAGCTAAATATTCCGGGCTATTCAGCATATAGGAAAGATAGGCAACGTGGAAACGAAGTGGGGAGTGGCCCTGGTAATAAAGGATGGGGTAAAAACAGTAGAGAGGAAGGATTTTAAATCAGAAAATCAGGATGTAGAGTCAGTATGGGTGGAATTACGAAATAACAAGGGGCAGAAAACACTAGTGGGAGTAGTTTATAGACCCTCGAACAGCAGTCACAATATTGCGCAGAGGATTAACCAGGAAATTAGAGAAACATGTAGCAAAGGAAATACACTAATAGTGGCTGATTTTAATCTTCATATAGATTGGGAAAACCAAATAGGCAAAAATAAGATAGAGGAGAAGTTTATAGAATACATTAGAGATAGTTTTCTAGATCAGTATGTTGAGGAACCAACCAGAGATCAGCTATCCTAGATCTTGTTTTATGTAATGAAATAGGGCTAATCAGCAATCTGGAAGTTAACACTCCTCTAGGGCAGAGTGACCATAACATGATGGAATTTAGCATTAAGTTAGAGAGGAATGTAGGTAAGTCAGAAGCAAGCGTCTTAAATTTAAATAGAGCCAACTTTGCAGGTATGAGAGAGGATTTAGCTAAAATAGACTGGGGAATTAGATTAAAGGATATGACAGTAGACCACCAATGGCAAACTTTTAAAGATATAGTACATAATTCCCAGCGACCACATATTCCCTTGAGGAATAAAAATACCACGGGAAAAGTGGTTCAACCATGGTTAACTAGAGCAGTTAGGGAAAGTATAAAATTAAAAGAGACCTATAATACTGCCAAAAAGAGCAGTAAAGCCGAGGATTGCAAGGGTTTCAGAGACCAACAAAGAAAGACTAAGAAACTGATTAGAAGGGAGAAAATGGATTATGAGGGCAAACTACCTAGGGACATAAAGAATTTTTACAAATACATTAAGAGGAAGAGACTATCAAAAGTGAATGTGGATCCATTACAGGCAGAGACAGGAGGAATTATAATGGAGGATAAAGATATGGCAGAGTCATTAAACAAATACTTTGCTTCTGTTTTCACGTTAGAAGACACTGAAAACTTACCAAAAATAGAAGGGAACCAAGAAGCTAATGTTAGTGAGCAACTTAGGGAAATTAACGTCAGTAAAGAATTAAAGGCAGTATATTGGGATGGATCGAAGAGTGGCTAACGGGAAGAAAACAGAGAGCAGGGATAAATGGGTTCTTCTCAGATTGGCAAGATGTGCCTAGTGGAGTGCCACAAGGATCAGTGAGTGTTTGGGCCTCAACTATTTACAATCTATATCAATGATCTAGACGAGGATATAGAACTTAAAATATCTAAATTTGCGGATAATAATAAGCTAGGTGGGAGTGTAAGCTCTGAGGATGACACAAAAAGATTGCAAAGGGATATAGATAGGCTAGAAGGTGGCAGATAGAATATAATGTGGGGAAGTGTGAAGTTGTTCACCTAGGTAGTAAAAACAGAAAAGCAGACTATTTTCTAGAAGGGGAGAGACTAGATAGTGTCAGTGTTCAGAGGGATTTGGGTGTCCTTGTACACCAGTCACAAAAAGTTAATATTGCAGGTACAGTAAGCAACTAGGAAGGCTAATGGCATGTTGGCGTTCATTGCAAAAGGGTTAGAATAAACGAGTAGGGAAGTCTTGCTGCAACTGCATAGGGCCTTGGTGAGACTGCACCTAGAATATTGTGTGCAGTTTTGGTGTCCTTATTTAAGAAAGGACATACTCGCCTTAGAGGGGGTGCAGCGTAGATTCACTAGGTTAGTTCCTGGGATGAGGGGGTTGATCTATGAGGATAGGTTGAGTAAACTAGGCCTATACTCTCTAGAATATAGAAGAATTAGGGGTGATCTTAGAGAAACATAAGATTCGTATGGGGCTTGACAGAGTAGACAGTGCAAGACTATTTCCCCTGGTAGGAGAATCTAGAACTAGGGGTCACAGTTTTAAGATTAAGGGTCAGCCCTTTCGAACAGAGTTGAGGAAACCCTTCTTCACTCAGAGGGTAGTGAATTTATGGAATTCTCTACCCCAGAAGGCTGTAGATGCTCAGTCCTTGAACATATTCAACACTGAGATTGATAGGTTTCTAAAGGATAGTGGGATTAAGGGATATGGGGATAAGGCAGGCAGATGGAGTTAGGTTAGAAGATCAACCATGATCTTATTGAAGGGCGGGGCAAACTCGAGGGGCTGAATGGTCTACTCCTGCTCCTAATTCCTATGTTCCTAAGAAGCAACATTAAATCAGAGAGATAGTTTGTGGTGCGGAGTGGTGTGGTTAAGTTCAGGCAATTGGACAGTTAGTCACCTCCATCTTACAACTCCTGGCAGGCACTAAGGGCAGGTTTCCATGAACCCTGGCAGGTCTCTTAGCTTCAGGCTTCTAAAATCTCCCTAACATTGTCAAGACTGCAACAATTTTTTTTGGCTAATTTTTCCAATTATCTTCCCTAAACACAAGTTTGTATCTAACTGCTGAGTGCTGGCAGGCTGTTCAACCAAGAGGGGATCACAGCTAAGTCCAGTTTTGTTTATTCAGTATTCATACCCACATTTCCAGCAGTTGTCACTGGATAGCAATGAGGAGCAGAACATCTGGCTGTTTTTCTGAATTCCTTGACCTGGTGGGGACCTGTATCAATTCTAACACTGCTGCCCTTTCTGAGGTGAGATAATTCTTCACAGACTGAATCTGCCCAGCTTCATTCTTGGCAGTGACTCTACCAACTGTGCTATGAAAGGATGGAACTAGAGTGTTCAAACAGCAAGATCACTTCATTGTGTATTTAACAGGACATCATATAAGTAAATGACAATTTAAAAGTTACTGAAGAAATTGATACTACTGCTGGATATGACTAGGGGTGAGCATTCTTGCAGAAAACTTTCATTTTAAATGGCTAAGGGGGCCAAAGTCAAATCATACAACTCCTTTTAATGGTTTGTTTACACAGTTGAATTGATGGCGTGCAGCACTGTAGCTGAAGTGCTTCAAAGCTACTAATTCTCATTTAACGTTTACAAGGAAATATTTTTACTGCTGAGTGACAGAGGAAACAAACATTTCTCCTTAGGTTGGCTATAAATTGGAAGTCATGCACGAGCTGCAGAGATCAAACACCTATTTTTCCTCCGCAATATTTTCATTTAATGTTTCCTCCAAACTTTGCCATATTTATTTTTCACTAAAAAACAAATAAATGTTTATTACACAGATAAATGAAAAATAAATGAACCAAATAGTAATAGTTTGATGTCATTTCTGGTGCATTAAATTCTTCTCTGAAGGCAGCATTATTCCAGTATAAGAGCCTTTTATGCTGACCTCTATGGAGTTAAAATAAATAATCCTTGCATTTGATATAGTACCTATTACATTGGATTCAGCTCAAAGAGCTTCACAAAGTTCTGCTGTTAAGTGTATTGACCTATGTATTTGTAGGCAAAGGTCACGACCAATTTGCACACAGTAATATCCCACAAACAGCCTTGAAGAGAGTGACCAATTTTATTTGTGGGACTGTTGGCCAACACACTGGAGGAACCTCCTTTCTCATTTCAAATAGTGCCATGGGATCTTTAACGTCCACCTGAACAGCCAGACAGGACCTTGTTTTAACATCTCATCTGAAGGATGGGAGTTATTTGTTAAAGAAGAATTCGGGTTAAAAATCCAGCATTTGCAAACTGGACATTTCTGTGCTAATTTCAATTTCTGGTTTGTAACTGAAATTGTACAATTCACTGCATCACAAGATCACAAGATTGGTCTGGATGAAGGAAACCCTTTGGCCCACCTGATTTCATACATCTGGAACACCCACCCTGCCATGACCTATAACTCCACCATTGCTTCAAGTTGCTTTTTAAATGAGTCCAGTCTCCTGACCTCTACCACCTTTCCTGGCAACCTGTTCCAATCATTGATTGCCATCTGTGAAAAAAAAATCCTGTCCTGAAATTGCTCTTTACAACTCTAAATCTACGTCCTATTTTTCTACTGTAATAATAATAATAATAATCCTTGCATTTGATGTAGTGCTTTTCAAGTCTATGGAACATCTCAAAGCGCTTCACAGAATATACTGTAAAGTGGATTGTATTTTTTGTGGGCGAAATGTGGGTGTATATTTGTGGGCAAAACGTGGCAGCCAATCGTGCACAGCAGTGTCCCACAAACACTTGTGTTTTGAGTGAGTGACCAAATTACTATTTTTTTTGAGGGATTATTATCCCCGGAAAAGCGATCCGCCAACCGGTTCCTACTTACTGCTAGGTAAAGGCGTGTGGAGTAAAGAAACTTGCCCAACATTTCGCCCTGGCAGGAATCAAACCCAGGTTTCTCGCTTGTGAGTACTCTAATAATTACTTCTTTCAATCCCATTTAAAATTTTGTACATCACTATGAGGTCCCCTCTGAGTTATCTTCTCTCAAGATTGAAGAGCCCTAGCTTGTCTAGTCATTGTGGATAGCTCATTCTTGTCTCATAATTCCTTAGAAATATTGCAACACATGTTTTGCACCCAGCATGTTCTTTCCTGACCTTCTGTGGGATATTTTGGGGGCTTTTATTGATCAAGAAATGACTTGAAAGCAAACTCAAAGTTTCAGATCACTGTGTCCCATTCGCACATAAGAGGCCCAACATTGCTCTCAGATTTAACTCTAAGACCATTTTTTCTTAAGGTTTGTGGAAAACCCTTACTTTCTTAAATTTAGAAGCTGTTTTGCCCACAGTTCTCAAAAAGATAGTCCTCCAAATAAATTCTGAATTTCAGAATTTCCACACTTGTAAAGATCATAAATTTCATAGCAAAAGGGTTTTACTAGCTAAGAATAGGTGAAAATTTGAGCCCAGATATTTTCTCTTCCACAGTGAGTTGCTTTAATGACAATCAAATAAGTATGTGCTTTTTTTAAAAAAAAATCGGTCTCATCATGCTGGAAGAGGACATGGACACTTTCAAAGAGAAGCACTCAAATGACCATTGTCCATGGAGGAACCTTGGCAGTGAGCGTCGGAAGGCCACTCGACTGCGGAGGGCATCACAGATGAAACTACCTTTCCCCACCAGTCTGCTACACACATGGATTACCAGTAGAGGGACTAGAAGTAGGCAATCCAGCTGAGTTTTCCCTCCCTAACCCAAGGCCAATTTCAACTCCCTTGCAGCTCAGCTGCAACCTCGGCATGGACCAAGATTCAAAGCAGTGAGCTCCTGGTCCGTGATGTCCATTGCACCATTGGCACTCTCAATGAGTATGCACTTTCAATGATGCTTTTTGAATCATGCTGAAATAGCTGAAAACTCATTGTAAGTTTATAAATAAAATATTTTTATAATAATAACTCGTGGAGTCCTGTAGCTCAGTGGTTAGAGCACTCACTTTGCAAGCGAGAGACCTGAGTTCAATTCCAGGCAGGGCGAAACCTTGGGCAAGTTTCCTGACTCCACACTCCTAATAATAATCCCTCCAAAACCCAAAACAATAATAAATTGGTCATTTTCAATCTACGACTGTTTGTGGGACATTGCTGTGTGCAATTGGCTGCCACGTTCGCCCACAAATATACAGTCAATTCACTTTACAGTATGTTCTGTGAAGTGCTTTGGGACGTCCTCCCGATGTGAAAAGTGCTATATCAAATGCAAAGATTATTATTATTGTTATAAAAAAACTCACTCAGCTGGGCAGTGCAACTGGTTTGAAGGCAATGGAATCACAACAACACCATGTCATGGGATTTGGGGAAACATTGAATATGGAATCCCCAGCAGGTTAAACAAATGGACTTTTAGTAGCAATCTCAGTATATTCGTAACCTCTTTTCAATTAAACTTATTACTGGCAGCAAACATTTGTAAAGCATATTTTAATCAGTTTCCTTCAGGTGAAAAGCAAAATTAACATTTAGGGGTCATTTAGCATATTTGTCTCTTGTGTGGATAGTAAGTTAATTGCAAACATTTTCCAAGTTACTGTAGTCTGTATTGGACCCCGATGGATTTTGACTTTTCTTTATGTGTTATGTGGATGAAAATATAAAACATGACTCTTGTGTCCTCTTGTTCTGCTTTCAAACTGCTAATGTGGGAGTACTACCTGCTGATACTTCAGAAGAAATTCACCCTTCCTCAATAAACATTTACGATTTATTTATGCTCCATGTAATGTAAAATATTTGATGGCACATTATTAAAAATACCAGAAATTACAGTTTATTTACAATCCACGTACATACTATTTATTTGGTTCATTTTTCCGTTAGCTCCAGATGGAAATAAATGGTAGTAACATGTCCATGGGACAATATTTTCAGTGTTCTTTAAAGAGTTTCTTGTGTTAACTAAGATGAGGAGCATGTTAAGGAATATTCACAAATTTGTTCCTTAACGATTAAGTCTTTTCATTGACCTCGGTAATAAACATGTTGCTCCCAATCTCTGATCCTCACCACACTTCTACATTTCAGCTTCCGCCACCCAGTAACAACCCAAGGGAAACTGAGTGCGAAGCTAGTTTCCTAATGTGAGCTGTGGGAATGCTGATGCAACTCAAGATAAAGCGTGCAAATATTGGGATTTCTTTATCTAATGTTTACCTTTCATATTTGCATTTAACAACACAGTTATAAAGCTACACCTGATGTTTGAGTAGCTTTTTATTGCTGTAATACTAGTGGGTGTTTTTATTGCCATGTTAAATTAGTTGAATGCATACAAAGGCTTCTCACAACTTATGTAATGTGTCAATGAAAATAGAGACTGAAATCTCCTTAGACCCATTGGCAATCTAAGGATTAAATAGAAACTGAAAACAGTAATTTGAGTTGGCCTTTAACTCCAGTGTAACTTTATTCAACAACCAGAGGTACACTCAAAAAATAAGCTTGATATAATTTCCAGTGGGGTTAAGGACAACGCCCATACATGATGTTGCTATTAGAAACTAAAAAAAACTACTTGTTCAGAAGACCTTGTTGATATAGTGGAACGAATGGGTTAAATCCGCCTCTACAAATATTATCAGATATAGATTGCTTCTCTTAGCTGTGAGTGACGTGTGAGTGCGGTGACAATTGAAAAGACACCAGTGTCAAAAAATAGCGACTCTCTTGTTCATTTTCATTCGGGAAATAGCAGAGGAGGTGAAAATGAAGACCCTGCACTAACAGCAAACCAACTCAAATGAAGTGTGAAGCCCTATCAATTTGAGAAGTAGGCAAGCCACAGACACATGGGAACAAGTGGAGACAGCAGCTGGGTGACAGTAATGGGATATGATGGCTGTCCTTGAGAATTTGACAGTCTTATTAGTTTCTCTTGATTTACAAAGAAAATAGATATTCTGCTGCTGCAAGACAAAATAGTGATTAAAGGAACGATGTTAAAAATGAAACACGTTTATATTGACCTATAGTAGGATTTACATAATCATAAACATTTATATTTGCAACTACTGTTAACAGTTATCTTTGTACAATGTTTAACTTCCTTATTTGAACAAGTTTAACATTTTTCTTGGGGGAATGCCATATTGTCAAATGCACTGTCCTTTGGGTGTGACATTAAAGCAAGGTCCCGACAATCTGGTGAGGTGGAGGTTAAAGATCCCATGGCACTATTCAAAACAAGAAAGGAGATTGCCCTGCTGTCCTGGTCGACAATCCTCCAGAGAAAATGAAATGGTCATTCACTTCATGGCTGTTTGCAGGACATTGCTGTGTGCAAATTGGCTGCAATCCTCAGTAACCTCACTTGAAATAAATTCCCTGTGAAACACTAAGACATTTGGAGACGATAAGGGACTATATCAAATACAAGAATTATTATTATTATGTTTGGTACTGTGCGATCTTGGCACTTGTGTAAAACAAATCAGCTATATCTTATTTAAATCTTTTGAACTTTTTTTACCCTTACACAATAACTATGAATTTCATTCAATCAGTTCAGTATAACTATGGCAATTTAATGTGACTTGTGTTTTATAGGTTAATACAGCTTGTCAAGAGAGTGGGTCAAAGTGATCTAAATAGAAGAGTATAATTATAGACTCAGGATTGAGTTCAAGCATAACTATCCTCTTGGTTATAGTCCAGGTATTTCCTGTTAAAAGGACACATGATATACTGATGGCACACAGATGTCTAGTGTTTTATTAGTGAATACATTACACGTGATTGACAAGTATGCATTGCAGAAATTCTATCAATTTGTTTTGGAACTCCCTGACACAACCTTACAGTAAACTGTCAAACAAGTGAATTAGCTGTGCCAACAAAATCTTTAGCATTGTGTAGAATGTTTGAGTTGGGCGATTCTTGACTTTGCCTTCTCCAATTGTAATGTACAACTGAAATCAACAAAAAGCTGCATGCAAAAAATGCATTAAGTTCCACTTAAATTGAATCTAGGGTTGTTAAACAGCCATCAGGGAAAAGGAAATACAAAGGGTAATATTTCCTGAGGTTGGCATTTGGAACAAACTCCTTTTGTACTGAGTATTAATGACTGAGTATTAATCTTTTTCTAAAAAAATCAGGTGGTGTCTTATATAGCTTGCAGGTGAACATTATGAAGGACTTCAAATAAACAGGAAGCATGCACGTTACTCTAGCTGAATAACTGGTAACATAATCCTGCAAAACGCACAGTGTAGTGGCCTGTTATCTGGGTTACAGGATGTTTGCCCTTCACAAATATTTTAAAAGACAAGCATGAGCTTGTTTAACAGGCTGCTTACCAATTCCACTTAGTGACAATGATACAGTAGACAAGACAGCGTGTAAAAAAATCTTCAAATGCTCCACTGATACTTTGCAAAACAGGCAGTAACGGCTGAGCTGCAATTTGAAATTACAAACGGGGAACTTGACAAAAAGCATCTCTCATAATGCCTACACTTCCACAAATTACCCCTAACCTATTTGCTTGATATTAAAAGTCGTTGATTGTTTTGCGAACACAGTTTCAATCGATTCAGAGACTTCCTGCTGAATTATTTAAACGAACAATGTAACATTAATCTAAATGCAGTAATTTGCAGAAATTTTACCTTTTCGG
This sequence comes from Callorhinchus milii, assembly GCF_018977255.1. Classification (NCBI taxonomy): domain Eukaryota; kingdom Metazoa; phylum Chordata; class Chondrichthyes; order Chimaeriformes; family Callorhinchidae; genus Callorhinchus; species Callorhinchus milii. Next base: position 96,235,005 of record NW_024704742.1, read on the forward strand.
GATTGCCCGGAAAAATTGAAAAGCCAACACAAGACTTTATTTATTGATGGTGTTGGGGAGAAAAGTGGGGAAAGGGTAAAAAAAAAATACAGTCTGATCAAGTCATCTAGCACCAAATGGACTGAACCTCCAACTCATTCTGAGTACCGCACAGTCAAGGCCGATTCAAGTAGAGAATGCAGACATACATGACATTTAATATGACATTTCCACTACTTCTGTGGCTTTCATACTGGCTTTTGCTCAGCCCAACATTTAACCTCAATTTCCACCCAGCATCTGTATGGCTAAACTGACACATTTCAGTTATGTCTAAGTGAACAGCCTTCTATACTACACAGTACTGTTAAAAAATCATGTACACCAATATCAAATGCCATATAAGCAAATTCCTGGCAAGTAGCTAAAATAAGCATATATTTACTAAATAGTTCAATTTGTTCCTGATTAGGCCTCTATTCATGGAGGTGTTGTGCATCAGTAAAGATGTGGTTTCCCACAAATTTTCAGCAATTTTTCCATATATGCATTTGCAGTTTTGATGCAGATGTGGATTATTCAAGAACTGTGGAATTATGGAAAGAACTTCACAAAACACTCATAGAATTTCTCTGCTGAGTCTTTGAGTAGAGACATGGGCGAGGGGGGGCTGGTAAAGATCAATTTAATAATAATAATCCTTGCATTTGATAGAGCGCTTTTCACGTCTTCTAGATGTCTCAAAGCACTCCACAGAATATACTGTAAAGGGAATTGACTGTATATTTGTGGGCGAAACGCAACAGCCAATTGCGCACAGCAGTGTCCCACAAACAGTCATGGATTGAAAATGACCAATTTTTTTATTTTTGTTTTGGAGGGATTATTATTAGGCGTGTGGAGTAAGGAAACTTGCCCAAGGTTTTGCCCTGCCTGGAATTGAACCCAGGTGTCTCGCTTGCAAGGTGAGTGGTGAGGAAAGATATGATATTTATCACATTGAATTGACTGGAAACAGCCCCCTTCCTTCCCCCCACCCACCACCTTTCCTCCCTTCTCCGAGGCTGGTGACATTGTACTTCCAGTTTGTCAGGTTACTGTTTTTTTATAAACTAAACCAAAAACGTGAATATCAGGTAACCTGCTAAACGTCGGTTAAAAGCTAAGAGTTGGAAGACCACTGCCACAGAGTCAGGTTCAAGAACATTCGCTATTGCAAATGTCATCAAAGGCATATTAATTGTAATAGTATATCAAACATATCACTAGAATGATCCTGCCACATTCACAACTCTGATATTCTCATTCTATTCATTGAACTTTGCTGATCTCCAAATTGTCACTTTGTTTCTATTATTTATCCACAAATAGTCCAATAAAGTTTTGGGACATATACTTCAGTGCTTATTTGGGAGCAATCACATCATTGTCTTCATACAACTACTGCTGATAGAACTTTCAGCACTATTTCAATTGGTGGACTGGAGACCACCCTCAAGGGGTACATTTGTAGTGGTATAAAGATTTGTCAGCTGCTGTGTAACTGGAAAAGATCAGTGCTAAACTGCAATACAAACCCAAAGGAATCCTTCTGCCAAACCTATGTGTAAGATGTTGGAAAATTAAATGAACAATCTCGCTTCCTATTTTCAAAGTGGAGAAGAGAAGAGGGAAACATAGGGAAATGAAAGGAGATGAAGGAGATCAAGGTAGGTAAAAGGCAAATAAATAGAAAATGAAAGGAAGGAAGGAAGGAAGGAAGGAAATAGGCTCCAGCAGTAGCAGAAGTCGTCACCCGACCAGTTTATAACCGGTACAGACAATTTTTTATTTAAGAATCCTCCCTCCCTGAGAGAGAGGAGTTGGATTGGCTGGGCAAGGATAAGTAACCCTTCTGAAAAAAAGAGTGACACACTCAAGGAAGGAGGAAATGTAAATGCCAAAACAGCATAAAAGTAATTTGCTTCAGATTAATTCCAGGTTCATAGTTGTAGCTGGGCCCATCCTGGACATTTTGTGTTGCTAGTCTCGTGTTCCAGATAAGCATGTGTTAAGTTACAGTTTGCATAATAACAGTAGTGAGGAGTAATCACTTTTGCTGGCACCCTCACTGTTTTCCTCTTACCCGTTGTGCCAACAGCTACTGGCAAATTTGCCATTCCGAGTACCAGCAGCAGAGAAAATCTTTAGCCGTGGATCAGGGTAAAGCAGCATCCACAGTTATGTTGGTTCCCAATGTGATTGCTGCATTGCCAGTGACAAAGATAAAGCCAGATAAAAGCTTGCCTTATCTCTGCCACTACCTAAAGATTTTGCTCCTATAGTTTTGTAAATGTTGTAATGGTCTGGAGCTCTGTTCTCTTGAGGCCAGGATTCCAACTGTTTACAACAGCTATCTTGTGAAATCTAAATCTTAAAATAAAATATAGCAGCCTACTTACTGCACAGTCAGAATTATTGTGCACTGCTCCCTGGGGTTCTCTTGGCAGTGGCTGGAGAAAACGACAGACTTTAACATTAAAATAACGCATTAAACACAACAGACTCCAATTGCAGTCCATAAGTTATACACAGCATTATAATGCAGCCAGTTCACATTTCCCAGTTAGAAATATACTGAGCAATTGCATCCTTAAACTGTATATGATATAAAAACCATGATTCTAAAACTAACTTTGATGAAAACTCAGTCTAAATTGTAGCTAAGTGCCCTGTGTATAGGGTTGCTATTTTTTCTGGTCCAAATCGCACTCAGTATTCAAACACTGGGATGATAGTGTAAATTCAAAGATTATCATAGCGTAATGAAGGATTATAAAAGTTTGCTGGTAATTTCTACTACCAGAGAATCTTCAAAGAAGACAAGGAGGTTATGGAAAGAGTGTGATTTTGTTTGTTACAGAGACTGATTCCTACATAAAAGAAATAACCAATCCAACATCTTGGGGACTATAAAATAAGAATCAACTCTTATGGAGAGGAAGCTTTCTTGGGAGGAAATTACAATGAACATTAATTCAACTGCTCACTCCAAAAGAATGGAGGAAGGATGCCAAAAGAGACTTAATGACGTTAGATTGAAGGCCAAAGCCTGCTTATCCAAAACAGAAAAGGCTCTTGTTGGCAAGCATGGTGGTTGAATCTCATTGGGGATCTCAACCCTCAGTGCAAAGGGTCACAATTTCAGTAAGCAGAGCTGACTCCTGGGATGCTACACTGTGCTTTCTTCCAAACTATTAAAGAGATTTCTGCAATGGTTAATTTTGTTAGCAATAACTTAAGTGCAAAGCACCAGTAAGATAGGGAATGTTATCCCAATATTCAAAAGAGGAGGGAAAAACCAAGCTAAGAATTATAGACCAGTTAGCGTAGCAGAGACAAATGCTTGAGCGCATTTTACAGGAAGCTATTAATGTTTATCTAAAGAGCACAAAGGCCATAAGCAATAGTCAGTGTGGAATTAGAAATACTAAGTCACGCCTCATGAAACTTAATTGGTAGACAGAAGCAATCCAGTGGTATAATTTATTGGAATTTGATAACATTTCATATCTGGAGCTTTTCAATAGAATTGAAGGGTACCAAAGCCACAATAGTAACCACACATACTCTATTTATTTTCCCTAGTAAATACAGTAATAATAATCCATGCATTTGATATAGTGACTATAACATTGACACATCTCACAGTGTTTCATGGGAATTATTGTACAGTGACTATCTGTGGACAACTGGGGAACCAATGCACAGCAAGGACCCACAAATAGCTGTGAAGTGTGAATTTATCTGGAGAATTGTTGGCCAGGACATTGAGAGAAGCTTCTCTTCTCTGATAGTGTAATGGAAATTTAATCAGGCAGGCAGAACCTCAAATTATGTATAAAGGTCAGTATCTTAGCCTGTCACTGTTGATAACACGTTTTGCTTCTGACTCAGAAAATTGTGGATTCAAACCTCACACCAGTACTTTGAACTCACAGTCTAGGTTAACACTCCAGTGCAGTGCTGGGAGAGTACTCATTACTACTGCATTGCTAAAAGTACCTTCTTTCAGATGAGACTTTAAAGTGAGGGTCCTGTCCAGGTGGATGTTAATGATCCCATGGCAATATTTATAAAGAGAAGGGAGCTTTTCCACAAAATAAAATTGGTTATTCGCTTCATGGCTGTTTGTGGGGTATTGCTGCGTACAAATTGATGGCTTGTGGAGTCCTGTAGCTCAGTGATTAGAACACTTGCCTCACAAGCAAGAGACCTAGGTTCAATTCCCAGTAGGGCGAAATGTTGGGCAAGATTCCTTACACCCCATGCTTCTGTTTACCTAGCAGTAATTAAGAACCCGGTTGTTAGTCAATTGGGGTTCGCTTTTCTGGGGGTAATAATTCCTTCAAAAAAAATAATAAATTGGTCAGTTCAATCCACAACTGTTTGTGGGACACTGCTGTGGGCGACTGGCTGCCGCGTTTCACCCACAAAATATACAGTCAATTCACTTGACAGTATATTCTGTGAAGTCCTTTGAGATGTCTCGAAGACGTGATAAGGCGCTATATCAAATGCAAGGATTATTATTATTATTACAATCACCTACCAATACACAGTCAATACACTTTACAATAAAATCCTGTGAAGTGTTTTGAGACGTCTTGATGATATAAAGTGCTATATCAAATGCAAGGATATTTATTATTATTGTCTCTGAACTGGGCTAGACCATGAGCTCAAATGATATTTGAACCCACAATCTTCGCACCAATCGGCAAAAGGGCCACCAACTGAGCCAAACTAACAACCCAATAGATGTGAAGATGTGAGTTCTGGGCTCTTTAAAATAACCTACACATTGCAATTTTTTGAGTAAATCAAGATAGTTACGCAAAATGAAAACACATTCCTCTTTGGACAAACCCATTTTAAACATCAAGTACTCCCATGCCACATATTGTGTGATAGAATGCTGAATGGAGCTTCCTCTTTCAGTTTGAAATGTGGGTTGTTCTGTTCCATATTTGTCATGTAACAAGTTGGTTGATGTCGACTTTAATACAATTCTGCTCTGACCACTGTTTACTGAATTTGTCAATATGGGTTTCAAATAAATTTAAGGCAATTTTGTATGCACAAATTAATTTTGTATTTGTAATACTGTATAATGTTATTTTGAGTTTAGAATTGCACAGCCCTTCGCCATAAGGACACTGGGTTAAATTATCTAAACAACAACAACTTGCATTTGTATAGCAAATTATGTATGCTACCTCTTTCACGCGGGGTAGCATTTTGGAGCGCTTAACAAGCTTGACACCAACCAAAGAGAGAGGGGAGGTGAGTGTAGGCATGGTAGATGTTGGAAGAAAACATTGTTTCAAACGTAATAAATGGAAAACACAGAGCAGAATACCCCCAATACTCCTTCACCCAACCAAAGATGCCTATCCCTAGTGCACCAATGTGAAATTTCAGTTCTCGACAACAAGAATTGTATTGACTTCTTTAAGTTAGATTGCTATTTAGGGGATAATTCTCCAATTCTCTAAGTCAATGGAGAAATTAAAGGTCAAGTAGTGCCGGTTTAGGGATGATTTTTTGCTCTTAGTTTACTCACGGTTTGCCCAAACACTTTCACCAAGGGACCCATCAAGCAAGCAGACAGAGATCCCATCAGTCTAAGCTAAATTTGAACTTCAACTGAGAGATGGGAGTCCAGAGTATTAACTCACTGAAATGTCAAGTTCCTAGACTAACTTGTATTCTGGTTAATGTGACAGAGGTCAAATCATTGGTTTAGGGATAATGAATGCCTGAATTTAGAGTTAAACTAAAACATACAAGTCCTGTAAAACATTTATGTAGTATCTACTGAAGAGCAATATTGAGTTTCCGATTTTCAAGCAAACACAACATGAGGCAGGACTGAAGCCTCCATTGTCCAGCAATCCTTCCTGTATTTTGTTACATTTCTCCACAGGATTTGGCTCAGCATCCATTGGAGAATGCTTCCGCTGAGACTGGCAACTTAGCAATGATAATCCCTTTGCTTAGAAGTTTCAGGATCTTCAGAAGAATGTGTTTGACGATCTACACAATCATCCAAGGAACAGCACAGGAACAGCACAGACACATGCCTGCATAAAATAGCAACGGAGACCCATCCCCTCTTTCCAAATTCACAAGTTGGAAATTCCATTGAGATGTGTTCAGTATCACCTGATGACATCCTGGGAGCTAATATTCCTGAAGGATTAATAACTGAGAATCCTGTAGCTCCATCATTCCCTTGTTTCTAAAGACCAGATGCAGACCCTCTCAAACTGGAATAAATTCCAGAGCAACATGGAGAAGACCTCAGGGACTAGGCCAGCTAGACATGAAACCGAGGGGTGAAAATTGTAATGTGTGACATGTTATTTATTTATCACCAGTAATAATTGTGGTGATTGAAACTAGGGACTATTTAAGGTTTTGCGCACACTCAATTAGAGGGCACCTGACTGGAAGCAAGATGGGATAGGAGCCCCTTATGCTTGCTTAGGCTGAGACACCTCAGTTTGGGTAAATGATAGGTTTAAGATACCTAATCTGCATAGAGTTCACACCACAGACACAGACCATTTGGCCTAACTAGTTTGTACTGGTGTTTATACTCCACATGCGCCTTCACTCATTCTAATCTCCTCTCACCATGTTCCTTTATTTCTTCCTCTCTCATGCCGGAAGTGGCCCACACAGCCATCAAGAAGTGATTTGTGGCATAAATCAAAAATATGTATTTTGTTGGCCAACTATAAATTAAGGCATAAATCTTGCTCCATTAAATTGGATGTGAAAGCTATGCTCTTTCCATAGTCTTCACTGGGTGTGACTCTCCCACTGTAATAGAACACAAGACTAACAGTATTCTGGAAAGAACATTTGTGACACATGCTGACCAGACTAGGCCTTTGATCAACATCTTAACATCCCAGAGGTCCACTTAATCATGTATAGAGCAGATGAATAAATCGCTTTACGTTTTGTTTACTCATTGCATTCACTTTTAATACTACAAATAATAGGAGAGAAAGCCAATGTGTTATGTGAACTTTATCATTATCAAATTCCCCTATACTTTCAGGCTGCAGGTAACACAACATAAAACTGAGGAGTAAAACATTCTCTTGAATGAAAATGATGCACAAAACTAATGAAACATCAGACAGTTCAAAAATAATTACTCACTCTAATCGCCTTCTAAAAAGAGATGAATTTAATACATGTAAGTCATCATAGAATAACTAGGAAAGTTTGTGGTTACACTGGTAGCCTTACCAACCACCTTCACATTTGTAAAATAGGTAATAACGCAGTGAAAGAGCAGGTACTATGTATGTATGCATGCATGCATTTACCAACACCAGATTCCCCAGAAAGCCTGTAAACGCCATATAAATCATGTAAGGTGTTCAGCTGCTGCTGCTCAGTGTTCAAAGCGAAACAGGAGTATTGACATGCCCTCTTGACCAATTCAGCTGTTAACTGTGAATTGCACTAGGATATGAGGGGATGACTGATGTTTGCAAAGTCTCCAGCAGGAGCTCCAAACAAGTCAGTTGTACAGAAAGTCAGTGTGCTCATCGTTCCTGCTCCTGACAAAGCAGTTTTGGTGAAACATGATGCTTTAAACCTGTCTTTGGACCACTGGCAGTGATCCCAAACTGTTTGCGTATCTAAACAGTATCAGTGGGAGATATGACATGTAGGTCTGGAAGACAAAGTGCAAGTAGGGCTGATAGGCATGTGGCAAATTAAATCTGTTTCGTATTCTATTTCTCAACATCCTTAAGTACTTAGTTGCAGAACAGGCACACATTTATTGTGGTTGAAATCCATGCTTTAGATAGAATTAGGATTCCATTTATGCCAGATGAAATCTGGCCTTTGTTACAATAAGACCATGGAACTTAATGAAGTATGCAAGTGGTGTGATTTGTGTCATTCCTTTCCACACAGAGTCATTTATTTTGTGGGACTCAACACGCAAAGTGGTTGAAAGGTGAGTACTGGAGCAAATAACACAGACTCAAACCACAAACAGCACAAGGCTGAGGCAGCCTTATTTGAAGCAGAAAATCAGCAGCCTATGTTCTGCATCACTAAAAATATAATAAAAGTGCATCCAACATATGTTGACTCTTAAGACCTAGCATCTAACAGGTAAACCTATTTGTCTGGTGGGTGCTATAAGACAGGAAACCTGTACAACATTATGAAATCTCAGTACCTCTATTGGGGAAAAATGTATTTTATTGACCATCAGTTCTTAAAGGGCAGGAACACAATACAATATACTGTAGTCAGTGTGCATGTGGCTGGGATTCCTGCTCTTTGCATAGATTGTAATATTGACGTGAAGCTCAAGTGGAAAGCTAAAGTGACTGCGTAAAATAAAATAAAATATTTCCCAATATTGTCACTGCACGAGGTTTTCAGAGAGAAAGTGGGGTGGAGGGAAACAGAAATGCATTCTATTTATAATGCTTTGTGATAGAGCAGCCAGAGTGTAAATACTCCCAAGGGTATGGCAATGAAAGAGGCACAAATACTTTCATACAGACAAATCTCGGAATTTGAAGACCTAGCAGCTTGCCATTAAAAAGGGGGCAAGCTCATAATCTAGTTAAAGACTTTGCAAGGATATGATTTCTGAAAGGAATAGTGTAAGAGCTTCCCAAGGCCACTAGAAATAGCTTCCATCCTGTCAGAGTAATCAGTTTACCCATTAGAGTTATCTTATGTTTTACAGTACAACTCATATATTGCAGTGTCCCTCCACTTACAGGCACATCTGTTAATGACAATTAACATTTGATATTATTATTTTCTTTTACAACATCAAATCAGCTCTTCTTGCAGCCCTTTATATTATCAGTCTTTGCTTTGCTTATACCTCCATATCCACCAGGAAGATCTTTGAAGAGAAAGACAATTGCCATGTTGGCACACACACACGCATGCGTACGGAGGAAGGTGTGTCTGTGCACATAGCTCGCATTGTTTATGACAGTTCATAAAGAGAAAGAATGTGATCCAGGTCAGGTGTTTAATTTCAATTTTCCTAGCACCCATTCCAAGTCAATGTGCACAGTCTAGAAAGATGCAAGTGGGTGTTGGTTTTCTTATGAAAAATCAGTACTTTTAGACACCTGTGCAGGTATGACAGAAGCACATTGTCAGATTGTTTTTTTAAAAAAATAAACTTTGTGTGGCATTTAGATAAGTGTTCAACATTCCCCCAGATTAAATTGATAATTCACTTTGTTGCTTTTGGTGGGATATTTCTGTGTGCAGATCAGTTGTCATGTTAATCTACCAACACATAGTCATTTGCACTTTACAGTAAAATCATATGAAGCACTTTGAGATATTTCAATTTCATAAGGTGCTGTATCAAATGGAAAGATTATTATAAGACTGAAATTGCAACTCATCAGCTAGCTCAGCATGTAGAATTTCCATGCAGCTGGAAGACAAAAATATTGTGTTGACTTTTTAAGGAATATAATGCATGTGGCTGCCTTATGTGTGGGTTACAATGCAAATAGTTGAAATGGTATCTGGATACCTAGACAGTGATAGTATACATGAATAGAACAAAAATAACCAAATTATGAAACATTTGTTTCATACCACTGAAAATGGTATGCCATACATCCATATCTTCCTCAAATTAAAATGGTGATCCACATGTAATCTCCAGGAAAAACTGAATACCTGACTAAACCCAAGTATTTACCGGGAGAGTAAGTGGCCTTTCAGCTCACCGATGATTTTAATTAGCGGGTTGCATTTTCCCTTTAAATAACCATTAACAGCTGCACATCCTCCTTTAAATAACCATTAACAGCTGCTCACTATCATCTTCCCAGTTACAAGTCTCAGTTTAAGTCTTTCATACCTTTTTTTTAAAACCTGCAGGCATAGTTAGATGTGATCTTGGAGATTGTGTTAAATTCTTCAATTTGATCTTTAAAACCCTGTATGCAAATCCGGTAACTCTATATTTCCTGATACTATCAATTTACAGTTCTTGCTAACTTGGCAAGTCAAGTGATGTTGATATTGAGAGCAATGGCACACTGCATGTGTTACACTCCTAGATTTATACAAAAGACTTTAACCCAAAGTAGCGTCTACTGTAAATAGATTAATTGACTGATATGGCAAGTGACAGGTTTTATGACATTAGTTTCGCTTGTAGTAATGTAAAATTAGTGTTGCAAAGCAGTGATTATGTGTACAAGTCTTACTGCAAACATCACGGAAACAGCTAATTGTTCCAATGAGTGAAGACTGACACAGATTATAGTTGTAACATTATGTAAATTAAAATTGGAAACAGATGTGTTGTAAAGCCTCCATAAGAACAGTGGAAAATTTAACAACTCGGTAGCACTTTAGAACACCAACATTATTCCAACAGAAGAATGAAACATAAGAATTAAGGAATCTTGATTTTGAAACATTTTGATTGCATAACTGTCTCACATTACTGAAGTAAGAAAAAAAACTTTAACATAAATTATCTCATTAAAATATCTATGTAAAGTCGTGACTTTAACTCGCTTTCCTTTAATTAAATAGTCATTCTGTCTATTTCACTCCAGGCTTGTCCTATCACAAGTGAATTGGAATGCTTCTGATGACAAGTGAGGTGCAACGTTTAATCACCTAAAGAAAACAAACAGAGAAGCTAGTTTGCTTTTATTTGGCCACCTGTCCTATGTCATTCGGAAATCCGTTTAAGGTAAGTTTGATAAAAATCCACCAAAGTAACTTTACTTTTGGTCAGCCAGGTGTCTTACATGTGCGGAGACTCATTATGATGCTTAACAGTATCCAAACCAAATTGAGAATTCCATGCATCGCACCTACATATAGAAATTCCAGAGATAAATTCTTGGAATGGAATACATACTCTCTCCCTGGAGAGATGTATCGTGCTTACCTAATTGTGTAATCAATACCAAAATAACTTGATTGTTAACCAGACTAGGAATTAGCAAGTGACTAGTACATTTAGTCTGTGTGCTATAGCATTCTATGTTTCTATATCAATAAACCTTACATTTCATATAACACCTAAAACTTCAAGAACATCTGAAAGAACTTCACAAAGGTTTTGTGAAGTGTAGCAACTGTATATTTGCAGATAAACAAGTTTTTAAATGTTTAGATATACAATGGTCATGTTGTTTGATTTATTCATACCACATATTTATATCTGTAGATCTGAAACATTCTTGTCTTTAAAATATTTGAGATATCTCAAAGTGCTTCACAGACTATATTGTAAAGTGATTTGATTGATATTTGGTGGGCTTTGATTAATCAGGTGGATTTTTTCCAAGGTTTGAATTTTCATATTCCAAAGAATACCAACAGTCTTGTGGAGGTATTATTGATGTTATTGTACATTTTATTTTCTTCTCCCAAAGGGCAATTGCTCTGGGTTTTCAAATAACTTATAGAAAATCCTAAATGATTATATTCACTTAAAGAAATTCAAGATGAAGTTCACCATTTGTCAGCCTGGTGACTGTATTGCATTAACTCGCTACATCAAGGAAAGTTCCACTTGTCCAGATTGAATATGTTTCTAATGTTTGTCCAATGAACCTCTTGATCGAGTTTAGGCCATTTCTCTAAAAAGCGTTAAGATCAAGAACGTTGATTTAGCCGCGGGATATACCGGAGCCTCACTTTACCTTGGGAAAGCTTGGCGGTCGATCCTGCAGACGGTGCATAGCCTGACTTTGCAATGTAGATTGTCACTTCCTATTATATCACTACTAGAGCACAGCAGTTTGCTTTCTTCCTTGCTTTTATTACACCAGCTAAAGCATCATTATTAATGATTCTCACATTATTAATGATTATCACAGCAGGCATGGCAAAACTACTTGAGTCAACTCTTTCAGGAAACTGTGATCAAGAAAGGCTTTGGGCCATTGTAATCCATTGACAATAAACATTGTACCTTTTGCATTTTGGTATGTCTGGAATGGAAACTTCTAAAGGCAGGACTTTGTTTTTATGATTGATAACAGGGTCTTGTTACTTTGTTTTTCTAAACCCTAAGTCTATCTGTGATTAACATTATTAAAATCAGATCAAAGCCTGAGCTGGTATCAAACATTTTCTATTCATCACAATAATTTTCAGAGACCATTTAATAGTTTGACATTCAAACTGAAGCTTTTGGTGTTAATTCTACTTATAAAAGTAAAAAGCCGTAATAATCCTTCGCACCAAATAACACTGAAATATTTCTTCTGTAGCCCACAACATAAAAGCCAAGTGAAATGCCCTCTGAAGTTTCTGGAACATTCTGTTTCTTTTACGAGCTAACAAGTTTGATGTGGCCCTTTGTCTTATTCCATTCCAGGCTTGCAGCTGTTTTGGCAACAGACAAGATTCCTATAACAAATCAGATAAAAGCCCATTCTACAGAGAGGAACTGAAAACAGCAGGCCTCAAAAGGACTGCACATGAGATGCCTTGTTCTGGCTTTCAACACAACTCAAATCAGAAACACATTACCATAATCTGAAACAGCTCACTGCTAACACAAGACAGATGGTCTGTAATAGCCCATACAGCATTAATAAATAAATTCCAGCATTAAAGACTTTGCAAAGTATGACAACGTTATCTTGGCATATTTATGACCTTCATTGTTATTTTTAGGGCATGTTTGTGGTGGTAGAGAATAAATATTACATTAATTTTAGTTACGTGTTCTGGATAGGAGGAAAAGGGCCGTAGGTTCCAAGAAAGAAATTTGAACAAGTGCCAACATATTATAGTTCTGCAAGAGACAGAAAAAAACAACAATGCCATCTTGATTTATGGATGATGTTTGAGGAAAGAAAACTAACACTGCATTTAATTCCGTCACAAACTTACATAAAAATTGCTTTAACACCCTCAATTTTCTAACAATTACATCCTGTAAACTACGCGCAACTGATTAGAACATGCAGATTATTTTACTTTAGTTTTGCAGTCCTAACGTCAGATATTCACTATGCTGGTGACTTCATGACTTTATTGACTTACTCTTCCTCATTACCTATGGTCTCTTCCCGTATGCAGTCACTTCACTCAAATACAATGGAAACAAGTGCGTGCCTGCCTGGTGGATGTTAAAGATCTCACAGCATTACTGTACTCGATAACAGAAGGCAGTGTCTCCCGGTGTCCTGGCCAAAAATTCGCCGAATAATATTGGTCATGCACTTCATGTCTGATTGAGGGAAATTGCTATGCAAAAATTTACTCCTGCAATTGCCTACAAAAATACACTACAATTTACAGTAAATTCTGTGAAACACTTTGAAGACATCCCCCGTATGAAAGATGTTATAATCAAGTGCAAGGATTTTTTTAAAAATGTGAAATGGTGACAGGACAGGAGCTGTTTTGCACTTGTATATACATCCTTCCCTGCTTTGGGTTGAGTTTGCAACAGCAGCAACAACTTGCACTTATAGAGCACCCTCCACGCAGGGCAGCATCTTAGAACATTTGCATAAGTGACTGTTACTGGTAAATCTATATGCACACTTATGTTTGATCTTTGACCATCTTTTATTATTTAAACAGTATTGCTGATTATGGTATGCACTGTGAATTAAGTCTTCTTAAAACTTTCGTTCCCTCATTCCAATTTTCTCCCCCATTGTTCTGTCCTTTCCTGAAGACGCTGACTCATGTGGGGGTACATCTTCAAGGACACCAGCAGCTCTATAAGTGGCTCACCTAAGTGGCTATTCTTCATGTGTGAGAGTGAGTGTTGGCAGGCTAATTGACCATGAAGAGCATCACAGATGAACGTGATCTTGTTCTCATCTGTTCATACACAAGGCACTTTCCAGCCGAAGTCATTGGATAGTGATCAAGAATGAGAGCCCTGACTGATTTGTTCATCTCTGTAGCCTGGGGTCACTGAGGACAATTTTCACACACTCTTATGTCCAGTCTAACATAGAACCTACCACAGGTCAAGGCTGAACCCTCCTTAATTTGCACAGCTGAACTCTGCAACTCACGATGCATGTTAAGAATTTTTTGTCAATATTACAAGACATTAATGCCCTCTTGTGAATATTATCATCTATCACCAACAACTAGTGGAGTCCTGTAGTGTACTGGTTAGAACATTTGTCTTGCATGTGAGAGGACCTGGGTTTGATTCCCAGGTGGGCCAAAGCCTTAAGTAAGTTTCTTTTCTCCACACGCCTCTGTTTACCTAGCAATAAGAAAGAATCCATTTGCTAATCGAACGGCAGATGGCCTTCTGGGGGTAATATTCAACCAACAACAAAAAAAGTAGATGCTACAAAATATAACTGATACCAGCAGCTGAGGTTAAGGCTTTAATTCCTAACAAATCATCATTAATATCATACATATTGTAAAATAATATACCTGACCCATCTCTAAACCTGCCCTTCTTCTCCAGGATGCTGGAATGAGTAACCCGGAGTATCCTGGTGTGTCGGTCTGGATCAGTAGCCATTTCACCTTTGAGTCAAAAGGATGTGGAGTCATGCCCCATGTCAGGACTTTGAATTCATATTGTCTAGGCTGACACTCCAGTGCATTGCTTGGTGTGTTGCATTGTTGGAGGTACTGTCCTCCAAATGAGACTGAGGTCCTGTTTGCCATTTCAGGTGGACATTAAAGATCTAAGGGCTCTGCAAAATGAGGGGCAGTTTCTCCTGCCAACCGGGCCAACAATCAGGTCAAAATCAGGTCATTCACTTCATGGCTCTTTGTGGGACACTGCTGTGCACAAATGAGCGACCGAATTTGCCTATAGGTTACGGTCACTACACTTTACAGAAAATCCTGTGAAGTGCTTTGAGATATCTTCCCAACGTGAAAGACGCTATATTAAATGAACGCATATTTATTATTATTATCACTTCCCAGATAATTCCTCTCACACCTCTCCCTCTATGAGACCCTCCAATCCAGTTTCCTCCCTCCAACAGAACACTGTCCTGGTCAAAGTCACCAGTGACGTTCTCTTCATTTGTGACCAGAGCACTATGTGCCTCTTGTTCCTCTCTGCTGCTTTTGATACTGTTGACCACTCCATCCTTCACCATCACCTGGTTCTCGTTCACTCTGCTTTCACTTATATCTATAACCATCACTTGCCTCTGCTACCACCTCTATCCCCAAGATGCTGAAAACCTCAACTATCCCTTCATTATCTCCATTCTTGATTATCACAACTCTCTCCTCATTAGACTCTCCACCTCCTCGCCAGATTACCCACCATCTCACCAGACTCCCCATCTCCTTGCCAGACTCCCCATCTCCTCCCTACACAAGCTGCAGACCATCCTGATCTCTGCAGCCCTTGTCCTCTCCCGCATCAGTCTCCACAAGCCTATCACCGTCATCCTCAATCATATCCACTGCCTCTCACCTTCCAAGGGATTGAATTTAAGATCCTCATCCTCACTTTGAAGGCCTCACCCCATTCTATGTCTGTCACTTTTTGCAACCCTATTGACCCAGCCACCCCTCTTCTTAATGAATTCTGACCTGCTTCATGTCCCCTACTCTTCTGTCCCATGTCGGGGAGTGAGCTTTCAAGATTTTTATCTTGCTCTGTGAAATTCTACCTTGCCCCTTCTCTCCTCATCTCTATAACATGTTTATAAAGTTTCATTGTTTGGTTCGCATGAACGTGAAAGCTCTCTTAGCACTAGCTTTATGGCACTAGGGAGTTCTCCTGTACCCTGACCATCTAAAATATACCAAAACACAAGTAATGCATATTCATATAATTAATGTTTGTCGTATGTTATTGGTCCACATTAGCTGCTGTATCCACTGGGTCTGGCCTCCTCCTCGTCTCCCGAGTCCTCCGCTTCACCCTCGGCGGCCGTGCCTTCAGCCACTACACCCCGAGGCTCTGGAACTCCCTTCCTCACTCCCTTCGCCTCACCCCCTCTCTTCCTATTTTCAGGTCTGGGCTGAAGACCTTCCTTTTCGACCATGCCTTTGGTCACCTTCCTCCCCCTCCCCCTGGCTCGGCCCCAGGATCCGTTACTGTGAAGCGCTCTGAGACGCCATCCAAGTTGTTTTTATTATTAATCGTCGCATCAAGAGTCACTACACTTCAAATTAACTCAACATGCAAACCCTTTGTGGTGCATTAATGTGATAAGGTCCAAATGCAAAAATAGTATTACTTTACTGGATTTCATACAGCTCTGTAGCTTATGTGTTTCACTTGGGTGCATACCATTATGCGCCAGAATATCAACTGATGTTGAACCAGTAAAACATTACTATTCAGTGGATACAGTAGAAATTCATCTGGAGAGGAAATCTCACTTGTTTGAAAAATGCTAAGGGTAATTTTGTAATCTGAATGAATGTTCAAAGACTGTACACAATGGAGGGAGAAATGTTTTAGTGACAGCAAGTGCTATTTGTGAAAGCAGCTGTGATACACTTACACTGAATTTTACCAAGCTGCTAAAAAAAAGTACTATGCATTTTAATTCAGTATTTTAAGCAGTATGATATGAGTGGTGGAAAGTTAATGTCCCATTCACAGTTCTGCTTGAGGTACCATGACTACAAAAATACTTCACATATCGAAGGTTTTTTTTCAGCCAAATAACAAGCATATTACATGATTCATTCTCAGCTGCATTCGACAAAATTGTTGACTTTGTGCTTTCGTTGTAATTGTTTGTATTAAAAAGCAAAATGGTAAATATTTCATTTTGCATTCAGTTTTGACAATTTATGAACACGTAAGCAATAATTTGTTTTGCTCAGAACTAGTTTATTATTCATTTTACAAGGGCTGCAGATCATAATCATAATCACTGTAAAAGTAGCAACTTCCTAGGTAGCTCAGTTGATTGAGCATTGGACTTGGGATCATAAGGTATGTGGGTTTGAATCCCCACGGAGCTGCCTTTATGAGGTTATTACAACAACTTGAATCTATATTGCACCCTTCACGCAGGGCAGCGTCTTGGAGCACCTCTCCCTGACACAAACCGAGGGGAGCGAGGAAGTGACCATAAGCACAATCGAAGAGGAAGGTCTTCAGTCATGATCTAAAAAGGTGATGGAGGGGGCAAGGTAGAGGGATTGGGGGAGAGAGTTCCAAAGCTTTGTGGTATAGTGGCTGAAAGAGTGGTTGCCGTTGGTGAAGCGGAGGGAAGAAGGGACAAGCAGAAGGCTAGAGCCAATCATGCAGAGGTAGCGGGTAGTGAGTGGGGAGAAAGCAGGTCAGAAATATAAGGAAGTGCCAGCTGTCAGAATAAGTATTACATTTGAATATAATTTTCTTGAGAGAGATGATCACTGGGTGTCCCTGGGCTGAACTTTAACTGGCAGTGAAGAAATCAGTCCCGGCAACTCTCTACTATCTAAGCATTGTTGATGGTTGACAGCCTGTCTGGCTAATCAATGAGATTTGAAGGTGCAGGCGGGTCTTCGAACCCTCAGCGAAAGCTCCAAAAGTTATTATGGTGGCTACAGTCAGCTAAAATACAGGGTTGTACACTCAACATTATCATTTATACAACATGATAGCTATATGGACAAGCATTATAGTTTTTTTCAAATTGAAGAGAAAGAATATAATAAGTCAATAGAATTGAAAATGTAAAATGAGCAAACATGAGCCAAATGCTACTTCCAGTTTGCGGTGTTTTTCAGGTAGGGAGAATGTTTCAAAGCATTTTTCAAAGATGTAGTGTGAGGGAAATGCTAGGGGATTGGTGGTCAAAGGTGCAGTCGGAAGGATATGGGTTTTGAAATCAGAGGAATGACGAATCGGAGGGATTTCAAAAGATTATCTGAAAGCTCGCCTATTAATTGTGGGGTGGAATGGAAAGGAGTGGACAGAGTGCATGAAACAGGCCAGAGCTATGGCCAGGAAATTAGGATCATAGGATATCACAGAGGTAGGGTTGGGGCAAGACCATGGGAGCATTTGAAAGTAAGGATGAAGATCTTCAAGTTGATACACTGAGGGATAAGGAGCCAGTGGAGTTGGGGAAGAATGGGATGATGGGATCATGGAGCCTGGTACATAAGAACGTAAGAACATAAGAAATGGAAGCAGGAGTAGGCCATTTGGCCTTCGAGCCTGCTCTGCCATTTAATAAAATCATGGCTGATCTTCTAACTTAATTCCATTTACCTGCCCTATCCCCATATCCCTTAATCCCTTTAGTTTTTAAAATTCTATTTTTCTATGGTGAGGGAGAGGATTTGGGCTGAGAACTTTGGGATCATTTGGAGCTCTGGGAGCTGGGGAGTCTGGCAAGCAGGACATTGGAAAAGTGAATTCTGGAATTTACAAAGGTATGGATGAGGATTTGGGCTGCAGTTGGGTTGAGGTAGCAATGGTGGCGGGAGATTGGAGATGGAGGAAAGCAGACTTGGCCAGAGGCTTGTGAAAGGTTGAAAGGAAAGTTGAGAGTTGAACAAAAGGTTAATTTTCAATCCAGGCTTCTTCTGTTGATCAACCAGGAGGGTTGATATGGTCTTAATATGGTCAGTGCCTGAGATGAGGAGATGAGGGAGGTGAGCAGGATAGCTTTAGTTTAATCAACAATGAGTTGGAGAAGGTTAAGGCTTATCTAGGTCTTAATCTGTTACGACAGCAGTAGACCTGATGGTCGAGGATAAAGACAGCATGATAGAGTTGGGTGATATCCAACAACAACAATAATAATAATCCTTGCATTTGATATAGCGCTTTTCACATCTTCTTGACGTCTCAAAGCGCTTCATAGAATAGATTGTAAAGTGAATTGACCGTATATTTGTGGGATATAGTGCCCTCCATCCAGAGTACCGTCTCAGAGCACTTAACAGTGGCGCGTAACAGAGGAGAGGAAGATGTTGATGAAATTGGCTAGAGGATGATGAAATTAGCGTTAGGCAGTGAGAAATATTCAGCAATATTTTATCATTCGTTATATTTAAGACTCATACACTTGTCTAGAATCCATGCCAATAAGATAATTGTAGACAGTGTTATTAACAGAGCAGAACAGGACAATTTGAACCGTTTGGTTTCATCAAGTAAGTGTAGCAGTTTTGAAGCCAGGGTCTGCTGTGTTGTTTGACAAGGTCAGCTTCCACCCCACTCTTTGCTTGTGTTACACTTCACTGCCTTGCCTGCATGCATGACTTTAATAGTATTCATTACATATCACCTCAGCACATTGAAAGCACTTCTACATTCTGCCCACCTGCATGGCTACATGCATTCCCTGTGGTTTAACCAAATGCTCCTTGCAGCGCCCATCTTTGTCCAAACCTTGTGCCAAATATTGTTAATGTCAAAAAGCTTAATTCTTCTGAATTTGTTGACTAGTATAGTATCAATTATTGGGGTAAAATAAATAATAAATACGCTTTGGACTTCATATTATGCTTTATCACGTCGTTGACATATCTCGAAGACCTTCACAGGGTATACTGTAAAATGGATTGACGGTGTATTTTGTGGGTAAAATACGGCAGCCAATTGCACACAGAAATGTCCAACAATCAGTCAGGGAACAGGTGACCAATTTTATCTCAGGGATTTGTTGGCCAGGACATTGGGAGAAACTCCTTTAATAAAATATAATACAGTGTTTCATAACAGATTCAAAGTTAACCTTCAATTTATTTGCATATCATGACAGAAAATAGCCCTTATATCAGGTAATAATGAGCTGATTGTATAAACTTTCCATATAATTCAGCTGATTTGCAATTATGTTATTTTTTTCATCTATTATGGTTTTCTTACCTAATATCACGTGTACGTTTAATAGAAATGGACAGTACTGTACTTTTCTCCAGTTGCTTCTTGCTATGTGAGCAGTCACTGTCTTTGCATTGGAGCACAGATACTGTGCTGCTCTATCAGTAATATCAGAACTGGACAGATTAATCCATCAGGCAAGATGTTTTCAACCTCATCCTCCAATTACTAATATTCTATTATAGGCAGCAGGGTGTCCTTACAAATATCGCCTCTGAAACGAAAACACCTCTGTCTGACATTGGATAAATAATTAATAATGCCAATCATGTAAAACACCTCCAAATACGTCTTATTTTTGTGTTCTTACCCACCTCTTCAGTCAGTTTATCATACAGTAAAACTCATAAATTGTACAATCCATTCAGTGGGCTCTGACCTGCTCCATGGCTCCCGCCCGACCCGTCCTACCATCGGTGGCCGGGCTTTCAGCCTCTCTGCCCCCACACTCTGGAACTCCATCCCACAGTCCCTTCGCCTCGTTTCCTCCCTTGCCTCCTTCAAGGCCGGTCTCAAGACCCTCCTCTTCGATCGTGCCTTCAGTTGCCCTCCCACCTCTCTGCCTTCCCTCACCCCAATCCCACCCCTCCTCCATGCTCGGGTCCTGACCCCTGACTGTCCTCCTGACGTGAAAGGCGCATTATAAATGGAATCTTGTTGTTGTTGTTGTTGTCTAGCACTTTGGGACATCCTCCCAACCTGAAAGACGCTCTATAAATGTAATTTTGTTGTTGTTATCGTTGTGAACTAAAAGCTCAGATTCTATGGATTAATCTGGTGGGGGATCACTCTGTTAGCAGGGGGCTTCAAATTCTGAAAAATAGCCAAATTGTTTCATTGAGATTGTAATCCATGGGAGTATGACATTAAACAAAATCTTAAATTACCTATCAGGTGCTTGAACACATTCATTAATATTATTTTACAGTACCGCATATACAAGGTTGTGTCTACATATCCAATGCTATCAATATCTCATGTGAGCGAACATTTTCCTCTGAGGAAATCCAGAAACTAAAGTTATTCACTCTGTGACTCAAGCTTACAGAACTAAACATTTTTGCAACTTTGAAACTAGCCAGATAGGACCACAATTGTCTTTTCTGTTCCTGTGCATTCCACCTTCCTGTATAATTTACATTTATTACTACAGAAGACCAGGTAGCAACAGGCTTTTAATTTTTTTTCAAATCTTGTCTCTAACCTTGGAACTTGAAAAGTTGGGGAGCATTTTTGATCATGAACTGAGATTTTTATATCTTGTCCCAAAAGGACCGTACATATGAAATATGTGTTTTTTTCACAAACTATTGCCTAAAAATTGAGAAAAAATGAATCCCAGCATATCTGTCTCAATTCTGTGTTTGACTAAATTTTTTTTTGATAATTCACACACTTAAATTGACAGATGTACACAAAAGAGCTCTAAGTCACCACTTGAAGCTGCTGAAATAATTGGTGTTATTTTAAATAAAAACTAATACTGGTTTGAATTTGTACAGAGCAAATAGGGAGGTTAGGAGAAATGTTTTTGTGCACCGAGTAGTTAGGCTATGGAACCCCTTGCCAGGATGGTAGTTGAAGCAAAATCTATATCGGCCTTCAAGAGGGAACGAGGCAGATACCTTAACAAGTATCAGCTACAGGGGTATGGGGAAAGGGCAGGTAGGTGGGACTAAAAGGATTGCTCTTGAACAGGGATTCTCATACTCTGTCATAGTGAGCCTCCCTAAACTAGGGGGAAAAAAATAGCTCCTTCCCATAGCTTATCAACAACAACAACTTGGATATATATAGCGTCCTCCACGCTGGACGGCATTTCAGAGCGCTTCACAGTAACAGATCCCGAGGCCGAGCCAGGGAGGAAGGTGACCAAAGGCACAGTCAAAAAGAAAGGTCTTCAACCGAGACCAGAAAGTGGGAAGAGAGGGGACGAGGCAAAGGGAGTGAGGAAGGGAGTTCCGGAGCAACACTTACAGGACTGCATACCGTCATTCGCAGAACTTCACCACGTACAACATGCTGATGTTATGGAGTATTGCTGGACCTGCTCCATGTTAATAATAATCCTATCCTGACGTTTGTTATAGAGCCTTATCATGTTGTCGAAAAATCCCAAGTGTTTCACAAGATTTATTGTGAAGAGCAGGGACTCCCAATTTGTAGGTGAAGCTGAAGTCCCATATTGGTGATAACTTTCTTAGTTAAGAGGATGGGATAAATCAGCTGAGACGTCTGCACTAACCCTGCTAATACAATCTCTTGGTGTGTGGACATGGAGTTGTGTATGAATAGTATCCAGTTATTTTCCCCCTTTTCACACACAACCAAGACACAACTGGAGAGCCAGACCTCCTAGGAGGCCCGAAGGCCCTGGGGCAGATGAACTGTCCACTTGCTGAATTCTTACTGCAAGCCTCTGCACTAGACAACTTCTTATACAAGTGGGAACACAAACAAATATTCTTGTCATTTGTGTTTTACAGTTACATATTACAACTGTTATTTCCTGTCCCAGAAAGTGCTTTTCAATAAAACTCCGAGGACTTCAAGCACAGTTTTGACATGTTCTTTTATAAAGTTGAGGAATTAACATAGCACATTCATAACTAGTTAAACATATAATAGATTGTTGTTTTACATCTGAAATGACTGTTTAATGTCTTCAGGATGTTGTGACTGAGCAGCACATGTTTTGTTCTTTGAACATCATGCTGTATATGGAAGATGTCAGCCGTATGATAAATGGCGACATCTTTCATAGGTAAACATAACAGTTTATATTCCTAGTGCTGCAGCCTCTTTCATTTCCTGTAGCCTTGTGCATTTACTGGTAAAATCCACAAGAGCCAAGGGTGAGGTGCAACATTTCATGTCAGCTTGTGGAATGTTGGCAGCAAGGGTGGTCTGTGCTCGGAGTGAGTCTGCTCCATCTCTAGAATGTCTTGATCGTTAAACTGGGAAGCCAGGAAAATGCCAACAAGTGCGCCAGAGGTGAATGCAGCCTGCAGACTGCATACATTTCCTGGGCTCACAACTTTGAAGCAGAAAGTCAATAAAGATGCAATAAGATAAAATAAAGTAATTTCTGCTTAAATTTGCCCGATCGAATAAAAGAACAGAGCAATTAAATTCATGCTTCATTAAATGTAATTTGATGACTTTTTACTTTTGAAATACTATCTCTGTCTCCTCCTAGCTGCTATTTCTCAGGAATGGATGGCCAAGTGTTCTTCTGTTTTATAATATACCCCCATTCTACATTCCTTGCTCCCCATCTCTCCCTCCTCCCTCTTACCCACCATCACCTCCATGAAACCCACCACCTGCTGCCTCGACACCCTCCCCACCAACTTACTGGTCACACAGCTCCCCCTTCTCTGCCCACTATTGGCTGACATCATCAACCAGTCCCTCTCCTCTGGATCAGTCGCTGCCTCCCTCAAAACTGCTGTCATCACACCCCCTCCTGAAAAAACCCTCCCTAGATCGCTCAAACCCCGGCCACTACCGCCCCATTTCTAACCTGCCCTTCCTCTCAAAAGTTCTAGAATGCGTTGTTGTCAACCAACTCTGCGCCCACCTCTCCTCCCACTCCCTCTTCGACTCCCTCCAGTCCGGTTTCCGTCCTGCCCACAGTACAGAGACTGCACTTGTGAAAGTCACAAATGACCTCCCCTCTATCTGTGACCAGGGCTCCCTCTGCCTCCTTGTCCTCCTGGACCTCTCTGCCACGTTTGACACAGTCGATCACGCCATCCTCCTTCACCGCCTTTCCTCCGTCATCCACCTCAGTGGGACCGCACTCGCCTGGTTTGAGTCCTACCTCACACACCGCCAGCAGTACATCTGCACAAACAGCTTTTCCTCCCGCTCTCACCTGGTCACCTGTGGGGTTCCCCAAGGATCCATCCTTGGCCCCCTCCTCTTTCTGATCTATATGCTCCCTCTTGGGAATGTCATCCGGAGACATGGGGTACATTTCCACATGTATGCAGACGACACCCAACTCTATTTTTCCACCTCTCTTTGCGATCCCCAGTCCCCTGATGTTCTGTCAGCCTGCCTGTCAGATCTCAGGGGTTGGCTGAGCACAAATTTCCTTCAGCTGAATATTGACAAGACGGAAGCCATACTCTTTGGTTCTCGTCAACGTCTAAAAACTCACGGCTCTCACCGCCTCCACCTAACCAGCCTCCCCCTAAAACTCTCCAAACCCGTACACAACCAAGGTGTCAGGTTCGACCCCCAATTATCCTTCCTCCCCCACATCTGGTCCCTCACCAGCACTGCTTTCTTCCACCTCCGACGCATCGCCCATCTCCGCCAATACCTCTCCCCAAAAGCTGCTGAAACTCTAGTCTATGCTTTTGTCAACTCTCAGCTGGACTACTCTAATGCCCCCCTCATCGGTCTCCCATCCACTACCATCCATAAAGTCCAAATCATTCAAAACTCTGCCGCCCGCATTCTCACCTTCATGAAACTCCGCTCCCCGGTCACCCCAGTCCTTGCCAGACTGCACTGGCTGTCTATCCCAGAGAGGATCGATTTCAAGATCCTCACCCTTGTATTCAAGTCCCTCCACTCCTCTGCACCCCCCTACCTCTCTGACCTCCTCTCTCCTCAAAACAGTACCCATTGCCTTCGTTCCTCTGGGTCTGGCCTCTTCCTCGTCCCCCGATTCCTCCGCTCCACCCTCGGAGGCCGTGCCTTCAGCCACTATGCCCCGAGGCTCTGGAACTGCCTTCCTCACTCCCTTCGTCTTGCTCTCTCCCTTCCCATTTTCAGGTCTCTGCTGAAGACCTTTCTTTTCAACCATGCCTTTGGTCACCTTCTCCCCCCTCCCCCTGGCTTGGTCTTGGGACCCGTTACTGTAAAGCGCTCTGAGATGCCATCTGACGTGGAGGGCGCTATATAAATCCAAGTTGTTATTGTTGTTGTTGTAGTAATGTGATGAGCCTTTGCAAGAGAAAGTTTCTTTGCATGTATTGCTACCTTTGACTCCGTTATGAACCCTGAATTTGCCAAAAATGCAAACTTAATTGAAAAACTCATTGGGGATAAAACTTTAGCCAATATGAATCTTTGGAATTTGAAAGCGAATTATTCTTGTATTACAAGAAGAGAATAGTTGGTGGATAGATACTGGATTTCAAAAAAGCAGCCGTTCATGATGCAATCAACTACTAGAGTCAAACTAATGGGGAATCGTGGTGGTGACACAGCTGTCACAGCTGTCTTGTGAGATCCTGCTCTGAACCAAGGAAGCCGACATAGTTGTGACATGCTTCCGGTTACCAGTGGGATAATATGTAAATGACTATGGGTTGATATTAATGAATCCTGACACAACCCACCACTTTTTTATCCACAGTATCACCATTTTACTTCCAGTACAGAAACCACATCTCTTCATTAAGCACTGAGCTATTAGTATTCCATGAACTAGCAATGAAATGTTACAATCTCCAGGGCCACAGGTTCAATGGCCACCACGCCTCACTCATTGGTTACCAGGGATGACTTTGAGCCCAATTGTTTTGTCATAATTGGGGGTTGTTGTTTTTTCATCGCAAGAATTCCTTCCTTTGGATGAAACAAAACAACAGGCCAAACCTGTGCTCATATCTATGTGCTATTGTATTTGCACATAAGTGGCACAGAACCTTTATAGTGTGCGTACTATATCAACCCATAGAGTGCTAACCCTCCCATCATAAAGCAATCTGCTTCCTATGTTCTACAATATATTAAGAACCTACAGCCCTTTTCATTACCAATTTGCTGGTAGCAAAGTGGGAATTGTCAGAGTCAATTATTCTTGACTTTGTGTGAATATTTTGCCACACACCTATTAAAATTATTTGTAGGTTTTTTTTGCTGAAAATTAATGAGGCACATATAAGGAAAAGTGGCTATTCACTGGGCAAGCTTTACATTTCTAATTTATTGTCAACTTGAATAATAATTCGTAGCACTGAATTACCCACAGAACCACTTGATTATCATAATGATGCTGAAAACTCACAACATTCGCACTGAATGACAAAAGCTTTATCAGAGCTTGCTTTCTTTCAGCAATCAGAAGGCCCTTCATTAAATTTAATAAACCTGGAAGCAAATTGCATTTTGCAGAACTATTTTTGTAGCATTTTGTAAATGCTATTTGGACTGCACGGTCCCAATTTACTTTTCTCTGCTGAATTACTCTCCAACCTCTCTAAATGTATTTCGTTCAGTCGCATTCATATTGAACAGTAATTTAGTCCTGAAAGCAGCATTCATCTGATTTTGTCTCTGCAATCATTGTTCCAGATGAGTGTATTCTCAAGGACAAATTTAAAAGCACTACCACAGCCTCTCATGTAGCATTATGTATCTGAAGTATCAAAATTCACTATACTCTGCAGCCCCTTTCTTCCGACGGGTACTTGTGTTTCTTGTTTCCCCCTAGCCCAGCATCCCTTCTGCTTCCTCCTGTCATTAAACATACATTAGTCAAGCGCACCTGACTAGATGGCCAGATTTTGTTTAGCTGCTCTCCACTCCAAAATGTTAAAGACGTGCATTAGTGAGAAATGTTCCTAGCTTGATAAAATGGAAGATAAAAGGATTTTCAGACTGAAGTATGTTTGTAGCAGATTGACAACTAGTTTCGATTCTGTTAAAAAACCCTAAAAAGCCTACTTGAGATTTCCATGTGTAACAATGGGATCAAGTAGACGGGAAAAAATGGATTCTGTGTTTCTGCAAGAGCATCACATTTTAAACCCAGAAAATTAAAGTATTAATCAAATAGAACACATTGAATCATTTCTAATGGGTCAGTGCCTTTCTATGGATCAGGTATGTTAATCTGAACTGAGACAGAAGATTAGCATTGCAAGGCTGAATATGAGCCTTAATCTTTGCATGTCTGTTGCTAATGGAACATGCACTTTTTTCATAACAAATATTAATGATGAAAGTATTAATTTGTCATAATGATTATTAATGATCAAACATGCGTTTTATTATTAAAATTATTAAATTATCTTATTTAATTGTACATCTTAAAATTGAAGGTTTGATTTTTTTGTTTTATTCTCCCTTTATTCGATTGTATTATTCGTTATTATTCTTTTAACCTTTCATTTCACAACTGTTTGAGGGACATCACAGTGTGCAATTGTCTGCCATGTTATAAAGTAGACAGGGGACAAAATGGATTATGGAAATGGAAATATATAGTCACAACACAGTACAACACATCCAGTGGAGCATTTAGCATCGTTTTCAAGACGTGAAAGGTGTTATATCAAGTGCAAGGATTATTTATTTATTATTTATTACATTTCATAAAGGATTAGATATCAACATTTGTATTTTATGCGTTTTACATTTCCATATCTTGTTTGAACATATTTCATTGCGTCTACTAAAAACAAAATACTCAGCTGTCGGGAATAGCAAATACTTTTCGTAAGTGGGAGGAAGATCCTAAAATTTCTATTCTCCTGTTTGTATCAAAAGATGCCTTGCGTGGAAATGAAGATGACTGCATGAAGATGAGATACTTTGTAATGGAAATAACATTTGCTGACATATCGTTGCAGTATTAATAGCAACGACACAGCTTTGCGCTCTATAAATAGGAGCAGCAAACTCCATTTTTGAATCGGGTGATAATCATTTTAAAATGTGTAAAATTTATCAGTTATTTTTGCAATATACAATATAATACAATTTATATAGAGCCTTTCACTTTAGGAGCGCAGTCATAAAGCGCTTGACAATTCTGGCTGAGCGGTACGGAGCTGAGGGTGGGAGCTGAGCGGGTGAGAAAAATGCTTTGGCTGCATTTTGTCCATGTGCTATTTTTCTATAGGATGTCCTTGCAAACATACCATATAAGACCTAGTATCTACTCCAAATCAACAATATTTAGAACTGTACATTGTTGATGCACTTAAAAGCAGTTAGTTTCATAGCGTTTATCTGGAAATGTAGCCTTTTTCTGGATTTTATTTTCATCCTCCATTAATGTATCATTATTATGGCAATTATCATCAACCTCGATTATCATAGAAGAACAAATATTCATAGGGTTTACAAATGGTAATGTACGCATACAGTTACATCTTGAGAACCGCAGAATTTGTTTGGCAGCAAACGCTATGCTTGGTTCAGGATTATTTGCGGATCAGTATTTCCACTTGCAGTGGTTAAATGTAGCCAATTTGCAATTCTTTGTAGCACAAGCCATTTCATAATTCATTTAGCAACTCAACCAAATCAAAAACAGCAGAAAACACTTAAACCAAAGCAAATATTTTACACCACACTACATAGACCTCTAAAATACAGTGCTCTCTGCGGATGAAATTTGACAATGGATTGCCCTTGTTCGGTGTGTAAAAACTATGCTTGGATCAGCATCCCACTTGTAAGAGTTTTCCTTGGGTCATAAATACTTTACAATGAGAGGGAATGGGATGTATATCTGTTCACGGGAATAGTACGCTTGAATCTGGATAAAGTATCTAGTTATCTACGGAGTCATCTGTATAATGTAGTATTTTGCTATTAGTAACAAAATGGAAAGAATGTGGCTCGGCAGACTGAAAGTTTATTGAGCTTTTCGTAGCAAGGTGGATAACTCTGAATATCCGTGAATGTAATTCTGACAGGAGTGTTGAAGAAGACAAATTGTCTGTCTGTGGGGCACTCCTGTGTGCAATTTGGCTGCTGTGTTCGCCCACAAAACACACTGTCACTACACTTTACACTATATCCTTTGAAGCGCTTTGGAATGTCCTGCCAACATGAAAAGTGCTATACTAAATGTAAGGATTATTAAATAAAACTGTGATTAATAAACAAACTGTACTGTATAGAAACATTGGGAGATGTAGGCCATTCACTCTGCTCTACTGTTAATTCTGTGACAACTCTGATAAGTTCCATTTCCCTATCTTTTCTGCAAATCCTTTACTGGGATTAAAACTGCAACATATAAAACTGCTCACATCAACCAAAGCAATTAATAAATATTACTGGCCTTGGGGACGGAGGTGGCAGTACTTACTCCCAAGTCCTGTGATAAATATTTGACCACATATTGGTCAATTTAAGAATTAACATTGGTGATAATATTCTCATCTCAAACTATGGATTTCAGTATCCTCACTAGCCAAGACTGATTTTACAGCCACTGACAAGCTCAAATACAAACAATTGACATGGCAGATTCAGATTAATCTTTTATGCAAAAGTCAAGGCAAACTGGGAAGTGGAACTAATGACTTGACATATTGAGAAATTGTACCCAAAAGAATAAGTGTGGCCGCAGGGCTGTAAATGGCTAATCACAATCAGTGAATTAATTGCATTCAAAACATTTTACTTTGAACTCATTTAGGCTAGGCTGACACTGCAATACACTGCTGGGGGTGTGCTGCATTGTTGGAGGTCCCATCCTTTGGATGAGACATTAAACCAAGGTTCTGTCTGCTTGTTCGGGTCCCCTGGCACTATTCAATAAGAGAAAGGAGTTTCTCCCGGTTTCCTGTCCAACAACAACAACAAAATTACATTTATAGAGCGCCTTTCACGTCGGGAGGTCGTCCCAAGGTGCTGGACAGTCAGGGGTCAGGACCCAAGCTCAGCCACCAATGGTAGGGCGGGACGGGCGGGAGACATGGAACAGGCTAGAGCCCGATGAACGGAGGAAGCGAGCAGGTTAGTAGGGAGTCAGCAGGTCAGAGAGGTAGGAGGGGGCAAGGCCATGGATGGCTTTGAAAGTGAGGATGAGGATCTTGAATTCGATCCTTTGAGGGATGGGGAGCCAGTGGAGTTTGGCAAGGGTGGGAATGATGGGGTCGTGAAGCCTGGTTCGTGAAAGTACGCGAGCTGCAGAGTTTTGGATGGTCTGCAGCTTGTGAAGGGAAGAGTTGGGAAGGCCAATGAAGAGGGTATCCCCTAGACAATTCCCTAGATAAAATCTGGCGATTCACTTCATCGCTATTTGTACGACACTGCTGTGTACAAATTGGTCACCACCTTTACCTACAAAATACACAGTCATAACACTTCACACTATATCCTGAGAAGCACTATGAGGCGTGCTTCCGACGTAAAAGTTACTAATATCAAATTAAGAATGATTATTATAATTTCCTTGTACTTTCCTTTTCTCTCTTGATCTCACTCTTATGCTAACAGCAACAATTAGGAAAAATGTACATATTTTGTAAAAATTTCTAATAGGATTTCTGAGTCCTGAAGGATATTGGAAATCAATGGTCTTGATACCTAATTGAAGTGCTACAGCTAAAGTCCTTTAAAGAGGACAACCAAATGAGGTAGAATAGGATGGAAAAGATAGGATTGGGGAATGGAGGAGAATACAGTCCCACTTAAACCAAGAATAATTATATGATTTATTTTTGCAATGATGTTCAATTTATGATTTATTATTGTGAAGGAGCTAAACCGTGTAATTAAAAGGATTAACATCCCTAACTGCCTGCAACTGGAACACTGTCAAGGAGCTCTCCATCATCAGACCCATATGATTCATGCAGTTACACAACCTGAGCTAGGCGGGAATGATCCTCCCCTCTACATCGTGAGCCCCAGATATTTTTCAGAGGCCACCTTACTCCAACAAACATAGATTATTGTGGCTGCTTGTATCAGGGAACATAATTGTAGTTTTCTTCAAAGTTCAAAAATGTCTCAGGGTTCATGCGAAGGGCACTATGTCAAATGCAAGGATTATTATTATTATTATTATTATTATTATTATCTCCATCCTCCCCCTAAAGATCATATGATCGCATTATCTTCCTATGGGTGAATCTTATTTAAATATATGAAAGATGGGTTACCAACATGTGATAATGCATTTCATCCACAAATATACAGTCAATTCACTTCACAGTATATTCTGTGAAGCACTTTGAGAAGTCTAGAAGATGTGAAAAAGTGTTATATCAAATGCAAGGATTATTATTATATTATTATATTATTATCTGAGGGTTTTTTCAGATTGTTCCTTGAGACATTGAACTGGATGTTTGCTCAGAAAACAAAGTATAAATTAGGGCAATGAACTTCCCATCCATCTTGTTATATTCCACATAATGGCATCCAGGTCAGATCAGGTGAGATTACATTTGGTTGATATTTTATGATATTGGTTGATACAGTGAGCAACATGATATAATAGACAACAGAGCTTGTGCATTTAGAAACAGGATTATTTTTTGAATAAAATGTGCATGACAAGTTATGAGTCAACAACTTCTAACGAGCCTGCTTAAATCAACTGTTGAAACATGCTTTGCTTAAATTGACAAGTGAGAATGTAGAAATAACCCTCTTACAGCACAGTGGTGACTATTCATGGTCAGTAGATAATTGTAACCAAAGAGCTCTCAAAACCACACACAGGAATGTTTCAGCCAACGGAGATTTACATTGCTTCACTGTTAATAAGAAGGCACAAACTGTGGAGAAAGGGAATTCCACCTAGGTCTAGATTTACTCTATTTATTAGCATTTCAGAGTATCCAGAATTTTGCAAATTCTTAATTGCAGACTTCATTTTGAAGCTGGATTTCTGTAAGTTCTTTTAAACACCACAGAAGACTAACGGCATCCTTAAGACTGAAATCAACGATTCGCAAAATTCTGGATACTGAATGTTACATAAATAGAGTAAGTTTGACCCAGTCCTGTCTGCCTATTCAGGCTGTTGTGAAAGATCTCATAATACTATGCAAAAGAGAATGGAGTTTCTCCCAGTGTCCTCGCCAACAATCCCACAGTTAAAGTTGGTCATTCACTTTGTGGCTGTTTGTGGAACATTGCTGTGTGTAAATTGTTGCCATGTTCACCTGCAAATGCACAATCACTACACTTTACAGTACATCCTGTGAAGGGCCTTGTATCATGACATGATATCAAGAACGACTTGCATTTATATAGCACCCTTCACGTGGGGCAGCATCTCGCAGCACTAAACATTGATAGAGCTTGTCGAGCCGGGGAGAGAAATGAGGTCACGATAGCCACAGTCGAATATATACAATAAAAATCAGTATTAAATCATGGTGGTATATCAAATGCAAGCAGTACTATCATTACATTAAAATATTCAACATTTGCAACACAAGTAGAGTATTTTTATGTTAAAAATATAATTTTAACATGAGAGTGTCACCACTTCATGAGGTGTCAACAAAAAAATCTGAGTAACACAGTTTAGCACTTGTTGGACACCATCACTATTTTGTTGGCTGCAAAGTTGTCCAACTGATTTAAAAGTAATGCTTATGGGAAAAACTGACCATTTTCCATTATCACTGAGTCATGTTGACACCATTTGTACTGTACACAGAGAAAAAGAGAACAGAGTGAAAATGCGAGGCGGGATGTGATAATTATCGCCAATGTTAAACATCAATTTATTGACTGGTTTGGATATGAAATGCCTTCCCCCCTCCCCACTTCAGCACAATGAATTGGCCTGAATCTGTCTGAAGCTTCCAACTCATAACATTATTTTTTGCCATGAGCTGTTGGGTGTTGCAGAGATTCAGTGCTGCCCCACGAGATAATGGTCTAAGTTTGACCGAGGTCAGCTGGTATCTGTGCAGTGAACTCAAACACCATGCTTCACAAATGGCAACAACAATGGTGTTAGTCGAAAATTTTGAGAAACTTTGTAGTTGGGGGAGCGTATTCCCACCCGAACAAAGCCAGTTGATAATTAAAGGCTGTTTTGGATAGCAATTTTCAACGATGTGATAATATCACGCTTCGTATTTTTCATCCTGACATCTCCTTAGCAATAAAAGTGCTGACAGTTCTCAGCACAGTCGCCCTGTAAGCACCATAATCTTGTGACTACTGTTGCGATGTAATATTTGCACAGCAGATTTACGACACTTTTACAACTTTGTCATTCGTATGTTACTTTCTTGGCCAAAGCATTGTCTAAATATCAATCATCAATCCTGTGGCAGCCTCGAGTTGACGAAGACATCACTAAGGTTTAAGTGTAAAAATATTGAGGGAATATGATGGAATTGGCCAGCAATCTGTAATAATCCTGATGCAATTTAACCTTTGACGATAAGACTTTACTACAGGGGATGAAGCAATTGCTTACTGTACTCTTGAATGGGATGTGTCATACACTGTCCTTTTAGAGTTGAAGCAAGGCTGGTTTATAGGAGCAGAGTGCTGCAAGTCTGTCACATAACAGGAATAAACCCCACTCAAACAGCTCCTCCAAACTTCTGAATTTGAGACTTTGTATATGCTGCCAAGGTAGCATATACAAAAGAACACTGCTCTCTAGTGGAATCACGGAAATAGTTCTTTTTTTTCTGCTTCTGTCTCACATGCTGTAAGCAAACAAACAAACAAAAGAACAAAGTTGGCGCTTTTCCTCTCAGTGATATTGTTAAACTGCCTTGTTGAGGATGTCAATGGGCAAAAAACACGCCAATTGGTTATAAATGCGATTTATAATGCATTAAAGGTTTATCCTTTCTTCTGTGAGATATGTCTGTTTAAAGCCTTGTAGGCCTCTGCTCACTGTTTACTGAAAGAAAACTGAAGCATGCCACCCCAACAGCCAGTCGCTCACAATGTGGTGGTTAAAGACTCATATCCTGCAAGGTTTGAAGGTCATGCAGTTGAAGTACATGGCCTCATGCCAGTTGAATTTATATTTTCCGACCATTTTTTTCTGAGCAATAAATGAAGCACACAAGAAACAACTTCATTCATTCCTTCGTTCATTCATAACAAAAGGGCAAAGAACAAATCTGTTATTCAAAGATCATGTTTGCAATCACGCAGGGTTTGCAGCCTGGTGTGCTGGGTTGGTGGCACAGGAGCGAAAAAATCCTCTGAGCAGGCACTTGTTGAATGATGAATAATTAGATTTTGAGTGAAGAAAAACAAGACGCATGAATGACTGAGAGTCCTTGTTAAATAACCCGATGGGTTCAAACTTTCAGTTCAATCTCAGAATGTTTTATCCTCTGTTAACAAAAAGTTTGGCTGTGAAGTTCCAAACAATCACAGGCAGCAATTGAATATAAACTCAAAGCTTGTCTGCTAAAGGAACCAAACAATTCCCACAACAATACAATTTATTGAATCATGCAGCATATGTCCCAGCCAACAATCCTCAGTTAAAACTCATCACTCATTTCATAGCTGTTTGTGGGCCATTGCTGAGCACAAATTGGCTGCTAAGATCACCTACAATATATGCACAGTCACTTCACATTAAAATCTTGTCCAGCACTTAGGGAAGTTCTCTCAAAATGAAAGGTGCTACATCAAATGCAAGGATCAGTATTCTTATTATATGATTATAATGCAAGAATCTCATCAGTGATTACGCTGAATTAAATGGCTCCATGGTAGCAGGAACGGGAATGTCTAGAGATTTGGGACAAGACATTCATCTCACCATGAAGTGAAGCAACTTTAATGAATTAGGCTTACAATTGGATTTTTCGATAAAAAGTGTGCATTATCAAAATTGCTACACTTAACGGAAAGAGGAATTTCGATATCTTGGGCACTTGGTACATTTAAGTGCTCTGGAACACTACCCTGCGTGAGGGGTGCTACATAAGTGCAAGTTGTTGTTGTATTGTTGCGTTTAAAGGTGGTGTAGGTTGGTGCTTCTAAACCAGAGTGACAAAGCGGAACCTGATTTCTGAGTTGGTGTTTGTGGGGATAGACGGTATGAGTTTCAATTAATTCAGTTTGCTGCTTATCTTCACCCACAAAACAACACACAACGTTATAAAATATCCTGTGAAGCACTTTGCAAAGTCCTCCTGATGTGAAAGGCTCTGTATCAAATGTAAGAATTATTACCATTATTATTATTAAAATTAATAGTGTTATATACAGCATTTCTTTGTTTTTGCCTCATGGAAAATCTGTTCAATTGTTTCCACTCTGCCAGCACTGAAGGGCGGTGAATAAGTAAACGAGTAATGAAGAGTGAGCACAAGGCCATATGGTGCATTTCAAGAATAATTGTAATTTGATCGCCTATTACTTTTTGACTTGGTGCGGCCGTCAGATGGTAAACAATATGGGAAATTGTGCTGGATATGAAAATGTGGTTATTCCTCTAGTATTACAGTGAACAAAATACATTGACTGCAGTGTTTGTGATTGCGAACAACATGGGGGATGAAAACATAATATTACTGTGTTAGCAGGAGTCCTAAATAATAATTGCTACTGATAACAACAGGTGCATCATGTCAAACTGCAGGAACTTTGCCCTTGAAAAAGATCATATCAGAACAGACTTCTTGTAGGACATGTGACATGCATCCAGAAGTAGATCTGCAAGGATCAGTGCCCTGGAACATCTTTCCAATGTGAAGGGCGCTATACAATTTGTTGCTGTTGTTGTTGTTACAAGAAGTTTAGGCAGTGTTTCTCAGATGGTAGCCTTCTCGCCTTTGACTCAGAATGTTGTGGGTTCAAGCCCCGGGTTCAAGCCCCGCACTAGGACTTTGAATTCACAATCTAGGCTGACCCTCCAAGGACCTAGCTGTCTGGTGAAGTAGACACAATTGTTCCTATAGCATTGTTCGAGAAGAGAAGGCAGCTTTTCCCAATAACCCAAATCCCTCCCAAATAAAATTGGTTACTCTCTTTAAGGCTGTTTGTGGAACATTTCTCTCCACAAATTGGCTGCTGCATTTGCCTAAAAATATGTAGTCACTACATTTCACAGTAAAATCCTATGAATTGCTTTGAGACATCACAATAATAATAATAATAATCCTTGCATTTGATATAGCGCTTTTCATGTCAGGAGGACATCCGAAAGCGCTTCACAGAACACACTGTAAAGTGAATTGACTGTATATTTGTGGGCGAACGCGGCAACCAATTGCGCACAGCAGTGTCCCACAAACAGTCGTAGATTGAAAATGACCAATTTATTATTGTTTTTTTGTTTTGGAGGGATTATTATTAGGTGTGTGGAGTAAGGAAACTTGCCCAAGGTTTCGCAATGCCTGGAATTGAACTCAGGTCTCTCACTTGCAAAGCAAGTGCTCCAACCACTGAGCTACAGGACTCCACAATGATGCGATAAGGTACTTTATCACACACAAGAATTAATATACATTATTAGAAATTGACTATAAAATACACAGTAACTGTACTGTGAAGCACATTGAGGTGTCCTCCTGATGAGAAAGAAACAATATCAAAATGCAAGGGTTTTATTAATTAGACTGTATCAGAACAGATATCATACGAGATATGTAATGTGCTATTGGTTACCAGTAGAAGTCTTTATTCAGGAACAAATTCAAGCTTTGCAATTCCTGTTACAAATGTGCCATTATTGGTCAAAATGAAAACTATATCTTCATTAAGAAAGTATTAATGTGGAGTCCTGTAGCGTATTGGTTAGAGCACTTGCCTCCCAAGTGAGAAGACTAGGGTTTGTTTCCTGGGCAAGGCGAAACTTTAGGCAGATTTCTTTCACCTCTGTTTACATAGCAGTAAGTAGGAGCCCAGTTGTTAATCGATTGGTGGACCACTTTTCAGGGGGTAATAAACCCTTAAAAAAAAATTTGGTCACTCAATCAACAACTGTTTGTAGGACACTGCTGTGCGCAATCAGTTGCTGTGTTTTGCCCACAAAATATTGTCAATTCACTTTACAGTATATTCTGTGAACGCTTTCAAAGACTTGATAAGGTGCTATATCAAATGCAAGGATTCTTACTATTATATTAATGGAGTTGTTATCCATATGACGTTTACCTTAAAAGCCAATCATGTTTAGATAGTTCCCGTAGGAAATGGAGAAATAAAATTACAATACCAGGATGCATAGACTTTACACCCTTGCTAAATTTGTAGTAGATTCTGTAACAGATAAACTGCAGCACTACTTACCACAAAGGTTAAACGGTGGCTGCATACATAAGTTGAATTGCTGGAATGGTACCTTTGTTGAGTTATATTAGGAAAACTGAACTACTGAACAGAGATTTCAATACTTGAATTATTTGGAGGCCAAGAAAGTAATAATAAAAAGGATGGATGAAGTGTTAGGGAAGATAGGAGAAAATAAAACAGGGGGAGCAATTTATAGGTAAGGACAATCTAGGAGGGAGACTGAAGGTCAGCAAAAACATGAGGCAAGGGGAGAAAGAAAGAGACTTAAGAAGCTGAGGGACGAGAAGCAAGTGGGAAGGGCAAGAATGAAAGTGTGAGAGACAAAATGAACTGAGAGGGGAAAAAGAAAACTGATGGGAAGAGTACTGAGAGGAGACAGAAAGAAAATTTGAGAGGGGAAGAAAAGACAGACAGAGGAGATAAGGAGAGCTGGTAAATAGGCAAAAACAGGACCTAGAGAGAAAGACAGGGATGAAAGTGAATTTAAGGGGTAAGTGAGACACCATGATCCTAGAAGGAGAGAAAATAACAACAACATTTATATAGCGCCTTTCATATCGGGAGTACATCCCAAGACAGTTGGGGATTTGGAAAATAAGAATAAAAATAGGAAACAAAATTAAAAAATAATAATTCTTAAATTTGATATAGCACCTTTCATGTCAGGAGGACATCTCAAGATTACAAACAACCTTTAGTTATGGAAAGTCTCTTCTTTGTTCAGTGATTACCTCTGCGACCTTCTAACCCCCTATCAACCTGCCCGCTCTCTCCGCTTAGCCGGCTCCAGACTGCTCCACGTCCCCCAACCCACCCACCCCACCATTAGCGGGAGAGCCTTCAGCCACTCTGCCCCCAAACTCTGGAACTCCATCCCCCAATCACTCCGCTTCGCCCCCTCCTTAGCCTCCTTCAAGTGCCGCCTCAAGACTCTCCTCTTTGACCATGCCATTGGCCACCCCCCTTCCCCTCCCCTCCCTTCTCCCCCCTGACCCCAGCTCGGGTCTGAATTGCTGTACACTGTCCAGCACCTTGGGACGTCCTCCCGACGTGAAAGGCGCTATACAAATGTAATCTTGTTGTTGTTGTTTAAACTAGAATTACATTGCATCAAATGATTTGAGCAGCAACAATAACATTTTTTTCAGTGAATACTACAAATAAATAGTGGAGTCCTGTAGCTCAGTGGTTAGAGCACTCGCTTTGCAAGTGAGAGACCTGAGTTCAATTCCAGGCAGGTCAGGGAAAAACCTTGGGCAAGTTTCCTTACTCCACACGCCTAATAATAATTCCTCCAAAACCAAAAACAATAATAAATTGGTCATTTTCAATCTACAACTGTTTGTGGGACATTGCTGTGCGCAATTGGCTGCCGCGTTCGCCCACAAATATACAGTCAATTCACTTTACAGTGTGTTCTGTGAAGTGCTTTAGGACGTTCTCCCGACATGAAAAGCGCTATATCAAATGCAAGGATTATTATTATTATTATTATTATTATTATTATTATTATTATTATTATTATTATTATTATTATAATGTCCCATGTATATTTGGAAATTTTAATGCAACCATTTTAGTTAGTAAGTTTTTTCTCTAAACATTGTTCCAGTTATTGCTAGCCTTTTACATTGTCTCCTCATGTCACACATTGAAGGAACAAACACTGGAACAAATATAATGGGACAAACATAATGGGTCAAATGGCCATCTACTGTGTTGCAGATTTCTATGGTACTATAGCTAATCCTCAGCTAAATTAACGGCTTTTGCACGTGTTGATTTGTAACCAGCCTTTAGAAGGTGTACAAGAGCAATCTAGATTGACCTCTGGGTCAAGACCTTGCTTTCCTCGGCCCACCCCCCACTGAACTCATCTGGTGTCCATGGTGCACGATTGTATGTCCTGTGCAGATGATGTTTTATTTTCTCAGTCATGGAAATAAATACATTGGATAAGTCTTTTATTCTGCTAAAGTAACCTATTATATCACGAAACTGCAAGATTGGTTTGGA
The DNA here is from genome assembly GCF_018977255.1 of Callorhinchus milii. Classification (NCBI taxonomy): domain Eukaryota; kingdom Metazoa; phylum Chordata; class Chondrichthyes; order Chimaeriformes; family Callorhinchidae; genus Callorhinchus; species Callorhinchus milii. The sequence continues at coordinate 96,273,817 of NW_024704742.1, forward strand.
TGAAAAAGCCCTTTCGTTCCATTCGATCTCATCCCTCCAGAAGAAGCTCCCCCCTCCATGCCTTACTGTATGGTGCACTATTTCTCAGATCTTTGAATCATTGTAAGTCAGCCTTCCAGGGCACTGCTGATGACAGCAGTAACTGGCTCATTGGCAGGATCTGGAAGAGCAAACCAGTCACTGAGAGTCATCCCACTCAGCTCCTGTTAACCCTGCAAGCCAAAGCCCTAACAGGTAGGGTGATCCGATCTGGACAAGCAATATCAATGCTAAGCTATGCGATTTTAGCTGGTTAGACTCCAACCATACCCCAACGCATACTCTGGGGTTCCCAAGCCTTGGCTCTTGCCAACCTGAACCTAAGACTTTCCGGAATTAGGTAAGCAGGATGCATCCTTCAGGAAGAGAGTGTGCATTCCATTCCAAAAATCTATCTCAGGGATTTCCATGTGTAAGTGGGATGCATGGAAATTTCAGTTTGGTTTGCATACTGTTAAGTACGGTGATGTGTCAGTCACCCAGATGACAAAAAAAGCCTTAATAAACTGATAACTTTCACTAGAACAGTTGGATGTTCCTGTCAGTGCCAGTGACAATATTCACAGGTGGTGGCTTAATGGAAATGCTGAAAAGTAATAAAAATATAAAATGCAAAATTAAATCTGATTGAATGTGTGTCTTAATGTTGGTGTCAATTTATGATCATGTTTTCTTAACTATTTATAGCTTCAGTGTTCCATTACTATGGAAAACTTCTATGTTACACAAATCACTCTCTCTCCAAAGGGTCAGGAATCAGTCACATAATATACAGAGGCGTAGACAAATTATTCTACATTGTCTGTCTCAAGGGATCAGAAAAACAAAGAAACTCCACATTTAGTAATGCTTTTTGTAACCTTCGCTACATTAGTAATAAATCTTTCATGTAAAGCACATGGTGATATTATTTTTTCAGGGGCAGGGTGTACCTTTTCATCCCACTAGTGGTTCCTCCCACGTTGTGATTCATTGCAATGAATACAGGTTATACGATGAATGCCACAATGTTCAGGTCAATGGTAGAACTTCCCGTGATGAAAGTTTGACAATTACATTTGTAAAAGTAATTGTCCAGCACCAGATAGTACATTTATTAAAATATCACAAGGAAGGCTGGGATGAAGAAAGTCATTGAGCTCCTAATCTCATTTTTCCAGAATACACATTTTACCATCCGCCCATTAGAGCATCAAGTTGCTTCTGAAATGAGCCCTGAGCTCAATTTCTCTTCCTGGCAACTTTTCGCAGCTGTTGGTTGCCCTCTCTAAGGGAATACTTTCTCATTATAATAAATCCATGGAATGCTTTGAGATTTCTCAAAGATGATCTGACAAATGTAAGGATTGTTATTATTATTATTAGTAGTAGTAGTATATGCTTCCACTAATTATTGAGTTTACCAACCTGCAAATAATGATGCATATTCTCGTGCCAAGATTGGTAATTTACTGTCAAACGGAGACTCATTCCTCTAAACATTATAAAGGCTGTAGAAAGGGCAGCATTTTAAATGGGAAGTGATTGGCACTCGGAGAATTGACCCAATCCAGGTGGCAGATACCAGATCTGCAACAGTAGATTTGTTACCCATGGCAGAGGGAGTCAGTAAGCAGCCAAGGAACACATTGCAACCCAACAGGCATATTAACATTATACGGTGCATGTTTATTTTGCAGATGCAATAGTAGAACATGTTAGTTGCCAAATAAAGCAAACAATTTGCAAGCTTGTTTAAAAAGAATGTGTTCTCACCACACAGAATTTAGTTGTATGTATATTTTTGATTGTTGCTTCCGGCATTTGTTGGACTAATCTCTCCGAGATAAATACATTTAACTCAATTTGAAAACTGAACCAGACCAGCTGAAGAAAGTAAAAGTGTCTAATATGTTCGAGTGCTTAATTATAGAGTCTGGGGTCCTGGAACAGAGCAGATTTGTTTTTATAAATCTAGAAAAATAAGATAATAACTGGATATTCATAGGGCTATGATTTATTGGGACTTCTGATTTTTCATATATGCCACATTAGCTAGGAGATAGATAATGGTTATAAACACACAGAGATGGAGATCACAAGGGACAAATTCCCTGGGAACAGAAATCATTTTCATTGTAAAACCTGTGAAGTGACATGATTGAAAAATATATGAAAGTATACACTGAATGGATACACTTCAGGATTATAGATTTCATCTGTAACAAAGTTAAGTGTGTCCCCACCAGAGTATGAGATCAGGACTGAATACAGAGCAGAGATAATGTTTCTAACATCAGTGGCAGTACTGCAGAAATAAATCAAATCCTCAAGCTGTTACATTTCTGTATTCTATATAAGAATGTGTTTATTTTGATTACTTCTGCACAAGAAATTTCATGTACCTGTAATTGTATTTATTTTTTTAACAATGAACAATTTATTTGTAAAAGAACGACGGAAAAGTTTAATCCAACCTAGANTTTTTTTTGGTCAGCTGGGTGGGTGTCTGATACATGCGAAAACATCATTATGCTTAAAGAATATGAAAACCAACAACAACTTGCATATATATAGTACCCTTCATTCAAGCGCTTAATAGTGCCAAGCTGGCGGTGGAGGGGGGGCAGGAGGTAACCATAAGCACGGTCAAGCCAGACATGGTTTCACAAATGTATGCCGCCTACATATGAAATTTCGCTGTGTATTGGAATGGAATGCACAATCTGGTTCTCAGTGTGTTTATAGCCATTATCTAGCAACTGCTTATCTAATTTCAAAGAGTATTAGACATAGGTTAGCAAGAGCCAAAGCTTAGGGACCCCAAAATATACATTGGAGAACTGCTGGAGTCTAATCAGCTAAACTGCATGTCTTCAAGACATCTCAAAGCGCTTCACAGGATGCACTATAAAGTGTAGTGACTGTGTATTTTGTGGGCGAAACGCAGCAGCCAATTGCGCACAACAATAATCAGAAGTGAGAGACCACATTGGCATTTCTCCTCTCTGAGGCTGGTTGACACAGCAAACACCTGGCCTCTCTTGATCCGTTACAATTTAGGGTTCGGACACCATTTGCAGCAGGTATGATGCATTAGGATTAAACTTGCCACTTGCTGATTACTTACCAGCACAGCTATTTTTTCCCCTAATGCTGACTGACAGAAGCACTGCTGTGACTTTGGGCAAAAAATGCCATTATTTCTGAAACAAATCCATTAGTTAATTGTCAGAGTTCCTAAATTAAGAAACGGAACAGAAAACACAGTTAAAGAGTGTCCTTAAATATGGCCCAGATGTATGGTGAGTAATGGAGAGTGAAAGTGACAGAGGAAATGGTGTCTGAAGGAAGAAGGAAGTGATTGACCAGGCTAAGAGAGATGGAAAGATATGAAGGATAGTGGGCATTGAGAGCATAAAAAGGGGGTAAGAAGAAAAGTGACTAGGGACAAACCTGAACAAAGATCAAAGATTCAGCAAGCCCGACCGGGGGAAGAAGCAAGTTCTACCTTACAGCTTATTTGCAAACTGTGTCCTGTTCTTTGGTTTTGTCTCTGCATGTCTGTTTCTTTCTTCTTAGTTAGGAGCGATGGAGGCGAATCTGATTACAGAAGAAATTCATGACTGTGAGGTGAATTCACATTCAGAATGTAATTCATGATCTCCCCTCCCATAATGATACTTAGAAATTTCATAAGCTATTTACAACGAAAATTATTTATGATGCCAGGGAATTTGTCCCTTGTGATTATTATCTGAATGCCTTTTGTAACCCCCATCTATCTTCTGACTCACGTGGAACATGTGAAAAATTAGAAGTTAAAGGGTTGATGACTTGGTCAATAACATGCCTCAGATCCAATCAGTTGGGGCGCATGTGCATCTGGCTGTATCTGTGGCCCTGACTGCTCAAAAGCTCAAATACACAACGGCAGTAATGTCTTTTCAATGAGGGTCAGACTGATTCCTGGATTTTGTTAGATTAGCCCCATCTCACCTCCCCTCATACCCCCACCCATCCAAAGAAACAAATCAAGGTTTCAAGGTTTAAATGAAAGGTAATCACTTGTTCTTGCTCCTTAGTAAAATGATTATGATTTTATTTCACATAAATTTGTTTGCTTCCTATTTCCACTGATATCTTGAATATATATTTTTGGTTTATAAGACAGTGTAGGACAAGATAAAGCCATTCAGCACCTTCCCCCAACCCATCCCTTTAAATGAGCCATGTCAAATTTGCACTATTCTTCATAATTTATTTACTCTCCCAGGAGAAGTGAATACGTTCTCAAATTTCTCCCTGAGCTTCAAAGGTAATCGAGCAAAAATGCCTGGATATCAATCTAACAATCAATCAATGTATATTATTCAACCCTGACAGTTACATTCCTTAGATGACAATCTCTTGTTATTCAGTTCGGAGCTAGAGTTGGTGGTACAGGGCAGCCCCATTATAAGGTGCCCTCTTCGATGCACAGACAGACCAGCCAGCTACCCATGGCTAGAGAATGTCTGACCTCCATATTGTCAGGTCTCCGCTTTTTGTTTGCTGTAAATGCCCAGGAAACGTTGCTGACATCACTTTGTGAAGGAAGTGTCATCCATGGCATCCTGATGATCAGGAAGTCCTCCCCCATATTTAGTGCAGGAAGCTGGCATGCATATACGCATCACACAGGGAGTGACATCATTGACAACCTGATGACGCAGAGTCGGACATTTTTTCACGCTTTGTTATAATATGGGGCCTGAGACATTAGACCCAGATAACCAGTCCTTATATTTTTGAATGTATCATTGACCTGTATTTTTGATTATATATTAATCATATAGTAGCTATAACATCATAATCGTCACAAAATACTTTATGAAAGCTTCAGTGAATTGTAGTCAATGTTTACTTGTAGCCAATCCAGCAGCCAACTTGGGCAAATCATTATTCTAAATAAATAAATAAATAATAAATAATATTTTACTAATTTACTTGATATAGCACCTTCATGTTTGGAAGATGTTTCAACACATTTCATAGGAATTATTGTAAAGTGTAGTGTCTGTGTATTTTGTAGGTGAACACAGCAGCCTATCTCTCACAAACAGCCCTAAAGTGAAAGACCAATTTTATCTGGGGGATTGCTGGCCAGGACACCAGGAGAAACTCGCCTCTTTTTTCAAACAGTGTTATAGGATATTTGAAGTCCACCTCAACAGACAGGTGGGATCATGGTTTTATGTCTTATCCAAAGGACGGCACTGCCAACATTGCAGCGTTGAATTTGAGTGTCAGCCTGGTCTGTGAGTTCAACATGTTGAAGTGGGGATTGAAACTACAACAGTATTGCTCCTAGTTTCTTGAGGACTTTTTTAAAAAAGCTCTACAGATACATTAGAGACACTTCAACGAGTGAGCAAGGTGAATTTTAATACAATTCCAAACAAGGAGAAGAGATTTGGAGAATGTCATTAAAGCAAAGGAGATTAAGCTGAGACATAACCCAGGTTTTTAAATGAGGCGAGAAAGAGATTATGAAGACACAGCAGGTTATTTAACTTGGAGTATGAGAATTCTGTGATTGGAAGAATTGTTTTCCTGACAGAGTGCTGATTAATGGAATAATAATAATAATAATCATTGCATTTGATATAGTGCGTTATCACATCATTGAGACGTCTCAAAGCGTTTCACAGAATATTTTGCAAAGTGGAGTGACTGCGTATTTTGTGGGCGATATGTGGCAGCCAATTGCACACTGCAGTGTCCCACAAACTGTCGTGGATTGAGTGACCAAACTGGTTTTTTTTGAAGGGATTATTACCCCCGGAAAGCGATCCGCTAATCACCTAATAGCTGGAGTAGATAGAAAAGGCCATACTGAGATGATCACCGCCTCTCTAAAAAAGGAGTTGGGTGATTACCTGATTGGGAACAGGAGTGAGAATAGAAAAATGCACTTAGAATCATTGAACTTTACAGCATAGAAACAGACTCTCTGTGTTGTGTAAATATTGGGTAATGAAGAGGATCAGGCTCTTTTGCTTTTTCCGCATCCAGATGGTCTCTTGATACCCATTGTCTGTGTCACACATAACGAATGGACAATTTGACAAGGAAAAATTAACGACACCTGTAGAACTGTACCTCAACACAAAGTGCATTCAACAGAGGGTGAGGGGGAAAAAAGAAAAACATAGTCACAATATCCCTAGCAAAAGTATGGCCTACAGAGATACCTGTGCAGGATTCTTGTCAACCCATAGGAATTCAGCTCTGGAAGGAGTCTCCACTTGTGTGACTCAGAATCTGTGTTAAGCAAACCTTTTAAGAAATATTAAATTAGACCTCATTGTCCTTACAACCATGTGCTTGACAGCAACACGATATTTTATGCATAAATCATCTATATAAACATACTTATTGTATATTTGATATAACTGTAGTGATCAAAACCATGATAGGCAGTGTATTTTTTTCAAGACAATCTGGCTTGAACTTCACATTGTTTGATCAAATATAAACCCATAAATTGGCCTTTAGATTGGCCACAGTTCACAAGGAGTTGGTACAGATTTCAATCAAAACAGATTTACTTTTTATTCTGTTGCTGGAATAAATTTCAGAAATTCAATATTTTCCCCCCAGCAGTGTTTCAGTTTTTGAAATCAGAAGGACAGTCTGGCAAGAGTAGCTGCTGAAATTGTATACTTCTTATGCAGATGGAGCTCAGATTCTCGCTTATGGCTCAGACAGTAAGAAGGATGTTTTGAAGGCAAATGAGCCTCTGTCAGTCAGCGAGTCTGCTGTTTACAAAAGGATTGCTGCATAATTGCAGCTGTATTGTTCCACAACCTGTAGTTCTGTATTCTGTAATAGACAGAGCACATGGGCTTTGATGTAGAGCTCTTAAAACAAGACAATGCAAATGACATTTACTGGAGATTTTTTTCATTAATGAACAGTACTTCAGGGAGTGTAAAGGCAAGAGGCATATAATTTCTGAACTATTTAAATTGCTAATTAGCTCTGTACAGGAGGTGTCCTCCTAATGCAGACAATTACTACAGCTCATAAGTGTTTGCCTTACGGTTGCTAATTACTGTAGAAGCCAATTAATTGCTGTTGACGTTTTGTATTCTTTCGCATATCGCCAGTTAATATTTACATTTATAATGAAGACAGAATTGGCAAACACTATGTCATTTTGTAATGAACAATTTCAGTATCTAAACAACGAACATATTATCTCGTTGTGCCTGAAGAGTGGAGATGATTAGCATACGGTCTGTGTGCCACTCCAATAACATTACTTATTTTAACAAGAAAAGTGGCATTGTGGTGTAATGCATTCAGGTTAAATGGCTCTATAATTGTGGTGTTATTTTACCAGTATTCAAAGTTAAAAAGAAAAAAATGGAGATCTAGGATTTCCTTTAACATACATAGTAAATAAATTATATTACTGTATATAACCTAAAAATGTATTGCTATAAAAGTAGGTTTATTTAAGAATTCCTTTGAAATATAACTTATTAAATATGTTGCCTCTTGTCTTGCTTCCAAAGCAATACTGTTGTTTAATTCATTCTACTGTGGTATTTTCATGTTTATTGTACATTTTAGTATATGATGTGTTTCGTTTCCTCTTACAGATGTGCTAAATCGTGACCTGGCAGCAGGTTTGAGGAGAGTTCACAATCCGAATGAATGGTTTAGGACGGGTTTTCACATATTCAAAAGTTTGAATACAATCGTCCAGTTTTGAATCCAAGCAGAAGGTTTAAACTTTTGCAAAGGTAAATACAATATAATTTTCATTTATGTACTGTAATGCTTTTTGTCAGGAGGTCATCTCACGTCGCTTTACTTTGCCATGTGCACTTTGAGATACATTTAGAACAGAAATGCTATGATGTGATTTAAGAAGCCAATAGTTTGTGTATTTCCCAGTTTACAGTACTCCCCTTTACCATTCTATTCTCATGCTGATGTATCTCATGCAGCACCTTTGGACGTCCTCCCGACGTGAAAGGCATTGTACTGTATTGTTCTACAGGGCCTTCCACTATCTGTTCATTGCATGTGAGCCTAGGTAATGAGCACCAGAAGACTACTTGACCATGGGAAGTATAAGAGGAGTCCAAGCCTATCTTTCCCTGTCCTAAACAATACTATATTAACCAAAATTGAATCCCAGAGGAACAAACTGTTTATGATGACAATTTGTCTCACTAATTTTAGAGTTCAGTGTCCATGTCCCAGTCTCAAACTGACTTTTCCTTGCTGTTACGACATTGATGTTAGCAAAACCTCAGAACTGGAAAGATCCTGGATTACAAACAGTGGAAAGTGGTCGCCCTAAAGCAATACAAGGGTTAATTTTATTCCAATCTCTTCTACTGAATGTTAAAAGAGCAGAATCTTTCACGTTTAATTAATAATATAAAATTAATGCTTACTCGTACACCTCTGGAGATTTTTACTCTGGAAATTCATTACATTTCTATTTTAATCAAAAATGTAACTTTATTATGGCAGCAAAGCCTCATTTCTCCAATGCTGGCAGCCTTTGTAATCCTCTAGGACTAGATGCAATGACAGATCCAAGAGAACCTATCAACCATTTCCTGCACAGGTAGCTGTGTGGAAAATGGGGATAAACTACACTGAGGTGGGAACGTGCCGCTATCTCTGTCATTTGTCCAAATTTAAAACATTATGAAAAAGGTTAATTTTGATTCATTTTGGAGATTGTTCTCAGTAGAACAATCCAACATCTTGAAAACTGAGCCAACCGGTGGCAAATGGTGGTAGTTGTCCATCTCTCCATGGAGAGAGTGAGCATTCCATTCCAACTATCTCCGGAATTTCCATGTGTAGGTGAGGTACATGGAGATCTCAGGTTGGTTTGGATACTCTTAAGCATAGCGATGGGTTTCCACATGTGTCAGACACCCAGCTGACCAAACAAAAGATAGAACCACTAATGTAACAGGTCCCATCTTTCTTTTATGTATCTCCCATCATTTCTCAACGGTCTCGCCTTGGTCCAAGAATATAAGTGCAAAATAGCTGTAAATTCATTGTCAACTTTATGCAAATAAGAATGACACAATTTTAGAATTACTAAACGTTCAGTTCTTAAATAAAAACAATACAAGCATGACATTTATGGAAACTGTAAGGAATTTGGCCATGGCTGTTTTAATGTTCTGAACTGGAGAGAGTAAATAACTTTTATTGTGCCTTATATCTGTTGTTCTGCAAAAATATTTCAGAACTTCTTGCTTAATGAGTCAGTCTGACACATCATTGAATATACAACCCAGAGGATCATGAGCTTCAATTTTCAACCTTGACTGTCATTCAAGCCTTCTTGACCTCATTATTAAACTAATGTGTCCCAGCCAACAATCCTCCAGATTATTTGGACATTCACCTCATAATTACCTGTGAGACATTACTGGCACAAGTCAGTAATTTGGTGGTATTTACTTGGGAAGGACTTTGACATGTTCAAATGTGATAAAATGCTGTAAAAATGACAATCCTTTCTTCTTACTGCCACAGGTCTGGAAGATGATGGACTATGAAGACATAACTGAATCTCAGGAGAAAGAAAATGATGCAGACAAAACTTCATCTCAGAACAGGATCCTATTACCCTGATGAAGTACTGTGGTGAAATCAGCATCCAGACTATCTCCACCCTCTTGGCTAAAGTAGGAAGGCTTGAACAAGATAGCAACAGTGCAGAATTTAAGAACAGAACTAAAAGCAGCATAAGCAATCATTTCAATTTATCTCACAAGATACAATATTAATATAATAATTTAATATAATTATCCTTGCATTTGGTATAACGCCCTTCACATTGGGAGGATAACTAAAAGTGCTTCAGAGGATTTTCTCTGAAGTCTAGTGACTGCATATTGTATAGGTGATCACAATCATCAATTTGGACACAGCAGTGTCACAGTGTTCCACATCCCTTATAGTGTATCCATTGGCTCTAAACGATACACTTAAACAATATCAATAAGATTGACAATAGTACAAAATGGAAATCAGAAATCATTAATGGTTAGAGCAATGTCTTCTGTTATGCAGAGATTCTCTGCTTGTGAATTTTGCTCAATGCCTTGTAGGCTTCTACACTGTGGAGGGGTGGAAAATGCAACATCTGTGGGAAGAAATTCCATCCAGATCTAGACTAATTCTTATTAATGTAACATTTTAGGAGACAACATGACAAATAATGCTGCACAGGCTGCAATAGTGCTAAATAAGTTGTTTGCATCAGTCTTTACCAAGGAGGAGACGAGTAACTTATCTGATCTGGAAAGAGAACTCAAGGATGTCGCAGAGGAAGATTGCGACACTATTCATATCACTACCAGCATGGTTGCCAAACAGCTGTGTAATCATAAGGTAAATAAATCTCAGGGGCCAGATAAATTGCATCCAAGGATCCTTAAGGAACTAAGGGAGGAGGTCGCAAAAACGTTGGCAGAAATCTTTCAAAAATCATTGAATACTGGAGAGGTGCCGGGGGACTGGAGAAATGCAGATGTTACTCCTATTTTTAAGAAAGGTAACAAAGGTGACCTAGGAAACTACAGGCCAGTAAGTTTGACGTCTATTGTACGTAAAATTATGGAGAGTCTTATTAAGGATAAAATCATGGTGCATCTGGACAGAAATAAAATCATAAATGGTAGCCAATATGGGTTCATGAAGGGAAGGTCTTGCCAATCTAATTTATTGGCTTTCTTTGATGGTGTGACAAAGGAGCTTGATAAGGGTAAGGCTGTGGATGTTGTATATCTGGATTTCAGTAAGACCTTTGATACAGTTCCACTTGAGAGGCTGGTACTGAAAGTAAAGAAAGCAGGAATCAGTGGAGGTATATTACAATGAATACGCAATTGGTTGACCAGAAGAACCGAGAGGGTAATAGTACAGGAATGTCATCAGACTGGGAAAGTGTTACCAGTAGAGTTCCACAAGAATCTGTTTTGGGACCTCTTTTGTTTTGTAGTTTTATAAATGATCTGGAACTAGGATTTGCAAGCACAGTGGCTAAGTTTGCAGATGACACCAAGCTAATGAAGGTGGTAGATTGTGAAGATGACCAAGATAGGAAGGAGTATTTGAACATACTTGGGAATTGGGCTGATCAGTGGCAGATGAAATTCAATGTGGAGAAATGTAGAGTACTTCACATGGGGACAAAAAATCCTAGAATGTACTATTATTTGAATGAAGTAAGAAAAGGTCCTGGGAGTCCTGATTGACAATAAATTGAAGCTCTCCCAACAATGCTCTGTGTCGGTGATTGCAGCAAACCAGAAGTTGGGATGTATCAAAAGATCAATAGCAAGCTGAAATAGTCGGGTAATCCTGCCACTGTATAAATCATTGGTGAGACCATACTTAGAGTAATGTGCACAGTTCTGGTCGTTACAGTACAAAAGGTATATTGGAGAAATCGAGAAGATACAGAGGAGGGCAGCCAAAATGATTGAGGGAATGGAAGGACTGGACTATGAGGAGCGACTAAGTAAATTGGGCATATTCCACTGAAAAAGAGGATTGAGAGGCAACATGATTATTGTCTTTAAAATTCTAAAAGGGCAAGACAATATTGATCATGACAGACCTGCATCAACTTGTCCAGAATAGTAAAACCAAAGGACACAGCCTATGATTGAAGGGGGGTAAATTCAGAACGAATCTACGCAAACACTATTTCATTGAATGAATAGTGAACCTATGGAACAGGGAGATGGTTGAAGCAGGAAGTGTTGATTCTTTCAAACATAGATTAGATAGCTTTCTTTTCGGAAATAACATTATGTGATATAGTACACAGGTAGTTTGGGACATATGTGCATGCATCCGCCAGGAAGGTGGAAGGCGAACTAGATGGACCTTGATCTTTTTTCGTCAAGCATTTCTTATGTTCTTATGTTCTTATGTTCTTATATAGCGCATTTCACGTTGGAAAGACATCTCAGGGCACTGGACAATCAGGGGTTTTGGACCCGAGCTGGGAGTTGGGGTCAGAAGGGAAGGTGGGCAGGGGGGATGGGGATGGGAGGGTGGCTGACCATAATTAATCAGACCCATAATGAATCGATAATTCTTGACTAGTTTGAACTAAAGCTTTGGTGCCGTGATAATGAAATAATAATAAATAATAAATAATTTGGTCACTCAATCCATGACTGTTTGTGGGACACTGCTGTGCGCAATTAGCTGCTGCATTTTGCCCGCAAAATGTACATTTGATTCACAGTATATTCTGGGAAGCGCTGTGAGATGTCTCGAAGACATGATAAGGCGCTATATCAAACGCAAGGAATATTATTATTATAATTATACATCACACATCACATTGCTCACGTGTGTTTTTTTTCCCCCCCGGAACTGAGACCTTCTCCATGCCAAATAATCATGTCATCTTTGGTAGAAAATCAAAGTAAGTTCAATGACATCTACTTAGAGGTTTTTTGATCTGTGGCTCTTCTCTTAAAGATAGAGACTCAAGAAGACTTTGGAAACTTCATCAAGATGTTATTCTTCATGTTTGCATCTGGCAGTGAGTTTTGGCAGGCTGTTTAACATGGCTAATCCCGATCCTGTCATTATGTCCACACACACATACGCATGTACAATTTCTCGCAGAGATCAATAGACAGTCATCAGGAAAAAACATTCTGGTCAATTTTTCTCCCTCCTTAGCCCAGAGACACAGAGACCAAACTATAGTACTCCAACCATCATCTTGGGTAAAATAAACAAATTTAGCACAAATCAAGTAATCCAAATAAAACCATCCTGTTTCATCCAAACACTACCCTGTACATTTGTCCGTTGATTTTTGTTTCAGTTCTCTGCATTCTCCAATCTTTCTACCTCTTGCAGGAGGATTGCCAAGTTAGTGACAATTTGTGCTGAATTTGGGTGGTTTTATGCTGACTTATGTCCACTGGAAACTGGATGGAAACTGCCTGAGCTCAGTGCACTCGTAACCCATAGTACATTGGGAGACATACCACGGCAGCTCTTTATCCTTTCTTCTTGGGATGAATTCAAATCCAGGGTCCCAGGGATGTAGCTTTCCTAACAAAAGTGCCACCCAATGCCTGTAGGCTAGTAAAATAACGTGCTAATGTGCACAAGGCTGCAATGTGGTGAGGAAAGGTTGCATGGGTTTCATTTGTTTCTGATACGGATGGTATAATAACAGATGTTTTCAGTGAGGACCAGTGCCTGAGAAACAAAGTGCTGACATTGTGCTGCTTTCATTTCTCTCTGCCTTTCTTTTTGGGGGAATGCAGATGGTTAGTGTTAAAGAAAAGAACAAGGCCTGTTGTTAGAGGGTGAAACAGCACACAGAAAGGTTAGCTATATGCCTCGGTACTGATTCACTAATAGACATCCTTTCAGCCCAAGACAAACAGCGTTTGCAAACAATATTTGGAAACAAACCCCCCATATCACAGATTTATAGACAGGTACACATGCACCTTGGCCTCCCTCGGCCTTCGACACCCTCTGCACCAGAAGCAATTTAGAGAGACTAGTCTAAATAAACACTGAGATGGTAAGGCCACAGACTGAGAGTAAAGAAAATCAATGGCTCAAGAAATCAGTTCCAGAGATCGATGGAACATATTAAGGATCACAGGCTTGGGAGGGCATTTACAGCAAAGTGTGGTTTACAGTTCATCTCTCACTGACTGTGAGCAGTGGATAAATACTATCAAGTGAGCTGTACTAGACAGGCTAAGAATTTAAAGCTGTAGTGTCCCATTTTTGTCCAGACTCCAAACCACCAACCCTAAAAACTCTGTGAACCCTGTAAGCATTGTAACACAATTCAATCCCTGTACAAGGATGAAGGCAATATTTTGACCTTGAACAACAGGTCCTTGAGACCAGAGGATTCCAGGTTAGTATCCATTGTATTGAATAGCCTGCCATCAGTCAAATTTTAGAGGGATTGCCCAATTCATCTCAACATTAGCAGCCCATCAAAGGCAAAGCCCAGCCAAGGTTCCCAGTCCTGTTCACTGTCCACCAATCAAAGTTGGGAATACATCTGTTGGATCAACATTTCTCACTGGGTTAGAATTAAGATTTTAAGTGCAAAATCTTATCTTAAAATAAAATCCTGTCCTTTCTCCCCACATCCATGCCATAACCCGCACTGCCTTCCCACACCTCTGTAACATTACCTGACTGCCACTGCTTCACTCCTCAGGTACCAAAACCCTCATACATTTCTTCATTACATCCAGACTCGACTTTGTCAATGCCCTGCTTGCCAGCCTTCCCAACTCTTCCCTTCACAAGCTGCAGTTTATCCAGAACTCTACAGCTCATGTCCTCTCCCACACCAGGCTCTGTGACTCCATCACCTCCACCCTCGCCCGGCTCCACTGACTCTCCATCCCTCAGAGGATTGAATTCAAAATTCACATCCTCAACTTAAATGCCCTCCATAGCTTTTCCCCCTCCTACCTCTCCGACCTGCTAACCCCTTATCAAGCTGTCTACTCACTCCGCTCAGCAGGCTCCAGCCTGCTCCATATCCTCAGCCCAGCCCCCACCCCACCATCAGCAGTCAGGCCTTCAGCATATCTGCCCTCAACCTCCCACATTTCCTTTGTTTTGCTCCCTCCCTTGCCTCCTTCAAGGCACACCTTAAGACCCTCCTCTTTGACCGTACCTTCGGCCACACTTCTACCCTCTCTGCCCTCCACCCTGACTAATCCCAAACACCCACCCATCCTTGGGTCCTAACCCTGACTGTTCAGCCCATTGGGATGTTCTCCCAAAGTGAAAGCCGCTTTACAAATGTAATTTTGTATTGTATTGAATGTGGTAGCCAATTTGCACACAATGTCCCACAAAAAGCCACAAAGTAAATGATCAGAGGCGAGAGTGGTGAGAGTAATGCAAGGATTAATGTTATTGTTAGAATTACAATTTTATTGGGGGGATTGTTAGCCAGGCCACCCTGAGAAACTCCTTTCACTTTTCGAATAGTGTTATGGGATATTTAATGTGCACCTGAACAGGCAGGTAGAACCTTGGTTTAACATCTCACCCAAAAGATGGCACCTCCAACAATGCAACCCCCCCCCCCCCCACCTCCCAGCATTACATTGGAGTGTCATCTTAGACTGTATATCTTCCAAGCCCCAAAGTGGCACTTCACACAATCTTTTGGCTCAGAGGTGAAAGTGACGAGGATAATGCAAAGATTATTGTTTACAACTTGCCCTTCTCAGAGTGCTGCACAGTGTACACCAAGCAAGATTGAACACCAAGCAAGGGAATTTATCCTTGGATGATACACATGTTCCATAAAATAGCACAGAATGAGTCTATAACATGGTAATTTCTATTAGGATTTCATAATAAGGATTCTGAGTTTCAATAATCAGTTCCTTTTGGTAATGAAAATTACATCATGTTGAACCATAAGAAAATTAAAAATCAAACTTNAAAATATAAAAGGAGAACACAAGGAGAGATACCGAAAGGGAAAAAGGAGAAAGATGATAATAAAATGTATTTGGAATGTCCTCCCAAGGTGTGAGGTGAATATGAATGCAATTTATTGTTTTTTTTGGTATACCACCTTTTATAATAATAATCCTTGCATTTGATATAGAGCCGTATCACATTTTTGAAATATCTCAAAGCGCTTCACAGAATATACTGTAAAGTAAATTGACTGTATATTTTGTGGGTGAAATACAGCAGACAATTGCACAGAGCAGTGTCCCACAAACAGTCGTGAATTGAGTGACAACATAGTTATTATTTTTCATGTCGGATGGATGTCTCACAGAGCTTCGCGAGATTTACAGTCAAGTGCAGTGACTATGTATTTTGTAGTTGCACGCATCAGCCAATTTGTACACCACAACATCCAGCAAACAGTCATGAAGGAAATGGCCAATTTTATCTGGGGGATTGTTGGCCAGGAACAACAAAAGAGCAACAGAATGAAGACAGGAAGTATTTATCTTTTTTTAAATGTTTAAAGATGTGTCTTGAACATTTAGATTTTAGTGTTTTGTGGTTAATGATACAGTGCCTTTTGCTGACGTTTGTGCAGCTTCATTTATGTTGACATTGCTTACAGCACCACAGCATGAGCTGAAAACTGCTTGGCCCAGAGAGAATGTATTTCCCTCGACTTCAGGGCAATCGAAAAGTTCAATGTATTTAAACATTACCATCACATGGGGGGAAAAAATTCTAATCACCGCTCTTGCTTAAATTCTGTTAATTTTGCACTCATGAATCTCATGACCTCAACTTCTTTGATCAGACTAAGTTAAATAATCTGCTTACATCAGCCTTTAAAGATCTGGACCACATCCCTTCTTAGTTTTCTAGTCTCCAAAGAAAACACATGCAGTTCAGCCCTTACTCAGAATGCAATACATCAACAGAATACAATTTACTTTTATTGGAATTATCTTCATTGTACTTCCATTAAACCTCGCTCTCAATGGTTTTTTGATGAGAACCTGATAAAATGCGGCCTTACTAATGAATCAAAAGGTTTAAATAATCATTTTTTTAGGAACAAAGGAGCCGGTGTAGGCCATTCAGTCCTTCAAGCCTTCCAGCATTTCATTAATTTCTAAGGTTCTATCATAAGCTGTTTTCTTTTTAATGAGTCCAGTGTACTAGCCTAAAACACCCTTTCTGGTGGCCTACTCAAATAAATAATTACCCTCTGGGTAAAGAAATACATTGTGATATCTATCCTGAAGTTCCCCTTAAATCCGTGTCCTCTTGTTCTACTATTTAGGTGCATTCGAAAGTATTTGTTCTGTGGTTATTTTCTCAATCCCATTTAAAATACTGTCTGAGACATCTCTTTTCAAGACTAAAGAGCCCTAAGTTGTCTAATCATTGCTCTAGCTTATTCATCTAACATTGAGGATCATCCTTATTGCTCTGCATTGCATTGACTCTTATATCTTGGTGACCAGAATTATATGCAATTCTGTAGGTACAGCCTGACCAGAGCTTTGTGTCTATTTATCATGAAATATCCTTGGGTTGCTTCCCAGTACTTGATTAACCTTGTTGAAAGCGATTTCACATTGACTGGATGCTTTCAATAAATGATCAATAATCACTCCCGAATCCTTTGAACGTCTATCAATATAATCCATTGCGCTACATGATGTTTCCTATTCCAGTGTTCACCACCTTACATTAATCCACATTAAATGTGCAACTAATGGATTCAGATCCCTTGGAGTATCATTAATCTTCTACACTAGTCATTTGGCTACATAGCTCCACGTTAACAGCAATACATTATATTATTTTTACCATAAATGTTCACCATAGCAAGTACGAGTTCAGAACCAGATATTTAATTTATTTAATGTGAGTGTTATACGTTTTCTCTGTTTACTTGATTGTCTGTGTATAAAAACAATTTTGTCTAAAGGACAGAGTTCCAGACTGTGGCTGATGGCTCTCTGAGCTGGCTGTTCGGTTTTGTGGGAATGGTCTCTTTCTAACTCTGAGGCATCGTTCTTAGAAACAGTTCTTTTTAACAATAACACTTTACATTTAAATAGATCCTTCACACAGGGAGTGTCTCAGTACATTTAAGTGAGGTTTGACATGAGCTAGAATGAGAGGGGAGGTGACTGAAGGCAAGATTGAAGAGAAAGTCTTCAGGTATGATTTGAAGATGGGTAAACAGGGGACCATATCAGAGGGATTGAGGCAGGGAGTTCCAGAGATTTTGGACATAGTGGCTAAAGGCACAGCTACCAATGGTGGAATGGAGGGGAGGAGGGAGAACTATTCTTCGACCAAATTTAGACTGGATTGAAGAATTTTCCAAAAATTCTGTAAGATCTTAAATTTTAAGACAGTGGGTTTAACATGAAGGCCATTCAACTGATTGTGCATGAGCTGGCACTCTGCAAAAGCTCTCTCTTTAGTTCTACTCTCCTAGCTTTTCTCCATGCCTTTTATTATTTTTTATTTTTCAAATACTTATCCATGTGTTAAAATGTTTAAACAGCAAATGGACCTGATCACATTATATTCAGTTGAGTCCATAAGAGGGTACCTGTGATACAATGTTTTTCTGTAATACACTTGGGCTCCCTGACTGTTCAGCGCCTTGGGACGTCCTCTCAACGTGAAAGGCACTTTGCAAATGTAATTTTGTTGTTGGGCTGTGCATTGGTGTGTCAGGCCACCTGGGGATGTGAGTGGCCAGCTTGAGCAGGGTGTACCTGCTGCTGAATTCCCTTCCTGGGACCTTGGAGCAGGATAAAGTGAGGCCAGAACTTTGGACAGACAAAGTGGAGATCTTGGTAAATAAAAACCACTGGCATTTGTCTTAAAGTTGCCCTTTGCAACTCTAAACATATGTTCTCTTGTTCTACTGTCTAGGTGGATCCTAAAGTATCGTTCTGTTTGTCAGCCTGGCTTGGTTGGTAGCGCTTTCACCTTTGAGTCAGAAGAGTGTGGGTTAAAGCCCACTTCAGGAACACTCCAATGAGGTGCAGGGGTTGTGCTGCATTGTTGGGAGTTGCCATCCTTCAATTAAGACATTAAACCAAGGGCCTGTCTGTCTGTTTAGGTGGACATTAAAGATCCCTGAATCCCCACTCGAAAAGAGAAGAGAATTTCTCCCGGTGGCCTGGCCAACAATCTTGTGAAAAATAAAATAGGTCATTTGTTTCATTGCTGTTTGCAGGACATTACTGTGTGCAATTGGGCTGCCATATTTGGCTACAAATATACAGTCACAATAGTAAGCAGTAAATCCGTGAAGCACTTCGAGACATTTCAACGATGTGATAAAGTGCCATAGGCGGCAGGTGGCAAGGCGAGTCGGGGCCCACAAATCTATCTACAGCTCACCTCCCTTCTCACTGTGCAGGGTCTATGCCAGCCTTAAAGATGGTTGCCCCACCCTCTTCACTGATGGACCTCAAACCTCAGAGTTTGCGAAGTGAGGAGAGCGGGGCAACCATTCTTTAAGATGGCATGAAGTCTGCGCGGTGAGGAAGAGGGAGGGGAGGCCGCTCTTATTTAGCAAAAGAAAATTGCTAATGTAATGTGAGTTGATCCTAATAATTGTTATTAATTGTTGCAAAAATCCAAATAAAGAGGAAAAATTGGAGTTCTCATAGTAAGCATGAAAAAAATGCACAGTGGCAGAGCATCTTAACAATGGAGTAACATTGTTTTTAAATGTTTTAACATTTCAGTTGCAGGTATAAAACTCCTATTTGCAAAGACCTGAGGAAGAAGTTAATATGGCAAGCAATGAAGGGTGGGAGATGCTGCCTTTTAGAAGCACTCGAGGACTGTCGTCACCGCTATATAAATCCTGGACAGCGTCCAGTCTTGCAAGGCCTCAACAGCACACAAGTTCTCATGACAGCCAAGGTATCACAAGTCTGCAATGCCATACAGGGTATTCCCTGAAGAAAATACTCACACACGGCCACTGTTTCAGGCAGACGGGACCTCGATTTACCATTTCACTTTACTGATATAAAATAATATTTTTTAAAAATACCAAGTTGATCATCATTTTTTGCAATATATTTAACAGCTTTCTGTGGTAAGTTTCGCCCATACACAGTCACTGCAATTTACTGTATATTCTGTGAAGTGCTTTGAGACGTCTCAACAATGTGATTAAGGCGCCATATCAAATGCAAGGATTATTATTATATTGAAATGTTGTATTCAGGGAGTTAATAGCAGAGCTTTCACATGCCCCATGTGTGCATAGCTTTTTATTTGCTATGTTACAGCTTGTATCTTTCTGCATTCAGTTGGAGATAGAACATAAAAAAGCACTATTGTTTTGGCATGTTAACGCCCAACCAGGAATTTAAAAAGCAAAGTGCGTCACAACAATATGTGATTGTAAAAGACTAAAGGCACCTCATTTGCGAGTCTGTTTACAATTCCTTTTCCCTGTGTGTCAAATCTTCTTCACCATCTTGTTATAAGCTTGAAATAAGCTTCAATTGGATTAAGAAGTTTTCTATGTCACAGCCCTCAGGGCAACTGATTATAGGTTTGACCTTTTGAGATTCCTTGTATTTCCCACTTAATCAGTGCTGGAATGAGGCGGGTGCTAAGTAGGATCTACAGGATTCCTGTGGGAAAAGTGAAGTCATCTAAAAATAATGAGTTTCTTTCACCCACCCACCCCCCCTTCTCTGTCATATCATCAGAAAGATAACAAGATTGATGTAGCCCACACAAATGATAAAAAGGCCTCCGATCTTTGCTTTGTACAAAAAAAACTAAGACTGTTCTGCAGGCTGGAATATAAATTAAGTTTTTTTTCACAGACAAAATTCTCCACTTGGCCTTTTCTATTTCATTTTATCAACTGTCTGCCTGAGACAAGGCCTGGTGAGAATTTTGACGCCTCGTAGTCTGAGTGGTAATTGGTTCCCTGTTGCCTCTGCAATGATAGGAAATTGGGATCATCTCCATTTTGTCTAGTTAAAGTGACATGCTCAGCAGTGTCGATTTAATCTCACTAAGTGCCATGGTTTGGTCATCAGTCAGCCTTAAAGCAGCTGAGGGTAGTGTCTATCTCTTCCCCCTCCTCTTTACAACATTGCAATGTCGAACAGCATCAATAATGGATGTAATTAGACCCTCAGTAATAGGACTGAATGAGCCTGCAAGCATGCCCTCCTCTAGGTCGCCAATGACTGCACTACATCAGCAATGTCTGAGGCCACTTTTAACAAGGTCTGAGACCAAGGGAACATCAATCTTAGCTGGAAGCTCCCACATTGGGAATTCTATACCAAGAATCCTGAAGTTCACTTAACACTGTCACAATTGAAAAGGCAGAGAGGTGACATACAATATGTAAGATAGCTTACTGCCCAATGGTTTTGTTGAACTGCTTCACTTAATAGTTTAATTGGGCCACATGCATTTGTATCATCGAGGCAAAGGACAAGAATAAATTGTTTCTAACTACATATAAATAGAGGATAAATTTGGAAATTATTAGCTCTGATATTTTACCACATCATCTGGTCCCAGACATACCTTTTCTCTCCCTGATCTGCCTGTTTTGTTCCAAGTTCTTTTTTCATTCTTTTATTCTGCAGTATTAACACCTCTATTCCCCTGCTTTGTTGCGACCCCCCACTTTGTTTTGCATCATTAACACCACTTTAATTCATCATCCCCTGTCCTCTACCCCATTTTCTCCTTTGTCTTCCTTGCCCTGCCTCTTCCCTCTCTGTTAGCCTTTAAAAGCTTCTCCCTCCCAACATGCCCCAGTTCTGATGAAGGGTCGTGGACCTGAAATTTTCCTTTCTCCATAGATGGTGCCTGACCTGCTGAGTATTCCCAGCAACTTCTGTTTTTGTTTTTAGCTCTGATATTTGTTCAGTTAGTGGGCCTGGTCAAAAACACTGCAACTTTTAATGTATGGGTCTATTTGTTGAATGCATGCAGTACGGAATGCATGTTGAATAATGTTAATAGTAGTTAATAGTATTAATATTGTTCAATTAGTGTTGTTAGTCTGGCTCAATTGGTAGTACACGCATCTGAGTCAAAAAGTTGTGGGTTCATGTCCCACATACAATCATAGAATTGTACAGCACAGAAGGAGACCATTCGGCCCATCGTGTCTGTGCCGGCTCTTTGAAAAGAGCTATCCAAATCAATCCTACTCCCCGCTTTTTCCCCATAACTCTGCAAACTTGTCCTCCCCAAATTATTATCTAGTTATCAGGACATCAGGACTTTAAAATCAGTCTAGGCTGACGCTCCAGTGCAGTGCCGGGGTAGTACTACATTGCTGGAGGTGCCATTCTTTGGATGAAACGGTAAACAGAGGTGTCACCTGCCTGGATGTTAAAGATCTCATGGCAAGTTTCAAAAAGAGAATGGTCTCTCTGGAAATTGCTGAACAATCACAAGTTAAACTTGACATTAAATATAAAAAGGAAAAGTGGAGCCTGAATTAATCTCAAAGTTTTTTATTGTGAAACTAACTGGTTGCAACCAACAGATAACGATCTCATAGTCTCAACTATAATATTCCAAAAAGCATTTATTTATCTCTACACTAATACCTAAAATCCTGAAGTCTATTTTTAACCAGGTGGGTTTTTTATTCAGCAATAGAAAAATCTGATAAAGCTCTTAAAGTTCCACAATTTTTTTTGAAATATATTTATTTATAAATATAATATTTAGTACAACAGAAATCCAAAACAAAACACATCTTGAATTTTTTTCCTTTTCTCCTGATACAAAACACATTCTGTTGTTTACTGTACATCCCTTCCACGTACATAGGTTGTGCACATGTATTTTTTGGACGCTCTCTTTAACACAGTCGGGAGTTGCCCCTGTGTAAACCACACCCATGTGCGCGCCCACACAGATCCTGATAAGGTGCACTTGACGCTTTCGGAAGGCACCCCGATGTGCACCGTATGTGCACATGTTTATCATACATACATTTTTGGGATGCTCTCGAGCGTCCTTCTGTAGCCTTACTTCAGTCAGTTTTGGGTACGCTCGTGGGCGACCCGGTGGGTGCGCCCTGAGCGGGTTGTGTTGGAGTGACTTCTGCTGGGGTCAGACCCCATCTGGCCTTTGCTGTGGTTGAGCCAAACTTCAGCTTGTTCCTCAAATACTTTAATGCCTAAATTATCTAATAACCTGGGTGAGTGTCTGCCTGGCAGAGAAAGCAGATTGACAACATTTCTCACCTTCCTGCCACCTTCCTGGTTACTGTGCCTTAAATAAAGAAGAACCACATTCTAAGTATGCAACTCAATAGCAAGTGGGTCTGGTATTTATATAATTTGTGGCTATATAACAGCAGATGAAACTCCTGTAATTGAATTAATCTCTAAATGACACATTATAAATCAGCAAAGCTTAGTTTATAACAGCTGAATGCTAATTTGACATGGGAAACCTCAATTTGAATGTTAAAATCAATATTCAGCAATACAAAAGCACACTCCTGAACCAATCCTGCATTTCTACAACTGATCATTAAGGCTCATTTGCACAAAACTAGATAAAAGTTGGTTGTNAAAAAAAATGAGCAACTTTATAAAATATTTTTTGCAGATTTCCTAGTGTTTATAAATATGGACAATAGCAGGCTGCTACAATATGAAACATTGCATATTACCAGTTGCAGGCAATGGTAATATGACAGACACTATAGACAATATAGATAATACAGTTTATTGGAGATAAAGTGCCTCAATAATAATAATAATAATCCTTGCATTTGATATAGTGCTTTTCACATCTTCTAGACTTTTCAAAGAGCTTCGCAGAACAGACTGTAAAGTGAACTGACTGTATATTTGTGGGCGAAATGTGGCAGCCAATTGGGCACAGCAGTGTCCCATAAACAGTAGTGGATTGAAAATGACCAAGTTATTATGGTTTTTGTTTTTGGAGGGATTATTATTAGGCGTGTGGAGTAAGGAAACTTGCCCAAGGTTTCACCCTGCCTGGAATTGAACCCAGGTGTCTCGCTTGCAAGGTAAGTGCTCTAACCACTGAGCTACAGGACTCCAATAATTTTAGCACCACCCATGGTTTCTCAGTGGATAGATAATAATAGTTAATAATCCTTGCATTTGATGTAATGCCTTATCATGTCATTAAGATGTCTCAAAGGCACTTTGCACGATTTTGCTTTAAGTGTAGTAACTGTGTATTTTTAGGCAAACACAACAGTCAATTTGGACACAGTTTGGACAGAAATGTCCCATGAACAGCCATGATGTGAAGGATCAAATTTTCTGGGGAATTGTTGCCAAAGACACCAAGAGAAACTCTCTTTTCTTTTCGAATAGCATCATGGGATCTTTAACGTCCACTTGAATAGGCAGACAGGACCCCAGTTTACTATCTCATTCGAAGGATTGCATTTCCAAAAATCCAGTGTCCCCGCTTGCTAACACCATATGGAATGTCAGCCAACATTGTGAGTACAGAACCCTGAATAATTAGCTGAGGTGTGAGTACTCATAGTATGAGCAAAGCTCTTGGTGTCATCTTCTATTCAATTTGAATGTGAATATCAGTCCACAGCAACATTATTAGGTTGTTCAGACGTCTTAAAGTACTTCTCAGGATTTATTGGAAAATAGATTGACTGTTTTTTGTGGGCCAACATATGTCCGAAGATCCTGTTGGATTGAGATACACAACCAAAAATGCACAGAAGCCACCATTCACAAACCAGATATACTATTGGGAGTGATGGTTAATTCTCTAGTAATTCTTCTTTTAGCTATAAATGTAGTTATTTGCCTTTAGTCAAAAGTCAGTTTTGTGTGCAAATGTTGCTCTCTTATAACCTCCTCTAGACAGAAATTATTGTGCTCAAAGAGTCACATTCATGATTTTCACTTGCAAGACCTTGAAGAGGGCAATGAAAGAGTAGACATGTAGTAAGTTTTGGAAAGAAGCATAGATAAGGTTGGGAGGGGAGTTGTCACAGAGCGGATCGATTTCAAGATCCTCACTCTTGTATTTAAATACTTTCTCACCCTGGCACCTCCTATCTCTCCAACCTGCTCTCTCCCTACACTGCTACCCGCTGCCTCCGCTCAACTGGCTCCGGCCTCCTCCTTGTTCCCCAGTCCCTCCGGCCCACCATTGGCAGCCATGCTTTCAACCACTATGCCCTGAAGCTGTGAAACTCTCTGAATCCCTTCGCCTTGCTCCCTCTCTCCCCATTTTCAGGCCATGCTTGAAAATCTTCCTCTTCAGTCGTGCCTGCGGTCACCTTCTCCCTCCACCTGACTCAGCATCAGGCTCCACCACTGTTAAGCGCTCTGAGACACTGTCCGGCATGAAGTGCTCTATATAAATGCAAATTGTTGTTGTTGGTAAAGCAAGATGCAGCATTGCCTGAGCCTGTGAATGCAGAATGGAACAATACATGCCCACGAGGTAGTAAAATGCTGGTTCGCGAGTGAGGATAACTCTGAGCTCCAGTATAAGAGTGACTCTTATGTAACAATGTGTAAATACACCTGAATAAGATGGTTCGATTGGGATTTTGAACTCACAGTTTAGGCTGACATTCCAATGCGGTGCTATGAAAATATTGCACTATTCAACATGCCATCCTTCAGATGAGATTTTAAACCAAGGCATTAAAGATTCCATTTAATTCCCTTGATTAAATTAATCATTTACTTCATAGCTGTTTATGGGACATTGCGATGGGCAAATCGGTCTGCCACTTTGGCCTACAAATGCAAAGTCATTACATTTTACAGTAAATCCTGTGATGCTCCTTGAGACATTCGATAATGTGATGCGATATCAAACGCATGCATTATGATTATAGGTGTATTGGTTACTTAACAGCAAACTTGACAACACCTAACATAAAATCAGCAAAATATTTTTGCAACAACTATAACTTTAGGAATTGCACGACTGTTTTAAGCCCATGGCAACAATAAACTTGCCAACTTTTTTTAAGATCTTGGTACCTCATTTCCTGAGTATCTAGACATTCAAATCTCTTAAGAGAATACTGGTTAGAAATTCCACCTGGATTTATTCTATTTTCGTGACATTTCAGAGTATCTAGAATTTTGCAAATGACTGAATTCAGTCTTATCTTTGAAGCATTTTTCTGTATTTCTTAAAAGAACTTATAGAAAACTTGCTTCAAAATTGAAGAATTTGCAAAATTCTTGTTGCCAGCCCCTGTCTGCACAAGCTATTGACCATCTAGAGTTCTACAGCTTGTGTCCTTCTCCCACACCAGGCTCTGTAGGTCTATCACTTATAATAATAATAATACTACTAATAATAATCCTTGAATTTGATATAGCACCTCATCACATCTTTGAGATGTCTCAAGCCGGTTCACAGAATATAATAATAATAATCCTTGCATATGAATTGTGAATATTTTGTGGGGGAAACACGGCAGCCAATTATGAACAGCAATGTCCCAAAACAGTCGTGGATTGTGTGACCAAATTTTTAAAAATATTATTTATTGAAGGAATTATTACCCCCAAAAAAACGATCCGCCAATCAACTAATAACCAGGCTCTTACTTACTACTAGGTAAACAGAGGCTCATGGAGTAAGGAAACTTGCCTAACGTTTCGTCCTGCCCGGGAATCAAACCTATGTCCTCTCACTTGCAAGGTGAGTGCTCTAATGAATATGCCACTGGACTCCACTTCAATCCTCATTCAGCTCTATTGGCTCCTTATCCCTCTGTGGATCAATTTCAAGATTCTTATCCTGACATTCAAACGTGGCCTGGTCCCACCCTAACTCTGTGATCTCCTGTAATTCTACTGTCAGGGTCTTTGCCTCTGCTCAACAAACACTATCCTGCTTCATGTCTCCCTCTCATTCTCCCCCAGCATCAGTAAGCGAGCTTTCAGATCCATCTTCCAATGCCCCTCCTCAGCTTTGCCCCACCTCAGGCTCCGAGTCAATTGTGTGGAGAGATCCTTCCAATGGGAAAGGTGCTATATAAATTGTTGTTGTCGCCAGCCTGGCTCAGTTGGTAATTCTCTTGCCTCTGAGGTAGAAGTTTGTGTATTCAAATCTCTCATTGGAATTTTGAGCTTATACCTTGACATCCCAATGCAATGCAGGAGGGACACTGCTTTGGTGGAGGTGCTGTCCTTCAGATGAGATATTAAAGTAAGGTTCTGTCTACCTGTTCAAGTGGACGTTGAAGATCCCAAAGCACTATTCAAACTGAGAAAGGATTTTCTCTGGGTGGCATTGCCTACAATCTCTCAGATGAAATTGACCATCCACTATGTATAAACTGGCTGCTGCATTTGCCTACAAACACACAGTCACTACGCTTTACAGTAAAGTCCTATAAATAGCTTTGAGATCTTTTGACAATGTGGGATAAAGTGCTATATCAACTACAAGGATGATAGTAATATTATTGATGGATGCATAGTGAAAAATAAACAATCAAGACAGTGTAAGGACACTTTCATGCTCTTCCCTCTTCTGTACCTTATATTCTTTAAATCTGAAAATCTATACTGGCTGGAATCTCATGCTTCTGTTTCTCTCTTGCTCAAGTATGTTGGTTTGTATAGAAACTGGAAAATCATTCAACTAATGGAAATCTCTCTGCTAATGCAAAAAACACATGTAACAGAAAGTGAAGAAGGTACAAAAGCACACCTCGTCCCAAGCAGGCAAGATTCTAATGCACACAAATGCTGTCAACGTTTAGGTCCCCAGATTGCGTATAGCTTCCTGGTTAGAAAGGGATTCTATGCACTTCCTTCCCAGTAGTGCCATGGTTATGGATACTTTAAAAGGAGGCAAAATATCTAAAATTTATTAACTGATCACGAACTTTTCATAAGTTTCCCGATGCACCATTTGAACTTCAGGAGCCTGGGGCTGAATTTTCCGCCTGTCAGGAAATTTACTAGTCTTTGGCAGCACACGTCTATGTATGATAAGATATTCCCATTATAATCAGATGCCTTGAAGCCCAAAAGATTTTGTGACAATGGGAAATTAACCCGGATATAACTATTAAGTGGTGTGCCCATTTTAATGTATTAGGTCACCATTCTTGAGGAAAAATGTTAATGAAAAATTTCTCCTTGGTTCATTGTATTCTAATCTTCACCTAAGAATGCCCAGTCTGCCCTCAGGCCAGAGAATAATAATGGGAAACTTTTATAAATATTTCCTGCAGAAACTGTGGGTATTTCATAACATTGAGGNAAAAAATATGTTTTTTGAATACTTTAGTGTCCCTGAAGGTATTGTTAAGCTACTTAAAACCTCATGAACTTTGAACAGACCCGTCTGGTGGGAGTTGGGCAGTGATATTGTTTTCTCAGCAACTTTGCTTAACTTCATGGTTTCATTGTATTTTAAAAGAAGCACAAAAGTGTACCCAAATCTCATTTTAATACCAACAGTAAAATATTTTTCCCTGCTGTTGAGAACTAGAGAGAGGTTGATGGAATTTAGGAAAGCTGCCTTAATTTTCCCGACAATGAATGAAAACCTAGCGAAAACCAAAAGTCAAAGTGTTTATCATGTGAATGAACTAACTGGCCATTACACATGATCCAAGAGGGAAGGCATCAGGCATTCGAGTAGATATGTCCATGAAGACAACTATTCAAGAATGTTAATTCATGCCAAAATTTTTACCCAGTATTGATGTAGACTGAAATATATTATTTGCACTTAGTAAGCAATTTATTCTGACTCCCCTAGTACGAGACAGGATTCTGTTATATATAGAAATTCAATTATTATAAGAACATTGCGTTTCATCTCTGCTGTGCTGAAAATAACAAGGACCAACTCACATTAGGAGTTGTAGGTAAGTAGACAGAGGTCAATTATAATAATAATCCTTGCATTTCATATTGTGCCTTTCACGTCAAGAGGATGTCTCAAAGTCCTTTACAGAATATACTGTGAAGTTACACAGTAACTGTGTATTTTGTAGGCAAATACCACAGCCAATTTGCATACAGGAATTTCCCACCAACAGCCAGGAGCTGAATAATCAGTATTATTTGGCCAGCACACTGGGATAAATTGTGTCATGGGATCTTTTAACATTCACTTGAACAAATAGACAGAATGGCATCTCCACAATGCAGCAATCCTGCCCTCCCAAGCCTACATTGGAATTTCAGTCTAAGCTATATGATTTAAAATATTAAAAATATATGATTTTAAAATTCAACCCTATCTCTCCCTCCTCCCTCATCGTGACTGTTCGCAAACTCAAACCTACCACCTGCTCCCTCGATCCTATCCCCACCTCTCTCCTCATCTCCCAACTCCACTTTCTGGCCCCTCTCCTGCCCAATGTTATCAACTTCTCCTTGTCCACCGGTTCAGTTCCCATCCCCAAAAAACACCTGTCATCACCCACATCCTGAAAAAATCTTCCCTGGACCCATCCCTGCTCTCCAGCTACCACTCCATCTCTAACCTCCCATTCCTCTCCAAGGTCCTGGAACGAGTCGTCATGTCCCAGCTCTGCTCCTTTCTTTCTCTTTGAACCCCTCCAATCCGGCTTCCGCGCTGCCCAGAGCACAGAAACAGCCCTGGTCAAAGTCATTAATGATATTCTGAACACCTATGATCAGGGCTCCCTCTGCCTCCTTGTCCTCCTCAACCTCTCTGCCGCCTTCGACACTGTCGACCACTCCATCCTCATACACCGGCTCTCCGCTTTACTCAATCTTCGCGAACCTGCCCTTGCCTGGTTCGATTCTTATGTCTCTCACCATCTCCCCTTTGTTGCCTCTAACGGTTTCTCCTCCAGCCCTCGCACTGTCACATCTGGCATCCCCCAGGGCTCTGTCCTTGGCCCTCTCCTCTTTAATATCTACATGCTCCCCCTTGGTGACATCATCCACAAAGATGGGGTCAACTTCCATATGTATGCGGATGACACCCAACTCTATCTTTCTGCCTCCACCCTCAACTCCATGACCACTGCTGTCCTGACAGACTGCCTCTCAGACATCAAGTCCTGGATGAGGGCAAATTTCCGACAGTTGAATGTGAACAAGACTGAGGCCCTCCTGATTAGCTCGCGCCAGCGCCTCAGCACCTCAGGCTCTGGCAGCATTAACCTCCATGGTTGCACACTACAACTCACCAAGCCAGTCAGGAACCCAGGTGTCTTGTTCGACCCTCAACTGTTTTTTCTTCCCCACATCCAAGCCATGACCCACTCTGCCTTCCCTCACCTCCGTAACATCGCCCGACTCCACCACTGCCTCACCCCTCAGGCCCCTGAATCTCTTGTTCATGCCTTCATCACCTCCAGGCTCGACTATGCAAATACCCTGCTTGTCGGCCTTCCCAACTCCTCCCTCCACAGGCTGCAGATAATCCAGAACTCTGCAGCCCGTGTCCTCTCCCGCACCAAACTCCATGACCGCATCTCCTCCACTTTCGCCCGACTCCATTGGCTCCCTATCCTTCAGAGGATCCAGTTCAAGATCCTGGTCCTCTACTACAAAGCCCTCCATGGCCTCGCCCCAGCCTACCTCTGTGACCTCCTAACCCCCTACCAACTCACCCGCTCCCTCCACTCAGCCAGCTCCAGACTGTTCTACGTCCCCCGACGCACCCGCCCCACCATTGGTGGGAGAACCTTCAGCCACTCTGCCCCCAACCTCTGGAATTCCATCCCCCAGTCATTCCACCTCACCCCCTCCTTAGCCTCCTTCAAGTCGCGCCTCAAAACCCTCCTCTTCGACGATGCCATCGGTCACTCCCCTTCCCCTCCCCTCCCTTCTCCCCCCCGAACCCAGCTCGGGTCTGAAATGCTGTACACTGTCCAGCACCTTGGGATGTCCTCCCGATGTGATAGGTATGATACAAATTTAATCTTGTTGTTGTTAAAAGTTATAACATGGGACTTACATTACTTTCTTATTATTGCTATAGTAACTACCATTCAGTTGGTGGTATTGACAATGGCTTATTTTCTTTGCTGACTGTGACTTGAATTTGGGACCACAAATCTACAAGGGCTGATTTTTCCCTTGGTCCTATCCAGTTTGTTGCACCCTTCCCTCCAGCCTTCATGGAAAGACTATTTATTGGCTTAATGCTGATGTTAATAGGAAGCAAAAATATAATTGGTGTTGATGCTACAGTAAATGTGCTGATCCAATCTTAGACCATAAAATACACTGGTGCTGCCACAAAGGGAGCTTGTGCTTCTGCATTAAAGTGAATATTCCATTCATGAGGCGAAAATAAGGATCTTAGGCAGTAATGAATTTTTTACCAGTGCTGCTCACAATAAATCCACTCTGGGGAAATTTCTGTTTTCTATTTCGGATGTGTCTCTGAAGACCTTATAAATTTGATCTGTCCAGCTATTGTTATATTTCTATCATTTGTTCCCAGACATTTTTTTCCCCTGACTTGTTTTGAATGTTTTGTTCAAGCTTTGGTCTGCTTCCTGTAGTGAACCTGCCTCTTTGATATTATGTTGGAGGCAGACTGAACACATTTTGATTCTTCTTGTCTTGTTAGATGAAGTTCTTAATTGAGTCCATTGCATTGCTCAAATAAACCTAGAGGGAATTATTACCCTGTTTAAATCTCATGATAAATATTATCCAACAGAGGAAGGAGCTATTGTTGTAGAATTAAATTAGCAAGTTTTGGATAAAGTGAAATGAATTCCTGCTTCACTCTCTATGTGAGTCCAATTTTGGTTCTTATATGAGACTTAACTATGGTTTCAAATAAATGTCAAGTCTGCAGGAATATTTGCTATTATCTCTTTTCTTAGCCTCTGCATGTCGCCACAAGCTTCCGGCTAGAGAACCTTGGGAACGAAAGTCAGCTCCTTAGAAAATGAATAAATGAAGGTCTAGTACCAAGGGATATAACCAGACAGAATGTTATCACTAGGTTAGTTATTGGTATTATAATAGAAGAAAGTACAGAACGAGAAAGCCTAATTTCACCACTGTATCTACTCCTTTGACACACCTCACTGACGTAGAGCTGCATACCACTCCAGTGGGAAAGTATAACAATAATCACAAAATGAGTTCAGATGGTCCATCTGATCTCAGCCCTCCAGAATACTCACCCTTCCATCCATTTAAATACCTCTTTTGAATAAAATGAATTAATCTGTTTAATCTTCATTAACTCATATTACTGTGTTCCAAAGTTAAATGAATGGAGAAAAAATTGGGAGTCCTTGCAGAAGTCCTGACAAAGCCCTGGATTCCTACTGGAACACAGTATGAGTTTTATTTTGTTACATTCCACTGGCTCCAAGATGCTATCCCACATAAATTGAATTAAATAAATGCAAATTGTTGTTGCTGTCCTTTGCATACTCTTCCAAATCCCACACAATAATTGTGTTGTTTTATTCCCACCAAACAATCTGACTCCACAGCTGGATAAGTGAACTTTGCCACTGGGTTCCACCGACAGTTGATTTATTCAGGACATTTGAACGCTGTGAAATATGTAGTAGTTGTGGATAATTTGTGTTATTTTATTGTTATCCAGGGGACTGTATGTTGTGTTTCTCACAGTGGTATGATAAAATTGTGCTGCTTAAGCAGCAATCAGACCTGTTGATCAAATATTCATTACAGATTTATTTTTAAGAAACTGCAAGGATGGAAGAAATAATGCAGTAAAATATGCAGTATTCCTTTAGCATACTCCTTAACTTAATTTGAGCCAGTATGAATTATTTCCCCGATTTACAGCGTTTACTGTAAGCTTCCATGCTCACATTAAACATATTGCAATACCCTGACCAATATTTTTTTCAGGACAATTTTCAAGTGGCTTTTTACCAAAGACTAAATGAGATCAAATGTCTTGGCCAACAAGTGCAAAATTACATAAAAAGCATTACTTCTGAACACTGGAGATTTCCTTACCCATTACAATGTTAATACAGCGATGTGCAGTGATGCTTGTAGTTTTAAAATTAGATGTGTTGGGGGCTAAAGCCTGTGCCCTGTGAACGTTCTATATTTAGAGTATCTTTTAATTGAAGCTGTGCTCCTGAACTCATTGCTATCAATTTATATGTGCACGCACCTTCTTAATGAATAACATAGTAACTGCTGAGCCGTGAAAAACAACATAGCCAAATCTTCTCCATTCCAATGCTACAACAGAAGTGGAAGAGACAAAGGATTCCAGCCTCGTGGAATAATGGCATTTGTTAAATCCTTGAAGGATATGCCAAATCTTCCTATTAATTTCTGTAGATGCCTACCACAGAAATGACTTAAAACAAATTACACAGAGCAAGAATGGACCTCACACACACTATTGGAATCAATCACAGACAAGGACCAGTTAAGTCTCTCAATTGTAGGTTCTGCATTAATTGCCACACTTAATGTTCAGTGTATGTATGGTGTAGCTCTAGCCAAGGATATGTAAAAATCAATATTTTTTGGATAGATTGTCTATTTTTTTTCTAGGATTTTGTGAGTAGTAGCTATAATTAATGGCAGAGGCAAAGAATAAAAATCATTAGCTACAATGTCCCCAAAATGCGCTTGAGTCAGTTGAGACATCTACAAAACACAATGAAATGTTTTGTGTGAATTCCACCTAGTCTTCACCTTTGAGACCAGTTTGCCTTAATTGGAAGATCATAATACAGTATACATAATATACAATGTAGTATAGTCTGTGAAACTCTTTGAGACGCAATGATTATTATTATTAATACATACATTTGATATAACACCTTTCAAATTGGGAAGATGTCTCAAAGGGTTTCATAGGATACAATCTAAAGTGTAGGTACTGTGAATTTTGTAGCTGTTGCTACTGAAAATTAACCTATCAAAACATTTAAAAGGAAATGAATAAATATTTGGCAAATAATATAAACGGAGGAGAAAGCACAAAATTGGGATTAGAATAGTTATTTCCAGGGGATAAACTAACATAGTTAACTAACCAAATGGTTAACATTTGTATTTTAATTTCTATAATTCTACACTTCGTCAGCCTTCTCCTTCATTGATTCATTTTCCATTAAGCCCTTCAAGAGCACACTATGGTGTAAAAATACGCAGAATTATTTGGCCCCTAATATATTCTAATATGCAGATATCCATTGTATGCTTCAGAGCCAAGCTCATTTAGTCCTTCTACTTTGCAATATACTTGCCTAAGCCTCAACACCCATGTTGTCAAGCACAAATCTGCTTTGGTTCTCAGCTAACAAGAGCTGTGTAAATTGTTGGATATTGATAGTATTGTAAGTACTCTCTACCACAGTGATATTCAACACTACCAGTTTCTGATAACCATCACCAGAGCACTAGATGGAGTGTGGCAAAACAATAATTGGGTTGGATTCAAGGGCAAATACCTGTTCTGCATATCAATCATTTCATGTCAACCATTCAGGAATGAACACAAAAACATACTTTTTCTAAATGTTTTACCTCTTAAAGTAAATAAAATAATAATCCTTACATAGCACTTTTCATATCAGGAGGATATCTCAAAGCATTTCATGGGATATGTCCTAAAGCATGACAGTCGAGGGTTTACACCCAAGCTGAGGGATAGATTTTGGAGTGGTGGGAAGATGACCAAAGGCACGGTCAAAGAGGAAGGTCTTGAGATGGATTGAAGGAGGCAAAGGAAGGGGTGAGACAAAGGGACTCCTGAATGGAATTCCAGAGGGTGAGGACAAAGAGCCTGATTTCCTGAGGTGAGCAGGATGAGCATGTGAAACAGGCTGGTGTCTGCTGAATTGAGGGGTTGGTATGGTTTTAGAAGGTCATAGAGGTAGGGTAGGCAAGATCATGGAGAGATTTAAAAGTGAGCATGAGGATCTTGAACTCAATCTTTTAGGGGGATGGGGAGCCAGTGGAGTCAAGTGAGGATCGGGGTGATAGGATCTTGGAGCCTAGTGCAAGAGAGGACATGAGCTGCAGAGTTTTGAAGGTTTTGCAGTTTGTAGAGGGAAGTCCAGTGAGCAGGGAGCTAGCATAGTTAAGCCTGAACATGATAAAAGCATGGATGAGGATCTCTGCAGCCTAAGGGGAGAGGTCGTGGCAGAGGCATGCAATGTTGCAGAAATGAGAAAAAGACGGATACAGGGGTTTAAAGGACAGTTGAGAGTTGAACAAGACACTGAGGGTCCGCACTGGCTCCGTGAAATGGAGTGTGTATCCACGTAGATTGATGCTGTCAGCGCCCGTGGTCAGTCTGCTGGCATGGTGGGGGGTGGTTAGTGGGGGGAGGAACCAAGGGACTAAGAAAAGCAATATAGCATCATGAGAGAGTATGGACCACTAGGAACAGTGCACATTATTAAAAATAAACAAAACAAAATAAATAGTTTTATTGTTAGTGGGTTTGTGGATAAGTTGTGGTAGTTGCGGACATCAGCATAGAAGGCCACCCCACATCACTGCAATGCATGCATTGACTGGTGGTTGAAATGTAGTAATCAGTGACAGATAGTGTTTCTGCTTGTGTGATTCAGTTTATCACTGTAAATGTAAATATAAAAGTCTGAAATAGGGAGTTATTTGAAGAAAGCCATTTGTTTGATGTTCTAATGGCAGTGTTTCCTGTAGAATACTCCACCTCCTTCCTCAAGATGCCTTGTGCTGCCCTTAAAACAACTTATTATTTTCCATGATTACCTTTAAAATAGTGACCTTTATTTTGCATGAAATGCTACATAAATATTATACATTCTGGAGAAGCAGTCAGTTCTGTAGCAATGAAGAGCGATATACCAGCCATCATCAGCCAATGTCACTTTGTTCAGTTCTAGATTGCTCACTTCAGGTTTCTGACCTATCAAGACATCACAGCTAGTGACCCTTTAAGACACCATAATTACTGCAACTATAACTGTTACTGCCCTTGTAATCAGACTGGAAGAGAACAATCACCCCAACACCATTCTGATGGCAAAATCACATCACCAGCACCCTGCATGCATTGCCAGCGAGAACCAGGTATATATATATATATATATATAGAGAGAGAGAGAGAGAGGTATATACAGTGCTACTTCAATCTGTGTAGGAGCCAAAATTTTTAATATGAGCACCAGTGAACATACAGGTGGATAAGACTAGATTCTGTGCCTTGTGCGTTTACCTTAGAGACAAGTCTAAAATTAATTCCAATTCTAATCCTACCATCCTGTGGTTTGCTTTAATCTACTGTGGAAGGTACAGTCAGTTTATGTCTCAGATAATTAGCAAAGGAGTCAAAGTCCTCTGTCTATTTTATCCGGTCAGTTTCATTAGTGCAATTATCTATATTAGAGGCAGGATCTTGTGAGAGTGCTGATAGGATCAAAAGCTATGAGGACAAGAGTTCAGCCCAAAGGATGTGTTGTTTGTTTGTTATAATCCCAGATCAAACAGCAGCGAGAATATCATATCAAATCTCTCTCTGTACTCCTAACACCACAGGGTCATAGCCTGCTGCAGTGCGCTGGAAACAAAGGAAAACGTGCTGTGCTGTAAGCGGCTTTGTGTGAATCAAAGAGAGTCAGCTCCTCACTATCACCTGGAATTTCACAACGGCTTTGGCAGAATTTCAAACTTTCCTGTCCTTCATGAATAACGTGATTACCTTCAGCAGCTACCCACAGAAGGCACGTCCATCTCGTACAATGCGTGCTATGAGATACCACAGGCTACTCCACTTCATAAAGCCAGTTCTGGTGGAGAATAATTTTGATCCAGATGTGGATTTGCCTATTCATGGCAAAACTATTCAGCTTGGAGGCTTTCTCTTTTACGTTCAGTCTACCCAGTGACCTGCAGCGACCGTGTACAATTTTATTCTCTATATTTCAGCAGTATCTGACTGTTAGCGTGCACAGTAGATTAAATGAGCAATCCAAAAGCACAAGGCAGCAAGGTGGAAAAAGGAGCATTGTTTATATATAAAAAGCTATCCTTTTCCTAATGGTAATAATGATTCCTCAAGGTGTTATACTTGCATAGAGGACACTGAGCTGCCGATAACTTTTAGGCCCTTTAATTAGCCTCCAAAGCCCTATAGCAACTTAAAGCATGTTGAAGCATGCTGAGTATTAACATATTAATATCCCATGGAGACAAAATAATCCCCGTAAGTGTTAAATGCTTACTTATAGAAGGTGAGAATAAACAAAACATGAGCATCTTTTACTAACAAGGCTTGTTATGCCTAGGAGTGTTTTGATGATCTATCTGGCTGGTGATTTTTTAATAAATGTTTTTTCTGTTTGATTTTTTTTGTTAGTGCATATTATAGGAAAATGCGACAGTGCCCAGGAAAGGGCCATTTTTCTTTGCAATGCCTGTCACGTATATTCTCCCATTAACAATGAATTAATACACAACCGTTGAATACTGAGAAATCTTAGAATACAGTTCAACCTCTTGAAACATATTCTATTTCCTGTGAACGAGAAAGTAGGCACTCATCCCTCCATCTTGATCAAATTCAATCCAAATTCACTCATCTGATTATTTATCTGTACTGGTTTGCCCTTCTAAACTATAGCTATACTTTATTTTTAAATTGTACTATGTTTTACAAATTAGCCTAATTGAATCGATGATTGTTCTCAAGCAATTCAACAATATAAGGTGAAAACTATGAGACTTGTAATTTATTTGATGTTTGTGTGTCCGTTCCCCCACCCCACCCTGCCACCACTTCAATTTCTCACAATAGTCGAGTCCGAAGACGGCTCACAGATTGCAGCACTGGACTGCCAAATACTGAGATATTGACTAAATTTAACAATAATAATAATCCTTGCATTTGGTACAGCGTCTTGCATGTTGGGAGGACACCCCAAAGCACTTCACAGGATTTAATCTGAAGTGGAGTGAGTGACTTTGCAGTAGTGAAAAATAAAAATTTAAGCAAACCCACATTGCATTCCCTGGGCCGAACGGTCCCATGGTGGCATAATTAGATCACCGCCAGCTTCATTGGTGATCGTTGTGATGGCTTTGGGGCAGGGAAGGTCACATCTGCAGCCAGTCTTAGTATTTATCAACCGCTTTTAGTTATCAAATGGCCTCATTGACCGAATTAATGCACAATGTAATAATTATCATTGCTGATAATTATCACCAGTAATAATTAACACATCACAGGTTGCAATTTTCAAATACATAACTAAGAAGTGTACTACAAGGTGAACATGTGGATTGGTTGAGTTCATCACGTATGTCCATGTACTGCTCATGCAACCACTCAGTGGTGAGAGCACTTGCCTTCCAAGCAAGATACCTGGGTTAAATTCCAGGCAGGGCAAAACCTTGGGAAAGTTTCCTTACTCCACACGCCTAATAGTAATCTCTCCAAAACAAAACAATAATAAATTGGTCATTTTCAATCCACAACTGTTTGTGGGACACTGCTGTGTGCAATTGGCTGCAGCATTTCGCCCACAAATATACAGTCAGTTCACTTTACAGTCTATTCTGTGAAGCGCTTTGAGATGTCGAGAAGACGTGAAAAGTTTTATATCAAATTCAAGAATTATTATTATTATTATTATTATTGGTATTTGGTAATGTGGAGTGCTATTTTGGGCAGAGTCTAACTTAAACAAACTTGTAGATTTCTATGTGCAAACACCAAATAGAAAAAAAACCTTACATGGTTAAATGTGTAATTCCTTACAAGTTTCAGAATGGAGGGGACAAAATAAGCTGCACTATAGAAAGTTTTTAAGTAATATTTGACAATGATTGTGATATTGTAGAGCTTGTGTGCTGCTATAAGGTGGTAAAATGGGAATAACCAATATTTGTATGGAATTACATTGGTTCTGCCTCAAGCATTGCATTAATACTGGCCATGCCCTTCTATAGCAATGCACCATTGCTAATAGGAAAGGGGAATTGGAGATTTTGATTCTTGTAGTTTTGCTACTTTTGCAATTGGATTGTGTTGAATCTATCGATTTTGTGATTAAGCATTGAAGTAAAACCAGAAGAAATCCTAACTGCTGGATGATGGCTCAGCCCAGGTTTATGGGATACAATGCTTCTGATTAAGCTAAGATGATAAACATAGCTGATTCCTTTTATATTCAGTAATTCATCTTACGGCAATCTACACCTTTCATGTAGGATGAATATCTCTAAGTCTTCAGTTTCTATAGCGCACAATAAGGAGGGAGCAGAGGATGGAAAATAATACAAGATCATAAGTTGACCAAATGCACAAAGAGTTATGTTTTTAAAAGGGTTTAGGCAAAAAAGAGAGACATAGGGTAAATTCTACCTAGTTTCAGCCTGTAAAATAATTTTATCCTAAAATTTAAGATTGCATAGAATTGAGAAACATTCTTAAATTTAGTCTTAATTTGAAACCTAGCTCTTTTTAAGAGCTGTAAAAACTGGCTTCTATGTTATGTTTCAATTCAAGAATTTTTCACATTTCTGGGCAATTTTAAATTTTAAGTCAAAATGGTTGCACAGGAATACAATCGGTGGCATTTCAAGCCTAAAGAACATGTTGATGATCTGACTTGCAAATGCATAATGGGACAAATTATATCACTGTACAATTATGCCAATGTCCAATACTGCAATCAACTGGGACTTGGAAACAATTTGCATACATTAAGACATTTTCTTGTATCCAGACTGCATATATTTCAACTGGAGCATAATTAAACAAAAATACAATTTTTTTTATACTTCCCATCTAGATAGACAAGTGGGGAAGAATGGAGAGACAGAAGATGATTTGACTGCTCAAAGATTTTGGAGGATATTATTAAATATAAACGGGAGTGGAGGCTAATTGCATTAAGGGAAATTAAGGTATATTTAGGTGTCAGCCTGACTCAGTTGGTAGCACTCTCACCTCTAAGTCAGCAGGTTGTGAATTCAAACCCCAAGTCAAGCTTTTGAACTCAAAGTCTAGGCTGACATTCCAATGCAGTGCTGGATAGATCTGCATTGTTGAAGGTGCCATCCATCAGATAATAATAATAATCCTTGAATTTGATATAGCATCTTTCATTTCAGGAGAATGTCTCAAAGTGCTTCACAGGAATGACCCAGTCACTACGTTTAAAGTAATTCCTATGAAGTGCTTTGAGACATCCTCTTGATGTGAAAGATGCAATGATTTTCCACTGAAGCACTTTAAGATGTCCTCCATGAAAAGCATTATGTCAAATACAATGATTCTATTAATATTGTGAGGCAGTAAATGCTAGGGGAGGAGAAAACAAAAGAAGATTTAAAGTATAAAGTTGAATACATATTTATTTATGATATATTTCCTTGGTAATGAGATATTTTTCTTAAATTCTGATTGTTTCATTAATTTTGAATGTGATAACTTTCCCCCTCACCCTCTCTAATAATATTAAGGTTAATATTCTTGGATTCCTAGAGAAAATATTTTATAGGCTGTTGTGAACCAAAGTGAAATTTGTGAAGTGTTAAATGAGGGAATCATTAAACAATAAGGGAGAGTAAAATACATTGGAAGCAAGCAAATGTGATTCCCATATTCTAGCAAAGTCAGACATGTACTTGGCAATATAGACCTGCTAGCCTGACTGATCAGCCAGCAATTAATTGGAAAACAAATGGAATCCGAAGCAAAACTTGCATGAAAGTACAGCAAAAAAATAGCTTTGGAAAGTATAGATCTTACCTGACCTAACTCATTTTTTTTTGAGTTGTTGATATCCCAATATGACAGTTTAACTAGACTTCTGAAAGGCCTTGATGAAGTACCACAGGAGAGACTCTTACAAATTTAATGTCAGTGAGTATCAGTGTAAAGCATGCAGGCGGATCAGTTACTGACTAAGAAGAAAGTCGTCAGAAAGTGAACTAGGTTGAAATGGATTGAATAGGATGCCTTGGGGATCTGTGCTGAGATTCCCTCTGTTCCTGGTAACATAAATGCAAGGTAGTTCAATGTGCTGATTGCATGAAGCTATGGAGGACTGGTGGAATTGAGGAGGCAGCCAAAATCTTACAAGAGCCCGACCTGGCATCACCTGAGTTAAGTGCTGTCAAATGAGGTTCAATACAGATACATGTAAGGTATTGAAGGTGCGAAATGTAATTTGTGAAGTAAAAATAGGAGGCACATGCATGGAATAGAACTGGAGATGGAGAAGTTGAATGAGACCTAAAGGTGTTAACTGATGAATGTCAAAATAGTGATAGGCAGAGATAAACAAGACAAACGGGGTGTTGTCAAAAGAGTACAGCTCATATTCTCCAAAGTCATTTTTAAGTGGCACAGTGGTCTAGTGGGGCTTCACATGAATACTTCTACAGGTCTAGTCATCCTGACATAAAGGGGCCATTCTAGGCTTGGGAGGCAAGCAATAGAGACGAAAGTGACAAGGCTGATTCCAGTGTTAGAGACTATGGCTCTTTAGCCTCAAAAATAGATGTTTCAGAGAGAGATTTATAAGAGTATAAATAATTCCTGCATTTGATATACAGTCTTATCACATTCTGAAAACATCTCAAAGTGCTTCCAAGGATTTTACTATAAAGTCTAGCATTTGTGTATTTGTGGGTAGCAGCTTATTTGCACACAGCAAAGTCTCATAAACAAACATGAAATTAATAAATTTTATTTGGAGGATTGTTGGGTCAGAGCTCCAGGAGAAACTCCTTTTTCTTTTTGAATATTGCCATGGGATTTTTAACATCCACCTGAACAAACAGATCGGGCCTTGGTTCAACATGTCATCCAAAGAATGGCAACTCTGACAATTCAGGGCTCTCCCAGCAATGCACTGAAGTGTCACCCTAGACTATTAACTCAGAGTCCCGACTTGGATCTTATATCCATAACCTTCTGATTTGGTGGGAGGGGGGAGTGTTCTACCAATTAAGCCAGGTTGATGCTTTCATCAAGGCAGTGGAAGAAGGCACAGGTTCAGTGTTTGTGAGTGACCATTTTAGGCACCAGGAAGTATTTCATTATGTAAAAAGGTAGTTAACAGCTGGATCAGGTTACTAGTAGTAAGGGTGATTGTGGCCAGGGCACTGGATTCATTTGCAAAACAGTTTGATGTTATAATGGGAAATAGCTGGAGTAAAATAAAATCAAATGTGCCAGGAGTCTTGTCAATCAAAACTCTCAAAAGATACAGATAAGAGACAAACAGTCCAAATGCTTTTTTTGTTCTCGTAAATGGTGAAGGTAACCTTAGAGATATATTTCTGTGACTTCTGAAAATTGCAGCCCCCA
This sequence comes from Callorhinchus milii, assembly GCF_018977255.1. Lineage (NCBI taxonomy): Eukaryota > Metazoa > Chordata > Chondrichthyes > Chimaeriformes > Callorhinchidae > Callorhinchus > Callorhinchus milii. The sequence goes on from NW_024704742.1 coordinate 96,315,664, forward strand.
AGATATTGAATGATTTCCCTTATGAACCTCGATGATGTAGCTATAAATGTAAGTGGGACAGAGTGAATTATCCAATTATTAATGGTCTTCAGTGCAGACAGCTTAACCTAGTGGTAGCTGCCAATAGATACTGTTAGCTATTCCACTGCAATTCTAGAGGCTTCTTTGTCTAACTAATGGCACAAGCTGACCTGCACTTATCTTTGCCACTCACGCTTCTGTTTTGATTAGCATCTGCAGCCCCGGCGTAAGCTTTCACTCTGTCAGCATCAAACCTCCTTTCAGCCAGGGTGCACGAGGGGTTAAATCAGACAGGGTCTCACCCTGAACCACAGCAGTCAAATCTCATCACACTCAACAGCAATAATTTATGGTTTAATCTCGCAAGCAGTCGTATTAAATTAATATTACTCATCAGAACAGGCTTATTAATAAAACAAGCTGAATTAGTCACTGGAGAATCATATTGAGAAATTCAATGACAACTTTACATTTTTAATAAGGGGCAAAAATATTATTGCAGAGCATGTGGTACATAGAAATGTTGTCAAATTTGACATTCATTAATATTTAAACACTTTTGCATAATATGACAGGCCTGAAAATTGATATTCTTTTCTTCTAATATTTGGAAGAGTTTTGAATAGTAAATAAAACGAGATAACAAGGTGTATCAAGTCACACTTCAATCTTTGATCATTTTAATCACGTTCTGAATTATTCAGAGCTTACGGTCTCTCCAGTCAAATTCATTAGAAAATGCATTAAACCACAGTTTCAATCATTTGAGGCTTTGGACTGTATTTTTATGAAGGTTTATTTGATGCACAATCTATCCCCAGCTAACAATGTCTAACGAAACAAACAGTCATGGAATGACTGAGGAGACTAATGTCAACATTGTGGTGAATTCAGATGCAAATATTAAAGGAACTAATTTTTTGTTTCATTCATATCAATATTAATAATCTTTCCTGTTTCTATTCAATTTTCCAGGCTGATATTTCATAGTTTTGACAATATTGCCATGACCATATTAAAATGTAAATACCCATTCCACCCAGTAGAATTGTGTGCAACTAATTCATCAACTTCCCTGTAACAGAAATGCACTAGGGAAATTCACACTGCACTTGTACTGCTAGTTATGACAGCAATTTTAATATTTTGGATTTTTGGGGGACTGACTTTTAATACATGTCAGCAGCCACTTCCACTCAAGTGGTCCAAATTGAACCTTGTCTGCTGTCATTTCATGAAAATAACTGTCCCAGATATAATGCTCACCTTCACTTTCTGTTCATTTCTGAAAGAAAAGTCCTATGGTCCACATCAAGAAGGAATACGATATGCCCCTAGGCTCAGTAGTACCAATCTCAGATCCCTACCCCACGCTGCACTGCTCTACAATTTTAATGTTCACAGGCCCGTGAGTAAAATCCTATTCACCAGACTAATGATCTAACCCTCTTTTGGAAATGGTGTTGTCAAAATAAGCAGAGTTAACACCTTCGTCATAAATTTGATACCAGAGCTCTGCACAAGGCAAGTTTACAAGCAACAGGTTTTAATCACTCCTAGACACTACTCCGTATGAAGGGCACTATATAAATGGAAGTTGTTGTTGTTCCAAAGCTATTCATCTGGACTATCTTACAAGTTGGTGGAACTGGTACTGTCACAGGCTGTGGTGTAATTGTGTGCCTGAAGATAGCTGTAATACAGATGTCTTTAGCACAGTTCCTATGCCCTTATCTCCTGAGTTAAATTGCTTGCTGATCGATACAGGCCACCCTATTTTGTGCAATGTTACTAGCGGTCATTATAAACTGAAACGTGACTCAAAATTTCAGCTTTGTGGCCTGCTGCAGACATTTTTATATACTGCAGAACTTACCTCAACAGGAGTGTCACCCCAGCTAATACGTGTAATATTTGTAATATTTTTTATTACTTGTTTATTTTTGAAAAATGAAGTGCTTACCACACAGGTTGGAATTACCACTTCCTGTTCACTGGTAATAAAATGGCTGCCGCTGAGGATAAAACCACCTCAAGAGGTCATTATGTTATTTTATTTGTGTGGCTACAAGGGAATCTTAGAAATTTATGTCTGAGTCGTTTTGCAACTCAACAAAAAATAACGTGAGAAATTCAACAATAACGTTTCAAAGGAACAGGCTGAGCGGAGTCCAGAGTGATCAAAAAACATTCACACGTAACCCAAAATAGACCAATTTGGATGGCTTTCTGTTTTGAATTCAGTCCTGTTTTCATTGCGAGCTTATATTCCCCCTTATAGACATCTTAGAATTTAAAACAGCTTTAAGTCATTTACACCTAATAATTTGAGGGTGAAATAAATCCTGAAAATAGCACCTTAGAGAGGAAACACGGTTGATTTGTGACTGAACAGCTGCAAGATTTGTGACCAAACAGCTTCCAGAGTGTTTCTTGGTCCCTCGAACCCTAGAGATTTCCGTGATTCCTCAAGTGAAAATAATTCTCAGTAACAAATATTCTACATGAGACACGTCTAACTGAGATGAGACATTACGCTTTCTATACATTTTCAAATTGGGGGACACATTTCCCTAAAAGTAGCTGGGCATATTCTCTAAACATCATCAGACTGTTACATTTAATTGCAGTGCAGATGCCAGGATGTAGACAAGAATATATTCTGTATACAGTGAACAGAAAGATCCCAAACAGCTTTGACATTGAATAATTCCCTTTGCTGTCTGTATTTCTTCTAGCACCTAACACACATTTTTGACACTTTCCCCCCTTGCTGACAGCAGTAAAATAGACATGCAAGATACACAATGTGCTATTTTGCTGCTTTAATATAAATCTTTCAACTTCCCCCACCGACTTCCTCTGCATTTGCAAACCAGAACCCTTTCTGCTGAATTTAATTGATTCGACTTTTTAAATATCGCTCCTGATAATAAGTGATTTTATATGTTTAATTGTTGTTAAGCAACAAAGATCGACAGCAAAAACATTTAATAGCATTAAAACAAATCAACTTTTTAAGTATTCCTTTACTCCTTCCAATGTCTGATGATATGGACTGTGTATTGCAGTCCTCAGCTAATTGCATCCTCTCCTCTCTCCCTTGACAAGTTATATGCATTGTGCTATTTACCCATTGACTTTAGTGTTCCTCATGAGACCGCGGGTAAGTGTCTCTGCTCTGATTCTTACTGAGAGCTATATGTTATCCCTGAAACTACCCTTCAGTCACAGATTCCCAGAGGAGGAGACTTTTGTTCAGGGCAATTGGGTTCAAATGCTGGTTTTACTTTTTTATTTAGCAATTTTTAATGTTTGGGAGGGGGAAGGAGATGGCATGAACCCCCATCATGATCTTACAAGAGGACACCACACCTGACTATGTGCCACCGTACCTGTCATCTCAATAGTTATTCTGGAGGATCAGTACAGATCATAACAAATAAACAGGCAGCCAGGTGATTATTAGGTTGGTTTTATTATTAGAAGGTTTCATGTCAATTCACTGTGAAAGTAACAAGTCGATACAAAACATGTGGCACATTTAAATATTCACTAGAGTGATCTGAAAATGATGCAACTTACAATGGCTCCAGCTTTATGCTGTTTCCTGCTTTTTGTTGTCTCCACATTTATGCTTACACTGACTCCAGCTTCACACTAACTCCAGCTTGACAATGAAATGTTGCATTTCAGCCAACCCTCTGTGGAGGTCTCAGTAGTCTAGTTCCTGAGCCAGACAGATCTGCAGCAGTCCAGAGCACTTCTGATGAAAGAGCAGCTTGGTTTATTGTAAGGATTTGGAAGGGCAGACCAGTCACTGGGGGCCTGGATTATTCCCACTTGGCTCCTGTTAACCCTGCAAATCAAAGCCCTAAAAGGTAGGGTGGTCCCAGCTGAATAAGCAACAGGAAGCTTGCCAGACAGTACTTTCAAATGGCAAGCTATACTATTTTAGCTGGTAAAACTCAAACAGTGCCCCAACAGACACTTCACAGAATATACTGTAAAGTGAATTGACAGTATATTTTGTGGGCAAAACACAGCAGCCAATTGCTCACAGCAGTGTTCCACAAACAGCTGTGGATTGAGTGACCAAATGTTTTTTAAAAAGGGAATACTACTCCCGGAAAAGCAATCCGCCAATCGACTAGCAACTGGGTTCCTACTTACTACTAGGTAAACAGAGGCGGGTGGTGTAAGGAAACTTGCCCAACATTGTGCCCTGCCCAGGATTTGAGCCCATGTTCTCTCGCTTGCGAGGCAAGTGCTCTAACCACTAAGCTACAGGACTCCATTGTTTAACATCTATTTAAATAAATGCATCAATGGTGCATTTGTGGTTGAAACCATTCTGACCTCCCAGCAATGGGATGAGGAGCACATGTGTGGAGTTAAAGAAAAAACAAGGCTTAAAATTTCATTTAAACAACAATTGGGAATAATTTCCCTTCTTGTTTGTTTACGCTCAGCTGAAGCAGATGGAGGAAGGATGGATTCTGTGAATAGCTACAAGGACATTGCAAACTGCATTAGATCCTAAACCGCAGATAAAGGGGAATGACAAAATACAATGATCTTTGTATGAGCAGTCATCTAAAGAGTGATCTGTCCTTAAGGCGTTTGGTAATTGTTTTTTTTATGCTGGAATTGTTTAAATAGGCAAGGTTAGCCAGCCAGTTTTTTTAAATCTGACTGGACCACTGACAGCCAAAGAAAGGGCACAAAAAGCTCCTTTGTTTAACATCTATTTGATTAAACCACATAAGGAATCCATCTTTGTACTTCTTGTATCAATGGTAGCAGAATGCACCATTTGTGAAGTGCACATTCCTCACCTCTGATAGTGCTGCCCCTTTATAGTTTGGGTTAATGAAACATGCCTCTTTCATGGGTATGGAAAGCCTGTTCTCCAGTTTTATTTCCAGAGTGGCTTTATTTGTTTTCTTGTTGCCCCATTATTCAGGCCTTCGCTGTGGAATCTGCATTGATTCTTTCTATTTGTTCAATTAACTCATAGGAATCACTGTGCTAAGATAGCAACTTTTTCCTCTTCTGAAAATAAACTCTTTATACTGTGGCAGGAGTGGGTAAAATAATAATAATAATCCTTGCATTTGACGTCTTCTAGACGTCTCAAAGTGCTTCACAGAATATATGTAAAGTGAATTGACTGTATATTTGTGGGTGAAACGCGGCAGCCAATTGCGCACAGCAGTGTCCCACAAACAGTCGTGGTTGAGTGACAAAATTATTTTTTTGAGGGATTATTATTCCCAGAAAAGCAATCCGCCAATCAACTAACAACCAGATTCCTACTTACTTCTAAGTAAACAGGCATGCGGAGTAAGAAAACTTGCCCAACATTTCGCCCTGCTGGGAATAGCACCCAAGTCACTGTCTTGTGAGGCAAGTGCTCTAACCACTGATCTACAGGAATCCATGTATATATTTAGATTCCTTCTGAGTTGAAACAAGCAACTTGGGTTCCATGCACTTCTGTCCTTAAGATCACAGAATTAATGTTTCCACATAAGTAATAGTAATAATCCTTACATTTGACATTTCACCTTTCATGTCAGGAGGATGCCTCAAAGCACTTCACAGGAATTACTGTAAAGTGTAGTAATTCTGTACTTGTAGGCAAACAAAGCAGTGATTTTGCACACAGCAATGTCCTCATAGATATCAATTTCATCCTGGGAATTTTTGGCTGTGACGCCAGAAGAAACTTCCGCCTCTTTTTGAATAGTGCCTTGTACACCTAAACAGGTAAACAGAACCTTACTTTAACAGAAGGGACTTCAGTTTAACATTTGAAGGATGGCATCTCCAACAACGCAGCATCACCCTAGCACCGTATTGGAGTGTCAACTCACGTCAGCGCCTCCGCACCTCAGGCGCTGACAGCATCAGCATCCAAAGCTGCATTCTCCACCTCTCAAAGCCAGTCAGGAACCTTGGCGTTCTGTTCGACCCTGAGCTGTCCTTTCTTCCTCATATCCGCGCCAAAACTGGCACCTCCTTCCACCACCTCCGAAACATCGCCAGACTACGGCACTACCTCACACCTCACGCTGCTGAAACTCTGGTCCACGCCTTTATCACCTCAAGGCTGGACTATGGGAACTCTCTCCTCGCCGGCCTTCCCGGCACCTCCCTCCACAAGCTGCAGGTCATCCAGAACTCTGCAGCTCGTGTACTGTCCCGCACCAGGTTTCGCGACCACATCACTGCCACCCTCGCTCGCCTCCACTGGCTCCCCATCCCCCAGAGGATCGAATTCAAGATACTCATCCTCACCTACAAGGCCATTCACAGCCTTGCTCCCTCCTACCTCTCCGACCTACCATCCCCTTACTTACCTGCCTGTACCCTCCATTCCTCTGGCTTCGGTCTACTCCACATCCCCCGCCCCAACCACCCTAACATCGGTGGCCGGGCCTTCAGCCTCTCGGCCCCTAGGCTCTGGAACTCTATCCCCCAGTGCCTTCGCCTTGCTTCCTCCCTTTCCTCCTTTAAGGCCGGTCTCAAGATCTTTCTCTTTGACCGTGCCTTCAGCTCCCCTCTCGACTCTCTACCCCCTCCTCGCTCCCTCCCTTCCCTCCCCTCACCCTGACCATTTCCCCCTTGCTCAGGTCCTGACCCAACTGTCCAATGCCTTGGGATGTCTTCCCAACATGAAAGGCTCTCTATAAATGAAATCTTGTTGTTGTTGTTGTTGATGGAGCTGGAACCCACAGCCTTCAGACTCAGAAATGAGAATGCCACCAGCTGAGCCAGTTCTGAGCTGGGCTCCTTGGGGAAGGTTTGCACCAAGTAAAACACTTTGTCAAGGAGCCCAGCTCAGAACACATACTCGTACTTGTCAACTCTATGGATTTTCTCCATAGACTATGGATTTTTAGGTTCATCTATGGGTCTACAGGGAAAGGCGTCAGATTCGCCCCACAGCTTCCTTCCCCAAATCTGGTCCCTGATCAGGACTGCCTTCCTCCACCTCCGCCACATTGCTCGCCTCCAACCATACCTTACCCCAGATGCAGCCAAAACACTCGTCCATGAGTTCAACACCTCCTGAATCAACTGCTCAAGTGCCCTCTTTGCTGGTCTCCCCAGGTCCACCAAGCACAGATCCAGCTGATCTAAATCTCCGCCGCCCACATACTTACCTGCACTAAACTCCGTATCCGTTGGGATGTCCTCCCAATGTGAAAGGTGCTATACAAATATAATCTTGTTGTTGTTGCGGTATCCCATCACACAATTTCTAGACAGGCTCCACTGACTCCCTATCGTCAAACAGATCGATTTCAAGACCCTCCCACTCATTTTCAAATCTCTTCATGACCTTCTACATCCCTAACTCTCCGACCTGCATCCATCTAAGAAAAGAAAATATGAGCAGAATTTCACGACAGAACGGTTGAACGAATTTCCAGACACGAGTAGGTGATTGTTATGTTTTTTGTGCAATTTTCAGAAAGGATATTTCAATAGCAAAGGATGGCAAAAAGGATTTCAGGTATCATGCTCTAACAAAGATCCATATGAAACATATAATCATATGGTTTCAGGTACATTTCAGTAAAGCATTTTATAATATTTGTTATTTATTATGAAGTTTTTAAGTACCCCAAAATATGCTACAGTAAATCAGATTTTTATTTCTGAGAGATTTTTTGGAGCAGAACATTACACCAGCTTAAAATTTATGATGCCAAAATCTACAGTATTTTTAGTGAACATCTACTGCTTTTTTTTCTTCTGCAAGGTTGGCAAGTATGGGTATTCAACATCTGAAAAATAGATTAGAATATTAACCACAAGTGAATGGAGATCTGAGCCAACACCAACAACTTTAATATAGCACCTTTCATGTAGGATAACATTTCTTAGCGCTTCACAATTACACTAAAACCAGGTACTGACATTGTAATTGTTTGAATTCCAAGAGCAGAAGATAGTGTATAAACTCACAGGATTCAAATAGAGTTGATGTCTAATTTCTCCCACAAAATGCACAGTCAATTCACTTTACAGTGTGAAGCGCTTTGAGACATTTCAACAATATGATAAGGCTGTTTAAATTTTTTTTAAATTTTACTTTCAGCCTGGTCCAGCTTGGTCTGAATTTATTGTATACTGGGTTAGATGTTGAGCAAGAGAGAAGGGAGTGCGGCAGGGGGACCACAGATATGGTCAAAGAGGTAGGTTTATTGCAGTATATTTAAAGACAGATAGAGACATAGGATTAGAGTAAGGGAGTTCCAGGGGTTAGGGGCATTGGGAGCCTGCTGCCACATCTCCAGAACACTTGTATCGTAGCTATTTCAAGTTCCAACACTGGCTTACCCTTTGGACAGTAGGCAAACCAGAGGGGTTAATTTCGTCTGACTACTATGAGGCAAATCTTCTCTAGCTTGAATATTTTGCAGTCTACAGGCCATATCATCTTTATTCTTTTATTTATAGTGATCCTCATATTCATTTCTCAATAGTCTCTATAGCAGCAGGAGGAGCAGGCATTGATCTTGCACTTTATCTGTTGCTCTTACATATCCTGAGGTTGAAGCAGCTGGGGAGAGATTGATGCAGACTTGGAACTAAGCCAGCCAATGTGTGTTTCACTCGTGTGAAATCAACAACAGGAAACTGAAATCTGACAATGTGCAGTAATATCAACCTCTTCTGTAATAAATACAACAGGATGCTCCTCAATAATTTAATGGAGGAGGAAGGATTGTATCTTTATATTCAGTAATGAAAAATTAAACTGCATGTGAAATATGAGTAATATGAATGCTGCTTCAGATTTTCCATAGAGCAGTAAATTGGTGCGACAGGATAAAGCTTCAAGATATGTAATTCTGTGGGAATCAGCAACTACAAAATTAGGGCAGGTACAGATTTTTTATTGGTGATTTATGATCAACCATGATTAATTCTTGATTGGAAATGCAAAGTAAAATTCTTGAACATCAGCTCTGTGTAATGTCTTGGTCCTTCAGTCCAAGCCTGTGCATGCTCAGTAGTTGGTGGTGATGGTGGTGAAAATGGGCTCATTCCCAGAAAGCAGAAATATTAAAATTAACCCTATCACAGACACAGAGTTACATTTAATTTGAACAAGATGTATCACAATGTCTTCAATTTATATTTCATTTTGTGAATATTTATCACAAGTATTAGATAACTCATAACAGATCACAAAGTTAACCCCAATATTACAAAATATAATGAAAATAATAATCCTTGCATTTGATATAGCCCTAATCACGCCATTGAAATGTGTCAAAATGCTTCACACAATTTACAGTAAAGTGTAATAACTGTGTATTTATAGGCAACCGCGGCAACCAGATCAAACTGTCCTCCCCCTTCCCTGTCCAATCGGTAAATTAATAAATTAAGACATCGTCAGGATGAAATTTCAATGATGGGATATTTATCACCAGTGTTAAATAACACATAACAGATCACAATGTTGACACCTACATTACAAAATAATAATAAAAATCAGAAACCTTGCATTTGATATAGCATCTAATCAGGTCACTGAAATGTGTCAAAGTGCTTCACATGAGTTACTGTAAAGTGTAGTGCCCATATAGGCAAATGTGACAAACGATTATCACACAGCAATGTCCCACAAAACAGCCATGAAGTGAATAACAAACCGTTTTATCTGGGGAATTGTCAGTCAGGACACTGGATAAACTCCACTCTCTTTTCAAATCATTTAGTGTCCACCTGAACTAGCAAATGGGACTTAACCAAAGGACAGCAACTCTGACAATGCAGCACTCCTCCCAGCACTGCATTGGAGTGTCAACCAAGACTGTGAGCTCAACTATATGATCAGACAGACCTGGAGCAGATAAGCAATATCTTCACCATGCTATCTAACAATCACAAGCTGAGAAAATAGCGATCAGGGGTCCACGAAGGAGGCATTGTACAAACAGACTTGACTTTTCTCAGTTGGATGAATAATGTTACTTTTACCTTGAAGAGCTGCTGCTGACATCACGGTTCTTTGGCAGCAGTTTTACAAGATAAAGTAGGTGGCAATACCTGCTCCCCAACCACAGAGACCAAATCTCGAGAGGTGGTAAAGGATGCCTCCTACTGCTTCCTTCCTTGAAGCCTGGCACAATTCCTGGCCGCAGACAAAGTTCTATGTTCCACATCACTGGGCTTCTCCAGAGTCTAAAAAGAATGAAATGAACAGAAAATAAAGTAATGATTTGTCCTTGCAATGCAACTGTGCAAGTGAAGTTGTTTGAAAGATAGATCTTGTTTTTTCATAGTGCGTTATCACATCAAAACATCTCAAGGCACTTCACTAAGCAATTACTGACTGTAAAGTGCAGTGACTTGAAGGGACCCCACAATCTACTCTGAGCATTTTGTGAGATGTATTGTTGGTTACAGAGTGTTCAGCGATTCAGTGACTGAGTCGCTATTAGTGAATCCCATTGCAGACCGCTGCTTTTTCAACCCCAATGGCCCTAGTGTCTCACTCTGTTCACACTTCAGTAAATTAAACCATACTAAAACAAGTATTCAGTTACAGCAAGGCAAACAGAAACAAAGTAAACCATCATTGCATAGGGAAATAGAGAGCGAGTGGATTCTCTGTGTGGTAATGGAATGTGAATTCAGTGCAGTCACAGTAAAAGTAATACCTGAAGCACTAACACTTATAGGGAGAATGTTCTCTTTCCACTGTAAACTCTTTCCCAGTCACCTTATCATATTGCTTGTTAACTCTGATACAGTGGGTACTACTCTGACAATAATTCTCTTTTAAAAGGAAACCATAAAACAAAGCACACAGTCAACCATGGTGTGATCCAGGGCAGTTGTATTGACGATGTGTTGGTTCATATTTTATTTTCCCCTTGGTCATTGATAAAATAAATGCTACTTCATTCGATTGTGTGGCTAGTTTTTCATTATCACCTCTTCAGTGTTGTTTTGCACATAGAGGAGTGCGCCAATAAAGTCCATTCCTATTGATTCATGTACCGTCACAGTGCTTCCTCCAATGTCATGTCAGTGCTCCCGAGAGCCATGTTGATTCCATCTGTCTCTCTCCACTATTACTCTTTGGATTCTTTTTCTCCTATCACTCTGCCAAGGCAGCCATCCTAAAGACCTACTCGAAATGTTGCAGCAATTTTGCTCTTTACCTTGCTTCTACATTGCTACTGCTGTCCAGCCACATTCTCTTCAATGCATTGGGTGGACATTGATGGCCCAAGGGTTTTACAGTCGTCTCATCTGTGTCAGGCTATTGCGTTCTGTTCCATTTATCATTGTCAACTTATTTCAATTCTTTTTCTGGTCTTCATGGACATGTCATGCTTGGCCACACTTATCCATCTGAATTGTATGGTTTGCCCATGCGATCCTGCAGTCCATAAAATTGCACAGGTACGTTTGATCGAACATAATCTGTGCCTGTCTACAGGCATAGTAGCAAAAATGAAAGCATTCTTTATCCTTACTATAGTAAGAAAGCATGGGTAGATTCAACCATCGATTGAACTAATGTAAATTACTGGATAATAAACAGGAGAATAAGGGAGAGATTAGAGGATCATAGAGATGCAGTATGTTTCAATTGTTTTAAGATCTCAACACACAATAACAAGTCAGTATCAGTGCACAGCTACTGCTACCTATCTCCTGGTTACCTTCCACCTTCGCAGTAATCGGGAGCTAACAATATTTGAGTGTTTGCCTGAAAGGTCTCTGAAGTGTAGCGAGCAATTCTCTTGGCCTAGGTTTTATGGAAAGGACACTAAATGGGTGTTGGTACCTCTAAATCCTGTTTGATCACACAGGTGCAGCGCTGGGTCCCTGAAGGCAGAATTCCCACATGTTTCCTGGGGAAGTAGCCTTTGCAACACAGATTTTGTTTTAATAAAACAGTTTAGTTTAATAAAACAGTAATATCTTTACCAGGATTTATTCTACACCAGCNTTTTTTTAATAAGCTTGACTGACTGATCAACTTTTATTCCACATGGTGGTGGTTCCTCATGGTTCCTCATCACTGGCTTTAAATGCAAGGGAGTTTTATCTGTTGTGAACCGTCAATAGTAGGTAAAAAAACATTTAAAAAATCTGGCAGAGAGTTCAACATAACTATGCCACTGATACATGGAAATTTCCCTGTGTCTGGAATGGATACTCTCCCTGGAGGAATACATCCTACTTACCTAATTCTGGAGAGCACGTTGGCGACAGATAAGGCTTAGGAATCCCAGAGAGTGTGTTGAGGTTATCGCTAGTGTTCAACCAGACAGAATTACAGTATTGCCCTCAGTAACTGGTCTCCCCCTCTAATTCCTGTCAATGAGCGAGGCTGGCTGGTCTGTGACTAGCAGTGCCATGGAGTGTTGCAGACCTGTCTGGCTCAAGAACCGAACAACTAAGTCCATCACAGAGAGCCCAGCTGCAAGCAGACCCTACTAACTTGCCTCTAAAGAAATACAGTAAACCGCACATAAGTCATATCAGTTGGGACCATACATTTAATATGACTTTTGCAAAGTATGAGTTATGTCAAACTTGCATAGAATATAAACTGTTAAACGGGACTTGGGCAGATGTATGACTTTGGTGATTATACAATTTATACAGATCAGATTTATGCGAGTTTTACTGTAGTCCATTATATATATACATAGTTACAAAGTTAAAACAAAAAAACGTGCCTCTCAAAAACATAACAACAATGTAAGTTGGACTCGTGGAGTCCTGTAGCTCAGTAGTTAGAGCACTCGCCTGGCAAGCGAGACACCTGGGTTCAATTCCAGGCAGGGCAAAACCTTGGGAAAGTTTCCTTACTCCACACGCCTAATAATAATCCCTCCAAAACAAAGCAATAATAAAATCCATGACTGTTTGTGGGACACTGCTGTGTGCAATTGGCTGCCGCGTTTCGCCCACAAATATACGGTCAATTCACTTTACAGCATATTCTGTGAAGCACTTTGAGATTTCTAGAAGATGTGAAAAGCGTTATAATAATAATAATAATCCTTGTATTTGATATAGCGCTTTTCACGTCGGGAGGACGTCCCAAAGCGCTTCACAGAACACACTGTAAAGTGAATTGACTGTATATTTGTGGGCGAACGCGGCAGCCAATTGCGCACAGCAATGTCCCACAAACAGTCGTAGATTGAAAATGACCAATTTATTATTGTTTTTGGTTTTTGGAGGGATTATTATTAGGCGTGTGGAGTAAGGAAACTTGCCCAAGGTTTCGCCCTGCCTGGAATTGAACTCAGGTCTCTCGCTTGCAAAGCGAGTGCTCTAACCACTGAGCTACAGGTCTCTATTTATTTATTTAGAATATAACGTAGGACATCTATGATTTGAATTGTATAAAACATTCAGACTCCTATTACCATTTGGACCCATGTGCATTTTATCTCTGGCCACTGGGAAATATTACCTTGATTCAACATCAGACCACATAACAATACCTCCTGAATCCCTGTTCATCTATGTATATTGAATATATTTACTAAAACATGAGTGAACCAACTGTTAAGAACCTTAGTAGTGGTTTCTATATTTGTTCACTGAAGCTCTGTTGATACATTAGGTGTCAGCCTGGCTAAATTGGTTGAACTCTCATCACTGAGTCATGAAGTTTATGGGTTCAAACCCGATGGTCAGGACTTTGATCATACAGCTTTATGCTGATCTCTAATAGAGTGATAGGAGAGTGCTGTGTTGTCGGAAGTATTGACCTTAAACCAAGCTACAGGACTCCTGTTATATCAAATGCAAGGATTATTATTATTATTATTAAGTTTGGAAGGGGTAGGGGTAGAAGGATGGGCTGGTGCCATTTAGTATATCACCATGCTCGTTTACTGTTGTGACAATAATTAAATTCTGTCTTAATTAATGCTGATATTAATTACATGCGCTAATTAAGGAATACCACAAATTCTATCTAAAGTTGCAAAGGTAACATGCTCGGAGCCATTAAATTATTGTATTATACCCAAGGCAGCTTTAGATTTCAATTATAGCATCCTTGCATTTGATATAGCACCTTTCACATTGGGAGGATATCTCGAAGCATTTCAGAGGATTCTGTGTAAAGGGAAGCAACTGTATATTTTGTAGGTGAACACAAATTATCAGTACAACAGTAAACTGAATTCAACTGTACTTTTTATTTTCTATGCACCGTAAAGTGTTAATTCTGCACAGTGTAATGTGCCTATTGGATGTGGCTCATGACTCATGTGGTAGAATACAAGAAAGGAAGCTAATTAAGGAACAAGATGATAGTTGAATGTCTTAATCAGCTGGAGACCCTCTTCCAGCGCAGAACCTGCTTAGACATTACAAGTCCTTATTAAATCTTCCTGAAAAACAGAATTACTGTGACAGTGAAAGGTTGTGTTTTGCTTGTTTTAGTAGATCAAGCTGTGTTTAAATGGATGTAGCACCTACTTAAATTTTAAATGGATTCCTAATGGTGTACCTGCTTGGTGCTGCCATGAAAACACACTCTCAGAATCCAGCACTAGGGTGATAATTAGTGCCCAGACAATGGGGTTCCTGATTCCAATAAACATACAGAGGAAATATGTCAGTTGCATTACTCTGAGCACAGGTGGCAATACCACCATGTACATTGTTTTAGAGGAATAGTCCAAAGGTGGAGCAAAAACCAAAATGGAAGTGGGTGAGGTAATAGCTGGTAATAGGTACAATGGGACACTCTGCAGTGATTCCACATGTGAGCGCCCTGGGTATGGACAAAAGGACATTTCTCAGAAGTTAAAATTAAATCCAACAATGGAAAAAATGAGAAAATGTCAAAGTTATTCAGATTACCTCAAAATACTTTGGCCTCCATTAGAATCATAGAATCATAGAATCATACATCACAGAAGAAGGCCATTTGGCCCATAGTGCCTTTGAACTTTTTTTAAACCTATTTTATTTGCCACTGTCCAGTCAAACATCTCTCTGGTCAAACCTTGCAATCAGCCGAGGAATGGCTATATTGTGCTTGATTTTCTCTGCCTTCCTTAAGGCAAATGCTGGATTCACAAAATCAATAGATTACAAGATTGGTTTCGATGAAGACGTTTCGTCCCTTCTGTTTACATCCTTCCAAAACATCCACCATACCATCCTCCAAACACAGCATCAAGCAGCTTTTTAAATGTGTTCAATATCTCGGCCTCTGACATCCTTCCTGTTAACCAGTTTCAGTCAAGTATTACCCTCTGAGTAAAGAAAAACTTCCTGTATCTGTCTTGAAATTGCCCTTTACAACTCTAAACCTATGTCGTTTTGTTCTACTATCTAGTTGCATCCAAATGTACTGATCTATGTTTACTTTTTAAAAACTCTTCAGCAATCGCCCTGATATTAATAATAAAATATCTTGCATTTAATATAGTGCCTTATCATGTCTTTGAGATGTCTCAAAGTGCTTCACTGAATACACTGTAAAGCCTATTGACTGTGTATTTTGTGGGCGAAACGCGGCAGCCAATTGTGCACAGCAGCATCCCACAAACAGTCGTGGGTTGAGTGACCAATTTATTTATTTTTTTGACGGTATTATTACCCCCATAAAAGCGATTCGCCAATTGACTAACAACATGGTTCCTACTTATTACTAGGTAAACACAGGAGTGTGGAGTAAGGAAACTTGCCGAACATTTTGCCCTGATGGGGATCGAACCCAGGTCCTCTTGCTAGAGCGAGGGCTCTAACCACTGAGCTACAGGACTCCATGTATAGCTATAGTAAAGGTGAATGTGGGGAATAAGGTAAGCAAGTCTATATTCTACTACTCAGTGTATAATGGAACACCAGCTCACTGGAACTGGAATTCTTTAATGATCATTCAGTCTTCATCAGGTTAAATCTGAACACCAACTGCTATCTGAACCAGTTTAATGCTCAGCTCTCAACATTTCACTTTCACTTCTTTTTTTACAGTGTTACTTGATTGTTTTGTATAATTTTGCATCACATCAACTGGAAAACGGAATTATTTTAAGAAAATAAAGTCCTTGGTCTTGTTATGAACAGGATTCAACTGTTTTTTCACTGAAAAAAAATGCTGTTTTATTTTTGTTTCATTTTAATGCTGTTAAATAATGCTGTTTCCTTTTTGTTTTATTTTGTTTTTCCCCTGTTTCAATTTTCACCCTTCCTCCCCGAGTGCTAGTGACTCTTCATTTGTGAGCTTGGACAGTGAGCATTTGTTGGTTGTTTGACATGTGGGAACAACAGAGTCAAGATTGATCCTGTCCTCACCAGAAATTCATACACACACTTTTCCAATGCGAGAGGCAATGACTGGTGTGAAACTAACGCTCCTTCTGGTAAGCAAAATTGCACCACTCCAATCCATTGGAACATCTCTCCACTGCAATTTACTTCTAGATTGGAGTTCCCACTGGTGAACAGAAATTTTAACAGATTTCTTTACTGACAAGAAATACTACAAATTGGAAATTAGACTAAGCTATTCAATTTTAGCTGGTTATACTCTTGCAGTATCCCATCACACATTCTGGGCTCCCCAAGCCTTGGCTCTTGGAAGCCTGTTCCTAATACTCTCTGAAATTAGGTAAGCAGGGTGTGTCCCTCTGAGTAGAGCATGCACATTCCATTCCAGACCTGCAGACATTTCCATGAAACTCTCTCAGTCTGATTTAGATACCCTTAAATGTGACGATGGGTTTCGTCACGTGTCAGACACCTGGCTGACCAAAATCAAAATGAGATCCCAATCACTGGTGGGAGTAAAAATGATATGAATCCATCACAGTGTTTAATACAAACCTTTTTTTTTGTTCCTGAAGCTTAAGCATTAACATTTTTTTAGACTGAAATTAGCACAATGACAGTACTAGAATAAAATAAAATCTGAAATGTATAGTGCATGGGACAAAGAAACAGGATACATTTTTATCAGGCAATTGAACTCTGTGGCAGGCTAATTCAATCTGGATGTTATTTTATTAGATTCAACAGAAAAAGAAAACCTGCATTTGTTCACCAATATAACTAACAATGAATTTTCCAACTTCAGCCCTACGTTCTGTTATTCTGATAATATCCGAGCACAGAGCTTCTAGTCTCGTAAATCTGCAGCAATAGAATTAGCTCTACTCTGGGAATAAGCTAAATATTTCATTGGAGATTTATGAGCATTTATTGTTTTCTTGGCAGCTACCATTGATTTGCTGCTTCAGAAAAGTACTGCTAGAAGTCATACCAGCAAAGTTAAATGCAGCATTTCCATCCCAGAATTAACAAAGAGCCGCTGAAAGAATTCAATTTAATGTAATGAGCAGTTTAACATTGTAAATAATCCATGAAAAAATTTTACTCAATCACACTGGAACAGGCAGAGCAAATCACTAACCCAATGACAGTGGGATTTCACCTGTTGTCAATTAAATATTGTCTTTCATACCACACCTCCTAGGTGGGAGCTGATCCAGAATCACCTGAAATTGAAATAGCACAGTGGGTAGAAGAGCTGGTAGTGGGTTTTCTTGGGGTTTGAGGTCACTTAGGTTCAGCTCTGGATTTAAACCGCTGCTTCCCAATAAAGTAAATCGAGTTACCCCCAAATATACTGGAGGCTTCCCTACCATTGATTTCACTACAGCAGCCTAGCAGAGGAAGAGACAGGTACCAACTCCAGGATATTTATAAATAATAATAATCTTTGCTTTTGGTATAGTGTCTTTCACGTCAGGAGGACATCCCAAAATGCTTCACAGGATTTGCTGTGTAAAGTGACAAAAACACGACAGCTAATTTGCGGACTGTAGTGCCCCACAAATGACCAATTTTATTTGAAGGTTTGTTGGCCAGGACACTTGGAGAAACTCTCTTTTTGTATATTGCTATGGGATATTTAACGTCCAGCTGAATGAGCAGGTGGGGCACTCGGTTTAACGCTTCATCCGAAGGACAGCACCTTCGACAATGCAACACACTCCTAGCCTTGCGTTGATTAGGTGAGTTCAAGTCCCTGACTCAGAGGCGAGAGTGCTACCACTGAACCATGCTGACACACTAGTATTTCATTAATGGTGCAAATTTCACATTGGTCATTAAGGGTAACATGTTTCTTTGCGCATCATCAGATGTGTATATTGGATTATTGGGCATTCATCAATCATAGGGATATTCCTGGTTCCCTCCCACCCCCAATTCGGATGCCCACTTGCACTGTGAAGCACTTTGGGATTTCCTTCTGATGCGAAAAGTGCTATATCAATGTAGATTGTATTGTGTTTTATATTGTGGCAAATTACGCTTAGTAGAAACATGATAATTAATAATAATCCTTACATTTAATATAGCGCCTTTCACACCAGGAGGACATTTCAAAGCACTTCACAAGATAAACTATAAAGTGGAGTCACTGTATGTTTTATGAACAAACACAGCAGCCAATATTCACACAACAATGTTCCAGAAACAACCACAAATGATCAATTGCATCTGGAGGATTATTGGTCAGGACATTCCCTTAATCCCTTCTCTTTACAAATAGTGCCATGAAATCTTAACGTCCACTTGAACTTGAACAAGAAGATGGATCTTGGTTTAAGGTCAATACTTCCGACAACACAGCACTCTCCTATCACTCTATTAGAGATCAGCATAAAGCTGTATGATCAAAGTCCTGACCATCGGGTTTGAACCCATAAACTTCATGACTCAGTGATGAGAGTTCAACCAATTTAGCCAGGCTGACACCTAATGTATCAACAGAGCTTCAGTGAACAAATATAGAAACCACTACTAAGGTTCTTAACAGCTGGTTCACTCATGTTTTAGTAAATATATTCAATATACATAGATGAACAGGGATTCAGGAGGTATTGTTATGTGGTCTGATGTTGAATCAAGGTAATATTTCCCAGTGGCCAGAGATAAAATGCACATGGGTCCAAATGGTAATGGGTGTCTGAATGTTTTATACAATTCAAATCATAGATGTCCTACGTTATATTCTAAATAAATAAATAGAGACCTGTAGCTCAGTGGTTAGAGCACTCGCTTTGCAAGCGAGAGACCTGAGTTCAATTCCAGGCAGGTCAGGGCGAAACCTTGGGCAAGTTTCCTTACTCCACACAGAGCCTAATAATAATCCCTCCAAAAACCAAAAACAATAATAAATTGGTCATTTTCAATCTACGACTGTTTGTGGGACATTGCTGTGCGCAATTGGCTGCCGCGTTTGCCCATAAATATACAGTCAATTCACTTTACAGTGTGTTCTGTGAAGCGCTTTGGGACGTCCTCCCGACGTGAAAAGCGCTATATCAAATGCAAGGATTATTATTATTGTTATTATTATATGTGGAGCCCTGTAACTCAATGGTTAGAGCAATTGCCTCGCAAGCAAGAGACCTGGATTCAATTCCCGGCAGGGCGAAACGTTGGGTAAGTTTCCTTACTCCACACACCTCTGTTTACCTACAAATATGTAACAACAACAACAACAAGGTTCCATTTATAGAGCGTCTTTCACGTCGGGAAGACATCCCAAGGCGCTGTACAGTTGGGTCAGGACCTGAGCAAGGGGGAAATGGTCAGGGTGAGGGGAGGGAAGGGAGGGAGTGAGGAGGGGGTAGAGAGTCGAGAGGGGAGCTGAAGGCACGGTCAAAGAGAAAGGTCTTGAGACCGACCTTGAAGGAAAGGGAGGAGGCGGCGAAGGCACTGGAGGATAGAGTTCCAGAGCCTAGGGGCTGAGAGGCTGAAAGCCCGGCCACCGATGGTAGGGCAGTTGGGGCGGGGGATGTGGAGCAGACCGGAGCCAGAGGAACGGAGGGTACAGGCATGTAAGAACCCGGTTGTTAGACGATTGGCGGATAGCTTTTCAGGGGGTAATAATTCCTTTTAAAAAATAATGAATTGGTCACTCGATCCAGGACTGTTTGTGGGACACTGCTGTGCACAATTGGCTGCTGCATTTCACCCACAAAATATACAGTCAAGTCGCTTTATGGTATGTTCTTTGAAGCACTTTGAGACGTCTCGAACACATGATAAGGCGCTATATCAAATGCAAGGATTATTATCATTATTATAATCATGGAGGAGATTAAAAGAGTCAATAACAATGGTAGCATTTAATGTGCATCACCACATTAAATTTCTCAAATACACTAGTCACAATCTAACAAGGAGCCTATTGATCGAGCCAATACATTCCATTTGCTGATTGTCCTCATGGGATTAGAAGTTTATTAAAGGATGTTTCTTCCAATCTTCATTTGCTGCCGTGGTGGACCCAACGTATGTGATAGGGGATATTTCAGACAAATCAAGCAGTTTTATGCAGAACCCATGGTAAATCACAGGGCACTTATGGATGGTGGATGATTTGACATGGAAGGGAGAGTTCACATAATGTTTCTTTCAATAATGCACCATTGTAATACAGAACAGACACATGCATCTTTATGAACTTTGGAAAAATCCTACTCTGCATGTTTGTCTACTCAGCAGCTCAAGAAGTCCAACATTGACTTCTCTATTTATATTACACCCTACATACGGGGCAGTGTCTCGGAGCACTTAACAGTGGCGGAGCCTGATGCCGAGCCAGGGGGAGGGAGGAGGTGACCATAAGCAGAGTCGAAGAGGAAGGTCTTCAGTCATGATCTAAAAGAGGAGGAGGGGACAAGGCAGAAAGATTGAAGGAGAGAGTTCCAAAGGTTCAGGGTTTAGTGGCTAAAAGCTCGGCCACAGATGGTGCAGATAGGACAAGGGACAAGCAGGAGGCCAGAGTCAGCTGAGCGGAAGCAGCAGGTAGTGGAGTGGGGAGAAAGCAGGTTAGAAAGGTAGGGAGGTGCCAGTGCGTGAAGATATTTTTAACTGTTTGAGAGGATCTTAAAATCGATCTGTTCTGTGATAGGGAACCAGTGGAGCCTGATAAGGAACCAGTGGAGCATGGAGTTAGTGTGGATGAGAATACGGGCGACAGAGTTCTGAGTCAGTCGTAGTTTGTGGGTGGTGGAGCTGGGGAGGCCAGTGAGGAGCACATTGGAGTAATCGAGGCGGAAGATAACAAAGGCGTGGACGAGGGTTTCACCGGGGTCTCATCCAACCTTCTTCCTCTTAGGATTGTTGTAATCAACAACCAGTATTCATATAACAATATTGTGAAGAAAGGTAACATTTCATAAATAATTGGCGTGTGTGTAGATCTGATCCCTAATTAACATAAGAACGAACTAGTTCCAAGCCCACCCAGGATTTCCATATCTTTGTGATATATCTCTAATCTTACATTCGCTAGACATGTAAAGTGCTTTTTCATGTCAGCACTGAAAATATCAGAAAGTGTTTTACGAACAAAGCATAAAATCAGGATAGTTATTATCAAGCCTATTGTAGAAATTCTCTTTTGCATGCCAATCTAGGCACAGGGATTGTATCATATCAAATTCAAAGTAACACTTTGCAATCACAGCAAGAATTTCATTTCATACCATGCTAAAATAGAATGGATCCCTAGGCCATTCAAAGCTTAATAGTTGTGTCATGGCAACTGTGCATGTCTCAGAACCACAGGATCATGTCCGGTTTGATTCCATCTCTGTGCAAGTGAACATTTGTGCTTAGAAAGTACCGATTTACAAATGGATTAGTGAAACAGTAAAATGATTTGTTTCAAAATAAACTTTGACATTTATCAGTACTTTAATATCAAAACAGTAATTGGGATGAAAAGTATGCTATTCAATGTTATTATTACCACTGGTGATAATTATCTGGACTTTCTGCTGCTGGGATCTCCCACTTGATAACATCCCCCAACCTTGTGCAAATGGTTTGCGCCAAATCCATTTGCAGAAGCCAGTGAAATGGCCCATGTGATGACCTGCTTACACTTCATTCCTCTATCCATCTCTTTCGTTCATGTAGCTCTCAAACTCTCTGCCTTAATCCCTCCACCTTGCCTCCTCATTGCCCATCTTCATATTGCACATTCCTCTTCAACCGTGCCTCCAGTTACCTCCACTTTCTCCCTGGTTCAGCGTCAAGCTCTGCCACTGTCAAGCGCACCAAGATGCTACCCCATGTAAAGGGCGCTATATAAATGCAAGTTGTTGTTGTTATAAACCTGCCACTGTGTGTAGCCCAAAATTTCAGAACTGCCTTGCTGATTTTTAACTCAGTTTGTAAAGTTGTGTTATCAACTGGGACATTATCAGGAATGGAGAGTCCAGCAATAGGACAATTTTCACCAGTAATGATATTGAATGTCATATTATTTACCTGCACAAGAATCAATATTATCACCTCTAATGAATGTATCCAACTATCAAGAAAGAACGCACAAGTTGCAGCTATATTTCCAAGAGGTGAGACAATTGAGAGGGGACCAAATCCAGGTGTTTAAGATTATGAAAGTGATGAGATGGATGTTGATAAGCTATTTCCACTTGTTGGTGAGTCCAAAACTAGAGGGAATACAAATGAGTTAGCTAGGGGTAGATCAAATAGGGAGTTTTGGAAGAGCTTCTTCACGGTGGTGAGAATGTGAAACACATTTCCAAAAGCTGTGATTCAAAGAAAAAGCATCAGTGTATTTAAGAGAAAATGTGGATGCATAAATGAGGAAGAAAGGAATAGAGTGGTATAGGTGAGGGGAATAGGAAGAAGGGGAGCTCATGTGGAGTATAAACACCAGCATGGACTAGTTAGGCTGAATAAGCAAATCATATTATTCTATGTAACTATTTCAAATCTGGGACCTAACACGATGCAAAATTCTTACCAACTTGCGACTTGTGCAATGGGTTTACCAGCTGTGATGATAGTTAATCAGCAATCAATTTCAGCCGACCATGTAAGATGATATTTTCAATGAGCTGCATAGTGATTTCAATTGCATGACTTATAGGATAAGGAAAATCACTATTCAAATATGCACTTTGTGAGGAAACTATTTGCAAGCAGCACAGCATTACTGTTGCTTTATAAGTGTGACATATCCTATAAGATAATTTACTCTTACACATCCAATGATCAGTTTGATGAAATGATTCAATCTTACTTTCGTTTTAGTTTCCTCCAGTGGTAAAGAAAGCAAAATACCATGTCCAATTAAGCCATTCTTTAAGGAATCACAATTGAAAAGTTTAATCAAAGGGGGATTTCTCTTTCTTTTAAGCGACTGTGTTACCTGCTAACTTTTTTGTCCAGCTTTTCTCCCCTTCTCCTCTCTCCGGAGCACATATCTGCCATAGCTAAGATTAAGAGAATGTAAATTACCTTCTTTAAAGATGTCGATCTATCTACTATTGTGGTGACCATTAGAAATCATTTGAAGGCAAGCAGGCGCCAACTTTTCTTCTGTTTTTTCCTTGCTCCTGTGGAAGTACCTTGCTTCTACTCAGCTCCTCTCACTATGATAGGCCAAGATTGGAATTTCTCCAATCTGTGCCCTATAACTTCTTGCACACCCTCTGGATACCGACTGCCTAAACTCTGTACTTTCTTGCAAAATTGGGGCGGGGGTGTCCTTGAGACCCTAACGAGTTATCAAATTTGTCAATATTGCTAAACGTGTTCTTAATTACCCACCAAATGCACTGCAACTTCCATAGCTACCCCTTTAAAACAGAAATGTTTTAGTGACATTTAGTCTCAATGTTTACACTCCGTAAATAGAGTTAAACTGGCACAACTCAGATCAGGAAATCTGCTTTATACTTGGTTTCCTGTGTATTTTTTTACCAGGTGCTGCTGCCAGAAGCTGAACTGTAGGAGTATGCGGTGAGGATCAGGCAAGCTCATTACTAAAGTAATTCAGGAGACTTTAAACCAATGATTATTAGGTTAGGAACACATTTGTCAATATTGCTGAACATGTTCTTAATTAATACAAGGAATTCATTAAGAAATGCTGCAAATTTTACCCCATTCTTCAACAAAATAAAAACTCGCATTAGATGGTGCATTATAGTAAATAAATATATGCCTTTATTAAGTATTTTGTAATAAATCATGTATTTTATTGTTTTGAAATTATATTTAGCTTTTGGAAAATCTTTTTTTAGGTGCAGCATAACATGCATCATTGAAACAGGGCACAAAGAGTAAATACCCCACTGTCAGCGATGGATATGCTTAACATCATCTTGTGCAAGAGAACTTGCCACTCTGTAATAATAACAATAATAATCTGATAATAATAATCCTTGCATTCGATATAGAGTCTTATCATGTCTTCAAGATGTCTCAAAATGCTTTACAGAATATACAGTGTATATTGCTGATCTGTACACACCTCCCTAGCTGAGTACATAGAGCTTAAATAATTGTAGGTGAGGTTTTTTTTATTATTTAATTATATTTTAAAACTAGAATGAGGAACTACCAGGATGTGCTAATTTATCATCCTCAATTGCAAGCAATTACAGTCAGAATATCCTTTATGAAACCTTCAATTATTTACTTGGACATGGGACAGGAGCATTATAATTAATCAATACCTGGAGGAAATCATGGACAAGATGTTACCAGATCCATTCCAGTTTTTCCCCTTACCTGTCCTCTCCTGGAAGCAGGCATTCACGGTGAAGTATGGCTCTGTGTTACCCCTCCAGAGCTTTGCTGAAGTGATTGACTTCTTCATGTGTGAGTCTGAAAAATGAATCCATCACAGCCTCCACGAATGTACACTTCCAGTGGGTCCTTTGGATAGAAGAAATAAATGAAAGAGCATTCATTTTGATAGCACCTTTTCATGTCAAAACGTTTCAAAGCACTCTACAGATAAATGCCAAATGTAGTGGCTGTGTCTTTCTAATGAAACATGGCAACCATTTGCTCTAGCAAGGCCCCCAGGCATCCATGAGCTGAATCACAATTAATCTGGAGGATTGGTGGCTTCGACATTTGGAGAAAATCCCTTTTCTTTTCCAATAGCATCACATGATTTTTAACGTCCATCTGCAAAACAGAGAGACCTCGGTTGAACAACCCATCCCAAAAACATTGAATAGCAGTCAGGAGGGGGGATACTGTCTGATTTTGCCATCGCTGTCTAGGCTGAGAAAGTTGAAGAAAATTGTAGCACCCTTACTTATCTCACCTAAGATCAGCTAACTCAGTATAAATCAGGTACTCAACAATAAACTCTCCGTAGAACTTGGGACATTTCCTGAACTGTATGGCTCAGTACTCACACATTTGCTGATACCAACTTCTACTGAGTCATTTGCTATTTACCCCACTTGAAGTAAACAATGTTTGTAACAGCATTTTATAACGCTGCTCTTTCAATGTACTTTGCTGTACTACTCAAAGTTGGCTTTTAATCTCATTAATCGTGTGAAGAAGCAGGGTTAGAGCCCTGTACTGCCTGGTCCACGTATTGACCTCGTCATCAGGAACACTGAGACCAATATGCTGTTACTTCTGAATGAGGCTGTAGGTCAGCACAGACAAAATGTCAACAGTGTTCAAATACACCTGCTTTGCTAAATTCAGGATGCAGTCAGCCAGGGTAGAAGAGGAGGTGAAATGGAAGGCCACTGATGAAGTTGAACATGTCCACAGAGGAATGGAGGGAAGAAAAAGCTGTCATTCTCCAGCCGGAATCTCCTGTGTGATGAGAGATTGTTATGGCAGCTGACTGAACAGGCAGCAATGTAGGACTGAGATAGCTGCCAGGCCAGGGGAAAATTCTCTGTAACTAATTCAATTTTGCTCACATCTAATGATGTAGTGAGCTAGAAATGCTGTCAGCCACCCTTTCCCCATGTTGACTCCTTTTTTTTGAGTACATTAAATTATTCTTGATATGCAAATCTGTTACTGTAAGATCATTGGCTTTTCCTGCTAATGAGATTTTTGTGCTTTTGCAGTGACATGTGCTAACCGTCCTGTTAAATAATTCATGAATGTAATTAATTTGGAAGAAATCAGATAAAGTGCCAGCGAGAAAAAAATACACTTCAAGCTGAATTTGAGTTGTCTGAGGCCCGCAGCAGTATCTCTGTAGCCAGACGTTAATGTCTTTATTTAAAGTGTTTGTAACTAATTATAAACCACATAGCACCACAGCTCTTGTTTCATCAGAGCCAGTGCTATGGGGAATGTATTGTAGACTTGAGCACCACAAAAATGAGATAATGAGATAACTGTGCTCAGGATGGTTTCATAAATCAGCTGTAAGTTGCTGACTCATGAGATAAAATGTGTTTACTCTTACAATAATGTGCCACTTAAAGTGCCAGGTTGTAAACGGCTCACTTTTACCTTCTAGCGCAAGCGGTGGTTGACTTTGGTTTTGTTTTACGTGAAGCCTTGTCGTGTCGATAAATCCCTTGAAGAGATGGAAGTGTTTTCCAAAAGTACCCACCCCGGTAAAAAATAATTCATATAATAAAATCAGATTAAAGAAATCATGCACACTAAAGCTGCCTGTCATTTCTGATGTTATACTTCCCTTGCTGTATATCTCTACTTTCAGCTGTCATCCAGTCAGCTGGGAAGGTAAAATGTAGGCGGAAGCCTTTCCCTACATCTGCCATCAATGCCACTCAGCACTGGTTAATAGGAGATACACGCTGTGAGTGGTTCGCATGCCTGCAATTTACCATGTTCGTAACCTTAACAGCATGGTCTTAAGTAAATTGAATGTAAAATTGTGCACAATTTTTAGAAATGTATTCCGTTGAATCTTAATTTGGAAGTCAACTCTTCATAATTCTTAAACAAGACTTTCAAAGACACAATTTAAACATTTTCCAAAATTCTGCACCCATCTTCAATTTTAAAGCTCTAACCAAAAAGATTTGGTTACTTCTCTGTTCTTTTTTTGGATGGTGGGAGGGCACTCACTTGTTTGTATTTGTCTCCACAGTTCTGGTTTCCCCAGTTGCCATGGACCAGTGAAAAAGTTGGTCTACTGATGGTGCTTTTTCACTATCCTGCTGCTGAATACTGCACAGGAAACATGGACAATACAAATTTCACCCACAAAATATACAGTCAATTTACTTTACAGTATATTCTGTGAAGCATTTCAGACATCTCAAAGACGTGATAAGGCGCTATATCAAATGCAAGGATTAAAAATTAATTAAAATGTAAGCTCGTACTGTAAAGGCAGAACTAGTGAGGTGAAATGCAATTCGCCATTAGGGTTAACAAAAGCACGCAAACTGGTAAAATATTCTTGATGTGGGTGACAAAAATAGTCTTTAATGAGAATACAGAATATTGCCCTGTTATTTCAAATAGCCATTTAACTTAAATATGAGATTTTGCAACCAATTAATTTCACATTAACAATTCCTAGAAAATGTAATGAATATTTTTTTGGATTAAAAATTCATAGTTATTAAACTCAGTCCAAAAGGTGCATTAATTTCATACCAGATCTGACCAGGCTAATGAGTAGATTGGGAGCAG
Source organism: Callorhinchus milii (assembly GCF_018977255.1). Taxonomy (NCBI): domain Eukaryota; kingdom Metazoa; phylum Chordata; class Chondrichthyes; order Chimaeriformes; family Callorhinchidae; genus Callorhinchus; species Callorhinchus milii. Next base: position 96,343,165 of record NW_024704742.1, read on the forward strand.
AAGGTATAACTTGGATATAAATGCAGCACACACAGTGGGTTTCAAGAAAACAATTTTTATTGTCATAATGATGTCTTAAATTATCTCTAAAAATCAGTTACTACGCTTTACAGTGGATACTGTGAAGCATTTTGAGCTCTCATCCTGACATTATATATAATAATAATCTTTGCATTTGTCATAGCGCTTTATCATGTCGTTGAGATGTCTCAAAGCTATTCTTCTCTGACAGGACTTACTTTACAGGGAAGTGTAGTAACTGTGTATTTTGCAGACAAATTTACACAGTTATGTTCCCAAACAGCCATGAAGTGAGTGATCAATTTTCTTGGAAAGGATTGTTGGCCAGCACCATTATAAGGTACTGATGGATGCTGTCATGATGTTGGAGAAGGGGGAGTAGCAATAGGCAGAGTCCCAAGCAGACAGAGGAGAAGAGTGCACAATAAAATAACTAACAGGAGTAAGAGTCACCATGAGAGAAAACTATTCTGCCTGTCAAGTGCTGCTCTCCTGATCCTGCTCATGACAGACACGTTTTGTGTATTTCATCTATTCCATATACTTTTAAGGCCCACAAAAGGCTTAAAGGATGGATCACTGGTGCATGGAGAATTTAACTACATTTCTTACATTGTTTGGGAAGGATGCTACCATTGCAATATATACTAACTGGAATATACAATACGTGATAGTCCCTTAGTTGTTTACCGAAGGCCCAGCCTGAAATACAGCTGTGTTATTACAGCTTCTTATATTTTAAAAAGTAATACCTGTGAAAGTATTTATTTCAAAATTAATCTCACAAAACAGTCTTTTGAAAAAAAACATAACTACAGTTGATCCAGCATCAACACTCTAATTTTTAGGGTGACAAAGAGCCATACAGATACATTTTTGCTGTTATAAGGAAAATTGATGCAATTTCTAAGGTAAAGAGAACTCACCATAAATTTGTACAAAACTTTTTTCGTGGCTGTCATGGGACCTCGAATAAATGGGTATAAAAACCTTGCAGGACTTCAGGTTGTATCATTTTCCCATTAACTGTACAGGTTACGCAAACCATCTTACTTTACATAAGTAATCTTCAGTCTCTAATTTAGGATGCTTTGTGTCTTTAGCAGAGAGGATTTACAGTCATTCATTGCTGACTGGAATGATACAATTGCCCTTAATAAAGATTGAAGTCTTTCAAAGGCATGTAAGGACAACGTTTGTCAAAATAGCCTCCTCACCTTTGCAGCCATGAAGGATCACATGTTGAAGGTTGTGAAGAGTCAGAATAGGTACCAGAAATTATTTATTCATAGAGGACAAGTAACAGCTGGAATGGATTATCAGGAAGGGTAGTAAATACCAGGGCACCTGACTAATTGAGGAAGCAGCTTGATGTTCTAATGGTAGGGAGGTATTCTGGAGGAATGAGATCAATTGGACCTTCTTCATCCTTATCTCTCTTGTATAGGGATTTTGAGTTACCACTCGCTTTGCAGTTCATCCAATGACAAATTCTAAGAATGATACCTGGAATTAAGGGGCGTAGCTATGAAGACAGACAGGTAGATAGACAGATTACACTCCTCAAAGGTGAGGAGGTTAATGGCTGGGATCTTGAATGAACATTTTTCCTGTTCAACAACAACAAAAACAAATTACATTTGTATACCACCTTTCATGTCAGGAGGATGTCGTAAGGTGCTGGACAGTCAGGGAATCCCCCCAGCTGATGGTTGGGATCAGGAGAGGTGGAAGGCGGGAAGAGTAGGAGTAGAAGGGAAACCAAAGGCACATTCGAAGAGGAGGGTCTTGAGATGGATCTTGAAGGAGGCACGGCGAGTTGAGGTGGAGAAACTGACGGATGGAGTTCCAGAGGGTGGGGGCAGACAGGCCAATGATGGGGCGGGCAAGGCGGGGGATGTGAAGCCGGCCAGAGTCCACTGAGCAAAAGGACTGGACAGGTTGATAGGGGTTTATGAGGTCACAGAGGTAGGAAGGAGCAAGACCGTGGAGAGATTTGAAGGTGAGGTTAAGGATCTTGAACTGTATCCTTCGAGTGATGGGGAGCCATTGGAGCCGGCGAGGATGGGGGTGATATAGTCGTGGAGCCTGGTGCGGGAGTGGACATGGGCTGCAGAGTTCTGGATGATCTGTAGCCTGTGGAGGGAGGAGTTGGGGAGATTGTCAGTCAAAACTTATCACCTTTCCTTCCAGTCAATCTTACCATCGTTCTACTGTTAGTAGGGAAAGGAGGCTTGCTTACAAAATAACAGTCCCTACACTTACAGCAAAATCCTGCGAAGTGCTTTGAGACATCTCGCTGACATGATAAGGCCCTATAACAAATGCATGGATTATTATTTATCTCATGACCTTTTGTTTCTCTACAATCAAATCTTATTGAAGCTCACTTGATAATAACAAAACCCATCAAAAATACAACTGATATGACCCTGCTTGAAGCAACATTAAAACATGTAGAGTTTGAACTGTTAACAAGGCATTTAAAACTCTGTCAAATCTCCCAAGGACTTTTTGTTGTTGTTGTTGAGTCTTCGAGAAGGACATGCTATCTTACTTCTACAACAAGTTTCCTGACAGACATTTGCATGCTGATGCGAATTTCCAATTAATGAGTTTAATTCATTTATATTTATCCCTCCGGATCCTTGGGTTCCTACAAGTGTCTGCAATTTTCTGAGAGAGCTGCCCTGGTGAGAACTGTTGACACTCAGAATTCCATGAATTTTAAACTTGAATAATTGGAATTGCTCCAAATGACAAGTGAAAACCAAGCAAATTATGTACACTGTGTTATTACATGATTGATTTACATTTAATACCAAGAATGCTAGGGTTTTACTAAACAGAAATTGTTTCGGTCCCCAAGACGTGAAAATTCAAAACATTTTTTTGGAGCCTTTTTTCAGATATGGTGATGATGCTGCCATCTGTTTTTGAGGCAAAAGCTAGATTCTGTGTTTTTTTCAACACACATTCAACAACGGCTTTCTGCCAATGTGGACCTTATATTATGTTTATTCAGAAACAGTTGCTAGCGACTGCCACTAGCTCCCTATTTTCTGGTTGAAAAACCCATCATTGCAGTAGTAAAGAAAACAAGAGCATACCTCAATGCCATACCAACCAGTAGAAAACATGTTTAACTGGTTGCAGTTTTGCCATAATGCACACATCCAGCCAATAAAAAGCGGTTAACGTTGAAAGATATCTTAAAACGATGGAATCTTGATTACAGGACTAAACACCAACAATAGGAGGTCACAACAGTCAGGGCTGGAGTGAATCTTAGATATTGTTAAAGGTATATCTATCCCAGATTTCTCATTATTTCTTCACCTATAGAAAAATGGTATTGCTCTCGTCAGGCATAAGAAACTTCTGAAGATCGCCAAGAAATGAATTCAATTTGCTGATAAATGCCCAGTGTAACTGTTGGTTCAGCAATGCAATTTCCAAGCAAATTGTGTTGGGAGTCCAACAGCCAAGACTACCTGAGGAGGTGCTTTCTCTCAGCACATCAGTTTTCAGTGTGAAACAAAATAGATGCAAATCAATTTGGCTTCCGTACCAAAGAGACCTCTTAAAAAGTTTAAGGAAGGAACCAATTTTAATAAATGAAAAAGACAATTGAATGCAGTTATCACTTCAATAGGAAGGCAGTAGAGTATGTCAGCCTGACTCACTTGGTAGCACTCTCACCAGAAGTGAGTCAGAAGATTGTAGGTCCAGACCCATTGTCGAGATTTTGAACTTATATAAGATTGTCAAATGCTCCAGTACAATGCAAGGGGTGTGCTGCATTGTTGAGCTGCTGTCCTATGGATGTGAAGCTGAGATCCCATCTGGGTGAATATTAAGGATCCCAAGATATTTGAAAGGGAAGGAAGTTTCTGCTGTTGTCCTGGCTAAGATTTCCTGAAACAAAATGGCCATTCACTTCACTGTTGTTTGAGGATGTTACTGTGGGTAAATTAGGTGCTGTGTTCATGTACAAAGTCACTACATTTTACAGTATACCCTGTGAAGTGATTTGAGACATCCTCCTTATGTGAGAGGTGCTATATCAAATATAAGGATTATTATAGTATTATTTTGGAAGGTTGAGATCAAACGGCTTGAAGGGCCTTCTTAATCTAAAACTCTCTTGTGATCTTATGAATAACGTTGCAAAACCCATAATGGAGCAACTTATAAGTCGTGGAGAACACTCCTGAGAATATGGCTATTGCAATTGGGAACAGAAAGTATATATCCTGTTTTACGATTGGGTCCAAAATTCCTCCAATTGATATGAAAATAAATTTGTTTACAGTTAGCACAGAAGTGCTGCCTCGATCTCCTCTCCCTGACTCATGTCTCCTCTCCCTCCTCTCATGTCTCACTCATTGCTCAATATGATTTACATGACCAGCTGTCTTGGATTTTCAAGCTGTTTTCTGTTCTGCAAGTGGAAGAGAGCTGAGGAAATGCTCATTAAAACATGTTTTTCATTGATTTATTAGAACGTGACACTGTTTCTTTTTTAATCTTGGAATTGGCGACAAGTTGGCGACAATTTGCTAGTCCAGGCTCCTTAGAATTCATGGTCCATCATGTCTGTGCTGGCTCCCTCAAAAGCAATCCTTTAAGAGTCATTTACCTGCCCTTACCCCACACCAATGTCGCTGACTCTTTCTAAAGTATTTACCCACAGGGTGTTCAGAAAGTCCTGTAACCTCCATGTTTTTTTTCTACTGTCCACTGACCAACAACTGAAACATGTGAAAGAATTATGATAATTGTATTTAGAATTTAGAAGTACTTAATTGTATGCAGTTCAAGTGTTTAATTGTATGTTGATTTCCAGAGGATCGGTGTGAGCGCCATCATTTTCGTGGCAGATAATGCTCCATCGTCATGTTTGGTGCAACATGTTCCATAACATGGATGGAGTGAGGAGGAAGTTACTGGTATCAGGCATTGTTACACTTGACTCATCTGCAATAGAAAATAAAAATTAATTAAAAGAAACAGGGGTGGCGGGGTGGAGCGGGCGGGGGGGGTGTTAACAGGGCTTTGTGAGCATCCTATAGATGCTTCTTGAAAGCCGATCTGGATTTTGCCTCAATCACTGATCCTTGTAAGGCATTCCACATCCTAGCTACTCCTACAAATTTGCCTAAACTCCCCATATGCTCATTTACTATCTTAAATTGGATGCAGGCGAGGGTACCATTGAGGTTGAAAACTGCTTCTCTCAAATGTGATAGCTTATTGCTGGAAAAAGCAAAATATACACTACGTCTCCACATATGAATCCCATATAGATCACAATGATGCACAAGATCTCAGCTCCCAGGTGATTCTGGGTCAGAGCTGAGGTCTCAAGAGTTGGCGTTGCATGTGTGAGAACTCCCGCCAGAGATGCAGGTTATGTTGCAAGGCACATTTCCAGCTGTCAGACATCAGTAACACCACCAAAGGAACATAGGAATATAGGAACAGGAGTGGGGCAACCAGTCACTCGAGCCTGTTCCTCCATTCTGTTAGATCATGGTTGATCTATACCTCAACTCCAATTAGCTGCCTTTGCCCCATATCCCTTGATATCCTTACCTAACAAAAATCTATCCACCTCAGTCTTGAAAATTTTAATGAATCCAGCATCCACAGCCTTTTGGGGGAAAGAATTCCAGATTCTATTTTCCTGAGGAGCTCAGTTTCTTTCAACCCAATTACTGGGCAGGTTGGAGTCAGGATTCAAGTCACTGCAGAGTGTTTCAGTCTCTATTTCAGATTCCCAACACTTCTCATCACATAAACCTGAAGCAACAACTCCCTTGCTCTACATTCCTTCCTCATCCCTGCACTTTTTTTTATTTTCTTGATAGAAACATTTCCAAAGCAAATCCAAATAGTAATAACAAAAATAATCCTTACAATTGGTATAGCGCCTAGCACCTTTCATATCGGGAGGAAGTCATAAAGCACAGGATATACTGTAAAGTGGAGTGACTGGGTGTTTTGTGGGCGAATGCAGCATCCAAGTTGCGCATATTAACGTCTTACTAACGGCCATGAAGTGATAGTCAATTTTATTATGGGTGTTGGCCAGAAAATTGGTGAAAAATGAGCAACATTTGGAATTCTTAAAAATAATTCTGAGCAGTTTGCATTCAGCATTCATCCCCTGTTGACATTCACCCCTCCTCCCCCGCCTCCAGTCTAATGGCAGATCAAATTCAATTTAACCGTATTGATTCAGAATAAATCTTGTGCCCTATTCACAAAGGCCATGAGTCAAAAGGTATCAAATTACTGTTAGATGTAGATGCTGTGATCTTCTGGGAGGCAGTAACCCAGGAGGGATTCAAATCATACTTTATAGACAAACCTGATTCAATGCTCTGAGATTCCCAGCTGCTTGAAAAACAGCTAGCATGAGGTGTCCTTCCTGCTTCACAGTCAGAGTATAGTAAATAGATCTGTAGTGTTAGACAATACACTGGTCAGTGCACCAGGGAAACCATTTACTAATGAGGAGTGGTGAACTGAATTCAAATCCTGAAGTTCATCATTAAGTCATTTATCCATTTAGGGTTTATACGCAAATGTCTGTATTCTACTCCAAGATTTGGATCATTTGGGAATCAGGGTCTTGTTGAGGAAATTATTATAGATAATAAGTCCTTCTGCACTTGCCCACTGACGTTGCTTGCGTTCTTATATTACTTTCATTTTCCAGCTGTTCCAATAGGCAGTGGGATAAATGGATGCTTTGTGTGGCTGAGGGATAACAGAGAGGGTAAACATTTGAGAAAACGCAGATTTTCTACTATTTGAGCTGAAACTGATTCTGTATAGTACATATGGTAATGCATAGCTAATGTATGACTCTTTTTCAAGCTGTAGCTAGAACTCTGTTAAATACTCATTATAGCGAAGGAATCATTATTGAAAGTGGGGCCATCTGTTCTGATGATATCTGACCAGCGTTTCAGGTGCATGAGCTGTATAATGCTATGAAGGTCCTGCATCAATTGGATTCAGGAGCATGGGAGAGCACCCCATTCCTTTTTGAATTAATGGGGTGAAATCTGCAGCATGAAACACAAAGGGGTAAAATTACACTTGGATCTAGATTTACTCCATTAACATAGTATTTCAGAGCATCCAGAAACTTGGCAAATTCTTAAATACAACCTTAACTTTGAAGCCTATTTTCTTTTAAGAAATATAGAAAAAAAACAGCTTCAAAGGAAAGAATGAATTACAAAATTTGCCAAATGCGGGATGCTCTGAACTGCAATGTTAATAGAGTGAATGGAAAGCCAAATGGAATTTTACCTCAAAGGTGTTTCTTGTGATGATTATCACCCACTAAGAAATGCAAATTTCACCCCACGGACATGGGAGTTTTAACATCTACTTGAACAACCAGAACAGGCAGAGAGGCTCTCACTCCACTTAGTTTTTCATATCCCTCAAAGTAGGACATTTCTATTCTGCCATTTCATTTTTTAGTTCTGCTTGACACTTAATCACCTCTTCTCATATCAAATTTTATCCATCTCGATCACGATTTTACTCGGGCTTAAATATTATTACAAGTAAAATCTCTGCGACTTGGAAGGTAAAGTACAGTTGTTTCAGTTTTAGTGGATAACTTGCCTTTCCATCATAAATGTTAACTAAAAAATATGGAAGCCGATTCAATAGCAACTTTTAAGAGAGAAGTAGATAATTATTTAGGGAGAACAAATTTGCAGGATTATAATAATAATAATAATCCTTGCAGTTGATATAGTGCTTTTCACATCTTCTAGATGCCTCAAAGCACTTCATAGAATAGACTGTAAAGTGAATTGACTGTATGTTTGTGGGCGAAATGTGGCAGTCAATTGCACACAGCAGTGTCCCACAAACAGTCGTGGATTGAAATGACCAATTTATTATTATTTTTTTTGAGGGATTATTATCAGGTGCTTGGAGTAAGGAAACTTGCCCAAGATTTCATCCTGCCGGGCACTGAACCTAGGTTTCTCGCTTGCAAAGCGAGTGCTCTAACCACTGAGCTGCAGGACTTCACAATGGGGAGAGAGCAGGGAAGTGGGATTGATTTGGTAGCTCTTTTAAAAGAGCTGGCACAGACACGAATGGTTTCTTTCTGTGCTATATAATTCTATGATTTTATGATCCTGCTCAATGGGAATCAAAAGCTACCATTCAAAAAGAAGGGAGCTTCTCCCAACATCCTGGCTGATTGTTGAACATTGCTGTGGCAAATTAGTTGACAGGTTTGCCTACAAATATCTTGTCACTGCACTTTACAGTATATCCTATGAAGCATTTGAGATATCCTCCCAACATAAAAGCTTAAATCAAATGTAAGGATCATTATTACTATCTAATGTGTACCAACAATGTCTTACAAACAGCACTGAATGACCAATCTTAATCTAGTTTATTTTGTAACTAAAGTCGTGATAACTACCCTATTATCTAAACAAAAATCATCATTTATTTAACGCTTATTAGACATTGTAATGGTATCACAACTTTTTGGTCACCCTACAGATGAAGGAGGAATATCAGCCAAGATTCTGGGAGAATTCACTGATCTTCTGGGTAATAATGCCGTGGGATCCTTAACAACCATCTGAACTAACAGCTGGGACCTTGGTTTAACATTTCATCCGAAGGATGTCACCTCTAACAATGCAGTCCTCTATCAATACTCCATTGGAGTGTCATCCTAGATTATGAGCTCAAATTCTGGTGTGGGTCTTGAACCCACAACCTTCTGGACCAAGGCAAGAGCGCTGCCAACTGATATGATAGCATGATGTATGTTTAACCCTCTGTAAAGTGGTCTTTCTCTCTCTTAATAGTTTTTTCGAATACAAGCTTAACCCCAGCTGCTCCTGACTCCACCAGATCATCTGGAGTGACAGACATGATAATGAGCCTATCACGTCTGTTACTGTACCATGTGTTACCTAGGATCTAAGGTCGGGTGCAGGTGGCTGAATCATACAGTTGCAGCCTGTTTTCGCTCTGTCCTCATATAAATCACTGGTGCAGTGGAGGATCAACTCAATTTTGAAATGAATTTAAAACATTTTTTTTCAAAGCTATATTTTTAATTATTGGTACTATCCCAATATTCATCAATTGCTGCTGCTCCCTCAGCCCCCCCACCCCCACACACACTTTTACAGGTCAACTGTCGAACTTTGGCACTATCACAAGTGCTAAATACGGCATGCATCTCCACTAGGGTTTTCTTTGGTGAGTTGAGCAAATGTCTCACTTCATAGAAGAACACTGAACACTCAGGTGCAGGTGCGTTTAGCACTACAGGAATGACTGACCCGAGACTTGCCAAAATGATTAATGCCAGAAGGTTTTGCAATTTACACCCTTTGCCCAAAAGGGTTTCAAAACAGAAACATATTGCAGTCAGGGGTCAGGGGGTGCAGGCGAAAACTGCCAGATTGCACCTCTGGTGCATTGACTTGGCCGAAGGCTGGTTTAATGCAGCTGATTGAAGTTGGAGAAATAAACAGGAAACGGCTGCAATGATAGAACGTAAATGATGTCGTCGACAAAAATTATACTTATGACAACTGATTAATTATCGACTGTCCAGTATAGTGCCCCTCCCCTTCTTCGCCTTTGGCACAATGGAAATGGATAGGTCTAAAGCCAAGCGATTGGTGTTGACGGGGTGGAGCACAATTTTTGAGCACTGGTTCCTGGGATACTTGTTTATCTACAATTTTGTTTGTTGAAATAATCCTAGGAAGAAGATTAGCTATTCCCTCCAGAATGAGAGGAATTTGTGTGTCAGCCTGGCTCAGGTAGCATTCTCTCCTCTGAGTCAGAAGATTGTGGGTTCAAGCCCCACATCAGGATTTGGAACTCATATAATCTATGCTGAAACTCCAATGCAGTGCTGGGGGGTTTCTGCATTGTTGAAAATGCTGTCCTTTGGCTGAGATGTTAAAGCGAAGTCTCATCTGCCTGCTCAGGTTTGCATTAAAAACCCAATGGCACTACTTGAAAACAGAAGGGAGTTTCTCTTGGTGTTCTGGCCAACAATCTCCTGAATAAAATTGGTCATTCATTTCATCAATAAATGCAAATTGGCTGCCATGTTTGGACACAAAACATATAGTCACTGCACACATTATATGCTATGAGGCATTTTGAGACTTCTGCTTGACATGAAAGGGGCTGTATCAAATGTAACAATTATTATTATAATTCTTAACATTCAAGACTGCATAGAATTATAGTGAACTTCTTATTTTAACCACACAATTCACTCACATCACTTTACAGTATATCCTATGAAGCACTTTGAGATGTGTCAATATCAATATCAATTCTATATCTATATCAATGGGGAGGTTTATTATATATCAATTTTAATTTGGGGAGCCAAGTCTTCTAAAGAAATAAGGAAAGTCAGCTTTTAAATTAAGACTGCATTTAAAACAATTTCTGAATGAAAGACAAAATTGTGTTACAGGTGGAATTACAAGCTTTAAGATTGAGTTGCTACTTTCAGATCCAAAGCACTTCCACTGGAGTCTACCCACTCCAATTACATAACAGGGCCACACTTCAATGTGCTTTGTCCAATTGTCTGAAAAGCTAGACTTCAGAACAAGTCCTTGGACGCTAGAGGTAGGCTTTTAATATTGCTGGTCAGAATGAAGTCAGAAGTGGGTCAATAGAGACAAAGAAACAAGTTTAATATTTCAAAACAAAATAAATAAAAAATACATAAAATCAATGTTGAAATATAGAATAATGAATAATAGATAAGGTAAAAGAGAGATTACGTAAGAAATAGAGAAAAGAAATGGAGGAGATATAGCCAAAAAATGAGAAACTAGCCAGGGCAAAATAATGTTTATATAACCTCTTAAGCAATTTTAAAGGATATATTTTATTTATATTACAAAAATGCAGCAATAACGTTACAACTGGCTCCTCTATTGTATTTGCACCTTAATAACAGAATATTCTTCTACATCACAATTTGTAAGATGAATTCTTAAAAAGTGTCCACTGAGGAAGGAAGAGATGAAATTCCTCAGGGCTAGTTTTCTGTCAGCATTAATATAGTACAGAATACATACATCAATACATACGAAAACCGTTTATGTCTAATCATGAAATAATTATGAAACTAGTGGAATACAGGTTCAATTTAGTTATTTTCTGTTCTCGCAGAGGCTGACTCATCTGGTTTGACTTCATGCCCATCTCCATTGCACATTGCACCACAAAGCTCCAGCACCATAACTGCGGACGTTTCCACCTAAAGCTCCACAAACAGGGATTTGTGTCGCTTGCTTCAACTCAGTCGAATACATGACCACCGCAAGAACAATCACCAAACACGGAGAAGACAGCACTACCAGTAAGAGGAACATGAATTAGACAGACCTGTTTCAGCTGATAGGCAATACAGAAGTTGCAAGCACAAGTGCACAAAGCAGATATCCTTAAGGCAATTGTGTTGGTGACCAAGAGGATATGCAAACTCTCTTGGACAGTTACAGCATTCACCTCCTTCAGGAGATTAATGGAGTCCTGTAGCTCAGTGGTCAGGCACTTGCCTCACCTTGAGAGACCTGGGTTCTCCGCTCACTTAAAACCCAAACCGGATGCTCAAGTGCAGATGGAAGAAATCCGGCCTCACAATTCATCGGCATCCGTGGCTCAAGCACATCCACCAGGCCAGACCTCTCCCTTTCACAGGCCAAAACTGATTTTCACTCCAAAGTCATCCTGGAGGCCAAAAACAACCCAAAGACACAATTTTCCACCGTCCATCACCTTCTCTGTGCACCCCCTCTAAACCCCTCTATCCTCACGTCAAATGCCAAGTGCAACGAGGTCCTAGATTTCTTCGCCTCAAAGGTTGAAAACATTTGCTTGGCTGCATCGTCTTCCCAACCCCATGTCCCCTTCCACCCCATCCAGACCATCCACACCGCCTTCGCCCTCCGCCACAGCTCCTGCCACTCCACCCTCCTTACACTTCTTTGCCCCCAGTTCTCCCTCTTCTCTCTCAACCACAATCACCCGCATGAAGTTCACCACCTGCTGCCTCAACCCCCTTCCCCTCCCTATCCAGCTGCTGGTCACTTAACTCCCCTTGCCTCACCCTGCTGGCCAACATGGTCAACCAGTTTCTCTCCTCAGGCTCTGTTCCTCTCCCCATCAAAACCGTTCTTATCATATCCCTCCTCAAAAAACCCACCCTCGATCCCTCTAATCTCTCTCACCACCATCCCATTTCCAACCTACCCTTCCTTGCTAAAGTCCTGGAAAACATTGTTGCAAGTCAACTTCAGTCACACCTCTCCCTCCACTCCCTCCTTGAGCCACTGCAGTCTGGTTTTCGCTCTGCCCACAGCATAGATACAGCACTTGTCAAAGTCACATACGACATCCACTCTATCTGTGACCAGGGCTTCCTCTGCCTCCTCGTCCTCCTGGATCTCTCTGCTACGTTCAACACAGTCAACCACGCCATCCTCCTCCACCGCCTTTCCTTCCTCATCCACCTTAGTGGGACCTCACTCACATGGTTTGAGGCTTACTCAATGAACTGGCCCCTTTTCACCTTGGCAAATGGTTTCTCTTCCCACCCCCACCTGATCACCTGCAGGGTACCGCAGGGCTCCATCCTTGACCCTCTTCTTGTCCTGATCTATATGCTCCCTCTTGGAGATGTCATCCACAAATACAGGGTAAACTTCCACATGACACATAAATCTACTTTGCCTCCTCCAGTACCAACCCCAGGTCCACAATTTCTATCAGCTTGTCTGGCAGACATCAGGGCCTGGATCATAATAATAATATTAATCCTTGCACTTGATATAGCGCTTTTCACATCTTCTGGAAATCTCAAAGCACTTCACAGAATAAAGTGTAAAGTGAATTGACTGTATATTTGTGGGAGAAACATGGCAGTCAATCATCATGGAGTGAGTGACCAAATTTTTTTTTTCTTTAAAGGAAAAGCAATATGCCAATTAACTAACAACCAGGTTCCTACTTACTGCTAGGTAAACAGAGGCTTATGGAGTAAGGAAACTTGTCCAACATTTTGCCCTGCCAGGAATCAAACCCAGGTCTCTCACTTGCGAGGCCAGTGTTCTAACCACTCTTAGCTAAGCCATACTCTTTGGCTTCCGTCAACATCTTCACTCCTGTGAATCTGAAATCCTCAACCTCCCTGGACTCTCCCTCACACTCACCGAACCAGTGCGCAATCTAGGTATCTGATTCGACCCTCAGCTGTCCTTCCTCCCCCACATCCGGTCCCTGACCAGGACCACCTTCCTCCACCTCTGCCACTTTGCCCACCTCCGATCGTACCTTACCCCAAATGCAGCCGAAACCCTTGTGCATGCGTCTGTCACCTTCTACCTGGATTACTCAAACGCACTCCTCGCCTGTCTCCCCAGCTCCACTATTCAAAAGTTCCAGCTCATTCAGAACTCTGCCGCCCACATACGACCCGGATCAAATTCCGTACCCACAGCTCACCAGTTCTGGCCAGACTCCACTGGCTCTACATCAATGAACAGATCGACTTCAAGATCCTCACACTGGTGTTCAAATCTCTTCACTCCCTGGCACCTCCCTACCTCTCCGACCTCCTCATTCCCCTGACCACCACCGAGCACCTCCACTGGACTGCCACTGGCTTCCTGCTTGTCTTTCGCACCCTCCGCTCCATCATTGGAGGTTGCGCTTTCAGCCACTATGCCCCAAAACTCTGGAATACTCTCCCTCAATCCCTCCACCTTGCCCCCTCGCTCCCCTTTTACAAGTCCTGCCTGAAAACCTTCTTTTTCAAATGTGCTTACAGCCACCCCAACCACCCCCCACCCCAGCTCGGAATCAGGCTCCGCCACTTTTAAGCACCCTGAGATGCTACCCTGCGTGGAGGATGCTATATAAGTGCAAGTTGTTGTTGTGGGTTCAATTCCCGGCAGGGTGAAACATTGGGCAAGTTTTCTTATTCCACAGGCCTCTGTTTACCTAACAGTAAGTAGGAACCCGATTGTTAGTCGATTGTCGTATCATATTTTCGAGGGTAATAATTACTTAAAAAAAAAAAAAAATTGGTTACTCAATCCAAGACTGATTGTGGGACACTGCTGTGTGTTATTAGCTGCTGCGTTTCACTTTACAGTATATTCTGTGAAGCACTTTGAGACATCTCGAAGACATGTTAAGGTGTTATATCAAATGGAAGTATTATTATTATTATTATTAAATATGGGTGGTGTCCACAGCAGTAAAAATTGGATGTGATCTTTGAAAGGATCCTCCCACACTTTCTTGTGCTCTTAACACAGTTATTGCCCTTATAAAGGTGATGAGAGAGGTGATTTATAGCCAACTGTCCTTATTGATTTTTAACCAGACCTTGAAAGATAACAGCTGAAGCAACTGATATCATTTTGCGTCTCTTCCACACTATCAGCTGAAATTATTTATACAGCCGAATTGACCCACCTCGACTAGACTATGACATAGAGCAAGGCATAACCCATAACCCTCAAACAATTTTAATTCCAAATAGAGTCGGAGAAATGGATATGAGTGGAACATTTTGCAGATGCTCAATCTATGGGGCGAGAGAAGGATCCTATGCATTTGCAAAGCCAAACATTTAGATTAAGATGGTTTCATTGATTGGTGCGATGAAATGTTTTTGGAAAGTTTTAAGCATTCAATCCATCATTTACAGGTCGATCCAGACTGTAATATTTCAAGAAAATGGCATTCAAGTACGATTGTTGGCATCTGCTGCACCATCACCATCTTTAAAACAGTGTTAGCTTGAAATATTACAGCATTAGTGAAACTCTAAATAATAGAATGAACAGTGAAAGAGGCAGGATATGAAGAAGCATTTTCTGTGAATAGTGGAGTCTAATTTGCTGTATTTCTCAATAGGATCCCTTAATAAAGAACCTGAATTCTGGGAACTAGAAGCACATCATTCTGACTCATGGGAACTCTGACAGAGTCTACCTCTGGAGCACAGTTACCGCAGCTCGAGAAATATTCTAATGCAGTCTCTTTTTAAAGACTCCTATTAAAAATGCCATAATTTAGACCTGAACTTCTTAAAGTTGTTTCTTTCATAACATAACATGTAGGAGCAGGAGTGGACCATTCGTCCCTTCGAGCCTGCCCCGCCATTCAATCATGGCTGATCTTCTAATCTAACTCTAGCTAATACCATAACCCTGCCTTATCCCCATATCCCTTAATCCCTTTTGCAATAAGAAATATATCTATCTCAGTCCTTCTCCCTACGTTTATGTTTTTTGTCACTTTTTAAAAAAAGTGTTGCCACAACTATTAATGCATCGTATACAAGAGTATACTTGTATCATAATTCTTCTCTCATTTTCCCTACTTGATTCCTCATGACAAGAATTGTAGGCATGAACTAAATGATGTTTGTATCATAACAATAATAACAATAACAACAATAATAACAATAATAATCCTTGCATTTGATATAGTGCTTTTCATGTCTTCGAGACATCTCAAGGCGCTTCACAGAATATACTGTAAAGTGAATTGACTGTATATTTATGGGCGAAATACGGCAGCCAATTTGCACAGCAGTGTCTCACAAACAGTCCTGGACTGAAGTGACCAATTTTATTATTTTTTTCTTGAGGCATTATTATCAGGCGTGTGGACTAAGGAAACTTGGTCAAGGTTTCGCCATGCTGGGAATCGAACCCAGATCTCTCACTTGCAAAGGCGAGTGCTCTAACCACTAAGCTACAGGATTCCACCATAATAACCATAATAACAATAATGACGATAATAACAATAACAACGGTAATAAGAATAATCATTGCATTTGATATAGCATGTCTAACCTTTCCAGTGCCTTGGGATGTCCTCCTGACATGAAAGGCGCTATATAAATGCAATTTGTTGTTGTTGCTTCCAGTCTGGAGGAGGTCTCAATGCGCATCACATGATTCACTGTAAAGCATAACAACTATATTTTTGTAGGCAAATGTAGGATGTAGGTCCATTGATTCTATTTAAATGAATAATTACATAATAAAGTTCAATCCAATAGTAAATCCAAGGTCAGCAAGTCTGCATTAGCATTATATTCCTTATTGTATGGGCAGCGTTCTCCATGGGAATGGGAGAACACAGACATTTAATTTCCATCCACCCCTTCTATCAAAAGGTCTGATTAATGCCTGATCTCAGCATCCTAAGCAAATACATTTATTTTCATCAATGGCTGACCTTTTTGAACCTTCAACATTGCTATGCACTAACATACCAGTTCTGTAAAACAAAAACTAAACAACAACGACAAATTGCATTATATAGCGCCTTTCATGTCAGGAGGACTGGGTAAAGAGACTGTGTAAGGGGATTCCAAGAGAGGCAATCCCAGCATCATACCAGAAAAACATCTAAAGCACTCAAAGCTCTTCGCTAGCTCAGTTGTTAAAGCCACTTCCTGGAGGAAAAATATAGTCTGGAAGTGCATGGTTCAATAGCTAGTTTGTTCTGAGTTAGTTGATCTCAATTAGTTAGGCATAGAGAGCTACAATTGGCCTCAGTGCCTTGGGCCAATGCCCAAGGGAATATATCATCCAGCATTCCTGCTCCTGGTTGTTAATACTGCAGTGACCTTTGCTGGAAATTGCTCTTGGGTGAGTATCAAACATTTGATATTCAGAATGCTTCTATCATAGCCTTAGGTCCACTCTCTTACAAATTAAGATTGGGCAGAATTTTGGAACAATTCTAAAATGCAGTCTTAATTTGAATGTTGTTTTTCTGCAATAGTTTAAAATAACTGTGGAAAACCCGCTTCCAAATTAAGACTGAATTTAAGAATTTTCCAAAATTTTCTGCAAAATTACATAAGACAATTATCTTATGGCTAAAACAATGAGAAATGTTGGGCCTCAGGCGACAAGGGGATCAGTTTGGGCTGTAATTTCCCTACTGTCAAAGAATCTCCCAAAAACTGTTTGGATCATACATAACAAATAAAATCTGTCATTCACCTCACGGCTATTTATGAGACGTACTGTGAGCAAACTGGCTCCTGCATTCGCCCACAAAGAACACAATCATTTTACAGTAAAATCCTATGAAGCACTTTAAGACATCCTCCTGATGTGAAAGGCACTAAATCAAATGCAAGGATTATTATTATTATTATTTTTGTGAAGAATGGGCTAAGGTATCAGAAAGCAGTCAGTGCTTGTGAAGTTATAACCCAGCACCTATGTGACATCAAAACCTTTGATCATGTGTGAATGTGACAGTTCAGTATATCGAATGAAATTTTACCACCAGTCAAAATGGTGGCTGGTGATGCTGTAAGTCACCATCAGCCACTTGTCTAGTTCTAAATTCATAAAAAAAATTGGTTCAGTATCTTCCTCACTTCAGCTCAAACAGGAATACGTTATGGAAAACTTTATTTTCCATAACGTATTCCAGCAGTTGTCTTCCAATTTCACTGTATTACAATATTGTAACAAATTTAATTTCACTTTAAAAAGTGACTTGGGTAGCAATGCAAACCATTGGCAATGCCTCTCCTTCTTTACTCCCTCACCTACAATAACAAAAAAGTTCTACTGCCTCTTTTCCTTCCAAAATTATACTGACTTGGATGATTGCAATAAAAATCTCTTGGCCTGAAATTCCACCCTGTGTTAGCCTGGTATTAATGATCACGCGTAATTGTGAGAAATTGTTAAATTCACATCTTATTTGGAAGCCAGATTCTTTTAAAAACTTTTTATGTGGAAAACTGCTTCAAAATTCAGATTGAATTTAACAATTTTCCATCAATCTGGGCCATTTTACTCCATAACATCATTTTACACCATGTTCGTCCACAAAATATAGTCAATTCACTTTACAGTCTATTCTGTGACACACTTTGAGGTGTCTCGAAGATGTGATTAGGCGCTATATCAAATGCAAGATTGATTATTATTACTATTACACAAATTGGTCTTACAATGAGTGAAATCTTGGGACGACAATGTCTATTTGAATGGAAAGCAACTTGCAAGGTTCTGTTAGCATTCAAACAGAGGGTGTTACTCTGAAAGATACAAACAAGCAACAACAACAACTTGGATTTATATAGCACCCTCCACGCCGGATGGCATCTCAGGGCGCTTCACAGTAACGGATCCCGGGGCCGAGCCAGGTTGAGGGGGAGGAAGGTGACCAAAGGCATGGTCGAAAATAACGGTCTTCAGCAGAGACCTGAAAATAGGAAGAGAGGGGACGAGGCGAAGGGAGTGAGGAAGGGAATTCCAGAGCCTCGGGCATAGTGGCTGAAGCCACGGCCGCTGAAGGTGGAGCGGAGGACTCGGGGGACAAGGAAGAGGCCAGAACCGGAGCAACGAAGGCAACGGGTACTGTTTTGAGGAGAGAGGAGGTCAGAGAGGTAGGAGGGTGCAGAGGAGTGGAGGGATTTCAATACACGGGTGAGGATCTTGAAGTCGATCCTCTCTGGGACAGGCAGCCAGTGCAGTCTGGCAAGGACTGGGGTGATAGGGGAGCGGAGTTTGGTGCGGGTGAGAATGCGGGCGGCAGAGTTTTGAATGATCTGGATTTTATGGATGGTAGTGGAGGGGAGGCCGGCGAGGAGGGCATTTGAATAGTCCAGCCGAGAGGTGACAAAGGCATGGACCAGGGTTACAGCGGCTTTCGGAGAGAGGTATTGGTGGAGACGGGCGATGCGTCGGAGGTGGAAGAAAGCGGTGCTGGTGAGGGACCGGATGTGGGGGAGGAAGGATAATTGGGGGTTGAACCTGACTCCTAGGTTGCATACGGGTTCGGAGAGTTTTAGGGGAGGTCGGGTAGGTGGAGGAGGTGAGAACCGTGCAATTTTAGACGTTGACGAGAGCCAAAGAGTATGGCTTCCATGTTGTCAACGTTCAGCTGAAGGAAATTTGTGCTCATCCAACCCCTGAGATCTGACAGGCAGGCTGACAGAACATCAGGGGACTGGGGGTCGCAAAGAGAGGTGGAAAAATAGAGTTGGGTGTCATCCGCATACATGTGGAAATGTATCCCATGTCTGCGGATGACATTCCCAAGAGGGAGCATGTAGATCAGAAAGAGGAGGGGGCCAAGGATGGATCCTTGGGGTACCCCGCAGGTAACCGGGTGAGAGTGGGAGGAGAAGCCGTTTGTGCAGATGTACTACTGGTGGTTTGTGAGGTAGGACTCGAACCAGGCGAGTGCAGTCCCACTGAGGTGGATGACGGAGGAAAGGCGGTGGAGGAGGATGGCGTGATCGACTGTGTCAAACGCGGCGGAGAGGTCCAGGAGGACAAGGAGGCAGAGGGAGCCCTGGTCACAGATAGAGAGGATGTCGTTTGTGACTTTCACAAGTGCAGTCTCTGTACTGTGGGCGGAAACTGGACTGGAGGGGTTCGAAGAGGGAGTGGGAGGAGAGGTGTGTGCAAAATTGATTCGCGGCAACGCGTTCTAGAACTTTTGCAAGGAAGGGCAGGTTAGAAATGGGGCGGTAGTGGCTGGGGTTTGAGGGATCTAGGGAGGGTTTTTTTGAGGAGGGGGGTGATGACAGCAGTTTTGAGGGGGCAGGGACTGATCCGGAGGAGAGAGACTGGTTGATGACGTCAGCCAGTAGTGGGCAGAGGAGGGGGAGCTGGGTGACCAGCAAGTTGGTGGGGAGGGGGTCGAGGCAGCAGGTGGTGGGTTTCATGAAGGTGATGGTGGGTGAGAGGGAGGAGGGAGAGATGGGGAGGAAGGAATGTAGGATGGGGGTGGTGGTAGGAGCAGATGATGGGGAGTGTGAGGGGGACAGAGGGGGCATGGTGGCGGGTGACAAGCGGCAGATGGATGAGGATGAGCAGATCCAAAAAGTGCTGTTCGAAATTCCACGGTCTGGATGCCCTGAACTTTCACACCTGCCTGGCTTTGCAGGCCTAAATAAATGCACTGAAGGCAGGGTTAAGAGCAAAACAAAAGTTGTTGACCTTTTCTAGGCACATTCTGAACATACATTTTACAAATTCCAAGGATAAATGCTGAATTCTAACAGGAATTCAAAACTCAAGAAGCATGGACAGAATGTGCAGCAAAGAAAGCTGCAATTCCGGTTAGGTGGAGAGTAAGGCGTGAAAAATAATAGGAGGGTGGCTGACAGATCTGGCTGCAGCCATCACATGTGGCAAATGAGCCTGAACAAACCCAAGTGGGATCCTTACATCTTGACTCCACTTCTCAGTCTGTTGTCAGCGAAAGACTGTTAATGTGACCAGCACTTGGCCCCACACTTCGCTGACAGATATTGTAACCATAGACACAACTCCTTGACATCATCGAAATGAGCAAAACAGCACCATTCCCATTCCACCTGGAAGATAACTCGCCCTTTTAATTGCAGCAGAATAGACTAAGCAATTTATACACCTTGTGCAACTGGTGAGGAATTAAATTAAGATATAAAATCTGTTATTGCACTCTTGTGTGCTAAGACATTTTTCACACAGTGCAGTGACTTCCCTGCTGGAACTAGCTGTCCTCCTCCAGCTGTGGTGCTTTGTTACACATCACTGACACAGCAAGACTGGCTCTTCATTCAGTGGCCCACAGCAAACTTGGCAAAACATTCAGTTTTTTTTAACTCTCTGCCGAGCCATGGTGCTAAATATTCATGGTAACTGCACAACTCACTGGAGTGTGTGGGGCTAAGATGCGGACTGCAAATGTAACACTTTGGTTCCGCTACGAAAGTTTCCAAAGGTGGGAACCAGCTGCTGCTTTTATCAACATGTGTGTGAAGCCATCAGCGACCCACTCAGGTGTTCTCCCATTTGATGAAAGATGCTAGGGAAAGAGAGAGGAATGCCGGCTCACAATGGGAGCATTTGGAAAACAAATGTAACAAGAATTTCGGTAGCAGATCTAAGCTATATCAAAGCTCTCCATTTTTAATTTGGACTTCAGGTGGGTGAATGGAAGAATTTTTATCTAAAAATAATTTCCATGTGTCGCCCATTAAGATGATTGCACAGGAAAGCTCTCTTACATTTCCGGCTACTTAGAAAATTGTCTGTTAAATTTGCTACTCTTTATGCATGATGGAAAGATCTCCATAAAGAAGCACAATTGTCCCTAACCCTTATTAAGGCTCACTTCTGCATGCCTTTGCGCAATGATCAAAGAAAAAAGTTCAGTTTTAACCTGAAGTACATGAAAACAGCAATTAATGCTATACAGACTTACCCTAATTACCTAATACGAGTATTATGTCTATTTGCATTGGAAAGCAACTTGCAAGCTTATACTAGCTTTCAAGGCATTGCATGGGTCTCTGAGAGGTACAAGTGAGCAGATACCAACTTATGCTGTTAGAAAGTGCCACAGCTTGAATGCCCAAAGTATTGTGCTTCACAGTGATCATCGCAGTTATACCCACAATATAAGAATATTCTGTGTTGATTTACATAATAATCAAATTAAATAATAATACTTAAAATGGTATAGTGCCTTTCACAATGGGAGGACATCACAAAGTGATTCACAGGAAATACTACACAGTATTATTGTAGTTCGAGTTATGTGTTTTGTGGATCAACAACAGCAGCCAATTTATGCAAAGCAGTGTCCCACAAGCCACAATGAAGTGAATGATCAATTTTATTCGAGGGATTGTGGGCCAAGACACTGGGACAAACTCCCTTCTCTTTTCGAATGGTGCAATGAAATCTGCAACAACCACCTGAACTGGTAGACGCTCCCTTGGTCCAAAGGACAGCATCTCTGACAATGCAGGGCATCCTAGGCACTGCATTTGAGTGTCAGTGTAGACTGTATGAGTTCCAAGTCCTGACATGGGGCTTGAACGCAAAACCTTCTGATATCTCTGATGCCCTCCCGACCCCCCGCCGCACCCCATCACTGTCTTGGCAATTAACATAACAACAACTTGCATTTATATAGCACGGGTTAGCGTCCCAGAGTGCTTGACAGAGGCGGAGAGGGACAACAAATCAGGGGGAGAGGGAGTGGGGAGGTGACCATAAGCACGATCAAAAAGGAAGGTCTTTAGATGGGATTTGAAGGCGGGGAAGGAAAGGGCAAGGCAGAGGCATTGAGGGAGAGAGTTTAAGTAGTTCTGGTAAAATGCACCACAGCACAGAATAAATAGATTAGATATTTATTACTTGTCCTCTTTGAACTCTTATTCTGCACCAATCCGGAATATAAGTGAATTAATCGTGAATGTTCTGCCGTAATTTATTAGAAGATATGCCCATAAATATGCAGGGGAGTGGTAGGTGAGTGGGGGCGGGGGTGGGGGAGACAAGAGAGGAATCCATAGTCAAAAGCTAACCAGATTTTAATCTGCGTTATGTCCAGGTACAAAGCTAACACATAGGCCGATAGCAATTTAGCAAAGCTCACGTCGAGATTAATTGCATGCTTACTTTCCAGATTCATGACTTCAGTCCCACTGTTGTGTAACCTTATTAGTTTTACCACCATTATCTGATAGGCCATTACAACATGAAACAATAACAAAGTAGCAGCCCAACTCTAATAAAATGTAAGTCTCTATTCCCTTCACAGAGTCAGAGAAACTGAAGTGATAAACAAACAAGGTGCCTGCAGGGCGGGTCAAAATGAATTACCTTCACAATAAATGTGACCGCACCAGTAGTAGTGAAAAGAAACAAACTAAAAAACATAAGATTAAACAGGAAGGCATTTGTAAAATGCTGCTCGTAGATCTCAGCTTTCCTGTGCAGAATGGTAACATCAGCATCTTTCTGCCCTAGATTGTGAATAGTGGCTAGGATAACAACTGAGACCAAAGGAAATTAAAGGATCATTGTCAGGAGCATCTGATTGGAACCCCCTGTTTATATGATATTCTGATAGTGTGCTTCTATTGCTGATGGGATCAGTCAGGCTTAGAATGGCATTCATAGCAAAGATGATGAAATAAAGGTCGCCACATGTTTGGTGCCGAAGTTAGCATTAAAGGGCCATTCAGTGCAGAGAATAAGGCATGATATCTGCAATGTGGTATTGGCTCTACATGCCTGTGTCCCCATTTGACGGAGCCCTGAGGAAAGTAGCGAGGGAAAGGCAGAAGCTGCCCATGGTGAGAGAGAATCAACCTGGACTACTCACCTGTAGCCCCCCAGGTGCCAGATATAGAACAGCCTTAGCAGTAGCTCAGAATGAGGTTATCTGTTTGCTGCCTCAAGCCAAGTCCATTTAGGACCATAGAACCACAGAAATTTACGGCACAGATGAAGGTCATTTGGCTCATCATATCTGTGTTGACTCTTTGAAAGAGCATATCACTGAGTTTATGCCTTGTGCAATAATGACCAGTCAGGAATACTTTAACCATGTACAATTAAATTATCAGAGCCCATACTTTTAGTCCCATTTGAATTTGAATCCTAAAAGGAGGTTGAATAATAATAACCATTTGTGTTTGGTATAACATCAACACGTCTCAAAGCACCCTGCAGAAAATTGTTGTCAAGTTCAGTGACTGTGAATTTGTAGGCAAACGTGGCAGTCAATTTGTGCATATTAGGTCTGGCAAAGAGCCATGAAGAAATAACCAATCAATCGGTAAAATGTTGGCCAAGATACAGGGAGAAATTCTCTTTTGTTTTTGAATAACTCCTTGGGATCTTTTTAGTTTTATTAATTCAGAAAATCTTTAACACCTACCTGAACAGGTAGATGTGGCCTCAGTTTGTTTACCTCAGCATTGTCTATTTGTTACTTCAGAGCCTGATTTCATATGCTCAACATCCTTGATACACTGCAGATCATCACCGATTCCTGTTCACATTTCCATTCAAAAATATCCCATCCCTCTTCCCATGGAAATTTGAACCCTCCATTTGCTTTCTGATTGCTGATTGCTCCAGGAATTATCTCATCCACCCAAGAGGAGCTCAGGTTCTTAGCAGATTTTGTTCATTCAGAAAATCAAAATTTGTCATTTTGTGGGACGAAACCAGAATCAAGAAATAGGAGCATGATTTTATGCTGACACCTCACACAATCACAATTGGTTTAGAAAAAGAAGGCCGTTCAATTCTTTTGACCTCATCCTTCCAGAATACCCACCATATCATCTTCCTATCACATCATCAAACTATTTCTTATATAGGTCCAGCATCCAGGCTTCAACCACCTGTCCTTGCAACCTGCTCCAGTCATTAATTACCTCTGGGGTAAGAAAAAATCTTCCTGGTATCTGTTCAACCTTGAATTGTGCCTTTTGGTCTTCCTGCCTTGGAGTATATGAACATGTTGTTTTGAGTTTAATTTCTCAATTCCTTTTAGCATTTCATATAATTCTATTAAGTCACCTCTAAGATTTTTATTTTTAAGGCTGAGGAGCTTTATTTCATCTAGTTGTTCCCCATCACTCATGCCTTTATAACTGGAATCATCCTTGTTGCTCTTCTCTGCACTGTCTCTGGGTTCTGGGCAGTCCTTTGTGTCATAGTGCTAAGCACGCCAGGTCTGACAAGAATACCAAACAGCTTGAGCATAATTTGTCTAATGTTATAAAATTGCCAGTTATCATTTTATCAATACAGTACTTTTTATATAAGTACTGTAAGGATAGACAATGTTTTTAATAACATTTCCTGAAATAATTGTATTGTTGTATCATGATCCAAAACGCATGTAGACTTACATACGCTTATAAAATATATAATAATCCTTGCATTGATATAGCCCCTATAACATCAAAGCATCTCAAAGTACTTCAATGGTAATTGCATTCAAGTGCAGTAACTGTCATTTTGTGTTGGCAAACATGGGAGCCAGTTTGCATAGTTTGCAGTGTCCCAAAATCAACTATAAAGTGAATGATCAAAACATATGGAGAATTCTTGGCCGAGATATTGGAAGAAGCTCCCTTCTCTTATTGAATATGATTAGATACTATGACAGATTAGTTGATAGATTCATAGATTCATAGAAGGTGCAGCTCAGAAATAGGGCATTTGGTCCATTGAATCTGCCCAGTGTTTATATTTCACACAGGTTGATCGGAGTCATTCTGCATTAAGAAAAGCGAGTACAGCAGAGTTCCAAATGCTTGTGGTTTGGATGTATTGTAAAATATTCAGTCTGGGGTGGAAGTATCAATATTGTTCAATATTCTTTCAGGCTCACTGTTCCACTTCAGTGATATGGTCCATAGAAAAGTCACTGTGGTCAATAAAGGCTCGGAGTTGCACTTAATATTGTTGCTTGCCATTCATGAACACCGCTGAAGCCACACACAGCTATAAAACAGTGGAATATGAGGTTATGTAACAATGTGTTTCTTCTGTTCTACTTTCTCAAGATTTAATCTGAAATTCCTGAAACTATTAAATTCCATTTACAAAAAGCAATACCAAGTCAATTTACTGGACTAACTCTGAAATCTGATTCATCTTGACTATGTTAAGGGACATGTACAGTAAGCATTCTGAGGTTGCCACACACTGACATTGGCAACAGAGGAGATGTCACCTTTATTGAAATAGTGTTAAAACAAATTGTTACACTTTTGGAATGTTTCGCTAAAAAACATTGTTTCAGTTTAAAAATATTGTCACGGGGAACACCTACCTTATACTTAATCTCATTAATGCATTGCGTAGCTTTGCTTCCAAATTATTTAGAAACACACTTAATGAAGCCCAAGAATGAGGTGGCATAAGTTCTTTAACCTTGACCACATAAATGCTTCCTTATGAGCCAAATATAAAAGGGGTGAATTACTGCAGAAGAGAAGTGCAAGCAGACTAGAGTACATTCCCACTGATGATGACAAATTGGCCAAATAGTTTATTTTGGAACTGCAACAATAGAGAGGAATACAATCCCCAAACATTACATGGAGGCATGTACCCAAAGCAGCGCAAAACATGCATTTTACAGAACTAGATGGTAGTTTATGTAGTATGCCGCCCACCAGTAGCAGTTTATTAGTTTTCCTTAATAGCCTGAGGCTGGCTGCTTATCCGGTAGTTACGGGCCCTTTGGATGATACAAATAACCAACGCTTCATTAGTCAAGCACGCAATGTCTAATTGTGTACTGAAGCTTTTTGAATTTCACCAAGTTATTTTGCACTGGCCATTTTGTCTGAAGATCAAATAAGCAAGAGGTTACTTGAAAGTCGGGAGAGACTACTTTATTTCATTTCCACAAATATTCCTGATAAAGCAGAGAAGTGTGAAAATTGTGAATATTCCTGTTCACCCTTTGAACGTTGATGCTGGCTGGCATTTTGTTTTCAGCAATTTCTTTTCAGTTGTGCTTATTCTTACATATAACACACATCAACGGTTTCAATTGCTGAACAATAAAACCGTTTTTTTCCTCGCACCCAGCCACATTACACAAGTGAGATGTAAGAATGTTCTAAAACAATATTTTGGGATGCAACAAAGCAGTGGAACAAGATGACAAGTTTAGAGCTGCAAAGGGCACTTTCGGAAGAGGCATCAAGATGATTCTCTTTACCCACAGGTTAATTAATGGCTGGAATGGGTTGCCAGGAAGTGTAACTGAAGCTAGGACACTAGAAACAAACAACTTGATGCTGTAATCGGAGGATGGAAGGGGGTGGGTATTTTTGAAGGATGAGATCAGAACGGCCTTCATCCTTTAATGTCATTGTTGGCGGAACCTTTAGAATATGCTCCAGAGTTATATAGATAGACCCAACCACCAATTTGCCCTCTCAATGTCTCCCTTAAATGGTTTGAGTCTGTTATGTGAGAAATGAGGCAGAAAAAGGTATGATGTACCATTCCATGGTACAATGCATTACTGATAGGTGCTGTCCTGTTGGACCCTCTCACAGAATGCTTCTAATGATGCATCTCTGGACTGAGCTTGCCAGTGCACTTTTGAATGTTTCTTGGAGAAGGTTTCATGAGATTTTGCAATAGCTGCCAAAAAATCCAAATCTCCTCAGCCACTGTCTGTTTGAACTGTTCAGTCAAAATCCTTTGGATACTGAGTTAAGCAACTGCTTCAGGCAAATGACAGAAATTGACAATCACTTTCAAACTGGGCATCGGTGAATCCAAAACACAGTCATGCCGTAAGGACCACAATGGATATGGAATAGCAAGTTTTTGATGATAAATTGACAGTCAGAGTATCAGAAGGCAGCAAGAAGAATAAAACACCTTGAGCAGCACATGGCAAAAGGGAGCTGAATTTATAACATTTGGGAATTTTCAACACAGGACAAGTGTTGTGGTAATATTCAAAGCTGAGTTCAAAAACAAGTCAAGTAGTAGGAATCAAATTTATTATGGCAATTAATCTTCTTAAATTTTTTTTCGTTGGGTTTGTGTTCTTATAAATGATATACCAAACTAGAAAGTACAGTAACGTAAGGGTGTCAAAATAGTAGACAAGACAAACAATCATTATTTATTAAAGTGCAGTGTTCTCTTAAATTTCATTTGATATTTTCAAATACTAATAAATGGATTGTTTGGCAGAAAATCCATTTTGTTCATTGTACACAGAACCCTGAATGTTGCCAGCAGAAATATTTTAAAGACGGAATGTTGACCTACGGCACAGGGGAAATATTTGTTTCATGTCTTTTTCCTTTATTTTTCTCTCTTCAGAGTGAGGAGCCACAATATAAGAAAACCTAAGTTATTCAGTCACTTTGACAGCGGATTCCACCTCATTATAACATGCCCCTCAGGAGACAGGCATTTTGCATGTTATAATAAGATGTTCTGCTGAATGTCTTTAAGCTTGGCGGAACAAGAATAAAAAGTTAGGAGTCAAGGTCTGACAGTCTTATAACTAAGATACTACTAATAGTAATAATCTTTGCATTTAATCGAACATTAGAAAACATTTTGCAGTATTTACTGTTATACATGTGCCTTAAAAGATAAACGTGATAAAAGATAAAAGATAACCCACAAGCAGCCAGGCATTGAATTACTTTATTTTGGAGGATTGTTGGCCAGGACACCAGGGGAAAGATTCTTCTCTTTTCAAATAGTTTTGTTTGTCCTTCATTTAAAGTCCACCTGAAAAGACAGATGGAACCTCATTTAATGGCTCATCCAAAGAATGGCATCTCAACAATGCAATGGAGTGGTAACCTAATCAGTGATCTTAAAGTCCTTTATATGTGGAGGGGTGGGGGAAAGGGAGGCTGTGAGTTGTATTAACTTTATACTTACTTCCTTGGCCGCTGTGTAAAATGGTAATGTTACTACTATTGTACCTATTAATAATACTTAGGGAGATTATAACAACCTTTGCGAAAACAACAGTTTCTTGCAATATATATTGAATAATTTAGAAAGGCCACATTCAGTGGTCACTACTCATATGCCCCAAAGAAACAAATGATGTTCTAGTGAATAAACTTTAAGACAGCAAGGTGGGGTGGGTGGGGGCCTTTGTATTCAAGGGGAGCCTATTGTGAATGTACTTTAACAGGAATTTAAGGGGAATTTAAATTTAATTTATTTTGTTGGGGTCATTCCCACTCCCCACCCTCGTCAGTAAATTTACAGCCCTGTAGTGGGCATGGCATAAATAATAATAATCCTTGCATTTGATATAAATGCCTTATCATGTCAATGATATATCTCAAAGAGCTTCACAGAATATACTGTAAAGTGGATTGACTGTATTTTTGTGAGCGAAATCCGACAAAGGTTGGAATTTGTTTTTACCTGCATTATAACCTCCTTCAAGTCAAAATCGTGATTAGGGCTGCATCTATATTTTAACGGATTAGAGCAGTGCCCAGTGCAGCACTTAGCCATAGAGACCAAAGGATTACTGGTATAGTTTATACATCTCCGGCTCCATGGATAGACCTGAACCAATTCAACAACTGGATGTGCTACAATTGGCTTTGGTAACCCTGTGTCAGGGAAGGAATGACATCAGCCAATGTTCCATTCCTGATTCTTATTCAGTGATCACTTCTGGAAAATGGACATGTGTGGACATTGGATGAGGATACGATGGAATTGACTGTAATGCCCTCCAAGGTCAAGTGTTTGCAGTCTCACACATGAAGAATTACACTTTGGCAAGATCTGGGAAGGTGGGTGATTTACTAGCAACTATGAAACCATACCAAAGCAAGAGTCAGGGCTATTAGAAAGGACGAGGAGGAACAAGGAAAGAATATTGGTAAAAAAAACTCAATACAGAAAAGTGCACAGAATCTAATGAGTATATTATCATTCAAGTCACAAGAGTCTCTGTCTGAAGCCTCATACATTATAGATAAAAAGAAAACAATAAAATGCAATCCTATCAAAGGTTGGTCATTATTGAGGAAGGCATCTGAAAAATACAAAATACAGTGTTTGGATCTTTTTAGCTAATTCTTGAAAGGTGAATCAATCTAATTCAGAGTTTGTTGTGGATCAGTATTTTGGAAGTCCTCTTACATTACATTACCAAGGCAGCCTCAAACAGTAGATTTACAACAATAGAAATTGAATTGCTGTTCCCCAATCGTTAAATGATCCTCCCTACCAGGGTGCAGAACTCAGTCTAAATGTCTGATAGATGAAAACTCATTCCAAATAAGGAACGTTGAATAAAATAATTTGAAAGTAATGTGTTATTTAATTATAACCTTTGATGAGTCAAGTATGCATTTTAAGCCCTTTACAGAACAGCAATACTGTGTTACAATATATTCTGTGAAGCACTTTCAGACGTCTCAATAACCTGATAAGGGCACTATATGAAATGCAAAGATTATTATTATTCAACCTTTTATTTCCAATTAGTAATTCTAACTTCATTCATGTTTAGTGTCAGTAATTAGATTGAAGATGAAGACAGTTCTTTAACCTCTGAAGGCCCATTGGCTGAATCTTTGGAGATTGAAGGTCTCTGGCTAAGACAACATTAACATGCCCAATTCTCAGCAAGCTCTGAGGCTTTCAATACGAGAAATCTTACATCTATAATGACGTATCAAATCGCCAAAGATGTCACTTCCAGTCCTGTGGGCTTCTGAGATGTAATGGATAACATATGGAGATTTGATTTTACCCTGCTTTAAATGAATCTGCACCACTACATTTGATTGCAATGCAGCCTGTTCAAATCCAAGGCTGTAGAAAGATATTAACTTGCGGCTAATGGGGTCTAGTTCATTAACACTAACAGCTTAAATAATGCACCATATCCTTTATGCTCATTTCAATTATGAAGGAATATCATTTCCATTAATATTTGAGTCATGAACCATTTTCTGCAAACAAAATGCTCCTTAAGCACGCCTGATTTATTTGCACTCTGGATCATTAAGATGCAAAATGTATTCAAATTTGATTCTAACACATTAACGTGGAAATGTACAACATTAATTTATGATTTTATTCCTCCTGTATGCTGCACTTGCTGCGTCAGCCCTAAGGCTGTTTATATTGTGTTGACTGAAAACGAACATTCTAACATAATCTATGGGTGTATAAAAATACTGCGCTCTAACAGGCACAGTCAATCTCTTTCAGTCCCTTTAGTCACTATATATCAGCAACAAGCTACAGCTTGTCTTGCTGCAGCAATTAACCTGCCTCAGCTCTTTGCTATCATGCTAAGTAATAATAAACTTTCCCTTGTGTGAGACACAGCAATAGATCCCTTTCCTT
Organism: Callorhinchus milii; assembly: GCF_018977255.1. Lineage (NCBI taxonomy): Eukaryota > Metazoa > Chordata > Chondrichthyes > Chimaeriformes > Callorhinchidae > Callorhinchus > Callorhinchus milii. The sequence continues at coordinate 96,373,944 of NW_024704742.1, forward strand.
ACAATTCCCATAGTGGGGGAAATTATTGCATGCAAGCCACATTTAAAGAGACAATACTCGGACCTTAGCCCACAGACTAAAATGATTTCACAATATAATAGAAATGCTGGAAGGTTTTGAACATGTTCAAATTGACCAATGCAGCTTTTGTTAACTCTTTACTAATGTGACAGTTATAATAGTGCACTGGATTATAATTGATGCATAGAATAATAGATCACCAGACAGACTTTAAGAATAATCTGATCATATTTGTTCTCCCTACATGAAAAGCACTATATAAGTGTAAATTGTATTCTGTATTTTATACAGCTCCAAAAATGTGAAGTCTGAGCAGGATCCTCATTTGAATCCTGAGACGACTTCTATCTGTAGAGTCGGGAAAAAGAGTTGGACTTAGGAAGTTGATGAGTCTGAGCAAGGGGAAGAGTTGAGAAGGAAGAGAATTTTAGCACTGGAAATCCTTCACAATTATTAGTTGCTAGTTATCAGCATGTTACCTGATAACTTTTTCCACTCTCCATTGAAATACTGTACATTGAAACATTTGCCCACACAAGCATTCAGTGGAGAATAATTGGACTGTTTTTATGCATTTTGAGAATAAGTGATCTCGACTGTACATATGATCCATTATTTGTACGATACAATGAAACACTACTGTAATGAGTGCTGTTACTTTATAATAAAACTCTTTTTAGAACAAGTTTCAAAAGCTCCAATACAGTTAAGTAGCCTGCAATTGCTGCTATAATAGTGAACTTCTGATCTAGTGAAATAACACAAAACTCCATTTTAAAAGAGTTCATATACATTTAAAAAAAAGATAAACCTCATCAATTTGGTAATGTACAGACTGCCTATAATCTAGATGCCAGGATAATTCATTCTTTTNAAAAAAATGATGATGAAAAGCCTTTCTAACAAACACCTAACCAAATCGCATGAACATCTGATATTCCTAAATGGTGTCAGCGAGAAATGTAATTTCATAATGCTATCAGCCATGGAAATGCAACCACAATAATGAGTATTTCATGCTTCTGAAACAGCTGATGAGAAGCTTGAGCCTCATAATATTTGATAAGTCTTAGAATAAATCCATGGAGTGTGGAATTCAAAGTCAGCATTGCAAATTTACAAGTTCTGCTGAAAATGGTAATGGGACAACATCATGATTGGGAGGAAGGTGGGATTTACCAAAATTTGAAAGAGAAATTCTACCTGAGTCCAGATTTACTCCATTTATGTAGCATTTTAGAGTGTGCAGATTTGGGAGAAAATTGTTGAATTCAGTCTGCACTCAGCTTTTGATGTGCTTCTTGCAATACGTTTGTTCTTAGTAACCTAAAGCAAGATCTAATGAAGTTAGTCCATTTTTTCCTTTATCGCTGTAAGTTTTACTCTGGTTTCTGAGGAGCAGGAACACTGAAAAGAATTTGTTCATTGGCACAATATTCTGTCAGCTAATCCCGTTTACAGACATTTATATGTAAGCCTCACTTAATTGGCTCTGTCCATCAGTTAATGCCCTCACTTGTTGTTTTTCCTCAATTGCACCAGAAACCTGTTACCAGTGTTTTTAAATCCTTGCTAAAATTTAGGCCCTAAAGATGTTGCTCAATTCCTTATGTTGTGCAAAAGACAATGGTCAGTTAGTTCAACGTAGATAGGAGTGAAAAATGCAAAAATGTTTTGTGTTCATCTGCAGGGATTGTAGGTTTGGATTCTTGCTATTCTATTTTTGCTGGTAGTAGAAAACCTGTAATCAATGCAACAAACCATTAAACAATTCTCCATTGGGAACAGAGCATGATCAGCAATGTTCTTCCGATAATAATAAAAATCCTTGCCTTTGATATAGTGCTTTATTACATCGGAAGGATGTCTCAAAGAGTTCAAAGGAGTAACTACATGAGTGACTGCGTATTTGTAGGCAAACGCAGCAGCACAATTACACAGCAGCATGATTGCACGCAGCAATATCCCACAATCAGCCATGGAGTGAGCAACCAATTTTCTTTGGGGTGTTGTAGGACAGGACACCGGGAGAAACACCCTTCTCTTTTTAAATAGTGCCTTGGGATCTTTAACATCCACCTGAACAGGCAGATGGAACCTCAGTTTTACTTCTCATCTGAAAGACAGCACCTCTGACAATGACAAGTTCCGCTATTCCAAATACTTTTCAAAATGTGTCTAATAGTTTTATAATGTAACACAGAAGTGCTCATCTCTCTCCAAAAGCTGCTCCCTGACGATTTCCTCTCATGGTGTTGGATGTACAATACAATTACAATACAATTTACATTTATATAGCACCTTTCACATTAGAAGGAGATCTCAAGGCGCTTTACAGAACTGGTTGAGCACTCAAGACAGGAGATGGGAGCTGAAGGGTGTGTGTAGGGGTCTGGGGGAAGGATAACCAAAAGCATGGTCAAAGTTGTAAGTCTTGAGGCGGGCTTTTGAAAGGGAGGGAGGAAGAGAGGGAGGGAGGGAGAGAGGGAGGGAGGGAGGGAAAGAATTGAAGGGTCTCTGGGATTGAGTTCCAGAGAGCAGGGACAGACAGCACTAAAGTAGTAAAAAAAAAGCAGATGAGAAAAAAAAGTGGAAAGCAGGATTAATGAAAACTAAAAGTTGAAACACAGAGATGACCACGTCACAGACACAATAGACTTAGTAACTGTCTTTGATGAAAATTTCAATGGAATAATATTTGCAGTATTTCTTAAAACATTCCTCAACTTACTTAAGCAACACATTAAGGAACATCAGCAGGTGACGACCCTCTCCAGGAATGTGGTGTACTCCTCTAAGGGTTGCAGCACCATTATTTTATGACCCTGAGGCGGATGATTTTATTTTGCAAGTTCTTTGGTCCTTTATCAGGCTCTGACTTTGTTTGTCATTCAATATTGCTTTCTCACCACTGATCTTCCTTGGAGGGCTGAATTAAGATTTAACTTTTAGTGATTTGTCTGCAGATGTTGCCTAGATTGTACAATGTAGGAAATTGGGTGCAATTTAGCCTTTGAGTTTTCCAGTGTCTCTAATAAAGCCTGCAATTCAAGTTTAATATTTCTACTCAGACTCATGTTGTGAGATTTCTAACACAAGTAAATGCTGAAGTGTGATATTTTGTTGCTTTTTTTAAAATTCAGCAGCATGGCCCAATACGTTGATTCATCGATTTAAAGCATAATAGCTGATTTTATTTCTGAACAGGGTGTCACTGTACATTTATTCTAATAATAATAGATCTTGCATTTGGTTTAGCCCCAAAAGCTGCCGACACCCTTGTCCATGCCTTTGTCACCTCTTGACTGGACTATTCTAACGCCCTCCTCGCTGGTCTCTCCTCCTCCACTACTCACAGAATTCAGCTCATTCAAAACTCCACCACCCACATTCTCACCCGAACCAAACTTCGTACCCTGATTACTCCAGTCCTGGCCAAACTCCACTGGCTCCCTGTCACAGAGCGGATCAACTTGAAGATCCTCACTCTAGTGTTTAAATCCCTCCAAACCGTGGCATCCCCCTATCTCTCTAACCTCCTCTCTCCCCACAGCAGTACCCACTGCCTCCGCTCTAATGGGTCCAGCCTCCTCCCTGTCCCCTGAATCCTCCGCTCTACTATCGGCGGCCGTGCCTTCAGCCATTATGCCCCGAAACTTTGGAACTCCCTCCCTCAACCCCTTCACCTTGCCCCCTCCTTCCCCATTTTCAGGTCACTCCTGAAGACCTTCCTTTACAACCGTGCCCACGGTCACCTTCCCCCTCCCCTTGGCTCAGCCTTGGGCTCCACCATTGTTAAGCGCTCTGAGATGCCGCCTGGCATGGAGGGCGCTAAATAAGTGCAAGCTGTTGTTGTTGTTAGCACTTCTTTGAGACAATTCAAAGCGCTTCAAGGAATATACTGTAAAGTGAATAGACTGAATATTGTGTGGGCGAAACGCGGCAGCCAATTGCACACAGGAGTGTCCCACAAACAGTCGTGGAGTGACCAAATTATTTTTATTTATTTTGAAGGAATTATTACCCCCGGAAAAGAGATCCACCAATCACCTAACAACTGGGTTCCTATTTACTGCTAGCTAAACACAGGCATGTGGAGTAAGAAAACCTGCCCAATGTTTTGCCCTGTTGGGAATCAAACCCAGGACCTCTCACTTGCGAGGTGAGTGCTCTAACCACTGAGCTACAGGATTCCACCCGAACAGGTAGACAGGGCCTCGGTTTAACACTTCATCCGAAAAATGTCACATATGACAATGCAGCACACCATGACCACTGGATTGAAGTGTCAGTTTAGACTGTATGAGTTCCAAGTTCTGACACAGGCCTTGAACCCACAACCTTCTGACTCAGAGGTTAGAGTGCTACCAACGGAGCCAAGCTGACATATCCGGACATCCTGTAGCTCAGTGGTTAGAGCACTCGCTTTGCAAGCGAGAGACCTGAGTTCAATTCCAGGCAGGGTGAAACCTTGGGCAAGTTTCCTTACTCCACACACCTAATAATAATCCCTCCAAAACCAAAAACAATAATAAATTGGTCATTTTCAATCTACGACTGTTTGTGGGACATTGCTGTGTGCAATTGGCTGCCGCGTTCGCCCACAAATATATAGTCAATTCACTTTATAGTGTGTTCTGTGAAGCGCTTTGGGACGTCCTCCCGACGTGAAAAGCGCTATATCAAATGTAAGGATTATTATTATTATCTGATGGAAACCCATGGCCAAGCTAAAGAGCATCCAAACCAAATTTCCACAGATGCATGTCACCTACCCAAGGAGATTTTGCTGTGTGTAGAATAGAAAGATAAATATCTTGTTGCACAGAATTAAGGTATAGTAACTAATTTCCTCTTTGTATGGATGGGGAGTGGGGTGTCCCTGGATATTCTGAACATTAATTTTATTTAACATTGAATTGCTCAGCTACTCACCACTGAATGAAATGGTCCCTTACACAGACAGCCCTGTGGATATGTTGAGTTTATCCCTTGCCAGGGGAATCTACGACATGGGAGGGAATCACTTCTGGAGAGAGATGAGAGGCAGTCGGCACTCAGGAGAATGTGAAATGTTCTCCCTTTCATGCTGACAGGTAGTTCTGCTTGGCAGCTCTGAGAGCCATACGCAATATTTTACACCCACATTCGCTTCTTGGGATGTTAGAAATATCACCACTCAAAATGGTTTACACTTGTCATCTAAAACCTGAGATTGTGCTACTGGAAATTGTAGGGTAAGTTGCTCTCCAGTAACATTGACTGAAACAAAACCCAATATCATGTCAGCTCAAATCACATGCTGCAATCTCTTTTCTCTGCAAATTGTGTGATTCCAATACAGGAGTTGAAGTTTATCACTGACGTTTCCCCAATGGCAAACAAACTGGAATAAAAGTGCCTCTCGACTAACTCCACCGATATGCATTTAGTTGAATAAAACATATCCATTGTTTTTTCCCAAGTACATGGCACATTTGGGGGCTAAGAATAAATTGATAAACTGCTCAAGGTTAATTCTCAGGTTGTGGTGTCCTCTGAACTCTTCATATCAGTCTAGGCTAAAACCATACAGCGCTGGGTAGCGCTGCACTGTTGGATGTGCCATCCTTTGGATGAAGCTTTAAATCAAAGTACCATCTGCCTGTTCAGTGGACATTAAAGATCCCATTGCACAAATTGAAAAGAAAAGGGAGTTTCTCCCGATGTCATGGTCAACATTTTCGCAGATAAAATTGATCATTCAACATGTAGTTGTTTGTGAGACATTGCTGTGTGTAAATTGACTGCTGCATTTGCCTGCAAAATACCCAGTCATTACACTTAACAGCAATTTGAGATGTTGGGGCACTATATCAGATTCAGATGCAAGGATGACTACTGCATGATCACAAGATTGGTTTAGATGAAAAAGGCCTTCTGGCCCATCCAATCTCGTCCTTCCAGAAACCCACTCTCTTATCCCCCCATCACAGTGTCACAATTAAACCTAAGTGTTACCCTGTTTACACTATAAACAAGATGAAAACAAAAAGGGCTGGGATTGCACAGTAGGTCGATCAGAACTTTCAAATAGATTGTTTTAGGAAAAAAACAGAATTGTACTTATCCATGGATTATAGCATGAACCATTAAAAGGATGCTAGTATTTGCTCTCAGTCCAAGCCTGTTTCACTAAGGCAGGTAGTTGAGTTCCATTGCTGGCAAGAGTCAGTTCTAATGGGTTTCTGTCAGGATGAGATTGGCCAGAGGGCTTTTTTTCCTAGAACATGGCTGACACAACTATAAATTGGTTCATCCAATGTTCAGATGCAACCTCTTTACTAATAGTTGAACACTCCATTCAGAGAAGAGGTAACTGAGTCATGCATGCCACAATAAGTGGACCTTGAAAGACCAATTATTCAGTAGCACTCCAGTTGTAGAGAAGGCCTTGTCTCTCTAAGTAGAATGAGAAAGGAACTGCTTGGAAGTGACTGGTGTTTGTTTTTATTAAATAAGAGCCTCTCTTGTGCTGCAGTCCATCAGGGGTTAATTTCTCAGATGTCTTTGTGCTTGCCTGCTGTGTTGTTACTTGTCCCATGTGCTGGAGCAGACACTGCTCAAAATGAACACAACAAATTGTTAGATAATGCGTCTTCTTCTGGTGGAGAGGCAGGTGCGTTTTGGGATAAGTGGTGTAATGACACTGATATGCTCTGACAGGCAAGCTGATATAAAATTACTGAGTTAGTAGGCAGTGATTGGGGCGGCATCTCAGAGGAACCTCGGCACAACTCTCCAGTCCCCGGGGTGCTAATTAAAATTTTGTGGATAGTATTTGCAATGCTCAATGGCCCTACTTACAGCAATTATCAGTTACTAAATGTTAGCACTAGCAACGGCACCTAATGATTGGCTCATTTACGCGCATTTTCAAGTAGCTGAATTGCCTGGATGTCTCTATTGGATTTAGCTTGAAATTACTTTGGTCGTCATCCAATTATCAATTCTTACTGGGATCCCTTGCCAAAAAAAGGAAGGATTTAACTACCCACCCACCTGCTCTTCCTCATTGAAACCAGTGGAAGGAGAGACTGCCCGTTCATTTAGTTTTGAACACAGATCAGCAGAGTGTTTACCTACTGGACTGGGTTAATGTTTATGATTAGCTTTTATCAAATTACTATCATTAATTTCTCCAGCAAATATGTAATTCTCACTCTCAAAATAGCAGCTTTCACACATGGCGAACATATGAGACGGTCTGAAATGGGAGCTATTCCAGTCATTTAGCTGTATTTAAATGCTGCATTTTTTCAATGGAGGCTAAAGCTCTTGTGTTACATCTTTTTTGTTGGTGAACTCCTTCTTCCTTTCACATGCACAAAATCTCCAGTCGCTGCTCTCTGTGCATTCTGCATGAGCATAAGGCAATCCCAAATTATTTCAAAAAATTGCAAAGACAAGACTTTGGTTGTCTATTCTACAGTGCCTGGCAAAGGGGATGTGGGAACTTGAAGAAATATCTTTCACTCCTCCCGCCTGCTCAGTCAAACCAACTGAGAAGCCAGTGGGGCTTAGTCTGATTCATCCACACTGGGAACTCATTGGTATGGCTGAAGCATTATTATACTCTGTTTGGTTTATTTGTATGTATGTTTATAAATATGTGCAAATGCGATTTTAAAAATATAATTTCATTTTACATTGCAGCTCAATTTCTCATGAACAAAAGATGATGTCAAAGTGAAATGAGAGCCATTTTATTGATTACCAAAGTTACTTTTATTTGATTAAAATAAATAAATTTACATTTCTAATGTCATAATTTTAAATTACACTGCAGTTCAGTGTAAGCGCACTGGGACCCATTTGTTAATTCAACCAAACAGAACAGATTAGAGTATAGCCAACGAGAACAATTTCACTGTGTGGATGAATTACACGGAGCATGATAGCATCCACAGAGTTCAAAATTTATCTATGTTTATTTGTAGATAGCCCATATTTGATCCTTTTCTATCTTCTCCTAAAAAAAAGGTGATAAGTATGGGGGAGGGGATATTAATAAGGAAGGATGAAATTACTTTCTGTCATTTATTTACCGTCCTTCATTGCATCTCTTCTCACAAGTGTATCAACATTTATCATCATTGGTAGTAGGAGAGGAAGTAAATAGATATCTATCTTCTGATGCCGCAGCTCCAAAGAATCAACAATGTTTCAAATTATTGAAAGATAAATGAGGTGAAAATTATCAGATCATTTGTTAAAAAAAATTGGTCACTCAATCCATGACTGTTTGTGAGAGGCTGCTGTTTACAATTGGCTGCTGCGTTTGGCCCACAAAATATACAGTCAATCCATTTTGCAATATATTCTGCGATACACTTTGAGACGTCTCAATGACGTGAAAAGGCATTATATCAAATGCAAGGATCATTATTATTGGGGAGAAATTCCATCAGATTCTAGATTTACTCCAGTAGTAATTCAGAGCTTCCAGAATTTGGCAAATTCTTACATACAACCACAATTTTGAAGTTGGTTTCCTGTAAGTTCTTCTAAGAACTAAAGTCTCAAAGAACTTCACAGGTAAATGTTGTAAAGCGTGATGATGTGTGTATCTATAAACAAATGCAGCAGTCATTTTGCACACATCACTGTCCTATAAACAACCGTGAAGTGATTGAACATCTCTGACAATGCAGCGCTCCTCCAAACCTCTCTTCTGGTTGTGCGATCTAGGACAAATTACTGAAATATTGTTGACTACATTCATTTCATAGAAAGCTGCTAAAACTGAGCCTGGTGTCAATGGATTCCACAACAGTCACATCAGACAACTCCTAATATTACATGTAATGCCCAATCAGTAGTTAAGGTCGTGTGGTGTTCCTTCCCAAGCCAATGTGCTCTGGGTTCATTACATTCAACAAACAATTACTGTCAAAAGAAGCAGGTGGCTTTGAGTAGTCAATGTGAAAATAGTCTGGTCAACAACAAGCAGATATAACAAATGACACTCTTTTTTCTATAAAACTGTAATCTATTTTGATTTTATCACTCTGATTTCAAAAAAAATCTATTCAATATTTTTCCCTCTCCCTGCGAAGACATTGACTGACTTACATGGTGAGTCACCCCTGCCATAACTCACCAAAGTTACCATTCTTCATGTGTGAACAGAGAATCAGCAACTATGTAGACAGCACAACTAATCATTTCCCCATATGCACTTGCACACAAATACATATATCAATACACACAGGCACATGCACATGCAAACACATAAACATTCTCATACACATATACTTTTCCATATACTAGGAAGGGCAATGGATAGTTCTCAGGAACAGAAACCTTATCGATTATATTTATTTCAATCTTAGCCCAACACCCGCCTGATCTGAGGTACAGGCAGAATTTGGCAAAACAAATAAATTTTACTTCAATTGTGAGGTGTCATTGATTCTAAGACACACCCTGATTTAAAAAATACTACACCTTAAATTCAAGTAAATGAGATATTTTTGCAATCCCTAAACAAAAGTTGTTGAAGAAAATTGAAACAAAACATTCCTACTGTTGTTCTGGCTGAGGTCAAAACACTTAAAAAAATCATTTGCCTACAAAATACACAGTCACTACACTTGACTATAAACCCTATGAAGCACACTTTGAGACATCCTCCCGATGTCAAATATCAAATACAGGGATTCTTCCTCAAAACACAATTAGTTTTACATTGTACATGTTAATTAACCAAGCTTATGTTTTTTTAAAAAATGGTAGTCCTATGTCTTGCCATGGATTAATGATCTTACACTGAGCAATTGGATAATATGCCAAATAGTTTGAGGCCTAACAAAGGCTTGATATGAAGCTGTCCTTTTTACTATCCCAGTCTGTTTGGTAAGTTCAGACACATCAGATTGTCAAACTGAACTCTAGGAGGTGCTGGATAGTGATGCAAGTCCCATCTGTCCATCCGTCTGTCTGTCCGTCTGCCCAGAAAGCTGCGTGTTTAATCTTAAACCCGTGTGACTAGAATGTGTCTCAAATTGAAGACAGTTGCATTAGTTATTTTGCACACACACAGAGCAAAGAGCAGAAAATAGTCGAGACACGGGAAAGGTAAGGGCTGCAGTTAAAAAGAACTTACTCACCCAATAACCATAGAAATGTTGTTTTTAATTCCCTGCATATCAAGCTGCAAGGCTGCTGCTACCATTTAAGATAAGATTAGTTGCTGTTCCACTATCAACAGCTCCAGATTTTCCCTGCAGGGATTCCTTCTGACAGGCTTTAGCCAGAGGCTTGTCTGCGGATTAACACTAGATAAAAATTATACACTAAAGCTTTGGAACTGTATGACTAATAGGATTAAAAACACCAGATGCAGACCCTGTGCAGGTTAAAAATGCAATTTTTACATTACAAAGTCAGAGGATCTCTTTGAATATGCAATGAATATGGATGTTTTCAATTATCACAGTCTGCCAGGGGTATATGATATATCAAATTAATCCTTTTAGAACATCCAACACAGCAAAGAAAACACTTTTTTAGCTTAAACCTTTAGTTCAAGTTTTTTTTTAATAAGCAGGTGCAGTATTTGAAGGTACAGTTTTGGAATGATGCAGACGCAAAAAGGAGATTTGTGTCTTCTGTGAAGTAAATCAGTGGGAATATTTCATAAATAATGCTGCGCAGTGGAAACTTCGGGGAACGGAAAGGGACCGTTGGCGGGATAAAAATTAATGCGGCTTACTCATCCCAGCTCAGTGGGGCTCCTGTCCCCACACTGGAGCTGAAAGAAATCAGCATCAAGGCATAATTTCACAACATGTTTCTGAAAATAATAACAATAAAAAATAGAACCCAGCAGTTATTCTTCTCCACCCATTCTTCTATGGCTGTGCAGGGAGCAATTTATTAAGTCATCCGGGTGTCTGACACCCATCACCATGCTTAAGAGTATCCAAACGAATATGAGATTTCCATGCATCCCACCTGCACATGGAAGATCCAGAGATAGATTGTTGGAATGGAATGCGCACTCTCTCCCTGAAGGATGAATCCTGCTTACCTAATTCCGGAAAGTATTAGATGCAGGTTGGCAAGAGCCAAGGCTTGGGGACCCCAGAATATGCATTGGGGTACTGCTGGAGTCTAACCAGCTAAAACCGCATAGCTTGCCATTGATATTGCTGTTTGGTAAGCTTCCCTGCTACTTGTCCAGTTAGGACCCGGCTACTCATTAGGCTTTGGCTTGCAAGATTAGCGGGAGCTGAGTGGGAAGAATCTCTGCCCCAGTGTGGAGAGTGAAGTGGCACTTTTAAACTCCAAGTAAATCTAGTGTGAGTGTAATAATATTTAGGCAAAGGCCCACAGAGCCCATCTATGCTAGATTTGCTGCCATGTTTTACCTTAGCTTCACATCTGGTCATTCAATACCTTCTCTTTCCAGTACCTAGTTGTGCGTTCAACCCATTTATTCATCCACAAAATATACAGTCAATTCACTTTACAGTATACACTGTGAAGTGCTTTGAGACATCTCAAAGACATGACAAGGTGCTATATCCAATGCAAGGATTATCATTTATTTTATCATTCAATCTGTTTCAATGGCCCTCCATGATTCTCCTTCACATGTTTCACCTGAGCTCCCATCAAGTCCACTGTCTTCTTTCTCCGCAACATTGGCCGCCTCCATCCAGACTTCAGCTGCCCATATCTTCTGCTGCCTAACACCCCATTTTGGCTGGCTCCTTTAGCTCCCTATCCCCAATGGATAATCTTTAAGATCCTTGTCCTCATCTTCAAATACCTCCACAGCCTTGCCTCACCCTACCTCAGTGACATAACTCCGCCGGCCACTCCCTCCACTCCAACAACATGGCAAAGATGACTTCATGTTACCTTCTCCACGTTTGGCAGGCAAATTTTCAGACACACTGCCCCTACTCTTTGGAACTCTCGTCCCAAATCCTGATGCTCCCTTCCTCCCTGCTTTCAAAACCAATCTAAAGGTTGATTGCACTTTCAGCCACCTTTCCCCTACATCTGTCAGTGTAAATTATTGTATTTTACTTCTTGAGTATCTCTGACTCTTATTCCTTGTCTCACAGGGCAGTGTGTGCTAGGATGTTACTGCAGACCGGTGCTAGGATCTCTCTGTAACCAGGAATAGTGTACTGGTGTCATGGGATCATTTGCCTCTGATTCTTTGAAGAACTAACTGCCTGATCTCCACTCGGCCCCTCACGGAAAATTGCGATAGTGTCAGGAATCACAGGTTGCTGCTCTATTAATTAGCTGGCAATACAGCACTGCCGAGCCTGCTGCAAAACATTTATATTAGTTTTTCCTCACTATACAAATTGCTCTGCATTGCCACTGACTCTGATGGAAAGTAATATTTAGACTAAAACACAAATTCAAGAAATGCCTCTATTTGCACTATATCATTTATAATGATAGTGATATATAAAGCAAAGCTTGTGGTTGCATTGGTCACAAGCAGTCTGTGGGTGCATTGTATGTACAAAGTCTATGGGCAGATTTTGTCCTCCATCATAAATGTAAGATTTATAGGCCGGAATGAAGACAGAGACGAGATGTAGAAGCGATTCAGTGAAAAGCAACTGAGACAACTAACAGTCTCAGATTTTGTGCTCAGTGAGGTTAAGGAAATAGAGAGACACATGAACCAATTTTCAGATAATTTTGAAATCTATAAACTTAACCGAGACTAGGGTTTAGAATTCAATAAATTGTTCAGTAATGTTTAAGTACGAAGATGATCTGTTTTGACAAAATCCATGTTATTGAGATTACTTATTCTTTCTTCACTGCTGACTTTCATTCCATTTAATAGGATGTTGCAGACTGCTTTTTTAAGACTTTGATGAGTGTGTTCAATCCTTACAGTTTGCACATTCTGACACATTTTCTTTTTGTGCAGTTACTGAGCATGTTCCTTTTCCATTGCTGTAGACATTGTTCATTATTCAAGATTTTGTTGATGGTGCATCATTTCTCAGCAGTAATCTCATCTCCACTGGGTCCCTTGTTGTTCTCCACATCCTCAAAGACTAATAATTTTGCAAGTTTCAATTTGTCACCAATTGATGTCAAGGTCATTCTAGTATTCATTTCCCTGAATCAAGCTAAAGAGTCGGTGTAGAGGCAATTTAATATTTTCTTTGAAATGCTTTGCCATCCTTTGATCCAATCAATTTCTTTCATTTTTTTAATATTAGTTCTAACAGAGAGTTCTTCAGTACTTTTATGGTACCGTGTGGGTTATTCATTATATCGTGCCAAGGACGAAGTTCTTAACGAGTTCTTAACTACTGCATGGATACAGAACTGGGAGTCAGAAAGCAGAGACTAGTTGTGAATGGTTCTTTTTCTAACTAGAGGGAAGTGTGCAGTGGTGTCCCACAGGGATCAGTATTGGGACCACTGCTGTTTTTGATCTGTATAAATGACCTGGACTTGGGTAAGTACAATTTAGGGAGTACAATTTCCAAGATTGCAGATGATATTAAGCTAGGAAAAGTAGTAAACAGTGAGGAGGATAGTAGCAGACTCCAAATGGACATAAACAGACTGGTAAAATGGGCAGACACGTGGCAGATAAATTTTAATGTGAAGAAATGAGAAATGATGCAATTTGGAAGAAAGAATGGGGAGAGGCAATATAAGCTGATGGTACAATCTTAAAGAGGGTAATGGAACAGAGAGACCTGGGGTTCATAAAAGTAAATCTTTGAAGATAGCAGGACAGGTAGATAAAGCTGTTAAAAAAACATACTAGGCTTTATAAATAGGGGAATAGAATACAAAAATCAGGACGTTATGAGGAACCTTTATAAAACACTGGTTAGGCCTCAGCTAGAACTGTGTTCAGTTCCAGGCATCACACTTTAGGAAGGACGTCAAGGCATTGGAGAGGGTGCAAAGGAGATTTACCAGGATGGTACCAGGAATGAGGGACTTCAGTTACCATGAGAGGCTAGAGAAGCTACGATTATTCTCCTTGGAGCAGAGAAGGTTAAGAGGAGACTTAATAGAAGTTTTCAAAATTATGAGGGGATTCAATAGGGTGAATGAGGAGAAACTATTTCCACTGGCGGGTGGGTCCGTAACCCGAGGTCACCGGTTTAAAATAGTTGTTAAAAGAAACAGAAGGGAGGTGAGGAGAAACGTTTTTACACAGCGAGTTGTTTGGATCTGGAATGCATCGCCTGAAAGGGTGGTGGAAGCCAATTCAATAACAGCTTTTAAGAGAGAAGTAGATAATTATTTGGGGAGGACAAGTTTACAGGGCTATGGGGAGAGAGCGGGGGAGTGGGATTGAATTGGATAGCTCTTATAATTCTTTGATTCTATAATTCTAATTACATTCTTAATACCTTGGGTGAAGACATAAGCTATAGCAGCTTTTTATGGTTCATGTCTAGACATGAATGAGGCTTTTGTCACAAGTGCGGACTCATCCCTTTCTCTCAGCACTTCCCTCAGTTTTATTCTGCTACTGGTCTTCAGGCGAAGGTAGAGGATTGGGAATCTCAGTTGACGATAAGTGTTTACCAGTACAGTACCTTCAGATTGGAAAACAAGATGGCAGTAGCATCACTCCTAATCATCAGGAGAAAAGAATGCAACTTTTAGGTTTTCAAGTAAGTATTCAGTCAGAAAATTGTGGAGTGGATTCACGCTTCATGTCAGGATTTGGAACTTGTATACTCTGAACTGATGTTAAACCGAGGTTCTATCTGCCAGGTTAGGTGGATGTCAAAGATCACATGGCACTATTCAAAAAGAGAAGGGAGTTTTTTCTGTGTTCTAGTCAACAATCCCCCATAATAAAATTGGTCCCTTACGCCATGGCTGTTTGGTGGTCATTGTTGGGAGCAAATTGGCTGTTGAGTTCATCCACAAAATGCACACAACTACATACTTTACTGCATATCTTGTGAAGCGCTTTGAAACATCCTACTGAAGGAGGTGCTATATCAAATACAAGAATTACTATTATTATGAAGGCTTATCTTAATAGATTCCTGATCAGGGCCATTGTACAAAACAACCAATTGGCATATGATGCTCAACTCAATAGCTTTCAGCAGTCATCGATCTTACTGCCGTGGTTCTGTTCACAATCACTTTTTAAATAGCCACTCTAAATATTGGGGCAAAGTTTGTGGAAATGGTTTCTTCCTTTACAGATCCAGCAAGTCACCATTTTTTTTAGGAAGTATTTTTTATAATGTAAATTGTAGGCCATAGAGCAACTTCTAAGTTTTATTTTGTTTAATATTTATTTTTCAGCTTTGTTTTTGCTGAGTTGGGCAATATCCATGCTTTCCTAAGTCACAATTTACATTTGGACCAAGACCTCCTAGACAATCAAAACTTTGGTTTTCGTCTTTCTGCAGAAATAATCTATGCTACTTTGCCCACAAAATATACAGTCAATTCACTTTACAGTATATTCTGTGAAGCGCTTTGAGCCATCTAAAACACGTGATAAGACACTATATTAATTGCAAAAAATATTGTTATTATTATTATTATTCACCCTTGAAACAGTCAATTCACTTTACAGAATATTCTGTGAAGGCCTTTGAGTCACCATATCAATTGCAAGAATTATTATTATTCACCCTTGAAAGATTCAAACACCTTTGTCAGGTTACTCCTTTTCAGCTCACATGAAAAATGCTCTAATTTCTCGTTTCTCCTGTTTATAGCTGAAGTCCTTAACCTGGTGATTGTAAAGAAAGCACACAAGCCTAAGCTAGGTAGGAGTCATCATTGTCATTATGACTGTGGTCATGGCTAACTTTTGAATGAGCAATAAACTCTTGGAGATCTTATGAAAGATACTGAGCCTTCCATGAAGGTGTTACAAGTCAACCCTTGTTTTTATGCAGCTGAACGCTCCATTGTTCACTACCACAAACTAGATAAGTCCTTATTTGCACATGGCTTCTTAATGGTTTCCTCCTCCAGTGTGATAGGGGAAACTGCATGATGTAATGGTTCTTTCTCATTGCTGATGTTTCCTTATGAACTAGCAATGTTAGAATGCAGGGATACGGATGGACATTCTGCCCTGAGGAATGGGGAAATACAATGTTTAAGAATATGCCAAACATTGTTGTTGGGAGCTGGGGGAAGGACGGGTCAGGAAGTACTTGGTCTTGAGTCTACTGACAGTGTCTGAATTGGCACCAGTATTAAATTGTGCCCTGAGATAGGTCTAGTGTGTATCAGTATGGATTTTGCATGCATAATGCGCTGAAAGGCCTTCTTCATCCAAACTTCTCTTTTGAGCCTGTAATAATCTGCCTGATTTATGTTGGCAAATACGATATTGGAATTCACCTGATTTGGGGACTGATCTCAACTCCTTTTGTCATTTTAAACAAGGTAATAGTTTCTTAATAATGATGGGTAGTTAAGCTACAACAAAGTATTGGGAGACAGATGCGTGATTTTGATGAAACAGTATTTCATCTTTATCAAATAGCAAATACAATTAACGTTTTCTGAGGCAAATGCCAGTATTCAACAAAATGTTCTTCAGTCCTCATTTCCAGCCTGGAAACAATCTTTTATGCTCTTTAAAAGTGTGACTTCTACAGAAATTCATTTTGCATTTTTCATGTAAATTTTTATTGAAAAGGAAATTACCAGGAACCTATTCAAACCTTTCATCTTGTCACAGTCTACCCTAAGGACTTGTTGTCATCCTTCTGCAAAGCCTGTTGTTGTAACCTGTCTTAACTCTTCGAACACTTCTGCACTGTCTAATTATAGCCTATACACTTTCTGACATTGACAGTACTCAGCCCCTACTTCTTTCGTCTCTCTGAAGCACTTTATTATCTTCTCCTACAAGTGCCTATTCCGGATCTGTCAACTTGCCTGCATTATGTTTGAGAGTTACATATTCATAATCTAAATATTTATGTATTGGTGCCCTTAAAAAAAGGTTTCAGTGTATTCAAGCAAAGTAACCAGCTCTCTGATTTCATGCCCATTGCCCCAGGGCTCAGTGGGGAAGACTCCTAATGTTCAAATGCTAATCCTCACAGTCACAAGAGCATTTTCCATAAAATCTAAATGTTAAGCTATTATATTTAGGACATTCTCACAATTTTTTTTACAATTTTTGCCTTGTCTACTGAATGATGTAAATGAAAAACTCTTACGTGGCTGCACATATGTTTTCAATTCCACTTTACAAATACTTAGCATTTGAAATTTACAGCTAAGTTTTTTTTATGGAATAATAAGTTTTCAAAGTTGCAAAATGAAACTCAGATCTCAGAGGTTTTCAGATGTCTCTCAGGGTTAGATGCAAAGGCACACAATTCCTTTCGCTTTTAAACGTAGCAATCTTGACAATGTACGCTTATAATGGGATTTTCATCAAACTTGCTGCACTTGGCGGCAAGAAGAATTTCACCACTTCCTAGTCAATATGACTCACAGTACAACACTCCCCTTATTGGCAATATTACTCAGAAAGGTCATTGGATGCCAGTGTAAGAAATTGAAAATGTTACACTTGTGCAGAGGGGATTGCCCTTCTGGAATTGAAGCTGTGGCAGATTGTTGCAGGAAAGTAGGGATGGTTTGTTCTTGTGGAGTCTCATAGTGTAGTGGTTCGCAAGTGAAAGACCCGGGTTAGATTCCCAGGGTGGGACGAAACCTTAGGCAAGTGACTCAACACTCCTCTGTTTCCCTATCAGTAAGTAGGAACCCAGTTGTTAGTCAATTGGCTGATCACTTTCTGGGGGCGATAATCCCTACAAAAAAAATGTGGTCATTCAATCTATGACTGTTTGTGGGACACTGCTGTGTGTAATTGGCTGCCATGTTTCTCCCATAAAATACACAGCCACTCCACATTACACTATATTCTGTGAAGCACTTTGAGATGTCTCAACAATCTGATAAGGCGCTATATCAAACGCAAGGATTATTATTATTGTTATATATTCTTTATCTGATGACACAATAACTGAGCTGTGATTGTTTGACGCTAACATAAGTGGGGAAAATTTCCACTTGAGTCATGAAGTATTATTATTATTTTGCCCACAGAATATACAGACAATTCACTTTACAGTATATTCTGTGAAGAGCTTTGAAACATCTCAAAGACGTGATAAGGCACTATATTAGATGCAAGGATTATGTTTTTTCGCTTACACCTTGATAAACGCAGAGATTAACCAACTTGGAGGCAATTGCAGGCAATTAAGCCTTTTCTAAGTGATAGGATAGGAGTGATCCAATATCTTCTCTATGCTCAAAAGCTTTGAGGAACAAGTCAAAGAGTGGACCTGTGCCAGAGAGTGAAGTGCCACAAAAGAACAAGACCAGTGAGGTTCTAAACTGAACATGCCAGCAAAAAGGGGATATTGTGCCTGACACTGAAGATGATCAAATATTCCATTGGATATATTGATCCGAGGAGGGGGAAGTTGGTTGTATCTGTCAAGAAGAGCAAGGCAGGATAAGGAATTCTATGGCTACTATAAGGTAGAAATGCGACATGATTGAAAATTTAAGTGTTTTGCTTCATTCCTATGGGAATGAGGGAATATTTATGCAGATTTATTTCCTCAAGACATTAAATAGGTGGATGGAGGCCATAATTTATCAGTCATTCTTGGTCTCTGGTAGGCGGAAGCTTGACCTTTTCTCACCTCCTACTTTTTTCATGTTACACATTTGATGCAATTGCCTTACGCTGCTGTATGCAGATTGAGATGTCCTCTCAGGAAAGGCTCTATAATAATAATGATAATAATAATCCTTGCTTTTGATATAGCACCTTATCATGTCATCGAGATGTCTCAAAGCACTTCACAGTGGTTTTGACTGTGTGTTTTGTAGGCAAAAGTGGCAGTCAGTTTTGAGCACAGCACTAATTTTGTTTGGGTGAATTTGTTGGCTAAAACACCGGGAGAAACTCTCTTCTCTTTTCAAATAGTGCCATGGGATCTTTAACGTCCACCTGAACAGGCTGACACACAATTATTCTTATTCTTGATAATGCATTTTCTCTGTTCAAAAGTATGCTTTTATTTCATCCAACTCCTCCTGTTCAAACGTGGAAAACATAAACGGGGTCAGAACCTGCCCTGGAAACATAAGTCATAAAGGCCTATGGTACAATTCCATAGCTGTCATGCTCCAAAAATCTCTGTTTCTATCAATTTCAGACATCTATGACTTTCATCTATGAGGACAAGGTAAGTCACCAGTCTGTTACATAATTTGATGTGCAAACGCAGAGACGATAGTGGCCCTGTAATAATGAGCTTCATAATCATTCACCAACACAGTGTCACAGACATACAGGAGTTTTTCAGTTTTCTTGTTCTGATGAAGGATTTTACTCGAATGGTTAGCCCGTATACAACAACAACAAGATTACATTTGTATAACACCTTTCACGTCGGGAGGACGTCCCAAGCACTGCCTTTTATATGCTGGCCACCAACCTGCTGTATATATCGAGTTCTGTCCTTTAATTCCATGATGTGTCTTTCTGCCGGTCTGTAACATTTCTTGATAGATAAATCTTTAAAATGAAAAGAAAAAAAGCTGTGCATTCATTTTCATTATTTCAATAATGATCAGAACTAACACAATGATGAATATTCTAACATAGTGAAGACTTTTTGAGAACCCTCTCCATGCACGGAGTACAGACTATCCACGAGAAACTATTACTGGCGTCCATAGCAAGAGAGCTAATGATTCAACAATCACAAGTTGTCATTTGATGATTGAACACTGAATTGCTTAATTCTAATGATTCCAGCAGTTCATTTGTAATTGACTTTTGAGGCTGAATAGATTTCTCTTTCAAAAAGCCAGCATAGACACGATGGGCCAAGTGTTCTGGTGTGCTATAAATTTTTCTGGTTCTATACTTTGTCACCTCCATAGAACCATAGAAATTTATGGTATAGAAGACCATTCAGCTCTTCATCACTGTGCTGGCTCTTTTAAAGAGCAATCATTTCCATCCCATTTACCTGCCTTTTCCCTCCCTCAATGTCACATAGAGGAAGAGGAGTTCTCATCATGCTAATGGTCAGAACGAGAGTGAAACTTATACAGTTGTTTCTTCAAGTGCTTGTTTCTGAGACTATTTTCGCTCCAAATCTCACAGAAGAGGTTTTATTTAGGGAAGATTTTATTATGTATGTTGTCCTGGGAATATTGACTTTTTACTAAACTTGCCACTCAACTAAAAGTGTAGCAACAGGCCAACTTTGTTTGAGCAACTAATTCTCTTTAAATTCCTATATTTTTTCTTTGAAGTCAGGTAACAATTAAGATAGGACATTTAAGATCAGCTTTGGCAATCAAGCCAACTGTGACCAACAAATCTCTATTACATTATGTTTGGAAGGCATAATCCGATCAAAGGTTGAAACAAAGAGCAAGGTGTTGCGAAAAAAAAGTCATCAATTCAATCAGCCACAATGCAAGACAATATTTTCAGTGACTGACATGAACACATTTGCCAAGAAAACTTTTTTCCTCTCAGAATCTGATCAGGCTGGGCTCACGACCCTGTCAGATTTGAACACTTCAACTTCTTGGGGAAACAACAAACACCTTGGCTACATATGCTCTGAGGTTACTGTGAAATCCATTTCTCATTAAATAATAAGAAGGATATTTTAGGCTCTAATGTGGAAACAAATATTGTTCTGTGTTTCCTGATACCAAAGGCCATAGATTTATATCTCTTTATTATAACTAGAATTTTTCAACCTGTATTTCTATAGATTAGTTTTATAAATAGATTTCACCTTTGCTTTCTGGTTTGGTTGTTGTGTTGTTATTTCTTCATGGTCCAATTTGCATTACTTTTAATAACAATCTTTAATAAGGCAAAATACACATACAAAATAGACAGGCCCTACATTTTACAATAAAATCCTATGAAACACTTTAATACATCCTTCCAGCGTAAAAGGTGCTATATCAGCTGCAAGGATTATGAGTATTAAGATAATAAGGAATCCAAGACATGCAAATGAGGCCACAAATTACACAATCACTCCTCCACTCCATCAAGTGTTCACATGAAGCATTTTGAGACGTCCTCTCAACATGAAAGGCTCTATGAAAAATGTAAGCATCATTATTGTTATATTCTACCAATATATGTCACATTGACCTTTGCTTTGTGAAGGAACTTTGCTTTGACACAATCTATTTCTAGAATGTGGTTCCCAGGAGTCGAAGGAAATTCTATCAGGGCTCTTCACAAGATCACAAGAGAGGTATATGAGTTGTTAGTTAGACCGCAGTTAGAATATTATGTCCAATATTGGTCACCTTACTTTAGGAAAGATGTCAAAGTGATAGAGGGGATGCAGAATAGATTTTCTAGGATGATAGAATTGTCTAAAATGAGTGGTTTCGCCTATGAGCAGAGACAGGAGGAACTGGGACTTTTTTTATTGCTGGCCCAAAGAGGGGTAACCTGATAGAGGTCTTTAAAATTATGTGAGGTTTCGATAGAGTCAATAGGGACAAATTAGTTCAGTAATTGGGAGCCAGCGGAGCCTAGCAAGGACTGGTGTTATGTGGTCGGCTACAAGAGTATGGGAAAGGGAAAGTAGGACTTAAAGGATTGCTCTGAAGGAAGCCAACACAGACATGATGGGCTGAATGGTCTTCTTCTGTGCCTTAACTTTCTATGGTTCTGGGTTTGGATGAAGAAGGTGCTTCTGCCTATTCTTTATTAAGAAATGCCACAAAATGGACTCCAATGTCTGTGTCCAAAGAATAATTAGCCTAAAATGCTTCTGTTAATTAAGTACATCAGAAAAGTCTGTTTTATAAATGTTCTGGATTCTGAAATTCCAAGTGCTGAGTGGCTGGCTGGGAACTTTGGACTAATGCACTTGAATGGCATGCACATAGAATAAGATTTTACAAGCTGCTGATAATCAAATTCACTGCTTTGAATGAGCAGTTACAATCTGTCAAATCCCTCATATTAACTTTATGTGCAATTCATATCATGAGAGGCACAAGGGTCTGAAAAGTAGTTAACTTTGAAGCTTTGTGTCTGAAAATGGGCTTAGTCTCATCAAGATGTCTTACGTCTATCACTAGGCTCCTGTCCAAGTGTCACCAAATATTTTATAGAATAGCTTTTCAGAGCAATTGTCGGTTGTCACAGCTCCAAGGATGATAGACCCCGCTTTCCTCACACACACACACTCACATATGTGAGGATGGTTTAAATATGTTTTTAATGAGCAAAGGAATTTTACATTATTTATGTATCATAACTTGCAGCTAAATTCAAAATTTACCTTTAGGTTATATGGCCTATATTTCTACAGAATTGCCATTATTTGAATGCTTTTATTGATGTATTTTGAATGACCATAATCCTTTATTTAAAATATTTGCCTTTATTTCTACCATTTTTCTTAATGTTAGTTTAAGATCTAGGTTGCAAGCTCAATGATATGAAACCAATTGCCAGACTAATCTTGTCTGTCTGTGAATATTGATTTAATGTTTTTTGCCATGTTGATGTAACGTTAAAAAAAAAGCTTTTTCTCAGTCCTTTCTTCCTTCCTTATTCTTATATCTATATTATGACTCAAAATAATTCACACAGACCTTACAGATGCTTTTAATATGATCACTTGCTCCTCCTCAATCATCCTTCTGTTCTTATATTCTTAGGTTTTCAAAATCGATTTAGTTCTCTTTGGAAACCTGCAGTTAATCTTCCTGGATTTGGGCTGCAATTGTATTCAGACAATCACTAACATAAGGTTCTGCTACCCATCTTCTGTGGATAGAAATTCCACCTTGGTCTAAATTTAAACTATTAAAGTAACATTTCAGAGTGTCCAAAATTTGTCAAGTTCTAAACTACAGCCTTTAAGTTTTAAGTTGGTTTTCTGTAAAATTTTTAAGGTACTACAAAAATTGCACTTCGAAGTTAAAACTGAATTCAACAATTAGCTACATTCTGCACACAGGAAATGTTATGTTAATAGACTAAATCTAGACCCAAGTGGAATTTCTTACCCACAGATATCTCGCGGAACTGTTAAATTGGTGGCAAACTTGTGCTTCCAGTTCAGGTCAGCATTTGAGTGCCTACCTCAACCTAACATGAGAGAACACTTTTGTTGGATTTACAAAGATTTCTTAAACAACTATTTGTGTAAATGAAATAATATATATTTATTATGGAATCCTGTAGCTTAGTGGTTAGAGCACTCACCTCGCAAGCAAGATATCCTGGGTTCGATTACTGGTAGGGCGAAGCTTTGGACAAGTTTCCTTACTCCACAAGTCTCTGTTTCCCTAGCAGTAAATAGGAACCTGGTTGTTAGTCAATTGGTGGATCACTTTTCTTCAAAATATAATCAAACATAGTTAATAATAATAATTATGACTGTGGGACACTGCTATGCGCAATTGGCTGCCGCATTTCACCCACAAAACAGTCAATTCACTTGTATATACAGAACATTCTGTGAAGCGCTTTGAGATGTCTAGAAGGTGTGATAAGGTGCTACATCAATTGCAAGGATTATTGTTATTATCTAATCTGGTGGGTTCAGTTTTTTTTAATTTTGGTCAGTTGGATGCCTGACACATGTGGAAATCCTGCTCAAACGTATCCAAACCAGACTGAGAGTTCCCATGTGTGCCACCCACAAATGGAAATTCCCTTGTTCGGGAATAATCTACATTTAATATTCATGTAATCTCGTAAGATCAAGTTCAATTGTTTCAGATGAGGCCTTCACAGTGTTGGTGCATGTGGCCACATGTCAGTACTCCTGTCCCTTGCTTCAAAGTCCAGCATGGCACTCATTTATTATTTTGCTCCATGTTTTATCACACTCTAGTCCCCCTGATATCATGTGGAGCGGACCTCGGCTTTAGATCAGAAAGAGATAGAGAATGTCAGATTATTTTTTAAACTTTTTTTTACTTTGTGATCCTGCCCCACCCCCCCACCAACCTCTACATTCCTGTGTACCTCAGTCAGATGACCACTATCCAGAGGCAAGCTTCTGCTGCCTCCTATACAATTGGTGGCAACAACAAAGACTGAAGCCTTCTCTGGCTCCATTATGTATGCTGGTTGCTTTATTTTTTTTAAATAGTCACCACCTCACAAGCCTTGACAGTAACCCAGGAAATGCACTTTTCTTTTTTTTAGGGAGAAGTGTAAAAAAATAGCCACGTGAGGGGCCATCTGCTTTCAGCACGCATTGTAATAAGCTTTGGTATATGCGGCAAATAGCAGCGTGGAAAACATTTCATCAGTCTAACCTTCAGGGGAGGAGGAGTGGGGGAGAGGCAATGCAATCCAGTAACGTAGGGTTGGTGGCCTGTGCATAGATCCTGTGTGAGCCAGGCCTTGTCATCAGCCTTCTCAATTCATTTCCTCAGATGACAGACCTGACAGAGCCTCAGCGGTCTCTTGGAAGCCTGGAATACGCTGTTGCCATGGCAACAGGTGTTAAGCTTTATGAATTCCAGGTCATATAGACACTCCACACTCTGCATTGATGGCGTGTTTCTCCACTCACTGACCCCCAGCACTGACATCAGTAAGTGATTTACAATCAGCCTTTATGTCGGAAGCTATTCATTGCTAATGGAGAAGTTTTTTTATACACACACACACACACACACACACACATATATGAGAGCAGGTGAAACTCTCATAATTATTACAGGTGCAACTGGTAGCAATTTGTTGTTTCTATTCTCATTTTCTCCTCCAGCCTCATTCCTACCCACCAGCACTTCCATCACATCTTTCCAACCCTCCCTGGACGAGTCAGGGTAAAACGTAATGGAGGAGAAAAGTCAATCCTCCTGAGGTTATATGAAGTTTTTGCAGTCCAGTGAGATTACATCGCAATTAAACCCTTCGGGCTGCCAAAGATTGGACAGCACCTGTACCATACAGTAACATAGCGGTAACACAGGAGACATCCTTCCTCACGTCCAAACTGGAATGCTCATTCCAGCACAGGCAATAGGCACAGGCAGGACTGAGTGACGTGACTTGAGGGTCCTGAAGCAAGGTTCAGAATTGAAATGAGTTTTAATAATTCACATCTTATTCCTAATTACAGGGTAGGAATGTAAAATGTTACTTCCTCTCCCTCTCCCCCTCCCCCACTCCATTACATGCAGATTTACAAGCTAAAGATATTCCGCTGAGGGACTATCCTCCACAGCTCCTAGAATAGCTTTCTGTGAAAGAAAATGAGAGAAATTTCCTGAATGCCAGTTGTTAGCACCCTCACCTCTGGATTTTGAAGGTTAGGCAATCAAGCTCCATGTCAGGACTTGAGTTGATAGAATTGGCTGACACTGCGGTGCAGTGCTGGGGAGTGCTGCACTGTTGATGGTGCTATCTTTCGGATGATGCATTAAACCAAGGAGGCATCTGCCTAATCAGGTTGATGTTAAAGATTCCTTATTCAGTTCAATAATAGAAGGGAGTCGCTCATGGTGTCCTAGCCAGCAATCTTACAGATTAATTGGTCGTTTGCTGCTTGTGGGAGCAAATATTTACCTACAAAAACAGTCAGCAAACTTACAAGAAATGACCTGTGAAGCGCTTTAAGAAGATTTGATGTGGCCTCAAAAACACCATGTTCTTTCTATTCAGCAGAGCAAGACTACAGTACTGCTAACTCCAGTCTTAAATCTGTCTTTCCTTTTATTTCTTCCTGTTATGACTGTCCTGTCCAAAAGGATTAAGAGAGCATTGGAAGAAAAATAGATAAATGTCTTCTTTAGTGTTGTCATAGCCTCACCAGTGCAAATCATGTGTTTTTGTCCCTGAAATGAATCCTTTTGCACAAACAGCCAGTGTCACCTGAAAACCCAGAGGTGCTCGCAGTGCTGTGTGAACTGATGCATCACAACACACAAGGCGTTAACAGTACCTGAAGTGTTAAATGTTTGTCCTTCAATGCTTCTTTCTGTTCAAGGATGAAAAGGCCGTTGCTAAGCACCTTTAGATGACAGCACCAAGGTTCATTAAAAAATATGACAAACATTTGCTAAGCTCATCAAATGCAATTTTGTGTATCAGAATCCTTCTTCACATGCTATGCGTGACAACACATCTATTAACCCTAATCCCATTGTCAAGTGTGATACATTAAAACCAACAATTAGACAAAGCAAATGGGATCTTTATTGAGAAAATCA
Source organism: Callorhinchus milii (assembly GCF_018977255.1). Classification (NCBI taxonomy): domain Eukaryota; kingdom Metazoa; phylum Chordata; class Chondrichthyes; order Chimaeriformes; family Callorhinchidae; genus Callorhinchus; species Callorhinchus milii. Next base: position 96,400,239 of record NW_024704742.1, read on the forward strand.
CAAATGGATTTTACAGTGTTATGAGATTTGAGGAAAGATTATTAAATTATTGGAATATTAATCCTTGTTCTGAGATGGCTGAAATTAATGGAATAATCAGATCATTAATCTATTGATTTATTTTTCAAAATTGCTTTTTTGTTTTGTATAATGATTTATTGACAACAGAAAGTCTATATATCACCAGAACATCAAGTTACTGGACATGTGTGTCTGACCAGCATTATCAAGGATGTGAACACTGCTTATTTGAATGATAATTGATTATTACATAGTTGATGACATGACTACAGGTCTGCTTCCTCATTGAAGCACTTAAGACTTTGTCTTGTTGGATTGATTGAGTTGCCACTTTCTATGTTGGAAACTACCTCACAACCTGGTCATGCAAGTGTCAGGACGATGACTTAAACAGAAGGTCACATGTTCACATCCAAGGGTCTGTCGCTCAAATCTGCCTGTTTCACTACATGAGCAGTCAGGTGCAATTCTACATGGAAGCATTCCATTACAAAGTAGATTATCTTCATTGATTCTGGGGAAGGTGGGGGGTGGGGGAAAAGAATGTGGGAAAGGGGGAGGGAATGGCATATCCTCCAGAAAGTTGCCCACAACATAAACTGGGTTTCATCTTGCAAAACCACTTGGAGTTTGTGGGTTAACGTAATATACTTGGGCTTCCCTATAGAAAGCACAAATGGCATTGAGTCCACTTGTTTTTATTATTTTTGCTGCCCATCTCCTTCATATAACATACCTCCCTCACAACACAGGAGCCATTGTGCCGTTTGAAGTATTTGATCATTTATTATATGCCCATCCATTTAACCATTACTTCCTATAACCATCCACAATGATAACCTCCAATCTTGTTCCCCATCAGGTATTTATATTGTTACATTCTGAAGGAGGTTACAAATTCAGCCTCAATGGTTTTTGCTGGGAGTACTTTCCGAACATCTACGCTGGTAGGAAATAAATGTTTGTTCTTATCTCACTTGACATTTGTTCATTTTAAACCCATGCCCCCTAGTTTTCAGCCAACAGTTTAAGTCAAATAGCTTCTTTTAAAAAAAACCTAAGTAAAGGGGCAAAGCTGTAGCACAGTAAAGTTCTGCTAACAGATGATAAATGTTTTCTTGTATCCTTCAAGATAAGGGACAGATAGTTATTCTATGATATGAGATATTGGAGTGGTTCTGTCGTCCTGGATTACGTCATTCTTGATTGTTATGTTATCTATTGTCATTCAAAACTGGAAAATCTGGATCATGTCCCTCTCGATCTTTTTTTCATCAGTGAGAGCAAGTTTAGTTCTGTTTCTCTGAATAATCTAGAGCACTAGTTCTCTGAATTATCCCTCACTTCTCTGAACCAACTCAATATTATTTGAGACCCTCTAGCTATCCTATCTGAAGATTATATAGGTCTCTGAAGATCAATATATTGCAATACAAATTTATATTCACAAAATATCTTTTACATCCCTACATGTTTAGTAATACTGTCTTGGAACCTGAGTCAGAGGTAGGCACCCCCAGCATCAACCAGGCATCTGAAGATGATATTGGATCTGAGATGACATGGGGATCTGAAAATTATGTGGGGATCTTAGTGCTCTGGGACCTACCCTGCATGAGGGGTGCTATACTGTTGTTGTGCAAGTTGTTGTTGTTGACGATAATAATAATCCTTGCAGTTAATGTAGCAACTTGTCATGTCTTCAACACGTCTCAAAGCGCTTCACAGAATATACTGTAAAGTGAATTGGCTGAATGTTTTGTGGGCAAAACGCAGTAGCTAATTGCACACAGCAGTGTCCCATGAACAGTCGTCGATTGAGTGACCAATTTTTTTTGAAGGAATGATTACTCACAGAAAAGCGATCTGCCAATTGATTAACAACCGGGTTCCTACTTACTGCTAGGTAAACAGAGGTGTGTGGAGTAAGGAAACTTGCCTACAATTACACAGTACTTTGCAGTAAATTCATGTGAAGTTCTTTGAAAAATGTCAATGACACAACAAAGCACTATGTCAAATGCAAGGATTATGTTTTATTTACTGTCAACCATTTTGCATTGTTTCCTGTATAAATCTAATAATAGTGGTTCTACCTTTGCTGAAACATTACTCCATTGTATTGCTCAGGAGATTTTCAAATCTTTTGTGCTTGTTTTAAGTGGCAGTTTATGCAATTGGGATAGAAAACCCTTAAAAGAAAACCTTTTTATTCTCTGTCTCTCCCTGTTAACATGACACCCAACATAAAGCCGACATCCTGCTAATTGGAATTAAGAGCCAAAAGCACTCTAGCTGGCTTTGGGCTCTACCATTGCAATGTATAGTGGAGTGGGGGTGGGGGAAGGATCGCACACCTATAGAGCAGTCAATTTGTTGACTGGGTGTAAGTTTCAATAATGTGCTCATTATCGTCACTGTTAATTAACACATTATGAGTTGCAAATTTCTGACTATTGCGTCCATGTTGAGGCATTGTGAAACCTTGGGCAAGTTTCCTTACTCCACGCACCTAATAACAATCCCTCCAAAAAACAAAAACAATAATAAATTGGTCATTTTCAATCCACGATTGTTTGTGAGACACTGCTGTGCGCAATTGCCTGCCACGTTTCGCCCACAAATATACAGTCAATTCACTTTACAGCATATTCTGTGAAAAGCTTTGAGATGTCTAGAAGACGTGAAAAGCGCTATATCAAATGCAAGGATTATTATTATTATTGTTAACTTCCTTTTCACAAAAATTTAGGAAACTTACAGTATTTCATCCTTGGAGGCTTTCTATCCCTTTGCTCTATATTCTGCAGATAACCTTAGCCCAGTAATGAACTATAATGTTGAATCACAAATAGACACTTTCAGTAACATTGTCTTTAAATATATAATCATTAAACTTTACAGTATATCCTGTGAAGCACTTTGAGACGCCCTCCCGACATGAAAAATGCTAATAAATGCAAATATTATTATTGTTATAGCATTTGCCCACAAGACAGAATGAACAGCAAATGAAATGTCGAATAAATACCTTTCTAATGTGCTCGTCCTTCTTCAAGCCTGAAGAATGAATTAATCACAACAGGCGTGAGTCAAGTTCAATTATGCTCCACTGAGTTCAGATTTATGAGCCAAGTGGTTAGCTGCTTTTCCACTAACAATTAAACACAGCAAATGGGATTTTCATCAGTATTTATAATTTATAATAGATTTGGATGGTGCCAAATATAGACAGCTAATAATTTAAATGGTTTTATTGTGTTTAAGAGTCGGTATCAAATGTGCAAAATGCCTCATAGAAAATGTCAGAAATATTATGGAAAATCAATTTGGACAAACAAAGGAGACACAGGCACAGTAAATATAATCATAAGCTTTGCATTTGATATAGCGCCTTATCATATCATCAACGCATCTCAAAGCACTTTTTAGGATTTATTGTAAAGTGTTGTGGGTGTGTATATTTTGTTGGTGAACACAGCACATAATTTATGCACAGCATTGTCCCAATTTTATTTGGGGATTGTTGGTCAGGACACCAGGAGAAACGCCCTTCTCTTTTCACACAGTGTCATGAACAGAGAAATGGGACCTCAGTTTAATGTCTCATCCAAAGAACGGCAGTTCTGACAATGCAGCACACATCCAGCACTGCATTGGAGTGTCCGCAGATACTAGATGAGTTCCTAGTCCCGACATGGGCTTGAACCAACAACCTTCTGAGAGTGCTACCATCTCAGGCAGGAGAGATGAATTAGAATGGAGAGAGCTCATGGAGAGAAAAATAGCAATGCAGACTTGATGGGACAGCAGGCCTGTTTAGGTACTGCAATATTTATGGTATAGACACTGTCTCATCCATCACACTTTCAATTGAGCTGGGAAGTTAGCCAAAACTGTTGGCCCTCTCATCAGTCTGAAAGAGAAGGCTGTTGAGTACATCACTCTTCTACCTGCCACTGTCATCCACCCATCTCAGCGATGTCACCAGTCATATCTCCCTTGAGTATTTTGGCAACCAAGCTTGGCTGGGATTGTTAGTTTTGAATGTGAATGTGGCTGATGTACTTCTCCTCTCAGAGACTGCCTGTATGTACAATCGTAGTAGTAAGATTTTGTGTTTGAATATGATATTGAAATAAAATTGGTCACTCACTCCACAGCTGTTTGTGGGACACTGCTACGCACAATTGGCTGCCACGTTTCACCCACAAAATACATAGTCAATCTCCTTTACAGTATATTTTGTGACGTGCTTTGACATATCTTAACAACATGATAAGGCATTATACTGAGTGTAAGGATTACTATTACTATTATTATTATGCTAACAATTGCTTTCAAAGTGCTATTTCAAGTTGGGTTTTAGGTTTTGCTGATATAATAGAAGTCAGTTCTTACCTTTTTCTTTTTTACTGCATTAATTATGAATTTTGTTCATCTAACTTTTTTGTGAATGTTTGAAAAATAATTCTCATGACTTTTTTCATTCCTAAAGGATCTTGTGCTATTAATATTAACGACAATTTCAAAATAAAAGTGGGCAGAAATTATAATGATAAATAATAGCAATCCTTACATATGATATCGTACCTTATCATGTCTTAGAGACATTTCAAAATGCTTCACTGTTAAGTGAATTGACTGTGTATTTTTTTGTGGGCAACATTATAGCAGAATGCTGGTTATCCGCACGCCAATTATCAGCATGCTCATTTATCTAGATCAGGCTCCGATGCAAAAGAGATGGAGCAGCGAGACACCAGCAAAATAACTGGATATGCCCATGTGCAAAGTTACACTGCTGATGACAGCACAGCCTGGCTCATTGGCAGGATTTGGAAGGGCATACTAGTCACTGGGGGCAGAGAATCATCCCACTCAGCTCCTGTTAACCCTGCAAGCCAAAGCCCTAACAGATAGGGTGGTCTTAGCTGGACAAGCAGCAGGAAAGCTTGCCAGCCAGCAATATCAATGACAAGCTATGCGGCTTCAGCAGTACCCCAGCACACTCTCTGGATCCCCAAGCCTTGGCTCTTGTCAACCTGTGTCTGCTACTTTGTTGGAGTTAGGTAAGCAGGAAGCGTCCCTCCAGGGAGAAAGAGCGCATTCCATTCCAACAATCTATCTCTGGGATTTTCATGTGGAGTTGCGATGCATAGAAATCTCAGCTTGGTCTGGATACACTTAAGCATGGTGATGGGCTTCCGCATGTGTCAAACACCTGGTTGACCAAAAAAAGCAGGGTTGCTAGGCATGCAATCACATCTCTAGTGTCCTTCCATAGGTGAGGGCAATATCACACATATACACAGTAAAAAAAAAGTAAGTCTTTGTACATTCATGTTTGTACAGCTTAAGATAGAAAAAGAGATATAAATTCAGAGAGGGAACAGGAGAGAAGGAGAGAGAAAGATAACGTCAAAGAGAGGTAAGCAGAGTGGCAGAGATAGATAGAGCAAGAAGGGCTGACCCAGTGACTTATGATGGAACAATCTTTTAGTTATCAAGTATTTTGCATGATGCCCAGTGATCTACAATGTCTGCTTATCCACAATGGGGTGAGTCTACATTAAGGCAGATAACTACTGTAAATGGAACATCTGTTATGTTCTTTATGTACACTACATTATACAATTAAATCACAGTAGCTAATTTGTAAAACTATATGTCACTTAAAACTTTGATTGTAACATAGTTAATGTTGATAAATAATAGTCAATCTGTAGATTATTTCATTTTATTTGAAGTAAAATAAATAAGACTTGTAACATTTATTTATTTTGCAAAGGGCAGTAAATCCCACTTGAAGTGATTTTAATTCCACACATGACTTTTGGTGAAATATTTATGAAAAATCATTACTGGGCTTTTTTATCAGTTTTATAATTTGTTTAATTTAGTGACTTTCTATTCAGGATGTTAGAACAATTAACAGCACTAAAAGCAAAATAATGGCAATGACAAAGGCATATGGAATATCTAGAAAACAGTCTTGTAAAAACACCAGCACAAAATGATAGAATCCATCCCTGGAGCTTTCATCCATTTTGCCCCGCTCTATGGATTTCTATCCAGCAAGGCTGTTTGTCTTGCTTGTTGCCTCCCTTCCTTCAAACTCCACCATTCAACCTAGTTCAGCCTCCCAGTCAATTGTTTGAAGCACTTTGAGACTCCTTCCCAACATGAAAGGCATTATATCAATATAAAATGTTGCTATTGTTAGTCATTCTTTTTAAGAATTATCGGCTTCAAAATTAAGAATAAATTTAAGTGAATTTTCCACAATTTTGTGTGATCTTACATTTGAAGACAGAAAAGTCTTACAGACTTAGACGAAGCAGAATTCTGATCATTCTTGGTTAATCTGAGACCTGCAGTTGAGCTGATTGCCCTGAACTGGACAAGAGTGCACCAGTGTGTTTCACACTCTGATTTATTCTCCCTGGTTAGATGCAAAAGTTTAGTGTTGGCACATTGGGCTCCAATGTGCAAATTGTGCTAACCATGTGTTTCCTAGACCTCAGATAGGTGACGAAGAAACTCAGAGGCTTGGGGCGACAGCTGTTGAAGGTGTTACCTGGAGTCTGAGTTTATGAACACACGTCCAGTGCCTGGAATCTACCTTGACTGGCCTACAGAGAGGCCAGCAGCTGCTGGTTAAGCTCCGCAACCCCAATTGGTGAAACCATCGTTCAATGGGAAGGCAGGATGGTGGCGGCAATGCCCTCACCCATTTCATGCTGAGATGTATTGCCCACCGGAAGTTCACAGGGAGTTGCTTGTATCTACCATCCACCTAGTGAGACTCAAACCTCCGCTTGTCGGATGTTGAACAACCAATTAGTGACTATCCTCCTTCGGGGGGAAGTAAGTGGGGTCTCCTTGGAGCTGAATTGGCACCAAGGCAACATGGAATGTCGGAATAGAGCCAGCCCTCTGTGGCGGTCTTGGTAACAATAATAATAATAATAATAATCCTTGCATTTGATATAGCGCCTCATCACGTCTTCGAGACGTCTCAAAGCGCTTCACAGAATATACTGTTATGTGATTTGACTGTATATTTTGTGGGTGATACGCGGCAGCCAATTGCGCACAGCAGTGTCCCACAAACAGTCGTGGATTGAAGTGAACAATTTATTATTATTTTTTAAGGAATTATTACCCCCAGAAAAGCAATCCGCCAATCTATTAACAACCGAATTCCTGCTTACTGCTAGGTAAACAGAAGGTGTGGAGTAAGGAAACTTAGCCAACATTTCACCCTGCCATGAATCGACTCCAAATCTCCCACTAGTGAGGCAAGTGTTCTAACCACTGAGCTACAGGACTCCACGGTAGTCCGGTTCCTGAGCCAGGTGGGCGTGCAGTATACCAGGGCACGGCTGATGACAGCACAGCCAGCCTGGCTGGTTTCCACATATGTCAGACATCCAGCTGACCAAAAAAAATTGCCCAGCGAGCACAGGTTTGCTTCATGTCTCTCCCTCCTACCCATCCCACCTTCAGCAAGTGGGCATCAGCCTAGTTTCCCCCCACTCTCTGGAACACTATCCTGGAGTTCCTCCACCTAGCCCCTCCCTCACTTTGTTTGAGGTCCATTTCTTTGACCATGCTTTCAGTCCTTTTCCTCCTCCCTCTCGCTCAGCTCCCACCCCCAGCACAGATGCCCAGCGGTGCTGTTAAGCTCTTTGGAACATCCAAAGTAAAAGGCACTACATAAATGTCAATTTGTATTGCATTGTATTAAAAATAATAGTAATTTAGTTACTCAATACATGGCTGTTTGGGGATGCTGATGTGCACAATTGGCTGCCGTGTTTCTCCCACAAAATAAACAGTCGCTACACTTTACAGTATATCCTGTGAAGCACTTTGAGATATCTCAATGACGCAATAAGGCGCTATATCAAATGCAAGGATTATTATTATTGTAAAGAAATAATTACAAGTGCCTTTCATTAGCACCAATAGAAACTATTCCAGACAATTCTGTGATCCCTTATATTGATTCCTAACAGATCAACGGCCCTCGCAATTCACGTTTTACACATATGTTTGCACATGCTTTACCCAACTTGCAAATTAGACTTCAATGTCTCTCCCAATGGTACAGCTGAGATCAAAAGTCATGGACAGAAGCCCATATAATATTGCTGTGCCACCACACAGCAATGCTTGTTTACATTTGCTGTGAAACCACTTGACAGCAGCAGACAGTCCGAGCAGTAAATAGACATGTGCACTACTGAAAATACCAGGTCCCATCTTCCCTTGAGTGCATGGGTGCACATACTGATTGAATATCATTTGATGTGACTGGACTCAAGTAGAACAAAAATACACTTTTATTTCTGAGTAACTAACCCCATGCTCATTTCAGTCTTCCACTTAAAAGATAGACAATAAGACCCTTGTATTTGAGGCTCACCCTAATGTTTACATGTGCCACAGATATCACAGCACAATTTCTCACCCTTACCAACTAGGTACAGAAAAGTCTTGACAGAAAAGTCAATGAGAAGTGTTAAATGGATTTCAAGCATTTTAAAGGTACTGCAGTGTATCCTGTAATCGCACTGAACAAGAGAAGCTAAATCTTTGGACCACAAGTGTTGAAGGGGCTTGGGAATCTCTCAAATACCCACAGTCTAACCTATGGTAAAATGTATTTATTGTAATATATGAATGTACAGATCATCTTTCTATATAAGTACAAAATAAGATAAGAAGTGGTTTGGGTGCAGAAAAGTAACCAAAATCCTCAAGGAGTTAATATATATATATATATTTAAAGACACCAAGGTGATTTAAAGAATTAGATTTGTGGTAACTGAATAATTTAAAATGTATAATTCATGCCTACTATACACCTTTCTCATTTATTAATGCTAAAGTATTTAATGGTACACCAGACCTCACATTTATTAACTTCCATGAGAAATGCTGCCATTAGGACCAATGCCATTTTGAAATGACTGCCTGCTTAATTATCCATATCTGTGGAGCTGATTGCTGCTTCTGGTGCTTTGTAATTCCTTAGACTTCTCCCACGGTGCAGTGTACCCAGACTACTCCAACTACAGATCATTGAGTAACTACTGAAAGATTGTTTTAAAAATGCCTAAAGGACACATTTAGCTTCGGAGAAATTTGTGTCCTGCTACCTCATGTGTTAACAGGTGTCTGGCACTGCTGTGCATAACAAAAAATTAACTTGTGCAGGGTTTAAAGCATTTACAGTTTGACATGCTAGTGTGAACCACGGTAATTTCATTCCAATTACACTGATAGCACCCTGACGTCATGCAATAAATGTGTACCTTTTTCACCCAACTCTGGCTGTTGCAGTGACAGTTTTTAAAACCTTGAGTGATTATAGGCCCTTCAGCATAACATTATTCTAACACTGTGCCTTCATGAAAGCCATTCTTCTTCTGTTGTGAAGCAGGATTTTCAATGAGCTAATTTCGCTGCAGTAAACTAATTGTTTCCCCTTCTCTTTATACAAGAGCTTTCAGCTCAATAGCAAAAGGTCCCATGCCCATCAAAAGTGCTTTTTGTTTGCCTTGTCATGGTTCCTTGGAAGAGAAAATCTCATTTGCCAAATGGATGCATAATTATATAAATGAGAATGTAACAAGCAAGGAACTAATCAGATAAATGGTCACTGAGCAATGTTATACCAATAAGGTGTGTGTACATGGGGGAGGGACAATTCTTAAAATATAACATCTGGATTCTAAAAGAATTATTAATGTTGCCTGCTCTTTAATGTAAGCTCATTCTTTTTAAAAGACTGCATCTGCAGAATGAAACCACAGAGCATAGAACATCTCTTGTTTTAATAGCTGCACTTTGACAAATCATTTACTATCTTCCAATGCACAGAGCAGCACTATTAGATGCAAGCAAAAACGATTAGAATTTCAACAGGAGAGTAACTTTTTTATGATAGATTTTCATATTAGAAATGTTTTTGTAGGAACGCAAAAAGTTATTTACGTGTCAGTTTGATGCATTTATATGGAAGGTTGTGTTTTGGGATTTAGACTATGGATTTTTGCTTCAGTATGAGCGTAATGGTGAACGATAGTAGGATGGGTAAAGGCAACATTAGAAATGTAACGATTACCAAGGACAAGAATAGCATTGAAAAGAACACAACAGTGACTGCACAATGATAAAGGTACAGGTAATGTCCTCTAAGATGCCTTCTTTTGAAGTATAGCAATGAGAAAAGGACAGGACTACATTGGCGAAATTCATTCACTGTTAGAGTTAATGATATTAACATAGCATGGTTAATGTGACAAATTTATATTTTTGGTGTAAAAACTGATTTTAATTTAATGCATTGTATTCCACTGTTTTACTTGAAGCAGCTGTTAAAATGTCAGTTTGGCTCCATTGACAGCACTCTTACATCTGAGTCACAGGGGTTTGGGTTCAAGCCCCAAATGGACACTTTGATCTCATTATCCAAGCTGACACTCCAATACAGGGTTAGTGGAGCACTGCATTGCTAGAGGTACCATCCTTCTAATGTGATGTTAAACAGAGGATCCTGTCTGCCTGATTAGGTGGATGTTACATTTTCTATAATAATAAAAATAATCCTTGCATTTGATATAGTGTCTTATGGCCCACAAAATATACAATCAATTCACTTTACAGTATATTCTGTGAAACGCTTTGAGACATCTCAAAGATGTCTTAAGGCGTTATATCAAATGCAAGGATTATTATTATCACATCGTCGAGACAATACAATACAAAATTACATTTGTATAGCGCTTTTCACGCAGGGGTTTGGGACCAAATCAGGGATTTGGACTTGAACAGGGAAAGAAGTTGGGATAAGGGAGGGCAAGGAGGGTAGGATGTTGGCCAAAGGCACGGTTGAAGAGGAGGGTCTTGAAACATGTCTTGAAGGAGGCAAGGGAGGGAACGAGGCAAAGAGAATGTGGGTTGGGGTTCCAAAGTGTGGGGGCAGAGAAGCTGAAGGCCTGATCGCCGATGGTGGGGCTGGCAGGGCGGGGTGGGATCTTTAACGTCCATCTGAAGAGACAGACAGAATCCATAGCTTCTACTAGTTTATCCTGGTTTATCTGGCTAACAATCTCTCAGATAAAATTGATCATTCATTTCATGGCTGTTCGTAGGACATTCCTGTGGACAAAATGGTTATTGTATTCACCTAAAATACACAATCACTGCACTCCCCACTGCAGGAGAATTATAGATACCATATCAAATGTAGGCATTGTTATTAATGGTAAAATTTTGAAACAAATCCATTTCTTATTGACTTTGACTGGAATACCCACCAAATTGTTTTTCTTACAATTACAATTCCATATGCGCTAAATTATTTGCATTCATTTCATCCCAGGCTTGGCTAGACAATAAGGAAAGAATGAGGAGGTGAAAATCAATGTTCTGTTCCAAAAGCAACAATAACAGGGAATTACAGAAAGCTCTTTACCGTTATCAAAATATTACTTGTCAATGTTAGGAGCAAGGCTGCTTGGTTTTGGTTTTGAAATCCCATTTATCTGTAAAAGGTGTGACATTCAATGTGCTGATTATCACCTTTAATAATTATCTTGAAATTGGAATTTCTGCTCCTGGCAATGTCCTGGTACATACTGTCTCTGGATGAACACCTCATCCCTGACTTTGTGTAAATGGATGGGCCTTGCAAGGCCAGAATTCCACCTTGCTTTAACCTCTAAGATCATAAGATGGCAGAGAACAGTGGTAAATTCTTGTTGTTTGTCTTAATTTTGAAGTCAGTTTTCCCGCAGTTCTTAAAAATAACTGGCTTTCGAACTGAAACTGAAATTAAGAGTTTTACAGAAATTTGAAATTTTAAGACAAAATTATCTTAGGGGTGTAGAATTTGGGGCCTGATGTGTTAATTATCATAAACTATAATTATCACATTGTTAATCAATGCAACTGAATCAATAACTAAACATTAATCCAAGTGTGAAAATCCCACCAGCACCTCCCAAGAGGATGATTGTGGCCTGAACCAACCTACAAGCCACCAAGCAGCATTAAGTGCTTTGAGACATCCTCCCTTTATGAGACATGCTATAAAAATATAAATTATATTCTGTATTATAATTGTACTTTTGTCTCAAGAACCGTGGCAACTGAAATTAATAAAATACTGTCTTAACAAAATCATCAGCATTAAACTAGCACCTTTTAACAGGTCAACTTATAATAATAATAATTGCATTGATTATAATGCTTGTCACATGGTCATCATCTCAAGATATTTTAAAGCACTTCACAGAAGTTTACAGATGTGGTAGTCAGACAGTTTGCGTAGAGCAATAACCCACAAACAGCCATTAAAGTGAGTGGCCAATGTTATTTGGGGTATTATTGACTGAGATATCCAGAGAAACTGCCTTCTCTTGTCAAGCAGTGCCATATAGAATCTTTAATGCCCACCTGAACCGGCAAGTGGGACCTTGGTATAAAGTTTCATCTGAAGGACAGTAATAATAGTAACAATGATAATAATCCTTGCAGTAGCTCCAACAATGCACCCCTCTAACACTGGAGGTGAGTACCAACCTAGATTATGAGTTCCCAAATTCCAACATGGTGCTTGAATCCACAACTCTATGACTTAGTGGTGAGAGCGCTACCAATTGAGTCAAGATAACAACAATTACAGCACTACATGAGCCAAACATGCAATTGGAGGCTGCAGGTCAGCTTTGGCTCTATCCATGTCACAGATTCATGGGAGGACAAACTCGTCAGTTATCAATTCTCTTGATCAAATTTACCAACAATGAAAAAATTATCACAGGTAATACATCCACATGAGTCTAGAATTACTCTAAAAAAAATTGTTTTAAGAATTTCACAAATACAGCTTTGATACTGAAGCAGATTTTCTTTTAAGAACAACAGAAAACCAACATCAAAGTTAAGATTAAGTTCAACGATTTGACAAATTCTAGACATTCTAAAATATTATGTTAATACTGTAAATCTAGACCCAATCTAGACTAGAGCTTAAAGAAAACAATGGAACTAATGTGAAGTAGGAAATCTACAAATAGAAGCGCTTTAATAAATACATTTTAAATAAATGATTCTTGCATTTGAAGTAGTGCCTACAACATTGAAATGTCCCAAAGCCCTTCAAAGAGCTTTTCTGTAAAGTGTAATGAATGTATAATTTGTATGCAAATATGGCAGTGAATTTGCACTCAGCAATGTCCCACAAACAGCTAGAAAGTGAATGATCAATTTTATATGGAGGTTTTTTGGTCAGGACACTGGGAGAAAACTCCCTTCTATGAAAAGAAAAGAAACAGTGCAGCACAAAGAGGAATACATGTAATAATGTAGGAAATGTAGGAATAAACATAGGGCTACATTCATTAATTACTTTAATAAAATAATGGAATCAATACATTTTTTGTATCTTTAATGGTTATGGTTAAATAGCCCTTCGAGAGCTGACACAATTCTCAGTCTCACAAGTATGTTTGAACTGTGGATGTGTTTACAGCACAGTGCTTTCTTTGTTAATTGGCTAGGATCACATTTTTCAATTTAGATCTAAGCTAGAGGACTCTGTCTCAACTCGACCTTGAAAATCTCTGGCTCACCTACCTCTGATGATCACAGTCCTGCTGCTCTGAACAAGTGGGATGAGTGTGTGCTTGAATGTTCCATGAGGCTTGGCAATTCAGATTACAACAATTGATTGCATGCTCAAACCTATGCATTGAGAGGCAGCCAGGTCTTTATGAAGTGTAGGATTCTTATACATTGGTCCCTGTTTTAAAGCTGGTAGCGTAATGCCTGGGATCTGTTTTGGAACACAAGCATTGCACATAGACCCATTGCGAATTCCATAAGATCATAATGGGGAAGTCAAATGATGGATGTTAGGCTGAAAATTTCAAGTCCCACAATGAAAAACAATTTAAACTAAAGATAAAACAGTGGCTTTGCTATCATTTTGAATAGCTCAGTACTGTATAAAGAGCAACACAAGCATATTGTTTCCCTCCTGGCTTGCACCTATACTTTCTGCCTCAAGTGAAATGTCCTGATATTCTCTTGTATAGTTTTGTATTGTTCAGTCACACAGAGATCTCTGCCCTGTATGCCCTTCAGCTTCCAATAATGTGTTTTATGCTGGAATGATTAGATGATTTATTTGAATGAGCTTCTTGTGATAAGATAGAAAATGTAGTTTTCTTTACCCTACATATTCAGGATGTTGAGTGGAACATGTTTGCTGTCAAACCAAACAAGAACATTTGGACTGTAATGACATTAAGCCTAACAGACTTGAATCTGACGTTCCTCATCAGTTTCAAAGCCACCAATTTAATGAAATGGATCTACTCTTCTTTCTGTAGAGGCTTAGTATTGAACCTCATTATTAAGATCTGATGTAGTCTGGTGGATGGAATGGCTTTTTTGTGAGGTCTGCAGAACTTCAGCCTTGGAACCAACAACCTCAGTCGCCAAAGATTCAACAACTCTCTGGTTTTTAAATGACTTAAGATCAACACAATTTGTAACCCCAAAAGTACATCAAAAGTTAACTGTAAAAGTTATGTAAAAGGTANTTTTTTTTGCGTGTCTATGAGGAGGAATGTATTCGAACAAAATGATTATACAGGGATCAATCTATCACCCTGAATCAAAATGTTACACCACAGTCTGGTTAGGCATTTTAGCTGCACCTACCTAAAATTATCAACACAGATGTTAGCTGCAAAAGAAATAAAAAGGTCACAAAAAAGTAGGAAACAAGAAAATTGACACTACATTGAATATACCTGCATTTAAATAGAAGAAGAAGATTATTATTTTAATATGAATTAGCCAGATTAAAATTAGCAGTATTTTTTATTAACTGTCGTGAGTATTTTTTGTGTGCTGAAACTGAAGTTCAATGAATGGTTACATGTTACTGAACAAAACTGAGCACTAGTATCATGTTTAACTTCATAGTGGCTATAATTGAAAGTACCTGATCTACAAAATGCCTAAGAGTAAAACATGTGTTATTTTCTAACTTAAATTGTTTCAAAGGTGTTAAATGTATTCAGAATCTTCCCTTTCTGACACTGTCTTGAGCAACAAGAATTATTCTTTATACAGAGTATATGTGCCATTGTTCCCTGTTCAACAATAATCCTTGTAGAATTATCTGCCAGTAATCTTCTTCTATCTTTCTATCTTCTATCTATACTAATAAATTGACACTGTCTGTCCGTGCTTCAAGAAGGATCTTAATAACCGTTTGACATAGAGACACAATTTATTCCTCATCGAAAAAGTCTTGCACCTGTGAGTGACATGGGCATGTTTGTTTGGTGTATCTCCTATCATTCATGAGTTATGATTTAAAATGTATTTCAGTTTTGTGTTTTTTGCTGCAGTTACACCTGGTGGCACTGTGCCATCCTACATCACAGAGCATACATGTAGTCAAGCGGTGGTGGGAACAAAATAAAGAACACAGACAAACTAAACCGCAGCAACAACAACAAAATTACATTTTTAAAGTGCCTTTCACGTTGGAAGGACGTCCCAGTGATTCTAAATTATACATATATATTTATCATTATAAAGATGCTTAAGCAAAAATTAAACCTTTCAAGGATAAGTAAAAATGCTAGACAAAAAAGAGAAGCCTATTAAATGAAACTGAAGAACTGAAGAACAAAGAAAAGTGCGGCTTCAATGCTGAAAGAATTGCAACAGTGCGCCAAAATGAGTCCTCCCACAGGAGTCCTCCCAGATGAGTATAGATAAAGATGAAATATCTGTCTGTGTGTCATTCTACATTCCATATTGGATTCTTTGGTTGCAAGCGTAGCTTCAATGGGTACAGGTGGTCAGAATTAACTAGACACCGGAGCTCTGAACAGGTTTCTTGATTTTATTGTACAATTGGCAAGCTACAGCCAACCTGTCTTCAACAACCTCTCAGGGGACCTTGCTAAAGTGGCCTTTATATAAGGACCGTCTATGAGTAAGGGTTTGTTGATGTGTGAATGCACACTGAAGGGGCTGTTCCAGGGTGGCTTTTAACAGGTGGTGGTTGCTGAACGGAGATGGTGCTTGAACAGGTTTGAGTGTAATACCTAAATATGCTCGTAATATAATATACAACCAGCGATGAAGTGAATGACCAAATTTATCTGAGGGATTGTTGGCCAGAACACCGGGGAGAAACCCACTTTGTACATATCTAAGAGTGAGATTACATAGGTATCTAACAGAGGAAAGGTGGTAAGGAAATGTATATTGGTTGGGAAAAACTTCACTAAAGCAGGGAGGATATCAGACGCGGCACAAACTGATATTATATGGGGCGGGGGGGATATTTCCACACATGATTTATGATGCAATGGAATCAATGAGTCACTAACTATGCACCTGGTAAAAAGATTCCTCTGTTATTTCACCAAGGGGATGATTGCCCTTGAAAGGAAGCAATCTTCAGCAAATGCTTTTAGAATCGATGTTACATAAACATTCTTCCTTTTTGTGTTTTTTTTTCCCCCTGCAAAAATATGTGTGCTGATTTGCTCAGCACTCTGAAAAATTATAAACATATGAAGAGGCTGTGATGTGCAGCTGAATAAAGAATACCTTATTTCACATTTGGGCTGCATCAGTCATATAAGAGCTAGAAAAATATTGACATTTGGGTTACAAAGACTCAACGTATGGCATAAGCTTTGACACTTAAAATGTAACAGTCATGGTTAACTCAAACACAATCTGAGGGTCACTGAGCTGTTTGTCCCCAATTGCTATTCCAACTGAAAACAATAACAGAATTCACTGGGAACACTCAGCGGGTCAGGTAGCATTTATGGAGAAAGGAAAGTGAGTCAAAGTTTCGGGTCCATGACCCTTCGTCAGTTCCCAGCGACTTCTGTTTTTGTTTTCAGATTTCCAGCATCTGCAGTATTGTGTGTTTGCTATTCCAACTGATTTCAATTAACTAGAAATCAAACCTGTGATTTATGTGCCATCCTTGCTCGGTTGACACATCTGAACCTTGAACCCATACAGTCTAGACTGACACTCCAATGCTGGGGGTGTGATGCATTGTTGCAGGTGACAGCCTTTGGATGAGATGTTAAACTAAAGTCCCATTTCACTGTTGAGGTGGATGTTAAAGTTCCACAGCACCTTTCAAAAAGAGTTTCTCCTGATGTCCTGGCCAACGAGCTCTGAATAAAAAAAGGTCATTCACTTAATGGGCATTGCTGTGTGAAATTGCCTGTTGTGGTCATATACAAAATACACAGCCAAGTCCTACTTGACTGAACACCATCATTTTGTCTGCTCCAATGGCTTCTCCTCCCACTCACACCCAGTTACTTACAACATACCCCAAGGGTCTAATACTCAACCCCCTCCCGTTTCTGCAGTTGAACATGAACAAGATGGAAAACATCCTCCTTGGCTCTCACCAACATCTTCTCACTTCTGCAGCTCTGACTTTCTTAATCTTCCTGGCCTATCAATCCCCAGTGTCCTTCCTACCCAATATCCGATCTCTGACTAGCAATGCTTTCCTCCGCCTCTGCCACATCACCTGCCTCAGACAACACCCATTACTGCTGAAACCCTCATTCATGCTTTTGTAACCTCCTTCCTCAATTTCTCCAATGCATTCCTTGCTGATGTCCCAGCTCCAACATTTACAAGGTCCAACTAATTCAAAACTCATATCTTCACCCGAACCAAACTCCATAGTCCTGATCAGGATTCACTGGCTCCCTGCTACAGATGGATCAATTCAAGATCCTCACACTCATCTACAACTCACTTCATGTCACCTCCCTACCTCAATAATCTGCTCACACCCACTCCTCTACCTGTTCCCTTCGCTCAGTCGGCTCAGGCCTTCTGCACATCCCTTGACCTGTCCGCTCCACTACTTCCCTCTTCAATGGTGCCTATTCTCACCTCCCCTATCTTTCCAGTTCAGCGTCAAACTATGCCATTGTTAAGCGCTCTGAGATGCTAACCTGCATGAAGGGTGCTATATAAATGCAGCTGATTATTGTTGTCATTACACTTTACAGCATATCCTATGAAGTACTTTGAGGTGTCCTCCCAATGTGAAAGGCTCTATATAAAATATAAGGGTAATTATTAATCTTCTGTTGTGTCATTTAAACGAATGTATTCTTGTGTATAAACCCAACAATAACACAGGACTGGATAAAAAATTCTCTTATTCTCTGCCATCTTCTTGATGCAATGACACATAAAATCATGAACTGTTCTAAAACTAAAGTTGTCTTGCTCAAGGGTTTGGTGAATAAAGGTACCACCTGGGGTAACACTAAACACACAGACCAGGAACTTCACAGGTTCGATTCCTAAAATCTGCTGAATTACTTGATCTCAACTGGGATAGCAATTGAGGCTAAATTGCTCAGTGTTCCTGAGCTAAAGAGAAGAAAATTGGCCAGGTTTTCTGCTTTTGATTATTGTCCAGTGACCCTGACGGAAAGTTCGTGTGTGGATGTTGAGTGAGAACAGGCTTGCTGTGATGCCTTCACAGTTGAATAACTTTCCAACTGTCTGAGGCTCATACACCTGATAAATAGCCACCTAAGCAAGGCCTGTCAGTACCCCTAGAATCTTAGCTTAACAAGAGCCAACACTTTCAGGAAGGGAAGAATGAGGGAATTGTGATGGAGGGTATGGGTAGGGAAAAACTTATGAAAACAAAATACATTGTTAGACATTTAATGACATTCAAATATACCTTTACATTTTTAATTTGCAGAGAATCCCTTTCCCTTGGATTCATTCCCTATAGGCATGGGATGCCGTCTGCCTGTGTTTACCTTTTACTGTCACTCCAATTCGGTTCACATTAAAACAATGATGGTGGTCATCTAGCCTCCTATCTACAGCAAAGGGAATAGAATTGTTGCAGGAAACCTTTCTGGAAACTTCACGTGAATCTCCTGCTTCACAGTGCAGGAAAAATCTGACAGTGAGCCGTGGGAGTTTAACTTTGAACTGTGATTCATTGGAGCAAACGATTCCTCAGTGTTCACACTTAACACATTTATAGCTGTAAATGGGACTACAACATGAAGGTTTTTTTTTGCTCAGGGAATGTAGAGATAAAATTTCAGAATTGTTTTTGATTTCTCCTTTAGAATATGTTTCTGCTATACAGTATTTACATGCGAATGATAACAATGATCCTTGCATTTGATATCTTGCCTTTGACATGGGGATGACACCCCTAATTGCTTCACAGGATTTTACCGTAAAGTGCACCTGAACGGCTAGAGCTTGGTTTAACACCTCATCCAAAGGACAATACCTCTAACTATTCAGCACTCCACCCCTCCCTGGTGTCACCTAGCTTGTGAGATGTAGGGTCTTTCTGAATTAAAGGCGAGAGTGCCACCAACTGAGCCAGGCTGATACCTAATGATAGAACAGTCATTGGTAGTCATTCATCATAGTGAATGATGACACAGGATTGATGGAAGTCATCCCAGAAGGGAATTGTGCTTGACGAGAAATGTTAATCACTAATTTGAAACATTTATAGGCAAAGTGGAAACTTTATTGTAGACTTGACTCCATGTTGAATTATGACTGGCAAAAGCAAAACTGTGGATTAAAACAATCTGAAAGTGAAACTCAGCTGCCATCATCATGTCCCCTCGACATGAAAGGCGCTACACAAATGTAATTTGTTGTTGTTTTGCCAGGATGTAATTTGTAAATCAATTAATTTTACACATAGATTCTGCCAGTGACAACCAGTGTGTATGTGTGTGTGCGAACCAATTCTATTTATGCATAACTATCTTCTCTATAGACATGTAGCTGGATTTATGACCTGTTGGCTGATGTTTTATGGGACATATTGAGTTTCCAGGGTGCTGGGTTCAGTAGTGTAGACGGCAAAAAGAAAAAGCAGCATTATGTAAATACAAGGATTATTTATGTAGTTGTTTGCCACATTTCAGAGCTCATCCCAAATTGTTTCATGGTCATTCTTTAAAGTAAGCCTGCAAGATGTGAAATTATTACATCCATTCCATGAATGCTTTACCACTAACACTGAGAGTGAAGCTCACTGTGTACTGTTCACCAGTAAAGTGATGGCTTGGCATAGCAATGTATCATGAGAGTGCCACTGTCTATGATCAGTGACCTATCAATGACTGAACCATCAGGGAAAGGGACAGAGGCCAACTTTTTTATTGACCACAACAGAATAAAAACATAAGACATACCATCCGGGGAATTCATCTGGTGGCTGGTAAGGGCCAAGATAGTGGAAAACAGCTGAAGGTCTTGCAAAGTCAGGTATTAATCCCCAGGTATTTCTGTGTGTGTTTAAGCCAGGAAAAGGAATTGATGTGTTTTTTTTAGAAAAAGAAAAAGACACAGAGCAAGAGCATGTTTATTATGGAGTCAGACAATCTGCAAAACATCTAAACAACATTTTGTGTAAATTCCCTGAGCTACACCAGCCCTGGCTTGTATCCAGTGCTTGCTTCTGTACAAGGCTAGATTATGTCCAGGTTAGATTACACCAACTCTGCTCACTGGACTCTGCAAGCCTTTCACACCCATTCTTGTCCAGCTATACTGGCTCCCCATTCCCCAGCGGATTCATTTTATGATCCTCAGCCTCACCTTTAAATTCCTCCATGCTCTTGCCCCACCCTATCTCTGTGACCTATTCAAACCCGCCCGCTCCCTCCACACAGTGACCACTGGCCTACTTTATATCCTTTACCCCACCACCAAAGGTCTGACTTTTAGCCTATCTGCCCCCCTTCTCTGGAACTCCATTCCCAGCGACCCTTCTACTCACCCTGCTCTCGCCTCCTTCAAGATAAATCTCAAGACCTTCCTCTTTAACCAGACTTCCAGACTTGATGTGGGAAAGGACAGAAGCTGCAGAGTTCTGGATGATCTGCAGTTTGTGTAAGGGAGAGCTGGGGTGTCCAGCATGCAGAGTATTGGTCGTAGTCCAGCCTAGAAGTGATAAATGCATGGTTGAGGATCTCGGTGACCTAAGAGGAGAGGTAGTGGCAGAGGCGGACATTGTTTTCGAGGTGGGGGAAAGCTGAGCAGATCAGATCATGGATGTTTTTCCGACGTGAAGGTTCCTATCCAAGTGTAATTTGCTGTTGTTGTTGGATGTGGGATTCAAAGGACAATTGGGAGTCAAACAAGATACAGAGGCTCCGCTTCAGCTCCACGATGTGAGGTGAGGTGTACATTCATGCAGGTTGATGCAGTCAGCACCTGAGATGAGAAGGCGCTGACAGTGGCAAAGCAAACGATCCTCTGTCTCGTCAACGTTCAACCAAAGAAAGTTTGTTCTCATCCAGGACTTGATGTCTGACAGCAATCAATCAGAACAGCAGTGGTCCTGGAGTTGAAGATGGAGGCAGAGAGATAAGATGGGTGTCATTTGCATACGTGTGGACATTGCTAAGTGGGAGCTTATAGATAGTGATGAGGAGAGACCTGAAGGTAGAATCCTGAGGAAGGCCACATGTGACTAGAAAGGAGGAGAAGCCATTAGGAGTGCCAAAGTGGAGAAGTGGGGACAGGTAATAGTGAAACCAGGAACTGAACCATGTAGGTAGAGCTGAGAGGTGAGGTGGCAGAGAGTGGTCAACAGTATCAAAGGCAATCTATTACTAATGATTCTCTCTCCATTTTCAAAGCCCACTTCAAAAGTTACCTCTTTGATCATGCTTCCAGTTTTTGCCCTCCTGATGTGACAAAACACTGTATAAGTGTAAATTGTATTGTTCATCCAATCAGCCTTTGGACCTATTATTTAACACACATATTCACTATGTTGTGTGAAAATATTATAGGTCTGAAATACCACCAGGTCTGAGCCTATATATTAAATCATATATTTTAAGGGCACATGTAGTTGTGGAAAATTCTTAAATTCAGTCATAATTTTTAAAGTGTTTATTTTTAAGATATTTTAAGATCTGCCTTCCAAAGACATCCCTCTGATGTGCAAGATGCTGTATCAAATGTTGGAATTATTATTAAGCCCTGGCCCAATTCCCCTTCTAAGTCTCTTCTCTTTTCAGCTCTCCAAGTCACTACACTGCATGAAGGTTTTTTTCAGGACACAAAGCTCTATGTTTCAGAATTACCCTTGTCGTCTTTCTCTAAACCCTCTCTGACACATCTGATACATCTTCAAATAGAGTAAAGGTGCTGATCCATAGTGGCTGCAGATAGCTAGACAACAGTCAATTGAAAGAGTTTAAACTATGCGATGTAAAGTAGAATCTCTGTTTGAAGATTGCAGCTTAAACTCTTGAAATGTTTTGTATTTGAAAACAATGCAGAGGATTCACAGATCATTGCTATTATGAATGTTGCCATTTTCCCCATTTGTTTACATCAATATACACAAACATTCTTCAAGCTAGTGAAAAGTGATAATCGGCACATTATCCAATTATCTGTTTAGTCCATCAACAGGAACCCAATGTCAATATTTCTTAATGATTGCTCAACAATTAGCTTTGTAAAAAATAACTATACCAGAGCTCATAGGACCGCAGGCATTGATTCATGGAGAGTGCTTGCCTCCCGTAAGTTTTCATAGTAGTTGTGAACAAGGCATCAAAGATATTAACGTTTGTCCTTATAATCTGCTCCCTTCCATCATCCCCCAGTTCTGACGAGAGGTCATCAACCTGAAACGTTAACTCACTTTCGTCTCTCCATAGATGCTGCTTGACTTGCTTCATGTTCCCAGCAACTTCTGTTTTTATTTCAGATTTCCAGCATCAGCAGTATTTTATTTAAGGGATTGTTGGCCGGGACACTGGAAAAAAATGTCTTCTCTTTTCAAACAGTCATATGGAATCTTTAATGTCCACCTGAACAGGCATTTACCTTTATAGGCATACAGAATAATGCAAAGTACAGTTCCCTATACTGAAAGAAAGTTAACAAGTGTTAAGTACCGTATGTGGTAGTACCTACACACCCACAGTTACCACAGAATATTACAGCACAGGAACAGGTCATTGGGCCCAACTAGTTTAGATATTTATATGTTTATACTCCAGATGAGCTCCACCTTTTCTAATCCCCTCTCCCATTCCGCACTATTCCCTTTTCCCTCATGTATTTATCTCCTTTTCAAACATCCCAATTGATTCTTTCTCTGAGGCCTTCTGTGTTGGTGCATTCCACATTTTCAGTTTACTCCAATAGCCATACTAGTATTCTACACCAGTTGGTGATTAATGTGCAATTTCCCCCTTTTTGTATAAATCAAGAATTGATAGCGCTGTCAAATTCAGATCCAATCCAAATCATAAGTAGAATGCTCACACTGTGACTTTTACTGACAGACATTGTCTATTGCTCAGTTCTCACTCACTCCATCCCACTACTGGTAGTTGAGCCTTGAGCCACAACGTTACTCCCCACTGGAGCTCTCTTTCAAAATCTCTTTGCCTCACTCTCTTTTTCCCTTCCTTCAAAACTCTATTTGAAATACTGTATATATTTTTGATCATGCTTTTGGTCAACATCTATCTCTGACTTCTCCCTCTCTATTCTAATGGTTAAGCATTTTGAGAAATTCATTCAATGTAAAGGGTGCTATATAAGTGCACTTATACTTATCTCTCAATTACGGAAACCCCTCCTCATCGGTCTTCCCAACTCTTCCCTTCACAAGCTGCAGATCATCCAAAACTCTGCAGCTTGTGTACTCTCATCTACCAGGCTCCGTGACCCCATCACTCCCACCCGAGTCCACTAGCTCCCCATCCCTCAGATGATCGGGTTCAAGATCCTCATCCTCACTTTCAAGGCCATCCATGGCCTTGCCCTCTCCTACCTCTCTGAACTGCTGACTCCCTACCAACCTGCCCGCTCCTTCCGTTCAGCAGGAGCTCTGCTCCATGTCTCCCGCCCGACCCTCCATACCATCGGTGGCCGGGTTTTCAGCCTCTCTGCCCCCGCACTCTGGAACTCCATCCCATGGTCCCTTTGTTTTGCTTCCTCCCTTGCTTCCTTCAAGGCTGGTCTCAAGACCCTTCTCTTCAATCGTGCCTTCCCTCACCCCTACCCTCCCCCATGCTCGGGCCCTGGCACCTGACTGTTCAGCGATTTGGGACGTCCTCCTGATGTGAAAGGCGCTCTATAAATGTAATTTTGTTGTTGTTGTTATATAGCATTGTAGTGAAACCAATTTCAACTCAGTTCAGAAATGAGCAAAAGGACAATCTAGTTTAACTACAACAATTTTACCTTTCCCATTGGAGGATGTCTCAAAGTATCTCAGAACTGGATCAAAAAGCTTCAAAAAGCTTTGGCCTTCTCTTCCTATCATTCTGCCATGTTAACAGGGGAGACAAGAGCCTTTGGTGTTTATTTAATTTTTGTTGTACGCTCAGAGGAAAGCTCCTTCAAACTTCCCATGTAACAATTACAAATGGTTGTACATGATTAGATAGATATTATTGTTGTGATATTGATATTGAGTTTACATGCACAAAATAAACTAGAAACCCTTGGGCTAGTTTCCATTCAGTGTAGGCTGTACACTGCAGTTTAGGTCATGATGTAAATCTACTTAAAAGATCCCTCTGGTGCATCCCATCAAATGGCTTTCTGAAAGAAAGAGCAGGCATACAAAAGACAGTCAATATCTATAAACAGAGTATGGTTTTGTTCATTGTTAGTTGCTCTCTGCCGTCTCAACAAATCCCTCTTATTTTTTTCAGTTTGGCGGAACTGATGTCTCTGGCTGAGACAAATGCATTGATTTTAGCAGAACAGTATTAGTGGCACACACTAAGCATTTTGTTGGCTTAACTCCCATCTCTAAACTTACTTCAGTGGACGACTGCTACACCCCTTAAATGCATCAATGCTCATTAAGCACTGCATCTAAAGGGCATAAGAGTGATCAGAATTGCATAGATGACCTGTATTGCTCAGCTGATTGTAGCATTATTGCTGCCAGCTTAGGAAGCTGTAGCTTCAGAACAGTATTACATAGACCAAGAAGCACAAGATTAAGGACCTGACAAAAGGGGTTGCCATTTGGACCATGATCTTATCAAATATGGCAATAATTCTAAAGTATCTAGTACAACAGCCTGTTACCACCAGGCTGTTAAACTAGCAAAACATTTTGAGGCTGGAAAGCTCTCCCTGCAAAGATGAAATAAATAACATTAGGTAATCAGTATTGATCTAAGGAAACAATAGGTTAAGTAAGTATGGTGTTTTGTGGGATAAATTGGCATTTAATATCCAAATGGCAGTAAGGGAAAGCCTGGCTCACTCACCGTCCATGTCCAATTGGCATAGAACTTTGGAAATATCCAATTTTTTATCTTTGATTTCTCAGGAACAAAGAGGTAAATTGATTAGGTCTTATTTTTAAGATGCAATTATTTTATGACCGAGTTTAGAAGGTCAAAATATTTGAATTTGTTTTGCTAAATGAGCTTTTGTCCGGATATAATTGATATAATTACTGTTCTTATGGTGCCTCAATTATATCACCAAGTATATTGGTGATATAATTGAGGTACCATAAGAACAGTGATTGATTCTGTTCCAGCACATGAACATTCTCTGTCTGTAATAGTAATAATACTAATAACAATAACCCTTCCATTTGGTAGAACGTCATTCACATCTGGAGGACGTCCCAAAGTGCTTCACAGAATATACTGTAAAATGGAATGACTGTGTTTGTGGGCAAAATTCGGCAACCAACTTGGACATAGCAATGTCCCACAAACAGCCATGAAACTAATTACCAATTTTATTGGGGGATTGTGAGCCAGGACACTAGAAGAAACTCCCTTCTCTTTTATGTAGTGGATCTGAATGTCCACCTGAACAGGCAGACAGGATCTCAGTTAATATCTCATCCAAAGGGCAGTGTATGGTGGCAAAATTAAAAATGAACAGTGTGAAAATGATAAGGAATAATAGAGGTTGCCATGCATTATTCACCATTTGCATGTAACAGAGCTGAAAACTGCTCTTAAAAAGCAACAAAAAGTACAATTGAAAACAATTGATGACAGATTGTTCTTTTAGGCACAAATATGGATATTCAAACACTTTGAGCTTTGCCATCATGGATTTGACTGCCAAGTCTGACATACCCACTGGAATAGAGCAAAGACCGCACCTGCACAACTATGAGAGTTGTAATATTTACCAACAAAACAATGCATATCAGAGAAAGGCTTGCAGCTTTCTGTTCAACACTGAAATGTAATGGGTTTTCATGAATAGAGATTCTTCTTAACAAATCCTAAACCTTTTTAGGCATAATTTAAAAAAATTGTGCCTAATGCTTGAACAAGCAAAGAACATATGCATATGTGAACAACCAAGTAATGAAACCTTTCGCAGCAGTTCAGGTAGACTCTCAGTGCTGGACATGATGAAGGAATCCATGTGTGGCATGCTTCATAAGTTGCTTACTACTGTAACTCAAAGTCAACACATTTGCAAAACAGAAGTGCAATGGTGAGGTTGGGTAAGGTGGAGGAGGTAATTGGATATCAAAAAAAGGTGCTATGTTGTGGATCTATGGAAGAGTTTACTTATAGTTTGCTCATGTTAATGTCAACTTGCATTTATATAGTTTCCTCCACCCCGGGCGCATCCCAGAGCGCTTAACAGTGCCAAGCCTGGGGAGGGGGAAGGTCACCATAGGCATAGTCAAAGAGAAAGGTCTTCAAGAGCAACCTGAAAATGGGGAAAGAGGGGGCAAGGTGAAGGGATTGAGGGAGGGAGTTCCATAGCTTCGGGGCGTAGTGGCTAAAGGCATGGCCACCGATGGTGGAGTGGAGGATTTGACAGACAAGAAGGAGGCTGGAGCCAGTAGAGTGGAGGCAGCGGGTAGTGCTGTGAGGAGAGAGGAGTTTGAAAGATAGGGTGGTGCCAAGGCATGGAGGGATTTAAACACTAGAGTGAGGATCTTGAAGTTGGTTCGCTCAGGAAGCCAGTGGAGTTTGGCAAGGACTGGGATAATCCGGATGCAGAGTTTAGTGTGGGTGAGAATGTGGGTGGCTGAGTTTTGGATGAGTTGAATTTTGTGAGTAGTTGTGGAGAGTAGACTGGCGAAGAGGGCATTTGAGTAGTCCAGCCAAGGGGTGACAAAAGCATGGACAAAAGTTTCGGCACTTGTGGAGTGAGGTATTGGCGGAGATGGGCAATATAGCAGAGGTGGAGGAAAGCAGTCTTGGTCAGGGACCGGATGTGGGGAAGGAAGGATAATTGGTGATCTACCAATGGGCATATGTCAGTCCAATTCATGGGATGTCTTAGATAGAGATATTGAATGGATACATACTCACATAATTCAACACTTCCACTTTGGAGTGAAATGTGAGACATTTCATATAGATTCAATGCCATGATTCTCACATCGAATCTGATATGAAACAATTGAATCTGGCAACAATAATAATCAGTTGATTTCAGATCTAAATGCTAAAACAGTTTAGAGCCAAAGGTTTGCGCCACTGAAGCCATTTGAAAAATGTTGTCAGCCAGGTCGGATTTGAGCAAACCACTGAAATGGTTACAAGAAGAAAGACCTCCAGTTTGTCACTTACTGAAAGGACAAAGCGGCAGTGCTGGACAGGAAATAAATTTCGAAAATTCAAACCTTCAGGTTTCAGATATTGCTAATTCCAGCATTGTGGAAGAACGGCCTGTGCACGAGAGATCGCCCGGTGAGAATAGTAGTAGTGATTCAGAGCAAGAGTTTCTTTCCACTATCCTTTTGAGAGAAAGATGCAATTCTAAGACTTCAGAACATAAGCTGCACAAAAAAAAAAGGCAAAGCTAGAAAAACTGAAAGAAATGATCCAATGGCAAAACATAAAGAAGAAGATCACACAGTTTGAAAAGTTACCGAACAATTGAAGAAATGCCAAATTAATAATGCTGAGGAACCAGATACTAGATTAATAATAATAATAATAATAATCCTTGCATTTGATATAGCGCTTTTCACGTCGGGAGGACGTCCCAAAGCGCTTCACAGAATACACTGTAAAGTGAATTAACTGTATATTTGTGGGCGAACGCGGCAGCCATTGCGCACAGCAATGTCCCACAAACAGTCGTAGATTGAAAATGACCAATTTATTATTGTTTTTGGTTTTGGAGGGATTATTATTAGGCTCTGTGTGGAGTAAGGAAACTTGCCCAAGGTTTCGCCCTCTGCCTGGAATTGAACTCAGGTCTCTCGCTTGCAAAGCGAGTGCTCTAACCACTGAGCTACAGGACTCCACAATTGAGACTGTCTCAAAGTACACAAAACAATTGAGATTGTCTCAAAGTACACAAAACACACAGTTGGCTTCTAAGCCAGAGGAATCTACACCTCCAATGTCTTCACAGAAAGTCATGGGAAAAGATCAAGCTACTGTTGTGCCTGGAAATTTTACTACGCAAGGTCTAAGCAAGAAGGGTGCTGCTTCACTGAAAATGCTGATAGCAAAATCAAAATATCCTAGTTCAGGAAGGCACACTTACAAGGTGGATCGATCTGTGAAAACTGATATATTGGATTTGCTAAGACAAGCACTAACTGAATGGAATACAGAAGAAACATTAATATTTCTTTACGGTTCTAATTTCAAGTGCAAAACACTAGAATCGAACGAGTCAAGCCAAGTGACTTGTGTGAGTAAGCAAGAACTTGATGAAGATGACTTGGACAATCTAGAGGCAATTGAAATTGGAGATCCTAATCAGAATTCCAGAAATGATAATAGTTTGAGACAATGTCCTCCATCCCAAGGGTCAGCGACTAATGTTGGACCACTCCCAGATATGGAACGACTGAAGCCGGAATCTGAATGCCTTCACCTGAAAATCAGAGAATTTTATAAGGGGCGGTATGTTTTATCTGAAGACATTGATGGCAATACTGAAGAACATTTGGAATCCATAAATTATAAACACAGAAAAGAAAACCCGGTTCTTCCATTGGTGGATTCCAATGCCCAGCACCAGATCAGAAGACGATTTGTTGTGGAAAAACTTAAAAAAGCTTTACCTGACATATTGGGGCCTCTTCGACTTACAATGTGTGACATTTCTCCTGAGCTAAACAGACTTGTAAAAACATTCAGGCTAACAAACACAAATATCCTTCACCGACCCTCCCAATGGACCCTAATCGCTATTGTGCTGCTTGCAGTACTGTCAGTGAAGATTCCACTTCTTCAGGAGACTCTGCAGAGTGTGACCTCAGAAATGTTCATATCTACTTTTCTGCAAGAATTTGATGCCCAGATTGAAGACCTGGAAAATTTGAAGAACATCTTCAAATACCATGAGAAGAATGGTGTGGGGGGTCTGTAAAACAAAAGTACAATTACATCTTGTAATTGAGTCGTGGAATCCTGTAGCTCAGTGGTTAGAGCACTCGCTTTGCAAGCGAGAGACCTGAGTTCAATTCCAGGCAGAGGGCGAAACCTTGGGCAAGTTTCCTTACTCCGCACGCCTAATAATATTTCCTCCAAAACCAAAAACAATAATAAATTGGTCATTTTCAATCTACGACTGTTTGTGGGACATTGCTGTACGCAATTGGCTGCTGCGTTCGCCCACAAATAGGCAGTCAATTCACTTTACAGTGTCTTCTGTGAAGCGCTTTGGGACATCCTCCCGACGTGAAAAGCGCTATATCAAATGCAAGGATTATTATTATTATTATAAATGTACATTTTTCCAAACTTAGAGGCAGAAACTGCATTTACAGGAGTCAAGCAGCTGTCTTATTTTTAATTGATGAACTCCGTTAGTAAAACTGAAAGTGTAAGTGTACAGAATTTTTATCAGGAATCATCAGGACTGCTGAGATCTTTGGGTCTCTGACTTCAGATCTAAAGAATAATACAGTGAGCTTCATCAACTAAAGATAGGAAAGCGGATTAACTCAGTGGGTGTGCACTATCTTATATGAATAAGAAGAATTTTACTCATCACAAGCCTAAAATTCCTTCCCCTCCTGCCACCATCCCTGTAACTTCAGCACAATGTTAGAATCAGAGAGAAACCTGATTTAAAAATCTTATTTCTGGACTTCTGAGCGCCGTTTCAACATTTCAGTGCCACATATCAGGAAACCAAACTGAACAAATATCAAATTCTTTGTAATACGCTTTACTGGCGATCTGCCTTGATAACAGGAGGTCATCAGAAGCTATCCCAATCCAAGATGGTATCTGAGGGAGCTGGGGCCCTCAGGAGCAGAATGACAAGAGGACTTGATTGATAGGTCAGTTATCACCAGCCTAAATATAAAGAATGAAATTTGCAGTGTTCCTAAATGTATTCCTTGTGTTATTATAGCCACAAACATTATCCCACTTATTCATGATAAAACTCCAATTTCTCTCCTTTTTTAGAATCCTATAATATTGTACCATAATGTTACAGCACAGGAACAAGCTACTCAGTCAAACATCTCTACAATGGGGTTTTCTCCACATGGGTCATCTAATCTGATCCCACTCTCCTGCTTGCTTCCCATACCCATCATGTTTCCTGCTCTTCAAGCATCTGTTTAATTCCCTTTTAAAAGGATTAATGAATTGACTCTTGCATTCTTGCTTTTCCAACTACAGATTGCAGACTGACAATCCGCATTTCATGCTTCTGCCAATGGGCATCAGCGATTAGCTCTGCCCTCTGACAGCTACAAACTGAATAGATGAAATCTTCTTTAATGTTCTTCCAAGAATTTGGGCTTCTGATGAACTAATCAGGCTAAACATCTTCAAAATAAAACTGCTCAAAAGATTTTTGATCAATTGATATAAACAATTCAAAAATAAATGTTTCTTTTGCTACCACATGTACTCCCAATTGCAGCAGTGTAAAGCTAGCCACATGGTATGAAAGTTGGTGTTAGGATGTGCTTTGCATATCCATTATATACAGTACATTTATTTTTGCAAACTATTAGAATGCAAAGTGTATACTAGGTGGTATCTATCGATCTGGGCCTCTCTGAGTGTCAGATAAATGAATGCTGGCACTTGTATCACCAACGTTGCTTATCCTAGACTCACACTGGCACCTCAGTTACAGGAGGTATTTATATAATAATAATAATAATAATCCTTGCATTTGATATAGCGCTTTTCACGTCGGGAGGACGTCCCAAAGCGCTTCACAGAATAGACTGTAAAGTGAATTGACTGTATATTTGTGGGCGAACGCGGCAGCCAATTGCGCACAGCAATGTCCCACAAACAGTCGTAGATTGAAAATGACCAATTTATTATTGTTTTATTTTGGAGGGATTATTATTAGACAGGTATTTAACTTCCACAACTATTGAATTAATACTGAAGACAAAAGTATGGTGCCAGAGTTGAGTGAATAATCAGGTTGCATCTCAACATACATGGTATATCTCAAGAAAAATAGTCTAAAAGGTTCAGTCAGCACAGTTAATATGGATTGACTGCTAGAAAAATTGAGTCAAGATTTTTCTGACTGTCCAATTTCAGGGGGGCATTTGTCAATGAATAGAGGGTGAGGAGAGGAAATAAATTAAAGTCTAAGTGATCCAAATGCTAGCCATAGTGTCATGAAAATATTTGACAGGGTTAAAATTTATAACTGAAGCAGACTTGAGAAAAATGTAAACACATTTTCATTTCGGTGATAGCAGGCTCCGGAATGCCCAAAGTATTTACTAACAATTCTCACATTCCTGTTCCTCTATCAGTTTGTGCTTTTGAGGATTTTTGACAGTATCCAGAAAAATGAAAACACTGTGAGCGCTTGTTATTGCAAACTGGTGAGGAATGGTCAATATAGCTCTTATCAGGGGTGGGCTTTATCAGCACTACGGCTCCTCTCTTCTCTAACCTACAATGATGCTTCAGCCAGAACTATAAGGTGCGTTTGTCATATCAAGGCTTTGTGGTAATAGGATTGACTGTAAAGAGGCTGAACTCTGCTTGGATCTTTAAAGCATTTTACATTTCAAACTAGTCTGGAGTAAATAACAGGATTGAAAAGCATCTCATTTATTGGTGGGAATTTTCAACTTTAATATGTAAACCCGCATACCCCTGTTCAAATGTGGTTTATCCTAATGTTCTGTGTCTCTAGAACATAGTTTGGATTGTTTTATTGCATAATTTTATGCTTCTTATTTTGGTGTGGGTGCTTTGAAGAGATAGAACATTTGTGACAGTCAGTAGACAGAGTAAAGCTATGTTTCACCACAAAGATTACCGCTTTGCAGTAATTACTATCAATCCCATTTCTATCAATTGGAAGAATGTGAGCTGGGTGAGAGGATCAAGTTAACTCATTCATACCACCACTGAGACCCAGAAAACTAATCCTTGCATTTTTTGATATAGTGCCTTATCACATCACAGACATCTCAAAGCACTTCATGGAAGATATTGTAAAGTGAATTGACTGTATTTTGTGGCAGGCAATTGCATACAGCAATGTCCCGGAAGCTATGGATTGAGTGAACAATTTTTTTTGGCGGGGATTACTCATGGAAAGCAATCTGTCAATTAACTAACAGAGGGATCCTACTTACTGCTTGATAAAAAGAGGGAAGTGGAATAAGGAAACTTGCCTAAGGTTTTGCCCTACCCGAGAATCAAACCCAGGTCCTCTCACTTGCAAGGTGAGTGCGCTAACTACTATGCTTCGGGATTCCAAAATATTTTTGGGTACACTGAGACAGCTGAAGTAGGTTTAGAGTTAGAAAGAGCAATTTCAAGACATATACCAAAAAAAATTATTTACACAGAGGATATTAAGAACTAGAACAAATTACTGGGAAGGGTGGTTGAGGCCAGGACACTGAACTCAATTAAAAAACACCTTGGTGCTGTAATAAGAAGACATTAGGTTGGATATTCTGGAAGACTCGATCCAAATGGACCTTCTTTACTGGATCTTGTGAACTTGTGAACTCAGTCCAGAAGGGACTAAATCTACTATTTCTTAATAAATTGAATGTAATAATTACGACCTGTGATATCACTCTTTTATCTCCATTGCAGATCGATCCACAGAAGTACTGATTACTAGGATGAAACCAGGCTGATAGGTGATATTATCAGATAGACTGGATAGGTTAGGCCTTTTCTCGCTAGAGAACAGATATTTAAGAGGGGACCAAATAGAGGTGTTTAAAATTATGAAAAAGCTTGATAAGATTAGCATAAGTAGGCAGTTCCCAATTGTTGGGGACTCTGTAATTAAGGGACACAAGTATAAGATAGCGCCTAGGGGATCTAAAAGAGAATTTAGGAGGAACTACTTCATAAGAAGGGTAGTGAGAATGCTTAAAGCAGCAGTTGTAACAGATAGAAAATATATATTAAGAGATAACTAGATGCACATTGATGTAAAAGGTATGGAAGGATATGAGAGGGAGAAGGTGTAAATATACTCATGGGAGTACAAACACAGGCACAGACTGGTTGGGCCAAATGACCTATTTCCATGCTGTACAGTCTATGTAAATCTATGTAAATGTGATGCTCTCCTTTACTACATGTATGCTAATGATTCAGTGGAAGCATCCTGGTGACATAATGGACTGCAAAGAACCTTGGCTCTGAGGCTGGGCATTGAGATAGGCTTGTACTCTTTATAATAGACATACAGCAAAAAATGTGCCAGGGAACTCAAATAGGTCTTAGTTGGAAATAAAAGATTCTTTTTCTTCCTTCGATGAAACTGGATGCAAAAACTGTGGTCAAAGTTTCCCGAGAGGAAGAAGACTAAAGGGAAATAAAGGATATCAGAGTTCATTAAACCAATATGACAACCATAAGAAATAATCAAAACTGGTGTCAATGCCATCAGGAAAGGTGGTGTAATAAAAGCCTTTCTGCTAGCAGTAATGTTGTAGGGTAACATACATTGCAGATAATAGCCTCAGGACGCAAGACACTGAAAACTTTCATTCTTCAATTGCATTGCCAACTATTTTCAGCATGAGATTTGTTTTCTCCCAATCGCTGTTTTGCTGTTGGGAAATGTAACTATTTGTTGCCAGGAGTAACTGGGCTGTTTTACTGCCCATATACAGGGCTCCCAACTCTTCTGCATGAATCAGCAACATGGGGATCACATCTCTGCCCTGTACAGACCTTACCACTTGAATGGGAAAACAACAACAACAACTTGGATTTATATCGGACAGCGTCTCAGAGCGCTTCACAATAACGGATCCCGGGGCCGAGCCAGGGGGAGGTGCAAAATGCCCAGTCAGAACAAAAAGACACCTTTACCAGTTTCCCAACGGGGTGCTTTCAGCACTTATTTCTTTGTTAGGAAAATAATAATAATAATAATCCTTGCATTTGATATAGCGCTTTTCACTTCGGGGGGACGTCCCAAAGCGCTTCACAGAACACACTGTAAAGTGAATTGATTGTATATTTGTGGGCGAAATAGAAATAGGAGGAGGATATTCAACAAATGCAACCAGTTTTGCTTGTTATCACAATGTGACAGATCTTTTAATGCCATTTTCTGCCTTTTCTCCAATCCTCCTTAATACTCTTCATTGTTGTGCACAATTCGGCTGCTGGGCTTGCCTACAAATACACAGTCACTTCATTTCACAGTAAATTCTGTGATGCGCTTTGGGATGTCCTCTCACATGAAAGGCATTACACCAAATGCAAGGATTATTATTGTTACCCTTTACTTCCTAAGTATCCCTCGTCCCCTTTCCTCTTAGCTTGGCGTCCAAACTCACAACTGTGAAGCGCTCTGAAACATTATTCAATGTGAAGGGTGCTGTATAAATGCAAGCTATTGTTCCCAAGTATCTCACACTCTCTCTTTTAAATAGCCCAGCTGATTCGGCCTCTATGAACTTGTGTGGCAAAGTATTCCACAGCTATCACAAACATTCATTTGAATAAATATGTTCTGATCTTATATCTAAATTTAAGCTCAAATTTTAAGATTTCATTGTTACCAATGTTGTGGAATCTGCTCTATAGTTAAAATGGTTGAAGCAACTCCATAATAGAAACCTAGATTGGGTTTGTGTTGATCAAAGAATTAAGCCACAGATTCACCTTAGTGAGATGACAGTCAGTTCCACAGTCCATGCTTCATATGGTGAGTCTGGCATTACTTCCAGCTCAACAAGAAACCTTGACCTCAGGCAGAGGCAGATCCATTAAGAATCACTTTGTCAGCACATCAAACTTATCTGGTTTGAACTTCAGATTCTTTACTTTCAATGAAATGTCAAGAGAAATCAATCCTGTAATCTAGCTGCTCAGTCTGAAATGTCAACTGTCACTGTCACTCTTGTTGGTGCCCAGCTAGAGCGGGATATGGGAAGATTTGGGAAACACCTGTGTACAATATCACACATAATAAAACCGGGGGTATAGCCAGAGAAATGCAGGCAGCTAGAGCAAGTTAGATCATCAGACTCTCTTTTGGAATGTACATGACAATTTTGAAAGGCAGGCTAATGGTGTCCAACAACACTAAAATTACTGAGAATAACAAATTTTCCATTCATTTGAAGCACAGAATAAAGGTGTGTTGCAATACTGAACAGCACATGCTACACCTCACAATTGCATCCAGTCACCTGTTGATTGCAACATGTACTGTGCATTATTTTCTAGTATCAAGACACATTGCAAAATGTTGTCCACATTTTTCTCTTCCTGTTTGTGTCCTCATTTGTGAAAACTACTAGATATAAAACACAAGATAGCTAAGGTATAGATAGCATCTTACCTTACTTACTCTGTCCAATGAGTTTTCTGCTTAAGGAAATTGGTTCTATGCCCCACTTATTCTGAACTGTTAGCATTGACTCAATGCTCAGTGGAGTCCTGTAGCTCAGTGGTTAGAGCACTCGCTTTGCAAGCGAGAGACCTGAGTTCAATCCCAGGCAGGGCAAAACCTTGGGCAAGTTTCCTTACTCCACACACCTAATAATAATCCCTCCAAAACCAAAACCAATAATAAATTGGTCATTTTCAACCTACGACTGTTTGCGGGACATTGCTGTGCGCAATTGGCTGCCGCGTTCGCCCACAAATATACAGTCAATTCACTTTACAGTGTGTTCTGTGAAGCGCTTTGGGACGTCCTCCCGACGTGAAAAGCGCTATATCAAATGCAAGGATTAGTATTATTATTATGAAGTTTTCAGGTTTATTCAGCTCAAGTTTATATTTAGGGAGAACAATGTGATTTTGACTCAGGGTGGTCGATTCGGAATGGAATCAATGTTATCAGCTGCAAATGAACTGCAATAATGTTCTCTCTCTGCAACCTCTGCAGGTAATTACTCACTCTTTGTGCACTTTGTAATTATTTAATTTTGTCTCTCTCAGTTTTAATATTCTTATTTAAAATTCTCTTTCCTACGACTCCAACTTACAGTGTTGCCCAGCACCTCCTAATCGACTCACAATAGTGCTTGTCATGTTGAGGCATTCATCTCGTCAGCAGTGCCGACAATCCATGTTTAGATAATGATGCTTTTGAAAAGCATTTAACAAGACAGCAGGACTGTCTGAATATCATGACCTGGGCAATGAATCATTTTCTGATGCTTGAGGCATATATCACATCATTTTACTTTGGGGATTCTAGTATGACTCGAAGACTTCAAATATATTGAAAACATACTTCAAGTTATGTAACACCCGGTGCTATCAACACTGAATTATTATCACATATCTCTTTCCACTTCTTACAGAACAAATATGCAAATACCATGTAATTTGAAAGCTGACTTCTACTAACAAACAGCATAACTATTTAAGATGAGCTAAATTTTGGATACATGCAAGGCTCAAACTTAAACTTCCTAAAATTCTCATGATTTAGATCTGAACATTATTTAACAGATGCTGAAGTCAATAGTCCAGACCATTTTTGGAGCTTCAAATCTTGTCCTCTTATATCCTGGATAGACTTCCTGCAGATGACAATTTATCTGTATTTTTAACTGTAACTTCCTGTTTACAAATAAAAGTCATCAGGCAATATGACCGTTTGAGTGGTGGGTGGGGGAGGAACCTGGAGTTGGGTGCAGTTGATGTGTTAAATCCTTAGCCGAGCCCAACCTTGGTACCATCCAATATCTAAAAATAATAATGATAATCCTTGCATTTGATATAGCGCCTTATCACGTCTTCAAGGCATCTCAAAGCACTTCACAGAATATACTGTAAAGTAAATTGACTATATATTTTGTGGGCAAAACGCAGCAGCCAATTGCGCACTCCAGTGTCCCACAAACAGTTGTGGATTGAGTGGCCAAATTATTATTATATTTTTTTAAGGAATTATTACCCCCGGAAAAGTGATCTGCCAATCGACTAACAATTGGGTTCCTACTTACTGCTAGATAAACAGAGGCGTGTGGAGTAAGGAAACTTACCCAATATTTCGTCCTGCCGGGATTCAAACCCAGGTCTCTCGTTTGCGAGGCGAGTGCTCTAACCACTGAGCTACAGGACTCCAGAACTCCACCAATCTCAACTGTAAATTTTCTGTCAAGGATAGTGATCAGGAGCAAGAACATTGGTGAATTTGCATCTTCTACCTAACCCAGAGGGACTGAGGCAAATTGCAGCAGGTCTAATGCCCGTCGGACTGAGATCATCAAATGCAGCACAGATAAACAATTGAAGCTACGACCCTCCTGCTTCAGTCAAGAGGGTATGGCACTGCTGAGCTGCTGCTATCACTTTGCCTCTCCAAATCATTGCTCTGCACGCCACACCACTCTTTCTTTTCTTTTCTTGACAGGCACAAAAATTCCACAAAAGTTTTAAATTTAAACAACATTTTAACATTGATACAGCCCTTTTCACATCACGGGGATATCTCAAAGTGCTTCACAGAGTCGATTAGGAGCATGAGAAGGGGGTAGGGAAACTGAGGAAAGTGTGTGTGGGGTTGGGGGGGAAGAATTTTGTTCAAAAGTGTAGTCAAAAAAATACTCTGGGGAAAATTCTCATTCACACATCACCAAATAAATTGCATTTACATTGTATTTTGCAGGGAAATCTCAAGGTGCAACACATTAATATTGCCTGTTATAGCCCCAACAGCAACAATTTGTCATGCTTACCTCATACCTCTATGGACTGAGATAATGCGGTGCTTCGGTTGCTCTCAGCTCTCTTGGTCTATGGGAGGAGGGAAATAAATCAGCCAGCACTGCTGTTCATCATCATCATTCAATTGTCTTTGCTTCCAAGTGACCATTTCTGGGTGGATTTGGGGAAAAGGAAAATTATCAGACTTTGCTGCAATATAACCTATTTCCGAAAAGCTTAACCCCTCTCACTGAGTTTACACATGATGAGGAGCCACACCAATCGATGTCCCGGCTGGCAACCCGAGCTGGAGGGACCGACTGGCATTTCAACGTAAAACCGTGCCTCTCCAATATATGGGAAGAAACCGCTTGCCGGTGTCTTCACGTGGAGCCCAGCTACACCTCAGCAGTCAGCCCCACTGATGTCTGAGCAATGAGAAACCACCCTCACCTAATTTATCAGAAGGCCAGTCAGGAGGCTGCAGATGTGAAAGATTTTTTTAAATCAAAATAAACCATTCGTTATCATTTAGTTCAGTGACCAGCATATTAACCTGCTCCTTGCAACCAGAGCCTCACTTCAAAGGGGTCAAGTTTCATATGAGATTAAGGTGAGAATAAAGGTATTTATCAGCAGGAAAATAGAGTAACTATCAATCCAAAATAAAATATCAGATTCTTAATAGCATTTTAATATATTCATTGGGGCTGGTAGCTTTTTATCAAC
Source organism: Callorhinchus milii (assembly GCF_018977255.1). NCBI lineage: Eukaryota > Metazoa > Chordata > Chondrichthyes > Chimaeriformes > Callorhinchidae > Callorhinchus > Callorhinchus milii. Next base: position 96,439,169 of record NW_024704742.1, read on the forward strand.
CGTTGAATATTGCTGGAAAACTGAACACAAGCATAAACTGAAAGTTTACGTTAAAAGCAGGTTTTGTTGCTGCCCTTACTATTAGAGCACTTAGGATGCAACACAAGAAATATTATCAATAAATTGCAAGGAGCAAGTCCATAATAGATTCATTTGAATTTTACATGATCTTCGTTTTCATAAGATTTACGCAGAGGGATTTAAGGGATTGGTAGTTAACTGAATGATTTAGATAACAATTATAACAATTCACATATATATTATCACTTATTAACGCACTTTTGTTCTGCAGCAATTTAAATTAGGTTCCCCCCTCCCACCACCCAGTACAAAATTATTGGATGTAAAATTATTCACTATGTGCATCATCCTGATTATTCGTATGCTTAACATAGACTAAATGCTGTTCACATAAGCTTTTTTTTCTATCCAGCTCCCAGGGGTTTCCAAACACCAAAAATCAACAAGGTCGATTTTGTGTAGTTTCTTAATTAACTTCTTAATTAATAAATCCATTAAGATTCTTACGATCCATTTCTTAATTAAGATCACTGGAAATCCTTGACGTTGACTCTCGGGAATGTTACACCTACTCTATCCTCACGTTACAATTACCAGGAGCTCCCATCAGGATTCCTTAATTAACAAATCCATTAAGAAATACCTCAAAATTCACTCCACCTATTTACACAGAATTACATAGAACATGACAGCATGGAAACAGGCTGTTCAGGCCAACTAGTTTATGACAATGTTTATACTCCATTAGGGACCTAACGCCTCCTAATCCCCTCTTCATACCTCTCTATTTTCCTATATTTAAATAGCAATGTTACAGGAATACAATAACGTTTGTTGATTTCCTGCCTCTGGTTGAACGTGGTCAGTTGATTTAAAATTTAGGCTTATCAAGTTGTTTGCTTCTTCCAGCAAGTTGTGCTCACCTCACCAGTCCTATTCAATAAAGTGCTCCACAGTGATTGGCCAAGTTCTGATAAAGTTCCCTACCTACTGAAAGGTTAACCTATTTGACTTAAGATTTTTGACACATTGTGTCATGGGATAAGTAACATCCGTCTGAACAGGCAGATGGGACTTGGGTTTAGCATCTCCACTGAGAAACAGATCCTCTGCCAATGCAATACTTGCCCAATATCAACTTAAGATACTTTTTTGGCCATTACACACTGAATCCCTGAAACTCTTTGCCTCATTCTTTCAATTTTGCCCCCTCTTTGCCCTTCTTCAAATCACACCTGAAAAATTTTCTCCTCGGCATCAAGCTATTCCATTGTTAGTTTATCTGTGATGCTATCTGCATGAAGGGCGCTATATAAATCCAAGTTATAGTATAGTATACATATAGTATATATAGTTTATATAGTATATATATAGTATATATAGTATAGTATATCCATCTCTCTCTCACACTCATTCCATCCCCTGACCCTCCCCACCACGTCTCTCTCCATCTGTGGAGTCCTGTAGCTCAGTGGTTAGAGCACTTGCTTTGCAAGCGAGACACCTGGGTTCAATTCCAGGCAGGGCGAAACCTTGGGCAAGTTTCCTTACTCCACACACCTAATAATAAACCCTCCAAAACAAAAACAATAATAAATTGGTCATTTTCAATTCACGACTGTTTGTGGGACATTGCTGTGTGCACTTGGCTGCCGCATTTCGCCCACAAATATACAGTCAATTCACTTTACAGCACATTCTGTGAAGCGCTTTGAGATGTCAAGAAGACGTGAAAAGCTCTATATCAAATGCAAGGATTATTATTACTATTATTATAGTACATAGGTAGTTCGGACATATGTGCACGCAACCGCTAGGAAGGTGAAAGGCGAATTCAATGGACCTTGGACCTTGGTCTTGTTTTCGTCCAGCATTTCTTATGTTCTTAAGTTGATGTTGCTGTTGTTAAGACTACAAGACAACATCCCAACTTGGGGCTTGAACCCATAATCTTTAAACTAGAGATAAGAGTGCAGCAAATTGACCTATGATTATAATTGTGAGAAATGCCTGTGCTTTGAGCTTTCTCTTTACAAGAAATGCCTATTTTTCAGATGGATTCTGCTGGGGGATAGGACATCAATGTTACAGGTAGTGCTGCTTGTCAGGGTCTATCTAAGTTAGATTGATTAATTTACTGTACACTCCCGGGGTATTTATCCCAGTCACAGACCAGAGAGAATCCAAGAAAACCATTTGCCCAGCAGTCGATTTGCACTGAGAAATGCACACACAGTCCAGCTCAATTTCAGGTGCAGGTATCAGAATAAAATAATATTAAAAGTAATTATATAATAGCCTGCATTGAAACACATGAATCCTCACAAGATGGACAGCACAATATTTACTGTTGTTGATGTTGAATAGTCATTATAGCTAAGCCAGTAGTAGAAGTCTTATAGCAGGAGCCCTGACCTTCCTAAATATCATTACACAGTCATCAGAATTTCCCTATAATGCACTTCTAAGATTTTTTTGCAGAATGACCTCACAATTATCCCTTTAATCATAATAATAATCCTTGCATTTGATAGAGCGTTTTTCATATCTCAAAGCGCTTCACAGAATATGCTGTAAAGTGAATTGACTGTATATTTGTGGGCGAAATGCGGCAGCCAATTGCGCACAGCAGTGTCCCACAAACAGTCGTGGATTGAAAATGACCAATTTATTATTGTTTTTGTTTTGGAGGGATTATTATTAGGCGTGTGGAGTAAGGAAACTTGCCCAAGGTTTTGCCCTGCCTGGAATTGAACCCAGGTGTCTCGCTTGCAAGGCGAGTGCTCTAACCACTGAGCTACAGGACTTCACTTTAACAGCTGTCCCTGCAAATTCTAGTTGTCAAAAGCTTATTGCCTCCAAATCCCCTGCACCCTCCATATATGCCATCTGTATACATTGATATTTTGATATTCTCACTCCTTGGGGTGGGGGTAAATAGGGTTTCCTTTGAGGATGAGTTAGCTTGGGCTTCAAGGTATCCTGCCTGGCAAGGGAATAATGGAATTGAGTGTCAATATTCTGTGGAGGTCTCAGTACTAGTAAATCTTGTGTTTGATACACGCCCATAACGTCCGAAAGCATTTCAAGATTTATCTGAAATGTAGTGACTGTGTATTTTGTAGCCAAATACAGGAGCTAATTTGCATACAGCAATGACCCACAAACAGCATGAAATGACTGACCAATTTTATCTGGAGGATTGTTGCCCAGGACGCAGGGAAAATTTCCCTTCTCCTCTCGAGCATGCTAACAATTGAAATAGGCTGGCACCTTGTGCAATCTGATGCCTGATGCAGACAGGTCCATAGTATTCCAAGCAATATTGATGACAAACCAACTTGCTTCATTCATCAGCAGGATTTGGAGGAGCAGATCCCACTCAACTCCTGTTAATTCTGTAAGCCAAAGTCCTAACAGGTAAGATAGTCTTACTTGGCCAAGCAGCAAGAAGATGTCCAATCACTGTTTTCTTTGGAAAGCTGTATGGTTTATATTGGTTAAACTCCAGCAGTAACTCAATATATTACAGGGTAGTATTTAGAAGATATGTGCATTCTCTTGAAACATCGAGAGGGAGAAATTCCACACAGATTTATTCTAATTATGTAGCATTTCTGAATTCTTAAATATAGCCGTAATTTTCATGATGGTTTTCTGTAGGTTCTTCCAAGATCTACAGAAAACCATCTTGAATGTTGAGATGGAATTTAACAATTTGGCAAACTCTAGGTGCTCCAGACATCGACATAAAAATCTAAACCCTTGCAATCTATTAACTTAAAAGTCCTGTTGTGGGGGTTGAACCCACAACCTTTTGACTCAGAGGCAAGTGTGCTCCCAACTGGGCCAGGCTGGCTGGCACTTTACATATTTCTCCCCAAGTCACAGATCTGGCCACCAGCAGAAGTCAGTCCTTATTGAGAAGAAAGTGAAGCCCAGGTTTTCAAATCATGTAAATAAATCATCTTTTTATTGTTTAATTTGGACAGCAAATCCATTTTGAACTCCTGTGCTTGTAATATTCCTGCAACCTTTCAGAATAAAATCATCCAATATTTATGTTTTAAAAGCGTTTGTTGCACAGAGCCATTCTTTTGCTGTAAACCAGCTCTTAATATCCAGCTTTTTCATTTCATACTTGCATAATGAGCCTTATTATGTGAAAATGATTAAAGCAACACATTAAAAGCAGTAGAGATGGGGATATATCAGAAACTAGATAGTGTCTTCATCTTCACCTCCTCAGTCTCTCAGTGTAATATGTCTCCCATTACCCATTGCTCAATGACACACTGAATGTGCTCTCAGAGGGAGCTCCACCAAATAGCTCAAGTAAAGGTTTAAAGATCCTCCCAGCTCAAAGCAGTATTATCTTTTGAAGCCATGTGGATTATGTTACTCCAACCTGACACTTCTCAACACATTCAACATCACTTATTCATGAAAAAATCACTGTTCCATTCCAGGCCCCAGACACTTTCACGTGCTCCACAACATCGCTTTTATTTGCATTAACAATAAAACTTATTAGAGGAGAATTGCAGTACATTGATTTGAATATCATACCAGTAACTGTCTCACACACCACAAGGAAGACTCAGGGTGATTGCATAAGGTAGTTAAAGTAAATGCAACAGTATAAGAAGGCCAATGCCATGAAAATGAAAGTAATCATAAATAACACAAAGTGGGTAGGAGATTTTTTGTTAATACTGGGTGGGTGGGGAGCAGAAAATGTTCATTCCCAAACATTCAGGAAGTCCGAAATGTTCAAAGTTTACAGAAAACATGCTACTGTTATGCCCTTCATGTATGTTTCAACCTACTGACTTCACATGGGGATAAAATATTCTGACAACAAACTGAATAAAAAGTCTTTGTGGTCGTTGACCACAATTTGGAAGTGAGTTTAAATTTGCTGCCAACTTTATATAGCCCAATGTGAAAAACTACAGAAATATCTTCAGAACAATTTTACAATCATAACAATTCACTTCACTCTCCGACCTGCTTATTCCCCTCGACACCGACCGCTGCCTCCTCTCTGCTGGCTCCAGCCTCCTGCGAGTCCCTCGTCCCCTCCATTCCACCATTGGCGTCTGTGCTTTCACTACACCCTGAAACTCTCTGGAATTGGAACTATGGAACTCTCTCCACTTTGTACCCTCCTTCCCCATTTTCTGATCACACCTCTAGAGTTTAGACCTTTCTCTTTGAATGTGCCTACAGTCACCTCCTCTCAGTGCCCTGTGTGAAGGATGTTATATAAATGCAAGTTGTTGTTGTTTATAAAGCATCCCTCATAAGGGTTAGTGTCTCAAAGCATTGAACAATGGCAAAGTTTGATGCTGAGCTGAGGAGAAAGAGGAGGTGACTGTGGCACATAGCCACAAACAGCCATGAAGGGAATGAACAATTGAATAACCAAAATAACAGAAGAAAATTGATTTTTATTTCAAAAAAGAGACTACATTTAGGAATCTGAAAAGAAAGCATACCTTTATAAAAGAGGAAGTAAAATGCAAACCACACTGCTGAATATAGAGAACAAAGACAGGATGAACTTGAAGCAGAAATCATTAAAAAAAAGCGAAAGGCAGAGAAGGCAGGAATTCTTATAAAAATCAGTTGTTGGCAAGTAAAATGACTATTTAAAGGCCAATTGAAAGAGGAGCAAGACGGATTCAAGGAAACAATGAATGCCGCGGGTGGAGATTTGAAGGCCAGATAGATGTAGATTGAATTGCTATAAGTGAAATTAGAAAATGGCCAGAGTTTCATGAACATTTTACATAATTTTTCATAAATTATCACAGTGAACAAAAAGAAGCTAAAGTTTATGGGATACTTTGGATACAAGTTTACAGAATCATAGAAATTTACAACACGAAAGGAGGCCATTCGGCCCATTAATAACATCAACAATTTGAATTTATATAGTGCCCTCCACAGCGGGCGGCGTCTCAGAGCGCTTAACAATGGTGGAGACTGAAGCTGAGCTGGGGGAAGGGGAAGGGGACCGTGGGCGCGGTTGAAAAGGAAGGTCTTCAGGTGCAACCTGAAGATGGGGAAGAAGGGGGCAAGGTGAAGGGGTTGAAGGAGGGAGTTCCCAAGTTTTGGGGCATAGTGGCTGAAGGCACAGCCACCAATGGTGGAGCGGAGGATTCGGCGGACATGGAGGAGGCCGGGCCCAGTAGAGCAGAGGCAGCGGGTACTGCTGTGGGGAGAGAGGAGGTCAGAGAGATAGGGGGATGCCGAGGAAATGGAAGGTTTAAACACTAGAGTGAGGATCTTGAAGTTGATCCGCACTGTGACAGGGAAGCAGTGGAGTTTGGCAAGGACTGGAGTAATTGGGGTATGAAGTTTGGTTCGGGCGATAACCCATACACAACACAGCTTCAGGCTCCACCACTGAGTTGTACGTCAGACACCTGGCTGAACAAAATAAATATTTACTCAATCTATACCATTTCATATTTTATATACCTCATTCAATTCCCATCTGAATCATCTTTTCTGTAAACTATACAGATTAAGATTTCTCATAGCTCAATGCTGTTACACTCAGGATGAATCTTGTAGTTGTTTTCTGGATACTCCAAGGGCCTCAGTGTTTCTTTTATGCTGTGGTGATAAAACCAGAACAATATACAAAATACTCCAATACTCCAATCCATGGATGATGGAGGTTCATCCTTTCAGCTTCTTTTGTTCAAGATTACCTCTTAGTGCAATGTGTATAAACACTTACACGTTAACTTGGTGCTTCAGCTGTACACATGGAAGATTGTTACATTTCATTAAATTTCCAAGATCCTGACTACAGCAAATCCTTTAGTTGCAAGGACCCAGTGAGTTCGGTAACATCGCTTTTCACTCCCTCTTTCATAGCCCCAAGGCTATATGTTCTTATGTACTATATTCTCCCGAAAGTGAGAGTAGGGAAGGGATTTGAGGGAAACTGAGGCAGAGATGAATAAGTATCAGAAAATATAGTCACAAATTCTCTCAGAGGTCAGCCATCAAGTGGTGCCATTGCTGAGAGCTATGTCAGAAGTCCTTTACTCATTGATGTCCTCGAGTTTAGATCTCGGAGGAACTATTCTTCTGAAGGGGAGGTTGTGAACATTAGTTTCTAGCACAGTGTGCAGACTGTTTGCATACTGCAGCATTTGAGGAAACTGAAATTCGCACTTACATGCAGAGTCAAGATTGCAGGCTTCCATAAGATATAACAGAGATATTTACATATTTTCACTTTTAATAACAACAACACGCTTGGGCCTCATTATAGCACTATCTCAGTTAGACCTCGCTTGTTACATTACATCCAATGCTTTCTTATGGGACATTTACTGTAAACTTGCAACTCATTATTAAAACATTTGTCAGAAATGCCTTTAGATTTCTGGCAAATTCCCAGTGAATTACAGAGGAAATAATAAAATTATAAAATATTGATATTGAACATATCAATAATTTGCTGACACCAGGTTTAGGATGCATCTACGTTCTCGTGGTAAATTAAGCGAACAGATTTAATTTTTAACAAGCCCTTGCTGGTCTTGATTTTCCTTCTGCAAGTACATGAAGCACATAAAATTCATTCAGGTTGAAAGAAAGGCTAAGTGCCAGTCAATCACCACTCGGCCAGAGAGCAATCCTTAATTTCCAGAAAGCTATTTGCTTAAAAAAGGAGGGAAAATGATAATCCATAGTAAACATATGGGATAAATTAATCAAAATCTGGGAACGTTCCAGCAAAACAAAGAATTTCCTGAGGTAACTGTCCTTGACCCGAGTCTTTAATCGAGTGAAATTTCATCACTTTATCTAATATCATGCTTCATGCTTCAGGCTCATAGCAATTCTATTTTAGTGTGGTCTAATGGGCAGCTGACATATCCACTCAGCACCAGACTGCATAATATGTGCTGACACACGTTGTGGTCTGTGCACCCTATTGAAAGTTGCTTATTTGTACCCCGCAAGGAAGAATTCAGAGTCCTGCATCTTAGGAAAATGATGTCAATCTCGACTCTTGGGCATTTATGAACTGTGGATTCCAGGCAGGCAGTAATGAGGCTATTCATATCCTGATTCCTATTCTGGGTTGAAATCCTCCACCCACCACAGCTCTAAGGCTGTCAAACCACTTGCTGTAGTCGTCTGAAATCCACACCTGAGAGGACATAACAGGAGTCCAATTGTAACTGCTGTTGTGAGAGACTATTGAGAATTAAAGTCAGAATATTCTGTTGTGGTTTGCTTTTTGTTTGCAGCAGGCTTTGTATTCATTCACAACTGTACAAAGATGGCAACTTGGAACCTGCCAGGCTATAAAAGCATGAACCCAGTGCTGAACATCATAAATTTGCATTGTTTTTAATTTAATTTTTACTAGATATCAAGTTATTTATGCATTGTCCTTTCAAGAGGGGTGAAACAATGTTGGAAATGAAGGTAAGGATACCACTGCTACATTCAGAAATAATTTAGCCTATTCCTTTGCTTTTGGCATTGAGTATTATCACAGAGCTGCCTCAGGCCTGGAGTAGTTTCCAAAGGAAAAGAGTAAATTTGTCAGTTTGGAGTGCAGTAGCATAGCAAAGGTCCCTCAATTGTAAGTTAATAACATGCTTAAATTCTGTCTTAGAATATATCTTAAATCCAGCCCCCAGGAAAGCCGTCTCTACTGCACCAATGTGATTTTTGTTTTCAGTTTCCGACACCTACTATCTTTATATTTTCTTTACTGCCCGTTTGCAGTGCAATGGCTCAGTAAAGATCCCTCTATTTTACTCCAATGCCTCATATCCACCTCCTACACCAGTATGAATGGATTTATTTCTTACAATAGATCAAGATGTCTCTCTGAGCAAGGCTGCCAATTTATTGTTAATTTCTGTTGGATTATGGGCAATTTAGAGCTAGTGGGCTAGAGCTCACTGTGACCTAGTTTATGATTATCCAAACTCATTTCACATGGGGGAACTGAAAAATATAACACCTGACGTAATAATTAACACTGGTGTGAATTATCACATATCACATTCTTCACCTCAGTATCTTAATAGCCATCAGAAACAAGAGACTTTCAGCAAATCAGTCTGGAATGGATTCAAACGCAGCCCACAGAGGTGAAAAGGGTGATTTCTCACTGTACCAGTCTGTTCCTCTTGCTGAAACCTTTCAATAGCACGGTTTTAAAGATTGACTGTAATATTTCATTGCTAAATGCATGCCAGAGACATTTCAGTTTGCCTCCTTCTGATCTCACAGCTTCCCAATACATGCACAAGTGTCTGAAGAGAATAATAAGATAGTTTATGATTGCTTGAAGAGCCTGGAGCAGATTACTTGCATTGGCAATACCTGACTCTTGATAATGGATGAGCAATTAACATTGCTCTTTAAAACCATTCTTCATTGTGGTACAACTAACAGACTTCCACTGAACACAGCAAGAGTTCACCTGCAACATGCAATGAATGATATATAAAAAGCTCATCAAGAAGATTTCAACAGGTCAGTACCCAGAAGCGCTGCTGTGATTCCAATTTTTACCCTGTGGGTGTCAATGTCCGAAGATGACGGTCAATGTCACAACTTGTAATGTTGCTATGAAGTGTAGAGCGGTAATGATGATACATTCAGAATTATATTCAAACCAGGAAGCAGGCCACTCGGGGGCAGTTCAATGAACAATTCTGACTTTGCTGCAGGTCTATGCAGAGATTTATATGGGGAACACCTCCCTCTCCTCTTCCCACCACCCCATGACTTGTCTCTTGAAGCCCCGAGCTTTCCTCTCCTGAGGTAGCCTTGGTCTCTGTTATAATCGTCTCTGTTTAAAGATTTTTTCTATGTTGCTTGCCTAACAATTAGAATTGCAGGGTTTCACTGCAATGGTAACTATTCAGCCATTCCTGCTGATAAAGTAGTCCGGCAAGAAGAAAGTAGGGCTCTGGCCATTTTATTCACATACCCTTAAATACAATAGATAAATTGTGTCATTTAAGCACTCGCTTTGCAAGCGCGAGACCTGGTTCGATCCAGCAGGGTAAAACCTTGGGCAGTTTTTGCCCTCCTGATAAAAATCCAAAAATATAACAATTAATTTGCCCACAAATATACAGTTAATTCACTTTACAGTCTATTCTGTGAAGCGCTTTGAGACGTCTAGAAGACCTGAAAAGCACTATATCAAATGCAAGGATTATTATTATTATAAAATCCGAACAGAATCACTTTTATAATTTACGGGGCGAATTATTGACAAGTTTCTTTACTCCACACGCCTCTGTTTATCTAGCAGTAAATAGGAAACCCGGTTGTTAGTTGATTGGTGGATCACTTTTCAGGGGGTAATAATCCCTTAAAAAAATAGAAAAATAGAAAAAATAATAATTTGATCACTCATACTACGACTGTTAGTGTGATACTGCTGTGCGCAATTGGCTGCCCCGGTTCACCCACAAAATATGCAGTCAATTCGCTTTACAGTATATTCTGTGAAGTGCTTTGAGATGTCTCAAAGACGTGATAATGAAGAGACTACATGTTAACCAAACTGTAGCATTGAAAAAAAGTCTGTACTTTATTCCTTAAAATCAAAGACAAACGTTTATTCCACTTTGGGTGAAATACATTTTTCATGAAATTCCCATTATTTTTATATGGAATTCAGAGTGGCAATTGGCTATTCTCAAAGCTATTCCATGTCAGGAGTGGGGCACAGCAATTTAATTAGAATCTTATCAACTTTCTGTGAAGCTGTCGGTAAAGTAAAGGAAGCTGAACTCACGTTAGTTTGAACTTCTATTTAATCAGAATATTTTTTTAAAACAGTTTAAAGTCATATTTAAGAAGAAGAGGAACTGCTATGTAGGTTGGAGTAGATGGATCTTATGTAGGGTTCAGTCTTACTGTTTCTCCTGTTGGCAGACAATGCTTACAATACTGAAGCAATATGATTCCAGAACTCAGAGAGCAAAGAATGCAGGTCATTGACCCTCCTGCACTCTGAAATAAACATCTCCTAAATACCATGGATACAAGCCACTAAATGTATTTCTTAATTTACAATTCTGGGGTAATATCTTTGTAGAATCTGCCCAGTGAAGTGAGTGCAGTGATCTAAATATGAGCACAGCACACATAGTACTGTTGAAGGGAGACAATGAGTAGTGCAGTTCATTGAATTTAAAGGCATTGAAGTAACTCACCCATGGATGGCAGAGATATTCCTTAAAGCCCTCCCAAGAACACCGCTTAGCCCACTTGTATTTAACAGCAGATATAATGTACATCAATTAACTCATGATTATAACTGGCCAATTCAGTTGGCTAACACAGGAGGCATTAACAACTGGGCAAAGAAGCATTACTGAAGCATCCACTACCTACTAATGATGATAATAATGGTCATTCTAGTAGGTTGACCTCTAAGTAATGAAAGCATTTGGCTAAGTGCTGCCTCCACTACAGTCTTCTCATTATTACCATATAGCAAGTATTTTATTGACGATAATATTGCCTGTAATATACTATTAGTTATCAGTATATCAATATAGTGATTAAGGGATAATCATTAAGCAGATAATGTCAAACCATTTCACTTCTGCCAGTGTCTGCAGTGTATATCTCTCTGTCCCCGCCCCTCCAAATTTCCTTTTCAGTCTTTTTTTTCTTACATTCCTTGTGTTCCTTCTCAACATGTATGTCCATTTGCTCCTTTTATTATATAGTTATAAGATAACCACAAGAGCAGAGAAAGAGGAACTTAAGAGGAATTATTTTGACCTAGAGAATTGTTGGGATGTAGATGCTCTAGTACGGTATGGTGGTGGGGGTGGAGTCCATCATAGATTTTAAGAGGGAAGTAGACAGGCATATGGAAGAGAGGGGCTTGGAAGGGTATGGGTATAAGGTGAGGCGGTGGGATTGAAGTGATCTCCTTACTCTGTGAGCCGGTGCAGACTCAAAGGGTCGAATGGCCTCCTTCTGCACCGTAGATTTCCGAGTTTCTAAGTATTAAGGAAGTTAATAAGAACCTGTGACTATTTTGAAATGAAAGATGAAATAGTCAAAGACCATACAAATAATAAAGGCAGCCACAATATTCAAAAATAAAATACAAATGTGGTGCCAGCCCAGAAATGCATGAAGGCATAATAAACAGAGTACAAAGAAAGGCTTGCGGTATCTAGGCATGCAAAAATTGTGGTACAAGATACAATACACGGCAGTGTCCAACAGCAGGGAATAAATGTTTCTGTGCGATGAAAACAACATTATGCCAGAGTGTGCATGAGAAGTAAGGAAATGGGCAGGAGTTGGGATACCAAGGTAGAAAGCTCAGACTCATGGCAAAGAGGGAGAGATGAGTTGAGTCTCCAGAATAATATTGCACATTGGTGCCATTGTGGTCTATTGTATAGGCCCATTACCAAAGCAGGCACATCAAAACATTTCTTAAACATTCGCCAATTGGCTCTTATATGTTCAGAAAATTTTAACTCACTTGGCTGCTGCAGAATTTGTAGGAAATGAGCTTGGTGCATCCTGAATTCATTCCATTTCTCCAGTTGGGTAAATGAAACCTTGCTCTGGCACTTCATCGGCAAGAAGTCACACTTCCTTCTCCGGTTGTCATATTTCTCTTTTCCTTCACTGTATTTCTCTCAGCATGTATTAGTTTACTTCTGATGCCATGTTGTGGGACAGCTCTCAAATAAAATGACAACACTTTCCACTCAGAGCTTGGCAAGTTTTCAACTTTATTGTAGGCCCACAGCCTACCTCTCCTCACTACCATTTCTCTCTGGATTTTTAGCCTGCTATGTATATTTACTTATATTTACATTGGATATTTACTTCCGATTACCTGTTTTACATCTGAACTTAAGCAACAGCAACCTTTGTGACTAGAGGAGAAACACATCCTTCATACTAGCTTAAACTCAAAGCGTACAAAATTAACATTCAGACCTTTACCATATCATTGGAAATACCTAGATTGGAAATACATAGGGAATAGAGGGGCATAGGTGAGGGGTGAAGCTTTGTGGGGTGTATAAATTAGCAGGGACCATTGGGCCGAATGACCTGTTTCCATGCCATATGACCCTTTGTAACTCTTTGTAATTTCAGCTTTTACTACACAACCTAAAAATCTTTAATTCCTGAACTGAAATTATTTTTCATTGTGGAGTCCTGTAGCTCAGTGGTTAGAGCACAAGCCTCGCAAGCAAGAGACCTGGATTCGATTCCGGGCAGGGCGAATAGTTGGGCAAGTTTCCTTTCTTCACACGCCGCTGTTTACCTAGCATTAAGTAGGAACCCAGTTGTTAGTCAATTGGCGGATCGCTTTTCCTGGCATAATAATCCCTTCAAAACAAAATTTAAAAAAAAAATTATTCGGTCACTTAATCTTTGACTGTGAGACACTGCTGTGCGCAATTGGCTGCTGCGTTTCGTCTACAAAAATATCCGGTCAATTCACTTGACAGTACACTTTGTGAAGCGCATTGAGACATCTAGAAGATATAAGGCGCTATAACAAATGTAAAAATTATTATGTATTATCATTATTTATAAAGCCATTCTTACCTCTCTAACCTCTAGTCAAAATTAAGTGTTGTGAAGGAGAGAGAGTACACACTACATGCTAGGCATATGGAAATTTCCATGCTAATGTAGAATACTCAGCAGTTTGCTTTGGTTGCTCCTAGGGACGATGATAGGTTTCTAGCTGATCAAAAACAAATCGGTTTCAGTACCTCTCACATTACACCTCCCCCTCCCTCCACCCCCATCCTAAGCATTGCATTGCAACTGGATCTCCTTGGATGATTTGCAACCATCTCAAACTAGTTCTCAAGAGCCATGGTACCTCACAAATTTGACACTATACTGGCAACTTCATGCACAGTGGCCACAGAATGATTCATAAAACAATTGGAGAGTGTAACGAAGTGTGTAAGTAGGGTGTAGGTGGAAGCAAGTAACTGGGGCAGAGAATTTATTCTACATGTAGGCATTCTGTACATTACCTGAGAATATTTGAAGGTGGCAATCGATTTCTCATTTCTAAGTTGCTGTACCTAGAAGCAAAATACATACCACTGTTTGAAAGCCTAAAAGGGAAAAGGTTATACAGTGTTAGCAATCCACACCTATGTCAACACAAATTATAAAAATTGTGCAGTTTAAAAACAAGATAGACAGATACTTGGATAGTAGAAGTATTAAGGGGTTTGGCAGAATGGTTTAAAAGCTTTGTCAAGATCTAATAAAGTGGTAGAATAGGCTCATTTGCCTGAATGGCCTCCTTTTGAATGGCCTCAATCCCTAACCGCTGCCTTGGAGTCCTCTGAACTCCTCTCCCGCTAGCCTTCAACCCTCACCGACCCTTCTTCTGCTCCCACCCTCCTCCACAACACCCTCTCCTCCACACTTGACACTCTTGCCCCTATCACCTCCCGTACTGTCTCCTACTCTCGCTCCTCCCCCTGGTTCACCACCCACCTCCGCTCACTGAAGAGCCAGGTGCGGGCCGCTGAACGCACCTGGGTCAAATCTGGCCTAATGGTCCACCGACAAATCTGGCTGGACCTCCTCAAAATCTACCGCTCCACTCTAGCCTCGGCCAAAGCGAAGGACAACCCCAGGCTACTGTTCTCCACCACATCCCAACTCCTTCGTCCACCCCGCCACCCCACGCAGGTCATCTCCTCCAACCTTCACTGTGAGGAGATGCTGGATTTCCTTGAATCCAAGATCAAGGGAATTCGCTCCGCGGTCACTTCCCCTCCAACATCCACCCACCACCCACCCCTTCCCTCCCACACTCCGACTCCTACCCATCCTCCCCTACACACCTTCGTACCCATTTCCCCACCCTCTGTCACCAAACTCATCCTATCCCTGAAACTCACCACCTGCTCCCTTGACCCCATCCCCACTCCACTCCTTATCTCCCAGCTCCACCTCCTTGCCCCACATATCACAGACATCGTCAACCTGTCCCTCTCCTCTGGCTCTATTCCCATTCCCTTAAAAACTGCCACCATCACTCCCACCTTAAAAAAACCCTCCCTTGATGCGTCGCAGCTATCAAGCTACCGGCCCATCTCCAACCTCCCCTTCCTGTCCAAGGTCCTAGAATGAGTTGTCGCCTCCCAGCTGCGCTCTTTCCTCTCCAACCATTCACTTTTCGAACCCCTTCAGTCGGGTTTCCGTGCTGCCCATAGCACAGAAACTGCCCTGGTCAAGGTCACCAATGACATCCTGACCATCTGTGACCAGGGCTCCCTCTGCCTCCTCGTCCTCCTCGACCATGCTATCCTCCTCCACCGCTTGTCCTCCCACCTAAACCTTCAAGGCCCTGTCCTTGAGTGGTTTAGGTCGTACCTCTCCCACCGTCTTCACTTTGTTTCCACGAATGGTTTTTCCTCCGGCCCCCGCACTGTCTCGTGCGGTGTCCCTCAAGGCTCTGTCCTCGGTCCCCTCCTCTTCACCCTCCATATGCTCCCCCTTGGTGACATCATCCGCAGACATGGGGTTAACTTCCATGCAGATGACACCCAACTCTACCTTTCCTCCTCTACCCTCAACTCCACGACCACCAATGTCCTGACAGCCTGCCTATCCGACATCGAGTCCTGGACAAGAGATAACTTTCTCCAGCTCAACGTGCGCAAAACTGAGGCCCTCCTGATTGGCTCCTCCGCACCTCAGGCGCTGACAGCATCAGCATCCAAGGCTGCACTCTCCACCTCTCAAAGCCAGTCAGGAACCTCGGGGTTCTGTTCGACCCTGAGCTGTCCTTTCTCCCTCATATCCGCGCCACAACTGGCACCGCCTTCCATCACCTCCGGAATGTCGCCAGACTACGGCACTACCTCACCCCTCACGCTGCTGAAACTCTGGTCCACGCCTTTATCACCTCAAGGCTGGACTATGGGAACTCTCTCCTCGCCGGCCTTCCCGGCACCTCCCTCCACAAGCTGCAGGTCATTCAGAACTCTGCAGCTCGTGTACTGTCCCGCACCAGGACCACATCACTCCCACCCTCGCTCGCCTCCACTGGCTCCCCATCCCCCAGAGGATCGAATTCAAGATCCTCATCCTCACCTACAAGGCCATTCACGGCCTTGCTCCCTCCTACCTCTCTGACCTACTATCCCCCTACCTACCTGCCCGTACCCTCCGTTCCTCTGGCTCCGGTCTGCTCCACATCCCCCGCCCCAACCGCCCTACCATCGGTGGACGGGCCTTCAGCCTCTCAGCCCCGAGGCTCTGGAACTCTATCCCCCAGTGCCTTCGCCTTGCTTCCTCCCTTTCCTCCTTCAAGGCCGGTCTCAAGACCTTTCTCTTTGACCGTGCCTTCAGCTCCCCTCTCGACTCTCTACCCCCTCCTCGCTCCCTCCCTTCCCTCCCCTCACCCTGACCATTTCCCCCCTGCTCGGGTCCTGACCCAACTGTACAGCGCCTTGGGATGTCCTCCCGACGTGAAAGGCGCTCAATAAATGGAATCTTGTTGTTGTTGTTTTGTTCCTGTTTTTCTACATTCCTATGAAAGACACCAAAGTGTGAAACAAGTGGGTAGCAAAACACCATTCTGACTTCAAATCCTGTGGAAAACATCACAAGTTTAGACCCCATCATCTCAAGATTACAGAAAACGTATGAGGTTACATTCTTTGCTGTGGTAAATATTTCTTGAGTAGCTGGCTAGGATGGAGTTATTTCTACATTGAAAGGAGCTCAGTGTTGCTGATGAAATTTGTTTAATTGTTCATCCAGATCTGTGCTGTGCTGAGTCTTTTTTACATGGATTGAAAAAAACGCTCATTGAGAAAACAGGAGTGTAAATGGGGCCTCAATTCAGGTAAAATGTCTACTGCAGAGAATCCCTTGTACATGACTCTGACTTACAACAATTCAGCTCTGACCTAAGATCTCCTCGGAGCAGAGAAACCACGAGTCAGAATAGAATATATGAGGGTTCCAGCAGAGGAAACATTTAACATCTAGAGATGCTTTTCCTGGTATGAGGCACCATTTACTCTGACATTTTCCCAAAGGACAATGTTTAAACCCCCATGGATTTAGGATGATACAAATTGATGTGCAGAATACACTTTGTGGGGTAGTGTGGTGATACCTTCTGATTGGCTAAGCTTTAGTAAAGCTCGGGGATTGCACAGTGTGCTTTAGCCATTAAATGATCATTTTCTTTGGAATGAAAAAAGTCAAAAGGGACTAACATTCACGTAATGTGGCATAATATCCTAATGGCTTCTAAATGATACGTTTTATTGGATGAGTTTGATTGCTAGGCACACCATCACATTGGCGAGTTGATGGCAACGCTAATTATTTAAAGTAGGTTTTACTGAATTCTCATGGAAATAAGTTGGTCCAGAATTCAATCCTTGTAAGTCAGTTCTTTATCTGCAGGAAGAGGAGATGGTCTAGTTTTTGTTGATTACTACACTTGAACTGCATAGGCAAGTATTTTTGATTTTTTTCAAATAAACAGATAATGGTTAGGAAAACATAACCCAACTATCACTAACAAAAATTATGGCATGTGATGCGACTATTTCCGCTAGTGATAGTTATCACATCACACGTCACATTTGTCCACACCTAAGTTAGTCCAAAAAAATCTGATGTTTAGGAAAATTTCTTTGGTTTCTTTCCTTCAAAAATGTAAAAGGCAGGGCACCACCAGAGGTGGAAAGAGCAGCAGAGAAGATAAGATAGAGGGGAAATGATGCCAAGCTAGGACTTTAAATGACTCAGATTGTAGAAGGATGAGAATGTTGATTGACAGATAGGTAGCTTGGAAGGAAAGCTATAATAACCAGCGCCTTTCACGTGGGATACACATCTCAAAAAACACTTCACAGAGATGGAAGGGAGTGCCTTTCAACAGGAGAGCAAGAGTGTAAGGGTGTCAACCGAATGTATGCACAAAGAGATCTGTTTAAAAACAGTTTAGGTGTTAAGGAGAAGGAGCGAGGGGAAGGGATTTGTGGAGAGTTCCAGAGAGTTGAGGTACATAGTGGCCATACATACATTACATCTGAGAATGACACTGTTGGCTTATTCTTCAAGTTGCTTAATATAGCAATTGACTCATTCTCTGGAACTCTCCTTTGCAGTTTCTGGCCTAATTATTTAAAATATTGAGTTAAGAGTAATTTAAGATAATATTAAATGTGTTTTCTCTATTTTAGCTGTGCTCACTTTTTGTGTTGATTTGTGTGTCCTTTGTGTGAGATCAGTACATTGTGATTATTCATGCTAATGAGTCTGGATCAAATAGACCAAAATAATAAAAGGTAAATTTGATAAACCACAATAACTAAAATAATTACCCTTTCTATATAAAAAAAAGGTATTAATTGTGGAGTCCTGTAGCTTAGTGGTTAGAGCACTCGTCTCACAAGCAAGAGGACCTGGGTTTGATTCCCGGCAGGGCGAAATGTTGGGCAACAACAACAACAAAATTACATTTGGAAAGTGCCTTTCACGTTGGGAGGATGTCTCAAAGCATTGGGAAGGCGCTAGCAAGTTTCCTTAATCCACATGCCTCTGTTTATCTAGCAGTAAGTAGGAACCCGGTTGTTAGTCGATTGGCACATCGCTATTCCGGGGGTAATAATCCCTTAAAAGAAATCCCCCCAAAATAAGTAAATAATAATAATTTGGTCACTCAATGCACAATTATTTGTGGGACACTGCTACGTGCAAATGGCTGCCGCATTTTGCCCACAAAATATACAGTCAATTCACTTTACAGTATATTCGGTAAGCACTTTGAGACGTGATAAGAAGATGTGATAAGGCGCTATATCAAATGCAAGGATTATTAGTATTATTATAAAACAGTGGAAAATAAGAAGAGGAGTAATACGTTCAACTCATTGAGCCTGCTCTGCCAATTTATTAGTTCATGCTAGCTCTAAATCTTTTAAATCCTATCTTCTGTTCTGCCTGTCAGTTTATCTAACCTCCATACACCTCAATCAATTCTCCATCTGAGGCCTTCTGAAGTAAGTACATTTCCATTCTCGTATTATTTTGTGTGAACACGTGCTTTCTGGATTAACTTTTAACTGATATTAGCTCCGTGTTTAAGATTATTATTTTGGTTACACATTGTGAACCACTGACTCAAGGACAATAAGAGCCACTTGTTTGGAAACATTAGAATTCTCTCATCTGGCCATAATGGCAATTCTATTTTCCCTGATCTCTAATGTGTATCATTCATGTGTATCATCCAGTTCTGATGATGGGGTTCAGAGATCCCATAAATTCAGCAACATTCATTATTTAAGACTCCTTTGTGTCTTCTGAATTTACAACATCTGCTGGTTGTTCTTTTCTTTTCTAAGTCGTAGTTATGATCTCTTTACTCATACCCTTGGTTGACAGGTGCACTTGTTACTTTAACTATTAGCAACAACTTGTCACTATGGCTTTGGGTGCCACTATGTCAGTGTAGGAGAGGGAACAAAAACAGATTTCAAACCCCACACTGCTCAGCTCCCGATCTGAACTGAGAGTTGCAGTGTGGAAAAAACAGGCAGAGAAGGTGGGAGGAGAGAAAATTGTAGAGCAGGACTGTACCTGGATAGTCTGGTTTCTCATCAGTGGGTGATGTGACACAGCAACAGAGGTTTGGGAGGAAGCAACATGTCCTCCTTCTGGGATGCAGGCAGCAGAGCAATAAAATAAAGCAAATAAAAATTGAAAACTTATAATAATAATAATAAATAATCCTTGGATTTGATATAGCGCCTTATCACGTCTACGAGACATCTCAAGGTGCTTCACAGTATATACTGTTAAGTGAATTGACTGTATATTTTGCGGGCAAAACGTGCCAGCTAATTGTGCATAGCAGTGTCCCACAAACAATTATGGATTGAATGACCAAATATTTTTGTGGGGGGATTATTACCCCCAGAAAGCGCTCAGTCAATCGACTAACAACTGAGTTCCTACTTACTGCTAGGTAAACGGAGTCGTGTGGAGTAAGGAAACTTGCCCAAAGTTTCACCCTGCTGGGAATCAAACCCAGGTCCTCTCGCTTGCAAGGCAAATGCTCTAACCACTAAGTTACAGGACTCCACTTTGTCATGAAAGCAAGAAAAATCATAGGCTACAACAAAATATGATTAGCATAAATTGGGTTTACGCCCATTATTGTTTACACAGTGAGATTCTGATCTCAGCCTGGTCAGAAGGAAACAACGAGCATTGCCTTTACACTTGCCCACATGCTGTGGAGTGCGGGATGAAACAGACAGAGTAAGTAGTCAAGGACAGCGCATGAAGCAAAAGGCCACCAAATAAAATGCTGGGTCAGCAAAGATGAGAGAATTACACCATATACTTAATCCATCTTTGGAGAGTTTTCATTACCCTTTCAAAGATCTCATTCCGAGTTGGATCCGCTATGGGATCATATTGAGAGAATACTGGTTTTGAGTCTTTTCTCATTTCATTACAAACAGGATTTAAGAAGCCAATAGTGCAATAGTCCAGTGTGGTTCTTTACGCCCATTCAATTTCACTCTCCGTGCTGCAGAAATACAATTAGCAGAGATTAAAAGTCTTCACCAGCAAAACCCTGGAATTCCAGCCTTCTTGTGAAGTGAGCCAAGTTAGGCTGATTTTGCTTATTAGAGCAAGCACTATATAGCTTTCCAGATTTGTGCTTTGCCAGGCAGACCTACTGATTGTTTCATCGCTCTAATTGTGATGACTTTAACCCAGAAAATCTCCTCCATCTAAACTGGCATGGCTGAGGGAAATTCATTTAGACAAGACCAGAGACAGGAATCAACAGGAAAGGAAATGACCATTGAGTCTAACTGGCCAGGCTCAAAACCCAGTTAACATTTTGCATAATTAGCCCATTTTTCATATGTGCCACAATGTGGACATTCAGTTCAGTTTCCTGGAAAAGATTAGAGTTGGACCCTATCTGATTACCTCCCTTGGAAATACTGCACTTTGAATCCATGTATTGAAGACATTAGCACTGAAGACCACTTGTCTGTTAAGTAAAATCTCATGTTAAAATGTTGCTTAAATGATTGAATCATCTCCATTGTTTCATTGTATAATGATTTGTCTCTACTTTTAGTCCATAATTTGATAAACCTTGATTACCCTGCACTCCTAAATACAAGTGGTGTTTCACTGGCTCTCTCCCCCACCCGCCTTGTCAATTGTCTTGTTTACACTAACCTCTGCCATATTTAGACTACAAACCTACCTCTGCTGCATTATTTTAATTCCACATGCGCACAGTCACACACTTTCAAACATTCGCAGCCTCTGTCTTTCTTTCTATCCTCACATCTCTCTCTCTCTCTCTCCAGTTCCTTCCCTGTTGTGCTCTCTCTGCCTCTTGTCCCATTTTCTCTCTCTCCCTGCTTCTCTCTCTCCCGTATCTCATTTTCTCTCTCCTTCCCCATCTCTTTTCGTATCTCTCTCTCCCTCTCGATGGCAATATATTAGCAAGAAAGAATGGGACTCTTTTAAGGAAGAAGGTAAAATGAAGGGAATCATTCTAATGGGCATCAAAGAGAATAAGGATATAAGAAAACAGGTTATCAGAAATGGGATTACAGCAATTCAACCATTATGGTCACACAGAACATGCACGATCTACAAAGCTGCACTTGTTTTGAGATTGCAACCCAGAACCTTACACATTATTAGCAAGATTCCTTCAGCACGAATCATACTCCTGTATCAATGAGCCACTGTTGACAGGATGGTGGAGGGGGAGTTGGAAAGTTGTGTGCAGATGAAGCAAACAGGAGGGAGAAAATAAAAGGTATAAAGGGAAATATGCAGTATCTGAGACAGCGGGAAGGGGAAAGGAGTGGATCAGAAGTGTGAGGGGCATAACAGTAATGAAGTCAGGGGGGTGGGAAATCAGGTAGCAATTTGGATGAGCCAAAGGGACTTCTTTATCCAAACCAATCTTGTGAACGACTTGTATTTTGTTTTGGTTAGCTGGGAATCATACGGAAACCTATCACCATGCTTAAGAGTATCCAAACCAAACTACTGGGAGTTTCACATACACATGGAAATTTCCCTTTGCCTGTAGTTCTTTTCACATATGATCATCTCAAAACACAATGGTGGGAATGATAGATGCTGAATAAGAAGTGGTATTAGTGGGAATAAAATGTTTTAAATACCTTGGGACATCCTCCTGAGGTGAAAAGCGATACTAAAAACCCGGCTAACTGAACTAGTGAGGGGGGAGGGAAGAGATCTGGTGTGAGCCAGTATAAGTACAACTAGTAATGGCTTTCTCCATATTTTGTATGTGCAAATGTACTGTAATTAAACTTAGCTATCTTCTGCTCACTCACCACAACAGGCCTACACACGAACACTGTGATGGCTGGCCACTGTGAAGGACGATGAGGCGAGAAGCTATGGGCATCATGTGGGCTGCTCAGGGCAGCGATTGCACACACTAGGAGACTCAATGGCACGCATAGCATTGGCTAGCAGGAGCCTAACACGAGTCTGCAGAAATATTTGGCCTCAGAAATATTTTATAGTTTTTCGGCTTTGGGCCTGGTCCATCTAGGTTCAAATTCTGGATCCTCCAGAGGAGGTTACTGCACACAAATGGAAATCTGTTGTTGTTGGTGATGTTGCAGGAGTTTACAGGAACAAAGCCACAGCCCAGAAAATTTAGATTTTTTAAAATAGCAGGGAGAGAGATAGCAAGAAAAAGTGTGGAAGAATGTTCTGGACAATATCTCAGACTCAAACTACCTGGGTGTTTCACTTAATTTATCGAGTATCGTGAAGGCTTTTATTCCAGAGCTACATTTTAATATTAAATTTAGGTTTTAATCTTATTTTAAAAGAGTGCGTGACAAAGCAGGGTTGAAATGCTGCACCAGCAGCTAGCAATATTTTAGGGACCCAAATCCCCGAGACCTTTTTTTAAAAAAAAACAAGTGAAATTATTCCCAGTCGTGGAAGCAGCAATTTAACGCTGAGAGGTGTTCGGTTCTCCTGCAGTAACTTTGATCTTTGCAAGACTTCCTTTTGTACCTGTGCCCAGAGCAACAAGCAATTTGCCCCAGTGCAAAATGAGTTAGCGACACTGCCAAGAGATTAAATTCAGGCACAATATGTGGGAAATGAGTTGCAGAACTTTGGTAATAAATGCTGTAAAGCAGAACTTGAGGAATTCAAGGTTCCAGGTGGCACGGTGCCACGCAGCAAGTTAGAACTCTAATGCAGTGAGTAGCAGGAAGCACATTCAATCATTGTGATTATTCCTCACACAGCAAGGAGATCACTCTCTCCAGCAGAGCTAATGCATCGACATTAGTAACAGACACCTAGATTTTACCACAATTAGCACACGTGGCAGAGTGCACAGATTCTGATAAGTGGAGTATTACCCCCAAGTTCCTGATCTTAACCTACAGTGTCAGGGAGTTTCCTGAAGGGAAAGTGAAAAAAAAAATCTATTGAAATGCAATAGTTCGAGGAAATGGAAAATCTCATTAAAAGTTCACACAGTCGATTAAAGGAGAAACACCAGCCTCCCCCCATCGCACCCCAACTCAGAATAAAATGCTTGTGGAGCTTTGAAAGATAAGAAATATAAGGTAGCAAGGTGTGGATTACTACTGTTATAGCAAAGGGCTGTTTGGAAAGCACCTGCCTTAGAAAATTCTGTCCTGATAGTTTAATGGATAAGGTTAGTATAATAATAATAATCCTTGCATTTGATATAATACCTTAACACGGTTGAAATATTTCAGTTTTCTGTAAAGTGTAGTGACTGTAAATGTGTAAGCAAATGCAGTAGCCAATTTATGTCCAGCAATATAACAAATGTATGATCTCTCTCTGGGGAATTGATGGCCAGGACATTGAGAGAAACTCCTTTTTCTTTTCAAATAGAGCCATGGGATCTATAACAACCACCCGAACATGCAGACAAGATTTTAGTTTAGCAAAGGATGGCACGACTAACAATACAAGGCTCCTAAGCACTGTACTGGAGTGTCAGCCCAGACGATGACTGACAACACAGGGCTTGAATCCACAATTTTCTGACTCAGAGACAAGATTGCTAACAACTAAGCCAGGATGACACTTCCAGTACATTATGTGCTTTATCAGGATTGTGTCTGGCATAGCATGTGGCCTGGGCTGTGCTGATTCCAACCCATATTATTGTTTCTCAATAATCTGCAACTATTTATCCAAATCCAAAATGTATCCATGCTGCATGCTCACTCTCTCAGCCAGGCCAAAAGAAATGCGTATCTATTTAAATACACAAATTTAAGCCTTATTGGGGGGGTTCCTTAATTAATGAAGACTTCAGTTTTTCTGCCATTTTAATTATTTTGTTTATTAAGATCTACCGCAGCTCTGAAAGGGTTACACAAAGCTGACTAGTTTGAACCAAATTCCTTTTTTAGCGGGTCCCCTGTCCCATAATAGCCATAAGACATTACAAAACCTAAAATGGCAGATACAGATGTCCTCCAAATATTTATACCTCAGTTATTCAGTTTGAACAACGTGATCTTCAAACACTGTGTTTTGTTTCAAATAAGAATTTGTGTCTCAGCGGAGATGTGATGTGTCCCCCGACAATCCAGTTTAAGTTTTTAAGGGAACAAGAGTATGCAATGCAATCGGATACACTGACATTTTGCAACCTTCGGCAACAGAAGCACTTTGAACAGGAAACAGCATTTTCAAAGCTGAAAGTGTTTGACCATGCTGTCATGGGCAATCTCCATAAATACATTACATCCAGCAGAAAGAGACCTTGTGTAAACAAATCAAGCCATGCAGAAATACTGCCAAGAAGCTGATCGTCTAAGGCCTCTATGCTGACATTGGATGCAGAGCCAAGTTTTGATGTAGTTTAATGGCTGACCTCCAGTTCCTGACATATTCATTATATTCCTGTATGTTGGTCATGGATCTCAGAGAAGGTGATGACAGCTACAAGACAGCCAATGAGGATTATGGACATTTTGGCAACAGGTGGCCTTTTGGCTGCACTGAAAAGTTAATCTATTTTATCATCAAAGTATATTGCATTTTAGGAATGTAATGTTTCAAGGATTCTGGTTGCAGATCAAAAAAGAGAGGTATTTGAACACACAACGTGACATTTCTGACTAAAGCTTTCAAGCTGCCTACCATTGTGTGTATGATANTTTTTTCTTGTCAGGGAACAACAGAGCTTTTCATACTTATTAGCTGGTATGGATGGGCAGTTCCAAAGCAAGTGTCTGCTGTCACACTGTGAGTGGGCAAATACTTGACCTCCAGATTCAAGTTTTACGAGAAGAAAGAGACAGGACAGCATTTGTCAGGCCCCTTAAGATACCAGTCAACATTCTTAACTCATTCTCAGCTTGCTGCAGTTGTCGCTTGCTATGGATCAAATCCACTCTGCTCAAGTGCCGCAGGAAATTTTTCAAGGCAATCAAAAGCTGCAGGGAACATGACAACAAATGATATCTTTGGTGATGAGCGGCTACTTTGAAAGCTAAACCACTATTCACAAACCCAGTCTGCTAGGACCATAAGAACAGGAGGAGGCCATACAGCCCATCAAATGTGTGCTACCATTTTGTCAGATCATGGGAAATCTTTTAATCTAATTTCCTCCATCTTTTCCTGCATTTCTCTTAAAACCCCTACTTCACACGTATGTATGCATCTCCCTTTTAAACCCCCCAACAGATTACATCTCTGTGGCTTTCAGAGTCGGGGCATTCATACCTTTGCAACCATGTGGGTGAGGAAATGCTTTCACCTCACATCTAACTGTGTTAGCTTTAATGGTTCCCAAAATTGAGGTAAGCGGTAACCACACAGCACTTTCACTTGGGGTTTAGTGCTTCAGGTCACAGGGTTTAAAACATCTCTGTGCAGCATCATTGAAGATCCCAACATGCTGGTCAACTACCAACAATGCCTTGAGGCACTGAAAACCTGCCTGGCTTAAACACTACAACCCCAGTGAGGATGATTCCCATTTTATCATCCTTGAAAAGGCTGAGAAGACTGACAGGTACTAAAACTCAAAAACTTTTGGGCACAAGTCAAGAACTGAGATACCAGTTGGATCAAATCAAAACAACAACAACTTGCAATATAAACAACAATTTATATAACACCCTTCAAGCGGGCAACTTGGAGCAAATAGGTTTGGGAATAGCTATTGATGGTGTGTCATGGTTGGATGAAGCTACACAGTAGCAGTGGTTGAGGTAGAATGCATATAAGCTTTCAAGCGAGAACCAGATAGATAACTAAAACTGAATAATTTGCTAGGGAAAAGTAAATAGGACAGAAATGAATTGCTGTTTGAAAGAACCAGCGTAGGCACAATGGACTGAATGGGCTTTTTCTGTGCTGCAAAATTGATTGGCTCTGCACTGGTGGCTGGCAAAGCAATGGTTCACAGTGAGATTCTTTCCCCATTCTTTAATGGGAAATTCTGCCAGTAAATTAGTGTGTCATGCAGAATCCCTGCTCCAAAGCATCACACATAGATTGCAAGGTACCCAAGAGTGGTCCATGACGTATTGACAGATACTGCCGATATTTCTTGTCACCAAGTTTCATGGATGGTAAACCTCATTATAAAACTCTGCTTTTTGGCCTCATCGTTATCGTACCCTGGATATCAATTGCATAATAAAACATCTGATCGAACGATTTCCCAGCTGAGCAGCAGTAAAAGTGGTCAGATTTGATTACTTTTCCATGAGGTGGTTTTATTTGCTGTCTCTCTGCCAGTGTAATCTGAGGGCCATGAGTTGTTGCTTGTACCAAGATCAGCAATTCTAGCTCTTCATTACACTGTGGCACTGAGCAGTGCCAGCAATATATAAGTTATGTTAAAAGCCACTTGTGGCACTATCGAATACCAAACCCATCATTTTAACATTAGTCCCAAGAGACCTCAAGGTAAGACAGCATTCTCTCTCTTCCCACTCCAAGAGTTTTATCCCCTAATTAATTTCTCAATCTTTTTTTAAGTTATTGATTGTTCTTTTTCCTTTTCTTTTTATGAAAAAGTTTATCCCCTTTTTAAAAAAAAAGCTTCATACAATGTTTTTAATGGGTATGTCAAATCAGCACACACACTGTATCCGGTAGAAATGAAATATCTTAGCTGATTTGTGTGCTGACATTGTTCTCTTTGCTCTCATCCTCACTTTCCCCTTTGGGATCTTAGTGGGAATATAATGCAATATATGTAGTGTCCTCCTGAGTCCCTTCCACTAGCAAGAATGGCTGATCTGAGGGGGTGAGCAGAAATAGAGTCTATTGCTGTAAGGAAAAGTATTAGAATTCATTTTTATCTCAGTCCACAGCCTTGAGAACACAGTAGTTCTTCTTGACAGACGACAATAGCTTACATATCCTTTAATGAGAAAGATTATCAGCAAAAGTCAAATTGGGGCTCAATTTGTGCCATTTATAAGTCCGATTTAAATCTCTAATTGGCCTTTTGTCTACACATCTCCCAACCTCTCCACTCCACCATGGCATGTCTTCAGCCTCTACAACCCCTCAGAAACTCCCATCCTCAATCCCCCCACCTTGCTCCCTCTTTGCCCAAGTTCAAATTGCACGGGTAGAAGCCACCTTTGCCTGTCTTCAAATCGTACCTTTCCTCTTTGATCGTATCCATGGTCACCTCCATTTTCTTGCCAGTTTGGGTCAAAGTCTGCCATTGTTCAAAGAGTGAACAGGGTGAAAGGTGCTACATAAATGCAAGTTGTTGTTGTTGATAGGCTTGAGGAGCCTGATATGGAGCAGGACATGGGCTGCAGAGGTCTAGATAGGATAGTCTGTAGCTTGTTATAGGGTAGAGCTAGGGAGTCTGGCAAGTGAACCTTAATAAAGTCAAGCCTGAATGTGATGTGGAAGAGTGGATGAAGACCTTGGCGGCCTGAGGGCAGACATTTAGGCAGAAGCGGGCAATGTTGCGGAAGTGAGGGAAATCTGAGCACAGACGTGAGGTTTAATTGACAGTTGGAGGTCAAACAAGAGACCGAGGTTGGGAGCACCAGCTTCACAAGGTGAAATGAGCACCCGTGCAGGTTGATACTGTCAGTGCAACAAGATTTCAAAGAGACATAGTTTCGAGTGCAGCAACAAATGCAGAACAATTAGGAGTAAATGTCATGTCATGGTAACGGACTGCTCTTTGATTCAGAGTGCATGTATCAGGCATTTCTTAGCCCAGTAGCAGTGGCTTGACTTTGAAACCATTCGTTCCGATACGTTACTGAGAGCCACTGCAATGTCGCCCTGCTAAATATCAATGACAACAAAATCAGTCACCAACCAACCAACCAACACTTGGTGACATTGTTGTCTTGCAAAACACTTATGTTTGATCATCCAGACGATGCAATGAGTTTCTTGATAATGGAATATATTACATATATATATATATATATAAATAAATTAACAATCTAGTTAAGATGAGATTTGTTCTCCTCACATTCTTCTGAATTCCCTTAAAGAAACTGAGAAGATAAAAGAAATGCTTTACTCACCACAGGGATCTTCCCACGAGACGCCTTCTGCTATAGAACCAATTCTTTGAGTTAATTATTGCTATCAGATTGTGCGTCTTTTCAAAATGAAGTTCAATTTTTACATTATAATGGCCCGAACCACAGTTCTTTGTGAATTTCAGTAGAAGTCTGCAATCAGTAACCTGCCTCTGATTTGTCCTGGTCAAATGAGTGCATTGGTACCTTCTTAAAGGAGACGTCCTTAGCATTTTTGTAACAGACCATTTAATTCATTCAACAGTAGTCGCTGCCAAGTACAAGGTGCCTTTAACTGGCTTCATGTAAAGCAGGTCTCATTTACCTACAAAACTCACAATCACTACACCCTTACAATATATCCTGTGAAGTTCTTTGAGTCATCCTCCCGGTGTAAAAGGCACTGCATAATACGTAAGGATTATCTTGTCTACAAAAAAGTGTTTTCCAATGAGGACATTAATGCAGCTTTCTTTAAAAAAAATGCAGCCTTGGAAAGTCCGCGCGCTGAAAGGTTTGTTAGTAAGTCGCCGGGATCATGAGACAATCTGTATGAGCTGATTGATGGGAGTCTGGGGCTCTCCCACTGGAGCTAGTAGCTGCACTAATTACACAGCAATGTCTAATTCAGTTCACAGCAGTTCACTGAGACTGAATCTGTCAGTATAAATTAGGAACACAGTGAACATAATGTTCTGCTTTGAATATTTATTCATAAGCATTTGACTTCAGTTCAAAATTTCACACTAATCTGAATATTAGTTTAAACTCGCCTACTTTAAATGTTAACATTACATTTTCCCCATGATAGCTATTGGAAAAATCAATGATAGCGAGAAAATATAAACCTCTAGAAAAGCTGTGCTTCAAATTGATTTTGCTTGAATTAAATAACAATGCACCAACATGTCATGGTCTGGTTACCTTTATGGGTCACAGCAATTACCTCAAGGCTTGGGCGAGGGCTCCATTCAGTGCTGGTGATAATCCAGTTTAGGCATCAGTGCCTGTGGCATTACAGAGGTTTTGGTTCATTTGTGTCTGTCCAACTACAATGTCAAAGGTGACCAATTCCAGCGATCCATGACCAGTGTTGTGGTTAAAAAAATAAGGCAGGAATTTTTTGCTCAGGACTGCTATCCATTACCCACTGCTTCAAGTAGACACGAGTGAACACCTGAAGCCCGAAATTTCTCTCAGTCGTAGGTTCAAGCCCATTGTCATAAAATTTAAGTCATGCAGAATTTGGGAAAATTTGTAAATAATAGAAACGTAGAAGCATAGAAATTGGATATTGTTTACCCTAACAAAACATCTCAAGATTTTGTACACCTCAATCGGGTCCCCCCTCTGCTCCAATGAAAACAGACTCAGCCTCTCAAATCTCTCCTCCTAATTATGGTCCTTCATACTGGAATCATTCTCATAAACTCTTCTGCACCCCCTCCAATACCCTAACATCTTTCCTATGAGCTGCCCAGAACTGAACACAATGCTCCAGTTGTGACCTAACCCAGCTTAAAAATCCAGTACACTGCATGCCTTCTTTACAGCCTTTGTCACTAATGATGCCCTTCCATAGGTACCTGCTCTCCCAAATATCTTTATTCCTCAGCTCCTGGCAAGATGCTGCCATTCAATATATTCAATACTCCCTTCCCACCAAAATAAATCGGCTCACATGTCGCTTCATTTAACCTCATCTGCCACTGATCAGCCCATTGTGCTAACCTGTTTAAATCCTCTTGCCTCATCACTAATCACTATGCTTCTTGGCTTGGTATCATCCACAAACTTTGATACTGTATCCCCACATCCAAACTGAGGCCATTGATATAAATGGAAAAATGGAGAGACCCAAGCAGGTGACATGCCACAAGCTACTTTCCTCCAATGAGAAAAACAACTTTTCAGCCCTACTCTCTGCTTTCTGTCCTTCAACCACCCTTCTATCTATACTGTCATATTTCTCTTTGTTCAATGTGCCCTAAGTTTCTTCACCAATCTTCCATGCAGCACCTTAACAATACCTTTTTATGAAATCCAAATATACTACATCCATAGAATTACCTTCATCTACATTTGAGGTTACCAATTTATTTTAAAAAAACAGAAAACAAGCTTCCAAATTAATAATTTTCCCAAATTCTGTAATAATAACCTTTGCATTTGTTATAGCGCCTTATATCTTTGAGACTATAAAGTGAATTGACTGTACATTTTGTGGGCGAATCGCAGAGGCCAATTGTGCACAGCAGTGTCCCACAAACAGTGAAGGATATAGTGACCAAATTATTATTATTGTTATTTCATTATTTTGAAGGGATCATTATCCCCAGGAAATGCAATCTGTTAATCCACTCAAAAATTGTGCAGCATTAATCGAGGTTAATGCTGTACAATTTTAAAATTTTTCTTAAAACGAAAAGCTTGAGAAATTTTGGGTCCCAGGTATGGAGATGAGGCTTGCTGATGCTCACTATGTGGCCTCACATATGTTGAATGGCCACTTCCTTGGATGAAATATGAGACTTACTAACACGTGAGATGGAGGGATAATAGGGGAAAATTGGAAAAGCAAGAAATAATAACTCCTGGCATGTTCTGCATTGTACATGTTGGAAAATAATAGCAATGCAGTAATAATTAAGTTTAATAAATGTATAATAGTGCAAAATACAGTTTGCAGTAATTATTAATGGAAATCCTTAAGAAATCTAAATTGAGCAAATAGGAACTCCATCTGGAAAATGGAAGTCTATTTTCCCAATACACAGGAATGTTACTCCAGTGCAAACTACTTCCAAAATGAGTCCCAGGGAAATCTTAAAAGATTCTTTATTTGGAAATCATTGGAGAGAGATTCTACCTCTAGAGTTACTCTAGTTATGTAACATTTTGGAACATGCAAATACCGCCTTAATTTTGGAGCTTTAAGAACTACAGAAAACTGATTTTAAAATTAAGACTGAATTCAGCAATTTTGCAATTTCTGGACACTCTAAATATACTTAAAAAATAAAGTAAATCCAATCATTCTTTCCCTATCAGTTCCGACCAGTATCCCAAATTAGATCCCATATGCCAATACAGATAAATAATAATAATAATCCTTGCATTTGATATAGCGCATTATCACGTCTTCTAGACGTCTCAAAGCGCTTCACAGAATATACTGTAAAGTGTAGTGACTTTATATTTTGTGGGCGAAACGTGGCAGCCAATTGCACACAACAGTGAGTGTCCCACAAACAGTCACGGATTGAAGTGACCAAATTATTTTTTTTGTTGCGGGATTATTACCAGGCGTGTGGAGTAAGGAAACTTGCCCAAGGTTTCGCCCTGCTGGGAATCTAACCCAGGTCTCTCATTTGCAAGGCGAGCACTCTAACCACTAAGCTACAGGGTTACCAGAGTAATGGAGCTACACTTACAGACACCTCTTTTTCAACAAATATGGATGATGCCATTCTTCTGAGCAAAGTTATTTTCAGTGAAAATAGTTATGTTCAGGGTTAATACATGAAATAGATTCCGGCAAATTTAAATGATGATTTAAATATGCCGGAATAAATCTATTTATATAGAAAATAATTCTATTTTCAAAATGAGCAAAACATCTGAACTTTTCATTACTTTTAAAACTTATTTGTTCAACAGTTACTTTCTCTTATATAATGCCATTCACATTGCACAACTTCTCAAAGTGCTTCATTTTCTTGTCATGTTTGATCCTCAACTATCCTTTCTCATCCACATCTATGCCATGACCCGCTCTGCCTTCCTCCACCTCTGCAACAGCGCCCGGCTCCGCCACTGTCTCACACCGAAGGCCACCGAGACCCTCATATAGGCTCTCATTACATCCAGGCTCATCTAACAAACTGCCTGCTTGTCGACCTCCCCAACTCTTCACTCCTTAGGCTGCAAATCATCCAGAACTAACTCTGCAGCTCGTGTCCTCTCCTGCACCAGGCTTATTTATTTATTTATTTATTTATTTATTTATAGAATACCACCATACCTTCTGATATTTCACCAGCCTTTACCAAACATATTATAATAACATATTAATAATAATATCCTGTCCATTTGCTTTACAGTTGATAAACAATAATAATAATAATAATAATATTAATATAATTCTGGAAAGGGAAACAAATTAAAAATACCTTTGACTAAAGTACACTTTTCTTTCACGATCTGAACCTTCATTTTATTTCCAACAATTCTTAAGTTTTTCACTAAAGGCTGAGATCAGTCAAAGCTGAATAATAAAACACTATAAATGCCCGGAAAATCTTGACTTAATCCCGGACATTTTATATATCTGTTCAAATGCAGATGTCTCTCCATCTTCGTCAGCAAGTGTTCTACAAACTATAGGTTACTGCACATACTGTTGTGATGGTTAAAACACATACAATTGTTTGATTTTTTTGCAATAGAAAAAAAGAACAATCCCAGCAAGATCTATGAAGAGGATAGCTGGAGTCACCCACAGGAAACCACCCAATCCACGTTATGTTAAGTCATGTAAAGTGGAGTTCACGACTCTGACTCGGGGAAATAATCCGGTGAACTTGAAAGCTTCCAGCTTTTCAAAAGAAAGTCTCTCTTAGCTTTGGGCCTCACCCACTTATTATGAGTTATCGTTGCACTTTAACATTAGTACAAGAACCAAGATGTATATAAATCAGCTCTACTCTATTACAGTGTCATCAGTAGCCAAGCTAAAAAATGTTCACACGTCTGTGAATATGATTAATGTTCATGTCACTTTCCTGTAGATATAGAAGAAATCTGTTGAAAGTGATCAGTGGGACAGTGGCCACATGTCGCTGTACATTCAAACACTACCACAGCACAAGACCTCCAGGTTTTCTGGAAGCAAAATGCATGTATGAGTCTTCATTTATACATGAAATGAAATAAACCAATGGAGAATTTGTTTCGAGTTCAGAAAGTACTGATGTTTGAGAGTTCCTTTAATGCTTAAGTGAGTGCCGTCCCAAATTCATAATGAAAAATTAACTAGGAAAAGTTTGCCTATTACTAGAGAGAAGTACACCTTGGATGGTCAGTAGCAACAGAAGTTCAATATAAATAAATGCAAGGTTTCTGAGTATTTATAAATAGAGTATTTATTTTGTAGGTAGGCTAGAATTTGTTCAGGGGGAAGTTGAAATGGACCTAGGGGTGTTAGTTAACCATGTTCAATCAAAATGAGATGGCAATAATCAAGTGAACCGAATGTTAGATCAGTATTACCAAATCAATTGAATTCAGATATTCAGAAGTCATGCTCAAGCTGTGTCATGTTTATCAGGTCACATCTGGAGTACTGCGTTATAGTTGTGTTCTAACTGTTATAACTACAGTTGTTGTGACATAAGAAGTGCTTCAGCACTTTGGGACATCCTCCCGACGTGAAAAGTGCTCTATAAATGTAATTTTGTTGTTGTTGATAAGGCAGTTTCTTAGGCTGTAAAAGCAATACAGAGGAAGGCAAAACAGCTGTTCCCAGTTTTAGAGACATGAACAATGAGGAACAAATAAATAAACCAGGGGTTTTCAACCTCAAAATAGACATTGGTGTATCTATCTGATGCTAAAATAGATGATACTAAATGATAGAGGAAGTAAATACTGCACAAAACATTGTTTTCGGATACACAAAAGTAAAGTGCTCAAGTGCAGGGTTGGTAATATAAGTTCAGAACAGATACCTGGATATATTTCTTTGCAGAAAGGGTAAACAATAGATGGAACAGATTACGAGGAAGAGTGGAAGACTCATTTAATAAATGAGTAGATATAATGCACTATAATAATTTACATTTACATAGCATCTTTTATGATTGGAGGACATCGGGAGTAGATGCTGTGATAGGAATTGTAGGGTGATGGTAGGGTTAGTGTTCTGGAAGGATGAGATGAAACAAGCCTTCTTTATCCAAACCTCTCTTGTAATCATGTGAAATGCAATGCCTAAATTAATTATTCGGAAAGCGACTCAACAATGCAGTGCAGCAGCGTGTATAATAGCAATAGAGTGTGTGCAAATAGAATTGATAGATATTAGGTAATAATCAGTTTTTGACCAGATTGTTTCTATTACACTCTTATACCATTTCTCTACCGGCCTACCTTCCTTCAGTCAGCAGCTTGGTTCATGTTCAATCACAGATGAATTTAGAGTCGATGTCAACACCGCTTTGTGCTGCACAACAGGAATGCTTTGGGGGGCACAACAGCTCTCCACTCTCATCGATCCCGATTTAGAGGCCTACATCAGTGGTCTGACAAATAGTAAGCCTGACCAGAGAGACCTGCCTAAAGGCCCACATTCCAGTAGGTTTTCTGGATTAGTCTTAGATTGTAACTGTAAGGTCCCTAAGAAGCTTCATGATAGATTCCAAGCACTGGACACTTTGGTCCAGTTAAATGATAGTTTGGTCTAAAGCATGATCTTGAACTGTATCCTCTGAGTGATGGGAAGCCAGTGGATGGAGTCGGGTGAGGATGGGGATGATTGGGTCATGGAGCTTGGTGAGGGAAAGGACATGGGCTACAGAGTTCTGGATGATCTGCAGCCTATGGAGGGAGGAGTTGGGGAGGCCGTCAAGCAAGGACTTTGCCTAGTCAAGTCTTGATGTTATGAATGCACGTATGAGGGTTTCGGAGGCCTGCGGTGTGAGACAGTGCTGGAGCCGGGCAATGTTGCGGAAGTGGGGGAAGGCAGAGCAGGTCATTGTGCAGATGTGGGGTAGAAAAGATAGTTGAGGGTCAAACAAGATGCCAGTGTTCCAGACTGGCTTAGCAAGGTGGCGTGTGTGTCCTTGGCTGGTGATGCTGTCAGCACCTGAGGTGAGGAGGCGCTGATGGGAGCCAATCAGGAGGGCCTCGGTCTTGCTGATACTCAACTGAAGAAAGTTAGCTCTCATCCAGGACTTGATGTCTGACAGACATTTTGTCAGGACAGAGGTGGCCCTGGAGTCAAGGGTGGAGACAGAGAGCAAGAGTTGGGTGTCATCTGCATACATGTGGAAGTTGACCCCATGTCTGCGGATGATGTCACCAAGAGGGAGCATATAGATATTGAAGAGGAGGGAAGCAAGGACAGAGCCCTGAAGAACTCACTTAAACAATAATCTTAATTGAAATGGGACAGTAGATAAGGAAAGGTCAATTACATTAATTCCAAAACTCTGCAGCTCGTGTGCTCTCATGCACCAGGCTCCGTGACCCCATCACTCCCACCTTCACCCGACTCCACTGGCTCCCCATGCCCCAGAGGATCGAGTTCAAGATCCTCGTCCTCACCTTTAAGGCCATCCATGGCCTTGTCCCCTCCTACCTCTCTGACCTGCTGGCTCCCTACCAACCTGCCCGCTCCCTCCGTTCAGCGGGCTCCGGTCTGCTCCATGTCTCCCCCCCGACTCGCCCTACCATCGGTTGCCGGGCTTTCAGCCTCTCTGCCCTCACACTTTGGAATTCCATCCCACGGTCCCTTCGCCTCGCTTCCTCCCTTGCTTCCTTCAAGGCCGGTCTCAAGACCCTTCTCTTCGACCGTGCCTTTGGTCTCCCTCCCACCTCTCTGCCTTCTCTCACCCCTACACCACCCCTCCCCCATGCTCGGGCCCCAACAGCTGACTGATCAGCGCTTTGGGAAGTCCTCCCGACGTGAAAGCGTTCTATAAATGTAATTTTGTTGTTGTTGTTGTATTAATTAACTATCATTTTTGCCATGATCTGATTTTCAAAGGTGAATGGGACAAAAATAAACATAATGCAGAGATATAAATCTCCCAGAGAAATATGTAGTTACCTATAAAAACAGACACATTGTAACCTTAAATTTCAATAAAGGAAGCCTAAATGTTAAATTTAATTCAATATCAAAGCAATTTACAGCTTAGAATGCTATTTGGCTCATTGTGCCTATGCAGTTCTTTGAAAGAGCAATCCATTCTTTTAGGAGTCCTGTAGCTCAGTGGTTAGAGCACTCGCTTTGCAAGTGAGAGATCTGAGTTCAATTCCAGGCAGGGCGAAACCTTGGGCAAGTTTCCTTACTCCACACGCCTAATAATAATCCCTCCAAAACCAAAAACAATAATAAATTGGTCATTTTCAATCTACGACTGTTTGTAGGACATTGTGTTCTGTGATGCGCTTTGGGACGTCCTCCCGACATGAAAAGCGCTATATCAAATGCAAGGATTATTATTATTATTATTCTTTTCCCGATACCCATTAGCCCAAACATGGGGCTTTTACCCACGACTTTCTGATCCAAATGCAACCAAATAAGCAAAGCTACACCTCAACATATTGACATTAGTTTCGTGCATTCATTAATGGGTCTATATATACATACTTGTACATATGTGCCATTGTCTATGGACAAAATGTTATTCTTTCATTGCGATTTGTTTAAAGTAAATACAACCACCAGCACATACAATTGTTTTGTCTTTTAACCTGTTCAAAGACTCATGGGATACCTCATCCACTACAGAAAATTCTAAGTACTAACTATTATAAAATTGTGAGTGACTCTCATATTATAAGCGACTTCACAATTTGGAATTAAATTGCTGTATAATTGGAATATTGATGCTAGTAATAAAATATTATGATCCCAGAACAGAAATTACACATACATAACTATGCAAAGTTTAATTGTAGCAAAGTGATGTTTCGTTTCTTGTGATGAGCTGAGCCCAAATTAATTAACCAGAAATTTACTGCAGGATTTTTACTTTCATCTTAATTCAATGGAGCTAATATTACAGTCTAAACAATGAAACCGCTTATTGCTAACCTTGAAAACAATAGAGGCCACATTTTCAGTAATACAGTCAGACACTAGTTGTGTGCACTAGCCTGTATTTGTACCTATTTTGTAGATAATTACCAATTGCTCCCAATGACAGGGCGCACATTATGGTCTGTTACCAGGGAACTGCTGTGACAGGGCCTGTTCAGAACTTACCCATTAATTACCACCACAATTTGATCCACGTGCGAATTTCTCTTTAACAAATTAGTTGGGAAATGGGAAGTGGATTGTGGGGGATGTGTTAACTGTCCTGAATCGTGTCACAGTATCATATACCAACAGTCCATAAACTAGGATGGTATTCTTCAGTATTGATGAGCTTGAGATTAGTTAGCACAGGGTAAAATGAATCTCACATGTTTTACTATGATTATTAGGGTATCCAGCCAGTGTTACTAATGCTCTGCATTACTAATGCTATTTTCTGAGTAAGGAAATAATAGTTTAAAAGCAAAATGTATTTTCCGAGTAGTAAAATGCTGTAATGGTAAAAAGAAATATGCGCAACTCCCGCTCTCGAATCCCCTAATCAATTTATTTGCTCAGTCACTCCGAGCCACTGCTCCATGTGAAGGGCACAATATAAATGCGAGTTGCTGTTGCCAAATAGCAAACCAATGCTGTATTGAATTTGATACAACATACTTGTACCGTCTCCCTGATTTGTCCATTCCACATTCTTGGTTATGTAATTAAATCTGAACTGTCCATTGTTGTTTTTGTTTCATAACTGGAGTGTGTGTTCTCTTGTTGTACTTTCTTTTGGCTCTGAGGTCTAACTTGTGATGTTTCTCAACAAATTTCTTAATTTAAAAAAAAGTAATAATTGTCAATTTTTCAAAATATCAAATGCTCAGAAGAGTGTCTTCTTTTGAAGGTTTATGAAGTTGATGTTACAATTTTTAAAAGAAATGCTGTGAGTTAGACCCTCTTTTCCCATAGTAAGTATTATTAAGGTTCAGTTTATGCCTTTTACGAACTTAAAACATTTGAACTCATCTGCATTTGAAACTAATTTCATTCATGTATCTTACAGGGAGCTACTATAGGAGATGCTCATCCTATCAGTCTGGATTTCATTCAAACCCAAACCCGGAGGTAAAATGACTTTTTTAGTCCAATGTGTTACCCATTACATAAACTCATATATTTTCATTATCAGAAACCATGTGTTGTTGAACATGCTCACAATATTTACCACCCTCATGTTTGCCAATTACTCAGGATTCTGTACAACTATTCCATTATGTCACCGTTAACTGTTGTGCCATCTCTTGAGTCAATATGAAATTTGCAATGTATGACTGACTGGTGGTTGGCAATGACATTTTAGTTCATAACCTTCCTGAATCCCATTATACCTCCTGAGTAATAAATAGTTAAGTCTAAACACAGTGTCATTCAAAGGACCTATGAAGTACTAAAAATGAACTTCATATCTCTTGACATGCAGAGGCAATATTACAGCACACTTCTCAGAAGGCCTGCAAGCTTTTTGTTACATGTTGAGCACTCCATAGCCTTGCTACATGGCAAACATGTCAAGCAAATTTACCTGAGTAGTATCGTATCTGTTTCTGTGTGCTGATTCTGCAGCAAGAGCTGAAAGTGAGATAGCCCAAAGCTCATTCAAGGATTTATAATAATAGTGCTTGCATTTGATATTTATTTATCATTTATCAATCTCCGAGACATTGCAAAGCGCCTCATAGAATATACTTTACTATAGTGAATCAATTGTATATTTTTGTGGGCAAAATACATTTTTTGGTGCCTCTACGTCTGTTCAGACTTTTGTGAAGATTTGTACATTTTCAGCAAAACCTGCCTGTGTGAGTTACTCAAAACATACGTGTCGACCTTATAAAATACATGTTTCTGCGGTGGGGAGACCCATAGTCATTCCAGGCATGAATTCCTCTTCGACCATCGTGAGCTGCACATCAGATGATGTGTCTCAGTTAGTTTCTGCTGCTGCTGTGATGTAGGTGTACTGCTCAACATCTGTTGACAAAACCTTGTAAGGTTGAGGTTAGATTTGGTGGAAAGTGCAAAATGGTCTCCAAAGCACAGAACATAATTATTCAGCACATAAATACTGATCTGACGTACACAAGCCAGTGTTACTTTGCTTCAGATAAGAAACCAGGCTTAAAAAAATCTAAACGGCGGTCTAATTTTTTTTAAAAAAGCAAGATTCGTTAATAGGACAGCCAGGCCACACACATGGGGATTCCTTGCAATGTCACATCAACCCATGGGAACTCAAATCCAAACTACTTACAGATTCCCTCAGGTTGAAGGGCATTTCTATTAAGAAATGTCACAAATTAGATGCTGTCTGTGTCCACAGCTGCCATTCTCAAAAGGCACAGAGCCCAATGTGTCAAATTAACAACCACAGACTTTGCAGCAGGCTCTGAAGATGCCTTGGCTGGAGTTCTGAGGCTTACTTCTGAATCCCTAACGTAGAAAGATTTTACATATATTCAGTTCAAGTCACTTCATGCATTAGTGGGTTTACCCAATATGTAACTGAGCCATACAGATGGAAAGGTCTCATGTTGAATCACTGGTCTCCGTGGAGTTGAATTATAGCCTGAACGGCAGTGGAGGTACCAATGACTACAAAGACCAGATATTTGTCCAGGGTTCCTGTTCCAGATCAAGATTGCTATTTACAGTTTCCTGCTGGAGATACATACATTTGAATGTTGGATGCGAACAGAATCTGAAGCAACTTTTGAATAAATGTCAAAACTCAGTCAGGCCTCACAAATAATGAATAGCAGCTAAATGGGCAAGGCAGAAAGAAAAGTATTTGAATGCATTCATGAAAAGAGAGTGTAAATATAAATATATGTGTGTGTTGGAATTTGGTTCACAATTAGGACAATATCAGGGTTTTCCTCAAACCAGAACACAGCCAACATAGAAAGGGTTGGTATTGTCTGACCAATCTCAGACTTTTTGAGGACAGCCCAATTTGACCGTGGGAAGCCATGTGATGCAGTATATCTAGACATCCAAAAGGTATGTAACAAATTACCACATGAAGGACTCCTTCACAAAGTGTAGTCACTGACTTTCAAGGGGAGACATGGACATTGATTCAGAATTGGCAGAATTGACATTTCAAAGGGGACCTCAAAGAGGTGAATAAAATTTTAAATGAGATTGAAAAATTAAACCCAGATTAATACGTTAGGATGCAATAACAACAGCAACTTGCACTTATATAGCGCTCTCCACGCCGGGCAGTGTCTCACAGCGCTTAACAATGGTGGAGCCCAAGGCTGAGCCAGGGGGAGGGGAAAGGTGACCATAGGTGCGGTGGAAAAGGAAGGTCTTCAGGTGCGGCCTGAAGATGGGGAAGGAGGGGGTGAGGCAAAGGGATTGAGGGAGGGAGTTACAAAGTTTTGGGGCATAGTGGCTGAAGGCACAGCCACCGATGGTGGAGCGGAAGATTTGGGGGATGCGGAGAGGCCGGACACAGTAGAGTGGAGACAGTGAGTACTGCTATGGGGAGAGGAGGTTAGAGAGATAGGGGAATGCCAAGGAATGGAGAGATTTAAACTCTAGAGTGAGGATCTTGAAGTCGATCCACAGGGAGCCAGTGGAGTTTGGCAAGGACTGGAATAATCAGGGTACGGAGTTTGGTGCGGTTGAGTATGAGGGCGGCGGAGTTTTGAATGAGCTGAATTTTGTGAATAGTGTTGTTGTTGCTGTTGCTCCATCCAATAGGAAATTGTGGTCCTTAACTGGTTAAGATATTGCTGAGAGCCTGAAAATCTTGCCATTGGAAGACTTAGGAAAGGAGTGTTGAGAAGGGATTAACAGGTTATGGAAGACATGCCTTATGAAATTCTTAGAACCCTTTATAGACTCTGAGCAGGAAATAGCACATCATTACATCACATTATTTACGTTGAAGTAATTTCTTGACAGAAAAACATATTTGGAGCCTGGGATACATATGATTTTTATTTGATATTACAGAATTAATCTTAACAACAACAAAATTACATTTGTATAGGCCTTTCACGTTGGGAGATGTCCCAAGGTGCTCCTTATTTAAGGAAGGATGTACCTGCTTGGAGGGGGTGCAGCGTAGATTTAC
This sequence comes from Callorhinchus milii, assembly GCF_018977255.1. Classification (NCBI taxonomy): domain Eukaryota; kingdom Metazoa; phylum Chordata; class Chondrichthyes; order Chimaeriformes; family Callorhinchidae; genus Callorhinchus; species Callorhinchus milii. Next base: position 96,480,795 of record NW_024704742.1, read on the forward strand.
TAGGTTAGTACCAGGGGTGAAGGGGATGAGTTACGAGGATAGGCTGACCAATTTGGGCCTATATTCTCTAGAATACAGAAGAATTAGAGGGGAACTTATAGAAACCTATAAGATCATCAAAGGGCATGATAGAGTAGATAGTGGGAGATTGCTTCCCCTGGTTGGAGAAACTAAAACCAGGGGTCACAACCTTAAAATCAGAGGCCAGCCCTTTCGCACTGAGTTGAGGAAGAACTTCTTCACTCAAAGGGTGGTGAATGTATGGAATTCACTACCTCAAAGGTCTGTTGACACTCAGTCCTTGAACATATTCAAGACTGAGATAGATAGATTTCTTATTGCAAAAGGGATTAAGGGATATGGGGATAAGGCAGGATTAGGTTATTAGTTGGAGTTAGATTAGAAGATCAGCCATGATTGAATGGCGGGGCAGGCTCGAAGGGCCGAATGGACTACTCCTACTCCTACATGTTATGTTATATTATGGACCATCAGTGTTTCACACCCAAGCTGGGGGTCAAGAATGGGGAGGGTGGAGGGGGGAGCAGGATGATCAAAAGCACGGCTGAAGAGGATGGTCTTGAGATGGAGCTTGAAGGAGGCAAGGGAGGGGGCGAGGCGGAGGACTGCGGATGGAGTTCCAGAGGGTGGGGTCAGAGTGGCAGAAGGCCCACCCGCCAATGGTGGGGCGGCAAGGCGGGGGAAGTGAAGCAGGCCGGAGCCCTCATCCAGGCCTTAATGTCTGACAGACATTCTGTCAGGACAGCAATGGTCCTGGTATCAAGGGTGGAGGCAGAGAGATGGAGTTGGGTGTCATCCGCTTACATGTGGATGTTGACCCCATGTCTGCAGATGATGTCACCAAGAGGGAACATATAGATATTGAAGAGGAGGGGACCAAGGACAGAGCCCTGAGGAACGCCGCACGAGATGGTGCGGGAGCTGGAGGAGAAACCATTAGTGGTGATGAAGTGGAGAATTAGAGTACAATCTAAACCATTCAAGGAAAGGTTAGGTGAGAAGAGAGGCGGTGGACGAGGATAGAATGTCGAAAGCAGCAGGGAGGTCAAGGAGGACGAGGTGGCAGAGGGAGCCCTGGTCTCAGATGGACCGAATGTCATTTGTCACTTTCACCAACCAAGGCTGTTTTCTGTGCTGTGGGCAGCATGGAAACCCAATTGGAGGGGTTTGTGAAGGGAGTGGTGGGAGAGGAAGGAGCAAAGCTGGGAAGCAACGACTCGTTCCAGGACCTTGGAGAGGAAAGGGAGGTTGGAGATGGGGTGGTAGTTTGAGAGCAGGGATGAGTCCATGGAGGGTTTTTTAAGGAAATCTTAAATGGGATTCACTGTGTCAATGGTCTCAAGGTATTTTTCTTCCTGAGATGTTTCTTTATGATTTGAGACTTCAAACATTTAATTTTCTCCAACTTAGCTACAGTAACGCAATAACTAGTTGGTGTAAATTGAATGCCTATGCAACTAAAGTGAGAGCAAAAAAGGTTTACTTTGGATTATGAAGACAGCTATCTTGGAAAGAGTTATTCCGGTCCATTGTTTGGTTACATTATCTTTCTGAATATATATATTTCAATTAAAAGCTTGCCACATACAGCAGCAAAGTATTAGCTGGATGTCGGGTTACTTGAGCAGTTCTGAGAGGAACAAAAACCTAAACAAATAAGACATGCAGCAGATTAAGCCTAATGGAGCAAGCACTCCAGCAGAGTAATTAGTCCGTGGTTTACATATTAAAATGAGGCAAACAATGTTAATTGATGCATCATACTGGTAATGGGAAAGAAAGGTGTAATTTAGATTTACAGACTAATTTTGGAGATGAGGGAAGAAGAGGAAGATTAAATCCTTTCCATATGAAGGCAAGTCTTAATAGTTTCTGGCATCTTAATAGGTTCATACACCATCAGTTCATTCACTAACATCAAGCACTAACATGTTGACATTACCTAAAAGTACAATATTGATCAGAGATGTTGGATAACTACCCAGCACAGAACTACTCCTCCGACTCGCATATTTTGGTTGGTCTATCCATAGTTTCCTATATGGAATTCAGATAATTGAAACAGTGAACAATGAATGTGTATAGGAATCTACAGGATCACAAAATACTAATAAGGTCCATCTGGCTGGTCCCAAAGTAAAAACTAATAAAATTCTACACCGACAACAATAAATTACATTTGTACAGCGCCTTTCACATCAGGACTTCTCTTTCATAGTCCCAAATTGAATTATTTGCCAGGTATCTAATTGCCCTTTTTGATTTGTTAATACTATTTGCCTCCACTGCCTCCTTGAGTATGTTCACCACTCTGTGTAAAGTAATTAAATCTGAACTAGTTTATCTTCCTGCTTCTGAGGAGAAGTCTGTGCACCAGCAGAATTTTACACCCCTGCCTTCAGAAATCAAGCTGTATACTAGTATTGCAACTTGTATTGTAAATTAGCCAACATTCCCATCTCCTTCTCTCCTAAGGGCAAGCTCCGAATCAGATTTCCCATTGTCTGGGCATAGAGGAAATCCAACTCAACAATGAAAAGTTTGCAGAGTCAGATTGAGGGGACCTGACAAAGTGTTACACCTGCATGGTCATACTGACATGATTGTGCAAGTGTCACGATGAAGTAAAAACAATCATTTTTTGTGTGGTCTTCATGGTGAAATAGCGGTAGTGAAATCATAAAAACCACTCAGAGCAAATTTACAAGGCTGACATGTCCAATCCTCCATGTCCTATTGATGAGCCAAGTCGTGTCTAAGATATGTAAACCTGCCTGATTCAGATCCTGGAATAACAAGTGCAAGCCTAAAAAGAGCGTCTCCGCTCTGCTCCCGATTCATTACATTTGTAACCATTTAGCTTGATATCAGAGAGACTCTTCCTCAAGTAATAATAATCCTTGCATTTGATATAACACCTCATCACGTCTTCAAGAAGTCTCAAAGCCAAATGTGCACACAAACAATCGTGGATTGAGTAAACATACTATTATATTTTTTGAAAGGATTATTATCCCCAGAAAAGCAATCTGCCTAACAACTGGATTCCTACTTACTACTAGGTGAAGCGAGGCATGTGGGGTAAGGAAACTTGCCCAACGTTTCGCCCTGCTCGGGAATCGAACCTGGGACCGATAGAATGAGTGCTCTAAACACTAAGCTATGGACTCCACGACTGCAAGTTAATGATTGAAGTAGCAGAGGAAGAATTCTAGCTAAGATTAACAACCAGAGATCTGCCATTTCTCTTGGTCTTAGTCATAAAATTTTAATCCATGAGAATTTTGGAAAAAATTCTTAAATTAGTTGGAAGGCATTTTTCCTCATTTCTTTTTGGCTTTTTTGCCAAACTATGAATATTCCAAAATTCTAAATTTCCAAAAATTGGTTTTGGAAACGATGCAAAAATATACATTTTATATTTTGCACACGTACAAAAACAGCATGAAGAGGAGTCATTGTGCCCTAATAATATTTACTAATCTTTTGGGCTAAATCGTTGGAGACATCCATTATGTTTGATGTTTACAAAGCAAAGTCAAAACCACAGTGACTAATCAGCTTCTCAGTTTAATTGTTATTACTCGCAACATGACACACAGTGCTGCTGGATCTCTGTAGGCCCCAGTAGGAAGAAACTTACTTAACCACTTGTTCCAGCTTATCAACAATGTCAGAATGCATCTAGATAGAAGGGCTAATAATCTGGTAGAAAACAGATCGTCATTCGTGCACTCCTAGTTATGTACACTTCATGCTTTATTGTATGCATGTAATCTCAATATAAACAGTATTCATTTATAATTTTATGCTTTGTTTAACAATTGAGAAACATTCCCAGTTGGCTGGCACCAATTTAGTTTAGAGATAAGTTATTTTCATAACCTTTGCACCATAGGAACATGGGGAAACAGGAGGAGGCCATTCAGCCCATCGAGCCTGTTCCACAAAGAATTGCTTGCTTTGGTCAGTAATTGAACCAGGGTCCCTTGCGTGGTGGGTATGAATTCTACCACTGAACGCTTTAATAAAGTTGAAATATTTCTACGTTTAGTTCTTTCCATCATCACTGCACGTTGCTTTAAACTTTAGGCTTTTGGGTTATATAAAGTGAAAAGCCACTTATGAGACCAGAAGAGTTTTAAAGAAGTAATCTGGAGAAGAATAGGCTGGTTAAAAATTGAAATTTTTTCATAATGGATTAACATGTAGATGAAGAAAAAGGATTAGATCCTTGAGGGCAGCACAAGTGACTGTGTGGGGGCAAGAAACCATTAAAAGAGACAAAGTGAAGACACTGGAACAGGCTAGAGTGAACCATAAGAATGTCACAGATGTGGACCACGGAGGAAATGTAATGGAGAAGGATGAAGCGATTGCCTTTCTGCATTGTATTAACCTATAGTTTATGTGGAGTCCTGCAGCTCAATGGTTAGCGCACTCGCCCTGCAAGTGAGAGACCTGGGTTCAATTTCCAGCAGGGCGAAAAGTTAGGCAAGTTTCCGTACTTCACATGCTTCTGTTTACCTAGCAATAAGTAGGAACCCAGTTGTTAGTTGATTGGCAGATTGCTTTTTCAGGGGTAATAATTACTTTTTTTTTAAAAATTGGTCACTCAATCCAAGACTATTTGTGGGACAATTGCGCTGTGCGCAATTGGCTGCCGCGGTTCACCCACAAAATATAGTCAATTCACTTTACAGTATGTTCTGTGAAGCGCTTTGAGACATCTCGAAGACGTGATAAGGCGCTATATTGAATGCAAGGATTATTATTATGTCCCCTTGTTATAGATCTTATTGAAGTTCACCTTATCTATGCCTTTTGAGATCTTTAATATGAGCTTTTCAGTGTGAAGAGATTCAGCCTAAGAAAGTAATGACATCGATTTTTGACCAGCGGCATAGGAGGGGAAGAGAAATTTTCTGCAGCCAGTAATTCTTGCATTGGTGTGTTAATGTCAGCTAGGTTATATTTTTTATTTGGGAAGTAATCACATTAGCTTGCAGTTTCTGACACAGCAGAAGAGCCATTTATTAGAGCTTGCACTCCTGATCCTTAAGTTAAAATGTTGTTCAGAAAACATTTTAATCATATAAAAGTGTTAAATTTCAGGAAACAGAATAGGGAGTGAAAGTGTAGCTGGAGGGAAAAAATACTCAATGGAACGGAGAACCAGAGGGATCTGGGATTACAAATGCATAAATTGTTAAAAGTAGAAAGCAATGCCGCAAAGGGCTCTGAGACTGATAAATCAGAGTGTTGAATATTAAAGTAAGGCAAGTAAAGTAAGGTAAAGTAAGACGTTGGAATAGTGTGTTTAGTTTTGGGCTCCCCATTACAAAAAGTGTGTCAGAGATGGAGAGGTAGGTGCACAAATTGCCTAGGATGAGAGCAGGTATGAGAAAATATGCATTTGAAGAGAGGTTGGCTAAATTGGAGTAAAGGCATTTCAGAGGCAATATGTTGAAGGTGTTTAAAATGCCAAGTTGGTGGTGGAGGTGGGGGGGGTAACCTTTAGCTGGGGAAAACAGTGACAAGGGAACAGTCTCAGTGTTGTCAGAAAGATTAAGGAAATCGTGCAGAAACAATTTCCTCACCCAGAGGGCATTAGGGTTTAAAATTCATTGCTGCCAGTGGCTATTGAGATATTTCAATAGAATAGTTCAAAATGGAAGTAAATAACATCACGAACAGTAAAACATTAGGTATATGGGGAGAACTCTGGAAAGGATGAATATAAAAGGGTGATTTAGAAAAACAGATGACAATGGCACAGACACAATAAGCCAAATAGGCCCCTTCTCAGCAGAACATTTCTATTATTGGGAATTGGGATAGCACCATTGAAGAAGCTAGCATGAGAATAGGCATGGTGGGCTGAATGCATCCTCTTTCTTTGATACAATTTATGATTCTATATTTTACATTTCAGTGATTGTCATTTTGTACTTAAATAATATCTCCAATGGGATTCAGTTCATACCACAGTTCATTTCCAATAGAGCTCCAAAGTGATATCACAAATGCATAATCAAAATTTGCCATTTCTCCATGTCAACAAAAGGGATGAAGAAAACTCTTATGCTCCATGAAGCAAATAGCTAGTGCTACCCATTTTTAGAAAAGCGATGAACACTACATCTCAGGGTGATGCAGTAAACATACCCATTCAGGTATAATATTAAACTTGTTCTTTTACTCAGATTTGTTTTTATTCTCCATTGTTATAGTGAAGTGCATTTCATAAAAGGTATTTCAGGATCTGCTCTACATTCCATCGCTCTGCAGTAAGGGAACATTTGTAAAATTTCAAACACCTACCATACATCATACCAGTTTGCAAGGACTTTCCTTTTGAAGGATCTGAAAGTGCTCAAGTTATACAAACCTTAGCTTTGAACCTCTATCACACTGTCTGAAGAAGTGTTTGGAATGGGCCAATGTAAATAGATGTTCTTTTTCCTCATGTGACTGGAAGCAAGCATGACAATGGCTATAAATGGTACTGAGTGACCATCATAGGCACTCAGTATTCCTTCTCCATGTTAACTGTTTGCAAGGTTTCCATTGTATCTCCTATGAAACATTTGTTTGCTGCTCTAAATCCCTGCATAAATCCAGCCAACCATCAACAAGTCTCTCAGCAATAATGGCTTCAATTTATCTGGTGTGCAAAGTAATCGCGAATTGTGTCATGTAGGTGTACTTGCAAGTTCTGTTTCTGACATATGAAAGAAATAATAACATTTACATTTACAAGAGATGTTACCATTTACACACTTTAGCAGAACTTGAATTTTAATGGAACTAAAATGTCATGAGATCAGAAGCTTCTCAAGATTCACAAACACATTGTCTTCTTCAAATCCTACCACTGAGGTCTAAGTTATAAATTATAATACCTGTTTAACAATTAACACAGTCTTCGCCAACTACATTGCATTGTACTTCTAATCACAATGTACAATAGCTCCCGATTTTTACTGTATATTTGTTTATTTTTGCACTGGAATGACAAATGTGTTAATTAAAGAACACATTTTCAAATTACGGGCATCACATTAACGGCCTCTGAGCAGAATGGCACTGCAATTTACTCCAATTTCTCAACCTGAATGAGAGTCCTGGGTTCAATTCCCAGCAGGCCAATATGCTGGGCAAGTTTCCTTACTCCACATGCCTCTGTTTACCTAGCAGCAAGTAGGAACCCAGTTGTTAGTCGATTGACAATCACTTTTCTAGAGATAATAATCCTTTAAAAAAAAATAATAATTTGGCCATTCAATCCACGACTGTTTGTTGGACACTGCTGTGCGCAATTGGCTGCCGCATTTCACCCACAAATATACAGTCAATTCACTTTAGAGTACATTCTTTGAAGGCTTTGAGATGTCTAGAAGACGCTATAACAAATGCAAGGATTATATTATTATTATATATAAAACGGTACCATCGCTCAATTATGTTACACACAAGTATGTTTGTAACTTCATACAATATGCTAGGTCAAAAGAATAAAATTTAAGGCTGTTCTGTAATGATAGGGTTCAAATTACATTCAAAAATCTCAAACCTCTATTTCATGGATTATTTCATCTGGTTTTCTTCAATAGTTTTTAGATCTCTTCTCGTTACTCCTGGCATGATAAGGTAACCTCATTCTTAATCGCTGCCTTTGCAACTCAAGAAAATGTAAGCACGAGAGGTGCATAATTGCTGGTTCATCAGGCCAAATCTCTCCCAGTTGGTTTGATTGGATCAGAAACTGGCTGTTTTGGGAATTCTGAGGAATAACATATTGCTCCTTGGTACAGTACATTAGATTAGATTTTAAACCAAATCAAACACTGTAACTGCTTATTCTCAATTTATAAATTGCTGATTAAGAATAATTATCGAAAGTAAATCTTTGGGTTTAAATGGAATATTTGCAAAGAGGCAAAGTATGCAGCAGCTATTATAATGCATGATTGAAAAGAATGCTATTATAATGAATAATTTGAAAAATAGAATTCAAACCATAATAACCTGGAGAAAAATGGTGAAATCAATAGATACAAAGGTGAAAGGATATATGTTGCTGCTTTTTAAAAAGCCCAGGGAACAGCTTTGAACTCAAACTGTCTTCCATTAAGTGGCATTAGGATTATTTTTCTCAGGAAAATGATTATCACCTTCTGTTAGTTGGTTGTTGGATTGAATCAGCATTAAATCCACCCTTCCTGCCTTTAAGCCTGCCTTTAAGACCTACTTTGTTGACTGTACTGTCGACTCACACTTCTGGAGATCTATACCAACAAAAAAAATGCATTTATATAGTGCGTCCTCACATCCCCAATGGAGGATATCTCTAGGCACTGGATAGTCAGGTGTTTGGGGAGTGGGGTAAAGATTATAATAATAATCCTTGCATTTGATATAGCACCTTATGACATCTTCGATATGTCTCAAAGCGCTTCACAGAATATACTGTAAAGTGAATTGACTATATATTTTGTGGGCAAAATGTGGCAGCAGTGTCCCACAAACAGTCGTGGATTCAAGTGACCAATTTAATATTATTTTTTTGAGGGAATTTTTACCGCTGGAAAAGCAATCTGCCAATCGACTAACAACCGGGTTCCAACTTACTGCAAAGTAAAGAGAGGGTGTGGAGAAGGAAACTTGCCCAAAATTTTGCAGGAATTGAATCCAGGTCTCTCGCTTGCAAGGGGAGTGCTCTACCCACTGAGCTACAGGACTCCTCAAGATGACCGAAGGCACAGTCAAAGACGTTCTTGAAACAGACCTTGAAGAAGGCCAGGTAAGAATGAGGCGAGGGGACTCTGGGATGGAATTCCTGAGAGTTGGAGCAGAAAAGTTGAAAGCCCAACCTCCGATGGTAGGGTGGGCAGGAAATGTGAAGCATACCAATGCCTGCTGAGCGGAAGGGAGCGGGTGGCTTGGTAGGGTTTAAGAAGGTCACAGAGCATGTTGAGTGGAGGAGACCGAGGAAGGATTTAAAAGTGAGGACAAGGATCTTGAATTCTATCCTCTCGGGCCTGCGGAGCTGGGCAAGAATGGGGATGGCAGGCCTATAGATAAGGACATGAGCTGCAGATTTCTGGATAGTCTGCAGCTTGTAGAATCATACAGCACAGAAAGAGGCCATTCGGGCCATCGCGTCTGCGCTGGCTCCGAAAAGAGCAATCCAACTCAATCCCACTGGCCCACTTTCTCTCCATAGCCCTGCAATCCTGTCCTCCCCCTCTTCTCTCTTAAAAGTTGTGATTGAATCGGCTTCCACTAACCTTTCAGGTAATGCATTCCAGATCCGAACAACTCGCTGGGTTAAAAAAAAAATCCTAACCTCTCCTCTGTTTCTTTTAACAACTATCTTAAATCGGTGTCCTCAGGTTACTGACCCACATGCCATTGGAAACAGTTTTTCTCGGTTCAACCTATCAAATCCTCTCATTGCTCTAGGTAGAATAATCCTAGTTTCGCTAACCTCTCCTCATAACTAAGGTCCTTCATACATGGTACCATCCTGGTAAACCTCCTTTGCACCCTCTCCAATGCCCTAACATCTTTCCTAAAGTGCGGTGCCCAGAACTGAACGCAGTACTCCAACTGAGGCCTAACCAGCATTTTATAAATATTCAATATAACCTCCTGACTTTTGGATTCTATGTCCCTATTTATAAAACCTAGTATCCCGTATGCTTTTTTAACAGCTTTATCTACCTGTCCTGCCACCTTCAGAGATTTGCTTATGTGGACCCCTAAGTCTCTATGTTCATTTGCCCTCTTTAAGATTGTACCATCAGCTTATATTGCCTCTCCTCATTCTTCCTACCAAAATGCAACACTCCGCATTTCTCCACATTAAATCTCATCTGCTATGTTTCTGCCCATTTTACCAATCTGTCTAAGTCCCCTTGGAGTCTGGTGCTACCCTCCTCACCATTAACTACTTTTCCTAGCTTAGTATCGTCTGCAAATTTGGAAATTGTGCTCCCTATATCCAGGTCCAGAGCATTAATATAGATCAGAAAGACCAGTGGTCCCAATACCGACCCCTGAGGGACACCACTACACATCTCCCTCCCTCCTTGTAGAAGGAAGAATTGGTGTAGTCCAGAGAGCAGAATTAGTGTAGTCTGCCTGGACATGACGGAAGCATGGATAAGGGTCTTGGTGGCCCGAAGGATGAGGTAGTGGAGGAGGTGAGGGAAAGCTGAACAGTTGAGTCAAATAAGGCACCGCACTGGCTCCGTGAGGTGGAATGTGTAGATTGATGCTGTCAGTGCCTGAGGTGAGAAGGTGCTGATGGGAGCCAAGCAGGAGAGCCTCTGTCTTGTTGATCCAGACACAGAACAATATTCTATAGCTCAGCTGCCCGCCTATTATTGTAAACATACAAAAATAGAAAATCAGGATAAAGGAGCTCTTTCGGTGGCTTACTTGAAAAATCTATTGCGCAGAGTGAAACTGACATCCAGATCTGAAGGACACTAAGGTCAGTTCTTAATCTGTACTGAGTTAGTCAATTTCAGCCAAGCAGCTGTAGAGGTGGTACAATTGGCCTCAGCATTTTGAGCTAAAGAGGGAAGAATCAGCCAAGGTTTCCATCGTCAAATGCTATAACCCCTTGCCACACTTTCAGGAAACAGTATGCCCATATTTTTCAAAAGTTTTACACAAAATTATACTGGAGCTTAAACCCAAGAATTAAATATTCAGACATGTTACCCATCCTTCAGGTGTGATGTTAAACCAATGCCCCATCTGCTTGTTCAGGTGGATGTTAAAAGATCCCATGGCACTATTCGAAAAGAGAAGGGAATTTCTTCCAATGTCTGGTCAACAATCCACAAAATAAAATTGCTCACTCGCTCCATGTGCACAAACTGGCTGCCACGTTTCCCCCACAAAATACAGTCATAACCATTTTAAAGTATATCCTGTGAAGTTCTTTGAGAAGTCTCGATGATATGATAAGGAACTGTGTCAAAACCAACGATTACTGTTATTATGTTTTGATTGGTACAGATCAAAGGTTTCTCAGATCATAGGTTGTTTTAATTAGCAAGGTTAGAATTGCCACTTTAATATACATCATACATACTGATACGCTTCAAACTCTGCACTTATGAGTTTGCCTCCTGAAGCAAGCCCTCCTCTGGCTGGGATCACACAGGAAGAAGACTGATCACTTGAACATGGTGCCAGATGGTATATATGGTGGCTGTGGAAGTGTATCCTAGCACTAAAGGAGGGAGGAAGGAGATGGGGGGGAAGCCTGGCATTTAAATGAAATAAATTCTGAGAAAATCTGTTCAAGAATCCAGCTATTTTTTGGTAAAATCTGTTCTTTAGTGAAGCAATCACTGTTTTATTAAGGTTAGGACAGGAACCAGCAGCATGTGGACAGTAATTCCAGTTTAATGTCTGGAACATCACATCAATTAACATGGAAAAGCAGGTCGGCTGTATGTGCTCCAGACTAATTGCTCACAAAACAATGATGCACGAAGAGAATTTTAATTTTTTTTACATGAATCATCGACTAATAGTTGCAGCGTATAATAGATGAAGAGACAAAGCCAATTACAATATTCAGCTATATCGTAGTACAAAATATAGAAGTAATTTCAGATGGGAATCGTTGTCTATTGCTCCACGTCAAAGCAACATCAGTAGCCGTACTTATAAATAAATTGAACAACATAAAAAGTCACACTGCAAACATTACAGATAAAAGTCTTGCTCTTCGTAACATTTTCAGGAAGGCACAGACTATTGGTCTATTTGGCCTACACAGTCACCTTCAATATATTTATGTCTCACGGTCCTGAATCCATATCCTAATCTTTTAATTTTCAAGGTCTTGTGTAGTTCTTTTTAGAAACCCTTTACATTGTATTCTAGATCCTTAGTGGTTTGTTCCACTATCAATCCCATATGTTCCCCCACTTTCCCCATCGTGGACCCGAAACATTGACTCACTTTCCTTTCTCCATAGATGCTGCCTGACCTACTGAGTTTTCCCTGCTCTCTCTGTTTTTGTTTCAGATTCCAGGATTTGCAGTATTTTGTGTTTTGCTCATGATAGAACGTATCTTGTTGTGGGTTGCACATGACCCGCCAATCTTTTGTAGGTGCTTCACCCACAAAATATACAATCGACTCACTTTACAGTATATTCTGTGAAGCGCTTTGAGACGTCTCAAAGGTATGATAAGACGCTATATCAAATGCAAGGATTCTTATTATTACCCCAGGAGTAAGTTCATCATCAACACTCCCTGAGCATAAAGATACTCTCCAATACCATAAAGATAGTCAAGCAAGTGCCAGAATATCTCTTCATTTTCATAACCATTTTTAGCTTCAAAATTAACATTGCTTGTGCTTAAGCCTGTCATAATAAATAAAACAAATGATGTCAAATAGCCTTCTTACATCTATCTCATATATTTCAACAATCATTTGAAAGACTCAGATCAAACACCTCTTCCCTCCCCCAATCCTTTTTTTTCTAATAAGAAGTTCAGCTTTGTGACCTTCTTATTACAGAAGCTTCAGTCAGGAATAAGAGGGCTGTTAGGGTTTAGAATTCATTGCCACAATGACTATCGAGGCCGGATTACTGGAATAATTCAAAAAAGGAACTGGACAACACCTACGCAGTAAACAACATGAAGCGTTGTGGGAAAAGGGCAGGAAATTGGATTAGTATAAAATAGGGTGATTTAGTAATACAGGTAGCAGGGGAAGAGATTCAAGGGTTGAATGGTCTCTTTCTGAAGATTTACATGAATCACCTGCTCACTCTTCTTCAAAACATCACCAATGCTTCAGTATTCTTTTGAAGATTGGGAGCTTGAATTCTATTTAGTCATAGCCTGTTAGCCAATTTCGTTTTAAATTTTAAGGCAGTACATAATCGTGAAAAATATTCCAATTAAGACTTAATTTGGAACCTGCTTTCAAATAAGATTGAACTTCAGAATTTTCCAGTTCTGCTGATCATACATTATAAGACATAATAGTCTTAATAAAGAATCCTTGCATTTGATGCAGCGCCTCATCATATTGAAACACTTAGATAATCTGTAAAGTGTACTTACTGTGTTTAGACAAACATGGCAGCCAATTGCAGCACAGTAAAGTCCCACAAATAGCCAGGAAGTAAATGATCATTTTTTTTAAAATCTGAGGTTATTGTGATCCGGACACCAGGAGAAACTCTCTTCTCTTTACAAATAGTATCATGGTATCTTTAACATTCATCTTTACAGGTAGATGGGACCCCGGTTTAACCTGTCATCCAAAGGACAGCACCTCTGACATTGCAGGACTCCCTAACACTTTATTGGAGTGTCAGATTACTACATACTCAAAGTTCCATCATGAGGCTTGAATCCACAACGTTCTGACTCAGAAACATTACTGGTGCATTGCCTGCAGGCTAAAACTAGGTGGAATTATGGGGGCAGGATGGCTAAAGTCCAGACTAAAGAAATATGTGACAACTCTGGTGATTCAAACAATTATGGTGTTTATGGTCTCTGGCAATTCAATCAGAAGTGAGGATTCTGAAAATAACCCAACGTTATAACTCGTATACAAAGACTGAGTTTGCCCTTCCGATCAGTGGCCGGGCTTTCAGCCTCTCTGCCAACACACTCTGGAACTCTTTTGCCTCGTTTCCTCCCTTGCCTCCTTCAAGGCCGGTCTAAAGACCCTTCTCTTCGATCGTGCCTTCGGTCGCCCTCCCACCTCTCTGCCTTCCCTTACCCCTATCCCACCTCTCTCCCATGCTCGGATCCCGACCCTTGACTGTCCAGCACCTTGGGACATCCTCCCAACGTGAAGAGTGCTCTATAAATGTAATTTGTTGTTGTTGTTGAGTTGAATGCATGTTCTTGTGATTGGGATGCCACATAGGCTGTGTATGCAAGCTTCAGTCAGTCAAACAGTCAAGTGGATTGGCCAGGACTGAAAACAGCTGCCAGTTTAGGCTCGTTTTCTAGGAAAACACAGATTGGAAAGGGTTGGACAAGCCGAAGCAGAAGTGTTTTCAGATCAGTGTATTGATTTCTGCCATAAAGCATAGTAGTGTTTTAAAAGTCTATATATTAGATTTGTTGTAAACCAGACAGAAAATCATTCACCACCTGAGGGAAATTTAATGAGGTTGGACATAAAATGTCTTGCCATAAGGAAGTATACAGCTGCAAATACCAGAGGAAAAATAAAATTCACAGGCATGTTCAGCAGCCTTGGTTCAGGAAAGAGACATAGCAGGTGCATTATTCAGTAACTTGTCAAAGATGATTTGTTAAAATCTTGTTTGCTACGGTTCATCTGCCAGAGTGTAAATTATACATGTGGATGGAAAACTTTCTCTTGTGAACACACACCATGGTTTAACCTTACCTGGGAGGAGGGGCATCATTAAAGCTGCAGAATTTGAGATCAAGTTTTGGCAAATTGCATAATAGGTTTTGTTGGTGGAAAATATAGCTGCTGTCAGAACGCATCATGTAAAAAATGTACACATCTTACAATGTAAATTAGGGACAGACATCCTTAACTTGTGTGTCAGGCACATTGCTATTTTTAGGTTGTTCTGGGTCACTGTTGGCATTTTCACTGCCCATGGCAAAGATACTGTAAACATGAACAGATCTGTACTGAAATATTCCTTAAACACACAAAACAATGTTGATATTCTTGTTCAAATAAGATTCACACTTTGGCACGATAGTACAAAGTCGCAAGGTCTTCCTAAACATTTCAGCAGTTTAACAAAAAACTTCTGGCTGCTGGCGCCATTTGTGCAAAAACAATAATTATTTTAGCTCATAAAACCTGAACAGAAGTTTATACCAACGTAAATAAAATCCATTGAAACAAAGCGTGAAATGCACTTAAGACAGTGAAAAACATTCTGGAATAGTTTAAACCGCAGGCCAACAATCCCACTAGGTGACATGGATTCAAACCGTTTCATAACTCATTTCAACCACCAACGAACATGACTTGCTTTTGGCTAGTGTTGTGATGAATGTCACAATATTAACATCACTGTAGATCTTATCTGATGTGAGCAAAATTCTTGTTGGAATTAAAGTATGTCAGTTTTACTTTTGCATTAATAAACTGGTGCCAAACACCAATTGTAAAATACAAGTTGTGCAAATTGTACATAAATTTGTTTTTTCATCTCACTCATTACATTGAAAGAAGAGATTTAAATGCTATGGAAAAGATCTTTTTGCTTTTGAACACTTAAAAGTAGATCATTGCTCATTTGTGTACAAATGTATCATAAATTAAGACCAAGGTTAAAAAAACACGAATTAAAGTGTAACAATCAGTCAAAATCCTGTTTTATAGGAACTAGCAACTGCAAAAAAAAATATTTTAAGCATACATAACTTCAGATTGAAGAAATTAAGACCAACAGCAAAAACTCCGAATCAGGCAAAACATGTCCACTCAAAATATGAAATGAAAGTATGAAATGAATGTATTTTGGATTGTCGATATTTATGTGACAATCCTTGTATTTGATATAACGTCTTTCATGTTGAGAAGCCGTCTCAAAAGACTACACAAGATTTACTGTTCAATGAGCGTGTTTGTTAGAAAACCACTATTTTGCGCCATTTAAGCAGCAACTGTCAAAATAAATACGAAATTCTATACATAACCAAATGAGAAGTCATTGCATTTGTGAGGTCAAAGGTGATTCAATGTTCTATTGCATATTCTGTGTTATATTCTATTTATGGCAGTGCTTCAGCCTCTCTTCAATCTCCTATAATTGGCGAAATCACCTTAAAGATTTAAGAAGCTGACTCAGACCAGAGGATATGCAGCCTGACAACATTGGACAATGGACTTACTGGCAATAATGCATTTACTGTCTACAGCAGTGGTGGCCAACCTTTAAGGTCAACCAACAAAATAAATGTTCTTGATTGAATGTTTCTTGATTTATGCCATCAATCAAGAATTATTCAATAAAGTAAACACTGAAGACATTACTGATTGAACATAAACTGACCTAGACTTGTGCAAATGTTTTTGTTGGGGGGGGGGGGTGGTGGGGGTGGTGCGGGGAAACATCACACACACACTTCTTGAGGCCCCCATGAGCCATAGGTTGGCCACCTCTGCTCTACAACATGCAATAGAACACTGATGAGTTAACGTTAAATCACTTTGAACTAGAATTCTGAAAGTAGTGTATGCAACTGATGGATTGGATTCCCGGCAGAGGAAGAAATTGAGACAGTTTTGTGTATGGCATTTTGAAACTGTTGAATAGTCTGAATGGGACACAATTTTTTTTTGCAGTTGCTAGTTCCTGTAAAATAGGATTTTGGCTGATTGTTACACTTTAATTCATGTTTTTTTAACCTTGGCCTCGATCCTATATATTTCTATCTTCAATTGACCCTTCCTTCTCCAACATCAGCCCTTACTCCATGGACTTGAGCATCAGTCAAATCCAAGACAAACCTGCTTGAAATTGGTCATAAATGTTTTATCGGAGTCCTATAGCTCAGTGGTTAGAGCACTCGCCTCGGCAAGCGAGAGACTTGGGTTCAATTCCCAGCAGTGTGAAATGTTGCACAAGTTTCCTTACTCCATACGCCTTTGTTTACCTAGCAGTAAATAGGAACCCAGTTGTTAGTTGATTGGCAGATCTCTTTTCAGGGGTAATAATTCATTTTAAAAAATGTGGTCACTCAATCCATGACTGTTTGTGGGACAGTGCTGTGCGTAATTGGCTGCCGCATTTCGTCCACAAAATATACAGTCAATTCATTTTACTGTATATTCTGTGAAGTGCTTTGAGACGTCTTGAAGATGTGATAAGGCGCTATATCAAATCCAAGGCTTATTATTATTATTATCATCATCAAGCAATCATTTTCGAAGGTTTCAATTCTCAAACCTTTGTAAAACGCCTTCCTCTGGTCTCTAGGGTCTCTAGGCTGGGGAGGGAGGGTCCCTAGGCTGGGTGCCATGATAAAAAGCAAAAATAAGGAACAGGGCAGTCTTGTTTCCTTTCGCCTAACTGGATCTCGATAACCAATTGACGTAGAGACATGCTTTATACCTCTTCGGAAAGGTCTTGCATCTGGGAGTGATATGGGTATATTTGTTTTCAGGTAGCTCCTATTGTTTATGCGTTATTTCAGTTTTTCGCTACAGTCACACTTGATGGCTGCCGAGTTAAAATGGCGCTATGGCATCGTGTGTCAGAGCACCTACGTATGTACATACGCACTGCAGTTTTACCTAGTGGCCATGCCGACTGACCGTGGCGCTGTAGCATCCTGTGTCACAGAGCACACACATAGCCAAGCTGGCGGGAAAATAAAGAACACAGACGAAGCTAAGCCACGGCAACAACAAAATCACATTTTTAAAGCGCCTTTCACGTTAGAAGGACCCAGTGATTATAAATTATTCATTTATATTTATCATTATAAAGATGTCTAAGCAAAAATCAAACCTTTCAGGATAAGGAAAAATACCAAAGAGAGAAGCCCATTAAAATGAAGGTGAAGAATGAAATCCTCCCTCAGGAGTCCTCCTAGATGAGTATAAAGATGAAATGTCTGTGTGTGTCTGTCTGTGTGTTAATCTACATTGCATATTATATCCTTTGGTTGCAAGCAAAGCTGCAGCAGGTACATATAAATCATATATATATTTATATATAAATAAAGAGAAAGGTAACTGTTCCATTTATTCTCAGATAAGAATTTACCAACAAATTATTCTTTTAATTGTCTATCTACAGGAATCTTTATGTGCTGTTCAATAAGCCAACCAAGTGTTGAGTGAACCAGAGTGCATCTATGGTTTCCTAGCAATTCCACTCCGCAACTGGTTTCAACATTCGTTGGTTCTCTTTTAGAGGCAATATTAACAAGTTTAGAGATCAATCTTTGGATACACAAAGAGGAAACAGCTAGCATTAAAACACCACCTCCACATTTCTAAAGAAGATTTAGATTGATGTGATACTAGGTAATACAGGGTACATTCCAGAGAGAGCCATCACAGTAATGTGAAGTTTCCAATTGCTAAGAAACATGTTTTAACCACCACTGAGAACAGCAAGTATATCCTCTTCTGTCAAGTCCTAGTTAACATCTAGGGCTACCAGTAACTCAGCCAAACAGTTCACATTTTCGTACTCTGATTATATAAGCAACCACTAACAGACTGAAATCTCACTTCACCAATGGATTTATTTAGAAGCAATTGGAGCAAAACTCAGAAACCCACAAGGAAACACATCAGAACACAGGGCATCACATACTGTATACAAAACAATGGAGAGAATTTGTCAAAGCCCTCACTACATATTAACAGTTGTCAAATTTCTTATATTCATTAAGAAGGGAAATACACCATTTCGTTTGCAAAGTCCTATACAGCAAGTTGATTAATTTATTCCACATTTTCTTATTTCACTAATAGCCATAATTCTTTCATTTACTTATGATAAATTCTACACACCATTAATAATCAATTACAATTTTTCCTAAGTACACTAATGTGGAGGCTTAACCTCTGATCGATGTCTTACACACAAACAGTTTTGGATTAACAACTGAAAAAATGCTGGCACTGCATTACTGATTTAGAGGATAATTAAAGTTACCTGGGATGTAGGTCTTTGTAATCTTTGCCAAATCTGTGACACTTTGTCATAGAACTTGAATCTATTTATAGCCATGCCATATTTTATAATAATTCTTAATATTTTGCTTACTGAATGTTTAGACTGTGCTCCAAGCCTGGTTTATGTTTAGTTTCTTTAAGGGGGAAGGGAGTAACCATTTCTGAATATGAATCTCACCTAAACACTCAAATTCAAATAAAGGAACTTGGGTTTCTTAAAATATCCCACAACAAATAATGGCAGACATACAATTTATCTGTCTCATGGGGAAGATCTAACAAACACAGGATTTGAGCTACAAGTGAATAAACTAAATAAAGAATGGTTCCCCATTTATATAGTGTTTAAAAAGAAATGGGCCATGTTACATTTTATAAACATTTCTAAGAGTACAAACAATTCAGAGAGCACTTAATTTCTGCTCCATTATGCTTCATCTCACACCATCTCACTTGTTTTCTGGATGAGACTGACTTCCTTCTTTAAACACACACACTAGGAATGTAGTGCTTTGTCAAGTCATGGGATTGACTTGTCCACAAGCACTCCTACATTCACTATTGAATTAGGCAACTGATACGATAGTTTTAATGATCCATTATTGTACAGAAATTAAACTTGCTTTTACCACTTTGTTCTGTGCAAAAGGGATAATAGCCACTGTAAATTGTCTAATAAATAGCTCAGCCTGACTCACAAGCAAAGAGCTTCTGATGCCTGTGGAGCCATATGACACGTCATCACTTTCAAGAGAGTAGAGGGGATTGGGGGAGGGGATATAAAAGAGAAAAGATCCCAGGCAACATGTTTCCTAGTTATAGTACACATGGTCAGTGATGGAAATGAAAATTCTGATTTGGGATTTATTCCACTATGGGCAGTTCATTCTCACCATATTCAATTCATCCAGAAAGTTAGCCAAATGTTCAAACCTCTGCTCAGTTTATTACAAACCAGACTGCGTGTACAACTGAAATGGATGATGAATACAAAGTTTTGTTTTCCTGAATTGCAGGATATTGTTAACGGACAGTCGTATTTGGGGTGGGGGTTGAGGAAAAAGGAAAGAAGCTTTGTGCCACCCCCAACATACAAAAGGTGTACACGCTTTCCCCTCCTTTATTTATGCGCAAATGAAGTTAGCAGTTTAGAATCATTTCTCTTTCAAAAAGTACAAAAATAGCGCATAGCAATTTCTGGATCCGGTTAAAGCAATGGTTATCTGGTAATTTTCAAACACTTCAGTGAGTTTGGGCAATGAAAGGACTCTCTTTCAGTTCTGAAAGGAAAGATAAATAAAGACCCCAAAAAACAGTCAAACAGCATGTTGTATTAAAAGAATTATGTTACAGTACAGAGACCACAAGAGACAGACTAATTGAGGTTACATTTCCAGTGTTTTAGTTCTTTGCTTCAATAAAAACAAAGGTGACTATTTTCTTGTACACTTAATCGAGTGCAGTCCTGCAGCAGTTTACACTTCTGTCCTCCTATTGCCACACATTTTATGAACAGCTTTGAACAGCTATGGCCATATCTGACCAGTTTGTTTTTAAGATGCAACAACAAACACAAAGGACAGAATGTATACAGTTTATCCATCCATTAGTTATAAAAAAAACATAACTACTGATTTTAATTTAAGAAATTTTTAAATAGAACAATATTTCTAATGAGGAAAAGGGGATTAAAAAGCTAACATATTGAACACAGGGCACTTTCAGTGATTATATAACACATGTACAAAGAAAAAGAAAACTTTGTTAATCTTTAAATTTTTTGCCTGCTTATAATATAACAGCAATATCTAATAGCTATGTAAATCCTAGCAATCTAGTGGCCACATCATAGTGGGAAACTATGCAGCAAGGGTAGAAATATTTTTGTGAGTGCGCACAGCCTGAGAACCAATTCTTCACTGGATATACCTTGTTCACCTCAAATCAGATATTAATTTTGTAACAAACTAGAATTATAAATAGATAATAGGCATAACAAATGTACTGATGTGTTCACAATTATCTACAGAATTTCAGTAGAGGCCACATACATCCCCACTTTGATTTCTCCCTTTACCATCAACAGATGTAGGGCCAGAAAGTATAAATTACACAACCATAACCTATTTTGCAAGGACTTAAACTCATTAGAAAAATTCTATGCTGGAAATTTAGAGAAATCCCCAAAATAACTCCCGTCAATCAACAATATCACGTGATACCTTCCCATCCAGTCCCATGCCTCGGTTGAGCCCCAAAGGCAGCCATTTATACATTCCCACTGTGACCATTGACAGAACTCTGAAAGTCACAGACACAAACACTTGCACAAAACAAAGAATTATACAGTGTTCAGGCCCCCAGCTTTCAAACCATTCCAAACCATGAAGACCTAGAGTAATATTGTAGATGTCAAATAATAAAAAACTCCTCTCTAAAACCAACATCCACTCTTTACCAAAAACACGGCACAAAGGAAAAGCACCCTCTCCTTTACCTGCACTCCACAATTCCACCTCACTGTATTGTCTCATCCCCTCTCCTCAGGCACTGATATCAGGAGACCCCATGATAAGCAAAGGGTGTCTAGCATTCAAGAACGGCCGACGTCATCGGTGCTCTCTACGTACTGCACACATGATGTAAGAAGTGACTCAGCAGTGGCCATTTTTGAAGAAAATGGTGTCATCCTCACGTCCTTCTCCCAGGCATAGAGTGCAGGAGGTGGCCATTTTTAGAAGGAAATGATATCAGCCATTCATGAGGAAGAAGTGATGCGTGGGAGCATTTTCACACTGCATCCCATTAAAACATTGGTGTGAACATAGACATGAGTGAATAGGGAGACGGGAATGGAATGGTGGAAAGATAGGGAGGGAGGAACAAGTGTGAGTAAAGGGAGGAAAAGAGAGAAAAAAAAATGGGGACAGTGGCAGAACAAAGTTTGCAAGTTTGATACTGGGAAGTTAAAGCTACAAAGGAGAGTGTCGCAGAAGAAAGATACAGGAAAGAGATACCGTTTGAATGACTAGGTGTGCAAAAGGGAAGAATGAGTGTGAGGGAAGAGAGATGGAAGAGCAAATGAGTGTGAGTGCGCAATGAGACGGAGAAAGGGAAAGCTCAGAAAGACTGATGAGAAAGAAAGAGAAAAAGACAGGCAGAGGGAGCAACACAAGGACAGAATGAGAAACACATACAAAACTAACTGACAGCGAGACAGGATGAACAGAGAGAGGGAAATAGGATAGGCATCGAAAAGGGATTGAGACAGTACGTGCATTGAGAGGAAACAGATGCAAGTCAGGGAGAGAAAGGCAGCAATACAGAGACAAACAGAAGACAGACTCATTCACAAAGTATGCCAGTAGTTATGCTCACTGCTCCCTCCTATAATAAACCTGTGTACCCGGGTAAGCCCTCCTCTCCAATGCCCATCCTGGGATGGGCCACTTTACTAGCTCTGAATAAACCTAAAATACATTTTAATGATTGATGTGAAGGCTGAATAGTCTGATTTTGAAAACACACCTAGCCAAGTCCCACATCTTGTCCCCTTCTTGATTTAGCATGATTGGTGGCTAAACCCCATAAATGTAATAGATTGTGAAGAAAAAGAGAGCGAAATGAAAAGAAGCCAAAAAAAACCCTCAACAGATAGCAGTCAAGTGTAGAAGTTTTAAGTTATCTCATTATAGATCAACTCACCAATCTTTAAGCAATAGGTTTGTGCTACCTTATAGAACTAAGGCCATTCCACTTTCTGGAGCCGTGGGCATAATGATCTAGCACTCATAGGACTACGACTAACACTCTGATCAAGTCAACATTGGAGAAAAATTGTAGAGTACTAGTGTGATGGTTAATGGGAGAGGCATAAGGTATTATCCTCATGACATCAATATTATAGATCATAAAATGACAGTGTTCCAATACTACATCACCTTCTGTACCGATCCTCTTGTTGTGTGACCTATATGCTGTTTCATCAACAATTGTATGCCTATATTTTCGATCAGCATCTACTTGTAGCTCAGTTTGACTTGCACCATGCCATTAAAACAAGGATTTGTGCTAATCTTAGGTCAAAAATGCCTTTAAAATTGCGCACTCCCTCTGCAATGGTGCTCTTATCCTGTTGGCATATTGAAGGCAAAAATCCTGGAGCAAATGATTTCTGGCCTCAAAGGACGCAAATCCATTTATATTTAGTTCTTCTAACTCATTTGCTGCAGTTATATAAACTATTGACAGTGTAGTAACAATGACTGATGGACTGTATTACAACTATATACAGTGGTGATTTTTTTTTAAAAGTTCATAGAGCTATAACATGAAAACTATGCTCAGCCACCAGGAGATCTGTTGCATTTACTTCAGGATTTAGTTCAAGTGGTGAGACAAGCTCATAGCACACAACTGCAATGCTAGTCTCATCCATGATTGCAAAGGCACTGCACCTCAGGAAGTTTATGGGACTAGTTTTCAACTTGCATCCATCCCATCAAGTCCAAATGAATATGAAGAAATCTGGGATAAAGTTTAAAAATTAGTCCTGAATTTCAATTCAAATATATTAAACATCAATCCCTCCGAAGGTCATAATTTTACACTTTTGCATCGAAAACCAGGAAAAAGTGAATCTTCTTCCTATAGGTCTGAAATGTATAATATTTTTGGATGGCAAAGGGTGGTGGAAGGGGGAGCAGGCTGATTAAGAGTTATTTCTCAGTGGAACACAAACTGTTTTGACATCAGTCATCACCGCATGTCTGTGGTATGGCCTATTAAATTTGATTAACCATTTAAAATGACTCTTGCCTGTGCCACGATCAACCCCAACAAGCTTGCTTTAGCATCAATACTTCCGTGTTTTTACAGTCCGAATAAAGTCTTTTTTCCCCCCAAAAGTCAGTCATTTCCAGATGGGGTTGGTGGTATCTTGCTGAAGTTCAGGTTTTAGCAAAAACATACAAAGCGAGAAACATCCATCGATGATCTATGGGTAATTTTCTTCCCTGTGCAATAAATAATAAACAGGTATTACCCAAACTGGTGGTTGCTATTGTTATACAATGTTTGATAAAATTCAAAACAGATTATCAGGTGTAGGTTATGTACTATTACATTAAAAAAAATCTTACAATCTGTATCAACAAAACCCCTGTCAATAAAGACACGGTCAATGAGAAGCCCCCATGCTGCACAACTTTAAATTTAGTAATTCAACTCTCCATGCCAGTTCTGCAATGTTTCTCCTATCGTTATTAAGTGATATGGTGAAATCGTGGGGAGCTGGGATTAAAAGATCTGTCAAGATTGAATAAACAGGTGGGACAGACTAATTTGACTCAATGGCCTCCTTTTCCTTTTTTCCCTGTTTTAATGTACAATGTCTTTTTTGACATTTGCATTTGACATAACTGAACATTAAAAGTGAATCACTTTTCCAAATGAAATCAATATATTGTATAACTAAGTTCACAAACTAAAAAAAAATAGGATCTTCTGAAGAGTTGTCAAGTGTGTGCAAACATAATGCTGTAGTGATCTCCAGAATGTGGATGTCCCCTCTTTCCCACTCTTCCCCCACCCTACATTTACACTTTAAATGTGCCTTAGCAAGTTAAAGAACTTAGCAATTACAACAACTTGGATTTATATAACGCTCTCCACGCCAGACGTCGTCTCAGAGTGTTTTACAGTAACGGATCCCAGGGCCAAGCCAGTGGGGAGGAAGGTGACCAAAGGTGCGGTCGAAGAGAAAGGTCTTCAGCAGAGACCTGAAAATAGGAAGAGAGGGGGCGAAGCGCAGGGAGTGAGAAAGGGAGTTCCAGAGCCTCGGGGCATAGTAGCTGAACGCACGGCCGCCGAGGGTGGAGCAGAGGACTCGGGGAACAAGGAGTTGGCCAGACCTGGAGGAACGAAGGCAACGGGCACTCTTTTGAGGAGAGAGGTCAGAGAGGTAGGGGGGTGCAGAGGAATGGAGGGATTTGAAGACAAGGGTGAGGATCTTGAAGTCGATCTTCTCTGGGACAGGCAGCCAGTGCAGTCTGGCAAGGACTGGGGTTATCGGGGAGCATAATTACAACAATTATATGACTTTGTAATGGAATTGAAATGATGAGCAATGGCATAGGTTTTATGATTGCAGGTGTGGTAAATAATCGGGACTATTCATTAATAATTGTGTAGTATTTATAAATTAAGCTAAATTTTAGTCGAACTACGGCTCTCGGTTCTTAATCGGCTGGAGTGTTATGTGTATGGAAGTATGGCAAAATCCACAGAGGCTGTTAATGTGAATTTTTTCATTTCATATCTAAAGAGATAGTAATTCCCACATTTAGCACTCAAGCTAATGGGAATTGGTTCAATCACGGATGGAGAAACCCAAAACAAAAATAGCTTATTCCCTCTAATGCCATCACTAGGACCTCTCAACCACAATTTCATTGTGGGTAAGTTTTCTCTCATTCTCTAAGAGATGAGTATCATTTGTCACTGAGCAGAAACTTAAAATTTAGAAACGCATCATTTGCCCACAAAACACAGTCACTCAACTTTACAGTATACCCTGTGAAGCACTTTGGGACACCCACCCGATGTAAAAAGGCGCAATACCAAACGTAAGGATTAATGTAATTTTATTTTGTAGGCTCTACATACTGAAGGATAGCATTGATAAGCACAATTGGCTGCTGCGTTTCGCCCACAAAATGAGTGATAAGGCACTATATCAAATGCTAGGATTATTATTATATGGCTGACCTCATCAAAGTGTATCTGCTCTGTCCCACTTCCTTCAGTGTTCTTTTTTTTTCCTTAATTAATCTACTGTCCACCCAATTTTCTCAGGAGAAAATGCATAGGGTGCAAATGTTCATTAGTTAATAATAATAATCCTTGCATTTGATATAGCGCTTTTCACGTCTTCCCGACGTCTCAAAGCGCTTCACAGAACACACTGTAAAGTGAATTGACTGTATATTTGTGGGCTAACGCGGCAGCCAATTGAGCACAGCAATGTCCCACAAACAGTTGTGGATTGAAAATGGCCAATTTATTATAGTTTTGTTTTGGAGGGATTATTATTAGGCGTGTGGAGTAAGGAAACTTGCCCAAGGTTTCGCCCTGCCTGGAATTGAACCCAGGTGTCTCGCTTGCAAGGCGAGTGCTCTAACCACTGAGCTACAGGACTCCACATGAAATTCTAACATGAAGCAAATAAGCACCTTCGTTTTGAGGAAGCAAGATACTGATTAAAGATGTTCTTTCTCCTCCTAATTTTCTCCTCTTCTGATTTGGTATTTCATTTTTTTTCCTTCCACTGGGATATAGCTCCATGGGAGCTGGTCACCTTCAATACCTCAGACAAATGACGTCTTGACAATATGTATTGACAGGTTATTTGACTGCGGGGGGAGTTGGGTTCGGGAAAGTAACAGCTAAACCAAAACATTTGGATGACGTTAGCCAGATTCAGTTGGTAGCACTCTTGCTCTCAGTCATGAGCTCATAGTATAGGCTGACATTCCAGTGCAGTGCTGGGCGAAGTGCTCAATTGTCAGGAGGTGCCATCCTTCAGATGAGACATTAAGCCAAGGTCCTGTCTGCTTGTTTAGGTAGACATGGCATTATTTGAAAAGAAAAGGAAACTTCTCCTGGTATCTTGGCCAACAATCCCCCAAATAAAATTGATCATTCACTTAATGGCTGTTTGTGGGACACTGCATCGCATCTGCATTTGCCCACAAAATACAACAGACTACACTTTATAGAAAATTCTGTGAAGCACTTTAAGATCGCCTCCTGACATAAAATGTATTACATCAGGATCATTCTAATTATTTCATCTTCCAGTACTGGGTCAGGACCAAGAACTCTGCTTTATATTCCCCACCCCCCTCCTTCAAAGAGCACTGATGCCAAATTGTAGCACCCCAGCTCTGAATAGGAAAGGCAGAAAGACGTCACATTTAATTATATTTTTCCCAGAAAGTGGTGGAGATTGAAAATAGACTACACAGGGAGGCAGTGGAGATTGACTGTTTCAGCAAATTCAAGAGAATTCAATAACCATTTGGCCTGAGGGATATGAGAGAAATATAATTTGTTTTTAGCTTTTGAGTCCAGCCACATGGACCATTATCTTCTCCAATCTTATACATTCAACTAACCCAGGACACTGCAGGAATCAAACGTGCAGCCTTCTGGTTTGTGTGACTCAAGTGTCGTCCTGGGAAGTAGTACAATGCTAGGCAGTAGTTCACGGAGCTTCACAAAGAGCCCTATAAAATCACAAAATACAACCAAAAGCGGAGAACTAATGAGGAAATTCCCGAGTAAGCATCAATCTCTGAAAGCATTTACCTTCAGCCAAAAGATCTCCAACAATCAATGTCAATCTGCTACCAACGAAAATCAAATAAATTAAGTCACACCTTGAAATTATTTGACCATCAGTTGAAGTACATTATTCTCACTTCATTTCACAGGCGAGACTGTGTTCTGAACACTGTGCACACATTTGGGTATTTTACCTTTGAAAGGATGTTAATGCTTTGGAGAAAGATCAGAGAATTACAACGGGGATGATTCCAGGACCTAGAGCTCAGAGTTTATGAGGCGAGATTTGCACAGCTGAATTTGTTTTCATTGGAGAAAAGAAGATTGATGGGGGATATAATCCATGCTGAAAGGCATAGATGATGCAAATGCAAGCAAGCTGTTTGACTTGGACCATGAATGAAGAACTGGAGGCCATAGACTTAAAATTAACAAGCCTCAAGTGAAACTGGAGATTAGAATTCTTTTCCCTCCACACTGGATAGATACATGGAATAGAATCTCAGCAAAAACAGTTGCTCTGTTATTAACCTTTTCAAGAAGAACTAGATACATATTGGTTTGAGAACAATATTGAAGGTTACAGAAATACATCCAGACTGGATAGAACAGGATAGAATACTCCTTAAGACACAAAGATTTATGTGCTGCGGATTCTAGGAGGAATGTTCCAAAATGTTGCAAAATTTTTGTTTGGAAGTCTGTTGGTGGTCAGATGTGGAAACGTCTCTCCAAGAGATTAAGGAACATTTATAGTCTGTGGAAAGAATGGTTTGATGTCCTGTTTCAGATTCCATGGTAGACGTTTGTATTGCTTTCTATACCAATGTTCCATCTCCCAGACATTCAGGCGCAATTTGGAGTAAACGTCCTTCGCTTCCTGTAGGTGACTAAGCAAGAAAACTTGTACGGTACCAATTTGAAGCAGTGCTGTGATAACTGAACAATCCTGAGTTCCACTTTAATCATGAGCCAATTTGATATGGGGTAAAATTGACATAGCATCTTCCTAGTGCTCCATGGATGGGTTCAGGACAAATTGTCACCGTGTCTATTCAACATGTCAACTACTCGAATAAAGTTCCCTTCACATCTACTTTCTTTTTGCCTGACAATTGCTGCTCAGTGAATAATTCATCGGGCCCCGATCATAAGAGATTTCAAGTTCAGCTTCATAGAGGATGGAAAACAGTACATCATCTGCATTTGTCCCTATACAAGGATTAAGGTCCGGGGCTGAACGTGGCCACCGGCAACCGTGATTTTCAAGACGAACAGAGTATTAAGAACGGTACGAAGGTGGTAGTGGTGGGGTGATTTCCTGGGTAATATTGTTAATCAGCATCCATGGATGCCACTTTCAGTTTGGAAGTAAGTACTATATTCCTCCTCCCCACCCCCACATATCTCAGGGGAACTGGATCTTTAAATAGATGTTGAGTTTTCTTTGGTGGTCTCCTTCCTGTTATCTTTGTAGCAGGAAATATAGATCTGAGATTCAGGAACTTTGTTCTATTTAGTCTTATGATTCTAGTTTCCCCGATTTGGCACTTTTTNAAAAAAAAATCAGCAATGCTCAGAAATTTGCACTTATTACTTATCTTTTTTTCTGAAAAGATTAGTAGGTTGGGAAAGGTTTCTTACTGCTGATTCATTCATTTAGAATGGAATAAACTGAAAAAGGCCTCTCATAAGCCTAAACCGATTAAAAAAAAACTTTTGTGGAATGAGGGTTCATGTGCATAGCAAAAGCTAAATATATGTTTTTTGTGTTAAACCGGCCCAGATATAGAATATACTTTTGAAGGGACAGGTATCCATCCCTTTGTTTTTCCCTTGTTACATTACATACCATTTCCATGCTATAAGAAATGAAAACAGTCATAATATTGTTGATTTTTCTCTGCAACATGTATTGTTTGGAGCCTCATGAAAATGGGATAACGAGAGGCACATTATATTAGTAAAGAAACCATAAACAATGCAGGTACACAGAGGTCGTGGTATATCCAAGGGATATATTGCGGAGGTTTTGTGTAATAGAAATAAAGAGCAGTAAATCTATCCATGGCAGTATACAAATCTCAGGCTTCATATTAAGTTGTAAAACACTATGCTTGTACAGTTTGACAGCCCCTCAATTGTAACTCACTTTATTGTTCCATTATTGTGTGTAATACACACACATATACACACCACACACAATCCACTGTACAATTTTCCTGCATTATATACAATCCCAATTGACCTTTACTTTTATAAATGGCTTACTGTGAACTCAACATTTCCAAGCTAGATGCCACCCCCTTACAATACAAATAGCACTTTTAATGCATTTATCAAACACTCAGCCTTAGTTCCAATTTAATGTTCGTTTCTTTTCAGTTCTCATACTCAGTCTCTCTCTCCCCTCCACATCCCTCATGTTTAGATCTAATAACATTGAGCTAAAAATGGCAACTACATTTTGCAAAATATTTAAGATTTAAAAGTAATCTAGAAAAAACTTTCCATTTTGCAGAAACCACAATCCACTGTAAAAAAAAAGCCCCCAAAAAGCAATCTTAAGAGTAAATGTTCATTAAACTGACCTGTCAAATCTGAACCTTCACTTTGCCT
This sequence comes from Callorhinchus milii, assembly GCF_018977255.1. Taxonomy (NCBI): domain Eukaryota; kingdom Metazoa; phylum Chordata; class Chondrichthyes; order Chimaeriformes; family Callorhinchidae; genus Callorhinchus; species Callorhinchus milii. The sequence continues at coordinate 96,510,489 of NW_024704742.1, forward strand.
CAAGTTCATATTCCCAACAAATGCTACTTTTGGTAAAATTCCAAGAAAGTTGCAAGCCACATTATAAGCTGATGGTGCTAATAGAAAATAGTTACAAAATTCTGTACTACAATGGAAAAAACACCATACAATATTAATCACAATACTGAAACATCCTCTTCCCCACAAACAAAATAAAATTAGTCACTAACCTTTTATCACCAAAGCTGTCAGGGGGCTTTGTGTGAAATGAGTCAAGTTCAACAAAGATTATTTTTTTTAAAAAAAGTGTTCAGAAAAATAAATAGATGAAACCTTCTGGTCCTTCATTCAATTAATGGCAAAGGAAGCTTGTTCACCCACTCAGTAGTTGAATTTGAGGGTTTCATATGTAGGATGTTCACGTTCAGAATTTACTAACACATACAGTACAGAGCTGAGAAACGATGACAAGAATGTTGCAGTCTTTTGTTTTGCAAAGTCAGCCATAAAGAGCAAATCTAACAAAAGTGCTATAGTGAAAGGTATCTTTGTGTTCAGGCTCCACTTCTAATAAATAACTTCATAGACTGTAGCCTTCTTGTCCCCAGAGCCGGTGACAATGTATTTATCATCCACGGAGATATCGCAGCTCAGGACCGATGAGGACTCCTTGGACTGCAATTACGTTAAGAAAACAAAACACAAAGTAAAAGGAAATTAGAAAGGATTATAAAGTACTGCATTAGTGTGAGTTTGGTTAGAGTAAACAATGTGGATTGTCAGAATTAAACAAATTGTATGCAAAATTGACTTGCAGTTACACAAATTAGTTCAGGCTGCAAAACAATCCCTAACAAAGATGCAAACTAGATGTAAGAGGGTCAAATCTTTTTTGAATCCTACTCTGTTGCTGTGGTTTTAAGTGGAAGTATGAAGTGCTCAATATGACCTTTCAAGGTGCAAAAGCATTTCTATCTTTCATTTCTGTAAGTTGTCTTTCTGCTTTCTTAGATTCCCCCTCTGACATACAACATTCTCCAACTCAGAAACATGCAGTTCCCAAGCTTCTGCAAGCGTGACAGCAGGAGAGTGTGGCTGGTAGAATTACAATGCATTATGTTTTCTCTTTGCAAAAAAGAGATCTCCACTTGCAGCAGCCTTTAGGTGGCCCACTTTAGATCTGGAACACCTTATACAGGGTAGAGGGTAAAAGAGAGATTGATCACTTCATTTAGCATGTTGTCAGAAAATAAAACATTAGCGTGCTGACCGATCCCTGGGTATGCTGAAGAGAGTGTCCCCAACCCACCATCACCTAAAGACATTTAAAGTGATTGTACTCTAAAGCTTAAGCCACTGCTCTGGACCAGGAGTGAGCAGGGTACTGGCTACTCGACCGAAGGTCAAAGCCAGTATCCTTATCCCGCAAAGCTACAGTCCAATGCCTCGATATGGCAGTGCAATACATGGGGTGAGCAGGTTCCAGTCATAAGCATTATGGAGGACTTCGGGAGCATGAGGGGGAAGAAGAACACCCAACTGGTAAATTTGCCACATGAACTAGTTGCTTTAATCGATGACAGGCTAATTAGCACTCCCCGCAGTAATTAACACATCACAATTTTCACCCCCAGGGTTTTGGAACTGACGTTTGAGATAGGCGTATGCTAAATTACATCATTTGTTATTTTAAAATATATTGTGCATGTCGGTTTGTTTTCAAAAGACTACTTTCTGTGGACTTTTGGTTGTTGGGTGTATCTGTTACTTCAGTAAAAAATGTGGTCTGTCTCATACCTCAAAAAAAGCCTTAGGGTGTCTGTTGGTTTTTACATGGATGTATAATACTGTATTCATTAACAGAGGTCACAAACAATAACTCCTACCAGTAACCAGATGCCTGTCACACCAACCTGTGGGAACTCTGCCCCAACAAGCTCCATAACCACACTCAGCCGAGTTTAATTCAATTGAGGTGACGGACTTGCATTCATTATTTCTGATTCTTTCTTGATCAGCAATTTCCATTTTTGCCTCCATGTGCTCATTTCGACCAATTAGATTAACAATACTATTTGCATTTGGTAATGCCTCATAGGCCTCAAACTCTCTCAAAACAATCAATACAATGAGTTTAATGAAAAATTTCACATCTCCATGAGCAGCTTGCTAGATATTTTAAGCTTCCCTCCCCCCACCGCCAGTCCCCACCCCACAAAAAATTGTTAGAAAATTGCCATTCATAACCTTTCTTTGGGGGTACGTTTACACATATAATGAACAGCAATTTCAACGTAACAGCAATTGCACCCGCCTTTGAATTGTTACCGAGTTGCAATACTAGATAATGCAGTTTCTCTCCAGAATTCTGTTTGAAAGCTTAAATAGAATATTTGACATTCCACCTACCTGGAATATGCTGGCTCCGTAAGGGGTTCTCCAAGCATTCAGCAAGTTATCCTTCCCAGTACTTACAAACCACTTACCTAGAGTTAGAATTGAATATAGCAGTTCAGTGTTTCGTAATGATAAATATAAAGCAAACTATTTTTACATTACATAAAAAAAACACTGAACATAATGGGGAACACCCCAATGCGCATTCAACCAGCTGTTACCTTCTGTGAAAATAAAGCTTCGATAAGAGTAATTTACAGCTCTGGATGCTGGGTTGTTTGTTATGGATACCTTTATCCATATGGCTTAGTTGCTATTAAAAGTCTCCTTAGTTCACTGTAAATTTGTCAAACAAATGTAGATGTGCAACTTTTGAAGAATTTATTTCTGAATTTTTAACCCTTTGCAGAACAGTCCTGGGATCACTTTAATGCATTTACTATAGGTGTAACTCAGAGTTCTACTGATTTTCTGATTCAGCCCCACTGAGCTTAGTTATTGTAATAGTTCATCCTTTCACCAATATATCAACTCTACAGAAGAAGATAACCAAAAGGGCAACTTTTCTTTCAGGTAGATGAACTTTAAACTGAACAGCTATCTGAAACCCACATTAGAAAAACAGGAAATGTCNAAAAAAGGAAAATAAGTTAATAATAGAAAGAGTGGACAGATACAGTTCAGGCAAAACCAGAGTATTTTAACTGGAAAGTGCAAATCAAATCCTAGTTTAGAAAACAAAACTAACAATAGTGAAGGCAATGTGATAGTGGAGACATGTGAGGAGCACCAAGGCAGCAGATAGTACGCAACATCTTAAGAAAAACTTCAGACAAAGATATTTGAATCTGTCCATAATATGTAACCAGTCGACTGCCAAAGGAGCAGTTACAAAAAAAAAACTTACCACAATGAGCAAACTTAAGAGATAGCACGCAGCTCTCATGGAGGTGCAGCTGATATTTGTCTGGTTTGGTCACATGCAGCACTTCTACATTACTGTTCTCCATTCCAACTGCAAGCCATTCACCAGTGGGACAATATCCCAATGAAAAGATCTGGAACAGAAAAATATTTGAAACTTTTTGCAGATTTTTTTAAAAAAAACGCAGTGAGTTGTTCCAATCTGGAATGCACCACCTGAAGGGGTGGTGGAAGCAGATCCAATAATAATTTTCAAATGGGAACTGGATATATACTTGAAAAGAAAAAAAATTGCAAGGCTATGGAGAAAGAGTGGGGAGTGAAAAAAAGTCACTCAATCCATAACTGTTTGTGGGACACTGCTGTGCGTAAATGGTTGCATCGCTTCGCCCACAAAATAATAATAATAAATAATAATAATAATCCTTGCATTTGATATAGCGCTTTTCACGTCGGGAGGACGTCCCAAAGCGCTTCACAGAATATACTGTAAAGTGAATTGACTGTATATTTGTGGGCGAACGCGGCAGCCAAAATATCAAATATACTGTTGATTCCCTTTACAGTATATTCTGTGAAGCGTTTTGAGACATCTCAAAGACGTAATAAGGCACTATATATCAAATGCAAGGATTATTATTATTATATTCAGAAATTGTGATTATATTTAAAATATACTCTAGTAAACTACAAATGGAACTAAGCATTTACAGGGAAAAACATCTTTACTTTCTGCCGTTAAATGGTACATTAGGGAGCTGTGACCAGTGGATGATTCTGAAAAAAATGAATTTGCTACAGTTTAGTTGCAACTAAACATTTGTTGTTGTATATAGGTCAACAACAACTTGCCCGGGCGGCATCTCAGAGCACTTAACAATGGTGGAGCCCAAGGCTGAGCTAGGGGGAGGGGCAAGGTGACCGTAGGCACGGTCGAAAACGAAGGTCTTCAGGTGCGAACTGAAGATGGGGAAGGAGGGGGCGAGACGAAGGGGTTGAGGGAGATCAGTCTAACATACCCATGTTCCCATGGTGCAGAATGAAAGTGAGTTTTATTAAAGCTGGATAAACCATACCAGTTTTCAAGTCATGCTTCGACTAACTGTATATAAACCATACACACATTTGCACACTAAATGTTATATCATTCAGTAGAACACCGAAAATAAAAAGTTCCGCTCATGAAATACTGCTTTTGTTTGTATCATGAATGACTAGAATGGCCCTCTTGCACAGTGAAGTAGGAGGTGAAATTCTGAATGACTCCTTTATTTTGACATAATTTTGATGAGTTTTAAAGGTTAGCAATGGTCACTATAAGCACATAACCATTGATATAGTGTTAAAACTAACCCAATCATCAGGTTTAATTGGTGTTCATTATCTACTCCAGTGCTGCTATGCAAATTATTTTGATTGCTTTACAACCTTTCCTAAACTTTCCAGTGTATGTCTACATACCTGGGATGTGAAGTCGTGCTGCTGTAGTTGTCTTCCTTCCCGGAGGTCCCAGGATCTCACGGTGTTGTCTAAACCTCCCGTCCAAAGCTTGGTGCCATCATTTGATATGTCAATACAGCTGGCCCCATCTGTGTGACCCTGGAATTGCCTGATATCATCAAGAAAATAGCAGAGTGTCACTTTCTTTTATTTTGTGCCAATAATGGTGTTCTATAACCTCTTGTACTACACCCAAACCAATTTTCATATATTAAAAGTATTATCTAAAAAGATAAATAAGTCATTCATTAAAGCAGGCCTGAACATCTAAGAATGCTACATTTAAAGCATGGAAATAATTTTTATGACCGGGCACAGACTCCTTAACAATGTTTAACATTTCAAATTAAAGTAAAAGCTTGAAAACATAAATTCACCTTTTATGAAAACATTTTAAAAATACACACCAGGTATAATTTCGCCCACAAATATACAGTCAATTCACTTTACAGTATATTCTGTGAAGCGCTTTGAAACGTTTAGAAGACGTGATAAGGCGCCATATCAAATGCAGGGATTATTATTATTATATATAGAATTTTTTGGAGTGGTAAAAATAATATTTTTCAACCTAAAAGTCAATTTATACAAGTATACATATATTATGCAAATTGTGAAAACTGCGTTGGCCTTAATTATGTAATTGGTTAATTTTGAAAACATTTTGCTTAATGTACTTTTAAGAATGGGGTTTATTATGCGAGTTATGTAAATGCATGTACACAGAGTTGACCTTAATTATGTAATTAACCAATTACATAATTAAGGGCTTCTCTGTGTACATGCCTTTACACAACTCACATAATAAACCCCATTCTTAAAAGTACATTAAGCAAAATGTTTTCAAAAATTTTCGAATGTTAATCATCTCTTACCGGACTAATGTCTGATTGTGCAGATCCCAGACAGCAATATTACCATCGCTGCAGCACGAGAAACAGACCTTGGAGTCGGGGCTTATAGCCAAAGCATAGCAGGCAGGAGCGGAGGACGTCAACTCCGCCTTTATACGTGGAGTTGGGGCTGCCAGGTCCCAAATGGACAACGTACTGGCTTCACCACCAACTATCAGGGTCCGGCCATCAGGGAGCAGCTTGCACGATCGGATGTAATTGTCTCGGTTCTGTTGAGACAGAAATTGTTGGGAGATTATTTACACTGCAGGTACTGGAAACAAACACACACTTAATCTGCACTTACTTTAACTATTTCTACTCGAAACGAACAGCTTGACAGAAATGGAAATGTAATGCAGGATTTACATTTTTCATAAAACCACATAAATTTGACTGACAAATTCAGTGCAGTTGACAGTTACTGTTAACATTCATTTAAACTTATAATAATAATCCTTGCATTTGATATAGCACTTTTCACGTCTTCTAGACGTCCCAAAGCGCTTCACAGAATATACTGTAAAGTGAATTGACCGTATATTTGTGGGCGAACGTGGCAGCCAATTGCGCACTGCAGTGTCCCACAAAGTCATGGATTGAAAATGACCAATTTATTATTGTTTTGTTTTTTTGGAGGGATAATTATTAGGCGTGTGGAGTAAGGAAACTTGCCCAAGGTTTCGCCCTGCCTGGAATTGAACTCACTTGCAAAGCGAGTGCTCTAACCACTGAGCTGCAGGACTCTTGGGAAACTTGGGAGTTTCATGCTTATGAATAATGTGTGGCCACATAGCCAGCCATTTCAGAACTCATGATTAAGGGAATTTCACTTCTTTGAAATGTAAAGTGGAAATAATACAAGCTACAACAGAACATCACTTTTAAAAATGTAGTCTACAACTCTGTACGTTACACCTACCACCCTCTCAATATGTGGAAATGCAATGAGCACACAGCAACTGACACCTGGCAGTAGGTTTCACTGTTGTAATCTAAGTCTAGTTATTTGGGAGGATTGCATTAAGCATTATTCAAATTATGGATGACATCAGCTGAACTGTGAGATTAGACTCCAGTCTTTAACGCGCTCTTATAATTAACTTTTTTTTAAATCACGCATTGTAGTTTAACATATCCTTGGTGATCCCATCACCAAAGGTATCATGTGCGCAGCAACTATTACTGAACGTAATCCACTCCTTCAATACTGCCATAAATATACCAAGCTCCAGACATTCATGGCGATGGAAGCAATGCAGGACTGTGAAATTCAAGCAACATTATTTCCCTCTTTTTAAAGTGGATTGGAGGAGAAATATTAACTTGGTATGTTTATAAAAGCTGAAGTCTAAAGGTATGAAGAGAGGACAATCCCAATCAATCTTTAATCCCTTTAATGGAGATTTCTTACATGCCTCTGGAGTAAAATTGAAGTAACAACCACATTGCAAGGGATCAGCCTGACTCGGTTGGTAGAACGTGTCTTCAAGTCAGAAGATTGTGGGTTCAAGCCATGTAGGGAATTTGATCTCAGTCTAGGTTGATGCTCCAGTGATGTGCTGCATTGTCAGAGGTGCCGTCTTTCGGATAAGACGTTAAACCGAAGATCCATCTGCCTAATTGGGTGGGTGTTTATGATCATGAGACTTTGGGAAAGAGAAGGGATTTTCTCCTGGTATACTTGCCAACAGTCCTCCAGATTAAACTGGCCATTCATTTCATGGCTGTTTGTGGAACAGTGCTACGCACAAAGTGGCTGCCACATTTGTCGACAAACCCAGTGTTACAGTCATTTGTATTTAGCCCTGCAAGACGTTTTGATGATTTGATAAGTCCATATCATATGCAAATTATTCAAATTATTAGTGCAGCTCTGACAGTCCTTAGGGAAGGACTGAGTAACTGCAAATAAATGTCTTATCCATTGGCCAGATAACAAGACCAATCAGCAGCAGGGTCAGGCATGTCTCCGAAACATACTTCAACATTACTGAGGCCCACGTATTTCCCAATCAAATGAATAAAAAAAATCAGTAATACATATCATGAGCACTGATATGCTGCTTCCAGGAAGGATTTTGAACTGCAATCCCAACAAAGATTATGTTACTTCAACATTGAGAAATAGGCTTCCATAAATCCACAACTAATACTGGCCAGTAAATGACCAGTATAACATTTGATATTTAAAAGAACCGGTCACCAAATCCCTTCCCCATCCTTAGACATTATTATTCTTGCACATTCCTCTTACCAGGCAGTCCAGCTGAGAGACCGGGCTCTTATTACCAGGGTGACTGATATCCCAGACCTTCACACATCCTTTCCCACCAGTGTACACGTGTCTGGTGGGGTTGCTGATGGTCACTGCGCACACGACCTCGCCATGGCTCAGAGAGTTCATCTGACGAGCGTGTCTCGGGATACCCGGCCCGATCAGGGCGTCGGGAGGGAAAGGCACAGGCTGCATCTGTCCATCCGCACTTACATGAAATGAATAAGCACTATTTAAAAGAAAGTACAGATTAGTAAATGTATCATAAGTTTAAAAAAGTGTTAGTTCATTTTCCTCTCCTCGGTTCCTCCAGTGTCTTGCTGAGTAGCCATTATATATGTTACCTCTATAGTGAGTGTTGGCAGATTATTTAATTGGGTGAGAGTGGGGGGGGGGCATTGCATGACTTTAATGTACAAATAGAGGATGAATTCCTATTTCCACCACCCTCCCAAAAACACACTTTTTCTATTGTGCCTTATTGTTGATAATTGTCAATATGCACTTACGGTTTTCCCCCAGGAATGCCAGTCAAGTTTGGCGGAATGCCTGGTACACGCATGTGATGCGGATCAAATCCAACCTAAAATTTCCAGAATTAAATCAAAACTGAATTACTGTCATTCCTGAAAATATTCAACAGTAGCTCAAGTCATTTTTTTTAAAAAAACAAGAAACAAACTATTAAACATTCAAACAAAATTACAAGGGTTAGTTGTTTTTTTTGTTCCATCCAGTTTTAAAAAAAATTAAAGCACACTGCCTCTTCTTGTCTTCAATTCATCCAATTTAATAATAATCCTTGCATTTGATATAGCGCCTTATCACGTCATTAAGACATCTGTCTCAAAGCAATTCAGAGAATATACTTACAGAATATACTGTTACAGAATATTCTGTGAAGCGCTTTGAGACGTTCAAAGATGTGGTAAAGCGCTGGGATTATTATTTTTATAAATAATAATTCTTGCATTTGATATAGCATTTTTCACATCTTCTAAACGACTCAAAGCGCTTCACAGAATATACTGTAAAGTGAATTGAGTGTATATTTGTGTGAAAAACACGGCAGCCAATTGCGCACAGCAGTGTCCCACAAAACAGTCGTGGATTGAAGCGACCAATTTATTATTGTTTTTTTTCTTGAGGGATTATTATCAGGCGTGTGGAGTAAGGAAAGTTGCTCAAGGTTTTGCCCTGCCGGGAATCAAACCCAGGTCTCTCCCTTGCGAGGCAAGTGTTCTGACCAATGAGTTACAGGACTTATATTGTAGAATTAATGGACTGTGGATTCTGTGGGAGAAACACGGCAGCCAACTGCGTGCAGCAGTGTCCTACAGACAGCTGTGGAGTGAATATCAATATATATTTTTTAAGGGGTTATTACCCCAGGAAAGTGATTTGCCAATCGACTGACATCCGGATTTCTACTTACTGGTAAGTAAACAGAGGCGTGTGGAGTAAGGTAACCTGACTATGTTTTCACCTCGCCCGGGAATCACACCCGGGTCCTCTTGCTTGTGAGGTGAGTCTAATAGCCACGGCAATAAGTTGACTAAAAAGTGTAAACAACCGACCAACGCAACACAGCGAACTTACCACTGGAGAACGGCCGTAAGCAGCAACTGCCGCGGCTGCAGCCGCGGCGGCGCTCATCTGTGGTGAGATATTATGTAAACCTGCATATGCCCCTGGGCTTGTTAGCTCCCCGTTCATACCAGCGTGGGGCACAATTCCAAAAGGAGTGGGGTAAGGACACGGCACTGCCATGGGAGTCCTCAAGCCGGAGCCTGCAAATTACCAAAGCACAGTTTCAGTAATTGGATGCTGTAAGTATCCGCAAATGCATTTAGTGCGCCTCAGCTGGACATTTCATCTTTCAATTTGCCACTTCCAGGGGAGGGAAGGGAGGAAGCAAAGTGCTGGATAATGCACTGGTTTGTGGTTTCCTTCCTATAAAACATTCAGTGTAAAAATTGCAGCAATGAGATTTCTTGTTTTGTAACTGCAACCCAGTGGAACAGAAAATGAATTCATGTAACATTAAAAACAGGAATTCATGCCAGCAGCAAAGGCAACAACATTATCAAGCTGTACAATGGCACAACTGTTTATAGTGAGTGAGTGTTTAGCTACCTAATGGATCAATTCCTGGGGGTTTGCCAGGGATAGGCCTCAATCCTGGAGTGGAGTTACTTCCGGGAGTTGGAGCATCTGTTCGTGGAGTTGGAGTGTTTGACTTTGAGACTGGAGTAGTTGATTTCTCATTCTGGTATTTAAATAGAGGAGAGAACAAAGAGAAACACTTTATTGACAGCACTTTATTGATAGCACCTTATAGCCATCATGACGACATTGAAACACTATCTACATTATAAACCGCAATAACCTCTCCTCTTCGGTTTCAGCTTTCGTGGAGAGAAATGATCACGTTTCGCAGCAAGTCAACCCGCTTATCTTGCTTTCTATCGAAAGAAAACGCTGAATTTAGAAATCCAGATCCAGTGAGTTACAGCCTTAAGCAGATTCCAGATTTTATATACAAATGTAATGATTGAGTTTTAAGTCTCTGTTTTGAGTCACATAGTAACAATTTCAGGTATCGGTCCATCTCGTCTACCCATCCAATTCCCCACAAGATTCCTTCAATGCATGCACAATTTATATCAAACCTTGAAACCTTCCAGTATAAAAGAATAGCAGGGCAGCCCAGAGAGAACATGCTTCAGTGGGTTTCCTTGGACCGCAGGCCCTATATGAACTCATGCTAGAATAATAAATAATCCTTGCATTTGATATAGCGCTTATCACGTCTTCTAGACGTCTCAAAGCGCTTCACAGAATATATTGTAAAGTGAATTGACTGTATATTTTGTGGGCTATATCAGACGTAAGGCACAACTAGCGTCTGGTGATAATCAGCCAACTTTCCAGGCTAAAAAAAATCCGACTTCCAATCATAATTTAAATTACCGCCAACAATGGTGCTTTAGGGCTTGATAATGGATCTGACTCTTGGGAGAGTACCAAGTGTCAGCCCAAATCTATACATTTTTTAAAAACACAAAATGTTATGTGTTAGTATTTGTGGGTTACAAAGAGTTTTCACATTGCACATCAGTTGGTACTTAGAAACAGTTCAATGCTACTACTTTGTTCTACTTTATTCTCAGCTGAAATGTTAAGATAAGTTATACACATTACTCACAAGACTCAGTTCTTTGGACTTTGAAGAAGGAGTGCTGCTGGAAGAAGCTATGGAAGCTGGGCTAATAGGCGCATCCTTTTTTAACAGGCGGGATTTATCCAACCCATTTTCTCTTGGTGAATGTGGGGGGCTGCCTCGTGGAGAGTTTGGATCCTAAGACAAGAGAATAACATTTTTTGACTGAGTAGAATTAGGAAGTTTCCAGATGAGCATTTATAACCTTATGCTGGATGAATTTTCCTCTGTAATCAATTGCAATTTATTTCTTAATAGTTTTGTGTGGACATCACATGTTACATCAATAATATGGAGCAATATGGAATTGGTTATTAAATTATGGGGAAGCAGCCACAGTTGCAAAAGATCCACGCACACCACATCTGTGTAATCATAGGTTACATTTAAGATACAACAACAACAAATCACACTTGTAATAGTGACCTTCACATCAAAAAGATGTCCCAGGGTAACAGTAAATACCCTGGAGCAATTTCAAGGCTAAAATCTTGTCTCAGGATTTAGATCGGATAAATTATAAACAGTTAACAAGATTCCTGCTTTGTGTGCCCTAATTAGAGCAAGGTTAACAATTTATCCTCTCTACTTTTACCATTAATAAACATGCAAGACGCACATGTTTAGGAAACCTCAAGCAGAAAGAAAGCATAATTTATCATTTTTAAACTTGCTTAAAACATTAAGTCCATAAGACATTTTAGATAATCATTTCAGAGAAATGCATTTACAGGAACTATCTTGTAAAATCAATCATGAACTTGGTTTGCTAAATGATAAATTATGTTTTAGAAGAAACCTAGATTGATGCACTCCAATATTCATAAAAACAAAATCTTTGCTAATTGATGCATTTATTAAATTCAGTGCATTTGACATTCTTTCTACAAAATATTACAAACCTCATTGGAGACATCAACCACCAGGTTGTCATCGCTCTTCTCTCCATCACTGTCCTATAAAATAATTAAATAAAACATTTTACAGTTCATTGTGATGCATCAGAGTTTTGACTCAATTTACACAGTAAATTTGTACATGTCCACTATACAGGCCAGAAGTCAATGAGGGACTTTCTTTTGTGATTACTAACCAGTGATCTCTGATAAAAAGTGCTCACGTTTGGACATTGAGTGAAAAAAGTATTGGATTCAACCGCTGTAATTTCCAGTTGGAACAGGTTACCAAAACTTGCTGTTCAGGTTCAAATGTGAAGACCTAACATTTAGGCAATGTACCAAAGGGCTGCATCCTTCTGAAATTGTGTCCCAGCAAGTTAATATCTTCAGGAAATTAGACTCAAGGGAAAAGGCGAGATGATTGAGCAAAAATATATGTTAAATGCAAATTTAACATTGTTGATTTCAAAGATATTAATTCATTGCATGTGTCAATTATGTTATACAGTAAGTAGCATCTTTGCTGGCAGATGACACTGCAGTGCTCCCTATTTCTTCAGTATAGGGCATCAGGGATTGCCTTTCATTATCCACTGTCCATCCTTTCTTCCCCATTGGTTTGGGATAAATTTGGGATCATAAAAAAAACATTTCACATTTACAAAGACCATTTAAATGCTTGGCATGGTCAGTGGAGTGCTGCTGTATTGGGATTACTGGATAAAGGTTGGGTATCAGGGTTAGACTTTGCGATTGCAGAAAATAGTTGGTATATCCAGTTGTGTATAGCTTGCATCTCCTGGTCCCACAACCAGAAATGAAATTTTTTGTTCTCACTCTCCATTCACCCCTGCCCCCAATGTACAGACACGGACAACCAGAAATGAGAGTAGTCAAACTGTGGAGAAGTCACTAGTTTTTACACTCTCTTGTTTCACCTCTGATGTTCAGATTAGCACAGACAAGATATCTAAAAATGAGATACACCCAGAATTACAAAGGAAAGAACTGCAAAGAATATGCGGTTGAGACAAAATAAACACTGCAACACATTTTCGGCCAAACAAGCAACACTTGGGTGGTTACTTACATAACGATTTGCTAAATCTTTATCATCAGTCTTCTGCTTCTTACTGTCTGTGGAATAATCATTAGAGTTTCTGTGCTTCTCTGCAGTTCTGAAACTAGCCGATGGTGAAACAGAGGAACTCTGAAATACAAGCAGCAACAGCCAGTCAACGAGACTGCACAAAACACATATGGATCGAAGGCTCTAAACAGTAAAAAAAAATCAGTTTATTTAAGCTTAAAACTGGTAATACAGTCGAAGCCTCTTAAATGTGAAGATCTTGGTGGTGAGCAAAACGCACCCTTTATCCAGTCATTAATAGTAACTAACCAAAGAGCATTAAAAACACACGTGTTGAGTCTGTTGAGCAATATCCAGTCTAGTAAGTGCCTAAGCAGTATTAACATATCCAGAACAGCAGGTTTACCTTGGTTGATAGCAGGATAGCATGAGCATACATAATTTTCAAAGCACAATGGTTCATTTTGGGCAGGTCTCCTATCCAAGACAACCTCCACCCCACCCCACACAAACAGAACATCAGATCAGTAGTGCTAACGCCATCCTCAAAACAGAGATTGAGCAGGACTGGACACCCATTATGAATACAGCCACAAAACATGCGTATTAGCAGACTCAGTCAGCTGATTCCAAGTTTAAGCATTGCTTGTGAAATAAAATTCCAATGATAAGGATATGAATCAATAGTTTATCTGCACTGCCGAAGGAAGGAGCTAACAGAGATCAGGCACTTCCCCAACTCTGCTAAAGGCAGACTCACTCCCTCATTGGAACTATCTGGTCAAATCCTGATCTCCAGTTCTTTCCTCATCCAATTTAAATAAGAAGTTAAAATAAAAGATGAAAAAAAAACAAGGAATTGTAATGTAGGTTTGGCTACACTTCAACTTAAATATTGTTACATTTAACCCAAATTAGGTTTGATCAAACATTGTTGTGGTTTGCAATGAACAAGGCTCAATTACTTGTGCAGTTCAGGTGGCATATGACAGACGGAAGCTAATGTCATCATCTGAATGCAGATTAGTGAAAACATAACATTTAGTAATTATTTCAGGTCCCTATGGTCATGTATTACAAATAATTAACATTTCAAGGTTAATAAAGTGCTTTTGATTTGCCTGCTTATGTCTTGGCAGACACACACAACTGAAAGCAGTTCTAATTTAGTAATAATTGCAAATACATTTCTGCAATAAAGTAATTTTGACGAAGAAGAAAACATTATCTGCAATACTGTACATAGATTGAAAATAAATGGGACTTATCGATAAGATCAGTAAAATAAACTTTCAATTAATTGCTCAGATTTTGGTAAGAAATATTAAATCATATAATGCTCTGATTAACCATTTATCCGCCATCTCCATTAAAAACAAGGGTTTCAGAGAGAAAGCGGGAGAGAAAGAGAACACATTCTGTCATCAGTAAAGAGGGCATTAAATGGGGATTATCACCAGAAAATACGAAGCCACAGTAGCAGTTAAATGGCCACCTTCAGTACTATAAACTTTCTAGGATTCTATGAATGGCCACTTCTCAGTTTAAGTCATTCACATCTGGAGTGGCAACACTCCAGCCACACCTGCCATTCGACTACACATTGTGCATTAAAGCAAAGTCCTCTTTAAGCAAGAGAAGAAAAAAAACACCTACCTATCCAGACATGCTTCAATTACCTGTTTGCACATTCCTCATTTGATACATAAAACTCCTGTTATCTCACAGCCCTTCCCATTATCTTACCTTTTTGTTTGTTCTCATTTGTATCTAATGCTTGTATTTAATGTCAACAAGTCTATAAAAGGAAAAGTAAATAGCTACCTTAAACACAGCTTAATGGTGCAATGCTGAATTCCCACAATTATGTGCTCAGCTGCACAATACATGCTCAGACTGTACTTATTGAGAACACTGTCAACAAAAAGCAGAAACCCAATAGCTAGGTAGGTCAAAACTGCCAGTGTAAACCCTTTTTTTAACAGGAAATGTTGCATTCTGTCTCTGTTGCTTCAGTAAACATGCAAGACTGTTTAGCCATACAGTGTTTGTTTAGTTTATTCTATGAACCATGAAGTAATGGCTTTCTAGAGTTTTTTTTCCTGTGGGCTGACTGCCTAAACTGAATGCTGATGGATCGAGCCCTAAAGATTGTTTTCCTGCTGTTGGAGGTGGGGGGGGGGGGGGGGGGGTCGGAGTGCAGAAACAGATCAATTGCGAGTAGGCTATTCTGCACCAGTACGGACTTCTGCATGGAAACATTTATTTAATTATTTTGAAGCCAGAGTTAAAATTTGGGTTTCTTCCACCAATTGATCTTTTTTGTCCTCCTCTCCTCCTGAAAAGGTTTATGCTTTTGTTTTAATGCTACTGCTGAGACACACAGTTCTATGAGTGCCAGTTGTCCTCTAGTACCTCGCTGAAGTACCCATCTGTCTCTTGCCAGACAGTATTGGCAGAATTCTTAACAGGGAGAGCCACCACAGCATCACTTGGTTACGTTCTTATCCAACTTTCACAAATTGCACTAATAGCCTGAATCTCTGGAACGAGAATGCAAGACGATTTTCTCCCCCATTTACGTCAGGACTGCTATGGCCGGTAGTAACACTCTACCACTGCCTCAGCTGATACCAGTTAATTCAACAGACATGCATTTCGTCCACAAAATACAGCTAATCCACTTTACAATATATTCTGTGAGACATCTCAACTATGTGATAAGGCACCATATCATATGCAAGAATTATTATAATCACTATTAACCCTGCAACTTTATGGTCTGTATGGCTCAGTGCGATCTTCACTCACTGAGCCAGTGGGGATAGTTTAAAAAATATATTTTTTACACTAACACTTAATGAAAAGTTAAATGAAGTGCTTCCTTCAAGAGCTGAACATATTCAACAATATAGATTTCAAAGTAAACTATATGTATCCGCAGAAGTAATAAAACAGTGTTCAGTGGTATTCTTGGTCAACAGACTATTAACCTGCATAACTCGGTCTGAAACAAAATATTTATACGTAACGCCATGCATCTCCACTGCATATCATCCAAATATTTTTGGGCAAGCAACAAGATATAAGAAATGCTAGTTATAGATGATTGAACCAGTTACTAATCTTAAAAATCAAAAATGTGTTCATCCATAAAGAGACCACCCCCTTTTTTTCTCTTCGTCCTAAAGTTTACGTTCCCTGGTCCCATTGACTGGAAATGAATACAAAATTGGCATTACAATTGCCACCCTTGAGTGAAGAACAACAATGGCACGCACTAGTTGAGCCAAATGGCCCGTTTTCGTGCCGTATAACTGTGTTAAATCAGCACCTCTATGAATAGTCAGCATTGACATTCTGCAGCTGGCGTAAAAGTGGCAAATTAATTTAATAATACCACTTTGCATTTCATATGGTGGTTCATCACATCGGAATATCTCGAGAGCTACAACTGAATAGGAATAATTCACTCGCGAGAGACCAGCAGGCTGTCATTGAGGCCCGTCAGCTTGACTGAAGGACTTGAGTCAAGGCCAGTCTTTAATTGTAACCCACTGTATTCCTGCACTGAAAATGACTATTTTATTCAATCACATGCTGCTTGAATGTTGCATGCTGAATGGCGGGAGAGTGCCCTCAATTGTCAGTTGAGACCAGTTAAGAGTTGATGAAGATACCTTGAAGAAGTTGGGATGCTGCTGTGACTTGATACAGTCCGCTCCACAAGTCGTTTACAAGTGGCACACGAATATGGACATTTATACAGTTTTCGGTTCGGTTTTATGTCACTTCATTCCAATTTGGTTAGAAATGTAGTTCGGGGAAATTATCAGGCAGCGTGGAAATGCTTATCCAAGTTAAATAAATGCAATTCAAAGCAACAAATTGAAATCCGAGTCAAATGAATTCACACTCTAATGGCCACAGCAACAGCCGATAAAACAGTGTAACGATTGGTCATCTGCATGCTTCCTCATGTGTAACAGCCAAGCTTTTCACATGTTTCGTTACAGCATCCGAATGTTTCAGGTTAAATGACTAGCTTGCAGCACTGCCTTTATAGATGAGCATCATTTCTGGTACGGGACTGTTTGTGAAAAGGAGTAGGAAATGAAAAAGACCAGAGTCTGGCAGAGCAAATGCAAGTGATTTTGAACTTTCTGAGTGATCGTGAAGCAATTACCATGCCAGAACATGTACACAAAAGTATGCAGCATGAACAGCTTCTACACAGCTCATGCTGTGGAAAATGGCTGTACTGTGTGAATATGTAAAAAAATTTATACACTTCAAGTTTCAATTGCACTGCTGATAAATTGCCATTTTTACTAAAATTGCTGCAATTAATTGGAGGAGAATGGAGTGAAAGGCAGTCGGAGGTTATAAAACAATAGTCATAGAAGGTGACACAGCAAAAGGCAATAGAAGGCTATACAGTTAGACCCAGAGCACGATCCCATTCCTCAGGCATATTAATATTAATTTTTTAAGGGGCAAGCTGAAAGAGATTGAGGGGTGTTAGCTGACTCATCACTCACCACGTCAATGTCAGTGTGAGGCAGCAATAATCAAGGTAAAGAGGATGCTGCGCTATATTGCTAAATCATTTGGGTTTAAATCTCCACTCGTCACAATTGGACTGTATAATCCTCTGGTCAGACCGCACCTTGAATACAGTTCTGATCACCACAACATAAGGTGGCTACCCGGGTAATCGAGGCAGACGAGAGCAATGAGGAAGATTCTCAGAGGTGGAGGAATGAGCAACGAGATCTAGGGATGTTAGTTGACTCATCACTCACCAAGTAAAAAGAGTAAAAGGCTGCAGTCATCAAGACAAAAAGAACTTTGGACTGTAACCTAACCAGTTGAGTTTAGATCCCCAGAAGTCATATTTAAGGGGTAATGTGAGTACCTCTGGTTCGCCTGCACCTGAAGGCCTGCCTATAATTTTGCTCGCTGCAACATAAAGGGGCTCCCCAGACCTTTGTGACAGTCCAGAGAACAATCTCCAGTGTTTGAGGAATGAGGTAAAAATTAAGACAAACTAGTGCTATTCAGGCTTGCAAATAGATGTTTCAGAGAGCACCTTATACAAGGCATACATGCTTTGAATGGGATGGAGAAAGTAAACTCTGAACTTTTCTTTCAGATGAACCAAGAAAGGAGAATAGGAAGACCTAAGTTTAGCGCAGACGCCAGGAAGTATTTATTTATCCACAGTATATCTAATGTTTGAATAGTTTACGAGGAAGAGTGGTTTAGGCCAGGATGTTGGGATTTGTTTTTAAATAAAACAATCTGCTGCTGTTATGGGAAGACAGCAGGTTGGTAATTCTGAAAAGATGAGATCGAATGAGCCAAAGGGCATTTTTCATCCAAACCTCTCTTGTGATCTTTAATGAGTTTATGAAGGGAATTTATCCTGGTCAACAATCCCCCAAATAAAACTGCCCAGTTTTGCAAACTGGCAGCCACATTCATCCACAAAGCACAGTCGCTGCACTCTACAGTATATCCTGTGAAGTGCTATGCGACGTCTAGATGTTGTGATAAGGCACTCTCAAGTGAAAGGATTATCATCACATTGTTAGCAAAATAAATTCTACGTACTAAATTTCACTCATTTGTGATTTTGCCACAGTAGCTTTACCTATCAAGTGCAAGAGAAATTTGCAATAAGAACAGTCCAATTGTTTTCTCCTGAACAGTCCAATTAGGGTGCTGTTTTAATATAATTCAAAAGGTGCTTTCCAGGCATTTTTGTGTTGATATTTTATTCAATTTTTCTTAAAAACATACAATGGATATGAATTTCTTCCATAGTATTAGACAGATTTATTCAGTACTTCAATATCTAGACAGAACCCAGAGGGAATGCAGCTGGCACAAAGAAATTCATAATATAAAAACAGAGATTGCTTCAGTTCTCCTGCTTGTATTTCTAGACAGACCAATAAACCTTACTAATGCCTAGATTTACTAGAAAATTTCTATTCATTTCCCTGCATAGCAGAAACTAAGCTAATAAAGTCCCACCGAGAGCACTGTCAGGCTAAATCCCTCAACCACTGAAAGCGCTGCCTGGCTAAACCTCACTTCACTTTTCTATTCCGCCAACCACTTAGGGCAGGGCCCTGGGGAACCCTGCAGCTTATCCTTCCTCACGCAATGTCACAGGCATAAGTCGGAGTGGTCCAATCAGTGCCGAGAAAAGAATAAACTAAAAAGATTAATACACAGATGTTCATGCATTTCACATACAGCATGCCCTGTGGTCTGTTACTAGGGCAACAAGAGACCACCAATGTGCATTTTATTGGCTTTATGAAGTGCATCGCAGGGACTATAGTTGGAAAAGGGTTCTATGATAATGGCGAAGCTTTTGGTTTTACATTTACCCGCATTTAACCCTCAGAGTATTTGTAAGAAACATTGTCCACACGCAACCATTGACAAATAAATTAACTTTTTATTGACCTAACATTACTAATAATCATGCCTCTGAAAACAAATGCACATCTTGTTTTTCTTTCGTATAACTCTGCAATCCAAAATAAAAATATTAAACTCATTACAACATGGTATGATCTTCACTAACTTCACGTAAAATGTTTATTTGATGTATCCATGCGGTGGGAAATCCTCTAAGGTGCAAACAGCTATTCCTGTTTTAAGTAGCATAGATTATCAATTGAAATTCAGTACAAGCTATAGAGGAATCCTGAAAAAAATATACCACCCCCCCAAAAAAAAACAAATCAATAAGCCCTTAATCATCCAGGGAGTTACAAGAGCTTCACCTTTCCTGCACCTACACTCTCGTCTTTCTGTTGTAATCCAAGCAGGATCTGGCAGGCCCAGACCAGTCAAGGGAAACATCACAAATCTCCCAGGACTACTGTTGGTTCAAGTGTTGATTTATAGAGGGCAGGCAGAACCGATCAATAGAAGAACAGACTACATTCAAATTCACAGGAGAAAGCGAACATGCAGAGACAATCATTTCCTGGGAAAGCTAAAATCTAATGAGAATTAACTCTGTCTGTTTCATTCAGACAACCAACCCCTTTGTGGCAAAGGCTTCCTGACAGACAGGAACCCAAGGCCTCTTAATAGGATTTCCATATGATTTCCAACACCTGCCTAAAAGTTATTTGTTTATGTTGAGAAAGGGCTCCTTGATTCAGACATCTGCTTGCAGTGCAGACTTATCTTATGAAGCAATCTACAAAGCAGTTTTGTTGCCATGGTGCCATGTATTTGCCATTTACTGTATTAGAAAGTACAGCATTTTCACCCTTGGTTCACAAAGGTAAAATAAGAGACCAATCTCCAATAAGTTTCATGGGTCACTTCGAACCAAGTTCTTGATATTGTTATCTCTGTACCCATAAGATTTAAAGTGCAGAAGGCAGGGATCCATTAATTGTTATGCTTCAATTGCCAATATTAAATGTAATGAATAAATTTTTCACACTATGAGCAATGCATCTTTAATTTGTTAACAAGGCCACAAATATGCCCTAAAGACCTTAGAACCTTAAAGAGCAGTCAGCCTTCACTTAATTGTTTCACAAATAGAATCGTGTTTTCTTAAATTAAAGCACATTATGAATCACTTAAAAGGCAAATTAATGTAACTGGGCATTATAACAAGCTCAGAAGTTGTTCAAAAATATTCAAGTCAAAATCACAGGCACTTTGATTTTTTCTGTGAACTTAAACGCCAACAGTGATTGACGGAGTAGTATTAGCATGTATAAAGACTGTCTTCATTAGCTTGTGTTAATTTACATCAGTAAATAATTCGTTTTGCTAAATGATATGAACAGGCAACAGGATGGAGACAAATGATACCACAAACCTCAGGATTTTTCAGTCTATATAATGAACATACATTTTAGATTGTAAACTTCATTGTATTGGATGCATTGATTTGTAATGTATTGTATGCATTTGAAGAGTGACCTACTCCAAACACACACCAAAGGCAAAAACAAAACGAATAGGAGCCAATGATTCTAAGCCTTTACAAACCAAATTTTTTAAAGATATTCCTTCCATCCTTCTATTCAGTACTACAGTGTTCAAGATATAACCACCCTATGCTGTGAAATTAATTTAAAAGTCAACTTAATCGTTATCAATACTGTACAAAACTTTACTCCTTCACATTACACCCTACACTAATTGTTGTCAGTACATCCTTTATTTTCCACATTAAAGGCTTTCAGAAGACCCATAAAAATTTCAGGCACCATTAATTTAAATTTGCACAAAAAATTCCCCCTTGACAGACAGCCAAACACTGCTTATTACTTAGAGCACTGGTCCTGCCCGTTTGCACTTTAAGAGAGGAGAAAAGGGAAAAATTAAATGCAAGAGGAAATTTATGTCATGTTCATTACCTGCTAAATGTTAAATGGCATTATCCTGCATGAATAAATTATTTTGTACAAGGATTCAGTCTGCAGCTGTTGGGAACTGGCACATTCTGGTGCTTGAACATCAGTATTAGTCACATGATGTATAATCATAAAAAGCCTCTCCTACATAGAGCCACTTAAGAGACGACAGATCAATAAAACAAGAGACTAACTGCTACTTTGTGCATTGCTGAAAACATTTAAGGAAATTAGCAGGCTATTGTAATCTGAAATGATGGCAGTAAGCTTTTCATCCTAAAGTAAATCATTGGATGAATCTTTAAACTCTTGGTACCAAAATATTTTCCCTTTAGATATACCCCAGCTTTATATTCTGAAACAGAGGAGCTAATGTAAGTGCTAGTTCAAGTATGTGTTGTCCTGCAATTATCAAAACAGCACGTTTTCCACCAGGTCAATTTCTTTCCATGTTCAAAAGAAGTGATAATACTGTGAGCATTTAATAAGAGCCACCACACTAAATAAACAAAACCTCAACATTTGAAATGGTTGAACCACATTATCTAATCAAGTTTATTTCTCGTCAAAATCATCCCCATAACCTACATCTGCATTTGTTTTTGAATACAAGACTGTTTTCTCTGCCAGTCATTATCCCACAGACATGGGACTCGCACAGTATTTGACATGATCCAATTAAAAACAAAATTAACTATCCACACCCCCACCTATCCAGCACTATAGTCTTGTCTATTCAGAGAAAGCATTCTCCAGCTGACTGACTGTCTCCATTCACTTCTGATTTAACTCAATTCTGAGTTCCTGTTCCTCTCAGTCGTAAAGGTTACTCTTTTTATGCCAAATAATAATAATCCTTGTATTTGATATAGCCCTTTTCATGTCTTCTCGACGTCTCAAAGCGCTTCACAGAATATGCTGTAAAGTGAATTGACCGTACATTTGTGGGCGAAACGCAGCAGCCAATTGCGCACAGCAGTGTCCCACAAACAATCGTGGATTGAAAATAACCAATTTATTATTGTTTTGTTTTGGAGGGATTATTATTAGGTGTGTGGAGTAAGGAAACTTGCCCAAGGTTTTGCCCTGCCGGGAATTGAACCCAGGTGTCTCGCTTGTAAGGCGAGTGCTCTAACCACTGAGCTACAGGACTCCACATCTACAGTATAAATAGAGCACTCAGGTTAAATGGATCAATGGTTTGAGGTGCTGTCTCCAGAGGTACTCACCACTCCCTCCTGGCCTCTGGAGGCTACAGCACTGGAGGTGGTTTAGATTGTCATGTCCTGCACAGCAATTTCAGTCTGTATTCTTAACACTGCTGGTAGGATCCCCAACACGAATAACAACTGCATCTATGTTTCCAGTTGCAAAATCTCAAACTGTAACTTCCCTTTCTGCAGTATCAGGAAGGTCAGTCTAGGCTAGCAATGTAAAAAAAATGGTAACAGTGTGGCAACGATTGCAGTTAGTGCCACCAGAGACAACGATAGTTACCCTTTATCTTACAATCGCAAACACTGCTTCCTTCAAAGGTGAGAAGCAGACCCACCTCTTGGTGCAGTGATAAGTGCCGCTAAAGACAGAGATTGAAAAGGCACTCATTGAGGAAACGTCTTCATAAACTTCGGAATAATCCTGGAAAAAACGTTTGACGTACGTGGATGAGACCTAGAAGAGACTTTATGTTCCAAGGTTGCTTTTTGTGGCATCAAATTCCAATTTACACTCCAGTTTTCCCAATGAGCACTTTTCCAACCCCATAGTCTTCATGTCACTCACATAGTTTACAATGCTAATGCTCATTTTATACCGGTATGTTGTTGTCAAAAGGACACAATTTTGGTAGAGAACTTTCTGATTCTCTCAGCGTAGTCTTGCCTCACCTACCTCTTCGACCACACCCATCGTTACCTTCCCCCCTTTCCTGTTTGGCAACTGCCCCCACCACTGTAAGTGCTCTAAGACATTATTCTACATGAAGGGTACTAATATAAATGCATGTTGTAGTAATTCACCAACAGTGAAAACCACTACACACACACACCCCAACGTAAGTCAATGTGTCTCTCATACACACACACACACACACACACAGCAACAACAAATTACATTTGTACAGCGTCTTTCAGGTTGCAAGGATGTACCAAGGTGCTGGACAGTCAGGGATTTAGACCCATGCAGGGGGTTGGGATCAGGAGGGGTGGAGGGCAGGGGTAGGAGGGTGACCGAAGCCGCGGTCGAAGAAGAGACGTGCCTTGAAGGAGGCAAGGGAGGGAGCAAGATGAAAGGAATGTGGGATAGAGTTCCAAAGGGTGGGGGCAGAAAGGCTGAAGGCCTGACTGCCAATGGTGGGGTGGGCTGGGCCAGGGACAGAGGGAGCAGACACAACATAAAAAAGACCAGATTCAGAATATTTATTTTACAAAAAGAAATTTACCTGTAGATGTATCCTGTATTACAAATTGCTCCAATTAGAGTAGGTGAGCTGGGTATTAGTCTCAAAGTAGCTGCAATCACACTTCTACAGTCTTCAGATTTGTTCTATAAACTGTTAATGAGGTTACTTAAAAACTCATTTACTCAGTGTGCATGCAGTTAAGAGAGTTTGAGCTCCTTCAAAAGCTGGTTTAAAAAAACACAGGAACACTTCCAAAAGTCTCAGAAATCATCTAAAAAGCATTCATAATCCCAACACTCATCACCAATATGCAAAAATGCACAATTTTAATAAAAGTACTGCTATTTTAAAATGTAAAGTACATTTGCCTTCTAGGTTTAGTTGTACACAACTTCAGCAGGTTACCAGTGCTACCAGGATCTAGCTTTTAAACCTCAACATTTGGCTTAATTTGTCAGAATAAAAATACAAAGTAAAAAATAAAATGACTTAAATTATTTTTTAATAAAAATAGCCACATTTGCATTCTCCTAGAACAGCTGAATTTTGACTACAGGATTTGCTCTTCTTTAATGAATAAAAGCTTTGCAAACTTATACTAAATAGTAAGAATGCAACAAACAAACAACTGCAGCATTTTACTCACCCAAGTAAACAACATAAGGTCAAACATTTGTGCCCCATATCATAATTCATGAGCAATTCAAGTAATTCACAATTTTGTTTTTGCTATTTATTATGTTGGACATAAGCATGTGAGCACGAAGTATAACAACAACTAGCCTCAGTGTATTATTGGGATTATACACAGATAGATATCGACCAGCTGTGAATTACTACCTGCAGTCAAGCAGCCAGTCTTTAAGAAACATCGAGCATCTTTCATTTCTGAGGCAACATCAGTACAATCCACACAATACTATGAATATCCAATGGAAATAGCTGTTCTTGCAGTACATTTATTCAGTAATAATGATACTTTTAGAATTCAAACCTTAGTTTTTTTATGTCAACACATTGAGTTATTTTTGCTCGTTTTTTTTCCAAAAAAATTATCTCATTGCATAATTAAACATTAGTAAAGTTTCTTTGGAATAAAACCACTGAGCTGAGCAGTTCTCAAAAAAAAGATTAACTTAAAATTAGGGACCAGGATATAGAAGCCTCAGGCATAAGTTTAAATGGTTGAGACTGCAATACATGAATAGATTTTTGCTTATGACAAGGACCTGCGTCAAGATCATAAGACATGGTGAAAATGCAACTGAAAACAACAACAATTTACATTTATATGGTGCCTTTCACATTGCGAGGACATCTCAAAGGTGCAGGAACTGCACGAGAGCCTCAATCTTGGTGACAGTGAGCTGCAGAAAGTTAGAACTCATAACAGTGGCGCTACAATGGAGGATAGTACCAGAGATGAGAGATAGAGTTGGGTGTCATCTGTACACATGTGAAAGTGCACCCCATATCTACAGATGATGTCACCAAAAGCAGAGAAAGGAGGGAATCGAACAAGCAATCCAACCTTGATCCTTCGTAAGAAAGGAATAGTCAAGTCAAGCTTACCTTTACAGAGTCTCTGTCTGCTTTCGTGGCAACCACAGTATTTGATGAATGAATGAGGTCACAGGAAGTGCAGATGGGAGTGAAAATTAACAAAAACAAATTAGATCACGAGTGATAGCCATTCCCCCTCCCCCCAATCACTAGGCATGACAATTCTTACCCTTTAGTTACACTGGCAAATATATACTAGTCTGACTCCACACCGAAGCAACGTTTTTTGTCATATATGGGTGTCTGCTATCAAAGTGGAGTGAATGGTGGATGCCCCATTTATGAGTCTAAGCATTTTAAAGGCACCAGCTCATATGAAGTTGTTCATTTTATATTAATGGCCAAGTTCATGAACAGAGATGGCAAGAATTGTTAACATAACTCACATTATAATGCAATTCTTGTTTTCCTAACAAAAGTCCTGATGATGACTCTTAGGGATACCACAATCATTTGGCCGAACTGAATGCAATACTCTTGGGTTATGTTTATGTTGTAGAGCTTCTTCCATTCAAGAGCTCAGCTCACTAAAGCCAGGGGTTACATTTCCTGCCTCCAGAGGCACAGGGAGAGCCACCTCTCAAGGTGGCAACTACACTCATTGAATGACAGCAGCACTGTTTACCTTGTAAAGAAATGCAAACCATTTGTCACACTAATGACACAGCCCTTCAGTTAATAAACACAAAAGAGAATACACTCCAGTCAACCAGATAAGGTATTCATTCAAAAGTGTTTTCTACTCGTGTACTCGATGTCCATGAGGAAAAATAAAACCTGGCATCATGCCGTTTTCTTACTTGATTTATCTTGGAGAAAAGAAGCCCAGATTAATTAAGATTAGTTGATCATTAAGTATTTTATTCATGGGCTAATCCAACCCAGGTCAAATACAAATCAGTCCTTCCTCTTGGGCACTAACACACTGTACTGAAGCCTGGCAAAATAAAGCTAGGTATTAAGTGCTGGTTGGATCAATTCAATTGCTCACTGGTTATATTTGGAGGCAGTGTGAATGTTCAAACTGTGTGCACAGTAGGAATTAAGTGTTACTTATCTTTATCTTCCCCTCAAAAATCAGTGCTGCACTACAGTATGCATGGTACAGCTGACATAAGCTTGGTGTGTATGGGAGGGGGATGGCGTGGCAGCCTCTAGGATAAATAAAACGGTGTTGTTCCTCCAGAGGTACTGACAGCCATATTCCAAAGTGGGTCTCGATCCTGTTTTCAGAAGCACCAATTCCACAAACAATAAAGTAAACTGGTCCCTCCCAGTACCTCCGGCAATTTGGTCACCACATTTTCTTGCCTGTGGGTGAGCTATTTATTTAGCTTTACAACATAAACATGGCTAAACGGTAACTATGCCAAATCTGCTCTTAAAAGAGCGAGTACAGACACAACCAGCCAAACAGCCTTTTTCTGTGCTGCAAATTTGCATGGTTCTACCCTTCCAATCTTTAAGCAGCAATTTTTTAAAAAAACAAATTGAAACGGTTTCAAAAGATTCAAGTTTTAAACTTAAGGAGCTATGTAAATTACATGAAGGAATTAAAGTTAAAAAGGTACAAGTATTCATGGTGATCAGATTATAAATACACAGAAAAGATGTTTACAGTACAGCTTAGTGTTAATTACAGCACAGCTCCAAATGATATATTATTTGAACTATTCTGAAACTTACTTGGGTGTGAAGTGATGATGGGGAAAGAATCACAATAAAGACAAGGATGATTCACTATTAAATTGGCTCTGGTTTCTGACTGTTGGGTTTAATTTTTTTTACAGTGTGCCAATGAAATCCCTGCACAGGATACCACCCACACACTTTACCACTGCATCCTGTGAGGTGTTCAGCATTTGACGGGTGCAGCATGTACGCGATTGCCAAAATGTATGCAACTGGTAACAAACAAGCACTTGTTTGCATGACATTATCACATTCAATCATCAACAACCCTGCCTCCACTTTTGCACCACTCTTCCCACCTCTGGAGGCACAAGCTGAGCACATTATCAGACTAAAATTCAGCAATGAGTTTTAATCGTTGCTCACCTCTTTGATGATCTGTATCATGATGCTTTTTCTCATCTTTCATGGCACTGGACAGAGCCAACAGGCCCACACTGCTCCCAACAGTGGAGATTCCTGGAGGCTGAAGCCCAGATGGGTGTGGAGTGAGAGGTATTGGGAGTGCGTGACCGTGTGACAAATGTTGGGCCTGTAACTGCTGCTGCTGCTGTTGAGAAATAACCTTGCATGAATACAATGTAGGAGAAATTAGGGGAAAGCCAAGTACAAGAAAAGCATATACTTCCACATTTTACATTTTAAATTTCAATTGTGCAATTGAAGCAGCAGTATCTCCCTTTGCTTGGCTTTTATGGACCAATTTGAAAGTGCTTTGGAGGCTCATTATGTGCAGATATTCCCGTTTGGTAAAATTCTTCTGCACAGACTGCTTGCACCATTACATACACTTCTTAAGATAACAGTAAGGTCAATGCTTGATTGAAGCTGTACGATTATTTCATTTTGATCAGCAATTTAAAGTTTGAGGGAATAAAAGTCTATTAGTGACCCAGTATCTATATCAGTAATTGTCCATGGTTAAGGTCCATTAGTCAGATTTTTTTAAAAAAGCACAGATAATTTTTCCTTCAGTGTCTTTTTTGTCAAAAAAAAGGCAAAAATCAGGGGGAGGGGGCAGGGGGGAGAAATTTTACACAGTAGGGAAATTTGATGAAAATTGGAATTAACAGCCATATTGTGCACCATTGCATATAGTTACATGGCACTGCACGAACATTATGCTGTTAGCACATTGCCGGAACCGGGTTACTTGCACGTGCATTGTACTCGGCTCTCCTTGCCAGAAGCAGGAGTGCAGGAAGGCAGGATTTTGAATGCGCACAAATTCTCAGATCCAGCTGACCTGCACGGAAATCACATCAGGCGTGCCTTCCTGAACCCAGTTTACATGCAAGCGTATATAGCTTTGTACATGGATTTGCAGATCCAGCATTGCAGCGAGAAGTTTCGGAATGTGCAGATGGATAATACAGCAAAAATGCCAATTTTTTCAATATTTTGAGGTATTGGTTCATCAATTGATTTTCACCCAAACACTGAGGTTTTAATTGGTGAAAATTGATTTTAATGGGCCTTTACACGTGATTTTAGCAAAAAATGTTTCAACCAGAATAGATCCAAATGGGATAAACGCTGGTGACACATAGCCAGTAACATAAATGAAGCTTGTGTACATTTAGCAACAGATTCTATACCTGTCCCTCTTACAATATTCCAACCTCAAAATTGTCATAAGCCAATGTACAGATAGACTGGTTTTGATTTGCAGTCCATATGATTTGCCTGAAATTGTATGTTGCACCCACAAAATATACAGTCAATTCACTTTACAGTATATTCTGTGAAGCGCTTTGAGACGTCTCGAAGACATGATAAGGAGTTATATCAAATGAAAGGATTATTATTATCTTTTGTGGAAAGATACTGCAACTTCAAAAAGGCTGATTATAAAATGTTAGCAGAAGAGAATGTTTCAAAGAAAGAAAACAAATCACAGAAGTACAGTAGTTAGTCATGCAAAATATAGCACAGAACATAAAAAGGCAGTTACACCAATGTTTTAGAGTCAATTATAGCAGTGACATGCTGAACAGCATTCAAGTGCCACAGAATTCATACTGTGCACAAACTGCAAACACAATAAAGAATGTGTTACTGAAGGAAGATGTATTAAGAAAGATGCTGACAAAAAGAACTCTCATTTCCTCTCCACCCCCCCCAAAAAAAGTAACATTGCACAAATACTCAGCAAACAGATAGCGAGTACAAAATCTATCCTCTGTGTTAACTGCACAGCAGGAGTTAATTTGTGAGAAAAATGAATTAAATAACCCAGAAACAAACCTAGCTGCAGCCACTCTTTAAACCCCTCAGAGTGTCCTTAGCAGTACTTCAGCAAATTACTAAAGGAAATCTGATGTAGCAGAGGTGCAGGTCCTTAGGCTTGCTCAATAATGCTGAAATAATTGCGTACTCTGTGCACGTTTAGTGATGCTCGAATAAAAGCTAGAGGCCTGCCCTTGTACTCTTTGCTACCCGGTGAGTCTATGTTGTGACAGGTTTATTTGAGTGGGACTATGATGCATGCACTAGTAGCTGCACTGACAAGAGTTTAAAGTCTGTTTTACCAGTGCACTGGCAACACATAGAAAAGCCCTCAAGAGGTTAGTATTTGAGTGCTTGACCTCAGCCAAAGCTGCATCAAGCTTTGCGCTGTACTAACCATTGTGGGGTAGATGGTTTGCTGCTGCTGTCAGGGGAAAAATAAAATGTAATGCAAGTTAGTCCGTGCATTACTGAATATATAATCAAACATACTATATTACGATCGAAACATCAACATACATTAGATATCCATCATAGCATACTTGTTTTATAAGCAAGTTTAAGTGAAATAAATAGTTTAAATATTAAAACTCTCCAATTTCAGCATGACTACAATTGCTTCATTGAGCTGTAGCAACCAAAAAGAGGAGGTTTCTCCTAGCCAACAATCCTACAGATAAAACCACACAGTCGTGGTTGTTTGTGGGACAATGCCGTGCGCAAACTGGCTGCCACATTTTGTCTACAATATTGACTACACTTTACAGTAAAATTGCGTGAAGCGTTTCAAAGACATGATAAGGCGCCATGCAATTAGATTAGGATTTAATTTAAAGGCAATTTATTTTACTGAACCAAACAACTAATTTCCTTAATAAAAAAAAATTCAAACTGCTCCCATCTCAGGCAATGCAACACCAAGTGATGGGTTTGGGAAATAAACACAACATGAACACTGAAGAACAGCATAAATTTTGTTGGCTGTATATCATACTCTGAGGCACAGCACTGTCTGATCCATTTACAAAAATTTGGAAGATTAGCATGCCTTTTCCAAAATAAATTCTTCTAGCAACATAATTTTCATGTAACCCAGTGGCTGAGACTGTAATACTATTTTAAATATTAAAGATGTACACCTGCTGTGACCAAGGCAACCCACCCATTATCCACACGTGAACATCTCAAACTTTTTACGATATTAAAAAAAATCAGTCAATCCTGTGTAACCTCACCTCTTATTGGTGAGAAGCAGAAATTTAACGCATCAAAAGATCAGAGTTTCATCACAAGGAGGAAATTGCCTCTGTTATTTTGTGCTGTGTGAAGCCATTTCCTCCCTGTGGAATTTGAGTGTGGCGACATAAACATGACAGAAATGGAGGTTAATGGGCTCCTTTATATTTAGTCGGTTGAGCGAGACAGCAATTCATGGGACTGAATAGTTGAGCGAAATACTGCCCTGAAGACATGGTAAGGCGCAATGCGTCAGCAATCAGACTGACATGTGTGTCTGGAATAAAATTTCATGTATACACCCCTCCAAAGTATGGCAGAGTTCTAGTGGTCTTTGGGAATACCAGCAGAAGTTTGATACAAGGCAACACATCAGTCCAGTTCAATCAAGATCAGTCAGAGTACAGTATTTATACCCATAAGATAGAATTACCCTAAACAGACAGCCAACCAAACCTATTCATTCACATTTTAATCATTCAAAATTGCAATTATATTTTTTACACCAGAATAAAAAAACGATTCCTCCTTCCTTCCTTGTGAGAAATGATGTAAGAAATCATTTGTTACATTAGTTTATACTTAAGTGATTACTTTTGAAATATGTAAAACCATTACGACTGAAAATTTAAATATTTGCTTTCTAATCATTTCACTTCACTAATTTCCCTACTTGTAAATTATTTTGAGGCACCTTGGGATTGACCTTATCAAAGACTCTTGATATTAAAGAACTGACAAGAAGGGTCTGGATTCCTTGTGTAACTGTACAACCAGGAACACACCTTAGAGATAAATGATCCTGCAGTTATTTGATAGATCTACTCAGTCTGTATTGAAATATTTCCATTTATCATCTGCCACCCCCCACCCCTCGATAAATGTCAAATGAGTTCATTTAATAAATGTGAACTCATGTTCCCAAAATATTTTGGGACTACAGGGCTTTAGTGTTCTTGGGAAATTAAACCTTAAGTTGCTAGAACTTTGGGATAGTAATCTAGTACATACAAACTTTTATTCACAGCCAGATTTATTTTAATATGCAAACTTGGTTAGCAGCCTATTATCCTCAAACACTGAATGGCCTCTATGGTGAGTTTTTAAAAGAAAAAAAATTATCTTCAATGATTGAAAATTTCCAAGGGAGGAAATCTGGACTTGGTACCAATTGCATTCTCCAGGAGTGGTGGTAAATGAGACACTTGTAGCATTTCCATCACTAACTTATGACTTGAATTTCATAAATTTGTATTAGTAATTGATAAATATTGTAAAACCAGCAAATTGTCTGCAAAGCGGGGGTGGGGGGGCGCAACACAATTAGTGCAATTAAGTAGGCTCCCAACTGTAATTCTCTAGTTGCAGAGGTGAAGCCATTGCGTGATCCTAGATCATCCCAAAACTGGTACAAAACTGTGCAGGTTGTGTGCAACAATTCACTACCGCGTTTCGTCCACAAAATATATAGTCAATTCACTTTACAGTATATTCTGTGAACCTTTAAGATGTTTCGACGACAGGATAAAGAGCTATATCAAATGCAAGTATTATTATTACATTTGTTTCCTTTTCATCAATTTTCTCTCCCATCTTCCTTTTACTGCAAAGTTTACCTAGTTTACAGTATATTCTGTGAAGCACTTTCGAGACATCTCGAAGACGTGATAAGGTGCTATATCAAATGCAAGGATTGTATTATTATAGGCGCTCAGTGCCCTTTGCTGCTTCACCTGAATATCCATTATTCCTATTTCTGCCAGCACATTGATCTTTAATACATAATTTGACTGAGGTAGTGGGAAGAGAAAACAGGGACATGAATATGATCTTGTTCTCATCCAACAGTGGTAAATAGTTGATGTACTAAGAATGGCAAGCCAATCTGATTTCCCCCTCCCTAATATGAGGCGTAAGCCAACAGTTTGCATGCTTCGTCACCTTGAGAATAACTAACTTTGCACAGATCAGCGATTAAATCCGAGATCTTTAGGTCATGTACTTTTTTTGAGTAAACCAAACCTGCTGAACTATCAGGATAGCAAAACAGATGCATGTAAAAGCATTACATTTTCTGATACAGATGGAAAGACACCAAGTAATCACTAATTCTTAATGAATTTTGAATGAATGTCAAAACTTGAATGACCTGATAGTTGGTTCAACACACTGATACACCAAGATAGAGAGAAAATGAGGAAGAGAATGGGAGTGAAGGAGAGACAATGTTTAAACAGCAGCACTGAGCACAGGCTTGACGTTCAGATGAGAATGAAGCCAAATTGACCTGGAAAGACTATTTTCAGAAACTTTCTTTTGCACTCTCCTGATGTCTTACACGGGGCAGGCAATGAACAACCCGACAGATCAAAAGCAAACATTTGGGAAATAAGTGAGGAAAAGAAAATGACAAACACAAATTGGGACAGGATATAGGGGAGGAAGATAACAAGAGAAAAGATTGAGCACACAGAGGGAGAAAGTGAGTGATAAGACACCCAGAGAATAAGTGAGCAAGAGACAAAACTGGTTTGTTAAGAACATGCAGGATGAGTTAGAAAACTACATGTTCATGATCGACAACCCAAGGTCTCAGCAGCAACATTTATACAGTAGATATTTCCAGTAAAATATCAGGAATTACAAATAATGTGCTCTAAGCTGTCCTGAACGCTAATAATAAAAGATTTGACAAATTGTTAAATACAGCTTTAATTTTAAAGCCTGTTTTCTACGATTCTTTTAAGAACCACGGAAAAACAACTTCAAAATCAAGACCGAATTCAACAATTTGCCAAATACTGGATATTCTAAAATGCTACATAATTAGAGTAAATCTGGACCAACATGTAATCTCTCCCTATAGAAGTGCTGTAGCAATTTGGGATTGGTTAGCATTTCATGAGGTGGATTTTCACTTTGCCCTGAATCTTTAATATCAGGGAGAAAGGATTTATTCTTCCTCCCATTCTCTCTGCAGAAATACATGCTACAACACCTCTTTATCTGACATTTTTACCTCCCAACACTAAAACCTTGCATTAGTATTTTTAAGGGCAGTATTCAGTAGATATATTATAATCAATTTCTGATCCCAGGCACTGCTCCTTTTAGTTAGAAACCTCTGTAATTGATCAAAGCCAGTTGATTTTCATATCAACCTACACTGATTTTATTGAGAAGTTAGTAACTTTTTTTTAAAAAATAATCTTCATTTAGGTGACAGATGGATAGAATAATATACTTCAAGAGTGCTAACAGCAAGAAATCAGATGTGTAAATAACCTCAGCCTTAAGATTTAAAATGGGGCAGAATTTTGTAAAACAATCAAATTCTGGCCCAATTTGAAAGCGGGTTTTCCACATTTCTCACCAAAATACACATGTTCGAACATTTTAAGACAAGCCTAAAAACATGCAAATTTCAAGCTTCTGGATTCTTTAGTGGATCTTCAATTTCAAACTACTATTTTAGAATGACCAACTAATATCAAACATTGGCATCTGCCCTCCTTCATGTCTGCTAGGTGACCATTTAAAAAAGTTGATTCCCTTTTCTCACAGCAATCAATGTATGCTGCTGAAAAATACAAATCGCCTCACCTTAAAACTTTTAATCAGGGTCAAATCAAAGGTGCCCACAGTGAGAAACACAGGATAAGGTGGTAAGAAATATCGGTCTTAGGGATCCTATTTATTTATGGCATTTCGAGACCACACCCATGTCCTATGGTCATATGCTATTTTCCCCTCCCTCCCACACATTTTGATTGCTGATTGAAGAACCTTTCACGACCTCAAACATCTCCTATGATCAGTTCATTCTGTTAGCAACCTGTCAAATATTTGACACCATCGTCCTGCTTCTAGAATGCTCCTGTTATAAACAGTGATTTTAGTGTTACTATGATCCTCACACAAGGTGTTGTCCATTCTCCACTGCCTGCCTACCAGAGAAGATGGCATAGATACCTTCGCTTCTGCTTCTTATTCCTAAATTTGTCTTTCTGTTAGACAATGTAAAAACAGTGCATTAGCTATTAGTGGAAATACTGATCCATTATCGATCCATTTACTCTAGATCAACTTTGTGGTTAAACATACCTTTCGTTACATGGTAATTTGCCCTGTAAATTCCTTCCATGTATACAAGATCACAATTTAAGTATTTGGGGATAATTGTAGATTGAGCAAAACATGAATTTCAAGGCGCATAATGATTTCTGTGTTTCTGAACTAGGAAAGGCATATTTGTATGCAGGCAGAGTAGATAGGTTTAACAGAAGAGCTGAAAGTTTATAGAATTCTTGCTTGATTGACTTTGAAATTAGGGACTTGTTAACCATAGCTTTACCCCAGAAATTGAATTGTTGGGGTGCAGTCCTTGGTATGTGAATGCTGAAGGGAATGCACTTGGTCAGTGTTGTTTTTAGTTTCTAGGCCTTTTCTAGTTTCAGATTTTGAGTCTTTGTATCCAACCTGCAGAATGAAAGTCATTTCAAGAACTGTATAGTAACCTATTATAGTAACCTCGCAGGCCTCGTTAACAAACTATTGTACTTTAAGCAATTTTTCTGAAGAACAAAGTAGAAGACAATGGTCCACACATCAAGACTAATAAGGATGGTAATTATAGAATCCTACTGCACAAGAGGCCATTTGGCCCATCATGCATGTGCCGGCTCTTTGAAAGACTTATCCAATTAATCCCACTCCCCCGTTCTTTTTCCATAGCCTTGCAATTTATTGTTTTCAAAAAAATATCCAATTTCCTTTCGCAAGTTATTATTGAATCTGCATCCACCACCCTGTGAAGCAGTACATTCCACATTGTAACAACTCGCTGTGTTTAAGAGAGAGGAGAAAAGACAGATCAAGATGTAGTAGCTAGGATTTAAAAGTCTAGATTATACGAGGAAGAGAAGGAGCTCCACAGCTCCGAGGTGCTGAGAAAGAAAATGAAAAGATTGCAATGAGTTTGAATTCCAAAACAGCAAGGATTCAAGTGTTAAAAGGCAGAAAAGAAAGCAACACCCTAAGCAGTCAAATAGGATGCATCTGTACCACTATGGAATCAAAACGTAGGCAATGGGAATTTTGAGTCATTTCATCTTATGGTGTTAAAATTGATCGCATAATACATTTTCCCAACTGCTTTCTTTCTTATTCCCTTTTGTACAGCAAACCCCAAAACTCATCTTGTGGAGACCTGTAGCTCAGTGGTTAGAGCACTCGTGTCACAAGCGAGAGACCTGGGTTCGATTCCCGGCAGATTGTAACCTTGGGCAACTTTCCTTGCTCCACACGCCGGATAATAATCCCTAGACGACATGAAAAATACTATATCAAATGCAAGGATTATTATATATGTTACGAGTGCTTCTTCATGGGATTTGATTAGATTAGGAGAAGTCCATGAGAGAGAGATGATAGCTCTGATTTTGCTTGACAATTCAGGAAGTTATAGCTGCGTATATCCTCCATTATATCAGGATTTAAGCAAATTGTTTTCAATGCATTTTGCAAGGAATTCATATGATCCAGGATTAATGCGTGAAGGGATCGGCAACAATCATCAGTCACAGAGACCTTCCTTGAGTTGATGCAAATGAAATGTGAACATGTTATGAGTTGTACGAGTCTGTACAGAACATGACTCAAGTCAAAAACTTGCATGGTTCTCTCAGGAACAAGCTCATCTGACTTGCAAGATGACAAAACATGAAATGCAAGAAAATTAACGTATCTAAAATGCTGCACTGAAAGATGCGGGATGAGGAAATGAAACGCGGACTTAAATTCTTCCAAAATGAAGTATGACACTGATTTTTATGCTAAAGAAATAAAATCAACCATAACTCCACATTAAAACTAGTTAACATGGCCTTTAATAGACAATTAATTTGATAGTCAAAGCAAACCTACTGACAGGACATAAATATCAATATAATGAAGATAAGTTTTGGACACAAGATCTTCACTGCATTATGAAAGGGTTTTTTTAATCCCTCTCGAGACTGAGGTCATAATATACAAATAGACTTATTCAGCACAGAAAGAGACCATTCAATCCATACTGCCTATGCCACTGAGTATACGGTTTCTACATAATTGTTAATTTCTATTTATTTTTACGATAATTTCTGTTTTTTATGTTCTTTATGAGAACATCAATTATTCTGCCCATACGACTAGCCACCTATTCTGTACTCGCTCACCCAGCAATTTGGGTTGCATTTAGCATTTTAATAGATGAGTTAGGGAGAGCCTGTAGCCTTCAATTAATCCTTAAATCAAATTAGATCACTGAGCGCAAGTGTTGTGCACAGGTCATTGTGCATTTACTGACTGTAAAACCATCCTCATCCAGTCACTTAATCAATATACCCAACTAATCAAATAGACAAAAATCATCATCAATGGAGAGATTGGAACTAGGCCTGCTGATAAGAAGGAAAACTTCAAATGATTGATTATTCAATCAATAATAAAAAATGAGTTAGTGTGTGGTATATGTGTGTGTGGGGGGTGGGGGAGGGAGAGAATGAGGTCTGTAAATATGTCTTACATTGGAAAATTGGCAGGGAAACAATTTATCAATATTATAAGTGCTCCAAGTCAAGACACCTAATGAAACAGAAAAAAAAATTACATTTGCAGTCACCTGCAGTTTTCTTTCCTTCCGCATTTACATAAAGTTTATCCTCTACACATGCACATGAGATTTGGTTAAATGGGGAGTGGGTGTGAATGAGGCAATTAATCACAAGAACAGCGTCATGTTCTGAACACACAGACTGTGATAAACCACATGACTGTATCTTGTTCCCAAACCAAACCACAGCCACAGATCAATCCTCAATTGTTGCTGACAGAGGCAGCCTGCAGAGTATTACAGGTGTCGAGTGAGGACTAATTCTTCAAAAAGATGCATGTGGAAGATGAACTTTAATCAAGTATTGGTGACAACACCATTGAAGTTAAGGCAATCTAACTTTTCCCTCAGACATTAAAAAGTACTGACAAAAACAGGCGATTTATAGTTTAATTTTAAGGTTTGCCTTTGGGACCAATATAGCAAACACTTCATCTTCTACAATTATAGTTGGTGATGGCATAGAAATAACTGGCTGGGAAATCCTATGGGCTCCCTGGCCCCCACCTTTCCCTGGGCTTCATATTGCTAAGATTATTAACGCATTTGAAGAAGTTGATGCACACATGAGGGAGAAGGAAACAGGGCTATACGAGAAGGGGTGGAGGCTTTTGAAGTATATAAATATCAGCACGGAATAGTTGTACCAAATGGCCAGTTTCCATGGTGCGATGCTCTAGTTTAGGAGAACTTCACACAAGTGAGAATGTACAACTTATGCCAAACATACTGTGGTTGAAGGGGAAAGAAATCTATGCATTCAAGAGGAAATTTGATGTATTAAGGAGGAAGAAAGAAAATGGGCTGGAGAATACGAGGGATGGAAGCTCTTGTGGACTATAAACACAGGCCTCCCTAGTTGGGCCCAATGCCCGTTTCCATACTGTATCATTGTATGCAATTAGATTTATCCAAGGCCTCGTAACCAAAAGTTATGAGACCTTGAGTACAGTGAAAATGTCTGGCAATATTTGGTGACAATTAGATTGTTTTGGATGGAATATGCAAAAACTGAAGAAATGAAAGTAGTGAATACTTTGAATTCCAAGGTATATGTTGTGGTGGGCACAATTTAAGTGTCACAATCTTATGGGAAGAGCGAAACAAAAATTCCCATCTTAGACTAAATATAGCTTAAATTAAAATTAGTCATTCATTCAGTGGCTGTTTGTGGAATACTGCTGTGTACAAGTTGGCTGCTGTGTTGGCCCACAAAATATAGTGACTACACTAATTACATCTTACATAGAAGTTCAGAAGGGATCCAGTAATAGTCTGTTTCGAACAGATTTTATTTTCTGACCTTCCACCCACTATTCGGAAATCTCAGAATGACAACAGTATTTCAGAGTTTGGCCAACACTGTGGGAAAGTAGGCTAAAACAATTAGGCTCAAAGGAGACAAAAGTCTAGGTGAACTAAGTTATGTCACTGCATGAGGTGTGCAGTAGCTATTGGACTTCCATGGCTTTAGTGTCAATGCAGCACTGGCTGTGCAATGCAATATAACAAACTTCCAGGCACAAATCTGTTCACATAATCGCTCTTAACCACTAAGCCAATAAGTCTGGTCCCTAACAATAATTTTTATATCTCAAATGATTTTCATTTATTCTCGTAACTATCTGTGCAAGGTTTTGTGAAAAAGAGTTCTCAAATATGATGCTAAATATACAGAACTAAATGAAAACCAGTTGAGATGTGCATATGTCTACATTTCCTTTATTTTTATATGATTAAGTATTTTAAGAAAAACTAGCACTGTGCCCACCAGAAAGTGTTGATGGCCGCATATTGAGGACAACAAAAGAATTGTTCCAAGAACTACTGATCTAGGTGCTGAAGTCAAATTAGAAGAGGTAAGGGGGAAAAAGGGAATGCACTTTCTGCTGAAAACTTTAAAATGTATAGAACTATGTATTCTTGAAGTCTGAGGCGCAGGATTTCGTGGACTTCTCACATTTCCCCTGTATGAGGAAAAAAATAAATGAGGAGCTAAACATAAGGCTTTAAAAACAAGCCAAGCTGAACACAGTTACCTAACTGATATCAGTTATTGCCTAGAATTCTCACTTTATTTTAATGCACTCCATGTTTGTATTAAAAAAATGGACACGTGGGTGGGAACAAACTCCTGACAAATGGGTGTAAAAGCAATATAAAAACACCTTGATCATGCCTACTGAATAAGCCCTGTGATTACACCAAAGCAAAGTTTGTCCTTACTGATTTAATGCAAACGGACACTAAAAATATACTTGAAACAGTGCTTGGGAAGTCCATTGGACAACCCTTATTTTTGTTAACGTTATTAGAGAGCATGTTACACTTGTAGCTGCACCGCCTTCCATCACCTCCAGAATATCGCCAGACTACGGCACTACCTCACCCCTCACGCTGCTGAAACTCTGGTCCATGCCTTTATCACCTCAAGGCTGGACTATGGGAACTCTCTCCTCGCCGGCCTTCCCGGCACCTCCCTCCACCAGCTGCAGGTCATTCAGAACTCTGCAGCTCGTGTACTGTCCCGCACCAGGCTTCGCGACCACATCACTCCCACCCTCGCTCACCTCCACTGGCTCCCCATCCCCCAGAGGATCGAATTCAAGATCCTCATCCTCACCTACAAGGCTATTCACGGCCTTGCTCCCTTCTACCTCTCCGACCTACTATCCCCCTACTTACCTGCCCGTACCCTCCGTTTCTCTGGCTCCGGTCTGCTCCACATCCCACACGCTAACATCAGTGGCCGGGCCTTCAGCCTCTCAGCCCCTAGGCTCTGGAGCTCCATTCCCCCGTGCCTTCGCCTTGCTTCCTCCCTTTCCTCCTTCAAGGCCGGTCTCAACACCTTTCTCTTTGACCGTGCCTTCAGCTCCCCTCTCGACTCTCTACCCCATCCTCGCTCCCTCACTTCCCTCAACCTGACCATTTCCCCCTGCTCGGGTCCCAACCCAACTGTCCAGCGCCTTGGGATGTCCTCCCGACGTGAAAGGCGCTCTATAAATGAAATCTTGTTGTTGTTGTAAAAAAAACTGACATTTGCTGCAGGTTGAAATTTTTGAAGTGTATTTAGTTACAAACGTGCAAAGATGTCCTCAGCCCTGGGCAAAACCAATCAGGAATGCCAATCCAGTTTCCTGCAGCAAATTGCACCAATACTGGAAGCTGTCACTTCACCTCATAAAGTATAAAAGGGATAACTTGATTCCAGAGGCACCACTGGACAGTGTTCACCTTGTAAAATATGCCTTGAAGAGAACTACCTGAAGGACAAGCAAATGCTCCCATCTTAAGTGTTCTCTCCCTTACTCCCATGATCTTAGCAAGAGCAATAGTCTACTGACATGGGCAGCCCATTACTAGGGAGTACAGCTGTGCAGTCTTGAATAAAGGATGAATGTGCAGATTTATGACTCACCGAAGCACTACAATGCCAGAGGGCTAGAGGTGCCACACTGGGGAGAGATAAGGGTGGCGACATCATGAGAGGGCAATGCATGTCATCCGTAATAAGATTCTGAATCGTAATACAATAATAGAAAAACAGAATTGAATTAGTGGCCGACTTGATGTGAAACACTACATGCTTTTATTTCT
This sequence comes from Callorhinchus milii, assembly GCF_018977255.1. Taxonomy (NCBI): domain Eukaryota; kingdom Metazoa; phylum Chordata; class Chondrichthyes; order Chimaeriformes; family Callorhinchidae; genus Callorhinchus; species Callorhinchus milii. Next base: position 96,551,438 of record NW_024704742.1, read on the forward strand.
GCGACATGTATGTTACACACTAAAACAAATGATACAAATGATGAAATTATGGCCACTGGCTGCAACGATCATACTCTACATCATGCACTGATAACTGAAAGTCTAATCAAATTGTGTTTTTCAAATATATTTTAAAGTCAGTGGCCCCCATTTACATGAAGAAATTACAGAGCAACTAATTCATTTGCAACTCGTTTCCGTTGCTCACTTTTTCTAGACTTGCAATTAAATCATGACATTTTACAATTTAAAAAAGCCAGAAGGTGTTCTCTTAACCCGTGTAACCACTGTGTGATTGTGAGCAGTTTCCAAACAAACAGTCCTGTATACTCGTGAGTCATCTAATGGTGAAGGTGTGCATCCATCTGAAGAACGGCAATTAGCATGTGCTTTATGACCCCCCAACCCCACTCCTCCCCCCCACCCAAACTCCTGCCCCCCACCTGCCCCATTTGAAGTTCTTTACTCTGAGATGGTTCAGTAGGGTCACAGAAAACTCAATTAAAAAGTGGCCAATGCTGAAATAATTCCTGGACATATCCAAAGTAATCTAATAATCTTTGGCCTTATGAAAATGAATGGACAAGCTAGGGCTCTTCAGTCTCGACAGAAGAAGTCACAGAGTGGACTTTTATAGAGGTGTATCAAATTTTAAATGAGATTGAAAAAGTAAACTCAGAACAATATGCACAACATAGAACATGAGGACATAGAGTTGCAGGATAGATACCAGAAGTTTTTCTTTACTCAGAGGGTAATTAACGACTGGAGCAGGTTGCCAAAAAGGATGGTCGAGGCCAAGACAATTAACTAATTTGAAAAACAACTTAATGCTGTGATGAGGTAATGATAGGTTGGTGTTTTGGAGGAATGAGATCAGATGAGCTGGAGAGAACTCCTTCATTCAAACCAATCTTGAATTATCAAAATAGGTTACCATAGTGAAAAAAAATGGTGTTATTCAAGGCTTCACCGTTATGAATTTTTAAAAAAATATCTTAAAGGTATATAGTTCTTGTGTGTTCTCAGTTTGCCATTTTCTAATTTGGAAAGAAACTCAAGTTTAACATAATATTGCCCAGGCAGGTGCTCCCAGGTTCTCCCTCTCTCAGCCTGTCACTGGCAGTTCCCAGCCCTCAGCCCATGGCAGTCAAACTAGACAACATAGAAATGAGCTTTCAGCACTTTTTTAAAAAAGCATAAAATGGGTAAGATGCCCCAAACCAGGAGTTCCCACTGCATATAAATTCATTGATAAAATATATTAGGTTCCTGGAGAGCAATAAAATTCCTGTTTTATCACCACATAACTCATCAGTGCCCAGTTTCTACAGGAATACAAAACAGCAGCTCAAATTGTATGTCTAACCATCAGTGACTTGGAACAGTTAATTGACTCTCCTAATGGCTCGGTAATTAAATGCACCATGTGGTGTGGTGCTGATTCATACAGACCAGAGCTTTGCCACATTAGAGAATTTTCACTGGGTCAGGGATGGGGCCCTTTAGTAGCACGCAATGAGGGAAGTGAGGAGAGAAAGGGGGTTATTGCTACCAGTTGACCTTTTCTGGAAACAAGTGCACTTTTCAGCACCACTTGAAAGCAGAATCAAGCTTAACTATCACATTTTTCTCTTTCCACCTGCCCCTCCCCAACCCCACTCCCCAGCTGGCCAATACTTGCTGTCTAGGCGCACACATGAAGAATGGCCTCTTAGGTGAAATAACAGAAAGCCGCCGGCACCTATGGAACTGCACTTCAACATGACTCATTGCCTTCAGGAGAAGAGGGGGGAAATCACTGAGTTAAATGTTTTTATTTGTCATATTTTATGTTCTTATACATACACATTTGATGTACAAGATAAGACCATTACACAGCCTTACTTTTTTAATCCTTGTATATTCCTTTAATTAAGCATTTTAATGCTGATGCATATTCACTAGTGTCATTAATCTTCAATTACATGATTTTAAAGAAACAACAGAACGAAGCCTGATTAGGTGATAAACTGAACCAATTAAAACTATACATCACTAAATAATTCATCAAATAGATGGACTCCAGTGGTCATTGTTGTTGACTCCAAAGGTACTGTAATGAATAAACCTTTAATGCTATAGATCTGTAACTGATTTGCATATTAAATTGATACTCTTATCGCAATAAAACTCTTTAAAGCTATAGATTTTTTATATTTAAATTGCTACACTCTAATAGGATCTTAATGTGTAACCAATATGAAAACAATTTACAACATTTCATTTAAAATTACCTCTCATAAAAACCACAGTTCGAAGAACTCTGATAAAACTGAAGGCGAGCCTCAACAGAACCTCAAAAACCTAATGTGAAATGAATGAGTCTCGGAATGAATGTTACAGTTCACTGAACTCATTTTACAACATACTTGAAGCAAAAAAAAACCCTGTGAATTCTGCTGCAGAAAACAACAGTTCATTACTCAGAGTAATGTTTACAGAATTAAAATGACTTCGCTGCACGCTACCTCTAATCAATAGAGAAGGAGGTTCAAAGCTATCCCAGTTTAATTCTTTTTTACTTAAGCTGTAGGAGAGATACAGTCCAATTGAACTGTTCCATCAGCACCATTCAAGCGTCAACATTTTAATCAGTTTCCTTCATTCGCTTTCACTAACAGTTCCTGCCGTCATATGTACTTGACATTCCCAATCACTAAGCAATCAGACCAATTGGCAATGCATCTAAAACCACAATTAACTTCTGTGGGAAATAATTCCCTAGAACGCAGATCATTAAAACTAATTCTATGGTGCAATGGACATATTAAAAACAAGAGTTTAGTCACTTTTTTTGGAGGGGGGGGAATAAATCCCAGTAAAATTAAAACACGTAAACCACATATTTAATATTAATTTCTGCAGTTCATTTTTGGTTACAGAGATTCTGTGCGATGAACTGGAAACCATGCCATGTAAATAATGAGAATAGCAAAATATCCTTTGAAATTAAGACCATTGCAAACTAGAAATCCATAACAGTTGACAAAATTACACAACTGCTTGGTTAGATCAGCATCATCCAACACTTATTTGTCGTACTCAAGTGCAACTGTTCTGTACTTACTTGCAAGTCTTCAGGTAAACTGTTCCAATGGTGGCCTCTCAAAGATACTGAAAAAAGTTCAACTCTACTTTTAAGATTGAACTTGACATTAAAGCAGCTTTGTTTATATCGAATATTTGAAGCAGGAAAATAACTTGCTGTGGTGCAGCATACTGGGAGATAAAAGCACAATATTTTTAAACAGGAAGTTGCAAATAGCAATAACCTGATGTGGTATTTTGTATTCTACTATAAAGCCCTAAAATGGTTTATGAGGTACTAAAATATTGCTCTATTCACCTCTTATTAAGTTAATGGAAGCAGATGTGAATTTGTGTGAAGTATGTGTGCATGTGGAGGATGGGCAGTCACAAATCAATGCATCCAACACTAGGCTTAGGGTGTGTCAGAAACAAAAAGAACGCCAACTAAGTGGAGCTGTCATGTTTAAGCGTTCCAGGACTCTACCTGTGTGAAGGGTGTTATATAAATGCAAGTTGTTGTTGAGCACTTTTCCATTTGCCTGAAATGCTGGTTCCAAGAATGCACCCAAACACTATTACATCACGTTTGATACACAGCAATGAAGTAACACATGTGCCCATTCATTTCAAGTTTGCAATGAAGTCACAGATATGCCCATTGAAGAAAGCCAGGCCATCAACAAAATAAACCTAGAAGATCAAAGTAGTGGTAGATTGTCAGGCAAATTCACTTTAGTGTCTATTCTCTGGCCTCTTAACTTTATTTTCCTCCAGGCCCAGTTTTGTGTAGCCCTAGAAACAAATAGGCATGAGCATGAAATGTGACTACATCCAAAAAACAATTGCAGGGCTGGAAACTTACACCAAACTTGGCTTTTAAAAGCTTATAGAATGCAAGAGTAGGGGAACGCTGGGAGACAATACGTCCACAGCCTTGAGATCCTGGGAAAAAATGACTGAGTAAGAGAGAGAATAATATTTTGGTTTCAATATACTGAATATGTAGAAAGGAGGAAATGTGCGTAAGACAATTTTGGGAACATTAGAAAGAATAAGGGAGGAAATTCAGGAGGATCTATCATAAACAGCTTATGTGTCATGCGAAAACCACATGAACAGAAAGAATTAAAAGGACCCTTAATTACATAATTAGTCACCAATAAAAATGATTGGTTGTTAATTACATAATTAAAAAACATTCCAACTGTTAATTACATAATTCACGAGGCTTGCAATTCCATGCTTATACATGGTGCATAATAGTCTTCATTATCAACGAAACAGAAAAACAATCAGACCCCATTAAAACACTCACAACATGGTTCCAGTTATATCGTGGGTGGACTGTGGGTGTACCAGTGGACCAGAAGTGAAGCACATACCCAACAATGACTGGCCAGGTTCCTGGGCACTAATGGATGTCAGCAGCACTCACTGCACATCAAGAGCAGAAAGAGATTTCAACGGTGACCATTTTCCTATCGCTCCACAATATAACACAGGGTCCAACTGTATTGGGGCGGGGGTAGTTCAAAGAATATTGAATCCAACGATGAGAGAAAGTTGAGCAACCAGACCTTTTCTCGTATTCAGGAATGCACAAGATGTTGGAGCAGCCTCCCAAGATACTCAAACCTTAAAATTAACTTGGATTTTATGGAGAATTGTATTATTACAGAAAATATGTTTGGTACAAGTGAAGACAGAGATTCGTTGAGGTGACCATAACCATGGTCGAAGAGGAAGGTTTTCATGCATAATCTGAAAATGAGGAAGGAGGGGACATGGAGGAAGGATTAAGGGAGAGAGTTTGGAAGTTTCGAACCTGGTGGCTGAAAACACAGGTGCCGATGGGGAGCGAAGGGACGAGGCCAGAGCCAGATGAGTGGAAACGGCAGGTGGCAGTGTGGGGAGCAAGCAGGTCGGAGAGGTAGGGAAGTGACTTGGAGGGTTTCGTAGACGAGTGTGAGGATCTTGAAGTCAATCCGTTCCATGATAAGGAGTTATAAGCGCTATATAAATGCAAGTTGTTGTAGTGGAGCATGGCAAGGACTGGTGTGATGGGAATACGGTGTTTAGAGTGAGTGAGTATATGGGTGGCAGAGTTTTGAATTGGTTGGATTTTGTGGATCGTGGAGCTGGGGAGACCAGCAAAGAGAGCTTTGGAATAGCTGAGTGTATGGTAATGAAAATAATGGTTCCTCAGTGTTAAGGACATGGCAGAGTTAAAAAGAACTGCAAGGCTCCCTGCTCTTGATCTCTCTCCAATGACGTGTGCAGGAAACTGTCTATTTAGACAGAATAAGTCTCAATTGTTCCACAGTCCAAGGCCAATCTACCTTCCAATATCTAGGCTCACACTTTAAACACTTGGGCAAGGTAACACAGGTTGCCTGGTGCTCATGGAACTATACCAAGCAAGAGCCACTGTCTTCAGAGGGGAGGGAAAATAAACACATTTCTGCACAGTATTTTACAAACTGGTAAATGATAACAATTTTTGTTCATCTCCAACCATTAAAATCAAATTTTCCCACACAAGTCCACAATGTTCAGCATTTTATGCATCATGCACCAGTTTATCTGCGTGTTCTAAAGGATGATAAAACCTAACTGGATCAGGGTATTCATCTCTCACACTAAGGACTTCAGAGCAAAAGAAACTGAGCAAATGTAATTCGCAATTCTTCATGATTCACTTAGATTCATTCCATTTTGTGAAAGGCCATTAGCAACAAATGAAGGTCAGTCTCCTCTTTTATTTCATCTAATTGACTGCCAACATCTTCCATGCGGTCACCCAGGCTCCAAACAGCTCTTAAAGTGGCCTATTAAAAACAACCAACAATCAAGCTACATCTAATGTCACTATCAGCCTTGATCAGAGGGTTCCATTTCCATTTTTTAAAAAAATTGGGGGGGAGGAAATATGAAGCACCATCTGCACTTCAGATTGATTATTCAGCAATCCTTATCTACATCTTCACCCAGTAATTTGAATTTTAATCAAAGCAAATGAAATAATTAGCATTTCAAAGTGCTTTTGATACACCGAACAAAAGGAAAACTGCTTCACAGACAACACAAAGAGAAGAAAAAAATTAAAACTAAAGCTATATAGCAAGTTAATTAAAATAAAATTTCAAAACATAATTGCCAGAACCAGCTGTACAGTTATATGTGAAGGAGATGTTGTTGAGATAAAATGATTTCTCACCTTTAATTTTATCCTAATGTGAATTACCACCTCTTCAAAATGCTGCCTAGATCACTAGATTTCATACACGTCCAGATTAAAATATAGAAATACCATTAAGGCCATGTTGTCCCAGGCAAATTAAGGAGTAGATGAAAGAGGGGGAAAAGGCTACTCTAACCTTTTTATTTATTAGTAGGCAATAGCCCCAAATAAATGCTATATTACAACAATTAAATCATATACTGTACTCTTAAAAGGCTTTCAAAATTATTCAAATCTTATGTTTTATCTTTAAAGATTTGGCAGATATAAAATTCAGCTTTGAATAGAAATTGTGTTATTCACAGCCACAAAAAATAAAAACTCCTACATCAGGCATGACTTCAATCCCAAAAAGTGAAATATTATGTAAACGTTCAAAACCGAGCACCTAGTTAAAGATAATACTGAATATTAAGATTCTAATGTCTGAGCTTCTGGTCAAGTTAAATAACACATCTCATTATCAATCCCTCTTCTTCCCCCCCCCTCCCCCAACAACCAACTTAACCATTGAATGTGTTGAATGGTTAAGGTTTTTTTTGTTCTAAAGTCATCAATGGTGAGATTTGTTGGTTTGATTGGGATAGGGCAGAGATGACAGCAAGACAGTACTCACTGATAGGATCCAATGAGCACAACAGTGTGAGGCAACTGACTTAATATAAATTTCTGAAATAGCAAGATTGCATTAAAGTACCCTGAAGTTAATGAATCTCTTTGTAAGTAATTTCAACTCCCTCAGATTATCCGGCTCAGTAAAATCACTCCCCAACATCATCTGCACTTGCCACATACACAACAAATTAAAAGTTTAAGTATTCTTTTCTAAAAATTCTTTCAACTTTGTTGTGAATAGAATACAGATGATCATTCTCTCTCTTAATCACCCTACTAATGATAGCCATTTATCACAATATGACAAGACTTCTCCAGTTACCATACTTGTCATTTTAAAGTCTTTTCAAAAATACTAGTTCCTCAACATTTCTCATCAGTCATCTTCAGAAAACCCAACAACCCCGAGTCACTTGGATCTCTCCAGAGACCAAAAGACTTTTGATATTACTGACAGCTATGCAAGACTGATGTAACAACTCCATAACAAGTTGAATTGTAAATTAGGAAATTCTCATTTCTGAGCATTTAGTAATGTCTGGAATAGGAATAAGACTGACTGTACTGCTGAAAACACTGCCTATCACAGTACTAGCTGGTTGCAAACCCCCTTTGCACCAAAGCAACCAACTACATGGCAACTACAGCAGTCACAGTGTATAAAGTTAAGTGGTTACAAAACTATTTCAGCTATGATTCTATACAATTAGTAAATCATTATGTAATCCTGCATGAGTGATATGGCCAAATTTACTTATGCAGGGTTCCAATTTGCATCAATTCTTAATAGGATTCCTTAAAAAGTTATTGTGTGGACAATCTCTGCTCCAGATGTAGATAGCATTGGGGTTGTGTACTTCCAGCCCAGATACAGAAAAAAAACTAATTTGCATGACACAATTCCTCATTAAGAACTACAGCAAATTAGACTCCACTCTAATAAGAACAGTTTTCATTTAAGATGAGAAATAAATTCAGATTACATTTTTGTATTCTGTATATGGACTTAATTGTACCAATAAGGAAACAATTGGGGAAAAAAAACGTTATTAACAGAACCTGTGTTTATTTTTGGCCACTCAGGAAAGATAATTTTGTCTCTTGGCCTTTAACTCAGTTGAAGTTACGATGCTTTAAAGCATTGAACATTCTACACACATGAATAAGATAACTGCAGAGTATCCAATGGGTTATATCGTCTTCTAAACTTTTAAATTTTCTTTGTGAATAGGTTGGGCATTCCTAAAAATTATAGCACACCTAGTAATGGCTAGATTGAATTGAGCAAGTAACTTATGCCTGTGTTTTTAACTTCTAATTGAAAGGAAAACGTACCAAATACCTAAATATGGACACATTGAAACTTTCTGCACAGAAAGGGGGCCATTTGTCCCATTGTGTCTGTGCCATTACTACGGTTTTCCCTAAATTGCATTTTTGGAAAAAAAATATCAAATTTCCAGCTCTTTCCCCAGATCCCTTCATGTTTTTGCTGATTAGGTGCTTGTCCAGTTCCCTTTTGAAAAATACCATTAACCTAGCTTTAATAGCCATTTATGGTAATGAATTACTACATGTGATCTCCTTCATGTTAAGTGTTAAGCTGGCTCCGGCAGTGGTAAGGAGAATAATAAAATGGGTATACACACTGTAAGGGGCAGACTTTGAAGACCACGTACCCCGATGATGGCGTTTAGCTCAGCCATGGTCACCTGCTTGGCCCGTTCCACTGCCTGCACCACTTGCTGTTGGTGCTGAAAGCGAATTTCAGAAAGCAAATAATGTCAGTGTCATTTGCATTCTGTAGAAATACGTCCTTCTTAAACCTAGCAAGTGAAAAACTTATTGGTCAGTGCTGTGTCTAACCTTCACAGAACATATTTAACTGCTCAATCCAATCCCTTTTCTAAAGTGTTTATTGCAAATTGCAACCTGAAGCCTGAATGGGTTAGTCCTCGACGATGAACAGAATATTGCAGATGAGGTAATATACAGTCACCTGTCATCTCTTGCTGAAAAAACTGATAAGGATAGGGGAATATATATGTATTGTACAAGTTGCAAAGCCCAGAGAATACAGAAAAATTATAGGCTAAAGTTTTTTAAAAAGTTGGGAGTAAAATTCTGGTGACATTTTTCAAAAGTAGCATCACAACCAGGTAGGCACAAGAAACAAACACATTTTTGTAATTTAATTTATGTTAAAAAAAGACACCCGCTCAGCAATAAGTTTCAGTTTCCAGAGTTGTACAAGTGTCCAATGTACATTTACCACCTGAACAAAATTCAAAAACTGTGCTTCATGCGTTTGCATTAAATGGAGTTTAAATACAAACCCAAAAGGTTTGTATCAACCTCAATCAGTAAGATTTAACAGCCCAATAAGACACGACCAAATTGTTGAGAATCTCTACAATATTTCTCAAAAGGCATTTCCCCACCACATTCATCAAGATCTAATGGCAACAATCTTCTGAGAGAACCTAATAAAAGACCGGAGAAATCTTTCAGGGTGCAAATCGTGAATTGTATTATAATGCTAATTAGCAATGTGCTTAAGTCCTCTAGCACCATGTATTTGCGGAACTGACATACATGAAGTCACAGTAGAATAAAATGCAGATGGAGGTTTCTATAATTTAATATATTTGACAAGATGTGCCATTTTGCTCTTAAGCACTGATTGCCTTCTCGTGTGCAGAAAACATACCCTATGTAATACCTGCTGGCTATTTTCCATTAATTAAGACATTTTGTTTCTCTAGCTAATTTTCTCCCCTCCCTCCTGAAGGCATTTTACATTTTTCCCCTTTTACAGCTAATGTTCCAAATGCACTGGTTACCCTTCAGTAACTCAGCTAAGTGATCATTATTCATGTGTGCATCTTGACCACAAGCATTGGCAAGTTATCCAACCACAGAAGAGGCATCAACAGCTAAATGCGATATTGTTCTCGCCAGAAGTCCTCACGTGCATTTTCCAATAGGGATCACCGCTTAGTGCTCAGGTGCAGGAACCTTGGTCAATTTTCTTTTAGTGCAAGTCAATATACCCAACTACTGCATGTGTCAAGTCAGCAAACTGGAATTTGAACCTGTAACCTTCTGGTCTGTGTGGCCTAGCTTTAATATTGCAGTGACTTTACCCATCCAAGCCATTAAGAAACCTAAAGCAAATGTTTTAATTAAAGAGTAACGCGTTATAATTGGCCTGTGACAGTGGAGTCCTGTAGCTCAGTGGTTAGAGCACTCGCCTCGCAAGCAAGAGGACCTGGGTTTGATTCCCGGCAGGGCAAAACATTGAGCAACTTTCCTTACTCCATACGCCTCTGTTTACCTAGCAGTAATAGGAACCCAGGTGTTAGTCGATTGGTGGACCGCTTTTCCCGGGGATAACAATTCCTTCAAAATAATGAAATAAATTTGGTCACTCAATCCACGGCTGTTTGTGGGACACTGCTGTGCACAATTGGCTGCCGGGTTTGGCCCACAAAATACACGGTCAATTCACTTTACAGTGTATTCTGTGAACCGCTTTGAAACATCTCGAAGACATGATAAAAGCACTATCAAATGCAAGGATTATTATTATGACATACCTAGAGAGATAAGGAGCAGGTCAGATTCAGTTGTTTTTCTACCCTCCCCTCACACACTTTTGTGCCAAAGTTGAAAACCTGCCAAACTCTCAGCCTTCTCTGCCTTTAACTTCATTCATCAAAATGGCCTTTTATGAAAGTACCAGAGAGACCACCCTTCTTCTAAATGAGGAAGGGGATAACACCAGGAAGGAAACAGAAGGAAAAAAGTGGAGAAGATTTGTGTCTAAGATTCCATACACAAATTATACACATTTTGTCCAGCAACGTGCATTGCAAAGAGAGAGCTTTGAAAGAGCCAAAATAATCTCTTCTTGTTCTTCAAATGGATATTCTAACAAATGGCAGGAAATGGATTATAAGCATCATTCATGTAAAAAAAATATTTCTGGACTGCATCCATATCTAATTCACCCCTGACCGTCCACAGCCATGTGATACATGAAGTTTACAATGTTATAGAAGTGCTGACCCCATCTGGGAGAGAATTCTTTTGCCTCAGTTCTAATTCCCAATATTGTGAGATAACGTTGCAAGGAAAAGGCGCCAAGAAAACATTCCCAAAGGCAAGCAAGTAGCGCAGAACTAAGATCAAAAACGAGTACAATAAAAAAACTTTTTTTTTTTAAAAACTTACCTCCTGAGACAGGAAGGGAATGACTTGGGCACAAATGGCATTTAGCCTCTTGACAATTTCAGCCTGAAAGACAAAAGAACCACCATATATTTTGTAATTCGTGAAATATACAGAGTGACTCAGTATGTACATAAGCGATGATAGGGAACCATGTTATTTCAGGGGGAAAAAAACTACAATATCTGCAGAAAAAAGAGAAGAAAAGGTTGAAAAGTTTTGCTAAATACTGTAGCAAAGGACCATTAAAGTCAGTTTTTATGCACAAAATAATATCCCATTTTTTTCAGGATCCATTTTTGTCAAAATTTACAAAACACCTCATCTTCGTGTGCGTCACACACACAGCAGTCAAATCGTGTTTCAAAATAATAAAAATGTTTTAATGGTCCTTAAACCCAAGATTAAACATGCACGTATGTAGGATATAATTGATACACAAGTGCAAATCCTCTCTAGTGATGCACATTTCCTATTAAGAGCTGTACAACAAGGACACGAAGAGTATTCTTTGATTTGTGGTAAAAATTACCAACTCTGTTATATCTGCTTAAAATGAAAAATCCTATTTGCCCTGCATAAAACAATCAGCTGAACAGATACATCACAGAAGTTGGAAATGCATAATATTCATGAGCATTTTTGATCTGGAGATCTGGAATTTGCCATTCAGATCTGCTAATTTCAGTTTCATCGCGTGTAATCATATATTCAGGTGAAAAAATGCTTTTGGGCTTCAAAAGTCGTAATGAGTTATTTCTGCAGTCATGTATAGCAAATGATCAGATTTTAAATTAAATATTAAATTCAAAAGTTACAGACTGCATAATTTCTATTACTACTTCAGAGCAATTGAGGTTATTCTGATGATTATTTCAGGTCAAACGGTATCTAATCCAATAATGGCAGCAATCCGAACAGAGTAGCGAAGAGAAAGGAAAAAAAAAAAGAACATTTTACAGGAAGATTTAACCCCACTGAAAGGGACTGGTTTCAGAAAACTTATGAACCACAGCAGTAACCAAATAACGATGGTAACCAAACCAGCATCAACACTGCTGGATTTTGAGATAAATCCCATAAGTCATTTAAAGTGACTTTTCTACATTAATGCAAGAGCCAACCCAACTATATGATGGCAAATTAATACCAATAACAACAACAGAATGCATTTATATAGTGCCTTTCACCTCAGCCCAGTCACTTACATACCCTGTTGATCTCACATGACCAAGGCTCTCCTGCTTAGCTCCCATCAGCACCTCCCTATCTTGGGCACTGATAGCATCACCCTTCATGGATGCACTCACAGAGTCAATACGGAACCTCAGTGTTCTGTTCGACCCCCAAGTATCCTTCATCCCCCATAGCCGTGCCATGATCCGCTCCACCTTTCCACACCTCTGCAACATTGCCCTGCTCCGCCATTGTCTCACCGCAGGCCACTGAGACCCTCATCCACACGTTCATCCCACCCAAGCTCAATCACACAAACTCCTATCTTGTCGGCCTCCCCAACCCCTCCCTCCATAGGCTGCAGATCATCTAGAACTCTGCAGCCCGTGCCTTCTCCAGCATCAGGCTGCATGACCCTATCACCTCCATCCTCGCCCGACTCCACTGGCTCCCCATCACACAAAGGATACAGTTTAAGATCCTGGTCCTCTTCAAAGGTCTCCATGAATTTGCTCTTCATACTTCTGTAACCTCCTATCCCCTACCAACCTGTCCTCTTCCCTCCGCTCAGCGGGCTCCAGCCTGCTTCACGTCCCCCGCCTTGCCCGCCCTACCATTGGCGGGTGGGCCTTCAGCCTCTCTATCTCCACTCTCTGGAACTCCAAGCTTCAGTCCCTCTGCCTCGCCGCCTCCCTTGCCTCCTTCATGACCCACCTCGTGGCCCTCCTCTTCAACCGGGCCTTCGGTCACCCTCCTACGCCCACCCTCCCCGTCTTCCAAATCACTACCACCAGCTCGGGTGGGGATCCTGACTGTCCAGTGCCTTGGGACATCCTCCTGATGTGAAAGGCGTTATACAAATGTAATTTGTCGTTATCCACAACTCGACCCAATAGCATCACCGGCAAATTTAACAATCGGCCACTGAGTTCGTAAATCAGTGAGCACAACTCCAACCAGAGAACTTAGGAACATGGGAAAAGCGCTTCAAACTTTTTCTACCATTCTATTACATCGTGGCTGATCTGTACTTCAGCTCCAATTACCCGCCTTTGCCCCAAGTTGCCCTAACATCATACCATGAAGATCCACCATCCACAACAACAACAACAACAAGATTCCATTTATAAAGCGCCTTTCACGTCAGGAGGACGTCCCAAGGCGCTGCACAGTTGGGTCATGACCCGAGCAGGGGGAAATGGTCAGGGTGAGGGGAGGGAAGGGAGGGAGCGAGGAGGGGGAAATGGTCAGGGTGAGGGGAGGGAAGGGAGGGAGCGAGGAGGGGGAAGAGAGTCGAGAGGGGAGCTGAAGGCTCGGTCAAAGAGAAAGGTTTTGAGACCGGCCTTGAAGGAGGAAAGGGAGGAAGCAAGGCGAAGGCACTGGGGGATAGATAAACCCCAGATCATACACAACTCTGCAACTCATATCCTGTCCCACATCAGGCTCCACGAGCCCATTGCCCAGCTGCACTGACTCCCTATCTCCCAGCAGACCTTTTTTGAGATTCTCATCCTCATTGTCAAATGGCTCCACGACCTGATCTCTTGCGACCCTAATCCTCGTGCCACTCCTTCTGCTCACACTTGCTTCATGACCCCCCACCCTCCCCACTTCCAACAATGACAGGAGAGGCTCCAGCCACTTTCCTACTCCCTCTGGAACTCTCGCCTGAAATTACTCTGTCTCGCCCCTTCCCCTCAGCTCCCAAATCCCCATTCCCCATCTCGGGGTAACTTCCATCAAGGCGTTTTGAGAATTTCTCCCAATGGGAAAGACACTTTATAAGTCTAAATTGTTGTTGAATGTTTCCAGAATTAAGGCTATACCCTAGTCCGTGTTCTGTCTGGTGAACTGGCCTGACTATTTGGGGATTTAGTTATTCTTTTTGCTGTCCATGTGGCTAATTTGATTTTATTTTGTAGTTGTGCAGTTTCATACTACAATGCAAGGATTTTAACAAACTGAGGCAACAGATTCCTCCTGTAAAGCAGGGTGAAATGTAGAGCTACATGTACATTCCCACAATTTTTTTTAAAAATGCATTATTTCCCCACTGCCCCATTGTCACTTTGATGGTGTACTGTTATTCCAGTTTCAAACACAAAATATATTTTATTTGCCAACATCTGTGTCTTTACTGTAAACAATTAGGCATGTGTTCACAAACTAATGTGAAACAGGTCAAATAACAAAAAAAAGCAACATCAACAATTTCCGCTCCAAATCTTGAGGCTCACTACAAATAATCAATTAATGCCAAATTCTGGTAAGTAAAGCAAATACTTTACATTTATCGAAGGAAACGTTTTTAAAATAATAATACTTGCATTTGATATAGCGCCTTATCACCTCTTTGAGACGTCTAAAAGCGCTTCATAGAATATACTGTCAAGTGAATTAACTGTATATTTTGTTGGCAAAACACAGCAGCCAATTGCGCACAGCAGTGTCCCACAAACAGTCATGGATTGAGTGACCAAATTATTATTAATTTTAATTTTTTTTTAAAGGATTATTACTCGGGAAAAGCAATCCACCAATCAACTAATAACTGGGTTCCTGCTTACTGCTAGGTAAACAGAGGTGTGTGGAGTAAAGAAACAAGCCCAACGTTTCGCCCTGCCTGGGAATCGAACCCAGATCCTCTTGTTTATGAGGCGAGTGCTCTACAACACAAAGACAACAATTTGCATTTATATAGCACCCTCCACACCGGGTGGCGTCTCAGAGCGCCTAACAATGGCGGAGCCCGAGGCCGAGCCAGGGGGAGGGGAACATCAACATAGACCATAGGCGCTGTCAAAGAGGAACATCTTCAGGTATGACCTGAAGATGGGGAAGGAGGGGGGCGAGGTGAAGGGGTTGAGGGAGTGAGTTCCAAAGTTTCGGGGCGTAGTGGCTGAAGGCACAGCCACCGATGGTAGAGCGGAGGATTCGGGGGACACGAAGGAGGCCGGGCCCAGTAGAGCGGAGGCAGCAGGTCCTGCTGTGGGGAGAGAGGTTAGAGAGATTGTATGGGGGCAAGGAATGGAGGGATTTAAACACTAGAGTGAGGATCTTGAAGTCAATCCGCTCTGTGACAGGAAGCCAGTGGAGTTTGGCAAGGACTGGAGTAATTGGGGTATGAAGTTTGGTGCGGATGAGAATGCGGGCGGCGGAGCTTTGAATGAGCTGAATTTTGTGAATAGTGGAGGAGGAGAGACTGGGCGTTAGAATAGTCCAGTCAAGAGGTGACAAAGGCAAGGACAAGGGTGTCGGCAGCTTTTGGAGAGAGGTATTGTCGGAGATGGGCAATGTGGCGGAGGTGGAAGAAGGCGGTGCTGGTCAGGAACCTGATGTAGGGGAGGAAGGATAAGCGGGGATCGAACCTGACGACTAAGTTGTGCACGGGCTCAGAGAGTTTTAAGGACAGGTCAGGGTAGGTTGAGGAGGTTGGAACCATGGGACAGAAGATGTCAGCGGAAGCCAAAGAGTATGGCTTCCATCTTATTGATGTTTAACTGCAGGAAATTTGTGCTCATCCAGCTCTTGATGTCTGACAGACAAGCTGACAGAACATCAGGGGACTGGGGGTCGCAGCTGGAGGTGGAACAGTAGAGTCGAGTGGCAGTTAACCCCGTCTGCGGATGACATCACCAAGAGGGAGCATAAAGATGAGGAAGAGAAGGGGGCCAAGGATGGATCCTTGGGGTACCCTGCAGGTGTAAGCGAGAAGAAAAGCCATTTGCAGAAATGTAGTGCTGGGGGTTTGTAAGTGCGGTCCCCAATGAGGCAGATGATGGAGGTCAGGCGGTGGAGGAGGATGGCGTGATCGAATGCAGTGAAGAGGTCCAGAAAGACAAGGTGACAGAGGGAGTCCTGGTCACAGATAGAGAGGGTATCTTTTGTGACTTTCACGAGCACTGTCTCTGCATTGTGGGCAGGGCGGAAACTGGACTGGAGGGGTTTGAGTTGGATGTGGAGGGAGAGGTGTGCGCAAAGTTGGTTGGCAACAACGCATTCCAGAGCTTTGGCCAGGAAGGGCAAGTTTAAGACAGGGCATTAGTGGCCAAGGTTGGTGGGATCAAGGGTTGTTTTTTTTAATAAAAAGGAGGGGGATGATGACCATGCTTTTGAGGAGGTGGGACTGATCTTGAGGAGAGAGACTGGTTAATAGATCTGCCAGCAGTGGGCAGAGGAGGGGGAGCTGCTGATCAGCAATTGGGTGGGGAGGGGGATGAGACTGCAGGTGGTGGATTTCATTGTGGTGATGGTGGATGAAGGGAGGAAGGAGAGATAGGGACAAATTAATGTAGGATGGGGGCCTCAACCACTACTGCCCTATCTCTAACCGCTAAGCTACAGGATTCTAAGGAACTGAATAATGCACCTGCTATAGTGTGCTAACACAATGCACACCTGTTATAACACACTTATTTATAGTGTGAATTCAATTAATAATCTTTAATTTGGTATAGCACGTTCATGTCAGGAGGACATCCCAAAGCACTTTATATTATACTCGCAGGGACATACTGACAAGCAAGGAGTTTGCATAGTGAAGCCTGGATGTATGAATGTGTGTACGAGGGTTTTGGCGGCCTGCGGTGTTAGACAGTGGCGGAGTCGGGCGATGTTGTGGAGGTGGGGGACAGCAGAGTGGGTCATGACACAGATGTGGGGTAGAAAGGATAGTTGAGAGTCAAACAGGACACCAAGGTTCCAGATTGGCTCAGTGAGGTAGAGTTTGCATCCTTGGATGGTAGTGCTGTCAGCGCCTGAGGTGTGGAGGCACTGACAGGAGCCAATCAGGAGAGCCTCGGTACTAATTTGCACACAGCAATGCATTGGAGTATCATCTTAAGACTATTATAATGTAGTTGCAGTTTGTACATCATTCACTGCACAGCTAGTTTGGTACCTACACACAGGTCAACTCTCCTGTTGAAATGGCCAGTTTCCAGATCATCAGGTCAGCTATTGTTTCCCAAAGGTGCACATTTAGCTAATAGAAAAGCACTGGCAATTTGAATGAGATACAGGGAATGGCTTTGAAACAATGAAAAGCCATGCCATTACTTTTTTTGGGTTATCCAGGTGTCTGATACATGCAGAAACCCATCACCATGCTTAACCAAACCATCCAAACCATCCAAACCAAGCTGGAAATTACACATGGAAATTCCAGAGATAGATTGTTGGAATTGAATGTGCACTCTCTCCCTGAAGGAAAGCAGCCTGCTTACCTAATTTGCATTACATAGTATAGCAGCAGTGGTTTGGAATATTTGGGTAAAACATGTAACTTTTTTGTGCCCCATCTTTACCCTGGAAGGGCTAAAGCACTACTTGGAGGAGAACTGTTAGCTGCCACAGCACTAGCACTGAGAAGAAAACCTGCTGCTTTCTGGTCTGTATGGCTTATAGTGCTGCATGAGGGAGTGCATTTCCCCCAAATTTAATCCCAACCACCAGTTCTTCTCCATTTAATAATAATGTGCAAGATGTGAAGCCTTCATAACTAAAAGCAACTTTAATCTTAAACTTAAATACTGTACTCATTTTGAAGATATTAAAATTGTAGTAGCAAGAGGATTGGTGTAATTATTGTAAGCACACAAGTAAAGCCTAAAAAAAACTAAAGACTTTTTTTATATAAAAGTACCCCACAATTAACCCGGGGGAGTGGTACAAGAAGAACTATGGGCATGACCCGAAACAACGACCGTGGGAACTGTAATGAGTATTTATCAGACTAATTAGCAAACTGGAAATGTAAAAATGTGCTGTTGATCAATAGTCACAGTTCAATGCCACATTATCATCAGAGGTCTACATACATATTCAGAAGAAAATGCCAAATGCTTCATTCAAAGCTGGAAACTGGAGAATTTTTCCAGCCTGTTAGCAAGGAAAACTGCCAGTTAGTGGTCAAATAGGTCACAAAAGATGAACACAAGGAAGGGCAGCAGTATCCTCTCTGCGCAATTCTTTATGCAAACTTTCATTGTTTGTTCAGTCGAAATCCGATTATCCGCACTAATTGGGACTGGCCCTTTTGCAGATAAGCAAACAGTGTGGATAATTGGATATTAAATACAAATTAGCACTAATTTTTTTTATCAGTATTATATTTTCACTATCGTACCACATTGTGCCAGCCATTCTCCCCCTCTAGCGCTCTTATTTTTTCTCTCACTCAGTGTGTCTCCTTTTCTCTGTCTGTCTCTCACTTAAGAATCTCACTAACTTGGTGCATGTGTGTCAAATTGCTAAATCTGGTAGCCAGGATCAGAGCATTCGCAGAAACCTCATGTAACTTTGCACACAGGTACAAGTGTTTTTTTTTTGCTGGCATCTTGCAGGTCTGTATCCAACTCCTCTATCACTGGTATTTTTCTCCACATGAGCCACCAAATCTAATCTCACTCTCCCCATACTCTAATATTCTCAAGCATTTATCCCTTCCACTTTTTTTTGAAAAATAGGAAGAACTCTGCTTCAACAGTTATACTATATTCTGACCACTCTGAGTGTTAAATTGTTGATTTCAGAGTAACTACTGGTCAAGTTGACCTCCAACGTTCACAGTGCCAGGATTCTGCACAGCGGGGGCTTTTCCTGGGAGCCATGTTTGTTGTTTTAATCTTGCTGCTCTGTCCAGAACTTTGCTTGGTAGCTCTTGATCAGATTGACATGGCTGCTTGTCAATGAGATCCCATCAATCCTCAGATCATTAATTCGTTGTTTGCAAATGCCATTCAAAGTTCCACCCACCTTCCAAAATAGACGATAGACCCTCCTCTTCGACCATGCCATCGGCCACCCCCATTCCCCTCCCATCCCATCCCTTCTCCCTCCCGACCCCAGCTCGGGTCTGAAATGCTGTACACTGTCTAGTGCCTTGGGAAATCCTCCCGACGTGAAAGGCGCTATACAAATGTAATCTTGTTGTTGTTGTAGACGACATATTGTGTGTAACCATGATTAAGCAGAAAAAAGGCTATTATCAATAGAACCAACAGGAACAACAAATTACATGTATGTAGCCCTTTCACGTCAGGAGGACGTCCTAAGGGATTTAGATCCAAGCTGGGGGTTGGGAGCAGGAGGGTTGGAGGCCAAGATCATGTAATAATCCTTACATGACTGTTTTGTAGACAGTAGAAAATGGTATAAGAAAAAGTTGGGCCAATCAGAATTCCACAGGTAAGTGAGTGCCAACATTCACTCAATCTCACATGTGAAGAACGGTCACAATGCTGAGATACATGATGGTTGTGGGCACCCCAGGTACACCTGCTGGGAACAAAACATGGTACAATGGAGATGGGGGAACATTGTATCAAATAACTAGTATAGCATTCACACTGCTGAATTTGGATCATAAATCTAAAGTTCTTTATGAAAAGCTCTGAGAACTCTAGAAACCACTGGAGCCATAAGGTTTATAAAATATTAGTATCAAAATATTATATGCAAACTGAAGGCATGGTCTTACAGGGTTCATTAATGCAGTTCAACTACAGTGAGACGGGGTTGCTTAAATCTCAAAATGAGATATGTATCTGCCACCACGGCTTTCCACCGTTATCAGTCTCTTGAGATCAACAAGAGCAAGTTCGGAGGAAACAAAGGCCCCACAGCAAGTGAGGTAGTGGCGTTTCATATTACAGGACTATGTGGAAAGCAGCGGGTATACAGCAGTGTCACTTAGAAGGTGGGAGCTCAGTTTTAATAAAGAAAATGAATCTTTTATAGTAGCACTAATTGTCAGAAGACAAAAGCCAGCGAGTTAAGAAAATTAGACCATGCATTCCATGCTTAAAAGAGAAAGTTACCACAGCAACACCAGATCCTCTATGGTCACCGTGTAATGTGCCCTCTTTTGTCCTTAGGGACAGGCAGATAGTGAAGCATCATTTATTTACAGACCCTTTCACAGAGCTTGGGTTATCAGACAATAATACTGTCAATACGTACTCCTAATGGTCTACTTTTGAAATGGAGTATAATATAATAGCAGAGAGCCCAAAATCCTTTCCAGCCTGGCTATTAAAGGATGTAGGTTATTGCTGTTGTCACCATTGATATTTGTCATTGTAATGTAATTAGAGGCCTAAAATGATGCATTACGGCCTGTGGCACGGCTTTTATTAAAACCTTTTCTTCTGTTCACTGAACTGCGACCTGGTGTCTGATGAGTAACAGACAGACAGCTTAAGGGTGAACAGCAGATTCATCAAAGATTTATTTTTCACTTTGAAGAAAGGGCCACATAGGAAAAAAACAGAAAAGCCAGAAAAAATACCGCACAACACATCTGAATTTCATTTGGTCACTTGAAATTCTGACTGCATCTGATGAATGTTGCTTTGGCAACAGATTTCAAGCCTGCAAATCACATGGTTAATCGCAGCCCTTAATCTGCCATCCATCAGCGAACCCAACCATGTTGCTGGAGCTGTAACCTCCAATCAGATTTATAGGTCACGTGGGTCACCCATCCCCGAACAACAACTACATTCATTGATAGCCTGGGTCATTTGAAAAGCAGCAATTTCTTAAATACTGACAGACAGGGGGGTGGAGAGGAGGAGACTGAATGTTAAAGACATTTGAACTCTTCCTTAAGACAAAAAACGTATCTGCCCCAATCTTCCATTTTAAATTACTGCTTATTTAACAATTTCCAGTATAATTTCTACAGAGAACACATGACCAGCTTTAGTTTTTAAAAAAAGTTACAAACATCTTCCGCAGCTGATACTGATCAGCCACTTCTCGTTTCCAGAAAGTCATTTCATGTATCTCAAGGAAACCAAACCATTTCAAAGAAACTTTCAATTTATTGGAAAATATGAGTCAGAAGTTCTATTAACATTCACAAAGATAAAATTCTGTTTACTCAAACTGAACAACTGATTTACTTTGTATTTTTTTTTAAAAAAGCATAAAATGTAGAACTCAAAACAACACTGTCAATTCTCTAGCCAAATTAATTTCGGTGACAACTTTCAGATAAGATTCTACAGCCAAAGGCATGGAAAGAGATACAACATGTGAATAGGTTTATATACACTAAATCAAGAAGCAACCAAGGTTAAGACAATCGAAGCATTAAGACAATTGCTTCAGAACAACCTGATGCAATTGGATAAAAATCCATTATTGTAACACTATAAATAAAATGTGCAGACCTGGGGAAAGAATATTGTTCACACCACTTTGGGCTCTAAATTAAGTTAGTGTTGATCCATGTAATAATCTGCATTCATGCCATTTTACAGTGCTCCCAACCACTCGCCAACTTCTAACTTAACAAGCAAAAGGATATGGCACAATATGGATGAAAATAGTGATGATACAAGTGTGAAAAGGATTGAATTCCATGAAGTAATATAGTTCAGGTTGTAACCTGAGCACTTGAATTGGCAAGTGAAATAAAATAGAACGCACTGAAAAAAAAGCAAGACTAAAATTCAAATGATTACATGAATCAAGGCAATATTTAAGCAAAAAGCCAATGCAAGTCAACAATGTTTCCAAAGTATTTTGTAACAGAAATCACTGGACATGCAACTTTCACATCTCCTTACTTATGATGGCCAAAAAAACGTTACAATCTATTATTCTGTCAGTTGCTTTTCTCTTTTATCACAACACATTTTTTTTGTAACACTTCAGTTATGGGCACAATTTGGAAACAAAGTTTAGAAAAGTATTACTCTGTTGATGTTCTTATCTGTGGGATGAACCAAACTGAATTTCTCAGATTATCCTAGGACAACTCAGTGGTCCGTGTAACAATATTCTCAAGAGGGGAAATAAAGTCTAGTTGGTTTTTTTTTGTTTAAATGACTCCCACGAGGCATAAAGTTATTTCTCAGCACTTTCTACACAGTGATGAAAACTCACTTTAATATTGTACAGAACCGTCTGCTTTCAACACAAAGCCAATCTGGTAACATCTGTTATGGGGAGGAGCCGCAAAGGCTCCACTGAGTTGTGTGGGGGTGCGGGGAGGAGGGGTGGTGGGGGGAAAGGGAGGAAGAGAAGAGGAGACAGAACTGATCTGGAGACATTCGCCCCTGGGAAAGTTCAGCATCAGCGAATACACAACAATACCCTGGGTTGCCCTCCTCACACTCATTGAGAAAACACTTTGGTTCCTCCCTACCAACCACAAGAGCACAGCCACAAAGTCACTGCAGGTTTTTTTTCCATCACAGGAACAACCGTCTCCACATCCGTTTCTTCGTGGTTTTGAATCAGGCATTTTTGTTGTTTTCACATGTCAAAGGTGACGGAAGTTTGCAAATTTGATTACGTCCACAGATGTCTGAAATCTTACGAGAAGTTTTTTTAAAACCACTCCCTGCCCCCTGAATATTTCACTGGAGTGAACAGTGAGTTAACTGAGCGAGTTGAAACAAGTGCAAAAAAACCACACACTTTACGATGCCAAAAGTTTGTATCACCCTGTGCTGATCTTCTAGGCCTGCGCCAGAAACATACCCTGAATACAACAATTCCAGATTGACTTTCCTTTCTCACTATTTCTTTGCCTTCTCCACCCATACTTTGCAAGTGTGAAAGAACAAGTACTTCAGGCAGGAGTGTGTGGCTCAGTTTACATCTTTGGTGTAAATGAAAACCATTGTACTTAACAGCTACCTCAGAGGAGTCTCAGCTTCACTCTCGAGGCTTTCCGAATTGTCAAACTTTAGACCCGCAGGAATAACCAAAAAGCATTTTATCACACGTGCAAGATTATACGTTTTTCTACGTACTGTCACCGACCAGTGTGAAGTAACACTTTGTTCAAGCTGTAAACCTATCCTTCGTGCCCACAGGATACAAAATTGATACAGTAGAGAAATAACCTAACTTTGTAAGCAGTTTCACACAATATGGGTCTTGTCTCCAGATCTTGTCTGAAACAAACGCTCTGTGCCTGCAGCTGCAGGAACAGTATCTCATTTTGTTAGGATCAGACACACAACAGTGCAATTTTTAAAAAAATATTAATAACCAATTAAAATATATAAAAACAAGCAACAAACCACATTAGAGCTCAAAAATTGGAGCCTAAATGCATTGCTTTATGAGCTTTATTGCTTTATGAGAGCTCCCCAGCTCTGCCATGATGCAGTCCATGTGACTGAAGTGCCGAGCAGATCTAATCGTTGGGGTGTGTCCATTCCACAACAGTACGACCCCGTTATTATGCGATTTGTTAGAATGCATGTTATAATCCGATTGGGGTATGAATCCTAGTCATTTCCTTACTCAAAAACTTTAAAATGTGCACATCTGGTCCATCAGATGTAAAATGCTGCCCACAGGCAGGCAACCAAAACGCCCAACTTCCAGTGTTCAGGTCGCCTCTGATGTCACGTCCTTCGCCGCAATACAATGAGCCGAGTGCCGTGAAGCAGCGATGGACCAAAACAACCTTTCCGGACACGTGCACGGTGAATACATAAGTGCTGATCGCCCACCATGCCCAATCCCCATCGCAGTCGCTGTTTGAGATTTTATTGACAGCCAACTGCTGTGTGACAACAGAGCTCCACTACAGTTTGTCAACAGGAACACCTGCCCAATAATTGTTCCTGCTGTGGGATGGATACACTTTTAAAAAGAAAAAAAATGTTTGAAAGAAAATAAGCACAGCATACCAGTCAATGCTATTTTTGCCATGGAATAGGCTACTATGTTTGGAAACAAAACTAATGGAAGCAGAGTTTTTTTTAAAAAAAACAAAGTAACACCTCCGCAGACATTCCTCCTTTGATACGCTCGACCCAACCCAAAAATAAACACAACCAGGAATCTAATCAAATCCTGGCATCGATGTGTTGTATGATTTAGGGCAAGATGAGCCACCCAATTGAATGATGTGTGTGATTCAAATAAGTAGCTTTAAAACAAAAATCAAATAATTACTCCTAATGAGAAAATGGATTGTACACAGCGGATATGAAGTGTAAAAGTCTGTTGTCACATAGAGACAAATTGGCTGCCAGGTTTACCAACAAATTCAGTCACAGCACTTTACAGTATATGCTCTGAAGCACTTTTGAGACATCCTCCTGACATGAAAAGCATTATATCATATACAAGGATGTTCTAATGCAAGATTATTATTATGATGAGTTTTGAAGATATGCTATCTCCAAAGGTTCTGACATTAAACTTCCAAATTGAAAAATTATTTTGCAAGATAGAAGGCTTGTGGATCAAACTTTAAAAACAATCTGCTGCATTACATTAAGCACGGTGCAATTTCACACCAGAGTATGCCAAGGCTGTAAAACACCAGTTTGCTGTTATGCAAGTCATGTTTAATAAGGGTTTCAAGACATTCATCCTATGTGAAAGGTGCTATACAAGAATAAGTTGCTGTAGATATAAAAGCCTAACCTTAGTAAGTCAGTGTACTATAGACATTAAAACTAAAATACCAATTTGCAAATTTCTACTGAAATATCAATCCAAAATGTAAAATGCTTTGTCTTTTATTTGCAATTTACAATTTTGCAACCTAACAGGATGATCCAAATACTGAAAATCAAGACACATGAAATTAGGTTCAGTACATATCACTGCTATCTGTGTATTCAGTGCCCTGGAGAAGGTTAGCAATCCGATTGAACTAATATACTTAACAGCTTTATGCCTCTGCTCACGCAAACATCCATTAGGATGCAAATAATTCTGACACCCAAGCACAGGGCAAATTTTAGCACAGCAATTTAAGTGACAAAAGCATTTAAAACATTGCCCCTTCAGGATTTGCATCTTTGAAAACAACAAAACATAACTATTTTACTTATTATATTACCTGGGTTCGATTCCCGGATGGGGCGAAACCTTAGGCAAGTTTCCTTACTCCACATGCCTGTTTACCTAGCAGTAAGTAGGAACCCAGTTGTTAGTCGATTTACGGATTGCTTTCCGAGGGTAATAATCCCTCCAAAAAAAGGTGTGGTCACTCAATCCACAGCTGTTCGTGGGGCATTGCTGTGCGCAATTGGCTGCCGCATTGCGCCCACTAAATATACAGTCAATTCACTTTACAGTATATTCTGTGAAGTCGAATATTCTGCGAAATGACTTAACATTATATTAATATATATATATGTGATCTCAACTTGGATATGGAGTAGTTATCAAATTTCACAGATGGGGCCAAGCTGAAAAGCAAAGTGAACAGCAATGAGGATGACAAAAACTGCTGGAGGATTTAAACAAATTAGCACAAAGGACTGATCAATGGCAAATTAAGTTTTCATATGACACGATTCATTATAATAGAAAGAAACAAAGGAAGAGAGTATAAATTAAATGTCAGTGTCTTGCAAGGAGCTGAGGAGCAAAAGGATTTGGGAGTTCATGTACATAAGTCATTGCAAGTAGCATCGCAAGTGACGAAGTCTATAAAGAAAGTTAGGAGCATCCTTGGTTTTATACACAGGGTAGAGTACAAAAACAAAGCAATAGTTGTAAAATAAATCATTAGTTAGGCCACAACTGGAGTACTGCATCCATTTTTGGGTATCTCACTTCAGCAAAGATGTTAAGGCCTTAGAGAGGGTGCAGAGGAGGATTCCAGGGATGAAGGGCTTCAGTTATGAGGAGAGATTGGAGAAGCTGCACCAGTTTTCATTGGAGCAGAGAAGGTTGAGGAGGGACTTGATAGAAGTGCAGAACCGTATACGGGTAAATAGGGAGAAGTTATTTCTATTGAAGGGGGAGTCGATAACTAGGGGACATAGTTATAAGATAAATGGTGTAAACTGCTAAAGTATTTCCAAATTTATCAAGTGATATAGTTCCAAGCAAAAGTGGTTTCTGAAGTTTAATGTTCACCTGTTGATTGAATTTTCATCTGTTTATGAAGTTGAATGTTTAATTCTGCACGCGAGGTCTTATTCTGTAACTTTACAGTAAAATAATATGTAAAATAAAGACCACCTTTGTCACTCAGCCGAGATATGAGATTGGCCACAGGGTTTTTGATTGACAAGAGGTTTTGAAATTTCTGGGATAGAAATTGTTCTAATGGTTAAAGAACTTACAAAATCAGCTATGGCTCAGTAGTTTAATGGTTTTGACCCTATGTTGTTGATGGAACAGGGGGAAATCTGAAAAGTGGGCTCGACCTCTACCGAAATTATATATAGAAATTACCGTCAAATCACAGGGTATTTTGTCAACACTGCAACCAGTTTGCGCACAGACAAGGTCGCACAACCAACCATAAGGCAAATGTTCAATTAATCTGAAGGATTATTGGCCTCTATTCATTCAAATGACGCTCTTGCGCCGCACTATGGTACAGACTTCACCATGATAGATATAGTCAGCAGTGCTGAGTTTTACAAGTTGCACCAGTATTTATAGCTCAAGTCAAATCATTGAAAACAAAGATTCAAAAGTAAGCATTAAACCAGCATTGATTTTTCAGCTATGCTTACTTGAACAGGTGGTGCTACTGAAATATAGAATTGAAAAATGAGCACTGTGAGCAGAGTGGTTTTAATACAAGTAACGCTAATTAATGGTCATTAATCATTCCTCTAAAAACATTCATATTCAGAGGTTACAAGACGGAAGCTGGAAGAGAAACAAATTCCCAACCTTGAAAAGCCACACCTCAGGGCCTCTCAGTGGGTTACCATATGCATAGTTATGGCTTAAAATTACAGATACATGATAAGAACATGATGTTTATGAAGCCTAAAACCCGCAACATGTTTCCAGCTGCAGAAAAACCACAAAGTATACAGACTGTGGCTACAGAAAGGAGAGGATGGGCTGGTTCCCTTTTACTACAGATTGGTTTCCCAATTTGTTAGTGCATGTCCTAACTTGTCCTCAAGATTCTGCCAGTCTGCACAGTCCGAGTTTCAAATTTTTTTAAAAAAAGGCTACATTTCCTCCTCCTGCAGGCAGGCTTTATGGTCAGATAGGATTCTTTTCCACAGTAATAAGACACACCAACTTGTCAGCTACATGATTAACAGCTCCAGGCCCTCTCAGTTTAAATGGCTCGTCACAGCCGTTCATCTACTGTAAGTCAGCTATTTACATAAATGTTCCACTCTAATCTATTCTAGTAACGCTGTAAGGTCTTTTGCAAGTTCCTCTACACCCACCTTGAACAAAGTGTGTAATAAAGTTATTGATCTTGACAGTTCTTTCCCTCCCCAAAGTTTACAGATTAAGTATTTTTCAAACATTTGTCTGTGATACAAATAGATAATCCTTGCATTTGATATAGCGTCTTATCACTTCATTGAGATGTCACAAAGCGCTTCACAGAATATTTTGTAAAGCGGAGTGACCATGTATTTTGTGGGCGAAACGTGAAAAAAACCATAGGAAACAAAACATGTGGCAGGCGTTTATTTTGCCCTCATTCATACGTACATTGCCCCAAAAAGTGATAACTTGTGTTTTTAAAAACAAATGCATTCGGGTTACATCGGAGTAAGAATCTACTGCAAACGCTACTGATATTGTGTGATTGGCTTATCTCACTTATGCAAATAAGTCATTGAGTAAGTAACTCAGGCTTGTGGCATGATTAACAGGCCTTTTGCAATCCAAAAAAAAACAACCTCTCCCTCCCACCACCCAAAATCCAGCTGTGCTGGTTCCCTTTTCCAAGCAATACAGCACTCATAGCTTTTCTAAGCTGGAGATACAGACAGAATAGTGAATCGGTACATATTTAACCTGCCAAGGTGTATATTAAAAAAAGCACTTAGAACAAAAACATTTACTGCTAAAAGATTTAAAATCCACACACAAGGCTGCATGAAAGTAGAGTGCACGAGCGAGCAGAAATTAAATGCACGAAAGCAGCACTGGTCTCAGTTCTTACAAACTGACATACTAGAGATTCTGCTCAGTCATGTACATCATGGTTTTGTCCCATTGCAGCAGAAGAGGTAGCAGTGATTTATGGATAAGACAATATTTCCACTGGAATTTACACTCATTCTTGTAAACTACTGGATTTCTATCTCTGGAGTTGCAAAAGATATAAAGAACTGGAACTAGGTTTCTAATGAACAGGATAATGCACAGCCTGACAGATTTCTATGACTATACCATAATCCTTCAAAATACCCCTGCAGCCTAAAGGAAAATTACAACATTTAATTGACCTCATCAGTACATGTACTGAAGTAAAAGCTTCCTGGGGAGAAGCAGGTATTGTCATAATTAGTTAACTACAATGTAAAATCCACAGCATGTGTGGCTACAAAAGGACGAGACTGCTGAACGTCTCAAAAGCGCAGATAATTGGATTTCTAGAAGCTAGATTACGTCTAAACAGCTTCCTTACATCCCTACTGTATAAGCCACTCCATTCAGCCCATATAACAAAGAGGAAATAGAAGGCGTATCATTGGAAAGGAGTGGTTTGTGGGATTTATCCCTCAAGTGACCTGACCCAGTAACCCATGAGCATTTCTATTATACAGCTCCAATGGGGTTACAAAGCTTTATCCTTGCGGAGTTTGGTTCTCCTGCAGTGTCTATACAATGAAAGATTCATGAGCTTCTCACCTTCAGTAAATGTTACATTGATATGGAGAAAAGTTAGATGACAATAGTTCATGCTAAAGTGGAAATCTAACTACTTCAGTTCTAAGTAAAAGTGTAAACAGGCAATTTGCTGCTTTGGTCTAGCAATTAACTTTTTTTTAAAAAAGGAAAAAGTTTGCCCTTTTTGGCTTTAAAGCAGTTTAACAATTTCAATACATTGTGAGCCATCAAAACTTTAAAAATGTGTAGGTGGGATTCATGGAATTCTCAGTTTGGTTTGGATACTCTTAAGCATGGTGATGGGTTTCCACATGTGTCAGATACACAGCTGACCCCCAAAAATGTAAAAATAAAAGTGATACAATGTGAGATGAAGTTCCAGGTAGCCTTGATTCACAAAAATCTTCTGTGGAGTAAATTATCAAGCATTTCTTCAGAGAATTCAACTGAATCTAATCACCATAAAACAACCTCTGAACTATTAAATGCCAAGATGTAGATGCAACTAATTCCATGAAAATGTCATTTTTGTTTCAATTTGCAATTTGAAGTTTTATTCATTCTAACACTTTGGGTTTGAAAGATATTAACTGCAGGTTTCAAATGGGTTGAGATTCAAAAAACAAATCAGATTGAGGACAGTGGATTTAATGACTGATACTCAACCAGGAGAGGGGGGGTGGGGGTGTTACCATGGAGGCACAAGGAAGGGAACACATTCCAAATCAACATTTTTGTACATCACAATTTAACCTTTCAAACGAATTGCTGTCTCTGAAGTGACCAATTTATTATTGGGTTTTTTTCTTGAGGGATTATTATCAGGTGTGTGGAGTAAGGAAACTTGCCCAAGGTTTCACCCTGCTGGGAATTAAACCCAGGTCTCTTACTTGCAAAGCGAGCGCTCTAACCACTGAGCTACAGGACTCCATATTTTATGGAGAAGAGTAGTTTTCACTTGTGTGGGACAGTAATAATCATTGCATTTGAAGTTTTTATTCATTCTAACAGGACAATTGGTTTGGGTTTGAAAGAAATTAGCTGCAGATTTCAAATTAATTGAGATTCCAAAAACAAATACAATACTAATCCTTGCATTTGGTATAGTAGCTTTCATGTTAGGAGGGTGTCCCAAAGTGCTTCACAGGACATACTATAAAGTTCAGTGACTGCATTTGTGGATAAAATACAGCGCCAAATGTGCACAGCAATGCCCATCGACAAGACAGGAGGTGAGTGAGGAATTTTATTTGGGGGAAGAGTTGGCCAGGACACCAGGGGAAACTCACTTCCTTTCAAATAGTGCCATGGGATCATTAACATTCACCAAAAGGAACTCAGTTTTACGTCTCATCGAAAGGACAGCACCTCCAACAATGAAACACACCCTCATCACTGCATTGTCACGTCAGTTTAGACTATACAAGTTCTAAGAATCAACATGGGTCTTGAATCCCAAACTTTCTGATTTCGATCCGAGGGTGTTACCAACTGAGCCCGGCCATGTGCTTGGCTTTGCTTTCTGGATCGTTTGAAAAACACTCGGCTGGATTTCAACACTTGCCTGGTTTTACGTGAGTCACCATGCTCTTCTAGCTGCTGGTAAAATTTTTATTTACTAACTACTCTAGGCCATCAAAATTCAGGACTGATACCAAGAAATTTTACTTTACTCAACAACAACAAGATTCCATTTATACTCAAAAGTTAACAATTTCAACAGCTTGCCAGGAAGGGTAATCGAGGCTGGGACATTGGACTCATTTAGAGAGCAGCTTGATGCTGTGATATGTGTATGTGTGTGTGTGTGTGTGGGGTGGGGGGGGGCAGGATTCTGAAGGGTTGCGATCAGATGGGCCAAAGGGTCTTCTTCATCCAAACTAATTTTATGTTCTTGTGAATACTTTAGAGCCACAGTAACTGCAATCAGGCATCTGCAAAAGTAAATAATACACTGAATATGTAGATGGAAAATCGCCTCACCAACATAGAACAAGGGTGGTTGGAAGGGGCGGGGGGAAGAGAGGAAATAATCACCAGATGAGCACTGGGTATGGTTACAGGTTTTTAAACCACCAACATGCAAACACAAGAGGAAGTGGGTAACGGTAAATACCAGAAGAGTTAACATAAAGAAACATAGAATAAGAGAAGTTAGTCCATACAGTTCACTCCCCCCACAGAAAGTCTGCTCCACCTATGACTTCACCCGTAACTACTTCACAGATCTGACAGGACCTGAAATATAAATCATGAAAATTTCCACAAAAATATTCTTCAATCCCATAATTGCACTGTCATAGAAGATATGAAAAGCCTTGGAATAATTACACGCCACTAATGTTATTGATGAGATCAAACTAATAGCCTTGTAATTAACCCTGTGTAGTTTTGTAAGACGACAGTGCACTGTGGAATACAAGGGAAGCTAATGACAGGTAGCATGGTAAACACCTCTGGCCAACATCTATATGCCAAGATTATTGGAAGTTAAAATAAGCCACAGATGATTGCCAAAATAGCACACCCAGTATATAAGAATATAATTGGCAGAAACTACAGATGGGTTAATTTGTAAACTGCACCACAATACGACACTGAACCACCCACCAGGAATTAGCAGTCGCTTACAACAACAAAACTGTGCTGTTAAGCTGAACATGAAATATCAAACCAATAGTGGTCTAGCTTGGCTACAATGCAATGGCCTTTTCCACCCCCTCCCCCCCCCCATCTCCAATTGTCAAATAGCTGACTAACATTCATGTTGTAACTTCAGAGGTAAGGATTGGACAGATGGACGAGAGGTCACCTGTAGAACTATAACAAGATACAAACCTTTAGGAGAGGAGCAAAGGGGATAAAATATGAGCAAAACTGGAAAGACACCATGAATCAAAGTCTCTGTATATTACAGTTTACACTCACTGCACTTTTAAGAGATGCCAAAACACTGGGCAAGTTTCCTTACTCCACAAGCCCCTGTTTACTTAGCAGTAAGTAGGAACTGGATGTTAGTGGATTGGTGGATCACTTTTCCAGGGGTAATAATCCCTTAAAAAAAACTCAATCTACGACTATTTGTGGGACATTGCTGTGGGCAATTGGCTGAAGCGCTATATCAAATACAAGGATTATTATTACAACATTCATAACAACATTCTGCATACCGACTTTAAAATAACTTATATTTTATACATTACCACGGGAGGACATCCCAAGGGGCAGGAAAAAAGGTGAATAATAATGACGGTAATAGAAATTGACAGAGTAAATGTTTCGGCAGAAAACATGCTGGATTAGGGGACGAAGAGTCAATTAAAGCATTGCAAATCAGTTCCTCTTTCACCACAGAAAAGGCTGCAACATTCAGTACAATATAGAATACAGCAGTGCACAAACCCATTAAGGATCTCTGCATGATTCTGTGCTACTTTTGATTCAATAGGCAGGTTTTAAGAACAGATTTTACTGTGCAACGCCCACTCTGTCAGCCAACTGGTTTCTTCAGCTCAATTAGTGTTTTGAAAAAGAACAGTAGTGTAGTGTTACTACTGATAGATTGCATACTTCAAATTATATCTACACGGTTAATGTCACCATGTACCCTCTAACTGTTCAATGGACCATTATAATACAAACTACATTTGTGATCTGTACCATCTTAGAAAATAGGTTTGAATTTTTTTTAAATAATCTATTGAGAGAATAGGACATACCTAAGCATTTTGACTCAGTTTTATATGAACTAATAAACCAGATGGTTCACATATAATGTGAATTAGCAAACTATTTCTTGGCTCCAGTTGAAAATATTCCATTAAATCTAAAAAAAATGAGCTGTAGCCTTGAACTGACTTATTTACACATTAACTCCATCTTAAATATAGCAAATAGTCCACTTCTATTGCCACATATGGCCTTTTATCTGCCCTGGACAGCATATTCTCAAATAGATGAAGTAGACGCCAATTGATTTGCTGTCGACCACGGTAAATTAATAGCAACAAATTGCTGAGGGCCCCTGTCTTGCTACTCCACCATGCTTCAGCAGTTTTGCTTTATTTGCTTCATGATGGGCAGCAGTCAGGCCTCTTCAAGTCAATTTCTTCTTAACAACCTGCAATACTTCTCAGTAGTGAAAATACAGCCGTCCCTTGTAAGCCAGAAATCAATACTCCTATTGCCCTTAGAAAATGCTAAACAAGCAGTATTGGCAATCCACTTGGTACTGGAGGGTATCGGATATAATGCAAATCATTACTGCTCTCCTCCTTGCAGTCGCTGTACTTCACTAAAAGGTTTCTAATGCCATTTATCATCATTTCCGATCGACGACTGCAGTTATGATTTAAGATTCAATCACTGGGCCAAGCCCTTCAATTTGTATTTAATTGTTTCAAGCAACAATCAAATTTCTGCTGTACATTTCTAGTGCTGGTGCTTTTCCCCTTCAGTCTAAGGGCCTTACAACATGAAGTTTCTGATCGATATCAGGTAAAACAGTTTCACAAAAACAAACTGGCTGCATCTATGCAGGGAATCTTGCTCCTGTTTTTGCGACATCGCTGTGCACAATTGGCTGCTGCTTTAGTTTACAAAATAGTCACTACGCTTTAAGTAAATCCTGTGGAGCTCTTTGAGATGTCCTCCCAATGTAAAAGGTTCTCGATCAAATCCAATGGTGTTTCTTTTGCACACATTCCAGTACATTCAGAATAATAATAATCCTTTTATTTGATATAGCCACGAACCCAGGTCCTCTTACTTGTGAGGCAAGCGCACTAACCACTACACTACGGGACTCCATGATAGCTTTTTAAGGCTCAAAAGAAACTATACAAGTAAATTTCACCCTACAAAAGAGAAATTTTAATGCATTGTAATAAAACTTGATACAGTACAGATGCTAGGAGAGAGCTGCTAGAATAAGGGATGGAGAATCAATTAAAGCATTGGCACATCACCCACTCCCCTATTTCACCACAGAAAAGTCTGCAACATTCATTACAACCATTAGTGAATAGAACACAGCAGTGTACAGGCCCATTAAGAATCTCTACATAGTACTGTAGGGGGCTAGTAATGTTTTTGATCCAACAAGCTTGCCTCAGGAATGCACTTTTACCAAGTAATTAATTCTCTCTCCGTCCAGCATCCTAAAAATCTGGTTTCTTCAATTCAAGTATATTGCTCATTTTAAAATATGCATGGTTTTCAAAATATATCTGCATGGTTAATATCACAAAGTGCAGTCTACCTTAGAGTCCAATTTATACTGATACAGCACACAAATGTCTCTTCCAAGTACAGACCCAGTCTTCAAATGAACTACTAATTAAGAAACAACTTTTAATGAATATTTTTAAATCTTACTGCATGGTGAGGGGGTAAATGTAGAGTGCACAGCTACCACATTTATCCCCTACCTATGGTCACACAGGAGTAAAAAAAATACGCAATTTCTACATAAAATTAAAACAGTAATTGTGAAGTCAAAACGTGATTTGGGCAGATAACAGCCACAAACCACTTGATCAATGTTCCTATTGCTTGCGATAGTCATCTGAATTAACCACCATCATTCTTGTATTATTCTCTATGTTTCAAATGCTAACACACATATAATAATTTATTATATATAACTATAAAACACAAATTGATTAAAAGCTCTAATCCAAATGGAATTTGAATGTTCATAAGAATTATTTTTATTATAACTGAACCTTGACTGTAAGTCGGATTTTCTAGGCTTTTTAAGGCTCAGCAGTTAAGCTGGAAAATATTTCCATTTCTTCTGTTTAAAAAAAAGACACGGTTGCTTATTTAATGTGGTGCTACAGCTTAGGTCTTTAGCCTTTCAGGTGAAAAGCTGCTTGGTCACAAGAATCATAATAACTTGCATTATATAGCATCTTTAACTAAAAACTAAAAATCTCAAGATGAGAACTTATGTGAATGTAGTTTATGTAGGCAAACGCAGCAGCGAAGCTGTGCCAGCAACTTTCCATAAACAAAAGATAAAAGGGGAACCAATGCTAAGAGTCGTGTCGATTCAAAGCACTCGCCATTAAGAAGATAAGTGTCAGCAGATTTTGCTCATGTTTTAGTGGAACCTTTTAACTGCATGAAGAACTAGGATTAGGTCTTCCTCCCTTGTAAAGAAGCTCCCGTAATGTCCTCATGGGGAACATCCCAGAGCAGATCCTTGGGAAGCAATAGCGAGAGTTACTTAAAACTGGCCTGAAAGCTATAATATAATAATACTTGCATTTGATATAGCTTCTTATCACGTCGTTGAGACGTCTCAAAGCGTTTCACAGAATATAGGTTTTTAGGGGAAAAAGTTAAACAAAAATATCTCCCCCGACTTCAGTTCCCCTTCAAGAACTAAGCTGTGTGCAGATTCTCTGTACATCAGCGAAAATATTACATTAGCAAATCAGATGTATTCTAACTCAACTGTGTCACAACACAAGGTCAGATTCCCAAAACAGTTTATTCACTAACCAGCATAATGGCTTATGCACATAATAACTACTCCCCACCCTTCACTACGGCCACTCACTTCTTCTCGCCTACCACCCTACTCGCCTTTCTTCCAGAGCATTCCACAGCCTCCTTCTTTCTATTCCTGCCTGGGCATCCTCCGCCTGGCTCATCACATCCCGCAATGTTCCGAGATTCTACCCCGTGTGAAGGCGCTGTATAAATGAAGTTGATGTAACTGTATTACCAGATTTGTACATCTCTGTAAGAGATGAGTTTGGTAATTCTTAACACATCAAAAACACCAAAGCTCAAAAGGGTTTGTAAAAAGATAGCAAAGTGGAGAGGTCTAATCGAAACAAGTGCGAGATTGGTCTCTCACACACAAATGTTCATATGACTGTGGGTCGGGGCTCAATTAATGCAGATATCTGTCTCTCTGTTGTAACTAAATTGAGGGGGTTAGATCGCATCAACCCCAAGAACAAAATACTGATAATAATAGTGATCTGAACCTACAGTAGGTTACTGCTTTGGAATCGTGCTTTATATTAAATTATAGTATTTTATACAGTCTGTTTCGGTCGTTCATCTTTCTTCCCCCCCCCATTAGCATGTCTCACTGGTACATGGAAGAAGAGTGTACACACACCTACCCACCCCACACACAGTGAAAACACCATCATCACTGACCGTTTGGAGCAACGATTTACAGTTGATTACAGAAAAACGTCAGTCAGTTTTGAAATTACAGTAGTAATCTCCACTTGCCCAGAGCATCTCAGGAAACTCTTGAGGCCTCTCAGTTTAATTAGTATAGGAGCCATTTATCACCTCACACATTCTTGACAAATTGACAATATTGCTAAGTTAGCCCATTAAAATGTAGAGAGGTTACTGTCTGGGATAGCCAGGTTCAGCCCCCCCCATCCTGAAAATTTATAAAATTGTTCTGAATGGCAAAAAAAAGTTACGAGAGGTAAATTAAACTAAAACATTAATTCATTAAATATTTGAACAAAGAATACTTTTGTTTTATTTTAATCCTTTTAAGTACGATCAACACTATTTCAATCAGCACTGTGAGGAAGAGCAAATAAGAGACTGCAGAGCACCTTGGCACACCTACTACGCAGATACAATCTAGTGAAATAATGAATCTAGTTCACACTACATTAACCCGTTTTGAATGTAAAAATAATCCTGTAAAAAGCGAGTAGCATTATATGGCACTAACCAGCTATTTCAATAACTATCATTATGCATGAACCACCTGTTGGAAACTGTTCATCCAAACAGGCTCAAATGCAGAAGTTGGAAACAAAAGATATTCTGGCAAAAAAATATTGTTATGTACAAGTTTCTATGGAGGCTCCAACACTGGACACATGATATTAGAAACGTCACACACACACCAAGGATATTTTTGTCAATATAATTTTTTTTAAATTTAATTTTCTTGGTCCACTTAATCCTCCCATCCTATTCCCAACCAATTACATTCCTTACAATTTTAGCCAGTCTTCGGTAGCTTTTAATGCAAGGCAGGTCTTCATATTTTTGTATTTCTCTATACTTAGGGTTAGAGATAGAAAATTGGAGAGACTCAAGAGAGTGAGACAAAAAGACCCAGGGAAAAAGAGTAAAAGAAAAGGAGTTTATAGGGTGTGGTACTAATTATGGTGTTTAATCACTAAAGGAACAATTTCTTAGTTAGCACTGTATCCAACTTGTACAATTAGGCAATAGAAAGCCAATACAAAGAATTGTAATTGTCTTTGATTGAAATCTGTGTGGGATTCATGATGAAAAATAGTGAGCAGAATACAATGGGGAGGGGAAGTGGCAGGGGGTGCAAGAGAGGAAATATCCTCAGTGTGCCTGGAGTATTGCAGTTATCTGGAGATTAACTTTGTAAATCACAGTCGTGATTGCAGTCACCATTCTGCGTTCCGATAAAAGCATTGTACATTTTAGTTTTATAAAGCCGGAAAGAAGAAAGGAAACAAACATGAACTTCTAAAGAATCAGAATCATCAATTACGAAGGTACATCTATGGAGCTTTCCTCTGGAACTCAAGATGCGAACATTAAGTGAATATGCCTAACTTGATGAAAAACTAAGCTGAATATTACAACAAAGCAAACTGACTACATTATTGCCAATTTTCTATTGAAAGAGCTGGCAGTGAGAGCATTTCGATGAGCAGTAAAAAGAATTCAGGTTATCAGCCTAAGAAAAGCAAAGACACGCATGCCACTGAGCTTAAGAGAGAGAGAAAAAAACACAAGGAGAAGCCAAGTGGTTTGTAAGTTTTCCAGCGTTTATATATTTGGATAATTTTCCCTCAGGCCTTTGGTTATGACTGAATGCACCCAGCTGAAAAACGCTGATCTTAAAATAATTTTGTGGATATATGCTTCCAAGCAGTTAGCGATGCATGTGTATGCAAAAAGAAAAGTGAAGAAAAAGGAAACCGAAGCTCACCGAGAAACTTTAAAGCACCCAAGCATTCACATTGTTATGCAACGAGTCGTTACGATCAAGTTAAATCGGTTAGAAATTTGGAATCTATTGGCACCTCCATTTGTGTTCAGCTTACTCACGTAGAAATGCAGCACAGTAAAAATAATTCTGAAAATAATGAACATTCTGTAATATTGACTGCTTATACAGTAGAAAGAAACTCTCTTTCAATATTAGCCAAATTGCAGCTCGCATTATCACTATGGCTACTTGTAATCTACATGGGCCAGGCACAGATCATCAACTTCAAACCATGATTATTTATTAAAGAATTAAGCTGATATTACTGTATTCCTTTTTGACAATATCATTGTTCAACTATCTGCATTTTATTTCATATGAAAGCGAAGCAAAGGAATTCCTCCCTTTACTTTATTGCCAAAAATATTAAATGAGGTAATTCACCCAAGCTGTACATGTTAGCGATACTCTTAAAATGCACATTGTTACATAATCGGCTGAATTAGAATAGTTCAGACTGCCACGCATCCCAACATCCACTTTAAAAAGAGCTATTGCAGATTTTCCCCCTGGGATTTAATCACATTTAAACCAGAATCTTTTTACCCTCAAATATAAAGGCTATTTTGCACAGTGCAAAACCTGAAATATAGATGTTAATAGATCCATTTTTTTCTCCAAGCAGCCCATAATAAAAAAAAGGTCAAATTTGGTACATGCCCACTTCCAAGATACTAGTATGAAAAAAGTCTTAAAAGCTTGACAAAATGTTTATCTTAAAATCTTATTTATCCGGTGCTATTGTTTCCCTCATAAATATGGTACGTCAGCAGTTTTAAAAAAAGAGTAAACACAAAGACCAATGGTTTCATACAATTATTGGATTTTGACGTCCTGACAATAAATAGCACTGTGCCTTTGCAGTATTCCCACAATCATCCTTTAATGATATTTAACCAAAAATATGTCATTTCCAGCAGATGAACAGCAATATTTTATTCAGGCATATTTAAAATTAAACCAACAATGCAAATTTCAGAGTGTAAAATTTCAATCTGTTCAGTCCACATTAAGGTTTTAACACATTTTACAAAAACAGTTTACTTAGGGTTTTTTTTAAAAAAAATAAAAATGAGCTAATTTACACCCTCCTTCCAAACACACAATCTTCCACAGAGAAATCGAGCCAGTTGCGGTTTCATGCATCACAGTCCAGAGCGTGCTGAAAAACCATCTACTTCCCCACATGGGGATTCACAGGCAGAAAACTGCTCAATTCCACCCAAACTAGAAGGTGGTTTTTAGCCTGAACTAATGACCAGTCTGTGAGAAGCACCAATTTGATCCTCATTACTGTCCCCTATCAGGGCTCATTTGCTGTGCGATTTTTGAAACTAACAGCCGGTATTTCCTGATTAGACCATATCCAAGTAGTGCCAAGGGACCAGTAGAGAGGGTCTTATTCTAATGACGGCTTCTTCTGGCCTGCAGTGTATTCTGAATAGCTATCAAATTACAATGCGTCTTCTCTGATCTGGATTTTCAGTTTCCACTTCCTGCTCACAGTATCTGATGCGGGACTACTTGGGACTCTTTCTGGTTAAAAACAAAATTTGTTCCAATGTTGTGTGGTCAACCTAAACAAGTCGTGTTTAATAACCGTAAAGAATATGTTCTGCAGAGCATTATGATTTGTGACATCAGGTTTTACTAGCATTTATCAGGCAGATATTTACACGACTCAGAAATCATCTTTACAAGATGTGTATGGAGGAAAGGGGCAACAGAAACTCTATTACAACCATGACTGGTTGATTTTAATTATCTCGCCAATTATAAAACAAGCAAAGCAACAACTCCACAATATGCGAAACAGCCCATGAATCCCGAAATAAATCATTCAACATTAGGATCAGATTTCTTTTTGCCTTTAAAAAAAGTACTGCTTTTTTCATTACAAAATTGTCGTCTCAGAAAAAAATTGAAACTGCCGTATTAACATATAACTAAATTATGATTCAAATACGGGTAGAGGAAGTGTGGCATTTAGCTTATAAATAGTAAGGACCTGTAACTCACAAGCAGACAAA
Source organism: Callorhinchus milii (assembly GCF_018977255.1). Classification (NCBI taxonomy): domain Eukaryota; kingdom Metazoa; phylum Chordata; class Chondrichthyes; order Chimaeriformes; family Callorhinchidae; genus Callorhinchus; species Callorhinchus milii. The sequence continues at coordinate 96,591,390 of NW_024704742.1, forward strand.
CTTGACAAAATCTGGTTAGGTCTTATATAAAAAAAAACTTAAAATGCAGTTGTTAGTACAAAGCCTAACCGCCAACAGTCATGGTTTATTTTTTGATCTTCACACCCATGAAATTCAGACCCCGTGCCCCAAAGGGTGAGATTAACAATCATGATAAGTAGAATATTGAACTGATGAACTCACTACCATAGTTCTTTCACAGGGGTGAAAGATATGTAAAAAAACATAACACTGCACATCAGAAGAATTATATTTCAACTGTTATAATATTTTGAATTTTTGCTGATATAAAATATCACTATAGTGTGGAAATATCCTCAACACCAACTAGGGATATTGAATTCGATCTGCTTTGATATAGATATAGTATTGCCTTAGTACATTTTCCATGATCTTATTTTATATGTTAAACCCTTTGATACTTGAATGCAGAAGCCCCCCATCTCTAGTTAATATTTTTTCATGAAATAAATTGTCATTTTTTATCTTTACGTCACATATTCATCAAAAGTAGCCACTTCTAGTATGTCATTCATATAATGTAGAATCAATTCTTGTAACAAAATGTGTTAAAACCATCACAATTCCACTGTCAAGGTTGCAACCCAAGCGCTCAGCAAATGCAACACTAGCCCTTAAGGAATTCAACAACCCTATCAGTATACAGCCTTCCAATTCTTCCTGTATGCACTTCAGTGATGAAATTCATACTTCAACTGGATCACACCATAACATTTTCAGGTAACCAAACAGAATTCCTTAATATTCCTTCCAAGTAATTGATTGAATCTTACCTGTTTGTGCATTTCTATATTCAGGCCGTAAGACATTTCATAATACTGTGGAAGGCAAAGCAATACGACAAATTACTTGTAAATTCACAATTCCGTGAGCACTATCACAGAATAAAATAATATAAAGAGGCCTCGAGTTGTTTTGTGCCAAACCTCCCTCCCATTACAAACAATTACACAAGAGTCAAAAAGAAAAAGATCACCCTCTTCTATTTTCGGACTTACCATGACATAATGGCGTTGCATTTCTGTCTTTTCACTGGCCAGCTTTTCACATTCCAGTTTCAAACTGTTTAAAGAAAGAAAAATAGTTCAAAGCACATTTTATATGTGGACATTTTATATGTGCTGCCGGCAATAGTTCTTTCTACATAAATGATCCTTCTCGGATCATTAGAAGTGGTGCATTACTAACACAGGATACACCTAATTAAGGGCTGTACAGCACACATTTTTCTCGAAATTATTTATGACGCCCACTCTAAGTATATGCAAAAAGAGGAGAGGACAGATTGAAAGACTTAACATTTTATCAAATGGAAATACGAAACGCAACAAACGTGACCCCTGAAAAAGAGTTATTTCTGGTCAGCAATAACTGCATTAAAATTTAGGATCAGAAATGGGATGGATTACCATTTTCTTATCAGAGGAGGGAGGGTGGGGGTGGGTGGGGTGGGGGTGTGGGTGGAGAATACATTTGTGCATAACTAGAAAAAATAGTCACACGATTTATTTTTACTCGATAAACATGTAGGAAACGGTTCCAAATGCAGGAACTTTTTTTTTAAAAAAAAAAACCTGCAACTGCAGCCCAACATCTGCTGGAAATATGAAAGTGAACTGAACTGGTGGCGGGTGCGAGAAATTAACAAAAGGGGGAAAAAGAAAAACCCCTCTGCGATCCCCACTGAGCATCACACGGACCTCCTGCAGCCGACCATTTAAAGGCTTGAAATAAATATACTAACTGGATAAGTTGGTGCTCCCAACCGGTCAGTGATTTTCATCACGTTTTGGGGGTCTCTCTTCTTTTTTTTTTAAAATGGGAATAAAAAACCGAGACAGCTTCACCCCCTGGAAACCTGGCAACGGTTACCCAGGGAGGGAGAGGGGCTGCAAAGAGCGCTCCTCGGCCGTCACACGGGTGTGAGTGGAAGTATAAATGAATTCGGAAAGAGAAATAAAAGGGGAATAACGTGGAGCGAAGTTGTGTTCCTTTTTACATCCCAAAACGTCTAAAGCCTTTGGCGCTCGCGTTTCGTGTCACATCTCTCGCTGTGTTGTACCGACTCTCTCCCCTCCTCCTCCTCCTCCTCCTCCTCCCGCCCTCACCTCGAGCAACAGAACAAAACAAAACACCGTCGTCTGACGATTAAAACGACACCTCTCAATCCGGTGCTTTCGGTAAATTCGGAACGGGATGAATGACGACGCGACTGGAAAGCGGCGGCAGATGTCGGGGCTTCGCACCGGGAAGAGGTTCGCACCCACTCCCCAACACCCCGTCTCCGACCAGAGCCCCGGGGGAGTGGGGGGGAAATCACTCACTCCCCACTGAACACCTACCTCCGGCGGTGGGGGAGACAGCCCGGGGGTGGCACCGGGGCTCCCGCGGAGCCAAATGTCCATCGCCACATCAAAATACACTGCCGGACGGACTTGCGGCATCGCGCGGGATGGTTGTGCGGGTGTGCGGGTGTGTGGGTGTGCGGGTGTGTGCGGGTGTAGGTGTGGACTGTGCGGCCGTGTGTGTACCTGTGGTACTGCGCTTGCAAAAACTGAAATTCCTCCTTGATGCGGTCGCACGATTCGGAGATGGTGAATTTAAAGGGCTGAGCCGGCTGGTGAGGAGCCTGCAAACCCAAACACACACACACACAGCGAGCATCAGCACTGACACCAACTGGGAACAACCGGACGGGCATCTTATTCATCGCCATTTGCTTAACACGAACCGAGAGAGCGCGCAAACGTAAACAGTGTTACTTCGCACGTCCACAAATATTTATTCAAAGGCTATAATTAAACTCGTGCGGAGAGAGCAGCGAAGCTTTCGCATATGCACGTCCGTGACATCTCAGCAAAACACAACACAACACAACACACACACACACACATAAACACTTACGGGATGTCTGGCTTGAGGATACATCTCGCCCCCGAGATTTTCGTTTTCAGTTTGGCAGGTGATTTTGTGTCATTGAGCGAGTGAGTGAGTGAGTGAGTGAGAGCCTCGGAATTGATTCAACAACCGAAAGAGGGCGGAGGGGAAGTGGGGGGTAAAACCCAAAAGAAAACACACACTGACACGCGCGCGTGAGAAGTGAGAGAAAGGAGGGAGGGAGGGAAGGAGGGTAAAGAAAGAGGTCAAATGGCTGTGTGGTGTCGGGGGGTGTGGGTGTCGGGGTGTGTGGGGTCGGAGTGTCGCTGTGTGGTGTCGGGGGGAGTCGGGGTGTGTGGTGTCGGGGTGTGTGTGTGGGTGTCGGGGGGTGTGTGGGTGTCGGGTGTGTGGGGGTGTCGGTGGGTGTGTGTGGGTGTCGGGGGTGTGTGGTGTCGGGGGTGTGTGTGGGTGTCGGGGGGTGTGTGGGTGTCGGGGGTGTGTGTGGTGTCGGGGGGTGTCGGTGTCGGGGGGTGTCGGTGTCGGGGGGTGTCGGTGTCGGGGGGTGTGTGTGGGTGTCGGTGTCGGGGTGTCGGGGTGTGTGTGTCGGTGTCGGGGGGTGTGTGTGTGTGGGTGTCGGGGGGTGTGTCGGTGTCGGGGGTGTGTGTGTCGGTGTCGGGGGGTGTGTGGGTGTCGGGGTGTGTCGGGGGGTGTCGGGGGGTGTGTGTGGGTGTCGGGGGGTGTCGGTGTCGGGGTGTCGGGGGGTGTGTGTGGGTGTCGGGGGGGTGTCGGTGTCGGGGTGTCGGGGGGGGTGTGTGTGTGGGTGTCGGGGGGGTGTCGGTGTCGGGGTGTCGGGGGTGTGTGTGTCGGTGTCGGGGGGGTGTGTGTGGGGTGTCGGGGGTGTGTGTGGGTGTCGGGGGGTGTGTCGGGTGTCGGGGGGTGTCGGTGTCGGGGTGTCGGGGGGTGTGGGGGGGGGGGTGTGTGTGGGTGTCGGGGGGTGTGTGGGTGTCGGGGGGTGTGTGTGTCGGGGGGTGTGTGGGTGTCGGGGTGTGTCGGGGGGTGTCGGTGTCGGTGTGTGTGTGGGTGTCGGGGGGTGTGTGTGGGTGTCGGGGGGTCGCTGTGTGGTGTCGGGCGGTGCTGTTCGGCTGTGACTGTTGCGCCTTCACCTTCCAGAACAGCGCGAGCGAACAATGGGCAACAAAGTGCAACACTCGCAGACGGAACCCCCGGGACAAAGGTTGGAATCTTCCCTCTCGGAGCGTCGCGGAGTCCGGGATTCCAGGCGGTGGGTTCGGATTCCAGGCGGCGGGTCCTCTTCTCCACTCCCCCCCTCTCTCTCTCTCGTCCTTTTCCCCTCTTTTCCCCGGGACAACGCAAACAGAGAGAGAGAGAAAAAGCCCCCGACAACAATAACAACAACGCCGAGCGACTGCGGCCACAGAGAACTACAGCTTTAGTTCAAGCTCGTGAGCTCGTTTGGCTGGAGAGCGAGTCGAGTCGAGTCGAGCCGAGCTATCACCGCAGCCACAGAGCTACAGTGAGTTGCAAGCCACAGCCCGCCTTGCCTGCCTGTCCGACCCACAACCACCGCCACAACAAACACTTCCACAAGCACCAGTCCGAGGAGAAACGGCTTCCAAAGATATGCGACGACTCGTGTTTTGCTTTTGCTCTCTCTCTCTCTCTCTCTCGTTCTTCTGTCTCTCTTCGTCCGCTAATAGACACGAAAAGTACATACAGCGGATGTGTTTTTCCAACAAAAAAAAACCCTTTCGTGTTGACCAAACGTTAGAAGCGCTGTGTCATTAACATTCTTACATATTCACACCCTCCTCCCCCCCCCCTCCACCGAAGCTCAACTTCACTTCAACGAGGTGGTGGTGGAAGGAGGAGGAGGAGGAGCAGCGGCGAGGGAGAGGGTGCCAGACTCGCACGGTGGGTGGAGTAGAGCAGAGGGAGGGGGTTGGGGTTGTAGCTCAGGTTGCACGCTGGTTGTTGTAGTCGCTGCATCGTGTCAACCCCGGCTGAGACCCCACTGACATCATCGCTCTGTCTCGTCCCACTTCCCCGCCGTCCCCTCGGTGAGGACTACACTTCCCGGCATGTCCCGCGGGCTTTGCCCACACCGGCCCCGCCCTCCTCGTTATCAAACACGGAATGATTGACAGCCGCCGCCGCCAACGGGAGCCCGGCGAGAGGCGGGGTTTGGTGACGTGCTCAGTTCTGACACGGTCGGCCAATGGGCAGGTGGCGGCGGGTGCGGGGTGGGGGGGGCGACGGGGATTTGATTGACGGGGGGGTATGAGGGCGGGGCTGCCCCGGCGGCTCCAGCCAATTGCCGGCCGGCCCACGTGGGGCAAAGCCGACGTCATTGCAGGGGCAGCCAATGGGGCGGGGGGTGGGCGGGGCCAAGGGGGGGGACGGTCATGCGCGAGGAGTTGGCAGAGAGGGCGGGAGGGGACATTTGCTCATCTGTCAGTCAAAGTAACGTGGGTCCCTCTCTCTCTCTCTCTGTGTGTGTGTGTGTGTGTGTGTCCCGTGACAGCGGAATGCTTTCCTCCCCGTTTCTCTGCTCCGTCCCCATCCGAGCGCCGCGCGGAATGCTGCTAATTGGGGGTCGAATGTCTCTTTGCAAAATACTCGAGCAATCTGTCATTATAGGGTATTACGAGAGAGAGAGGGAGAGAGAGAGAGAGAGGAGCACTGAGAGGCTCTCAGCCAACCGACCCGCGAGCAGAGAAAGGGCAGAGAGAACGACACCCACAGAGAGAGAGAGAGAGAGAGAAACATACACCGGAGCCCCTTCCCGGTGGTTGACGCACACGCGCGCGTTTTTTTTTCCAACATAACTTTTTTTGCCTCAAATATTTGTTTTAACGCCCCCCCCCCAAAAAAAAAAGTCGTCGTCGTCGTCCGTCCTTCCCCCCACCACACCCCTCCCTCCCCCCCCCCACACACCCCTCCCCCCATTCAAAAAAACAAGCAAATGGTAAATGACACCTCGTCGGGGTTGGCACTGACGTCGCGCGCTCCTTTCCTGCCCACATCGCGTTGGCTTTCATTGGTTTCGGTTTTGCTTTGCACCGGAGCAAATCTTTTTTTGGGAGGGGAGGGGGGAGATTGAGGGGATAATCGCCGACATCTCCCTCCCATCAGTTGCCCTCTTTAAGCGCCTCCTGACCCCCCCTCACGTCTCCGGGCGCGGCCCCGGTTTGAACGCTCCCCCCAAACCTCCCCCCTCCCCCCCCCCCCCCCACACACACACACACACACCTTCAGCACCGAAAGAAAACGATCGAAAGGGGACGAAAGCGGAAACGCAAACCGATTAAAATGCAGCATCGCCCGCAACTGCGGGTCCGGGGGCTTAAACATTCATCTACAGGGGCAGGAAGGCACAGAAAGGGGGTGAAAGTGGGGGGGGGTTATTTGCCTATAACGTTACGCTGAAATAAATGGCTGTCTGTCGTGTGAAGCGATCTGATGGGAGAGGGAGAGGGGAGAGTTAATGTCCGCTAAATAATATCCTTTATGTCTGTGGCTTCCTGCAGTCAGAGCTCAGTCCCACACACACACACACACACCGCCACCGCCACCGAAAAAAAAAGTGAATGGAGGGCGAGAGGTGGGAAGGAGTGCAGTCACTGCCTTTGTGTTCTGCCTTTCGTCGTTGCCAACATTTTCGCTCATAATGCGCTATAGATTCCTTCCTTTCGCCGGAAGATTACCCCCATCACATCGCGGCCTTCCCTCTGAGAACAAAGTGGGTCCCTTATGTGTTCGGGGACACTGTTGCCTTTTTTTTGTTCTTTTTTTCTTCTTCTGGTTTCTGTTTACATTCTGCGCCATCGCCACCTTTTTTTTTGTTTGGGGGGAGGGTTTGATTCCGGGGAAGGAGCTGCACTTAAAAACAAAGTGCCATTGTGTTCGTTGGATTTGTTCGCATTCTGACTCTCTGCCAACAACATCATAAGGTGAAATAAATGATCACTGTTCCCGACAAAACTTTTCCCGTCTGTCCCCCCCCCCCCCCCCATACCAGGAATATAAAGCACACTGTTGCTGCAACTGTGCCCCAATGACTGGGACAAGGGAGAGAGCACAGTCAAAGGGTACGACGTTTCCCCCCCAAAAAAAAATGCGGTCACTCGATCCGCCGCTGTTTGTGGGACGGACGCTGCTGCGCGCAATTGGCTGCCGCGTTTCGCCCACAACGTATACAGTCAATTCACCTTCCGGTATGATCTGTTCTCGAAGACGCGATAAGGCGCTATGTCAAATGCAAGTGTTAGTATTACTAGTTGTGGGCTCCACCATCAACTCCCCTCTTCCATCTTTCCCTCTGATTTTGAATATGTGAGGAGGCTCATGGATTTCTTTGTGACAAAAATCAAGGCCATCTGCTCTGACATCTCAGCTAGAGCAGATCTTTCTCTCTCCACACCTTTCTTTACCCCCGGCCCTTTATTCGTTGCTTCTATCATGCTCACCGGTCTCTTCCCCCAACTACTCTCTCACATGAAGTATACTATTTATACCTCAATCATCCACCAACCCAGTTTCTGGCTGCCCAGCTATGCATTTTAATTGATATTATTCATTCTGTATCCTCAGGAACTATCCCTCGCCATTTAAAAGCAGCTGTCATCAGCCCCTCCCTTCTTAAAAGAAACTACCATCTTGTTGCCGCCCAACTATGGAATATAAAATAAGACGGTGTTTGTCCAGTTCTGCAGAGCACTGGTGATGGGTTTCCGCATATGTCAGACACCTGACTGACCCAAAAAATCTTAAGAAGGATGTACTCACCTCGGAAGGTGTCCAGTGATAGTTCATTACTACTAATAATAATCCTTGCATGTGATCAAGCGCCTTAACATGAGATGTGTCAAAGCGCTTCACAGGATGTTCTGTAAAGTGGTGTGACCGTGTGTTTTGTGTGTAAATACAGGAGCCAATTTGTGCACACAAGTGTCCCTCAACAGGCATGGTGTGAGTGATCAATATTATGTGGGGTTAGTCGGCCAGGATCCCCAAAATAAACTGTCTTCTCTTTTCAAACAGTGCCATGGAACTTTGATACCCACCTCGCCGGGGCGAGGGGACCTTGGTTTAACATCTCATCCGAAGGACAGAATCTCTGACGTTGCAGCATTCCCCCGCACTGCATTGGAGGGTCAGCATAGACTTTATGAGTTGTAAGTGCTGACGTGAGGCTTGAACCTGCAATCTTCTGATTCAGAAGCGGGAGGGCTACCAACTGAGCCAGCCTGACAGACTAGAATAATACCTAGACTGAAGGGGATTCAACTTGATGAGAGTCTGGGACTGGGGTTTATATTCCTTTAAACCGAGGAGGTAAGGGGTAATGTGATTTTGGTGTCTCAAATAATAAAAGAAATTGACAGGTTAGATAGTGGTCGAGGTAGATCCATTACAAGGTTGTACAGCCTTCAAATCAAAAATGCAATAGAACTGTCCAGTGTGGACTAGTTGGGCCAAATGGCCTCTTTCTAGTCTATGGTCAGGAAACATTTCCTGACACAGGGGGTTGTGAAAATCTGGAAGGCTCTGTCCCAGAAGCTGTAGACACAAAATCAATAGGGATGTTCAATAGAGAGATAAACAGATACGGTACTTGGGTAAGCAAGGTATTAAAGAGCATTGTAAAAGGTTGGGACATTGTAAAAGGGTGCAGCATTGAGATTAAAAGATCTGCCAAAATCTAACATATTGGTGGAACAGGTCCAATGGCCTTTTCCTGTTTTCTTATGTTTCCATGACTTCTGGGGTTCTGAATTCAACTGATTTGGCAATATAGCCAGCATCCTGTTTGTCTTGTTTATTGCTGCCTCACACTGTTTCAACATAGTGAGTAATGAGTCAACTAACACCCAAAAGTCTCTTTCAACTTCCCCTCGGTAAGTTCTATCCTCTCCATGGAATGCATGTACTTTCTTTTACTTCCTACTGGTGCTGTTATTTTTTGACACTCCATTCTCCCTGTTAGAAGTGCCATCCTTTGGATGAGACATTAAACCCAAGTCCCAACTGCCTATTCAGGTGAACATTAAATAACCCATGACTCTCTTCAAAAAAAAGAAGGGTGTTTCTCCCGGTGTGCTGGCTAACAAACAGGTAAAATTGAACATTCACTTCATGGCTGTTTGTGGGACATTGCTGTTCATACATTGGCTCCTGCATTCACCCAAAACATTATAGTAAATCCCATGAAGCTCTATGAGACACACAAACGACATGATAAGCCATTACAAACAGCTACAAATTTACATTTATATAACACCTTTCATATCGGGAGGAGGTCCCAATGCACTATATCAAATGTAAGGATTATTACATTGCTATTTCATCTTTGGTGCATTTCCACAGTCATACAGTTTCTTGGTTCCACTTCTACTTATTCCCAACACCTTTCTTACATTTCCCACAATATCCTATCATACCGATATGGTCACCTCTGGTGTACTTCCAAGAAGGTACCTTCCCTATAAAATATCATCTGAAGTAGAGTCAGTTAATGAGAAGAACTCAAACTGAATCTTAATTTCATGGCAGAAGCAGAATCCATAATATCTTTTCAAAGCAAAGTAGAAAAATATTTGAGAAAGAAAAAATATAAAAGGAATGAGTAAAGGAAGGGAATGGCACTAGATAGATAGCTGTTTCAGACTCCCAGCACAGGAACAATAGAATAATGGCCTTGTTTGCTGCAATATTCTACGAAGTTAAGTCAAAATTCTCAATTTCACAAAAATAATTTAGCTAATATATATATAATCTCCCAAACTATCCTTAATTGGGTTTAAATTTGAAATACTAAGAGAGATTATTATACTTCCTACTTTGTTTTTTTTGGAGCTAGACTTTAATATGATATTATATTGTAATAATTTTGCATCTCAGATATCAACATAAAACATGCTCAGTGCAAGGAATCAATACGTGCGGCACATCACAGAATTTTATGTTCCACCCACTGTCTGCAATGTATTATATCTTCCGAAAAGCACACCACAGCATTACAGTTGGATACACCTCACACTTGCAAACATCCTATAACACTATGAACCTCTCATCAGCCATTTCCTCTCACAGAACAGATTTCCAACACAGTTACATCATCTCTCAGGGTTTTTGCAGCACACAGTTCCCATTTGGCTTGGTACTCAACACCATATAGCAGACAAAGGCAATTTTCAGAATAAGTTTTGAGAGCAGGATTAGGGAATAGTCATTTCAGCTCTGAAGTTGAGTTTGAGCCCAACAGTGAAACCAGACCACAAACACATAACTATCCCTAATTGGATAGTACTACATGTTTACAGAGCCACTCAGCAAAATTACAGTGCTGATCAATGTGGGAAATCGGGGAAAAAATCATCCTGGTACAGTAGGGAGGGTTCAGGTGAGGTTGGGGCTAAGGTACATTTTTGGAGCAGAGGGAGCTTTATGTTGCGATTATATGGGCATTATCAAGGTCTAGGACTTAAACACCAAAAGTGCACTATAAATTGGGGTTGAGGAGTGCAATCCAAAAGTGAATTGCGCTGGAGTCCTGTTGCTGAGACTAGCTTAAGGTGGTTCCAAGAATATATTGATTGAAACCACTGCACAGAAAAACGAATATTCCATTCGACCTCCCAAGATTTTTCAGGGGACCAATTTATTTTTTTGAGCCAATCACTTTTAAACATAATAGAACAATCTAACACCTCATATTAGAGCTCTGTGCACCTGCTTGTTTGCAGATTCACAGAACTCTCCTCAGACCCCCGTCAATGCTATTAGAGCAGGAAGTATAAATCAGGCTTCCCATTCCCCATTGTTCCACGGCTGGAAACGATATTGCTTTAAATCCAGCAGCATAAACAGGTTATTACTCTGCGGCTGTCTCTGCTGAATCAAACCTATGAGTGTTTGAAATGGGAAAGTGTTCCATTCCCTCACACCGATATACTTTGGCTCAATGAGTACAAAATGGAATTACACACAACAAGGGCAGAACTGCATGTCATTTCATTTCAAAAGTTTTTTTTAAATAAAAAATATTAATAAAAACAGCACATATGTGGTCTCTGAAATTTCACCCAATCTTAACCAGCAAAACTATTTTGTCTCAAAATGTAAGTTCACACAATATTATAGAAATTAATCCTTGCATTTGATATAGCGCTTTTCACGTCGGGAAGACGTCCCAAAGCACTTCACAGAACACACTGTAAAGTGAATTGACTGTATATTTGGGGGCGAACGCGGCAGCCAATTGCGCACAGCAATGTCCCACAAACAGTTGTAGATCGAAAATGACCAATTTATTATTATTTTTGGTTTTGGAGGGATTATTATTAGGCGTGTGGAGTAAGGAAACTTGGCCAAGGTTTCGCCCTCTGCCTGGAATTGAACTCAGGTCTCTCGCTTGCAAAGCGAGTGCTCTAACCACTGAGCTACAGGACTTAAGAACATTCTTAAATTGAATTAAATTAAATTGAATATAAATATGGCAGCTAGTTTACTTTAAAGAACTATGGTGGTGGGAGGGGGGAAGGAAGCTTCCAAATTCAGATTACATTTAAGAATTTTTTCCACTGTTTGGCGTGACCTCAATTTTTTAGACAAAGTGGCTTTAACAGACTGAGAACAGATGGAATTTGGGTGTATGGTAGTCTACATTGGCTTTTGGTTGGTTTACACTATATTAGACTATATTAGACTGATCAACACAACCAGTTTACAATACTGTCACTTGTTAGTTATATACAGCAGTTGATTTTAATAGTGGTGCGTACATTGTAAAACATTGTTAACTTACCTCAAGACCCTCCTATTCGACCGTGCTTTCAATCTCCCTGCTTCCCCCCCTGCCCTCCACCCTCCCCCACCCCGTCCCCCAGTTCGGGTCCATAACTCTGTCCAGTGCCTTAGGACGTCCTCCCAACGTGAAAGGCGCTATACAAATATAATTTTGTTGTTGTTTTTATCTGGGTCTTCTTTTCCTCTTGTGATGCAGGAGAAGCGGGTTCATTGTAGTATGCATAATGTGATGGAAGAGCTATTCCTCTTCCTAGACGTTGTTCCAAAATACAATGGAAGAAGTCGGATTAAAATTTTCAAATTTTATTTTTGCATAAATAAATTCTGAGGCAGTAGAGTGCATTAGTATTCTAATATGTTGCACCACAAAACTGTCAGGCATGGGTTCACTCCTGTAATTCTGCACATGGTGAATTGCTGATCTCAGCATGTTTTAAGGAGGGGAAGTACCAAGCAGAGACCAACTAGTTTTACATAGGGCGGGAGAAAAAACAGGAGGGCAAGCCACCCAAGGCCATTAGGATGGTCGCCAGTTATGAATAATAATAATAATTATAATATTTGCATTTGATATAGCGCCTTACCAAATCTTTGAGACGTCTCAAAATGCTGTAAAGTGACATGACTGCATATTTTGTGGGCGAAAGGCGGGAGCCAATTGCGCACAACCTATTGTATTGCACAATTTATACCATGTATTGGCAGACACCTGCAAGTAAGTCGATTGCCTCTTATCACACTGGGAAATAGTTTGCAGTATGGAGGAAATCAAGAAGTATGTATTTTAATTTGGCTTTTACACATACTATATGTAGTTGTGTGATACCCTTGAGCATGATTGTCTGAGAAGGTGGTGTGTTCAAATTCAGTTTTCACTCTTGCTAATTGGTGTTCGTAACTGATTTTGTTTACCCTTTCAATGGTAAGTAATCTTCACTGGAGGATGTAATAAACAAGGCAGTGACTGTAATTTTAAAGCTATCATAGATAATCCATTGCTCGTGTTTGCAAAAATGTCATCCGTTTTCAGCTGTGGCCATCATAAAGCAATCACAATCATTTTTGAAACTTCCAGCATGTAGTTTTCTAATTATAGATGATATAGGCTTCAGATTAGAATTCTGTCTTGGGTGTAACACTAATGGTTTATCCAAATATATAGTGACAATTAATTTACAAAAGTGTTATTTATATGAAATAAGAATCCCCCACACTAATGTTGTAACTGTGTAGAATAGCAAAATAGAATATTCTAGAGACAGAGTAACATATAGGATAATGTCACAGAGGTGAAAAGTAAGTGTGATGTGATAATTATCACTTGTAATAGTTAACACATGTCCTTCCAGAATTATCATAAACAATCTTTAAGGTATGAGACTGCACCCTGAAGGATCAAACAAGCAACAACAAGTTAGGAGACAGTAAAAATTATCAGGTCATTTGTTCTGCATTGTGCATTCATGTATTCAGCAGCTTCGTGCTACAACACATGGATGTAATACTAGTAATCCTTGCATTTGATATAGCTCCTTATCACGTCTTTGAGATGTCTCAAAGCGCTTCACAGAATATACTGTAAAGTGAATTGACTGTGTATTTTGTGGGTGAAATGCGGCAGCCAATTGTGCACAGCAGTGTCCCACAGACAGTCGTGGATTGAAAGACCAATTTATTATTTTTTTTAAAAGGAATTATTACCCCTGGAAAAGCGATCCGCCAATTGACAAACAATCGGGTTCCTACTTACTGCTAGGTAAACAGAGGCATGTGGAGTAAGGAAACTTGCCCAACATTTGTATTATCATACACGAGCAATGTATATGGTATTTGACAACCTGATTAATAGTGGTACTACATTAAATATTCCTATACGCTGTGCTATAGTAAGTATAAAAGGGGAGGCTCACTTGCCGTATAAACACCAGCGCAGACTATTTAAGCCAAATGACTTGTTTCTGTGCTATAAAATTCTATGTAATTCTGCATCGACAACATTGACTCACCATAATGAGTTTCATAAAGTGTAGTTATGCAGAGAATTTACTCTATACAGCATATATATGTATATTCTATGTGTGTATGTGTGCGCGTATAGCGATTGAATTATATAGTGATATATTCTTACATTTTTGATTTGCCTATAACGTCTCTCTTTTCAGTGGAAAAATGTTGCATGTCAAATATGGGTTGCTTTATATCATGTTCTGTCAATCAGCACAGGAGGCTTTCTGCATTACTTACTGGTATATTGGAACTCTTGAAGGGTGTTTCGAAGGGAGCTGAAAATAAATAAAGTTCCATCTGACAGTTTCTCATTTATGGGAGAGGAATCAAAGCTGTTTGAAACTTCATTTTCAGTTTCATACCCTGAAGATTGTGGTGTGATAATTCTGGATGGAACAGCTTATCTGAGGGGATTAGGTAAAACACGTTCTTTCTATTACTGGTGGCTTCAGCTTGTTCAGCTGGGTAGACTGTGTCACATACTATCTCTGGCCCTACATGTGTCACTAATCTTATCTATATCTTTTCTCCTGCTTCTCTCAGAGCTCTGGCCTCTGTGTCTTCACCTTTCATTTTGTGATGACGCCCAGTAAATTCCTATTAACCCTCCTTCGCAGATTTCTGTTACGTGTCAACTAATATGATAGTGTTAGCTACGTTCAAAATGTTTTAACAGAATACAAAAAAAAAAGTTTTACACCATCCTCACCTCTGAATTGATAACGTCTATTGTTGGCCTAGCACCAGCTACACAACACAAAGAAAATTCTCAGAATTGCTATAGAAATATGGAGATGTAAAAAAAAATTGGAGATTCTGAGAGATTCCTAAGCAGAATCTTATTAAATTGGAAAGTACTATGATGTATAAATTAAGAATGGCCTGTTTTTCTCAAGCTCTCTGGGTTGGATTTTAAAGCTGACCTCAAATTGTGTCAAGCCACAGACCTTCCACAAAGATCAATGTGGCTTATAAACAAAGGGAAAGGTTTATGGAATGGTCCATCTGTACTGTATTCAAGGCACTCGCTTCACCCTACCCATCATGGGCAGCTCATTCACTCAGGCAACTGAAGCAATTTTAGGTAAAGGATAGAAAACCTGTTCCTTGTTGCGAGCTCTTGCATAGTTCCTGTTTCAGCAATTGCTTATTTCTATGATTGATTGGAACTGTGAGTTGGTTGCATTGCCTGCCTTTTCTTTGTCAAAAAAGAAGCACATTGATACTTTCCTCCAAATCTGTTTATTTTCTCCTTTTAGACAATAAAAATTAACAGTTTATTCGTACTTCAGTCATGTATAGATGCATCTGTTACACTCGAGATGAAAACTCCTCCAATAGCTCTGTTAGTAAAAACTACTTCTTCGTATGATATTGGGCCATTGAGAGGCAGAAGATCCCTGGTTTCATTTTCAATCTGTTCTTAGTTAGTTGGTCAGAGTCAGGATGGCAGTAGGAGTGTTATAATTGGGTTTAATGCCCTTGTACTAAGGGAGCCAAAGTTCCTGATTTTGATCACTCCCCAATGACTCTTTGTGGAAGGTGGGATTCCATGTGGACATTGGGATCAAACAAATGCTTTTGACCTGTGAATAAACAAAACACATTGCATAGGTCTCTATGGATGATATTCTTCCAAAATTATTTTGAATGGGGAAAGAAATCTTCTCAGCGTGTACAGGTTCCAGGGTGCAAATTGCAATTTCCCAATGAATTTACTTATATAGCATGTAAATGACGACTGGAATGGATAACCAAAAAGGTGGTTGAGGGCTGGACGCTGAACTCATTTAAGAAAAAACAATGCTGTATTGGGAGAATGGTAGAGTGGGTATTCTGAAAGGATGAAATCATCATCCAAACCTCTCTTGGGATTTGTCATCTAACAGATACTTGTTTGGCAACCAATAATAGAATTGGAGTCCTGTAGCTTATTGGTCAGAGCACTCACCTCGCAAACAAGAGGATATGGGTTCGATTCTCAGGAAGGCCATTAGGCATGTTTCCTTACTCCACACACCTTTGTTAACCTAAGTAGAAACCCATTGTTAGTTGATTGGTGGATCTCTTTTCTGGGGGTAATAATCCCTTCAAAAAAAGTTTTTTTTAAAAATAATAATTTGGTCATTCAACCCAACACTGTTTTGGGACACTACTGGATGCCATTGGCTGCTGAGTTTGACCCACAAAATATACAGTCAATTCAATTTACAGTAAATTCTGTGAAGCACTTTGAGACATCTCAAAGATGTGATAAGGCGCTATATCAAATGCAAGGATTATTATATTATTATTGTTAGTATAAAAGAAGAAAGACCTTCAGAATTTTGCTGTTTGGAGGTATAATGGTATGAGGCAAAAGTTTATTTTTGATTGTCTTGAAATTGTTTTTGGGTGGTAGAATTATTTTGTATTTAATGAGAGAAGTGGAGTAAGGAGTATTTTAAGAGCATCACACAACTTCTCCTTAAGGCTACCAAAAAACAGTAGAAAACTTCTTATAATTCATGAAGCCAAAGGATATGAGTTTTATATACACTTGACCCAACTGACCCAACTGTCCAGCGCTTTGGGACATCCTCCCGACGTGAAAGGGGCTCTATAAATGGAATCTTGTTGTTGTTGTTGTTGAAACAATTTTTCAAAAATACCAGTACATTAATTGAAAAAAGTTGATTTCCTGTATTTGAGGCTAATTTCCCTTGATTAAATTCTGGAAAGAATATCGCTGATAGTCTAGGTTTTGAGTACATCATGCAATGTCATTCTTTGATGACGAATGTTTTAGAATATTTGGGTTGCATCAATATTAACTATGAAACCTATCATTTGGTATTTATCTCAGTTTAGATTCTCTTTAACAAATACAAGAATGCATCTGAAAATTAATGGTACTCACTTCTACCTTTCTCTTCATTAAGACATGCAAAATCTGAGTGAGAAGTTTAAAATCTTTTCAATTTATCAGCAAAACCGGTCAAGTTTGGTATATAACAGAAGTAATGTTAATTGCTCTGGATTATCTTGACAATGAACTTCGACACCAATCGATATAGCACTGCGACATTTGCTTCCCACATACTATCAGTCTTAGGCCTCCATAGTTAACAAATTAACTTTACTGCAATTTTAGGGGACTATTCCAAAGGCTCTTGTGAAATTAGTTTGGTTAGCCCCTGAAAAAAATAATTTGAGCAATATTAGTTATATTTAAGAGGTTTCATACTTAGAAATAAAATCCCTACGTCAACATAATTCCAACATAGTTTACATGATTATTTACTATGTACAACATTTCATTGTAATTATTTTTCTTTGATGGTGCAATATCCATTTTATATTCATTTCACAGGTCTCTGTAGTTCAGAGTCTTGTAGCCTTGCTGGTAATGTTCATTAGGTGCTGGATTCATGGCAGTTCTTGTGTAGTGAAACTCATAACTCATGTCCACAGTAAACTAAGATGAGACTGCTATAGTCTGATTCACTTGTGACCTCTAACAGTCATTAACAAGTGCAGACATCATCCTAGTTTCTTGGACCACATTGAAACAGATGCCTCCTGAGATGGAGTATTAATTGAGATTTAGTCAGCTATATCTCTCTCCTCCAGAACTTACAGGACTTTCCTTTTGTTTATAAGGTAGTGTTCTAATAATTGCAATTTTCTAATAAGAGGCATTTAGGGACTATCTTTCTAAGGAGAAATGTATTACATTTAAATATAGGGGTTCTTTTGTGATAATTGTACAAAAAAGTATTATGAAAAATTGCAAACTTCTTCCATTGGACATAAATATTTTCCAAACATTTGGAAATATTGCTGGGGAGAAATTCCACCTGGGTCCAGATTCACTGTAATAACATAACATTTCAGAGCATCCAGAATTTGACAACATTTTAAATGTTGTTTTAATTTTGAAGCTAGTTTTAAGAACCACAAAAATCTGACTTCAATGTTAGGAGTGAACCTAACAATTTGCCAAATTCTGGATACTCTGAAATGTACCATAAATACAGTAAATCTTACCTTGGGTGGATCTAGATTTACTGTATTTATGGAACTTTGTGGGTGGAAGTTGGGTGGATCCCCATCTTCTTCCCAATAATAGCATTTCACACAAGTTACAAAATTTTAAATTATTCAATGCAACATATAATTGCAGGAGATTGCACAAGCTAAATTGTATGAGATGAAACCTGTATTGCTTTTCTTGAATGCAACAAGTAACTCTTATTGCGACAAATTTCTGAAGATGTTTTTGTCACAGAAGGCTTTTGTATACTTTCTGCTACAAGGAAATTTCATACTCAAATGGTTAATGCATTGCATGTAGATTATTTCTATGCAAATGCATTAATGCAGAAAATACAAAATGAATCATGGCTTGAAGGATGGACAACCACTGATTAACTACACCAGTGTAATAAAGCCCAATGGAGCAGTGACTGAAACATTCAGATCAAAATGTAAATCTTATCATACTGCAAACTATTTGCATGAAGGTATATTATAACATCAATGGCAGTGTATAAAATTGTAATAATTCATATGAGGAAAGTGGAGCAAGTGATGAATTTTACTGTAGCAAAGGCAATTAAAAGGTCTAATTCCTTGTTTCGGCAAGAATAAATAATTTTAAATGAGGCTATGAGTAGACAGTTTCATTTAAACATGGAAATGAGATTTATCACTATAAATAAAGATGTTGCTTTGTGCACAGCAATATCGAAAAGGTACAAGGGCAAAACTCAAATTTATTATCCTTATTCCAATGAATATGTGTAACAGCAAAATTAAAATGTTCTTGTGTTACTCTAAGGTTTATGGTACCATTTTTGCATCATAGACAGAAGTATATATCAAGTTTACAACATTCCAGGCTTTTTTGGGAAATACTTAGTTCTGTTTGACTGAATGTATTATTGTAACTGGCCATTCAGACCTGCTTCAGGTCAGCATCGGGTCTAGGTTGATTAGCTGATAAACGTCTGGTTTTGTTCAGGCAGGAATCTGTTGTGAGTAAAATAAGTGGCACAAAGAACTTCACATACGTGGGGACAAATAGCTCCAGTGTTATTGGAGCTCAACAGATGTATGTATGTCACAAAGATCTCATTAAAGGGGCATCATCAAAATAAATTGCTTTGCCAGATATCTTACCATATTTACATAAGGGAAAGAAATAAGATTGTGGTTTTGCTGACCATATCTGCCACTACATATTAAGTTTTAATTTGAGTAAAAATGCAACTGGAAATATAATATCCCTTCCATTTAACATAATGCCTATGACATAGAAACATACTTTACAGTCAATTGCAGTAAAGTGCAATGACTGTGTATATTTAGATGAATAGAGCAGCCAAAGCTTTTCAAATGGTGTCATGGGATCTTTAGCGTTCACCTGAACAGGCAGAAAAGGTCTTGGTTTAAACATCTCATCTGAAGGACGATAACTCTGATGATGCAGTGCTCCCCCACTACTGCATTGGAGTGATAGCCTAGTCTGTGAGTTCAATCCTGATGTGGGACTTGAACCTAGAACCTTCTGATTCAGAGGCAACAGAGCCAGGCTGGTACCTCAGGTGAAAGAATACTGTATTCCAGATCTCACATCTGTTATAGAGAGCACTGCTCAGACTTCACACCTGCACCTCAGACCACTACAAGCAAAATCTCGATTGAGGTTATGGCACAGAACTGTTAATGGAACCAAACTCATACAACAATGGTTGAATAGCTTGTTTCATTCTGAAATGTCTCCATTTGAGATGTCTTTTTCATGACTGTCTAATCATTGTTATGCAAGAGTCAGAAAAGTCACCCTGGCTCAGTTGGGGCACTGTCACCTCTGAGTCAGAAGTTTGTGGATTCAAGTCCCACGTGAGGACTTTGAACTCACAGTCTAGGCCGACACTCCAGTGCAGAGTGAGTGCTGCATTGTTGGAGGTGTATTGTTGGAGGACTCTCTCTCAGCTTCCCCCTTGCAAGTTGGAGGTGCTTTTCTTCAGATAAGATGTTAAACCGAGGTTCCATCTGTCTGGTCAAGTGGACGTTAAAGATTCCATGTCACTAATTAAAAATAGAAGTCAGTTTCTCCTGTGGTTCTGACCAACAATCCTTGCAAAGTGAGTTATTCACTTCACTGCTGTTTGTCAGATACGCAAATAAATTGGCTGCTGTGTTTACCTATTACTATACTGTCATTAAAGCACAGTAAATCCTGTGAAATATTTTGAAACATCAAGACCACATGATAAGGCACTCTATCAAATGGAAATAGTGTTACATTATTATTAAAGCTTATTCTTTTAACACTGGGATCATCATTGTTGCTTTCTTCTGCATTGTTTCTAGGGCCTGGGTTGCCCCCTTATGACATTGTAACAAGAGCTGTATGGAATACTCTAGATGTGGCCCGACCAGACCATTGGTCGGGAATCTTAATTAAACTGATTTGGCAATGAAACCAAGCATTCATTTTGTCTTTATTAATGCTGCTTCACACTCTTTTGATACGGTGAGCGATGAGCCAACTAATACCTCTCTTTCAGCTTCCTCCTTGCAAGTCTACCTCATCCATAGAGTACATGTGCCTCCCATTCCTATTTCCTATATACAGGACCTTACATTTATCTGTATTGAATTAAAAACGATCTTTGGGAGGAGGATCTAGCTAACTGTTCCAGAAACTGAACCAGCCCAAATCCTATCATTTGGTGTTTCTATATCTTATCATGCTGTGCTTATACTGCTAGGAACAAACCTGCTTCGCACCCAGCAGTACAGCAATGTGAAGTGACACATTCAGTTTACATTTCCCATTCCTTACTGCTTAGAATCATAGAATGTTTCTGGTACAAAGGAGGCCATTCCACCAATCAAGCCTGTGGTAAATTCCTGTGCTGCCCGACTGGATCTATCTGACGTATCCCCATTCCCTTGCTCTTTTCCCACCATCTAATGGGGAAAAAATCTGAGGTATTCCTTATTTAATGCTGGTGTAAGGTAACATTGAATAAACCACCATCAGCAGATGAGCTTTCAGGCATTTGGTGCCTGCTCTCTGGAACTCCATTCCAGGTCTTTCCGACTTACTCTCTCCCTCCCTCCCCTCTCAAGGTACATCTCAAAACGTACCTTTTTGCCTCTGCTTTTGGTCATCTAACCCCTCCTCACCTCACCCCCAGCTCTGGTACCCAGCCAGAATTGTCAAGCACACTAACATCCTCTCGACATGAAAGATGCTATATAAGTGTATATTGAGTTTATTGGGCTCTATGCTATTTTCTTGGTCATATTTTTATTGCAGCTTTGATCTGCCAAGGAGGCTTGAAACTTGCTCAACCAATAGAATAACTTTTAGTAATTGATCCAATTGATCAAAGAAAAGTTATTGTTTTTGGCTGTGGAGAACGCATTTTTCAACCTTACTTGCAGATCAACTTGCAGAACAAAATGTTTGAGTCCTATTGTATGGCTTAAAATTTATAAAGTAAAAATTGCCCACTTCAGTTGAAGAATTTGGTGACCATCAGGACCTGTGAAGGAAGAAACCATTTACCTGGAGGGGTATGCTGTCATCTGGTGATTTACACCGGCAATAAATAAGAAATACCGCAATGTCTACCACAATTTTAGTGTTTTCCAAATATTTATCCAGTTTTCTTTTAGAGGCAAAGCATTCAGTATTCAAACAAGCTGCATAAAAATAAATTCTTCCAACTTGCCCTTTCCTCTTCCTGTGATAATTCACTGCTCGTTTCCTTCAACGTATTTCACAGTATTCGACAGTGAATATCATCAGAAAATCTGAATCTGGGCCAGAAAAAACAAACACCCAATATCCTTATTCCTTGGTTGTGTAACTTAGTGGGCACAGAACAGCAAAGACAGTTATTTGCTTTCATTTCTACCAAAGAACTGGTTACAGTAATGACTCTATAATAACATTAAAACAAAACCTCCATTGAGATATCTGGGTGGTGCAGTGGCCTTCAGCACACCTTGGGAGAACAAGCACTGTGTGATATACACCCACTTCATTTGTATTGCAGTGAGTATAAATTGTTCTGCTCCAAAAACCACTTCCTTCAGGCAGTGTCAGGAACATAGCTCTAGAACGGTTCTGCAGGTGTGCTAGTGAATTACTATTAAATGTATGAACCCAGTATTAATGTGACAACACAGCATTAATGTGGCATTAATGTAATCCTGCAGCCTTTATATGATAATGCAGCATTAATGTGACAACATTAATTAACATAGCATTAGTGTTAAATCACAGCATTAATGTAACCTTATTCAGATATCATGTTCAATTATTCTACCTAAACAAAATCTCTAAGACCTATAAGAGATCATTTGCAAAATTGATGCAACTTCGGTAACCTTAAAATACTTTTAATGAACATTGACAAACTGGTCACAAATCACGCTTCAGGCATTTTTAAATCTACTCAAAGAGGATACAGATTCAACTTGATGATTGCCTCTGTCTCTAGATGTCCATAATTCAAGAGTTTTCAAGGAGTGTAACTCAAAGAGCTTCAAAATCAGTATCTATGTTAACATAGGAGCCTTACTTCACTACTATAAAAGTGGGCTTTATGTAACACTTTATGTACCTTTAGTCCCATATTCAACCTTACATATATCCAAAAAATTCAGTTTCTTCTTTTCATCCTATGAGATCGAGGGATGAAATTCCACTTGCTGTTAAAGGTACTTACCGTTCATTTATAATAGAGCAATCCCATTACAACTACACATGTTATGGTCAGTAATTTTATCACTCCGTTGAAGCTCTTTACAGATTTGAAACGATCAGTCCGTTTTCTATCACAAAACATTTTTCCACTAAATTAGTATCAAATACCACTAGAATGGTAATAAATCACTTTTTTAAAAAATGTTTTTTATTTTCATTAATCTACATCAAAATCTTCATTATTTTTGTTTGTTTTGTTGCTTTGAATTTAAAAGCTTTCCCTAGGCTGAGCAGCAAAACTGCTTTCAGTGGAAGAAATACATTTATGGAGAAACACTCAGCATCAAGAAAGCACAAGAAGAGCAGCACAGAAGCTTCAAAAGCCACAGGACTGAAATTGCACCTAGTCATAGTCGACAAGACCATTTTGTCATAAAATTTTAGATCATGCAGAAACATTCTTAATTTGGAAGTCAGGTGATATAAACTGCAGAAAACTGGCTTCCAAATTATGACTGAATCCACAAACCAAGCAATATTAAATTTTAAAACAAAATAATCTCACAAGATTAGGTGCAATTTTCAATCTCACATTTCTTGAACCGAACTGAATAGATACAGCCTCAAGGCTTCAGAACTACGCTGTTTGAGAACCAATTCTTCATTTCTGCTGCTGAAAAGCTATTGTTGTCATCAAACAATTAATCTTCACCGTACCTTTCCCTTTTCCCATTGCATTTTCCATTTCCATAAAACATTGCCCTCCCTGTGCAGTAAATCTATTTTAATTTGTACACTAGGAACAGAATTATTTAATGTAAGCATATCCTAAATTGTAGTAAATAACTTGCAGTGCAACCAATATTTGAAAAAGATACATTTCAAGTTATTATCACAAAACTCTGGTCCCCTTATTTTACTGCCAGTTACACTCCACAACAAGAGTGAAGTAACCACACATTGCACCGCACTCCCGTCCCCCCACCCCCCCCCCCCCCCCACCCCCATCACCCCGACTTCATCTCAATCTAGATGCAATTAACACCAATATTGCATTACTGTCAATTGCACCTTTTGGCCTGCAACTTAGCAACATCAGAGTGAACAGTATATTCAGTACCGATCAGTGATCTTTGTATTGGATAAATACAGATATCAGTCAGCCAGTGATGGATAATGAAGGGGATGGTGGTGAGGAGGAGGTGGCTAATAAAGGCTAAATGACGGTAGGAGGAAATCTGTTCAAGCTAATTTTGTGGTCTAAGTGAGAGTGTTGTTTCATCAGTGCATATCACACAAGCACTTGTTTATAATCCTTGCATTTGATATAACACCTTATCACGTTGTCGACACATTTCAAAGCTCTTCGCAGGATGTACTGTGAAGTGTAGTGACTGTCTCTTTGTAGGAACCTTGTACTTTTTATGGTCAGTATGCATGTTGAATTGAAGTCTATCAATGGATCCAAAGCAACAAAAAAAATCTGCATTCAAAAAAGTAGGGATAACTCAAGGTTTTGTTAATAAAGTGGCAAATTGACAGATTCAGTTATTATGGGGGTTTCCATCTTAAAGTTAGGAAAGGCTGTGTACTTGAAAAGCAGTATTTGGGCTCCACAAGATTCAAATGGACTGTAAATTGTAAATCTGTCACAGGGTCTTAACGTGGTAAATGAGCAATAAAATGATGAGCACTTTGTAATATTAAAAAATAGTTGCTTCACAAGGAAGATTAAATTTGCAGTGGATTTTTATTAACCTATACTGTAGCTGACTGGAAGTAATTCATAGCTTGGTAAAATTCATGTTTTTTTTATATATGGCATTTAAATTTACCATTACAAGGGCACAACCTTGATCACAGAAAGTTGCTGCATTGCAAATGTAACATTCAATAACTGCTTGAAGGTAACTTTTAAAAAGTTGAGCTAATAAACTTCATTGATGAGGAGGAGATTAAAAGTTAAATAGTTAGATGCTGTAGAAATTCACTAATGAATTGTTATATTAATTATTACTTCTCATGGATCGTGACTTGGCCCTTTTCTGCATAATGATGTTTCTAAGCCCTCTATGTCTTAAAAATTATTAAGAATTTTAATTTTGAAATTGTTTCCAGTTTTTAACACAAACATATTATGTTAAATTTCTCTCTGAATTTAATGGAGAGTTTGGAATCCTTCAATATTTCCCAGTTATCAGAATGCCCGTTGCCCTTCAAGACAAATGCTTAAGATCCCATGGCAATTTTTGCTTGAAAAGAAAAAGGAGTTCCTCCTAGCGTCTTGGCCAACAATCTCCTACATAAAATCAGACATACACTTTATGGCTGTTTGTGGGACATTGCTGTGTGCATATTGGCTGCCGCCTACAAAGTCACTACACTTTACAATGAATTCAGTGAAACACTTTGAGACATTTTGATGATGTGACAAGATGCTCTATCAAATTCAGTATTATTATTCATATGGTATAATGTACCTCGGAAATGTATACATACATTTATGTGGAATAGGCAAAGCTCCACAGATTCCTACTGTAAATTGTCTTTGGAAATACCTGAAACTCTGTCTTCCTTAAACTCGTAGAGACTACAATCCCTCAACGTGGGCGATATTTAGCTAAACCTTTCTCAGGAAGTTACAGTAAAGTCAAAACACAGGCTAAAGCCTGACTATGCTTGGGAAAGATGAATGCAGACAGAGAATACAATTCTTGTAATAAGTGCTAACCTGTGAATAAATTGTTTTTTGGGGGGAGGATATTTCACCCTAAAGAAAGAAAAAAACGCACAATTGATAAATTGTTTTTGCCTCAACATTTATAACCTGCAACAAGTGATATTATCCTATGAGTAGCTCAAAAGACCATGGGGAGTGCTGAAAAGATGTAATCCCCAAGAAATGTCCAAGCTCAATGCTCCTTTTTTTCAGCAGTGTCCATTTATTTGGTCTAATCCAGATGTGATGACTGATGCAGTCATTATGATGTTCTGTGTCATGACCTCCAGCAAAATGGAACGCCATGTCACCCTGATCTATTATTTTGCTTTCAGTATTTGCTCAATAAACATGGCTAAAATGGAGTGGCTATGCGATAGCACTTTATCATTAGAAGTGTGCCACTATTATTTTATGGGGCCACAATGCAAAGCAATACAGCAATGCTTCCACAGAATAATAGTAAAACACTCCCCAGTTTAGACAAAAAAAATCTGCTGCTGTGACAAGCAGGCCAACAACATCCCTTGCTGTTCACACAGCCCTCAGGCTACCAAACGGATTCAGTTTCCCCCTTCAACATTCAGCTCTCTGTAGAATATTCATCCTAGATATGCTATTTCCTGTGTGAGAATCAAACACTCTGGAGAGGGAAAGATGGGGTGAAAGATCATAGGATTAACAAACTGAGGTAACCTTGCATAATAACTGTGAGTACTAAACGTTTCTTTTGTTGTTTAAAAAAAGAATCAGTGCCTTGTGGTAAACTGGTAAAAGTGAAATGACCCACAAGAAAAAAATGCATCTCTGTCAAAGTAATTAAGCTTGAAATGTTGGGTGAGAAGAATAACATGTATCTATATCCATTCAGATATTATTATATGGATTTACAAATGTAAGGCAAAAATCTGTAAATTAAAAAAATGATATTTGTCAAAACCTTGGAAGCCAGAAATAACATGTACTTTAAACCTACTTAACAAGCACAATATATATATATATATTATATATACTTAAACTCCCATTTCTATTCTTTCTAAAAGCCCAAATCTTTTATCACGCCGCTTCCTTTCTTTTATTATAAATATCTTCTCTTCAAATGAATGTTATGGAAATGGATAATAAGCATCCCTACAAGATCAATTTCTAATCTCTATGAATATTAATCCACCTCGTATGAAAGAATAAAAAAATTATGACACCCTGCAGACTGGCAGACTGCCTTCCATCAGAAAAAAAATGGGTCATTAATTTTTAAAAAGGAAACATTCATTATTATGCTTTCTTAGACAAGACTTTGATTTTTTTTAAATGAAATTATGACCTTAATTTACCTTTTGATAATGAACATTGGTAATACTAAACAGGCTCATGCATATACTATTAACAGTCAGAGAGGTGCAGGTCTAAGTACAGAATTATGTCTGATCAATAGCTATTTAATGTCTGGTTTGCATGTCTTTAAAGGACAAGGGCTAGGAATGGACTGTTTAACATTCCAGTCACATGACACCTGAGGAGAATAAATCAGTTGCACAGCAAGACACCACACAACTAATTTTCATGTAAAAGGGTGATTGCCTTTTTGCCGTTGTGATGTTTTTCAAAGCTGTTTAAGCACAAACATCCTCATCTATTGGATATGAATTATTAATAAAAAAGGAGGCAAGCTTTCTTTTTCTAAACACCATCCACAGACTGAAGTGCTTAAAGGGATTCCTGATTTACATAGTCCCAGTTGGAGTTTAATGAACACTGCCGGGCCACCCTTCAACATGGAAATGAGCCTTCATGTATTTTAAGCAGGGAATCTTTTTGCTGGCAATTTATTCACCTAAGATCTAAAGTTTTTGACACAACGTGCATCAGATAAACTGTCGCCTAAATTGCAAACTAATTAGCGATTCAAACATTTGCAAGCTGATTGCTGACAGAATAATTTACACTTGTTTCTCAGCTTCCAGCTGGCACAGTCTGGTGACTTGAGCCCTAATTAACGCTGGTACATCATTCATGTTCTGTCATACCAGTACATACAATTAAAAGGTACTTTCAATGAAATCTCAAATAAAAAGGGCTACCGAGTGCAAATGTGTGGAGATGAGGGTTGTTTACACTGAGGACCTGAGACAGCTCATTCCAAGGAACAAACAGCATTTCCAATCGTTGGTATGTTAAAACGCCTTTATTATTCAAGCTGGTAATGTCATTTTTTCAAAAAAAGGATATATTTTATATATTAATAATAATCCTTGAATTTGATATAGCGCTTTTCACATCAAGAAGACGTCTCAAATCACTTCACTGGAATTATTGTAAAGCGAAGTGACTGTATTTTGTAAGCAAATGCAGCAGCCAGATTGCACATGGCGATATCCCACAAACAGCCAAGAAGTCAGCAACCGTGTAGCATTCCTGCATTTGATCCTACTGCTCCTTTGTGTGTTCTGATAAATATCAAAGAATTATGGTGCATCCCCCCCCTCCCCATGAGTGTTGTAGGATCTGATTGGGCTTGTGCCAAAACGCTCACAAATTCAATGGCCACAGTGTACCCTTATACTTTAAGCGTTAATGAAGGGTGTATCTCCAGCAAAGGTGAATTAAGCAGTTCTTTCATAAATGTGAAAGACCCATAGCTAGCAAGGGCCAATGTTACTTCACTACGTGAAGAAATGCCTAGAATGCATCGTTGCCAATAAAGTGTTCTATTTATTGTGTGGGCATGTTCATATCCTTAGAGATGTTAATTCCACTAATTTTCCCCTCACTCTTCAAAGTGCTAAGTCAGCGTTTCTCAAATGCAGCCACCCATAGGATTCTGTGTGGCATAGCAGTTCCCCAGCTAGGGGAATGGAGAGTATGTGTGCGTGGAGGGTAGGTAGCTATGCCAGTTCGAGTGCATTGGGCCCACTGTTGTGGAGGGTGTGGCCGAGCTACACCTCCCAGAGAGCGCCACAAGGGTGGGCAGCCGGTTGGGCATGAGCACGCTCTCCCTCCCTCTCTGTCTCTCCCTGTGCACCAGCTGTCTAGAGAAGGGGGGAAGTGACAGTTTATGAAAAGTCACACTGTGACCACCAGTAAGTGTTGGTGGCCATAAAATTTGTTCGAAAACCACTGTGCTACCTCATGTTGGCATGTGGTTCTGCAGGCCACGTGGTCACCTAATGAGTGCAGGTTAGCTATTTGATCACCGAGGGCATTACAACTGGGACATAATCAGTCCTCACCTGGCACCCATCCACATGCAATTTCTTATAGGGGTCACTTGGCAATGATCAGGGCTGTGAAGTCAGATGACTTTCCTCTCACGCAACCCTCGCACTCCTACTCCACCCCTAATTGATATCAAAGTGTCACCTGCCAACCTGGCTCAGGTAGCAGCATTGTTGCCACTGGGTCAAATGATTGTGGACTCAATTCAGGACTTTGAGATCATAATTTAGGCTGACACTCCATTGCAGTAGTGGGGGACTGCTGCATTGTCACAGGTGCCGTCCTTTGGATGAAACATTGAACTGAAGTTCCGCCTCCCAGTTCAGGTGAGTATTAAAGATCCCATTGGCACGATTTGAAAAGAGAAGGAGGTTTCTCCAGATATTCTGGCCAACAATCTACCATTCAATGCATGGCTATTTGTGGGACATTGCTGTGCGCAAATTGGCTGTCACATTAACCTATAAATATACAGTCACTGAACTTTACATAATCTTTGTGAAGTGCTTTCACACTTTATAGGAGCAATATCAAATGCAACGCTCATTAATTCCTGCAGGTCAGGTCCTCAGGGAACAACATAGCAGTTTTACACCATAGGTTTGTCTCTGGAGTAAAATTATACTGTAAAGTGGCCAGTTGACCTTCTTCCAGCTTTCCAACCAGTTGTGAGTGGTGAACCAGAAGTTGATCCAATCAGCACAGTAATGTTCTCTCCTACTCTTCTGAAGCTGTTGACCTATGATGTGTATCTTTCCACAGATGCCTGCATCCCATATTCTGTTACATTGCTCAAGTGGCCATTCTTCACTGGTGAGTCTCGATAGTATCAACAGGCCATTGAATTGTGGAAAGGATCGCAGCTGATCCCGAACCTGTTCTAATCCATTCCAGTCCGAAGTCTCCAGCAGACTCACTAGAGAGCGATCAGGGGCAGAAACCCTGGCTATATGTTCACATCCCTTGCCCAGGATAGACCAACTGTAGCATCCCAACTGCTGCCTTGGCTGATGTTAAACAGTTCAGAAAAGCTGAGCAATAAAACTATGACCTTCAGGTCTGTAAAGCTAAGACATTCACTAGGCCATCTCTTTAGCTACTGGGCTATTACGCTAAAAAAAAATCTAATGAGAAAATTTTCTAGTTCTTCTCAGATCTTTTTGACCATAATTTTTCCCTGAAAAGTTTGTTGTTTGTTACACATAAGAGGCACGCAGCTGCCAAATCAAGAGCATGAGCAGTGATTTAGATTGGATACTTCTGCTAGGGAACTAGACCAAGACCTCTAACGTAAAAGAGAGGGGGAAAAAAACCTTTGCACGGAGATATCTATTTATACTTTTCAACTGATTTTCAGACCCTTAGGTGGCCGTAGCAAGAAGCCCATAGCAATGTCACATGGAATTCCTCAGTGGGAACAATATAGACAGAAGTGGAAGAAATTGATTTGAAATGGATAAGGACATGTAACCACTAAGGTGTTTGAGCTACCAAATTCAAGGGTAAGACCCTAATTTCCTTTCCCTTCCAGTACTGAGTGTCCTTTGCAGTTTTCAAGAGAGAGCTGTCATGTTCCATCCACGGGAATCATGCTCTGCACATTCCTACTACTGACGCTCTGAAAGAAACATGAGAAAAATGGACAGAACTCGAGATGCATTTAACTCATGGTATTGCCAGAATAAGGTGTATATACTATATCCAAAAAAAATATTTTTGTTAAATTTGTACTGTGGTGCTGAAATCCTTCAGCACTCAAAGCTTTAATAACAGATTTATAATCCTGATTGTCCCCTGATCTCCGCAGTGTACAGGGACACCACTGATATCATTCCAACTCGAGTCTCCACAGATCCAATTGTCCCAAATTCCCAATACCTCAGTAACCTTGCATCAGATAGAGAAGTAGTGAATGGGATTAGCTTGGATTAGAAGGATCTATGTTTATAAAGACACTAATTAAAATGTTGACTGCAGCAAGAAAATATTAATCAGGTATCAAAATTGATATGCATTGCAAGCCAGTCTTGATAAGGTCTTTATCTCATCCCTGAGCTACCTGCTGTGCGAGTGGGGACCGGGTTGGGACAGAGAGACGGTTTAATTTTCCATACATTGTAATGAAATAGTTGGCAAAATCTGGAATGACTGATTAAATTCTAGAAATCACATCAAAACAAATAGCACTGTTTAAAAATAGCCTGTTTAATAAACAAGGCGGTTCGTAAAGGTTATAAGAAATTATATCATGTTTGTCATGAATACTTCCCAGAAGTTTTCAGATGTTATCACTGATCTAAGCATATGGATGGGACTTACCAATAATACATCACTGTAAGAAAAGGATTGAAATTACATATAGTCGAAAAATTAATAATTCATTATTATGAATAAATAATGGCAAAATTGTTGCAGTCAATGCAACAATCCACTGAACAGATATCGTTGCATTACATTATTAACCCAATTTAAGATTTATGCCTTATTATTCAGGGAAAGGAAGTAACCTTAGTAAATGTTGACTGTTCTAACCATTGTCTGTAAGTAGTGTTTCTTCCTCTATAATACTGTATGTACAAAGCGTTTACTTTTTTTTACACCAAACTCAAGTGAAGTTAAAAATAGGATTACCATCTTGTTCTAATACCAATTGGAAAAGGGTCCTTTCCTATTGTTTGTGCTATCATGTCTTTATTATCTTTATCTATTAGCTATTATTTCGCCCACAAGTTGGCATTTCGCCCACAAAATATACAGTCAATTCACTTTACAGTATATTCTGTAACGTGCTTTGAGACGTCTCAAAGAAGTGATAAGGCGCTATATCAAATGCAAGGATTATTATTATTATTAGCAATTCTTTACTCTTACATGGCATGTTAGGAGTGAGCAGAAAATCACAGATTATTCAAGAAGTTGTTACATTTTATACACTTACATTTTTGTTTGTACAATTCATTATATAAAAATAGGCTGGTAATACCTTATGGAACTTATAGTTCATGATGTTCAATACCATGAAACACACAATTTGTGAGATCCTACGTGACACAGCAGAAGCTTCATCTTCAAAGGAAAAGACAGGCGCAACATCAAAGAAATCTGCCGCTACCAAGGGAAAACAAACAAAAACTATTTATATGAAAAATTCATTATCTACTACATAATAATGCCAGATGCTTCAGTGAATTTAAGACAATAATCCAATTGAGGGGTTCAGATGAGGAATGTAAACCACTCATCTGAAGTCACCTGAACCCCTCGATTGGATTTCTCTTATAAGCCACAGAGATATATCCAATGTCTCTTATTTATAATTCTCTACCTTCCATTTTATTTTTTTATTTTCCTTTCTTCTGGTAAAAACGGCTTTCACAGAGTAGTGACAAAATCACTGTTGAGTTATGTGATCTTTCACGTTTGTGACATATTTACAGTATAGGATGTGAAAATTCCTCCGGCCTGGTCTGATAACCTCTTTTTATTTTCATTTCAAAACCGTCTTTTTCCCCCAAGAGGGCTCTACACTATAAAAGTTTCCATTAAAGCTATAGTACCTCTTCAATTTTAAAGGCATATGCCCGCACAGCCTTATTGAGTTTGTTATCAATTGTGCAAGTGTCCACCTTTGCTAGCATTTACTAACATATTAGTTCTTATAAAAAAAGGGATTTGATTTTGGATTATTAGCTCAGAACAAAGAAGAGTGAAAAATAACACTGGTGTATTAAAAATTGAACAGCTTGGCCTGAATTTTCAGTTAACTCTTCGAGTGCTGAATGTCTTTTATGACAGACAAATATTCACCTTGTTCTTGTCAACAGAACACCTGCAAAAATGCATTCTCTGTGAAGTCTCCGGGGTGGCAATCAAATGTGCATTTGAGTTGAAGACATATGAAGAATCACAGATGAGCTCCAACATTTGAATAAACTAAAATCTTAGAAACTTGTGAAATGTTATAGGCTGGATCAGTAAATCCTACTTCAGAATGTTAGAGATAAAGTGTTTGCAGCAGCTCTGCACTATCACAAGATCACATAGAAGTTTGCATGAAGAAGGCCCTTTGCTCCATTTGATTTCATTCTTCCCGAAAATACCCACCTTTCTGTCTTTCCACCACAGCAAGTTGTTTTTTTTCAAATGAGTGCAGCATCATAGTTTCATGAACTCTTTATTGATAACCTGTTCCAGTTACTAATAGCCCCCAGGGTAAAGAAATATTTCCTGGTATCTGTCATAAAATTGCCCTTTGCAATCCTAAACTCGGGTCCTCTTCTTCTGCTGTCTCAGTGCACTCTTTTGACATGGTGAATGATTAGTCAAACTAACATTCCCAGATCTCTTCCAGCTATAATAGTGTTTTTTTTGCTCAAAACTGAAAGAAGTTGGTCGTATGATCATAAAAAAAGGATAGATAAAAAAGACTCTTCAACCCATTTCATCTCCTCCTTGCAGAATATTCACCAGTGTTCTGGCTATCCCACTTCTAGTGATGCTATAGATTACCTTCTGTGTAAAGAATTATTTATTGGTGTCTGTCCTACATTTGCCCTTCACAACCTTTACCAATGACCTCCTGTCCTGTTGCTTTGGTGGCTTTTAAAACAAGTTGGAATGGCATTGGTCCATAAAACCAAGATATCTCTGACTTTGTCCATCAGCAAATCCAAAGAACTGACTACTGTACTAATTTGATCGATCACCAGATTAATTCACCCACAAAAAGAAACACAGTGAAGCCCTTTGAGACATTCTACCAACATGAAAGTCGCTATAATCAAATGTAAGGATTATTATGATTATTTGTGAAGATGTGACTATAAAGATGTGTTCCACTACAAAATACCCAGTCACTACACTTTACGTCAAATCCTGTAAAGTGCTTTGAGATGTCTTCCCAGTGTGAAAGGTGCTATGTCGAATGCAAGGAATCTTCTTTTTATTGTTATTATTTAATACAGTTTAATTTGTATTATGTGATTCAAAATATACAATCAAATATCAGATACTAACATAAAGTAATTACAAACATTTCAGAATTTGAAAAGCAAAACCGCAATCCTCTAACTGTAACATTTGTTGGGATGAAATTGTCAGGTGTGAATGAGCATAATGGAATGTATTTCCATGAGACCATAGCACTGCCTGTGGCATTTTCTGTTATGCCTCTGTCTTTGTTTAAATGTCAAACGTTAAGTAAAAGCAAGGGTGATTATTAGAAACACGTTGAGCCACAAAAGGCAAAAAAAAAAGCAGCTGCTGCTGCTACTATCTTCTTTTTCATAACAGCTCCCTAAGACCCAAGTTCAAACTCAGCCAAAGGATAAGACGTAAATGTCACCATTTGTCAGTTACGGGTCATGATTAAAATGAATTTTGACAGTTTCATTCCACCCCTTAAAAGTCTTCTTAATGCAGCCATTTGGACTGATAGATAGTGTGGTGATCGAAGGGTTGGTGCTTACATTCTTTCACAAAGTGAGTTTTGCATCTAAAACAAGTCGCCAAGGAAATGCACCCTGTGGTGGATCATCTCAGTGAGAGAGGAAATTACAGAGTGAGCGACACTGCCTCATGTTATGGAATAGCAACCTTACAAGAGTCTGGGAGCTTCCAACCCTCTCAGTTGGAAAACCTGTATGTGAAATGTAAAAAGGAGAAAAATTGTTTCAATAACTGAGAGGGCAGGAGTAAATAAAAATAACTTTCTAAAGCTGCCCATCACTTTACAACTTTAGCGCTGAAAGACCACTAATAGTATGAAGAATAGAAAGAAGTGAAAGCTGATGATTCTCCGAAGCCTGAAATTCCATCTAACCTTAACTTGTAAGGCCAATTTATCTTAAAATGTCAGATCATGCAGAATTGTGGAACAATCTTAAATTCAGTAGTAATTTGGAAACAGGTTCTTAGAACTGCAGAATTAACAGCTTCCAAATTAAAGTTGAATTTAAACAATTTCCACAATCTTAAATTCTAAGATAAATAGTCCTTAATTACAGGTTAAGAGCACAATACAATTTAAATTTATAATGCTTTTCACGTCGACTTCCAAAAGCGATTGACAATGCTGGATGGGCACCTGAGCTGTAGATGGGAGCCAAGGGAGGCGACAGATAATAATAATTCTTAATAATAATAATAATAATCCTTGCATTTGATATAGCGCTTTTCACGTCGGGAGGACATCCCAAAGCGCTTCACAGAAAATACTGTAAAGTGAATTGACTGTATATTTGTGGGCGAACGCGGCAGCCAATTGCGCACAGCAATGTTGCACAAACAGTCGTAGATTGAAAATGACCAATTTATTATTGCTTTTGGTTTTGGAGGAATTATCATTAGGCGTGTGGAGTAAGGATTCGCCCTGCCTGGAATTGAACTCAGGTCTCTCACTTGCAAAGAGAGTGCTCTAACCACTGAGCTACAGGACTCCATCAAATCTTACATTTGATAGAGCACTTTTCACGTCGAGAGGAAGTGTCAAAGAGCATCACAGAATATACTGTAAAGTGGAGTGGCTGTGTGTTTCACGAGTGAAAGCATGGAGTAGGTGGAAGATTGGGTCTCTGGTATGTGGCTTAGGCTGAATGTGTCTCTAGAATTCTGCTCACACATTAATCTTCGTTTTGACTTTGCCTCAGTACCTTGGCATAAGACCGACATCTGAGTGGAGTTCCATATTTGCTATTTTCAAATTTATAATGTAATAATAATAATCCTTGCATTTGTTATAGTGCCTTCTCAAGTCATTGAGCTGTCTCAAATTGCTTCAGAGAATATATTGTAAAGTGGATGACTGTATTTTGTGAGCGAAACGTGGCAGCCAATTGCACGTAGCTGTGTCCCACAAACAGTCATGGATTCGGTGACCAAATTATTATTATTGTTTACAATTCCACAATTTAAACCTTACAAGATCACAAAATCATGGCTGAAGGAAACCCATCGGTTCATTTGATCTCATTATTTCACAAGATTCACTCTACTATTCTTCCATTACAGTATCAGGCAGTTTCTTAAATTACTCCAGCATCTTGGCCTCAACCACCCTTCCTGGATATCCATTCCAGTTGTTAATTATGGTTTGTGTAAAGAAATACTTCCTGGCGTCTGCCTGAACTTGCCTTTTGCAACCCTGAATCTGCTTTCTTGTTCTGCTGTTTAATTGCCATTTAATTGACAGATTTATCCATGAGAGATTAAGTTGAAATTGCCTAGTTGTAAAAAAAAAGGCAGTCACCATTCCAACTGAGGGAATTCATCTGAGGCACAAAACTTCACAGGAGAGGGAGAAAAAACACTATTATTATTTCTTGAATAACTTCCACAAGTTAAATTGCTTAGTAT
Source organism: Callorhinchus milii (assembly GCF_018977255.1). Lineage (NCBI taxonomy): Eukaryota > Metazoa > Chordata > Chondrichthyes > Chimaeriformes > Callorhinchidae > Callorhinchus > Callorhinchus milii. The sequence goes on from NW_024704742.1 coordinate 96,627,125, forward strand.
TTGAAACCATCATTTTAGTGCTCCAATAAATATTCTGGCTGCTTTACGTAATCTTCGTGGCCATAAATACAAATTACAATGTATACATTGTATACAATGGTGGAGTCCTGTAGCTCAGTGGTTGAGCACTCGCTTTGCAAGCTAGAGACCTGAGTTCAATTCCAGGCAGGGCGAAACCTTGGGCAAGTTTCCTTACTCCACACGCCTAATAATAATCCCTCCAAAACCAAAAACAATAATAAATTGGTCATTTTCAATCCATGACTGTTTGTGGGACATTGCTGTGCGCAATTGGCTGCCGCGTTCGCCCACAAATATACAGTCAATTCACTTTACAGTGTGTTCTGTGAAGCGCTTTGGGACGTCCTCCCGACGTGAAAAGCGCTATATCAAATGCAAGGATTATTATTATTATTATTATTATTATTATACATGGATCTGGGCACTTCTGCCAGGGAAAGTAGGTTGGACTTTCTCAATTGTATCTGTTTCAGATTTCTTTCTGCAATTAAATTGGTTTTCGAGTGGGTGTCTAGAGACAGACCGATTATGGGAAAGAGTGTATTGATCTTGTAGCTAAATGTTATCAATATTTTTAATTGAAAGTCTTTTAATTGTGACCAGCAGTTGCTTCAACGTTAATACTAATAAAATAGGAATATTGGCAAGAGCGGTGAAAAACGTGGATCTGTTCTGCAGATTCCTGAAACAATATATATTTTTTGAAGTGTTGGAGATAGTAGGATCTGATGGGCAATTCATTCTGAAAGAAAGACGCCTTTAAGAAACATCGAAGCATGTCACTAAAATCTTTAGGCAGCCAGTGTCATGTGGCATTCACATGCGAACAATCAAATCAAATCTGATTGGAGCGTTGTCAGTTGGATAAAGGTTTATCTATCACATTATAGCATGGAACTAGCAGGCTGAACAGATGAATGAGAGCGCTGATGGCTGAACTGACAAGGCTTGAAGATGGGTAACATCCTTTAACCCCCCCCCCCCCCACACCCACACACCCACCCTCCCATCACCACTCAGCATGCATCAGCCGTTTACTTCAGAACAGTCAGCAAGCTGTGGCAGCTCTTTGATTTTTAACATTGCCTCTGCTCGGTATTCAAGACCACCCCCCCCCCACCACACTCTCCCCTCCCCTCAGAGGTGTCACCAGCCAGTGTTTCATTTTATTCCTTAGCCTTTGGGGTAATGTAAGAAAATTGAAGAGATTAGGAGCCCATCTCTTTCCTGTTCATTGCATTTCTGTTTCAGTAAATTGCTACCAACCTTCAATCTCCTGGTCAAGGCTCTCCAAGCTCTTTCAACTGATATGACAGCCCAGTCAGCTTGATAAATGGTGCACACCCCCTCCAGCAGAATGTAAGAGATTTGCAATATGAGTCCACCATTGCGCCTCCTGCACATAAAGAGAAAAATTATCTTCAAAGTTACCATTGCAGGAATGCCGAGTTCATTGCACAATAATCTCTCCATGACTTTCTCTATTGAAATGCAAACAAAACGGAAATATTTTAATTCCTTTCATGTGATTGTGCTGTAACTTATCGGAAATTCTGCAAATGCGTGTCCCTCGTAATGTCTAGTGTGGCGTTCAATTAATTATGACCAAAACTGATCATTTTCAATTAAGCACCGTGGGTGTCACATGCATGGTTTTGCAAACCAAACTGCAATGTAATGCCACTCATGCATTCGTAATTACAAATTTGTCAGTCATTCCTGGGCCTAATGTTAATTGGACCATGCAGTTTGAAACGTCCGCCCCCATACTAATATAAGAAAATCACTAACAATCGCAGGACGTTGCCGGATGTGGGGGATTGTAGTTTGTACTCACTGTATTTCTCTTGCAAAGCAGCAGCNTTTTTTTGCACAATGAAGGCTGCAGGCATTATGCAGGCTGAATCAGAATAATCTGCCACAGACTTGTAATAAAATGACTTAATTTGCTTGCAATACATTCACAGCAGAAGCCAGGAACGAAACATTTTCTAAATTATAAGTTATTTATTAGGTGGCACCGAATCAGTAATTCTGTAAGGCGAAGCCTTTTAGTTATGCAGGCAGCTGCTGCAGCAGGTTGGCAAAGACAATGGTAACTTTAAGGTCTAGCAATGGGAACGGTATCTATTTAACATGAGCACCATCTCTGAGCAAACAAATCATGGAGAAACTCTGCTACGGGATTGCTTGCAGGACCCACTGATGCTCACAACAGCTTCAAGTTCACCTTGTGTGAGGAGAGGTGCCTGCTGACCCCAGAGAAAGCAAAATCCAAATGTCGATTTGTAGATGGAGTGAGGAGAGCCTGCTGGCTGACAGCCTGATTTATTGGATTCTTCCAATTAATCACCGCCAGCCTGTGGCCAAACTGATTTCCAGCAAAGCTGAAAGGCAGTCGAGGGAAACGGGCTTATAAGCATAAAGCCGCATAATGGTGTTCAATGAAGTGTGAGACTTTTAGTTCAGTTTCACTGAGCTTACCACACCACCAGAATGTCAAAGAGGATTGTGGGTGGAAAAATTATGGATTTAAACTGCTAGCTGTAAATGAGGTCAATATGTCTGGTTCATAAACAGTCCAAACCATTCCTTGAATTCAGTGAGGAGGAAAATTAGCGTGCAGCCGAAGCTGTAGACAACCCTCATTGAGATATAATTGCAGCTATAAATACAGGTGAAAAGCTTGATCTGCATTAACACATAACACATTTCTTTTGGTATCTTGGCATTGCAATATTTGCATCTATACCCTGTGTTCATGGGTCAGAGACTGTTCAAATTAATTGATGGGTCCATTATAGGCTATCCTATTTTATTCAGGAAATACTGAAAATCAAAGGAGCACATCAGAAGGATTTTTCTTAGCTTTTCCATTTCAATAGCTGTAGCTGAAATGTGTGAAGGGACACGCGTTTTTGAAAAGCGGGCAGCTTTTAAAACAATAGTTTTGTTAGATCCTTTTGAATCTCAGTTTAATGAGGTGACATCAAAGGCTAGTGCAGTATCCTATGAAGTTTTAAAAAAAACACCACAGACTTTGCTAAGAGAAAACACCAAGTCCACTTTTAGCCTCCCCTGGGCCAGCAAGAATCTTTATGCTAAATCTCCCATTAATGTACTTGAGTACAACCAGAGCCCAAGATCATTCTTTTTCCTCTGTGTGTTCACACTAGGACTCAGCACATGCCATGTTGTCCTTAACTAATGATTGCACTTGTATTCTTCATCTCTCAGAGGCACAATGTAAAATTAATGGGGATAGCTGGTCATATGAGACATTTTGGGGTACACATTGCCTTGTGAGGCCCAAAAAGCCTTTTATTTTTAACAACTATGGAAAAATAGCCAACATGCACATGGTAATTTACCATAGACAGCCATGAAGTGAATGAACAACTTTATCTGGTGGATTGTAGTCCAGGACACTGGAAGAATCTCCCTTCATTTTTTGAACAGTCCCATAAGATTTTTAATGTCTGAACTTGAACAGGCAGACAGAACCTCTGTCTGTTTAATATCTCATCTGAAGCACGGCACCTACATCAATGCAACGCAACCCCAGCACATGATAAAAATGGCATCTGACTCTTGTAGCTCGTTACCCTCCTGAAACTCAAAACGTTTGATAGCCACTTGTGTACAACAACAACAAAATTACATTTATATAGCGCCTCTCACGTCGGGAGGACGTCCCAAGTTTATATCTCAAGTCGTGAGGATGTCCCAAGGTCCTTGACAATATTAGCTTCAAATCTGAGCGGGGGGTGGGAGCTGTGAAGGGAGGGGAGGGGAAAAATAAGTAAAAAGATGGACTTTGTGGAGTCCTGTAGCTCAGTGGTTAGAGCACTCGCTTTGCAAGTGAGAGACCTGAGTTCAATTCCAGGCAGGGCGAAACTTTGGGCAAGTTTCCTTACTCCACACAGAGCCTAATAATAATCCCTCCAAAACCAAAAACAATAATAAATTGGTCATTTTCAATCTACGACTGTGCCGCGTTCGCCCACAAATATACAGTCAATTCACTTTACTGTGTGTTCTGTGAAGCGCTTTGGGACGTCCTCCCGATGTGAAAAGCGCTATATCAAATGCAAGGATTATTATTATTAAAGAGGTAGGTCTTGAGACAAACCTTGAATTTTTTTGTAAAGTCAACGCCCCTTTGACATACATTTGGTTGGTTTTGCCTGCCAGAAGTAGCCATTTTGTTTCTTTCTGGGCTGGGTTTATTTAGGTTAACTGGCTGCTTGGCGGGTTTAAATGGTTTGTGGCTTTTAAAAATATCGTTTCCTTATGTTTTGTGTGCTCCTGCCTCGCTGTGGAAAAGAATCCATATGCTTGCTTGTTTTTTAACCCCAAATGTTTAATACAAACACATTTGCATGGATAAATTTTCACATGATCTTATTCCCACATTGTATTGGGTGCCAACACGGGGGGGGGGGGGGGGAGAATAAGAAAGCAGGTCACAAATGTTGGCAAATCAATCAGCCTCCCCCTTCTGTTCTGCACTCTGATGCCAGAGTTGGCCTGAGGAAAAGAATTTACAAGATTAGAGGTTACACTGTTTTTTTCCCCGCTTCTTATACTGTTTTACTTTCACCAGTATAATAATAATAATAATAATAATCCTTGCATTTGATATAGCGCTTTTCACGTCGGGAGGACGTCCCAAAGCGCTTCACAGAATAGACTGTAAAGTGAATTGACTGTATATTTGTGGGCAAACGCGGCAGCCAATTGCGCACAGCAATGTCCCACAAACAGTCGTAGATTGAAAATGACCAATTTATTATTGTTTTTGTTTTGGAGGGATTATTATTAGGCGTGTGGAGTAAGGAAACTTGCCCAAGGTTTCGCCCTGACTGGAATTGAACTCAGGTCTCTCACTTGCAAAGCGAGTGCTCTAACCACTGAGCTACAGGACTCCACATATATAACTAACATTAGCAATGGTGGGCTGGGTCAAAAAGTAGCAGATTGACTTTAAAGGACCACATCTGTCAGGATAATTCTCTCATGAGACAATTTACCAGGTCAGCAAACGGAAGAAGTGCGGGATGATCACTCACCAAATGTTTCCAGTCAATGTGAAGCTGCTGTCAACATAGCTAATCAAATACCAGGTTGCATCTCGAGGGTATTCAAGTGTAAGTGAAAAGAAGTTATTCTAACCTTGTGTATATCACTGAATGAGACTAAGTTTGGAATATTGTGTTAAATTCTGTGTTGTGTTGCAATGTGTTAATTGATGCCTATTTGCAAATTGATACTGAGGTCAAGTTAGTGATCTTATGATATTTAATACATCAAAAAAAATTAACACATCAACTGGGCCTTGAGTGAAACTGGAGTCAAACCTTTCATACTGGTCATGTCCAAAAAGTCAGGCGTATGTGAGACTCCCAGCTCACGTACTGTTGCTTTGGACTGCCTGTTAGAGGAATATTAATTTAAGGATTTTTTTTGTTGATCGGATTTGGTCAGTCGGAAAAAGGGAACAATTTTAATCAGCTAAATGATCATTTCTAGTTTTCCTTAAAAAACACTTCTCATGAACCAAATCGCCAATCTTTTCTGATACCACAAATTCATTATTTAATTCATTCATAGCTTATTTTGTGATAAATTAGTTACAAAGTGTATTAGAGAGGCAGATGTAGTGGGAAACTACTGTGGTCAAAGATGTAATATCACTCAAACCAAATGAAGGGTGTGTTAGTAGCTTCTTTATCAATCCAAACTCTCAAAATTCCACCACTCTGAACCACACTCCTTGTCCCACTCCCAGTGTCCTTTTGTACTTCCTGCCCTTTTTATTGGCCCTTTTGTTAATTGTCAATTTACTCATAAAGGAGTTTCCAACAAAAGAGGAGACTGCTCAATGGACCGATAATACCCCTTTAATCCAAATTTTCAAGTTTATTTTTTACTCGAGAGAGGATTTCCTTTTTGTGTGCAGTGCTGGAGAAATAAAAGTGGTTCAAATAGATTTGAATCCATTTGATCTGCACAATTAGGGCAGGAACTGTTTCAACAACAACAGCTTATATTGCGCCCTCCACACAGGTAGCTTCTCAGAGCACTTTCAGAGCATCTTATTACTGCTATAATACATAGGTTGGAAAAGTCTGTGCTTAAATCAACCATTTTCAACGCAACTAAGCTTTGATAACATCTGAAACCATGTTAAAAATAGATTCCAGGTACTGCAGTGATCTGTGTCAGGGAGAGTCACTGAAGGGAGATCAGACACATTCCCAAATAGGGAGGAAAAACAGATGAAGAGTCACACTAGGATTCTTTCAGTTACCGAGTTACACTGGCAGAGGCTTGGGAGAAGAATGCTCTCTTGGCTGGGAACTAATGTATGGCATAGTGAGGCCTAAAAGGGTAAGGGTAAGAAATACGTAAGAGGAAAACTTGTCAACGTAGCTTCCCCCCTATTGAAAGACTATTCACCTCAACACATATTTGGGGTGAATTCTATCTGGATTTGCTCTGTTTAGAATAACAAATTTATATTTGTTAATGTAAATTAACATTACATTAATGTTGATTTACATTAACACCTTTCACATCGGGAAGATGTCCCAAGGTGCTGGACAGTCCAGAGTTTGTACTCGAGCTGGGGGTGGGAGTTGGGGTGCATTGGATGGGGGCTAAGGGCAGTACGGGATGCTGGGGATGGGGTTAGCATTTAATGTGGCATTTTAGAGGGTTCAGAATTTGGCAATTTCTTAAATACAGCCATAGTTTTGAAGCCGTTTTTCTGTAAGTTCTTTCAGGAAATGCTATTTCAAAGTTAAGACTAAATTCAACAATTTGCCAAATTCTTGACACTCTAAAATGTTACGTGAATAAAGTAAAGTTACACCCAGTTAAAATTTCCTCTCGACTGTCACTCTTCAATGACTTGTTTATCGTGGCAGGCAGAAGGTTGGGACATTCTTCCAATGTGAAAGACGCTATATAAATGTAATTTGTTGAGCTGGCTTGATGGGGAAAACATATTAAATCAAAACTATTCACTGGGTTTTATATTAATAATAGTCCTTGCATTTGATATAGCTCCTTATCACGTCTTTGAGACATCTCGAAGTGCTTCACAGAATATACTGTAAAGTGAATTGATTGTATATTTCATGGCCAAAATGCAGTAGCCAATTGCACACAACAGTGTCCCACAAACAGTCGTCGATTGAGTAACCATATAATTTTTAAATTTTTTTTTTGCAGGGATTATTACCTCCGGAAAAGCAATCCGCCAATCGACTAACAATCGTAAGCAAAGGTATGTGGGGTAAAGAAACTTGCGAAATGTTTCATCCTGCCCGGGAATCGAACCTGGGTCCTCTCGCTTGCGAGGCCAGTGCTCTAACCAATACGCTACAGGACTCCTAGTAGGGCTTGTTTTGGTTACAAGCACTACTGGGATTCCATACAGAGAAACATCACCACAAAATACACCATCATTACCAGTTCCTACACTTACCCCTATCCCTACACTTATATTCCAGCCAAAATTTAAATTCAGTGGGACTACTTTGTTGCTTCTGGTGTCTTTCTATGATGTAGCAAAATTCAGAAGTAGCAAAATATTCTTAGGTGCACATTGTATTTATTTGTATGAACATTCCCTGCCTCAAATTTTCTCCCTCCTCTCCTGAGGCACTGATTCGCACACAGTTCTACTGTTGCTAGTCTCCTTCCAGTTCCTCAATAGAACATTGTTCATGGGTGATCCTAGACAGTAAGTGCTGGAAGGTTATTCAACTGTGCAAACTACCACTGCCAAACCTCATCCCAATCACTCAAAATCTACACCTGGAAGCTTTTCACTTACTAGGACTCTCCAGATGGAGATCAGGAATGGGAAATCTGGCTGATTTTCCCCTTCTCCAGCCCAGGCCACAGAGGCTAATTGTAACAGACTTATTTCATCCTCACTGAGATCAGTTAAATTAGCCATTGACCAGGCATCAAACCAGAGACCTTTTTTGGCTCAGTTTTTTACAGGGCCGTGACTTTACGAACCAAGTCATCAAGGGAGTTGGCTCACATGATTGTTTTTAAAGCTCCATCTGTGACCTACAATGAGAGCAGTGAGAGCCAAGGTATGTTCCTTTGAAAACAGTTGGAACTTGGCCAGGACAGAAGGAGGAAAGCTACCCACAATCATGTTTCCCTTCCTTCTGTTGGTGAAACTGTTTCACGATATAACTACGGCTGTTTCATTGGCAGGAGTGATGCATCCAAGTGCTAAGAACCATCTTTCAATGTGGGTTCATAAATAAGATTTTAGATAAGGGAGGTTTCCTCCCATAACTTCTAGAATACCTATCGGGCAGCCTGTAAGTCAGTCGTTCCCTAAGATGGAAAGATAATCCATCCAAAAGCCAAGGATAGAAATTCCTTTGTTTTCATCAGAATATAGTCACATTGTATTGATGCTGATATGAAAAATGATTTCTAATCCAAGCCAACTCTTAAGTCAACTAAATGAGTCCTACTATTACTGGAAATACACTAGTATATAATATAACATAATTTAATTATAATAATATATAACAAATTATTATAAGATATTAATGTTCTAATATATTTTCTAGTGTTGAGCTGCATTTGGTTGCCATGACACCACTCCCTGGGTGACAGGCTAACATTATTGTATTTTGGCATTTCGATTATTTGAATGTTGGAGCTGAAATTCTCAGGTATGGTTTCCACATGGTTAAAACAAAATAGGGTAAGTCAATGATACAGTGTCTTAGCACCCTCCACCGCAGGCTAATGTCCATTTTGTACTTATTCCTCAGATATTTCTCTAGCAGGCTGATCCAGTGAACAATCATAGTTTAGAGTTTAGTATACCGTATGTCAATCTGCTTTGACCACACTGCCTCTACCAACACCCACTCAGAGTGGTTGTCAGATGCTAAAGCAATACTGTGGCATCACTAATTTAATACATTCTGAACATTGTACTCATGGTTTATTACAATGTTCAGAATATAATGTGCGTCACAACTTCATGCCATTGTGACAAGGCTGAAGCTGGCTCATGTCCATTAAGAGAAATATCAGAGTTTTCAATGGGTTCTCACATTTCCAGGCCATGTCACACCAAATTGTTCCCAACTGAACTGATTACTGAGAAGAATCAGTGGAGTCCTGTAGCTCAGTGGTTAGACCACTCACTTTGCAAGTGAGAGACCTGAGTTCAATTCCAGGCAGGGCAAAATCTTGGGCAAGTTTCCTTACTCCACACGCCTAATAATAATCCCGCCAAAAAAAAAAACAATAATAAATTGGTCATTTTCAATCTACGACTGTTTGTGGGACATTGCTGTGCGCAATTGGCTGCCGCGTTCGCCCACAAATATACAGTCAATTCAATTTACAGTCTACTCTGTGAAGCGCTTTGGGACATCCTCCCGACGTGAAAAGCGCTATATCAAAATGCAAGGATTATTATTATTATTATTATTATTATAATTGCTGTGAAGCGCTTTGGGACGTCCTCCCGACATGAAAAGCGCTATATCAAATGCAAGAATTATTATTATTATAAGAAGGAGACTGCCATGGAAACACGTTGTAACTCTATTGTACTAGAGGAGTAGGGGGAGAAGGGACTGGTCTTCAATCGACAATACTATGTTGGGCTCATAGTATGTAGCTTCCAGTTTTATATTGCTTTTTTATACCTCGGGAACAATCCTTGGACTATTGCCAAGAGAGAACTTATATTAATGTTTTCTATGGTGTATGTGTGTTAGTGGTGAGAGGCATTGACATTCTTATTTCTAAAACAAAATCCAAGAGGTGATTTTATTATTTTTTAAATCTCTTTGTTAAGATGCCTGAGAGAACCATGCCTATTTCTCCATTGGGACACCTCCTCCATTAGCAAACTCCTTCTTTTCTTTTTTCTTCACATTGGGCTTGCTCTCTTCTTGTCTCATTTCAGATTTCTTTCCACATTACTATACTTCCTAGAGTGCTGCCCTGCACCTTGCAAACTGAGAGCTTGGGAGATCTCATTGTGCCCCGGCACTCAATGCTTAGCTTTTCCTTGTGCCTGGAATATAGGAGATGTAACTTCAGAGTTGGAAGCCATCCCTTGCTTTGCACCTAGACCAGCTTTTAATTCAGAAACAAAATATGTTTAAAGGTAAACCAATTAATACTTTAATTAAAAAAATAAAGTGTTTGAGGCTTCCTTCTTGTGTTGGTGGGTGGTTTACTATAGTTGCCATCACTATCGGTGACTGAGGTGAGAAAAGGCTGCAAAACAAGGTCATCTCGGAGTTGAAGTTTTTGATTCCCTATAAGGCACATAGATTTCTCTACATGAGATCAACAACAACAACTTGCGTTTGTATAACACCTTTCAGGTGGGTAGCATCTTAGATACAGGTTATGCTGTCTTTCTGACAGTGAGACCACTGCAACACTTTTGTTTTCTTGAGGAGCACATTTTCAACCAATAGTTTTTTTCCTACCAAATAGGCAGCTTGTAAGAAATTTGCTTTTCTCCTGCTGGTAAAAGAAGCCAAAATCAAAATGCTGCTTGGTTTTAACATCAATCGAAGAGAAAACTACACAAGGAAATTTTAGGTGCAGCTGTGATGATTTTCTATTGCTGACTTGATACAGTGCACTGTATGGAGGGAAAATAAACCATTATGGTTAACAATGTTTACGGTATGCACACACAGCAATACTGTATAACCTTGCTTTACTCTGTGATGGTTTGTTTTTAATTAAAACCTCCTTTACTTCGAATCATCATTAAAGATAAATACGATTACTAGCAGTATAAAAAGAACTATGAATTGGCAGCCAAGTGCTCAACAAGCATATAAAGCTAATCTCTAGTCTGATTGAAAATAGAAGTATTCCTTTCAGAGAAATTCTCTTTAATATTAAAATGTTCCCACTTGCAGTATTTTGGTATAAAAATGACTCATCTTAGTTTATAGTGATGTGGATGCTCACTATATGTATTTTTTATTGTATGATTCACTTATTATAATATAATAATAATGCACTTATCTGCATCTAGTACTTTGAATGCTACAAGTCCTTAATGGCACCTCAATTGCCAGCCTGTATACAGTATTTTGCACCTGACTGTGATTTTCAGGGAGACAGAATCCAATAACTTTAGCAGATGTCTGGAAGGAGATGAGGCTGATTTGCAGCTAAATGTTTCCAGATTAGCAGCCAAATGGAAGTGTTTTTTTACTGCAAGCAACTAAAAGTTCTCCAGTTCCGTGGCTGCGACGAAGCCACAATGGCAAATATCTACAACAAAGATAGAAGAGGTGAACGGCATTGCACAGTTACAGCCCATTGAAAAATCAGCCCCAGTGTTTCAGAAAATGCGTAAACATAGAGGGAATCAATCAATTATGGAAAATAAAGATGCAGCTGCATGTATAGATTTTACCTATCACCATACAAATATAAAAGTACGCAATGAAAGATAATATCATTTCAACACAACATTCAATGTTATCAGGATTAAATCCTGTTGTCCATTGTTAGGTCCTTGACTTAGATTCGGGTCTTATGTTAATGATTTTCAATTAATACTTAGAAAAATTCTGCCCTTGAGGAAATCATTGATCTCCCTATTACTTACAAGCACGTGCAGCCACTAACTTTCATTTAACCAGTAATCAGCTCTTGCACTGCTTAAATATTGAGGTCACTTGTGGGAAGACCATTGGAATGCATGTGAAGGACTGATGTGGCAGCACTGGATATAAAATAAAGGTAGCAACAGACAAAGAAAATTACACATCTATCCTCCTGAACTGGCCGTCTGCCTAAATTGCTAATCACAGTAACCTTGTACTTAAAAACATCTGTGTTGAATACGAACAACAGTTTTTTTTTCCCCCCTGTTTTTAAAGCATGTTTAAATATACCGTCTTGACACACAATCAAAGGACAAGCTGTCTTCATTATATTTCCTCCAGTTTCTTTTACTTTAATTCTGCTTCATTCTTTGTTCTATGAGTTTACCTGGGAGACCACCTAACATCAGAGGATCAGATTATTGAGATAATTGAAATTTGTTCCACAGAATCAGATCCTACAGACATCAGTTAAATCTTCTTTACCAGTACTAGGACAATATCATTCAAGCAGACCTTAATAGAGTTTTTTTTATATATCATTTTTCCTCCTGTTTCTTATTTTCTGTTTTATGAGCTCAGCACATCCGTATACATAATGGGAATATTGCTTGAGCAATTGCATTGGATTTCTGAGCGTATAGCTTTATAATTGTTATATAGGATTTGACATTTGTGCACATTATAACATTTCTGTGAGAAAGCTGTGGCTGTAATTCCACTGCAATACTGCACGGAATACAAGCTAATTTGCATAAAATAATCTTATTTCTCAAAATTGGACTTGATGTTGGACCTGAAAGAAATAAACAAGCGTCTAGTCAGCGAGTCATGATCTTGAATCGCTGAAATGATAATATTATTACAGTAACCAATGCAAACTGCAAGATTAAATCGATCGAGAGTCTCAGACACAGATCACTGATGCAGGTTTTTTTTTAAAGTGTTCTCAACCATATAGTTTAATCCAAGTTGTGGAATTTTTGAGCTCTTTTTTGTAGGTGACAGAGAAATTCCCCAAACTTCAGTAAATACGCTCACCGAGGTTGCTAAATGTATCACTGATTTTCCTCCTCCCCCACGACCCCACATGAATTGATCCTTAAATCATATTGTTTTACAATTAGAGCTGGAAAAAATGAAAAGCAGCAAATTCTGGAGATCTTGAAGTAAAAGTAGAAAATGCTAAAAACACAGCAAGTCAAGCAGACAGTGAAAAGATAGATTAGTGTATCAAGACTGACAAAGGGGCACATGCGAAGCGTTAACCATTCTTTCACAAGTTGATTGACCTGCTGTACATTTGCAGCAATTTCTGCTTTTGTTCTATAATTAGCTTTTCCTCATTGCCTTTTATCCAGAAGACGTCACTATTTTATCACTGCAGTGACTTCCAAGGAAGCCTCATGGAAAATGCAATGAGAACCAAATTATAAGGATGTATTGAAATCACAGGCATATCAGCATTAAACGCAAAATCACAAAGTCACCTTTTCTCGTTGTACGTGCAAATTATATAAACATGCACTGAAATTGCTTACATTTTCAGGAAATGAAAACTGAAGTTAGAAGGCAAGGAGGGCTTTAGACCATGTATTTTGTAAGATAACCAGGTGAGGTTACTTTACAAACTTGACTATCTTGTCATAATTTCACTAATTTGTGGCGGCATTTGCCTCCGCACAAATGTCAGTTGATTATTAGAAAATAAACAGGAAAGCACACAGCAATGGCATTGCTTGTTTACCTGCTGTGGCTTTCTTAGCCAGTGAATAAATGTCATGCAAATGGCTTGCCAGCAATAAACTGCCAATCACTCGGCTGGCATTCATGATGATTTGCTAAATCATTTAAAGAGCCATGCTTTACTAAATGAAAAAATATCAGCAGCTAGGGCCTATGTTTAAACATGGGGCAAGTTATTATCCCAGAAGACTAGAATGAAATGAAGACATCTTCCAATTAAAGCTGCATATGAACCCAGACAAGGCCCCTTTTCATAAAAACAGGCAGATTATGAGTGGGAACTACAGCGACAGAAGCTTTCATTACAACCTGATTATGGTGATATAATTCCCAATGCTGTGTCTGGGCCGAACTTCACATTTGAAGCTTTTTAATATAATTTCCTTTGGGTGAATTGCTGAAGATTTATTAAACTTTATGAAAGGCTTAGAGATCCAATTTAAGAGGACATACCAGGGCAATACCGACAAAGCATAAAATAAATTCAAAGAAAGTTTAGCATAGACAAAGCTAGAACTATGTTTTATTGAAATTATTCCTGTGCAAATGATTCATTTTAAGTATGAAAAACTAGGTTTGGCTTTGTACGAGATTAAACCTTTGCGTTTAGAGTTTGTTTCCCCTTGAGGAGTATAATTTGTATTAGCTAAAAACACTGAAGTGGTATTCTGTTAAAACAAAAGCTAATACGCAATAGAAATGAGAATAAAATATCTAGTTGCAGGTACCTTTTATCATCACAAAGGCATTTTAATTATAAATCTTCCATTGGTAGTGCACAAATGTTATCAATGACCTGTGTGTTGGTTTTCACCTTTGTATTTTATTCTCAAGCACCTCTCTCATTTCCATTTGTCAGAATTAATAACGTCCTGGTCCATAGATAATTAACACAATAAAACGCTGCTAATTTCACAGTGTGCCATTATAGAATTAGACAGTTTGCAGTAAAAACTGATTAACCCTCTGAGGTGAGCGATGACATTTCAGCTGCTGATCCTCAAATTAAATTTGCATTTTTTTTTCTTTTTCATGTCAAATTCTTTACAACTAACCTTTTTTTTTAATCATCACATACTGTGCAGTAACTACCCTTCAATTAAAAGAATTAGATGTAATTATCCAAGGCTCTTAATTCCTACACTAACTGGTGACGAGCAATTGCCTCTAACTGCAGTGTCATTTTTAACATCAACAACAACTTAATAACAATCCCTGCATTTGATATAGCACTTTATCTCATCATCTAAATATCTCAAAGTGCTTCCCAGGATTTACTGTTAAGTGTAGTGACTATTTATTTGTAGATGGACGCAGCAGCCAATTTGCACACAGCAATGTCCCACAAATAGCAATGACCATTTTTGTTGGAGGATTGTTGGCTGGAACACTGGGAGCAATACCCGTCTCTTTTCACACCCATTCTATATTCCTAGACCATCCTAAACAAAACAGCACAAGATTCTTATATAAAACTTGTCTGAAATTTTCATGCAGGATAATATCTCTTTGTTTTTGTGTGAATTTAAGTGCTCCGAGATGCTAACCTGCATGAAGGGCACTATATAAATGCAAGTTGTTGTTATTGTTGAGTTAAAATGCCATATACAGTAGATCTCCATTATGACATGGCATTTAAGGGTCCATAAAATCCAACCAGCATTATAACAGTGGCACTATCACTGGGCAGTGTTTTCATGTTCAATAACAACAACAAGTTGCATTTATATATCAGTGAACAATGGCACAGTTTGATGCTCACCTAGGGAGAAAGGAGAGTTGACTGCAGATTAGGTCGAAGAGGAAAGATATAAAGATGGGTAAAGAGGGGACAAGGCAGAGGGATGGTGAGACAGGGAGTTCCAGAGATTCAGGGCGTTCATTATGCATGCAGGCAGAAAGCTGGTTTGCTTCAAAGTGCTGGCCAACTTTTCACAAATGTCCGACTTCCGGTCCGACTTCCGGTCATAAGATCATCCGGGGATATCACATCCTGTACATTGTGATATGATGATAATTAGCACATCAAATTGCACAAATTTTCCTTGTTATTTCTCAACAGGTCTCTTAATATGAAATTTGTAATAAAGCAGATCGGAGGACTGGAAACCAAGTCAATGTTACATGCAGTGACATTGACGACATCAGCATTTAATGGGAGTTCCGATTTATAATTGGGCCTCATCATCACTATTACATGGAACACTGACCGCAATTTCAGCCCTCAATGTTTCAGAGATGTGATCATTGCATACTTTTTCAGCACTTACTAGGCCCAAATTCCATCTATTCCAAGACTTTAAAACCATTTTGTCTTGGTTTCATTCAAGAAAGTGCAGAATTGTGTAATTGAGAAAACATTTTGAACTCAGTTTTAATTTAGCAACTGCATTTCCGCAGCTCTTTAAAAGAAATGTCTGCCAAATCAAGACATTGAAACATTTTTCACAATGTCGCATGTTCTGAATTTTTTTAAGACCAACTACACTTTCAGCTTAAGACTATAAGACTACATGGAACTCTGAGTCACAAACTCAGTAATTACACATTTCCTATCAAGAAGTCTGTTAAGAAAGAGAAAAGGCACAGATTAATAATAATATACTTACTTTTGATATAGCGCCTTATCATGTTTTCTAGATGTCTCAAATCGCTTCACAGAATATACTGTAAAGCAAATTAACTGTATATTTTGGGGGCGAAATTAGACCCTTTTACACAGTCACTATTTTTTAAGTCATGCTGATATGAAATTCTCTATTGGACTTTTCAGTGTAGCATTGGCTGCATTCGTTTTGTAATCAAGCAAGTGAGAGGCTGCCATCCTTTATAGCAGCTGTTGTAACCTGGGTAGTGTGAACATCCTTTGCCAATCCTTACACAAATCCTTGTAAATTAATCAAAAGACTCCAACTGTATGTGTGAAACCTTGAAATGAGGATCCAGCAACATGAATAAAGCACATATTTGTGTTAAAGTGCCTCTTGATTTTGTAATATGCACTTGTTTATGGTTAGCTAAATTAGTTTGTTTGGTCAAGTCAGGTGTCTGACACATGCCGAAACCTATTGACATACTTAAGAACATCCAAACCAAATGACTGAGAGATCCATATATATGCATGGAGATTTCCGTGTATCTGGAATGGAATGTACACTCTCTCTCCAAAGGGTTACACCTTGCACAGGTTGACAAGAGCCAAAGTTTGGGGATCCCAGAATGAGCATTGGGGTACTGCTGGAGTTTAAACAGCTAAAACCACATAAGTTACCTTTGTGAGCAGCTTCCTGCTGCTTGTCCAGCTAGGACCACCAGGCCATTTAGAGTTTGGGTTTGAAGGATTAATGAGCGAGAGGAATGCATTCACCCACTGACTGGTGTGTCCCTCCCCATCCTTCCGATAGCCAGGCTGGTTGGTCTGTCATCAACAGTGCTTTGAGAACTGTGGACTTTCCTGGCTCAGGAATTGGATGATTGAGACAACCCAAGAGGACTGACTCGATTCCATGCCAGGAGATGTCAGTGCTGGAGAATGGGATGGTTTTAAGCACCCAAGTCAGATGGGAGTCCAGTTATATGCAGGGAAAAGTTCCCTCCATTTTACTTCAAACAAGCTTATCAGTAAATGGGTGATCTCAGTAAAGCAGCAGCATGAATTTTTCCATTCCCATAGCACAAATCCTAGTGACGTCTCAGAATGGGACAACCAGTTAATAACATCTAAAATGTGTATTTATACCAGTTCATATGCCAGCAATAAATTGAATAGGCCTTCCTACACTCCACCAAATAGAAAAGAATGATTCACTTCATTCTTTCACGGTTTTGTACATTTGCGGAGGAACTATGCATGAAAAATAAAACCTTGAGAGAATTGGCTTATTGCCCACTGAATGCAGCAGATTCTATCCTTCTTGCTCTCCAATATGCCAGGAAACATCCCTCTATCCTGCCTATTCCCTCCCCCTCAACACCCCCCACCCCAGCCACATACACAACTTATAGCACACCACGTCTGGTATTAATAAAAGATCAGATTCCTGTTTGGATTCCATATTACCTGTCGAGGAGATTGATCCACTTTCTGATAAGAACCCATAAGTGGACGTAGCCTTGGCTGGCACTCCAGTGCTCTACTGGGGGTGTGCCGCAATGTTGGAGATGCCATCATTTCAATGAAATATTAAACCAAGATCTTGTTTGCTTGATGTCACATCATGATTCAAAAAGGAAGGGAATTTCTCCTGATATCCTGACCAACATTCCTCCAGATTATTAGTTATTCACCTCATGGATGCTTATGGGATCCTGCTGTAGGAAATGACTGCCAGAATTGTCTGCTACAGTCATTGCACTTGACAACATTCACTGTAAATCACTTTGAGACATTTTAATGTGATATGGCCCAATAAAAAATAAACCTCTTTCTATATTTCTTTAAAATTTCAACATGCTTCTATACGTACTATTTTTTTAGCCATACCGTGTAAGAGTACTAAGCACATTGGTCTGGTGGTAAAGGCACCAACCTAGTGCAACAACAACAAATGATATTTATAAAGCAAGCACCTTTCATGTCGGGAGGATGTCCCAAGGCGCTGGACAGTCAGGGATTTGCAGAGGGTAATTAACAATTGGAACAGGTTGCCAGGAAAAGTGGTTGATTTAAAAAACAAAAACAGAAGTCACTGGGAACACTCGGCAGGTCAGGCAGCATCTATGGAGAAAGGAAACTGAGTCAACGTTTCGGGTCCACGACCCTTCATCAGAACATACATTTAAAAAACAGCTTGATTCAATGATGGGAGGAAAGTAAGGTGGGTGTTCTGGAAGGATGAGATCGGATGGACCAAAGGGCTTTCTTCATCCAGATCAATATTGTGAACTTGTGCATAAAGAGGACATGTTTGGAGGAGCTGGTAATATTATTTGCTGATTTGTATACTCCTTTAGATGAGACATTAATCTCAGGCCCTGTCTGCTTGTTCAGGTTAAAAATCCCATGGCCTTATTCCAAAAAGACAAGGGAGTTTCTCCCAGTATCATGTCTAACAATCTCCCAAATAAAACTAGTCATTCACTTCATAGCTATTGTGACATTGTTGTGCACAAATTGATTGCCGTGAGTATTATACAGTCACTATAATTTACAGTAAATCATGTGAAACTCTTTGAGACAACATCCTGATGTAAAAGTCGCTATATCAAGAGCAATAATTATTAGTATTATACAGAGACCCCTGCTGGAAGGTGTACATGTGCAAATGGCAGATAAGGACAAGAAAATGGCTAGTCTGTGATGCCCTAACCATACCCCAACTGAGCCAAAATGTCTTCAGAGGTGGAGGAGAGGGGAGAAAATTGGCAAAAATAATAAGATGATTGTTTATTGCTGAAACCAGACTGAAAAAAAAGACATTTCCTTGCCTTGGAAACTCATCAATGATGGATGTAGTGAAAGTAAGAATCTGTGTCAGAAACACATTACACCTAGTAAGAATGTTGATTTTTCTTTGTAAAAAATCTCTGTATCAGTTTTACAGGAATAATTGAAGAATATTCTGCAACCACACCAGATCCAATTCAAACAACTGAAACACAAACTATGCAGAACATGAATAAAGAAGCTAGGTGGCCTCTCAACAACAAAAAATCCCCAAAGAATTGTTCAATTCGGACCAAAATTTGGATTTCCCCTCCCTCTAAACTAAATCTGAATTGCTGCAGTTTGCATCAATTCTAATTCCAAGTCACCCAGCCATTTAATCTCTACCGCACTATACACCCAGGCAACAGTTTTAATTCATTTTTACAACTTTTCCTGACAGATAAAGTGAGCTGTAACCAGAGTAGTATAAAACCCATCAATTCAGACAATCGAGTTGAAAACGCGCTTGAACGATGTGGCTCTTACCTTGTTTCTCTCTGTCCGTTGTTTTTCTTTCTTCCCAATCTCTATTGCACTCTCTGTCTCTCTCTCTACACACACACACATACGCATAAGTATCAGAAGACAATACTCCAAATAACACAAGAAGACCATTAAACTGTAGATGTTCTCCTTGATTGGTTTTCTTCGCAGCATTCAGTAGCTGTCAGCCTTTCATTCAAAATTGCATTCATGACGCCGCTTAACTGACACATTATCCTCTGAACTGCACATTTGTACTAGATAATTATTGCATGAAGTCTATTGATATCTGATATCAAGAGCCTAAAATAAACTGGTACCATAGAATTAGTCAGTAAAAATAAGGATAGGAATTCTTGCAGCTACAGGAGCAATTTAGGAACATGTAAATAGTAGCTAGTAGGAATTTTATTAAGAACAAAACATAAGCAGAACAAAACATAACGTGTGCCTATATATCTGCAGCTAGGTAGTTTAGCACCATTTTCTTAGATTATATGGACATTAGGGTCTAATATTCACCATTAGCTGCCACCATTTTCAGGTATGCCAAGACATCACCAAAGGAGAGTACATATTTAGGTTGCCAAGGGCAATTTCAGGACAGATACCAGGAAACATAGAGTCTTGTAGTTTAGTGGTTAGAGCACCTGCCTCGTAACCGAGAGGCCTGGGTTTGATTCCTGGCAGGGCGAAAATTGGTCAAGTTTCCTTACTCCACACACCTGATAATAATCCCTCAAAAAAAATTGATCACTTCAATCCACAACTGTTTGTGGGACACTGCTGTGCGTAATTAGCTGCAGTGTTTCGCCCACAAATATACAGTCAATTCACTTTACAGTATATTCTGTGAAGTGCTTTGAGACATCTAGAAGATGTGAAAAGCACTATATCAAATGCAAGTATTATTATTATAGTTGTAATATTTCTTTACACAAAGAAATATGCCTAGATTTGGGTTACCAGATAGAGTGACTGAATTCATTTAAGAGTTCATTCTGTTATCTTCTGTGCGACCTTACACTATTTGGAGTTTGGGATTAAAATTACCAATTGCAAAGAAGATTATGCTCTTCACTGTATCAATTTTAATGGTGGACGGTGAGCCTGCCACAATAATAATCCTTGCATTTGATATAGCACTTTATCACATCTTTGAGATGGCTCAAAGCGCTTCACAGAATATACTGTAAAGTGAATTCACTGTATATTTTCTGGGCAAACAGGGCAGCTAATTGCGCCCAGCAGTGTCCCACAAACAGTTACGGATTGAGTGACCAAATTACTTATTTATTTATTTTTGAAAGGATTATTACCCCCGGAAAAGCAATCCACCAATCAACTGACAACCGGGTTCTGACTTACTGTCGGTTGAACAGAGGCATGTGGAGTAAGGAAACTTGCCCAAAGTTTCGCCCAGGAATTGAACCCAGTCCTCTTGTTTGCAAGTTGATTGCTCTAACCAACATGCTGCAGGACTTCACAATCCACCTTACAAGGATTAGCTTTCAAGACATTTAAAGACAACATTTTTTTTGGTTAGACATGTCTGCCTGAAAATGATCCTGTTAAAACACTTAAAACATTGAAATAAAATTGTGGTGGATTCCTCATTCATATTGGGTGGCTTATCACAATGGTTTAATCTGCCCTAAATTATTACTGAGTTTCTAACCTTATGAAAGTGCCTCCAAAGAGTTTACATTAGTTAGCAACCAGCCAAGATTTACTGTAATTTGGTTCAGGCCTCGCCATTCAACTATATCCACACACCAATCAAGATGACAGCTCCACTTCAAAACAGAACTGATACCCCCCCAAAAAATAGTGAGATGTCTGCAGTGTTCTCTTGAAAAATTACAAATGGTTCAGGTCCAAAAAAGAGTGCATTTGCTATTGTGCTATTTGCATGGTTTAAAAATGTACTCAAACATTGATAAGTGTATGGAATAACTTAGCATGCAATATAATAGTTGCAACGCCAACCAGAGGATAGCGGTTTGATGAACTGCATGACTTATTTGCTCCTGCAACCTTTCCTATACTTTTAGATAACTTTCAAGACAAAACTAAAATGAGTTTGCCTGGAAAGCCAGAAATAATAACAGAAATAGAAGGATAACAATATTTTGGATGTGATCCTTTTTTTGTTTTAGACTAAGTTTACTCCATTAGTTTGATCGTACCAACTTCACAATCTACCTTACAGTCACTGATGAAATATATTTTACTATTGAAATCAATTCATCCTTGTAACCATCTGTATATTAGTACATTTAAAGGGCCTTCTTAATCTGAAATCTTAATCTGAAACTCTTTTATGATCTTGCATTGAGCAAATTTTTCATTTCATGCTCAGAATTGGACTGGCTATTATCTTGTGTGGGACCTAATACTACAGTATTTGGAATTATTCTGTCATAAGACCATCTATGGACATAGCTCTATGTTTGTGTGTTGCAAGCAAATAAAATATTTTTTTTTGAAGTATCATTTTCACAATCTTTACAAAGCAGCATTTGCACTCTTCACAAACAAAATTAGGGACAGTTTCATCTGTAGTGATCTCTTACTTCTTCTCATTGAGGAGAGAAGAACCAACTATTGTTATTTGCTCACAAAATACACAGTCACATCACTTTATAGTAAATGCTGATCACTTTAAGACGTCTCGATGACGTGATAAGATCTAGATTTACAGTGTTTGCCCATTAATCTACCTGAATATAACAATAATAATAATAATCCTTGCATTTGATATAGCACTTTTCACGTCGGGAGGACGTCCCAAAGCGCTTCACAGAACACACTGTAAAGTGAATTGACTGTATATTTGTGGGCGAACGCGGCAGCCAATTGCGCACAGCAATGTCCCACAAACAGTCGTAGATTGAAAATGACCAATTTATTATTGCTTTTGGTTTTGGAGGGATTATTATTAGGCTCTGTGTGGAGTAAGGAAACTTGCCCAAGGTTTCGCCCTCTGCCTGGAATTGAACTCAGGTCTCTCGCTTGCAAAGCGAGTGCTCTAACCACTGAGCTACAGGACTCCACAATGGCTTTCTGAAAAGAATAAACCACCTGAATCCCAAACTCTGATTAGGCCAGTTTGCTTGTCAGCTTGTCCTCTGCACAAACCCTGGCCAGGGATTGCCAGAAAAAAACTCAAGTAAAAATTAAAGTTTAAAATAATAAAAAGCAGACAATAAGTATACTTGGAGTTTTAGTATAAGTGCATGGTTGGGCAAGTGATGGAGAGAAAAAACGAATGAGTGAGTGAGGAGAGAGATAACCACTTTTCCTTACCTGCTGAATATAAAACTAACCAACAGAAACATCAGTGTTGAATTAAAGCAGTTAGTGTACAGCAAGAAGCCAAACATATACAGTTTGATCTATTTACCATTTTTCTAAATGTATACTATTAAGAATGTATGAAATCCTCCAAATTCTGTGTCTGTGCATATTGCATTTTGCATGCTAGACTTTGAAATACCTTTTCAATTGTATAGTCATCTCATCATAGAGAGCACAATTTGCTGAAACATAAGTGAGTACCTAATGGATATCTAAAGAATACAAATTCACTAGCTTATAACAAGCAATATTTTTTCGTACACTTCAGTGCTTGAATAAACGTCTTGAAAATAAGTCATGAATATTATAAACCATATTACTATAAATAACAACTTAAGACAGATAACATTCAATCTTTAACATACCACGCTAAATTTAAACTCCTTCCACAATCCCCGCTAATGTTGCAAAATGTATGAGAAATAGTCATTTGGATCATTCTGGAGATCCAAAGTCAATCCTTTGAATTGGCAGCTTCCATGTTGCGGCTGTTCTGGTGAGCAAGGCAATCATCACCCAACTCAGCCGAGAACAAGTGCTTCATTTATTGCGGCAATTGATTCCTATCATGTACTTTTCCATGAAGATTGGATTGGATTGGTTCCTGGCAAAATGGGACTGAGGGAGGGAGGGAGGTACAACAACAACAACAAGATTTCATTTATAGAGCTCCTTTCACATCGGGAGGATGTCCCAAGGTGCTGGACAGTTGGGTCGGGACCGAAGCAGGGGAGAAATGGTCAGGGTGAGGGGAGGGAAGGGAGGGAGCGAGGAGGGGAGGGAAGGGAGGGAGCGAGGAGGGGGTAGAGAGTCGAGAGGGGAGCTGAAGGCACGGTTGAAGAGAAAGGTCTTGAGACCGGCCTTGAAGGAGGAAAGGGAGGAAGCAATGTGAAGGCACTGGGGGATGGAGTTCCAGAGCCTAGGGGCTGAGAGGCTGAAGGCTCGGCCACCGATGGTAGGGTGGTTAGGGCGGGGGATGTGCAGCAGACCAGACCCAGAGGAACGGAGGGTACGGGCAGGTAAGTAGGGGGATAGAAAGTCGGAGAGGTAAGAGGGAGCAAGGCCGTGAATGACTTTGTAGGTGAGGATGAGGATCTTGAATTCGATCCTCTGGGGGATGGGGAGCCAGTGGAGGCGAGCGAGGTAAGGAAGTAGGGAGGGAAGGAGGGAGGGACGACGTGAAGGAGAGGACGGGCAATAGAGGGAATGAGAGAGGGGAAGGGGAGGGGAGATAGGGATGAGTTCATTTTTTAGAAATCATTGTCTTATGATGTCAAACCACCTGAAAAGTTCTTCTTAGATAATTACTGCCATGTGCAGTGACTGCATCTTTTGGCAAAGGTTAGAATATAATCACAGTGAATTTCTCCAGTTTGGTTTGTGCCCGCAGTCCTTCGCACCTGCCCAACAAAATGTTGCCTTTTTTCCCCCAATTTATCTGAATTGGTTCATTTAGGACCAGTTTATAGCCTGACTTTCAGTTTCAGAACCGATTCCTAAAAGGAACTCAGAATAGTACGTCAGACATTAAATTCAAATTTATTTGTGTCAAAATTGTGGCAAAATTATTTGTGTCAATTCCCCCACAAATAAACACAGTCACTCACTCCACTTTACAGTAAATCCTGTGAAGCTCTTTGAGACATCCTCCTAATGTGAAACAGGCTATATCAAATGTCATTATTATTATTATTATTATCATTATGGGTGATGTGTACTAAACTTTATTAAAATTACACACAACCAAATATATTGTACACAACCATTGTGTAATTATGAGTATTATTAAACTCGCCACTTTTATAGTGTATGCGTCTGCAGAGGGCAACACTTTGTCTGTATAATTTATGTTGTTGACAACAATGATTTCAAGCAAAATTCAGTGCCCTGAAGCTCAAGCAAGTGTTTCCATTGAAACATGATGCAAAGATACCTTTAGCTAAGTTATTATCAATGGGCCAATTTAAATCTGTTTATGCCAGACCTTTGCATTGATAATTACTAGAAATGTGTCTTCTCAGGATTCTGAGAGGGCCTCGGACTGACTTGGGAAGTTTAAAAGAGCTATTTGCTCTGGGACCTTAGCTTACTAAAACCTACAGGAAAAAAAACTGTGATGAAAATAGTTTGTCTATTTTCATAGCTTATTAAAATAATTTTACATAAGAAAGGATAGCATAGTCCCAATGCAAAGCCATTAGGGAGCATACATAAGAGAGGAGGGAATGCAACCATGAGAGATGAGGAATAGAATGTTAAAGAGGAGAGGATTTGGAGGAGTGAAGGCTCATGTGGAGTATGAGGTCAGACTAGTTGGTCCAAATTGTTGTTTCTTTGCTGTAATGTTCTATATACCAACTCCCAGGTACCAGTAGCTGTATTATATAAACAACAACAATAACTTATTATTCTTGCATTTAATGTATCGTCTTATCATGCTGTTGAAACTTCTCACAGTGCTTCACAGAATTTACTGTAGTGTAGTGACTCTATACCAAACACAGCAGCCAATTTTTATACAGCAATGTCCCACATATAGCCATGAAGTGAATGTCCACTTAATAAGCAATCCCGTTGAAAAAATACTGCATTTTAGACCCCACAATGTGATCCACCACTGAATTGATTTGGTTCTTTTAAGAACATAAACATATTCGCTTACACACACAGACACATTCATACACAGAAACTTTTAAGAGCCCCTCGTGTTTCTACAGAAACAGGATCAGCTATTCTCCACTTTCACAATGAGGTGACTATTAACTGTCAGAGAAACTGCACACCAGCAAGGTCTCCAGAAAGGACACTCCTACACTCTGCTCACAAATATAACACACAACATACTTTCTGTGTGTTGAAATGTGAGTACAGTTCATTGTGTGTGTGGCACTGATATTTTCCAGGCCTGAGAATGTGACAATTAACTGGAGTACAAACATAAATGATAACACAAACCACATACCTCCCTCTGCATCAATGCATCCTCCTCCTCATCTTTTCCCCTCCCCTCTATGGACCACCGTGGTTTAGCTATATTACCTCCATATGCCTTATTAGTACTGCAGTCAATTTCATATTATAAGTCATTTTATAACACAAACCTAATAAAATCACTTTGACATGAGGTCCAGTCTGGATATAAATGGAAAGCATGTGTGTTTGAAAGTCTAACACATCAGAAATATTTATTTATCCATCACAGAGCACAACAGCGATTTATATTTAAAAACATAAGAAGTTAAACTTTTTTCAATATACGCTCAGCCTGCTTAGTTTTCTTTGTTAAAACAAAACTATACAGGACAGTATCTACAAAGCTGTAGTCAGGGCAGCATTTGATAGAGGGCGGACTTTCAAGGGTCAACTAGCAGCATCAAAAGCTGTACATTCTACCCAATTAGTGGAAATAGGCTTTTTATTCTAATAGTGCTATCACTTAGTGGCCCCTCTCAGCATATTACACCAGATCACTTCAGATATGCATTTGCATATTCAGTGAACTATTATTGGAAAATTAAGTTTCCTAATTGCTATATTTTGGCTGGACCTCCTCAAAATTTACCGCTCCACTCTAGCCTCGGCCAAGTCGTCCTTCTACTCCAGGATAATCCTGGAGGCGAAGAACAACCCCAGGCTACTGTTTTCCACCACAACCCGACTCCTCCGTCCCCCCGCCACCCCGCGCAGGTCATCTCCTCCAACCTTCACTGCGAGGAGATGCTGGATTTCCTTGAATCCAAGATCAAGGGAATTCGCTCCGCGGTCACTTCCCCTCCAACATCCACCAAACCCCCACCCCCTCATTCCTACACTCCGACTGCTACCCATCCTCCCCTACTCACTTTTGTACCCGTTTCCCCACCCTCTGTCACCAAACTCATCCTATCCCTGAAACCAACCACCTGCTCCCTTGACCCCATCCCCACTCCACTCCTTATCTCCCAGCTCCACTTTCTTGCCCCACATATCACCGACATCGTCAACCTGTCCCTCTCCTCTGGCTCTGTCCCCATTCCCTTAAAAACTGCCACCATCACGCCCACCCTGAAAAAACCCTCCCTTGATGCGTCGCAGCTATCAAGCTACCGGCCCATCTCCAACCTCCCCTTTCTCTCCAAGGTCCTGGAAAGAGTTGTCGCCTCCCAACTGCGCTCTTTCCTTTCCACCCATTCACTCTTCGAACCCCTTCAGTCAGGTTTCCGTGCTGCCCATAGCACAGAAACTGCCCTGGTCAAGGTCACCAATGATATCCTGACCATCTGTGACCAGGGCTCCCTCTGCCTCCTCGTCCTCCTCGACCTATCGGCAGCATTCGATACGGTCGACCACGCTATCCTACTCCACCGCTTGTCCTCCCACCTCAACCTTCAAGGCACTGTCCTTGAGTGGTTTAGGTCGTACCTTTCTCACCGTCTTCACTTTGTCTCACAAATGGCTTCTCCTCCACCCCCCGCACTGTCTCATGTGGTGTCCCTCAGGGCTCTGTCCTCGGTCCCCTCCTCTTCACCCTCTATATGCTCCCCCTGGTGACATCATCCGCAGACATGGAGTTAACTTCCACATGTATGCGGATGACACCCAACTCTACCTTTCCTCCTCTACTCTCAACTCCACGACCACCGATGTCCTGACAGCCTGCCTGTCCGACATCGAGTCCTGGACGAGAGACAACTTTCTTCAGCTCAACGTGCGAAAAACCGAGGCCCTCCTGATTGGCTCACGTCAGCGCCTCCGCACCTCAGGCGCTGACACCATCAGCATCCAAGGCTGCACTCTCCACCTCTCAAAGCCAGTCAGGAACCTCGGCGTTTTGTTCGACCCTGAGCTGTCCTTTCTCCCTCACATCCGCACCACAACTGGCACCGCCTTCCATCACCTCCGGAACATCGCCAGACTACGGCACTACCTCACCCCTCACGCTGCTGAAACTCTGGTCCACGCCTTTATCACCTCAAGGCTGGACTATGGGAACTCTCTCCTCGCCGGCCTTCCCGGCACCTCCCTCCACAAGCTGCAGGTCATTCAGAACTCTGCAGCTCATGTACTGTCCCGCACCAGGCTTCGGACCACATCACTCCCACCCTCGCTCGCCTCCACTGGCTCCCCATCCCCCAGAGGATTGATTTCAAGATCCTCATCCTCACCTATAAGGCCATTCACGGCCTTGCTCCCTCCTACCTCTCTGACCTACTATCCCCCTACCTACCTGCCCGTACCCTCCGTTCCTCCGGCTCCGGTCTGCTCCACATCCCCCGCCCCAACCGCCCTACCATCGGTGGTCGGGCCTTCAGCCTCTCAGCCCCAGGCTCTGGAACTCCATTCCCCAGTGCCTTCGCCGCCTCCTCCCTTTCCTCCTTCAAGGCCGGTCTCAAGGCCTTTCTCTTTGACCGTGCCTTCAGCTCCCCTCTCGACTCTCTTCCCCCTCCTCGCTCCCTCCCTTCCCTCCCCTCACCCTGACCATTTCCCCCTGCTCGGGTCCTGACCCAACTGTGCAGCGCCTTGGGACGTCCTCCCGACGTGAAAGGCGCTTTATAAATGGAATCTTGTTGTTGTTGTTTTGTTTGAATTTGCAGAAAGGTTCAGATCATAGCCTGGGCAGGGCAAAACCTTAGGCAAGTTTCCTTACAACACACGCCTCTGTTTACCTAGCAGTAAGTAGGAAGCTGGTTGGTGATAGATAGGTGGATTGCTTTCTGGGGATAATAATCCCTTAAAAAAAATTGATCACTTAATCCATGACTGTTTGTGGGACACTGGTGTGCACAATTGGCTTCCACATTTGCCTACATAAGACACAGTCACTCTGTTTTACAATATATTCTGTGAGCACTTTGAGACGCCTCAACAACATGATGAGGCACTACATCAAATTATTATCATAACCCAAGTCTATTTTTTCCCCTTTAAAATTTTCTCCCATTCCTTTCTCCTTTCCTGAAAGCATTTTGACTCATTTTTCCTTCTACTGGGATATGGTTTGACAGGTACCAGTTATCCCTCCAGTGACAATTATTTAGGTGTGAACTTTGACAGTGACTTTCATCGAACTGAGTTGGGGCATGAGAACCGCATCCTGATACAATACTCAACTGGGACTCATGCACATACACCTACCACAAGTAGTTTGTGGAAATAGTATAATAATAATCCTGCATTTGGTAAAGCACCTTATTAGTGACTGTGTATTTCTAGGCAAATTTGTGCCCATCAATGCCCCACAAAACATTATTGGATACCAATAAACTGGAGCAGGAACCTGGCTGATTTTCTCCTCACTAACCCAAAGGCGCCAAGGCCAATTCAAATGTCCTAACTGCTCTGAATAGTGTCATTTTTTATTCCAATGTTGCTTTGGCTTTTAGAAATCACAATCGCAATTGAATGTTTCGAATAGGAATAGGGTTGACTAAGCCCAAAATCTGACTTGATATATTTGGGAAATCAGTGAAAGTTTAAATCGAGAAAAATTGATTCCCACTGCATACCACCCAGTTTCTGTAAAGCACTCTGAGATGTTACCCTATGTGAGCGGTACAATTCCATAAGAATAATCCCTACATTTGATATAGTACCTTAAACGTCGGGTTGACATCGCAAAGGGATTCACAGGTTATAACGTTAAGTGTTCCAAAACTTTACCCACATGAAAGGCGCTATATTTATGCAAGCCGTTGTTGTTACTTAAAAGTGTTTTGTGGGTGAATGCCCACATAAATGCAAATTGTTATTATTGTAAACATTGTTTTTTGTTGTAGTTTTTTATTGTTTTGAACTACAAAATTGTTGCACGATGTATCATTAATGAAGTGCATACGCAGCGTGCAGCAATTGACATGCATGCAACCTTACGATCCTAAAATCGGCCCTTTTTGTAGTCAAAAAGATTGCTAAAATCCATTAAAGAAGCACAAATAAGATTCAAAAATTAAGTTGAAAAATTTGAAAAGCAGCAACACTAGTTATGAAACATTGGATTTTCACCCGTATTGTTTACTGGTGTTCTGCATTTCAAGCATCTGCAAGAAAAAGAAAAACAATAACAATATCGTGCTATAGATTCCAAAAGGTGTGAATGTGAAGACAATTTAAAAGGAAGGCCAAGGATAATTGTGGATTAAGTTACTGAACATGCTCCATTGGCAGCGTGACCCCGTCAACCAAAAGCAAGAATGTAACGAATGTGTTTGAAAGGTTAGGTTGTAAGTGTATTAATATCTTCAAATAAAACATCAATCCTCGTTTTTTTTTTAAAAAAGTATTCCTATTTATTTCAGGACTATTTATAAAATCTGGCTGATGACTTTTATGTAGATGAAGCCATGTCCGTGGTACGAGGCAAACGGTTTTGCTGTGGCACATTTCTGGACAGCACAAGTTCTCTTAGGTCAGACAAGTTGTCATTGCTACGGTTCGTTGCTAGGTCACAATTAGCCCCATATGTTGCCATATTCAATGGATATGATTCAACAGTTTGCCCTGTCACTTTGATAGCATAAAGCTGTACAGTGTTCAAAGAGTCAGACATCTCATTTGAATATCCAATTTGTCTCTGTGGAGTAATATAGTTATATCTCATTCAGGCAGCACTAGATTTAGCTCTGTACTGCCCTCTTCAGTCAGCAATTGGAAGATCCTGGCTGTGATGTTCAGCTTTCCCTCAGTACAGCATCCCAGCACTAATTAAAATGGATGGAACTTTGCTTTCAGCCCAGGGATCTCGCACTAATGAATTTGTGGAAAACAAAAGGTAGAATGCAGAGGTGCCATCAAGCTGGCCTGCGTTTATTATAAGTATTTCTATGAATCTAATTGTAACTCATAACTGCTCATTTCCTATCATTCTCCATAAAGCATTAATCACTGTAAACGTAAAATGTTTCTGAATAGATTTTGATTTTCCTTTTGATATTTCTTTCAAAAATTAGTAAATTGTGACTAGTTGCTCTTCAAAAAATGATGGATGTAACTT
Source organism: Callorhinchus milii (assembly GCF_018977255.1). Classification (NCBI taxonomy): domain Eukaryota; kingdom Metazoa; phylum Chordata; class Chondrichthyes; order Chimaeriformes; family Callorhinchidae; genus Callorhinchus; species Callorhinchus milii. The sequence continues at coordinate 96,657,783 of NW_024704742.1, forward strand.
ATAATAATACGAACTCGTATTTGATAATAACAACAACATGGATTTATATAGCGTCCTTCACACAGGATAGATTCTCAGAGTGTATTTGATAATAGTGCCTTTCACATTCGGAGGACTCAAAGCATTTCAAAGTATATACTGTAAAGTGATTGGCTGCTGCATTTGCCTATAAAATACCCAATTTGCAAAGTCCCACAATGCCCAATTTTATCCAGGGGATTGTTGGCCCAGACATTGGGAGAAACTCCCTTCCCTTTGCAAATATAGGATCTTTGATGTCCACCTGAGCAGGTAGATGATGCCTGGGTTTAACACGATCCCCCAGATAAAATTGAGCTGAGATTAAACTCATTTGAAGTTTAATATTCAGCATTTTCTAATTGGATTCCTTAATAAGAAACTAGAGGTACATTGCCCTAAACTGCTGCAACACAATCTGCTTTACTTGTGGTGTTCCCGTGAGTTGGTGTTACATGCGTGATGTGCTTCTAGTTACCAGAAGGAATTCCCACTTAGTTTCCTTTTTAGTGAGGTCCATTACAGCAATCCGTGTAATCTAGATATCAACCCGGCTCAGTTGGTAGCACTGTTGCCTCTGAATATGAAAGTTGTTGATTTGAGCCACACATCAGGACTTTGAACTTACGTAGTCTTGGCTGACACTCCAGTGTATTGCTGCATTGTTGGAGGGCCTTTACAGGCCGCCTTGTAACATTCCAACCTTGATGTTCTTGAGGTCCAAGTCTAATGTCACGTACCAGGCATACTCTGGACCAGGTGCTTAATCCAGGTCCTCATGTGAGGGGCCTTGGCAAATAGACATGCCCGTTGTGAAGCCTCCACCTCCAGTGTGCTTAGCAATAAGTCAGGGTAGGCCAGAGCCCTCCCTCCCTGCAGCCACTTCCAGTGTTTGCCACGTTATGTCAAAGCATAGCATTATCATCCGTCTTTAATTAATGCTCACCAGAGTGGATATAATCCATTGGCAAGTTTCACTAGTAGGCAGCAGTCCAGTTTAGAAGTCCGATCAGCTTTGCGTGAGATGTTTTTGTTCAGTGTTTTTCTGTTTTCATTCTGACTGAATTGGACTGAATGAATGCTTAAATGAACCGTGGTACGAAGATTTTCCAACTGAGTATTTTTAATCTAGAATTTGCAGATGCTGATCCAAGCATAATCTTGATCCAAGCATAACATGACAAAGTAGTTATGCCTTTATCAAGATTTAGCTGTATTTAATATTCTCAAGCTTGGCAGAAATGGGGATTTACGCCCTGTAACTTCGCAGAGAAATAACAGGCGTAATAACATTAGCATGCTTCCAAATGGCCTTTTTACACAAAAAAATCTTTCTACAAAAGGCATGTTGTGAATCAAATATGAGCTATTGGTTAACACTACGGTGCTCTTTATAAATATTTATGCTGCTTAAAAATCATGGTTTAAAAAGAGGGAGATGGCCCTTTAAGTTACCAGTGGTATTGCTGGGCATTTCTCTCTAGCACACAACAGTAAAAGATCGCTCAGGCGTTTGTTTACGCCCAGGATCCATATTATAATATAATTTGTATACCCCCACAGGCACTACTCTATGCCACTGCACAAATGAATATTAAATTGCATCCTTATGCACCAGCGAGCATTCGGCAGATGCAGAAGTCAGAAAACAGCAGAATAACACTAGCTGCAAGACATTATTAAACGTAGGCCACTGAATACATAAAACTCATGACACAGAATCGATAGCAGGGAAAGAGAAACCACTTGTGACATCAGGGAACATAACTCACAAGTACCTCCGTGGCTTCCCATCACTAGTTTTTTTCTTTTCAAGACATGGTTCCCCCCATTCCGTTTCAGCCTTCAAGCCTTGCATATAAAGGAGAAGAATAAGCATTGTATGCTGGTCGCTGGGGGTGATCAATTACCTATTTCAATTTTGGGTGGCCTGGGCATCAATATATTTTGATCCATCTGTAATTCCACTGAAATTGTAATTGTACTTTTTGATAGGGAAGCAAAGAAAATTTCTGCAACAGTGGGATATACACTGTTTTAATTTTACACTGCACTAAGCAGTACAGGCTTGGCAGGAATTTTAGTAGTGTTCTATTACCAATGTCAGAGGATGTCTAATCATCATTCTTCAGCAGGGCCTAGGTATTACCCTGCTTAATTAAATTTTGGCACTTGAGATTCAGAGGCCATATGTCCTCAGGAATGCCTGTTTACAAACATTCAGCCAGGAATAGCCAAGGAAACAAGAATCCAAATGCATTTTTTGTATTTTAAGCAAAGTTGGTAAAGAGTCACAGTTGAGCTTTCATTTTTATATATAACAACAAAAGGCAACAACTTGCATATACATAGCATCCCTCACACTTATAAATATCAGAGCTTTTGTGAAAAATTAAGTTCTGGAAAGAGTTGCAATTAACAGAGAAATCGCAGAGTTGTGGTGAGGAAAGTTAAACTGCTTGGTTCTAAATGGCCTAAGGATTGTTTTTTGTTGTTGCACAACATGCTGATGCAGAGCTCAATCATACAATGGCATTTTCACAATGCAAGTGCTGTTAGCGCACATGTTGATAGACAGCGCTCTGAAGTTCTGAATTTCAACTTTACCCAGCAGCAGCAATGTCTTTTCAAGAATAATTTCCTTCTAATATTATCCTCCATTTCCTCTGTTCATGTTTTCTGGCCCAAACGCCATGGAAAAACATATTTACTAGAAACTTTTGTTGCTGAATGATAAAGATGTGAACCATAGAAATGGACAGAATTCCATCCCCTTTGCCATTCAGAAAATTCTCTTAGAAAATGCACTCAAGAGGTGTGTATGGGATCACTACAAAGCAATCTCCATTCATAGGAATCTTTTTGGAAATTAAACTACCAAAACTGCATTGTATGCATTTTATTTTTAAAAATAATTATATAATATAATAATCCTTGCATTTGATCACATCTTCGAGACGTCTCAAAGCACTTTACAGAATATACTGTGAAGTGAATTGACTGTATATTTTGTGGGCGGAACGCGGCAGCAGCAGTGTCCCACAAATAGTCATGGATTGAGTGACCAATTTATTAGCACATACATTCTTCTATAGGTTTCAAAGAATTCAAGGCATAATATCATAGCATTCGATAAAAATAGTGTTACAGTAAATTCCTGATAACTCCTGACTCCAAGGGAGAAGAGCTCAGCAACTGGTTATCCAAAGGTCAGGGATAGGGCCTTCCCAGGTCACGATAGGTCAGAGGCATGTAATCTGAGCATTTACGCTCTACCTCCACTGAGCACCAGCACTAATCACAGGATAGGACGGAAGGCCTCTACAACTGGTTATCCAATCAATTTTACATTGCTTTTACCAACAAGAATTTCTAGAATGTACCAGTTATGAGTTAATTGGATGGAAAAGTAAATTCAGAATCCCTTCGTAACATTTTGCATGGGAAGCAACCGGGATATTGACACCATGGCTACTTAAGTGGTAGTGACAAGTTAAGTGTCTTGTTATCATGAGTTTACTGTATATTCATCAGTTACTGAATAAAATTGGTTTGTATCGCTGTAAGCAGCTGCTGCTCAAGCTTTGCATCTCCAACTAGTGGAATCATCGCTCAATAGGAAGGATGTCTGGCCAAGCTGCAGACAGGATGATGGTGGCAATGCTCTCATGCATTTCATGTTGAGTTTGCAGAGAATTCCTGGTACCTGCCACCCACCTAGCAAGAGTTCAAACCCATGCTTGTCAGATGTCAAATGGCCAACTGCTTACAACCCTCCTTGCAGAGGAAGGTAAGCAGGGTCTCCTTGGAGCTGAACTGGCTCAAAGGTGACATATTTGGCAATGGAATGTCGGAATTGAGCCAACCCTCTGTGGCGGTCTTCATGGTCAGTTCCTGAGCCAGGTAGATGGGCAGTATTCCAGGGCACGGCAGATGACAGCATAGCCAGACTGGCTCATCAGCTCCCATTGACCCTTATAGGTCAAGCCAAGGCCCTAATGGGTAGGGTGGTTCTAGCTGGAGAAGCAGCAGGAAAGCTTGCCAGACAGCGGCTTCATTGGCAAGCTAGGCGGTATTAGCTACTTGTACTTCAGCAGTACCCCCAATACACGCTCTGGGGTCCCTAAGCCTTGGCTCTTGCCAACCTGAATCAAGTAATAATAATAATAATAATAATCCTTGCATTTGATATAGCGCTTTTCACGTCAGGAGGACGTCCCAAAGCGCTTCACAGAACACACTGTAAAGTGAATTGACTGTATATTTGTGGGCGAACGCGGCAGCCAATTGCGCACAGCAATGTCCCACAAACAGTCGTAGATTGAAAATGACCAATTTAATTATTGTTTTTGGTTTTGGAGGGATTATTATTAGGAGTGTGGAGTAAGGAAACTTGCCCAAGGTTTCGCCCTGCCTGGAATTGAACTCAGGTCTCTCACTTGCAAAGCGAGTGCTCTAACCACTGAGCTACAGGACTCCACAAAGTACTCTCTGGAATTAGGTAAGCAGGATGCGTCACTCCAGGGAGAGTATGTATATTCTATTCCAATAAACATCTCTGGAATTTCCATGTATAGATGGGATGCATGGAACTCTCAATTTGGTTTGCATACTCTGAGTTTCCACACGTGTTAGACACTTAGCTGTCCAAATAAAAACCTCACAGTTTGTGCCTTGCACCAAAGCAGCTACTATATTTCATAACTTAAGATGCCTGGTGCAATGTATCATATTATGAGCACTGTATTACTATTATTGAAATGCAGAGACCAAACAAAGAAACACTCAGAATATTGCTTTAACAATGGCATTGAGTAGAATGCAAAATGCCATATTTACCCCTGAGTGTAGAAATGCTACTTCAGTACTTGAATGGTCAATATAAAAGTCAAATTCATTATAATTTGTAACCTTCCTTGAGAAGGAAAAAAAACCTCCACTGTCCCCTGTACATCAATATCAACTCTTAAATCCTTCAGATATAGACTGTACCGCAGAGTAATTCAATCTTTTTTTTACGTTTAATACGGTCAGGAAGTGAGAATGAAAACAGCCTCTTGTAAAGTGATGGAAAAATAGGATGCAATCATTCTGAAGGAGCTGAGGAAAGCAGTCATCTAACAGAGGCTGTCACCATGGAAACAAAATATAGGGGACAATGTACATCTAACAGGTGACATTTTACTTGAGAAATTGCTTTTTTGAAATTATATACCTATAAAAAAATTGAGATGCAAAAAAGACGCACAGTTACAGGCACTATAAATTGTCACATACTATAGGTCAATATGATGTTGCTGACAGTGCCATCAAGGGACAAATATGAACTGTATCCCATAGTGTTTTAGCCTTACTGCAAAGCGCATTTATAAATTAATTTTTATGGAGACGCTGATCCTTTTGTTCTCCTTCACGATCCGTGTTTTAAAACTGTCAGAAAATAAAATACACTGATCATTTCTTTTAATATACCCTGATGACCTTTAGAAGATCTTCCTTTTAGTATCCATCAGATAAAATTAAAGAACACGTTAAACTCGAATCCAAACCTTTTCCTCACAAAGCTCCTGGCATTTCAAATTTGTTTATTGAAAATATGACTGCAATACTGCTGAACTTCAGATGTATTCCTTTTCACTCCTCTCTTTAACTCTCCTCTCCTGAAGGTGACAATTCAAAGTGAGTTATGTCTCTGTGGATAGCAGCAGCCATCTGATAACACATGACTACTCTTCATGTGCCTTAGGACGTCCTCCTGACGTGAAAGGCGCTATACAAATGTAACTTGTTGTTGTGTGAGCCCAGCCAGTTGCTGTCCGTCCCAACCAAGTCCAAACTTGTCCTCACCCAACATTTACACTCACATACTTCATGGCAACAATGACTGTTTACAATATTAATTCTAACTATGATTACTTTTCAATTTTAACGTGACTTAAAAGTTTTTTATATTTATAAAACTTTTTTTATATCACCATAAATTAGGGTATACCCTGTGATATTTCTATCCTGTGATAAGACATTATACCAAACCCAAGTATTATTATATGATTATTATTATTAGGTTTAAAAAATAAAAGAGTAAAATATTTTTTAAAAAGTATTCCACCAAAAAGTAATTCTATTTTCATTATTATACTTACTGAAGAATTTACTGAGCTAATAATAATCCTTGCTTTTGATATAATACTTTTCACGTCTTCTGGACATCTCAAAGCGCTTCACAGAATATACTGTAAAGTGAATTGACTATATTTGTGGGCGAAACGCAGCAGCCAATTGCACACAACAGTGTCCCACAAACAGTTGTGGATTGAAGTGACCAATTTATTATTTATTTATTTATTTATTTTTCTTGGGGATTATTATCAGGTGTGTGGAGTAAGGAAATTTGCCCAAGGTTTTGCCCTGCCAGGAATTGAACCCAGGTCTCTTGCTTGCGAGGCGAGTGCTCTAACCACTGAGCTACAAGACTCCTTGAGATATCAAGTTGTCCTATCATTTGGAACAAATCAAAGACTATGCATCTCAATAAACACTAAAATAATGATACTCTATTGCGGATCATCTATTATCATTAAAGGGGAAACAAGATGAATTGGTTAGAGATTGAGTTCTCTTCTATATTGACTCCAGGCCTGAAATTCCCCAGTCTTAAAATCGTCAAGATTTAGGGAAATTTCTTTATTTCAGACTAAATTTGGAAACCCAACAGGTGTTCAAATTAAAAGAAATTCTTTAATTAAGTCTTAATTTGAAAGCCTGTTGGGTTTCCAAGTTAAGACTAAATTGAAGAATTTTCCACAATTCTGTGCTATTTTAAATTTAAAACAAAATATATTACAAGCTATATGAAATTTCACACATTCAGGTGAAAAATACAATGTGATTCATAATTATCTTCAGTGATTATTATCACATTATCACATCACATACAACATTTGATTAAATTATTGGATGTGTGTATTGCAGACAGTATATTGATCAAATGCCATCCGTTTTACATTGAATGATAGAGGCAGTGATGATGATAATGGCGATAATCTCAACATTAAATTATTTGAATCAAACAATCCTCCATAGCATTGCTCAATGGATTATTTGGAAAATACAGTGTAACACAATAAAAAAAAATGTAATTTGAGTAAATAAGCGACCAGATCTCATATAATAATCCTTGAGTTTGATATAATATTTGCATTTGACAAAGCACCTTATCATGTCATCAAAACACCTCGAAGCACAGTATTTCACAATAAAATATCATTTGTAGGCAAATATGGCAGTCAATTTACACACAGCAAAGTCCCACACACAGCCATGAAGTAAATGATCCATTTTGATCTGGAGGATAACAGAGGAAAAAAATGAAGAGTATTTTGAGACTCCTAGCCCCAGACAACTACCACCTAGTTTATCAGTTCTGCAACAAGCTGGCTGGTTAGGAGTGAAGATCACAAAAATCTAAATTTAAAAATTGATACTGAAGATGATAAAGATTATTCCTCCCCCCCTTCACCCACCACCACCCTTTTTAAGTCAACTGGGGAGAATATCTCCCCAAGATTATTTGCATAGTTGGTGAAGGTAAATTCAATGTGAGTATTAATAATAATCCTTTTATTTGATTTAGCACTTTATCACATCATTGAGACGTCTCAAAACACTTCACAGGATATATTGTAAAGTGCTGTGACTTGCGTATTTTGTGGGCAAACAGGGCAGACAATTTACATACACAAATTTCCCACAAACAGCTATCAAGTGAGAGATCAATTTTACTTGTGGGATTGTGACCAGGACATCAGGAGAAACCCAATGTGGGAAACAAATAAATGTGGGGTTTGAGACCACAACCTTCTGACTCAGAGTAATAATAATCCTTATATTTGATATTGTACCTTTCATGCTGGGAGAATGTCTCAAAGTGCTTCACAGGATATACTGTAAAGTGGAGTGACTGTGTGTTTTGTGGTAGTTTCCGCTGTGGTATCTGATTAAAAATTGTTATAGACACAAATTAAATAAGTAACTTTGAAGTCAGGTCACAATCCTAATGTGGAATTTTTGTTTATTGGGAAGAAATATATTTTTATATATTAAGTTAGGAAAAATTTTTCTTTTAGGAAATAAATATATTAAATTTTCACATAAACCTAAATGTTTTCAAGTCCAATATCTTTTGTAGTCTTTCCAAAGGTTATAGGCCATAAGGATCATCTATAAACTCATAAACCTAGTACCTCTCTATCTCTGGGACCTTCTCCAACCACACTCTGCTTGTCCCATCTGTTTGGTTAGCCTGGGCCTGTTACACATCTCCTACCCACTCTGTACCACCATCGGGGGCTAGGACTTCAGGTACTACATCCCTACCCTCTGCAACTTTCTTCCTCCATCCCTCCATCTTTCTCCTTCTCTATCTTAAAATCTTGCCTTAAAACCTACCTCTTTGACCATTCAATCTCACTTCCTCCTTCCTCTTCCCTCCTACCCCTTCTCCCTTGCTTGCCATCCGGCCCCAGCCTTGTATAGTGCTCGGAGACATTATCCTACTTGTAGGACATTATATGAATGCAAGCTGTTGTTGTTCACTTTATCACTGAAATTTCATCATCGACGTCAGAGCATCACCTCTGTATATACAGTTTCAGACACCAGAGAAACTAACCAAAGGAATCTCTTTATGCTTTGTAAGACTTGATGACAGATTGTACACCTTTCAATCTTTTTGAGCTTTAGTTCCCCACACACTGACACTCTCGTAAAATATATCAGTACCATCCACAAAGACTACTTATCTGTCTGAGAAGAGAACTGCACTTTTGTGATAGATAAAAAAAGAGGACCCAAAATTATATACCATTTCACATTCCTCTGTCCATTCCATTATTCCTATGTACATAGCCATCCAGAGTAAATCTGTAAAAAAAAATTTTTTGCTTTCAATGTCGTTTGTGCAAAGGCAATTAGAAAAGAGGATCTAGATTGTTCTGATGAATGGCATCCTTGGACCCTGTAATCTGTATGCAATTTTGTTCTAGTCTTTATCTGCCTGTTTCCTTCCGAGTGGGTCATTTGTGCAATGAATGGGTTCGAGCAAGTACATTTTTAAAACTGTGGCATGGCACTTGTTGAGAAGAGATTCCTCAATAGGATGACTTCTGAAGAGAGCGGAATTCTGATTTTTTGTGATGTGAAGCAGGTAATGGATTGAATCCCACCAAAAGCTTTGCCCTTGTTCACTTCTCAGCAAAGCTGAGAAAGTGTGGTCATCTCAGTATTAAATAACATATGGAAGAAGGTAGGAATACAGTAGCATCCTAACTAACTTACGATACGGTCACTACAACAACAACTTGAATTTAAATAACATCCTTCAAGAAGGATAGTGTCTTAGAGCACTGCACTGAACACTTACATTATAAATTTTGTGACCCACTTTGAGACATTTTGACAATGTGATGAGGCGCTATATCAACTAAAAGCAATATTATTATTATTAGCATTATTATTTATTTAACTTGTAAGTGAAGAAACAACTCTTTGCTCTATATAAAATAGATATGATTATAAAGCAAGTTAGTTTCTATAGAGCAATGTTTTCCCAAATAACCTATTTGAGTGAATAAACTTAACCTTATACAGGCTGTTTCAACTTGTTCAGAATAGTAGAACCAGATGACACGGCCTGCGATTGAAGGGGGGTAAATTCAGAACAAATCTACGCAAACACTATTTGAGTGAGCGAATAGTGAACCTGTGGAACAGGCTCCCTAGGGAGATGGTTGAAGCAGGAAGTATTGATTCTTTCAAACACAGATTAGTTTTCTTTTAGCAAATAACATTATGGTATATAGTACAAGTAGTTTGGGACATATGTGCATGGAACTGCCAGGAAGGTGGAAGGCAAACTAGATAGACTTTTTTTTGTTGTTTAGCAGTTCTTATGTTCTTAAGATCTGTCTCCCAGAGTAAAAATATTCCTTGAGAAAAAGACAAACACAAATCTATAAAAAGGACACAAATCAGGGTATGTAATGAATTGTTTTCATTATTTTAATGTAATTTGAAGGCTAAACAGATATTTCAAATCCTCAATAAATTAAGGTGTAGTTTGTTTTAAAAACAATGAGAAAATAATAATAATTCCTCCTTTTGATTTGGCAATGTTTCATTTTGGAAAGTTGCCTCAAAGTACTTCATAGGATTTACTGTAAAGTGTGGTAACTTTATTTTATAGCTGAACTCCTGTATATTTTGTAGGTGAATGCCTAGACATGGGAACACACGTTCTGTTTCTAATGTTCAGAATAATTTCAGTAAATAATTAGCAAAAACTTGTCATAATTTGTGGATCCCTTTGTTGTTCCATGCCACAGACTACCTTTGTTTTTGTACTTAATTTTGATTTTTGTTGGGAAAATGAAGTGTAGATATTGAGCTACATTCCCTCCATCCAGATGGTGATTGATTATTAAATACCATGTAGAAATTGTGGGTTAAGCACTGAGGAATTAAGACTAAGTGAATTCAGTGAACAGAGAGACGTATATTACTGTATTCAATATCTACCCATCGTGAGGAATTTGAGGGGTTACATTAACAAGTGCTGAATTATATTCGGTAAACCAAGTCTTTATAATGGATTTTTTTACATAAAGCTGTATCAAAATATTTTAGCAATCGGTGTAAAATTGATGGCCAAAGTCTAGATCTGAGAATTCCCAATTCACCTAACTGTTTTTTGCGGTTTGATTGAGTATCTTCTTTCCTCAGAGGAATGTTGATAATGTTTTACAGTGACTTATATTAATATCAAGTTAAAGTACTGTGTAAAGCATAACATGGGTGTACTCAATAATAATCTTTGCATTTGCATTTTTTGGATATTTTTTGTACTTGTAACCCTGGTGAGCCATATTTATTTTTATTTTAATAATCTACAAAATAAAAACAAAGAAAGCACAGTGGTATTTATTATGACACAAAGGAACAGCTGTAAATTAAATATTATAAAGAAAAGTTTGCAAGACCACAAGTTTTAAAATATCGTTAAATTTTCGGCACTCTGCATATTCCCAATCGCATGCAGTCCCACAGATACAAACTTACAGAATAACACATCACTGCAAAAAAGTCAACCAGGGCAATTAGCAGAACAAAAAAATCTTGCAAAGTCAAAACAGTCTTGCAAAGTCAAAAACTGTCCTGAAAAAAAACAATAGATTCCGTTAGGATAAATAATCACAAAAACACTGACTACTTTGATCATTCAAGGCAGCTTCAATCTCATTTCTAATGTTTTCTTATTAAAGTAATTCTTCAGTTCTATTCTGCTTTTCCATTTCCCAAAGTAGATTTGTCACGCTTAGCGTGATTTGCTTGTTTGTTTTAGTAATTGCTCGTGAGGAGGCAGGTGGAAATAATGGGGTGAAAATCGTGATGTTTCTTAATAGATTTTGGTGCGTTATTGAATCAGTTAACAAACACTTTTAAGCAATTTCCAGTCGATATATATAAGAGCTTGCAATGTGGGTGAAGCACTCCTCAACTTTGGAACTATAATTGGGTCCGAAGCTAGTCTGAAGATTTCCGAGTTGCCATTATAGTCCTCTTTCTAACAGGTCACTGGAGAGCAATCAGGAGCCCACTTCTGGTTATTCTCCTCCATGACTCAGGGACATTGTGGCCAATCGTAGTAACATCTTGGGCGATATCAGCTAAGTCAACACAGGGATTGAATGTGAGGTCTGTATGGCTCAAAACCCCATTGGATAGGAATCTGTCAAGTGAGTTGTCAGTTGGTTCCCAAAAATGAACTTGTAAAGGGAAAGTTGAGTTCCAGCAGCAGTAATACTGAATTGAGCAAATGTGGATGTGACTCAGTTCCTTAGCCTGGTTCATCACTCTCTATCATAATAGCTTCTGCATTGTGTGCTGGATCTTTCGTCTTCTTTACCATGACCAGGGTAATTGCCTGATTCAATGATTCTGCATAGCTTCTTTATAAACCTTTGAGAGTCATAAATTGAAAGCTTAAATCTTTGTAAAATTCTGCTGGCAACCCATATCGCCCTGGTGTTTTCCCAGAGGAAAAACTTGAATTGCTTTTTGTAATTTCTAGAACTGAAGCTGGTCTAGCTTTTTTTTATATTCAGACAGGATATTTTTTGATTGATTGCTTCAAAGAACCATCTTCCATTCAGCATTCTGAGCCATACGACTGCATTATGCATTTAAATGCATTATTAATTTCAGGCACTTCTATTACTGTTTCCCCTCCTTTTTCCATGCTCACAATAATATTTGAGGTTTCAAATCTTTTCAACTGCCAGACATGTAGTCTGCCTGCTTTGTCACCGTATTCACATTAATAAGCTTTTGCTCTGTTAAAAAAAGACAGTGTTTCATTCAACCTTCCTCTTCATAACAAAATGCAACAATTGCTGTGAAGGGCTCTCTATTATATTGCTTTTACAGTCTGTTTGTCTTTTCCTATTCGCCGATTTTCATGTTTTAAAAAAAATGGAATGATCATCCAGGTGGAGAAGGTGGGCATGTGATTATTGTATTAGCTTTGAAATTGTCTAATCTATTCCCAAAGCTATAGCGATATCCAATATGGCAGTAATATGTGAGTCCAAGTTAGTTAAGGGTTTTGAAGATCAGAGAGTTTAAGACCATTTTATAGCTATTATAATCCTTGCATTTGATATTGTGCCTTAGCACGTCTTCGAGTTGTCTTAAAGCGCTTCACAGAATATACTGTAAAGTGAATTGACTATATATTTTGTGGGCGAAACACGGTAGTCAATTGTGTATAGCAGTGTCCCACAAACAGTTGCGGATTGAGTGACCAAATTATTGTTATTATTTTAAAAATTTTGAAGGGATTATTAACCCTGGAAAAGTGATCTGCCAATTGACTAACAACTTGGTTCCTACTTACTGATAGGTAAACAGAGGCATGTGGAGTAAGGAAACTTGCCCACCATTTCACCCTGCCCAGGAATCAAACCCAGGTCCTGTCGCTTGTGAAGCGAGTGCTCTAACCACTAAGCTACAGGACTTAATATTATGGCATTGGAAAAGTTGTGGCAGACAGCAACCCACCACAATATGGAGGCTGACAGTTGCATGGTTTGGTTCCCTTTAACACAGCAATGATCATTAACCTGTAGTATTTAATGTGCTTCATCCAAAAGCAATGAGCCACACACAAATTCAAGGATTTGCAGTAATAAGACCATGATGAAATTGCATCAAGCTTATTCAATATGTTGTATTTTAAGAAGGAGATTTTTTTAGAACTAGTATAGCACACCAAGTGGAAAGGTGGAAGGAAATCACCCTTGGGTTGAGAAATTGACCTATGGAAGCAAGATTTTATTTAGCAGAAATCTAAGGTTAGACTGAATATTCAGCAGTCCAAATTGTTCAATCTGTCTTGAAATGGGTGGAAGCATGTTTCTGTATCGCTATTAAGTCTGCTAAATTAACTGACTATTAGGGACAAATTCTATCTACATTGAACCAGCATTCATACAACTGGACTGAAATTCTGATCAGTGTTATATGAAACTGGTTTTGGTGATGTTGACCATCAATGGGATTTCTCCATTATAATCATGCATATCATCAACTGGAAATTCAGCCCAAAGGTTAAAATAACATGAAAGAAAAAAAAACAGGCAAAAAGAATGGTGGTTTATCTTGTGTAAAGGACAGTACCTCCAACAATGGAGGTGTTAAAGGTGCTGCTCGCACTATAATACCAGATGTAATACAGCACTGTTACACTAGAGTGTCAAACTAGATTATAAATTCAAGTTCTGACATGAGGTTTAAACCCATGATACTCTGACTCAGAGACAAGAATACAAGTAACTGAGCCAAGATGACAACTTGTAGCATGTGATGGTCTGAATATCAACCACCTCTAATGCAGAAAATATTATTTCAGTTTTCAGGCAAATTTCATACCAAATGAATAAATCCTTTATTCATTAATCCATTATTCAACATTATCCAAACTCTTATAATACTAAATCAATGACCGTACCATACATTTATGTTCTGTGAATCTTCATCATGCAAATTCTCGAAGTACAGCAGTGGCACTTTAATACCAGATATAATACAACTGCAAAATGGGTTTGTAAAAAGTTCACAGTGAAGTGTGACTATACATAAACTGAAGGACTATGTCAATAATACTGCAAATTATTTTCAAATAAATAAAGATGGGTTTGAATGCATCTAGAAGCAACTGAGTATGAACCAAGAGTATTTACGTAAGAATTTACAGCATATGCTATAACTAAGCCAGTGACATTTGAAGTATTAGGGATCTTTCTCCTCCTGTCAGTAAATTAACCAGTCTTTTCCCATAAGCACGTTTTATTCTCTATTTTTTGATAATTTACTTATAATCGAATATCTACTTATAATCGAAGATTGCCCATTATAAGAGCAGGGTGTTAGGGTTGGACTGGCATGGAGAATTCAGGGTAAATTCAGAAAACAACAATAAGTCAAATGAAAGGTCAGGTTCTTATTGTATAAAACAGGAAAGCTGTGCACTCTCGGTACAACACAAAATAATTGTCATCTTTGCTTAGGTGAAATTGGGTTTGCAGAGTAAGATTTTCTTTACAGAGTCAATTTATGGCTGTCCATTTGTTTTTATCATTCATGTTCCTTACACTATTCACATATTTTGCAGAAATGTTGACTTTTCTGATTGAGAATACAAAAACATTAGAAAGCATGGAACACGACAAGAACACTCGGTCCATCAAGCCCACTCTTTCCATCGTCAGACAAAATCTATCTCATTATTAACCTCATCCCCACTTTGTCTAAGGGAAAAGTAATCCATAGATGTTCATTGAACTCAAAAGTAATAAACGCATTCATTCAAGAATATGCATTCATTCATCCCCACATATCACCTCCCCAATACCCTGACCTCATTCCTCCCACAGACATTATTCCTACTTCTGACCCCAGAAACATAGAAATGATTGTATTCGGTGAAGAGTGTGTTTGTTTAAATGTGCACCTATCCCACTATCTTTCAGTACTGTTCTCAAGTAAATACTTACCTGATTAGCTGTGAAGAAATGAATCACTGCAGCGTCCATTGTCATTATTGGGTGTTTGTTCCATGCTTCCATTATTTTTTGTAGAATAAAATTCGAATATCTAGCCTTCCTTAAGGCTTTTTAAACTTAAACCTACGCTCTTTACTCTTTAGATGAGTATTGATAGGAAGTGCCGTACAGAACGTTTCCTTAAGTAAAAGATTTTCTCAAGCAAACTTTCTCCTAAATTAACTCAGAATTGCCTTCAAAATGGTTTCTCTATTTGGTAACGTAGTAATTACTGTGACATGCTTTGCAATGTTTTGATGTACAATATAAAATAGAAATTACTTTCTTATTTTTTTCTACAATGGCCAAAATTAGCAGCCACATTATTTCTTTCTGGAGAGCAGTCCACAATCTGCCCAAGATGTCTCTCCACCCACAAGATGAAAAATCCCACCAACCAACTCGGATCATCTCTTAAAGATGCCTCTCTGTGACAACCTGCTGGAGAAAGATCTAAGGTAACGAATGCTCTTTAAGAGCAAGAAATGGAAAGAAAACATAACTGAAAATAAATTACTCAGTTGTGCTACAATATCAACATATTGCAAACCTTTCAGATGATGACTGCATACGGGAGTTGATATAATTATGGAGCGCCAGAAGTACTGTTGTTGTTGCATAGTCTTTAAATGTTGTGCAGTTGTCATTTGTCATGTCTTGTTAACAATATGTTGGAGGAGGATTCTTTCATAAAAGGGAATCCACCCACTAAAATTGCTGTTATTTGGGCAGAAATCATAAGAATTATTTGGCATTCTCACTGTGCCAACCTTTGTAGTAGTGACAGACTGCAAGTAAACATTTCTGGAGCTGATGACCTTACACTGCCATCCAAAGCACAGAACAGTTAGTTCAACAGATTGTATAAGGCATCGACTTGTCCCACTTGCTGCTCAAAGTATTCATTGAGGATCATGTTTTATCCATCTGTCAGTGTTGTATGGGTAGTGCAATGAGTACAAAATGACATGATCATTTATGCTTTTGGGGTGCACTGCATCAATATCTGAAACAATACTTTTGGGGATAATAAACCTATAATCAGCGACCTTCACAGTGCAAGCTAAGTAGCAAAGTGTCATCCAATTGATTTTTGCTCATTTTCAGCTTGCAATGCAATATTGAAATAAGAATATATTGTCAATTTTTTTTTGTATCCTTTTGAAACTGCAGAACCATAAAGCATAGAATGAAGAAAAGCCATTCAGCTCATTCAATTCGCTTTTTCTCCAGTCTGTGCAAAACCTACTCTATTGTGCATTCCACCCAGCCACTTGTTTTATGACTTAGATGAAAGTTCTGTAGAAATACTCCCTGATATTCACAGATAAGCAAGCTGAAAATGCAAGATATTCTGTCTTTGCTATTTACTTCTGGTCTGCCTCCCTTCAGAGATAACATTCCTCACTTCAGTCCTAAAAGAATAGTACCCATTATTCATTTGTTCATCTCAATTTGGATCACCTATCATTAGAATATCTATGATCATTAGTCAAATACATATTCAATTCTTTCTTAAATAACACACACACAAAAAATTGTCCACTTACAAGTGTGTGTGTTTCTGTGTGTGTATGTGAGAGAGGAAGGTGAAATCATTCATTTTAAGCCTTTGTACTGTACTAAAGCTCTGTTAAATAACTATGTTTACACCCTCACAGACATCCCAATGCTGGAAATCTACATGAAAATAAAAGCTACTGACATTTTCATAGCAGGTTGATCAACAAAATGGCGTAATCAAAACCAGTTAGCATGAATCGGGAAAGGGTTGTGCTAGAAGCAATGAGGGTTTGTAGCAGTGAGCATTTCTGTAGACAGTACACACACACACACACATGTATTCAAAGGTTTCATGCTGAATGAGAAGACATCATTGGGGTATAAGGTGGTGGGGTATAAATTCGACTTAATTATTAGAGAAAGGAGGTGCTTACATAACAACTAAGAATAAAAAAAAGTTGGGAATATGGCAGGACAGCTGAGACTTGTTGTATTCACATAGTGTGCCATGTGGGAACTCCAGGTAGCTTCATTTGTACTGGACATCCACATGTGCAGAAAGTGCCTCCGGCTGCTCGAGCTCGAGCTCAGGGTTTCTGAGTAATGCAGTTGTCATTGGGGATTCAATAGTCAGGGGATAGTCAGGAAATTGCGAGTAAAATGAAACAGAAAAAGGAGGCTTATAATAAATGTCAGGTTCAAAATACACTAGAGAATCAAGCAGAATACAGAAAGTGCAGAGGAGAACTGAAAAAGGGGGGCAAAGACAGCGTATGAGAAAAGATTAGCAGGTAATATAAAAGGGAACACTAAAGTCTTCTATAAACATATCGAGAGTAAAAGGATGGTCAAAGGAAGGGTGGGGCTGATTGGGGACCAAAAAGGAAAACTTCCTGTGGAGGCTGAGATACTGAATGAGTACTTTGCATCTGTTGTCACCAAAGAGGATGCTGCCAATGCCACAGTAAAGGAGGAAGAGGTAGAGAAATTGGATAGGATAAAAATAGATAAAAGAGGAAGTAGTAAAACGGTTAGCAGTGCTCAAAGAAGAAAAGTCACCTGGTCTGGTTAGGATCCATCCTGGGTTGCTGAGGGAAGTTAGTGTGGAAATGGCAGAGGCTCTGGCCAAAATCTTTCAATCCTCCTTGGATATGGGAATAGTGCCTGAGGCCTGGAGGGTTGCAAACGTTACACCCCTGTTCAAAAAAAGAGGAGAAACTACAGGCCAGTCAGCCTAACATCAAGGAAACCTCTGGAGACTATAATCCGGGACAAAATTAATTTTCACTTGGAAAAACATAAGTTAATTAATGACAGTCAACACAGATTTGTTAAAGGCAAATCGTGTCTGACAAACTTAATTCAGTTCTTTGATGAAATAATAGAGGATTGATGAAGGTAGTGCAGTTGATACAGTAGTGTATATGGATTTTCAGAAGGCATTTGATAAGGTGCCACGTAATAGACTAGTTAGCAAAATTGAAGCTCATGGGATAAAAGGTACAGTGGCAACATGGATATGAAATTGTCTGGGATACAGAAAGCAGAGAGTAGTGGTGAATGGTTGTTTTTCAGACTGGAGGTAAGTATACAGTGGTGTCCCCCGGGGTCGGTATTAGGTTCACTGCACTTTTTGATATACATAAATAACTTGGACTTGGATATAGAGAGCAATATTTTAAAGATTGCAGATGACACAAAACTTGGGAACATAGTAAACAGTGAGGAGGATGGTAGCAGACTGCAGGAGGACATGGACAAACTGGTGAAATGGGAACCAGTGGTGGAACCGATTTAATAACAACTTTCAAAAGGTATTTGGGTAGGTACTTCAAAAGGAAAATTTTGCAAGGATATGGGGAAAGAGCAGGGGAGTGGGACTGATTGGGTAGCTCTTCCAAAGAGCTGGCTCAGGCACGATAGACTGGACGGCTTCCTTCTATGCTGTAATATTCTATGATCACATCACAGACCATGGCAAGCTGAAAGTGCAAGATATTCTGTCTCCATTATTCACTTCTGGTGATTGCAGGTGAAACCACCCCACGCAAATACACATACTTTGTAATAAAGGTTGGGCACTTCTAGCCATGAAGCATGCCATTGGAGTGCTAATTCCTGGGATATCAGAGTCAGTGTCTTTTTAACCATCAACCCAATGTTCATTCTGTCACAGCTGATACCAGGCCCAAGAATTGTCACGAAGGGGGTGCATAAAAAAGGTCTAGCCATTTTTGCCATCATTTTTACTAGATCATTTAAAATCGTACAAGGTTTATAAGTTACTCGGCAGTAATACACTAAATTCTCTAAACCTTAAAAATGATTACCAAATTCCATTGATCCTGTAATTTGTCCTGCAGATTTCTGTTTAATATATCTTGCAGAATATTTCTTTGCATCCACAACTGGTAGCTTCCATGAAGACGAATCATATCTCATACAACTCTAAACTTTTGTGATCTGTATGTGCATTTATGACTGGTTAATCAAATTTAAATTAGGCCAATAAATGTCACATTAGAAAGGAATTTCTTCATATTCTTGTGAGCACTTGTACCTAGAAAAGGGATCTAAAATGACAAACATATTGGATTCCGCCCCCCTTTTGCAATTCCCACTTTATTTTTGAAAATGTGATAAGTACGAACCGATCTCTGATGCACCCTATCAATAAGGTAGAAACCATTATCGGATTAAAATGAGAACATTAACTTACCTTTTTGTGTTATTCAATGGGTTTTTGATGCACTTTTGTACATTTGCTTTTTGCAGGTGTTTTACAGTACTTTATCAATTTAAAATTGCAATCCAGCCATAGCTCTCTGGATAATGTAACGGATAACATGCACAAATTGCTCCCTGGGGATGTTTAAACTATTAAAAAGTCTGAAAGCAGACTGTGAGAAAGGGAGGCACAAGGCACAAAATAGGCCCAGAATGCAGCTCACACACCACAAAACCTATTCTTTTTTTGATCTCACCCATAATTGCACCTGAAAGCTCCCCATACTTCTCAATACATTACAAGAACTCACAAAATTGCTGCTGCACAGAATGCTTCCTCAAATTCGTTCTGCTTTCAAAAATGTTAAAACCTAAGTGTTTCACCCTAAAAAATCAAATTGTTCTCATCAAAATGCACTTTAAATACATTTTTAAATTAGAACTGACAAAATTACCTGGTGCAGCATACAGACAATTAAACTTTCTGTGCATTTATTGTTGGCTACCAGTTAAAAGGAAGCACTTTCAATGCATGTCCCCTGAACTGAATAGTGGCTATTGCTATCAAAACCACTTACCAAGCTTTTGTTCTCTTGTTTTCCAGAGGTATAATGTGAAGGAGTGGGACCGTATAAGGGCATTAACTCAGAATTAATTTCCCTTTTTAGAACAGCAATATAGGCAATTTAATGCTATAATGGCACCTGAACAGGACGTTTCAGGGTAAACAGGATAATTTTACATGAAAGAACTGAAAAGGGAAGCTCTTAACAGTCTTTGAAAGTCTGTCTTCTGACAGAAGGGAAGTTTCTCTTCCATTGCAACAAAATATTTGACATGTTGGATATTGTATGGACCCATGACCTGAGATTTTGTCTACAAAATACAGTCAATACATTATGTAATAAATACTTTGAGACTTCCTCCTGATATGAAAGGCGCTATAACAAATAATAATAATCCATGTATTTGATATAACGCTTTATCATGTAATTGAGACACGTCAAACCATTTAACTGTAAAGTGGATTGATTGTGTATTCTGTGGGCAAAATGTAAAATGTAAGGATTATTATTATTTTACCAAATAGTTGATCAAACTTATAATTTGATAGAAAAAACATCAGAATTGGTAACATTGGAAAGATAGGATTTGCGGTGTATTCCTGCACAAAAAGTTTCAGTACAGTACAGGAACTTCCAAAAGTAATATATTTTCCTTACAAGAGCAGAGTCAGCGTAATGTTAATTGTTAGGCATCAGAAGTACATTTTGAAGTTGATTCCATTAGAGAAATAAAACCTTTTTGAAAAATCTGATGTTGATAAATATGATGATGTTACATTTCAAAAAACAAGGTACAAACCGATAAAGCTGTTTAATCCTCAGATTAATGTTGACAGGACACATCACACATTGCTTCAGGGCTCGCCTTTTATTAGTGATTTTCCAGACTTTCTCTTCACACAACCAGTCATTTTTGTCCATGATTCTTTTACTGGTGGCAGGTGGGGAGATTCCAGCAAACCATAGACTTGACATATCTGACCCAGATGCGGATTCAAGTGGATATGTCAATCTTAAAGAGGAATGATCCATGGAGCAGATAAGGTTAGCGTGCAGAACGTCAAACCACCCGTCATTTCATACAATGCTCTCGGGTTCAGTGCTGACCCAGGATGGTTGGAGCTGCAGATTACTCCATACCTGCCTTTGTAGGCACTTGCTATTTGTCAGGTAGGAGCATGATTAGAGTGGAGTAAATCAGAAAGGTACAATAATCTCCATTGTCTTCAGCTAAGGAATATGGGGGCTGATCCAATATTTCTACATTTTTACATCGTGGAGTCCTGTAGCTCAGTGGTTACAGAACTCATTTTGCAAGCGAGAAACCTGGGTTCGATTCCGGCAGGACGAAATGTTGGGCAAGGTTGCTTACTCCACACGCCTCTGTTTACCTAGCAGTAAGTAGGAACCCGGTAGTTAGTCAATTGGCGGAATGCCTTTCCGGGGGTAATAATTCCTTCAAAAGAAATAAAAATAATTTGGTCACTCAATCCACACCTGTTTGTGGGACATTGCTGTGCACAATTGGCTGCTACGTTTCACCTACAAAATATACAGTCAATTCACTTTACAGCATATTCTGTGAAGCGCTTTGAGACGTGTTGAAGATGTAATAAAACGCTATAATAAAATGCAAGGATCATTATTATTTACCAACCTGGACAGGTGAGCGCATATTATTCTCTTCTGGTCAGAACATCCATCAACTTTGGTAGCTTTGTGCAATATATCCCATGAGGCGCTTATACCACCAAGGTCAAAAGTACCACTAGTGAAACTAGTGAAGAATAACATTCACTTTCCTTCTGTAGGTTTACCAATTTTGTACATAGTGTACGCTTCTCAATCCCTTTGCCTTGCCCCCTCTCTCCCCATTTTCACGCTTGAAGACCACTGTGCCTACGGTCACCTTCCCCCCTCCCACTGGATGGCATCAGACCATTGTTAAGCGCTCCGAGATGCCATCCTGCTTGAAGGCCGCTATATAAATGCAAGTTGTTGCTTCTTGGCTGAGAACTAAAGAAATGACAGACTGAACACTGAAGCTCAAAGCTTTCTGGTTGAAGATAAATGTTTGTCTATTTAAGATACAGAGTTACTCCATTGTTTATTCATTCATTTGAATCTTTTAGTGTCAAAGGACTGAAACAGAATGGGCTTGTAGATGATGTGTGCATGGAAAAAAACAATCTGATTTACACAGGCATTAAATATTCTCAATACATAGTCACACTGAGGCATAACACAATCTTGTAATTTTCTACTCAGAGCTATTTAATAATAACAATCCTTGCATTTGGTGTAGTGCTTTTTATATCAGCATGACATCTCAAGTGCTTCATAGAATTTGCTGCAAAACCCTAGAAAGTTACAGCACAGAAGAAGGCCATTCAATCCATCATGGCTGTGCTGAATCTATTAAGAGCAATCCTTTCAGTACCATTTACATGTACTTTCCACATACCTCTGTAGTTTACGCTTTGTTAGATATTCACCCAGTTCCCCGTTGAAATCTAATATGGATTCTGCCTCAGCCACTGATCCCAGTTGGGCATTTTGGGCATTTCATATCCTAACTATTCTGTGCATGAAAATAATTCTCCTAAGCTCCCCATTTGCTGCTTACTAACTATTTTAAATTGAATCCCTCTCGTCACTGACTCCCCAACCAGTGGAAATAGTTTCCCTCTATTGACTCTATCAAAACTCCTCATAATTTAAAAGACCTCTATTAGATCACCCCCCCCCCCCCCCCCCCCCCACCTAGAAAAAGTCCCGATGTGTAGTGACTGTGTATTTTGTAGGCGAATGTAAAATAAAGCAATCAAAGATAATGTTTTCCTCACCTATTTTAAGTCAACGTTTACAAAGATTTTTTTCAAACATAGAGAATAGAAGTGTTTAACGTTTACTGGGGAGCTAGCAGACAAATAGCTGAGCAAAGTAACCAATTAGGATGACTGAAAGTGATTAGACAAACCTGCCAAGGAGATCCCATGAAAGACATTAATCGTAGGTTTCAGCAATCTCCACGAGGCCAAGTTTCCTGTGAAAAAAAGTTAATCAGAGACTGCAGGAGGAGACTCATGAATTCAGAGAATGTGGCTGATCTTTCAACGATGATAGATGAAAGTGACTCTGTAGCTACAGACATTTACAAATAGATTCTTTTGGGCTCATCTAATTTTCTTGGGTGCAGAGACAGCGAGGCGGTAATGTGTGCATTATATCTTTTGGCAGCAAGGACCACAGGACAAATACAAGCAATACAAAATTGTGGGAGGGCATGAATACTTTTAAATGCAAGTTGAGTTTGAAATTATACCCTTGGCAGGCTGTCAAAAAGAATCTGTTGAATAATAAAAAAAGAAAGGCAATATTTTAGAGCACAGAGAAAATGGACATTTTTTTTCAGAAGCAGGATTGCTGAGTTGCTTGCAGATGCAGAACTAATGAGAGTTTCTGAACTGAATCTCTGAGCCTCCTGTTGTCGGTAAAACCCTGTTCTCACAGCGCTGTGGAAAGTACAATACAATCCACATGGGGCATTAATCGGATTAAGTACACTAATCATTTACCCATTCAGCACTTCAAAGCAGCAACAGGTGAAAGGGCTTGCTTTTTACAGCTATTATCACTTTCTGATCAAGGGTTTAATTTAATTATATCAATTTTTTAAAAAAAACATCCTGCTCATTAAAGTATCTGGGACTAATGTCAGGTTTCAATGCAATGGTCATGGGTTGAGTTTGCTGACCCTTTGTACAGAGACGTGATTGAGTCTGACAGCAAAGATGTGCTCTATCATTTGCAGGCATATTTATCAGCTCTCCAACTATGTGGCACTTTTCAGTGCTAGTGAGGCCTGAAACGAGGCAAGGCTTTTCCATCTCTTTGCGCATCTCTGTGTCTTCAATGGTTTCAAATGGCTTGCGCATTAAGTAAAGCATTGCTTTGAAATCTTACCTTCGCACAGAAGGTAATGGAAAATAAAATGTTGGTATTGATTTTGGCAGTGCACAGTCATTTCAGCATAGCTAAATAAAAGAGTACATTTCTAAATCGATAGAAAATAATTCTATAATAATAGTTAGAGCACTACTTGCCAAAATTGGCAGTAATATGCATCAGTTTCTGAGCTAACCAGAGGCATTGCAGTGAATAGAGATCAGAGTTGAAAAAAGGATTGAGGTGGGTGATCATTGGCACGAGGTGGGGGTTTGAGTGGGGCACATACAGCTAAAGCCTCATAACTGCAGATCTTGCTGCAATCACTACCTCAGGATGTTTTATCCCCACTGTAAGTAAGTCACCAATAAACAAATAAAATAGTCCTACTCCTCGTTTTATTTTATAACAGTGGTGCCATAACTACTACGTCAATAGAATAGAGATTGTATTCTGGCCCAAATCACTATTTCACTCATTTTCACATCACCATAGCAACTGTTTTCTTTTGGGTGGCCTCAGTAAGCCAATATGTAAATAGGTCGTCCTCTCGGTATTGACTTTTTTTTGTTCAACTGAACCATTGCTCTTTAGGGACTTGAATTATTTTTTGACATTTATGTGTTTCTTTTCATTTCAAATTCGCTCCCCTCAGAGCACTGACTCAGTCTTTCTTCCCTACCCTGCAGCCATTATGCACTCGCACTCTGCAATGCCATCTTGGAGACCCTTTGATTTGCCCCCTCCCTCCCCAATTATAAAAACTTAGCTCTTTGACCATGTTTTTAGTCATTGGGTCACTCAACCCACGACTGTTTGTGGGACACTGCTGTGCACAATTGGCTGCCGCATTCCGCCCACAAAATATACAGTCAATTCACTTTACAGGATATTCTGTGAAGCGCTTTAAAATGTCTCGAAGATGTGATAAGGCGCTATATCAAATGCAAGAATTATTATCTTTCCTCTCCAGCTTCTTATCTGCCCCTCCCCACCTATCAGCTCAGGTGCCAAGCTGTACAAAGCACTTTTGGATGTTCTCCCAACAGGAAAGAAACTATCTAAATGAAAATTATATTGTATCTGGGGTAAATATCCATACATTTGCACTTCTTTGATAATGAGTACTTTAAAAATATTTTTTCATGTTGAGGCACAAAGATCTTACAATAACAACAACAACTTGCACCTATATAGTGCCCTCCATTCAGGGCAGCGTCTCAGAGCGCTTAACAATCGCAGAGCCTGACTCCAAGTTGGGGGAACGTGACCATAAGCATGGTCACCTTCGTCTTAAGATGGGACTTGAAAAAGAGGAGAGAGGGGGCAAGGCGGAGGGAATGGGGGAAGAATGTTCCAAAGTTTCGGAACGTAGTGGATGAAAGCGCGACCTCCAATGGTGGAGTGGAGGGTGCGAGGGACGAGCAGGAGGTTGGTGCTAGTCGAGCGGAGGTGCTGGGAGGTGGATCGGGGAGTGAGGAGGTCAGAGAGGTAGGGAAGCGATTTACAAAGAAACTTGATAGGACCTACATATGGACTGATGACTAGCAAATAAAGTTCAATACAGATCAATGCAAGGTACTGCATATAAAACGTTTTATAAAAATGAAAGTACTCCATGGGTGGAAGATAATTTGCAAATGGGAAGCTAAAAAAGACCTATGGATGTTAGTTGACTCATCTCTCACCACATGAAAACAGTGCGAGGCAGCAATAAATAAGGGAAACCGGGTACAGTTGAATTCAGATCCCCACACATGATACTCAAGCTATATATTTCTCTCGTTAGCCACTTCTATAGTATTGCTTACAGTTCCTGTTGCTACCATATAAGGGCCTTTCTAATTCTTAGAGGCAGGACAAAGAAGGGCAAGAAGGAAGATGTCCAGTATTAGTGGAAGAACTCACATCGTATAGGTTGACATTCCAATTCAGTGCCTGGGAGCACTGCAATGTTGGAAGTGCCGTCTTTCAAATCAGATGTTAAACCAAGGTTCTGTCTGCTATTCAGGTGGACATTAAGGAATCTGTGGCACTACATGAAAAGAGAAGAGAGTTTCTCCCTGTGTCCTTGCCAACAATTCACCAGATAAAATTGACCATTCACCTATAGTTGTATGTAGGACAAAGCAGAATACTGTATTCATTTTAACATTCAATAGCTGATCTAAGAGTGGTCGATTTCTCAGCAGCAGAAATCCTCATATTGAAAAGCACAATGGTTTTATTATAAAATAATAATTTGAAGTCTCCAAATTCCTATCCACATCTTGCCAACTTTAAAATAAAGGACAAGTTTCCCTTCATAATACACATCAGAACCTGGGAAGGTTAAAGCACAAGGCTTTCACTGGCTGATGACACAATGCCTTCGTTATCCTTTACTGATGAATGAAATGAGGTCTGTATTGAATTTTCCCAGTAAAACGCTTATAAGGTTACCCAATTCTATTAGACAACATGAAACCAAGCATTTAAACTGCATGAAACAGTAAACAGACTGGTAAGTGCATTCCAGGCAGCTCCAGCAGGGAAAAGAAAATCAATAGTTTGTAAGAGAAGGTTTTTCAGCAAGACAGATTATCTGACCAGTTTATTGTAACATCAAACCTACCTTAGCATCCAAACAGTCCTCAAAAACATTGAAAACGGGACTATGCCTTTGTTGTGCCATTTCAGGTGCTTTAGAAACCTATTGAGAACTATTGGCAGTAATTACTTGTGAAGTGCATTGAGGCACTTTGACATAATGAGACATTAGAAAAATACATCTTTTAGGAAAAAAATACTCTAAGCATAAGTGTCTTCTCTAACAGGTTTTATGGAGTTTATAGTATCATAGAATCATAGAATCGTACAGCACAAAAAGAGGCCATTCGGCCCATTGAGTTTGTGCCGGCTCGTTGAATAGAGCAATTAATGTCAATCCCACTCCCCAGCCCTTTCCCCATAACCCTGCAAACCCATCCTCCTCAAATAACAGTCCACAGCATATTTAAAAGTAGTTATCGAATCGGCCTCCACCACCCTTTCAGGCAATGCGTTCCAGATTCGAACAACTCGCTGTTTGAAAACATTTCTTCTCACCTCCCCTCTGCTTCTTTTAGATACTATTTTGAATCTGTGACCTCGAGTCACTGACACACCCACCAGTGGAAACAGTTTTTCCCTTTCCAACCTATCAAATCCCCTCATGATTTTGAAGACCTCTATTAGGTCACCTTGTAGTGTTCAACTTTATTATCTCAGCATAATTTTATTGACAAGCAAATAAATTACACCATTATTTTTAAAATTTTCCACTTCAAGTTTCACCTTCTGGTACTAACTCGCTTTGAGATTCATTTCCACAGGGTGCTGTCTTCCTCCTGGACTTCTGTTCTTTTTGTGGAGACTTGTATGATGAGCTGCAGGAACATCAAAGGCATTGCAAGTACATGAAGGTTGAGCAGTGCTTTATGCAATAATAGTTATCACCTTTGTTGAAATCTGACAGTAGAATATTCTTAATAAATTTACAATATACATAAGAGGATTAATATGATTCGAAACACAAGATATTTGCCGTTCCTACCTTAATGCATGTTTTTAGTGCGCCATTGGTGTCTGCACTTTCAGCCACTACGCCCCGAAAATCTGGAATACTCTTCCTCTATCCCTCCACCTTGCCCCTTCCTTCCCCATCTGAAGACCTACGTATTCGACCATACCTACGGTCACCTTCCCCTCCCCCGTCTCCGCGTCATGCTCCGTCACTGTCAAACGCTCTGGGATGCTACCCTGCGTGATGGACGCTATATAAATGAAAGCCGTTGTTGTTGTTTTGATCTGTAAGACTCTCATCTGTACACCCCAATCAAAATATATCCAAATGTCTATTTCTATACAGGTAACTTGGAAAAAAAGGTTTTAAAGTGTGTATTATTAAGTGGAAAGTTCAACATATATGAAATGAAAATCCCACTGCACAATTTGAAAAGAGCAGGAAGTTTCTCCCAGTGTCCTGGCTAACAATCTTTCAGCTAAAAGTGGGGTTGTTTATGAAACATTGCTATGCATAAATTGGCTGCCACATGCGCAGTTACTAAACATTACAGTAAAATCCTGTGAAATGCTTCAATACATTTTGATGACTTGGTAAGACACTATATCAAATGCGAAAAAGTCATACTAATAATCCTTGCATTTGATACAGCACCTTATCATGTCATTGAGACATCTCAATACAAGGATTATTATTAGATAGTTGTTGAAACAACAGGAATGCTGTGATTGACTCTTGTTGCTAGAACCCCCCGGCATGCTCATTCTGAAGGTTTATTTGGAACTTTAATCGTTCGTTCTCGTTTCTGCTGCTGGTGTGACTGTCATTTCAAAACATAAATCAGTGCATTACAGCACATTATTTTATCTTATTAAATTACTTCCAATCCAGCAATCTGCTGACTGATCTGTGGCAATATTGGCTTCCAGGTATTTGTATGCTGGGCACCTAGCGTGCCAGAACTGGTACTATAAAACTTGAGAATTAGGTTCACGTTGGACACTGTTATTGGTCAGATTTACAATTATCTTTGTGTGGCCTAATTATGTAAGCTCCATCGTTCATCGGAGGAAACTATGTTCATCTATAAATGCAAGAAAATATCCTGAGGATCATTTTAAGCTATGTCAATAAATGAAATAATGGTAATTTGTCAGAAGAGCCCTCTATGGTTAGAATTATTGCACTCAGTCTGTCATCTAATGCAAAAGTCCACTTCAATTTCAAAGGCTTTATTCAATATTTTAATTTATTAGTTTTATTTAAGATAATCATTGAATGTGTGGAGCCATACTGTGTTTTCTCAAGAACGATTAGAGCTGATAGCAGTTCTCTGTGTGTAATGGGAGGAGAACTGATTGCAATCCATAATGAAAGTAGTTAATATTGGGCCATATCATGAGTAAATTGATTACAGTAGAGTAGTTACTGCTACATAATGGATCCAGTTGATAATAATCATTGTGTAAGTAGAGTATACAACATTCTGTAACATAAGTGAAGTTGATAGTGGTTGAAAATGGGACTAAACCTAGTAACAGATATAGAGCTGATTGCCAACATCAGCAGAACAGAAGTGATTGAGGAAATAGTGGATGGTTCTTTGTAGAATTAGAGCCTATGGTTACTATGTCAAAACGTTCAATGGCCAACAATACTTTAAGACGAACATTGCTTTAAGAATATTTTCATGACAGGAGAAAAAATAATTCCATTGCTTTCGACTCAAAAGGAATGCAATAATGAAAGGACCTACCTCAGTGGAACCGCACTCGCTTGGTTCGAGTCCTACCTCACAACCGCCAGCAGTACATCTGCACAAACTGCTTCTCCTCCCGCTCTCACCCGGTCACCTGCGGGGTACCCCAAGGATCCATCCTTGGCCCCCTCCTCTTTCTGATCTATATGCTCCCTCTTGGGGATGTCATCCGCAGACATGGGGTACATTTCCACATGTATGCGGACGACACCCAACTCAATTTTTCCACCTCTCTTTGTGACCCCCAGTCCCCTGATGTTCTGTCAGGCTGCCTGTCAGACCTCGGGAGCTGGATGAATGCAAATTTCCTTCAGCTGAACGTTGACAAGACGGAAGCCATACTCTTTGGCTCTCGTCAACGTCTAAAATCTCATGGCTCTCACCTCCTCCACCTACCCGACCTCCCCCTAAAACTCTCCAAACCCGTACGCAACCGAGGCGTCAGGTTCAACCCCCAATTATTCTTCCGCCCCCACATACAGTCCCTCACCAGCACCGCCTTCTTCCACCTCCGACGCATCGCCCGCCTCCGCCAATACCTCTCTCCAAAAGCCGCTGAAACCCTAGTCCATGCCTTTGTCACCTCTCACTGGACTATTCCAACGCCCTCCTCACCGGCCTCCCCTCCACTACCATCCATAAAATCCAAATCATTCAAAACTCTGCCGCCCGCATTCTCACCCGCACCAAACTCCGCTCCCCTATCACCGCAGTCCTTGCCAGACTGCACTGGCTGCCTGTCCCAGAGAGGATCGACTTCAAGATCCTCACCCATGTATTCAAATCCCTCCACTCCTCTGCAGCCTCCTACCTCTCTGATATCCTCTCTCCTCAAAACAGTACCCGTTGCCTTCGTTCCTCCGGGTCTGGCCGTTTCCTCATCCCCCGAGTCCTCCGCTCCTCCCTCGCCAGCCGTGCCTTCAGCCACTATGCCCCGAGGCTCTGGAATTCCCTTCCTCACTCCCTTTGCCTCGCTCCCTCTCTTTCTATTTTCAGGTCTCTGCTGAAGTCCTTTCTTTTCGACCGCGCCTTTGGTCACCTTCCTCCCCCTCCCCCTGGCTTGGCCCCGGGATCCGTTACTGTGAAGCGCTCTGAGACGCCGTCCGGCGTGGAGGGTGCTATATAAATCCAAGTTGTTGTTGTAAATAAAATGTTACTAGCATCCAATAATGGTAATAATTGCATTGAAACAGTGCCATGTCACATCATCCTTGTGTACAGTGTATACATAGTGTAGGCTGAAACATCAAGGTGTTCTAATGTTACCTCTGTCTTGATTCTTCCCACTCAGCTCCTGTTAACCCGGCAAACCACAGCCCTAACAGGGAGGGTGGTCCTAGCTGGACAAGCAGCAGGAAAGCTTGTCAGGCAATGCTCTTAATGGCAAGCTATGTGCTTTAGCTGGTTAGACTCCAGCAATATCCAACGCACACTCTAGTGTCCCCAAACCTTGGCTCTTGCCAAACAACACCTAATAATTTATGGAATCAGGATGCTTCCCTCCAGGGAAAGAGTGCGCATTCCATTCCAATAATCTATCTCTAGAATTTCCATGAGTAGGTGGGATGCATGGAAACCTCATATTGGTTTGGACACTCGTAAGCATCATGACAGGTTTCCGCATGTGTCAAACATGCGGCTGACCAAAAAATATATTTTCACCCTTAGGGAAGATTGATTGGAGCCAACAGAATGACACCAATGTGATTTAATGAAAATCCAGTTTGGCTTTATTGCCTAACCAGGGTCTGTTCAGTCTGCCAGAGAAAAGAGCAGATTGCTGGTGTGTACAGATTACAAAGAATGTGCAGCCCAACGAGTGGCCCAGTGTTTAAACCCCTTCATGTCCTCGCACCTCCCTACCTTTCCGACTTGCTCACCACCAACTCCACCACCCGCTGCCTCCTCTCGGCTGGCTCCGGTCTCCTGTTCGTCCCTCACCCCTTCCGCTCCACCAGCCGCACTTTTAGTCACTATGCTAAAATAGTTGTTAAAAGAAACAGAGATGGAGGTGAGGAGAAATGTTTTCACACAGTGAGTTGTTTGGATCTGGAATACATTGCCTGAAAGGGTGGTGGAAGCCGATTCGATAACAACTTTTGAGAGAGAAGTAGATAATTATTTGGGGAGGACAAGTTTGCAGGGCTATGGGGAGAGAGCGGGGGTGTGGGATTGATTTGGATAGCTCTTTTTAAAAGCCGGCACAGACACGATGGGCCGAATGGCCTCCTTCTGTGCTGTATAATTCTATAATTCTATGATACGCCCCAAAACTCTGGAACTCTCTCCCGAATTACTCCGCCTTGCCCCCTCCCTCCCCACTTTCAAATCCCGCCTAAAGACCTTCCTTTTTGATGGTTCGTATGGTCACTTCCCCTCTCCCTCTCCCCCTGGCTCGGGGTCAGACTCCGCTGATAAGCATTCCGGGACGCTACCCAGCATGAAGGGTGTTATATTAAATGCAAGTTGTTGTTTATGGTCACACGAGTCTTCACCTATTCCTTAAACCCACCCATATCCTTCGATTTCCTCTCTCCGTCTTTTGAAAGTATAGCTTCCTCTTGAATGCATTTTGACAATCTGATTCAACTACTGCTTTAGGCAGTAAATTCCGCAACCTCTGTGTGAAGTAGTTCCTCCTAGCTTCTTTTTTAGATCCCTTAGTCGCAGTGACAGAAGAAAACCCAGAAGGATAAGATGGGATACAATTCAACTTTTGGCTGTCCATGAGAGATAGAGATGTACATCATAACCTAAAATTATAATAGCCCTTGCATTTGATATAGCCCCTTAACACATTGTTGAGATGCCTCAAAGCACTTCACAAAATATATCACAAAGTAGAGTGACTGTGTATTTTGTAGGCAAACCCAGCAGCCAATTTCCATACAGCAATGTCCTACAAACAACCATGGAGTGATTGACCAATTTTATTTGGGGAATTGTTGGCCAAGACACCAGGATGAACTTCCTTCTCAATTCAAAATGTACCATGGGAGCTTCAATGTGCACCTGAAGTGCAGTTGTGACCTCAGTTTAACATCTCATCCAAAAGACGGCATCTGTAGCAATGCAGTACACCCCATTGCTGTAAGACAGAATTAGGAGGAACAACTGAATATTGTTCCTCTTTTATATTGTTAAAAATGTCAAATAAATACTTTGTAAAAAGAAATCTTCGAAGGAAAAGCACAGCAGGAATTGCTCTCATTTTGATTGTTGTGCAATTCAGAGCACACTTTGCCAAGAGAAACCCTGTTTATCTCATTAAAATGCTGATTGGAATTCAATTACCATTAAGAAAAATGAACGGTAAAGATTACGGCTGTCAATGTAGCATTTACATTTGTTTCGTATTATTGACACTTATTGAATAAAGTCAATTTCCCCAAGTACTAAAGACTAATTAAATGTATGAATCAGCCGAAGAATGTGATTGAGAAATTTCCTGTAAATGAATGAGGCTTAAATAAGCACTCTACAGAAGTGTTTTAATTACCCCGTTGTTTGTCGTGTCATTTTGACTGTTTAAACTATGATTTAGGAGGAGCTCATTGCAAATCATTTCCTACTGTGTAATTATTAATTACAAAATTGCAATTAGACAGCTGCTGGTTCACACCACACCAATCCGTGTGCACCGATGCTAAAACGATTACCAGCCTCACAAATTTACACTAACACCTTTCAGCAAAGGCTCCATTTTGAAGCATTAACCGTTTCATCTTTGTTTGTACTGTAGATATATCAGAATGTAAAAATGAGGGTTGCAAAAGGCCTTTAAGCCCACCAATGACACATAGATTTAGCGTATGGAAGCAGGCCATTTAGTCTATACTCCACACAACTCCCTCCCCTCCTAATCCCCTCTCCCATATTTCTCTATACCCTGCTCTCTCATGTATGCATCAAGTTTCTTTGCACCCTCCACTCAGCTAACTTTGGCTTGCCTCGCGTTCCAGGCAGGTCAGGGCGAAACCTTGGGCAAGTTTCCTTACTCCACACGCCTAATAATAATCCCTCCAAAACCAAAAACAATAATAAATTGGTCATTTTCAATCTACGACTGTTTGTGGGACATTGCTGTGCGCAATTGGCTGCCGCGTTCGCCCATAAATATATAGTCAATTCACTTTACAGTGTGTTCTGTGAAGCGCTTTGGGACGTCCTCCCGACGTGAAAAGCACTATATCAAATGCAAGGATTATTATTATTATTATTATTATTACACCCACTCCGCACCACCATCGGTGCCCAATTTTTCAGTTCCTATATCCCTTACTCCTGGAACTTCCTTCCTCTACCATTTAATTTTTCCTCCTCTGTTTTTACATTCTGTCTCAAATCCTACCTCTTCAAACACACCTATGGCCACCTCTTCCTCCCCCATCCCTTTTGCTCTGTATCCAACCCCAGCCCTGTAAGGCCCTCTGGGGCATTATCTTATATGAAGGACACTATATAAATGTAAGTTTTGATGCTGTTGGAATGTCGATGCTTTCTGTTTCGAACCTGTCTTTTTTGATAATTCTCAACCCCTGCTTCTCGACAGAACCCTCCACTCTGCTCTTGCCAGAAACAAAGCTTGCTATCTTCTGAACTCATTTTTGTTTAGTTTCTACTGATAGAAAGCAATACGACATCACTTCCAATAGCAAAGTAATATGAATTGGGAAACAGCGTATTTTCTGCTTTAACTTGTTCTGTCCAATAAAACACTGGACATGGACAACACAGCACTAAAAGATAGCCAATTATCTTTTAATAACAATAATAATAATATAGAGACAGTTTGGCTTCATAGTAACACGAAAAAACAGTCTATCAAAGGTTCTAGGTCAAACCACTGGACCAGTCAGCTCAGTTCTCTCGAAGTGAAGCCTCAATGGTTCAACATTGTTCTTTATAATTTATGTGCAAATAAATATCTTTTGCTTCAGTCACTTTTATCTCAATTCTGTTTGAAGTACCGTAACAGCAGCCTCAAGGCAGACTCTTTATGATACCTCTTGTGGTGGTTTGTAAAGAATATCTATTCTGTCCCACTATTGTAATGTGATGTATGACTGGAACCAAGAAAGGGACATTGACAATACCCTGTCCATTTGATAAGAAAGCTCAAATTACTTTTGAAGTCTAAAGATCACAGATATATTAAAGAAGGTAACCGAGCGTTGTTTTGACACTTAAGGATCTATAAGACTGTGTTTTCCACCAGCAGGCAATTCATTTATAAACTATTGTGTGAGTGGCATGAAGACACCAAAATCTTGTCCAAAGTGATGTGTGGGCTATGAGAATTGAATTGTAATTCATCAGACCTTAATGGAAGGAAAAAAGATGCACATTGCAAGATGAATTCACCATCTCTAAACATAGGAGCTCACTTTACTTACTGAGCTGCACATTGCAAACCAGAATAAATTAACCCAGGAGAAGCTTCTGACTGCTTTCGAGTGCATATATTGAGCCTATTTGTGTTTGCCTATAATTGTGTCTCTTCTTGCAATCTTGTGTGTTAGAACTAGTAGGTATGTTACTTTATATTGTTGGTCTGTGTTGGAAAGCTTGCTTCATTGTGTGAAGAAAGTCCATGGAAATCCAGGATCATATTATTATGATAGTAGTAGGTAGTATCTAACTTTAGGTAACTTTAATAACTCCTAGGGAAGTATTAAAAGAGAGCAATGTTCTGTACAGGGCAATTGAAACATATGGAAGAATGACAGTAATTGTATTTAGAAGTACTTGATTGTATTTAGACGTCCAGAGGACTGGTGTGAGTGCCATCATTTCCATGGCAGATAATGATCCGTCGCCAAGTTCAGTGCAACATTTTCCTTAAAATGGATGGAGTGACAAGAAAAATTGCATCTCTGACAGCTTGTTTCAGCTCGTAGTCTCATATTGCTGTTTTGTTACAGGGCGGTTTGTCTACATTATCAGCTGTGAGGCTGTTACAGCTGCAAATTGTACACTCTGAATCTAAACAGTTTATACTCATATACACTGAATTGCAGCTGCCACCTATTAACTGAGCAACCCAAAATAATTGTTCCAATTCTGGGTTCATTCTTCCTCATTATTTCCTCTTCACCGTAACAAGATCATCTACAGATTTCGCGATTTTGCTCAAGATACTCTCATTTGAGTCATTCATACATCTTAAAAAGAATTAGTGTCCCAAGTTTTTTTTTAGTCTGCTAGGTATCTGCTACATGCAAAAACCCATCACCATGATGAAAGAGTATCTCACCCAGACTAAGTTCTGTTCATGCCACCCACACATGGAAATTCCCATGTCTAGAATGGAATACGTTCTCTCTCCTCAGAGGGATGTCCTCTGCTTCCGAAATTCCTGAAATTATTAGGCACAGGATGCCAAGGTTTGGGGACCCCAGAGAGTGTGCTGTAGTTTAACCAGCTAAACTGCATAGCTTGTCATTGAGATCACTGGCTGGCAAGCTTATCCAGCTAGGACCACCCTAACCCATTAAAGCTTTGTCTTGCAAGAACTGAGTGGAAACAGTCCCTACCCCCAAGGTCCCAAGACTGACCTCTGATTATCATGCAAGAAATATTTTATTCTCTCTTCTCATTGATGAAATATTTTATTCACATTCCATTTCCGCTATTCTATGAGACCTTATCAAAAGCTTTCTCACTATCCAAGCATAATATCAACTGGGCTGCCCTTGTCCACCATGTCAACAATATTTTCAAAATAACCTGCAGATTGTTATTTAAATATGACCTTCCTTTTCTGAATCTCTCCCTTTCCTGAAGCTAACTGTCTTTTAACAATTTATGATTTTCCATGTATTGTTTCAAGTGTTAAAGCATTTCATAAAAATAAAATACAATACAGGGTTAATTTTTGGATTAATACTCATTGATAAGAACAATGTAGGGAATTATCTTAAAGAATAATTCAATTCTTAAATCTTGTGCAGTAGAACAGTGTCTACCTTGTTATTGCTGGGAGTGTGTTTGGTTGTAAAAGGCTCCTACACTTTGATGAAATACCTCTGCATTTAATCAGCACATGAGCCATTTTTTTGCCTCATAAACTCCTGACAAATGGAAGTTATTGCTTAATTAAACTCATGTGTTTAGATGAAAGATTGGTATTTCAAACCATGAGAATGGAGGTCATTACTCTGATCCCCAACAGTGTATTTGTGCACGGAGAGTCAAACTAGTCAGTTAAATGAAAATTATTTGCATTAACAATGAGATTCAACTTTAGGTTGAAACCCAAATCAATCTAAATGAGGCAAATCCAGATAAATTTGAAATAAAATCAAAATTCTGATCCAATTTGGAGAGTTTGTCCTTGTAAACAAATTAATCTTGAGACATTTTAGAATAGTTTAATCTTAGAAGCAAAAGCATAAGCAAAGACCATTCAGCTGTGCAAGGCTAAGATCACACTAGCTCAACCACTGGAACTGAACTAGCTACTGTAATCCCAATGCCCTGCTCTTTCCCTGTACTCTTGTATATTTTGGAAAGGTTTCAAATTTTGTTATGATCTCAGTCATCGATAGCGACAAAGAATTACATGTTCTAGTAATCCTTTGTGTGAAAAAGCTTCTGCTAACCTCCCCCCTTAACCCATCCAGTGACAATCCCAAGCCTCTTTGTTACCAATTTACCTAGTACTGTAGCAGGAATATATTTTCACTATCTATCCTCTCAGAATTCCGATTCTCTACTAAATCCGGTCTTAACCTTCTCTGATCCAGTAGAAGCATAACATTTTTTTCAAGCCTATCCGTGGAACTATGACCCCTTCTCCCTGATATCACTTATGCAAACTTACACTACACTCTTTCCATGGTTACAAAGATCTGAAATCTGAACGTGTTCAGCACTAACATGTATTTGAGCCACTTATTTCCATGACACACAAAGGTTAGGGTCTATTAATCTTCATTATCCATTTCCCTGGTGGTCAAAAGAAGCTTTGTCTCCCTCTTTCCCATTAGACACCCTATCAAACATTTTCAGATTCCCCTTTAAATCATTTGAAGTTGAGAGTAAAAATAATAATAAATAATAATCCTTGCATTTGATATAGCACTTTTCACATCTTCTAGACATCTTAAAGCGCTTCACAGAATATACTGTAAAGTGAATTGACTGTATATTTGTGGGCGAAACGCGGCAGCCAATTGCGCACAGCAGTGTCCCACAAACAGTCATGGATTAAAAATGACCGATTTATTTTTTTTGGTTTTGGAGGGAATATTATTAGTCATATGGAGTAAGGAAACTTGCCCAAGGTTTCGCCCTGCCTGGAATTGAACCCAGGTGTCTCGTTTGCAAGGCGAGTGCTCCAACCACTGAGCTACAGAACTCCACTCCTCTAGTAAAGAAAAACTTCCTGGTATCTGCCCTGAAATAATTGCTCTTTGCAACTCTAAATCTAGGACCTCTTGTTTTACTTATAATAATAATAATAAAATGCAGTAGGTATGCATTTAACATTGCATAATCTTTATTTACTGTGCTGCAAAAGGTTTAGATTTGACAGGTCCATTTATGAAAAATGTATTGCCTGCATAAACAGGTCGCACTGTTTTCCAATTGGATAGCTAGTTTTATGACAAGAATTAAAAAAATTATGTTGCTTTAAACTAATTGGAAGGGACCTCTCTCTGCGCAAGATGACATTATGGAAGAAAATGAGAAAGGTTGTAGTTCCCAATGTCTTAATGTACATGAACCATACAGCATAATGGACTCTTGATATAAATTCACAAGGTTGAAAGAGGGCAGAAGAAGATTTCCCATGTAATATTATTTTTTTCAATTTTAAGTACAATACAATTTATATTTATATAGCACCTTTCACGTTGGGAGGACGTCTCAAAGTGCTTTGGAAATGATTATTATCATCGTACGAACAATGATTAGACAAATGATGCTTTTTCAGTCTTGAGAGAAGATGACTCAGAGGGGACGTCATAGTTTTAAAGTACACAAGTTTTAAATGGGACTAAAGAAGTAAACCGAAAACAATATTTTAGTATGCACCAAGAAAGTAGAACAAGAGGTCCTAGGTTTAGAGTTGCAAAGAGCAATTATTTCAGGGCAGATACCAGGAAGTTTTTCTTTACCAGAGGATAATTAATGAGCAGAACAGATTGCCAGTAAAGGTAATTGAGGCCAGAACACTGGACACATTTAAAAAGCAACTTGAAGCTGTGATGGGAGGATGCTAGGGTGGATGGGATGAGTTCAGATGGCCCGAAGGGCCTTCTTCATCCAAAACAATCTTGTGAACTTGTGATCAGTAATTATCATTTGTTTTGGTTCTGTTGTGTTTTTCTGGAGCACAAGAAAAAAGAGCACAAGAGCACAACAAAAAAAATAATCCCTCCAAAAAACAAAACAATAATAAATTGGTCATTTTCAATCCACGACTGTTTGTGGGAAACTGCTGTGCGCAATTGGCTGCCGCGTTTCACCCACAAATATACGGTCAATTCACTTTACTGTATATTCTGTGAAGCGCTTTGAGACATGTAGAAGATGTGGAAAGCGCTATATCAAATGCAAGGATTATTATTATTATTATTATATAAGAAGGAGCCACTTATAGTCAAAGATATTTTCCTGCAGGGTAACTCCACAAACATGTTTTCACAGTTTGCTAACAATAAACACTATCATTTTTCTTCATCTAGAATATGCTGAGCGCAATTGGTTGCCGCGTTTCGCTCACAAAATATACAGTCAATTCACTTTACAGCGCTTTGAGATGTCTCAAAGACATGATAAGGCGCTATGTCAAATGCAAGGATTATTATTATCACTATGGAAACTGACTATTCCTTATATTTGATAAATCGCCTTTCATTTCCAGAGGACCTTTCAAAGCATTTCAGAGGATTTACTATAAAGCGTACTGACTACTGACAGATACATCAACCAATTTGTGCACAGCAATACTTAGGGAACTTTTTATGTTACACATACAATATGATGTGTGCTCATTGCTAGAAACCAACCCACCAATGCATCCTGCAAAAAAAACAATTTAAATTATTCAATCAAAATCCAGAGGAATATAATTTTTCACTGATCAACTTTCACCCCCAAAATGGGTATTTATAGTGAAAATCAATTAAAAAAAGTGACTTCAATGCTCAAATGCTACTACTTTAATGTGTTTTATATCATATTTCTGACTGAGTAAACCAGCAATTCAAGGTTTTTGAGGTCTGTTTGATCTGAGATAACCCAGATAATTCAGCTCAATCCCAGATTTGAACCAAAATTCAATAGTGTACGTAGAAAATGTGGCTGCACTGCATTTCTTATTGAGCAGTGTAACAGCTGGTTGCAGCTTGGAGGTTAACACAAACATTTGGGGAATGATGCCTCTAATATATGTATATATATATATACAAAAAGAAATTGGTCACTCAATCCATGACTGGGACGTCCTCCTGACGTGAAAGGCGCTTTATAAATGTGAATCTTGTTGTTGTTGTTTTTGGGACATTGCTGTGCACAATTGGCTGCCGCATTTCTCCCACAAAACATACAGTCAATCAATAAATTTACAATATATTCTGTGAAGCGTTTTGAGACGTCTTAATGATGCGATAAGTGCTACATCAAATGCAAGGATTATTATTATGAACCTCAACTCATTGGTATATTCTTGACTTTTTAGAAAAAACACAGTTAAGATCATATCAAGAAATTACTTTAGAAACATTTTTTGAATAATTAGTTTTATAAAAGCCTTTGCTCTAGGTTCTCTTTGTGTTCTGCTGTAATTTATAATATTTTCATCTTTCCCCTCAGTTCCTTTGCTATCCTCCTTGTGCAAGCAAATAGCACCCAACAACATCTGACACCACCAAGTATTTTGGAAAATTCTTCAATTCAGCCTTAATCTGAAAGATGCTTTTCTGCAGTTCTTAAAAATAATTTTCCTAAAGTCTGCACTTCATCAAATTCAAACACAAAAGGGGAGAATTTCCACCTGGGTGTACATTTACTTATTTATTTATGTAGCATTTTAGAGCATCCAGACTTTGACAGATATTTAAATATAACTTTAATTTTGAAACAATTTTTCTGCATATTCTTTTAGGAATTCTTTTCTGCATGTTGTAAAATGCAACATAATTAGAATACACCTTGACCTACGTGGAGTCTTTCCCCAAATAGTCAAAAGCTAAGAACATGAGGAATTACAAACCTCTGGAGTGTTATTTTCTTCTTCTTTTCCAAGCTGTATATTCTGCAAATCCAACAGGAATATTGGTTTGGTTTGTAAAGTAACTGCAGATTTCTATCACTGTAGCATTGACCCAGTTCTACTGCTTGGAATACTTTACAAATAAAATGATACTGTAATCATTTTTGAGCAAAGCTATTTCAAACTTTTCATGTGTACAATAGCTTTGTCAAACCTAGTGATTTTACTTTCATGGCCATAATATAGAATAAGAGTATGTGATTCTGAAATATTAAATTCAAGAGTAGATATTACAAATCAGAAGTAAGAAAAATAAAATGAGATATCCTGTCAAATGTTTTGCCTTTTGGCATATCCTTTTTGTTTGTTTGTTTGGTGGGTATTCTGAAGTTTTTTTCAGCAAAATAAAATACCATAAGACAATGCATATTTGACATTCATTCATGCTGATTCATGATGTTGTGACAAATTGCATTTTATGAATTTGTAAACCTTTCCATTTTAAAAGCAATAGAAAATTACTTTCATACAAATAAAAGGCTTTCACCATGAACGTTGTTCTCTGATGCACATTTATCAGAGCATGGGATGCTTCACCTGTCAGAGTCAGAGAAGAGAATGCATACAGTGCAAAAGTTAAATCTTCTCTCTCGTTCACTTCTTCTTTACATTCTCTGGTGGGCTAGAAGAATGCAAACAACACATCAATATTTAAATACACCTCAATTGTTAGGGATGAATGCTTTAAGACCAGGTGCTTTGTTACCCAGTTCTCATTCTATTAAATAGTTCCATTAAAGTGTTGGTCAACAGTAGACAATCTCCTGAAGCAGTGCTGTAAAATATCAACAATTTTAACAGAACAGTTAAAAAGGAAATACAGTGCAACAAACTGTAACAATAAAATGTTTCAGTTGCCTGTGGGTCAGAAGGTAGGCTCAAACCTCAAACCACAAATGGACCTGATAATGTAGGCTGGCTGGCACTCAAGTGAAGAAGACTGCATGATTGGAAGTGCAGTCTTACATATGAAATGAGAGATTAAACAGAGGTCCTATCTGCTTTCGGGTTTTGCTTTTTGAAGAAGAGTAATATTCTTCACTCGTCCAAATCTAAAAGCAGCTAAATTGGACATTTATCTCATTGCTCTTTATGGTATATTGCTGGCAAAGTTGAAGTCCTGTATAGGGCTACATAAAAATAGGTCATTAGACTTTAATTTAAATAACTCACTTTGACACGCTTTGAAGTGAAACGATTTCATATCAAATGCAACTGTTGTATATCACCCAAAGGGATGGCTAAGCATTGTGTAATCTTTTATCCCTACACACACTCTTTGTTTAATATCTAGCGATCTAATATTTGGCCATTTCTAAAGGAAGCCCTTAATATGGAATAATTATTACAGTATAGCAGTATTCATACAGTATTATGTGTCAGTCTGGCTCAGTTGGTTGAAATCTCTACTCTATTTCAGAATACATTCAGTGATCAGATCATTTTTTAAACACATAGAGTAAGAGGCATTGACAATCCCCATCGAACAATCATTTTTGGATAATGTCTAGTTTCTGAGAATCTTTGCCACATGCCATGAGGACAGATAAGCCATTCTCTGCATTAGAGCTATCTTGAGCCAAATAATTGTCCTCTGATCTCTCCCCATTTGTTGACGCATAAAGCTTTTCCTGAACACGCACTTACTTTATAAATAGCTGCAGTTCAG
Source organism: Callorhinchus milii (assembly GCF_018977255.1). NCBI lineage: Eukaryota > Metazoa > Chordata > Chondrichthyes > Chimaeriformes > Callorhinchidae > Callorhinchus > Callorhinchus milii. The sequence continues at coordinate 96,699,959 of NW_024704742.1, forward strand.
TTCATTGTCTACTTTGCCCGTCTAGTCTGATTGTTTGAGAGTCTTGGCACACAATTATTTTTCCACGCTATTGAAATCCAGTAAAAATCCACTGGAACAATTTTCAACTAAAATTTTATCTTTAATACAGATCTAAAAGTCCTCCCTGTGGTGTAGGTCAATATATTAGAAAAAAAATTATCATTTATTATCCATAAAGATCAACTGGGGTTTTGTCAAAGGTCATTCCATTGGCAACGATCACGTGAAGCTCCTTTTATTTATTTCTGGCATGCAGGAAGACAGATTCCTTCTAGTTCAATAGTGGCCAGCCTTTTTAGTCAGCCGTCAAAATAAATTTTCATGATTGAATCGATGCCACGAATCAAGAAATATTCAACCAGGAAAAAAATGGATAAAACATTAAATTAAAACAAATTCACGTAGTCCAGTGTGAATAGATGCTTGGACCTCCGCTTGGCTAAATCCTCCTCCCTTAAGTCCCCTTCCACACTACCTTGATATTCTACAACACCCCCTCCTTCCGCGACGACTACACAACCCCCACCTCCCTACACTCCTTTGCCCCGCTTACTCACCCCTCCCTCTCAACCAGATGAAGCCAATCACCTACTGCCGTGAGCCCTCCCCACCCAGTTGCTGATCACCCAACTGCCCCTCTTCTCCTCGCTGCTGGCTGACACAGTCAACCAGTCATTTTCCTCAGGTTCTGCTCCTCTCCCCATTAAAAACGTTGTCATCACTCCCCTCCTCAAAAAAAACACCCTGGACCCCTCCATTTCCAAGCTGCCCTTCCTTGCTCTAGAACGCATTGTCGCTAACCAGCTTTGCTCTCACCTTCCCCTCGACTCCCTCCTCAAGCCCCTCCAGTCTGGTTTCCACCCTGGCTGCACCACAGAGGCGGCGCTTGTCATGGTCACAATCTCTCTGTGACTAGGGCTCCCTCTGCCTCCTCATTATCCTAGACCTTTCCACCATGTTCGACACAGTCGACTACGCCATCCTCATCCATCGCCTCTCCTCCATAATTCACCTTAGTGGGACTGTACTAGCCTGGTTTGAGTCCTACCTAACAAACCGCCTTCACTTTGTTGCCTCAAACTGTTTCTAATTCCGCCCCCGGCCAGTCACCTGTGGCGTAGCCCAGGGCTCCATCCTTGGTTCCCTCCTCTTCCTCATCTACATAATCCCTCTTGTCGATATCGTCCACAGACATGGGGTAAACTTCCTCATGTATATGGAAGACACAAAAATTTAGGTTCACCAATTTTCTGTTGGCTTGTCTGGCAGAAATCGGGGCCTGGATAAGCGCAAACTTCTTACAACTAAATGTCGACAAGACGGAAGCCATTCTCATTGGCTCCAGTCAACGTCTTCTGTCCTGCGGCTCTGACCTTTTCAACCTCCCCAGCCTATCCCTCAGTGGCCGCATTTTCAGCTACTAAGCCCCAAAACTCTGCAACACTCTTCCTTTATCCTTCATCTTTGTACCTTCCTTCCCCATTTTCAGATCACATCTGAAGACCTTCCTCTTCAATCGTGCCTACGGTTAGGTCCTCCCTTCCCCCAGCTCGGCATCATGCTCCGCAACTGTCAAGTGCTCTGAGATGCCACCCTGCCTGAGGGGCACTATATAAATGGAAGTTGTTGTTGAATGTTTGGTGGACCACTTCTTGATGGCACTGTGGGCTACTTTCAGGCCCATGGGCCGTAGGTTGGCCACCACTGCTCTCATCCCTTGATTCAGGAAAGACCTTTGGTAAGGTGAAGTGTCTAGGGGGTCGTAATCCTACTGCTGTTTCAGAATCCCAGGATTTGGGGATTTTAATGCCCTAAATCCCAGAATCCCGAATCTTACCTCGTCCAGGACACCTCGGTCTCTGCATCAGCGGAGAACTACCTCAATTATCCTGGACAAGATAAGCACCTGCCTTCCTGTTGGCTCATCTTGTGGCCCGCTTCCAGTGAAGCCATTCCCTTTACCCTGGGCTCAGGCTTTATACAATCCCCAAATCCTGGCATTCTCTTCAATGAATCCCATGATTTCAGGAGCACCATTACCATACAGGAACTCAGGAATCCCAGGATCTCAACTTCCAGAGAGGCATTCCCACAAGTCAACTAGTATTCTAACACAATTCCTTTGTAATAAATCCTGTTAAGAAATATCACAAGATAAACCCATCAGTGTTGTATTGAAATCTCTTGTTTATAGTTATTAAAGGGATTTCTGACTATGTTATAAATCAGGTTGTTACTTTAGTCTTTCATAAATCAGCCATAGAAGAACAACTGCTATACTCCAAAAGAAAATCTGTTTTCACTGGACTGGTAAACATAGACAATTCCATGGAAAAAGTGGCAGAGCTTTACACAAAAGAGCAGAGCGATGAATACCCCTCCATAATGTTACTGTGCGTATTCAGTTCTTGTTGACAGTTGAACAACATATTTTCTTCAAATGTGCACCAAATTTTAAGGATAAGCATTAACAAGACATTGGCTGCCTGGTGAAACAAGTTATTCTTTAAGGTGTATTCATACAAGAAAAACACATTTGAGCAGTGGGGCAATTTTAACACAACAAAAATCTGAACTGTAACCTTTCAACCTTATGAGAAATGAATAAGAATTTCAGTTCTTTGTACTGGCCAGCTTCAGAGACATGGAGGTCACTTTGATGGATGACTTCCATTCTTCCAAATCATCTATTTGTTGTCTGTGGTTCGCTAGGAGATCGACTATCTCCCAAAGCGCCATTATAACAAAAAACCACAAACTGCTATATATGTTCATATACAACAGACTTTGTGGTCCACAGACCCCAGTTTAATTGTGTTGAATCATTTACCCTCGTCTCCTGTGTATACCATGTCAATGATGTGCTGAGGTGTTAAAAATGAACCATGCTGGAGTCAATTTAGTGATACATTAAGACACCAGCAGGATATTGGCCAAAGGTGGAACCAACTGGTGATGTCCATAAAGCCATCATTTGATATCTGGCTCACGGATCACAGCATTTGGCTGCCGGTTAGGAGGATAGTTGTGGAGTCCTGTAACATATTAGAGTTAGAACGCTCGCTTTGCAAGAGAGAGGACCCAGGTTTAATTCCCAGGCAGGGTGTAACTTTAGCCAAGTTTCCTTACTCCACACCCCTTTGTTTACTTAGCAGAAGTAGAAACCCATTTTTTAATCAATTGGTGGATTGCTTTCCATGGGTAATAATTTTTTTAAAAAAAAAATAATTTGGTTACTCAATCCACAACTTTTTGTGGGACACCACCGTGCACAATTGGCTGCTGCATTTCACGCACAAAATATAGCCAATTCATTTTACAGTATATTCTGTGGAGCGCTATAGCACCTTATCACATCTTGAGGATGTGATAAGGTGCTATATCAAATGCAAGGATTATTATTACGCCAACTTACTAATTAAACAATATCCCAGGGTAGCTATCAACCGGTTAACTGGTAATCGAAAGTCAAGACTGTCATGTTCAATGCTGCAGGCTGAGCTTCACGGACAGTGCCATTGAAAACAGCTTCAAGGCACATTCAATGTGTTAAACATCAAATGTACCACTAAATTAACCCCAATGTTGTTTTAACACACTGCTTTGAAAAATTGCTGCATGCCTTCAAAACTGATCAAGCACTGAAAGGGCAGACTTAGTCTCTTACATAGATATCCAAAGGACTGATTGCAATGAAAAACACCCACCCAGACTGTAGTTGCATTTTTCAAATCAGTTATTTATTCTGTTTATTTTATAATTGAGATGATTTATCTCATTATTGATCTGCGTCGCATTTCCTTTAGTGCAGTAATGTCTTATTCAGTTTTAATCAACCTCATTCCCAATTGTATGTAAGGGAACAACATTCTGCTGAGGTTAATTTGATGCTTTCTTTCTGAAATACTTATGGGAATGTATATTTTCTTGCAGTTTCTAGTATGTGCTGAAGAAAATCTTGCAGAGCTCCACCCAATGGCTTGTTTTAGTGCTAAATCGAGCCATACAAACCAAGAAAGTTGCAGGTTTAACCCACAGTCTGTTCTGAGTTAACTGATCTTTGGACATGACAGCATTAGGAAATGCTACATTTGCCTGTGCTTGGAAGGGCAAAAAGGATCAGCCAGGGTTCCTGCCCTCAAACACAAACCAGTGATCCCTGCTGGAAAGTATTTGAGGGTGGATAATAGAATCATAGAATCATACAGCACAGAAGGAGACGATTTGGCCCATCGTGTCTGTGCCGGGTCTTTGAAAACAGCTATCCAATTCAATCTCACTCCCCCGCGCTCTCCCCATAGCCCTGCAGACTTGTTCTTCCAAAATAATTGTCTGAAATATCAGGGGGAGAAATTTTACCTGAGTCTAGACTTTCACTATTTTTGTTAACACTCCAGAGCATGCAGAATTTGGCAAATTCTTCCATTCAGTCTTAATTTTAAAATTGTTTTTCCTCCTGTTCTTCTAAGAATTACAGCTCAGGCTCCCCGTTGGCTGTAATATAATAATAATAATCCTTGCATTTGATGTAGTGCTTTTCACATCTTCTAGACATCTCAAAGCGCTTCACAGAATACTCTGTAAAGTGAATTGATTGTATATTTGTGAGCTAAATGCAGCAGCCAATTGCGCACAGCAGTGTCCCACAAACAGTCATGGATTGAAGTCACCAATTTACTATTGTTTTTTGAGGGATTATTATTATATGTGGAGTAAGGAAACTTGCCCAAGATTTCACCCTGCCAGGAATCGAACCCAGGTCACTCGTTTGCCAGGCGAGTGCTTTAACCACTGAGCTACAGGACTCCACTGTATGAAGCACTTTGAGATATCCTCCTAACGTGAAAGGTGCTACATAAAGGTAATTTGTTGGTGTTGATGGGTTGAGGCCCCTAAACATTCAAATACCAACATCTGCCTACAAAATACACAGTGACTACACATTACAGTAAATTAAGATGTCTTCCCAGTGTTGTATCACTGCATCCAGTATTATTACTATTTAAATGAGCTCCTGACACTTCATTCACACATAAACAGTGGACATTTAGGTGATAGGGTGGGATCACAGTGTCATAGAAAGACCCTCCAACATGAAACACCTTCAGGATGGGTGTAGGGAGAATAGATGTTCCGGTAGATATTCTGATAATGAGGAATGAGAATCGGCACAAAAGTTCTGACTTTACCAATGAAGCCTTCGTTATACTGGCTATACAGTGTAACTGAATTCATGTATATTCCAAGCATAAACTATAATCATAGTGGTGAAGATTATAATCAGAGTTCATTCCATATAATGATGACATGAACTTCACTGCTTTTCCGAATATTTGCTTCTTTCTCAGTCATTGATGTTTAATTTTCGCACCCAGGTGGCAGTCAAGAACATCAAATGTTTTCCCCTAATTAGCCTCTATACTATAAAAATCCAAGACCAAGCATTTTTTGGGTTCCTGTATACAGTATACAGCTGTAAAGGGGGAGTTTAATCTGTGCACATTGCAAATTACTGTATATTTCACTGAATGTTAAAGTTACTCCCAATATATTTTTTATTGATTAATCCACCAAAATAACTAACTAACAGATATTTTAGTCAGTTCATACAAAACTAGGTACTGAATATTACTTGTTGAATTTGTGGAGTTAATGGGAAAACCATCAAGAATTATACACCCTAAATTTCTGCAAGGTTTTTACGGCTGCTTATCAAATTAACAGTGGTCCTATGCCAAGTACTCAAAAGATCTTAGTTTGGCACCGTTTTATGGCGAGCTCTCTTCACTTCAGAAATTGTGTAATTTTCCAAATATCAGCAAGAATGTATCTGCACAGCTCTTTACTATCCTGCAAATGACATGTTATGGTGCTGGGAAGTTCAAAATAACCTCAGAGGAATGACTTGTTCTGGCAACACTGAATGGAGAACCAAAATATGAGTAAAGACAATAGTAATAATAATAATTCTTGCATTTGATATAGCACCTTATCGCGTCTTCTAATCGTCTCAAAGCGCTTCACAGAATATACTTGTAAAATGAATTGACTGTATGTTAAATGTCAAAAGGAATTGTATTATTGAAAAAAACTATTTACAAGATTTACATCCCTATGCATCAAATCCTTTCCCCTAATTAGTATCTCTGACTATAAAAGTCAAAGCCCAAGCTATCAGTGTGCTTTGTTGTGTGTTTCCACCTCCTATCTCCCAACTGTGCCTTCCTGGTCTGTGCTGACCAGCTTGATTCAAAGTGCAACCCATCTATGTTTGATAGGGATTGAGAACGTACTCTTGATGTTGCATTCACAGGGTAAAAGGTGAGGAAAAAGAAGCAAAGGTCAACAGCCTTGCCCATTAACCCCAGGGACAGAAGACAGCTGCAACCCACAGCAAACAGCACAACTGAATAGCAACACTCAGAAGGTAGAACAAGGCATTTCGGGGGGGGGAGAGTGGACAAGATATCCTCCTGCTGGGGAGAGAAACGTCCTCTTGAGAAACGTTGCTGTTAACATTAATGTTTTGCCAAAAAAACACAGTCCTGACCCTTTTTCCCAAGGATTGTTTGGCTGAGGTAATTTGCAGCCCAGTGTTTGGATCAAATTCTAATGATTTGCTCTCTAGCGCTCAGAGGCTTTCAATTGTGGCCTAATATTCAATTAAAAATGCATGGCAACTACAGGTGTAATTGGTTGTTATGTAATCACTACATTTAGAAACGGTTTCGGAGTTAGTCAGATAATCACTTCATAATCCACACAAGTAGTCAATTAAAATCCTGTTCATTAAATAACTGTTGTTCTTCACTTATCTGAAATTCGACGTTGTTTTTTTTCCACCATTAAGTAACTGCGTGATTAGATTATTGACAAATTGTGGACAGTGACATTAATGGAACTTTACAGGGGAAACATAAGGGAAAAAATGCAACAAGCCTCCGGTGGCAGGGAGGAAAAGATCAGTGAAAGGGCATCAGTAACAGTTCCAGCAGTCAAAGCAATCCATTTTCACAGGGAATTGCAATTGTGACCAGAATAATTAAGCTAAGTTTCCCAGTATCTTAGGGACCGTTCGTAAATACATTGGGGTCAATTTTGGAAGATTTGTTAATGGGATTTCTTAATTAAAAAATCTGGGAGTCCATCATGCTGACTCACGGGAATAATTCCAACTCGATCTATTTTCGGAGCGGGATTCCCTCAAGTCGCTATGACTTATTTCCGGTTAACAGAACGAATTTCCATTCAGATTTCCTAATTGAAAAGTCTCATTAAAAGTATTGCAATATTGCCCCCAATGTGTTGACAATGCATTGTTACAGTATATGGTAGAAATGTCATCATAGATGCCAACGACACTGGGACTAGCTTAGGATATTCGCAAACAACATTTGTTATCTTGGAATTTCCATGTATAGGTGGGATGCATGGAACTGTCAGTTTGGTTATAATAATAATAATCCTTGCATTTGATATAGCACTTTTCACGTCTTCTAGACGTCTCAAAGTGGTTATTCTTTGATTACTCTTAAGCATGGTGATGAGTTTCTGCACGTGTCAGACACCCAGCTGACCTCCAAAAAAAAGTCGGTCAAGCCTGGAAAATTACTATAAAACAAAATCAATTCAACTACTTTAGGCCCCAAAATATACAACTTACACATACCTCGCTTCACTAATATCAAAGATTGCACAAACTGGGATCTGAAAAGGAAGAAATCTTACCAGGAGGAGAGTGTTGCTACCTAATGGTTGATAATTGATGGCGGCAATAGGTAAGGAACATTACCCTCATTATGGTCCATCTGGCCAGTCCAAAAATAGAGAAAAAATGTCATCCACTTCTCGAACTCTCATATCACCTTAATCAAGTTCTTCACTAAACAATTCATTTTCTTTTGAATTTGTTGGCACAATCTGCTCCATTTAAATTCAAACTGGTCCAGCCCATACTCACCACTTGGGGGATTTAAACTAATTAAGTCTAAACTCTCTGTACTTCTAAACTTGAGCCTGGCCTATTTTTATAGAGATTGTGATCATGCTGCACATATTATCAATATGATTTTTCCAGCTTCTGTAGCTATCCTAACTTAGATGCCAAATTATAGCTACAAATTTAATTGCCGTTTGCTGTACATGTCCCAATACCAAGAATCCTTCCTGTAATACGATGACCAGAAATGTACACAATATTTCAGGTGGGGCCAAACCAGTACTACATAAAAGTTCAGTATCATTTCCTTTGATCTACGCTTTAACTATTTATGCTATGTATCCTGAGGTTGTGTTTGCTTTCTTTAATTCCTCTCATCTGTTGGGTCTTGAAGAATAATACCATTTTATATTTCCACTGATTATTCCTCTTCAATCTCATCATCCCATATTTGTCCACATTAAATGACGTTTGCTACTCATCAGCCAAATTCCCTAATCTATCCAGATCCCTCTGTATTTGATCAGCATTATTTACAAACTTGGACAGGATTGGTTTTGACCTTGCTTCCAAAATAATTTATACTTTGTAGTGCAAATAGTAGCAAAAGAGAGCACTGAACAGTTATTTAATTGAGGACCAGTCTTTTTTGAGACTTGATTTAAAATGAAGTTATCTAGTTCAGAATTGATGCTTAGTGCATTTTATTTTAGGATGCCGATATATTGTGATTCATGGAAGCTTGTTTCAATTTAACAAATACGCGCTGTAGTTATCAGGGTACAAGTCATGTTGACTTAGAATAGATTACTGATCAGAGAGCATTTGGGAACACTAATCAGATCCCTGAGTAGCAAATTAAAACAAACCATTCCTGGGTTATAGAAAGACATTGACTCATCTTAAAAGATCTCAGAAGAGATTGAGGCTCCATTGAAGAAGAGCAGTCAGTTGAATCCTTACAGTTCAGTCAGAGCAGTGCATTAAATGTCAGCAACAACAACAACAAAATTACATTTATAGAGCATCTTTCGGGAGGACGTCAGTTCAATGAAAAGGAAGACTGTCTGGAAGCAACATCTTAAAACCTAAAGCTTAGGTTCCAGTCACTGGAAAAATATAAAGCAGCATCTGAGTAAAGATTGGTTTCAGTATTTAGAGGATTTTAAAATCAAACTTTTAGAATCTCATCACCATTGTAATTTCCTGCAGCTATGATGATTTGACCATAGCAATGTCTAGATTGCCCATCAAAAATCAACTGACGAAACAGAGACAAGCAATATGGAATGGCAAAACACTTTGACAGTCCAGCAGAACCCATATCTTACAGTGCTCTGCAAATTACTGTGCATTAGAATTGAATTCCAATCCTAGGGCATTATGTGTTAATACCAGAAATAGCCTTTAAAATATCTCCACAATATCATAGAGACATTATTACGTTACACTTGAGGAATGCTGTCAGGTACTGCATTAACAGTGTATGTTTCAAGTAATGACATCTTCACCAGGAAAAATAATAAGTAAAAATATTGCTATGGATTCCAACCAACAATCAAACATTGAAACAAAAATAGTCGATAAAGACCAATATAAGAATAATATAACACCCCCTCTTTAATAATAACAAGTACTTGGTAAGTGGATTTTTGCACTGGAAATGCATATGTATCTGCTCGTAAATTATTAAGCAGCACTGCTCTACATCTTCCAGTCTTGCTCAGCAAACATAAGGAACCTAATACAATAACATAAAGATATTTGAATGTGTTTTGGTACCATGTCGTTTGACATTACCAGAGACAGCCATCAAGCAGCTCCGTTTCTGCAATGAAACCAATAAAGTTTCACAGCTTTTTTATTGTAATCAACAGCCAAATTGATCTGACACTTCATCCGTACAGAAGGGCCCCTGAGGGAAAGTGAAGTCATCAAAAAATAATGAGCCTGTTCCACCCAGCTTCCACTAAGGCAAGGTGCAGAGAGCCTTTTTCAAATGGGGGGCTGCTCGGCATTTTAAATGATTGGTCATAGAGAGCTGCAAGCAAATTGCTTTGACAAGGCTGTTACTGCTGTAAAGTTGAAGGGTTTTTACCACTAGGTCAGTGACTGCCAATCAAGTGGAGAAAAAGGCTGCTCAGTGAGCTGGTGATTTCTACCTATGCTGTAATTATCTCTGACTATTCCTGTATCTCAGCAATTCCTCTGATTAAACCTGCCTCCTTTAAATCTCTTTCAGTCTGCGATTCAAACACTAATTAGTTCCTACTCTCCACAGAGATGTCAGGCACTCACTCAATTTATCTCTATTTCAGTGCACTCAGAGTGACTACCCCGGTTATCAAAATTTAATCATGCCTGCAAAAATGTTGAAAAGTGGTAATTAGAGGCAAAAGGCCACAGGATACAATATTCATTTTTCTCTATCTTGTAGTCATCCAGCTGGCATCTATAATGGATATCCTGGGGGCTGTGTGAACACATTGATTTATGCAACCTCACTCTTGCTATCACTGTGGTGCATCGGGCTGCTTTAAAGAACAGGTTTTAACAAGGTCTGAGGTGGGAGGACATTAATCACGGTAGCATTGTCTGTTAAAAGGGTGCCGTGTATCCAGGCTTACCCCCTATAGAAGAGTAGTTAGACGTTTACCACTTTCTCATACAAAGGGATAGATGGTTATTGATTGAAGCCCCCCCACCCTCGCTCCCACTCTCGCCTCCCTCAATGATGAGGTTGAATTATCACACCAGCCTCCTGAAAGCTATAGTAACCTTTCTTTTGTTGTGTAAGTCTTTAGAGGCTGATTCGATGTCCATCAGAGACGGCACTGCAAAACGTACCATTCCGGTAATCAAGCCTTGTTAAACTTTTTGTGCTCGGTAACACGACACATGAGGGATGATAGTTTGCTCAGTGATGGTGGCGAAGCCATTGCAAATGCCAGATTATGCTGCAACAACAACAACAACTTGCACCGCAGTAGAAGCTGCATCTACAGGAGAGTGAAAAGCATATTGGCGCTCATTTAGGACAAAGGGTCACAGGCTCACTGGAAAACACAAAGAAAACAAATAGTAACATCATTCCTTCCAGGCAGCAATGCCTTATACAGTGTCTTAGGAAACAGAGGTCAGGGAGGAACTCCAGACGACATATGATGATATAAGTATTGAATATTACAAAAGAGCCTATTACTCTGTTTTATTTAATTGCAAGAAATCTACATATTGTGATAGAGGAGGGAATAACAGCAGGTGAAAACTAGAGGCTGCTTTTCAATAGAATCATTTTCCACTTTGTATTCAGATACGGTTCTTATCACCTCCATGCGAGATGATGACATATGGTGCTTTCCATTTATCTGTGGCCCTTTCGCTCCTCCCCTGCACAGACACACACTTGTCAGAGTCATAACCACTAATTGCCAACAGCGAGGTTTTAAGAGGAAAAACAGTGGAAGAAAACATTTACACAAATCACACTGCTTTTATTGTTTAAAGCAGGGATGGCCAATTTACGGCATAGGTTGCATTACACATGCGTAGAATTGTCATACGGGTCACATGTGGCCCATGGCCCCCTACAGCACCTTGGGATGTCCTCTCGACATGAAAGGGGCTACATAAAGGCAATTTTTTGTTGTTATCTGTGAAGTGAAGCAGGCCTGGGTTGAATATAATAATAATAGTCCTTGCGTTTGATATAGTGTCTTGTCACGTCTTTGAGACATCTCAAAGCGCTTCACAGTATATACTGTAAAGTGAATTGACTGAATAGTGGATAAGTAGGGTTGGATGAATATTCTGTAGCTGCAGCTCAGGTTGAGTCCACAATATAGGGTAGGTTTTGAGGGTTCTGTGAAAGGAATGGGTTTCCTTTTTCTCATCCCATACTTCATGTTCATACAATCAGACACTCAGAAGTTTTTCTCAAAATCAGTGATTCTTGTTGTAAATAAATCAACCATATCAACCTGTCTACTCTCTCCAGTCAGCCTGCTCCATCAGCGGTCAGGCGTTCAACCTCTCCCCCCACCCTTTGGAACTCCATCCCATATTCCCTTCACCTCTCTCCCTACCTTACCTCCTTCAAGGTACGTCTCAAGACCCTCCTCTTCGACTGCACTCTCCTCCTGATGCACTGTATCATGCACTTTGATACATTTGATGATACAGTGCATTTGATGCAGTGAAGTCAGTTGTTATGCCATTGTTTCAAGAAGAGTTGTGAATGTATTGGGTGAAAGTAGTAGGGTTTTATACTGCGTTCAATGCCATAATTCTAAAATAAATTGTAATAACGCTTCCTATTTCCATCTCCCTTGTCCCAGCTAAAGCTTCAGGCTAGATGATAAAGTACTTCAAACGGAAGTAAAAACTATTCTAATTAAAAGAGAACTGCTGCACACCTTAATCAAATAATAGTAATAATAATCCTTGCATTAGATGTAGTGCATTATCACATCTTCAAAATGTCTCAAAGCGCTTCACAGAATATACCACTGTAAAGTGAATTAATTGTATATTTTGCGGGCAAACACGGCAGCCAATTGCACACAGCAGTGTCCCACAAACAGTCGTGGATTGAAGTGACCAAATTATTATTATTTATTTAGATCTTAACTTCATACAATTTTCTATGTGTGGTGACTCTTTCGAATTGGAGAGCAACAAGGATGATTCCCAGTGTTAGTGGGATGAGCTATCATGAACTATTAGACTCATTAGAATTTGTCGATCTTGGAAAGAGACATCTCAGAGAGAACTTTACAAGATTATACAAGATTCTAGATGGGATGGAAAACGTAAACTCAGAAAAATACTTTAGATACGTCAGAGCAGAATACAAGGGGGCACCAGTCCAGAATTGTAAAGAGCAATTTCAGGAAATGAAGAGTAAAGGGAAAAACAAATAAAAATAGAGTTCAGGCAGCTCCAGATAATATGGCTCAGAGTTCCCAGGGGCTTATTTCAATACAATAAACTATATTTAGTCACTTTGTCATTTTACTACACCACCGTAAGAAAGGAAGAAGGTATATTTTGATAGCTCCTTATCAGATCCAAACATCTTAAATGGCTTCACAAGTTTGTCTTGTTAAGTGTAGTGTGATTGTTTTTATACTTTTGTTTTCTGCAGATACAAACCTAGTACATTTCTACTTGAGAAGTTCGATAAGAGCATGTACTGCTTAAAAAATAACTTTGCTGCATTTTTAAATTTTGTCCATTCGTTGAATTCCCGTTAAGAGGACACATCTGATGTGGTTCAATTGTGTGTAATAATAATAATAATCCTTGCATTTGATATAGCGCTTTTCACGTCGGGAGGACGTCCCAAAGCGCTTCACAGAACACACTGTAAAGTGAATTGACTGTGTATTTGTGGGCGAACGCGGCAGCAATGTCCCACAAACAGTCGTAGATTGAGAATGACCAATTTATTATTGTTTTTGGTTTTTGGAGGGATTATTATTAGGCTCTGTGTGGAGTAAGGAAACTTGCCCAAGGTTTCGCCCTCTGCCTGGAATTGAACTCAGGTCTCTCACTTGCAAAGCGAGTGCTCTAACCGCTGAGCTACAGGACTCCACAAATGTATTCCAGCAATCCAAGGCAATCTTACAGGCAAAATAGGAGGTGGTTTAATCATTAAATATGCAATTTTACTTTCAAAATCTAATTTACTATGGTTCATTTGGCAAACAAAAGCAACAATTTATTCTATTTAAAATCGGACGACTTCATTACAGGTAATTTTTCTTAAAAGCAAATGTGTTCTTCCCAATATGTTATCACCACGTACCATTATGGATCAATGTGGATGAAAGAGAATTAGAGAAAGTCCTACATTTTCTGAAGAGGAATGAATTGCACTATATTGGTGACATAGACTACATAAAGTGAGTTACAGAATTAGACAGACTCTGTTTGATCAGTTTGAATTGAAGATATAAATCATTATCCAGCAGACAGTTCCCATAAGTCTTATTGAATCTGCGTAATGTAATTATCACCCATTCAATCTTTAGACAGAAGAAGAATAACAATCATTTTAACTGTGCTTCTTTGTTTCTTAATTTTTTAATGTTAATTATTTTCAACATCTAATCACACCCGAGGTGAGATTCACAAATTCAGCTGAGCCCACCCATCACTCACTTAATGCAATTCAATCCATTAACATTTTCACTCTGAAAATTATACTTTAACTTATTTTGGTTCTTATATATCTTATATGTACATTCATGTACACTTAAAGGTCATGGATACCATGGAAATTTACATGTTAAGAATGAGAAAGTTAAAACCAATGTGACAAAAACATTGCATGATAACCACAGGACAAAATATTACTGATCAGACTTGCAAGTCTTTCACAGAATCTTAAAAACAGCAAATCACCCCAATTCTTGGCCGGTTCCACTGACTCCCCATCCCCTAGAGGATCGAGTTTAAGATCCTCGTCCACACTTTTAAAGCCCTCCATGGTCTTGCATGTCCTTACCTCTGTGACCTATTATCACCATTCCAACCGTCCCGCTTCTTCCACTTGACAGGCGCTGGCTTGCTCCATATCCTCCGTCCTTGCCCACCCCATGATCAGCAGTCGAGCCTTCAGCCTTTCTGCCCCCACCCTCTGGAATTCCATCCTGGAATCGACTCATCTTGGCCCCTCCCTTGCCTCCTTCAAGGCCCATCTCAAAACGTTCCTCTTGCACTGTGCCTTCAGTCATCCATCCACCCCCATACCCCTTGGTCCCCACCACTCTTGATTGCAACCCCCAGTTCGGGGGCAAATCCTTGATTGTCCAGCACCTTGGAACATCCACCCGATGTGAAAGGTGCTATACACATGTAATTTGTTGTTGTTGCCCATTTCAAATCAGCTAATTCCACACAGACCAGGAATCAAGTATGGAACCTTCCGACTGAATACTTGCTGAATAAAAATCACTGAAGCCATAAGGGGACCGTAAAACTAAAGACTAGCTTTGAAAACAATGAATAGCCTAATAAAGCTTCAACTTTGACAAGCACCATTAATCCCCAGTGTGTCAAAACCAGGAAGGGATATACACAAGAGGATAAACTCACCCGGGAGTCCTCAGCAGAGAAAGTTTAGAGAACTACCATACAAACCTAATATCACCATCTCGTTTCATTTTATTTTAGTTTATTCCAGTTCTGCTGAAGGATCAAGCCTGAACTGTTAACTATCTTTATCTTTCAGATGTAGGTCGACCAGCTGTGCAATCTTTTCTTCTCATCATCATCCAGTCACTTACAGTCACTTTAACTGGCATTTCCATAGTTACACAATGACAGGACAGAAATGGAATTATAGACAATCCACTCCACAATAAAAACACATCCATGCCCACCACATTGGAAGCACCATGGATAATGAATTAAACGTCAGCTTATCACTCTCAGAGCCCTTCACAGAAAAGAATGATGAGTTCACAAGTGGAACTGGAACAAATACTCAAAATAGAAGTTTCTGAAATGTGGGCATAAATCGGCAAAAAAAATTAAGTTTCATATTAAAATGTAACTACGAAACATAGTGGAGTCCTGTAGCTCAGTGGTTAGAGCACTCGCCTCACAACCGAGAGGACCTGGGTTTGATTCCTGGCAGGGCAAAATGTTGGTGAAGTTTCCTTACTCCACAAGCCTCTGTTTAACTACCAGTAAGTAGGAACATGGTTGTTAGTTGATTGGCGGATAGCTTTTCCGGAGATAATAATTCCTTCAAAAAAAAATAATGATTTGATCACTCAATCCGGGACTGCTTGTAGGACACTGCTGTATGCAATTGGCTGTCACATTGCGCCCACAAAATACACAGTCAATTCACTTTACAGAGTATTCGTTGAAGCACATTGAGACATCCTGAAGACATGATAAAGTGCTATATCAAATGCAGGGTTATTATTATATAGAATTACCAGTACCATTGTTACTGGGGAAACAACCACAAGAGACACTGGACAGTTAATGGAACACTCAGTAGAGCAACTAAGCAGATAACCCAAGCCTTTGAACATCAATATTAACAGACAACAAGGAGCCAACAATGAACAGCTAAGAACCACAGAACAACCAAGACATCAATGTCAACAGAAACCAGAGTCAACAACAGAACATGGGAACATAAGGGAAGGATTAGACTAATCAGACTGCATATTATTAAATCATGGCAAACCTTTTAATCTAATTTCTCTACCTATTTTTGCAATACCCTTTCTTCGCAGGAACTATCTATTTCTCTTTTCCATGTCGCAATTAATTCTGCATTTACAATACAAAACAACCAGGATTTTAACATCACCAAAAATTGAGTACCCAATATCTGTACTATTCTTACAACTGGTGCGGTACATAAATATGGTGGTCCTTGGTAGAACTGTATTTTGAACTGTATCCTCCCAGCAAGTATTTGCTACATCTGGGAAGTAATAATCCTTACATTTGATATAGCACCTTTCACATCAAGACAATGTCTCAAAGTGCTTCATATGATGTATTGTAATGTGTAGTTACTGTGCATTTTTTGGATGAACACAACAGCCAGGTTGCATACAGCAATGTCCCACAAACAGCCTGGAAATGACTAACCAATTATATTTGGGGGATTGTTGGCCAGGACAACTAAAGAAACTTCCTTCTCTATAGGACCATTTTATCTTCAACGTCCACCTTGACAGGCAGACAGGAGCTAGGTTTAACATCTTACCAAAGGATGGAACCTCCCACACTGCAACACACCCCCAGCACTACATTGGAGTGTCAGAATAGACTATATGAGTTCCAGATGTTGATGTGGGGCTTGAACATAATAATAATAATAATCCTTGCATTTGATATAGCGCTTTTCACATCGGGAGGATGTCCCAAAGCGCTTCACAGAACACACTGTAAAGTGAATTGACTGTATATTTGTGGGCGAACGCGGCAGCCAATTGCGCACAGCAATGTCCCACAAACAGTCGTAGATTGAAAATGACCAATTTCTTATTGTTTTTGGTTTTTTTGGAGGGATTATTATTAGGCGTGTGGAGTAAGGAAGCTTGCCCAAGGTTTCGCCCTGCCTGGAATTGAACTCAGGTCTCTCGCTTGCAAAGCGAGTGCTCTAACCACTGAGCTACAGGACTCCATGCAATCTACAACAACAACAACAACAAGATTCCATTTATAAGCGCCTTTCATGTCAGGAGGACGTCCCAAGGCGCTGCACAGTTGGGTCATGACCCGAGCAGGGGGGAAATGGTCAGGGTGAGGGGAGGGGAGGGAGCGAGAAGGGGGAAGAGAGTCGAGAGGGGAGCTGAAGGTTCGGTCAAAGAGAAAGGTTTTGAGACCGGCCTTGAAGGAGGAGAGGGAGGAAGCGGCGAAGGCACTGGGGGATAGAGTTCCAGAGCCTCGGGGTTGAGAGGCTGAAGGCCCGACCACCAATGGTAGGGCGGTTGGGGCGGGGGACGTGGAGCAGACCGGAGCCGGAGGAACGGAGGGTACGGGCAGGTAGGTAGGGGGATAATAGGTTGGAGAGGTAGGAGGGAGCAAGGCCGTGAATGGCCTTGTAGGTGAGGATGAGGATCTTGAAATCAAAATCTACAGGACTCCATGCAAGCTACATGCAATCTTCTTACTCAGAGGTGAGTGCTACCAACTGAGCCAGGCAGACACAATGGAGAGCTAAGTAGAGTAGCTAAGAGTTAAATGGTTATACAACCATTAGACTTCACCCACTCTCACACTAGGCTGTAGGTGAAATAATTGTTCTGAGTCAGGTTATGTAGGATGACTCGGAAGAAAAAAAAGGCACAAACTTAAATCCACAATTTATGTTGTTTAAAGGTTACACATCTAAATGATCTGTTGAAAATGTGTGGTCAAATGGCAAGGAAATCTACACATCCAGATGAGGCATCGTCAGGGTGAAATAGTACAACATTTGAAATATAGATGTTATGTATCCAAATGAGTCATGGCAAATATTGCACTCACATTGCATTGCACTACATTGCACTCACAAATATCTAAAGACTGGAAAACAGAAGGCTGCAATGCCACGAAGCATTATATATAAATGTATGTTACTTATCTAGTTAACTATTAATATTTTTATATCATTTGATTCTCAATATATTATGATACAATGTATTTGATCAAGAGATGACAGTGAGTCAATATTAAACACTTCGCTCGTCGCTGTTGAAGATTACAGGAGAACTCACTGCCGACAGTGATGAAATTGAAAAAGCATCACTTTTAGGATACTTTGACAGACATCACCATTGTGTTAATCTTGGCTTTTCCCTTCTATTGAAAAGTACATTTTGAACAAGCAAGGACAGAAATTGAACAGCATACAGGAGTAAAGCCCATAAAGCAGGAATCCAGCAGCAGATAAAGTAGAAACACATTACTGTATAGATAAAGATTTGAGAACTTTCTAGCAGATGTCACAATGTTTGTAGGTGGAAGAAATGTGTCCATCCCCTGCCCCAGAATTACATACAAGTTGATTTTTTTGACATACATCAGTAATACTGTGATATATACCTTGACAGGGGAAACAGAGATGTATAATACTGTCACATAGCCTGAAGTTGAGCAATGAATTCTTCTATCTACTCTGACAGACTTAAGCAGTGCCACAGCAAAGTTTTTTTTTAATATCAACATATTTGACAACCCTCATGTGAATGTCTTATGTGCGTGAATTGTTCAAGAATCTATTGACACATTTCAATAAACCCTCCAATGTTACACTAAAAACACTCTGCCAAGAATGATAGGATGTGAATCCTTCCCTCTGGGTCCAGGTATGGTGAGTTCACAATTTCAGCCAATTTGCAGGGTAAGTCAGTATTGAAGGTAAGATTCTTCCCACAGGAAAAGAGGCAGATTCAACAACTCAGTGAATGCATGCCTCTCCACCGCACCGCCTGATGTTCAATGTTTTATCGGCAGAAGCTAGGAAACAACTCCCTGCCTAGCTGCTATTTACATATTGGAAATTCTCCAGTTATTCTGGACTGGAAATGAACATAAACCAGGTGTTCAAAACAGGCATGGAATGCTTCGCTGCTGTTATTAATCCACTGCTGCACAGTATATAGTTGCCTTGGTGGTGTCACTTGCCTTTAGTGAGGTGATATTTTATTGATGAACAAATGCTGGGTAATGTGACTGGTTTGGCTATTGATTGAGGTTTCAAAAATATTGTATGTGTATAACATGGGACCGTGGCAAAATATATTTTCGTATTGTTAACGTGAATTAAAAAGTACATCCAGAGAAAGAAAAAGGAGTGCACTGGTTCTGTTTATTAGGCTGCAGAAAGGTCTTGCTGACAAGCATCCAAAGATTAAATGAATTGGGGCTAATAAGAGATGATTTATTTGCTCATTGTAGGTTAAGGCTGCCAGCAACTCTACAATAAGCAATCCATCTAAGATACCTACATATGGCAAATTGTTACTTCTCCGGAAACCTTTCCAAGGCCATCTTATTACATTCATTTTTCTGAATCATATCTAGTTATAAATAAACACAAAGGGCAGTATACATGTGACTGATGCACAAAACATACAAAAAATGAATAAGTTAAAATGTTTAATTAGACAATGTCCAGTATAATTGGGCTATAATTTTCAGAAGCTGTCATTGTACATGCAGCATATATTTCTTTCTCTCCTTTCCTTTCTCCCTTCCTGCAGAAATGCTGTGTTGTTACTTAGGGGAGCACACAGTTGTGACAGCGAGTTGACAAAACCTAAAGGGCATTAGTATTAATCAGCTGGTGCAAGCATTTTATATCATAGTTTATAGGGCAATGCGAAATACAAAGTACGGCTCTAAATTAATTTAGCTTCCTGCACTGCTGATCTCAAGTGAAACCAAAGTATTGGTTGAAGTTGACAACTGACTGCTGCCGTTAGATCAGTGAAATTAATGTGGGAAAAACTATTTTCGTATGTCAATTTGCCAACTTAACTCTTTCAATGCCAAGGATCAAAGTGTTGCACTGATTTGGCAGTGTTCGGTGCTGTCACTGGTACATAGAACTGAGAAATATTCTTTTCTAATGTCTTATTGAGGTAAAAATTCACAAAAACAATTTAAATCTTAGAGATTCAGTATATGACAACCATATTCCAATATCTTAGATGAGACAAATGGTTTAAGAATCTAAGGGATAATAAAATGCTGGGAACCAAGAGCTAGGCTATGTTAATGGGAGTGGGAAATATGAAGATAGATTGAAAAAAAACATGTTTTACCATACGCTTGATATCCTGCCCCCTTTAAACATTAGGATTAAAATAATTTTGCACCAACTGTGAAAACATCAGCAGTTACAGCTAATCAAGGCCTTGCTAGATTCTAATGTATTACAAATTTCACATTCATCAAAACACACAGAGCAGAGATTTCCAACTGCATTTCTGAGCTGGCATTTCTGGTGCTTAGCAGTGGGATGCTGCTGAACAGCCATGTATACCATAAGAGTGCCACAGGCAAGAAATTAACATTATAATTTAAAACCATTATTTTTAGGCTAGCAGATGAGCAACTAATCCAGTGTCACTTAAGGACACACTTTTTCTAAAATTACAGGGTCTAATGTTACTGTCTGTGTATTGAATTTCCAACAACTTCTCATCATTTTCCAGATATGTACAAGTCAGAAACAGAAAGTAGCATTGTTAAAGCATTGCCCTAAAGTGATATACCTGATTACTCTCATGATTATCTTTTGTTTCTAAGATATAAAAACATCTTAGCTAGTTCACTTGGTTGAGCACCATATTTACAGCTGTTGGAAAGTGATACTTGGAGTCCCGGTTCGTGATAACTACCTTGGTTGGTATGGAGCGAGGTAAGCAGCTACTGCTCAAACTTCATGCTTCCAAATGGTGGAACCTTCACTCAATGGCTACGCATGCGTGACAGAATTGTACGCAGGAGAATGGTTGCAATGCTCTCACACATTTAATACTGTGCTGTGCAGGAGAATGCTTACATGGAGTTTTTTTACTAGTGCAGGCTCAAACTTGCACTTGTTGGATGTCAAATGACCAAGTAGTGGCCATCCTTGGTGGTGGTGAGTGATAAGCTGGCTTCAATGTAACGTGTGACATACTTGGCAATGGAATGTCGGAATCAGGTCAACCCTCTGTGGTGAAGGTTCCTGAGCACCAGGTAACCCAGGACACTGTGACCAACAAACCAGTCACTGGGGGAATCTGGAAGAGGGGATTCTTCAGATCGTGTTAACCCAGTAAGGCAAAGCCCAAAGACGTATAATGGTCCTAGCTGGACAAGCAGACGGTGCTGTCGTTGACAAGCTCTGCAATTTTAATTCAATGCAAGCTATGCAGTGGAAATCTTAGTCTGGTTTCAATATTTTTAAGCATGGTAATGGGTTTCCATCTATCCCAGACATTCAACTGACCAAAAGAAGAACATAATAATAATAATAATAATAACAATCCTTGCATTTGATATAGCGCTTTTCACGTCTTCTAGACATCTCAAAACACTTCACAGAATATACTGTAAAGTGAATTGACTGTTTATTTGTGGGCGAAACGCGGCAGCCAATTGCACACAGCAGTGTCCCACAAACAGTCGTGGATTGAAGTGACCAATTTATTATTGTTTTTTTTTTCTTGAAGGATTATTATTAGCATGCGGAGTAAGGAAACTTGCCCAAGGTTTCGCCCCGGCCGGGAATCGAACCCAGGTCTCTCGCTTGCCAGGCGAGTGCTACATATATATATATATATATAGGACCAGAAAGCTTTGGGTTTGAATCTTTTGGATTGCTCAAACTTTTGAGATGATAACTGGAGTACCATGTCTAACAATATTGGTTATTGGATACAAGTACTGTCTCACTGAGGCTGACCAGGCTCCGAAGAGATATTCCCAAATCTGCAGTAATCCCAGGTATTATTGATGGATTGATGATTTACAAGTCTGTCTGGCTCATCAATATGACTTCTATTTTCTCTTTATCCTTTCTATCCTTTATCCTTTAAGCGCTCCGAGACGCCGTCCAGTGTAAAGTGCTCTATATAAATACAAGTTATTGTGGTTATTCTATGATTTTAGCATGATTTTTTTCTTATTATTTTTGCCAACTCTAACCTTTTGTTGTCAGTTTAAAAGTTTTAAAAGCTTTTAAAGTCTGCCTTTAAAAGTTTTCTTTTAACTTTCTTCTTTATTCCACCCCTCATGGTGCTACGATTTGTAAAAAAGATAAGATTTTCAATCGCCCGATGGCCCATGCTGTGGATGTCAAGTGCGGGTGATATTGGTTCAACTGAGATAAAGTGATACAATATAAATCAGTACAACATCAGAGCTAACAATAC
This sequence comes from Callorhinchus milii, assembly GCF_018977255.1. NCBI lineage: Eukaryota > Metazoa > Chordata > Chondrichthyes > Chimaeriformes > Callorhinchidae > Callorhinchus > Callorhinchus milii. Next base: position 96,722,312 of record NW_024704742.1, read on the forward strand.
AAACTCTGTATATCTAATTGAGTGACATTGACTTTTCGTTAAATAAATGCTAAACCGTGAAAGCAAGATTATAATAAAGGTATTTACATTTTTGCTTTTTTTCACAGGCCTCGGGCAACATTGTCTGGTGAGGATTGTTAGATGGAATTATCAGTGGACATAACCTTCAAACACTTACCCTCTCGTGCACTGATACATCAGCCCCAGGCCACTTGATGACATCCCAACCTTCCCCGCAAGACAACTTTCAGCTGATTGTAGAAGCCTGAATGATAATGTTCCAGCACAACAAGGAGGAGAGACATTGTACCTTCACCAGAGAAGGCAGACAATGTACTGTGACCACCAGACACAATGTTATTACAGAACATTGCACATCACTTTGCTTTTTCAGTGCATGTGCACAGTATTTAACTTCTACCTCTTAATAAATACTTACTTTTCTGACAGATATGAAGACCTTTTGATTTTGTAGACATAAAATCAAATACAAATATTGTTATATGTGATTATTATTATTAACTTCTCCCTCTACGTTTTCATAGATTGTGGTAGGGGAGATGAACATCTGGACGGTCTTGTTGTTCTTCTCTCTTTTACCAGAGTTGGTGCTATATAAGAGGCCCTATATTTCTCCTTCTTCCTGGCCAATGATCTGTTAGATTAATTGATTATTCACCTTGTCGCTGTTTGTGGAACTTTCTGTGCACAAAATGGCTGCTCTGTTTACCTACAAAATACAATACAGTATAAACAGCAATTATCTTTTCAACCTGATAAAGTGCTAAATGCGATGTTTGTCATAATTTTTGTTTAAAAAATACTTAATTCATGTTTGGCAATGCATGAACTGTTAGATTACACCTCAGTAAGACTTTGAAAGCATTTTGGAATGTCAGATCATTCGATTGAATTTATGCAAACACAAATGATTAGGAAACAAGAACACCTCATTATATTATGAAGGACTTAATAATAATCCTTACATTTGGAATAGTGCCTTTCATGCCAGGAGGATTCCTCAAAGCTCTTCACAGAATATATTGTAAAGGGCAGTGATTTCGTGTTTGGTGGACAAATGCAACGGCTAATTTGCGCAAGCAATGTCCCACAAACATCCATGAAGTGAATACCAATTTTAATTGTAATGCATGCTATATGTACACAGTATGGAATAGTGATGAGACTGAAATGACAGAATATGGCTTTGATAAAATAATATAACATTTCCCAGAATCACTTGAATCAGAGGAGCTATCATGTTACATAAGGTAGAACATTGCATTGCAGCAAACTTTTGTTCCGCCCACATTATCTTTTTCTACTCTGGCACATTGATGTGTTGCCCTGCGCCTCTCTTTTTTTATTAAAGGCATTTTTTTGTTCTGTCTAGCAATACATCATGAGTCACTGATGCGCTTTTGATAGTCCTTAGGTGTTTCAGCAACTTTCGAACCTTCTTTTGTAATAATGTTCCGACTACATCAACAACCCTGCATTGTAATCATTTTTTCTCCCTGTGCTTAAAAAAAATGCTAAAATAACTTTCCTTCTAAAGTCAGTGTGAAGACTATGTAAGCCAAAAAGTTGTCTTACAGGAGTTAGGGTAGTAATTGATTTTCTGATCTGGAAGACAGAAAGAATGTGAAAGGATATTTTTTTTCATTCCCCCCAAAATTAAACAAAGGTGCTCTTTTACTCACTACAACAACAACAAGATTCCATTTATAAAGCGCCTTTCACGTCAGGAGGACGTCCCAAGGCGCTGCACAGTTGACGTCCCAAGGCGCTGCACTATCTCACTATCCCAGCATGTTATTGTACTGTGGTATTGAATATTTTTTTCTAGGTGAGAACATTCAAGATAAGGGATGTCAAAAGCAGTCAGGTTCAAGGAGGACAGTGTAGGTGTGTGTATCTTCTACTGCAGTCATAATCTTGAGCGGTGTGACCTCCACTGATACCCATTCACCTCCCTTTCAACCCTCTCCTCCTCAGATGAAACAAGGGCAGCTACAATCGGGGCACAACGCAATGCTTAGTTACTCCTAAAACAGTGGTATATTTGTTTTCCACTTTTCTGGCTTTCTGGCCCCTTTAATCTGTAAAGTCCTGACTCATGTAGTGGGAGCAAAGAAGCAGAAAAGAGTAGCCCATCGGGGTTGCAGGATACCCTGGAGTCAAAAAATAGTAATTTCCTTTCTACAAAAGCCAGGAACAGTTTTTGATCAACAAGTTCGAGTAGTCTACTGATTTTTTACTGATCTCTTTACTATCAGAGAACTGTGAGGCCTCCAGTCTTTTAACATGAGCAGTGTGTAAGTACTTCTCCCAGAACCACAATGAAGCGTAGTGTACAACAGAGAGTCGCCTCCAGCATCAGGGGAGCCAGGCTCAGCACGTTCTGACAGCCTGGATACTGAACATACCAGGAAAAAGTGCTTCCTCCAGAGCTTTGCAAGTCTCAGATCACAAAGCTGCATAATATGAGCGCTTGAGTGTCAGCAAGGTTTTTGCTGAGGTATTCGAATTTAGGATGAGGCAAACAAAAACAGCTTCTTTTTAAAATATAGAAAAAGTGTCCATGCCATCCATCAGTATGCAGCACTCTCCACCGTTGCATGCTGAGTTGTTGATCACACCCAGTTACATGATAAAAGGACTGAGGTCATTGGAGTGTGAGTGTTTGGCAAATGTCCAATGCTGATACAAATGAAATGCTGCCACTCACTAAAGAGACTCACAATAAACTCATATTTCACATCACGCAAAACAAACTCTGACCTGAGCTGATTCTGTTTTTGGGACGGTTTCTGTTCCCATTACAATCACTGGTCATATAAGGAGAGCCAAATTACACATTTTTATATGGGATTGAGAAAGTAATAATAATAATATATAATAATCCTTGCATTTGATATAGCACTTTTCACGTCTTCTAGACGTCTTAAAGCGCTTCACAGAATATGCTGTAAAGTGAATTGACCGTATATTTGTGGGCGAAACGCGGCAGCCAATTGCACACAGAAGTGTCCCACAAACAGTTGTGGATTGAAAATGACCCATTTATTATTGGTTTTTTGTTTTGAAGGGATCATTATTAGGTGTGTGGAGTAAGGAAACTTGCCCAAGCTTTCGCCCTGCCTGGAATTGAACCCAGGAGTCTCTCTTGCAAGGTGAGTGCTCTAACCACTGAGCTACAGGACTCCAAAAGGTAAACCAAGAACAGATACTCCAAGGCAGCAGAACAAGAGATCACAGGTTTAAAGTTGCAAAGGACAATTTCAACAACGACAACAATGATAAACAACAACAACTTGCATTTATATAGCGCCCTCCATGCCAGGCAGTGTCTCACAGCACTTAACAATGGCGGAGCCCGAGGCCAAACCAGGGGGTGGGGATGCTGCCTGAAGGCACAGTTGAAAAGGAACGTCTTCAGGCACAACCTGAAGATGGGGAAGGAGGCGGGTGAGGGAGGGAGTTCCAAAGTTTTGGGGATAGTGGATGAAGGCACAGCCCCCGATGGTGGAGCAGAGATTTGGGGGACACGGAGGAGACCAGACCCAGTAGAGCAGAGGCAGCGGGTACTGCTGTGGGGAGAGAGGAGGTTAGAGAGATAGGGGGGTGCCAAGGAAATGGAGGGATTTAAACACTAAAGTGAGGATCTTGAAGTCAATCCACTCTGTGTAAGGGAGCCAGTGGACTTTGGCAAAGACTGGAGTAATCGAGGTGATTGCAGACAATTTCAGTACAGACACTAGGAAGAAGTTCTTTCCCCAAAAGGTAATTGATAACTGGAATAGATTACCAGGAAGGATGGTTGAGGCCAGGATACTGGACTCATTTAAGAAACAGCTTGATGCTGCAATAGAAGGATAATAGGATGGGTATTCTGCAAGGGTGAGATTAAATGAGTTGAACGGCCTGCTTCAATCAGGCCTCTTTTATTGTAAGTGGATTCAGGCTGAAGTGCACGATGTTGGTCTATATTGATATAGTTAAAATGACCAAAGTTACAACCAGTGATGTGTTAATTTTCACTGATAATAATTATCATCATGTTGATCAATGCAGTTAATGAGGCCGGTTGTTAAGAAGAGACCACCCCCACAACCAATCATTTGGTCATCACTCTCACAGCCAGGTCCACTGCCTATCCACCAACATTCAAGCTTTCTCCTGTCCATCCATCACCTTGATGATAATGGAAGAAGGCTATGGAGCTAACCAAACTAATAAGTTTTCTTGATCTCAGTGTCCATAATAAGACTCATTAGTTTCTTCCTTGCGCTTAAACTTCATAAAGATAAGGGTTCCAGTTAAAACTTCTCTATCTGCCTAACATTACCTCTGCAAAGTACTGATAGCTAACAACCTGCATTGCATTGCTCATTACACTGCCTTAAGACCAGGTATTTCCTGCCCTAAAGGAGATCAGAAGAGTGACAGTATTGCTACATTCAATGGTAATTATTGCAAATAGGTTTATGATGTCTCGACATGTTAAGGTACTATGAAAATTCTAGTTCTTTCTTATAACTTGATGGTCTTGATGCAGAAGCAGCAGGATCATGCACACATTAGAATTTTTCCAGTTGCACCAGAAAGAGGGAGCCTATTTTGACAACATCTGTGCGCAATAACCTGAAAGGTTCTGTGTACCTTCCCTCTAGAACTCTCAACAGGATGAGAGATGATGGTCATTTTCGCAACTCAAAAACATTTTTCAAACGCACAGTAAAGTGTCAGAATATGTGAAGTGTTTGAGGTGGATTCATTGCAACATGCCAATTACTTGCAGAAATCCCCCATCACTACTAGCACTATCTTTATGGCAAAAATAGGTCTTAGTATAATTGCAGGCGAAGCATAGCTGTCTCCTGTGGCCCAGATGAAGGTTTTATTAAAATCAAGTCTTTTTCCTGCAATTGCAGATGTAACGTAATGCAACTCGCAATATATGAAGAAAATGATTTAGAATAATCCTGCTTCCAATTCAATATTTTTGCATTTGAAAATAAAATTAGCAATCCTACTTCATGTACTCAAATTAGTGCAATTATTGTTGCACCCCAAATAGAAGAGAAAGTGATATGGAAATGATACAAAAACTAATGGGCCAAAAGGACGAGTTGACAAATGCATTAGCCTAATCCAGAGAAAGCAATATTCAAATACATATTGTATTCTGAGCACCTAGCCTTAATATTTCACTCTTACTGTGATTAAGGACGATTTTTATTTTGTCATATTACATTAAATCTTACCCCTTAAAAATACGCTATCATATTTTTCTCCAAGCTTGTCATAGACAGTCCAACTACATCTCCTTTATGTTGTGTGCTGCACCAGCAGATCCCTACCAAACCTGTTAATCTTCTGCACGGTAGTTCTGAACAGTAGACAATACTTTGAAAAATGACTCATAGATGGGAGCTGAATAAATCTTGATAGTACATAAGACAACAGTACAAGCTCTTCCAAAGATAAAATGTTTTGTCCAATTCCATTCACAAGAAATGAGGAAAGAAAAATATAAACACATAGAACTTGCAGTCATAAATATCATTTATTGCATTATCAAGGTGTCTTTTTCTTAAAAGGGGCATTAAACTTGAAAGATTGTTGCAAAACATTTTAAATTGTTGGCAAATTAACAGTGAAGAGTAAATAACGCTGTTAAAACCAACTATATGTCTCCTTGAGTAGATGCTAAACAAATACAAGGAGACATAAACATGCCCTCACAAATAACCATACTCATTTTAAGAATTTAAATGATGGTAGGTTTACGATATCCATCAGTATTTCATCATGTGCCACCATCAGTCTAAAAGAAAAATGTTAAAATCTAGCAGTTCTTTGAAGGCCCTCCTTCCGCTTCTTTAGAAAACCTAACAAAAGATGTTTTAGACTTTCCTCTTCGACCATGCCTTCGGTCATCTTCCGTGGTTAGGGGATGGACTATATAGTCATAATAATTAATAATGGATATCGGGAGGTTAGAATGTGTCACATTCTTAGGCTTGACTTTGTTAGTTTATTAGCTTTGGCTGAGTTTGTAGCACTCTCGCCTCTGGGTCAGAAAGTTGTGGATTCATGCCCTAAATTGAACATCAGCTCACAATCTAGGCTGACATTCCAGCGCCATCCTGGGAGAGTACTGCATTGTTGAAGTTGTTGCCCTTTGGATAACATGTTAAATTAAGATACTATCTACCAATAATAATAATCCTTGCATTTGATATAGCATTTGATGAAGCCCTTTGAGACATCGTTGAGATGTCTCAAAAGACTTCACAGAATATATTGTAAAGTGGATTGACTGTGGAAATTGTGGGCGAAATGCAGCAGCCAATTGCTCATAGAAGAGTGCCACAAACAGTCGTGGATTGAGTGACCAAATGGATTAAGGGATATGGGGATAAGGCGGGTAGGTGGAGTTAGAATAGATCAGCCATGATTTTATTGAATGGCAGGGCAGGCTCGAGGGGCTGAATGGACTACTCCTGCTCCTAATTCTTATGTTCTTCTGTTCTTATGTTCAAATACATTCAATCCTATTCAGGTGGATGTTAAAGATCTCAGGACACTATGAAAAGGGAGAATTTAACCTGATTAATTGTTCATTCACCTCCTGTGTATCTATGGGAAATTGATGTGAACACAATGACTGTTGTCTTTTCCTGCGGAAAACACTAGGAGTTTATAGGAGTTATAAAAAATATCCTCTTTCTTTCTTAAGACTAATGTGTTAAATTGTAAGACAATGCAGAATTTGTGGGGTAAAAAGTCTTAAATTCAGTTTTAATTGGGAAGCTGATGTGCAACAGTTCTTTTTAGGTCCTGCAGAAAATTGTCCTTGCTCCCTCCCTTCCCTCCCCTCACCCTGACCATTTCCCCCTTGCTCGGGTCCTGACCCAACTGTACAGCGCCTTGGGACGTCCTCCCGACGTGAAAGGCGCTCTATAAATGGAATCTTGTTATTGTTGTTGTTGTCATCCAAATTAAGAAGGAATTTAAGACTATTTTCCAAACTCCACAGAATCTTAAATTTTACATTTTAAATTGTAAGGTAATAGTCTTAAGCCTGAAGACATGGGAAATCTACATTCTGTAACAAAATAATGTGCCACGCCTGATCTGGGCACATCCTCGCCTTGATGATCACATTGATTCACATAAAGCAATACATTTAAAGGGACGAACGGATCACCGAACAAATCGATTTCAAAATCCACTCACTTGTTTTCAAATCACCTCACACCTCCCTCCGTTCCATGATCGGTGGCCATGCCTTCAGCCACCACGCCCCGAGACTCTAGAACTCTTTCCCTCAATCCCTCTGCATTGTCCCCTCCTTTCCCACCTTCGATTTCCGCCTAAAGACCTTCCTTTATGAACCTGCTTACGGTCATCTGCCCCCTCCCTCTCCACTTAGCCCATTGTCAGACTCCGCCACTGTGAAGTGTTACCCCGTGTGAAGGGCGCTATATAAAAATTCATGTTGTTGTTGGAAGAAGTACTTCTCTCAATGAGTGAGCTTCGCCAGCTCCCAGTCAGACTGCTAGATGGAGGTTTTCATTCATCTTGTATCACTGTCTCAGAGCCAGGAGAACTGGTAGGACCAGTCGTAACCTCACAGAAATTCAGCTCCTATCAATTGACTACAAAGTGATACAGAGGGAGCTTTTAACTCTGATATCTCTGCTTGGGGAAAAGTTACATAAGATGGTGGTGTGATCATAGAGCCACCAGGGGGCAGTAATAAGGCAGATGTAATTACTGTACTTTAATTTTTTTATTTTTAGACAACTTAATAGAATCTACATTGTGGACTTACATAAACAGTCAGAAACTGTGTGTAGGATCAGTCTGTTTTGTCAGGAACATGTAATATTCCCCCACAAACAATACACAGTCACTCTACGGTATATCCTGAGAAGCACTTTAAGACGTATGGCCTCTTGATGTGAAAGGCACTATATCAAATGCATCAAGTATTATTTATTTAATATTTACAAAAATAAATAATTTAGCCCATAACACTAAAAGTTGTGCTCTTGATCATATAAAATCATTACAGGTTAGTGGGTGGTTTCATCTTGAAGGAGATACAACAGATTAATAAACTAAAGTGAAAGAGACAAAGGCCAACCAAAACATTTGAAAAAATAATACTCTCCTTATAATTAATTAATTGGTATTCATGGTTGTCTGTTTTTCAAAGTATTTCAAAATTCTGATGGGCAGTGCTAGATTTTAAGTGTGTTTGTGTGTGAGAATGTATTTGTGTGTATTTGTGTGTATGAGTATGAGAGTGTATTTGTGTGTGTGAGCATATGGTTGAGTGTGAGAGTGTGTTTGTGTGTGTGGGTGTATGGTTGAGTGTGAGAGTGTGTTTGTGTGTGTGGGTGTATGGTTGAGTGTGAGAGTGTGTTTGTGTGTGTAAGATGTGCTGTACATGTTTGTGCATGTGGCTGGTGTCATTCATTTTTAAAGACCCTTCATGGAGGCTGTACTGGCCCAAATCTTTAAGCAACAAAAGAAACACAAAAATACCCAAATATTCATCCTTAGCAATAAAATACAACCACAAACTGTAACAAACTGGCAGCACAAACACACATAAACTGTCATGGATTTTAAACATTTATTTGATGGGAGTGAGTGTGAATGCATTTGTGTATGATTATACGTAAATATGGGTGAATGTGAGTGTGTGACTTGAGGAAGGGGTGGCTGTAGTGAATGCAATTGATAAAGAAGAATTTCTATGAGACAGGACTGATCCTGCTATTTCATTCTCAATTATAATGATCTGAACAAATTGTACCACCTTGTACCCTGGTTGGCCGCAGGGAAACTTGCCTATTGAGAGGAATTACACTTATTTCTGACCCTTAAAACAATCCAAACATACAATTGCCCAGTTTCTATGCATAAATGCATGTGCTGATTACTATGCAACAACAATAATTTGTATTTACATAGCGTCCTTAAAGCAGGGTAGCATCTCGGAGCTCTTAATAGTGGAGCATAGTTTGACGCCGAGCCAGGGAGAGAGGGTAGGGACAGTCCTTAGTAGAATCGAAGAGGAAGATCTTCAGGTATGAACGCAAAATTGGCTACAGTGTTCACCTATAAATACATAGTATCTAAAGCAAATCCTTTGAAGCGCTTTGAGACATTTCAACAATGTGATAAGACAAATAAAAGGATTATTAAAATCTAGCACTGCCCATCAGAATTTTGAAATACTTTGAAATGTTCATTCTCTGTGAAAGTACTATATAAATGCAAATTGTTGTTGCTGTATGGTGATATTGTGTTTTGCCCACAAAATATACAGTCAGTTCACTTTACAGTATATTCTGTGAAGGGCTTTGAGGCACCTCGGAGATGCAATAAGGCACTATATCAAATGCAAGGATTATTTTTATTGTAGTGAGTCCTTAACATTGCTAGATTCATTTCGGAAACATTTCTATATACCGAGGGCAATTTTGATCTTGAGATTAAAGGTTTCATTCATTTCAAGGAATAAATTTCCGCAGCATTTAACGCAAATACTTTGTTCCAGTCACGAGCTGGTGCCTGAACCGTTCATTTGCAGAAACGCCACTAATGTCACAAGTCACTGCGCTTGTAGTTATTGAAACAATCAGAATGTCTATCCCATTTTATTGCAAAAATTACTAGTAAAATAAATTGGGAAAGCCACAGGGATTGCAGGGCTGTGGCTGAACCAATGCTTGTTGTAATAACACAATTCTACCATAACACAAAATCACGCAACCACTAACAAACAATTTTGCAGCAATATAATCCAGTCTCTAATTTGAAAATACCTGCCAAAGGTGAGCTAAGAATTACCTATATATATATAAAATCCTTTTGTAATCACTAATATGTGAACCTGTTGGTTGTGACAGAAAAAAACATGTCAAAGGGCAGTGCCCTCTGAGCTTGAGAGGAAAACATGATGTATTGCGGAAGGCAGAGAATAAATCACAGCTGATGTTCCTGGACAATAAAGTAATTTTCCTGAAGAATCTTCCTTCAAGGATAAAAGGAAACAAAGTAATGAAGTAGGGAGATTGTGCAGGTGGGCTCAGTGTGAGAGTGGAGGAAGCTCTTATTATTCTAAGTTTCTGATGCTCACTTCATGACAGCTTCCACCACTGGAGATGCAAAACGTACCTTTTCATCTGTTCAATTCATTAGAAGATGACAGAGAGATTATAGTACACCCCAGCATTTGACATATAACCACTATTACACCCAAGAATTAGCCCCAAATGTAACACGCAGGCTGGAATGCCAGAATGTTAAAGATTCATTGATGTTACTGATGTGTACAGTGTAGCCGCGCTGAACGCAAATCAAAGGTGGCAGAGCAGAGAGAAGCAATGCACCTAATATGCAGGCATGCCCTAAAGTCAGTAATATATATTCAGAACACACCCCAAGCCTGATTCCATATTCGCTGTTACTCTTCTTGCCAGTGTTACTGATCCTATAAGTGATCTTGTGTGCTGTGAAGCGAGAATTGTACTCAATATGGTGGTGCAGTGCAGCAGGGGAATATGTAAAATGGAAACAAAGAGTTGAAAGTGTTGTAATCCCACAATTTTTTGAATCTGCAGTGATCTTGAAATTAGGAATTCAAGACATTTAAAGGTCAAGAGCAACCTATTCGTACGTTTTATCTCTTAGCAAAAGGATCTTGTTGTTCAGGTTCACAGATCACTGAAGGTCAGTTCACAAGTACACAAAGCAGTCAGATGGCCAATGTACGTTACCCTTACACAAATACAATTTTTATTTTATAGCACCTTTCATGTTGGAAGGACTTCTAAAGGCGATTTTATCATAAGAGGGCTGGAATATAAATAATGATATACTAATCCTTACATTTGATATAGTACCTTATCACATCATAGAAATGTCCCAGTACATTTCACAGGATTTTACTGTGACGTGTAGTGACTGTAGATTTGTAGGTGATTTTTGTAACCCTTTGTCAATTTGGTGAACACCATACATCATTATGTTTATTAGCTTGATTCTATCCCTAGCAAGCTTTGTGATTTTATCCAGTTCGTCTCCAGCAATACCCCAACACACACTATGGAGTCCCCAAGCCGTGATTTTTGCCAACTTTTGCCTAATGCTCTCAGGAATTAGGTAAGTAGGGTGCATCCCTCTGTTGAGAGAGTTTGCATTCGATTCCAAACATGGGAATTTCTACGAATAGGTGGCAAACAAGGGCGAAACCTTGGGCAAGTTTCCTTACTCCACACACTTGATAATAATCCCTCAAGAGAATAAACAATAATAAATTGGTCACCTCAATCCACGGCATTTTGTGGGACACAGCTGTGCACAATTGGCTACCGCGTTTCATCCACAAATATACAGTCAATTCACTTTACAGTATATTCTGTGAAATGCTTTGAGACGTCTAGAAGATGGGAAAAGCGCGATATCAAATGCAAGGATTATCTTTATTATATATACATGAAACACTCAGCCTGGTTGGGACACCTTAGGCATGGTGATGGGTTTCCGCATGTGTCAGACGCCCCCAAAAATCTCAGGCTAACTCGTAGAAGAGCCATGGCAAGTAAAAAACTAGTTTTAACAACCATTGTTCTAAATTGACAATAGCAGGTAACAAAACAGTTAACTTTGACCTCTGACAAATATTGGCTCACGCCGTACAAGTGGGTGAAAGATCTCCTATATTTTAAAATATTTTAGGTCAAAAAATGTCAAATACAAAATAAGTAATGGCTGGTGTTAGGCTATGAGGTTATCCTTTGGTTTTCTGAATGCATCAATACCCTCAGCTATTATAACACTCTCAAGGTCATTTTTGTAACCCTTTGCTCAATACAGTGAGCGATTTAATTAAATTTTGTTTGTGTGCACAAATATAAAAAAATAAATTAAAATATACTTAACTGATAGATATTAGGTCCAAAATTCCACCTAGTCTTAACATGTATAATCATTTTCTCTTAAATTTAAAATAGTTTAGAAATGTAGAAAATTATTTAAATAGTTTTTTTGCAATTTCGCAAACAATTTCTTCATAAAAACAAAAAATAATTTCAAATTGTTCTGAACGTAACAATTTTCCACAATTCCGATCTTACATAGTTAAGGCAAAATAGACTGACAGGCTGAGTCTAGGTGAAATTTTAGGTCTGAACAATTCTCTCTTAATTCTCCTTCTGCAAGTTTTAGAATTTTTCATAAAATCATTTTCAAAATATTACACCAAAGAGAGCGTTTTTACGGAACAACAAAGCCTTTCTGTGCTCGATAGAATTAAGAGCAGGGCTCCCTGTAAGTGCTGACTCTATCACCACCTGCCAGTTTGTGAATGAAACAAATAACTTTCTGTATTTGTAATTTTACGTTTCATAAACTGGAATCCAGTGGAACATCATTTCCCCAGCTACTTATACCTCATCAAAGAAATGAATTTGCTGTTGACAGCCCGTGCAGATAGCATTGTAGCCAATTCTTTTACTTGTAAATATACCAAGTGGCTCAGCTGCTTTCCTGCCTGGTTCAAGCCCTACGTGCGCCAGTGCCTTGAGGCACAAATTTTTGTCATTCTGCTCAAAGGCATGAGTCATCTAGGCATGCCGGGGATGTGGAGCAGACCGGAGCCAGAGGAACGGAGGGTACGGACAGGTACGTAGAGGGATAGTAGGTCGGAGAGGTAGGAGGGAGCAAGGCCGTGAATTGGTAGGATATTTCACTGTAAATATTTGGACTCTATAACCACAGATGGCTAGCATGCTGTTTGAATCCAGAAACTTTTAATATATCGATCAGCAGTTACTGGAATATTGTGCAGGCAGGCCTCTCCCCTCACCCCTAATGGTTTTCTCTCCCACTCCCGCCCCCGCCCGGTCACCTGCGGGGTACCCCAAGGCTCCATCTTTGACACCCTTCTTTTCCTGATCTACACGCTCTCTCTCAGTGATGTCATCCACAGTCATGGGGTCAATTTCCACATGTCTGTCACATTGCTTGCCTCCATCCGTACCTCACAATCAAAACAGCCGAAACCATCGTCCACGACTTTGCCACTTCCCGGCTGGACTATTCCAATGCCCTCCTCGCTGGTCTCCCCAACTCCATCAGTCACAAAACTCAAAACTCCACCGCGCAGATACTCACCCACATAAAACCAGTCACCCCAGTCCTTGTCAGGCTCCACTGGCTCCCAATTACCAAATGGATCGATTTCAAGATCCTCTCACTTGTTTCCAAATCCCTTCATGCCCTCAAAACTCCCTACCTATCCCTCCTGCTTACCCCTCACTCCACCACTCATTGCCTCTGGTCGGTTGACTCCAGCCTCCTGTTTGTCCCTCGTCCCCTTTACTCCACCATCTGTAGCCGCGCCTTCAGCCACTCTGCCCCAAAACTCTGGAACTCTCTCCCTCAATCCCTCTGCTTGCCCCCTCCCTTCCCACTTTCAAATCCCACCTAAAGACCTTCTCTATTGATTGTGCTTATGGTCACCTCCCCCTCCCTCTCTTCCCAGCTCGGTGTCAGACTCCGCCACTGTCAAGCGCTGCGGGACACTACCCCGCATGAATAATAATAATATTAATAATAATAATAATAAAGGGTGCTATATGAATGCAAGTTGTTGTTGTTGTTGACTCATTCCGAAAAAGTATGTTGTAAATTTCTGCATTTAAATATAGACCCCAAAATATAACAAATTATATTCTTTTTTCTTAGTTGAAAAACGATTCCAGTTGCTGACTCGATTGTTCATCTTGATCATATGTTTTTTGATCAGGACCCTGAAACTCTTCTGAAATCCTACTTCTTTGATAATGCCGTCAGTTATCTTTGCCTTATCCTCTCTTCTACTATGTTCAGTGTCCCACATCCTTCCTGTGAAGCACTCTGACATGTTTCCCTTTGTAAAAGACACCACAGTCTAGACTGACACTCCAGTACAATCCTGAAGGAGTGCTGCATTGTTGGAGGTGTTTTTCTTTAGGCGAGGCAGTCTACCAAAGTCCCTTCTGCTGGTTCATTTGAACATCAAAGATTCCCCAGCACAATTCAAAAAGAGGAGTTTCTCCCAGTATCCTGCCCAACAATCGCCCAGATATATTGATCTTTCATTTTGTAGTTGTTGTTTGGTACATTGCTGTGCACAAACTGGCTGCCATGTTCGCCTACGCATATACAGTCACTTCAGTGAAAGGCCCTACATCAAATTTAAGGATTATTCTTATTATTGTTATTTATTATTTATTATTGATGACCTGCGAAGCACTTTGAGGCATTATAGGCACTGTATCAAATGAAGAAATATTATTATTAATAATAATAATAATCAAAGTGCAAGTTGTTGATTTTGAAGGTATGGACTCTAATATCAGCACACTGGATTACTTGGGAACTTTTTATTAATATCACTAATATTAGTACATGTCCAGATGTAATAATCCAATTTTAAGGGTGGCAAAATATTTGTGCCCTGTTGTGTGCCTTCAGAGCAAGTGGCAGTAATCTCGCACAGACCCAGGGATTCTCTCTGTCTTCTAATTTTCCCTCATTTTAAGCTACCTGCCTTATCTCCACGTGTCATTCAGCATAATGACCAAATGCAAACAAACCCACACACATGTAAGTAAGCATTTCCCATACAACTACGCTGATAATCAAATTTGATTTTAAAAGAAATATCTGATTCTAAATAGACACTGGAATAAAAGAGATAAATACGCATTATGTTTTTTATGCATTTTAATATTTGGAAACAATTCTCCCCTGGTAGCTTTCAACATCATTTTGATAGGTTAATATATTTTTATGTTCGTAAAAAAGAAGCCTCAGTATGACAGGCAGCACCAAGTGCATCACTAAGCTCAAGTTTATTGAAGCGCTGGCAATCAGATGAATTTAATCCCCAAGCTTTTACACGCCAATAAATGTATGATTTTACAATGTCTGACAGACTGAAGCTCAGCTTTTTTTTCCGCTGAAAATTATTTCATTTAGAATATCTAATTTGTGGTATTTCTCAATGTGTTTCTTTAATAAGGAATCCAATCGTCCAATATGGAGACACCTCATGGTATGATAACTTGAAGTGTACTGTGTTGCCCTAAGGGAGCTCCAATCCACTTAATCTGTGGCTGTTCTCATATAGGTGCTGTGGTGTTCTCTGAGATGCTACCCTGCATGAGGGGCGCTATATAAATGCAAGTTGTTGTTGTTGTTAGCGCCTTGGGACGTCCTCCGACATGTAATATTTTTTGTTTTGTTTGTTTGTTTGTTGTAATCTGCTTGCAGAAGTGAGTTCTCGCACATTGAATTCTAGCAGAATTCCTTCTTAAAATCTCAGTCTAGGAATTACCACAGTTTACATCCCCCCGTGACACTGTTTTATTTTCCTTGTTCAAGTGAAAAATTGCATCTCTCCTCTGTTGCCGGTGAAGATCTGAGGTTAGTGCTTGTCAATCGCTGACCTCTAAAACCCTTCCTAAATCCGAACTGATCTGAAGTAAACCATTTGAGACCACTTTGGATTGATGGGAATGTGCTCAGTTCCAGTCAGCACAGACTTGGATGCAGATTGTGTCTGTTGTCATATAGGTGCCGTGAGACATGTTATGACAAATGGCACCCAAAGCTGCCAATAAAACTCAGTGAAAAGTTTCATTTGAATCCAACTTCTACAATATTAGTTTTGTATTGACATAGATCATTTCAAGATTTTGTATGAGATCAGTTTTATAGAGTTTTAAATTGTAAGGATGCAAGATTACTTTCTTTATCATGTTCAACGATAATGTAACAATAAAAAAATTATTGTTTTATGATGATCCAAAAAATAATATCGGGAAGAGTGACAGCATTATCTGTAGTGATGCTGTTTAACATTGTATTTCATAACAAAATGTTTTTCATCCATAAGGTGAAAGTTTCCTTTGTTTTTTTTATGAGGACAAAAGAAAAATAAGAAAATCCATCCAGTGTTCAATAAACGCAGTTTTAGAAAAGGAATTGGAACATGCATTGAAATTTTAATATGCTAAAAAAGACTTTTCTTTTGTTTGAAGTTTACATTGTCATTTACTTCACGGTTGATTGTGAGACATTGCTGTGTGCAATTGGGCTGCTGCTGCGTATCAACACGCAGTACACATATACCTCACAGTAAAGCAAGTGAAGCGCAGTGTTTTTTTTGGTCAGCCGGGTGTCTGACACATAGGAAAGTCATCATCATGCTTAAGATTATCCAAACCAAACAGAGTTCCGTGCATTCCACCTATACATGGAAATTCCAGATTTGTTTATTGGAATGGAATGTGCACTCTTTCCTTGGAGAGATATATCCTGCTAACCTAATTCCAAAAAGTATTACAACAACAACTTGCATTTATATAGCGTCCTTCACACGGGTAGCATCCCAGAGCCCTTGACAGTGGCGTAAGCACAATCAAAAAGGAAGGTCTTTAGGCAGGAGTTGAAGGTGGGGAGGGAGGGGCCAAGGCAGAGGGATTGAGGGAGAGAGTTCCAGCATTTCGGGGCATAGTGGCATAAGACACGGCGGTACACTGGTAGCCAATGGAGCCTGGCAAGGACTGGTGTGATAGGGATATGGAGATTGGTGTGGGTGAGTATCCGGGTGGCGGAGTGTTGAATTAATTGTATTTTGTCTATGATGGAGCTGAGGAGACCAGCGAGGAGGGCATTGAAATAGTCAAGCCGGGAAATGACGAAGTCGTGGATAAGGGTTTCGGTTGTTTTGGTTGTAAGATTTCAGTCTTGGAAGGGTTCTGGGACTTTACCCCGCGTGAAGGGTATATAAATGCAAGTTGTTGTTGTTAAGGTAGAGATGGAGGCGGGCAATGTGGCGGAGGTGGAGAAAAGCGATACTGGTCAGAGAACGGATGTCTGGTAGAAAGGAAAGCTGGGGATCGAACCTGACACCTAAGTTGCGCATGGGTTTGGAGAGTCACCCACAAAATGCACAGTCATTACACTACAATATACCATGTGAAGCTCTTTGAGATGTCCTCCTGATGTGAAAGATACTGCACCGAAGGTAAGGAGTATTATTATTTAATGACTTTGAAAGATGTTTTCACAGCACATTCACAAACTTACTTCTGACATTGTACTCTAGGTTTCCTATCCATGTCAGTAGACAAGTCTGCTGAGCATCATGCTGCTGTTTCCAGATGTCACTGGATCATAGGAATCATTATCGTCGCTAAGCATCTCACCCTTATTGTGTCTCCATGAGATGTGACACTGCACCATTCAGTCAATGTCACATGCTCATTGATCCACCACCACTTATGCTACATGTTTTATAAAAAGGATAGATGATAGTTAGTGTGGTAGATCTGACATACAGGTATTGATTTACTAATGCAATTATTTGAAGTAATCTGTAAAATGTCTGACCTTGCATTATAAGTGAACTTAGTCAATCTAATTATCTAGAATTATATGTTCTCACCTTGAAATGCCTCCACAGCCTT
Source organism: Callorhinchus milii (assembly GCF_018977255.1). Lineage (NCBI taxonomy): Eukaryota > Metazoa > Chordata > Chondrichthyes > Chimaeriformes > Callorhinchidae > Callorhinchus > Callorhinchus milii. The sequence continues at coordinate 96,739,864 of NW_024704742.1, forward strand.
GCTGACCTTATCTCTACAATCTCCTGTGATCCACTTGCCTGTCTGCTGCCTCCTCTCCAACTCAGGACTGCTTCAATGTAAGGAATATTATTATTGTTAAAACACGTTTAGACATTCTCCTACATAACATATACTATAAAATATGAAGAATGCATTTCTGCTTCCTGGTTCATTCATCGACGTTTTTACCTCACAAGATCACCCAATCACACAAGAACACAAGATTGGTTTGGATAAAGAAGGTCCTACGGCCCATCTGGTCTCATCACTCAAGAACTCCCACTCTACTGTCCTTCCATTTCATCACCAAGGTGCATTTTTAAACATGTCCAGTGTCCTTGCTTCAACCACCCTTTCTACAACCTGTTCCAACTGTTAAGTACCTTCTAGGTAAAGAATACTTCAATATGTCTGTAAGAAGTTGCCCTTTGCAACTTATCCTCTTGTTCTATTGTCTTGCTGCATCTGACAGTATTGTCCTGGGTTCAATTGTCTTTGCCTGTAGTTTTGCAGTTGCTGCTAGTGGTGTAACATGACCCACAATTCTGTTGTCTGAGGCCCCAAATTTCTCATTTCTCTCTGCCCACATTGGAACTCCATCCCACATTCCCCTGATTCCTTCAAGGCACGTCTCATTACCTTCCTCTTCGACCGTGCCTTCAGCCACCCTGCTACCCTCTACCCTTCCTGATCCCAACCTCTTTATATACAGTATTTGGAAGTCGTGTTATTCTCCTCCAGCAAATCACCTTGTTCACGTCAAGGGATACTATTGCAATATTGTATTTGGATATCTTATTTATTTTATTTAGTGTGAAATTTGTCCTCCTGGAAAGAACAAATAAGGTTACATGGAATTTGTACCAAATCATGCCAACATTTCCATCTATTTCCACCTCACTTTTTGGTGACTAATTTCAGATCAGATGAAAGCAACATGTCTTCATTATAAAGCTGATTGAACTATTGATCAAAAGGCTGGAGAAACGTCTTACCATTTCTGTGTAGGCCTGGATGTATGGAAAAACTACTCCTTCTATGTTCCTCATCAAAAGTATACCTCCAATATCAAAAGAGTGCAATATATTACATCAGGTTGATACCTCTATTTGCATACATGCTTCCTTATTTCTCCCTGAATGCCAATTAGTGCTGAATTATCGTAGCTCCATGCTGTAGACTCTTGTCCATTGGGAACTGCATCAAGACAGCCTGAATTCATTGAATAATACCTATAACAGCCATCACATCAAAATGCACAGTTTATGCTAAAGTTTAAACTTCCACTATTCTACGGTGTCTTTTTAAAATAAGTATGTTGATGTCATGTAAGAATATATTGTCTGGTATCAGAAATTCCAAGGTTTTATTATACTGTAAATGTTTCTTTTAAAGTGATTATTCTAAATGTTGAATGGATGAAATGCATCTAAATTGGTAATAAATACACTGAGATGAGGAGCAGGTATCCAATAATGTACTGCAGGCTTCAACAGAGACCTATTTATGGATCTGACAGTATTTCACATTGAGGCAGGGAAATACGTAATTAACATGAAAAGGGAATATTTATGTTCAGCACTTACAACCTCATTGCAATATAACACCAGCAAATCAGTGCTTAATTAGTGTGAGCATAAGTTTAATTGCTTCTAGGCAAACATTTACAGATCATATGAAGTAATTTCATGCATTACTAACATTTTAAATATCTACACCGTATATCATTCTTGCAGACTTTGAACAGCCCAGAAAAGTCATCTGGATGTGCATAGAATACCATAGATACCAACCCCACTGTCATCTGGTGTACTGAATTTAAGATTACTATAACTGGGGAATCTCCACCAATAGCCTAGTAGTGAAGACACTGGGGTATACATAGCAGAAGGTTTGCAGATTCAAATCTTGGTCTGTGTTGGGACTCTATGATTGCCTACAGAGAATCTCCTCACTCCTCATGAGAGCCACCTCAAACTTCTCATGAGTTTTGCCATTTCAAATATTCCTGTAGCAGCGACAAATAATGCAAATCAACCTTGGGTCAAAGTAGAAAATATTACAACAAAGGTATATTCAAGTGGCAAGCTATGCGGTTTTAGATGGTTAAACTCCAACAGTACCCCATTGCAGACCCTCAAATTTGCTGTCTGCAATAGCAGTACACCAACTGAGCCAAATTGATACCTAAATATATGCACATGGCTACTTGAATGAAGAGCTGAGAAGCATATCTATGGAAGGGAATAGGCTGCAGGACATAAAGTTCCATATTGGCAATATTCTATGATGGAAGCCAGAGAGAAGAGATCCCAAGACGTTCAGCAAACCTAGAGCTGAACTCCATATTTTGAAAGAGAAACAGTTTAGCACTGATGCTAAAAATATCAAATCAGGCCCATTAAGGCAGCAGTTAGGAATGGCTTAAAAACAGTGGATAAATTCTGGAAAACGATTCACAATATTACTATGATTAGCCTCTAAAAAGGATTGGTGTTCCTTGTGCTGATGAATGTCTGGTGTTCACATGAAAAGACTTTTCAACCTCACATCAAATTTAACGGCTGCTAAAAATAAACAGGCAGAATACTGTTTGCTAAAAGTCTTTTTATTTGGTGCTCTGGTAAAAGGCCAGTGAGCAAAATCCTGTATTTTCAGACTTTGCTGGCTTGGGCCTTATAGCTTGTAGATATTGTCATGAATCTCTCAAAGTAAACATTGCGATTGTTGACCCCAGTCCAATTTGCGAATATCCCGTTTGTGACCCCACTGTAACAGAAAAATAAACACTAGGTCATATGCTAAGGATACTGGTCTCAATGTACAGATATACTGAATATATATTAAATGATCCTAGATATGTCAAATTTAGACACTCCCCCCCCCTACACTCGCATGTCATTCTCAATGAAGCAGATTCACAGGAATGTGCTTTCGATTAACCCTAACCCAAGCATTCAGCTGATGGTTGGCAGGACCCCAGCTTTATTTATCCCATAAATAAAAACCTCAGAGCAGCCAGTATCCAGCTAATTGGCATTCAAGTACAAGTGGAAGTACAATGTGGAAGACCCAGTTTCGCATTTATTGAAAAGTGGAATGTTCAATGTGATAAATAATATATATGGGACTAAATTGTCCCAAATATCTGCTTTGGCTGAAGCCATAAAATTAAGAACATCTAAGACTAATAGCACTGAAACATTGACGAAAGTAACGAATGGGAGGTAAGCTGATCGGAGTCAAGAAGGAAGAGGTGAAAGCTGAACATAATGATAGTAAATAATAATCCATGCGTTTGACATGGCACCTTTTCATGTCATCAACATATCTCAAATTGCTAAACTGGATTTACAATAGTAATAATAATAATCCTTGCATTTGATATTGTGCCTTATCATATTTTAGGCACACCCCAAAGTGGTACACAGAATTTACTGTGGAATGTATTAATTGTGATTTTATAAGCAAACATTCCAGATTATAACTGTAAGGCAGGAAACAAAATCTAGACAAGTTATCCAATTTTTCTGTCACCTGATAGACCACCTGTGTATTTGCTCTTGAACCACAGATGGTACAGCCTATTGGGTTGTATTTCAGAATGAATGGGAGCAAGATTTCACCGAATATCATACATAATGCTCTGCTCTGTGGAGGTTGGTGACAACGCAAATCGATTAAAGTAAATAACAGATGGTGACAATATTGCTCGGCTAAATTTATTGAATTTATCTATTAATTAAGTATCCAGCTGTCTGACCCATATCATTTATTCATTTTAAAAATAGGACTTGAAAGAAATAAACAAGAGTCAAACCACCAAATCCTTTCAGTTCACTATAAGGCCAAAAAGCAAATGCAACAAAAGAAATGGTTATAACTCAAATGTTCTGATTCATAGTGTCTTGTAACCTTTGGCAAGGTAACCCTGAATGTGATAACTTCCAGCCAGCTGGAACAAGTCCATCCCACATAGGGAGTGCAATATACGCACTGCCAGAGTTATCTTTTCTCAGCCGTCCCTTATTGATAGACATGTGGTAAAACAGAAGATGGAGATTTATAAAGATGGCAGAGCAAATGTGAAACGGCCAAGGATCAGACTTGAAATGATCAACACCAGCATTATGAATGCACTTTGGGATGTCTTCCCAACATGAAAGGCATGATATAAATATAATTATATTGTGCTGTATCATTATCTGTTTGTCTTAATGCTGAGCCATATGGTGTTTTAATCCCCAGGCCCTTTAGCTTCAATATACCATCACTAGTAGTATTTTGCTGTTTGAGTTAGCACTACGCATTGCTATTTGTGTTCCTATTTCAATGTTGGATATTTAAATTAATAATTTGGTATTAACTGGCACTTTTTGCTATTACAATAGCAAGAAATGGTCATCCAGGGCACAGTTAACAGCTGTTATAGGAAGGACTGGAAAACCAGAGTTTGGATTGTGATAGAGAGGAATGAGCATAAAGAGGACATAAAAGTTCCCATTGTGACAGAAAAACATTTTTTTTTGATAAGCTAGATATCTGTCACACCCATCAATGTATTACAAATCTACAAACTTGTGGGTTGAAATTCCATGCACTGAACAGTAAATGTGAATTTACAATGGTCATGTCATTTGGAGTGTAATACAATGGGCAGGGAGGAAAAAAATTCCACCTGGACCTAGATTTATTCTATTTTCTTAGCATTATATAGCATCTAGAATTTGGGAAATTCTTAAATACAGTCATAGCTTGAAGCCAAGTAGGTTCTTTTTAAGAGCTGGAATTGAGTGCTCCACCCCTTGCTGTCCCAGCATTTGGCATGCTCTCTGAGATACTTTGATCTGGTGGCACTGTTGGTCCTTGATGTCGTGTTTGATGCAGTGTTTGACTGTTTTGCAGGGCCGGGAGCTTTTCCAGAAAGAAGGATATCACCTCTATCCTTCCCTTTGACCTCTTCCTATCCTTCCTCTAACTCCTCCTCCATCCAAATCAAAGATCTCACTCAAGCTCAAAATGGTGGCCTGGCCGTTGGCTAGGCTGGGTTGCAGGACCAGTCTGGGTGGTGATGTGGAGCCTGCAAGAAACTAGTGAAAAATACACCTGCAAGCTTCATAACAACACTAGATGTTCCTTATTGAAGTGATAATGAAGACCAGGAACAGTTATCCAGGTATCCATGTATGGATAACTGGTGCTGGCAGGATCCCTTCAACCCCAAACTCCTTACCATAATCCTTGCATTTCATATAGCGCCTTATCACTTCATTGAGACCTCTCAAAGTGCTTCACAGAATATACTGTAAAGTGAATTGACTGTATATTTTGTGGGCGACACGCGGCAGCCAATTGCGCACAGCAGTGTCCCACAACAGTCGGGGATTGAGTGACCAAATTATTATTATTTTTCTTTGAAAGGATTGTTACCCCTGGAAAGCAATCCGGTAATCAAATAAAAAATGGTTCCTACCTTGGCTTAAGGAATGTCTCCATCGCTCTTGAGGCTGGAGTAAGATAGGGCCCACTACTTGTCCCCTGCACTGGGGGTTGCTACCATACAATGTCTCCATATCTCAGAATATTCCATCTTGAATGTGTATTACTCCAACTGTGGTTGCGCCAGCAACCCAAAAGAGCTGGACAGAGAAATCCATCATAAAAAATCAGAGGAAGCAGTTTCTCCTGGTGTCCTTTCCAATATTCTCCCAAATAAAAGTGTTGATTCATTTCATGGATATTTGTGGAGCATTGCTGTGCTGAAAATTAGCTATCACATTCACCTACAAAATGACAGGCACTACACTTTACAATAAAAACCATGAAGCACTTTGACACATCTTCACACATGAAAGGCTTTATATTTAATACAAGGGTTATTTATGTAAAACATTTGTTTTTACAATATGCCCACTCAATGAACACTGACCATGCACATGTTCTCCTCCTTGTTACATGTTAATCCAACATCATGTTAATGTAGCAATAAATCACCGTTTGATAAATAACAAGCAATTATCAAACTTACACATATGCCAACGCCACAGGTACTTGGAAATTAAGGTCAAATGGGAAGATGTATATGGCTGTTTTAATGTTGTTAAAATACTCTGGTGAAGCTTTACAAGATAATAACAACTAGAATGATTCCAAACTGTCAAAACTGGATTACTATGGGATTGATATTATATCCGTGGATTTCAAGGATTAAGTTGTTCAGCAAAAGTGAAGAGCAACCATCTTGTTTCCAACAAGAACAACACAGTTTCTTTAATAACCTTCAGCTGTACTTATGAGCAAAGTGAATAGAGCACGTTTCCCATTACCTGTCAAGCCTGTGCAGACAGTTATTTTCCCCTACAGTAATAGCAGGCTGCTGTTGAACAGGGTAATAAACACCTACTGAGTGGGATGTAGCGTGAAAAGATCTCATCACCTGCCATTAACACGCTAGTGAATAATTCAGCAAGGGCTCGTATCTGTCAGGGATGCTCACGTATAACCAGTCTGCTGTGTGCAGCCCTGTGCGGTGCAGAGCGGAGACAGAGATCCAAATGACAAATTGGTGGCTGGGTGCTGCGAGTTTCAGTGATGGAGCAGGTGTGTTTACCTCGGGATGACAGGCTCTACCATACGGATTCACTCTGATAAAAATGCTAATGTGTAATAGCTCACAATAAAGCAATTCAACAAAGCTTGTGTGAAGTCATTAAATGATCTACACACAGGTCATTGCGCTGAATAAGTGAATATATCTGCATATTTCTTCACATATAGGATGCTTTCTCTATAGGCTAGTGGTCAAAGGCATCACCCAATGCAGCACTAAAACTATAGGTTTGAATGCTGGTCTGTGTTGAGCTAGTTAATCTCAAAAGGGACACCATTTGGGTGCTACAATATGGCCTCAGTTCCCCTGGTTAATGGAGGGAAAAATCAGCCAGTGTTCCCACTCCTGATCATAGAAACATAGAAATTTCCCACACATGGATAAATGCAGGCACCAGCCAATTTTTGTTACCATGAAGCGTTTCTTCTTGCTGTCTGTGAAGCAAGGGTTTGTATAAGCTGTCACCTGCTCATGTCACTGTCACTGCAAAGACAGCTCCATCCGCCTCTGAAACTGTATATAATAGGTTCACTTATGTATAATGGTTATTTTTAAAATAGCCCCTATTAAGAATCATCTGGCTGTCAAGCGGCCGTTGTCTGACTTCAACAGTTAGAATTTACTTGTAAAGGTGACACAGACAGGGCCTGTCAAACTCTGAACAGTGTTTTTTTTCAGGAAGAATTGCTAATCATCATCATTTAACCACTAACAGCTATAGAAGGTCAGTACTTAGGGGATGGCCATTTATTAGTTGTACAATAATGGATAAATTGACCCAAATCATGTATCTCTGTAACTGGAATTTAAATGGTTAGTCACTTAGAGAAGCATTCGGGCTGCTTCCCTTTATTCCACTTGCGAGAATTGATGTGTAGCGCATCAATGGTGTAACTCTGTGGTCTCGCTAGTCCCATTTCAGATCACTACATATAGATTAGGGCACTCTGATTCAAAGAACATAAGAATGTAAACAGATAAAGGTAGGAGTAGACACCACTGCACCTCCAAGAGACAGTGCAGACTTGATGGGCCGAATGGCCTCCTTCTGTGCTGCAAATTTCTGTGATTTCATGATTGAGCCCTTGCCACCATTTAACTAGCTCAATTGCAGGTCTGGTTGATCTGAAAAAAAGGGAACACCTAACATACACAAAGGGTAAGTTTCTGCAGGTCCCTGTGGTGATGTGGTGATGTGGCAACGTTATTACACGATTAAAAATACAGAACAGGAACACGAAGGAAATACTTAGAAATGTATTCCACAATGAAATAACATTGGCAGCTCCTTCACACATGTCCACTTCATTCATGTGATCACAAAATCCCAACATTGGCCTGGATGAAGAAGGCCATTTGGCCCATCTGATCTGACTATGGAGGCCCTTAGTGTAGTGGTTAACGCACTTAGGCAGGTTTTCTTTACTCCATATGTCTGTGTTTACCTAGCAGTAAATAGGAAACCGGTTGTTAATCGATCGGCAAACCACTTTCCTGGGGTAATAAACCCTCCCCCCCAAACAAATGTGATCACTTTTCATGGGACACTGCCGTGTGCAATTGGTTGCTGCAATTGCTTGTAAAATACATAGTCAATCAACTTTACAATATATTTTGTGAAACACTTTGAGACGTCTTAACAGCGTGGTAATGGTTTATATCAAACACAAGGAGTATTATTATACCTTCAAAACACCCCACTTACTGCCCCACCACCCAACACCACCCCCACCTCAACACCCATAAGCCCTTTATTGAATCTCAACAAACCAAAGCAGAAATTCATCCCTTGGATGATAAAAGTATCCTATTTCAGCATTGAAATCTCTAAGATAATAATAATAATCTGAAACATGTATTTTTATCAGTGTAGTGCCACAAATCTTTATTAGTAAATTTGTCAATGATGCGCATGGTGAAAATATCTTTTCTCTAGTGTTTGCACACCACCCACAGCAAAATTGTGAACGTTTTATTATTTTGAATCGGATGCTCAAATAGTACTGTCGTCTTTGAAGTCTTAGCCTGGAGTTCTTCACAAGTTCAACTCTTTACTGCTTGTGCAAATGTCAAGGACATTTCTGTTTGCCGCCCTGCGCAGGAGCTACCTCCAAGGCATCATAAACACACTTGATCCTTTCAAGGATTAATTCAGTTTAATTCTGCACAGTATTAAGAAACAAAATGGGAAAACGATCTTAACAGGGATGAAATGAAGCTTACCAACCAAATCAGCCAAGATGCTGCCTAGGGGTACTGTTAACATTCTCCAGTGAGTGCCAGTATTGCTCCAGCCTTCAGTGAAACAGAAAAGCCTTGATTGACATCATTTGGCATGACTTTACATACTAAGAATCAGCAGAGCTGCCAAAATCACTGAATTATCGAGAGCGAAATTTCATGAGCACAATGCATGAAAGACATGAAAAACCCATTTAAGTATTCACAGCTCTGCTTATATTCAGTCACAGACACATAAAAAGGGTAGATTTTTTCCCAACCAAAATTGAAATGAGTGAGACTTGACAGGTCTGATTCAGGCTTTCTAAATCAATGTAAACATAAATAAAGAATTGTCAGCGTTAATATATTTTCTTCATACTCTGCTATAACTGACACTGCACCGATGCATTGTTTCATTTCTAGTTTGTATGATGATTACGCTCCCCCATTTGCAGCCCTGGCTTCTGATGTCTTGTCACATTGCACTGCCCTCTTCAGCCTGGAAAGTGAAAGCAAAGGGTCTGGGGGTGTGGCTCTTGCTAAAGCTGGTCTGAAGGATGGTGCCTTCAATGGAACAGAGCCAATCCAGACTGTCGAGAGGGTTGAAAATGACTGTGGCAATGATAATCCATGTCAATTGATCACCATTATCAAACAGCAGAGGACCAAGGATGTTCAGCAGTACTTTACAATCGTTAGGTGGCAGCCTGTCTCAGTTGGTGCACTCTCGCCTCTGATTTAGAAGGTTATGGGTTAGGGTTTTGAACTCACATAGTTCAAATGTGTCGAGGGGTACGGAGGAAAAACAACTTAAATGGACTGAAAGAATTTCTCTTTAAAAGAAACAGCACAAACACGATGGCCTTCATCTGTGATCTAAATGTCTATGGTTCTATGTGATATTGGCGGTCCAAGGCATTGTTGGAGATGCCATCCTTCAGGTGACCTTTTCAGGTCAGACCTGTTCAAGTGGTGTTAAAGATCCCATGGCATGATTTGAAAACGGAAGGGAGTTTTTCCTGGTGTCCCAGTCAACAATTCCCCAGATTAAAAAATGGACATTAACTTCATGACTGTTTGTGGGACGATGCTGTGCACAGATTGGCTGCCGCATTCACCTACAAAATACACAGTCACTACACATTAGAGTACATGCTGTGAAGAGCTTTGAGATATCTCCTGATGTGAAAGGTGCTATAACAAAAGCCAAAATTATTATTATTAATACATACTGAATGAGCCTGACTACAAAACCACCTGGCCACAAAGCCAAGGGTGGGCTTTAAGAATGGTATAAACAAAATAAGTGGAAGTTGTGCACGTTATTCTACCATGCCTGGTGTTTACTTTGATACAGTGCAATATAAAATACAGTGATATTTGTAATATCTTACTGGGGCACAAGAGAAAAGAATAGTTCCATGCTTTTGACAATTGAAAGAGCTGCAAGAAGCAATGATTTCACTTCACACGCTGTACCCCCAGTACAGAAGCCGCACTGTAAAATTAATTTCATGTTCTTTGTTAGACTTAGAAAAAACCTTTGTGTGGATGGCAGTAGATTCATATCTTTGTTGAATAGTTATTACTTCAATAGCTTGAACTGCAACATTTTTAAGTCATCAAAAAAGATATCACATTCCTTAAGAACAAAGAAAAGGGGGTATAACTCTGATGTATCCCATTGGATATAATGATTAAATCAAATTTCATGTTTCTGGAGGTTTGTGTGAAATAATTGTAATTTTATTCAAAACCCAAGTCTCTCTTTTCATTTCTTTTACTAACTTTAGCAGCAGGTTGGCAGGTTGCCACTAAAACCGTGCATTAGCAATGGCAACGGTTTCATACCTGATTGTACAAAATGACTTCAGAAAAAATGCAAAGCTAGCAAATTTGTGGTTTCCTTATAAATTACTCAAACACTGTGTCCAATTGTAGGTATAAGTTCAGAGTTTCAATTTAAACTTGCTGCTGTGTCAGCTTTGCCTGTTCCGATATGTCTAACACGTTTAAGTTGAAATGAAGGGAATCACATTTCATTACTTTGAAGATAATATTTTGAATATGCCTACAGTAGGGCAAGACGACAAGAACCCCTCCCCCCACTCCCCCACACACACACCGCACTCCCCTCTTCCTTTGGTGCTATGATCTCTGGAGTATACAGCTGGCTTTTAAATGGTCTGATGTTTGTTATTCATATACTCGTGATAACATTTTTCATACCTGGTTCTACAATCTTAGCTTAGTGTCGTTGAACACTGTCAAATGTATTGTCAAGTAATGTATAAAGAAGCATCCAAACCTGTATGAATGCGAGAAGCTGCTTCAACAATTTTTTTTTCAAGGACACAGTTTCACTTTGGTTTTGTATCTTCATTATTCTCAGGCTCTGTTTGCTTATTTGCCAGTGGCCAACACTGCAACTATCTCCTAAAGCTTCATCTTTAAGAACACTTAAAGCCTTGCTTTCGTGCCTCAAACATTATTAGTTTCTTCTTGCAGTGGAAAATTTCTAAATGAAATCTCTTACTCAGTGTTCTTCTCTTGTGAGCTGAAACCCCAACTAAACACAAGATCATTGGTTTAGATGGTACGCTCCTCTCCCTACCTTTTAAACTGACAATAAAAATTGTTTGCACAGGTGTTAACCACATACCTGAGGTCGTTATGATCGATCGGTGCCTCACGGTTACCTATATATCTTACAGACATGTTGGGCCAAATGGCCTTAATTTGGCTCTAAAACTGTTGTTAGATGCTTCCTGTCTCGCCCAACACTTTTACCAGTACTCAAATGTGGAAATTAAGGCTTTCATTATTCTCACTGGCTTAAAAGAAAGGAGTGAGTATTGTAGAGTTCTGTAATTCCATCTCTTTGCCAAGTCCCCTTCTTCCACCACCCCATCAACTCTGCAGTGTTTTACCCAGATACCATCTTTAACATCATTTCAAAAGTTATAACCAGTGTTTAAAATGCTGCTCCAGATCCCAGAAGCCAAACTCTTGGGCCCCACACTAGAAAAAGAAAGAAACCATTGTCCAGAAGTAATCATCTGGTATTAAGCACAGTTTCTGTTTGATAAAGCATTCTGTAATTATGCAATTATGCATGGTGACAATTAAACAACACAATGTGTTTCGATTTCAACCCCATTACATGTTATTTGCTGTACTATGCTTCAAAAAGAAGCAACTCTGTCATCCCTCAAGGCTAGCAGGGCTTTAAATTCTGTCCCTTTGTGGGAGGAAATCAGCTGCATCAATGGCCACCTGGAATGAACTGCACAAGTACAAACTCAGACATGCTCGATGTGCCTGATGTGGTTGCTTCCAGTAGCTCCTCAGAATGTAGCAGCTGAAATCGAATACCGGTGCTCTTCCAAACCCTTGGGTTGAAATTCCGTATGGGGTTAGTGCCTTTGGCGATGTGGTCCGCTAATGTGATTTTCCCATTATAATCATCAATGCCACTATGCATATCGCCAGCTGGAATTTCATTCCACCTGTTTGTCCAGGCTGATCTGCGGAGAGAGGAGAGATAATAGAATTAAGTGACATGCTGTGTTGCTCAAGTTCCCCCAGCACAAGTCAATTGCTGTAACATGTTTTCATCTGGTGGTTTAATTTACTATTGGCAGTAAATTACTAGACAAAGAGTAGAAAATAGCTTTTTAATGGTTCGGTTATAACTATGCATAATTACTGTGAGAAATTGTTTAAAAAACCATTAACAGGTTCATTCAAACCAATATTTTTAAAGTATTAACAATTGCCATACCTGTAGCATCCCAATGAGATATCTTTAATATTGTCCTGGTATATCCCAATATTTCCAGAGCAGAATCCGTGGACAAAGGACAAAACAATGTATTAAACATAGTCTTACTCGGGGCCATGCCAAACTGTGTTCACATATCTCTGAGGTGCAAATGCAAAGTTTGCACCATTGCCTAAAAATATAAATTGAGCTCAGCAGCAACCAATATTTTTCCACAAGACCACAAATTTAAATGTCAGAGCAGTCATGGTTAAGATGAATTAGTTGTGATAATTTAACACGACCTCAATTCATTTAGGCAAGGAAAATATAGCTGTTATCTATATCTGTTACAGGCATTAAATGTGATACATGAACTGCTAGGGATTTTGTTATACTCAATCATTTCAAGCAATATGTTGATCCAGATTTGGCATATCACTGATTGTACCTTAAAGAAATCTCTCTCTATATCCATGCATGTTTCACTGAAATATTTAAAACAAATTTCACAACACCTTGACCTGCTGAAGAGTCCAGCTTAGGAGCTCTACCGCCCAATGTTCTCCATACAAATCAGGGGAAGCAAACTTTCCCTCAAAGCAAGAGCTCTTCACCAACATTGCTTGGTGGACCTCAACCACATCTGGCTTCTGACGATACAGCAAGTCAAAGATCAGAACCTGAGATACATTAGATAGCAAAGCTAATCCATGAATCTATCTGAGTCCAAGGATAATATTTCACCTGGTCTGGATTTACTCTATTAATATAACTTCAGAGAATCTAGCAATTGTCAAATTTTTAACTACAGTCTTTAATTTTGTTCATCCCTCGCACCCTCCGTTCCACTATCAGTGGCCGTGGTTTCAGCCACTACTCCCGAAGCTCTGGAACTCCTTCCCTCAATCCCTCCGCCTTGATCAATCGCCGGCCTTCCCGGCACCTCCCTCCACAAGCTGCAGGTCATTCAGAACTCTGCAGCTCGTGTACTGTCCCGCACCAGGCTTCGCGACCACATCACTCCCACCCTCACTCGCCTCCACTGGCTTCCCATCCCCCAGAGGATCAAATTCAAAATCCTCATCCTCACCTACAAGGCCATTCACGGCCTTGCTCCCTCCTACCTCTCCGACCTACTATCCCCCTACCTACCTGCCCGTACCCTCCATTCCTCTGGCTCCGGTCTGCTCCACATACCCCACCCCAACCGCCCTACCATCGGTGGCCGGGCCTTCAGCCTCTCAGCCCCGAGGCTCTGGAACTCTATCCCCCAGTGCCTTCGCCTTGCTTCCTCCCTTTCCTCCTTCAAGGCCGGTCTCAAGACCTTTCTCTTTGACCGTGTCTTCAGCTCTCCTCTCGACTCTCTACTCCCTCCTCGCTCCCTCCCTTCCCTCCCCTCACCATTTCCCCCCTGCTCGGGTCCTGACCCAACTGTCCAGCGCCTTGGGACGTCCTCCCGACGTGAAAGGCGCTCTACAAATGAAATCTTGTTGTTGTTGTTGTTGACCCTTCCCTCCCCACTTTCAAATCCCGCCTGAAGACCTTCCATTTTGATTGTGCTTACAGTCACCTCCCCACACCCTCTCCTCCTGGCTCAGAGTCAGACTCCCATCACTGTCAAATGCTCCGGGGCTTTACCCCAAGTGAGGGGGGGTATATAAATACAAGTTGTTGTTTTATTTTCTGTAAGTTTCTTTTACAAACCACAGAAATGGGCTTCAAAGTGAAAACTGAGTTTTTCTAAATTCTGCACACTTTGAATTGCTGCGTTAATAATAATAATCCTTGCATTTGATATCACTTCATCGAGATGTCTCAAAGTGCTTCACAGGATAGACTGTAAAGGGCTTAGAGTAACTGTGGGTAGCTTGCAACAGCTAATTTGTGCAGAGACCAATTTTATTTGGGGGATTTATCGGCTAGGACACTGGGATAAACTCCATTCAATTTTCGAATAGTGCTGTAAGTAAATGGAGAATCAGTGGAATTTCTACCAGGTGGTATGGCTATTGCACCTTATTTTTAAAGGAATCTCAATCTCAAATGACATTGAATGATCTAGATCATATTTTATCTTGCTCTGTTCCTGATTGTCCCTAGAGGTATAATGTTCAACAAGCAGTTAAAATGCATCAATTTTCCATTGTCCAATTTATTATCACAGGTGACACAGATTTTCTGACGTATTTACTGCTGAGTAAATTAGAATCCATCTCCTTTTCGGAGAATGTTCGAGATAATCTCTGCTAGTTGGAAAATATACCAAACTGATTGTGTCAAGTTTGCAATTAATTTTAATTTTAAAGAGACATTTTTTGAAAATGTCATGTATGAGACTTCTGAATATAATAATAATAATCCTTGCATTTAATATAGTGCTTTTCACATCTTCTAGGCATCTCAAAGAGCTTGACAGAATTATACTGCAAAGTGAATTGCCTGTATATTTTGTGGGCAAAACACAGCAACCAATTGCTATTAGACAAAGCAGTGCAATAAGACAAAGGTTCATAGAATTAATCGCACATTAGACAATTGGATTAATCCTGATATTGTCACCATATCTTGTCTGTCTTGTCCTCTTGCCTCCACACAGTCATCTGGGATGATCCTCAGGGCTCTATCCTCAGTCCTCTCCTTTTCATCATCTACATGCTCCTTCTCAGTGACATCATCGGAAGGCACGGGATCCTCTTCCACATGTACATAGATGTACACTCAACTTTATCGTTCTGCTCCACTCTCAACACCAGGATCACTGCTGTTCTGACAGACTGCTTGTCGGACTTGTTGGATGAGGCATAACTTTCTCCAACTCAACAAAGGCAAAGCGGAGGCTTCATACTCTCCGCCAATCTTTATTTCCTTCTCTCAGGTGCTGACTGTACCATCCTGCCCAGAGGCTCATTCTATCTGACAGAGCCTTGCAGAACTGAGTGTTTTGCTTGACCCACAAATCTCCTTCAAACCTTTCATTGAGGCTCTGACCAAATCCGCTTGGCTTCATCTCTGCAATATTGCCCTCCTCTATCACTCTCTAATCCCCAAATCAGCTGAAGCCCTCATCCACACCTTTGCACCTCCAGACTCGACCTTTCCAAATGCCATGCATTTGCCCACAAAACACACGGTCTCCACTTTACAATATATCTTGTGAAGTGCTTTGGGATGTGCTCCTGACATGAAAGGTTCTGTACCAAATGCAAGGATTTTATTACACTAAATATCCTCTCCATCCCCACCCCCAAAACATTTGTGAAAATGTTTTCATCCACAGTAATAGCTTTTCAGAATGAAATTTACTACCAATACTGTATAATAAATACCTGCATTCTTTCAATATAATCACAATTGCAGCATAAAACCACTGTTTCCTGTGGCCTGGAATAAAGGCCTCTGCGTCCCTGCCAACCAATACGGATCTCCGACTTCTGTAGTTTGTGATGGAGCATCCTGAGGTCATTTATCACAAGTGATGGGAGGCAGCATTTTAACATTTAGTTTTACAACAATAACAATTTATATTTGTATAGGTCCTTTCATGTCAGGGGGACTTCATATTTCACAATGCGCTTCACACTCAGAGCCTGAGCTGGGGATAAATAATCCTTGCATTTGATGTAGGGGGAGGGGAGAGAAGATAAGGAAGGTGGACGAGGGGAAGGGTTTTTAAAATCAAAATTTAAAGACAGTATCTGTTGACTATGGTATCTATTAAATCATCATGTCTCACAGCCTGGACTAAACACCTTCAGGATCCTCACTAGCTGAAGAAGGCAGGGATTTCTTGAACGTTAATGAGGATTGCAAATTGCTTTATTCAAGGAAGTGGCAATTTTACCCTACGTTTTGTTTTTTCTGGTGTTTGTGATCAGTGTTTTTCTCTCTCTTTCCCATTTCTGTCCATGTTCAGTCTTTCTCTGCTGTGACATAAACAGGTAACCTTTTTAAATGAATTTTGGATGTTTGCAAAATCAGATCACTTTATCAGAGACATTGAATATTTGGCCACATCTCCCTCTCAAGCCGAACGCCAGGCGATTCTGAATCAGTCAGTCGGTCAAGCTTAGATTGGCAGCCGTTAAAACAGTTCGACAGCTTCACGATTGTCCAGCAAATTATCCTAATGCTCCACTACCAGCACAGAGGGAGAATAACAGTTTGTTGATGGCAATACTGAAGTGAAAGCTGCACTCATTAATCTCAATGCAGCCACAGACTCAAAGCCAAGATCCCACATCCTCCAGAGCGTAGAACACTTTAATATGCAGACGCCACCATCTCAACAAAGGAGAAGCATGAACAATAAATAGCCTGGACATTTGTTTTTAAATATGTGTGTTGTAAGAGGAGGCGAAGGTAATCATGTTTGTTTATTAAAATGCTTTTCTCATTCGGCCCATGTAAATGTTTGATTGTCACTGTTCAAAGACATTGCCTCCGCAAAAACATGCCCTTAGTGCTGTAAAATAAACAGCCATGTGATTTCCTCACCTGTCACAGATTTTAACATAAATCATTGTATCCCATTAAAAGCTACTGGCACGCAAAAAAAGAAAGAGTGCTTCACAAGAACACAGAATATGAACAGTTTGCTTCAGTGGATTGTACTGATGATTCATTCAGCCCTGGAGGATTTCCAGAACAGATATTTCTGAGAAGAAAATATAGAAGGATGTTGTTACTGCTGCACTTATGGGCCACAGATTCTCCATGCTTCTTGAAATGCTAATATAACCAATGCATTAACTATTGTTGTCATATTCCCTCTGTTGCAGATCTCTCCAAGGGTTTCTTTGGTTCAGGTCATGTTTTTTGTTTAAATTCCGAGATTTTTGTAGGCGTTCAGTTCAGGGCTTCTGACTGTATTAACATCTCACTAATTGACCTGGGTTGTGTGAGTCTTTGTCTTTTTCTTTAGATGCACATTAATAATAATGCTGTGCCAGTGAAGGTACAGAAATAGAACACTCCATAAAATACAATAAAAAGACACATCAATGCTCTGAAGAAGAGTCAGTTGGGCTTACTATTGGAGAATATGAATAAGAAGCACCTCAAATTAAATGCACAGGAACTTAAGACTTACATTTATTTAGATCACTGAGCAATATCCTTTAAATGCTCAAAATTGGGAATGACACTCTAATGCTGTGCAGTGAGAGCAATATCACCACATCACTCCCACCCTCGCTCGCCTCCACTGGCTCCCCATCCCCCAGAGGATCGAATTCAAGATCCTCATCCTCACCTACAAGGCCATTCACGGCCTTGCTCCCTCCTACCTCTCTGACCTACTATCCCCCTACTTACCTGCCCATACCCTCCATTCCTCTGGCTCTGGTCTGCTCCACATCCCCCACCCCAACCGCCCTACCATCGGTGGCCGGGCTTTCAGCCTCTCAGCCCCGAGGCTCTGGAACTCTATCCCCCAGTGCCTTCGCCTTACTTCCTCCCTTTCCTCCTTCAAGGCCGGTCTCAAGACCGTTCTCTTTGACTGAGCCTTCAGCTCCCCTCTCAACTCTCTACCCCCTCCTCGCTCCCTCCCTTCCCTCCCCTCACCCTGACCATTTCCCCCCTGCTCGGGTCCTGACCCAACTGTACAGCGCCTTGGGACGTCCTCCCAACGTGAAATGCGCTCTATAAATTGAATCTTGTTGTTGTTGTTGTTGTTGTACTTAAATCTGGGAGGTATTAAGAGCAGGTTGGCAAAGCCAAGGCTTCGGGATCCCACAGTGTGAATTGGGGTACTGCTGGAGTTGATCCAGTTTAAACCACATAGCTTGCTATTGATATCACTGTCTTGAAAGCTTCCTGTTGCTTATCCAGCTGGGTCTATCCTACACATTAGGGCACTGGCTTGAGGGTAACAGGAGCTGAGTGGGAAGAATCCCTGCTTAAGTGACTGGTCTGCCCTTTAATAGTCCTGCTGATGAGCCTGGCTGGCTGGGCTGTCAATAGAGGTGCCCTGGAGTTGTTCAGACACTGGCTCAGGAACCTGACTACAAAGACCCCCACAGAGGGTTGACTCAATTCTAACATTCAATTACCAGGCATGTCTGTCACCCAGGAGCCAGTTCAGCTCTGGAATTAGGTAAGCAGGGTGTGTTGCTGTAGAGAGAGAGTGCTCAGAATTCATCACCTTATCTTCTAGATTTTCCGTTGAGTTCACCCTATTCAAAAAGAGAAGAGAATTTCTCCTAGTGCTGTACCCAGCAAATCCTACAGATAAATTGATCATTCACCTCAGGCCTATTGGTTTGGGACCTTGTGGTGCAAATGACTAGCATGTTTGCCTACAAAAATGGACTATACACGTGACAGTATTTACTTGTCAAATGCCTGAGCAGATTGAATGTGATATAGCTTTATAAAAATCTTTTAATTTCTCTTCCTCATTTGGGTGAATTTCACGTGTTCCTAAATCTGTCCACTAGATGGAGCAGCACTGTAAGGCGTCCCATCTCCTGAGAGGGGAAAAATAGCTCCTTATCCAGTGTTGCTCAATCTATACAATAATACTCCTTGCATTTGATATACCACTTTATCACATCTTCAAGACATCTCAAAGCGCTTCACAGAATATACTGTAAAGTGAATTGCCTGCATATTTTTGTAGGCGAAAAGACACACACACTCTCACTCTCACACACACACTTGTTCTCACTCTCTTGCACACACACACACACACTCACTCTCACACACACTCTCTGCACAAATCCCTCCACTGGTCAGCTTCTCCCAACAACACTCCTGGATAATGCTGCAGCCAAAATATTGCTCAAACCCGATACTTCAACCTCTGGAGGAAGGATAAAGTGTAAGGAACATTAAAATTACTTTTTGTTTTTAATTGATTTGCAGCATTTAAAACAGATTTTAGATTGAAAACGAATCTATAAAAAGCCTATTTTTGCCTGAATTTCATTTCAATAAACAAATACGCCGGTCTCTTTGGCATTCAGGATGGTGTGCATGCATTCCCAAAGCTCACCTCACTTACTACACTGCCAGTTCTGGGGATGTGTGTGCAATAATAATCCTAGCACTGGATATAGAACGTCTGCCCGGATTTCACAAGATTACAGATTGGTTCGGATGAAGAAGACTCTTCGGGAGCAAGTCCCATCTCTTTTTGAATAATGCCATGAGATCTTTATCGTCCACCTGAACAGCAGGTTAAACGTCTAATCTGAAGGACAGCATTTCCAGCAATTTTTTTCCCCTAGTTTTCTTATATTTTGTGCATAGAAACTCTGACCTTGGTTGTCCTTAATCATGTGGGAAAAAGCAACAACACAAATATAAAGAGAATATGTATGTTATATACAAAATAATTTTAACTAAGTGAACTGAGTACTAAGTTGAAAAAATGGTGTATAATGTCTGAAAATTCTCTCTGTGTATAAAATATAAATACGATTATAAAGGTTATATATTGCAAAATAAAACGCTATTTTTAGATCAGAGCATTTTTGTCCTTGACGGGTAGGTCTGCCTTTGACTTGAATATTTTGTAGGTTTGTATTTCAGCTGCAGTGATCAGCTTTTTGTCATCATCTCATCCTTGCCTGGTATCTCACAATTGTGGCAATCCTTACCTCACTCAGGTCATTAAACCCCAAGGTTGGTCTCACTGTACCACAACAGTAGAAAAACGATTATCCACAACAATTGGGAGCTATTGTGGGTGAGCCATCAATGTAGATGATTGGACCACATGCAAAATACAAATTGGCGGCAGTGCTGATAATAAATAGTTCTGTCTATAATAGTTTTATTACTTCTCTCTGTTACTGCCTCTCTGATTCTTTTCTTTGCCCTCATTCTGTCCTTTTCTCTTTTTCTGTGTTCCTCTGTCTCTCTAACCTTTCTAATCCTGAATCTCTCCAACTTTCATTCTCTAAAACTTTTTTTTTCTGACTCTAACCATACACTGCAAGGTTATTGAGGATGCGCTTCAGTTGATCAGAGCAACTAAATTATTTCATTCATGCAACTTTGCCAGCATCTCGAGGCTCCTTGCCATCTTCTGCATTGCAGCCTGGTGCAGATAAACAGACATGTGGATGACTGGCACACAGCTAACCAGTGTTCTCCCATTCTTTACCCCATTCTATTCCACTTTGGTCATGCCCTGCACTATGGGTTTTGTCCCTTCTCCTTTGTTTCCCAATACAAAATAAAAAATGACCAAGTGCTTACATTTCCACTTGTTATCAGTATGCTGCCCAGTTATATTTAAATTTCAGTTCTGCTTTCTCTAAAATTGAGATCTTTCGAACCAGCCTTATTATTTTTTACATATTTTTGGTGCATTATTAGTTAAATTTCTCCACTGGTGTCCACCATTCCTGTTACAATCCTGACCGAAAAAACTGCTCTTCAATTGAACCCCCAAAAAGGCCGTACTCTATCAACCTCAATTAGCCACGATGTCTTTTGACAGACAGCATTTACAAGGTATAATTACACTATCACAACTGACATTTCAAGACTACAGATAATTTGAACGGCCTCTGCTTTGTGCGGCTCTTTGCAACCACTAATAATAACATCAATTAGCTTGGCACCATTACAATATAACAAGACTTAATTTAACTGGGCCATTAGAGGCAGCAAACTTTTCATTCAAATGTGCTAATTTCACAACTACTGGTAGTTCAACATTTTATTAAATTTGATAAATAAAAGTGCTAAAATTTTACTAAAATAGGTGACGAACAAGACTTATTTATATCAATAAATGCCAATTTGAGGAGTGCATTAATTTTCATCACTTTTCTTTTCCATTCCATTAATTCCCTGCATTAATAAATCATTGTCATGCACCATAATTTTGCACTAAATGTGACTCCTTTTATAGAAAAATAAGTCTACAGGCTGGATACCAGCCCAGAAAATATTTATTTGCCCCGACTTTTTCAAAGCTTCTCTCAATTTGAGCATAAGGCGTTCCTGCTGTCAGGTACTTGGCAGCCTGCAGCAAGATCTGACTCCATTTATTTGCTTCTCGAACATATTCGTGTCAAACAAAAATGTGGCTGTCTTGCATTTTATATCAGAAACACGTTAGATATAAGATTGTTAGAGTCTGGAGAATTTTCACCCACAGAGTAAAAAAACAATCCAGGTATTTTCTGAGTGAAAAAATTGACACCAAGAACAGCACCACAGACAAATTTGGTGAAAATTGATAGAAATCTGCCAGTGATTTGTGTTTTCTGCACATGTTGGTAGAGAAGACCGCAACACAACATGCACAGCGCAACTCCAAACAGCTCTCTCACGCTCAGATCACTTAACAGTAAATGCTGAGGAGATTCTGACACAGTTCAGAGGTCCACTGTGAGGTCAATGATTTGCACATCACTCGGCAGGATTATGAATCGGCCACATACTGGAAGCTGAAAAGAAAAAACAACTTGCATTTATATAGTGTCCTTCACATGGGGTAGTGTCTCTACCTTGAAAAAGTATGACATTAGGTGTGGGGGTGGAGTATTGAGACTTTTTTTTTGCTGGTTCACAAAAAATCTTTTTTTTTAATAGTGAAAACCAGCAAAAACTGATATTGTCCACAGTGGGTGTGTGACATTACTATTCCAGGACCAGTCCCTCTCATTTCCTGCTAAGCTCATAGGTTGATTCCTCTGTTGCAAGACTGGAAAGTGTTAATTATTAGAGGTGCCATCATTCAGCTAAAAGTTAGACTTTTAAATTCCATCTGCCTACTCCTTCAGGTGGGCGTTAAAAATCCCATGGCACTATTCAGAAAAGAAATGGGGTTGTCTCCAACTTAATTGGCCATTTACCTTATGGCTGTTTTACAGATCTAGCTGGTGCAAATGGCTGTTGTGTTTGCCAACAAGAATAGGCGCTACACTTTCACAGTAATTACCTGTGAAGTAGCTTGAGGCATTTCTTTCACAGAGCTATTGAAAATGGAATGCGCAAGGAATCACAGGTGCAGACACAGGTGCCATTGCTCCGCAGTAAAGCATATTGCTGCGTTGCATAGCGACCCTCAAGCACAACAATGGTTAGCATTGAAGGCACTTGACAAAAGGTTTCGTCACACTGCTCTCGGCAAATAAATTTTCTTTTGAAAATATTCCCTGTAGACAGTCCATCCCTTTAACAGATTTGTTCTTACTATGAAATTCAAAATGTGGACGTCAGAAATATTTTGCACACCCGAGGTTAGCTGAACATTTGTGCATAACTTTTCCACGTGCTTGGCTCCCACTCCGAGGACAGGCACTCATGACACACTGCTCTCTCCTGGCAGGCTAGCCTGGTTCGTGGATTCTGGCTCCTCCTTCAATACCAATGTAATACTAATACATTAAAAGTTACATTTATAAGAGCACCTTTCACATTGGAAGGATGTCTCAAGGCTCTTAAGAATACTGGCTTGGCATCCAAACCTGGGCAGGGAGCCGAGGGGGTGAAGAGGGAAACGATGACGCAAAGCGCGGTCAAAGAGGTAGGTCTTGAGACAGATGGATGAACAGGTGAGGGAGGGAGAGGGAGGGACTCTGGGATGCAGTTCGAGAGAATGGGGGCAGGTAGACTAAAAACCCGCCCGCCTCTGACACAATACGTTCACAGGTAGACATCTCTTTCCAGCTTCATGGTTAATTTATAAATGTGATCAAACTGATTCTTACTAAATTTGAGAAACAAATAAAAAATAAATCCCAAACAATACTTATAGATGAATATAATGCAAGAATTATAGTCCTCGTTTTGTTTCCTCCGAGAAACAAACGTTCCGGGATGCTACCCCACGTGAAGGGCTCTATATAAATGCAAGTTATTGTTGTTGTTCCTTCCTCCTTATTCTTTGCAATTTAGCTGATGTGGTAAACTTATTGGTGTCACCCGAAAAATGTGGATAGAACAGAAGTAAAATAACTGTAAGAGGACAGTAATAGTTAATGAGACCTGATATAACAGTTTTATGTCACAGGTGCTTTTCTACAATTGCGTTGCTTTATTTTCAATAGTTTAATGAGGAATAATGAGGTGAAATAATGAGGTGAAAAATGCAGTATGTAATGCGATAATTAATGGGCTATGCATTATCACATCACATACCCCACCATACAAATTATAGCTTAATTCTAGAATGAACATGAAGCTGAATTTAAAAGCCCCAAAGCGATCGTAAAATCTCTGAGAGAGAGAGCGAGAAGGGGTGGGGGGGGGAGTATTAAAACCATAATATTAAAACAGCAAATCTCTATTCTGAGCCGGAATTAGCAGAGGCATACAAAGCGAATCCGATAAAAACTAAAATGTGAGCAGGAAGTACTTTGCAATTTATCTCTCGCTTTCATTTCATTTCCCTGCTTGAATTTGCAATAGGACCAGTTTCTCTAACGTATGCAGCACAAGCCAAAATAGCAGTAACAGAAGCTAATGCTTTGTTATTACTGCACCAGACCTGTCCATCCCTCTTCTGGATCAACAGATGCAAACAAGAACTATAAACTTATTTTAAGTGCAGCAGACATATTAGCATCACCTTCAGATTGGCATTGGTGCCGGTTCTGTTTCCAATACATAGAATTTAAACTGGTGTCACGCTAAGTCATATGTAATCTGAATATATACATACATTAATAAATAATATTAATCCTTGCATTTGATATACTGCCTTAGCAGGTTGAGATGTTTCAAAGTTTCACAGGATATACTGTAAAGTGATTTTGTTGCATATTTTGTGGGTGAAATGAGGCAGCCAGTTTGGGCACAGCAATGTCTCACAAGCAGCCTTTGAGTAAGTGACCAAGTTTTATTTGGGGGATTGTTGACCAAAACATCGGGAAAAAGTCCCTTCTCTTTTCAAATAGTATCATTGGATCTTTGACGTCCATAGGTAGATGGAACCTCAGTTTAGCTTCCAAAGGGCAGCACCTCCGACATTGCAACATATCCCCAGGATTGTATTGGAGTGTCATCTTAGACTATGTGATTCCAAATCTGACATCCAGCTTGAACCTACAATCTTCTGACTCAAAGGAGTAAGACCAGGCTGACACACTGCACCTTAAATCACCTTAAAATGTTCTAAGGCTTGAATATCACATTAATAATATAATAATAATCTTTACATTTAATACTGTTCTTTTCATAATGGGAGGACATCTCAAAGTGCTTCACAATAACAACAGTCACTTGCATTTACATTGCGCCTTTCACACAAGATAGCATCTCAGTTCGCTATCCTAGATATACTGTAAAGTGCACTGACCATATTTTGCAGGCGAACAACATTCAAATTACATTAAATGATCAACAATGTAACTGAAATGGAAGAGGTTTTCAGAATTTTTTTTAAAAAGGACAAAGAAACAATTGCGGCCAAATGAAGACTGAATTGAAGAATTTCCCACAGTGTCTGCTCGATCCTAGATGCTAATACAAGTGTCTTAAGGCTAAGGCCATGTGTGATTTCTGGCCTCCAGTTTGGAAAATGATGAGTTGTCATCCATTGAAGAAATAAGGAGAGTTGATTAATCAGCTATACCAATAACACTGGCACTGTAGAAATTGCATCTGTGTGCATAGATTACCAAAGTGTTTGGAGAAAGGAGACCCAAATGAATTAATTCAAGACTAGTTTTAACCTTGAGTCAAAAAATAATAAGATTGGAAAGAGCTCATAGGGTTGGAAAGCAATACCCCAAACCTAATAGGATTCAAATGACCATGATAATGCAATTTCACGATTATGAAGATTGCCAGAAGGTTCCTGATACGGAGTCAGGCAGAGAGGAGAAATTAAGATCAATGGGAAGTGGGTAATAAGCTCTCAGACTTATCACCACATTTACAATACAGAAGAGAATTTGACAGGGTTAAGAAAATGCTTTTGAAATTTTCCTCTCCTGTATTGATGGTAAATGGCTTGTCTTCTCTCTCACTGAGCTTGGCGAAGGTGATGGATTTTATTAATAAAAGAAGTAAAAAAAACAAGCAAGTTTGGATGGACCCAATAACCTGCACAATTATTTGACAGTATAAATGCATTCTAATGTATGGAGACGCATGAATATTATTTTGCAAAGTAGTTACATAACATAACCTGTGCTGTGATATGGTATTAATATGGAAAATATGCATAAAATATGCAGAGCTGGCTAGACTTGTGTGAAGTTTACTGACCTGAGCTGTAAACTCTTCTCTAGTTTCCACACATCCATGTGTTTAATGAAATCCGTTATATTCGGATCTGCAGCTTTTTATGCTGTGCTCTTCATGGGTGTGAAGAACAGCTCTTGACTTTTGAATAAGCCTCCAACACTTCTTAATGGCTTGGAAATGAACATCTTAAGGATAACATCCCTGAGCCATTGTTGAATTTATTGGAAAGTTGATGGGTCAGAGTCGACATCAGTTTTGTGAGGGAGGATCAGCTTTTAACAGTGGAGAATAATAAAACCTATGTTTCTACAAGAATAGTTTTCTTAAATAAATCTGGTTTCAAAAAATATTTATTGAAAAAATATATCACCATTATGATAAATAATGTTACAGAATAGAGATTTAGGGGATAATCTGTAATATTTTCAACAGATTCTGTACGTTAAGAATTGTATTATCATCAAATTTCTAAAACATCAAACATACTGACAAGAAGTTTCTAAAACATTATTGAATTCATTCTTTAACACTTTCAATGTTTTAGACCTTTGATCATCACACTTTTCTCATTTAGCTATCTACGTTCCGCCCACAAAATATACAGTCAATTCACTGTACAGTATATTTTGTGATGCGCTTTGAGATGTCTCACAGACGTGATAAGGTGCTATAGCAAATGCAAGGATTATTATTACCACAATTTAGAACCCATTCTCAACTCAAGGCATTGCTGTTGCGCTCTTATGCTTCACCTGGTGACCTTCAGATGACAAAGAAGTGGTAAAGCAGGAGGATACCATAAAAACATCTTTACCTTGATCATTATAATGCTCTCTGCAATTCTTAAGACTGGATGTGGGACAATTTCTGTTTTATTCAGTCCTGTAATATGCAACTTTCAGTTGTGAATGTGGAAAGTTATTTAATTTGAACCCTCCAGCTATTTGAATCCTGCAGCATTTTGAATAATTTACATGCATCCACTTTATCAACTCACTGCCCAACCCGGCCTTGAAAACTTTCTTTTGGATATAAAATTTCTATAGCTAGAATCTTCTTGGCTGCTTGTCTCAATTCTGCAATACAAACATCTGCTCGAATCAAAGGATCATGTCTAATACATGCTCTGAGGGCATTTCAGTATCAATGGAATCAGATATGAAGCTCAAGCATAAAAATTTCTATCACCTCATTTCTATTAATATCTTAGATTGACGCAATGTAGTTTAAAGTAGTAGTCCCTGTATTTGATATAGGGCCTTTCACATGAGGAGAATGCCTATTATTGAAATGAGAAAACAAATGCAGTCCCATTGAATGAATGAGAACCTAATGGTGATGTTTACTCCATTTATCCCTATCCCAGTAACAGTGACCGTGTTTACAGTGGTGAGCAGACAATGAAACAGGATGCATGCAAAATTATTAATGATATATTACAAGGAGAATAAAAAATCCGAACATTTGCAACACTAGGTACCCTCCACTTTCTTGTACTATGCTTTGTGCCAAGGCTATAGAAAGCAGCCCTAACAAATGCTGAGGTGCATGAGATATACCATTATCTAAAATTCACATTCATCTCGTCAAGCAACTTAGTCTGGCAAAATAATGTTCAGGAAAATCTTAGCGCATGTTTGTAATTCACAAGGTTTTCAGTCCTCTAAAGTGGATATTCTTTAATCGACTGCCTCGAGTAACTGCAAGCGTGACTCACTATCCCATCATCTAGTTCTGGGCAAGTTAGCGTGAGATAGCCACAGGTCATCAGGAAGCACTTGTGGATACTGGCAGCATTTACAATGTGCAACTCGGAGTCCTCATTATCAACTTTGAATCTGAAACATTAGAGCTATGGCAGCTTGCATGCCAAGGTGCACTGCTTGGAACTCTCAAATGGGAATTGCGTAAAATGGATTAATAAAACTTGTCATGTCTCTCTGGGTGAACTTGACTAAATGACAAATACCAAAAAGCATCTAACACTCATGTGCCAGCTTAGCTCAATTGTAGCACTCTCGCCTCTGAGTCAGAAGGTTGTGAGTTCAAGCCCTACATCAGGACC
The DNA here is from genome assembly GCF_018977255.1 of Callorhinchus milii. Classification (NCBI taxonomy): domain Eukaryota; kingdom Metazoa; phylum Chordata; class Chondrichthyes; order Chimaeriformes; family Callorhinchidae; genus Callorhinchus; species Callorhinchus milii. Next base: position 96,767,683 of record NW_024704742.1, read on the forward strand.
TGGAATCATACAGTCTAAGATGACACTCCCATGCAGTGCTGGGAGTGTGTTTCATTGTTGGAGGCACTGTCCTTTGCTGTCCTTAAGCCCAGGTCCTGTCTGCCTGTTCAGGTGGATATTAAAGATCCCATGGCACGATTCGAGTAAGGAGTTTTTCCCGGTGTCCTGGCCAACAATCTCACCCAAATAAAAAAAGTTGGTTACTCCATCCATGGCTGTTTGGTCAACAATCCATGATCAACTTCCACATGTTCACGGATGACACCCAACTCTATCTCTCTGCCTCCACCCTCGATTCCAGGACAACTGACGTCCTGACAGACTGTCTGTCAGACATTAAGTCCTGGATGAGAGCGAACTTTCTAAGGCTAAATGTCAGTAAGACTGAGGCCCTCCTGATTGGCTTGCACCAGAGCCTCCGCACCTCAGGTGCATTAGCTTCCTTGGATGCACACTGCATCTCACCAAGCCAGTCAGGAACCTGAGCGTCTTATTCTACAACGGTCCTTTCTTCCCCCATATCCATGCCATGACCCACTCTGCCTTCCCCCACTACCGCAACATTGCCGGACTCTGCCACTGCCTCACCCCTCAGGCCGCCGAAACCTCATACACGCATTCGTCACCTCGAGGATCGACTACGGAAACTCCCTCCTTGTCGATCTCCCCAACTCGTCCCTCCGCAAGCTGGAGATCATCCAGAACTCTGCAGCTTATGTCCTCTCCTGCACCAGGTTCTGTGTCCCCATCACCCCCACCCTCACCCGACTTCATTGGCTCCCCATCCCTCAGAGGATAGAATTCAAAATCCTCATCCTCACCTTCAAGGCCCTCCATGGGCACAATCAGTAAAATACACAATCAGTAAATTACAGTAAAATTCTGTGAAGCATTTTGAGACCTCTCGATGATGTGATAAGGCGCTAAACCAAATGCAAGGATGATTTTATTATTAATACTGATCATTATTAACAACTTCCCTCAGTAGAAGCATCACAGAACAATGGAATGGTGGAATGATGTGGGATGGTTTATCATGTTATACATTTACAAGTGTTTATTAGACTGTGTGTAATTCATATAAAATGATAACCATTTCTCACATTTAATTATGTAATACTTGCCCACATTTAATAACCTCATATGAAATGATGTTCCTTCAGTTTAAGTAGCTTACAGTGCATTTCAAAGAAATGCCTTCCTATTGTGCTTTTTACCGAACGCTATTTCATTGAGCTGAATGCTCATACAGTCAGCAGTAATACATATTAGCAATACAAATTTATGGATGAATGCATGATTGGACAATCTGTGTGAAGCTTCATGTCTCCTCTACACTTGTAGTATCCTTTTAAATGCCACAAAACCTTTCAGCAATTGCCCATCTTGCTGTAATTCAATTCTGCGACAGTTTTGGTACATATGTGGCACAAAGTATTGTAACTGCAGAACTCTATAGCTTTCTTCACCACTTGTCCCATATTTAGTACAAATTGTGTTAATATCTCTACACCTCAACTACATTAGCTCTTCATGTTCATTCAGCTAATTGTGTCGTCATTCGAAGCTTTGACAGTTTCCAGTTCCTCCCTCTCCTATTACTCATGGACATTTAGTTACTGTTTCCATGAGTAACAGCAGGCTACCATCACATTTATATGCAGATAAATGTAAATAGCTTTTTCTTTTGAAATCTGCGTGACAACTATAATATTGCTTTGCTAGAAATCAAAGCTTCCCTTTTCCATTCACCACATCTTACAGTACATAAATGAATAATAACAATCCTTGCATTTTGATATACTACGCCTTATCATACTATTAAAGCATTTCACAAAATTTTACTGTAGAAGATAGTGACTTTGTGTATTTTGTAGGTGAACAAGTCATTACAAGAGAAAATGGGCATCGGTTTGTCATTTCCCCATTAAACAAATACACAGCAGAATTGAAGCTCAGGTGTTCAATTTGATGAACTGTACACATTTAATAGCAAGCAAAATTTTACCTGTTTGGTAGATATGTCTCTGAAGAGGAAATGCATTGATGGATACAAGAATAATGTGAAGAATTGTAAGGAAAAATGGAAAATAATAAGCAGTTGAAACAAATAATATCAGAATACTATATAATTCTCTTCCACTGAAAAGTGCATATTAAATAATTTCAGCTGTTATACATTACTACCTGAAGAGCTTTGGAGGATTTAACAGTGGAGATGTTCATCATACTGTACTTCAGCCAATGGATCATCCTATTCCTTTTCAGGTGCTCATTAAATGTCTACAGCAGTCTAAATGAAGGTAGAAAAAAAGAAGTACTTGCCTTCTATATCAAAACATCTCTAAGTGCTTTAGAGTAATTATTGTCAAGTGTAGTGACCATTTTCTACAGGGAAAACACCGCAAGGATTTTGCACACAGCAAGATCTCAAGAATAGACATGAGGTGAATTATATAGAGTTATATAGAACATTAGAGTAGGGAAACAGGCCATTTGGTCCAACTAAGGTTGACCTAACGTTAAAACACACTTTGAAACAGGCCTCACTTTAGTGCAAGCAACTCACATCAAGTCCAAGGCCATTCTTTCACTGGAACACATTTCATTTCTTGACAATAGGATAAATTTGGATAACACAGGCATAGAAAGTGTACTGCCTATGATCCAAAGATTAGCACTGGATTTCCAGAGGTGGTAGACATAATATTATTCCAGAGTTTGACTGAAGCTATTAATGGGGCAGCTTTGCCAAAGATAACATATTATTTCAATATGCTCTCACAGTCAATTAGATTTTGTTTCTATATAACTGGAGATTTTTGTTAAAATATTTCTCATGGAATGCTAAACATGGAATGGTAAATGTAAAGATAATGATGATCAAGTTTTCATTCCCCAGAACTATTTAGTTAACACCTGTCCCACCAAATGAGGCCTTGACTGAGGTGTCTCTGTCCTAATGCACTTGGACCTGATCCAAGCCGGCTGTTCAATGAAAAGGAGTTGGCAGTCAACTCAAGCTATGCTTTCTCTTACATGCCAAGAAAAACACTTAGCTTGGAGGCAGTCCATACCTTTAAATCACATATTGGACCTTTAGGAGCATATATAAATAAATGAGCATCATAGTGTTTCCATCGTTGAAATTAGCAGATTGGTAAACAACGTTTTGTTTTGTGTAGGAGGTTCCATAATTAATTGGAGTGCCTGGAAAAGTGATACGAGTCTGACAAGTTCCAGTTGAATTGTGAGCAGAAAAGTTGGAATACTTACAGATATGTTTGCAATCAACCTCATGATCATTTTATATTTGAAATATTCTACGTTGATCGGTAATTCTGCTAGATGATGGACAAATAAGATGTTGAATCTATTGGGAAATTTAAAATGGAGATGGTTTGTAAGGGTATTAAGGGATAATAGAGAAAGGTGAAGAAATTAGATTAAAAGAAGTGCCATAATCTAATAAAATGAAGGAATAGACTTGAAAGGCAAAATGACCTATTTCGTGTTCCTACCTGACTATGAGGTGTAATTTGCTATGAGATAGAGTTTGTGCCATTATTTTTATTAACCCTTCAAGAGAAAAGTTGCTTGTGGAAACAAGTCAAAAGATCATTTTTGAGAGGAGGGGGTTCCACCTCATAATTGTTAAATATAAATGTTAAATAAATAGTTATTGAACAGTGCAGATTATACCCACAATGTTTAATCACCCGTTGCTTGTAATTATCACAAGGAATACTTTGGAATCTCTGCAAATCTTCTACTGTTTGATAGCAAACACAACTCCACTGACAAACTCATCTTCCAACAACAACAAAATTACATTTGTATAGCACCTTTTTCGTCTGGAGGACATCCCAAGGTGCTGGACAATGAGTGTTTCGGACCCGAGCTGGGGTTCAGGATCAGGGAGGGTGAAGGGCAATGGGAGAAGGACAGTGATCGAAGGCACAGTCGAAGAGGAGGGTCTCATCTCCACACTGAATCCAGAGTTTGCAGGTAATTTGTATTTTGCATTTGAGATTTAGTCCACCTGCCATCCTGGAGGCAAATTCTGAGACAAGGAGTAGAGAAAAGCAACTTAACTCCGTTGTTTTCCTGTCTGTTGCACTGCTTGCCAATATTCAGCACCAGTTTGAGAGCTTGGTTTTCCTCAGATTATAACTGTTGTGCTGAGAAACGTGATGATATCCAGGATGTTGGCCCCATTTAATGTTGTAATGGGGAGATGGTACAGTAGATATTCTGGAAGGGAGAGTCAATCAATCTTGTGATCTTGAGAACTGAATGAAAACGAAATTGTCCATCGAAAAGATGATCCAAGTTTTGCCTCCCCATCTCTGAAAAACCCTCTTCAATTACAAACATTGAGCTCCTCGGCTTGTTAATCACATCTGATCTACACTCAGACAAACAACGAAGCTGGCTGGAAAGCTGGAAAAAAAAATTGGATGTCTTATGAAAGTTTAGCCCTATCAGCAGTTCAGTATTCTAGTGAGTCTCAGAGCAGATCCATTGTGCAGTAATAAAATCCTGTTGGACACATTGCAGAGAAAACCCATCTCTTGCTCTTGCCCTTCATATATTTCAAATTCATGAAGACCGACCGATGGATGTGATGAGGATCATCTCTGTCACACTGGTGCCCATCCTCTATAGTGTCAAAGAGGTACGGCCAGACAGTCTGTCCATACAAAGCTGACTAGATCATTACTACAAGAGCTGCTGACACTCAATTCAGACCATTGTGTTTAGGCCAGACACACACAGAATGCTGAGGTGCAGCTTTTCCTAACAGTCTAAAGATCTGCACAGAATGATAGCTTCACATACTGTCTCTCCCGCTTGTCAAACAATCTCGCAGACTGTGTCAAGGCCTGGGTCAGACAGAAGTTTAAATGGGGAATCAACAGTTAGATGTTGAACCATGGTTGCTGAAAAGTGCACAAAGCTGTGGGAATTCCATTGGTTATTGTGCTCCAGTGCAATTTCTATGGTGGACAAAATTATATATAATGATGGTGGTGGTGGTGTGGTGGGTAGGGGGAAGATGAGTCATCTTGTACAATTCAATCATGCTATTTTTGAACTAAAGAACACAGTACTGAAGGTTAAAGTGATGGGCTATGATGCTCAGGAAATCTGCACACTGTTTTTCTTATCAATAATCCCTTATGTTTATTACATTGGATTGGTAATTAAACTCAAAGCTTACCAACTTCACCTCTTCCTCCCCCACTCACTCAATACCATCCTCTGCCAATATATACCGGTGGCTTGTTTAAATGCTCTGAAGTGTTTTTGAGTAGGGGTTGTAGAGTGTTGTGTATTAATTGAATCTTATTCATACAAACAATAGCTGAGTGGACACTGATTAAGCAGAAAGTACATTCTGTTGAATTGTTACCAATGTATCATTGAAGAAAGGGGGAGGAGAAGATTATTATTAATAAATAATAATAATTTGGTCACTCAATCCATGACTGTTTGTGGGACACAACAACAACAACAAATTTCATTTATAGAGCGCCTTTCACGTTGGGAGGACGTCCCAATGCGCTGGACAATTGGGTCGGGACCCGAGCAGGGGGGAAATGGTCAGGGTGAGGGGAGGGAAGGGAGGGAGCGAGGAGGGGGTAGAGAGTTGAGAGAGGAGCTGAAGGCATGGTCAAAGAGAAAGGTCTTGAGACCGGCCTTGAAGAAGGAAAGGGAGGAAGCAAGGCGAAGGCACTGGGGGATGGAGTTCCAGAGCCTCGGGGCTGAAGGCCCTGTCACCGATGGTAGGGCGGTTGGGGCGGGGGATGTGGAGCAGACCGGAGCCAGAGGAACGGAGGGTATGGGCAGGTAAGTAGGGGGATAGTAGGTCGGAGAGGTAGGAGGGAATGGCCTTGTAGGTGAGGATGAGGATCTTGAATTTGATCCTCTGGGGGATGGGGAGCCAGTGGAGGCGAGCGAGGGTGGGAGTGATGTGGTCCCAAAGCCTGGTGCATGACAGTACACTCGCTGCAGAGTTCTGAATGACCTGCAGCTTGTAGAGGGAGGTGCCGGGAAGGAGAAGAGAGTTCCCATAGTCCAGCCTTGAGGTGACACTGCTGTGCAATTGGCTCCTATGTTTCGTCCATTAAATTTTCAGTCAATTCACTTTACAATATATTCTGTGAAGTGCTTTAAGACATTTCGAAGATGTGATAAGGCATTATATCAAATTAAAGGATTGTCAAAAAAAAGGATTATATTATTATGATGGCCTTAAGTCAGCCAGGGAACACTGGAAACAATCATAGAACATTTCCAGCACAGACGGAGGCCATCCAGACCATTGCACTGGTTGTAACTTGCCACTGGAGCTATCCTCTAATTCTATTCCCCTGCAATTTCTCCCATGCTCCTTAAATTATTTCTACTCAATTATTTACTCACTTACTTTTAACTGGACTCAGCTTCAACTGCCACTGATAGTAAGGCATTCCACACTCTAACCACCCTCTGTGTTTAAAATATTCAAGGACTGTTTTTGAGTGGCATTGAAGCTAAGTAGATAATTGTTAATTTCTGCAGAATGATTAATCACAGTGGAAACCTAGAAATTGAATGCTAGTATGGCTGTCAAATCTATTTCGTGATTAATAATAATAATAATCCTTAAAGCATAGCACCTTTCAGGAGGATGTCTCAAAGAGCTTACAGGATATTGTAAGGTAAACCTCCACCTCACCAAACCAGTTAGGAACCTAGGCATCTTGTTCGACCCTCAACTGTTCTTTTTCCTTCATATATGTGCCATGACTCACTCTGCCTTCCCCCGCCTCTGCAATGTTGCTTGACTCCGCCACTATCTCAACCCTCAGGCGGCGGAAACTCTCAAACACGCATTCGTCACCTCAAGGATCGTCTACGGAAACTCCCTCCTTGTCCACCTCCCTAGCTCTTCCCTCCACAAGCTGCAGATCATCTAGAACTCTGCAGCTCATGTCCTTTCCCGCACCAGGCTCCATGACCCCATCACGCCCACCCTCGCCCGATTCCACTCGCTCCCCATCCCTCAGAGGATAGAATTCAAAATCCTTGTCCTCACTTTCAAGGCCCTCCATGACCTTGCCCCCTCCCACATCTCTGAACTGCTGACCTCCTATCAACCTGTCCATTCCCTCCGCTCAGCAGGCTCCAGCCTGCTCCAGGTCTCCCGCCAGACCCGGCCTACCATTGGCGACCGGGCTTTCAGCCTCTCTGCCCCCAGCCTTTGGATCTCCATCCCACAATCCCCTCACCTGCTCCCTCTCTTGCCTCTTTCAAGGCACAACTCAAGACCCTCCTTTTTGACTGTGCCTTCTGCCGCCCTCCTACCCCCTCTGCCCTCCACCCATGCTCGGGTCCTGATCCCCAACTGTTCAGCACGTTGGGATGTTCTCCTGATGTGAAAGGCGTTTACAAATGTAATTTTGTTGTTGTTGTTGTAAATACAGCAGCCAATTTGCACACAGCAAAGTCCCACAAACAGCCACGAAATGAATGACCAATTCTATTTGGGGGGTGATTAGCCTGAGCCACATGCAAGTTAGGTGTGATTAACATGCCTTGCTAATATGTTCTCATTTTAGGGTAACAAATGTAACTTTCACGATTGATAAAGACAAGCCTAATCGGTTGAGCTATCACGGACTTCTATTCTGTGAAATAACATAATGTGCTGATTCTATTAATACATAAGCCCTGTGAGTATAGCCAACATAACCTTCAAGGGGCTTATTATGCTTCCTTAGCAATTTTAGACATGTATAAATAGTCTTATAAGTATCTTCAAAATACTGTATATTTTGTATTTGCACAAAGTGACAATGTTACTAATCTGAGTAAATATAGCAGGGAAAAGAGCAGAATAACTATCGGAATAACTATCGGAGATAGGAGTTCTGTCTGTTCAGTTTGTAAGGTTAATTAAATTTGTGACCCTGCGGTGAAGTAAGGACCAACCCAAATTTTCTTTTTCAGTAGTGGTAAAATTTAATTAAAATATTAGTAAAGAAATGCATATCAAAGTTATATATTTCATCAAATCAAATTAATGCTTACAACAGGTTAGTAAAGTTCACTGCAGTGGGTTGATCGGATCAATATAGTGGCTTTTATGTAGGAATCGACTTGTTAACATGCATTGATCCATGTTGATAGTTGTATATCCCTCTTTCCTCGAGATTGGTTGTGATTAGCTGCTCCATTCTCTCTTCTCTGATATAACTGTTAGAAACATCAGCTACAAACCAAGGACAAACTTTATCAAAATTTGACAGCTTTTTTCAAAACAAGTTCTTTGTCCCACGATGATTTTGAAGAAAACTTTGTTCTGTAAACATGCTTACACTGTCCTTAGCTTTCAAGAAGCTGCGATTTTTCTGAAGAAAACAAGTCCATGAGTCTCTGCGATTTTTCTTTGATCAACTCAAACAATCCAGAATTCTGGGATTGCTTAGAAGTTACAGATGGAAATGACAATTTACATAAACAAGTGTGATGATGAAGTGCATTGGATCACAATCAGAGTGTTAGGACACAGTTTTACTTCATCAGGCCCTAGAATCAGCGGTATTGCTGTGTGGAGATGTGTGGAGATCAGTGGAACCCCAAATCCCACCAAGATGGGATTTTCAGCCACTACGCCCTGAAATTCTGGAACATTCTCCCTCAATCTCTCCACCTTGCCCCTTCTCCCCTTTTTCAAGTCCCGCCTGAAAACCTTACTCTTCAACCATGCTTACGGCCACCTCCCGCCCATACCAACACCCTGCCCCACCCTCGGAGTCAGTTCCGCCACTGTTAAGCACTCTAAGATGCTATCCTGCATGGAGGGCGCTATATAAGTCAAGTTGTTGTTGTAGATTTAGCCTGTATGATCTTAATTTATCTTAAATTGCAAAGTCATGCAGGATTGTGGAAAATTCTGAAATCTAGTCTTAATTTGTAATCTGTTTTCCAATAATTCTTAAAAATAATCACTTCCAAATTGACTGAATTTAAGTATTATCCACAGTTGAGTCGGATCCTGTCTTCTCACTTAATAATAATCGCATTTGACATAGCGCCTCATCATGTCGATGAGATATCTCAAAGCGCTTATGTTGTAAAGTGGAATTTACTGTGTGTTTTTGGGGAGAAACAAAATACATGTGTACTTTCTAGCAGGGGAGACCGAAAACAGATCAGGAACAGGCTGATTTTTGCCGACATTCACACAAAGAGGTGAGGCTAATCCTAATACTCCAACTGCTCTGCTCACGTGAGGTCAGCTGACCTTCAAGCAAACCCTTCAAAACTGCAAACATCTGTCCTGTAAACGATGCAGCTACAAGGGGCGGCAATGACCTCACCTAACCTACTAGTCCTTCGAGGAATTGTTACTAATATTTTTTACAGCCAGTAGCAGTGAGAAGAAAGACATGAAAAGCAGGTACTGGTATATGCATGTTGTGCTTCTTTCTCATATCAAAGGGTTGTTCCGCTTAATTTAAAATGCTTTGCGCTGAAATTCTGGAGTCTTATTAAAATAAACATTAGTAGTGAGTGAATATGTGCTTTCCCATCTGGTCTGCCTGCACTAATCCTGCCCTGTGAACATTATTTTTGAGCTTGTAATTGGTTGTCACCTCTTTCATCTGCTCCTCCACACCTCGCCCCCATCACCCCACATCAAACTGAAAATGCTCACAGCTTTTGATGAGATAAGTTGAGACAGGCAACTTGAAATGTAAGAGAGAAAAGCCAATTTAACAATAAAACAGCATAAATAAGATTTACAAATTAAGTAGTTCTTTCAATACTAAATGCTCAAGCAAGACATCCATCTTTTTGTGGTTTTATTTGCTTCATAGTATGGGTGAAAAGGAGCCAAATAGTGAGCATGATGGAAAATAGCAAGAGAACCCTTGGCTAATTGTTCCTATTCTCACTGATTTACCAGAAAGAACCAATGTAAAGTAGCTAAAAACGAACGGCAACTGTGCTGCTAAGTCAAGGTTTTTTCAGTGATACACACTTCATCAAAATGGATGAACTGGAAACATAGCCTTATTGTCACAATGAATGAACCGTAGCTCCACACAGAAAAATATGCAATGACTCACAGTTTGGCTTGTCTTTTCTGGATCAAATAATCTATTAAAACCCCATAGCATCTTGAATATACTTTGCACTTGGAAGATTAGATTTTAAATGTGTAATTTTTTGGTGAAGGTATGGATTACCAGTGCGGGAAATAGGGAAGCTATTTAGCTTTTGTCACTGTCAGTATACAAGCATTCCTAGGTCAGATGTAACGTGTGTTAGATGCAGATTACTGCTTCCACTGCTTCTACTTTAAGGCCAAACCCAAAAGACTACTGCAACTGTATCAATGCAGTTTTTCCTTTCCCCACATCAGCCATACTTCAGACTTTGTTCAAACAAAGATGCCAACTTGTGCAAAATTCTGGGCAGCTTTATACTGAAAACAGGCATTCACCTTAGAATTGAGTTTAAGCTCCCCAGTTTAATTTCATGTAAGACTCTTTTGTTCCATAACTTTGAGATCACAGTCTAAGATGACATTCCAATGCAATGCTGAGACACCACTGCATTGTAAGTAATGCCATCCTTTGGATCAGACATTAAAGCAAGGCCCTGCCTGCCTGTTCAGCTGAACGTTAAAGATCCCACAGCACTATTTCAAAAGATAAGGGCGTTCGTCCCACTGTCCCAGCCAACAATCCCCCATATAAAATTGGTCATTCACTGTATTGTTGTTTGTGGAACATTGCTGTGTGCAAATTGGCTGCCACATTCAACTACAAAATACACAGTGACTACACTTTACAGTAAATCCTGTGAAGCGCTTTGAGACATCCTCCTGACGTGAAAGGCATTATATCAAATACAACAATTATTTTATTTTATTACTTATTGTAGTTATAAGACAGTGATAACAGCAGGCATTGAGTTGTAATTAATAGTAGGGCTGCTATGAATCTTATCTGTAAAAAGATTTGATACAAATTTCTTCTCTCCAATGATTTGGTAGATAATAATAATAATCTTTGCATTTGGTATAGCACCAGGAGGATGTGTCAAGGTGCTTCACAGGAATTACTGTAAGGTGTTCTGACTGTAATTTGTAGGCGAATGATAATGAGAGTAAGGAGTGTGTCAGCTAGCAAAGCAAAAACATGGGAGGATGTCTATTTTGCCCTCTTTTGCATCATCCAAATTATAGAGCGCCTTTCACATCGGGAGGAAGTCCCAAAGCGCTGAACAGTCAGGTGTCGGGGCCCGAGCATGGGGGAGGGGTGGTGTAGGGGTGAGGGAAAGCAGAGAGGTGGGAGGGCGACCAAAGGCACTGTCGAAGAGAAGGGTCTTGAGACCGGCCTTGAAGGAGGCAAGGGAGGAAGCGAGGCGAAGCGACCATGGGATGGAGTTCCAGAGTGTGGGGGCAGAGAGACTGAAAGCCCAGCCACCGATGGTCGGGCGGGTCGGGCGAGAGACATGGAGCAGGCCGGAGCCCGATGAACGGAGGGAGCGGGCAGGTTGTTAGGGAGTCAGCAGGTCAGAGAGGTAGGAGGGGGCAAGGCCATGGATGGCCTTAAAGATGAGGACGAGGATCTTGAACTCGATCCTCTGGGGGATGGAGAGCCAGTGGAGTAGGAGGCGGGGAGGGCGGAGAGAGAGAAGGACAAAGCGGGAGAGTTGCAGGGAGGGGGGCATTTTGAGGGAGGGCCAGCTCGGGTCAGGGGCGGCAGCCAAGATGCGCACGCTGGGACAAGAGGCGACGGGTTTAGCAGGACATTGTCAGGCTGTAGGAGGCTGAGGGGGCTAGAGTTGGCGCAGAGTGGGGAGGGCACTCATTGTGGTTAGCAACGAGCAGCCTGCAGCGAAAGGACAGGGCAGACAGATAGACAGATAGAGGGAAGGAAGGAGGGAGGGAGGGAGGGAGACAGACACTGGTACAGGCTGTCCTGTACTATACTAGTAGCTGCTACCAGTGATTCAAGAATGGTGTACAAACAGGAGCTAGTACAAAATCAAGCATATCAAAAAAAGTTTGCTGGACAAATGTGCCGAACAGTTCTGGATTTTTGACATCGTAGGCAATTTGCTTTCAGCAGCACGGCACATGATTACATTTGTAACCTGCAAATTAATATGCAAAGAAGCTAAGGTGCACTGATACTGCAAACAGTTAATTAAAATAGACATAAATGGCTCGACAATTAAAGAGAATTATAATGTGTATTATGTTTACGGAACGCAGAACTACTAACAACAAGCAATCAGTCAGTTGCAATCGCATATTATAAATTTATAATCCTAATAAACAGCTGTTTATTCTTTAATTATTTTAAAGTAAACATAATTAGGACAAATAGACTTATTGATGTCAAATGCAAATTTTTAATTCACATCATTTTCTGAGATGAAAACAGAGAGATTTTTAGCCAGCAGTTTAAGAATTGAAATAATCCTTTCCTCATTTTTTATGGGTTAGGATAAAAAGTATTTTTATTAAAAGGAAAACGCTGGCATTTTCGTCTTCAGTGTTGTCATCACACAAGTACGAGACTTTCTAATAACATGTACAACAACAACAAGATTCCATTTATTGAGCGCCTTTCACGTCGAGAGGACGTCCCAAGGCGCTGTACAGTTGGGTCAGGACCCGAGCAAGGGGGAAATGGTCAGGGGGAGGGGAGGGAAGGGAGGGAGCGAGGAGGGGGTAGAGAGTCGAGAGGGGAGCTGAAGGCACGGTCAAAGAGAAAGGTCTTGAGACCGGCCTTGAAGGAGGAAAGGGAGGAGGCAATGCGAAGGCACTGGGGGATGGAGTTCCAGAGCCTAGGGGCTGAGAGGCTGAAGGCCCGGCCACCGATGGTAGGGCGGTTGGGGCGGGGGGTGTGGAGCAGACCGGAGCCAGAGGAACGGAGGGTATGGGCAGGTAGGTAGGGGGATAGTAGGTCAGAGAGGTAGGAGGGAGCAAAGCCGTGAATGGCCTTCTAGGTGAGGATGAGGATCTTGAATTCGATCCTCTGGGGGATGGGGAGCCAGTGGAGGTGAGCGAGGGTGGGAGTGATGTGGTCCTGGTGCGGGACAGTACACGAGCTGCAGAGTTCTGAATGACCTGCAGTGTGGAGGGAGGTGCCGGGAAGGCCGGCGAGGAGAGAGTTCCCATAGTCCAGCCTTGAGGTGATAAAGGCGTGGACCAGAGTTTCAGCAGCGTGAGGGATGAGGTAGTGCCGTAGTCTGGCGATATTCCGGAGGTGATGGAAGGCGGTGCCAGTTGTGGCGCGGATATGAGGGAGAAAGGACAGCTCAGGGTCGAACAGAACCCCGAGGTTCCTGACTGGCTTTGAGAGGTGGAGAGTGCAGCCTTGGATGCTGATGCTGTCAGCGCCTGAGGTGCGGAGGCGCTGACGCGAACCAATCAGGAGGGCCTCAGTTTTACGCACGTTGAGCTGAAGAAAGTTATCTCTCGTCCAGGACTCGATGTCGAACAGGCAGGCTGTCAGGACATCGGTGGTCGTGGAGTTGAGGGTAGAGGAGGAAAGGTAGAGTTGGGTGTCATCCACATACATGTGGAAGTTAACCCCATGTCTGCGGATGATGTCACCAAGGGGGAGCATATAGAGGGTGAAGAGGAGGGGACCGAGGACAGAGCCTAAGGGACACCGCACGAGACAGTGCGGGGGCCGGAGGAAAAACCATTCATGGAAACAAAGTGATGACGGTGGGAGAGGTACAACCTAAACCACTCAAGGACAGGGCCTTGAAGGTTGAGATGGGAGGACAAGCGGTGGAGGAGGATAGCATGGTCGACCGTATCGAATGCTGCCAATAGGTCGAGGTGGACGAGGAGGCAGAGGGAGCCCTGGTCACAGATGGTCAGGATGTCATTGGTGACCTTGACCATGTAAATATGAAAGTAGAAATAAGATTTAAATCCAAAGTAATTATTTGATGACATTGGTTGCCTTTAAATTCAATAGTTTTCTGATTCTCTCTCCCTCATTTTACACAATTAATCGGCACAAATTGAGCCAAATTTTCAAGTTAAAGGAATATTAGTTTAGGAATGGCATCTAGGGTTATATGAAAGAATACAAACAGAGATAAACAGAAAATGGACTCTAATTTATGAGATATGTAAACCATAGAACCTTACATCATTGAAGAAGACCATTTAGCTTATCATGTCTGTGCTGGCTCTTCAAAAGAGCAATCCATTTAGAAGTATTTACTTGCATTTTCCCATACCCTTCAAGTTACTCCTTTTTGAGATATCAATCTAGTTACCTCTTCAAATTGTTTGTGTAGAAGGAATTCCAGGTACCTGTAACAACAACTAATGAAAGGGATTCTATATATTGTTAATTACATAATAATCCATATGTACATGTAGTTTACACGTGGTTTACACATGTTCAAAATAGACCCCACTATCTGCTACACAATAGTTGCCTCTTCCTGGGACCTTATCAAGTCAAATAAGGCATCTAACCTAGGATGGATAATGTCTAAGATTAATAAATATTGAGTTTTACTTCAGTTACCTTTGAGGTAGAGAGAGAATCTTTGCAAAATCTTTCCTCAGAAGACGAAATGGGAGCGGATAGTCCATGACAGTATAGGTTTTCTGTGGGATGTGGAAAGAACAAACGTAATGTTCTATTCCTTCTTGTGTTATGATGTGGTCGGATGGTTAAGCCCTGCGATTCTGCACACAGAATATCAAATCACAGGCGTGGCTTGGCTTACCCATAATGGATAGCCTCACAGACAGGTAGCACCTAGCTATTCCTGGCAATTTCAGTGCTTTTACTGAGCATCCTTTGTGTCTAGGGAAGAATATGAAAGGGAAGACTGTTTCAAACACAGGCATTAATAATACCCTAGCAGATACATCGAAGAAGATCAGTGATCACTGGCTAATGCATAATTGCATTTCCATTCCATGGCAGCAAAGAGTTCTAAAACTGGAATAATCAGATAGCTTCTTTATCCTGTTCACCTGCCTCTTGAAAGAAAAAGGTACATTTCAGTTTAATTACAAGAAGGTCCAAGGATGGTCCACTTACTCAGAAGCTATATTTCCCAATTATTTTGTTTTGATTTTTTTACTGATGTCAAATTGCCTAAAATTGACATGATGTCATGATGACATGATTGAGCAAGAGCATTGTCAATCTAACATTGATATTGCAAACCACCTGCTTTTTCTTTTTCTCTCTATCAATATTTCTCTTCTCCCTTCCTAAGGGCATCTGACTTAGTTTTATTTCTACTGGTGTATGGTCATCCCCTACTGTGGAGTCCTGTAGCTCAATGGTCACAACACTCACCTCGCAAGCGACAGCACCTGGGTTTGATTCCTGGCAGGGTGAATTGTCGGACAAGTTTCCTTACTCCACACGTATCTGTTTACCTAGCAGTAAGTAGGAATCTGGTTAGTTATTCGATTGGCAGATCGCTTTTCTGGGGATAATAATCCCTTCAAAAAATAAATAATAATAATTCAATCCACAACTGTTTATGGGAGAGTGCTGTCGCGTTCGCCCACAAATATGCAGTCAATTCACTTTACAGTGTCTTCTGTGAAGCGCTTTGGGACGTCCTCCCGACGTGAAAAGCGCTATATCAAATGCAAGGATTATTATTATTATTATTCTTTGAGACGGACAGAAGACGTGATAAGGCATTATATCAAATGCAAGGATTATTACTGGGCTCCAGTTACCCACTAAGTACCCCGCCCAAGTGCCCACTTTACAGTGAGTGTTGGCAGGCTATTCAACTGCATGAGGTTTTACAGTTGAGCCTAATCTTGATCTCATCTAATGTTCACACGTGTGTACTTTCCAACATGGGTCTCAATATAGTAATCAGGATTAGAGGCCGTTTCCCTCTCCCTAATGCAGGGGTGCCAAGTATTGCCTTAATTGCTGGCCAAACTGAGATCAGCTAACTCAGCACAAACCAAGGTTTCTCTGAAGGTCAGCAGATATATGGGCCAGTGGGGAAAAAGATAATCTCCAGAATCACCTCAAGGGGTATAGGTCTAGCCAGACTCAGAGTAAAGCACAATAGTAGAATGGAGTCATGTTAGCCTTCACCGGAGCAGCTGCTGGGATCACTCATTCCTCTGCAGTTCCTTACATTCCTCAAACATGATTTGTTTATTAAAATGTTCGTGATACTGATTTGGATCTCTTCTGTACAATTTTTCCATTATCTGGTTGCACTAGAATTTGTGCTCTACATCATATCTATCCCAGCAATTGTATGAGAGTGCATGCAACAATTGCAATATTTTGCAAAACAAAACTGAACCCATTTGTCCCTTCAAAACATCACCCAAGCACAGCACAAAATCTAGATTTCAATGGAACTAAAATGGAAAGCAATTCTGCAAATGACTTTAGCAAACTTTGCATGACACCAGATCTTCTGTGAAGTCAAGTGCTTGCCTTACAACTATTCACCCTAGCTCAGGGATTGAATTTGTGATGTTTCTTCAAGGGATTCTTTATTGAGGATTTCAGTTAGAATGAAATAGTTAAATAGAACATGTCAAGAGTTCATTGCTCTCAAGTTGTCAGCAAAAGGAATTCCATTAGTGTGATTCAGATTTCTTATTAAAAAAACAACAACTTGTATTTATATAGCTCCCCAGAGCACTTGAAATACTGCAAATCATACCCCAAAATGACTAAATGGACACCTCCCCCCCGACAAAAGGCTTGCAGCATTAAATATTAAATAAAATCACTTACCGCACCTTCCATCTACCATTTTGCTTTCTTTCTTCAGAGCAGAATGCTCAAAACGTTAAATGAGGCTTGGCCTTCATCTGCATGTGATTAGCACGGCCACATCAGTAATTTGCAATGATAAGGCTAATTGGATAATGTGATTAGCATTGAGCAAAAGTGGAAGACAATTGGCTTTCAAGACATCAAAATGATGCTCTGCCATCACAATTGTACCACTGAAGCCACAATGTTACCTCTGATTTTTCTGTTTTCTTTCAACCCAATACTACAGGGAACATTCGTCAAGACGCCCCTGGTATTTGAGGAGGTATGTCAAGCAGATTATGTTTTTTTTTAAATTTCTGACTGGTTTGCAGGAATTGTATACAGTCTGTCAGTTTGTTTTTCAATTTACCAGCAAGCGCTATAAGTGACATGAATGATGGAAAGAATAAAAACTATCACACAGGGGAATTCATTGAAATGTAAAATTCATAGTCACAGTGAAGGAGGATTCTGCCTATTGCTATGTTTTATTATACAGTATTCACTTAATGGGTTATTTATATTTTACTGTATTAAAGTATTGATGGTCCTATTCCTAAATCAATACAGAGATTTATTCAAAATAAAGTTAACAGCCCTGAAATTGATAGTGGCTGAGTTGTCCATTGTAGTGAATTTCTGTTCAACGGCTGCTATTTTGGCCTGGTTGTATATCCCAACTGCAAAATGTTACACAATTTTGACCTGCATATTGTCCTGAGATCCTCGAACAAATGCACCATTATTATTACTTTTTTTTGTGTGAGGGGTTTACATGAAGAAACAGATATAATATATTTCATTAAAAAAACCTCTTAGTAAAGCATATAGAAATATACATTTACAATGTACAGTACATTACTATACTTTGCTTTCTCTTCTGAATGCGTGTATCCATTTTAGCAATTTCAGAGAGACAGTAGTTAGTAATGAAACCTCGACTGAGATTTGGAAACCCCGTTATGACCAAAGCTTAAAATAAAACATGCAGCACGCAGTCCTCAAATATGATTTTTTGGGGAAATTTAATTCAGATTACATTCTTTATCACATTAATTATTTTAACTGTTAATAGTTAAACAGTTAAACACTCTAGAGGGTAGCAAAACTGTTTTTGAAAAAAATGGCAATCTAAGGCATTAGCTCACTAGATACTGACAGATGGTAGCAGTTTGACATCTAGGTCATAATGTTTCAGGTTTCAGCATTACACGAAAGTGGCCTTCAGCCTCTCTGCCCCCACTCTTTGGAACTCCATCCCGCATTCCCTTCACCTCGCTCCCTTCCTTGCCTCCTTCAAGGCAAGGCTCAAGACCCTCCTCTTCGACTGTGCCTTTGGCCACCCCCCTATCCTCCTTGCCTTCTACCCTCCCTGATCCTAACTCCCCCGCAGCTCGGGTCCAAATCCCTGACTGTCCAGCGACTTGAGACATCCTCCTGACGTGAAAGGCGCTATACAAATGTAATATTGTATTGTATTTTAAGTGAAGTACTAAGGAAGTTCTGCATTTTAGCAGGTGCCGGTAAATATTTGACTGAAATTTTTATCCAAAGTCCTGTCTGGTGGTTCAAGTCGATATGAAGGATCCAGGCTCAATTACATTATGTTAGCTGGTGTAATATAACCTGCATGCTCGGCACTATCTCTTTATTATGCTCTCCTTACAGCCGGCTTGTCTAAGGTCTTCTCTGCCATGCCCTTCTCTGGATTCAGTTAGAACAAGATTGTTGATGTTTACTCTGCAATCGTTCCCTTGCTGGAGATGAAGCACAACGTTGCAGTGACTTCCACCAGTGACTTTGTTGAAACTATGTTAAACTTGCTCAACCAAGTGAAGGAAGTTTAATGGATAAGAAGCTCGGGGACTCAAACATAGGACTCCCTGGTTGGGAGTTTAGCACTAAAATACTTGAGCCAGTCCTGGCCAATCTTTTTGGTCATCCAACAAAATAAATTTTCTTGATAAATATTCTTGTATATGCCATAAATCAAGAAATATTCAATCAAGAAAAAATCTGGAAACGCACTACCTTCCTCACCATGAAACTGGGGATCAGGAGCAAAGGCATATGCCAATGGAGTGGGGAGAAAATTAGAAAATAATTGAACACACTGGATTGAAATAAAGAAAACCAAAGAGTTGAAAATTCCATGCTTACAAATTAAGCTGCGAAATTTGTAATGTTTATTGATGAGTTTGAGTAGATAATTATCACTGTTGATATTTATCAAACAAAAAGAAATCTGCAATTGCAAGTCAAAATTAATTATTATGAGCAATAATATACAACGTGCTACAAAATGTCAGTTGGCCTTTTCAGGTTGGCAATTTCATTTTTATTTGTGAATAGTGTCACTCCTAAAATTGTCTCTAGAAACCAGTCCACTTTATTCCTTCTCCGCTTTCTCAGGCTTACTCTGGCAATCCACAGTGGGTGGAACTTCAGATCGCAACAATGTCCAAAGTTCCCAACTAGATAGAAAGGGACTTTTCTTATTCTTAGTACATCCTACAATGAGCTCCCCGATTTGGCATGTGACAGCGCCATCTCCAGAGGCCCAATATTATTACAAACTGGACCACAGTGAGCATTGAATTAACTCATCTTGACTACATGATGGTTTCTGCACTATGCGGTCTGACACGAGGAATGAGGGCACATGCTGCTGCATGCACCGGCTGTCACTCAACTTGCTGAGAAAACAGACAAATTCTTGTCAAGGGAGATCAACTCCTCTGGAGACCAAAGTAAGTATCTCAGCTTACAGTTAAGGTACACAGCTCATTCAGTTCAAGGACAATGCTGCCAACAGCACAAAGTGACAGCAGTTGTTGATATGGACAGGGAGACTTCCTGTCAGGAGTTCACTGATGCTGCATGTACATTGCACCCAGTCGCACACAGTTTCAGGTTACACTACATGACTTAACCATGAAGGAAGAGCAAGATTTGAACCATTTTTAGTATTGTATGCTTCGAATTGATCTGTAATTACAGAAGATTTAAGAAAATGAACTTTATAAAACCCAGCAGAAATGTGGCCATTTTTAACACTACCTTTCTCCTAGTAATTGGAAGAGCTGGAGTGTTTTTTTACATCAGTCAGGTGTCTGACACGCATGACAACCCATTGCCATGCTTAAGTGTTTCCATTTCCAGTTACCGAGAACTCACAGCAGCATAGTTTCTGTTTTAAGACTCTGGAATGCGCAATCTCTCTCTGGAGATGCACCCATTTCTTCCCTATGGCAGAAACTAAAACATTAATGACCCAAATTGTATATTGGGATGCTACTGGAATTTTACCAGCTAAAACTGTGCAGCTTAGTAGTACATGGGACCAGTAAACATTATATTGTTTGGCCAGGTAGGACCCCTTGGTTCAAAACATTGGCTGAGAAAGTTAACAGGATCCCATTCCTCAACGGCACCTCCACTCTTCTAATTCACATTGATCGGGCAGACAGGCTGCTCTGGCCTTGACAATGCCTTAGAATATTGGGGACTAGTCTGGCTCAGGTATTGGACCATTCATTTATTGTGCTTTGAAACTTCTTGAAGACGTGATAAGGCGTTATATCAAATGCAAGGATTATTATTATATATTATGAATGCATCTTCCACCTGAAGACACAAAGATGATTTTTCCTTCAATGACCTAAACAAGTCATCTGCCTCTGCTATTTAGCAATGTGACTTGCCGAACAAAATAGAAGCACCTGAATTATTTTTTATTTAAAGAACAATCTGGTGCTCCAATCTGATGGCTCAATTAATTGATGAGGAAGTGACTAGGGGTCAGCGACGTGAAAGAGCCACTTCAATGAGTCAGTCACCATTATTTATTATTCGTAATGGTTGAGGGTGTTTAGGAATTTCAGGGTTTTTTTGTATGACAAGTCACATTGTAAAAAAAGAAATATGAGGCGAGTAGCACAGAAAGAAACAAAGAAGGAATAGCATGGACTGCAGCACCAAACATAAGTGCCTGGAGGTACCAAAGAACTATGATTTGAAAGGAATGCAAAGGTACATAGCCACAAGAAGTGTGTTTTTGTTAACATGGGCACCTGGCATCATATTGGCAGCCAAAAGGCTTATTAGCAGCCAAGTACAAAAGGCTTTTTATCTAAATGGAACAAGTGCCTTCATTTAAGCGGATAATTCAGCCTAAGGATGGGAGAGAGATCCTCCCCCATGAATGGTAGGAATGCTTACATTCATTTTATCTTGTTTATTCTTTCAGAGGAAGATTAGCAAAAATGCTGCCAGCAGATAGGCCATTCACCAAGGATGAGCAAATACTTCTTCCCCTTGATCAACAAGAAGAAGACAAGTAGTGGACATGTCTCAACCTGGTGGAGTTAATAATAGTTGATTCACTAATAGACATAGAAGACATGCATATGAGCGGTGTATTAAAGTTTTGTCAAATGCCATAAATTCTTCAAATGCAAAAATGCATATACACCTGTTCACACAATGTTGGCTCTTCATTCCTCTGTCTTCTCCAAAAATTCATGTGATGCTATATATCTTTCCTTACTAGTCATATTGGTGAGGTACAGGAGTAGGTAGCAAATAGGCAGAATTTTGCATGAGCTCTGAAACCCCACCTGCTTAACATGAAATCAAGGTACAGATCATGACTGAACTCCAGTAACATTTTGAAAGCCCTTTGAAATTTGTTGTGGATTTTAACAAAATCCAACTTAAAATTTTTCCCTAAATTTCAGTCCTTTGGATGAGACATTAAACCGAGGATCCATCTGTATGTTCGGGTGGATGTTAAAGAGTCCATGGCATTATTCGATAAGAGAAGGGAGTTTCTCCCTGTGTCCTCATCTAGTCCAATGGCCTTAACCCAACAATCCCTCAAAATAGAATGAATTGGTCACTCACTCCATGGCTATTTGTGGAATCTTGCTGTGCACAACTGGCTACCACATTTTGCCCACAAAATATACAGTCAATGCACTTTACAATATATCCTGTGAAGCAGTTTGAGACATCTCAACAATGCGATAAGGCACTATGTCAAATGCAAGGATTATTATTTTTATATTAATCAATTCCATTACTTTCAAATTATTTATTTAATGGAGTGCGACATGGAATTTCAGACCCTCTATTTGTAAATATTCCCAGAACTTTATTAACTGGATATTTTCCTGTCCGGAGACCATTATTAGACTACTGACTAGGTAATGTAATTAATTAATCTGGATCCTATTACAATTTAAGAAAATCACAATGATTCCTGAAGTTTTATAATAATCATTACATTTGATGTAACACCTTATCACATCGTCCAAACATCTCAAAGCACTTCACTGGATTTACTATAAAGTGTAGTGACCATTTGTAGATAAATGTGACAGCCAATTTGCACACAGCAATGTCCCACAAACATCCAGGAAGTGAATTTAATCGAAGGTTTGTAGGTCAAGAGAAATTCCCTTCTTTTTCTTAATGTTACCTTGGGATCTTTAACGTCCAGCTAAACAGGCAGACAAGGTCTCAGACTGGAGTGCCGGGGTAGACTGTGAGCTCAAACTCCAGACGTAGAGCTTGAACCCATAACTTTCTGACTCAGAACCAAGAGTGCTATAAACTGAGCCGGGCTGACATCTCTCAACATTCTTTTCTCCAACGAGAAGTTCAGTGCCATCATCCTAATGTGGCAGCTTTGACATCTGACCCACAGACATATATGGTCTACTCTAAATTCCCGCCAATGCATCAATCTTCTTTTAAATGCACAGTGCCCAAAATTGGACACAAAATTCCACATGTAATCTTAATCATTGAGCTCTACAGAGTTAAAATGGCTTGTAACTGAATGCCCTTGAGATGCATCTCAGTGTTTGATTAGTCTTGTATAGAAGTGACAGCCTAATCACATGTCTGTGATGTTGAGAGGATAGACTCTGACATGGAGTGAACCAACCTCATCTGGTTCAATGGCATTAATGGCTTTGGACAGTACTGAGCCCAGCAGCACAAATATGTGTTTTCTCTGTTGCCTCAAAACAGGGATTACATATTATTTTCTCACTGGACAGATATCAGATTGTAAACAATTGATTTCGCTGACTGTGACAAGTGTGTTTCATGTATTTCCGGTTTTCCTAGCTAACTGTTTCCTTCAACGTTGTTCAGTTGCCATTACCAGCAGCTAAATTATTTTACCGGAAGAATTTATAATCCTTTTGGGAGAGGAATAGGTGGAAAATATTTGTCCCTTTTATTGACTTAGTCGGTTTGATGCAAAGTAAAGTTCCCTCCACAGTGCCTCAACAATGAGCACAATTAATACACCAGAGTAACATTTAATTTCATGGATCAATCATCTCATAGCTTCTCTGAGTAAGCTGTCCAATTTGTGCCAATTCATGTGACGCTTTATCCTGCAGACTTTAGCCACCTAGGAAATGGATTGAAACTGACCAACTCATTTCACTTAGGATTTTACACCCAACAGACTAGATAGTCTTTCATCCTATTAATGTTATAATCCATTATGCCTTGCAGTACCTAAATGTTCTGTCTATTCCTGCTTTCAGTGATTCAGTTCTTTTGGAGGAAAAGTTAAAATAATAATATTTGGTATACACCTTTCGCTTCAGGAGAATGCCTCAAAGTAGAGTTGTCCAATACAAATTTTAGGCTGGCCACTAATGTGGCCATTGAAGCACCAGATTTGTGACACAATACAAAATTCATGCGGAAAATGTTTTTCCAATGCACAAAACCACTTGGTATGTTTTCCTGTTACCACTGCAGAAGTAGCCATCTATGTAAGCCTCTTTCGTTCTACATTTTATTCAAACAGCACGCAAAACCAAGTACGATACAAACAACATACGTACGATAGTGCCATGGCATCTTTAACATCCACATGAACAGATAAACAGGACATTGGTTTAGCATTTTATCCAAAGGATGGCACCTTGAACATTGCAGAACACCCCAGCACTGTATTGGAGTGTCAGATTAGACTATGAATTCCCAACCTGGGGCCTGTAGAGAGTGCAGACTTAATGATACCTACCAGATTATCATTAATTATCATACCATTACAGATAAGAAACAGCTACGACCAAGCACACTTTTCTCAGAGATCTTTACTATGGTGATCTCGAATATATATTCAGATGTATTTAATTGTATAAATTAATTTAATTTAAATTTAATTGTATTATATGTCATTGTTCAATTTATACATTTAAATCTATTACAGTAGGTAATTGCTGTCAAATGTAGCGACTGGTCTGTAGGAAAACATGGGAGCCATTTGGAGTAGTCAGGTTCCACAAACAGCCATGAGGTGGAGGTGAATGGCCAGTTAATCTGGAGGATTGTTGACCAGGAACCTGGGAGGAATCTTTCTTCTGTTTTTCACTGATCGATTCAGAAATGAATTTCACTCTTTGAAATAACTGCTGGGGACGGATACAAAATGTGCAATGTCGCCTGAATGACTTTTAATCACATGAAATTACTCATTCAATAAATTCATTGAAAGTAATTAAAATGCCAAACAATTTGAGCTGGCCCGAGTTTGTAGAATTCCTAGCCAGTGGCAGTGAATTTCAAACGTATTTATGATTTGTACATGCTGATGGAAATGATCCAAGTTATTTATAGTGAACAGACTAATAGTTCAGCAGTAAATGGCAGATTTCTTTGTTCTTTACACTACATATAAGGTTCACCCTGGAAGGTCATGGGAGATTACTCTGTCTTTCCTCGCTTCAATTCCAGATTATTGTCCTTGCTCTGTGTTCGAACTGCAGAAAACCATCTTCTAAATCACAAATTAATTTAGGAATTTTCTAAAGTTCTGCACAACCTTCAAATTTAAAGCAGAGCTGGTTTTTAAACGAAGACCAAGAGAAATTTCAGGTCTTATGGTTGTCACGGTGCAATTAACTAATGCTACTTGCCAAAGGATACTGTTCACCAAGATTGCACAGAATGTAACCTGCAGTTCGTGGTTAGAACACTCGCCCTGCAGGTGTGAGGACCTGGGTTTGATTCCCAGGCAGGGCGAAACGTTGGACAAATTTCCTTACATGCCTGTTTCCCAGCAGCAAGTAGGAACCCAGTTGTTAGTCAATTGGCGGATTGTTCTTCCAGGGGTAATAATCCCTTAAAAAAAATTTCAGTGAGTTCCTTGAATCCATGACTGTTTGTGGAACACTGCTGTGTGCAATTGGCTGCCATGTTTCGCCGCAAAGTATATAGTCAATTCACAGAACAATATGTTCTGTGAAGCGCTTTGAGACATCTAGAAGACGTGATAAGACTCTACATCAAAATTCAAGGATTATTATTATTATAATAATTATTATTATTAATATTAACCCAGGCGTAGGGCAGAACACCTCTGAATGGCCAAAGGCTGCGGTCGCTGATGTTGAGTAAAATTAGTTTCCAGGTTGCCTTTGAAAGTGCGGAAAAGATTATGTCAATGCAATTTTCACAAATCATATTTTCCCACCTTGCCTGAAGGCCGCTGAATGATGGCTTCTTCAATTGGTAGATTTGGTCTTCCTAAAAGGCTGATCCTCCCAGTGCGATTAAACTGGATAGAGAGATTTTCCCATCCATTATTCTGTCACACCCATCGTGCCATGGCAATAGCATTGCTGAAGAAATGGCAAAATGCTTCTGGGATATTATCAGATGGGAACTATTCGGTCAATTTTCATTTTGAATAAGCAGCAGAAGTATTATCGTTCTGTCCATTTCCCTTGATCACAATTCAGCCATTTCTCAGCCTATAATTGCAGAATGGAAGGATTTTACCACCACCATTGGAAAGGAATTCCACCTGGGTCTATACTTATTTATGTGATGTTATGAGTGTGCAGAATTTGGCAAATGATTGATATCAGTCTTAACATTGAAGTCTGTTTGTTTTTTGTAGTTCTTTTAAGAACTTAGAGAAAACTAGCCTTAAAATTAATGCTGTGTTTAGGAATTTGACAAATTCTTAAAACTGCAAAATGCTACGTAGAGTAAACCTAGACCAAGGTGATATTTCACCCACATCTTTGCAGTCCACAGTCTGCGCCTGTCAGTTACCATTTTATTTTAGACCATGCTACATGGGTACACCAAATACTGAGCTAACAATGAAGTGTTTCTTGGTAGTTAACAAAAATATCAACCTATTGGTTGTATAAATCGAGAGCAGGGTGATATTAAAATGTATTGGCCAGATCGCATCTGAAGTACTGTGTATTTGACCTCTATATTTATATTAAAAAAATTCAGTTGGTGAAAGCAGAGCAACAACAACAACAACAACAAGATTCCATTTATTGAGCGCCTTTCACGTCGGGAGGACGTCCCAAGGCGCTGTACAGTTGGGTCAGGACCCGAGCAAGGGGGAAATGGTCAGGGTGAGGGGAGGGAAGGGAGGGAGCGAGGAGGGGGTAGAGAGTCGAGAGGGGAGCTGAAGGCACGGTCAAAGAGAAAGGTCTTGAGACCGGCCTTGAAGGAGGAAAGGGAGGAGGCAAGGCGAAGGCACTGGGAGATAGAGTTCCAGAGCCTAGGGGCTGAAAGGCTGAAGGCCCGCCCACCGATGGTAGGGCAGTTGGGGCGGGGGATGTGGAGCAGACCGGAGCCAGAGGAACGGAGGGTACAGGCAGGTAGGTAGGGGGATAGTAGGTCGGAGAGGTAGGAGGGAGCAAGGCCGTGAATGGCCTTGTAGGTGAGGATGAGGATCTTGAATTCGAGCAAGTAGCGGAGAGCTTCAAGACTAAGTCCAGAAGTGATGGCTTAGAGCTACCGTATGAAGAAAGGTTAGCTAACCTAACACTTTCCACTGAGAGGGATTTGATTGTGATATTTGACGATGAGACATTTTGGAAAATTTGAATGTAGTTAATTTGGGCTGTAATGGATACTTGATATTATGTAATTCAATGATATCAATTCTCTGTTTCACTTCACTTAAAATATACCTTTCAATGGCCTGCTGTACGCAGTGCATCAACAGATGTGTATTAAACATTTATTAACATTTATTATTGTTGCTGTGGGTTGTGCATTAAACTAAATATTTAGTCATTTTTAAAAGTTCATAATTTGTATTTTACAAATGAAAGTACCTTATAGGCATGTTAAAGATTAAAAAATAAAACATCAGGTCTCGGCAGCTCTACAGATTTACTTTGTTCTGATTTATCTGACATGAAAATCCCTGGCTTACGTTTGCTCAGAGGTCATTGGTAGGTAATACTGTATACCAGCTATGGGTTTATAAGAGAATTGGTATGGTATGAATTGTAGATAGAAAGAAGAGATTTTCAGAAAGATAGAGTTCTTTTATTCTGTGTTATATGAACTGCAGATCCCTCGCTTTGAGATCTCCATCAGTGGTATATATTCAGTGTTCAGTAGTATATAATCATTTGCTCAACTGTTTTCTTGGATAGGACAGAAGATATTGGAGATTTTTCTTCCTTATCTCACCATGGGCAGGTTTTACTTATTCCTTTGTTACTGTGAGATAATTGATGGGAAGGAAAATATTGATGAGTACAGTAATGCAGTCAATCAGATTCACAACATGGCATTCTAATCAAATGATCTTTTCCGTGCTCTGGAGCATTTTCCCTTATATTTATCTTTTTGTTTCAAAATGTCAAAAAGAAACGTACGGGATATAACAAACACAACAAACAACCAACATAGATGGACATACATGAGAACCTTCAAGCTCTTTTGAAGAAATGCCACTAAATCTTATATTTTACACTCCCAACAAATTAATCCAGCTGTGAAGGTAAATTTGGTCACCTGTAGGTTAAGAAATTGTTTTCCTCCAGATAAATTGAACCAAATCCCAGGCATGCCATATTGACTCAGTGACTACTTAGGCCTGAAATTTTCACCATCTGGGGGAGGGAAGTGAGATCTTCTTGGCATGTTCCCCAAGGTGACATGCTTTGCAGCAAAATGTTGAATTTAACAGAATTCTCTGTAAGGGTCTCGGCAGCCCAGTTCCTGATGACAGTCCCCCAGCCATCCTGGCTGGTCAGCAGAACTTGGAGTGGCAAACGAGTTACCAGGGGCAAGAATTCTTCGCACTTAGCTCCTGTTAACTAATCAGACCAAAGTTCCAATAGATAGTGTGATCCTTGCTACACAAGAAGCTAGTCACGTTCTCGACAATGCTCTCAATGGCAAGCTATGTGGTTTTAGCTGGGTTTTGTATTGCATTGTATAATAAAGGTCAACATTGTTGGGCATGGCCAGAGGAATTGTCCAATTTTAAGAGGAGATGATGATCCAGTTCCCACTACACCCTTACCCATCATAGTTATGTCCAATTTCACCAAGAGCAATCTGACGCTGATGGTGATCAAAGGGGATTAATGTTACACTGGCATTTACAGCATTCCAACAGAAACCAAGCCTAAAAAAAAATCTATCTCAATTACAATTTTCTATCACAACTATAGGGTGATGCCAACCACAGGGGGCATCACACCAAATATAATCTTGTAACCTTCCGTCATATACACACATTATGCTCTAACCCCCTGGATAAATCTCTGAGCCATGCGGAGTGCGATGGCTATCAATAACTTTATACCACTTCCCCCCTTTCATCTACGTCATTCTACCAAGCTCAGCACACCACCTGCATAATGTAGCACAAATGATATCTTTAAAAGAACTATATATCACAAAAAGTAACAAACGTCCAAAGCGTTTTCAATATTTAATAATAATATCTAGGTTTTACTGATATTCTTAAATAGCTCAAGCTTTGCTCTTGCAGTTATGAGAAGCACATCTTCAGAAATCTCTCGATTGAATTGTTGCTTTGTAATTAACTGTCAGCTATCTATTAGCTTATATTTATTTCCGGAATGGAAAGCTTGTAAAACTTGTCTTTATCTGCTTGAAAGCTGATTTCCACCATCCATTATCCCCACAGACAGAAGGTCAGCAAGCAAAGGATTTCTCTGAAATTGCTATCAGCGCAGTGCCATGATTCACTGGTAGGATCACATTGCACCTTCACTTCCATAGATTAGTAAGGACTCTGGCTGGAAATCAGAGGTTTGGAATTTTTAATGGTCTTAGCCTTATTGTCTTAATATTAAAGATTGTGTAGAAATCAGAACGAACTGCAGAAAAGCAAAGTTCAAGAATAGAAGAATTTTCTACAATTCTATCCAATCATACATTTAAGGCAATAGTCTTAAGCATAATATCTTGAGAAATGTTAAGCTTCTGATACTTGACTCCTTCAGCTGCTATATCGACCTGCTAAATCCTGGGTTTTAATCCGGAATGTTCCAGCTCCAAGATCCGTGTTAGGGTCGACAGTGGACTTATAATAATAATAATCCTTACATTTGATATAGCGCTTTCACATCTTCTAGATGTCCCAAAGCGCTTCACAAAATATACTGTAATGTGAATTGACTGTATATTTGTGGGCGAACACGGCAGCCAATTGGGTACAGCAGTGTTCCACAAACAGTCATGGATTGAAAATGACCGATTTATTATTGTTTTGGAGGGATTATTATTAGGCGTGTGGAGTAAGGAAACTTGCCCAAGGTTTCGCCCTGCCTGGAATTGAACTCAGGTCTCTCACTTGCAAAGCGAGTGCTCTAACCACTGAGCTACAGGACTCCACTCCTCTGAGTCCATTCCTCTGGAAAGGAGTGTAAGGCAAGGGTGCCCATTGTCACCCACCCTGTTCAATGTGTTCAACAAAGATGTGTTGGATGGCATCGAGAGGGAAGGGCTTGGTGTATCTGTTCCAGGCCTCTCTGACAGGTTTGCAGTGCTTCTGTTTGCGGATGATATTGTGTTATTGACGCACTCACCTGGGGACCTTCTGCACTGTACCCACCATCTTGCAAACTGGGCCAACTGGTGTGACATGGTGGTGGGTGCTCCCAAGTGCAGGATCATGATTCTCCACGGCCCAAAGGAAGGCATTGAAGGAATTGATTGGATGATACAAGGAGCATCAATCCCAATTATTGACTCTTATCGGTACCTCAGAGTTGTGGGGGACACCAACTTCAGCCTGGACACTGCCCTAAAGGACCGTGTTGAGAATGGGCAAAAGGCACTCTGGTCATACGCATCCCTCCTCAAGGACAGCAAGGTCCCAATGCAGGTCAAGCTTATGGCGTACAAGCTCTCTGTGCAAACAGTCCTCCTTTATGGATCTGAGTTCCTGGGGATGCAGTGGAGAGGGTTCCTCCGACCCATCTGCAAAGTCTAGAATTGAGCAGTCAGGTGGACTTGTGGCAGAAATGGGAAATGGCTCCAGGGAGGGAGCGCTGTGGCCTACACTAACCTGTCGCTAAGCACCCTGGAGGCGGAAGCGGCTTCATAGCTGTTACATGTAATTGACAAGGCACCTCACATGAGGACCTGGATTGAGCAGTTGGTGCTGAGTAAGCCTGGTACGCGACATTGGACTTGGATCTCAAGAACATCAAGGTGGTTGGCACGTCACAAGCTGTCCTGTAAAGGTCCACCCACCACTCTGAAGGCAGCTGCCTTCCAAATAGCTGATGAGGAAACTGAGGCTTTTGGGCGACAGCTGCTGGAAGGCGTTACCTGTAGACCGAGTTCGTGAACACAAGTTCGTATGTCCATCGCCTGGAATCCATCTTGATTGGCCTGCAGGGAGGCCAGCAGTTGCTGCTTAAACTCCGCAGCGACAATTGGTGGAACCAACTCAATGGGAAGGGACGTGTGCCTGAGCTGCGGACAGGATGATTGTGGCATTGCTTTCACATATTTCGACCTGTTTTATTTTAATATTATTATTTTTAATATCTAGTGTTGGGCAGACCTACTGCTTTTTATTAAGGCGCAGGATTTCTTTGAAGAATCTATTTCTATCTATTGTTGAAGGTGTAAAATTGGTGTTTGTTTCTGTCATATAGTTTTTGCTAAACACCAACCAAGCCAGTCAACCTAGAGATAAGGGAAGTTTTCTGGACGTGTTAACAGTCTGGGGGTCATATAAAAGGAAAAATGTAGGACAATATAATAATAATAATAATCCTTGTATTTGTCTTTGCAATAATAATCTTTGCATCTGTGCATTTATTAACATAATGCAAGCTAAAGATGACATAGTGGAATTATGATTCAAGGTAGGTGTGTGTATGTTGTGTGACCTGTTGTTATGTAAGGGTATACTGTACATTTAGCTTCTCCTAAAGTCAGACTAACTGCCTTTCAAATGTTACTAAGCTATTATAGGTATTATCAGCCAGTCAGATCTATTGGTAGAGGCTGGAATTCAAACATTCTGAGGTACTGTAAATGTATTTTTGAAGCACTGTCACTGAGGTCCAAATTTGCAAGAGTTATGAAAATTTATGGATGCATCTCAGCTGATTCTCCGGAACCCCACTCAGACGCCATCTACAAAGTTAGAACTGAGACAGGAATCTGAGCAGAGTTTCATAGAGTTGGTCATGACAAAGTCAGGATTCACTCCAAGCCAAATCCTTTTGCAACTCCTACAATTTAGTACCCAATTAAGAAATGACGAACATTGCCTCAGTTATCTTGATGTGAATATATTGATCATCATCAGCAATCCATCGTCACAATGTTTTGGCAACAGTACTATGATTAATGCTATTTTCTTAAACTGTTTAAATGGGTTTAATAGACAAAAAAAGAGTTTCCTCAATGTAACTGTTGCAGCTTAACTTGATTTATACATGTTGTTAGTACGTCAACGTGATCAGAAACCACACAGTCACAAATTAGTAGAAGGTGGTGCATCTTCTATGAGTGGCGATAATCTCTCCCACTGAAGGATTGTGCACAATGCATATTGATGAATTGATAAGTCTGATGAGAGCAACTGGTATAAAACACATGCTTTGCTAGAGCTGTCTCTTAAAGTTACAATAAATCAGACAGACAGTGTTGGCCTTTGAGGATAAATCTCTGAAGGCTTGTTGCGCCTCTCTGAACTGTCTCTAAGGCCAAGGGACTGAAAAGTGCCTGAATGTCACATTAAATCTACCAGGAAAATGGAGCACTTCAAAGAGGAATGCAATCATATCTGATGGAAAATACATTTCCTGAAAGCAGCTGACACAAAAGTAATCTTTGATAGCACTGTTGAATAACAATTGATATTGTCTTTTCCAACATTTTTCATTATTGCTGTCTTATGCTGCCTTCTTCACATATTAGAGTAATATTAACTGTTTGACAGAGACAAATCAAAGAATGCTCAAACCGTAACAGAGACAGTTGTTCTTGAAATGTTTTACTCATCACAATTTGAAAAGTTAATGTTTGGCTTACGCAAGGGTTTCAACTTTCTTCTACTTTCCCTGCTTTATGATAGAAACAAGAAAAACAACAACTTGCACCTTTTACTGCACCTTTCATGTCATTGAATGGCTCACACAGATGATCGGAGGCATTGAGCAAGGGAAGAAAAGAATGGGAACTTAAGGTATTGGCCAAAGACACATGTTTTCAGAGGGTTTTGTTGACAGTAACAGAAGGAGCAATGAAAAGGGATTTTAAGAGAAAGATTGAAGGAGCAGATCGTAGGATCAGGGAAGTGAGGAATGAGCGGTAGAATAGTCAGAAGAGTAGAGGGGATGGAGACGGGGCTTGAGGAGATGGCATAGTGGATGAAAATGTTAGAAGAGACACCATCAATTCTTATTCAATAGTTCGAGCAAAACAGTACCACAAATAGGCTGAGCTCTGGCACCAAACTACACTGTATCTTCTCGGAAAAATATACTTTCTGGATGTATTTTTCCCTTGCTGAGCAACAAACTTCGCATTCCACAACTGAATTAATATCCTTTGGTATTTAAAAGGCATGAATAGTTTGTTAAAGTGCTTCACTACTATCAACCATGAGTCATTAAAGATGCCTCTGCTTTGGCTGATATCTAGGCGTTGCTGTTAATGCCCCCTACACCACATTGGCATTGTAGAATTTTAGCTGCTTAATGTGATTAAACAGCATAACATTTGATTTACACACATTCAGAATGCTCAGAGGAATATCACTGCATAACGATTAATTTTCAAACAAAGAATTTGGGATCAGTGTCTGTCTTTCTACAGTTAAAAGTACAGCAAGAATATTTGTATAATGCACATTCTAGTAAAATAGTAATGTGTTCTGTGCACCTACAATCAGGTTGCTATGCAGCTCAATTTTTGTCCAGCTAGGATGGCCCTGGCCAACAATCCCCGATTACAGAAATTCATCAGTCACTTGTTTCATGACTGTTGTGGGACATCGCTGTGTGCAATTGTCCTGCCACATTTGCCTAGGCTAAACCGATTGAGGAACCAGCCATATGTGTGAGTGAATGTGTTTGTATAGGCGTGTATGAGTGTGTGTGCATGTGTCCACATCTATGTGCATGGATTTGTGTGCATTTACTGTATGCATATGTCAGTACGTGTATGTGCATTTACGTGCATATGTGCTTCGATATGTTGCGTGAGAAGTGTGTATGTGCGTTATGTGTGATAATACGTCTAATTTCAAATATTCCCAAATATTTTCCAAAGCATAGGAAGCATTAATGGTCGAATTGATCAGATTGTGGTCTGCAATTTACAAAAGTTGTTAAGTGAGAATAGAAGCAAAAGGACAAAAAAGCTGGGCATGAAGAGGTGGAATTTGCTTCTATGGCCTTTTTCTGCATTCTGGCATTCTTTTAGAAATCACAAAAAGTACTTCAAACTCCTTTCACATTGTTGCAAATTAGACTGGATTTCATGTATGTGAAAATATTGAAGATGTAGAGAAACAGAAACAGAAACCTTGTACACATAAGGAGCCCACTCGGTCCATTCTAGTGCATTGCTGTATATATTATCACCCTCTAGTTTTAATCCCATTTTTCCGCTCTTTCCCCCGCCCCCATTCCTTAATGGTTTTACTGCTCAGATGCTTGTCCAGTTCAATTTTGAGTGATTCTATTGATCCAGCCTCAATAGCCACTTGCAGCAATGAATTCCACACCTTACTAACCTTCTGAGTGGATAAATCCCTTTTAACCTCAACCCTGCTTCTTTTGCTAACAATCCTGAGACTATGCCACCTTGTAATCGATTCCCCAACAAAAAGATAAATAGCGTCTCCCTATTTATCTTGTCTCGCCCCTTCGGAACCTTAACAAACTATCATACCTTTCTCAATATCTTCTGTCCCAGTAGAAAACGCCCCCATGTAGCCAGTCTCTCTTCATATATATTGATATTGGCTCATACCCAGTATCATTCTTGCATTATACCAGTTCTGAGACCATGTAATACAAAATTACATTTGCAAAGTGCCTTTCATGTCAGGAGGATGTCTCAAGGTGCTGAAATGTATGCAGTATTTAGTGCATGTGTACAGTATTTAGCATACATACATACGTGTATAAATGCATGCTAATTTCTCTATTTGTTACAGTCTTTGTTGCGCTGTGATATTGGCATATCCCTGGAGATCCTGAGGTAGCCTCACACCATTTCTAAAGGACAGTCAAAAGCCAATGAACAGTCTGACATATCTCAAGAAATTAGTGTAATTCCAAGAAAAAGTTACTGACTATAAGGCAAGGTGCAGGAAAAGTGTACTCATTTAGTTTCTTTACATGCACAAATTCTTATTGCAGGGGCAATTTTGATTTAAGTTGGTACTGACAGCATAATAACATTAACTCTTTTGTATAGTTAAGTCCTTGTCCGTGGAGTCCTGTAGCTCAGAGGTTAGAGCACTCACCTCGCAAGAGACCTGGGTTTGATTCCCAGTAGGGTGAAACATTGGGCAAGTTTCCTTGCTCCACATGTCTCTGTTTACCTAGCAGTAAGTAGAACCCAGTTGTTAGTTCATTGGTGGATTGCTTTTCCGGGGGTTATAATTCCTTCAAAAAAAAAATTTTAAATAATAATAATTTGGTCACTCAATCCACGACTGTTTGTGAGCCACTGCTGTGTACAATTGGCTGCCGCGTTTTGCCGACAAAATAGTCATTTCACTTTACAATATATTCTGTGAAGTGCTTTGAGATGTCTCGAAGATGTGAAAAGGCGCTATATCAAATGTAAGGATTATTATTATTATTATAGTTAGCTTGAAGCCAAGAGGAAAATAAAAACTGGCAAATTTTATAAAATAACATTGGAGCAGTGGGGGATAAAAAGATGCCTGGTATTGCAAATAATGGCTTCCTCGTGAGATGAATTTGGTTGTTTCCTTGACAGAACACCAGTCACAGGTTGAATCTGTGACTGTCCCCACGGAAAGTAGGCTTTGAATTGCGGGACCATGTGACACTGCCTCATCCCAGTCCCCAAGGTGCAAGATGGATGTGAGAAGATGAGCTATAGAAATAGAGAAGATTATTAAATCATAAATGAACAACAAAGCCTTAGACAGAACAACCAGATGGTCTTGGGTTCAAGTCCCAGGACTGCCTGGCACACAAATAAACTGCCACAGTGGTGAGCCGTTCCCTTGTTTCTCAACCCAGTTGCTAGGCTGAGCATCTTGTGGATGGGAGTGTTCAACCTCAGAGGGGATGTATTCCTTCTGTCACAAGGTCTGGGAGAGCAGGTGGAAAAGTGTGTGCCCAAAGAAGGAATTGATGTTTTTTAGGAAATGTGGTTGGAGCAGGTTGGGAAAAATGAGACAAGCAGAGTTTTCTCGTTATAACAATCAGACATTATGCAATGTGAAAGATTTGCACCAAATTTATTTGGTTTAATCAAATGATATCTGATAGCACAACTGGAACATAATAATGGGGAGATTTAGACTGGTTTGTAAATGTGTTTCATTGCAAGCGAAAAAATTAAGCCTCGTTTTTAAAGATCTTTGGTGCCATCTGGTGGATTATTTCAAAACTAAATATCTTTCCACCATTCCAATTCAAATTTATGTTATAGAGAATGTAAACAGCTTTGTTACTATTTTCCTTATGATTTTAACTACCTCCTTGAACCTATATCCAACTCGACTCCCTCCCCCTCTCCATTGCGCGGGGTCTGATCCTTCAACAACAACAAAATTACATTTACAGAGCAACTTTCACGTCGGGAGGACGTCCCAAAGCGCTAAACAGTCAGGTGTCGGGGCCCGAGCATGGGGGAGGGGTGGTGTAGGGGTGAGGAAAGGCAGAGAGGTGGAAGGGAGACC
This sequence comes from Callorhinchus milii, assembly GCF_018977255.1. Taxonomy (NCBI): domain Eukaryota; kingdom Metazoa; phylum Chordata; class Chondrichthyes; order Chimaeriformes; family Callorhinchidae; genus Callorhinchus; species Callorhinchus milii. The sequence continues at coordinate 96,803,701 of NW_024704742.1, forward strand.
AAAGGCACGGCCGAAGAGAGGCGCTATACAAATGTAATCTTGTCGTTGTTGTTGTCTTGAGACCGGCCTTGAAGGAGGCAAGGGAGGAAGTGAGGCGAAGGGACCGTGGGATGGAATTCCAGAGTGTGGGGGCAGAGAGGCTGAAAGCCCGGCCACCGATGGTCGGACGGGTCGGGTGGGAGACATGGAGCAGACCGGAGCCCAATGAATGGAGGGAGCGGACAGGCTCGTAGGGTGTCAGCAGGTCAGAGAGGAAGGAGGGGACAAGACCATGAATGGCCTTAAAGGTGAGGACGAGTATCTTGAACTCGATCCTCTGGGGGATGGGGAAATCAGTGCACTCGGGTGAGGGTGGGAGTGATGGGGTCACGGAGCCTGGTGCGTGAGAGTACACGAGCTGCAGAGTTTTGGATGATCTGCAGCTTGTGAAGGGAAGAGTTGGGAAGGCCGATGAGGAGGGAGTTCTCGTAATCGAGCCTTGAGGTGACGAATGTGTGGGTGAGGGTTTCGGCAGCCTGAGGGGTGAGGCAATGGCGGAGTCTGGCAATATTGCGGAGGTGGTGGTAGGCAGTGCCCATCATGGCGCGGATATGGGGGAGAAAGGGCAGTTTAGGGTCAAACGAGATACCCAGGTTCCTGACTGGCTTAGTGAGGTTGAGTGTGCAGCTGTGGAGGCTGATGCTGCCAGCGCCTGAGGTGCGGAGGCGCTGGTGCGACCAATCAGGAGGGCCTCAGTTTTGCTGACGTTGAGTTGGAGAAAGTTATCCCTCATCCAGGACTTGATGTCGGACAGGCAGTCGGTCAGGACGCCAGTAGTCCTGGAGTTCAGGCTTGAGGCCAAGAGGCAGAGTTTTGTGTCATCCGCATACATGTGGAAATTTACCCAATGTCTGCAGATGACGTCACCAAGGGGGAGCATGTAGAGGGTGAAGAGGAGGAGACCGAGGACAGAACCCTAAGGAACACTGCACAAGACAGTGCGGAGGCTGGAGGAGAAGCCGTTTGCCACGACAAAGTTGAGGCGGTGTGAAAGGTGGAACCTGAATCAGTTAAGGACAGAACCTTGAAGGTTGAGGTGAGAGGAGAGGCGGCGGAGGAGGATTCACTGCATGTGAAGGGAACTATATAAATGTAAATTGTTGATGTTGCACTGCAGTGTGTGTGCCTGCTCAAATGCCGTTGCCATGTTGTAGCTATACTTTTAACCAAATGCAATCTATTAACTTCACCATGAGCATTGCATAATAATGTTTGGCATTCTAAATTTAAAATGAGGCAGTAAGTACTTCAAATCTTTATTAATATATTGCATTGAAACATTTAGATTCCTTGTAGACAACTGATTTAGTCTTCATAGAATCATAGAATCATACAGCACAGAAGGATGCCATGTGGCCCAACATGGCTGTGCCGCCTCTTTGAAAAGAGCTATCCAATTCAATCCCACTCCCCTGTTCTCTCCCCATGGCCCTGCAAACCTTTCCTCCCCGTCTTGCAGTAAGACCAAATGTGTTATGCAGAATTGGGCAATAATTTACACACTGTCTGGTTCCATTATTTATTAATTGACTACTAGAATTATTCCAGTTCCCTGCCTTCTGTAAAATGGCCAATTCTCTGCCTTTTGTAAAACAGCCATCTATTCGTGGCAAATATAATACCCGGATGCAAACTCAGGATTCTCCAGCCCCTTAGGATGTCTTCCCAATGTGAAAGGAGCTATATAATTATACATTTGTTGTTGTTTTGCATGTATACAAATGCAGCGAGCATACCTTCTAAGGTATACCTTAATGTCTTCAAGAATGTGGCTAGAAAAGGTTTTGATATCAATGTATGCAATTTTAAAATATTCAATAAATGTAATGCATATATAACAGATATATAGCACATAAAGTATTGATCTAAATTTACAATATGACCTTATTCTTATTCTCCATTACAAATTATCCCATAGTCCCAAATGGATTTGTTTCACCCAAAAAATACACAGTATATCCTGTGCAGTGCTTTGAAATGTCTCGAGGATGTGATAAGGCTCTATATGAAATGGAAGAACTATTATTATGATGTATGTGATATGTATTTTATTCTGAGTATATGCTCAAATACTGTAAGTAGCAAGTTATTACTGATCTCCATTACTGATCTCTGCCTTTTTAGTTTTACCATAACAAAACAAGTTCAATCCTCTGCACAAAAATAACCTGATAAGCATGGTATTGACATGAAATGCAATCATTGACATGATATTCCATAATAGGGAATGAAAGTAAAGACTCCTCATGGATATCGCAGCTTGAAGACACCAATATTTGCTGTCCTATATCCTGTTAAGATTTCTAAGTGAACCTTAGTGAGATTGAACAGGACCAGTTCAGCTGCCCATTTGCACAACACTAATCTGCTTTGAACCTGTTACAATTAGGAACTGACAGTGGAGAGAGTTGAAATATCATGTGGTACATTGATTGAATTGCCCTTCTGAGGTCTGAGTTGAACTGTAGATGACCCTAGTTAACACTCTTGGTAAGTTCTGTAGCTGGATTCCTTCTGTCAAACCGAAAATATTCTAGTCTGTCAACCATAATATTGGTGTACATAGTAATGGAATGCATGTCCCTGTGTCAGTGCTTGACTGGTAAGTAATCCTGAAAGATAAGGATGCTCATAGCACTGAAAATGCAGTTAATGGAATTTATTCAGCTTTTTTTTTGCCCTGGTTTTCTTCCCTGTATTTATTGCAATAAACAACTATATTTTCATAAAGATATCCCTGCAATTATATATCCTAGCAATTCCATAATTGAATCAAGAATAGATCACAAGAGAGACTTGGTTGAAGAGGTTCTTCATTCTATTACATTGTGAAAACATAAGTGCTCAAAACTCACCAGAGGTCATATTTATTTTCTTATTTCATGTATTCATAGATTCTCTATCCTCTATTTTTCTTCTTTTTGTTTTTGCATTTGCTTTAGAACCTTATCACATTGTCAAGGTGTCTCAAAGTGCTTCTCAAGACTTTACTTTGAAGTGTAATGAATGTGTATTTAAGGCAACTGCAACAGCCAATTTGCACACAACAATGTGTCACAAACAGCCGTGAAGTGCATGACAATTGTATTTTTGGGATTGTTGGCTAGGACATTGGAAGTAAATCGCTTCCCTTTTTGAATAGTTCAATGGTATCTTTAATGTCCACCTGAACAGGCAAACGGGACCTTGATTTAATATAATAATAATAATAATAACCTGGATTTAATGTCTCATCTAAAGATGGCACCTCAAACAAACTAATGCAACTCCAGCACTGCATTGGAATGTCATCTTAGACTATGTCTTAAAAGTGTTTCTGACTGAGCCAGACTGATAACCTGCACCGTACTATTTCACCTGTAGTCAGGCTCACTCAGCTATAGAACTCAGTGGCAACAATCACGCCTATAAATTGTTAATCTCATCACAAGGACATCTTCTAAGGGTGAGGGTTGAATTGAAATCCTAATCCAAACTAATCCAAATTTAGGATTAACTCATTGAATACACAAAATGTGGACTAAGTGTTGTTTTAAATTCCAAAATTTTAATATTCAGTCATTTACAATAACTGTAATACACAGGGATAACACTGCAGAACAAAGGATTGTCAACACTAGTGAGACCTATACCTGAACTGCTGGCTATTGGCATCTCAGCACTGTCAAAACAAAGCTCCTTTGCATCACTTTTCAGACCACTTATTTCCTTCTTATTGCACTGGCAAGAGGGGTCTCCCAGTGGCAGTAGTAAACTGGGACTCCAATCACACTGTTTCTGTGATTGTTCCCAGTTAATGTCTCTGGAAATGTGATACTTGAGAGCAAGCCCATGATACATGGGCAAATTCCTTTCACTCCCATTACATTCCACAGCTCTAATGGCTGTGCAGTCTGCGTACATCCATGCAGTCTGAGTTTTATTAAAGTAGAGAAGTGCTCCATATACTTTGTGCAATAACACCATGTATTGGTATCTTTGTTTGGCTTCTCAGACTAATTGGTGCGCACTATCACACGACTAAAATCCTGTCTATTCTTTGAAATCTGAGCACCTCCTACCTTCTTCAGCAAAGCAGATCGCTGTTAGAACTCAGAGATTATTGCTCAGATATTTAAGGGGCTAAACTGTATATTGTTTAATGGCCAGTCATCCATTACCAATCCTATCCACTGATGGCTTTCTTCACCATATTTCATTAATTGCACAACAACAACTTGGATTTATATAGCGCCCTCCACGCCGTAGGGCGTCTCAGAGCTCTTCACAGTAACAGATCCCGGGGCCAAGCCAGTGGAAGGGGGAAGAAGGTGACCAAAGGCGTGGTTGAAAAGAAAGGTCTTCAGCAGAGACCTGAAAATAGGAAGAGAAGGAGTGAGGCGAAGGGAGTGAGGAAGGGAATTCCAGAGCCTCGGGGCATAGTGGCTGAAGGCACGGCCGCCGAGGGTGGAGCGGAGGACTCGGGGGACAAGGAGGAGGCCAGCCCTGGGGGAACGAAGGCAATGGGCACTGTTTTGAGGAGAGAGGTCAGAGAGGTAGGGGGGTGCAGAGGACTGGAGGGATTTGAACACAAGGGTGAGGATCTTGAAGTCGATCCTCTCTGGGACAGGTAGCCAGTGCAGTCTGGCAAGGACTGGGGCAATTGGGGAACGGAGTTTGGTGCGGGTGAGAATGCGGGCGGCAGAGTTTTGAATAATCTGGATTTTGTGGATGGTAGTGGATGGGAGGCCGGCGAAGAGGGCATTAGAGTAGTCCAGCCGAGAGGTGACAAAGGCATGGACCAGAGTTTCAGCGGCTTTCGGAGAGAGGTATTGGCAGAGACGGGCGATACATCGGAGGTGGAAGAAAGCTGGTGAGGGACCAGATGTGGGGGAGGAAAGATAATTGGGGGTCGAACCTGACGCCTAGTTTTGCACGTAGATCATGCACCACATGACACCTTGTGAAAGTTTTCCACATTTTGAATGAAGGATAAAACACAAGAGAGGTTCAATTCATCTGTTCTTTTTCTGCCATATTCCCATTGAAAGTATTGAGATGATTCTTACATGAATCCACTGTCCTGGCCTCAATCACCCTTTCTAGTAATGTACTCAACCTGATAATCTACTCTCTGTTAAAAAAAACTCACTGGTACCTTTCCTCCAATTACCTTTCAGAATCCCGAATGTACTGACTGTTGCCTTGACATATCTGTTGATAGGAGGTACCACACAAGCCAATTCCGCAGGTCCACTTTTGTTTGTTTTCCTGTTCCTGAAGAGTCCAATTCTTCCACAACAAGACTTCTAATGATTAGACCAGGCCCCTAATACTGACCTTCGCCATCCCTCAGCCAGACATCAAGATTGGTTTATCTGATGTCTCCTGAATCTGCTTCTGCAATGCTGCTGGACTAAATAGCATCTTTTTCACTACATAAGAAAGGATGTAACAAAAAGTGTCAACAAACCTGCTCCTTCCACAAACCACCACCCAAGATCAATCCTATTGTGAATGATACCTCCCACTCACTCTGTCTGCTGGGGAAAAAAAGCTCCACATGGACGCTTCTTGAATCTCAATTCAACCAAGTAAAACCTACGGTACATTCTTCCACCTTCACAACTGTTCATCCAAGCTTCCTTGCTTCCAGAACATCGCCCCACTCTCCGCAACCTCGGCAGCACAGAAAGTATTTCAGTCTATCACAAACCAATGGACAAAGCTGACAACCTTTCCATTTCGTGTTCATAATGCCAAGTTTCAAAGGTTTTCATCGGTGGAAGTTTCACAAAGAAACCCATAGAATTACCCATTCGTTCATTCATCATCAGCACTTTGATTTATAAGTAGCTGGTGGGACCCATAAATTAACTGTTAGCAGTTCACCCAGCAAAACAGCAGCTTGTATTTAAAAATGTTAAATGTTTGAAAAACAAAGATTGGTGGGGCATTAAGCCTATCACCTGAGAGTAGGCTTTGTGAAATTTCTCAAGACTTTAACGCTCAGTGCTGATCAAGTGGGTATTTGCTAAAGCTTCTTTGTTCTGGGAACAACATACCATTTAGAAGTACTAATGAGCGAGTGCACTCTGTTGTAAACGGCACCTACAATAACCAATTTTCGCTAGCACCACTACATATATAGTTAGTAGATAATGAAGCTGACCCTTTGACCTCAAGTGCTTTTCTGCATAAGGGAGTGTGGCATTTCAATATGGAAGAAATCAGCCAATTTTCACAGCAGCTTTATTTGCGATAGAGTGTATTGCAATTAATGAGGAGTAATTTGCTTGTAATTCAAGTCAGGAATTAGTTATAGTAGAGGGTGCCTGGTGGAGAGGTGGATTTCCTTGTTAGAAGCTAAGCACAGGATTAGCAAAATTCTCCATGGAGAAATCGTGATTTGTTCGAGGTCTTTCAAGTTTTCAACACAGAAGGATTACGGCTGCTTAGTGAAGGCCTTGCTTAAAAAGCTACAAAGTATATAAAAAAAGGATTTGGAACAGCCATGCCTCTGCTGAAGAAGGAAGGGTTTTATACCATGGGATTATTTAAAGCCATAAACTTCAAAAATAATTAGTTTAGCACCTTTGGGTCAATGCAGAACAACATGCTGAAAAGACAGCTCAGCATGAGCTAATATGCATTTTGCTTTTGCTAATTATTCTATGCATTCAGAGCATGGGATGAAGGAGATGCTTCAGCTCTCTTCTAACTGAAGAGCAATAATAAGGGTGAGATAATGGTCATTAAATTGTGTATTGCATTCACTTGCTGTGGGGTGATTAAATTGCTGCCTTCGTACCCTGCATCAGTTGTTATTTTCAGTTCCCAAATATGCTTACTTTCACTGTAAACAGATCTTCCTTGAATCCCCCAAATTGGCATCTTTACAGAATTCCCAACAAACAAGAAGGATGAAGTTCCAACTGGCCTTCATCCAAACAGCATTGTTTTCCCTCTAAGTAGAAGGCAGATTATCTAGCTGGAGCCAGAATTCACAGCGGACATCACATTGCATAATATACCAAGCTGAGATTCGCAAAATCATTAAAACAAAACTCACTGATTCATAAGATTGATCCTTTGCTGAATGATTCAGTTCCGACTGATGATCTTGAGCCGTATGTCTGCAGTTTGTTTGGGAGCAAATTGGTCTAATCATAGGACATTCTCTGCTAATCAGAAAGCAGCTGTTCGTCTTGATTTTACAAAAGGCGTCAAGCAATGGTTCTTTGAGTTACAATTACAGCCGCCTAACCAACTGGGAACTGATTATTTTTCAACCATTACTGCCTTGCTACCATTTTGGTCAAGCTAATAATGTAGTGCCACTGGTCCTGAATACAGCTGTGATCTGATGCAGTTCTGCATGAGAAACAGAAAGAAAGAGGTTTGAATAGACTTTGTCTTGAACGTCATTTGGGTTTCCAGAGGTTAAACGGTTTAACAAAGCACCATTTTTCTCCAGATTGCATTTGGCAAGGCTCCTAAATAAGGATCATAACATAAACCTGTTAATTTTCAGAAATGCAATATTGTTAAGATTTCTGTGCATTTTTATTTGAGAGGAAAATAAAATCATTGTCTTGAAAGAAAAAGAAAGCCTCTTAATAATATTAATCCTTGCCCTTGATACGTTCTCAAATAATAATAATCCTTGTATTTGATATAGTGCCTTATCACGTTCTGTAAAGGTCGATTATAGGTAGATGGATTAATAAATTTACACAAAGTGATATCCCACTAACAGCTATGAAGAAAATGACAATTTTTTATTTGGGGGATTGTTGGCTTGGACACCAGAAATCATAGTGAATGTTAGATATCCTTTGCTATATCCCAACCTCTAGAATTCCATCCCCCAATCACTCCACCTCGCCACCTCCTTAGCCTTCAAATCCTGCCTCAAAACCTTCCTCTGCAACCATGCCATCGGCCACCCCCCTTCCCCTCCCCTCCCTTCTCCCGCCCTGACCCCAGCTCGGGTCTGAAATGCTGTACACTGTCCAACGCCTTGGGATGTCCTCCCGACATGAAAGGCTTTATACAGATGTAATCTTATTGTTGTTCCTATGACTCACTTCTCAAGTCGTAGCAGAAGATATCTAACATTCACATGATCAGACAGAAAGGAACTCAATTTAACATCTCACATGAAGGACAACACTTCTGACAATGCATTACACCTCAGCACTGCATTGGAGTGTGTCAGCCTTTCCCACATGAGCTCGAAGTCCTGATGTGGGGCTTGAAACCACAACCTTCTGACTCCGAGGTGAGAGTGCTACCAGGCTGACTGGATTGACTTTAGAAGAAAATGTCTCTACTTCACAACAATGAACTGTTTCATTTCCTACCAATGCAGGCATCCCTGTCTGAGCAATCATCAAATTTTGCTGAATTATGGCCAGGTTAAAAGGTTATACTGAATCTGTACAAAACGATGATGAGGCGACAATTAGAATACAATTTGTGTGTGTGTGCAATTTGGGCTCTTCATTATGGGAAAGATATAATAATAATAATAATAATCCTTGCATTTGATATAGCGCTTTTCACGTCGGGAGGACGTCCCAAAGCGCTTCACAGAATATACTGTAAAGTGAATTGTTTACTTAAGGCACTGGAGGCAGTACAGAGAAGATTCACCAGGATGTTGCCTGGAATGACAAAATGCACTTATAGGGAAACAATAATAAATTGTATTTGTATAGCATCTTCCACATCGGGAGCATGTCCGAAGGTGAAAGATTTGATAAACTGGGGCTTTTTGCTTTGGAGCTCTGAAGGCTGAGAGGGGATATGTTACAGGTATGTAAGATGATGGGAGGAATGAGGGAAGTTATTTTCAGTGTTCGGGGATCTATAAGAGGGGATAATTTTAAAATAATAATAATAATAATCCTTGCATTTGATATAGCGCTTTTCACGTCTTCTCAACGTTTCAAAGCGCTTCACTGTAAAGTGAATTGACCATATACTTGTGGGTGAAACGCGGCAGCCAATTGCGCACAGCAGTGTCCCACAAACAATCATGGATTGAAAATGACCAATTTATTATTGTTTTTGTAACTGTATGATTTTGTAAATCATAACTAGGAGGTGCAGAACAGAGAAAAAACTTTTTCACACAGAGAGGGTAGGAGAGTGGAATTCTCCCCTGCAGTCAGTTGTTGGAGCAGTAACCATGTGCCTTTTTTAAAAAAGCTTGACACATAGTTACGAGAGAAGAAAGTTGAGGGATATGGGGGGAAATCGAGGATATGGGCCGAGTAATAGGATCTAGGATAGGCACTCATGTGGAGTATAAACACCAACCGAAAGGCCTGTGTCTGAGCTATACCTTCTATGAATCTATGAAAAAAGATTTGTGTGACAGATCTGAGAGCCCATGAGAAAGAACATAAAGATTCTTACAAGATGCCCACAAAATATGGAGAAGGAGCAGGGTCCAAGGTCAGAATGGGAGTGAGGTTCCAGATCAAAATGGGATTTGGGTTTCATATAGGTGTCTCTCTGTGTGTGGGTGAGCACTGACTGACCGGGGTGTGCGTGTTAACAGAGAGAGAGGAAAAGGAGGGTTTATCTGTTTACCCAGCAGTAAGTAGAAACCCAGTTGTTAGTCGATTGGCGGATCGCTTTTTGGGTTAATAATCCCTCCCAAAAAATAATAATTTGGTCACTTGATCCACGACTGTTTGTGGGACACTGCTGTACGCAATTGGCTGTCGCGTTTCACCCACAAAATATACAGTCAATTCACTTTACAGTATTCTGTGAAGCGCTTTGAAACATCTCAACGACATGAGAAGGCACTCTATTAAATGCAAAGATTATAATTATTATATTATTAGCAGAACATCCGAATCATTCCACACCTACAATTATTACGATTAAAGTATTCAAAACGATGAGAGGACTTTATCTGGTGAGTGTGATTCCTGTGAACTCTCAGACACGGTTTTCTTTACACACTACTTGCAGTTCTGGCGGTAGCACAAACACAGAGCAATTTTGTGCCTGAAGCTCAGCTCCCTCTGTCAAAACCACTGTTCATCCTGTTTTAAATTCCCATTACAGCATCATGCTGCTTTTTAAATGAGTCACATGTGCTATTGTGTTTGTCTATGAACATAAATTGTACATTGGCAACAATAGCATACCCACACAGCGATGCTTTCAATCATATAACTGCGGCTGTAGCCAAGTAAAGGCTAGACACATCCCCACAGGAAAGGGAAAAAAAATCCTCGTGGCAAATAGTTTTCGTAAAGATCTGGAACCTAGAGCAGTAATAGATCCCTTTCACTTACTCAGTGGGTGATGGGCTAAGCCTGCTTCTCAATAGCATTCCCTTGCTTTCTTTCATTGAGCAGCAGGAAAAGAGAAGGAACAGCACTGAATCTCAGCTCTGGCAACAACCCACATCCGCAATCATTCACACAGGTTTTGAATAGCCTGGAGACACAAGGAGTGACTGTACTGCCAAGGGCTATAAGTAAAGTGGAGGTAGACCACAAATGCCCCCGGGCTGCAGTATGAGTTGCTCAGCTGGACTTCTTGTAAACTGATTCAGCATTACTGCAGAATGCATTTAACTCTGCTACAGAATCCAATAACCCTCACCGCAGAACTTTACTCTCTTTGCCTGTGCATGCCAAATGAAAATGGATATAATAAAAAGCAATGTAATCGTATGGCAATGGACAGCGTGGTTTAATATTGGTTGACCCTGGTTTCAGAATTAGCCAAAATTCAAACTCCACATTTCAGTTTTCTATTACTAACAATTCACTGTGTATTTTAATGGTCAAAAAACATAAGGGATGTTATCACGCATGGAAACACACACACACACGTACACACACGCATGCATACACATACATACACACACAAGCACACACGCACACAAGCTTTTTCACTGCTTGTCCAGCAAGGATCACCCTACCAGATAGAGCTATGTTTTGCAGAGTTTACAGGAGCTGAGTGGGAGGACACCCTGCCCCAGTGACTGGTCTGCCCTTCCAAGTCCTGCCTGCACACAAACACACACACACTGAGATTGAATAACAGATAGAAAGAGAAGACAGCTGAGTTTGAATCCTGAATACAAAGGGCTTGCTTCACAACTCAGACATGTTCCACATGTTACAGGTATGATGCAGATTATAATCCAGATAACAAGACAGAAATGAACAAAAATGGAGCATGTAGCACAGAATCTTCAGAGCAAAAAAAATAGGCAGGTAGTCCTTGTTATGAACTTTTATTTGACAAGTTAATATCTTCTCAGGATATAAGTATTCCCATATCCTCAAGGTTTTGTGTCAGCGTGCATTTTTAAGGTGATTATCTCATCAGTCATGTCGACAGTCATCACATATGCTACAGTCTTTTTGAAATGTATTAAACAAGACAGTACTCCTGTATTTTCATGATGACCAGTCAATGAACCATTTTCAACTGCCAGGGCTGTCATATTGTAGCATTTGGAAATGAAAATTCAATCATGCCTCATTTAAATTCCAAAATCTCGTACCTTGCTGCGAGTCCCTCAAGTCCATTTGAAGGGTAGATGAGCTGGGCCCAGAATACCCGAAGATGCCACCTCTACAAGTCTAATGGTTTAAGCCCAAACGTTATTATTTTAAAAGATAAGATTATGCAGCATTATTAAAAAATTAAAAATTCAAGCCTTAATTTCGAAAACTGTTTTAGGGCAAATCTTTTTAACAAGTGGATTCCAGCATTTCCTCTTGCCTGTGGGTTTGATAATGTTAAACTTCCAAATGGCTGCAAGCATGACATCTCATCCGTCACCATCGTCAAGCATGACCAGCCATCCATCATCCACAGGATAATCACACTATCTACTAGTCCACACGGTGGAGCTCTACTGGAATCAGAACAGTTCCTTAACAGCCAAATAGATTTTCTCTCCTGAAGGTGCAAATCATTGCTGGATATAATTGTGTCGTCACCAGTGGGGAGTATTTCCACCTCTGTCTGGATTTACTATTTTATGTAACATTTTAGAGATTCCAGAATTTGGGAAATTGCTGATTCTATTCTTAACTTTGAAGTCATTTTTCTATAGTTTTTAAAGGATCTTTCAGAAAACCAGCTTTAGAATTAAGGCTAAATTGAATAAATTGGCAAATTCTTGACACTCTTAAATGCCATATTAATAGAATAAATTTGGACCCAAGTGGACTTTCTCCCCACAGTAGCCAAATATTCCATCTTGTCTTAGCATATTCCACTTTGTGTATTTTGTCATAAATTTTAAGATATGCAGGATTGTAGAAAATTCTCAAATTCAGTTTTAATTTGGAAATTATTTTTTAAGAAAAAGCATCCAAACTAAGATTTATATTTAACAATCTTCTGGAATGTTGAATGTTGCACAATCTTGAATTTTAAGACAAAATAGTCTTAGTTGCTAAGATTAGGTGGAATTTCATGCCTCAGACACCTTGCCCAAGGGTTAACTCTTTTTGTGGGAACTTAGACAGTGAGTGCAGATAGGATAATGGAACCAGCTGTGCTTTCAGTCACCATACCCCAAAACTTAGTAACCCTTTGCCTCAGTTGACTCTCCACGGCTGCACACTCAACCTCACTAAGCCAGTCAGGAACCTGGGTATCTTGTTTGACCCTGAACTGTCCTTTCTCCCCCACATCCGCGCCATGACCGGCACTGCCTACCACCACCTCCGCAATATTGCCAGACTCCGCTACTGCCTCACCCCTCAGGCTGGCGAAACCCTCACCCACGCATTCGTCACATCAAGGCTCGATTACGGGAACTCCCTCCTTATCGGCCTTCCCGACTCTTCCCTTCACAAGCTGCAGATCATCCAAAACTCTGCAGCTCGTGTGCTCTTACGCACCAGGCTCCGTGACCTCATCACTCCCACCCTCGCCCTACTCCACTGGCTCCCCATCCCCCAGAAGATCGAGTTTAAGATCCTCGTCCTCACCTTTAAGGCCTCCTACCTCTCTGACCTGCTGACTCCCTACGAGCCTGCCCGCTCCCTCCGTTCATCGGGCTCTGGCCTGCTCCACGTCTCCCGCTCAACCCGTCCGACCATCAGTGGCCGGGCTTTCAGCCTCTCTGCCCCCACATTCTGGAACGCCATCCCATGGTCTCTTCACATCGCTTCCTCCCTGTGCCTCCTTCAAGGTCAGTCTCAAGACCTTTCTCTTCAACCCTGCCTTTGGTCTCCCTCCCATCTCTCTGCCTTCCCTCACCCCTACACCACCACCCCCTCCCCCATGCTCGGGCCCCGACACCTGACTGTTCAGCTCTTTGGGACGTCCTCCCGACGTGAAAGGCGCTCTATAAATGTAATTTTGTTGTTGTTATTGCCTTGCCCCTCCTTGCCCATCTTCAGATCACACCTGAAGACATTCCTCTTCAATTGTGCCTATCATCACCTCCCGTCTTTCCTTGGTTCAGCTTCAAACACCACTGTTAAGTGCTCTGAGATGCTGCTCTGCAAGTTGTTCTTTTTATATTAATGTTAGTGTTTGCTCCTCCAATTAAGCCATCTATCCTAATCCCCAGTTATCTCATCTTTGCCTGTACCTCTAGTAATCTTCCTCCACATGTGTGTATCTAACTCCTTTTGAAATACCCCCAGTGACTGTGCTCCAACAGCAACCCCTAGCATTTCATTCTGTATTCTGATTACCCTCTGGAAGAAAAGATTGTTTCTAACTTCCCCTTTCGTGCTTTCGGTCATATTCCTTTACCCTTCCCTGCCCCTTATTTGTGTCTCACAATAATAATCTTTGCATTTGCTATTGTGTCTTTCAAATCAGGAGGAGTCCCAAAGCGCTTCACAGGATATACTGTAAAGTGCAGTGATTGTGTGTTTTGTGGGCAATTGCATTCCCATATCAGGAACATGCAGACACAAGCAACACAAAGTTATTGCTGAATCCAATAAAGCTACATTTAAAGGACATATGCCATGTAGTAGATTAAATTAGTAACAGGCAGGTGATTGAACGACTTGACCTGCTGCACTCCTATGTGTCCATTATAGCTCAATGCTCGCATGCCTGGAAGACACTTTCAAATACACCACATTGAAAACATGTTTCCGTGCATTACATGCAGAGCACCAGAGCTATCAATATTTAATCATCACAACAGCTGTCATAGTAAGAAATATTATCCAAATGGATATGAATCAATGCTGAGAATTGGGATTATTAATTGTTAGCAATTTGGTTGCAGCAAGGAGCAGACAACATTCTGCTTCAGTAGATACACACATGAGGGAGAAGGAAGTACAATAAAAAATTACATTTGTATAGCACCTTTCACATCAGGAGAACATCCCAAAGTGCTGGACAGTCAGGGATTTGGACCTGAGCTGGGGGGGGAGCTGGAGTGGGTGGGGGGTAGTATGGGAGAGAGGAAGGAGATTCAAGTGGAGCATCGATTGGTTGGGCCAAATGGTCTGTTTCTGTTCTGTACAGTATACATAACGTTTTTGCTGGTCCAACAATTACAATTGTATACATGTAATAAGGGAAGGCATCCATTATATTTCAAGACTTTTTGGCTAAATATGTTTTTGATATGTCTGAGAAACCAGTTTTGAAATAATACGCAAGGATGCGCATTTTCTATCATGAAAATTATGCAATGTATTTAATCTTGCTGTTTTTTGAATACATTATTTTGCACAATGCACATGAATGTGCAAATGAATTGCAAACACACATGGAATTAAATTAACCTTTTAAACTGTAAAACTGCAATGTATTGATGATTGAATTATGAATCCCCAAATGGGGATTGAACAAAACCTATTTTTAAACTTTCTATGGAGGATCCACCTTTTATATTTGCATTTGACATAAGCTACAGTTTATAATAATAATCCTTGTATTTGATATAGCACCTTATCACGTCTTTGAGACATCTCAAAGCACTTCACAAAATATACTGTAAAGTGAATTGACTGTATATTTTGTAGGCGAAATGCGGCAGCCAATTACACAGATTAGTATCCAACAAACAATCATGGATTGAGTGACCAANTTTTTTAAGGAATTATTACCCCCGGAAAAGCAATCCACCAATCGACTAACAACCGGATTCCTACTTATTGCTAAGTAAACATAGGTGTGTGGAGTAAAGAAACTTTTTGCCCTGCCGGGAATCGAACCCAGGTCTCCTGCTTGCGAGGCAAGTGCTCTAACCACTGAGCTACAGAATTCCACAATTATAACATTGAAACGTTTCAAAACGCTTCACACGACAAGGTCCCAGGAACAGCCATGGAGTGAATGACCAAGGATACTAGGAGCAGTTCCAACCTCCTTTCAATTAGTGCCATGGGATTTTAACATCCAACTTTGATTTAATATCACATGTGAAGGACAATACCTGAGACAATGTAACACTTCCCCAGTATTGCTGCAGTATCAACCCAGACTTTGAGATCTAAATCTCAACATAACGGTTCAGATGAAAACATGAAATTACATGCGGCCTAACATGCAAGTCAGGTACAGTTGTTTTCTATAATCCACAACGTTTCATTTAAAATGGTTGACTTGTCAAGTCTTGTGTGGAATAGCACCAGGTGGCAGCTTGATGTGGTTAGTGCCATGGACTACAGTGGAGTCCTGTAGCTCAGTGGTTAGAGCACTCGCTTTGCAAGCGAAAGACCTGAGTTCAATTCCAGGCAGGGCAAAACCTTGGGCAAGTTTCCTTAATCCACACGCCTAATAATAATCCCTCCAAAACCAAAAACAATAATAAATTGGTCATTTTCAATCTACGACTGTTTGTGGGACATTGCTGTGCGCAATTGGCTGCTGCGTTCGCTCACAAAAAATATACAATCAATTCACTTTACAGTGTGTTCTGTGAAGCGCTTTGGGACGTCCACCCGACGTGAAAAGCGCTATATCAAATGCAAGGATTGTTATTATTATTATGTTATGCGTAGAAAAAATGGAAAAGCAGATTATTTTCTAGAGAGAGAGAGACTAGATAGTGTTAGTATTCAGAAGGATTTAGGTGTCCTTGTACACCAATCACAGAAAGTTAGTATGCAGGTACAGCAAGCAATTAGAAAGGTTAATAGCATGTTAGCGTTTATTGCAAAGGGGTTGAGTACAAGAGTAGGGAAGTCTTGCTGCAATTGCATAGGGCCTTGGTGAGACGACACCTGGAGTTTTGGTCTCCTTATCTAAGAAAGAATATACTCACGTTACAGGTGGTGCAATGTAGGTTCACTAAGTTAGTTCCTGGGATGAGGGGGTTGACCTATGAGGAGAGGTTGAGTAGACTAGGCCTATATTCTCTAGAATGTAGAAGAATTAGAGGTGATCTTATAGAAACCTATAAGATTCTTAAGGGTCTTGACAGGGTAGATAGTGTGAGACTGTTTCCCCTGGTTGGAGAATCTAAAAGTAGGGGTCATAGTCTCAGGATTAAAGGTCAGCCCTTTAGAACTGAGTTGAGAAAACATTTCTTCACTCAGAGGGTAGTGAATTTATGGAATTCTCTACCCCAGAAAGCTGTGGATGCTCAGCCATTGAATATATTCAAGACTGAGATCAATAGATTTTTAAAAACTAAAGGGATTAAGGGATATGGGGATAGGACGGGTAAATGGAATTAGGTTAGAAGATCAGCCATTATCTTATTAAATGGTGGGGCAAGCTCGAGGGGCCGAATGGCCTACTCCTGCTCCTATTTCTTATGTTCTAATGTTATGGAGGGCCTAATTTGTGTTTGGAGTTCTCTCTGCTTGAATCCTTAGAAGACAACGTGGAATTGAGAGCGTGGATAGGAGAAGCTGAAACAGGAAAGGAAAGGCTAGAGAGAGACCCAGCATCAATACTATTTGGTATATACATATACAGTAAACTCCTGATAGCTCAACCCTAATTTAACTTGTCACTATTTAATATATAGTATAGTATACAGTATATAAAATCAATGTAAGCCATTGTGCTAAGTACAGTATAAATAGGGTTGGTGGAGTTCGATTTTTATTTTTTGTAATATTTGACGTATAAAATCAATGTTATTATTAATCCAAAATGATCTTTTATCTTTACCAATTTCTATCATGTTCAAACTACAAAAATGATTATCAGGTCTCCAAGGACATCATTTCTTGTGCAAGTATCCATGTTTACTGATTTTTAGTGATTTCCAGCATAAGCAAATTACACCCAAATCATTAACAAATTAAAAAACACGTATAGTTCGGAATGGAAAAGGAAAACATCAAAAGTAATGACAGAATGAGATGTCAGTTATCGGATTTACTGATATGCAGATTGGTTGCAGCTAGGGGTTATATAGAACCTGCTAATTTGGGCATAAACTAATTTCCATAAACTGTATTTAAAGAGCATTAAAGATTAAGCACCAAACCACTCTTAGCAGTTTTCTTATTTATTGTGTGTTACGGCTTTAATGATATTCAGAAATCATGACTGCCTTGCTGTATTATTGTATTACTGACCTCCCATGACAGTTTTGAATTATTCGGCTATCAAGAGTCTGCTAAACATTAAATTAAGCATCCACTCTGCTGTGTCCTAAACCATTAAGTTATGCAAATTTTCAGATAATGGGACATATGACAGCTGGAGGCATTAATCAAGCAACTCTGTCTCTGGGCTGTTGTTCTGTGGAAGTCGCATCTGCCAACATAAAGAGTAGACACAATTAGATCTCACTTAATGCAGTGATCAGCAACTGCACAGAACTCCTCAGTCATGTTAGGTTATGGACCCCAGAATGCATGGTACGCCAGGGAGCATCAGCTTTTATTTCCATGAGCTTATGTTTGTCCCATCCCCCTTTCTTCATTTTAATTGAATCAAGCTACAATTTATTGTGTGCCAACGATCTTTGCCATAAGACACACCCACTGCTTAAAAGAGGTTTGCTCATCCCTGATCCAAATGGTGGGCGCTGACAGCATTCTGCTGAAACGGCTTCAATCTGCTTTGATTTACAGCCCACCTGAAGGCTCAGCTTCCACACACCCAGTGTTATTGACCTGATTTGTTTTGTTGCTCTGAACTGCTTTTTGTGCATTATAATTAACATTCACAAAGGCTACTGCACATATTTTCTCACCATCTCCCTTCGTTTCCAAAGTTGACTTTATTTTTCTATAGGTTTTGTTGAAACATTCCTTTATTACTGTATTACATTTGCATTCAAAACAAGATACATTTGTATCTCTTGAAAGATTTTTAATTGGCTGTCTGGTAGCTATAGTGACAGATCTTTGGTTGAATATCCAGTTCAAACCCTGGCCTTGACTGATATTCAAAACTGTTATTCCCATTGGGGACGTTTTGCTAGTTCTCAACCAAGATTCTTAATGGTACAGCATCCCGAGGGAGGAAACACGAATAAAGAGACCTGTGCTGACCTGAATACACATCTCTTGTCAGCTGTTGTGTTGCAAGATTGATGGCAGCCAGGATATGTTGCAGAACATCCCACACCAAGTCAAGGGTCAATGTGGAAAGTGAGGGAAGAAGACAACCTGTTTTCAAAACCAATTTTTTTTAGAAAGAAAATACGTTTAAACCAAGAACATGATATAAATATTCTTTATCCACAGTTTATGGGTTTAGTCAATGCCAAGCTAACGTTGCTGATTTTGGTTTCCCTACAACCAGAAGGTGGCAGGAGAGGGATCAAAGCCACTGACTGCTATAGCTCAAACAAGGAATGTGCGAATTCATAGATTCAATATATGGTTATTATCACTTGTCTCCACACAAACCACAAATGGGAACAACAACAAACATTTTGGGAAGAAAATTGTATATTCCCTGATGTGGTAAGGCCTTTGCATTACAACTTGTAAATACTGAAAAAGAAAAATAATATGAATCCTTGCATTTGATATACAGTAGTGTCTTATCACATCATCAAGACGTCTCAAAGTAGTTCACAGGATTTTACTATATAGTGTAGTGATTGTGTAGGCGTGGGTGAATGCAGCAGCCAACTTGCACACAACAATGACCCATAAGCTAGAAAGTGGATCAATTCTACAATTCAGTCGTAAACAACAACACGATTACATTTGTATAGCGTCTTTTACATCGGGAGGACGTCCCAAGGCGCTGGAGACTTGATAATAAACTGGAGACTTGATGGCCAAGACACTGAGAGAAACTCCCTACCCTTTTCAAATAGTGCTATGGGATCTTTAATGTCCACCTGAACAGGCAGACAGGATCTCTGTTTAACATTACATCCAAAGGACAGCACCTCTGAGAATCTAGTGCTCCTCCTGAAACTGCAGTAGTGTCAGCCAATAATTGTCATGGAAATGAAGAAAAAAAGTTTGAAAAATATTAGAATACAACAATCCATAACATTGAAATACAAGCTTTCTTTTTTTAAAAAAAAGAAAAAACATTAAGTTTTCATTGATTAAAAATAAACTGTAATTGTAGAATATTAATGTGGAGGATTTGTAGGGCTAGGTCTCTGTCTCCCTCTAATGGTCACTTACATGACAGCAAGACATTATACTCATTACTTTGGGAATCATTTGTGGGAGAGGGATGATTGTTTTTTAAAAAAAGTTCACAAGTTTAAAAAACCAAGAACATATTGTGCATAATGGATTAAAAGTAAAAAATGAAACAGCACCCACTGCAGGTTACAAATTAGTAATTCAAGCAAATAATGATAATAAAGAATTCAAAGATAAATTATTACCTACAAACAAATAATCGTTACACTACAGGAAATGAGAAGCTGCAAAACAATTTGAGACCTTCTCCTGGTTTGAACATTACTGTATCATTTGATAAGGATAATTATTATTAATTATTATTGTAAGTCCACTAAATTTATAGAACAGTAAGACTAAGTTTCTGCCTTTACAACTCACTGTTCAACATTACATTTTTTTAAATGTTTTATAGGGATTTTTGCATAATGTTTTAACTAAAGGAGCCATTGTACATAATTCCAGATCCTGCTGTGGTTGAAAACATAAGGAGGAAGCAGTGCCTCTCTTATGAACTTGTTATGATCATATCGTGGAGTCCTGTTAGTGGTTAGAGAAGTCGCCTTGCAAGTGAAATACCTGGGTTGAATTCCAGTCAGGGCGAAACCTTAGGCAAGTTTCTTTACTCCACACACCTAATAATAATCCCTCCAAAACAAAACAATAATAAATTGGTCATTCTCAATCCACAACTGTTTGTGGGACACTGCTCTGCGCAATTGGCTGCCGCGTTTCTCCCACAAATATACGGTCAATTCACTTTACAGCATATTCTGTACAAATGCAAGGATTATTATTATTATGAGATAAACCATAATTGCGGGCAGGTAATTGCCAAACCCGTTTTTAAAACCTGCCAACAGTAGGAACAGGAGTAGGCCATGCAGCCCTTCAATCCTGTTCCTTCATTCTGTTCGATCATGACTAATCAGTACCTCAACTCCATTTACCTGCTTTTGCTCCAATTCCCTTGATACCCTTACCTAAGAAAAGTCTATCCCCCTCAGGCTTGAAAATTTGAATTGATCCAGAATCCATAGCCTCTTGGAGAAGAGAGTTGCAGATTTCCACTAAATTTTGTATAAAAAAGTGCTTTCTGATTTGACGCTTAAATGGCCTAAGCTCTAATTTGAAGATATTGTCCCCTTGTTCTGGATTCCCCCACCAGAGGAAATAGAAGAAAAGGAGAAGGTAGAAGAAATGTCATGGAGATCCACAGCTCTGAGGGGATGGGAAAGAATGAGATGTTATTGATTAACAGTTATTGATTAAAAGTTATAGATAACTTTCTCCAGCTCAACGTACGCAAAACTGAGGCCCTCCTGATTGGTACGCGTGAGCGCCTCCGCACCTCAGGCGCTGACAGCATCAGCATCCAAGGCTGCACTCTCCACCTCTCAAAGCCAACCAGGAACCTCGGGGTTCTGTTCGACCCTGAGCTGTCCTTTCTCCCTCATATCCGCACCACAACTGGCACCGCCTTCCATCACCTCCGGAACATCGCCAGACTACGGCACTACCTCACCCCTCACGCTGCTGAAACACTGGTCCACGCCTGTGTCACCTCAAGGCTGGACTATGGGAACTCTCTCCTCGTCGGCCTTCCCGGCACCTCCCTCCACAAGCTGCAGGTCACTCAGAACTCTGCAGCTCGTGTACTGTCCCGCACCAGGCTTCGGGACCACATCACTCCTACCCTCGCTCGCCTCCACTGGCTCCCCATCCCCCAGAGGATTGATTTCAAGATCCTCACCCTCACCTACAAGGCCATTCACGGCCTTGCTCCCTCCTACTGACCTACTATCCCCCTACCTACCTGCCCATACCCTCCGTTCCTCTGGCTCCGGTCTGCTCCACATCCCCCGCCCCAACCGCCCTACCATCGGTGGACGGGCCTTCAGCCTTTCAGCCCCTAGGCTCTGGAACTCTATCTCCCAGTGCCTTCGCCGCCTCCTCCCTTTCCTCCTTCAAGGCCGGTCTCAAGACCTTTCTCTTTGACCGAGCCTTCAGCTCCCCTCTCGACCCCCTCCTCGCTCCCTCTCTTCCCTCCCCTCACCCTGACCATTTCCCCCTGCTCGGGTCCTGACCCAACTGTACAGCGCCTTGGGACGTCCTCCCGACGTGAAAGGCGCTCAATAAATGGAATCTTGTTGTTGTATTACACCTCAGGTACATGAACACTTGGTCCACAGAGCTCTGCCAGAATACCACTGTCATCAAAGAAAAGATTCATCTCAGCCAGGGCAGCAGTGAGGGGCTGGAGAGAAGAACAATCTGCGATGCGTATATTGGACACAGAAACAGAGGGTGAGGTGGGTAGAATGAAGTTAATGATATTATTGGATATGTTGGATATTCCTTTAAGAGTTAATTGACAATTAACAAAAGGACACTGGGAATGAGACAAAGTGTGTGGTTTAGAGTGGTGGATTTTTGAGTGTTTGGATTGACAAATAAAGAAGTTACTAACACACCCTTGATTTTGATTGAGTGATATTACATATATGGCAATACATGTCTGGTGCTGGTAACTTGTAGGTTTGTGACATGTTCTGGTTGTTGTTGTCATTGTTGTAATAGCCAGGTTTCTTCAACAGCTAACAATCTGAAAAAAATATATACCATATATAGTATATTATGCTGAGGTGAAATAACCTGGTTCTCTCAATGTTTGCAGTTTATAGAAAAGTGTTGAGCAACATGAACCCTAACCCTCTCCAGGGGTCTATGTGATATTGCAGCTACAATGTGCGCGTGTGGTCAAGTGGAGGTTGGGAAAAGTGTGAGATAGTTATAGACAAAAATCTTAATTTCTTTTTGATAATGTTTTCACCATTTCAGTTTCCTTCTTTTCATACTTCTTTGACTTCTCTTCCAAACACTGCTATTTAACTTTTGTTTTGGGTTTGTTTCAGTTGGTAGGATTCTCAACTTTGGGTCCAGAAGATTGTGGACTGAGTTTGAGCCTTGAATTCATTCTTCTAGTCTTACTGTCCTGGCAGTGCTACCTCGTCTCTACCTGTCTGTTCAAGTTGATATTAAAGATGCCCATGACAGTCTTCTACCCAGTGTCCTGACCCTCAGTCCTCTTTAATAATTGACCACTCACCTTATGCCTGGTTGTGTGCTTTTATGTATAAGAATGTCACTATATATATCAGTAATTATGTTAAACCAACAACAAGATTGCATTTGTATAGCGCCTTTCACGTCGGGAGGACGTCCCAAGGCGCTAGACAGTGTACAGCATTTCATCATTTAAAACATGACAAAATGCATCACATGCCAGCTCTTTTTATCTTCATGACTAGGTTTTTACTTTCATTCCATAATTTCTCTAGTGATATACTCTAGATTTGAAAATCCTGTAAACTTGGGTTTGCTTCCGTTCCACTTTATTTAATATTTTTTAATTTAATTATTTATTTGAAGTTGGCCTCTTTGTCCTTCTGTCTGCCCATTTGTCCTTTACTTTCTCTGGTGGCTGATTAGGACTTGCCTCCCTCACTTGCCTTGGGGCAGTTCCTCTTTTTGGCTCAGCCCCCACCCCTTGAAATGTTCACAGTACTGGGATCAGGGACATAGTGCAGTGTGCACCAGACCTGCAATGCACAGCACCACTGGTCCAGTGAGACTGTACTCATATATTTATGTACATCATACCACACAAGGGAGAGCTGCAAACAGGAATAGAACTGGATATTTTAGGAAAGTGAATAAAAATAACAGGAAAAGGAATTTAACATAGGATTTTGCGCAGGTACTAAGTACTCAACTGTCCCTACTACAAGCATTACTTGGAAAATTTTCTCCCTCCAATTTCTTCCCTCTTAAATTCTACAGGTACCCTCCATACCTCACCCAAACATTCTCCATTTAAATGTGAGTAAACCTGTCTACTTACCTCTTCAAATCCCACAATGAACTCACATCATTCCACATCCCAACAACTTTATTTTCCTAAAATCTCCTTTCACTGACCCCCCACCCAGTGGAAATAGCTTTTCCCATTTAGCCTGTCCAAATCCTTCATTTTGTATACCTCTCTCAAGCTTCTCAGATGCTAGGGAAAGACTTTTTCCAATCCCTTGGTCACTAAATTATTCTTTTAGATCTCTACACACCCTCACACAAGGACCTGTCTTTCGGGAAAATGATACCAAAAGTTGAACACAGTACTCCAATAGTGGCCTAACCAATGATTTTATATCCCACATTTTTCAAATCAAATGTAATGTTATATTGTTGTGTAGAATTTTCCTCCTTGGGAACCTTATTATATTGATTTACATCTCATTCAAAGCACTTCACAGGATTTACTGTAAACTCAAGTGGGGAATGCAAATTTGAAGATGAACATCGTTGGAACAACAACAACTTGGATTTATATAGCGCCCTCCGTGGCAGACGGCGTCTCAGAGCAGATCATTCCAATAAAACCATGTTTACAGTATTTGGTAACTTTCTACAGTTGATCTCAAACTGCCCTCACATCCCAAATATCTGAAGCAAATACAAACAGCATATTTCAATTTGTCAAATTAAATTGACACGTGTAGTCGAGTTAGGTCACTAACAAACATTTACAACTAGGTGCAAAGCAAGTGCAATGAAAGATTTTATTATTTAATAATCCAAAATGTACTTAAGGCACATTGGTGTTACCAGGACACACTTGTTACTGTGAAGTTGACAAAGTTGTTAATGATCCGTTCCCCATTTTATTTACAATTGTGTACATTGAGGAGGATTATATTGGTCGATGTTTTCATTAGATGAGTTCTGCAGCAGAATAGCTTAGTTATGAGCAAGGGCAGGATTTGTGGAAAGGAAACAAAATATGGGAAAAGACAATTCCAATATTTGGGTAGTATGTGGTTCTCCCCTAAGNAAAAAGACAAAAACAGTACTTCATCCATCCCTTGACAGGTAAAGGTACAGTAGAGTGAACTGCTGTATCAGTTAATCTATTCAGTATATACATTTGTAAACCAGGCCCGTAACAATATGTCTAATGAGCTTTACAAAAACTATTAGTGAGAACAGCACAAGTCAAGAGTTAAGTTAGATCATACAGAGAACCTACCCAAAACACATTAGACTGTTACATTATTGCAATAATTAAACTTGATGTTCTTTCATAAACTCAATCATCAACTCTGCCAGTTTCTGAGTTTCTTCCACAGTCACAGCATTGTAGAGGGAGGCACGAATTCCACCAACTGACCTGCGGAGAGCAACATACAAGTTAGTGGATGTTCTGTATTACAGGACAAGTTAGTCTTCATCCAAAAGTCACTCTGCCGAGTTGCTCATTTAAGCAACTACACATTAAAATATGCATCTCGTACATCTAAATCATGACTCATTTGATGTCCTGAAGCTTTGATCCACAACACTCCAAAAGCTCATCTAGGCTGACAAATCAGTGCAGAACAAAAGCACTATTTAGAGGTATAATCAATCAGATACATTAATCCAAGATCTTCCCTTGCTTACCTGTTCTAGTTTACCATTTCAAAGAACAGGAACTTCTCATAGTATCCTGGTAAATATATAACATTATATATCTATATATATATAAAATTTATAACATTGCTATTCATTTCATTGTGCATTGCATGACATGGGTGGCTAGACTCACCATGCTTCAAGTTTAGTGCGAAGTTTGAGACAGACATCTACTGCTAAACGTTTTCCTAAAATTACTCAATGTTCACTTTGATGTGAACCAAAAGTTAGTTAATATATAAAAGAGTGCCACATATGGGTTTGGAGGTTTACCTATGGCCTTTTAGTGAAATCATGTTACATTTAGCAGCTTCATTAAGGAACTCCTTTTCCAGTGCATCATCTCCATTTGCATTTCCAATACGGAATGGAATGTTCATTCTGCTTCTGCAGTTTGAAGCAAGTGGACATCTAAAAAAACAAAAGCCTTTAGTGAACTGATCTTTAAATTAGATCAAGAATCTCAATTGCATAATGAAATATGAACCAAACTTACACATAGAATCCATTGGATCCATCTATTATATTGTAAATCAGCTTTGATTTAGCAATACTGTTCTGTTCCATTGCTTGAATACCCCCAGTGTCTTTAATCCATTCCAGAACCAGGCCCATAATATAAATACTGAAAGAAAACCACACATATTTTATATGAAGGAATCAATGATGTGTATGCATTGTGTAAAATCAAGCATTTTTTGAAGTCATTCTAAAATCACAAAGTCAATAGTTTATATATAGGTTAATTGCAAATATTCAATACGAACACTCAGGAGGGCTCTTCCAACAAAGCAGATCAATACATTTTCCTTCAAATATTTATGCCACAGCTATTGAACGACTCAGAGCTTGAAAAGGCACACAGCTTAATTATATTTGGCACAGGAGAAAAAGTAGTGTTTTGAAAGTCCAAATCATAATTCATATCAGTAGTTAACAGAAACCATCTGCAATGATGCATAATTAATCCAGAGACAGAAGCACTCACACAGGAAAACATTAGGTAAGCAGGATATGTCCCATCGGGATTACTTCTTAGTGACTGGAGTAGTTTTCATTCTTCCCAGAGACAACAGCATATTGCACAGGTAGATCAAAAGTCAGGTGTTCACCATACAACATGAATACAACATTAGAGAAAGTTTTACAAAATCCACAGCTGCTAGGGTCACTGAAGAGGATCTTTTGTTGTTACAAGAGCAGAAAACAAAGACAAGATACTAGAAGCACCAGTGCAACCACAATGAAAGGGAACAACTTGTACCTGTAGCATGGTGGAGTGTTGTAGAGTGAATTGCTGCTCACTTCCACTTTGTAATCAAAAACAATTGGGCACTCCTTAAGGGCAAATCCCAAGAGATCTTCTCGGATTATTACCACCGTCACTCCTGCACAGCCAGCATTCTTCTGAGCACCAGCAAAGATCATTCCAAACTGCAGAAAGGAATTCATCTAATCAGTTATATCAGCTTGTCAATTTGCCAATGACAAACAAGGCATTTTCTAAACAGATTTTATACAAACAATAATGCAGAAAATTGTTGCTGTATAATGCAGTGATAGTTGTAACCATTTAATGTGGCAATCCTTAATCTTTCATGCCATATTTTATATTGTATTATTACCACAACCAGAAACATTGCAACATTAATGAAGCAGTGTTTAATACTTCCAGAGGAACAAAATAGTCATAGCCTGGCTCAGGAACCAGACCATCAAAACCATCACAAAGGGCTGGCTCGATTCTGACTTTCTGTTGCCAAACACGTCACCTTAGAGCAAGTTCAGCTCCAGGAAGACACTGTTGCATAGGAGTCACCTTGGAGACCTGCTAGAGAAAGTCATGAGATAGTCATCATACAGTTTATGAATGGGACAATAGTTTTCACATTACTTCTGCCATTACCAAGGATTCAGTCCTTTACTTGGGGACTCTATAACATTAGCAGCTTCTAGGTACTCAGTCATTTATATATGCAGAAGCTGTGGTCCCATTGAACATAAATATGCAGATATTGCCAGAAGAGCCTATCAAAATATCCACCATCGTACCAACTGCTAAAAACAACAACTTGCATTTATATAGTGCATTCCACACAGGGTAGCGTCCAACAATGACCAAGCTATTCCAGATTTACTGCTGCTGTTTCTAATGTCAACTGTACCCCAGAATGAGACTTCACTGCATCCATTAAGCATGCATAACAGTTTCTAATCGAGGCAACAATACTTAGTCCTGACTTTCACCTAGGTCAATACTCAAAGTACTTTTCAGAGTCAGTGAGCAACATTGAGCAAATTGGGAACCAGGTTAAAAAAGGGGGGGAGGGAGAAGAATGAGAAAAGAAGAGAAGGGAGATGGCAAAAGGCACTGGATAGTTTTTTTTTTAAAAAGTGGATAGTTCCAGAGAACAAGAAAAGTGGCTAAAATCTCAGCCACCAATGAAACACAGGAGAACCATGGAGCAACAATTTGGAATAAGCATTTGGCTGCTTCCATCTAAACTACATTACTCTTACTGGGGAAGTACCTTGGATACATCCACTGGCTTTGAAAGAAAATTTGACGACATGTCACAGACCAGTACGGTTCCTTTTGTGTCTGGGATAAAGGGGAACTCCACACCATGTACAGTCTCATTGGCACAATAGTACACATAAGAGGCACGGGGATTCAAGTTCCAGTTATTTGGATCAGGGATTTCTAGAAGACAAAGAAGGCATTACATATACTATATAAAATTCAAGATTAAGAAAATAATTTATATTAGCTATGAACATTCTACTAAAGTTGAATATATACAATCAATTCACAAAATGCAGTCAATTCTGTAAATTCCACAGAATATGCAGTCAATTCACTTTACAGCATATTCTAGGAAGCCCTTTCAGACATCTCAACAATGCGATATGGTGCTATATCACCCACAAGGATTATTATGAAAGTTTCAATCAGCATTAGTCAAATTCTGGATTCCATCATAGTCACATTCCTCCTCTAGTCACTGTATCAACGATACAATTATTAATGGTCATTTTATTTCCTTTGATAGGAGGAATATTGTGCTAAATAAACTTATGATTTTGTTTATCTAGAATACTGGATCACAGAAGTTCATTCAGCCCCCAGTGTGGGCTACACCAGTTCCCCACTTTAGCAACCTGCTCTGCTATTTCCTCTTACTCTTTCATATCACCATTCTCTAAATGGAGCAATTACAAAGTGTTTGTAGCCATTTATACATCGACTCAATTCTACCTGCATTCATTTTTACCACCACTTACTGACTTACTTGTGTATGCATCAAGTTTGGGGTGGATGAGATTCACTGTCCCATACTTTGCTGCTTCTTTTGCTGCATTGGCAGACCAGGCTCCAGTAACCATATAATCTGCACACCTCTCTTCCTTCAATCCAATAAGGTTTAAAGGGACAGCACTGAACTGACCAGTGCCACCGCCCTGGAGGAAGATTACTTTGTAGTTGTCTGGGATATTTCTGCATTAACAGACAGAAAATGTACAAGATTCAATACAGACAACTATTATAGCTTTATGCAAAACTATTTGAAAGGATCATTGGGATACAGTGAGTTGTAGAACTGTTGTATACATTTTGGCAATTTGCTGCCTAACAGAAGGTCAGACAGCACCAGATGGACTAGGCACAAGTTCAATTGTTCTCCAAAGCCTTTGGGAACTTTTGAGCATTATATTAAAGGAAATTACATGATTTAATGTTAAACATTTCATTTTGGTTTGGCTCAATTCAAAGTGGCGTAGAGCAAGCAGATTAAATCCAGCTACATCAATGCTGCCAGGATTGAAGCAGCATTCCCAAAGGCAATATGACTGCAAAGTTAAATACATTCTACAGTAGCTAATTCTTAGCAATTATTGAATATTCTGCTGTAAAGCACCATTCATTATTCAATTCAAGTTGTTGTTGGTTAATTTAAGCACATTTGCTTCTTACAGCAATTCCCGGAGATTACTTTCTGCCGAGTTGATAATTTTGATGAAGTCTGAAGATCTATGGCTCATTTCTGTTTGGGGGTAAAAAAAAAGGCCATTAAAATACAAAAACAAGCAACAAAGTCTCACAGCATGTAAAGGATCATCTGCCCAGGAACTCACCCATTACACTGATTCCAAGTCCTTTGTAGTCCAGAAGCTCCTTCTGTGCTTGCAGCAAAACCTGGAGAGGAAACAGCATTTATCACAGTCAATCGCTTACCACAGATCTCACTTCATAACTGAATGCACCCAAAGAAAAGCAAGAGTTCATCCAAATTTCAAGGGAACACAAAAAGTCCCAAGTAGATATAATTAGGGCTGACAGGTCCTTAGGGGACTGTTCATACTAATTTCTCAACATTTCACTGCATTCCTTTTCTTAAAAAAAGAAAAAGGTACACCCATTGGCAATGGTCTGGGTATATCAGGACATTATATGAGCCTCCATATCTGATGGCTATTTGTACTGCTTTAAATATTCCAGAATCACTATGCAGTTGAAATATTCTCCTATAAGCAATACAAGTGAATTGAAAGAGGTACTAGAGGCCAGAATACACTTAGGTACAAATCAGTAGCATTATCTGAAGAACGAAAAGCAGCCTCAACATCCACAGTGATGATCAATGATCACAGGATATGAAAGAGAAGCTCACAAATATTTTTTGTGCATGTTTTATGTTCTAATACTTAGTTAGAAGAACAAGACTACCTCCATCTTATTACCATAAAGCTTACTGCAATACTACTGGTTGCCTGGAAACATACACAACAGCCAATTCTTGCTTCTACAGAGCTAGCTATTTCAATCTTTTTCAGGTCCTTTCAGGAGCTGAAAGGAAGTGAATTCTTCCACTCAGACAAGTCTATCCCCACAAGCTCTTATCCACTCTTCACACAGGACACGTTTTAGAAATCCATTATCCAATGATTTTAGAAATTAAAAGTAATGGTGTCACTACTCTGCAGACTCATTATGAAATAAAGGGGCATATCCTTCACTCAAGCAAATACAGTATTATCAGAAACTATTCAATAGAACTGCATAAGCTTCAAACAAGTTCAATACAGTACAAGTCATAAGCTTATTCAATCCAGCATCTCTTCTTTCCCCACTCTCCCATCAATCACAACTGCATTTTATACTACCCTGGGCTGCAGAACCATTGCATGTTCAGTCATCACATCAGGATGGAGAAATTACAAAAAAAATACTCCTTGGTTCTACATCAATCCCATAGAATACCTAACAAGATGTATTTAATAGTGTTAAATCTCCTTCCACAGCCCATCTTAAGCTACTGTACAACCTCAAAAACCAAACTCAGAATGCTCACAACACCAGTGTACTTATTTTGCACATCAGTCATTTTTGTGACTAGAGTAAGTATGTCAATTGTGGCCAGTTTTGCATTTACTTTCTAGAGTTTGGGTTGAAATTGTCCTTGCTAGATATGACTATCAAAAGTGAAAAGCATATGCAAAAGTCAACTGGTTTGCTAAAACATGAGGTTCTGAGACAGGGGGAAGAGGATGGTATTGCTAATGCCAATTTATAAGGAGAAATGTTGGAATACTCACATCTGTAATGGTTTAAAAGTCAAACCTTTGATGAGATTAAACTTTTGAAATTGTTAATTTAATATCTATGCAGCAACAACAAGTTTTTTTATATGTTAATGCAACATATTTGATATCCATCTTAAATATTTAACAGCTGGTATCAATTAATTTAAGGTGTCAATTGCAAAATTGCAATAGTAATTCTACTCTAGAGCCAAAGCTAAAGGACGTAGTTTGATGGATGCAATTTATTGCTACCATTTGATAGCTCATCTATTTAATTGACAGTCTGCACTATTTATATTCTAGTAGTATATTGCTGGTATTTACAGCTCAAGACATTTAAACTTGCAGTATTATTCAGATAAATATTCACTACCAGTGATCAGTAACTTCTCAGAGCAGCTTTAAACCTACATCAAGCGAATTTATTACAAAAAAAACAGGAATTGCATGGCATCATGTATCGACGAAAATGTTATCTAGGTTGTATACTAAAATCCAGAAAAGTTATACGAGGCTCAGGTACTTATGACTTGCTAATCACTTGGTTAAGCAGATACACAATTGTCCAGTTTAAATCTTGCAGAAGTGGTACATAGTTTATAGCTTGAAATGAATGGGAACACTCCGCTCCATGGATTTACAAATTAAGCAGAGCTGCATCTTAAACAGTCGCAGCTGTGCATTCCTAACCTCAACCCCCTGGCGGCATAAGAGAAAAAGCAGAAGCAGAGTCAACGGTCAAAATCAATCACCAAACCCAACAAGTAGAAATCAGCAGATGAAGGCAGGAACTCACTCTAAAAGGAACACATATTTCATTGTTGATCAGTCAATCCACTGCTTCCCCCTTCACAATTTCTGGGCAAAATGATCTTGGGGCAAGTTTAAAGGAGAAATGGATCAATTCTACCTGCTAAACAGTTTAAGCTGCAATGCAATGTACAAAATGATGGGGGGTGGGGGGCAAAAATCACATTACACCATCAGAGCCAGATTTCTCCTCCTCAGTTTAAACAATGAGTGCAGCAACTGCTGTGATCTTAAGCACGGTTCATTCAAGCACCGCAAACAAACCACTGAAGATTTTCATGATGGGAAATAAAGAATGTTTGTGCTATTCTAATCAAAAGGAATAAAAAAGGCAAAAATAAAACTAAAGATGTTGCAAACTGACTGGGAAGAGTTTAGAAGTCAAAAGCAGCAGCATTTGTTTTTACGAGAACTGAAAATGCATCAAGTGGACGTTGAATACAAATCTAATGGAGAAAGGTCGGACTTCAGACACAACAACAAGGAAAAATACAACCAGCACAGATAGCTTGCCTGAAACACAAAAACTATCAATCAACTCCTTGATTCCCATCTATGCAGTTAGCTGATCTTATTTGGAGCAGCTGTCTGGGGCCTACAGTTTAGGTTTACATTGATAATTAGGTGGGTTCTCTCTCCATCTCATCTTACAAAAATAGTCAATAACGCAAGCAGGAGGTTTTCTCCCAAGACAAACTGTATTAACACGAAGCAGACAGCTTTACTCTATTGAACCTAGAAGTGCTTCACGTCGATACTGGATGATAAATACAGAAATTTCCCCAGTATAAACATCCCATAAAAGATATTTAGCCCCTTGGATGCATACTGCAAGTAAGCCTAGAGGTTAAACACATGACCACATCACAAGCATCTCATCAGAAGAATAAAAAATTATATAGACAGAAGGAAAACGTTCAACCCATCTGTGTTGGTACTAGTGCCACCACTGGTAGAATATACACTAACTCCCTATCCTCAACATTTTTCTTCATGTATTTTTCCCGCTTTCCTTTAAATAAAGTCAAACACAACTCCAGCAGTCACTTGAACCTTGCATGAATAATTCTTGACCAGACAAAAAAAAGATTAGTTTCATTGCTTATCAAACTCAACAGCAACACTTAATGTGCATCCACCTCCTCTTTGAATGCAAATATTTCTGAAGTAAAGTACAAGGTTCCACCCCACTTTTATCTGTAGAGCCAACAGTGATATTCAACTTAATCTGTTCCTTAACATAAACTTGTTTAAATGTTACTGAAATAGTCGACAAAAGTCATCTGAGTCACCATCTTAGACTCCCACTTAGCATTGACACTATATTTTTTTGACACTATATTTTGCCAAAGCATTAACCATTAGATCCCTTTTCTTCCCCTCTCCTTCAGCCCCTTTAAAACAGTGACTTTTTTTTAAAAAAAACACTCCAAGAAGCACCTTCACTGATAGAGTGAAAAGTGGCCAACCTATTCACTAACATTATAGGACAGGTTCCACCAGTTAGGTTTTAAAAACCCTGCTCTGGGTGCCTGGGAAATCCTCCTTGAGTGAATGTTACCGAGCTTCTTTGCATGCAACCACACAAAGAAATATGCAACCGCGCAAAGAAATATGCAACCGCGCAAAGAAATATGCAACCACACAAAGAAATATGCAACCGCGCAAAGAAATATGCAACCGCGCAAAGAAATATGCAACCAAGAAACACTTCCTTACAATCAAAGATGTTATATTAACATTTAAACCGCCTTCTGGTCCTGAAGCCACCATTACACCATTTGTATAATAAATCCCTGCATCAAGAACATCTCAAAACATGAAAAAAAAACATTACTGCCAGAAACAATGACTATATTGAGGCAAATAAGCAATTGACATACACTGACCCAACAAAAAAAAACAAGTGGAATGTACAATTCTCCAGATGCAAGAGATCAACAATATTCACATTACAGTTTCTAATTGGGGATCTGGCAAAATACTCACTGCTTTTCAGATGTAGATTAACCCACTGGGTTTTGCTGGCATTTTCCCACAAGAAAATGCTATTAATAATTATAATGCTTGAAAAGCAGATAAGTAACTCAATGGGATTAACATCACACACATCTTACAATGAATCTGAAGGATGAGCATCGGAGGGGGAGGACAAGTAAAACAACATCCATTCCAGGGGGGGAGGGGGTGGGGGGGGAGGGGGGGGGGGGGGGGGGGGGAGGGGGGGGGGGGGGGGGGGAGTTGTCATCAGTCCCCACTTTTTTTAAGCATTGCAGACACTTTTCCACTGGATGATCCGCCACCCGCGCCGGACACCGACCGAGCAGAGGGCGGGGAGCACACACATCACATCACATCTCACCGAGTGCGGGAGCTTAGAAGGACCGGGAGCAAAGTTGATGACTTTCTTGGTGCTGCTGTTATGGTCCATCGTTTAGTTTTTCCGTCACACGGCGACCAGAGCAGAGCAGAGCAGCGCAGACCAGTGCAGAGCAAAGCAGTGCAGAGCAGCGCAGACCAGTGCAGAGCAAAGCAGTGCAGTGCAGAGCGGCGCAGACCAGTGCAGTGCAGAGCGGTGCAGTGCAGAGCAGCGCCTGGTGCTCGCTCAGAGGATCACTCCGGCAGCTCCTGTGTAACTCTCAGCTGTGGTGAGCCTCGCTCTGTGCTCGTCCCCTCCGGGGAGCAGCTGACTGCAGGGAAACAAAAGGGACCCTCTGCTCTGCTCTGCCCCCACACACGCACACACACGCAGACTGCGTTGAGCCCGTGCGGATTGGTGGGTCCCCGTGTTCAGGAGCACACCATTGGCTCGACACGGCCCCGGTTCACGAGGCGGCTGCGTGCTCTCCGGGTCTAACTCGCTCACGCAAGGGCGCTGCGGATTGCACCAGCAGCCTCCTGCCTGGACCGGCTCGGCTCGGCTCTGCTCTGCTGTGCTGGCAGCACAGGGGGATAATTAATGCCACTTAATCCCCATTGAAGAATCTCACTCTGTTCATTGTTCGTCAAGCAACAAAAAAACACAAAAAAACTGCAGAGGATTAGTTGGCGTAGATCCTGGAGCTCAGCGGTTAGAGCGCTCGCTTTGCAAGCGAGAGACCTGAGTCCGGTTCCAGGCAGGTCAGGGCGAAACCTTGGGCCAAGTTTCCTTACTCCACACAGAGCCCTAATGATAATACCCTCCAAGAAAACAAAACAATAATTAAATTGGTCATTTTCAATCCACGACTGTTTGTGGGACATTGCTGTGCGCAATTGGCTGCCGCGTTCGCCCACAAATATACAGTCAATTCACTTTACAGTGTGTTCTGTGAAGCGCTTTGGGACGTCCTCCCGACGTGAAAAGCGCTAATGCAAGGATTATTGTTTAAGGATTATTAAATCTTCTTTTGCTTATTATGTTTTTGGATTAATTTTTAACACAAAGGTCTCTACTTCGTTATCATGGACAACAATCCTCCAAATAATATTAGTCATTCACTCCAGCTGCTTGTGGGCTATTGCTGTGCATAACTTGGCTGCTGTATTGACCTGCAAATACAGTCACTACACTTAAAAATAATTCCCGTGCAGCACTTTGAAATGTCTCTACGACTTGATTTATTAAATCCAACGCCAAGTTTGAAGAAGTGCTAGACTTCTTCAACTCAAAAATTGAAAACATCTGTTTGGTTGCATCATCCTCCCCCACCCACCCCATGTCCCTTTCCACCCCACCCAGATTGTTCACACCACCTTCTCCCTACGCTAAGGACCCTGCCACTCTCCCCTCCTTACACTCCTCCTTTGCCCCATTTCTCCCTCCTCCCTCTCAACCACAATCACTCAGATGAAACAAAAACAGAGA
Source organism: Callorhinchus milii (assembly GCF_018977255.1). Classification (NCBI taxonomy): domain Eukaryota; kingdom Metazoa; phylum Chordata; class Chondrichthyes; order Chimaeriformes; family Callorhinchidae; genus Callorhinchus; species Callorhinchus milii. The sequence continues at coordinate 96,839,020 of NW_024704742.1, forward strand.
GAGCCGGGAAAACTCAGCAGGTCAGGCAGCATCTATGGAGAAAGGAAAGTGAGTCAACATTTTAGGTCTATGACCCTTCATCGCTGGGTTCTGACAAAGGGTCTTGGACCTGAAACATTGACTCACTTTCCTTTCTCCATAGATGCTGCCTGACTTGCTGAGTTTTCCCAGGTCTCTCTGTTTTTGTTTCAGATGTCCAGCATCTGCAATATTTTGTGTTTTGTTCACTCAGATGAAGTTCACCACTTGCTGCCTTGACCCCCTCCCCACCCAACTGCTGGTCACTCACCCCCCCCCTCCTCTCCCCCCTGCTGGCCGACACGGTCAACCAGTCTCTCTCCTGAGGCTCTGTTCCATTCCCCCTGAAAACTGCTGTCATCACACCCCTCCTCAAAAAAAATGCCCTTGATTCCTTTAATCTCTCTCACTACCGTCCTATCTCCAACCTACCCTTCCTTGCCAAAGTCCTGGAATGCATTGTTGCAGGTCAACTTTGGTCTCAACTCTCCCTCCATCCCTCCTCGAGCTCCTGCAGTCTGGCTTCTTTCACGCTGCTCACAGCACAGAGACAGCACTTGTCAAAGTCACAAACAACATTCCCTCTATCGGTGACCAGGGCTCCCTCTGCCTCCTCATCCTCCTGGATCTCTCTGCCGCGTTCGACACAATCAACCACGCCATCCTCCTCCATTGCCTTTCCTCCCTCATCTACCTTAGTGGGACCACATTTGTATGGTTCGAGTCCTACTTAACCAACCATCGCCATTTCATCTCGGCAAATGGTTTCTCCTCCCACCCCCACCTGGTCACCTGTGGGGTACCCCTGGGCTCCATCCTTGGCCGTCCTCTTTTCCTTATCTATATGCTCCCTCTGGGTGATGTCATCTGCAGACACGGGGTAAACTTCCACATGTCTGCGGATGACACACAAATCTACTTTGCTTTCTCCAGTACCAACTCCAGGTCCATCGATGTTCTATCAGCTTGTCTGGGAGATATCAGGGCCTGGATGGGTGTAAACTTCATGCAGCTGAATGTGGACAAGATGGAAGCCGCATTCTTTAACTCCCATCAACATCTTTACTCCTACGGAACTGAACTCCTCAACCATCCTGGGCTCTCCCTCAGACTCACCGAACCAGTGCACAATCTAGGTGCCCGGTTCGACCCCAATTGTCCTTCCTCCCCCACATCTGGTCCCTGACCAGGACCACCTATTTCCACCTCCGCCATATTGCCCATCTCCGACCGTACCTTACCCCGAATGCAGCCGAAACCCTCGTGGATACGTTTGTCACCTCCCGCCTGGATTACTCAAATGCACTCCTTGCCGGTTTCCCCAGCTCCACTATTCAAATGATCCAGCTCATTCAGAACTCTGCCATCCGCATATTAACCTGGATCAAGCTCCGTACCCATATCTCACGAGTTCTAGCCAGACTCCACTGGCTCCCCATCACCAAATGGATCGACTTCAAGATCCTCACACTTGTGTTCAAATCCCTTCACTCCCTACCTCTCCGACCTCCTCTTACCACAATCCACCACCTGGTGCCACTCCTCGACTGGCACCGGCCTCCTGCTTGTCCCTCGCACCCTCCGCCCCACCATTGGAGGTTGCGCTTTCAGCCACTATGCCCCAAAATTCTGTAACACCCTCCCTCAATCCCATGCCTTGCCCCCTCTCTCACCTTTTCCAAGTCCCACCTGAAAACCTTCCTCTTCGACCATGTTTACGGCCAACTTGAACCCCCCTCCCCAGCTCGTAGTCAGGCTCTGAGACGCTACCCTGCTATATAAGTGCAAGTTGTTGTTGTTATTATTTAGGCTGCCACTTATCACCAAGTCCAAAACTGGGAAGGAAGCAAGATAGGTGTGGTAAGTGAGCAAATCAGTGCCTGATATTTGTTAGAATCGAGTTAGCACCTCAGCACATCAAACCATCTCAAAACACTTAAAAGAGTTTTCTGTAAAGTGTAAGGGATTGGATGTGCAGTTAGTTGCAGACTGGTTCCTTGTGACTATTCTCCTGGAGGTGGGGGAGGTAAGCAGCCTCCACTGTATTCCGGAGCATTGCTGATGACAGCACAGCCAGTGTGACTCATCGGCAGGACCTAGAAGGGCAAGGATTATTATTATACTTTCAGTCCCAATATTGAAGCTCTATTAGATTTGGTGATGAGACTTTAGCGTTTTCATGCTTCATGGACATGATATAAAACTAACACTTTATTGGAACCTTTTCAATTGGGATACAAGCATTCTTTAGCACCATCACAGATTAATATTTCTTAATAAACAGATGTTATAGACAAGCTGAAAGCAGTCGCCAAAACCTGAGTTATACCAGTGTTTTCTCTCAATAGTCCACTAAGATTGTAATAACAACTTTTATTTTATCTCATTTTCATTATTTTTTCTTCTTTGTTAAACTCTTTTTTCTTATCATAGATTAACCAGCATATAAGAATATACTGAGGGAGGCCACTGTTGATGGCCTCCATTGTATAATGATCTAATGTACTTTCTTGGTCTCTTGTGGAGTCCTGTAGCTCAGTGGTTAGAGCACTCGCTTTGCAAGCGAGAGACCTGAGTTCAATTCCAGGCAGGGCGAAACCTTGGTCAAGTTTCCTTACTCCACACGCCTAATAATAATCCCTCCAAAAAAACAAACCAATAATAAATTGGTCATTTTCAATCTACGACTTTGTGGGACATTGTCTGTGCGCAATTGGCTGCCACGTTCCCCCACAATATACAGTCAATTCACTTTACAGTGTGTTCTGTGAAGCGCTTTGGAACGTCCTTCCGACGTGAAAAGCGCTATATCAAATGCAAGGATTATTATTATTATTATTGGTCATTTCAGCCAGCTATCGGTTTGAGATTCCAGCCTACACAAATACAATACACTCTGATTCACTGAAAATTATGGGCGATTGGAATTAATTCATTACGCCAATTCAAAGGCCAGAAAGGAGCTTCTCCAAAATACTCAACAGATGATTCATTGAATGATGATAATGAGCCATACACAACAGTAAGAATCGATGTTTACTGATCGATGTTGAGTTTATCTCTGCTGGCAGTGAGAACAGTACAATTGGCAGTTGGAAACAAAATAAAATCTGTCTTGATTCCTGTTTCAGATTGATGTTCAGTGATGTTCAGTGATTCTGGCTGGAATGTTCATAGGTATGCACTTAAGATAAAGACTGAACACGTTCAGCTGCTTGCCTCCCTCATAGTCAAGTTGCCTGCCAAAACTTCCCGTGAAGGCTCATGGAAGCCTAACGACACAATTAGTTTTGAAATGGGAATAAACAATTAGTGATAATCTTTTTCACGGAAAGTTTGTGTCTCCATAATGTTTAAAGATGAAATGGCAAAATTCAAGCTCTAAATTCTTAAATTACATCTGAGATAGAAATCGATATAAAGTGTATAAAAATAGATATAAAGCCCATGATTGACTTCGGATTTCCTCCCAACCTGAAAGGCGCTATACATATGTAATTTGTTGTTGTAGTTACTGACACAACATTGTCTGCATTACTGTTTAGAACATTGTCCGCAATGGTGTTTAGAACATTGTCTTCATTACTATTTCTATTCTAAATATTACTCTCAATTCATCCTATGTTTTAATTCATTAATCAAACAACAACTTTAATTTTGTTTGGTTATACATTAGTGTATCTGAAAATCATAATGAAGTTTTCTTCAACACAGATTTAATTTCAAGTATGGTGTGGAGGACATCAGAAGGAATAGCAACCTCTTTGGGTAAAACTAATAATAATTCAAATCAGCAAAGAAACATGTACCCTTTATTCCTTCATAATTATATTAATTCTGTGTATCCTATAGTTAGAATATGGTATTACATTACTGCTTACAGGTAAAATATCGGAATGCCTTTCTCTGCAAGCAACCCACTTATTTCAACAACAGCAAATTACATTTGTATAGCGCCTTTCATGTTGGGAGGACGATAGTTAGGGAGGGATTTGGACCCGAGCAGGGGGTTGGGATCGGGGACAGCAAGAAACGTAGGAGGGTGCCCGAAGGCATGGTCGAAGAGGAGGGTCTTGAGACATGCCTTGAAGGAGGCAAGGGAGTGAGCGAGGCAAAGGGACTGTGGGATGGAGTTCCAAAGGGTGGGGGCAGAGAGGCTGAAGGCCTGACCACTGATGGTGGGGCGGGGCGGGCAAAGGACAGGGAGCAGGCCGGATCCTGCTGAGCGGAGGGAGCGGACAGGTCTACTTAGTAGGTCACAGAGGTAGGAAGGAGCAAGGCTGTGGAGGCGCTTGACAACGAGGACGAGGATTTTGAATTCTATTCTCTGGGAGATGGGAAGCCAGTGGAGTCGGGCGAGGGTGGGTGTCATAGAGTCACAGAGCCTGGTGTGGGAGAGGGCAGGAGCTAGAGTTCTGGATGATCTGCAGCATGTGGAGGGAAGAGTTGGGAAAGCCAACAAGCAGGGAGTTGATATAGTGGAGTCTAGATGTCACAAAAGCGTAGATGAGGGTTTCATTCAAGGGAGAGGCAGTGGCAGAGCCGGGCGATATTGCGGAGGTGGGGAAAGGCAGAGCAGGTCCTGGCATGGATGTTGGGTAGAAAAGACAGTTGAGTGTCAAATAAGACACCAAAGTTCTGGACTGGCTCAGTGAGGTGGAGTGTGCATCCTTGGATGATGAAGATGTCAGTGCCTGAGATGTGGAGGTGCTGACGGGAGCCAATCAGGAGGGCCTTGGTCTTGTTGACATTTAACTGTAGAAAGTTAGCTCTCATCCAGGACTTGATGTCTGACAGACAATCTGTCAAGAAAGCAGTGGCCCTGGAGTCGAGGTTGGAGGCAGAGAGGTAGTTTTCCATATGTATGCGGGTGACACCCAACTCTATCACTAAGACTTCAGACCCACGTCTACAGATGATGTCACCAAACGTGAACATGTACATGTTGAAAAGGAGAGGACCAAGGACAGAACCTTAAGGAACGCTAAAGCCAAAAATAATTTCAATCAAATATTTCCACTACTATATTTGATTAAAATTATAGTCCAGTCCACATGAATTTAATAAATCATTTAAGAAAGATAATCAGCTGGACAAACCTTTATTGTCAGTAAGAATTTTTGTTAAAAAAACATGGCCTTGGAGAGAAGTATCTCGTAGTGATTTCAAATTGTTTATATCAAGTCTCAATCACTATATTTGAGTCTGATGAAAGCAATTTCTTTCATCATGGGTACTTAAAAATCTACCAAGTCACCCCCTTATAAAGCCTAGTGTCCCATATGCTTTTTTAACAGCTTTATCTACCTGTCCTGCCACCTTCAAAAATTTACTTATATGAACCCCCAGGTCTCTCTGTTCCTTCACCTCCTTTAAGATTGTACCATCAGCTTATATTGCCTCTCCTCATTCTTCCTCCCAAAATCCATCATTTTGCATTTCTCCACATTAAACTTCATCTGCCACGTGCCTGTCCAATTTACCACTCTGTCTATATCCTCTTGCAGTTTGCTACTATCCTCCTCACTGTTTACTACTTTTCCTAACTTAGTATCATCTGCAAACTTGGAAATTGTACTCCCTATACCCAAGTCCAGATCATTTATATAGATGAAAAACAGCAGTAGTCCCAATACTGACTCCTGGGGGACACCATTGGACACTTCCCTCCAGTCAGAAGAACAACCGTTGACCACAACTCTGCTTTCTGTCTTCTGGCCAGTTCTGTATCCATGCTGCCACTGTCCCTTTAACACTGTGGGCTTCCATTTTGCTTCCAAGTCTCTTATGTGGCACTTTACCAAACGCCTTTTGAAAATCCAAATAAACTACATCAACTGCACTACCTTCATCCACTCTCTCCGTTACTTCATCTGCAACATTGCCTGGCTCCGCCACTATCTCTCACCGTAGGCCACCGAGACCCTCATCCGTGCATCCATTATATCCAGGCTCGACTACGCAAACTTCCTGCTTGTCAGTCTCCCCAACTCCTCCCTCCAGAAGTTGTGATCATCCAGAACTCCGTAGCCCATGACCTCTCCTGCACCAGGCTCTGCAACCCTATCACCCCCATCCTCGCCCGGCTCCACTGGCTCCCTATCATTCAGAGGATACAGTTCAAGATCTTCACCTCCACGGCCTTGCACCTTCCTGCCTCTGTGACCTCCTAACCTCCTACTCATCTGTCTGCTCTCTTCGCTCAGAAGGCTCCGGCCTGGTTCACGTCACCCTCCTTGCCCACCCCACCATTGGTGGATAGGCTTTCAGCCTCTCTGCCCCCACCCTCTGGAACTCCATCCCAGTTTCTCCACCTCGCCCCCTCCCTTGCCTCCTTCAAGACTCTTCTCTTCGACCGAACCTTCGGTCACCCTCCTCCCACTACTCTCCCCGCCCTCCATCCCTCCTGATCCCAACCACCATTCGGGTATGGATCTCTGACGGTCCAGCGCCTTGGGATGTCCTCCAGAGGTGAAAAGCGCTATACAAATGTAATTTGTTGTTGTTATTAAGGCACAGAAACAGGCTAGTTGGCCAAAATAGTCAATGATAATGTATACAGTGTACTCTACATGAACCTCCATCCCTCTCTAATCCTTTTTCCTATACCCTCTATTCCCTTCTCCCTTATGTATGGTAACTGTAGTGAAAGCATAGAGCTGATCAAATTTTAATGACGCTGAATTTTATATTTCTCTAACAATTTATCAAAGATACTTTTCTTTTGATGCAAAAAGATAGATGGGTTTAAAAAGGCTAGGACATCATATTGAATAAAGTTAACAAAGTTGCAAAAATTCAAAAAAGCACAGAGGGTTGCAACAAACATCAATTACTTAAAAAACAGTATGATTACAGTATGGAGTTTCTTGAATATAACTATTTCCTGCATTTGCTTCACTGTTGATCCTTAGGAGGAACCTTTTCCCCTACTATCTAGATTCTGTACTGTTTCTGCCTTCAAAACCCACTTTGAGACCCCTCCCTTTGACAATGCTTTTGGCCGCCTTTCCCCCTCCACTCCCACCACGTCTCCGACTCTTAGTCATTTGTATGGAGCATTTTGAGGCATCCTTCTGACATGAAAAGCACCATATAAATGTTAATTGTTGTATACTTAGCTTTATGTGGCTAATAACTACCACACTAGGCGTAACTCACTGGCTGGATTGACACAGTCTAACATATAATTATAATTCTTCAAACAGTAGATATTACACTAGAGACCAGTGATTCAAGGACCAAAGTAACTACCTGCTTTGTTTGCAGGCTAAATTCCAATAAGCACTCTTTGCAAATATGAGAAGAGTAATATACAATTTTAAAAAGTCCTTGATGCGTTCAAATAACAGTTTTGTAATTCATCAACAGAATCTCCAATTGCTACACCCAATATTACACTAACTGTGAGGAAATGACCAACATCTTGCAAGGCCCTTTCATGTGGCAGAAAGCTATGACTAGGAAGTCAACTATGAAAATAAATTGTGAGCCAGTCTAGGCTTGTTGAATGTACATACGAGAAGGCAACATACACGGTAATAGGCTCAAAAGGAGAGTTACTATATGCTGCTAAAATTGGTATCCAGATTTGGAAATAAGTTGGCAGTGGAAGGTATTCAATCAAGCTGAAGCCAGATAAATTAAATCTTGACAAACTTGTTCAGCTCTTGGATAGATGTCCCATTACGCTACCACTCATCATAGTTTAGCCCATTCATTTCATGTATCCATCTAGTAAATTAAGGCTGAACACACGGCAACACTAGTATATCCTGCCTCAAACATTATAAAATTGAACACAAATTTGGTCTGGTAAACATTCCATACAATTGCAACAACAATTTTTAGATTTCAGAGCTTTGATTACAAAGCTTAGCATTCCATTAGCCCTATTAATAATACTAATCTTTGCATTTGGTATAATGCGTTATCAGATCATCAAATATCAAAGTACTTCACAGGATTTTACGTGATTGTGTAATTTTGTAGGTGAACATTGCAATAAATTTGCAAACAACAATGCCCCGTAAACAGCCATGGAGCGAACCATCATTTTTTTCTGGGAGTTTGTTGGTTAGGACACCAGAAAACTCTTCTTTTCAAATAGTGGCTTGGGGATATTTAACATCTGCCGGCACAGATAGAACTCAGGGTAACCTCTCATCTGAAGAACAGCACCTCCAACAATGAGGGCAACCAAATCACTGTATTGGAGCGTCAGTCTAGTCTATGAGAGCACAAAGTCCCTGTGTGGGAATTGAACCCACAATCTTCTGATTCAAAGCCGAAAGTGCTACCAACTGCGACAAGCTGACCCCTGGATCCTCGCCTTCAAGGCCCTCCACGACCTTGCCCCTTCCTATCTCTGTGACCTGTTAATCCCATATTAACCTGTCTGTTTCCTCCATTCAGCAGATCCAGCCTGCTCCACGTCCCGGTGGTGTGGCCTTCATATCCAGGGTGTAGCTTGCCCTATCACCCTACTCCACTGGCTCATTCCCCTCTTTCGAACACCTTACCCTCCACCATCCCTCCCACCTCTTACTTTACCGCCCCCCAAAATCCTCCCCCACCTTCATCTCTGACATCTCCACCCTCCTTGTTTCTCTCTGCCTCTGTTCCGACCGCCTCATCATCCCAGGTGACTTCAACCTCCACTTCACCCCCTCCTGCTCCACCTCCTCAGAATTCTCTCTCCTCTCTCAACCTCTCCCTCCACATCCACTTTGCTACCCACACCCATGGTCACCCTCTCAACCTGGTGATCACCCAGGGCCTCAGCGTCTCGGATGTCGCCATCATTGACAAGGCCATTCCTGACCACCATTTCATCTCCCTCAACTCCCATATCCCTCTTCCCACTCCTCCAAACCTACCACCATCTTCTACCGCCCATGGAAGAAGATCTCCTCGCAGTCCCTCTCCACTGACCTGGAGTCCTCTGATCTCCTCTCCCTCTGGGGCATCTCTCGCACTAATCCAATCACCTCGCTTGGTTCAAATCTGGCCGAATGGTCCACCGCCACATCTGGCTGGACCTTATCAAGAACTACCGCTCCGCTCTCGCCTCGGCCAAATCATCCTTTAATTCCAGGTTAATCCTGGAGGCGAAGGGCAATCCCAGGCTTCTGTTCTCCACCACTAACCGGCTCCTCCGCCCTCCCCGACACGCCTCGCAGATTCTTTCTTCTGACTCCCACTGTGAGAAAATGCTGGACTTCCTCGAGTCCAAAATTGAGGAAATCCACTCAGCTGCCACTACCCTCCAAACTTCCATCCCCTCCCTACCCCCAACCCACACAATTACCCATCCGACAATTACCCATCCCTCCTTCCACACCTTTGAACCTGTCACCCCCTCCTCTGTCTACACCACCATAACCTCCATGACGCCCACCACCTGCTCCCTGGACCCCATCCCCACCTCTCTCCTTAAATCCCAGCTCCACCTCCTTGCCCCACTATTCGCCGACATCATTAACCTCTCCCTGTCATCTGGCACTGTTACTTCCTTCTCAAAACAGCCACTATTACCCCCACCTGAAAGAAACATTCCCTTGACCCATCACAGCTATCTCGCTACCGGCCCATCTCAAATCTCCCCTTCCTATCCAAGGTGCTTGAGAGAGCAGTTGCCTCCCAGTTTCGCTCTTTCCTCTCCTCTCACTCCTCCATGAACCCCTCCAATCGGGTTTCCGTGCTGCCCACAGCATGGACACTTCGCTGGTCAAGGTCACAAACGACATCCTGACCATGTATGACCAGGGCTCCCTCTGCCTCCTCGACCTCTCCGCCGTCTTTGACACTGTGGACCACTCAATCCTCCTCCACCGCCTCTCCTCCCACCTCAATCTTCAAGGTTCTGTCCTTGACTGGTTCAGGTCCTACCTTTCACACCGCCTCCACTTGTTTGCAGCAAACGGCTTCTCCTCCAGCCCCGCACCGTCTAGTGCAACGTTTCTCAGGGCTCTGTCCTCGGTCCCCGCCTCTTCACCCTCTACATGCTCCCCCTTGGTGACATCATCCGCAGACATCGGGTAAATTTCCACATGTATGTGGATGACACCCAACTCTGCCTCTCTGCCTCCATCCTCAACTCCAGGACTACTGGTGTCCTGACCAACTGACTGTCCGACATCAAGTCCTGGACGAGGGATAACTTTCTCCAACTCAGCGTCAGCAAGACCGAGGCCCTCCTGATTGGTTCACGCTAGCGCCTCCGGACCTTGGTCGCTGACAGCATCAGCCTCCACGGCTGCACACTCAACCTCACTAAGCCAGTCAGGAACCTGGGTGTCTTGTTTGACCCTAAACTGTCCTTTCTCCCTCACATCCGCGCCATGACCGGCACTGCCTACCACCACCTCTGCAACATTGCCAGACTCCACCATTGCCTCACCCCTCAGGCTGCCCAAAACCCTCACCCACACATTCATCACATCAAGGCTCGATTACGGGAACTCCCTCCTCATCGGCCTTCCCAACTCTTCCCTTCACAAGCTGCTGATCATCCCAAACTCTGCAGCTCGTGTACTCTCACGCACCAGGCTCCATGACCTCATCACCTCCACCCTTGCTCGACTCCACTGGCTCCCCATCCCCAGAGGATTGAGTTCAAGATCCTCGTCGGCACCTTTAAGGCCACCCATGGCCTTGCCCCCTCCTACCTCTCTGACCTGTTGCCTCCCTAGCAACCTGTCCGCTCCCTCCGTTCAGCAGACTCCGGCCTGCTCCATGTCTCCCGTCCAACCCGCCCTACCATCTGTGGCCGGGCTTTCAGCCTCTCTGCCCTCCACTCTGGAACTCCATCCCGCAGCCCCTTCGCCTCGCTTCCTCCCTTGCCTCCTTCAAGGCCGGTCTCAAGACCCTTCTCTTCAATCGTGCCTTTGGTTGCCCTCCCACCTCTCTGCCTTCCCTCACCCCTACACCACCCCTCCCCCATGCTCAGACCCCGACACCTGAATATTCAGCGCTTTGAGACGTCCTCCCGACGTGAAGTACTTATAAATGTAATGTTGTTGTTGTTGTTCCCCACCCGACCCATCATCGGTGGTCGGGCCTTCAGCTTCCCTAGTGTCCCAAACAGCCAAGAAGTGAATGGCCAATTTTATTTGTAGCCAGGGCACTGGGGAAGAGAAACTCCCTCATCTTCAAAAATAGTACCATGGGATCTTAAAGTCCACCTGAACAGCAGACACGGCCGCAGTTTAACATTTCAGCCGAAGGACAGCACCTGCAACAACCCTCAGGAACTGCATTGTGCGTTATCTTAGATTACGAGTTCCAAGTCCTAATGTGGGGCTTGAACTTACAACCTTCTGACTCAAAAGATGAGTGCTCCCAACTAATCCAGGCTAAGAGTTATTAAATAAAGGCCCAAATTAAATTGGGTTTAGAAATTCTGGAGGTATTTACTAATGTATCTCAAATAGGTCTAAAATACAATTTGTGGAGGCAACAGCAAGCTAAATTATGGAATCTATGGTCCACCGGGTGAACTGGCTTCCATTTTAAGTCAGGGATGAAATGCATTGGCCACCTAATCCCATGAACCAAAAATATACTGTAGTTTAGGTATTGCTGGTTTATACATACCTTCCTTGTAGATCAAAATATGTCACATCCAGAATAAAAATCGCAGCTTAGAAAGGATTATACAGTTGCACATTGCTATAAGTGAAGTTGGGTTTCATGCGTTTACTCCCAACTTCAGTACTCCATATTGTGATGTAAATGCTGTCTTAGCGCCAGCCACCTCAGGGTCTTTAGACCCTGTATTATAAAGTGGTTTTGATGTACTAGTTTCCTGCAATATTATTAACTCACTTGTGATCTAAAGAAATGTACAAAAATTTCAAACTGAAATATATTTAAAACATTCACAAATATGAAGATTGGTGAATTTACTGTAAGTATCTATTCAAAACCTGCATGTCAAAAATCAACATTTACTTCACCGACTACCAATTCAAAATCAAGGAGAAATTTAGCAAAATGTTTTGACTTATGAAATTTGTGTGTGTAACAGACAAGACTAGCAAAAATTAATTTGGAATTGTACAAATGTAGCTTTCAATTCTTTTTGATAAAGCGCAGATTAATGGAACAAACAGCAGCCTGGATTACATCAAATTCATAATATATAAGTAGGTAATAGCACATTTAATACAAAACTGCATTAGTGTAATTCACAGATTCTGATGAATGTGTAAAATAATGCTTAAAGAAATAATTTAAAAAATATAATGCATTACTTGTACAGTACAATTTCAAGGCAGAAGGGCCAATTTTCTGTGTTTTTTTTAAAAGAATAGATGATTCATATCTTTGACTAGAAGGCAAATTGACCCATGGGTTACACAAATTCCCAAGAATATATTACAATGGTAGATTCTGAACATACTACTACACATGCAAAGGGCAATTGTTTATGATCAGAAATCCTGAAAAATTGATAACACGGACTAAAATATATTTGTTAAATGTTTGGAGGGATAAAGAGAAAGGAAGGGTAAAGGAAGATACTGTGTGCTCTATAATTGGTCTTCTGTTACTTAATTGTTTACATCAATAGTAAAAAAAATTTCACAAGTGAATACTATTGTGCGTCAGTCCTAGACAATTAAATCTTCAGTGATCAACGAAGGTGCCTTTTCTCATGAAAGCAACAACCCATACGTGTAATCCACTGCTCAATGTAATCTGTTTTGAAGTTCCCTCTCCCTCCAAATTTGAGCAGATAGTTTCAACTTTCAGATTGAGAAACATTTCATAATACATGTATCTATTTGCATACACTATTTATAATCAGTATTTTGCTTATTTTATCCTCCTTTTTTGGGAGTAAAGGAGGCATGATTGCAAGCTTATTTTGTTGATCTCATCAACAAATGTATGAAATTTCCTTCTATTATAACTCTTCTTGACTATCTGTGCCAGCGTCGAACTGGCCCTTTACCGAATGGGTTGGGCATATTCCCGAATGATGAGAAGCTAGTTGCTTTTGGGGTAGTCCATTTTTTCCTGAGGTAGGCTGCTTCCTTGTTCTATCACTGTGGTTTCCTGGTCCATTTGAACATGAAGATCTAGCAGCAACTTCATCCCCACAGCTGGAGTGGCTTGAATGCAGATTAACGAATCTCGAATCAACCGACTCATTGGCAAACTGAACACATCCATTTTTGGAACACTTGGGGATCACTGCCGATGCACCTTCTTTAAAACAGACTTGATTTTCACTGTTAAGCTAAAGAAAAAATGGCATGAATAAATTAATTGCGATCAAGAAGAGTTTTCACCATAGAATATTTGCAAAATATTAAAGATAACGTTAATTATTTTGTATTGTAGTTCTTCAAACTATACATGCTCATCTAGATAACCATAATTTAATAATGTGTTGACAAACAATTGTTCTTATTTTTATTAATTATAATGTAAATTAAAATAAATATATTTAAATATATAAATATAATAGATTATTATATTACAATATTATATTATTATTAGTGCAAAGTAATTATGGGAAGTTTAACCCAGTTACAATATGAGTATGAGGCTCAATCGTCGTTGACAATCATGCTATTGAAACATAATGGGGAAAGGCATATAGGTTATGTGCTCTACAGAAATCAATAGGCCGTTAACAGTCACTGTGTTGCTGTCTGCTAGCAGAATCCAGCAGATAGAAGTAGAAATAATTATAATTAGTTTATAAATTAATTTAACTTAATATTTGGATATCAAAAGATCACTTTCAGATAAACAAGAGTATCCATTTTGAAATTACTCAATAAATCACCAACATTACATTGAATATCCAAACTGAAGCAACTTGACAACATTCAACACATATCCATCATTTTCTGATTATCAAACTGGAACAGTTTATGAGCTATTTCCCTTTTTTTCCTGTAAGATTTCAGGGTATGTGGGAGAAATGACTGGTCATTGGAAGCGCACTTACTCAAATAATTTGTAGTGCAGAAAAATTGAGCTGTGCATCTGAACAACCTGTTGTCAGGTGAACAACCTGTTGGCTACATATAAAAAATATATGATTTGAGTTTACCCGGTAGACAGACTAAACAGGCCTGTAGCCTGTACCATCATCTAGTAGAGACCTAGAGAATGGCTATCCTATACAGCAGACTCGTTCCAATTCGAACTGTGCCCACTTGGGTAAGCACAACAACACGAAGGACAACAACAATGGAGTTATAAAATTAATTTCAAATGTTTCTGCTGCTACACTACTATGGTAAAGTTTGTGTGGGTAGTAACAGGTATCACTGACTTTGCACATTCTTGCGGTTGCTTACAAAGCTTAAAATAAATACTATGGTCTATCATAGAAAATCTTCCAAGGTGAATTCACAAGTAAGCAATATATCAATGCCTAAATAAAACACTGAAACAGATTTCATATCATGTATGATATCTATTTAACAAGTAAAAGTGAAACAAGTGCTCAAATAAGCTCTCCGTGATGTTCTACCAACATAATTGATTTAGAAAATGAATCAATATTCAGATAAGATTAATTACTACTGAATAATTAAATGACAAAGAATAAAAAGTTATCTGCAAAACAAAATATAATAATAACGCTTTTCACATCTTCTAGACGTCTAAAAGCCCTTCACAGAATATACTGTACAGTGAATTGACTGTATATTTTGTGGGCGAATCGTGGCAATCAATTGTGCACAGAAGTGTCCCACAAACAGTCGTGGATTCAGTGACCAACTTGTTATTGTTTTTTTTCTTAGGGATTATTATCAGGCATGTGGAGTAAGGAAACTTGCCCAAGTTTTGCCCTGTTGGGAATCGCTTGTGAGGCGAGTGCTCTAACCACTGAGCTACAGGACTCCTGTATGTCTAATGTGATCAAATATGGGTGAAAGAATGACAAATTAATTAATTTTTTATAAAAAGTGCATGTCAAAAAAAATCTATATTTTGCTCACCCTGTCCATCTGTGTTCTTAGTGGCCATACATCTCCAGTTGAAACATCTTGTTCTTTCTGATCCTTGCCACCGGTAGATGAAAACTGAGGTCGTCCCACAAGTCCAAAATCTGATTGGTCTATTCCTGCTATGGTGGCCAATTGTCCAAGGCTGCAAATACACAAAATAGTGTTGGGACAAAAAAGAACACAACCGTTCTATAGACACAACCGTACTATAGAAAATAATCTAAATCGTACATCAAACAACTATTTGATGTACATCTCATTGTTTGAAACTGTAGTTTGGCAGGTTAACATCTAAAATAATTAAAAATATGATCAAAACTTCTAGTAAAACTAGTGTGATTTTAAAGCACTGTATTGATCAGTATTGTGAGCATTGGATTGATGACGTGGTCTTAGGGTTTAAAGATAGAGAATAAGCAAGACAAAGTTGTAAGGGAGCGAGTTCGAGAGCTTAGTGGTGCAGTAGCTGAAAGCTCAGCCACCAATGTTGGCGACAGGCCCAAGTTAGATAGGTGGAGGAAATGAGCAGAAAACAGGAGTGAGCAGTCACATAGATAGGAAGGTGCTAGGGCATGAAGGGATTTATAGGTGAAGCGGAGGTCACTGAAATCAATTAATTGCATAATTATATATACAATACCGTAATTTTTTCTTTATACATGATTAACACAACTGCAAATTAGAACTCGCTACTTGTCATATAACTTAAACCACATATGAGACCATTTTAAACAACAAAACATAGAAAATGAACTTTGATGCAACATACCCAGCATCTTTTAAGAGATCTAAAAATGCATGAAATTTCTGGAAAGAGGCTTCGATGCTTTCCAGCACGCCTTCATCTTCAAGAATGGTATTTGTCACTGACTGTGTTTGGAGAGTCTCAGACATAGAAAGGTTGATGTTTCTCAGACGAGTATTCTCAATTTCAAGCTATGAAAGGCAAACAAAGAAAAAATGAACTAAATTTGAAAATAAACATACCTACTATGATAATATTTTCCAATTCATCTCTTGAGTATATCGAAAAAATTTACTAATTTTTATTTCTTGATTAGGGGTTAGCTTTTAAGGAAATCTTATACCATACAAACTCAATCTGCAGATCACTTAAAATTTCTCAATTATGAATTTTTCACGTCTATAATGTAGCAACATTACAGTATTTTCTCTAAAGACAAAACTAAATTGCTAGAACATTGAGGGAATAAGTCAAGTTGTACTCAAATTGCATAAATTAATTCAAATTAGGAAAAAACAAAAATATCAGTAGAAACAAATCACATTTCAGTGTTATGATAGCAATTAATTTAATTAATGTTCGACTGTTCACATTGGATGATGATGCACCAGTCAAATTGGGCTTCAATAGATACTGGGTTTGTTTTTTATTTGTGGAATTGTGTGCAAAGTATGCAGGGGTGCAATTTTAATGGAGCATCACTGAACCAACAGTGTAAGCAAAAACAAGATGCTGGAATATACAGGTTAGAGAAAGAGAGAGAAAATGTGAAAGAAATACACAGATAGAAACCCATTTTCTACACTTTCATAGTCACCCAGGGTTCATCCCGATTGTTCAGTAGAAAGTACTGTACTTTTAGTTTCAGGGTTCAATTACTGGTATATCAATTGGTTCAACTAAAATGAAACTTTCCAGTTCCATAGCTGTAGATTCTATGTAATATAAATGTCATAAAAATTAAGAAGGAAAATACCTCCATGAATTTAGCATCAGCCCTTGTTCGTGCTCTCTTCTGTTCCTCTAGCCTCAACCGACATTCCTCCAGTTCCATCTGTTGCAAAAATAAGAAACACAAATTGGTTCTAACTAATGTGTTTTGGATTGATTATAACCATTGTGAACAAAAATTATTATTGCGGTGTCTTGGATTTCTAGATTGGTTTAAAGATCAATGGATGACTCAATTATTTAAATGTTTTGGTCATACAATTATAATATTGTCAAAATAAGATTAAAGTAAACTTAAAATACTTTCAACATTCCTATACGCAAAACATACTGTTTTACCCATTTTACCCAAAAAATGTAATCAGTAATCATAACTGACAAAGAGAGAAACAAACATTGATCAATATTCAAACAAAAACTGAGGATCGACACCACCTTACTAATTATTACAACAATGATAATCTAATCACTAATATTTGAAGACAACTTTTTTTAAAAATGCGGTGAAATTGTAATTTGAATGAATTACTATTTACTCACTTTACAACATTTTCAGTTTCAATTTCATTGGAAATGTTACTTAGATGCAAGCAAAATGCTAACTTTTAAAGCTTTAAAGGAAGTCTCACATGTAGAACCATTAATAGTTAAATACCTTTAATCGTTTATACTGCTTTACTGTAATTGATTCCGATGACTCTCCACCAGTCATTTCCACTGGTGGTTTTCTAGTTAAGATGGACTCTTCAGTTTCTGAAGATGATGCACTCTCCAGGGTTACCTTCACATGGCTGCCAGCCTGCACTCAATCAGAACTGACAAATCAACCCAGCATTCATCTTACTGCACTAATTATAAAGTATCACTGGAGTACAAGTAACAATGAGGACAACCCTAATGAAGGTATTCAATTTTTAATCTTAGCTAATTGCACTTAAATCAATAAAAGGAGATTTTTATCCCATCAATAAGAGTGAACTTGAAATCAATCCTCCGAGAGTGGTTAGCGAAAGGAAAGTGGTTGTCTCCTCGGAGCTGAGCTCCAAGGTGACATACTTGCAAACGGAGTATTGGAATCAAATCAACCCTCGTAGTGGACTCGGTAGTCCGGTTCCTGACCTAGGTGGATCTGCAGGGTACAACTGATGACAGCTGGTTCATCGATAGGATTTGGAGGGGCAGCTATGTCACTGGGGACACGGTTTCTTCCCATTCAGCCCTTGTTAACCCTGCAAGTCAAAGCCTTAATGGGTAGAGTGGTATCCAATCTTCTGTATTTGATGCAGTTGTGATTTCAGTAAATGGCTATTTCCTTAATTTCTCTGGACAAAAGTCAAACATCACGACGATTCCACTTGTAAAGCAGGCAGCAAGGACCTTCAATAAAGCAGAGCCAAAATGTCTAACGCTGCTAAATGAACTTGTAAATGTCAAATCTCAAATTCTAATGTAAAATTTAGCTACGATGACTATTATATTCTAATCATTACTGATTTACTGTAAAATGAAACATCTTCAAGTCATTTGGGAAATTCCTGCATACTTTAGTTGTATCAATAATGTGGGAGATCAGCAACACTACAGATAACAAAATTATACTGTATCAACTGTTTACCAGAAAAGCACTTGTACAAGACTTTGATGTGTAAATTTCAGTCTCCTCTAGAAAGATATCAATTTTATTTTAAAAATCACAATTATTAGCATCCTACATTTCCTGTATTACAAGTCATGATTTTAAAGCGATTTAAGATGATGCAACATTTGTTTCTTCTACATGAACAAAGAAACAATAGTCAGAACATCAAGCTTCCTGTACTTTTAGCTATTTCCATCTCTCCTCATTCCACAACATTCCCACAGTCAAACAACTGATTGTCTCGCAATTAACCAGTCATCCAGAAGATATGATGACTAAACCATTCTACATGTTAGTCCTGCATTGTAACACATCTGATAGACAGCAGGAGCATTTGTATCAATAAATTGCATTATTGATGCCTCATATTCTAAAACAGTTTCAATGCAACACTGAATTGCCATACCGCCTTGCTCCAATTAAAAACAGCCTAATGAATCAAAAAGCGTTTGATACGTTCGCCTACAAACTACATAGTCACTCCACTCTACAATAATCTTGTAAAAAACTCAGCTCAGACATTTCAGAAAGGAATAAGGCTTCATATCAAATGCAAGGATTATTATTTTTAAAAAACTGGAAGAAATTTAGTTCCTTATTATTATACTTTAAAAGGTTTAAAATGCAAATTTTATTTCAAAATTAGTGGTGATACCATTGTAACTTCAATCTTCAATGAATATAATTAACAGAATGATTTTTATATCCATGTTATTCAACAACAAACAACTTCATTTATTTTGTGCAAATAATATCCAGGAGCCCTGTACAGTGGTGGGTTTAGACACTGAGCAAACGAGAAGGATAGGTGACCATAAACATGTAAACAGGTAAATCTTAAAGTGGGATTTCAAGATAAAGAGGGGGCAAGGTGGAGGGACTGAAGCAGGAGTTCCTGAGGTTAGGAGCGAGGTAGCTGATGGCACGGCCTCTGATGGTGGCACGGAGAAGTGGGGTGACACACAGCAGGCCTATGCTAGTTGATCTAAGGCGGTGGGTAGAGGAGTAGAGCATGAGCAGGTCAGAGAGCTTGGGAGGTACTAGGTTATAAAGGGCTGTGTAAGCAAGGGTAGGAATCTTGAGATTTCTTTTGGATTAAAGGTTGCATGCCAAATTAACCACTCTTTAGAAAAATAATCTTATTACGATGCTTGTAAAAAAAATTATTGTTTTTCTTCTTCCATTCTCCCTGTCTCTACTTCCCTTCTCACTTTCTCTTTAATTTGTGAGCTTTGATCTCTAATTTTACACGGCTGCACCGGGGCCATTTAAAGTAATGAGCAGCCAGCAAGCAACAGAACAGTAATTTCATAAGCCATACGTGGCCTGGAAAATTTAGAAAAACTTGGATTAATAGGAACAAAACACAAAATACTGCAGATGCTGGAAATCTGAAAACAAAAACAGAAATCGCTGAGAACATTCAGCAGGTCAGGCAGCATCTATGGAGAAAGGAAAGTGAGTCAACATTTCGGGTCCACGACCCTTTGTTAGAACTGGGTCGTGGGTCGTGGACCTGAAACGTTGATTAACTTTCCTTTCTCCACAGATGCTGTCTGACCTGCTGTATGTTCCTAGCGACTTCTGTTTTTGTTTTAGGATTAATAGGATCTTTTTTCATAATCAATTGTTAGGTTAGAGTTGCTGCCAACTAAACTAATTTCCCTCTCTATATACAAGCAGTCATTAGACAATTAAAAAATCTTCTCTTAAAAGAGGTTGACTGCTTGTTTAAAAACGATTCCAAAGTAAACTTAAAGAAATGCTCTGGAGCAGGGGAGATCCCAGCTCGCTGGCTTTCTCGCGCATGAAAAAGACAAGAGGAAGGAGCGATATGACGGGTTGTCAATGAGTCTAATTGAAAATGAAGCAAGATGCATGAAGTATTTCATACATTTCAAAATAAAAATATAAACTCTCATGTTTAAACTGCAGTAAATATCACCCTTTCCTTGTTTTTATTGAGCACTCATGATCACCACCTAGAAGTTGGAGACCTGCTCTAGAGGTTACAAATTAAATTTATACTTGTTCCCCAACACCCATAGGATTTATTCTTTTCAATGAAAATTTCACTTGCTGTATTCCACTATAGAGGATAATTATTATGTCTACTGCCCTGCGCCAATCTCAGCAGAGTTAATAAACTCAAAATACCATGACATCAATCTGCCATTTTACATGTTAGCTTGGCAAGTCCGAACCAATTTTAGTAGGCCTAACAGATAAGATATACTGTAGTTATCTTCAACAGTGAAAGAAAATAAAAAATAATCTGAGAACTAGTGGTTTTGATTCAGTATAAATAAACTGTGCACATATATAACAAAGGAATAAAGTTTTCTGCATATCAAAACAATTTTAATTTAAAATGTTTGGAACGGAGTTTGGATGGCATAAATTTATGATTAAAATACAACAACTATTGTAATTTACTGTCGCATCATTACCTGCATTTCCTTTTGGTGCAGTGGCATGTCTGGAGAAAAGCCCCTTTTAAAATGGAAAAATAAATTCTTTAAGAATTATTATATGCAAAACTGAAACCATAGCAACCTTTGTTGACATAAATGTTCTTATTTTATAGCGTGTAAGCATTGAACTCTTTCCAGTTCCTTATCCAAGTGGCTATTTTCAAGTATAAATCTTAAGTGTACTTATGCATCTTATTCAAGCATCAGTGCCCCTAATAGTGAGTTTCCACTTATTGAAGCTATATCATATGGAAACAAATGGTTTTGTTCAATGATACACTTACATAATTAACATAAATCAGAAATCAGGAATGGGAAAACCAGCCAATCTCTCTCCAATACAGCAATGCTGAGGACAAATGTAATGTTAACTCAGGCATAGGATTTGAACTTTCAATCTTTCTCTGTACGGCTTAGGGTTACACCTGATAGCGCCTTTATCCACTAGATCATCAATGGTGGCACAACAAATTTGAAGAGTAATTATGCCAGCAGCAACATTTATATAGTGCCCTTCATGCAGGAACACGGCAGTGGAAGAGTGGAAAGGGGAACAAATGCCCGGTCAAAGTCTCAGGCTTTAATTGGGATTTGAGGATAGAGAGGGGATAAGGCAGAGGGATTGAGGCAGGGTTTTCCAGAGATGAAGGGTGTAATGTCTGAAGGCACACCCATCGATTGTGGCCCAAAGAAGTCAGGCTACACAAAGCAGGCTTGTGTTAGTTGAATAAAGGAAGCAAGCAGTCAAATGGGGTTAGGAACAGATTAGGGAGGTAGGGAGGTGCAAGGGCATGACCGCAGTTATCACTGCAACACTCCTACAAGATTATCCTATACAATTCTAAAGGGAATGGTTTCTTATCAACTAATCCTAAAATTTTCAACTACAACAAGATTCCATTCATAGAGCGCCTTTCACGTCGGGAGGACGTCCCAAGGCGCTGGACAGTTGGGTCAGGACCCGAGCAAGGGGGGAAATGGTCAGGGTGAGGGGAGGGAAGGGAGGGAGCGAAGAGGGGGTAGAGAGTCGAGAGGGGAGCTGAAGGCTCGGTCAAAGAGAAAGGTCTTGAGACCGGCCGTGATGGAGGAAAGGGAGGAAGCAAGGTGAAGGCACTGGGGGATGGAGTTCCAGAGCCTTGGGGCTGAGAGGCTGAAGGCCCGGCCACCGATGGTAGGGCGGTTGGGGCGGGGGATGTGGAGCAGACCAGAGCCAGAGGAACGGAGGGTACGGGCAGGTAGGTAGGGGGATAGTAGGTCGGAGAGGTAGGAGGGAGCAAGGCCGTGAATGGCCTTGTAGGTGAGGATGAGGATCCTGATCCTCTGGGGGATGGGGAGCCAGTGGAGGTGAGCGAGGGTGGGAGTGATGTGGTCGCGAAGCCTGGTGCGGGACAGTACACGAGCTGCAGAGTTCTGAATGACCTGCAGCTTGTGGAGGGAGGTGCCGGGAAGGCCGGCGAGGAGAGAGTTCCCATAGTCCAGCCTTGAGGTGATAAAGGCGTGGACCAGAGTTTCAGCAGCGTGAGGGGTGAGGTAGTGCCGTAGTCTGGCGATGTTCCGGAGGTGATGGAAGGCGGTGCCAGTTGTGGTGCGGATATGAGGAAGAAAGGACAGCTCAGGGTCGAACAGAACGCCGAGGTTCCTGACTGGCTTTGAGAGGTGGAGAGTGCAGCCTTGGATGCTGATGCTGTCAGTGCCTGAGGTGCGGAGACGCTGACGCGAGCCAATCAGGAGGGCTGATACAACTAGAGTTGTATGGTTTGATATAGCAGCACAGATGACTTAAAATAAAACAAATGAATCTCACAAAGATTTGCATTTTATAAAAGTAAAGNTTTTTATAAGAGAGAACAAATGAACCAAACAGGCNAAAAAAATACCTGAATCTATGAGCACGTGCAGCAGTACGCCATGGCACATATCCTTCTGCACCTGGAGGCAGTGGTTCAGGGATAGCATCTGGATGAACATGAGAACTCTTCCTTCTATCAGCTGTAAGTTTTCTTGCACCTACATAACAAATATTTAAAATGACCTATTTTTCTGAATAGTAAAATAGCTGATGAAACAGCAAGACCATAGAAAATATTTAATTTCCACCATGTTGAGTGTTTTCCCCCAAAATAGCATTTTATTCATTTTCTGTATTAAAATGCTCATGCCGTGAACAATATGCCTGGAAGGGAGGACAAAAGGGCTTGTCACAAAAGAGTTCTGGGTGGTGAAGGACAATTTAAGAAAAAATACTTGGAGCCTCCTATTCAAACAGTTGAGAGTTCCAGTAACAAGATTGCTTATCACTTAAACCAACCTGCCACTATTCTAAGGTAGCACATTTCATCAGTATTCAGCAGAATTACCAGAAAATATGTATTTTGTCTTATGGTGGAGAACAACTTCATATATCTGAAAACCCAACTTTACTTCTGATATAAATTGGTCCACAACATTAGATTTATTATTGTTGAATTCAGTGTCAACAGTAAATAATGTAACTGCATTTAACTATTACCACAGATTGTTTTCTTACCACTGTGCTTCCATATAACTGCAGCAATGAAGGAAGCAAGCAATTAGTTTTGGCAATATAAATTAGAAGGTAAAATATCAATAATTTACAACTACCAATATGCAATAAACAAGAATAATAGTCATTATTCAATCATCAGACAACAAGCAACCCAACATGCAAACTGGTAACATACAGAAATTATGACTTTCTACAGTTCAAAAGCCCCAGTTCATGGAACTTTTAAGAGGCAATCATTTTTTGTCAGCCCAGAATATTTGAAACATAAAAAACATTAAATAAATGTATGACAAATTAGAAACAATTATACAATTTCTTCTTAAATATAATTTTTTTTTGAAAATAAATAAGGGACAGTGCATTAAGTTTATGAAAAAAGATTTTAAGATGTAATATGGAAGCATGAAAAATCATCAAATATAAAAAGATAGCAGCATTAACCTAAAATTTTACCAATACGGATTGTAGCTTTTCCTTTCAAGTTATGCCCCAGCAATATTGCTTTTCTTCGTGACTTTTGTTTAGCAGGGTTTCTGGAAGATATCGGTGATAACCACTTGTACTGTAATGGAGGAAGAATAAAGCCTATTCAATCTGATCCTTCCAGAATTCCCACACAACCATCCTCCCATCAAGCAAATGCACTTCAGCGGTCCTGGCATCAACCTTCCTTTTTGTTAACCTATCCCAATCAATAATTATCTTCTGAGTAAATAAATACTTCCTGGTCTCTGTACTGATATTTCCTTTGCAGCCTTTAACATGTGTTCCATTATTCTGCTGTCTCGATGCATCCAAAAATATTGTTCCACGTTTATTTTCTCAATTCCACTCAAAATATTATAATATATCATCCTCTGTATTGGCGCAACTTCATCCAGTTTTAAGAAATGGAAGATAGATTAATTAAGTAACCGCATTGCAAAGATCTTACCTCAGAATTCACTTCCTTTGTTTTCACCAATATTTTTTCAATAATGGATTTTGCTAAAACAGGATCTAGAGGCGAGTTAAAAACATTTAATTACAGGAATAATGAATGTAATTCAACTTCAAATCACATCGTTTTTGAACACAGTATCACAGTGAAATCAAAATTCATCTTCCCATAATATGACGTATTAAATGACTAATGACAACTGTGCTGTATAAAAAGCACAGATAAGCAAATAAATTATCTCCACAGGGTTTTGATACTAATCCTTACATTTGGTATAACGACTTTCATGTCGCGAAAATGTCCAAAGCTTCACAGGATATACTGTAAAGTGTAGTGACTGTGTGTTTTGTGGGCAAATGCATGTTTAGATAATGTTTCGTCCAGCGCCTTGGGTCATCCTCCCGACGTGAAAGGCGCTATACACATGTAATTTTATTGTTGAATGTGGCTGAAATTACACTCCCGTAGCTAACAATAATGATACCAATTAAATTAGTTTGGGAAAAGAATAGTTTCTAACAACCATAGATCCATAGTTCAGAATTAAACTGTATATGATGGTGCCATATGTGGAAAATAAAAATGTACCACTGTTGCAGTAGTCACATGTTTTCCGGGGTTTGGGATAAAGTGAATAGATGGAGAAACGGAATCTCAGCATCAATGAAGAGCACTGTGTATGCCCTTCCACTTTCCTGAAGTCCAATTCCCAAACCCAGGACCATTTGTAAGTTGAAGTATAAAAACACTGGCTCTCAATCTGAAAAAGTATCCCCAAAGTTAAAATCCAACTGCTTTGTTCATTAGTATCTTATGTACTTAGTAATAATGCCTTGAAGTTAATTTAAATCAAATTATTATACAACTCATACATCAAAACAAATGAATAAAATCCCATGGATGGCTATTAGACTACGTGGTCGCAGAGAGTAAACACAATTTTGCACACTAAGTGAAAATCGAACATCTTAAATTCAATTATAAAACATGCTACCAGACGTTGACTACAGTGCAATTACAAAACATCTTAGATATATGAGGTGTTGGTAAAAGGAAACAGTACACACATACTGATCATTTTACCTTTAAGATTAATAGATATTTTGTTCTCTTCACCATGTTGTCTTTTGTTTGACTATCAGCAAATATATCAAACACTAGCAAACATCCAAAACATTTTAAAAAATTAATCATTAATCACACAGCTGAGAATAGTTACGCATGAATACCCACAAGGCACGAGTAATTTTATTTCTGGTACCAAACTCACCAATCAGTGGGTTTTTTCTAACATCCAGAATGACAAGCGCCGCATTGGATTGCAAAGCATCTAGCAAAGCTTTGGCTCCTTTATCAGAAATTCCACACTGCTGCAAATCAAGCGCTGAAACAAATAACAGACATTTACTTTACAAAACGTATTTCATGTCAAAACATTTAGCAGCAAAAAGCACTTTAATTGTTCCAACATCATTCATCAGCATTTGCCTCTGAAGCCAAACTAATCTAGACAGATAATCATAAA
This sequence comes from Callorhinchus milii, assembly GCF_018977255.1. Classification (NCBI taxonomy): domain Eukaryota; kingdom Metazoa; phylum Chordata; class Chondrichthyes; order Chimaeriformes; family Callorhinchidae; genus Callorhinchus; species Callorhinchus milii. The sequence continues at coordinate 96,864,820 of NW_024704742.1, forward strand.
TTTATATGCAAATCTTCACAACAGTCCTTCACAATAAACTTCTTTGAATTGTATTTTACAACAAAATTACTTCTGATCCTAATCAATTATATTTGATAGAAAAATGTAGAAAAGGCAAGGGGGTGGTGGTAGGAAGATGACCAAAGGCACGGTCATGGTGGTGGGAAAATTACCAAAGCTCTTGAGGTGGGTCTTGAAGGAGACAAGTGAGGGGGCAAGGCGGAGGGGCTCCAGAAAGGCTAAAGGCCCGACCTCCAATGGACGAGCAGGCAGGGCGGAGGGCATAAAGCAACTTGGAACGAGTACTTCTTAGTTGTATGTATTTAAAATAATCCACCCATTTAATTTAGCACATTATCCAGTCATTAAATTCTCAAAGCACGTCACAGGATTTTACTGTAAAAAGTGTATTGACTATGTATTTTTTGGTGATTATGGGAAATAATTTATGCACAGCAATCCCACAAACAGCCTTGATGTGAATCATCAATGATATCTGTGGGATTTTTGGCCAGGAAAAACTAGGAAAAAAACTCCTTTCTCCTTCTGTATAACAATGAATCAGGTCCCAAATTTATTTTGGTCATAGTGTTAAAATGTTAAAAGTGTAGAATTTGGGAGAATTCTTAACTTCAGACTTTGGAAGTCATACTTCTTCAATTCTTTGCCTGGGTCTAAAATTCCTCAATATATAGCAACATTGAGAAAATTTGGGTCTTGGCTCACTCTATGTGGATCACCACTCTCCATTAAACATTGGGTCATGATCTGGGCCAATAGAAAAGTGTGGAAATATTTACCCCAGATTGTGGGGAGATTTGTCGATTTTGCAGGAAACTGCAGACAAATTTTGCAGGGAATGGTGAGGAGTTGAATGATGCTATTGAGGTATATTTTACTGCCAACCTACATTTTTTCACTTTATTGATAACAACTAAACATGAGGAAATAACCCATATTAGACTGAGATCATAACAATGGAACAATAGATTCAAATCTGTTATTTTACTCGGGGTTTAGACTAACAATAATACTCGCATTAGATATCGAGCCTTTTCATGTCATCAAGAAGTCTCAAAGCACTTAATGTTTTACTGTGAGGTGTAGTGACAGTGTACTTGTTGGCAAACAAATCAATGCAGTAAGAATCATTGCAACATGCACAACAAATCATTTACACTATAAAAAAGATATTATAATAGGACCATTCCTATGTAGCAAACCTAACATTAAACAGATAAATGACTTTCAGTATAACGTACCTTTCAGCCACAGGTCATCATTAAGGGCATCTGCAAAAGCAATAGCTCCATCATCACCAATCAATGCATTACAACTTACGGTAATGCGACGCAAGCCAGTCATACAATCAAGATCAGGATGCCTATAACGAAGGCTCTCTGCCCAGACCTCACCATGCCTTTTTGTTGTTTGGTACTGTATAGAACAAAACATTTATGCATAAAAATGATTCAGGAATTTATTGTAGAAAATTTATGTCAAATTAATTGGATGCCCATCCAGCAAGTGCTTTGAGATGTTCTCCAGTGGATTGAGTCCAAATCTTTCTCAGGCTCAAATCCCTTCCCAGCCCTGCCACACCCTACATCTGTGATCTCCTTCAACTGACCTGGCCGCTCCCTTTGCTCAGCATCCACTGGTCCCTGATTCACGACCCCAGCCCTATCTGTCCCAACTGTATAAAAGTGTGGCAGGGTCAGAGTGTCACCTAAATGGGTGTTTAACACATCTGAACCAAAGCTTACCTTTCTCTTTTTGAGAAAGATAAGCTGGTAGGCTTTTAGTCAATCTGCCACAACTGATTAAACAGAACTCCTAATTTGATATATAGCTTTTTGATATTCAAGATATTGAAACAGTATATGTGTTTTTTTTAAAAAAACAGATAATATAAGTGAGAAAGACCAATAACAAAACCTGCCTTGATTATGTTGGCCATGTGTTCTGCTCCACGCCATGTTAAATTACAGCCTGTGAAGTTTACAGTTTTGATTGTTGCAGAATTCTTCACACTTTGACAGATGACTAATAAAAAAAGTAATTTGATTAGTAATCTTATTTTACATCATTGTATTACATAATAGTACTACATTATGTAATAACTTATTTAATAAGAGACATAGTGGAACTCACTTTCCAGTCCTTCATCTCCTATTGGACAGTATGCTAACAAAAGATTATCCAATGATTTTGAATTGGATAAACCCTAAAATGAAATGCACAAAATTAATTAGAATTAATAAGGGATAAAAGTACACAGAGAAATTATACCAAGTTCTACATTAATATGCCAGGAGATTAAAAAAAAACTTTAATGTCAGAAACATGTCTGTTCAAAAATATATTTTCTTTCCTCCCTTTCCTTTACTAAGACATCAGACTGAAGGAACTGTTTCTCAAGCCATGTCAATGCCACTCCAATTGCTTGCTGTGAAGTCAGGAAAAAATAATCTGAAGCGACTGATCCTCTAAATTCTCCCTGAACACAAAAGTTTATATATTTTTTAAAGTCTAAGTAATTTTGAGGCTGTAATCTTATTGTGGGCGTTAGATGACTGTTTTAAACAACCTTGAGCTTTAACTTGTAGTTTATGACATTATCTAGGCATCAGTCAGTAGCAGTCTTGCTTCTGAGTCAGAAGGTTGCGACTTCAAGCCACAAGTCCAGGCTGACACTCAAGTGCAATATTGGGGAGCATTGCATTGCCAATGTCGTCTGCCTGTTCAGGTGGCATTGAGACTTTCGATAATGTGACCAGGCACTATATCTAATGCAAAGGTTAATTATTAGAATTATCTATACCCCTCAATGATATTATCCTTATGAATAGAAACATATTTGAAGAGAGAAGTAGCATATACATCAAGTTAAAATCTATTACAAGTCCATATTTGATGGAATTCCCTTTCTAGCAAACTGCATTTGATAGCTTTTTTCACTCTAACAAAACAATCCCAGAAAATAGTGCTAACAGATGAACTTACTACTCGTATTCTTAAGATTGCTGCAAAGATACACAGGCAATTAATTTTACTAATATTAGTTTTCAGATTGAAATATAGGAATAAACAATGCAACTTTCAATGTTCAACTTTCACCAGTTATAATTGATGGAAGTTGAACGTTTTTACTGCTTCTGGCAATGTTCTGAACTTGGTGCCTCACAGATCACACCCTATTTCACATCTGGTTTAACTCAACTCAACTTGTTTAACAGGTATTTCACAATCTGATTGTGAAATGCTACAAAATACAGTCAAAACACTTTGTAGTAAATACTTTCAATCGCTTTGAGACACTGACGACGACGTGATAAGGCTCTATATCAAATGCAAAGATTGGTATTATTTTTATCAGAGAGCTGTCTCAATGATCGTTACAAGCAGCTTTGGACCTAAACACTTACATGGAATCAGGCAGGGAGTGGGGCTGGGGTTCATCGGCTACCAGTTATTAGCTGGGACATGACCAGAAGCAGAAAGTCTCACGATATCATCATTTTCACAGATGTAAATAATATTACTGATTTTCATGGAGATGCAACCTTCCACCTGATGCTTTTTTTCTCACCTTTGATAATACCATAAGGTCTCTGTGCCTCAATGGCAATCCCTGCAGCTCAAGCGTTTTCAAACTCCTGGAAACACTCAGGCAATCTCTAACTGACTTACAGAGTCTGAATGTCAAATCTTTCGACCGAATAGCTGATATCCGTTTTCTGAAATATTGTCGATGTCGTTCATAACCTTTTTCAAACAGAAAAGAAACACGTGTACCTTAACATGCAATTTTCAAACATTCTCAAAAAGCTGTCCCTTTAGTTCAGATGCATTAAATACCTGTTCAGGTGACACTCTGACCCTGTCACACTTTTGTACAGCTGGTACTGGTAGACAAAAATGGTGGGAAATATTCTCCCTTACCCTTAACATCCCTTACCCATCAAACAATGGTTTCACCACTTGGAGATGCAGACCTTAACCAGCAGTTGTTTACTTACCAATTAAGGCAGATACCAAGCTCAGGATATAGAAACAAAGGTTCATGAAGCCAGATGCCAGGCAATGCCTTCCAACAGCTGTTGCTTCAAGCCCAGAGTTTCCTCATTAGCTATTCAACGAACATTCAACGGACATCTGCCTTCAGCGTAGTAGAAGGACCTTTACAGGATAGCTTATGACACAGCCTCAAAGGATAATCCCATTATAATGTGCCTTGCTATTGTACATCCAATTCTAGCACAGGCAGAGTGATTATCAGCTTTCTTGTAATACAAAAACAAGTAGAACTTATATAGTGCCCTCCACGCAGGGTAGAATCTCAGAGCACTAACAGCACTAATAGCAGCATACAGGAACTTATATCAATGGTTGCTTTTTTGCAGAAAGTGATTTCAGTGGTGACTATTTTCAAGGGAATTCATGTCAGTGATAGTCTTTTTTTATATAAAATGGGAACACAGCCTACCTTGCTTATCTGGCCACAAAGACTAAATTAGTCTACTTTGGTTTGATGCATACAAACAAGATAGAAACAACCTATAGGAGTTATGTGTGCTGAATTGCTGTAACCTGTACAGTAGAACTCAAAAGAGTATGCTTAGATGAAGCTAGCTAGTAAAGTGATGTTGAATAACAATTTCATAACCATAAACATTATGCTTTTGTATTTGAAAATACAACTCGATTTTATCACTAAACCTCTTTCATTAGTCTCTGTACTTCCAGTGTGCTTGTACAATCAAAATAAAAACTATCCTCAAAAGCATCCCGATACTACAACCATACTCTTGGGTGGAAAATTCCTTTCACAATCAATCACTTTGAGTACCTTTACTCACTTTAGATTTTTTTCCTCACAGTCAAAATCAAAAATCTGATCTGCAATAATTAAATCCTTTGTCAATGTACCTTTTTAGCTACATATTGCTGAAATAATTTTTCTTTAACCAAAGTCTTAAATAAATTAGAGACATGTTAAGGATTTTTATACTAGTTGTGGAGGAGCAAGAATATCAAGAGGAGCAAAGAAAATACAGTATTTATTTGTGCTGACTTTTAACATTCCACCCAATTTATGCAATTCAATGGTTCCCCATTATATTTGCTAATGCAGCAAAATAGGTTTTAATCACTTGCTGCTTTTAATCTGCATCAGCCTAGCTCAGTTGGTAGCATTCTCACCTCTGAATCAGAAGGTTGTGGATTCAAAGCCCCAGGTTGGGACTATGAACTTAAAGTCCAAGCTGACACTCCAATTTTATAGAGCAAAAATTGAACTGACCTGTCCTTCACATGAAATGTTAATCAAAGGTACCAAGTGCCTGCTCAGATGAATGTTAAAGATCCCATGGGACAACTTGAGAGAGAAGGGAGGTTCTCCTGATATTGGGACCAACAACTGTCCAGATAAAATTTGTCATTCACTTCAGGGCTGTTTGTGGGACATTGGTGCGCGCACGTTGGTTGCCGCGTTCACAAACAAAAAGGATCGCCAACCGGTCGATCGCCACTGGGTGGCGCTGTCATGTATCATCAAAAAGACAAAAGGAGTGATGGAATTGTATCGTTATTGAATCAAATTGAAAACGAAATGTTTCATCCATCTGCAAAAAATACAACTTTAACGTTAAAACTGTGGTAAATATTGCTCCTTCCTCTTGCTTTTATTGAGCATGTGCAAGATAGCACCTAACAGCGATCGACCAGTTGGAGACCCCTGACCTACAAATAGAGTCAATATTACTTCACAGTAACTCCTGTGAAGCACTTCTTGACAATATAAGACACAATATTAACTGCAAGGATTATAACTCCCAGTGTTTTAGTTTACAAGTAATATAAACATGATTTTTTTTAGAAATCTTTCTAAACAGGTATCGAAATGTGCCAACATTATCAATTGACATTATTTGACCTGCCAGCCTCTGAACTACTAAGTCAGCTACATAATTTAACTCAACTGACTGAAATATAGTGATGAGTTGATAGGAATTTGCTTTCAAAAACAGCAGCACAAGGCTTCAAAGCAAACCAGAGGAAGGGGGGCTAGATGTAAATAGTACACTGTACATTCTAAACAAATAGTGTGAAATAAAGTTTTAAAATTGTCTGGTATCTTACCCATTTCTCCAACACTTGGCTGATGATAACTTCTAACAGCAAGGAAGGATAGATGGTTGTTAATACTGATTGTGCTGAGAATAGGTTCCCAGTCAGAAAGCTTGATGCGATCACCATTAATGTCCAAAGCACCTTGACTTAAATTTGCTTTTACTGCTTGCAATGGCACCGTGTCCTGAAGAGCACACAGGTACTCATAATGTGATTTAAAATTCAACGCCCCTCCACGACGTAACTTGATTGTTTCAATCATTTTATACAGCACCTAGTTGTGGACAGGGGGGAAAAAATTGTTGAAGAATTTAAAAAGAAAGAAAACAAAATGAAAAACAACTGAGAAAATTAAATATCCATTTTGTAGTTTCCTTTAAAGAGTGCTGTAATCCTCCACATCAATAACATTGCACAGTTCATCTTGACACGAGTAGATATGTTTCACTAAGGAAAAATCATGTAATTAGCATTCACGTGATCACAAGTATACATGAAAGAAGTCCTTTGAACCAGTTAATCTCATACTTCTAAAACTTCAAAGAGTTGTCTGATACGTTAGCCACTAGCCGCATGTGGCTAATTGGGAATCCAGATGTTGCAAAATTGTATTTTTGAATAGTTAATAAAAAATGAGTAATTGGCAGACATTGGGCATGTGACGTCAATACTTATATTTGCACGGTGTACGCATGTGCACTTTGATATCTTTGTGCCTTTGTTGGTAAAATGGTAAAACAAAAAACAGAGTGTGCAAATGTTTTTTGATCATTGCGTAAGCTTTTACTTCCTTGGTTACTGCTAAAAGGGTGTGTAACAAAGGTAACAAGGCCGGATCTGGCATGTCTCACAAGAGAAAAATAAAAGAGAAGACTTTCTCTGTCTAGCGCTGCTCTCCATTTAGAACATGTTTGGGCGCTGTTTGCTTTGGCCCATGATATGCCCTGTTGGAGCTGCTCATTGTTAGCTGAGTTTGCTTTCCTCTGTAGCCGTTATTCCAATTGGTCAAAATAACCCCAATTGACTGCTCCCCTCTTCAGACAATATTGCTGCTGAAATCTGTTGTTTTCACCCTGGTTACAGATGAAGGGGAAAACAGCCTACCAATTTGGTGAAACAGAAAGACTACAAAGCTTTGCATGAACGGTGGTAGATGTTTATGAAGTAAGTATGCTAAGCAAATATAATGTAAACATACATGTATTGTGTGAGTGTACGGTTTTCTATTAAAATTAGTGCATGTGGCTAAAATGATGTTACCTGTGGCTTGTCAGCAATTTCTATTCGAAAACACTGTTCTAGAATACCCATAGCCTTCATTACAGCATGAATTTGTTTCTTAAACAAGACCAACATCCTAGCTTCCATCACCCTCCATTACAATTTTTAATTTTCCTCCATATAAAGAACTTCCAACTGCCTGTTAGGGTTAACCTTCACAACTCTGAAGATGTAACCTGGAAAACATAGCAGAGGAGTGGATTGCAAAGGACGGCACCTCCGACAGTGCCGCACTGGGGCTTGAACCCACAATCTTTGGACTTGGAGGCGAGATTGAAACCCTTGCACCAAGCTGACACAGGGTGCGGTGTGCTGAGCTGACACAGGGTGCGGTGTGCTGAGCTGACACAGGGTGCGGTGTGCTGAGCTGACACAGGGTGCCGCGTGCTGAGCTGACACAGGGTGCCGCGTGCTGAGCTGACACAGGGTGCCGTGTGCTGAGCTGACACAGGGTGCTATGTGCTGAGCTGACACAGGGTGCTGTGTGCTGAGCTGACACAGGGTGCGGTGTGCTGAGCTGACACACGGTGCCACGTGCTGAGCTGACACAGGGTGCCGTGTGCTGAGCTGACACACTGAATCCCAGGGCATTTCCCTCTGAAGAAAACGTAAGCAATACTATTATAGAAGAGAGCGGTGGCGGCGGTGGGAAGGATTGGCGACGGTTACGCAGCCGCTGTGGATATTAACAACAACAACAAAATGACATTTAAACAGCGCCTTTCACGTCGGGAGGACGTCCACCACCAAACCCCATCCTCAACTCTCTCTCCCCCCTCCGCCCCCGCGCCCCACCCACCAACACCGAAATGACAGTCACCCCCTTAACCCCCGAGTAAAATAAACTCCTCCTTCCCTCCCCCCCAGTGTTGGGTTACAGTGCGGTCCCTCCCTCCCCCCCAGTGTTGGGTTACAGTGCGGGGCCCTCCCCCCCAGTGTTGGGTTACAGTGCGGGGCCCTCCCCCCCAGTGTTGGGTTACAGTGCGGGGCCCTCCCCCCCAGTGTTGGGTTACAGTGCGGGGCCCTCCCCCCAGTGTTGGGTTACAGTGCGGGGCCTCCCCCCCAGTGTTGGGTTACAGTGCGGGGCCCTCCCCCCCAGTGTTGGGTTACAGTGCGGTCCCCCCTCCCCCCCAGTGTTGGGTTACAGTGCGGGGCCCTCCCCCCCAGTGTTGGGTTACAGTGCGGTCCCTCCCCCCCAGTGTTGGGTTACAGTGTGGTCCCTCCCCCCCAGTGTTGGGTTACAGTGCGGTCTCCCCTCCCCCCCAGTGTTGGGTTACAGTGCGGTCCCCCCTCCCCCCCAGTGTTGGGTTACAGTGCGGTCCCCCCTCCCCCCCAGTGTTGGGTTACAGTGCGGGGCCCTCCCCCCCAGTGTTGGGTTACAGTGCGGGGCCCTCCCCCCCAGTGTTGGGTTACAGTGCGGGGCCCTCCCCCCCAGTGTTGGGTTACAGTGCGGGGCCCTCCCTTCCCCAGTGTTGGGCCCTCCCCCCCAGTGTTGGGCCCTCCCCCCCAGTGTTGGGCCCTCCCTCCCCCCCAGTGTTGGGTTACAGTGTGGGTCCCTCCCCCCCAGTGTTGGGTTACAGTGCGGGGCCCTCCCCCCCAGTGTTGGGCCCTCCCCCCCAGTGTTGGGCCCTCCCCCCCAGTGTTGGGCCCTCCCCCCCAGTGTTGGGCCCTCCCCCCCAGTGTTGGGCCCTCCCCCCCAGTGTTGGGCCCTCCCCCCCAGTGTTGGGCCCTCCCCCCCAGTGTTGGGCCCTCCCCCCCAGTGTTGGGCCCTCCCTCCCCCCAGTGTTGGGTTACAGTGCGGGGCCCTCCCCCCCAGTGCGGGGCCCTCCCCCCAGTGTTGGGCCCTCCCCCCAGTGTTGGGCCCTCCCCCCCAGTGCGGGGCCCTCCCCCCCAGTGTTGGGCCCTCCCCCCAGTGTTGGGCCCTCCCCCCCAGTGTTGGGCCCTCCCCCCCAGTGTTGGGCCCTCCCTTCTCCAGTCCTTCTCAACAACAACAGATTGGATGTATATACCGCACCTTTCATGTCGGGAGGTTTTTGCAGGAATTATAATCTGATAACGTGATGACGGCGAACGGTGGTTATTACGGAGAGGGACTGACTCACTCGCTCCCGCTGTGAAGCCTCTGTGTCTCTCTCTGTGTCTCTCTCTCTCTCTCTCTCTCCCTCTCGGGCTCCGCGCGCTCCCCGTTTCCCTGGTTTCCAACGGTTCAAACCGCCCCTCAAAATGGCGGCGGGGGCGGCGGCGCGTGCGCAGTCCGTGCCGGAGGCCCAGGGCTCTCGGCCCAGTCCCCCAATGTGGGAGGGAAGTGGGCGATGCCCCGTAAGGAGCGGTTGGTTACCAATATGGCAGTATATTCCGCACAGAAATCGTATCCTGTCCGGTTAATTGTAATGTCATTCAGTACAGAAGTACATTCCATCGAGGGAGTGTGTGTTGTCTCGTGTGGTTCAGTGTAATATAATAATAATAATAATAATAATCCTTGCATTTGATATAGCGCTTTTCACGTCGGGAGGACATCCCAAAGCGCTTATATAATGTATAATATAATGCCATGTGTAAGTGCATGCAATATAGAAATTAGATATTGTCTTGAACTGTGTAGTTAATTATAATATTATTCAATCGAGAAGTGTATTCTCGGTAGAGATCGTATGCCGTCTTGTTAATTGTAATATAATTCAACATCGAAGTGCATTCAATATTGAAAGTGTACGTTGCCTTGAATGGAGTGGTTAATTACAATTTAATACCATATCGTAGCAATATTCGATATGGAAATTGTATATTGTCGTGTGTGGCGTTGTTAATTGTTCCTGGATTTTTCATATTTTTTGAATATAGCTTCACTTCTTGCCTGGAAGACAAAACATTCAGGAAGGGTAAATTCTCCCACAAAATATATAGTCATTTCACTTTACAGTATATTCTGTGAAGTGCTTTGAGACATCTCAATGACGCAATAAGTGAGGTATCATGTGCAAGAATTATTATTAATAAAAATGTGATCCAAAATAGAAAGATAAATTATATTGTATTGAGTGGTTAATTATAATATAATAGAAACGTAAATTGTATTGTATCGAGTGGTTAATTAAATTAATACAATTTAATAATTCCTGCACCTGATGCTGTAGTTCCATGATAACCTTTTTTTATATTAATGTGTCCTTATAACCTGCTCTATAACTATGTGTCCTTATTATAACCTCGAATAACAACTTGCCGTATAATAACACAAAACACGTAGTCACTCCACTATATAGTATATTCTATGAAGTGCTTTGAGACATCCTCCCTAGGTGAAAGATGCAATATCAAATGTAAGGATTATTATTTTTATTATTATTTATTATTACTACACAACAAAATTATTATTGTAATTATTATTAAGCACTACAAGCCCATTCTATTTTTAATTCTCTCTCCTCTTTGCCCCAATGTCTTCACCAAATTTCCTCCAAAGCCTTCTCTTATCTCATTGTCACTTCTGGTTCTATCCTTAACCTTCAAGTACAAATGCATCAAACATCTCCGTTCGATCAGAGAAAGTGGTCCCAAGACTGGCAATACTCCAGGGATTCTCATTCCAATAAACACTGGCAATGAATGGTGGGGTGTGACTGAATGTACCTCAAATATCAACATGATGAAATTGCAAGCCATACAGAGGTTTTGAGAAGCTTTCGTGCTCCAGTAAGGAGAGAGTGGCTTGCCTGTGGGTACAAACAGAGTGGGACAACCTCCCAATTTCTCTTTCAGGATTTGCTACAACTTGAGGAAACAGTTGTACCAAATGAGCCAGAACTGAGAGCTAACAAAAACAATTAGGAGCAGGCAGTCTGGATGTTTTCCTCCCCCCTCTTCCCAGGTTAATTCTTGTATTTCACTCCCTCGTGACCTGTTATGGAAGATTAAAATTCGCAGTGAACCTGAGGTTCCTAGCTTTTGCAATGTGTAAATGAGCCAGCTTTATACCCTTCAAAGCATACCCCATATGATAAGAATAAAAACAAAAGTGAGAGAAGATTCAGAGAGAAATGGAGACATCAAATATTCCATTTTAAAAATATATTATTTCCTGATAATTACAATTATCGAAAAAATTGAAAAAGCATAAACACTGAGTTGTTTTTGTCTCCATTATTCTAATTTATTTCAGGAAACATTGGAATGATGTACTTGTGAGGTGAGTGCTCTAACCGTAAGAGCACTCGCCTCACACATCAGAGATCTGGGTTCGACTCCCGGCAGTATAATCTGAAGCACTTTGAGATGTCCGGAAGACGTGAAAAGAAGTATATCAAATGCAAGGATTATTATTATATTATGTAACAAAATATATTATAAGTATATTATGTGCTATTCGGAGTCCTATAGCTCAGTGGTTAGAGCACAAGTCTCGCAAGTGAGAGACCTGGGTCCGACTCCCGTCAGGGCGAAACTTTGGGCAAGTTTCCTTACTCTACACACACGGCCCTGTAAGTAGGAACCCACTTGTTAGTTTATTGGCGGATTGGTTTTCCACAGGTAATAATTCCTTCAAAGAAAATAATAATAAATTGGTCACTTCAATCCACGATTGTTTGTGGGAACCTGCTGTGCGCAACTGACCCCCGCGTTTCACCCACAATTCAGTTTACAGTATATTCTGCGACACGCTTTGAGACGTCTGGAAGACATGATGAGGTGTTGTATCAAATTCAAGGATTATTATTATTTGGGTTTTAATGTTTGAGAATATTGTTCCTGGATTCTATTTTTTTCAATATCGCTTCACTTCTTGTCTAGAAGATAAATAATTTCAGTAAGGTTAAAAAAAAGTATTTGATCCTCCCAAAAGATGCTAAAAAAGAGCAAAGATTGTTACTGTAAAATAATAATCCTTGCATTTGATAGAGCATCTTATCACATTGAAACTTTTCAAACCATTTCAGAATGTTTTGTATAATGCAATGGCTGTGCGGTTGTAGGCAGTTAAGATGTTAAGCCAAAGTCATGTCTGCCTTTTTGAGTAGAAGAGTGAAGGGAGTTTCTCCCAGTGTTCTGGCAAACCATTCTCCTAAAAATGGTCATTCACTTCAGCATTGTTTATGGAACATTGCTCTGTGCAAATTGGCCATTGCATTCATTTACAAAACATACAGTCCTAACACTCTACAGAAAACCTCTGTGAAGTACTTTAAGATGTTTTGACTTGATATGTTTTATCAAAAGCAAGGATTAATTATTGTTCTCTGATTTGTAATATGAACACCACCACAAGGTGGCAGGAACACAAGCAAAGAAAACTCCTGCAAACGGGACAGAGGCGGTTTTTCAACAATTACTATTTACCCCCAAAATCTCTTCTTTGAAATACACATGCTTTTAAACGTTTAAAAAAAAACATGAAAATTGTTCATTAATGTAGATAATCATCCTTTTCAATTACCTGCAATTACCAGAAATGGACAATATACAGATAAATTGAATACAGATTTGTATAAAATCTGAGAAATATATGCATGTGTATGAGAACACACAGGTCTGATCCTATGTGTCCAGGTTTTCATGATACCATTAGCAACAACAACAAACTGTATTTATTTAGGGCGTTTCACATCGGGTTGACAACTCAAGGCATGGGACAGTCAAGAGTTTGCATCTGAGCCTGGAATGGGAATCGAGAGGAGTGAAGGCCAAGGGGGATAGGGGTGGGAGGCTAACCAAAGGTCAAAGAGGATTGTCTGGAGAATGTATGGGAATGAGGCAAGGGAGAGGGCGAGGCGAAGGGATTCCAGGGTGGAGTTCCAGAGGGTGGGGGCAGAAAGGCTGAAGGTTCAACCACTGATGGTGGGGCGGGCAGAGCGGGGCACATGGAGCAGGCCAGTACCCGCAGACTGGAGGGAGCAGGAAAGTTGGTAAGGTATTAGTGGGTCGAAGCGGTAGGTAGGGGCAAGAACTTGGAAGGTTTTGAAGTTGAGGACGAGGATCTTAAACTCAATCTTCTGGGGCATGGGGAGCCAGTGAAGCTGGACGAAAATTGGGGTGATCGGTTCACAGAACTTGGTGCTGGAAAGGACATGAGCTGTAGAGTTCTGAATAATCTGCAGGTTGTGGAGGGATGAATTGGGAAGTCCGGCGAGCAGAGATTTAGTATTGTCAAGCATGGACTTGATGAAAGCATGGATGAGGGTCTCGGTGGACTGCAGGGAGAAGTGGTGGCAGAGATGGGCAATGCTGTGGAGGTGGGGGAAAGCAAAACGGGTAATGGCATAGGTGTGGAGATTTTAGGAGAGTTAAGCATGTCATACTAAGTAATTATCAAATCAGTATTTAATTTGTATTAAACATTAAATCAGAAAGCTAAATTTTAAGATAATTACCTTGCATTTATTTTACCTTTTCAATTACTTGGTATGAAACAGCCATTCTTCTTCATTTAAACATCCTCCACACATTGTTTGGTACAAATACAAGTGACTAATATTATTAAGATATGCAGAAATCATGAGTACAATGTTATTTTAAGTTATGACATCAGTGATGTCACCCATGTGATTTCTCTCCCTGCCAAAGTTACTGGGAATTATGTAATTAGTTTTCTACCTGTTTTAAATTTGATTCTTGACATCAGTAGTACATTTTGGTTCATTGTTTCTATTTTATTAGCATCATACTTTTTGTGCTACTTTATGAATCTTCCATCACTGGAAAAAGGTTTTTCCTCAATCTTTTTCAAAACTGTATTCTGCCTCTTGATCTTCGATATCAACTGATCCAGTCATGTTGTCACATGCTAGCCTTAAGGATTTAGCCATCACATTTATGTCTATATTTGCTAACCAGGATAAATGCTTTCAATGCCTCTTAGAAAATGTGACCTGAATTCATACATTTAGATCTGCTAGAGCCAGGCAAAACATCTTATCTATTTCATATTGCAATTAAACAAGAAATGTTATGCTTGAATTTCTAAACTGTCTTTTTATTTACAAACAAAGGCAGAAAATTGAATTAACAAAGAAACAATTGAAAAATACAGGATAGAAAATAAAATTGAAATTTTACAAGTGGCAAGGAGCCAGTCAGATCACAATTGAAGACACACAGGGAAAGAAACATTTGAGGTACATCTAATAATGCTGTTTCAAGAGTTACGTCTCCTTTACTAGAGAATTGATTTTTTTGCCACACATTTATAATATCTTTCTCTCCCTAGTTGTGCTTTCTAATGTATTATATGTTAACTGTTTGTGAATGTGAAAATTAGCTATACATTGGGATGAAAGGCGCAATGTTCATAACAGATTCAGTATGCTAATTATCAGATTGGCTCTATCATGGTTCACTTGGTAGCACTCTTATCTCCGAGACAGAAGATTGTGGGTTCAAGCTCTTTAGGACTTTTGAGTTCATATAATAATAAAAATAATAATCCTTGCATTTGATATAGCACTTTTCACGTCGGGAGGACGTCCCAAAGCGCTTCACAGAACACACTGTAAAGTGAATTGACTATATTTGTGGGCGAACGTGGCAGCCAATTGCGCACAGCAATGTCCCACAAACAGTCGTAGATTGAAGATGACCAATTTTATTATTGTTTTTGGTTTTGGAGGGATTATTATTAGGCGTGTGGAGTAAGGAAACTTGCCCAAGGTTTCGCCCTGCCTGGAATTGAACTCAGGTTTCTCACTTGCAAAGCGAGTGCTCTAACCACTGAGCTACAGGACTCCGATGTCTCTGATGACACTCCAATCCAGTGTATGGATTGTTAGAGGTGCCGTTCCTCACGTGAGATGTTTGACCAAGGTTCTGCCTGTCTGTTCAAGTAGAAATTGAAGATCACATGGCACTATTTAAAAGAAGAAGATAGTTTATCGCAGTGTCCTGGCCCAACAGCCCCCCAGGTAAAATTGGTCTGCACTAGAGTACCAGCTTAGACTCTGAGCTCAAAGACTGTAATTAGGGCTTGAATCCACAATCTGTGACTCAGGTGAGCCAGGCTGACACCTAGAAAAGTACTTTGAGATATTTCAATGACATGATGAGGCACTATATCAAATGCAAAGATTATTATTAAATATCATGTTTTTCATTCCATATTTTCCCACTTCTACTTTTCACAAACTGAGGAACATTCAATTATTGCTTCATTAATGGGAATGCACTATATCTTGAAGAGTCATTGTAAGACCTCTCCTGACAAATACTTATATCCCATGGAGAAGAATGTATATTTAAATAATCTATTTATGATTGTAGAAATAGACAGCTTTGGGTGGGTTCAGACTTGCAAGAAAACAGTTCTATAGCAAAACAAGCTGTACCATTTCTTCATCGTTCATATGATGACAATCGGTGCAGTACTCTGTATCTCGATTCTCACAGAGAATGTCATCTGTGAACAATGGATGATATATGTAGTGCATTAAGGAAGGTGAATACTGTACTCAGTTTGTTCCGGTCTCAAGGTCAAGAGAATCTTATAGAACAAGTGAAGGCTGCTTTTGCAATAAACTCTAGGACCCACTATAACGTCTGTAATTGGGTAAGTTTAATTTTGTGTTACTATCTGTTATATTTGAGTAGTTACCAATATATGTATCCTTCATTATTATTATTTATTTTGTTTTCTGCACATAGTTATTTTGTTTTCTCCATACTCTTTTATCAACATCTTCCCATCTACATTTAACTGCACTAATCCTTGATGTGTGTGATCCCCTTTTATACAGAGTTTTGCCCACAAATATACAGTCAATTCACTTTACAGCATATTCTGTGAAGCACTTTGAGACGTCTAGAAGACGTGAAAAGCGCTATATCAAAAATGCTAGGATTATTATTATTACTATAGTTGTAAGCCATATTCAATGTATGTACTAATTCCACAAAAATATCCGACTTTTTTTTAATGCAAATAGCCTATTTCAATGACTTCAAAATGCTTTTTCTTCAGTTGTCACTGGGTCAAAGCTTTATAGCTAAATAAATTAGTGAATAATTTAGCCTAATTTCTTGAAAAAAATGAACATTGTCTCAAACATCAAAATATCAACTGTAAATGATGGGTAAATACTGTACAATTACTGACTGATAGTTACTGATTCCTGATTTGGCCAACCCTCATTTTATTTTGGCTAAATAAAATAGCAGGTGTTAACCACAAAGCAAAAGCAATGCAAGTACCTCATTCAACAAGTGTATGGAGTATTAGTCAGACCCCATCTGGAGTACTGCTTTCAGTTTTGGGCACCACATCTCAGGAAAGACATAGTGGCTGTGGAGGGGGTGCAGCGCAGGTTCACCAGAATGTTATCAGACCTAAAAGGGTTCAGTTACGAGGAAAGGCTGTGTTAACTTGGATTGTATTCCCTTGAGTTTAGAAGGTTGAGGGGTGATTTGATTGAGGTATTTAAGATGATAAAATGATTTGCTAGGGTAGATACAGAAAAGCTATTTCCTCTGGTGGGGGAATCCAAAACAAGGGGGAATAGTCTTAAAATTAGAACCAGGCTGTTTAAGAGTGAAATCAGGAAGCATTTTTGCAGTCAAAGGGTGGTAGAAATCTGGAATTCCCCCAAAAGGGTGAGGTTGATAGATTTTTGGTAGGTCAGGGTATTAAGGGATATGGGGAGAAAGTGGTAAATTGGAATTGAAAGGATTAGTTGAGGTACAGATCAGCCATGATCTAATTAAATGGTAGAACAGTCTCAAAGGGCTGAATGGCCTCCTCCTGTTTCTATGTTCCTATGTAACATTCATGCAGACTATTCACTGTAAACTACAAGAGTTACGTTATTTAGCAATTTCAGCAAGATAATTTGGGATTAGTGTAATTATTCAAATCCTGAAAGATCTGACAAATTAATTTTTTATTCAAATGTAATGGGCAACATTTAAAGAAAAACACAAATGAATCTGAGCATCAACTTCAATTCTTATTAGAATTCTAGCTCTCTTTAGGATTCCTGAGAATCATAGTGGATTGCTAAGAAAGAAATGGGTAGTATTTCAACCTGGCAGAAACAGGCATCTATTTGGATCCAGGTAGCAAAGTGTCTCAGGACTTGCTTACTGATGGTGGGGCAGAGCAGATAAGGGCCATGCAGCAGGCCACAGTTGATCGCAAAGCAACAACAACAACTTGTATTTATATAACACCTTTCACGAGGGGTATCATCCCGGAACGCTTAACAGTGGTGGAGTCTGACAACCAAGGGGAGAGGTGACCGTAGGCACGATCAAAAAGAAAGGTATTTAGGCAGGATTTGAAGGTGAGGAGGGGACAAGGTGGAGGGATTAGAGAGTTCCAGAGCATTGAAGGTTATGCTTGAAGGCTTAGTTGAGGAAGGGCAGGAGGAGGCTCATGTGGAGCATAAACACCGGCATAGAGCAATTGGGCCAAATGGCCTGTTTCTGTGCTGTATATTCTAATGTATTCTAATGTATTTAACAACACGAGGCAGACAACTCAAATTAGAGAGAAACCACAAGTATACAGTTTATTAACCCAAAGGAGAGACCTCAGCAGCTTCCAGCGTCACTGGCAGAAACAGACAAGACTCATTACATCTAATAGATCCAGTGGATTGTAAGGCACCTGGTTTCACAGGCGATGTCTTATACCCCTTCTGTGCTTCACTTTCACTCATAGTTCCTACCCCATTCAGGTACTCTCAGGTGCTGTACTGAATAGTCATGGTGCCTTCTCCACAACAGCCTGGCTATGCAGCTATGTTTCAGGCTTCCTTTGTTCACCGTGGCCCTACTGTCTTCATGCAATCCCAGAGCAAGAAAGCCTGAAAGAGAGTGAGAAGATAGTAGGTTTATAGGAGGGTGGCCGAATGCGTGGTCGAAGAGGAAGATCTTGAGACATGACTTGAAGGAGGCAAGGGAGGGAGCAAGACAAAGGGACTGTGGGATGAAGTTCCAAAGGGTGGGGGCAGAGGAACTGAAGGCCTGACCACCGATGGTGGGGCAGGCCAGGTGGGGGACGTGGAGCAGGCAGAGAGATCAGACAGGTGGTTATGGGACATTTCACTTAAGACATCTCAAAGAACTTGACAAATAGTGTATTTTGATGGACAAGATGCATTAGCTGAACGGAAAGAAGAAATTTAAAATGTTGACCAAAGGCATGGTCAAAGTGATATGATTTTAAATGATTTTTGAAGTTAGAGAGAGGTTGCAAAGCAAAGTGGGTTTGGAAGGGCATGCTTTTTCAATAGTTATTACATTATAGCCGCTGCTAAATTGTCGTTCTACTCCAAGACAATCTTGGAGGCCAAGGAGAACCCCAGGCTCCTCTTCTCCATCACCAGCCGGCTCCTCTGCCCAACCTCTCACGCCTCACCCGTCCTCACCTCCAATGCCAACTGCGATGTGATGTCGCAGTGAGGCGATGCTGACTTCCTCAAATCCAAAGTTGAGAGGATCCACTCAGCTGCCTCTGCCCTTCCGCCTACTACCCCCTCCCCATCTCCCCCTCTCACCCTGGCCCCTATGAATCCCTCCTTCCACACCTTCGAACCTGTCTCTCACTCCTCTCTCACCATGACTATAACCCACATGAAACCGACCACCTGCTCCCTCGACCCCATCCCTACCGCTCTCCTTACCTCCCAGCTCCACCTCCTTGCACCTTTACTCACAGACATCATAAGCCTCTCTCTGTCCACTGGTACTGTTCCCACCCCATTAAAAACAGCCATCATCACTCTTATCATTAGAAAAATCCTCCCTGGACCCATCACTGCTCTCAAACTGCTGCCCCATCTCCAACCTCCCTTTCCTCTAAGATCCTGGAATGAGTTGTTGCTTCCCAGCTTTGCTCCTTTCTCTACCGCCACTCCCTTCACAAACCCCTCCAATTGGGTTTCCATTCAGTCCATAGCACAAAAACAGTCCTGGTCAAAGTGACAAATGACATTCTGTCCATCTGCGACCAGGGCTCCCTCTGCCTCCTCATCCTCCTTGACCTCTCTGCTGCCTTCAACACCGTTGACCACTCTATCCTCATCCACCGCCTCTCCTCTCACCTCAACCTTCACGGCTCTGTCTTTGACTGGTTCGAATCGTACCTCTCACACCGTCTCCACTTCATCTCCACAAATGGTTTCTCTTCTAGCCCCCGCACCATCTCGTTCAGCATTCCTCAGGTCTCTGTCATTGGTCCCCTCCTCTTCTATACCTATATGTTCCCTCTTGGTAACATCATTCGCAGGCATGATGTCAACTTCAACATGTATGCGGATAACACCTAACTGTGCCTCTCTACCTCCCCCCTTGACTCCAGGACCACTGCTGTCCTGACAGAATGTCTGTCAAACATGAAGGCCTGGACAAGACCTAACTTTCTTCAGTTGAATGCCAACAAGACCGAGGCCCTCCTGATTGGCTCCCGTCAGCACCTCCACACCTCAAGCACTGACAGCATCACCAACCATGGTTGCACACTTCACCTTGCTAAGCCAGTCCAGAACCTTGGGATCTTGTTTGAACCTCAACTATCCTTTCTACCATCTGTGCAATGACCTGCTCTGCCTTCCCCCAGCTCTGCAACATCACCTGGCTCTGTCATTGTCTCACACCGAAACCCCCGTGCACCCATTCATTACATCGAAGCTTGACTGAGCAAACTCCTTGCTTGTCGGCCTCCCTAACTCTTTCCTCCATAGGCTGAAGATCATCCAGAACTGCAGCCTAAGTCCTCTTCCGTGCGAGACTCCGTGACCCTATCACCCCCATCCTCGCCTGACTCCACTGGCTTCCCATCTTACAGAGGATACAGTTCAAGATCCTGGTCCTCACCTTCAAAGCCCTCCATGGTCTTGCTCCCCCCTACCTCTGTGACCTCTTCACCCCCTACCATCCTGCCCATTCCCTCCACTCAGCGGGCTCCGGCCTGCTTCACGTTCCCCAGGCGGGCCTTCTGCCACTTTGCCCCCACCCTCTGGAACTCCACCCCGTAGTCCCTCCGCCTCACCCCCTCCCTTGCCTCCTTCAAGACCCATCTCATGACCCTCCCCTTCGGCCGTGCTTTAGTTTTCCCTGCTTCCCCCCTGCCCTCCACCCTCCCCAATCCTGACCCCCAGTTGACTGTCAGGCACCTTGGGAAGTCCTGCTATACAAATGTAATTTTGTTTTGTTGTTGTTATAGCTGTTTAACAGCTGTAGCATCTCCTCTATCACAATGCTGTTATCTTGTAGGTTAAATAAGTATTTAAACTCTGACTGTCCAGGGCCTTGGTAAATCCATTGTTTAAATCTATCATTGTTTAAAAACAAAAGTCAGCAGAGTCCTCTGTCAAGAAATCAGAATAATCAATAAAACCAGCAGAAAAGTGACTCACCTATTTCTTAAACTCACTGTTAAATGTTCTGGTTAAATTTGTAACTTGGATTTCATCTCAGAAAGTAGATATGTATCAGTTTATTCATGAAAGGCCAACCCAAATCTAAAAAAATTGTGGTATCAGAAGCAACATTAACCAGTCCTCGAAATATTTTCCACCCACACCAAACAATTTGTATTGAACATGAAAATTTGTATCTTAAAAATGATCTGAACGGAAGACTACCACCTTGTTCTTGGAAAACAAAATACTGAGGATATTTTTTTTAAACTGTCAGTAACACATATTTTGGCAACAAATACCTAAGTTTGTCAGGGATGGATGAATTGTCATCACATGCTCAGAAGAAGAAAGAAGAACACTGGTATGTATGTTCAGTTCCCAGTAATGTTCAAGTAACACGTTGAACCTGTGTATTGGAGTCACATATGTTGAGTTGAGGGCTTTGGTTGCACAGAGCACCAGGACACATGCGCGGGTTTGCGGAGCTGCACCTGTGCAGTGATGGTCCAGGTCTGGAGGGAGCCGGAGCTGCAGGTGAGTGTTGCTGCTGCGGTAATGATTGCGGCAATCCGACCAGTACCAACCAGCCCTTTGCACGGCCTCGGCCTCCTGGTGCTCCTTTGCCCTGGTGGCGGCGGCAGCAGCAGCATTTAGTATTATTATTATTATTATTATCATCGTAAAGGCGTCGTTGCAGTGAGAGGTCTGAGCTGATAATTCCGCCTCTCCAAAGGGATGCAGTGGTTGATGTCAGCGCTGCATTGATTTCAGTGTCTGCTCTTGTTTCTGGGGGCGGTTCTGGATAGCGCGGTTCGTGCATTTTTTTGTGTGTGTGTGTGTGTGTGTGTGTGATGATGATGAATGATTTTGTGCGCTGTAACGTTTTAGGAAACAACAGGAAGAATAACAGCCCCTTTCCAAGTCCTGTTAACTTTCCCTCTGGCGCTCCACCTTATATAGCAGCCTTTAAAACAGCAGCACACCGGAAGTACATTTAAACGATGACTTTAAATCTGTATCCAGGGGGGGCAATCCTTCATCACACTTCTAAGTAAAGACGCCGCGCTGGGGAGCAAAGATAATAATCCTCGCATTGAAGATGCGCTCAAACCAGGGCAGCAGTGATGCCTCCTTTAAGGTGCGCTAAATCATCAGTAGGGCAGCACTGCCTCCTTTTAAGGGGGAAAAAAAATAAGTGACTGTTATATGTTTGATGCACATCTAATGCGGTAAATCACTGGCAACTTACCCTCTTAGATCTCAGACAAGACGTGACATTAATCGTGGCAGTGAACACAAAAGCGACTGACCATTTGTGTTCCTGGCGATTCGATGCTATTTGCTCTTTCGTTTAAAATTGTGCCAAACACTGGGGAAGAGGACTCGATAATCGTAGAGTATTGCACAAGTTCAGCTTTGGCGAAAAGGAGAAAGAAAGCCACTAGAGAGCAGCGCAGGAAAGAGCGCTCCGACTGAGCTGCAGCTTCTCTTTCTTCTACATGGGCGATGTGGGTCTGGCTTTACCTTCTTTGGCAATGCAATATTTCGCAGAGAAATTACCTCGATTTAGGAGGAGGGGGAAGGGGATCCGGATCCGTGTGGTTTGCTTTTGCTGCATGGCAATCGTGGGTTGAAAACGGGAATGAAAACTCTGATCCCAAATCTGAACATGATCTTTTCAGATTTTCCTCGTGTGTTCCTTTAGCATCCAGGGTTAAATTCGTGTCGGTGGGGTGGGGGTGGGGGGTGCAATGGGAGATTTATATCAATATTAATTGGCCACAAAAACATGACACCAAATAGTTCCTCTATATTATTGTTGGATTTCAAATAGAAGCAAACAAAACGTTGAATCAATCTCAATATATTTAGAATGCTTGACAGAAATGTATTCATAAATGATAAGGTAGTACTTTGTGTGAAATCCAAACTCCATTCTAACATTTATTTTAAATTAATTACATAGTAAATAATACTTGCATTTGATAGGGTGCCTTATCAAATCAAAGCATCTCAAAACACTCCATACAATGAGTCACTTTGAAGTGTAGTGTCTTTGAAGTGGTAGTTATCATGGCAAATACAGTAGCTAATCTGCACTAGATGTGTCCAACAGGTAGCAATAAGATGAATGAGCAATTTATCTTTTGGCAGAGTTTATTATCAGTGAATAATGCAAAGGACACCAGGAAAATGCCCTGCTCTGTAATACACTGCCTTGAGATTTGTAACAATACATTTGAACTAAAGCTTTACATCTCATCCAAATGATTACATCTTTGATGGTGCTGAAGTATCCAAGTTCTGCACTGAAGTCTCAACCTATTTTATGGGTGGGTATTGAATCCAGACCTAGTCAGAGGCAAAACTGCCACTAACTGAACAAGGCAAATTGATAAGAAATTCTACATTCTTCAAACAAGTGTCAAATTAGCATAATTACGTTAGATTCATAAATTAATATATACATTTTAAAAAAAAGCTCATCACTTTACTGAATGCAAAATACAGGAGAGAAGCTCAGACCTGGTTTAGGCTTATTTTTTAAAAAAATATATTGTTTAGTGGTATTTATGTGTTCATTTGAGCCTCACTCTGGGATAAACTCATTGTTAGACAGATACACCAATGGAGTGCACTGGGGGAATGCGAGATTACCATATGTGCAGTATCATTTTGAGCTGAAGAAGCAGCTTGAATATTCAATGTGTGCGTTTTCCTGTACGATTGCCGTATGTAAAATGGCTGTCGTGTTTGCCAACAAATAACAGTCACTAAACATGACAGTAATTACCTTGAAGCATTCTGAAAATTTCAAAATTATAGGCACTTTACAAATACAAATTAATTTTTAGAGTAGCTCATGTAGTTTCGGAATGCTTCACTATATTGTGATGTGCTGTTTCAGATTGTATTTTGTAATCCTGTGCTATCTTCAGCTTTCCTCCTGGAGGCTGTATCCCTCTGTTTGCATGTTGAATTTATAAATTTCTACTGGCGCTGATGTAATTGGCTTTCAGTTGGTATGAGTATTAACTAGAGTATATGTGTAACAGGAAGAGGAAGATTCAGTGCCACAATCTAGATTGATTTGGGTCAGCTTTTTTTGTGCAAGATGAAGGAAGTCAGGTGATGGAAAGTGAAGGTTTTTTTTCCCTGGTGTCCTGACCAACAATCCTCCAGATACAATTGGTCATTCACTTAATAATAATAATAATTTGGTCACCCAAACCACGACTCTTTGTGGGACACTGCTGTGCATAATTGTCTGCCATTTTTCACCCACAAAATGTAGTCAATTCACTTTACAGTATATTCTGTGAAGCACTTTGAGATGTCGGAATGGCATAATAAGGTGCTATATCAAATGCAAGGATTTATTCTTATTATTACTACATACCGTTTTGAAATTCCTTAAAGTGTTTCACAGTGATGACTGTTGTGTTTAGTGACTTTTTTTGTTGGCAAACTGGGCAGCCAATTTGGGCATTGCAAACTTACTGAATAAAACACAGGGTGCTCAAAGCTCAAATTTTGAATACTGCACACATGCCAGTCCAGCACTCCTCCAGTGCTGCAATGGACTATCAGTCTAGAACTGAGCTCAAGTTCCAAAATGGGGCTTGAACCCATAACCCACCAAACAATATTTTACTTAAAAACGGGTTTGTTCCGAAACTAGGTCTACGTTTATATGTATGTGTGTGTATATATATATGTGTGTGTGTGTTTGTGTTGCATTTGTTAGTCTTAACTTCTGAGTTATGTTACATTGCAGAAAAGGGTTACATGTATTCCAACCATTAATGTATTATACTCCCAATAGTACCCGAGCTACACACAAAAGAAGTTACGTTGTTTAATCACATTTCGCAAAGGACTTTAAACACTGACACATAGACTTCTTCTCTCCAACGTCTCATTGGACAAATGTATTGTGGAGTGTGATTCTGAACATGAAGACTGTTGCCTTTCTGGAGGCTCGGTTCACTGCAGGGGCAGGTGGGGCTGTGTTTGACAGAGGCAAATAGCCTGCTGGCCTTGAATGTCCAAGCTCACCCGTGAGGAATGGCCACTTGGGACTGCTCTGGAGCATTGCAACTGTATCCCAGCACAAGTCAATTAATTCACGAGAGAAGAATTGGAGAAGGAAAATGGCAGCATTTTCCCCACCAATGAGGCTCGATTGCTATGCGCATTCCAGAAGTGCACTGATCAATACCTTCTCCGGTTTGTCTACAATCTACGCAATGCACTTTCCATCATCTCTGGACGTGTGAGACACCAGCCCGACCCCATCCCGAATCACTAACGTAATTCCCAACTGAATAGTGCCGTTGTTATTTGTGTCTGACATGATGTATGGAGCTGCACAGCACTGTGCGGGTAGAAAGGGTTACTGGTAAAGCCACGGAAGGCTCGGCGGTGGCTATAACATGTGGACGAATCCGTTCCTGTTAGTTGGAAGCACAGGTTTGGTAATAACATTTACCAATTGTGTAACATTTAGCAGTTTGTGGAACGTCTCACAGAGCGCCGAATGTTTCAGACGGCGAAATTATGAAGATTGCAGTGGTGTTAGAAAGCAGTGCACATAACCGTATACATGTTATCCTTTCTCGTACACTGCGTGTCGCGTGTTAAAACCTGGTGTGCTGGAAAGATCCTTAAAAAGGTAAAGAACCACACAGGTTTTGTCCAACAATTACCCGCACTGTAATATCGATGGATTATTTACGACGAATGCTTAACTGACAGCAACGCGCGGAGGATGTCACTGGAATGGATCAGCCCGTTATAGCGTTGTGCAAAACCTGCGCCCCATTTCACAAAGACCACTCATTGGCTTCGGCACTTTCCACCGCATCGAAATTGTAACCCGGAATAACTCATCAGCACATCCAGCGGGGAATGTGCTGCTCAAATGTGAACCAAATGCAACTGCTACGTACGTGCACATTCCGAGGCAAAAGAGGAGCAAGATCCCCACCCCCACCCCCACCCCACCCACCCCCGGCTCCTGTCCATCTGTCTAGACTCAGACCTTGAAGAGCCAACAATTGCAGCCAAGCTATTGCCCTAATATATTGCAGACTTTTATAGCCTGTAACCAACCTCACTGTTATTTAGTAGTTGACAAGTTACGATCCGTCACTTCACTTGCAACTTTAATGAAAGGTTATTTATTATTATTGTTATTGTTATGGTTGACCCTGGAACAATGTAGCTTGCCACCCAAATTGAAATAATGTACTGTATAGCCAGTGCCACCGTCGTATCTGCTTGTTCGTTTTTTTTATTTAAAAAAAACAAATCGGGATTAATAGAAAGATACCCACCAGCCCTTAATGAGTTAATATTCTTTTAACAAATGAAAATACACCCAAGTCGTTTTTTTTTTGCATGTTGTGCAATCGAGTGACCGTCCCATTGCATCAAGTGGGGGGGGGGGGACATGTGGCAGTGCTGATTTAAATTTCGGTGGTGTCTCACTCATTAAATTAGATCAAAGCTATGAGCAGGTCAGTTTTTAACAGTCATTCAACTGGGAGTACAGCACCGTTCACACTCTTCACCCCTTTCACCCCGATCCTAAATTAACGTCTCAAGATGACCTATTTCTGACTTAGTGTACAATCCGCACGTATCGTCCAGAAAGATAAATAAATCGCAGTTGGGGAACCAACTTTACAAGAATCCTTTGCTGGTTACAATTGACCACTGTGCTTCACATCGCTTTCCGTCAAGGATTCAGTCTTCAGCGTTGTTGCTCGTCGTAAAATGAACTCAACTCCTTTCCCTCCTCCCCAATGCCTTTAAATTCCATGAGCAATCTCATTTGATACAGGGAGCATCATCCTCATTTATAATGGAATGAAAAATGCAGGGAAAGGGGGGGGGAGGGAGGGGGGGGGTGCAAAGTCAATGAGAAAATGAGCATATTTAGAACATGAACAAATATATAGGTTAAAATACTAGTTAAAAACATGTGTTGAGGTGGGGGGGAGGTAGAGGAAAGAGGGCTATTATAATCACTGGATTATTTGTCGGGTGTGTGTGTGTGTGTGGCTTTTGCTGTGCAATGGTTGGGATTTTTGGAGGTGAATTCCCAAGTCTCTCTCCAGGATTTGCAGTGAGAGTGAGTGAGTGAGAGATTGTGAGTGGGTGAGTGAGTGAGTGAGTGGGTGAGTGTCCGCCATATTCTCTCCAGCTCACCACGCCCGTGGATCTGGTGGAAAGCAGCAGTCAGTCAGTCAGTCAGTCAGGGACTCTCACTCTCGTTCTGTCCGCTCTCAGCCGCCTTTCCAGCCGCACCCCGAGCCCGCACCCCAGCCCTCCCCGAGCCCGCACCCCAGCCCTCCCCGAGCCCGCACCCCAGCCTCCCCGAGCCCGCACCCCAGCCCTCCCCGAGCCCGCACCCCAGCCCTCCCGAGCCCGCACCCCAGCCCTCCCGAGCCCGCACCCCAGCCCTCCCCGAGCCCGCACCCCAGCCCTCCCCGAGCCCGCACCCCAGCCTCCCCGCCCGCACCCCAGCCCTCCCCGAGCCCGCACCCCAGCCCTCCCCGAGCCCGCACCCCAGCCCTCCCCGAGCCCGCACCCCAGCCCTCCCCGAGCCCGCACCCCAGCCCTCCCCGCCCGCACCCCAGCCCCGAGCCCGCACCCCAGCCCTGAGCCCGCACCCCAGCCCTCCCGAGCCCGCACCCCAGCCCCGAGCCCGCACCCCAGCCCTCCCCGAGCCCGCACCCTTGCCCTGAGCCCGCACCCCAGAGCCCGCACCCCAGCCCCGAGCCCGCACCCCAGCCCTGAGCCCGCACCCCAGCCCGAGCCCGCACCCCAGAGCCCGCACCCCAGCCCCGAGCCCGCACCCCAGCCCTGAGCCCGCACCCCAGCCCTGAGCCCGCACCCCAGAGCCCGCACCCCAGCCCCGAGTCCGCACCCCAGCCCTCCCCGAGCCCGCACCCCCGAGCCCGCACCCCAGCCCCGCCACAGGCAGAGGCAGACCAGCGCCCCGCACA
Source organism: Callorhinchus milii (assembly GCF_018977255.1). NCBI lineage: Eukaryota > Metazoa > Chordata > Chondrichthyes > Chimaeriformes > Callorhinchidae > Callorhinchus > Callorhinchus milii. Next base: position 96,892,601 of record NW_024704742.1, read on the forward strand.
ACAACCGCCCATTGCAAAGCTTTGCAAAAAAAAGAGAGAGAACAACATCCCATTAAAGAGGGTGTCGCAGGATACACTTAAAAGCCCCACTGAAGCCAGAGAGCAACGAGAGAGGATTACAGACCCCCCTCTGCCCACCCCCCACCCTCTCCCTCTCCCCCTCCCTCTCACTCCCTCTCACTCTCTCTCTCAGTTTGGAGATTTTCTTTAATAGGGGTCGTGTCGCTTCGTTATTCTCTTCGATTGCGTTTGTTTTTTCTCTCTCTCTTCCCCCTCCACCCCCTTCCTCTCTTTTTTTTTTGGTGTTTTTTTGGGGGGGTTAAAAAAAATCCCAGACCCCCCCCCCCACTCCCCCCTTCCCCCAACCCAACCCCCACCCCCACCCCCACCACTCCCCCCACCCCCTCCCTCCCTCTCTCTAAAAAAGAGAGATCGTTTGAAAGAAACATTGTCATTTCTCCCATGTTCAGTGAAGTAGTGGAAGCCTGAGAGAGAGGAGAGGAGAGAGAGAGAGAGAGAGAGAGAGGAGAGAGGAACCAGAGGGAAAAACCAGGAGAGAGCGGGGAAGGAAACCCACACAAGTCGGCTACATGACTCTCGACTCCATCATGGCGTGCTGCCTGAGCGAGGAGGCGAAGGAAGCGAAAAGGATCAACGCGGAGATCGAGAGGCAACTGAAGAGAGACAAGAGGGATGCCCGCAGAGAGCTGAAGCTGCTGCTGCTCGGTGAGTGCCTCTCCCCCTCTCCCCCTCTCCCCGTCTGGGCTTCATCACTCACTCACACACACACTGTCTCACTCGCACAGCAAACCCCAGCGAGCGCTACTGCAGTCAAAAACATGGAGATCTCTTTTTTTTTCGCCCAAATGAATTAGATTTTTTTTGCTGTTGTTGCTCTATATGTGGTGGTGGGAGAAACATACAAACACCGCCCCCCCCCCCCCCCCCCCCCCCCCCCCCCCCCCCCCCCACACCCCCTCCTCCTCCTCCTCCCAACGCACACAGATAAGGAATGTTGTCAGGAATTATCTGTTTAAAGTGGACAGACACGTAACGTGCTGTATCACTCTGTAAAGGGAAAAGGGGGTTATATGGATACCTGACGTGTGTATGTTTAAAACAAATCGGAATCGTTAATCGAAGCTGTGTTTGTTTCAGGAAAGTAACGGGAATGGTTGTGCATGTTTATGTAAGGGTGTCTGTATGCCTAACGCCTTTTTACACACACACACGACACACACACAACCCCACCTACTCGCACCCTTACAAACGCCATGTATTCATTCAGGGAAATTATGGCATTGCTTCATGTACATTTGTGGTGACTGGCAAATCAGGCTCAGATCGAGCTTGGTCAGTTTGATTTGTATAAAACCACCAAGACTTGTTTGCACTTGAATGTTTTATTTTAGTAGTATGGAAATGAGAATTATTATATTGCTTGTCACGCCCCGTTCATATTTGAAAGAAGTCAACCTGGGTATCACTCTCCTCTCTGACCCAGAAGTTTGTGGGTTCAAGCGCCATGTAGGGACTTTGACCTCATCATCCAGACTGACATTCCAGTGCACTGCTGGGGAAATACTGGGGAGCTGGAGGTGCCATCCTTTGGATAAGATGTTAAAAGAGGTCATGCTTCTTTGTATGGATGTTAAAGATCCCGTGGTACTCTAATAAAAGAAAGGGAGCTCCTCCCAATGTCTTTACCATCAATCCGCAGCTAACATTGATCATTCGTTTCATGACTATTTGTGGGAAATTGCTGTGCACGTATTGGCTACTGCATTCACCAACAATTGCACAATCACTACACTTTGCAGTAAAATCATGTGAAGCTCTTTCAAATGTGTCAGTGATATAATAAGGCCTAATATAGAAAATACAAAGATTTTTTATTGTTTGTCAGATTTCCATGATGGGGTATCAGGAAGATATTTTGGGAATTTCCTACTTGTGATAACAAGTATCACAACAGCAATTTCAGCTCTCTGCGTGCATCCCTCTGCAAAAATATGATTATCACAGTCTGTTCTGATGTGCTTTGGATAATTAATTTTATTTACCAGTCACTTCTGAAGGTTTTTTGTTGGAGCAGTATATTATTTGGTCACTGGATATCTAGTATGAGTCGGAAACCTAACCAAATTAATGGAAGTTCAACAAATGCATGGTTTACACTTATTTGCTGTGGAGTATACACTCTCTACTCAGAGGGACAAACCCCACACTTAATCCCAGAGAATTGAGGTGCAAGTTTGCAAGAGCCAAAGTTTGGGAACCCCAGAGGTGTGTATTAAGGGTATTGTAGGATTTTAAATAAACCCACACAACTACCCATTGCCAAATAGTGATAAGATTACATTACTTGTCCAGCAAGTACCATCCTACTTGCTAAGGCTTTGAATAGCAGTGTTATCTGTAGCTAAATGAGAATAAACCCAACCACCAGCGGCTGATCTACACTTCCAAGTCTCACTAATGAGCCAGCCTGACTGCTCCATCATCAACAATGCCATGGAGTACTGCAAACCTGCCTGCAAAGGTGATGGATAAATGAGACTGTTGCAGAGGAACTGCTTGATACTGATCTTCCATTTCCAGACGCGTCACTTTGGGGCCAACAAAGAATGACCTGCTTGCCCTTCGTCCCCCTCCCCCACTACCACTACAAAGAAGGATAGTCACTTGTGGTCATTAGGCATGTGACAATTGTGGGTTTGAGCTCTTGCTAAGTGAATTGTAGGAACCAGAAACTCCTCATGAGCAGCAAAGTTCATCATTAAATATATTAGCGCATTGCCACATTGTCCTTTACCGCAGCCATGAAGGCAGACACATACATGCCATTGAGTGGTGGTTGCATTCCATTTCATAGAATTGAATGTTTGCATTAAAAGAAGTCAAACGTGTCGCAAGTTTGAACATAAATCTTTTAGATGAAGTACGTTTTTATTTTAATTGCATGCTTTCTCGCAACTTTGCAAGAGCTTGTGATACTTTTAGCATATCCAGTTAAAATAGGTTTTGGCCACATTATTGATCGTACAGAAGTTTAGTTCAGCCCATATAACCCAAAATGAGGAAGGAGTTAAATTCATCTCTTTAAGACTGATAATTGGAGTATCTTGTATCTGATAACTAAAAATAGGTCACCTATTTTCAGTTACAGCTCATTGTGACGTAATACTTAGAATTCTTTGAATGAAACCAATTATTTATTATATTATATATAATATTTGTATTGCTATTTTCATATAAATTTTTGTAGCTTGATGCATTAGGGAAGGAATATGAAAAGCTAGTGTGGAGAGACCACTGCTAGATATCATAATTGCAAAATAACTGTACTTGGTTGAAATGGGCACAGACAAGGGGTCAGATTTCACTAATGTGAAGCTTTTTGAGAAAAGAAAATCTACAGAACTAGTCACTAGTAAGGTTAACCAGTGGGAATTTACATATATGGACCAAATTGGAGGTGGAAGTGCAATGGCCAAAATGGTATATATTTAAAGAAATCTATTCTGGTGTTGTTTGAAGAAAAAATACCAGGTGCTTTTATTGAGCCATGTTACGTAACATCTGAATTCAAAATATCTGAGCGGATGCTCTGCTTCTCATCAGAAAGTAGGAGTGCATGCACCACATTATCATGAGTGAATGAATCAGATCGCAGTTGCAGTGAGGGATCATGTGTATCCAGATCATATGAGATGTCTTTATCTGTTGGACAGAGAGACAGATTGCCTCAAATGATATTTACATCTTGGGGCACATCCAGGAGATTTGGATAAATGTGCCTATTTCCCCACAACCCCTCAAGAAATCCTGCTGGGTTCTGGTTGCCACCTGTGTAATTAACCTGTCTTAAAATACAGCAAAAATAACACATCTATTCAATTCTATTGACTGAAAGCTGTAAATGCAGTCACTACATGTGAGAGTAGCAATCTTGAAGCTGTTTGAGATGTTTCAATTGTAAGGCACTATATCAAATGCAAGTTATTATTCATGTGTATCAAAATTGGTGATGTCTGGCTTGCAGTTTTAATAGATTTCTTAATGAGGGATCCTTTTAAAATTCTGTTTAACTGTTATGAATGTCCTGTAGCTCAATGATTAGAACACTTGCCTCGCAAGCGAGAGACCTGGGTTCGAATCCCGGCAGGGCGAAATGTGGGGCAAGATTCCTTACTCCACGTCTCTGTTTACCTACAACAACAACAACAACAAGATTCCATTTATAAAGCGCCTTTCACGTCAGGAGGACGTCCCAAGGCGCTGCACAGTTGGGTCATGACCCGAGCAGGGGGGAAATGGTCAGGGTGAGGGGAGGGAAGGGAGGGAGCGAGGAGGGGGGAAATGGTCAGGGTGAGGGGAGGGAAGGGAGGGAGCGAGGAGGGGGGAAATGGTCAGGGTGAGGGGAGGGAAGGGAGGGAGCGAGGAGGGGGGAAATGGTCAGGGTGAGGGGAGGGAAGGGAGGGAGCGAGGAGGGGGAAGAGAGTCGAGAGGGGAGCTGAAAGCACGGTCAAAGAGAAAGGTTTTGAGACCGGCCTTGAAGGAGGAAAGGGAGGAAGCGGCGAAGGCACTGGGGGATAGAGTTCCAGAGCCTCGGGGCTGAGAGGCTGAAGGCCCGACCACCGATGGTAGGGCGGTTGGGGCGGGGGACGTGGAGCAGACCGGAGCCAGAGGAACGGAGGGTACGGGCAGGTAGGTAGGGGGATAGTAGGTTGGAGAGGTAGGAGGGAGCAAGGCCGTGAATGGCCTTGTAGGTGAGGATGAGGATCTTGAAATCAATCCTCTGGGGGATGGGGAGCCAGTGGAGGCGAGCGAGGGTGGGAGTGATGTGGTCCCGAAGCCTGGTGCGGGACAGTACACGAGCTGCAGAGTTCTGAATGACCTGCAGCTTGTGGAGGGAGGTGGCGGGAAGGCCGGCGAGGAGAGAGTTCCCATAGTCCAGCCTTGAGGTGACAAAGGCGTGGACCAGGGTTTCAGCAGCGTGAGGGGTGAGGTAATGCCGTAGTCTGGCGATGTTCCGGAGGTGATGGAAGGCGGTGCCAGTTGTGGTGCGGATGTGAGGGAGAAAGGACAGCTCAGGGTCGAACAAAACGCCGAGGTTCCTGACTGGCTTTGAGAGGTGGAGAGTGCAGCCTTGGATGCTGATGGTGTCAGCGCCTGAGGTGCGGAGGCGCTGACGTGAGCCAATCAGGAGGGCCTCGGTTTTTCGCACGTTGAGCTGAAGAAAGTTGTCTCTCGTCCAGGACTCGATGTCGGACAGGCAGGCTGTCAGGACATCGGTGGTCGTGGAGTTGAGAGTAGAGGAGGAAAGGTAGAGTTGGGTGTCATCCGCATACATGTGGAAGTTAACTCCATGTCTGCGGATGATGTCACCAAGGGGGAGCATATAGAGGGTGAAGAGGAGGGGACCGAGGACAGAGCCCTGAGGGACACCACATGAGACAGTACGGGGGGTGGAGGAGAAGCCATTCGTCGAGACAAAGTGAAGACGGTGAGAAAGGTACGACCTAAACCATTCAAGGACAGTGCCTTGAAGGTTGAGGTGGGAGGACAAGCGGTGGAGTAGGATAGCGTGGTCGACCGTATCGAATGCTGCCGATAGGTCGAGGAGGACGAGGAGACAGAGGGAGCCCTGGTCACAGATGGTCAGGATATCATTGGTGACCTTGACCAGGGCAGTTTCTGTGCTATGGGCAGCACGGAAACCTGACTGAAGGGGTTCGAAAAGTGAATGGGTGGAAAGGAAAGAGCGCAGTTGGGAGGCGACAACTCTTTCCAAGACCTTGGAGAGAAAGGGGAGGTTGGAGATGGGCCGGTAGCTTGATAGCTGCGACGCATCAAGGGAGGGTTTTTTCAGGGTGGGCGTGATGATGGCAGTTTTTAATGGAATGGGGACAGAGCCAGAGGAGAGGGACAGGTTGATGATGTCAGTGATATGTGGGGCAAGAAAGTGGAGCTGGGAGATAAGGAGTGGAGTGGGGATGGGGTCAAGGGAGCAGGTGGTTGGTTTTAGGGATAGGATGAGTTCAGTGACAGACCTAGCAGTAAATAGGAACCTGGTTGTTAAGTTGATGGGTGGATTGCTTTTCTGAGGGTAATAATTCCTTTTTTTAAAAACAATTGGTCACTTCAATCCATGACTGTTTGTGGGACACTGCTGTGGACTATTGGCTGCAGCGTTTTGCCCACAAAATATACAATCAATTTACAGTATATTCTGTGAAGCTGTGGAGCTTTATAGGCGCTATATCAAATGCAAGGATCATTATTATGAATAAGTACATATCAATAATTATATTTTTTTGTTGCATAGAGTATTACAGCATGGAAATAGGCTAATTGGCCCAACTAGTCTCAACTGGTGTTTCTGTTCCACATGAGCCTTCACCCCTCCTAATCTTTTATTCTATACTCTTCGACCAATTTATTGTTGTATTCCCTTCTCCTGAATGATGCATGGCTTTCCTATTTTATATTTCATAGAATATTTTATATAAATCCAATATGTAAGTTGGTGCCTGCATATTTATTTATAAATTTATGTTTCAATAGCCTAAATATGAACATATAAATCATATTTTAATTTACTTATTTAAGGTGTCATTGTGAAGCACACCAATATCCATTAATATGGGGGCAATCTCATGCAAAATGTTTCCCTCTTTAAATTAATGTTTTGACCTACACAAGATACTTTTTATATAAAAAAAGAGTCATTGTCTTGTGTGTTCCTTCTCCACCCCCTCCCCCACGTGCACCCAAGTCAGTTAAAACATGAATGAGAAGGCACCTAAATATCCAAATTTGGAATATCACACACTGATTATTTTGAATTGAAACATAAGATTTGCCCACAAAATATACAGTCAATTCAACAACAAGAAGTCAATTCACTTTACAGTATATTCTATGAAGCTCTTTGAGATGTCTCAAAGACGTGATGAGGCACTATATCAAATGCAAGGATTATTATTATAAGATCTTGTTCTCATCTTTAGCCTGCATTGTTGAGCTTTTTTTCCAGTGTTTACAGACTGAAGCCTCTTCAAGGAAAATGGGCTGATCTAAGTATGTGTTATATCATAGGCTGATGATATAATGATGGGACAGTAGACCATTATTATCATTTGAATCTTGAATGAATACTAGTTGCTGTTATTGGGATGAAAGTTAAAATCAAGGAGTACAGATTATGCAATTGAGGATTTCAAAGTGTTTTTCATGGTACGTCCTCCCTACGTGAAAGGTGCTAAACAAATGTAATTTTGTATTTGTTGAATTGTATACTGGGCAGGGCTGCTGGCCCTATTGATATTTTCTTACTATGATCCCAAATTTGTTTTAATACATCAACTGACCTAAAATGAGGTTTATATTTGGATATTGTCTAACAGGCTTTGTTAGATTTACATTTTCAATAATGGATATTGGTAATCTCAACACTGTACAATGTATCCTTCAGGATTACAATTGTAACTTGTAATGACCAGCATTCTATTCTAGCTACTTGTGGGGCTGCACCAAAAAACACAAGATAAGTGTATATTTCACTGCTTGTTATTATCGTATAGCAGATGTTTATTCTTATTTCAGGGGAAACTATCTAGAGCAAACAAAAACATTAAACCATAGATATTTAGAGCACTGAAAGAAACCATTTAGATCATTGTGCCTGTGCTGGCTCTCTGAAAGACATATCTATTTAGCATGATTCTCATAGTTTTCCCATACCCTTTTATATTTCTCCTTTTCAGATATTTATCTAATTCCCCTTTAAAAGCTAATATGTTTTTGCCTCAATCATTTCTATGTAAACAATTCTATCTATCTATCTATCTATCTGTCTGTCTGCCTGTCTGTCTGCCTGTCTGTCTGTCTGTCTGTCTGTCTGTCTGTCTGTCTGTCTGTCTGTCTGTCTGTCTGTCTGTCTGTCTGTCTGTCTGTCTGTCTGTCTGTCTGTCTGTCTGTCTGTCTGTCTGTCTGTCTGTCTGTCTGTCTGTCTGTCTGTCTGTCTGTCTGTCTGTCTGTCTGTCTGTCTGTCTGTCTGTCTGTCTGTCTGTCTGTCTGTCTGTCTGTCTGTCTGTCTGTCTGTCTGTCTGTCTGTCTGTCTATCTATGGCTCCCTTTTCTCTTTTGGTAATTACCTTAGCAATAACAACAACTTGCACTTATATAGTGCCCTCCATGCAGGGTGGGTCTCAGAGCTCTTAAATATTTGCTCTCCAGTTATTGATTCACTGACTAATGGAAAATTATTTCTCCCTGTTTACTTTATAAAAGTCTCATCTCGAGCTTCTCTGTTACAGGGACATTTTAAAACTTGTCAGAGTTGTACAATCAGAGAGACTACAGTACTCAAGGAGGCTATTCGGCCAATTGACTATCTGCTGGTGGCAGCTCCTCTGCTGAAGCTAATTGCATCTTTTATATTCTTCCGCTTCAATTTGTTTCAAATTCCCTTTTAAAAATTGTTATGAGCTTAGTCCCAATTGCAACATCAGGAATAGCATTACATTATTCTGATAACCCTCTGTGTGGAAAAACTTGCAAGTGAATATATTTGTCATTTAATCTCATTTAATTCCTGACCTTATATCCCCGAGTTACCAATTTACCAAGCAGCAGTAATAATCATTTACTATTTATCTTCTCAAAATCATTTAGAGATCGTTCCAAACTTTTAAGTCTCTCTTCATAATTATAAGCATTATCCCTCATCTCCTTTTCAATCTATGCTGTACCTTTTCCATGCTGTCGTTTCTATGTGCAGAACTGCATCACGTGCATCCAACTGCAGCCTGACCACATAAGGCTTAGTGTTCCTAATTGGATTTTGGTTGTATGAGTAGATCAGTAATTTCAGACTATAAGCGGCTGATAATGACGAATAAGTGTGAGATGGGAAAATATTCTCAAAATTTCCATTGCTATAAATCTACCTCAACAACATTTATATTGTGCCTTTCACATTGGCAGGATGTCTCAATAAAGTCCTTCATACAGCTGACTGGGAAGCCCAGTGGTGGGGGAGCAGAGTAGGGTGGGAGGAAGATGGCCGAAAGTGAGGTCAAAGAGATGGTTAATCATTTAAAAGTGGGAAGGAAGGGTATGGGGCAGAGAGACTCCTGGAATGGAGTATGAGATATCAGTGTAAGAATGGCTGAAGGAATTGGAGAATTGAGCAGATTGGGTCACTGTTAGCTAAACTGAGGAAGTGGCCAGGTTGGTAGGGTTGTAGTTTATTGGAAGTGTCAAATAAAATTACTTCAAGGAAGGAAGTGTGGTATTCCTCATGGTGCAGACCAAGTGTTGGTACCTGAGCCCTTCTTGATGTCGATGATACTGCACTACACCACGCTGCACTTCAACCATGGAACCTTCAGTAGGCTTCTTTCCATAATGTGGTGAATGTGTTCAATTATATGGTACAAATGGTGTGAAAGAGTAATGAAATTGATCTTGACATTTAATTTTGGGTGAATACGGTCCTGTACTACTAGCTCTTTTGTTTAAACAGTGAATTGCTGGTAGATAAACTATTCTGCATGTGTTGATATAATGTATTTGTGGTATAATGTATTTGACTGTATTTTACTTTTCTCATTTCTTAAAACTCAGATTCAGCTTGTGGGAAATGTGTTTTTTTTTAAAAAAAGATGATGTGTATGTGTTTTGGAGAAAGGTAAGTGTTTTGAATGACTCTTAATGCCTGTTTAGGCTGGGGTGAAAAAGCCACAGAGCTGCTGGAGTTAGGTTACTCAGCCAGAAAAGAGACTCATTTGATGTATGCAGCAGGTCTATCTTCACTCACTGAGATCCACATTATTTTGGTCTATGGTCCTCAATGCTAAAAATGATCATTAATTAAGTGTATGTTCCCGACTTCTAATGTTCTAAATGTTCTAATTTGTTAGGAAAATAATATGCACTTTTTCTAATTTGTTAACAAAAGTATATTCATTGCCTTCTGTTGGTTTCATTAGTAAAGTCTCCCGGTGAATCTTCACTTTATAAACTCAGAAAGTCCCAGATTTAATCTGCTTGTGCTATAAGAATGCTAATTATTATTATTACGATTATTACAATTGAGCTCTGCACAATGAGAGCTGGGTAGGGGAAAATCAACGTGAGCTCTTGCTCCTGATTACTATTTAGCCCTCCATCCCCCCTCTCTTTTACTGGAAATGCACATGGAAGCGCTGCTGACACACGCTCTCCAAGCTCATATATAAAAAATGGCTGCTTGGAGGGCATCTGGTGTTCACAGAATCATATTTCAACATGAATCAACAGCTTAAGGAGAGGAGTGCAGGAAGTTGTACCTTTTTTAAGTAAATATTTATGACCAGAGAAATGCTGTGACTGCTCTTGTTTATTCAGTTGACAATGATATGCTTGTGTAGTGACTTTTCATTGAATAGAGAGTAGTACTTCTGTACATAGCAGAACCATTTTTGAAGAACCTTTTTGGCATACCAAGGTTGCTTTGTCAAAAGTATGCCAAAGCTTTAAAGTGGGTGTTATGTAATCCATTCTAACAACAACAACAAGATTCCATTTATAGAGCACCTTTCACGTCGGGAGGACGTCCCAAGGTGCTGTACAGTTGGGTCAGGACCCGAGCAGGGGGGAAATGGTCAGGGTGAGGGGAGGGAAGGGAGGGAGCGAGGAGGGGGTAGAGAGTCGAGAGGGGAGCTGAAGGCATTCTAAGTATGGGTATGTTGTTTGAATAAAATGTCCTGGTTGATATTTGTGAATTGTTTTATTTAAACTGTCTTTTAACACTGCTCTTATGTTTTGGAGAGGCTCTCTGAATATTAACCTTTTTGAAAGGACAGAATTCTGTTTTAGATGCTTGTGCTGTCTGTCTGTTAAACTGGTGTATTTAAAAAAAATGCAATGCAATTTACTCATTGAATTCCGCAGCTTTGTCAAAAAGGATTACTATGAATCTAGTAATGTGTTATGTTTATGCACTTGGAAATAAATGAAAGATAGTTGTTGCTTAAAAAAATTGTAATGTGCTTGATGCCAAGCATGTTAAAGATGGTCTAAAGAAAGGCTTATGGATTGTTGAAAGAAATGCTGGTCAAATTCATGCATTTTACAGCATATGACAGTTGTCTTAACATTAATTTAAGAACTCTTTTTTGTTGTGACTTGCTTAATATTTTAGAAGGGAAGGTGAATAAAATGCTGAGCATTTGGAATTTATGTAAAAAAGATTATGTTATTCGACCAGAAATGTCATTTGATTTTTATCAGAGTTTTGAAGTGATTCACGTTGGTTACATATATTCTGTTATTCTGAATCACCTTAAGTCTTTATTTGGTAAAAATGTTTTATTGATTAATCAAATTAATCCAATACTTTGATCAGGCCTTTGATTGCATTGGGAAAATATGTATCGCGAATCATTTTTTGCTTCTACGGTGTGGTGAGTATCTGGGCTGTTTTTCTTGTTTTTTTTAAAAAAAACAGGGAGTTTAAACTGGCCTAATTTGAGCAATGTCTGTCAAAAATGAATGTTGCTTTCTTGCCGCACTAAACTTCAGTTGACTTCAGTAAGTTTCACTTGGAATTAGGTTATCTGCTCCAAGTAGACTTATTGCCTTTGTGCTGTATTTAGGTCATACAAGAAATTTAGTTAAAGTAGTGAATACAGTACTGGCAGTAGAAAATATTCTTTGATTTACTGTGACTAGTTAAAAACAGTGGATTCTAATGCATTAATTCATGCTCTATTCAAAGCAGACTCAATTTGAGTCCATTTTTGATTGATGTAATGTGCGCATGGTGAATTGGGTTGATACTACAGCTCCAAAAGTTAAACTATTGGATCATCCTTAGTTTATTTTCATATTATAAGAGTCAGGTTGCACTCCAATGCCTTAATAAATGTAATATGCCAATCAGTAAGTGAGATTTTGATATGGGAAATAATGATGCTTTACTATATGTTTCCTCCCAATTCCTTTTGGTGGTACAGAAACTTAAGAGCAGAAATGCAAAGATGCTTTTTGTAACTCCTTATTGACATCTCAATTAGTGGCCATCCTGATGTTTAGCATTCAGAAGAGATCTCCAATAGCAAATGTACACTTTGGCCTCTGTTGATGACTTGGGTATTGAAAGAAGAAGATTATTTGATGAAGCGTTGCCATCAGTGAGGAGATTTGAAAGAATTTTGACAGCCTATAAAATCAACTACTAATAAAGCAAACCATTTAAAATGGGGGAAAATCTAGAGTAGTATGTTGCTAAACAGATCGATTCTCTTCCATGAGAATTATTAATAATGCATTATTTTCTGGAAGTAATAGAGATAAGGCTAAAACCAGGTTCAATTGTGTGCATATTGTAGACATTTCTGTCTTACATAATGTTTTGCCTTCTAGTTCTCTTGGCAAGCATCTGCTAATTTCTGGACTTATGGGAGAAGTATGGACACTCAACCTTAATTGACCCACTTTAATTCCTTCTTGGGATTTGCTTCATGAACTTTATTATATTGATTTTTGTATTGTAGGGTCAAGAACATTTAGGTGAGGTCCTTGTCTGGCCTGCCACTTCTGACAATGTTAGCACCTCAACCCAAACTCGAACCAATTGTTGCCATATTTCCATCTTGGTGAGGAATTTTCTGTTCCTTTTATACATAAATTTGAACGAGAAATTTAGATGAAAAATCTAATTTGGCCAAATTGATCACATCCTTACAATCACCTGTGATTACAGAACCAAGGTGTTTCTTAAATATGCCCATATTCCTGAAGATTATAATAATAATTAATACTTGCATTTGATTTAGAATAGTGCCATAGGGTTTTTAATATTCATCAGAACAGCAGACAGGACTTTAACTTGATGTCTCCTCCAACAATGTACCACTCTGTTGTACACTGCTATATCAGCCTAGACTATGAACTTGCGGCCGAGTGGCACCATATACAGCTTAAATGCACAGCCTCATGACCCGATGGAGTATACTGCCAACTGAGCGAAACTGGCATCTGTTTATTTCCCTGAATATTGGGCAATGTTGTATGCCAGCAAACCTGAAAAATGCTTGATGGGATATATATTCTACACTCTTATAAATTAGTTGTGAGGAACTCATCGGAACCAATAACTAACACATTTGACTGCCATATCCTTGGTGGCATTGAAAATCCATTAGGCTGCCACTTCATAAAATCATGTCACAACGCATAATTAGTCTTAAAACCGATGTACTGAAGACAAATTGGTAGTTCTGCCCTCACACCTGGGGTCTTTGCTCTCCTGTAAGCGTTTTTCTCCTCTTCAAAATACGATTGGGTTATTGTCAAATGGTGTGTGATTGATAAAATTGCATAGAATAGTACAGCACAGACACAGGTCATTCAGCCCAACTAGTCCGTGATGGACATTGATGTTTGTTGATAATGAAGCAGAAAGGAAGATTTAAGCATAAATGAGGTCTCCTTTATTTTTCAAATTAAAGCGGTCCTGCATGCTCCCTCAGACCCTTGAAAAGGATGCAATTATTTAGAAGTTAAAATATAATGAACAATCAGGAGTCTTCCCTTCCCTGCTTTATATATGTAGAGTTAGAATCGAAGAGAGGCATCTTTGGATGTCATCAAATCCAAATGCTTCATTGCATTGTGGACCTCCAAAGTATACAGAAAGATTTTCTTTCAAAGAATGTACAAGACCCGAGAGGTAAATTATCTTTCTGATTTGTATGTAAAGATATGAATTATTTGCTTATTTCATTTTTTTGGGCAAAGCAGCATTTGTGATCAAGGGGGCAGGCATTCACAGTCTGCTCCCAGGTTTCCGCCAGTGCCGATACTCCCTTCAATTTTCCCTCCAAGTGCAATTAAACACAGTGGAATAGGAGAATTGAGTACAATTTCTCCTATTGCTTCAATGTTTAAACATGCTGCACTGTTTTACTCTTGTGTGCTAATAACACAGCTGGTAGTGCCTCCTTGTCAAACAGCTGGAGCAAGCACGATCAGTCAGTGATCTTTGCACCATTCACTCTCCCATAGGCTGGTTGCCTGTGAAGCTCAGTCAGGCCACAGGTGGGTGGGAACACACAATTGCAGTTTGCTGGAGCTGATCACATGTAAACCGGGTTACTGGCAATGCGGTAGAAATGAATTTTTTTGTTTAAAAAGATGAATTGATTATAAAAGCACTGCTCTACTGACAGCAATGACAGTTAAAGCATGCAATATATAATCCCGTGAGTAGCTAAAGATGCTTTGGACTATCATAATCCAAAAAATAAATACAACAAATTAATTTTTAAAAATTACTTCAGTTATTCACTTTAGATCATTCCCTGTTTATTTCGGTCCAGAAATGTTTGTGTTCTTTCTGAAGAGATTTTATTTGGTTTCTTGAGCAGATATTTCATATTAATACTTTACTGTATACAAGTTGAGATACTATTTTACAAGATACGGTAACTATCTGGCTCAAATTATTTTTATTCATATAAACACTGTAAATTAAACAGTATGAAAATATTTCATAACTATGTAGCTTGAAATGGATCCTAGGCAGACTAACTAGATTTGGTATTGTACATTTGACTCAGCAATGACAGCAGTTTACTTTCCCCATTTGTTAGTTTCTTTTTTAATCAATGACCTGTTCTCGTGAGTTTCACTGTTCTTTCGAAATGAACTTCCAAATAAGGACTAAGTGTAAACAATAAGGGTATTTCAGTACAGTATTTCAGCAGTGTATGACCTGAAATTGATTCAATTTTGGTTTAGAATATTCAGCTATTGGTAGTGCAGTTCTGTATATTGTGGTGTATTCATAACCAATTTAAAAAATCTTAATGTGTTTTTAAGTTAATAAATCATGTATTTGAAGCTCTTGTCTCAATACGTAGTTTATTTAAGTCCATGATCTTGTATTTGTTCAAACTGTGATAGATGTACTTGGGTTAGAAACATAGAAATCTACAGTGCAGAAGGTTATTTGGAAAAGTATAAGATTATATTCAAGTATTTTAAAACTTTTTTGTACAGTGATTTATTTCTCTCTGTAGGGCATTCCTTCTCCCATCCTGCACTGTTCTCTAAGACAGAGAGATAGTCTTGCTCTCACCACCCTGCTAATCTGTAACAAGTCCAATACCCTCAGGTTTCCTACTCATCCTCCCTCCCTTTGGTAAAACATTATGCCTTTGCTTTTATCCCTCTTGCCCCTTTAAAACTTGTTTTTAAAACTTTTGAGATTTTTAAAACTTGATTAATTTTGTTAAGAACGAAGTGTGCCGTCAGCCACCACAGTATAAACACAACTATAGTTGTTAAAGCTAACATTAATATTTATACTGTATTAAGTTTCTTGAATCCTGAGGTTTTTAATGGAAACCTCTGAGAAGCTTCATATATTTATGTTGACCCCCATAAGAGCTTTTGATCATATTCATAATTCTTCAGTAACAGTTTGACCAAAAGAGATTGGCTCATTTCACAGTAGATGCTTTCAAACCCTTAGAATTCAGATGAATGTTTAAATGTTAAACAAAGAAACCTTTGAGGTAGGGAAGGCATGTAGCGACTACAAATTAGATCAGTTTAACAAAATATTTATGCATACAGTATTTATAAAAGGGGTTCTATAACTTGACATCTTATTTTGTGTGCGGATTTAATTTTTTTATAAAAGAAAACTAATGTAGAAAGAAGTACTGTACTTTTCTTGTCCTCTGTTACAAAATCATATCAACTTACCTATTGGGGCAACTGTAAGTCTGAATCATCACCCCAGCTCTTTGCCACAGACTGTTTTGCAAGATAGCTATATCATAAAAATCTAGTTATTATTAACAAACAAGTTTCCTGCTATAACCTATGCTGGACAAGATATTACACTATTCTCTAAGGAATCCAATTGACAAGTCTCAGCAATAATCTAAGTGGTTTTCTTGGCAATATAAAGGCACAAGATGAGTCTTTATGAGGTATTTCTCCCCCAGAAATACAAAATTTAAGCATCTTTTATGCGGTAATAACATTTTACCAAACTTGGGTGAAAAAGTAATCTTTGAAAGAGAATTTTCTAGACCTTCATTTTTAATAACAATATTAATGCAAGTAAAGTAACTTGGAGGGTTGTTTATTAGATATTAGCCTCAAGATGATGAAGAATGATAAAATGATTTTTTTTACAAAGTACTTTGTAACACAGATAGCTACCATTCTACTGAGTAGCAATTTAGTTTATGTAGCCTAAGACATTACTATAATGCAGTAATTCTAGTTACTAGTACAATGATTGTACTTTAATCCGCCACAACATGTATCTGAAAACTAGGAGTTCAATAGTATCTAAACAGCATTTTATATAATTTTTTTCACACAGTAGGGATTTCTAGAAAAATTACATTGGGGTTTAATTGGTAATATTTGCACATGGGTTTGACGTGCTAATTGCAATTTCTGAAGGTTGGCAAAGTGTGAAAATAAGTGAGAGCAAAACATCATCAGATAGTAAATGGAAGCTCAATTAGGGATTATTATAACTTCTCCATGCATAGGGTGGACTTGAATATGACAAAGAATATGGACTTGCTAGAGGAAGCTGTGGTTGAAGCAAATATCCAAAACATGGGGGCATAGTTTCAAAACATGGCTGTATATTTTCATGTAAATGGAAAATGGCTGACATTTCTTGGACTGTTTAGTTTTGAGCATTAACTAGTACTTATAGGTTTGTTACAGGTGGAGGTGTGACACACAGATCTCCTTCATTGATAATTGATGAATGAGTGAACCTAATCAAAACAGAATTTCCCTTCTCCAATGGTGAAACGGCTCTTAAATCAGCTGTTAATTCTGAAGATGTAAAATTTGTTGGCAGGATTTTAAGATGTGATATTCCTGTCATCATGTCTAATGACAGATTTTGCTTAATCAAGATTGAACAGTGACCACCTGAACTGTGGCAGGCACCGTAATTGGAGAACAATAAAGGTATTTGTTAAATGAAATCTTCAGTTTGCCATTTAAGCTTCCATGTAGATCTTAAATCCTGGTCTCAGTGAACTAATACAGAATCATTTGAATTATTTGGGTTCACAGTGTGCCTGCACTCTATAGATGGAAAATATTCTAATGACTGACTGAGAAACCATCTTGAACTGCTATATTAAATGGAGATGTAACAATGTTCCTCTGTCTCGTGCACAATATCTATTTCTCCTGCTGCTTGGGTGACTGCTGTACCAGGAAAAAGCCTGCCACACCTTAGAGCAGCTCCATCGATTTTAATGTCTACGAAATTTAAAAAATAAACTGGAAATTGTTTGGGAGCTCTCTGACAGTGAGGAAGTTCAGGACTGCTGGATATTCCTGTATACTTGCCAGGCTAATCTAAAATTCTATGAATTTGGTTAACTTGTTCTGAGGTATGGCAGACATGACCTTGATTGCCCTCATACTACAATGGTTAAGTGACTATAACAACCAATACAACACATTACATTTGTGTAGCACCTTTTATGTCGGGAGGATGTCCATAATCTTGACATCTTCAGTGACTTTTGATGGAACAGTGAAAATGTTGTGTTTTAGTTCTCAATTATATATTACTGTATTCTTTGAGGCTCATGCAAGCCTAAATTGGCAGCTATTGTGTTTTTCCATTTGTTTTCCACTTTTCTATTGGCATTTTCGACTTACTGCCTCTTCTGGTCTGAAATGATGTTTGTATCTCCTCTCTTGGTAAAGCTGACTCCCAAGAAACCTTATTTCTTTTTGGTGTCAAATGCTTATTTTCTCCGTTCTTAGTCCAGGACTTGAATCCTAAAGTACGGTATTAGGGGACGTTCTTCCAGCAATTATCTTGCATTCCTGGATAAAATAGAAGTGGCTTGATATCTAATGATCAATCCTTCTTTCCAACTTGTTCTCTTAGCCACAAGCTTCCTTGTGTTTTTTCTACCTTAACATCAATAGTTTGGTTTGTTCTCACCAGTTCTAATAGCTGTACAACATCAGGATTTAAAATTTCAAAGTCAAAAAGTCTGAGGAGTTAAGATTTGTTAAAATTTGCCTTAAAATGTAAAATTGTGCAGAATTTTGGAGAATCCTTAAGTTTGTTTTTTTAAGAAAAAGCATTGCAGAAAACGTTTTTCAATTAAGCCTGAATTTAAGAATTTTAAAATTTTGTAAAATCTTAAATTTTAAGATGCTGATCACAAGGATGAGGACCTCTGAACTTTAATTTATACTAATATCCTTCTTTACATGTATTTAAACTCAGATACAATAAATCTTACCCTTTCAAGTACTCTAACCAATTTTGCAACCTGATACTGACTTCAAGCCTGCAGTCAGAGCTAAATTAATGAGGTTTGGCTTGATGACTTCACACAGAGCCTGAGATCTTTATGGGGTAGCATAACCAAGTCAAGTTGCTAAACTATAATTGACTTATACTGAGGCTGTTCCTTTTTTTCCAAAAAAGTTTTTAAGCCAGTATGTAGTTCACATCTAAAGGAAGATATCGATGCTGCAGCCAGAATAGCTTTTGTTGTCTTGATTCACTGCCAGACTTGACAGGCTTTTATTGCCAGATTGTGTTAGCTGACAGATCTGGTTGCACAACATGAAATGTAATCACTCCACATGACTCCACTTTGCTTCACTTCACTTCAAGGTCTGCCGTGAGTATACTGGAACAAATGTGTGACTCAAAAGAGCTGAACGACGCAGGTGTGCAACAAGGACAGGACAGCTGAACACACACAGGGTTATCCCCCATAGCCTGCAGTGGTGTGACTCTGGACCACCAGAGTCTGTCACTGATGCTAGATTCACTTGCTGCTTTGTGTACAGTGGGTTATAAAGTCAAATCAACTTGAGTTTATCCAAGAAATAAGTTACCTCAAAAGTTCTAGAAAGGTGAAAGCTATGCTGGAAATGGGTCTCCTGCTCAACAAACGAGACCGTAACCAACATGGAAAAACGTCTGAATTTCAGTGGTTGTTGGCAACTTATGAAAGATGGTTAATTGCTGTTAATTATATCACCTGAGTGGTGGTTTATGAGCACTACAGCTCCAAAATCCAGCTACATAGAAATTGAAAGGCATCTTAATAAATATATTTATAGCAAATACGTGGTTAGAATATGTATTGGGCTCCTGAAGGGTGGGTGACACAATATTGAATGACATGGCAGATATTCTAAATAACATGTTTGTGTCTGGGTATATGGAATAAAACTTGCAATAAAAATGACCAATAAAAAGGTGATAGAGTGGACGATGGAAATAAAGTGGCATACGGAACCCAGTCCATATGGTCACAACAATATGGTATGAAAAGGAAAAAAGTTGGTAAAATTGGTTTAATCTGATATGTACCTTTGGAGAGCCAATGGAAATAGTATCTGTGGATTTTTGAGAATGATGAACCAAATACAATTTATAAAGCAGGACATAAAGATAACATTGAATACTACAGCCTAGTGAGCTTGGTCTCTACAGTCGGCAACACATTATGGAGTGTGTGAAAGGAAGGAACAATGAAACACTTGAGTAAGAATAATCAGAGGGAGTCAACTTGGCTTTACAGAACAGGGAGATCACCTGAAAAATCTACTGGACTTCTTCAAAGAAATATTGATCTGGTGAATATAGTGTAATCAATAGACATAATAATGAAGTTCCCCTATTTAAAGGTAAAGAATACTTACCCTCCCATATCGCTTTAAATTTTAACAAACCTTTTACGTTATACCACACAGGAATTGATCCACTAGAACGGAAGTCATAGAATGAGGAAGTTTATAAAGTGATTCTGAAAGTAGCTGAATGGAAAGAAGCAATGGGAAGTTGTGCATGGAACCACATCAGCATCAAAAGTGATGACTTGGAGGTTGCTTCAGTGTTCAGCCATAGCATTATTATTGTTTACATTGTACATAAATAATTTGGCAGTGGGGACAGAAACATTGATAGTGGAGACAGAAAGTTTATGGATGATGTCAAAGCAGCTGGAGATTTGCAAATAACCGGAAACAAACAGGTCAAATGCGGAGGGTAGATTGAAAGGTAGGGTTTACAAGTATTAAATGGCTTTTTAAGGTGGACCAATGCAGATCATAGTTGGAGATTTAGAGCACAATTTTCAACAAGAGATAATTGCTTTGCAGAAAACTAATTGTCTGCTCCCACCCCCAATATTTTAGAGAGCTGATTATCTGCATTATTTGGGACTGTCCCCATTATAGATAAGCATTGTGGATATTTGGACCACACTAAATACAAATTGGTTAGTGTTTACCAAAAATTCTATTAATAATTATACCTCACTGTTCCAGCCCATCTCTCTCTTTTTCTGCCTTTCTCTTTGTGTCCCTACCTTTTTTTCTCCCTCTCTCTCTGTGAGTCTATTCTTTTGTCTCTCTCTGTCTTCCTTACTTACCTTTTCTCACTCTGACTTTTTCTCCCCAAGTCTCTAATATCCTTCTATCCCTCTCTATCTAAATTTAACTATTTCTATATCTTTCTGACTCCCAACACTACACTACATAATTTTACAAAGAACTTTACATTATTGGGAGAAAATCAAAAAGTTGTGCACATGAGTGCGAGGTTACTCGCAACATGATTTATCTGGTCAAAGCAATTGGATTGTATCCCCAGGACCTCTCATACATGTGCATAACAAGGTTTATTTTGCTGATGTCTTGTAGCCAGCCGTTGTATTGCAGTGGTGATAATGCAGATAATTGCTGTTGGCTTGTACAGTTTGGGTCACTGTAGTGGCATACATTTGAGGTCAACTAATCTGATAATGGGATTAGGCACCTAAATTACAAGAATATCTGACAGAAACTGAATGTTCTGTCTGAAGGAATGAATACTCGGGAGAAATATTGTTGAGTTTTTCAAAATGCCAAGTTGTCTAAATAAAAGCAGCACAACCAATATAGTAATTTGAAGTGTTATTGTGCGTTTCATAGAAAAGTCTCAAAAAATGTTTTACAAAATAAGATTAATTAGAAATGAAGTGAATGTTATGCATGTAAATGTAACAGCTAATGTCTGCTAACAGCATTGTACAAACAATTGAATGAATAGACAATTCATTTGAATTTGGATGTGGTAGGAATATAAAACCAGAATAACTGGGAGAAAAATATATTTGATATAACTATAAACTCTACAACGGGAGGAGGGCGCTGGGACTCAAACTCAGGAAAAAAAGTAAACTGGAAATGTTGTTTTACTTACTTTACAAATAGGTACTGTATATTGTGGAAGTGTGTTGGTGATGACCAGATGCAGGATGCATTGACTTCTGCCATTATTGAAAGGAAGACATCTCCCAGTCACCGGATGGTGATGTTGCCCGAATATCCAATTTATCCCTCATTTTGACTAGAGGGATAAATTGGATATTCGGGCAACATTCAGAGAGGAGTCATTTGAGATCCCCTTCACTAAAAGAGGAATCTTCTGAGATTTCCACACTCTCAGCAGAGTCCACTGCATTACTTAGTCTACATTTGAGGTTCCACAGCTTGCTCTGTGGCAAGGCTGCTGTGACCAGATCTTTGAGGCAGCAACAATTTGCATTTATATAGGGTCCTTCACACTGGATGGTGTCTCGGAGCAAAGGCAATAATTGGAGCCCCCTCGCATTGAGGGAGCCTCCTACGCTCTCGATTCTCTTTTCTTCCTCCCCTCCAAGCATTAAACTATAAAGTATGCATTACTCAATAATAATAATCCTTGCATTTGACATAGCACCTTATCACATCATTGAAACATCTCAAAGCGCTTCACAGAATATACTGTGAAATGAATTGACTGTTTTGTAGGCGAAAGGCGGGAGCAATTGCGTACAGCAGTGTCGCACACAGTTGTGAAAAACAATGACTAGATTATTATTAAAAATGTATAGTTATTAAACACAGTTAATAGACAGCTATTTCGGGAGACCTTTGGCAAATTAAGGAGGAAATTCAGTCGATTTTTGGCTAATAAATTATTTGAGAGAGAGTAAGGAAGGGTGAGTATGTATTTTTCAAACATAGTCCTGTCTATTTTTATCTTAAGCACATTAGCTGGCATGTATAAAGATATAACATAATTTGTTGCACTGATATTTAGCTGAAGAATAAAAATGTTAGAACATTGCATACTGGTAAATAGAAACATATTGAGAGCTGACAGTCCTATAAATTTAGTACTCTGAATCTTTAATGGGCTATCGTGAATGAGTTGATAAACAAGGAACACGTTTCTAATTCTGCCCTGCACCTCTTTCCATTACCCCCCCCCCCACACACACACACACACACACACAGATAGATGCAGACTTGGGTCCCAGGAGAAAGAAGCTGGATCCTTACCATTCAGCAGAAGTATAGGACTACCCCAGGGATTTGGCAATTTAATTTTTTTTGTGTGAGTTCAGGTATGGTTGTTGTCCCTTATGTCCTTGTCCTTGACACAATTTGTACACTTGAAATAATTTGACAGCCGCTGAATTTGCAGTGGCTTTTCTCAGAAGTGTTTCTGTACGAGTGCAATTAAAAACATTGCAGTCTTTAGCTTGGCTTTTAGTAAATCTCTCTGGAGCTTGTTTAATGGTGATGTATGTGGAGCCTGGAGTGCAGGAGTGGCCCTTGGTAAATTGTATTAGGCTGGACATTGATATTTTGGGGGTTTTATCATTTCAATAGCTAGTTTTTTTTTATTTCTCAAGCAAATGCCGTGAAGTGGATCTTTTTAAAACATAATTGAATGATTGCAATTGCAGTGAATAGATCAAATTATGTACTACCATCAGCCCTCAAACTCAGTTAATTGCATCCATGAGACTCGAGAAGCCTAAAAAGAGACGCAAGGGAGCCAAGGTTTGAGTGTAATTTGCATCTGTGCAAGGACCTTCATTTCTTTAAAATGCCTTGCCGCTTCTGGCTTGTTTATTTTTAGTCTATGATGTGCTGTTCAATAGTGCAGACATTACTCACTCTGCAGTTCCTAATGATCAGACTTTATTCACTGCAATTCTTGATAATCAGAACTCACTCACTGTGCAACTCCTAATGGTCTATTGATTGGCAGTACAGATCAACCTTTCAAGAACTGAAATGGCAGTTTTGCCAACACAAAATGACATCAAGAAGACAAGACTACACATTCCATTCCAACAATCTATCTCTAGGATTTCCATGTGTAGGTGGGATCCATGGAAATCTCAGTTTGGTTTGGATACTCTTAAGCATGGTGATGGATTTCCACATGAGTCAGATACCCAGCTGACCAACAAATAATCAGAAGACAAGTATTATTTTATGAAAAAATTGGGTAAAGTTATACACTGTTATACTGCAGATTTTTCATTATGTACAGATCATAAAACCTTTTGAAGATGCTGTATAGTAAAAAAAACTTGTGAAAGCTGCAAACAACATCCAGTAGAGTTGGGGTTAATATCTGACACAGCTTGAAAACATTAATTAAAGTTGACTAAATATGAAACTATGGGAACCCATCAAGAAGCAATACAAGTAGTTTGATTAATTATCAAGAATCATGACTGATGGTGTCCTAAACATTTATAGAAAAGTAAAAATCTAACACATCCCTATCACCGTGCTCGTCTCCTATCCCACTTTGTAGCTCATCTCCCCTTCCCCCCCATGCTCTACTTGGCTAAATCAGGCTTGCTGCGCAAGTCCTGCCCTTAGCGTCTGGAATTCCCAATCTCAACCATGCTGTTTCACCCCTCTTTAAATCGAGCCTTATAGACTACCTTATACTGTCTGGTATAGAAAAATATAAACCAAATGTAAGGATTATTAGTATCAATTCAACCGTACCTGTGGTCACTGCCCTCTTTCCCTTCACTATTTTTCATAAGTTTAGGCCATTTCTTATCAAATTGCTTTAGATCAAACATTTTTAATTTTAAAATGACAAATTGCAGTCCACTAAAACAATCGCCATGATCTAGATCTACCATTCTTGTAGTAAACTTGACTGTAACTTGTTATTTGAACAATGTGCAGAAAAACTGCCATCAATATTTTTTTCTGAGTCCAGTTTCCTTTAGTGCCTTGAAGAGGTAGGTCTAGACAGCGTCATAGGTTCTCTGTCTGGAATGGGTTAAGGGAGCAGAATCTTAGCCAAGTCTGATCCTGTGCTCCAGCATGCACACCTTCCAGCTGGGTTATTAGATAACGGTCAGATTTAGGAACCCTGGCTGATTTTGATCCTTTACTGAAGCTCAGCAATCCTGTACGTAGTGAAAGTGGTTGTAGCCTTTAGTTTTGGAAGATCATTTTTGAACAATTTCTGGCTTCACAAAATAATCTTATCCCCAAACTAGAATAAAATTGTTTTTGTACAGTTGTACAGCAGTGAGTAGAATAGAGCGGGTTGTTTTCAAATGTCCTATTGTCAATTGAGACGTTCTAGCATTTTCTCCCTTAATATTCTGTTGCTCTGCAACATGGTATTTTTTTTGCTTCAAACTAACAAGACTGCTTGTTGGCACAACTGGTGATTGATCACATTTTGCTTGGGAGGTCGGACTATTCAAGGTCAGTTTGCTATCTAAAGCCTTGACAAATGGTAAATTAACCGCTTTGAAGACATGAATGTTTGTTTTAGACCTTGGTACAAAACTCAATGAAAGATTTAAAATATCACTTTGACAAACTGAGTGTTTTTCCAGATTTGGCTTGGTGATATTGATGGTGAAAGTAACTCTATAAATTGTGTGCAAGTCTTTATTGAAACGGAAGGCAAAGTTTCCAGGGAGAAGACTGGCTGTAAAATGGATTTTTTCAAGTCCCTTCTGTGGTGACATTTTGTTCAGCTTTCAGAATTTCTTGAGGAAATTTGACATGTTTTCTAATAATATAATAGATCAAATGACTGTAATTTGTTTGCAGCAACAATTCCAAACCCAATGTGTATTTAGATGTGTGGGTGCCGTAAACCACGCAGATAACCTGCGGGCTGCAGGCAATAACATGTATTTTCAAGATCGGTAGCTCTATATGTGTTCGGCTATGAAAACAGTCACTACAGCTTACAGTAAAAGTACTGTGAAGTGCTTTTGAGACATCCACCCGACGTGAAAGGCGCTTATATCGAAAGCAAGGATTATTGAAGGAATATTCTGTCTCTCCCCCACCCCCCCAAAAAAAATCTGTGGAAATAAAGATGCCTACACATGTATCCATCTCCTGTGTATTTTTTTAACTGTCTTTGACATGCATATTCTGTGTAAAATTATTAGAGCTCATCTGGATCAGGGTTTACAGTAATTTTCCTTTTCCAACAAAAATCAACTTATCTTTACGTTTTGCAATTACTACAACAGTATTCCAATTCCTAAATAACAGCTATTTGGATGGAAAAGACCAAAAAAGTGCTACAAATACATTACTTAACCTGCTGAATGCTGTGAATAACTAATGCATCTTGCATGTAAATCTCTATATTTGAATATAATAAATCAAACATTTTTGTATGACTCTAAAGTATCAAAATGTTGTTGATCTGTAGAATGGGGCTACCACCCAGGGAACCTTCCACCTGGAATAAGGTTTGCTGTATCTGGGGGACGGGGTGGGTGGGGGAAGGTTTGTGGGAGAGAGGGGGAAGTCTAGTATGTAGTGTAGGAAGTCTGCTCTAACCCCTTCCCCTCATCAATGTATAATGGTTGAGACTTTTAGGAACTTTGTGTCCTTTATGCGCCTCTGCAAAACTATTCTCCCAGCATCTGATGACATGGAATCAGTTTATGGATTTAATACACATGATCTTTCCGGTCATAAATAGACCTTTGCAGTTCATTCATAAAATTCTTGTTTCTAGGTTACAATATATGCAATCTAATTATGTACTGTGCAATATTTTGGCAACATTAAGCATGACGCTCTTAATTTTGGCATCAGACAAAACCAACCTTTCAACTATTTAAGGATATAGCAAGACCACAACACATTATTCATTGGTTGATGGGTATCTGGAACTGAATTCCAGGTTCTCATTCAATAGAAAATTCTTATGATTCCCCTAAATTGAAGAGAAAGGAACTTGAACTGTTTATGAATAGGCAGATCTATATGAGTTCCTAGTCCCGACATGGGGCTTGAACCCACATTCTTCTGACTCAGAGGCAAGAGTGCTACTAACTGAGCCAGGCCGACACACATATATGTTGATTCTAATTTTGTGTTATCTCAAACAAAATGAAATTTTAGAAAGAAAACAATATGCTTTCAGAATTTTGTTAGTCTGTTCAATATGAGCTCTTTGAGGAACTAATTTCACCTGAACGTTCCTCAAAGAATCCCATTGGTTCTGTTTACTTTACTTTTTATCCAACAATTGTTTTGTTTTTAGTAAAATTTCTTTTCTGAATTCCCGGTACTGTCCTTTTTGCTTTCGGTATTATAATGAAACATGCCATAGTGGGACGTACTGAAGAAAATTCTAGAAAGAATCGCAGCGAAAGGCAAATTAGGGCATATCTGAGGAAGGTTGAAAAAGTAGGCCAAAATGCAGAAGTTCTCTTCTTCACATCCCATGAGGGAGGGAGGGGAATGCTTCCCAACCTGTGAATTATTCCTGAAGGGCATCTTTTTGAGAACATACTTGAATGATTTAGAACCATATCTTAACCTGAATTGTTTTTGTCTAAATAAATGTTATGTAAGTAGATGGCAGTACTTGCTTTTCCCTCTGACTCCAAAACTGTATATTCGAACAAAACAAACTTACCGCTAAACAAAGTGTGTGTGTGTGTGTGTGAAAAGTTACACCCACAAACAAAATGGGAAAATGATAAATCATTTGGGTGGAATAAGTCTCTTGACCATCACTCTTTCACATCTTTTTAGGAGGAGTGGGGGAAGCTGAAGCGAAGTACATAGACCCTTTTGTGCTACCAACTTCAGCTGAAATGTGCTGTACCGCCAATGCTAGTCTCATGGTGTGAGACATGAGGGATTTTCTATTCAGAGCATCCTCATAGTGGTGCAGTAACACAGCAGCAGGGAATGATTTGATCTGCAAGTCACATCTCTGATTCTGCATGTTGCTATAACAGATCATGCACCTGAGGCACTCAACACAGAGTCTTGCCCCCATAGCACAATTCATTTCTCCCTTGAAGTAGAGCATGATGGCCCTAACTGGCATACGTTCTGCTGGAGCAACAACGGAGAGTATCATTGCTGATGCAACTTTTTTTTTGGTCAGCAATGTGTCTCACACGTGCAGAAATCCATCAGCAGTCAAAACCAAATTGAGGGATCCATTCAATCTACACATGGAAATTTCCCTGTGTTTCATACTGACTTAATTCCAGAGGATTTAACCAACTAAAACCGCATAGGTTGCCTTTGCGAGCACTGTGCCAAGTTTCCCATTGCTTGTCCAGGTAAGACTAATCTACCTGTTAGAACTTCATTATAGTGTAATAAAATATCTGTATAGTCATTTGGAAATAATTTCCATTTATTGTGTTCATTAAAATGCTATGGATCTCTACTTAACTACTTATTTTAATGTTTTTTGTGTTTACTTTGAAAAATTCTCGAAATGTTTGTTGTCCTGTAGATATCATATAATGGGAGTGAC
Source organism: Callorhinchus milii (assembly GCF_018977255.1). Lineage (NCBI taxonomy): Eukaryota > Metazoa > Chordata > Chondrichthyes > Chimaeriformes > Callorhinchidae > Callorhinchus > Callorhinchus milii. Next base: position 96,920,258 of record NW_024704742.1, read on the forward strand.
AGCAGTAACATTCATTTCTTTAATGATTACATAATTATAACGTGCAAAAAAAATCAAACTAATACCTTTCTTATATTCAATATTGTTGCAGCATTGCCATATTAGAACTTGTTTGTGTTTTTTTAAGAAAATCTAAGTGCTTTTTCAAATTAAAATAATAATTAATTTGTGTAAAATTGTGATACAACAACATATGTTTTGGGTTTCTAAACACATGAAGTGAATTTCCAGTCACATCATCAGTACAAATTGATAAAATATTATTTATAAAATAAGCAATAAGCAAAATAAGTAATTTTAATTCTAATACACTAGTAGTTGATGGGATGGCCATTGATTGTGTTGTGCATACAACCCAGACCTTACACACAGAATATAAACCTATTCTTATCTAAGGTGTTTAAGTTCAGGGAGAATAGGTTGGTAGAACTGATGGAATCATAGAATCTTGTCTTATTCCAGGAAGTGCACATAAATTAATGCGTGTTTGGATCAAGTGTGTAGAAGCGATTGACGGATTGCCATTATATACTTAATGCCTTCAGGAGATTATCTGGATGACTACATATCCTGTAAAGGGATTAATCTGATAGGCCTTGACCCCTCATCCTTCCTGAAAAGCGCATTTACGATGATGTCTTTATATTGTGGAATCCAGTGTCTCGTAATGCAGAGAAAGTGCTGCATTTTGAATCCTTTCAGTCTGTTACATTTATTTAGAAGCTGCACTTTCCACTAGCGTTGCTACTGGTGGGTGGTACATGGAGTGCAGGGGAAGAGCGCAGAGGCGGGCACTGCTGCTAACCTGCATCACGTTTTCCTATTTTATTTTATGGGTTTTAGTTTGAATTTTGTATTCTATTGGACCCCAATAATGGGGGCTTGGTGTCTGGGGTGTACCTTCCCCTCTCACCAGAATATCCTGGTGACAAAGCAAAATGGGTGCAATTTTTTTAAAGTTCCAATATAGATGCATGCAACAATGGTGTTGAAATAAAATAAAACATAAAATGAAAATAAAGGTTCATTACATATTATATTGTCCTGCCCCAGTATGGGGTTTCTGGAAACCCAGTCCCCAGACAGATGGACAGGAGTGGGGGGAGAGGGGTGTCATAGAAACCTACATCCCAGTAATATTCATTTCATTTTATACAGTACGTTATCACAGCATCAAGACGTCTCAAAGCATTTCACAGGATTTACTGTAAAGTGTAGTGACTGTGTACTGTATAGGTGAAATGGGAGGGTCACAGAACCCTACAGTATTGGGATTCTCAGACATTCGGACCCAAATTCTTCCCAGTGTCCTCATAGGCCAAACAACTCATCCCTGGCTTCATTCTAATACATCTCTTCTGGACTCTCTCAATGGCCCTGACATCCTTCCTGAAGCTGAATGACCAAACTGGACACAATTCTCTCACTGCAGTCTATCTAATGATTCATACAAGTCACATATTGCTTCTTTGGTTTTATATTCTATTCCCCTATTCTGTGCCCCAACATCCCATTAGCTCTCTTCACAGCTTTGTCTATCTGTCTCCACGTATATGAAAAAGAATATAGGTTGACCCCAAGATATCTGTGCTTTTTTAAAAAAACAGACTTACTCTCTTTATTCTTCCCATTAAAATGTGTGATTTCAGGTTTCTTTGCATTAAATTGTTCTCTCTCTGCCCAATCTTTGTCTATGTCCTCCTGAATTTGATTACAGTTGTATTCACTGCTAATGACATTTCCTATATTTCTGTTTTCTGCAGATATAGAAATTGTGCCTCTTATGCAAGAAACAAGATTATTCATAGAAATCCCATTAATCTTTCATAGGATAATAGGATCCTTGAGCAGGATCAAGTCTTCTTTTGGCTACAAACAGTAATGGGGATGAATGACCAGTTAATCTGGGGCATTTTGTTGATCCTGACACCAGGTAAAACCTTTCTTTCCAAATAATATCATTGGATACAAATTATTTGTGGTACTTTGCTGGCACAAATAGCTGCCAATATTGTCTACTACAACAACAACAACAACAAGATTCCATTTATAGAGCGCCTTTCACGTCGGGAGGACGTCCCAAGGCGCTGGACAGTTGGATCAGGACCCAAACAGGGGGGAAATGGTCAGGGTGAGGGGAGGGAAGGGAGGGAGCGAGGAGGGGGTAGAGAGTCGAGAGGGGAGCTGAAGGCACGGTCAAAGAGAAAGGTCTTGAGACCGGCCTTGAAGGAGGAAAGGGAGGAAGCAAGGTGAAAGCACTGGGGGATGGAGTTCCAGAGCCTAGGGGCTGAGAGGCTGAAGGCCCGGCCACCGATGGTAGGGCGGTTGGGGCGGGGGATGTGGAGCAGACCAAGGGATGTGGAGCAGACCAGAGCCAGAGGAACGGAGGGTACTAGCAGGTAAGTAGGGGGATAGTAGGTCGGAGAGGTAGGAGGAAGTAAGGCCGTGAATGGCCTTGTAGGTGAGGATGAGGATCTTGAATTCAACCTTGTAGGTGAGGATGAGGATCTTGAATTCGATCTACAAAAATACGTGATGTTAATTGCTTGAGGAACACTTTCAGACATTTAAGGTTCTGCAAAAATTCAATTTTTTTCCTTCCTTCTTCCTATGAAAGTTTCAAAGATAGACCAGCTATGTATCATCTTGAAAGCATCACTGGAGGCTTTGGTTTAGTGAACCGCAGATGCACATTTAATTTTGGAGAATCTCTTCCTCATTTTACATTGTGGGCTTTTCCACAGCAGGCTGATTGACTTTAACCATAGTCTTGTATGCACAAACATGGGAGCAGCTGTTTTCAAGTCCCTGTTCATATTTTCCAGTCCCCATTTTTCTGATATGCTCCCTTCACAATGGTTGGAGAAGGTTGATAGCAATCAGAAGAACAAAACTTTGTTGCAGGCCTGTACCATAGTAGGCAAGAGTGATTCTCCTGATCAGCCTGCTGCTGACTATGCTTTGGGGCGGTGCCTTGTACAACTATTTGACCTTCGTTGAATTGCTGAATGGTGAGATGAAACTCTCATTGGTAGCCAATTTAAAACACATCTGCTGGGCTATGCAGCATCTCAGATGTTGGGCTGGGAGGGGGAGGCTCAGGGAGGGGTGGGTAGGGGCAACAACAACAACTTGCACTTATATAGTGCCCTTCACGCAAGGTAGTGTCTCAGAGCGCTAACAGTGGTGGAGCCTGATTTTGAGTGGGGTGGAAGGCTGCCACAAGCATGGTCGAAGAGGAGTGTTTTCAGGCAGGTCTTGAAAAAGGGGAGAGAGGGGGCAAGGAGGAGGGATTGAGGGAGAGTGTTCCAGAGTTTCAGGGCGTAGTGGTTGAAAGCACGATTTCCGATGGTGAGGCGGAGGGTGAAGGGACAAGCAGGAGGCCGGTGCTAGTTGAGCAGAGGCACTGAGAGGTGGATTGGGGAGTGAGGACGTTGAAGAGGTAGGGAGGTGTCAGAGAGTGAAGGAATTTGAACATGAGTGTGAGGCTCTTGAAGTTGATCTGTTTGGTGATGGGGAGCCAGTGGAGTTTAGCCAGAACTGGTAAGATGTGGGCATGGAGTTTGGTCCGGGTCAGTATGCAGAGTTCTGAATGAGCTGGATCTTTTGAATAGTGGAGCTGGGGAGACCGGTGAGGCGTGCGTTTGGGTAATCCAGGCTAGAGGTGACAAACGCATGCATGAGGGTTTCGGCTGTATTCGGGGTAAGGTACGGTCGGAGACGGGCAATATGCTGGAGGTGGAAAAAGGCAGTCCTGGTCAGGGACCAGATATGGGGGAGGAAGGACAGCTGGGGGTCGAACTGGGCACCTAGACTGCACATTGGTTTGGTGAGTCTCAGGGAGAGCCCAGGGCAATTGAGGAGTTCAGATCCGCAGGAGTGAGGACATTGATGGGAGCCAGGAAGTATGGCTTCCGTCTTGTCCAAATTCAGCTGGAGGAAGTTTGCACTCATCCAGTCCCTGATGTTTGCCAGACAAGCTGATAGAACATCGGTGGACCTGGACTTGGTACTGGAGGAGGTAAAGTAGATTGTGTGTCATCTGCAGACATGTGGAAGTTTACCCCGTGTCTGTGGATGACATCGCCCAGAGGGAGCATATAGATAAGGAAAAGAGGAGGGCCAAGGATGGAGCCCTGGGGTACCCGCAGGTGACTGGGTGGGGATGGGGGGAGAAACCATTTGCCTCGTCTGGGAGGGTTGGGTAGGGCACCATAGTTGCATTGCGAGTTTACATCAAAAACAGTGTCACTTAGAGCAATGTAAATGGAGTACGAAGGAAGCATAATTCTTCTCTGTAGGTCATATTGTTGAAAGAAAAAACAAATGTGATTGGAAAAATATAACAAGAATGATGGAGGAAGCAAATATCTTTTCATCACAAACCCATATAACTACTTGTAGTTTTCAGACTAATTTGTACAAGTCGGCTACATGGTGTTTCTGAGTCGAGTTGCTTCCCTGCCCTCGGCTGCTTGTGATAGATTAAGTAATGCATCACTAGTAAGATGCCAATTTTCTGTTGTATTTTTTTCTGGCAAGCAAGACCTGCTATGATAATTTTAAAAGGCATTTTCTGTACTTTCCTTCTCTGAGGGAAGCTAATTTGACAGGAAAGACGTTTATCATCTCAGACAAACTTGCCAGAAAAATTGAAATGTAGATGATGTGAATTTTTGTTTCTCTCATTGTCATACTGATAGTCATGAGTGCTGTTTGTTGTCACTATAATCTCCTTTCAGCAGGAAGAAGGATAAGAAACATCAAATGCATGTAAATGTTGGAAGTGTACATTGATACCTGCACCAAAATAAAAATGTGTAAGAGATACCGAATCCAAACACATTGCAGGTAATGTTTCAAGAACATTACCACAGAGAGCAGCAATGAATGTCTTAATAAAACAGAAGAATAAATAACATAATCTATTAGTTTAATTTTCACTTGAACTAACAAATCATTTGCCTTCAAAACGGTCAGTTTTAATGTGACTGGGACTATACAAATGCCAATTCTTGTTTTAGCACCACAAATGTGTTCCCTCTGACATTTCCAGCTGGATGACTACATTTTAGGTCATGCATTTTCATTCCAATATCCATCTTTTAACAAAGGTTGGTGTAACTTGATGAAAGAGATCTGACAATGCGGGTATCCTGGGATCAGTCTACAGTGAAATCAATGTGATTTCAGAACCAAAACAAAAATGTGTAAGAGATACCGAATCCAAACATATTGCAGGTAACGTTTCAAGAACATTACCACAGAGAGCAGCAATGAATGTGAATTTTTTCATTTACTTACATTTGATGTTTCTTATCCTTCTTCCTGGTGAAAGGAGATTATGGTGGCAACAAACAGCACTCATGACTATCAGTATGACAATTAATGTCTTAATAAAACAGAAGAATAGGATAAGAATAGGAGCAGGAGGAAGTTTTTCAGCCCATCAAGCCTGTTATGCCATTTTATTAGATCATAAAGTATCTTTTAATACTAGTTCCCCAACCTGTCTCCATACTCCTTAATACCCTTTCTCCCCAAGTATCCATTTCTCTTATTTAAAACATTCCAATTGATTGGGTATCTGTAGTTATCTGGGCAGTGCTAACAACCCTTTGTGTGAAAAACCGCCTTCTGCCAGCTTCACATTAATTTATTTTGTTGTTGACTCATCACAGCTATCTCGCTACCGGCCCATCTCAAACCTCCCTTTCCTATCCAAGGTCCTTGAGAGAGCTGTTGCCTCCCAGCTTCGCTCTTTCCTCTCCTCTCACTCCCTCTATGAATCCCTCCAATTGGGTTTCCGTGCTGCTCACAGCACAGAAACTGCTCTGGTCAAGGTCACAAATGACATCCTGACCATATGCGACCAGGGCTCCCTCTGTCTCCTTGTCCTCCTCTATCTCTCTACTGCCTTTGACACTGTGGATCACTCAGTCCTTCTCCACCGCCTCTCTTCCCACCTCAACCTTGAAGGTTCTGTCCTTGACAGGTTCAGGTCCTACCTTTCATACCGCTTCCACTTTATTGCAGCAAACGGCTTCTCCTCCAGCCCCCGCACTGTCTCATGCGCTGTTCCTCAGGGCTCTGTCCTTGGTCCCCTCCTCGTCACCCTCTACATGCTCTCTCTTGGTGACATCATCCGCAGATATGGGGGAAATTTCCACATGTATGCGGATGACACCCAACTCTACCTCTCTGCCTCCACCCTCATCTCCAGGACGACTGGTGTCCTGACCGACTGCCTGTCCGACATCAAGTCCTGGACGAGGGACAACTTTCTCCAACTCAGCGTCAGCAAGACCGAGGCCCAGCTGATTAGCTCACGCCAGCGCCTCTGCACCTCAGGCCCTGACAGCATCAGCCTCCACGGCTGCATACTCAACCTCATTAAGGCAGTCAGGAACCTGGGTGTCTTGTTTGACCCTGAACTGTCCTTTCTCCCCCACATCCACGCCATGACCGGCACTGCCTACCACCACCTCCGCAATATTGCCAGACTCCGCCACTGCCTCACCCTTCAGGCTGCCGAAACCCTCACCCACGCATTTGTCACATCAAGGCTCGATTACGGGAACTCCCTCCTCATCGGTCTTCCCAACTCTTCCCGTGTTTTCAGCCTCTCTGGAATTCCATCCCACAGTCCCTTCGCCTCGCTTCCTCCCTTGCCTCCTTCAAGGCCGGTCCCAAGACCGTTCTCTTCGATCGTGCCTTTGGTCTCCCTCCCACCTGTCTGCCTTCCCTCATCACTACACCATCCCTCCCCCATGCTTGGGCCCCGACACCTGACTGTTCAGCGCTTTGGGATGTCCTCACGACGTGAAAGGCGCTCTATAAATGTAATTTTCTTGTTGTTGTTATTAACCCAGTTGTATGGCAGGAGCTGATGTGGTATTGTTTCAGCATTAGAGGAATGTGAAGGAGTAGATTCGATTTTATTATCCACTTGAAAAACTCAATTTAGAAACATTACAACTGTTTTCACCCACGTGGATATGGGACTGTTGTGCTGACAAAGCTGTGTGTAACACATTCAGTGTTACTGTCCTTTGTGGCTTCTTAATGTTGCAATATCCTGATAGTAGTGGGTGGGTATGCACAAGGAACCTTGTCAAAGTTTCACCAGTTGCGGTAATACTAGAACTGTCCTTAGCGATTAATATCAGAAGCCTCCTCCTTCAAGTAGTTTTTGTAACAAACTGAAAATCTAATCTAATTTAGCACCTCGTTACACCATCTGAAACCAGTGCTATACTTCAATTTTAGTATCTAATTCAACACATGAGCTGGATTGTTTAAGAAACTCTTTTTTTAAATTGCCACATAAACTTTGGTATAACTGAGGCATTAATGGTATCAATCAGAGTGAGATCAGATCTAAAATTGCTCGTGTTTGCATGTTTAATGTATGTTTTAACCTTTAGAATTGGAACCTGAGAGATTTTGTTAAACTTTAGAATAGCCCAGTTTATTTAAATTTGATTGAAAGCGGGTTATGCAGATTGTTCGAGTGCCTTGCTTCCAATTATCCACGATCTGTCACTTTTTGGAGGTGACTGTTTGGAATGAAGAAATATTGGTTACATTTTAATCTGAGAAATTAGAAATTATGAAAAAGTTAGATTTTCTGTGGCACTGGTAGGAATGGTGAAACTGTTTCATACATGTACCAATACATTTTCACATATGATTCTGGGAATTGTATTTCCACCTCTTTCCCTTTCTCTTGCCCCCACCCCTACCCACCACACCAAATTTTTTTTTAAAAAACTACACAAAAAATAAACTAGTTGTAGAAGCTTTGTTGGAACTTGTGTGTGTAGGAGAGGGGGGAGGGAGATTGAAATTGCCAGAAACAGTTGGAATTTTTGGAAGCCACTTCCCTTGAGGAAATGCCTTTTATAGTGTCTGTTTTCTCTCTGCAAATAGAAGGCTGCTTTTATTGGGGAAATGGTTTACTGTAGTATTGCCTTTTATAAAATTATGGTATACTGGTGATCTTATTCATTTTTCGAAAGAAAACCTTTTGCTACTAGCATGAACTGGTTCAAACTAGTAATAGTCAATATAAAACTCTCTGTGGTTGTGCCATTGATTGGCAAATGGTATTTTATACACTCTTCACAGAAAAACTATTTTGTGCCGTCACTTAGCTTAATTGGGAATCCACAGTACTACTCCAAATTCACAGTAGTGCTTTATATTTCAATAACACATCCAATATGCAGAGTGGTATGAGAAAGGAGGTCGTTTAAACAACTCATGATGAAGTGGACAAGCAAACAGAATTCTCAAATGGCAATTTCTGACTGAATGGAACCTGAGGGGAGAAAGCATATGCATGTTTTTTGGATATGCGTATATATGCTGCTCGATAATAATAATAATATAATAATAGTCACATCTTATCACATGTTAAATGTAATTGTATATTTGTAGACACACATGGCAGCCAATTTGCATGCAGCAGTGTCCCACAAACATTCATGAAGGTTAACACCAGTTTAATTAAGGATTGTTGGCCCAGACACCGGGAGAAACTTCCTTTTTTTCAAATAGTCTTGTGGGTTCTTTAACATCCCCTTAAACAAGTAGACAAAACCCTGTTTTAAATGTTTCATCCGAAGGATGGCATTTCTAACAACGCAGAGCTCCCCCAAGATTTGTAAGAATTCTACCAGCCCCCCATAATGGAAACCACCCTGTCTCATTTCTTAAGCTTTTTACTGTATTATTTGTATTGCTGCACACACTCTAGAACAGCAACAGAGTGCTCTGTGTGCAGAGCTATCTAGTCATCTCCTGCAAAAGTAGTACACTCTAGTTTCTTAATTAACACTAGTACTTCTCACTGTGACACTGAAATTGAGAAGTGAGCAGTCATGGTGATAAATGGCAGGAAGTAGAAAGGATTCTTCTTTTCCTTTCCTAAAAGAAACCAGGGAGATTTCAGAGACAATATGGAGAAAAAGGGGAATCAACCAATAATGATTTTGTTGTTGAACTTGTTATAGTACAAGCCGATATTCTTCATAGTGTATCACATCTGAACAACTGTAGTCAAAAATATCAGGGATCATGGACTCCTCCCCCCCAACTCCATTTTATACTCAACTTCTATGACCCATATCTGCAGTAGTTTAACAGCAGTTGCGCTGAGACCTAAAAATGTGCTATTAATTCAATTGCAGGATGTTCAGAAACTGTACAGAGAGGGGAAGTCTTAAAAAAAAATCATCTATGTATAATGTGACTGAGCTGACCAGGTGGGCAATTCATTACATTTGTAAAAATAACAAACTAAAACCTATGAAATTTCAACAATCACCTAAACTGCTTCTGGTTTAGTACAATCTGGAACAAACCAGATATAAACAGTATTAAATTTGGCAAGAGGTTCTGAGAAAAAAAATCCACAACAAGCTTTGCATTACCCACCACAAGCAGTGTAGTGACTGTAAAAACTGTTGTGTGCTGAAATAGCAAAACCAAGAGATCATGAAAACATAAGAATTTAGGTCTCTCCTTCTGAAAACTTGTGCACTGACATGTAGTAGATAATTTGTGATCGAGTGCCTTTACACAGATTACTTTGGCTTTTAGAATTTGTTTTTTAGAACTTAGATCTCCACTGGGGATAAATGCCTACTGGGTTGCCAACTTGAATTAACTATCTACATTTTACATAAATAGTCACCATCCTCCTGGGAGGAGTTAAGCAGGGTCTTATTGGAGCTGAACTGGCTCCAACATGACATGCTTGGCAATGGAATGTGGGAATCGAGTCAATACTCTCTGCTGTCTCAGTAGTCCAGTTTCTGAGCCAGGTAGCTCGAGGTACTCCAGGGCACTGCTGCTGCACACCAGCCAACTTAGCTACATGGCAAGACTTGGAAGAGAGAGCAGATTGATCAGTTACTTAGGGCAGGGCTTCCTCACATTCATCTCCTGTTAACACAGCAATCATAAGCCCTAACAGGCTGGTGGTCTTAGCAGGAAGCTTGCTGGACAGTGCTATGAATGGCAAGCTATGTTGGTTTAGCTGGTTAAACTCCTAATGCAAAATTTGGGGTGCCCAAGTCTTAGCTGTTGCCAACCTGTGCCAAATGCTCTCCAGAATTAGGTAAGCAGCGTATCTTCCTCCTGGGAGAGAGAACCCATTTCATTTCAGACATTGAAATTTCCATGTGAAGATGGCTTGCATGAAACTCTTAGGTTTGGGTGGTCATGGGTTTCTGCATTATGACCAACAGAAAACATAAATTGCTTGTATTATTGAATGCAAACTCTCCTAAATTGAGTTTTTATTAAGCAGCTTGACGACAGGAGAATCTAAAATGTGAGGTTGTAAATCAGCATGGTCAAATAGGTGGTACTCGGGCAGCCAGAGGTCCAGCCAGTGATTTTATGCGGCTCGCAAACCATTTTGGACTTCACAGTTTTATCTCCCGCCGGCTACGTCTCTCTTGCAGTTGGTCTGCACGCTGTGACAGCATGAGGCCATGTGGAGAGCGACAGAAAGACAGACGGAGCCGGAGGACTCCTCCAGCTCCACTGCCCCAGTCAGGTTCCATGATACTCGTGCCTCATGTAACCTTGGGAGATACAAAGAGAATCTGGGCCCAGCAGCAATATCAGTCTCTGAAGGAAACGGAAGATAGAAGTGGAAAATAGAGGATTTCAGTGCAAGTGGGAAATCGATTACTTATTTCTTGAAAATAATAATAATACTTACATTTGAGATAGCACCTTATCATGTCATCGATGCATCTCAAAGCGCTTCACAGAATATATTGTAATTTGGCTTGACTGTGTATTATGTGGGTGAACCGTGGCAGGCAATTGCGCACAGCAGTGTCCCATAAACAGTCGTGGATTGAGTGACCAAATGATTATTATTATATTTTTTAAGGGATTTTTACCACAGGAAAGCCAACCATGTGGGAAGGGAGAAGGGGGAGGGGGTGAAAAACAGCCCAGGTTGGATGGCTGAATTCACATTGGGTAGGTTTCAATCTCTCCCTAATGGACAATCTCAGTGCCTTGTTTGCTTGCAAATAATATGTGTTGAAGGATTTCAACATCAGAAGACACTACAACACACAACACAAGACAAAATACAACAAATATACTGGAAAAGCCAGCTGCAAAAGCACATTTTTACCAAAGCTGCAACAATTGAAACTGCAAGTCTGACTGTATCTTACGAGGTCTGTCTCCAGCTCGTGAAGTTTAGGACATCATTTAGAGATGGTGAAATGGTAAAAAATTGTACAGCCAAAATGGCTTGTGCATTTGGTTGTGTAAAATAGCCAATAATTTTTAAAGTGTAGCACTGTCTCACCAAATTGTAGCAAGGCAAATAAGTGTCATGAACGAACATGTGAATACACAGCTCAGGACAATTGTTGAAAAATGTAACTACTTCTCATTAGCTCAAGACGAGAGGACTTACGTTACTGATATCAGTCAGCTATTTTCATCAGAACCATTGATAAAAATGTTGTTGTTCATGAAGAATTACTTGAATTAATTCCTCTGAAAACTGCTAAAAATGAGGTTGGATATTTAGAAGGTTCTTACTTCAACTGTCAGTAAATACAATGGATTTCAGAAGTGTTCCTGCATCGTGACGGATAGTGCAAAATCGATGACTGGCTGTAAAAATGGTTTGGTAGGTTTGCTGAAACAAAATGGAATTGAATGTATTGCCTTCCACTGCATCAAACACCAGGAGTCCCTTTGCGGAAAACCAGTGAAAATGAGTAATATGATGACTCATGTCATCAAAGTGATTTACTGATTTTGAGGGTCTGAAGTCCAGCTATTCAACAATCCGATGGAGGTATCGATTGAGCAGCAACCAAAAGATCTTCACATGGAGATGTGTGAACTGTAGGATGACCCTTTGTTCTTCTCAAGGAAGAATAAGATTCACGAAAACTTCTAAACAAGGATTGTTTTCCTAAATTAAATGACTTTGTACTGAAGATGTGTTCTATGTTTGCAAGCACATACATTTGTGAAAGCACGTTTTCTACAATGAAACATGTTAAGTCCAAACATCGCAACAGGTTTGATAGCGATAGTTCTTGATTGGTTCAAGAGAAACATTTTCCACAGTGTTCACACTGAGACATTTAATGGTCTTCCAAGTGTCAAGAAAATGTATGTTAAGTAAAATAATTTGATTATATGTAGATGTAGATTATATTCAAAATAATCTTTATTCACAGTTATCTTTATTGTGTTCCTTTGTTAGTTTTGCAATTATGGATTGATCTATTAGGGTTTTGTTGAGCATTCTCTGTTGGGGCCTCCATGTGCTGAGTTGACATCTTGCGTTTTGACTTTTAATACATTAAAATAATTGTTGCATTCATTTCCATTTGAGATGATCATTATTAAGTAATACAGTCAGACAATTTAAAACATGGGATGTCTATATGTTTCTTTATGTTTCTGGAAGGGAACAACAAAAATATTGCTTATGCAGCCCGCGGACATCTCTGACATGTGAAATCCAGCCTTCGATACCAAAAAGGTTGGACCACCCTGTTGTAAATAATGATTCCCAATGGAAGTCAGAGGGCATTATGCTGACACCTAGGACTTCGGGTGTGTAGTTCCTGCAGCAACCTGACACACTTACGCTTAATGACAACAGTAGCTAAATGTGGCTTGGAGTTGCCATTTGTGAATCTGTTTCTGTGTATGAGTGTAGGATATTGTGAAAGTTAACTGAAAAGTACAACCCTTCAGTTAAAAATGTGTTGCAATCTTCTGCTTTGTATATTATTGTAATCTTAGATTATTGGTTTCATGGTTTAATAGACTTTTGCTTTGAGTCTTAAAGCTGATTAAACACCTGGACTCCTGCCACAATACAGAAGCTGTACTCTTTCCATACACTGGACTTTCAGACATTTAGCTAAAGACGACCAATATTTATTTTAAAAAAACTACCAAAATTTAATACATGAAGACTGAATTTGAGAGTTTTCCAAAAAATTCTGCTTTTTTAAATTTTTTTAAAAAAATGTCAGGGTTTAGGTCTAAACCTAAGACCTTGAGGAATTTCAGGCCTGTGAACTTGGTATTGGCTCACACCATGTTACCAAATTAAAGAGAGCTCAACACCCCCACATGGTGAACATCATCTGTAATAGATTACAGAAAAAAGTGGCTCCTGATTTCGTTTAAGTGTCTGATTCCATTGACCAACACTGAATGGTAGATTCTGCTTTTCTCCTCCTCCTGCTGAATCCTGTCCCTCGGGTAAAGACAAAAGGCTGAGAACTGTTGAGCAACAGTTCCTGAAAGAACTCAATTTCTGTAAGAAAATCCCTACCTTTAACCCTGTAAAGTATCTTAAACATTATGGTTGCTCCCAGACTAAATAAAAGATGCTTTCTGCATATATCCAATTAAAGACCGGAGATGGACCTAATCATCTCCTGTATATTTACCTTTCAAAGGCAGAATAGAGATCTTTGTCTACTTCATCATATGATCAATTCATCAAACAGATTGATGTTAATTGGTTCATGGACATCAGTACAGAATTTTTTGGAGGTCTGCTGACTGTTTTCTTTGTTGTTTAATTTTAAAAACTATTCAAGTAACTTCAAATACTTCATTTACAAAGAAATAAGCCATCACACAAAACCACTGATAGTACATCAGTTATTTAGAACAACATAATTTGAATATTGCACTTTTTACACTACAGTTTTGTCTCCAAGGTCAACTAGTAGTATAAAGCCTCCAGTTTTCGCAGCTAAGACCTGACTCTTGAGTTGGATGTCCTATTATCTCCCTGTAGAGAAGATCTGACTCAATAGTGAACATTCAGTGCTGGTGTGAGTGGAAATAACTGTGTTCTCTTCATGGTACCTTATACCCTGCATTTAAAAAAAATTCCTATAATTTCCAGCACTTTGGGATATCCTCCCAAAGTGAAAGGCAGTATACAAATGTAATTTGTTATTGTTATTTATATTGTCTTCTGTTAGAAAACACAGTTGCTTTTCTATTCAATTTTGCCCCTCTTGCTTGTCCATTGTTCTTCATTAAACAATGACCAGCTCATTTGAATCTGATGCCAGGCTTTTAAAAAACACTTTACTGTGTGGCATTGCCTTCAAATGTTTGCTCCAAAAAACGCTAAAGTATTTTCCACTTAATTTTTTAAACACATAAGACACCTCCATGAGGTGCTAGCCCCCAGATTTGCAACATTTGCATGTGGGTCACCATGGCTCAGTGGTAGCACTCTCCGTGTCAGAAGGTTGTGGATTCAAGTCCTTCATCAGGGGTTTGAACTCACAGTATAGGATAATAATTCATTACAGTGCTAGGGATGTGGCCACTGTATTGTTGGGGATCCCACCCTTAGGATGAGATGTTAAACTGAGGTCTCCCTTTTCCAGAGGTAATAAACCCTTTCAAAAAATAATATTAATTTGGTCACTAAATCCACGGCTGTTTTTGGGACATTGCTGTACACAATTGGCTGCAATGTTTCGGCCACAAAAATATGCAGTCAATTTACTTTACAGTATACTGTGTGAAGCGCTTTGAGATGTTTCGAAGACGTGATAAGGTGCTATAGCAAATGCAAGGATTATCATTATTAAAAATCCCACTACTCAAAAAGAGAAGGGAGTTTCTCCTAGTATTCTGGTCAACGATCCCTCAAGTAAAATTAGTTATTCACTTCATGGGTAAATTCACTACATTATTTAAGTATGATTAAAATCAGTGTTAAAATTTAGTAAATTGTACACTTAATGTGTACAAAATGTCTGCCACACTCACCCGTAAAATGCAAAGTCACTACACTTTATAATACATACTATAAAGTGCTCTGTCATCCTCCTGATGGGAAGGTAATCAGATCAAAACCGGATTATTATCACCATCATTAAAACTGGAAATAGTGCTTTGTCTTTTAGCATCTATATTTTGCAGTGAAAATAATTTTTTAGATGACGATGGCTTCATTTAGAAGGGTAGTCCAATTTGTGGCTTTTTTATTCATGAATTAATTTTATCACTTGCCTGTATTACTGCCTCTCCTTTGCAGCCTGGCGATCACCAATGAAAGGCCAGTTCCTCCTCTGGAATTCACATACATACACTCATTTGTCAAGAGCATAATCATAAATATTGTTCCCCCGTGCTTCATTTTGGATTACTTGAATACCTTTGACACTGATTTTAATCATACTTAAATAATGTAGTGAAATAGTTTTATGTTAACTTTGGATTATCAAGCAACTGCCCAAACAGTACTGAAGACAGTATTGATGTATAGTTGAAAAGTGAAAACTATTAAGCTCTCAGTGAACACCATTTTGTACAAGAAATTTTTGCTGTCTGTCATTCAGTAGCTTGGAGCAGTCTTAAACATTTGGAAAATAGTGACAGCATTTGCTTTCATGCAAATGTAGTTTATCAGTAATTTGCTTTAACCTGTATGCCATCCAATTTTATTTAATCCCGATTTTCCTGCCCTTTAATTCCCAGGAAGAGTTTGCTAAGAATGATCCCGATTGTTGACATTTCTTTGATTTGGTTTGTGTGTTCTCAGGCACAGGAGAAAGTGGTAAGAGCACTTTCATCAAACAGATGCGAATTATCCATGGGTCGGGCTACACTGATGAGGACAAACGTGGCTTCACAAAGCTGGTCTATCAGAACATCTTCACTGCTGTGCAAGCCATGATTAGAGCGATGGATACTCTCAAAATACAGTACAAGTATGACTACAATAAGGTAAGCCACTTTTACAGCTAGTTTTTACAGTTCTTTCTACTATTATTAGTTTGAGTAATCCAATAAAATTTCAACCAGTACCAGATTGAAATCTGCAGTAGACATTCTAAATTAATTGCCCTGTTTGATCTAATGCCGCCTGCAACAATTAATAAAAATTGAACTAGGCTCCATATTTCACTGCCATTGAAATGCTTACAGTGGCTGTCAACCCAATAACCATGTTTATTCTCACATAGTTATATCACTGAAATGTGACAGTTGAGCTACATGATGTTATTTTGTTTTGTGAATGGAAAAGAGCAGTTTTTGACTTTTCGTAATTCATTCTAATCTGAAACTGTTAGTTCAGATTGGCTTAAATGTTGATCTGAACCTATCTGAGCCCACAAAATAGGATAAATGTAGCTCTTCTCCAGAGAAGTTAAACTTGATGCCCCACCTGCCTGCCTGTGAAGGAGAACATTAAAAGATCTTATGGAAAATAGAAAGGAATATCACCTGTTTTCCTGGACAACAACTATCCCCCAAACAGAATTGGTTACTCACTTCATCGATGTTTGTAGGATATTGCTGTGCACAAATTGGCTGCTATGTTCACTTATAAATACAGTCATTATATTTTACAGTAAAATCCTGTGCTTTACGATATCACGGCAACATAAAACACTATATCAAATGAAAGGATAATTATGAAAGATTTTGTTCAATTTATGCTATTTCTGGACATTGCTGTATGGAAATTCGCCTACAAAATACAGTGTCACAAAACTTTACAATAAAATTCCTGTAAAGTGCTTTGAGATGTCCTCCCGACATGAAAGCTGATTAATATCAGATGAATGGATTATTTTATTTTAACTTATGTCACCGGATTAGGACATGATGAGATTCCCTCATCAACGCAGTATCACAATTTGTAAAATCAACAACATATCAGTAAAATAAATCTCTTTGAGTCCTATCTTTTTTGATGGAAATGGTTCAGTGCTTTGAGACATCCTCCCGACATGCAAGGCGCTCTATAAATGTAATTTTGTTGTTGTGTTGTTGAGTGGGTTCTTTAAATCAAGCCAACTCTCTTTGGACATGCCTTTAAGGCAGAGTTTAAATAAACTTGCATTCAAATTTATATCTAATTTGCATTTTGTTGAAGCAATAATATAGTGACGGAGATTTTATTCATAAAATGGTTTGGGCAGGAAGGAGACCAAGAAATGTACAGAGATATGGAGGCAATGTCTAGCACATTCATATTAGTTAGTCTATGTATTTTATTCCGCCTCCATCTGTACCTCATGTATTTTGCCCGCCTTTGTCTGTACCTCACAACCAAGCAGTTGAAACCCTCGTACACGCCTTTGTCACTTCCCAACTGGGCTATTTGCATACCCTCCTTGCTGGTCTCCCCAGCTCCACCATACACAAATTCAATTTATCCAATACTCACCCGCATAAAACTCTGTACTCCCATCAGATCAATCCTTGCCAGGCTCCACTGGCTCCCAGTTACTGAACAAATCGATTTAAAAATCCTCTCACTCAATTTCAAATCCCTTCATGCACCTCCCTACCTATCCAATCTGCTTACACCCTACTCCACCACCTGCTGCCTCCGTTCGTCTGGCTCCAGTCTCCTGTTTGTCCTTGTCCCCTCCCTCCACCATTGGTGGCCGTGCCTTCAGCTACTATGCCCCAAAACACTGGAACTCTCTCAGTCAATACCTCCACCTTGCCCCTTCCCAACCCACCTTCAAATCCCGCCTAAAGACCTTTTTGATCGTGCTTACAGTCATCTCCCCTCTCCCTCTGGCTTGGTGTCAAATGCTCCGGGACGCTATCCCGCGTGAAGGGCTCTATATAAATGCATATTGTTGTCGTTGTTTATTCATCCTTGTTTGCAACTGATTTTTGTTGCTTTGGTATATTAAACTAGTAATTGTGTGACTTAAAGGAAACGACTAAAATCCTGTTAATTTCAGTTGAGTGTTTGCTGCATTAATATCATACAACTTTGCCATTTTTATTGTAGACTGCGGAACCTAGTTTTGTGATCTCCTGGGTTGAACCAATGCTCATTAAAAATGTGGATGGAGATTAATGGGACAATATTGTAAAAAGAAGCCTTGCTGTTATTTTTTTGCAGATGAATTCAGGCACTTTTGGCCAGTTTCCATATGATCCTATGTTGTTGGGCTGAGTTGTGCAGAGTTGTTAGGAATTTCTTTTGGTGAGAATGCAAATGTCTGTGTGTAAACATAAGGTCAATGCAAGGGAAACTGAAATGCAGCAGAATTGGGAATCGGACAAGAAATAGACATGTTTTAAATGGTTTCAAATTTCTGATCTGGACCAAGCAACAAGGGACAGCAGTTTTTATCTGTTCGGGAAAATGGTTATTATTGGAACCACATTGTTTTTTGGGCGTATATTTCCACAAGTATATTTTTTCTCGTGTTGCCAATGTTCCTCATTCAACCAAATTCACAAAAAAAGGGGTCATTTCTTCTGCTTGTTGTTTGTAAGACATTGCTGGCAAATATTAACTGCTGCTTTTACCTATTTTACATTCACTACATTTCCAAATGTTTTGAAATGCTGCAATGTGATAACACATTATTTCAAATGTTTTCAATTTTTTATTGAGTGTAAAATGATACTTCAAGTTTGATTTTGTTTTACATATTATCCTTAA
Organism: Callorhinchus milii; assembly: GCF_018977255.1. Taxonomy (NCBI): domain Eukaryota; kingdom Metazoa; phylum Chordata; class Chondrichthyes; order Chimaeriformes; family Callorhinchidae; genus Callorhinchus; species Callorhinchus milii. The sequence continues at coordinate 96,938,736 of NW_024704742.1, forward strand.
CAGTCATCCTTAAATGTACTTTGCTTTGCACATATTGCCTTTTGAATAGCTCCTGAGTGGGAGGAAGATTGAACTGTACAGTTTTTAAGTGAAACTGTCGTTCTTTAGCTCGCATATCGTTGTTCAATGTATGTACTTTTCATGTGGTGAATATCAAAGCAGAATTATAAAAATATGCAAAGCTACATGATACGCTTGTTTTGTAAAGGAGCTGTTTGATACGCATTTGTCCCAGTTCAGTTTTTTTAAACTAAAAGATACTGTCGAAATGATTACATTTAGGGTTTCCCAGCAACAGGATTTATTTGTTCCACCAACTTAGCAATCTTTTAAAACAAAAGCTTTGTGTTTGGAAAATGAAAAAGTTGAGGTATGCAAGTTTGTTTATGCTGTGAATCTTGTACTGGATATAAGTGTACTGTGTTGGTACATCTGACGAGACCAACAGTATGAGAAAGGCAGGCTGTCAGATAAGAGTATTGGTAAAATGTAGTGTTATTTGGGTCTCTTGTTTTGCAGTTTGGAGGGCCTTGAGTACTGTGTGTCGTGGATGGTTGTTACAGAAGTCTAGTAATCAATTTGAAATGTGCTGCAGTAACTTCTCTGCCCACCCTCATCCCAACCCCGTGCCCCCACGCTCGGGTTCTGATCCCTGACTATTCAGAGCCTTAGGATGTCCTCCCGACGTGAAAGGTGCTTTACAAATACACTTTTGTTGTTGTTCTGTGTTAAAGGGATTCCTGAATGATTTTTTTTAAAAGTGTGGTCTGTATGGCTCCTCATCCATGGAAGGTGACTTAGTCTCACTTGAGCAGCTTCAGAAATGTAGCTACTTTCTCAGCACAATCCGCTATGTGTTCAATCCTACACCAATGCCGAAATGGGGATAAATAACAGGAAATCCCTTGTGAAGAGCTGCTGTCAATAAGCAAATGAGAGGAGTTTTCTGTTTGACCAAATTAGAGAAACCTACCAGACAGCACAAATGGGTCATTCTTCACAGTGTAAAAAGTTGAAGGGAAAAGGTACAAAGTTCTATTAAACATTTTCCAAAGCTCCCCGATACCTGTTTTTTTCCTCAAGCCTAAATTTGACTTGTTCAAGAAGCAAAACTTTTACTCAAACATTAACCAAAATCAGAAGACTAAGATCCCTGATCATATGCAGATGAGGAGTTGCTGCTGGGTAGGGAGGAACCAGAACTTGTTAATATTTATACGACACATGTATCTACAGGTTACACTGGAATAGCTTCCATCTCCAGCTCGCCACTGCTGGAACTCCTACTTTATTCGTCAAAATGTACTAGTCTGTCAGACCTGCAATGTTTCAAACTTTCATGAAGCACTTGCTCTCAATGTATGGTGTATTATTTAATCCATTTATTGCTTAAATGGATTTTTCCCCCTTTGCTGAGCATGTAACCATGCAGCGCCTTGGGACGTCCTCCCAACGTGAAAGGCGCTCTATAAATGTAATTTTGTTGTTGTTGTTATCAATCTCCAGCCTCCTGGTTCATAAACATTGATTTGTGTGACTGAAATTCCCAAACATCAGTCTGTTCTCATTTAAAATGTACACCAAACTAGTTATAGAATTTGCTTTCTGTAAGAGCAACTTGCATTTCTATTAGTGCCTGTCAGGTAGGATGTCAGACTCAGAGCATTTAACATATATAATAGAGAGCACAGAGCAGGAAAATAGGAGCTTTAAGGATGTTGATAAAAAGCAGAGTCAACGAGAGATGATTTTAGGATGGTTTTGAAGGTAGGAAGAGAGGAAGCAAGGCAAGGAGATTTGTAAAACAACAAATCACCTTCCTATTTTTAAAAAAACATTTATACCAAATACATTAATGTAAAAAAGTAGCATTTTTCATTATACCATTTACAACCAAATTCCAAAGATTTTTCTTTTTGATCAGCCAGGTGTCTAACATATGTGGAAACCACCACCCCCCCACCATGCTTAAGACTATCGAGACTAGACTGAGATCCACATATGTATGCCAGTTACTCATACAACACCAACTACTTGCATTTAAGTAGTGCCCTTCACGCACAGGACTTTCTCTAAGAATCTTCCTGTTTTATGTGAGTGTGAGTGAACCATTGGACAGATGGTACTGCAGAAAGTATTGGCTAGTTTGACTAATGATAGGCATGTTTTCGTTTTCTGGCCACTTTTATATTGGCAGAGGAGTGAAGCCAAAGAATTCCATTCACGTGTCTCACTTTTCTCAACTGAGTATGGATAAGACAGAAGCCATCCTCCTCAGTTCCTGCCAGTATCTCTATTTTTCTGGTCTTGACCCTCTCTCAAAATCCTCAGTTGAAACTCTCATTCATGCTTTCATCACATCCTGCTTAGACTCTTCCAACACACTCCTTACTTGTGTCCCTAGCTCCATCATTTACAAGCTGCAGTTTCCAAAACTTCACTGCCTGCATCATTCTCCACACCAAACTCAACACATTCATTATCCCAGTCCTTGCAAGTCTTCATTGACTCCCAGTGAATTGATTTCACAGGTACCTTCTTATCTCTGATCTTCTACCCTACTCCACCGCTCTCCACACCTTCTGCTCAGCTAACTCGGGATTGCTGCATGATCCCTACCCTCTCCACGCCACCATCGGTAGCTCCTACACCTCTAACCTCTGAAACTCCTTCTCTCTACCATTCTATCTTGCCCTTCTGTTTTTGTCTCCAAATTCTATCTTTTTGAGAAGGGGCTGGTGCCTATGGACACTATCCCCCTCTCCCTTGCTCAGTGTTCAATCCCATCTCTGTAAAGTGTTCTTGAGATGTTATCGAACATGAGAGACACATTTTAAATAAAACCTTTAGGGAAAAAACGTAAAATATGGTAACAAACAAGTGTCTTTAATGGTGCTTGGAGAATTCACAGTGCTGGCATAGAAAATGTTCTTTAAAGTTTAGGATTAAAACTGGGTTTTGGATACCCCTTTTGTTCTGTGCATACTGAAACATTTTCAATTTGGTTTCACTGAACAATTGGCTAATGTGTTCATTGCTGCCTCAGCTGGTTATGATCTCATAGGTCACTAAAAGGACAAGTACAATAATTGTGAAATTATATTTTCTACCATCTCCGCACCAGTTTCAGTTTAGAGTGGGAGGTTGTGTGAGGCTGTCTTCAACGCTGATCGGGTGGTGCATGTGGATTCTTCAGCTAATAAATGCTAAGAGCCATAGCAGTACACTTGATTTAATAGTGGGAGGTGGAGAGCTATATTTACCTCACAACCTCAAATTCTGTTTATTTTCTTTTGATCCATAGGCCAGTGTGATTGACATTTGCTCTAATTATTTTCTGTTGGTGGTTTATTCTCCAGGTGAAACTGAACCATCAATCAATTCAGAATAGACTCCCCTCTTCATTTACCGGAACAGCATTAAATGTTGGTTCAATAAATTAATGGCATAATAGCAAACTGCAGTTCTGGAGTCGAGGTTCAATTGCAACAGTGGGGTTGAAAAAGCAATTGAACAGGAAATCTGCAGAGTAAATGGCATGAGCATCACAAAAAGCACTTGGAGCTGAAAACCATGTTACAACACTTTGTGCTGACCTGCTCTGAGAATTCTCCTTTGAGGTACTCTCAGGCCATCTCAGTACTTTACATTCTGAGGTTCTTTCTTTGATACTCATGCCATTTACACTGCAGTTTTATTAATTGAATGTTTTTTTTCAACATTTAGACCACTAAATTGACCCATAGCACGTGATGGTAAGTGACATAAATGGGGGGGAAGGAGAGTAAAAATAGCTGTACAGGAAAAAAATGCTTCAGTTTCAATAAGAATTTTTTTTCTGTTAAAAAATAGTTACTTTTTTTCCATTTATGAATTGGATAAACCTGTTTATCCAAATCATAAATGGATTTGAAGATAAAAAGGCTTTGGTCTTGTACTCTTAAGCTTATAGTAAATAGTTGTATTGTGGTCTGACACAAATTTCTTGAAATAAATGACAATCTTATGATTAATATTTTACAATAATAATATGAACACGTAAGGCAAAGATGCTATTATCTGCGGATAATTGACTGCATTTACGTAGACTGAAACATGTGGTGCTTTGTTGCTCTTGTCCCATTTTCTCCTTTCATGGTCTCACATGCCTCACACCTCCTGTGGCTGAAATAATGGGAAAGACTGATTGCTTCTGAGCTGCTGCCAGTGCTACACTTGGCTGTGTAGTGGGAAGAACACCTGGAGTAGTTTAGCAGACCTACACCATCTGATCTTTTTCTTTGCATATTTGCCCATTCAGATTGCAATTGGCTCTTTAGTTAACTGCAGTCTCTGGTTTGTCACACACCAACCAAGAGGGGGAAGATTAGTGTCTTTCTTCCAGGCCCAGCCAATATTGCACAGAACTGATTACAAAGACTTCTGTGAGAGTATCCCTAAGAATACACTTCTCCATTTTCAGAATGAGTGCAGATGTCATTGTTAGCGGCTTCAACATATCAGTGTGTTATCCTTTGTTGTATGCTAAATATTTCTGAATGTTGCCTTTAAAAGATATGTAGAATCATAGAATTATGCAGTATTAATTCATTAAACATGCCCATTTGCAATGTACAAAAATATTCCATAATTAATAATTGAAGATCATATTGATAAAATAGAATCTGAAACCAGGTTTGTGGTCACATCCAAAGATTTTAGTAGCTGCTAGAGAAACTCCTACTTTTACACTTGTTTTTGTTTTATTTCTGGCAATAGTCATTCCAGTTTTACCTTCTCCACATACCCAGTTTTATAATCTTGGACAAGCAATGGCATTTGGATTAGTGTCATAATGTTACAATCTTCATAACTGATGTCAACTGCTGACTAACTGCGATTATGAGATTAACCATGTGTGTAGTGTATGAGAAAGTAACAGATCATCTACCTGTTGGAACGGATCGGAACATTTTAGACCTTGCAATTTAGAATTTCATAACTGGAAAACTGCATTGCCAGTTGCATTTGTATCATGCTGTTGTTAGTGAGGTCCAACTGCTGGCCATTGAAAACACATTTGTATTTGGCATGCTGAATTCCTATCTGGAATGTGTCCCTTTACCACCCTTAATCACGCTAAATGATGTCCCAATTGTACGTCAGACTGAATTGGTGAAGTAAAGTCATCATGGCATTAATACTAAACAGCCATTGTCTTTTTACATGAACTGCACCAAATCATTATGAACAAAAGGATATTTGCCACCTTGATCTCATTTTTCACTAGAAAGATTCTTCAGCCATATGTCTCCAGCTTCCACTCAGTGGTCCGTCTATTGAAAGGCAACAACTCTTCATTCAGAATTTTTTGTTTACTTACTTTATGAACAGGCTGTATGCAACATCAAATAAAAAATGTATGCCTACTTGTATTCAAATCAAAAACATTGCTAATATAACCAGTAAAATAGATTCATCCTGTTGTAGATTTATTTGATTCTGTGGAGTATCATCTAATCTAATCTTCAATACCTTGTGAATTTGTAGTTCAAGCTGAACTCTATTCCAATCAATGTGGCAGGAATTTCAATCAGCTATTAGCTCTTCTATTAGTTTTGCTAATGTAGTGTTTTGGAAAACTGCATTGCTGGCTGCATTTGTATCATCTCAATGTCAGTGAGATCCAAATACTGGCCATTGAAACCACATTTGTATTTGGCATGCTGAATTCCTATCTGGAATGTGTCCCTTTACAACCCTTTAATCACACTAAATTATGTCCCAATCGTACATCAGACTGATTTGGTGAAGCAAAGACATCATTGCATTAACACTAAGCAGCCATTACCTTTTTACTTGAGTCAAATCATTGTGAACTACTAAATGGATATTTGCCACCAACTGACCAAGATCCAAAGACAATCCTGTCTCCAAGCAGTAGATTAGTAAATGGTAATAATGTGTCAATGCTACTGACGCCAGAAAACCTTCAAGCAAAGTTGAGGCTTATCTGTGGCATCTGTTGCTGCTAATTCTTAGACATTCACATCTGTGTGCAATAGGCTGACGCGTTTCGCCCAGAAAATATACAGTCACTACACTTTACAATATATTCTGCAAAGCGCTTTGAGATGTCTCAATGACGTGATAAGGTGCTGTATCAAATGCAAGGATTATTATTATTTTTATCATCACGAGGCTGAACCCAAGTGGAATTTATCTGCAAAACAACTAAATGAACAAATCCAAATATTTTCACCAACCATTATTGCCTGGACTTGACAAGTTCAAATTAGGTCATTTGGTAGAACAGAAATTCCTTCCAAATTTTAGATTAATCCTTTGAATCAATCCACATACAAGGATATACTTCCACCCTTCCAGTCTTCTTGGTGCTTGAAAGAGGGCAGGCATGATTAATTTACTTCTTGTTTTTCTTTGAGGGTTTCAGGAATTTTTTATATTATTAAAAAAAAGCCAGGGCTACTCTTATTCTGTATAAGCCACCAGAACAGAGTAGCTTGTGGGTAATATTTAATCTCTGATTAAATGGAAACATGAAAGGTTATTTTATCATCGTTATTTTTCCCTGATAAAAAAGTATTTACCGGTGTTGGAGTGCCAGCAGGCGGTGCGAAAGGTTGCGTCATTTCAAGAATGTAGATGACCCTACAAGTACCTTATGTAACTGTTCAAGGTGCTCTCTGGCAGAAATATTGTGTATATAGTACAGAGAATGTTTTTTAAAAAGTGTTATCATTTAGAAGAGGTAGTTTGGAATTGAAAAAGACCTGTACATGTGACTGACAGAATGCAAAAATCCTATCTCACTCTGCACTATGTACAGTCCTGTAGCTCAGTGGTTAGAGCACTCGCTTTGCAAGCGAGAGACCTGAGTTCAATTCCAGGCAGGGCGAAACCTTGGGCAAGTTTCCTTACTCCACAAGCCTAATAATAATCCCTCCAAAACTAAAAACAATAATAAATTGGTCATTTTCAATCTATGACTTTTTGTGGGACATTGCTGTTCGCCCACAAATATACAATCAATTCACTTTACAGTGTGTTCTGTGAAGCACTTTGGGACGTCCTCCCGACGTGAAAAGCACTTTATCAAATGGAAAGATTATGTATCTATCTATCTGTCTGTCTGTCTGTAATAGCTGCAGAATTCCCATTGATAGTCAACCGATAATGTTTGATACTTTGGTTTTATTTGGGGGATGTTGTCGATGTAATTTCACCCCCCCCCCCCCCCAACAACCACTGACAAGTAAAACTGTGAATGCTGCAGGAGAAGATGCATAATTTCTATTCGGTGCAACTAAAAATGATATCTAGAGCTGTGTGTGGGAGTTGCTGCCGTAGTCATGGTTTCAGGCATAATGTGGGAGCTGCTGAAATTCTCTTTGCTCTGGGATAAGTAGTACATGCTATTTGCTGAACCATGCATTGTTAATTGTACTGAAGGTTTCAACAATGTTTTTTGTCCTATTCTGGCATTATGTTTTTGAGGAATTAGAACAATGCAGTTGGTAAGGCTGAAAAATTGTAATTAGAAATGAAATTGTAGTTGTCATAGTATCGTTTACCCAACACATGTAATCTATAAATCTGTGGCTAACCCAGATTTATAGATTACCCAGTTCATTTCGAATAAAATACAACATAACCATCTGTGAGGAACAAAATCTCAGAGAAACAAGTTAACGTGTAAATACTTGTAGTATTGTTTGGGGAATGTGGGGGTGCTACCCATTTGTCTGCTGCAATTTTTCTCATCTGCTGACTTGCAAATTAGCTCCTTCTGGCTGGATCTGCTCCATCTGCAATAGCGAGGACATCAGAGAAATCAATTCAGTTGAAATAAAATACGGGGGAAAAGCACCATTTCCTAAAATGTAAGGTTGGATTACCACTAGACCACAGGATGTTGCATTCATGGGAAAGATTTTTCACTGAGTAGAAGAGAAACTGAGCTGCATAGCCTCTGTGTTGGGTAAACATCAGGACAGTAACTGATATTTTTCATTGTGAGTTGGAGCAACATCAGGTATGATAGTCAATTCAAGTTGTATGCAAATGCTTTTTCCTGCGCTGCCAAAGATTATTGTAGGTGGTTCTAGATGCATTCTTGTCAGACGTTAATCTAAAAATTGTCTTCAATTTAAGATGTGTATTGGGGGATTGCCCTTTTTATGGAAAAACTAAACTTCTGACCATTGTTTTTCCTCAAAAAAAATTCTGACTGAGCTACATAATCTTCAGCATATTTGAATAATTTAGACTATTTGGTATTTCTGTCAAGAGGATGTGTGGTTCTAATTGTAATATGTGGGTCACGCAGACAGGTTTAATTTAACTAGGTGCATGTTTTGGAAAGACCCATCAATCAATTTCTATTGATTCAATTGGTCCGACAAGGAGTATGCTGAAGTGGATTTAAGTACACTTCTTGCGAATTCCAATCAAGATGCTTCCTATTACAAATACAATACAGATTTATATTTATATAGCATCTTTCACATCAGGAGGATGTCCCAAGGTGCTTAATGATACTGGCTTGGCACCTGAGCTGGGGGTGGGAGCTGAGGGGGTGGAGGCAGGAATAGGGAGCAGTCAAAAAGGTTTCTCTTGAACGAAGATGGACCTTGAACAAAGTGATGGGGGGAACGAGTCAAAAGGATTCTGGGATGGAGTTCCACAAAGCAGGAACAAAAAGGGTGAAAGCCCACCTGCCAATTGGGGTATATAGGGTGGGGACATTAAGCAGGCCAGTGGTTGCTGAGTGAAGGGCTGGCTGGGTCAGTTGAGCAAGAATGTGGAGGGATTTAAATATGAGAATGAAGATCTTAAACTTGATTCACTGGGGATGAGGACCCAATGGAACTGGCTAAGGATAGGGATGGCAGTTATGTGGAGCCTGGTGAGGGAAAGGACATGGACTGCAGGGTTTTGGATCATCTGCAGCTTATATAGGAAATAGCTGAGTAACTTGGCAATTGATGTAGTTAAGCTTGGTCATGATAAATCCATAGATGAGGGTCTCAACGACCCGAGGAGAGAACTTGTGGTGGAGGTGGGCAATATTTCGGAGATAGGACAAACCTGAACGAGTCAGAGCATGAATATGGGTTTAAAGGACAGTTGGAGTCAAACCAGATACCAAAGTTCCACGCAGGTTCCGCGAAGTGGAGTGTGAAAGCTCCATGCAGATTGATGTTGTTGGCGCCTAAGAAGACAAAACAGTACAGAAGATGATTGAGGAGAACATATAAACATTAAGCCCTTCTCAATACACTTCAGTTTATTATTAATAATAATTATTAATAATTAACAACTATAAAATCCGTGCTTTTGGTATAGCATTTTATCATAATGCTGAATTTTTAAAAAATCATTTATTGTAAATTGTAGTGACTCTATATGTTTGCAGGTGAGATGGAGCGAGGCAAAGGGATTGTGGGATTGAGTTCTAAATAGTGGGGACAGAGAGGCTGAAAGCCCGGCCACTGATGGTAGGGCAGATCAGACGGGAAACATGGAGCAGGCCGGAGCTTGCTGAATGGAGGGAATGGACAGGTTGATAGGGGGTTAACAGGTCAGAGAGGTAGGAGGGGGCAAGGCCGTGGATGGGCTTGAAAGTGAGGACGAGGATTTTGAATTCTATCCTCTGAGGGATGGGGAGCCAGTGGAGTCGGGCGAAAGTGGGGGTGATGGGGTCACAGAGCCCAGTGCGGGAGAAAACACGAGCTGCAGAATTCTGGATGATCTGCAGCTTGTGGAGGGAAGAGTTAAGGAGGCCGACAAGGTGAGAGTTTCCGTAGTCAATCCTTGAGATGACGAATGCGGCTATGAGGGTTTCAGCGGCCTGAGGGGTGAGGCAGTGGCGGAATCGGGCAATGTTGCGGAGGTGGGTGAAGGCAGAGTGGGTCATGGCATGAATATGGGGACGAAAGGACAGTTGAGGGTCGAACAAGATGCCTAATTGACTGGCTAGAGTGTGCATCCCCGGATGGTGATGCTACCCGTGCCTGAAGTGCGGAGTTGCTGGCGTGAGCCAATCAGGAGAGTCTCGATCTTGCTGACATTCAGCTGTAGAAAGTTGGCTCTCATCCAGGACTTGATGTCAGACAGACAGTTTGTCAGGACGTCAGTTGTCCTGGAATCGTTGTCCCACCAAAGGAGAGCATCTGGAGGTTGAAGAGGAGGGGACCGAGGACAGAGCCTTGAGGAACACCACATGAGTCTGTGCGGGGGCTGAAGAGAAACCGTTGGCGGAGCTAAATTGGAGATGGTGTGAGAGATAAGATCTGAACCATTCTAGGAAAGAACCTTGAAGGTTGGGGTGTGAGGTTGTGGAGGAGGATGGAGTGGTCCAGGGTATCGAAGGCAGCAGAGAGGAGGCAGAGGGAGCCCTGGTCACAGATGGACAAGATGTCGTTTGTCACCTTGACCAGAGTAGTCACAGCACGGAAACCCAATTGGAGGAGCTTGTGAAGGGAGTGGTAGGAGAGGAAGGAGTGAAGCTGGGAAACAACGACTCTTTCAAGGACTTGGAAAGAAAAGGGATGTTGAAGATGGGTCTGTAGGTAGAAAGCAGGGATGCGTCCAAGGAAATTAGCCAAAGCATGGGGTGAGGGGGGGCAAAGAATGATAAGTAGTGTATGGAATCAGTAACGTCCTGAACAGTTAGACAGAATTTCAGTTTAATGTGTTATCCATAAAATGACACTCCCAACAATGAGAGCTTCTCTAGGGCTGCACTGGAACATCAGCCTAGTCTGTGAACTCAAGTCCCAATGTGGGGCTTAAAACAACAACAACTTGTATGTATATAGCGCCCTCCATCCCGGGCGGCGTCTCAGAGCACTTAACAATGGCGGAGCCCAAGACTGAGCCGGGGGCTGGGGGTAGGTGACCGTAGAACGCGGTTGAAGAGGAAGGTCTTCAGGCACGACCTGAAGATGGGGAAGGAGGCAGGCGAGGCAAAGGGGTTGAGGGAGGGAGTTCCAAAGTTTAAAACCACAAGCTTCTGACTCAGAAGTGAGAGAAAGAAAAACTGAGGACTTGGAGCGAACTAGCCACTGGGGGTGGGGATGCTTCCCACCTCAGTTAACTCTGCAAACCAGTACCCAAATGGGTAAGATGGTTGTAGCAGTGAGAAGCTTGCTAGATAATGCGTGCTACATAGTTTTAAAGGATTGAACTCCAGCACTACCCCAATGTACATTCTTGGGTCCCCAACCCTTAGCACTTGCTAATATGAACCTAGTAATTTCTAGTTATCTTAGCAGTGTGTCCCTCCAGGGAGATTGTATACTCTATTTCAGACAAAGTCTTCATGCATAATGTGAAACTTTATGTGGTTTGCACACTCTTAAGCATGGCTATGGGTTTCCACATGTTCAGATATCTGGCTGATCAAAAAAAAACTTCTGGAGCCAGGCACCCCGCTAATGTTGTGGTGACCAGAACTGTTTGCAGTACTCCAGATGCAGCCTGACCAGAACATGACTTCTTGTGCAATGTTATATCATTTAAAAGCTATTTGTGGGTTTTTGATTAAAGAAACATTGGAGCTTTTACCATCCAGAAACTTTTCCCCCATTGTTTGTTGGCTTCTTCGAGAGACTTAGTGGTTCGGGTTGATTTCCGTGACAAATGTTGACCATTCTGCAGAAGCAAAAGCCAAATGGGTTGATGGCCTTTTCTTCTCTGCACTCTTTTGATTCAGTTCACACAGTTTGCAGTATTTGTTTAGTCAGGGTGCTCAGAGCTGGAGAAAAATCAGCCAAAAATTAGTGGGAGGAGATTGGGTTGTTGACATCATGTGGCGTTGGCCACTCGATATGAGACGTTGGAAGAAGAACCAATCCGATGAGGGCAAGAACATTTAGAAAGGCTTTGTTTGGTCCGTTCCTTTCCAGAATCAGCCCATGAGACGAAGTGGGAATTGTTTGCCCTCTAGTGGAACAAAGATTAACATTGTAAGTCTCAGGAACAATAGAAACACAAATGTTCTACAGAAGGAGGTTATTCAGCTCATTGTGTCTAGGCAAATTTGGTTTTCTAAATTGTCCCTTTTATTAATCCCGTTTTTCCGCTCTTCCCCCATATTTCTAAATACTTTTACTTTTCAGCCACTTATCCAGTTCCCTTTTAAATGATTCAACCTTCAATTCCCTGGCTCCCTTGAAATCCAGGGTTGTTTCCAAAGCCACCTGCTCCCACTGGTACAACAGTCGTCTCTGCTCACTCAAAACACAAACCCGGATGCTCGAGTGCAGGTGGCAGAAATCCGGCCTCACGATTTATCGCCAGCTGTGGCTCGAGCACCTCCATACCTACAGCCTGTCCCTCTGTGAAAAATTTAAAACATCCGCTTGGCTGCTTCATCCTCTCCCCCATGTTCCCTTCCACCCCAACCAGACCATCCACATTGCTTTCTCCCTCTGCCACGGCTCATGTCACTACCCCCTCCTTACAGTCCTTTCCCCCATTTCTCCCTTCTCCTTCTCAACCACAATCACCCGCATGATGTTCACCATCTGCTGCCTTGAACTCCTCCCCCTCCCTACCCAGCTGCTGGTCACTCAACTCCCCCTCCTCTCCCCCCTGCTGGCCGACACTGTCAACCAGTCTCTCTCGTCAGGCTCTGTTCCACTCCCCCTGGAAACCGCTGTCATCACACCCGTCCTCAAAAACCCACCCTCGATCCCTCTAATCTCTCTCACTACCGTCCCATCTCCAACCTATCCTTTCTTGCCAAAGTCCTGGAACACATTGTTGCAGGTCAACTTTGGTCACACCTCTCCTCCTTGAGCCCCCACAGTCTGGTTTTTGCCCTGCCCACAGCACAGAGACAGCGCTTGTCTAAGTCACAAATGACATTAGGGCTTCCTCTACCTCCTCCCCTTATGGCCACTACCCCACCCCCCAGCTTGGAGTCAGGCTCTGGCACTACCCTTCTTGGAAGGTGCTATATAAGTGCAAGTTGTTGTTGTTATTCTGTTGACTCAATCACAAAAGGCACTTGCAGCAACAAATTCCACACCCTATCAATCCTCTAAATTAAGAAATTCCTTTGAACCCCTTCCTTGATTCATCTGCTAACAATCCTGATACAGTGCCTGCTTGTCAGCTCTCTAAAATAAACATTTCCCCTATTTATCTTATGCCCCTTCAGAATGTTATGTAATCTGTTTACGTTTAAGTGCTCCGGGATGAAAGGCACTATAGAAATGCAAGTTGTTAAACAACTCTCTCAAATTCCCTTTCAATCTCCTCTGTTCTAGTGGAGCTGCAGTTTAGCAGCCTCTCTTCATATGTACATTACCTCATAATGGGTATCGTGCTAGTGAATCTGCACTGCACCTTCTCCATATCTAACATCCTTCTTGTAATGGGCTGCCTGAAACTAAACACAATATTCCAACTACAGCCTAATCAATCTATATAAATCCAACATAGCTTTGTTTACCTGCTATTTCACTTTTAGTGATTTACCCCAGATCTCTCTGGGCTTCCTCTACACTGAGCACTCCAAGCTATAATTCCACAAACCATTCTTCCCCCCATATTTACTACTTTACACAGCAGTAACGGAAAGTGTGTTTTAATTCATGGGAACACAAAAGGCAGGTTAATAAAAAAAATTACTATTCACAAGTTCAATTCATCTAAAATTCATCTTCAGTGTTGCTAACATTTTCAATTGAGATTAATGGCAAGTAAATCTAGTTCATGTTACCTGGATAACAGAGCTGTACTGACTCTCCCAAGTTGGACTTTTTTAAATAAATATGCAGGTGATGATAGTATGGCTGTTTGGAACTGTACCATAGAACTATTTTGTTGTATGCGTTTTTATATACTAAATACTTGTTTTTTGTCCACAAGCTAAACTCGAGATGGTAAAAGTACATTCTTACAGAACTACAACAACATCCAGTTATATAACTGAAATTACACAGAGTACCATCCAAAAGTACTTTACAGAGGTGGTGTTGGACACCGAGCAGAGGGGAGGAGGGAGGTGACTGTTGACATGGTTAAAACCCAACTGACCCAACTGTCTTGCGCTTTGGGACGTCCTCCTGACGTGAAAGGCGCTCTATAAATGAAATCTTGTTGTTGTTGTTATTAAAAGAGGTCGGGTTTTGGGTGGCTTTGGACGATGGAAAGGGTGTGAGACAGAAAAAACTTACTGTGCGCCACTCACGTAAGGCACGCAGAAAACAACATCGGTGGCAAGGTCATAACTTGTAAGATGGCCATTTTAGAGCAGAAACTGGCTGCTGTATGGAATCAGTGCTATAATGAACTGTATTATGACAGGGCTGCACTGTACAAGGGGAACCTCCAGGATATTCATCCATTCGGTATTTCTTACGTAAAAACATAAGAATTGCTAGTTGAAAGATCCATTCAGTTCATCTTCCAGCATCCTGATAGTCACATTCCCATGTCATGTTCCAAACTATCTACTGTATAATTCTGATACAGTGTATAGTTTGGAATATACTACATATTTCTTCCTTCAGAGAGTTTTCCACCTCGTTCATCTGTTCTCACCCGCATGTATCAACTGGTATTTTGGAAGTCTGTCCCACATATTCACTGCTCTGTGGGGAGTGGGAATACTCTTCCAATCATTGGAACTGCTTGAGGCTTTTAATATTAAACCTATGCTCTCTTTTGCTATGTGTGAAATAGCTCAATTCATCTCATGATTTCAAAGACCTGAATCATGCTCCTTTTTTTCTAATGAAAACTAGTTGAGCTCTGCAAGCCTCTTGCAACATAAAGCATTAAGTACAGAAATCATCCTTTTTGCTCTTACATGAACACTCTCCATTGATTTGTTGTTCTTCTGAATGTAGGTTGCCCAAAAGTGTACATATTTTCCAAACTGCACACAATATTTCAAATGGGACCTTATGAATCATCTGTTCAAGGTTATACTGATTTCTGTCAACCGAAATCAAATGCTCTCCAGATGCAACCTTGTATTTGATTAGCTTTGCTGAAAGCTGCTTTATATTAGCTGCAACCTTCAGTGACTGATCAATATTATACTTAAATCCTGCTTATTCTCCCTCTCTGTTCTGGACACTCCTTCATTTTGCATATTTCTAATATTTCAAGAAGTGCTCTCCTTTTAATAATTTATTAATATATTAAAAATCCTTGCATTTAATATGGCATCTTATCACGCTGTCGAAGCATCTTAAAGCGCTTGCTTAACAGGATATACTGTAAAGTGAATTGACTATGGATTTTGTGGGCAAAATGCAGTGCTAATTTTGCACAGCAATGTCCGACAAACAGTTATTGAGTGAGTGACCAATTTTATTTGGCAGATTTGTTGGCCAGACCACCAGAAGACACTCACTTCTCTTTTTGAATAGAATCATGGGATCTTTACTGACGACCTGAACAGACAGACGGGTCCTCAGTTTAGCATCTCATCTGACCTCCGACATTGCAACACACCCCCAGCGCCACATTGGAGTGTCAGCTTAGGCAATGTGATTCCAGCCCGATGTGGGACTTGAAATCACAACCTCTGACTCCAAGGCAAGAGTGCTACCACTGAGTGACGCTGACACACAAATAGTGTGAACAGCAAGGAACTCGGAGCAGACCTTGCAGAATTCTACTAGTTATTGTTCCCTCTCCTTACAAGGTGTTTTCCATTTTCCCATTCCACCTTTGCTCTCTGTTGCTGAGGCAGCTTTTAGTCCAAGTAACTAATTTACCATTAATTCTGAGTTTTAACCTTCAAAAGTGTTGCATGTGGAATTTCATCAAATGGCTTCTGCAAATCTGAGTAAATTGTGCTTGCAGAAGAGTACTTAAACACTGATTTAGTTACAGTATCAAAAAATTCTATTAAATTCATAAAGTATGACCTTTAGCTTTTAAATCCATGCTGAATATTTATAGTGTCTGAGCTCTTTAGGTGACCATTAATAGCAATTCTGTAGAATACTTGCAAGCATTTTCCCTACTATAGATGTCACACAAAGCGGTTTATAATCCTAGGAACCTCTCTCACCTTTTTCAAATAATGGGATTACATTGTGTGTTCTCTAGTTATTTCTCAGATACAAAATCATTGGAGCTTTCAATAGTATTAGACAGAGTCTCTTACATCTCCTTGAATATTCTGTATATATCACAACTGGTTTGGTTACTTTGTAGATGTTTAACTCCTTGTGGTTTTTTTGTAACACACTACTTCTATCTACTTGTATTAAAGATTCCTGAGCTAAAATGATTGAATCGCTCTTCTAGTACGTTTGTGGGTGAAGGCAGTACATTCACAGATTTTATCACTGCAGAGTTAACTGATTTCAATTTGTGCAATACAACTAACACCCCTTTCAAATTGCTGCACAGTAAATGCATGTAAATGTCAGTTAGAACAAAGATGCCACTGTGGTTGAATTGCCTGTCAACACCCAGTATCTAGATTCTCAATAATTTTCCACTTGGTGGGTGAGGTATTTGAGAGTGGACCCCAAGCTGATTTCTCCCCTAACCCTATGGAAGTTGACTTGAATTGTAATACCTTAACCACAGATCAGCAGAGATCACCTAAGAATACAGCCTGGATTTGAATCTGTAACTTTTTTGGTCGAGAACAGCAATAGTTACCACTAGACCATCAGGGCTATGTTTTAATCAATGGATGAATATGGGAAGATAGTGATTTAGTTATGTTATCACTGGTGTAATAGGTGTTATTGTTTGCTGTTTAATTGGTCTCTGACATGTCCTTGGTTTAATTCCTGGTAATTATTAGCTGCAATTATTTTCTTTGTTTTGATTCAGAAATGTTGCTGGTTTCTGTTTATTCTGTCAAAATGATTGATTGTAACTTGCTTTGTAAAACCTTTTGCATTCATTGATCTATTCCCTAAAAGCACAAAAACAAGCCTGCATATTTCAACAATTACGTTCAAAAGGAAAATTCAATGTTTCTCTTGAATGGATTTAAATGTGCAGAGGGTTTTCCAAGAGCTCTTTCAGAATATGCTCTTATCTTGATTTTAAACTCCAATTGCTCCTTGTGCCAGCGGAGTATCACATAGATCAGTAGATGGTGGTGTGGAGGGTTTGAAAACTGTATCACAGGCCTTGAATTTGTGAGAGGGAGGAAGAAAAATGTTGTATTGTGCTGTTCAGGGAGTTGAGGAGATAATAATAATCGTTGCACTTCGCTTTATCCCATTGAAACGTCTCAAAGCACTTCACAGTAATTACTGTAAAGTGTAATGACTGTATTTGTAGGCGAATGCAGCAGCCAATTTGTGCACGAAATGCCCCACAAACACCCATGAAGCGAATGACCAATTTAAATTGAGCATTGCTGTACAGGACACTGACATTCACTTTTTGATTAGTGCTATGGGATCTTTAACGTCCACCTAAACAGGCTGACAAGGGCTCAATTTAACATCTCATCTCATGGATACACCTTTAACAATGCACTACTTTGCCAACACTGTATGCACTGGAATGTCAGTGCAAACCATGAGCTCAAAGTTCCCGACATAGGACTTGAACCTACAACCTTCTGATCAGAATAATAGGAACTGAGCCAGACTAATGATTTGGGCAATAATTCTGTTTGCATGGCTACAATATAATATAAATGCAGCTGTAATATTTGAGTTTAGGCTCCACTGCCAAATGGTCCTGTAAAACATTTTGGGTGGTTCAAGAGCTTTCAGTTAACAGTATTTTAATATTAAAGAGCTGATTGCATAACTAGCTCTTTGATAGCATTATAACACGTAATGCCCAATTACTGAAATCTACATCCAAGTGTTACTGAACCTCAGTAGTTCCCCCAAACTGCCTAAGTCTCATGTTTCAAGTGGCACATGGGTTTGCTTTGAAGTTTATTTCATAACTGGATGTCTTTTTTTACCCTTTTCATGCCTATTTGAACTTCAAAATCCATAGGGAATATGCAGTACCTCCTTTCACAAGATCATAAGATTGGTCTGGAAAGCCCTACAGCTCATCCGATCTCATCCTTCCAGAACTCCCACCCTACCGTGCCCCTGTCACTGCAACAAGCTGCTTTTTAGTAATAATAATCCTTGCATTTGGTATAGAAGGATATCTCAAAGCGCTTCACAGCATTTACTGTGAAATGGATTGATTGTATTGTAGGCAAACACTGCAGCATAATTGTGCACAGAATATCCTACAAGCAGCTATGAAAGTAATGACTAATTTTATTTGGGAGATTGTTGGCCACGACACCAGGAGAAACTCCCTTGTCTTTTCGAATAGTGCCGTGGGATCTTTAACGTCCACCGGAACCGTTAGACGGGCCTTCAGTTTAACGTCTCATCCCAAAACATCATCTCCGACAATGCGCTTTCAATATTGAAAGAATATTTTGAGGTTTTGTATTGACTGCTATGTGCTTTTCCAGTTCTCTCTTGGCTTCCCTACCCTTTTATTTAACCTTTTTCTTTACAGTCTTGCATTCAGCACAATGGTAACCCTCTCCTCTAAATCTCCTCTTAAGTACTCTAAATCTTCCTTTTCTTTATCTCCTTTTTTAATTTTCTGTTGATCCATTTTGGTGCTTGTGTTTATTTTGGTTGCATGCTGATGTGCTGTTTCTCAAGTTAAACCGAATGTTATTGAGCTGTGGTCACTGACCCCATTTGGATCAACTACTTCCACTTCCTAAATAGTGTCTGGGTCACTGACTAGAATTAAGTCAAGAAGGGAATTGCCCCCTGTGGGCTCACTGACACACTGAGTAAGGACACAGTCATGCACTGTATAAGCTCCAAATCTTTCGCAATTGGACATTTCCAGTTTTTGTTGGGCTGATTGAATTACCCCATCGGTACTATCTTTTTCTCACATACACTCCTAATATTATCGTACTGTGCCAAGTCGTTCTCCCTGCTTTGACCTGGCAGTCTACAGCAAACCCAAATGTTAGTCTAACCTTTTTCTTGTTGAGCACATCTAACCAGAGGATTTCATACCATGATTCATCCTGCAATGTTGGCCCAACTACCTTAATCTGCCAGGTGTCGCTTACATACACCTTTCCTGAATAACCTGTATTCTTTTTAGTTATATTCAGTCTATGTCATTTGTTTCAAGAAAATTAGATAGATTTCTGCTAGAAAAAAATATCTCAGGATGTCAAGCGACTGCCAGGATGGGGGAAGGCGAATTAGATGGACCTTGGTTTTCTTTCTCTTGCAAATTCTTAAGTTCTTATATTCATTTCCATCATCCTGGTTTAGTCCATCTTGGTTTTGAGGTACTTAAGCTCTTATAAGCAAGATTCACAACATTGTATTGCAAAGTAATGCATTGCAGATATGGAATTTCTCCCCTTCCTGTATCGGACTGTAATATCCCAATCCAGTTACTGGCTTAAATAGATTTTTGCATGCACATGGCATCTGAATGTCCATTATAACCCCAGCTGGCCAAACAAATAAAAAGACATAGCTTGCTTAATTTTTAAAGCAGTAAGTGATCTTGGAGTTGAAATGGTGTTGATATACCATTGGAGCTTTGCTCTCCTAATTTGTCATGGTCTCTCAGCCAGTTGAAGTATTGCCCAGCCTTGGGAACACACTCCAGCCTGTGTGTTATCGCTTGTGTGCATGGTGTTTACTAATTATGCAACCATGAATCCCACGCTGTAAGATTCTGGTTTCTCTGCCATTAAGCATATTAGCACATTTTGTCAACAATCTGCATAACTGTTTTTTTATCTCCTCCAGAAAAATATAAACATCTTAGACTTTAAAATGTTTTACAAGAGTATTATTTCAATTTTATGTTATGAAATTTAGTGGGCATTCTTTTCAGCTAGATATGTGAACGGTAACCACTATGATTGTAATGCAAATGAAAATGTCTCTTTCTACATTTACTCAAAGCAGATTTTTTTAACGGCTTCTACACTTATCCAACACCCTCAAACCATGATTTGATAAATAAGTCAATATAAATTTAAAATGGTGCTGTAGTTCAGAGCTGTAATAAACACTTAACATTCAGGTAATTTTGTCTCGTCTGAGATTATTTGCAAGAATCTTAGAAGTGGAAACCAGTTTAGTGATAGGATCATAGGAACAGGAGTAGGCCATTCAGCTCCTCAAGCCTGTTTCCGACATTCTATTGGATCATGGCTGCTCTGTACCTCAACTCCATCTACCCGCCTTTGCTCCATAATGTCTTGATACCCTTACCTAACAAAGATCTATTGACATCAGTCTTCAAAGAAAATTTGTATTGATCCAGTATCCACAGTTTTTGGGGGAGAAAATTCCTGATTTTCACTACGATAGAAAGAACAGGCTTCGTTTATAATGAGTGTTCAGTAGTTGTGCAAAGCTGTGATGTTTGTATGGAATTGAGAAGCAGTCTGTCTAAATAGTTAATGAACAAAGATTGTTAAAAATACTTCAGTGGTATATTAAATGATTCATCCCAGAAATTCCAGACACAATGGTGCCGAACTTCACCACAGATAACAAATGATTCAGGCCCCATTTTTCCCTTTAGCGGTCAAAAGCATAAAAGGAATTTAAATGTCAACTTTTTGCGCACAATTTTAACAACCATGGCCAACATCCTCAATTACAATACTTTCCAAACTTGAATGCACCCAGCAATCAGTTTCATTGTCCTACAAAATCATGATACTCTTACATTTCAAACTGAAAGCTAAATCTGGAAATTAAATGAATGTACATGTGTTTTTGTTGACAGTTGAAAAATACTGATTCTGTTCAACTATTTTACTTGCCCTTTTTGGAATATTATGGAAGGGATGCAAACGTCAATAAACATATCAATGAACCTGATTACTTTGGCTGTCTTTTGCTTGAGCAATGTTAATAATAAATAATTCTTGTATTTAGAGAATATTAATAACAATAATAATCTTTGCATTTGATATACTGCATTATCACATGGTTGAGACGTCTCAAAGTGCTTCACATAATAAGTTGTAAAGTGGATTAACTGTGTATTTGAGGGCAATTGCTTGTACACAGCAGTGACCCACAAGCAGTCATGGAGTGAGTGACCCATTCTTTTGGAGGGATCTATAACATATAACATTAAAATGTATGAAAACACTTTACAGATAACAGCTGTAAAGTGTAGTGACTGTGCATCTATAAACAAACATGGCGACAGATTTAAACACTGCAAGGTTACACAAATGGCCATGAAGTACATGTCAAATTTATCTGGCAAATTGTTGACCAACACCTGGAGAAACTCCTTTCCCTTTTTGAATTGTGTCATTGAATCTTTAATGTCCACCCATACAGACAGACTGGTTTAACACCTCATATGAAGGGTGGCAATGCTGATAATGCAGTATTTCCCAGGATGGCAGCAAAGTGTCACGTTAAACAGTTAGCTCATGATGCTTGAACGCACAACCTTCTGACCCAGAAGCGAGAGTGATCGGCCTTAGGGCATAATTCTACTGCCCATTCTTCATCCCAAAATATGCTGCCTCACATTTTTCTATATTTGTTAATGAATTTCTTTGAAAAAAATGTTCCACGATGTTAACCTGTCAGTGGCAGGCTATAGCCTACTGAACTCTTTGTCACTGTCAACAATGTCTCCTAATTTAGTTTCATAGAAACTACAGTTTCAGAGAGAGATCACAATCGCTCTCTGACAGAGTGGAACATATTTTCAATCAATGAGATTTTCTTTTAAACCAACCTTCAAAGCTCCCCTCAGGCATCGAGTTTCTTTTGAAAATGTCCCACCTTGTGCAGAAAACTGCCAAGTGACCTAGTTACACACATTAGAAGTGATTTCATAATTAATTTGCTTTTTTAAAAAAACATGATTACCAATGTGATGTTTATTTTATTAGTATCTTTCACAGTAAGC
This sequence comes from Callorhinchus milii, assembly GCF_018977255.1. NCBI lineage: Eukaryota > Metazoa > Chordata > Chondrichthyes > Chimaeriformes > Callorhinchidae > Callorhinchus > Callorhinchus milii. The sequence goes on from NW_024704742.1 coordinate 96,960,651, forward strand.
CTACTCTGAATCATTAAATCATGCACTTGTACAAATTCTGAACTTGAGTTTGAACCTGTCTGAATGACTTATGGTGTCATTGTACTGTTGAGCTACTTTAAATTTAAGCAATTTATGCATACCCAAGGCTTCTAATGCTGTGGAATTCACCTATTTCACTATACAGTGGATGTAGTCATTACTCATTACAGAAAAGCTGTGAAATACTTTGAGACATTTTAACCACAAGAAGGCACTATATCAAACGCAAGGATCATAATCAGTAAACATTCCCACTCATGCACTTGTCATCAAATACTGCCTAATGTCAGTCTGGCCCAGTTGGGTAGCCCTTCTCTTGGTTAGAAAGTTGTTTTAACCGACTTGACTTTCCGAATGCCCTTTTCGCTGGTCTCCCAAGCTCCATCATGCACAACATCCAGCTGATCCAAAACTCTGCTGCCCACATACTCACCCACACTAAACTTTGCCCCCCATCACACCAGTTCTAGCCAGGCTCCACTGGCTCCCTATTGCTGAACAGATCAATTGCAAGATCCTCACACTCGTTTTCAAAACACTTCATGCCCTCGCAGCTCCCCACGATCTGCTTGCCCCTCAGTCCACAACCTGCAGCCTCCGCTCGATTGGCTCCAGCCTTCGACATGACCCTTTGTGATCTCTGTTCTACCATCAGTGGCTGCGCTTTCAGCCACTACGCCCTGAAACTCTGGAACACTCCTGTATTCCTTCGCCCATCTAGACCTTCCTCTTCGATCGTGTCTATGGTCACCCCCCCCCCCTCCCTCCAGCTCAGTGTCGTATTCTGCCACTGTCAAGCGCTCTGGGATGCTACTTTGCTTTATAAATGCAAGTTGTTGATGTTGGTTCAAGACCTAAGTTGGGAATTTGGGTCCATAATTTAGGTTTTTGTGGGACATTGCTGTGTGCAAAATGTCTGCAGCATTCAGCTAAAACTTTATACTTATCTACACTTTACAGTAAATACTGTGAAGTATTTTGACAATATGATAAGATTATCAAATGCAAGGATTGTTGAGAATTATATGGAATGAAGATATGTCTTCATTGTTTGTCTATCGTGCCCCATATAGTTTTTGAAAATCTAACATTGCTTAACGTATTTGAAGTGAACAAGGAGGCCCAACTGCATGACTTATAAACACTTCATAATATAGGTTTGTGAGAATGTATTGGTGCAAGAGAATGGGAAGTATATTTCTTGTACTCAAAGAACAAATGGTGTTTGCCAACAAACCCCGGTAAAATTAATCATTTACTTCATGGCTGTTTGTGAGACATTGCTGTGTGCAAATTAGCTGCCGGATTTGACGATAAGTTACACAGTCATTGCCCTTTGGAGTAAATCTTGTGAAGTGCTTTGAGATGTCCTCCCAACACTAAAGGCACTATATCAAATATAAGGATTATTATAAAACAGGAAACTGAGAAATTGTGAGATTTGAAGTATATCAGGTAATGCGATTTTCCAAATAATTCTTGTAAATTGGTATTATTGTGTTAAAATTGTTAAATATTACAAGAATAATCTGAAAAATCTGTATGTACCATAAGAACTGGATTTTTCCCACTATGCACATGAGAATTAGTGTTCAAAACGTGGTTTCTGTACAAATAATCCTTATGTTAGATATAATGCCTTATGTCATTGAGATCTCAAAGCGTTTCACAAGATATGCTGTAAGGTGATTTTTGTGCCCCGAATATGGCAGGCAATTTGTATACGGCAATGTCCTACAAATAGCCATAAAATAAGGGAACAATTTTGGGTGATTGTTGGCACAAAGTAGATTCTAGATAGTCTGTTTATATGAGCAAACAGTAAAATAAAATCCACCCAAGTGAGTTTTTATTTACTTATTAGATATATACAGAGGAACCCTGTCCACATCCTCCCAGAATACCCGTCCTACCTGCTGTAATTCCTCAAAAGTTGATGCTGTAATTCCCATTGCATATAAGTGGATATAGAGTTTTATACATATAGAAATCTACATATATACACACATATACACATACATTGTAAATATATATATGTGTGTGTGTTTGTGTGCAGTTAACATAATTTTGCAAATTAAGTGATGTCAGCAGTGCTGCCTGCACATGCAGTGCACAGGAGGTGAAATCAGTGGAAACCTGGCTACCCAGAAAGTGGCTATTTTTTGCAACTGAAGTATGAAGTTGTTGAGATATTGGGCTCAGCCGACCCCATTCTTATGAGATTTCCTGTAATTGACAGAAAATAACAGTATGATTAACTTGGGGATAGTTCTATTATTGCGCAGTGGGATAGAGGCTGTATTGCTGTGAAGAAATATTTGTTTTGCTGCTCAGCAAGATCAGCTGCATGGTTCATAGCACACTTCCCTTGAAGTCTTTCTATTTTAAACACTCCAGGCTCTTATTGTCCTGGGTAAAGCATATAGCAATAAACAGATTGCTTGACGAGATGGACTTGTTTAGGCTTTTATATAACTTCAAACAAATATCGGCATCTTCCTTCTGTGGCACCAATCTACCAAATGTTAAATCATTGGTTGCACAAAAGCAGAAATATCAAGAGTAGAAATAACAACTTGTATTTATATAGGGCCTCTCACTTTGGGTATTGTATCAAAGCCTGTGGAGTCCTGTAGCTCAGTGGTTAGAGCACTCGCTTTGCAAGCGAGAGACCTGAGTTCAATTCCAGGCAGAGGGCGAAACCTTGGGCAAGTTTCCTTACTCCACACAGAGCCTAATAATAATCCCTCCAAAACCAAAAACAATAATTAAATTGGTCATTTTCAATCTATGACTGTCTGTGGGACATTGCTGTGCGCAATTGGCTGCCGCGTTCGCCCACAAATATAGTCAATTCACTTTACAGTGTGTTCTGTGAAGCGCTTTGGGACGTCCTCCCGACGTGAAAAGCGCTATATCAAATGCAAGGACTACTAAAGCCCTTTACAGAGATGTTGCTGGACACTGAGCAGGGACGGTGGTGGAGGAAGCCATAGGCATGATCAGAGAGGTAGGGAAGGATGTAACAAAGGAAGGAAAGAACTTCCCTGTCCATTTGCAGAAAATTTGACTTTGAAGAGTTGCGTGGTGTTCGTTGAATAGGAGAAGCAGTGTAAAATATGCTGTGGGATCAAGGGATTATTCATAAAAATAGATCCTTACAAAAGAGAAATATTAAAATACATAACCTAATTAGGTTCCAAGTTACATTAATTGCATTGTGCATATTTAACACTCAAAAGAAGCTTGTAATGATGCATGGAGGTCAAATACCATTCTGCATCAGAATATTATTGTTTGGGAAACTGTGTACAACTGTTTGATTTTAGTGTGTAAGTAATCTGCGAAGTCCTGTAGCTCAGTGGTTAGAGCACTCGCCTTGCAAGCGAGACACCTGGGTTCAATTCCAGGCAGGGCGAAACCTTGGGCAAATTTCCTTACTCCACACGCCTTAAATCCCTCCAAAACAAACAAAAAATAATAAATTAGTCATTTTCAATCCACGACTGTTTGTGGGACACTGCTGTGCGCAATTGGCTGCTGCATTTCGCCCACAAATATACGGTCAATTCACTTTACAGCATATTCTGTGATGCGCTTTGAGACGTCTAGAAAACGTGAAAAGCGCTATACAAATGCAAGGATTATTATTATTATTATCTCATACACAATCCTTGTTTGTTGTGCAGCACAAACAGAATATGCTGTTTCTTCATAGAAGAATACTATTGCTTTTGAAGGATTATCAAATGTTATTTCAATTATTTTGAATTTCTTGGCTGTGAAACTATAAATATTGCACCTTTCTGCTTGTGGTATTTTGTCACTTTTTATAGTGACATTTTTTTGGTCGTTATTTATACCTAATTTATTTATACTGGCAGTCCAAGCTTGCAAGCTTGTTTTGAGAGTAATACAAACTCCTCTTAAGTTATTTTCTCACCTTCTCTCTGCTGGCATCTCTCCATGTTACTTAGTGTGCCTGGCTGAAATGCTGGGATGAATGTCCCAGATCTTCTTTAAGGCAGTGACTACTACTGTGATCTGCTTGAGGGAAGCTAAGCCATTATTTTCTTCCCAACCCAAATATGCTAAGGCCATTTGTGGCATGACCACCATTACTAAGGGGATGGATAATTACTCCTCCACACACAAAATTCCTAGTTTTCAGTCTCTAGCAAAATAAAAAGCAGAATGTGAGGTACTGCAGTCTTGGGAAGCATGTTCCCCAGCACCTTGGGTCGTCCTCCTGATGTGAAAGGCGCTTTACAAATGTAATTTTGTTGTTGTTTTTGTTGTTCGTGGGAATTCTAGGCATGTTAGTTAGACAAATACTATATTGTAGTGTCAAAGAAGCAATTCAGGAACATTTAATGGGAGTGAAGACCATATATTACTAATGTGAGTTTGAGAGTCAAGTTACACCTGATGTTTTGAATTTAGTTAAATATATAAACAAAAGTTAAGTTTATTTATATGTTTTATATTTTATCTGTATAAATCCAAGTTCATGTTGTTGACTTGTTTGACAATGAACCAAAGTTGGTGTCTGAGGTAAATTGTCAAGTCCTTCAATGAGATGTTAAACCGAGGCCCCATCTACCTGTTCATGTGGGCAATAAAGATCCCAAGGCATTAATAGTGTCCTGGCCAATAATCCTCCCCCATAAAAAATTGGTCATTTGCTTCATGGCTGTTGGTTGGACATTGCAAAACTCACAGTCACTACACTTCAAAAGGATATCACGTGAGGTTGTCCTCACGACGTGAAAGACGCTATATCACCTGTAAGGATTATTTAGGTGTTGTTTATTACATTACGTAAACATGGGTAAAAGTTCATAGGATCCAAAATAAGTTGGAAAGAATTGTTTGAAGGGGAGTTGAGGGTAATTATATGAATTGGACTGCTGTGTTCATTGTAGATGAGAGATTCGGCTACGGCTTTTTGCTGTTCATCTTGACATAATATATGAGAAAGCAGAATGTTATGAGCAAATAGATCTTTCAAACAGATTTGTAAGCAATCAGATAAATGACATTTAATGTTGTCTCGTACCAAAACAAGAGGGATCTGAGTTTATCTTCTACACACTACATACTATAAGTTGTAAAGTAGTTCTCGAACATTTAAAATCAACATTCAAATACAATGGGTGACTTTGTGTATCAACAAATCATGCTGTTTTAAATTGTTGAATTTTTCTTGGTTAATCTTTTTTGGTGTGATGTTGCCTGGAGGTTGTTTTTCTCGTTGTTGTGATTTCTGATTTGTAATTTCTTTTCATCTTGTATTTTTCACAGCTGAAGCACTGTCCTTCGGTGGCAATAATGAATATAAGCTGGAAGCTTTTGGGAGACTGGAGAAAAGAATTAGCTAACTATGTAACTGATGTAACCAAAATGGCAGGGACCAACCATTTTAATGGATTTTAAACTGATGGGGTCCATCACGTGGGGACCTTTGGTAGAACAGGAGAGACTGTTCTAATAATACTATTGAGAAAGAACCTGCTGAACTATCTAAGAATTAAATTAATAATAATAATCCTTGTATTTGATATGATGCCTTTCACGTCAGTAAAATGTCTCAAAGCACTTCACAGGATACAAACTGTAATAACTGTAATTTTCACATGAAGTCCAATTTATATAGCAAATTAAAAGGTTTCCAAGCACCTCACAAATAGCATTTGTTTTTTAGATAAACCTTTGCAGCCGATTGCACCAGCAAGATCCCACAATGGCTACAAAGTGAACAACCAATTAACCTCTGGTTTATTGACCCAACAATCAAATATTACTTATATTGCTGATTTCAGTGGTTGCATCTCTGTGCCGCTGGGTCTGTTGGGTGTATGGAAAGCTATTAAAGGTTGCTCAGAAAACTGCATTGTGGCATTTAGTGCAGAAATGTGTATGCAATTATCTCTTGTCTGTGGAAAAATAATTCACTCATGTTTTGGTTGAAGCGTATCCAATATCAAAGAAAAATCTGTTTCAAGATTTGACAGCCCCATAGGAGTATTGTTAGAATCCTGAGATGATGCTTTAGCCTGGCTCGGTTGGTAGCACTCTCTCCTCTTGAGTTCGAAGGTTATGAGTTCAAGGCCCATATCGGCACTTTTAACCCATATCAGCTATGCAGGCATTCCAATGACATGCGGGGGTGTGCTGCATTGAGGGGGTGTGCGGATGAGATGTTAACAGAGGTCCCATCTGCCAGTCCACATGGACTCTTAAAGATCCCATGACATTATGAGAAAAGAGAGGGAGTTCTCCTGTTGTCTTGGCCGACAATTCCCTAAATAAAATTGGTCACTCACATCATAGTTGTTTGTTGGACATTGATGTGCACAAATTGGCTCTCATGTTCACCCACAAAATACACACAGTCAATTACAGCACTTTATATCCTGTGAAAACCTTTGTGGCGTTTCGATGTTATGGTAAGGCGCTATATCAAATGCAAGGATTATTATGTTGATGGAGCCCCCCCTCCCCCAGTTCAGAGTAAATGAACCTTGGGATTTTAATCTCCAGCCATTTGTAGTACCCATGATTATTTGAAACATTTAATTGTTCTAAATTCTTTCAAATTGCAAACAGGAAGTTTGAATCCCGATGATCATGGATATTATTAGTTATTTTTTAAACCGAACCTTGTTTTTATTTAAAATAAAGATTCTAATAGTAGACAGGAGGTTGTGATCCCTGATCTAATTGTTCACAGTTTTACTTCTCGATTTCCCGTTATATTTTTTAAAACCGCTTTTAAGGTTTAAAATTGATTTTTTAAAAGTTGCCAAATGATGAAGCTGGTACAAGGGGCCAAATCTTGTGGGGCTCCAGTTCTCTATCTACATGCAATTTGGGTTTAAAAGCTTTTTTTTAAAAAGAAAAGCAGAATTACAAGGGATATTTTTCGAATAGGATCATTGGCCTCAAAGGACCTTAGAAGTGAAGTACAGACCAGCAGGGTGAGTCTGGTGGGAGGAGCAGGTGACGGGCAGCCAGAGGGGAAAAACTGAGGCAAGAAGACATGGGATGTCAAAGGTTATTATGTTAACGTCCATGTCAGGACTTTGAGCTAACAATATAGGCTGACACTCCAGCAGAACCTCCTTGGAGCATTGTTCAAAGAGACGTTCTTAAGATGAAACGTTAAACCAAGGTCCTGTCTGTCTGTTCAGGTGGATGTTAAAAATCTCATTGCAATATTCAAAAATAGAAGGGTGTTTCTCCCAATGTCCTGGCCAATAATCCCCTAGATAAAACAGTCATTCACTTAATGGATGTTTGTGGAAATTGCTGTGTGCAAATTGACTGCAGCTTTCATCTATAAAATACAGTCACTACACTTTACTGTGAATCCTGCAAGCTCTTTCAAACATCCTTCTGCTGTGCAAATGCAAGGAATATTGTTGTGTGGGAGGAGCAAAGAGCAACTGCTAGAGCTGGGAAGGTGGAGGCAAGGTATCCAGATGAAAGAAAGAAAATGAATAAATGAAGGAATTTCTTACTTGAAGATTGGGTAAGAGGAGCACATTAAAACTCCTTTATGTCTGACAAAAGCAAAACAATTGAAGTTAAAGTACAGATCAGCCATGAGTTAATCCAACTGGTGGCTTGACGGGTGATCTTACCCAGCCCTAGACCATTTCCAAGTTCGCTCCCTCCCTGCCTGGCGAATGTCTCCCCAGGGCAGTGGCAGGAGCCGGTGGTTAGGCGGATACAGCGAGGAAAGTGGAATTAACATCAGCCCATACTGCAATGTGTTCCTGAGCTGAGGGGAAGCAAATGAGAGTATGAGAAGGGAGAGAGTATGTGAGAGAGGGAGAGAGATTGTGTGAGCGAGTGCGTGAGAGAGAGGTAGAGAGAGTAATTGAATAATAATAATAATAATAATCCTTGCATTTGATATAACGCTTTTCACATCTTGTAGACGTCTCAGAACACTTCACAGAACATACTGTAAAGTGAATTGACTGTTTTGTGGGCAAAACGCGGCAGCCAATTGTGCACAGCAGTGTCCAACAAACAGTTGGGGATTGAGTAAGCAAATTATTTTTATTTTTTCTGAAAGAATTATTATCCCCAGAAAGCAATCCACTTATTGACTAATAACTGGGTTCCTATTTGCTGCTAGGTACAGAGGTGTGTAGAAAAGGAAACTTGCCTAAGGTTTCGCCCTGTCAGGAATCGAACCCAGGTCCTCTCGCTTGCGAGGAGAGGGCTCTAACCACTGAACTACAGGACTCCAGAAGCTACAAGACTCCACTCCTTTCACTCAGCGGGCCCTGGCCTGCTCCATGTCTCCCACCCCGCCCACTCCACCATCAGTGGTCGGGCCCTCAACCTCTATGTCCAGACCCTCTGGAATTCCATCCCGGAGTCCCTCCGCCTCGCTCTCTCCCTTTCATTCTTCGAGGCCAGTCCCAAGACCCTCCACTTCGACCATTGACTTAGTCTGGGACTGTTTAACTCCCATTGTCATGTCAAATGTATTCTCCAGATCCTGCTTTGTGTGTCAGTGTCTCTCTCTCGCTCTCTTTCTCTCACTCTCAGTGAATAACCTATGGGTATTCAGGGAGTGTGTTTTTACCTGGCAGTTTCCCAGGTTTAATAAGAATTTCTTAGAAAGACAATTACAAAGAATGCTATCAGAAAATTAGGTGAGGGGGAGAGAGAGAAATAAAACAAGTGCGAGAGAGAAGGAGAACAAGTGAGGACAGTGTTTCGTGGTTCAGTGTCAGGACAAACAATTGGAGCCTTGGACCACTATGATCTAATAGATTGGCGGAACAGGCTCGAGGCTGAATGGCTTCTCCTGTTCCTATGTTCCTATAAAACAAACCTTCTCATGGAAAAGGTGATAAATTAAGCATGCCTAAGAGCTTCTTTAGCTGTAACAAAAATTCCTGAGACTTTAAGGAAGTGTTGTGAGATCACAGCTGAACTTTAGTCAGTGGATACATTTACAAATTTAAGTTTTAAAAGGACAACATTCTATCATATGTTTTGAGCGCTCTGGAACACTACCCGACGTAAGGGGCGCTATATAAATGCAAATTGTTGTTGTTGTACATCATGCCTGACCTGAATGCAATAAGTAACTGCGTAAACTCTAATAAAACCTGCAGCCTTTTCCACAGCTCCCATTTAATGCAGCTTTATCATGTGCTTGTAACTCTCCAGTATTTTCTCCTTTTCTACCATGTCCCTGAAGACACTGAAGTGCTCTCTCTTAAGTGGGAACATTGCCCAGATTTGAATTCATGATCATCTTAGCTGAGATTCAAACATTCCTATTGAAATACTAAAGTTCATTGAGGGATACGTTGCTCAATTGGAATGTACAAATTTAATCTGTTATCCAGCAAGACTAATGCTAGCCAATGCAGAGATTTTCCATGAAGCTATAATAGGTAATTTCTCCAATTCGCTGAACTGATGATTGAATTATAAACTGGGAAATCAACTTCCTGGTGTTAGCAATTCTGTCTCCAGAGATGTGTAATTTTAGATACATGAATTTTCTCCAACTCATTGGCTCATCTCCCATAGAGTACAAGTAAGGGCAGATTGCTATTCAGACTTGTACACAGTATACTCTTTAGCACAGGGGTAACTATTTCATATACTTTCTTATAGCACTTTTACCATGGCAAAGTCACTTAGGCAAGAACTTCTGCCATTTAAGTTTCACTTTGCTTCCTTTTGCAAACTTGAAATGGGACATACAAACATGAAACAAAGATTGGTCATTCATCTTATCCTGTTTGTAGGACATTGTTGGCACATGTAGGTTAGCTCCTGCAGTTCTTTATAGAAATCACCATCCTTTATAGTTGCATATTGTTGAGGTGCTGTGTGATGCTTTGATGTAATAAGCACTGTACCAAATGCAAGTATTATTATTTGCTGTTTGAAAAGATGAACAAGAATATATGATTTTTGCCACTAAACTATTTTGATATCTCAAAGATTATTCTCCTTTAGGTAATTATTGCTACTTTTATGAGGTAGTAGCTATTGTCACTTCTGAAGGAAAATATTGTCATCTTTGGAGACAACAGCATGCTACTGGCAAGCTAATTGCCTGCTGCTTGATCCATGACTGCTGGTTTCATGGCTGTCATATTTTCTGCCAAGGGTAGCTGACCATTCAATTTGCAGTTTCAGCATTAACAGCCTGTTTGGAGATATCCAACAGGCAGAAAAATACGATAAAGAGTTGGAACTTAGAAAACACCACACATGGGCAACTAAAGTTCTATACAATAAACAGGTAAATGTCAGGCATTAACACCAAATGTTAGTTTATGTAACATAAACTAAATACAGCATTAATGCATTTAAACCTGTTACCACAAGGTTGCTGTGCTTCAGTCTCCCTGATGAGATGATCAGCCCTTGAAATTATAAGCAAGTTAAAGTGACACACTTTCTAAAACAAGGTTTTTACTTCTGAGACCACAGAAGCTCCTTCCTGCTTGTTAAACATGTCAATTAAGAGATGGTGACATGCTTCTACTGGCAATTCTAACCCTCCAGGGTCTTGCCCCACCCTACCTCTGTGACCTCCTAAAGTCTTATCAATCTGCCTGCTCCCTCTACTCACCAGGCACTGGCCTGCTTCACATTCTCTGCCCTGCCCATCCCACCATTGACAGTTGGGCCTTCAGCCTTTCTGCCCTCACTCTCGGGATCTCCATCCTGGAGTCCCTTTACTGCTTTTCTTCCCTCGCCTCCTTCAGGGTCTGTCGCATGACCTTCCTTTTTGACCAGCTTCACGGTCATCTTCCCCCCACCCCCGTGGCCGCCAACCCTCTGAATCCAACCTTGTTCTTGTTGAACATTACATGATTTGCAAATAATACGCAGCGTAACCAATTCTCTGCAACCATTGTGCTATGTTTCCATAACCTTGTGCTTTTTTATAATGTGTCATGGCATCAGCAACTTCATATGAAATATGTTAATATTTCTAACTTGTCAGCATGCAGATATAACCTTGTAACTTGCAGATTGATAAGACTTTAGGAGGTCACAGAGGTAGGGTGGGGCAAGACCCTGGAGGGTTAGAATTGTCAGCAGAAGCATGTCCATCTTTTAATTCGCTCAGGCTGATTTATTTTACATATTAAAAGATGGCTCAGTTGATGAAACCACTGCCTAAATGTGACTCTTGATTTAAGCAGATCAAAACATAATCAAATGTGAAGATTGTTGTAAGCTCTTAAGATTTGATCTATGATCCGTGTTAAGTGATGTTAATTGGAGCACTAGGTAAGGTATCAGCCTGGCAAGGTATCAGCCTGACTCATTCAGAAGCCCTCTTGTCTCTGTTGTGAGTTCAAGACCCACATTGGGACTTTGAGCTCATAGTCTGTTGTCACATTATCAGTACTGATGAGCGCTGTATTGTCATCGGAGATGTTGTTTTTGGTTCAGGTGTTAAACCGAGGAATACATAATCCTGTTTAAGTGGATGTTAAAGATCCCTTGGCACTATTTGAAAAGAGAACAGCAACTTGCATTCATATAGAGTCCTTTAAGTAGGATAACATTTTACTACTTTGAAAGAATTTGAATAAGGAGCTATATCACATGCAAGGATTAATATTAATCTGTCAATGTCGCCGTACAATTGGCCTCAGAGCTCCTGATCAAGGACAAGATAAAACTTAGGTGGAGTAGCCCCCATTTAAATACCCCAACAACTCTCTCTATCTTGGTTAATACATAAAAATAGCTTCTTGGAAAGTATTGAAAATATACAGTCAATTCACTTTACAATATAATCTGTGAAGCGCTTTGAGATGCCTAGAAGACGTGAAAAGCGCTATATCAAATGCAACGATTATTATCATTATTATTATTATTGGCATCCATTGAATCCCAGCATGACCAAGACCAAGAGAGTAAATCGAGAACATTCATTGAAAAATGATTTATTGCCTCCTCTCAGGTTCCACTGAGCTGCACTACATTCCTTCCTAAACCATCTGTTAATGTTGATACTAACTAGTTTAGCTATAGAAGCATAGAAATTTACAGCACTAAAGAAGACCATTCAGCCCATTAAATCTGCGCTCTGACTCTTAGAAAGAGCAATCCAATTAGTCCCATTTTCTGTTATTTCCCCATACTGACATGAATTATTGTTCTTACATATCAATCTAGTTCACTCTTCAAAACTAGGTGCGGTGGTGAACCTTTCCTCCACCACCACACCCAGCAGAGCTATTCCACATCCTAACAGCTCATTCCCTTTGCTGGCAACACAGAATAACTTACCTTCAAACCTTAACCTTTTTGTTTCCTTTCTTTATAAGGCAGATGTCCAGAGCCATTTCCTGATTTTCTCAGTTGCATCACTGAGATTAGCATTGTTTCTGCACTCTCCCACCCTTTAGCCATGTGAGGGAGAGTACAGAGAAAAGTGTCACTCAACTCATCAATTTAATACCTTGAAATAGATTTATTAGACTGTAGCCACAGTTTATTATCAAGCACTTTAGAAATTGCTGATGTCTTTTTTTTCTATTAGTCAGGCCGATGTCTCAAAAATGCAAAGCCCATCACCATGCTTATGAGTATCCACCAGAGTTCCACATACGTATAGCACCTACACATGGATATTTGTTTGTGTCTGGAATGGAATTTGTACTCTCTCCCTGGAGGGACACATCCTGCTTACCTAATTCTGGAAAGTATTGGGTTTAGGTTGACAAGAGCCAAGGCTAAGAGTCCCTAGACTATATATAAGGATACCGCTGCAGATTAACCAGCTAAGATTGCATAGCTTGCCATTGACAGAACTTTTTGGCAAGCCTCCCAGGTAGGAATCATCCTCTCGTTTAGGCTTTGGCTTGCAGGGTTAACAGGAGCCAATTGGGAAGAATAACTGTCCCCATTATGCTGGTGCTTGGCACTGTGATTGAACGTATGTATATCTGATAGCTGGATTTCCAATTTCACAAAGTAATAATACAATTCTACCAATGTGTCTACCTGCCAATATGAAAGGTACTATATAAATGTAATTTGTTGTTATTTTTTAAATTGTGAAAGGATAAAGCAACTGTGTAGTTTTTAAATGTAGGCTAAAATTTTGTAAACCTATTTCTATTGATCAAATAGGTAATCATTTTTAAATTCAGAAAGTCACTGAAGGCAAGCTTGTTTCTTAGTGTGGTACATTTATTCCTGCATCTTAGAAAGATCAAACTGTAATGAAACATTGTCTTTAAGCTGCAGGAATAAATTCAATATTCAGCAAAAGGAGCGGAAATGGAGTGGTGATCATCTTGAAAATGCAATCAATATGGATACTATTTTGTTTATTTTTAGAGTTAATCCCCTGTTGTTCAAGAGCCAGAAATTGGGAACCTCTTGAACCAACTTCATTTATGCAGCTCTAAGAATTCCTTCAGCAGCAATGAAATCTCACTAGTACAGAGCACTTCGCTCTCTGCTAATGAAGAAGCTTGCATTCCATAAAATGCATGAATGATTCCAAGTAGTAAAGTTGAAGGAGTAATGCAAGCCAGTGTAAATACATGACGCTGGCAAGGAAATTGGCTTAAAAACAGGAAATGGAAGACAGACGTACTGTAATTTGGAACATTTCAGACTAGAAGGCAATTACAAGCATGGATATGTTGGCACTCTGAATCTTGCTAAGTCTAATGGATGGAAGCCATGGAGACAAGAGTAAACTAAACAGGTTTGTGAATTATAGCGAAGAAGGAGCCTAGGGGAAATAATGCTAAAGAATGCAGTCAGATTTAGAACAGCTCAAAACTTTTGTGCAACTGAGCTGATACAGGTGCTAGCTGTGGTTTAATGTAAAAATGTAAAACGATTAGTATGGGAGCAAGGGAACAAAAGAAGAATATGCAGCAACAACAACAACAAATTATATTTGTATAGTTTCACATTGGGAGGACGTCCCAAAGCGCTGGGGAGACAGGGATCCACACCCGAGCTGGTGGTTGGGATCAGGAACGCTGGAGGGTAGGGTGGGTAGGGGTAGGATGGTGACCGAAGGCACGGACAAAGAGATGGGTCTTGAGACGGGTCTTGAAGTTCGTAAAGGTGGGGGTGAGGCGGAGGGACTTTGGGATGGAGTTCCAGAGGGTGGGGGCAGAGAGGCTGAAGGCCCTCCCACCAATGGTGGGGGGGGCTAGGTGGAGGACGTGAGCAGTCTGGAGCCCGCTGAGTGGAATAGAAAAGATGCCTGACTAGTAGATCAGAAATGAGATCCAGAGGTTATTGTGGATAATGGATAACATAATCAGTCCAATGTTTTGTGATATTAAAAAAACAGTCAGTAAAGAACCTGCATTAATTGAGACCAGCTGCTTTGTGGATAAGAAAAACATACAGATTTTTGTACACACGTCTTTTTTTTATGTATATATGTGTATCTCTCTCTCACTTGCTCTAATCTGTATTCCCCTGGATCTTATATTCAGTTTTTCCTAATTAACATTATCATCCTGGATATCTTGTGCTCATGCTTGCAACTAAAGCATAATCCTGATATTGCAGCCTAGCTTGACTTCTGCATCAGAGTCAGATGTGGATAACTAGCGTGCAGATATGCAGTGTTCTACTGCACTGGCTTGCATGAGTAAAGGGTTGGGATACAAATTAAAAAGAAGTTGTACAGATTTTTCCAGTCCACTGCAGGTTATCCTTCATCTGAACATACGTGATGACTCTGTGCTAATGCGCCTTGATTTAGCATGGCTCTGCTTATAGTGTGGGTGTACTGTAAACCTGCACTATACTGGAAATGCAGCACGCTTCTCGTGTTGTCTGGCTAGCTTACTCGGTGCTATGCATGTGTGCCCTGTGCAAGAAGCACCATTGACATCACTTGGTGAAGGAAGTGACATTAATGCTGTTATAGCGCAGATGCACAGTACCGAGAAAATTACCTCAGCTGTGACCTGGCAACCCAGATACACTGACCGGCAGCGGGCTCTTTTTATATCTTCTTGTTACAGTTCAAAGTGACTGAGTTTATGGTTTCAAAACATCTTTTTATAGTGGGTTTGGCCTATAGTATTATCTTTGGTTACTGATTTTATGTTGCTGAAATGTTTTTTTCAGGTTTTCCAGCTAAGTTTCTCTTCACATACCTGTCAACCAACTCATCTTGGAGGGAGGGAATTTGCCACCAATCTTAAATTGACCATCATTATCACCTCCACTAAAAATCTAGTACATTCTCTCTTTTCTGAGCATTTTGTGCCCAACATTTCTGCATTGTGACTCACTGGGGTGAAGGGCGTCTTTTCCATTTCATTGTGAAGGCTATAATTTCAAGTCTGTTGTGATTCCTGAGTATGATTATTTGTGCTTTTGCATGACAAGATGTCAAGATTGTACCTAAAGCATTTTCTGTGATAATGATGAAGAATTCAGGGAAAATGCTGACTTTCAAATGCATTTAAAATTCACCCAAGGCGGATTTCGCTGAACAGCTGTGAGTGTGTGTTGGTGGGAGTGAGAGAGGAGGAGAGGTTGTAATTCATGATGCACTAATATAGGTTATAATGCAATATTTTTTGGTCCATAAAATTGGACACCTCATTATAAAATGGCCAATGCTGACATCACTTCCTATAAAATGGCCACTACTGAAATTTCCAGTGTGCAGGAAGCCAGTAACTTCTCTAGCTAGCATTTTCAGTGGTTACCAGGAATACTGCAAGGCATTAAGAGAGCTTCAGATCTATATACTTTGACTCAGGAAGCTAGCAATTCAGCACAAGAAATGTATTCATCCCAGCCTGGCTCATTTAGTGGCACTCTCAATCTCACCTTGTGAGTAAAAAGATTGTGAGTTTAAACCCACATTGGGACTTTAAGCTCAGTCTAGGCTTACACTCCAGTACAGCAATAATACTTGCAATTGATATAGTGCCATATCACGTCTTCGAGGCGTCTCAAAGCGCTTCACAGAATTTACTGTAAATTGAATTGACTGCATATTTTGTTGGCGAAACGTGGCAGCCAGTTGCACACAGCAGTGTTCCACAAACAGTCGTGGATTGAAGTGAACAATTTATTATTATTTTTTTTGAAGGAGTTATTGCCCCCGGAAAAGTGATCTGCCAATTGACAAACTATTGGGTTCCTACTCACTACTAGGTAAAAAGAGATGTGTGAAGAAAGGAAACTTGCCCAGTGTTTCACCCTGCCGGGAATCGAATCCAGGTCTCGCACTTGCGAGGCAAGTGCTCTAACCACTGAGCTACAGGACTCCACTATACATTAATGCTAGAACGCCACATTGTTGGAGATGCCGTCCTTCAGATGAGATATTAAACCAAGGGTCCATCTGACTGTTCGGGCGGACATTAAAGATCTCGTGGCACTATTCAATAAGCAAACAAGAATTTCTCCTGTGCCCTGGCCAACAATTCTTTAAATAAAATTAGTCAATCATTTCAAGACTGTTTATGGTACATTGCTCTTCCCAAATTATCTGTGACGTAGACCTACAAATGCACAGTCACCATACTTTTCAGTAAATCCTGTAAATCCTGAGGCATTCTCTTGATGTGAAAGGTGCTGTATCAAATGTAAGGATTATATTTTTTCCCCACACTTCTGCAAGCCAACTGTGTAATACCCAGACATGTATTATAGCGAGGCATGTTATAATGGGAGTTGTTGAGTATTAACCTCAGCAATAAAACAAAAAAGTCTGCTGCTACCATTGGATTACATTCCATGCAATTCATCAGTTTGAAATATTAAGGTATCTTAGATTCTGTGCAATTGCTGACATCGCCCAGTTCCACCACTGTATCACACCACAGGCTGCCGAGATCCTCATACACGCATTTATAACATCCAGTGGAGTCCTGTAACATGTGGAGTCCTGTAGTTCAGTCATTAGAGCACTCGCCTCTTAAGCGAGAAACCTTGGTTCGATTCCCGACATGGCAAAATGTTGGACAAGTTTCCTTACAAGCCTCTGTTTACCTAGCAGTAAATAGGAACCTGATTGTTAGTCGATTGGCGGATCGCTTTTCCAGGGGTAATATCAAAAAAAGAATAAATTGGTCACTTCAATCCACGACTGTTTGTGGGACACTGCTTGTATGCAATTGACTGCCGTGTTTCACCCACAAAATATACAGTCAATTAACTTTACAGTATATTCTGTGAAGCACTTTGAGACGTCTTGAAGACATGATAAGGTGCCATATCAAATGCAACGATTATTGTTATTATTATCGAGGGTCACTGCTAATCAGCCTCCCCAGCTCATCCCTCCATAGGCTGCACATCATCCAGAACTTTGCAGCCTGTGTCCTCTCCTGCTCCAGGCTCCACGACCCTATCGTCCCAATTCTCGCCCGACTCCACTGGCTTCCCATCACACAGAGGATACAGTTCAAGATTCTACCCTTATGACTTCCTAACTCCCCTACCAAGCTGCCCACTCCCTCCTCTCAGCAGACTCCAGCCTGCTTCACATCCACCTGCCTCGCTCGCCCTACCATTGGTGGGTGGGCCTTCAGCCACTCTACCCCCACCCTCTGGAACTCCATCCAGCAGTCCCTCTGCCTCGTCCCTTCCCTTGCTTCCTTCAAGTCCCGTCTCAAGACCTTCTTGTTCGACCGTGCCTTCGGTCGCCCTCCTTCCCCCCTGCCCTCCATCCTCTCCGATCCCAACCCCCAGCTTGGGTCTGAAACACTGATTGTCCAGTGCCTGGGATGTCCTCCCAATGTGAAAGGCGCTATAGAAATGTAATTTTTGTTTGTTGTTTGATAATATGAATAGTGGTGTTAGTGAGCGAACAGTCCATCCTTGGAAAGTGGTGTTAATTAATGGTCAATGACCTGACAAAGGGGATAGTCAGGGAATTTTCAATAACTGGATAGAGGAATGATAGTTAGGGAACGGTCAATGAGATATGTGAACCTATCCAAGAAGAGGGAATAATATAATGGGTAAAAGCAAGTTGTAAGAATTTTCATTGGGTTTCATGACGGTTTTCCAAAGTAAGCAATTGGTTTCTTTTGATATTAAATGAGCCTGAAATCTTGCCCACATACTATATATCCACGCAATTATAAACACTTAGTTGTGATATTAGTAGATTTTATTTATTTATTATTTATTATTTATTTATTATTTATTTGTTATTTATTTGTTATTTATTTATTTATTTATTTATTTAACAGTACTGTGATGCATATTTAGTTTAGATTTGGTTTGGTGCTGCAGTTAAAGTGATGCTGTATTTTGCAATCCAATATTACATTACAATATTTTTAAGTCCGAATTTCAGCTGCAGCTATACTTGCCTTCCCAGAGGTAGCATTATGAAAGGTATTGCTGCACAGTGGACAATTGGCTGTCAGACTCCTGACCAATACTCAAACTGTTCAACAACATTTGTAGAACCCTTCAAATAGAGGCTTGTTTTCTTTAACCCTTTGACCTTTTAACGGTTTCATAACCATTTCTGTTACTACTGTTTATTTTGATATTGTATTGTGTACAAAATTACAAGGAAACTCACAAACAGTAAGTGAGAGAGAGAGTGAGAGAGAGGCCAATACATACTGCAGTTGTAAAATCCGATATGCAACAGTCAAGCTGTTTGTGATCACAATTGATAACTGTGGTGCAGTCATCTTATCAACGCTGGATCAGTGCTAGAGCTGCAGGGAATTCCTGCTACCTGCCATTCACTTGGTGAGGGCTCAAACCTGTACTTGTGAGAGGTCAAATGACCAACTAGCAATTATCCTCTGGGGCGGGGAAGGACAATTGTTTAATGTCAGAAGTGAGCAGTCTCGATCAATATATGTGCATGCACTAATAGTGTATATGGCATCTGCAGCAATTCAAAGAGTTTATATACAGTATTTTACCAATGTTTTTAAACCCATGTTTTTCTTTTTATTAACGTGGAATGCATATAAACATTAAATATAACAAAAATGATGAACACAAACATGTAATATGGGTAATTCTCCTTCAGTTATTTAATGTGAATTTGAGGGACATTTACACCTCTTGGTAACTTAATTCCCAGGATAGAATCGCCAGCAAATTTGTTCTGGCAAAAAGTTCATATCTGCTTAGCCATACTCTCCCGCTCTGACTTCCTTCAATCCTACCGACTCAACCCTACCGACTCAGCCCTCCCTTTGCTCAGTGAGCACCAGCCTGCGTTGTGTCTCCTGCCCTATCCCCCCCCACCCCATCATCGGCAGGTGAGCTTTCACTCATTCTGCTTTCTAAAATTCCATGCCAGAGTCTCCAACTCTCCATAACCTCGTTCAAGATGTTATGGAGAGTTGACTGTGTTGTCGATCATCTTTCCCTTCCCTGGCCCCCTTGTGTTCCATCCCCAGACAGCAGCCCTTTGAGATGTCCTTCTGACAATAAATGTTAGTTGTACAGCAAAAACATTTACCATGTGGCTTTTTAAAATAAAATTATTTAAAATAGTTGGGAAGAAAATCATTGTGTTGTTTAAGTTTTGCCCCCTCACCCTAACTTACATAATTCTCCTTATTTAGTGATTTGTTTTTTTCTTTTCTGTCACACAGGCAAATGCACAGTTAATTCGTGACATTGACGTAGAGAAGGTGTCGTCATTCTCTAACCCATATGTAGATGCAATCAAATGTTTATGGATCGACCCAGGGATCCAGGAATCCTATGATAGACGGAGAGAATACCAGCTCTCTGATTCCACCAAATAGTAAGTATTTGAATCACTGACTTTTCCACTATTATTGGAACAATTTACACCATAACATTGAATCTTCCTGGGCTAAGATGAAATCAAAATCTTGATCCTATGATATGGAACCACATGTGGAGTAAGAAGGTTCTTTTACGTTTATGATAAACTTCCTAATCGAATGCACTGATAACATAGTCCCATCTCTTTGAAGTGCCAGGGAATAGATACAATTGTAAGAAATAAACTGGAAGTAACGGAATACAGTATGAGGTTATTGTAAACCATTTAAATTCCTAACATCATGCTGTGGGCCTGGTTTGAGGAATAGGAACTGCGATTGACTGTCACTAAGTGAATCGGAAAGATTTATTGTACACTGTTACGCCAGTGAGGAATTCTGCCCTTATTTCTTGTGTTCTTGTGTTCTTATGATAGCATCGCAAAGCACTTGGCAGTGCCGGAGCATGACAGTTGCAAGAGGGTCACCTACCCTTCTCCCTTCTTACTTTCTCAGAATCCAACTCCAACCCTATAAAATGTACTTGAAGCATCATCCTACAGGAAGGGTGCTATTTAAATGCAACATTTTGTTGGTGTACCACGATATTATACCCTGTTTTCTTTCACACTTCCAAAAGCAGGTTTAGACATCAATCTGATTATTCAGTGGGGGAGTGTATTTATTTTGTGCTCGTCCAAGTGATGGTGGTTAATGCTGGGCGTAAGTAGAACCGTTTATGGGCATCGACTGCCAGCAGTAAGAACTCCCAATGCTGATCTAATTTGGGTTACGTTTAGAATAAAGCTGCTACAGCCTCAGAAGAGCTCCCTCTACTGTATCAATGTGTCACATCCTATGCCATGACCTGTCTGAGCAAGGTTGGTAGTTAATCCATATTAACGGCTTTGTCCACTGTCCCCAAGAACTGGGCTGCTATACAAACACACTGGCAGTGTAACTTCTCAGCCATTTGATTTGTTTAATTTCTGTTTCAATCTTTGGCATTCGCAACACTGCCTGATATCCTGAAGCTTTTGCCTATCAAATGATGTATGATGAATACATACTTAGGAACATCTTACAGCTGA
The DNA here is from genome assembly GCF_018977255.1 of Callorhinchus milii. Classification (NCBI taxonomy): domain Eukaryota; kingdom Metazoa; phylum Chordata; class Chondrichthyes; order Chimaeriformes; family Callorhinchidae; genus Callorhinchus; species Callorhinchus milii. The sequence goes on from NW_024704742.1 coordinate 96,981,502, forward strand.
TAAAATGAAAGAAAGACATACACAGAATAATGGAGTCTAAGTACAGTCAAATAAAAGGGTCATTAAAGTACAAAAATATTTACATTCAATCAATAGGAAACATATGCTAATTAATTTTCATGTTATTTCTATGGACAGAAATAGGTGACCCAAGGTTAACAAACACTGCCATCTATTGATTGGAGTTCTCATAGAATTTAGTTATAATTGTCTTTATTTTTTTTGCTCAGCCAGTGTTTGACAAATAGGAAACTCATCAACATGGTTAAAGAGTATCTAAATCAAACTGAGAATTTCACGAGAACCAGTTCTGACGAAAGGTCATTGACTTTGAAACGTTAACTCATTTTCCTCTCTCCATGGATGCTGCCTGATCTGCTGCGTGTTCCCAGCAACTTCTATGTTTATACCAGAATTTCCAGCATGTGTATTACTTTGCCTTTTCTCATTATCTTTCTTATTTCACAGTAGCCTTAGTGATATTCAGCACTAGATTATCTGCCAATCAAATAGGATGTTCTGCAGGTTAGAGTGCCCACAAGTGGTGATATTCAGTGTTCATTTGACATGAATAATTTAATCTTCAGGTATTGATTGGGGCATAGTGTATATCTCCTATCTTCCACCGTTTTTGCAGTATGTTCTGATTTAATATTAACATGATCACATCCGCTTTAACTCTGAACTTTGGTTATGGGATAGTGTAAAAAATTATATCTTGTGCTTATTCTAAGTAAATGTATTGCTTCTACCAAAACAAATTTTGGTTTAAAACAAAACTTTCAGGAATTTTGTAAGGCAATACTGAAAAAATACATCCCTCATCTGTGGATAGTGTGCACAATCTGGTGAGGAGTGGAAGTGAGATGTAAATATATTTCACATGTCACCTTTCTGAATAAATGGTAATCTGGGGTAATTCTCTAGGACTTTTAGAGGCAATGCGAATGGCCATCAACCCAATCACACCCATTCTGTTTTGTCTCCCAAGGAATAATCGGGTCATAGTCTTTGCATTCCTGTTGTTTCTCCCTGTTTCCAGCTATCTTAAAGACTTGGACCGTATATCAGAACCTTCCTATCTACCCACTCAACAGGATGTGCTTAGAGTTCGAGTCCCAACAACAGGGATCATTGAATACCCCTTCGACTTACAAACCGTCATTTTCAGGTAGAAGAAAAGCTGCTGAAAGACAGTGACTGTTTTTAAAACTTCGATTTTTAGGAAATTTGAGCATCATTCAGTAAATTTCACTTTCTGCAGTACTGTAGTTGATTTGAATAGAATGAAAAGCACATGCGAGAATAGTTTGGACCATAATGATTATTTAGATTATATTGAATGCTTATAAAAGTTAACCAAACATTTTAAAAAATGTTTATGAATTATAAAGTCAAATTATACAATCTAAAGTATGTTTACATGACATTCAAATCTGATGTGAATAAACTATGAAATGTTTTGATTCTGCATTTCAAGATTGTAGATATTTCCCTAGTAAGAAAATGTGCAATGTTTATAGTGATTTTTTTACCATTTGAACGAGTGCAGAGTCACTGAAAATGATGCTCTTCAATGTTTTTCACTTCTAACATTGCAAATGTAAACTGGATGTAAAGTAAAATTTAAAGATTTCTTATAGATTGTACATCAAATACAAGAATTATTATTACATTGTGCTCTTTGTTTGATGTTTAGCTCATCGTAGCTCATTTTATTTTCACGAATAATTAACATTAGCTCAGTGAATGACGTGGTCGTGATGCAGTTTGGTATTGCATTGGTCTTTCAGAATGGTCGACGTTGGGGGCCAGCGGTCAGAAAGAAGAAAGTGGATACACTGCTTTGAAAATGTGACATCCATCATGTTTTTAGTTGCCCTTAGTGAATACGATCAAGTTCTTGTGGAGTCGGACAATGAGGTAGGTAACAATGCAGATGACCATCATTTTTGTTTCTTTAGTCTAGATTAGAAATCCATGAGAGTTTGAATATGCTGAACCGTGAGCATAATGTACTTTTTTTTGTAATTTTCAAACATTTGGCTTTATCTTCCAGATTAAGTAAGACTATTTGTTCAAATGTGAAAACGTATTCCTACCATAACTCTTGTCAGGCTGATTTTTCAATACTCCAGTGCATTGCACTCCCTGAAACCACAGAAAGGCTTGTAAAAATACATATATTTAAAGAACTATATTTAGTTATCAGACAGATGCTGCTAGGGAATATTAACATTGAATTAGCATTCTATGGCTGCTTTTATATTTTGAATGTATTTATATTACAATAACTAGAAGGATAGATACAGCTATTGCTCAGTTTCCACGCTCAATCAGCTTGAATCAGCTGTTACAAGCTGAAACTGATCACCATGTATTTTCAGAGCATCCAAACCGATCAATTGAAAGTTTAACATATACATGGGAACTTCTGTTTGTCTAGAATGAAATGCACACTGTTCTTTCCAGAAGGACGTAATCCCAGAAAGTTTAGGTCCAGTTTGACAAGAGCGAAAGTATAGGGATGTCAGAGTGTGCATTGGGTACTTCCTTGACACCAACTCTATCTTTCTGCTTCCACCCTCAACTCCAGGACCACTGCTGTCCTGACAGACTGCCTGTCAGACATCAAGTCCTGGATGAGGACAAATTTCCTACAGTTGAATGTGAACAAGACTGAGGCCCTCCTGATTGGCTTGTGCCAGCGCCTCAGCACCTCAGGCTCTGGCAGCATCAACCTCCATGGTTGCACACTTCAACTCACCAGCCAGTTAGGAACCTCGGTGTCTTGTTCGACCCTCAACTGTCTTTTCTTCCCTACATTCAAGCCATGATCTGCTCTGCCCTCCCTGACCTCCGTAACATCGCCCGACTCCGCCACTAACTCAACACTCAGGCCACTGAAACTCTTGTTCCTGCCTTCATCACCTCCAGGCTCGACTATGCAAACGCCCTGCTTGTCAGCCTTCCCAACTCCTCCCTCCACAGGCTGCAGATAATCCAGAACTCTGCAGCCCGTGTCCTCTCCCGCACCAAACTCCATGACCCCATCTCCCCCCACTCTCGCCCGACTCTATTGGCTCCCTGTCCTTCAGAGGATCCAGTTCAAGATCCTGGTCCTCACGTACAACGCCCTCCACGGCCTCGCCCCACCCTACCTCTGTGACCTCCTAACCCCCTATCAACCTGCCCGTTCCCTCTGCTCAGCCGGCTCTGGCCTGCTCCACATCCCCCGACCCACCTGCCCCACCATTGGCGGGAGAGCCTTCAGCCACTCTGCCCCCAATCTCTGCCCCCATCCCCCATCACTCCACCTCGCCCCCTCCTTAGCCTCCTTCAAGTCCCGCCTCAAGACCCTCCTCTTCGACCATGCCATCAGCCATCCCCCTTCCCCTCCCCTCCCTTCTCCCCCCCTGACCCCAGCTCAGGTCTGAAATACTGTACACTGTCCAGCACTTTAGGACGTCTTTCCGACATGAAAGACGTTATACAAATGTAATCTTGTTGTTGTTGCCTTGTAATATCCTGAAAGTTGCTTTGAAATCTCTCAGAAAATAACATTTTGTAAAGTGTTGCTACTCATTTTTGTTCCCGCACCCCCACAATTGTTGCTCTATAAAACATCTCTAAAAGGTGTGACAGTCGACTTATCCTGCCTTCTCCCAATTTGGAAACAACTGGTCTCTGCTCTATGCCTCCCCAATTTGACATGGTTAAGATCAGAACCTTACCAACTTAAATTGATGGAATGCATCAGTTCTGAAAAGGAAATTAGCAGGTCTTAGATGGGGAGGGTGAAATCGAGTGAGAAGGGAAGAAACTTGATGCAAATTCTTTTCCGTTGAATGTTATGGGTTTGCTGCAAGATCGACTTGAGCTTTGATATCAAACTGCAGTTTGTGGACATGCATCTGTGTAGCAAGTTTCCTCTTTTGTTTATCTTTCTTCCAACAGGCTTCTTGTATATTTGTTAGTGCACTTTGTTCCTCACAACTCACTGCCTGCTCATCCTATATGTTGGTGTCTTGTCATATTTATTGGTATATCACCACTCTTGTCTGTCTTATGTCTTCCTCACTTCCTGTTAGATTGTGAATATTCCCAGTGTGCAGTAGTTTCCTGTCCAGTGCAACTGATAACTCTGGCTATTTCTCTTTGCTCTTGCAGTTCCAAGTCTATTGTCTGCTATTTTTCGTTCACCACCCTCTCTCTCTTCCTTTCTAATAATTACATTTCTGTAGTTACACAACTAAGTCATATGGGTAAATTGCAAGTGAGGAAAGAAAATTGGAATATTAAATTGTAAGCAAAAATGAGCAAAATGGACAAAGACCATACAGTAGTAAGCAAGTGTGCACCCAGGGGAAAGGGAAATTATGTTGACAAAAGAACAATTTGAGAATAGTATTTTTTTTCCGGAATTTTTTAGCTGTTAATGTATCCATATTTTGTATTGAATTAGATTATAACATGATTCTTGATTTTTTAAAGTGAATTGAAATATTCTAGTTCAATTTTAATTGTCATGTTCCGATCTATTTATAAAATTCATGATCAGTGTGGATAACTAATGCAGAAACTGATGCACGTTTTATTGTTTAGAGTTGTTGAGTCCATAGAAACATAGAAATGTTCAGCATCATTGAGTTTGTGCTACTCCCACTTGTACTATTAAGTCATCTTTTTATTAATCCCACCTTCTATAATGTTCTTCTCCTTAATGTGCTACTGCCCAGTGTTTATCCAATTCCTTTTTGAATGATTCCATTGAGACAGCTTCTATTGTCACTTGGGACAATTCATTCCAAGTCCTAACAATTTTCCTCTAACCTCTCTTCTATTTTTCATATTAACAATTCTGAGACCCAAATATTAGCTTAAAGGTGAAGTTATTGATCTAAATGTTTATGAGCTATGCAGCTGCAAAAGCTTGTTTATTGTTGTATATTCAACTAGATTCATTAAATGGGCTTCCCACATTGCTGCTAGTGTGTGCATGGTATGCATCTTGAAATAGAGAGGCTCACTCTCAGTGTGCCCCGTGTTTGTGTAAAAATAAATCTGAAGGGCATTAATGTTCTGGCCTTTCTGGTAATTATAGGTCTACAATTGCTCATCAGTAACGCTAGCAAATGTTTTATTCCATATTTATGAAGAGAAATGTAAAAGCTTACTGAGTATGGCTAATAATGGTAGGAAAGTTTATTCAGCCTCACAATATAATTGTTGAATTAACAACAAAAATATTTTTTTAACACAAAATGTTGGAGCTGAATTATTCCAGGATATGTTTCTGTAACTAATTCAGTAATTTATTTAACCCACTGCTTCTGAGCATTCATAAAACAAATATTTGGAAGGACAAACACCCATATTGGACAGAGCAGATCAAAAAAAAAGATAATTCCTTGAAAACTCTTGTAAACTTGGAGGTGATATTGGTGAAACTTATTTAAAGAAATTTCTTCTCATGGCGGTGGTAATATGCAGTGATGTTAGCAATGAAGCCTTGCTGTCTGCATTTATGTGTATCCGATAAGATTGTATGTTGGTTAACTGCAAAACGTGTATCAGTGTTACTATAATTGTTCCAGCACAAAGGAAAACTACAGTCATGTCCTGGTATAGCACATCTGCTTATAGGTTTATGCAATACACCTCTAGCTTTCAGCAGTAGCTGGCCAGCCTCCTGTAACGAGAAAATTACATTAACAGTCATTGACATTGACCACCAGGAAGTGATGACTGGCTGGTATTTCTTAACATGCCACCTTATAACACTGGTCTGATTTTTGTTAATCAAAACAGTGTGTTATAATGGGGGATTACCGTATAAATAACAATTATATTGTGAGGCTGTGATTTTAACAATACATGTTCCTTACGGTTGATTACTTCATGGATGCCTCTTCATAAAAATTGTTTCAGATTACTGTTTCTTAAATGGTTTAAAACCAAAAACCAAATTAGTTACAGCAGCAGCTGAGCAAGAGGTAGGTGGAGAAATTGATAAAATCAAGTGAATGTACTAAAGTATATCATGTTGTGTTAACCATTCACATCATTGCTTTACCTAGTAACCAGTGTGTGTTCACTTAATTTCTCTCCTTGTTGCTCTGATGTATATTTTAGTATATTCTGTCTAATGTAATAATCTGTTTCATGTGTTTTACAAACGTAGCTTCTTTTAAATTTAACCACGTGATAAGTGGATTTGCTATATAACTTATTGAAGACTTTCAATATCCGTCTAAAAAAATGTGCCTTTGGATGCATCTTCCCTCCCCCACCCCCAAATCCTCTAACTCCCATGCAGCTTGAGCTCCCACTCCACCTAAATTTAAAGCGCTTTGACATTTTTTCCTACATGAAAGATGTGGGTAATTTGTTATTGAATAGTAAGGACCTAGGGAGCGAGTTAGAAGACAGTGTGTGAAATTTACAGAAGAGTGAAAATTGAATAGATAAAAGCTTCACCTGGAGATTCTATTCCCTTCCTGTTGTCTCCTTATTTTATATTATGCAAGTTTTGCTGTTAAATCTTGGTACAACATGTTTGTTTTCTAGAGCATTGTAGTCTCAATGTGGTGCTGAACAACGCACATACACACACACAACATTATACTCCCTTGTGATGCAATTACTGTAAGTTTGATAGGAAACCTTTAACATTTTCAGGAAAGTATTTGGGAGAATAGTGCTGTTTGTACATGTGTACACATAATTGTATCTAAACATTTATTTTAAAAAGAGTACTCTGTGCTTATTAAATGAAAAGGTATTTTAATAGAGTTTTCAATAATGAGTACCATTGTTCCACACCTCATTTTCTCATGGAGAAAAATAAATATTTCTGTATCACTGATGATTTTGACTTGATACTTGGAATGGCAGTAGAGTCTCCAGAGATCAGACCCACAGAAGTTCTTGAGGCCTGAATTGTTTTTCAAAAAAACTGCAGTAAATCAGCTTCCAAATTAAAGCAATTTTTGCAAAATTCTGCAAAAAAATTTTAAGACAACAATTTCAGGCCTCCCACTGGTATTGTTTTGGTATTGTAACTTGTCATCTCTAAAGACTCAGCTTAATGGTGTGTTATTCTGGGTGGTAAACACTGCAGATGGAATTATCGTGAATGGTAGCCTGGAGTGCTAAGTAGGTTGTCACTAGTTGTTATTAATGCAAACTGAGGATCAGGGACTGTAGGAGCAATGGTGTGCAGAAAAGGTCTGGAATTTGACACCCACTTCATAAAGCAGCAGGAATCAATAGATAAATGAGAGATCAATCTGCTTAGCAGCAGGTGGGTACAATCCTATAGGTCAGCAGTGAATATCCACAGCAACAATCTTAAGTGTATCAGTTACATAATCCAAACCAACATGGTACTTTGTCTTGAACAAGCTACCTTAATTGACCTCCTGGCATCCTCAAGTATTAATGCTAGTAAGTTGTCTTTAATTAACATAGGTCTACCTAAAGCCTTCATTGCTCTGCCCTTATTTCCTTCAGTATTCATTGCATCCTATATGAGAGAAATATATTTGCAGAAGTAAGTTAAATTTTAAACCAGATTTCTTTCTATCAGCCTTTCTCAATTGATAGCACTCTCACCTCCAAGTTAAACGGTTGTGGGTTCAACTCCACATTGAAAATTAGTATCGGTCTCTGACTGTCTGTTTCCATCTGTCTGTCTGTCCCCTTTTAAACTTTCCAATTGATTCTGCACCCATTGCTTTCTGGGACAGTGTATTCCAATTTCTCACAACGTTTTGTGTGAAGAAGTGTCTACTGACGTGTAATTAATTGATTGAATTTGGGGCATGGCAACTCTCCATGTTGGATTTCAGCTTTTGGCACCACAAGGTGGTGGGAGGCAGGTTTGATTCTCAATCTACTGCGTTCCTCTTTCAATAATGGGAAGGTGCCTCCTCGCAGAAAAGAAGAGAAAATTACTGCAGACATAAACAGAATTTTTTTTCCCATCAAACTTATGGTTCTTTCCCTCCCAACTAATTCTCAGTTCATAAGATACATGGGTTGCTTGCTTCCAAGTTCCAGTTACTACTTTTGCCAGATCCCAGAAAATTAATGGAGGTGACAAACACCCTGTGGTCATCATCTTCTTTGATTCCAAGGACCTGTTCAGTTTCTTCTTAAAATGTTTGGATTATTAGTAAATGTGCCTGTCTGGTCACTCAATCTAAAGAGATCCCACATATGGACCAGCCATGAGGTCATCATGTACAAACACTGCCCCTCGTACTAGTTGTTGAGATACACTGACTTAACCCAGTTAAAATAAGAAGTCTGCAAATACTACTAAATGAAATACATTTCTAATTGACCTTCGGAAGTGAGTTTACTCTTTGCTTCAGGGTTATAGACTAGGAACTAAGTGAGAGAGGTTTATATGCTTTGGTAAATCAACAAACTAGGAAACTAAAACCATTAAAACTGCTTTTGCAAGGAAGGCTCGGCGTGCCCATGGTCTGTCACACTTACTGAGATAAACCATGTTCAAGCTGCTTACTGTAGTACATAAACATACATTCTTGATTGTGCTCCAAAGTAAATTCTGGCTTTGTGGCTGAATTAGTCCACGTTAATTTCCAGTATAATTTTGATTGCTCATTCATTTATTCATTCATTCATTCATTCTCCACATACCACTGGTAATGATGTAAAACCGTATGCTAATAGAGGATGTTTTTTCAGGATCCTTGTCCCTTTGAAGTACATATATGTCCTTCTCCTTTCCACTTTTTATTAGGGGAGAATGCACTTGGCAAGAAGAATAATCCTTGCATTTGATATAATGCCTTTCAAAAGGACATCTCAAAGCGCTTCATGAGATTCACTGAAAAAACAACCAAATTACATTTGTATAGCGCCTTTCACGTCAGGAGCTTCATGGAATTCACTGAAAAGTGTTGACTGCATTTTGCAGTTGAATGCAGCAGCCAATTTGCACAAAGTAATGTCCCACAAACAACTGTGATACGAATGACCATGCAGAGGTGGGATAATGATTCTGCAGAGTTTAGTGAGGCAGAGGGTCTGGGCTGCAGAGTTCCGGATGAGCTGGAGCTCATGGAGGCCAGGAAGTAGTGTATTTGAGAAATCAAGTCTGAAGGTTATGAAGATGTGAATATGGAATTAGGCAGTAGAAGGCAAAGATAATGGGGACCCACAGAATAAATAATAATCCTTACATTTGGTATAGTGCCTTTCACGTCAGGATGATATCTCAAAGTACTTCGCAGGATTTACTGTAAAGTGTAATAACTATATTACGGTTAAGGCAGATGCCAATTTGTACACAGCAAGATTCCACAAACAGCCTTGAAGTGAATTACCAATTTTAACGAAGAGATTATCCTTGTGAAAGGTGCTATAAAAGTGTAAAATGTTTAATTAAAATGGTCTTGTACATATTATTGCCCACTTCTCAGTTGCATTGAGGAATTAAAAAACATTAAAGTTGTGAGACTATTTTATTTTTGGAATGATGCTGATACTGTTGTAATAATAATACTTGCATTTTGAATAGCATCTTTCATGACAGGAGGATGTCCTAGAATACTTCCCAGGATATATTGTCAAGTAAAGTATGTCTGTGTTTTTGTCGCCCTAAAATGTAATGCACTGGTTATGTAGAAAGACTTGGGAATTTAGGAATAGCAGAAGGCCATTCAGCTCACCGATCCTGCTCTGCCACAGACCATTCAGTTGTACTACATATTATCACCACTTCCCTGCTTTCACCCACAAAATATACAGTCAATTCACTTTACAGTATATTCTGTGAAGCGCTATGAGACGTCTCAAAGATGTGATAAGGTGCTATATCAAATGCAAGGATTATTATTCTCACCATATCCTTTAATAATCGTTTCTTGTAAGGAAGTATACGCAACGTATGAGTGATTCCAAAACAAAGCAATATAATTAATATTCAGTACGGTTAAAGGAAAAGCTATAGGTACGCGCTGCACAAATAATTACAAAACTAGTTTTAGTTAAAAAGTAATAAACTTCCCTGTGTACTTTTCCTTGTTTACCCTTTATTCTCCTGAAGGTGGCATCTCAGGACTAGATACAGTTGGCAACAGTTTTTTGGTGTCTCGCCAAATGACTATTGTGTGATCCTGCACAATAAATATTGTCAGGTTGTTTAATTATTCAAGGAAGACAGTCCTGTCCTCACTTCTTCTCCTCACAGGTTCATTCCATTGGCCTTGGTCACTGGATAGAAATTGAGAACAGGAATCTTGTATCCTCTTTCCCTTCTCAGCGTCGGAGAGTCAAGGCCAAAAAGCCCCTCCAACTACAACCGAAGCCAAGTTTGATTTAAACAACACAGACTGAAATTTTCCTGGGTTATATCCAATATAATGTAGTGTTTTGTGGAAAATGCATGTATTTGCAGTTCAGTTTTATTGTCTTATGCAGGTTAGAACCATTCATTTTGCTTGGAAGTGAAGCAATAAAGTTCCTTACAAAGTCAGGAACCGAATGAAAAGGCTTCTATTTTCTTTGTGTGCCATTACATCTAAAGGAGCCCATTGCTCCAAATTGGCACATTCATTGTACTGCTTTGAAAATGTGTAGTATTCTCAGTGGCGTAATAGTCCTGGAACACCAACACACAATTCCCTGGAGTGATGGGTTGTAGGAACATGAATACCCATGAAACCTACTCACTCTACCTCCTGATCACAGCGTGTTGCTGTGGGGAAAAATGCTAAGTGAATGCTGAGTGCTGAGTGCACCTCCACAGGGAAAAAAGGAGGAGTCATATTTGGACTCCATTCTCATGCCTTCTCAGTTTCTAGTGATAAAAAAAGCATTTTCAGAGCTCTGGGAGCAATTTAGCTGTAAAACTGTTGCAGATCCATTAAGCGGATAGACCCAACTAAGCATAAAGAAATACTTAAAATAGAAATGGTACTGTAGGTAATAAGTATTAAGCTTATTCACTTGTTGCACAAAATATGTTTTAAAAAGCTTCTGCAAATGTTTTTGTGTACATTAAAGCTGCAGATCTGGGAGTCTCTTGTCTAGTTTTGAACCCTTCTATTGAACAGCTAAGCGAGCAAATAATGCAAACAAAACTTCCTGAAAAACACAATAGTGATCTGTCCCATCCTGGCACCAAATTTACAATCTGGAGATAACTTGTGTAAACAGTTCTTCAAGGTGATTTAGAGCCTTATGGTTTTTTAAAACCTGAGGTCTGGTATCAGTTAGACCACTAACGCAGCTTTGTCAGTTGCTCAGCTTTTAAAAGAGCAAAAGTTCTGGAAATCAGATTCTTCCTCATTTATTCACCCTACATACAACAGAATATTTGCCTTTAATCTTTCAGAGAAAAGTTATGTGAGGACACTCTCCTGTAAGTATTTTCCTCCTCAAGTGTTAGCTAACCTTACCCTTCCCTTCCCCTCCCTCCCCACAGTGTGTACTTAGTCTAATTTTGCAATTATCACCAGTACTCTTGACAGATGATTACTTCCTGGCTGGCCTTGAATCCATGTCTTCAGTGATAAACTGCAGTGCCTCAGCACTTATCTACTTTCCGTTTCTGTGAATTCACTTGTTTTACTGTAATTTATTCCAGAATCGAATGGAGGAGAGCAAAGCACTATTTAGGACAATTATCACATATCCCTGGTTCCAAAACTCCTCAGTCATCCTCTTCTTAAACAAGAAGGATCTCCTGGAGGAAAAGATCATGTATTCCCATCTAGTTGATTATTTCCCAGAATATGATGGTAAGTAAATTGTGGTACATAATGATTCTGCATTGCCTCCCAGATCCCCATTGTTTCTGTGAAGCATTTGATAAATTCATTCCATATTACACTTCTGTACAAGAAAAAAATAATACAGCTGACCAGATGTATTATTATACTGTTCAAAATGCTGTGAAAGCAGTAGGTCTATTATGCACCATGTGTAAATACAGAACTATTATGCGCAATGTGTAAAAACAGGAGTAACATGCGCAGTGTGTAATAATAGGAGTATTAATGATGTGTGTAAGGATAGTATAATGCACCATGTGTACAGAGAATTAAAGGTGCACTTGATTATTAGTTAACCCTTGGAAAGGATTTATTAATAATGTAACTTACCAATCTTTTTCATTTCTTTAATGATATAAGTACATCTATTTGCCAGTCAGCTGATCTGTGCACATAGTTTGCACGTGGTGCACAATGCAAATACAAACATATTTGATCACCTACAGGTAATTATGACGAATTATAGAAAACGGAAGCACTTTGAGATTTTTCGATTTGAGAAGGTACATCAAGCGCAAAGATTATTATTATAATAGACACAACTAATTCGGTAAAATTCCATAGATGAAGCAAATGATCAGGTAAACTGGGTATGTTCATGCTGTTGAAGAGAAGGTTGAGTGGAGGTATGATTACCGTCTTTAAGATTCTAAAGGGACTAGATAACGTAGACCATGATTAGCTGTTTTAACTTGTGCTGAACAGTAGAACCATAGGACACGGCCTGCGATTGAAGGAGGGTAAATTCAGAACGAATCTGCAGAGACATTACTTCAGTGAGAGAGTAGTAAACTTATGGAACAGGCTCCCTAGGGAGACAGTGGAAGCAGAAAGTGTTGTTTGTTTCAAGAACAAATTAGGTAATTAATATCTAGAAAATAATATCTTGGAATACAGCATGTAGTTTGGGACACAACATGTCATGTGAGTGCCAGGATGATGGAAGGCAAACTCGATTGACCCTGGTCTTTTTTCTAGCTAATTTCTTATGTTCTTATCATCCACTGAGATTCATTGAAGGGAGTAATTTTACCAAAAATTAAACTCATGAATTGTAAAACATTTTTGGAGCAAGTAGGAGAGTAGGATTCAATTGGTTAATATGGAGAAAAGCACCAGGGCAGAGTGGATGGGCTGAATTGCTGTTTCTGGCATAACATTCTTTGATTCTATGACCTATGTTCCTTTTTTAAAAAAAATCAAAATATTTGTGAATGAACACACCGTTAATGTTCCATTCATTTCTGTTTTGGATATTTTAACTTCAATTGTCGGCACCGATTCCCCTGAGATAATCAGCGTGAATGAGTTATCATGTCTGTGGTTTACAGAGTTCATTTGCTATCAATAGAGTTAATCATTAACCTAAGGGTGCAGTGTTAACTCTATATTAATTCAGACTGAATAACTTTTCCAAGGGCCAATAATATCCTCCTTCCCAATTTAAGCAAAAATGCTCAACAATCCCTGCAGTTGGTCAGAATTCTTCAATGGATTATTAAAATGAGCCCTGGTGATGAGATGCTCTTTAAAAGAGTCACAATTGCATTTGTTCATTGTCTCACACAAGAATGGGGTCATTTTAGTGAACCATCCTATACTCCCTTATTCTCCACCTCCCAATTCCATTCTCAATGACAAAGGCAGGCCCTTGGCACTGGATTTCAACCTGGCTGAGCGTGAGCTTCTGCTAGTTAACAGGATATCGTGCTTTAGTAAATAAACCACATATTTGAAGAGCTGACCTGTTCACCGTTGGGAACAACTTGATTCACATGAAATAGTGTCGCGAAGTGCTTAATAGTGGCAGTGTCGAGGGGACGTCCATAACAAGTACATCCAAATGCATTCAATTCTCTAGATATCAAGCACCAAATTGACCCATTGAATTTAAAATTCCTTAAAATATTCACACATTTTTAGAAGTTTTTTAAAATTACAATCAGTGCATAAGTCAGCTCCTAAAGCAACAACAAATAAAATCACATTCCATTATATTTTTGTCATTAGGATACTAATGACTTGTGGAAAGAACCTGAAATCAATTTGTATTTTACCGCACAACAGAATAGTTAGCCACAACTTGGCACCGAATTTTGAATGACTCGTGTTTCAATAGGAGAGTTTACACTGCTACACTTCTTTTGCTGGGGTTAAGTCACATTGGAAGCAGAGTTGAGAGAATTTTGCTCTGCATCAAAGTGTCCTGTGTTTCAACAGGAAATTTGCTGGCAGCCCAAAGTAAGTGAAAATATGTTCATTTTCCACGCAAACAACTTCACTTCAGAAATCACTGAAAAAAATATTAATTTAATAGTGTCGCAAGAGTGTGTCTCAGGCTGGAAGATGTAATCAAATACAAAAGATCATTGACATAGTTGCACTAATGTGCTTCACTGAAGAGGAATAAAGACAAAATTCTGCTAAATTATTCCTCACGTGTGAGCAATGAGGCAGTGAAGTTTATTAATTTAAAATCAAGTCTCTTGTCTCACACACTCTTCCTTCTCTTCACTGTACTGAAATCAAACCTCATCACACTGTTTCAACTTCTAGACTGATTTACTTTTCCCAGGATCTGAAGACTGGAACTCCTAGTCTCCCCATGCCTTCCATTCCTCATATAATTTATAGACTTTGAAAACCCAAGCTTGTCGTCCTCTAACTATTTCATTTTGACTTATGGAATTTTGTTGCGTTGCTGCTCTTTTCAGGCTTGGTGATGTATTGCACTATTCCACTTGACCCTTCAGCTCCTGAATTTAAATAAAGGGAAAGTTAATTTAGACTGTGCATGCCATAAATATAAAGGGAAAATTCATTACATTTGATCTTTCTAAGTCCGCTAAAGTGGGAACTCTGCTGTTCAGAGGGGAGTGATACAATGGGAGGGGGATTTCCTTAAAGCCGATAAGGAACACTTTAGACAAGCACCCAGCAATGTGGGTGCTTAACTGCTTAATTAAGTTCAAAGGGTTGGCTTAATCAGAATTTAGAAGGACATAATAGTGACTATCCTTGCCTATATGACTGCTGCTCAAACTAAGAATTTAGAAGCAAACTGACATACATGCATTTTGTCCCAGTTTAAGGCAAATAACTAGTTCAGTGCTCATCAGTCAGTGTTTGAACTCAGAGTCATAATTCAAAATGGTCCAATTTGGATTCTTCTTAAAAATATAAAAAATTGTAAAAATGTAAAAATATATGTATTAACAATTATATAAAAAAAGGCATTAATTTGACATAGCTATACTCGTAGTTGAATTCCATATTTTAAATTCATGGCTGTCTGCAATCTCTACTCAGAAGGAACTGGAGGGGATTGGTACATGGCTTGATTTTTCACCTCAGATCTGGGCTAATAAAAGTCGTTGTTTTAACAGAGATGAGATAATCCAGTTACAGCCCAGTTCCCATAGTATATTTACATAATACAATAATTCATAGTTTGGCACATATTAATACAGTGAGTGTAGATGGAGGGTTTCAATATTCAGACACCACTGATTAACCAGTCATCTTCCACGTGCTGAGTAAAGGCTTCCATTTTTCTGAGGAATCACAGCAACTGGATGATTGGAGTCCTTACACATGAGTCACTCCCAACTGTTTCTAAAGCACTCCGTGAAATTTGCTTCACTCCATATTGACTTGGGTACTACTTTAACATTCTATTAGATCCAATAATTGTGAGTGAGTAACATTGGCCAGAAAGCCCATTTACTTAGGGCAAGTGGAGCAGGTTTCAATAGGAGAGCATCTGGACAACAGTGATCACAACATCATTAGGTTTAGAATACTTATGGAAAGGGACAAGGAACAATCAAAGGGGATCATACTCAACTGAAAGAGGACTAATTTCAGTGAGTTAAAAAGGGACCTAGCCAAGGTGGACTGGAAAGAAAGATTGGCAGGTAAAACAGCTAACAATCAATGGGAAGCCTTCAAGAAGGAGATAGTTCAGGGACAGAACAAATACATTCCCACAAAGGAAAAAGGTAGGGCATCCAAACCTCCCTGGATGAATAAGGAAATTGGGATTAAAATAAAACAGTAAAAGGAGGCTCATGATAAATGTCAGGTCCACAATACAGAAGATAATCAAATAGAATATAGAAAGTAGAGAGGAGAACTGGAAAAGGAAATAAGAGGGGCAAAGAGATTGTATGAGAAAAGATTAGCGGGTAACATAAAAGGGAACCCTAAAGTATCTTATAGGCATATACAGAATAAATGTTTAGTCAAAAGTAGTGTGGGCCTAATTAGGGACCAAAGAGGAAATATTCTTGTGGAAGCAGAGGGCACGGCTGATGTACTGAATGAGTACTTTGAATCTGTCTTCACAAAAGAAGAGGGTGCAGCCAATGCCACAGTATCGGAGGAGCGGGTAGAGAAATTGGATAAGAATAAACTGAGAGGAGATATTAAAAAGGTTGACGGTGCTCAAGGTAGATAAGTCGCCCTGTCCGGATGGGATGCGTCCTAAGTTACTGAGGGAAGTAAGGGTGGAAATAACGGAGGCTCTGGCCACAATCTTTCAATCCTCTTTGGACACCAATGTGGTGCCAGAGGATTAGAGGATTTCAAATGTTACTCCTCTGTACAAAAAGGGACAGAAGCATAAACCCGGGAACTACAGGACAGTCAGCCTAACGTCAGTAGTGGGGAAACCTCTAGAGACTATAATCCAGGATAAAGTAAATTTTCACTTAGAAAATATGGGTTAATAAAGGACAGCCAATACGGTTTTGTAAAAGGCAAATCGTGTCTAACAAACCTAATAAGAGTTTTTTGATGAAGTAACGGAGGGGGTGGATGAAGGTAGTGCAGTTAATGTAGTTTATATGGATTTTCAAAAGGCATTTGATAAAGTGCCACATAAGAGACTTGTAATCAAAATAGAATCCCGTGATATTAAAGGGTCAGTGGCAGCATGATGGGCCGAATGGCCTCCTTCTGTGCTGTATAATTCTATGATTCTATGATATTGATAGTCGTTCTCTAGTTCACATTTCTTCTGTTGAAATAAAACATTATCCATTAATAATCCCTGATGCATTAATTAAATTGTACAGAGCACTAGCCTTTTACAAAGATAGAACAAATGAGCCACATCAATCCAGGAATTTGTTCATTTCCTTTGAGACCAGGGTCTCAGTTAGATCCTGACCGAGGTTGGCAAATTGAGCAATGTATTGGATCTACCCCTGATCATTCTACACATTTGTTCAATGAATATCTCAGTCGTACAGTTGGAAAAAATTTAATCTTGTTTGTGTTGCTAGTTGATCCAAGCTGTGACAGCAAAACAACTTGCATTTATATAGTGCCCTTCACATGGAGCAGCATCTCGGAGCGCTTAACAGTCGCTGAGCTGGACGCACCAGGACTTTGATAGTTGGCCTTGAAGCCTTAGTTGAATGTCTTCAGTGGAAGAAAGAAAAAGAGAGAAATATAATAGACTGTGAAGCTCCTGGTGAGGTGGGATAAGCCAAAATACATACCATAGCTTTTTTGACCTAAAATACAGAAATACAGAATTCCTCTCAGGGTCAATTGCAAGACCGTGATCTGGAGTGGTATTTACCCTGTCTTTATTGATGACAATACTTGGTGCTGCTGTTCTCTTACGTTATCCTATAAATGTAGTTTATCAAGCTCACACTGAGAATTGTTATACATTGCTATACTTCTATTTGTTTGAGGAAGCATGTTAGATGACTTATGTGGATCTGATCTTCCTCATTCTTTAAAAAAAGTTTTAAAAAAATTATACATATAATATCCTGAGCCTCATTGCCTCCTATGGGCAAATAATTAAAGTTTTGCCACCGAATGAAGGTTTATATACAACAGAATAGGAAAGATCATTTGACATAGCCTGAACATCATTTTGACTTTCCCAGTCTGTAAGGCGCAGTTGCTGACAGACTAACCTGGCTGAGCCATTGGGGAATTCGCCATTCTCCATTTCTGTGGGAAGCTGAAATTCTGTCAAAGAATGAGGAAAGCCGTACCGAAAGATAAACAGTGATAATGTTTGAGACTTTTTCCAAGGTACCCACCTTTCTCTTCCGTCCCCTTCTCCCCACACACATCCAAAAACACACAACCCAAAACAAGATTTCCTGTTGATTTTTGGTAGCATGTTTTTATTTTGAGAATCATTGCCATGTCATGTTGGTTTCGACTGTCCCACTCAACTGCTCTGACGATGTGTCCTGGAGTAAATCCATTAATGTGTGTTCTCTTTCACCCCACCCCAACCCTTCCCTCAAGTCATTGACTTTTTGCTGGGGCTCATTGCACTGGCACAGTGGCTACTTCCTTGTATCTTGCAAAGTAGCCATTCTTCATGTGCAAAACCAGACAGTGAATGTAGGTAAGTTATCTGACCATGGGGCAGAGAGAAGAAATCACAGCCAAGTACAGCCTGTTCTTACCCAACGTCCACCTAGGCATTGTTTTCCAGAAGGATCCAGTGTAAATCAATTAAGACTTTAAATCCTAACGAATATTATCCCACTTGAAATCCAGTAGCTCTTAGATAAGAAACTGTGTTGGGGAATAACAGGAGTGAGCTGCGTTGTGATGCTTTCAGGGTCACATAGCATTGTCAGCTCTCGAGTTCAGGCTCATCCATGAGATCGGATGCTTCCCTGCGGGGAACCTGTGCCTGTGGATCCAACACAAATCAACAACTTCACAAGAGATAAAGAGAGTGGCAATATTATATGGCGATAAAGAGAGTGGAAATATAGATACAGTGCCTTATCATATCAGGATATATTGTGGAGTGGTTCGACTGTGGGTGAAACACACGAAATGTAGAAGTGTGAAATATGTCAGACATGTAAAATATTCCTGGAGTACTGATGATGAACAATTTTTTGAATCTGGTTACAGAGAAAGTTTATCCATAGTGATGTTCCAGGCTGCCTCCCACCCCTGATTTTCCACTCTGGGTTTGATGGGGCCAATTCTGGCACACTCCTGTCAATCTTCAGGGTTTTTAAGCTCTCAATGGCTGCAAAGTTAGTCAGGCTATTTTTGTGCACGATATAACAAAACCTTGCTTCCCACCTTCCAGAAAGAATGGTGAAAGCTGGAAGAAAGAACAAAGATAATAAACTGAATTTAAGATGTTCTGGAAATAAAATCTGTAATGGATAGATATTGGTAAAAATAAAATTCAAGTTGCAATTAAAATATGACCAGGTAAAGCAAAGAGGACAAATGGGCCAAATACAAGCAAAAAAATGTTTTATGGTATAAATTATGTCTTTATGCAGTTATGTAAATGGGTTAGAGAGGCTATTGTTTAGCCTCTCTAAAGTAATATTGATGTTTGAGTAGCTTTTTTGGTTGTAATTTCAGTGGAGAAGATTCAGCGACATCGCACATGATCTGAAAAGGTTCAGAACTGGTTGACACTCGAGGGTTACATTTTTGGTGCATGTTAAGTAATTACCTTTCAGCAGCTATTGGATGCCTTTTAATAAATGACCATGCTGGGAGTGCCCTGTCCTCCACTTCAAACAGATCCTAGAACAGTCGATTGTCACCTCAGCAACTCAGAAATGCTTTATTTTTCACCAACATTGACAGATGACTTCCTGTCATTGTATTTAATCCTTGTTAAAAATGGGAGCAATATTAGAAATCATGTGAGGATCCAGAAGCACTAAAATGTCACTGGGTTTCTGTGCTGTATACAGACTTAAGGTGAAGCAATGATCTTTACTTGTGATTTCACACAATAGCAAGTCTGGCTCATTTTCTGTTGTCAATATCTTGTAAATTGCAATATCGATACATCTCTTTCTAGACACAGTATTGCTTCTACTGATGACTGATGTTCATAACTGCCTGTCAGAGAGATAACATTTATGGCAGAGAGGTGGGGTTATGTCTTACCTCTTGAGCATCGAGGAAGATGATCAGTCCCAGATGACAAGACAAATTACTGATTTGAGTGACTCAAGGGAGACGGGGAGAGGGGTCAGAGAAAGAACCAATTTTTTTTGTTCTAAAAATAATTTTTCAACCATTGTCTACAAATTCCGAGTTACTATTTGAAACCATTTTACTGCCAAGTTTGCAGTTTAATGATTTACATACTCATGATGCATTTGCATAAACACTGCAAATATAGACATTCAATTCACATTGAAAAGCTACTATTTGGAATCGAACACTAAATACAGATCTTGAAGCTCCAGGTATTCTTGCAGTCTTAGCAGTCCACTATAGGCGTGTATGAGGACTCTTTGATAGGTGTTTACCTAACTAACTATTGTCCCTTCCCATTATGTTGGTAATAGGTCCGCAACGAGATGCACAAGCCGCGAGGGAGTTCATTTTGAAGATGTTTGTGGACCTGAACCCTGATAGTGACAAAATTATCTACTCTCACTTCACATGTGCTACAGATACAGAGAATATACGGTTTGTCTTTGCTGCTGTCAAGGACACTATCCTACAGTTAAACCTGAAGGAATATAACCTGGTCTAGTTCATTAACTCGACCTGGGAAAAAAGTAAAAGCAACTGTATTATCTGTGAAAATGAGTTGCGTAATGCTAATTTATTGCCATCCTGGACTCTGTGCACTCACAGGGTTTTAGTAAATATTGCGATTTTATTTAAACAATGGGACAAAAGATGCTGACATAACTTTGCAGCACTGGTCCTCTTTTTAGGCAAAATGTTGTGACTTTGTGTAAGATTTTTTCAATTTCCGTTGTAAATTCCATTTATGCATTCAGAAGTTAGGGGTTTACTTTTGCTTCTCTGAGCACCCCCTACCTCTTTCCCCCACCTCCCCCCACTTCCTCCTCCTGATCCCCTCCTCCTCCTCCGTTCCCTCCCCCATTTTCACCCCCCCTCCCTCCCCAACCCCACTGAAAATGTTTGAGGTACAACAGCCTTTATTTTGTGATCTGTTCCTCTTGACACTCTGGTACAAAGTTAATATAGTAAGAAATTTGTTTTGGTTGAAACCAAGCCATCAGTTATATAATTTATGTACTACTATTTTCTGATGGATGAGAAGTATTGATCCTGTGATTTTTAAATTATTGTTATATATAATTTAAACATCAAGTTTGGTACTACGCTACCTGTCCTCATCTTGGGCTATGAAGTTGGGAACTTATTAAGCAATAGTTGATTGCCATCATGACTCATCTTTGGAAGTTGCCATACTTGGATTCCCCAAAACACGGATGGATAGATGTACGACAGAGTACAATATTGAGAGAATGTTATGTATTTGTAAAATAGTATATAGGGTTTCATTTCTATTTATTATGTGCCACTATTACTATTGCTAGACTTGTTTTATTAAAAAAAATGCCAAACATAATGTCATGTACACTACATTTGCAGATTCTTGCAATCTGAGCGTTACATTTCTTCTCTCCCTTTAGAAGTGTGGCTGGAGACATCATTGACATGCTTACTTTGCTCCAGCATAATTGTTCAATGTCACTTTAGACTTTTTTTTATTGAGTGCAATTTTAATACTGCCACCCGTGTGGCGTTTTTCCTGCTAGCTTCAACATTTCATTTAAATGAATATTATTTTGTTAAAAATGCCTGAAGTATGTGGATTGTATCACAGGGATAGGCATGACCAGAATATTGATGGATTGTAAGCCTCAGCTCATAGGGTTCTTCTAAAAGCTATTTTGATGGACATATGCCAAAATAAATGTGAGAAGAAAACAATATATATTTGGTGCTCTTCACAATGTTTAGTATTTGTGATTAGTTGTATACCATTCTTTATCATCACTTAGTGTCTGTGTCCAACTTTGTATCAATTTTTTTTAAACACACCCATGTTACATGGTACAATATTCATGTTTTTACTCTTATTAAAGAAACTTTATTTGTTTGGTTATATTCTCGTGAAATTCATACCAAAATAGTTTTATTCATAACTCACTCTGGAAAGTTACCCTGTATAATTGATTTTGTCCTACTGTAGGCATGTGTTGCTAACTCCGGATTTCTGAAGGAGTTTGTTTTAGAAAATAAAGTTTTCTTGTGAAGAAAGTTATTTGAATGGCTGCCAGAGAATCCCTTGAGCTCCTTAGTTTTTAGATTTCTGACCTATGAACTGATAGCAAAGAAATTACGAGTAGGACCAAGGTCAACCAGCTGGATGAGACGATCCATTCTGTCCACCAGCAAAGCGTTGGATATCTCTGTACATGATATTCTGCTTGAGAAAAGCAGTTGGGACCCCTTTGGTTGTGGAGTACCAAAGTTAATGAGTTATGATTGCTTACCTTAATTCCTACCCCTCCACCTAACATGCATTTGTACCCTCACAGACAAAAATCCTGTAATTTGTAAAACCTGGTTGTAGGTATAGTGAATTATGAATGCTATAATCATTGTATATACATCTCTCTCTCTCTTTATATACATACATGCATACATATATATATGGCAGTATCCATATTGGCTTTGTGATAATTAATTTTGGCAGATTGAATGTGCTGTATTGATAATATGTATCTATGTAATTGTAATGTATGTCTTACAGCTAATTAACTTTGAATAATGTTAGTTACTTTTTTAAGAGAAGAGAATGTAAATTTTTGCCAGTTTATTTCTCAGCTGGGGATCTAAAAAAAATAATTTGGGAAGGAAAGATAATAATTCGTACAGAATGGTATTCTGGTTAATATATACATTGCTACATGTGTTTCTGATCATAGAATTCCTCTCAATAAATCCTAAATTCTCCTTCCACCCATCTTTCCCTCCGAGATACTTTTTATACAGAGTTAATTAAAGATTGGGCTCACGGAACAGACCAGACACTGGCTTCTGCATTACTTCACAGGACTGATGCACGTTGTGAAAAATGCATCATCCAGGGGGGAATTCTATGTGATTCGCCCTCAAAATGAAGCCAATCCTTAAATTCATTGGTGATGTGAGGATGCAGTATACCGATTGCCTGTATTATATCTGTAGTGTTTCTGAAATGATTGGTTACAGTTTATCTATAGAATGTATGAATTACCAGTAAATACATCTGAAATTTTGTGTTTTCATGCCTTATAGAAGTAGAGTCAAGAACCTTGTGCCTCAAAACCCCAAGCCTGAGACAATGGACGACTTCTTGACTTTGCTGAAATATATGTGCTGTGTTGGATGTTACAATTTGAAATTTTAGATGTCAGCTTTTACACTACCGGTAACACACCGGAGGGACCAATGCAGTGTCATTAATTCCTTTGAAAGGATAAACGACCTTATTTATATTGTCAATATGGAGTAGCTACTTACCATGTGCCCATTCAAATCACTGACCGTAAACAAATAAATGAAGTTAGGCTTGATGCAAGATGCTGTATGTAAAATCGTGAGGATGGCCAGCTGCTTGGTCTATTATTGTAACATCTTAACTTTTCTATATGAATGAGGTGTACATACACAGTATGTTAACTTGGCCTACCAAAGACCTGCCTTCATTTATTTTATTTCACTGCTCTGTCCATTGGTCTTTCTGGGATTTCAGCATGTTGGCACTGCCAGATAAAAAAACGCGAGCAAATAGTATTTAAGTAGTTTAATTGAAAATCATGAACTGTATCATGGTGCCAGGTCCAATTCTGCCTGTATGATCTTAGACTTGATTAAGATCCAATCGTGCAGGAAAGTGAAAACCCAGAGCGTGCCATAGTCACTTTCCTGCAGCCCCAGTTTCTTTTTAAGTGCCAATGTGGTGGAACCTCTGGTAGGACTTGTATATTTAATTCCTTGTTGGATAATTTTAACATGCAGTATTTAAGAATCATATTTGCTGTTTTTTAAATTGTCACTAAAATGCATGTATTGTCATATTATTTGGGGAAGGGAAATAGTTTCTTTTTTGAAGAAAACTAACATTGTATATTAATGCCCCAAATGATCTTGCTGGTTACAAATATAGTATTTTTTGGCCATAATTTTGTACTGGTTTCATTTGATGTCTCCTGCTTCATTCTTGCAAAAAGAAAAACTATTTGGTTGTAAATTTCTTCTAAACTGCTTTTCATGATACTGTACTTGGAATAAATTTTTATTCCACTGTGTTTTAGTCCATCGTCTTCACTAAACGTCTTGTCAATTTATTACTTAGATGAGGATTTGTTTTTCAAGGGAGGCAACAACAACTTGCCTTTATACAGCACCCTCCACACGTGGCAGCTTACTGGAGCGCATGACAGTGGTGGAGTCTTGACACCAAGCCAGGGGGAGAGGGAGGGGAGAGATGACTGTAAGCAGGATCAAAAAGGAAGGTCTGTAGCTAGGATTTGATACTGGAGAGTGAGGGGGCAAGGCGGAGGGATTGAGGGGGAGAGTTCCAGAGTTTCAGAGCGTAGTGGCTGAAAGCACAGCCCCGGATGGTGGATCAGAGGAGACGAGAGACAAACAGGAGGCCGGAGCCAGCCTGGCGGAAGCAGTGGGTGGTGGAGTACGAGTCTAAGTGATTTGAATATGTAGGGAGATGCGAGGGTATGAAGAGATTTGAAAACAAAAGGATCTTGAAATCAATCTGTTCGGTAATTGGGAGCCACTGGAGCCTGACAAGGACTGGTGCGGGTGAGTATCCGGGTGGCAAGTTTTGAATTAGTTGAATTTTGTGCATGGTGGTACTGGGAGTCCAGTGAGGAGGGCATTGGAATAGTCCAGCCGGGATGTGAAGGTGTGGACGAGGGTTTTGGCTGCTTTGGTTGTAATGTACGGATAGAGTGAAGATGTTGACGGGAGCTAGAGTATGGCTTCTGTCTTGCCAACATTCAGCTGCAGAAAATTTGCACTCATCCTGGCGTTGATATCCATCAAACAAGCTGACCAGACATCAGGAAGTTGCAGCTGGAGGAGAAGTAGATTTGGGTGTCTTCCGCATGCATGTGGAAGCTGACCCCATGTCTACGGATGACATCGCTGAGAGGGAGCATGTAGATAAAAAGAAGGGAGCCAAGGATGGAGCCTTGGGGTAACCCGCAGGTGACTGGTTGAGGGCGGGAGAAAAAAACATTTGACAAGATGTATTGTTGGGAGTTGGTTAAGTAGGACTCGAACCATGTGAGTGCGGTCCAATAAGGTGGATGAGAAGTAGAGTCGATGGAGATGGATGGCCTAATTGACTGTGGAGAAAGCGGCAGAGAGGTCCAGGAGAACGAGGAGGCAGAGGGAGCCCTGGTCACAGAGAGAGAAGTAGATTTCGCATACTTTGGTGGGTGGTGGGGGGAGGCAGTATTCTCTACTGGAATATTTCTAGGTTAAGCAATACTAATTCAATATGGACACATTTATATTGTGCATTTCACGGGAGAACATCCTAAAAGTTTAACAGTAATGGCCTGGCATCTGAGGGCATGTGGGGTGGTGGTGGGGGGGGGGGGGGGGGGGAGAATGGTGAGGAAGAGTAAAAGTAAGCAGTAGGTCTTGTGATGGACCTTCAACAAGGTGATGAGGGAGGGAGGAGGGAGGGAGTCAGATAGACTCCGGAAAGGAGTTCCAGAGAGTGGGGGCACAAAGGAGGAAGATCCACCTGCTAATGGTGGGCCAGGCAGGGTAAGCAACATGAAGCAGGCCAGTATTCGCTGAGTGAAGGGAGCAGCTGAGTCGGTAGGCTAATGAAGTACTATAAAATTCATTTATACCTTGGTTATTTTCTGTAGTTCCACATGCTCATTCCTAGATTTTAATTAAGTTAAATTGTACTAGTATGGAACCACTCTGGGTCCATTCCAGTTCAGTTGACAATTTTTGAATTTTCATCACAGAAAGAGGCTATTCAATCTATTGAGTTTGCGCTACTTGCACCTTTTTTTTAACGTTGTCTTGATTGATCTTGGTCCCCAGGGTTTCACCTTATCCCTTAATACTGTCATTACTCATGCTTTTCCACAGCCCTGATTATATTGATCCAACCTCAGTACTCACTTGAGGTAATGAATTTCACATTCCAGCAATCCTTACCCTTTCCCCTGATTTTTCTCAATTTTGGCATTCTCCCTTCGCGGCAGAATATGTGAAATTAAAAACTCATTGCAACAGCAATACAAGATGATGTTTATTCGTTCCCCTCTGACACCGCTCCTTAGTACAGTGAAACATGTCTCTACGTCAAGCTGTTTGTGATGCTATTGAGAAGAAGGTTATTTCACCCTTGCCTTCCTCGCTCATTACTTTATTGTGTTCACACAATGATTTGGGATGCAAATAGCCCAACTGTCAAAATTAATACAATCAAGTCCAGGAGCAGATAATATTCAAAGAGCAAAGGAGAATACTGTAGTGAGTATGGGCTCAGGTAACTACGGTAATGTAAACGGTATAATTGGCCATTATGAAAGTAACTGAAGCTACAGTAAGGGGGAAAAAAAAACGTATTTATATGAAGGAAATGGTAAGGTCTCCCTTTCAGACAGTGAATTTTGGGCTTGAGTTCATCCTAATGGAATCCTGATTGCTCACGTAGTTTGGCTGGTAAGTAGCAGAACCCAGTTGCTCTTATCTGGGTTTATTTAGCTACTGGTGGTATGTTAGAATTTGCTTCTGTTTGCTTTTGCAGGGAGTAAAAAGAAATATAAATCAGTCAGGATCATCCTTCTGATTAAATGTTGTTGACCTCTGCTAAAAGTTCATGGGGGTGGGGAGAGAAACATTTAAGGAAAAATAAGATCCAACTTGGTTGATACATCCCTCCATACCTCTGGACTCGAACATGAAGATGGACCACTTGTGTGAAATCCCGGAGGGCTACAAACAATCATTGAACCCAATCTCAACTTAATCATTGAGTTTAAAAGAGGATATTGATTACTAAAAAAAAATGAAGATGGACCACCTGTGTGAAGTCCCAAAGGGCTATAAACAATCATGGAACCCAATCTCAGCATAGTCACCACCTTTATAAGAGGAAAGGTTACATTGATTACTAAAAAACTAAGGAGCATAGTTAGTTTCCAAAAGATGTAAAGATAGTCCTTCAGGGTTATGTCAGATGAATGGAATTTGCTTTTCAAATTAGGGAGAGTCTGTTAGTGCATTTTCTGCATGAAGTAAAGCATGAAAAAATAATGTTGCATTTCTGTAAGGAAGTAAAGAGAAATTTTCAATCGGAACCTGGTCAATTGTTTATTACTGCTGTCACCATCAGAAGCTTTGCCTTCAGCAAATGGAGTGAGAGGTAAATGAGACAGTGCTGCTGGTACCTGAGCATGAACAACCTTGAGCCTTCAAGACAACCTTAGAGTCTTATTTAGAAGTTAGATCAGAAAACATTGGATGAAGGGAGGGATGGACAGACAATTAGGAAGTATATTTTACAGTTTATGAATAAAAAGGCAAGAAAAATTATACTAAAAAATCTGTCAATCTATTAAATTTGTGGGACAAACTGAATGACTTGCTGTTCCTATGGTAGCTCCACTGTAATGTGAATGAAAAAAGGGTTGGAAATGGTGCAACAGAGTGGCAACTTGCCAATTAGTGAACCTGTGAAAGTTATTTTGCAAGAAGGGGTGGGCAAATAGAGAGACTATTGTTTCCATTGTAAGGAAGTGTGTTGTACTTGATATATTAGAAAAAAGCAGCATATTTGCAGAGTGGCAATGTTAGGCTTATTTTTAAAAGAATATAGATGTTTGAAAAGCACAAAGAATTGTGTACTCAAGGTGAAAGCAGGTTGGCCTTCTAAATTGTTGAAGTGCCAGCATTCTTTCTTTCGTGAAACTGGTTTGGCTTCTTAATGCGTGAACAACATGAGAGCCAAACCTATGCCCAAAAGTCCATAGTGCCACATATCACATTACAGTGTCATTAGCTTCCATTTCCATAAACCAAATTATTTGAATATAATATCTCCATCTTAGCTACAAGGAACAATGACTTTATGATATTCTGCCAGCCTTGCTCTTCTCATTGTCAATGTGCACAGGTGCTGAAAGCAAATTAATTTCCTTTAAAAATCCATTGAGTTTCCTCATCAGCTACACAATGGACATCTGCCTTCAATGTGGTGAGATGACCTTTACAGTATAGAGGACGATAAGTCAAAAACCTTAATGTTCTGGACGTCCAAGTCCAATGCCACTTACCAGGATTACTTAAAACACTAACTGCTTAATCCAGGTCTTCAAACCGGGGGTGGTGGGGGAGGTGCTTTAGCAAATAGACTTGCCTGTCATGACTCCCAGTTGCAGGGTCCTCAGCAATAGGTAAGTGTAGCCTGGAGCTCTCTATTCCTGTAGCCACTTTGCCTGTTCACCACAAAACCACCTCGCTGCTTCGTCCTGGACTTCAACAAGTGGCCCAAAGGAAAATCTCTTTGCTGCATACCCAAGAGCTCAGAAGCACGAAAGAGAATTGTTTGGGCATGATTCTTCTATGCCAGAAGCTTAGCCTGCACTGGAACCTTGCTGTCCTTGAACAAAGGTGAAAATCACCAGAGTGCTCTTCACCCCTTCCTAGGATAGTGTCCCAGCAAAAGTTGGATGTCCACCACAATCGCCAGCTACTGATAAGAATTAACAATTGGGACTGATGCTTTTATATCTTCCAATCAATAACTTCAAGGTGCCCTCTCTAGCCATGTAGAGCCATAAGATCCCACTTGGGAGCAGCCACAATAATGTTCCACTGAGTGGCCCAGTAATATTCAGGATGTTGAGTACAGTACATGAGATCCCCAGGTGAGTCTACCAGCAGCACAATGTCACCTGCAA
Source organism: Callorhinchus milii (assembly GCF_018977255.1). Lineage (NCBI taxonomy): Eukaryota > Metazoa > Chordata > Chondrichthyes > Chimaeriformes > Callorhinchidae > Callorhinchus > Callorhinchus milii. The sequence goes on from NW_024704742.1 coordinate 97,010,063, forward strand.
ACAAGAGTGTCAAATCTGTGCATCCCCGTGAATGCCATCCAACACATTGATAAGTACATTGAATAAAGTGGGTGACAGCAGACAGCCTGGTCTTAACCCCCTTTTCAAGATGGGTAGGCTGGGTGATTCTACCATCAAGCCTTACACATATCTCAAAGCTCCAATATACATACGTATTGCCACAGATTAATGCATGTGGTACTTGCTCATTATCTGGAAAACGTAAAATGTGTTATTTATTCCACATCCATGAGATAATGACCTGACTGGGTTAAAAATAAAACAGCCAGCTCTGTGCTTGCTTTTTCTATCAATGAGTGCTTGCTGTAACTATGGCAACTGCTTTGCTGTAACCATCTCAAAGCTTCAGCTGCACTTGCAAAGCAAATGGGGTTGAAATACCTCTTAAGGCTAAGTGCACCTATTTCCCCACTATAAGCACATATTGTGAAAGTGGCTACTCCTAGCTGCAGGAGGATATCTTGCCCATAGTAAATCATTATTATTACCACACGGCTTGTTCACACAATTCTATGCAAACACCAGCCAACGTGCACCAGGAACAGACAAACCTTTTCAAGAACTGTCAATCTGTATTTGTACATACCTGCGCATTGCATAATTTTTATTTTTAATAATAAAAGAAATCAAGACAAAAGGTAGAGTCCACTAATAAGCAGTCAAAATTGTGATCAATATTAACCGGGAGACAAAAATCAATTGGTGTGTTACCAACAATGAATGATGAGCTTGCTCAGTTTGTAGCACTCTTGCCTCTGAGTCAGAAAGTTGTTGGTTCAAGCCCAAAGTTGGGACTTTGAACTCAAGGTCGAGGCTGACATTCGAATAATGCTACGGGAGCTCTGCATTGTTGGATGTGCCCTCCTTCAAATGAGGCATGAAGCTAAGGTCCTGTCTGCCTGATCCCATGGAACTATTCCAAATGACAAGGGAGTTTGCCCCAATGTCTGGACAATGATCCCCTAGCTAAAAATGATCCCTTCCTAGTTGTTTGTGGGCCATTGTGTGTGGAAATTGGTTGCCATGTTTGCTTACAAAATACACACAGTGATGAAACTGTACAGTAAATTCTGTGAAGCTTTTAAGGTATCCTTCTGTCATAAAAGGAATTGGATCAAATGCAAGGATTATTATTTATTATAGATGTTGGAATTAAGAATGGATGAGGGATCTGTCTCTGGAATATTTGGGTAATTCATTCTTGTTCTATACTTGAGAGAAGTTTCTAAACTTAACGAAACTCCGCTCCTTTCTCTCTCGCCATTCCCTCTTTGAACCCCTCCAATCCGGTTTCCGCGCTGCCCACAGCATGGAAACAGCCCTGGTCAAAGTCACTAATGACATTCTGAACATCTGTGATCAGGGCTCCCTCTGCCTCCTTGTCCTGCCTTCGACACTGTCGACCACTCCATCTTCATACATCGCCTCTCCGCTTTATTCAATCTTCACCGACCTGCCCTTGCCTGGTTCGATTCCTCTCTCTCTCACCGTCTCCACTTCGTTGCCTCTAACGGTTTCTCCTCCAGCCCTCGCACTGTCATATCTGGTGTCACCCAGGGCTCTGTCCTTGGCCCTCTCCTCTTTAATATCTACATGCTCCCCCTTGGTGACATCATCCACAGACAAACTCCATATGTATGCGGATGACACCCAACTCTATCTTTCTGCCTCCACCCTCAACTCCAGGACCACTGCTGTCCTGACAGACTGCCTGTCGGACATCAAGTCCTGGATGAGGGCAAATTTCCTACAGTTGAATGTGAACAAGACTGAGGCCCTCCTGATTGACTCGCGCCAGCGCCTCAGCACCTCAGGCTCTGGCAACATCAACCTCCATGGCTGCACACTACAACTCACCAGCCAGTCAGGAACCTCAGTGTCTTGTTCGATCCTCAACTATCTTTTCTCCCCCACATCCAAGACATGACCTGCTCTGCCTTCCCTCACCTCTGTAACATCGCCCGACTCCGCCACTGCCTCACCCTTCAGGCCACTGAAACTCGTGTTCAGGCCTTCATCACCTCCAGGCTCGACTATGCAAACGTCCTGCTTGTCGGCCTTCCCAACTCCTCCCTCCACAGGCTGCAGATAATCCAGAACTCTGCAACCCATGTCCTCTCCCACACCAAACTCCGTGACCCCATCTCCCCCACTCTCGCCCGACTCCACTGGCTCCCTACCCTTCAGAGGATCCAGTTCAAGATCCTGGTCCTCACATACAAAGCCATACATGGCCTCGCCCCACCCTACCTCTGTGACCTCCTAACCCCCTACCAACCCGCCTGTTCCCTCCGCTCAGCCGGCTCCGGCCTGCTCCATGTCCCCCAATCCATCCGCCCCACCATTGGCGGGAGAGCCTTCAGCCACTCTGCCCCCAACCTCTTGAATTCCTGACCCAACTGTACAGCGCCTTGGGACATCCTCCCGACGTGAAAGGCGCTCTATAAATGGAATCTTGTTGTTGTTGATACGAAGAATTAATAATCAAAAATATTTAGTCTTCCCGAATTAATACATTTTTCATAAACAATGTTTGAGTAGAAACTTGACCAATCATTAATATTCTGGACTATTTCTACTCTGGAATAATTCAAAATTATTCAGATTTACATTGAAATCACGATGCGTATATATTTATATGCTGCTGCTTTACATTTATTTGCACCAAATACAACTTCCCTTTAAAAATAACACAATATGAAGGTTTGTGGATATCAAAGATTTACATCTCTGAGTAGAATGGGTTTGAGTATCAAACATTAAATGATTTATGGGAGTCTGGAGTGTCAGATCTAGCAGCTATTTCCTCAATATTTTCAAATGTTCATATTATAACCACACTTTCACAAATTGTCAACAAAAATACTCAGGCTTTGAAAGTATTACTATTACTGAATGCAATTCAAGAAATGTAGAATTAATTCCTCACAGTTGATAATTTTTTTTAAAGAAAACTTTATCTTGAACTGTATTTTCTTTTTGATGCAAAAATACTTTTGCCAAAAGGAAGAGCAGAGAATTACCAGAAATCATGACAGCCATCTGTGGTGTCATATACTTATTTTAACCTACAACATTATACATGTGTTCTTTGCATATACTTTATTATAGAAACATTGTTAATAAGAAACCTCCAAATGACATTAAATACTTAAAAGACAATGTTTTTAAACTTTCCTTTTCAATAAAGCCTATTTATTTCGTTGGAAATAAATAAATTCTCTCAGTTAATAATTGTCCATTCCAGTGCTGATTTAACAGACTGGATTTGGATAGGACAATCTGGAACCCAGTAGCATGAATTAATATGTTTTGTTGCCTGGGTTTTTAAGATTGTGAAATTAAATGAAGTTTTAGAACTGAAGAAGTTTCATACTTTTGCCTAACTTTCTTTATTATGCCTTTTTATTGTAGCAATCAAATGAAGAGCTGCTTAAGGCGAGTATTCTGTCTTTGTGCACTAAATTGCTACTTTAGAGTACTAGAGATTGGATGTTAACTTGTGAAAGCCATGTCCATAGGCCACATTAACTGTTTGGGCAATGTTTATACCAAACAGTTCCATTGAATATAGCCATTTTTTTGCTCAGTAGTTGTGATCCCACCAATTTTTTACTGTGAACTTGACAAATATGGTTTCTTACATTTAAAACAGTGAGAATATGTAACAGTATATTTTTCTAGAATCAAGCTTTGCCAGCAATTCACTTATAAGTAAAAATGTTAGTGATGTGCTGAGCAAAAATGAAAACATGACTCATTTACCTTTTTAAGATAGAGATGAAGAACAACTAAATCCTTTGTGATTTCAGCACAGAAGAATCATTGCATATACGTATCTATCATTTAATTGATGTGATTGCAAAAAAACTGTTTCCTATGACAATATTTAAAGTTAGGTGATTATTCAAGTTCAGTGAGTTGCGTCTTAAGTTTCAATAAAACTAAATTCAAATCCAAGGATTCTGCCTGATCTTAAATTTTAAAGAAAAAAATGGTCTTATAGGCTCAAGCTAAGTCAATTTTGGACCTTGGATATGAATCAATAACATCTGCTTGAGTCTGTAATAAACAATCTGGCTGAAAAGTTTTTCTTTTCTCATTTCTCAACATTTTTCACTCTCATTGGTGAATGTTGATATAATAGTCCTCTTATCCTAACCAGAAATCCTGTGTATGCCCTCCATTCTCTTGGAGGCTTTTATGATCAAGGTTAGATCCAGAGGTGGGTGATGGATAGATAGTTCACAGTGGAACAAAGAGACCCTGCAAAGTGCAGTCCACCAGTCTTTTCCATACAATGGGTGTTAAGATTGGTGCCTATACAACAACTGAAACAAATGAATTAAAGAGGGGTCCGTTTGTGCCAAGGACTGTAATAGGGACGCATCTGAGACCTAAACTGCTAAAACGAATAACATTCTGAACACTGTTTACATGGAGCTGAAATGGTCTCCAGTTGGATGAGCTAATAACATATCAGGAACCTCTGAAAGTGGTTTGATATTTCATGATCTGCCTGTGAGCCTCCAGGAAGGATTTTGGAAAATGATCAGTGGACATATACTGCACTCGCCCACACGAGAGAGAAAGAGAGACTAAAGAGAAAGATGAACTGGTTGCATAAGATATATTCACCTCCCCATTGCAATACAAGCAAGAAAAGGAAGCAAAGGAATGCGCTCAGCACGGAGTCAATGTTACAACAACAACAACAACAAAATTACATTTGTATAGAGCCTTTCATGTTGGGAGGATGTCCCAAGGAAGTGGACAATCAGTATTTTGGACCTAATCTGGGGGGTCGGGATCGGGGAGGATGAAGCAGGCATTTTAATCGTTACTTACCAGATTATGATTTTTTTTTAAATTCCATTCATTAAACTGAAATGATCTGTATGTTATGAAGCTGGGCTCCATTTTTTAAAAACCCCTTTCAGTTATTGTAGTAAAAACAATGTTTTTTTAAAAAAAGTTACAATTATTCTGACATTGATTGGACCTCAGAAATGAATGACTTCAAGAATGGGTGGTAATGATCTTCACTGCTATTGCAATCTTGTTACTTCTTTCTGGAGGAAATAGGAGAAAGTTCACAAAGTAGTGTTCACTTCCATTCAAATAACACTGGAAAAGGTTCTCTCACAGATGTCACAAGGCTGGTTGGTCACTCATGCTGGAAAAGGGCTGAGTAAATGTTCACCAGCAATTTGCTGCAGAATATTTCCAGGAGGCCTCTTTTTGTAATGTGGCTTGGTATTATTATGTATTGCTGAATATGTAACTGTAGCACTCCAAACCCTTATCCCTGATCAGGAAGAACAGGGAAGAAAATCCTCGCTATCCCAACAGGACAGTGACAGGAGACTAGCCTGAAATGGTAACAGAATACTGTATTGATGCATCATTTTTCACAGTGTTAAAAGGGCAACAAATCACATAAGAGCTGTCATGAAAATACTGTATAAGTACTCCCCCTACAAATACAGGTTTGGTGTGGTCAGCGCCTCCTGGTGGCTAATAATTTGTCCAGCTTTATAATAATAATCCTTGCATTTGATATAGCGCCTTATCACGTCTTCTAGATGTCTCAAAGCGCTTCACCGAATATACTGTAAAGTGTAGTGACCGTGTGTATTGTGGACGAAACGCGGCAGCCGATTGTCCACAGCATTGTCTCACAAACAGTCGTGGATTGAGTAACCAAATTATTATTACTAATATTATTTTGCATTGTTTAAAGAGATTATTATCCGAATTTACCTCTGAGCTGGGAATGTATCTGTACAATAATAATAATCGTATGATGATAATAATGATAATAATCATTTTCTGTGTAATATTTGAAATGTATGAATAAAGTATAATGGGAGGTGGACATGGATTGCTGAAATAAACAGTAAATCAACCTTACAGTAACAGAATACTTTATTGATGTTTTATTTTACCTGGAGCCCTCGGATACATCCAGTGAGCCCTGGCTGCAATGAATTGGCTACGGATCAAAAGGGAGCAAGAACTGAGAACCACATTATTGTTGGATTCCGTGCATTTAGATGGAGTCTAAATAAGTAAGTATAGATTAAGTGTAGAATACTGTTATGCACTACCACTCAGTACAGTAATCTGTCTTGAGAGAAAAGGAGGGAGGTACCCATTAGCAATGATTTTGAGCTGTCTGAATGTGATCGCAGCGACCTGTGGGTGAGGGAGGGAGGTAATGCCATTGAACTGTTGCTGTGAGTAATACTTGCTTTAAACACAACCCTAACAATCCGAAAGATAATTATAATCTGGAAAGCAAAGAGCGCTTCTTGACGCAGCACGTTCAGACATGAGGAAGGGAGCACGTTGTATCCAACATTTAGTAGTGGGAAATCGCAAGATTGGGATAAAGGCTGGAGTACAAGTGTAATCATAATAATAATAATCCTTGCATTTGATATAGCGCTTTTCACGTCGGAAGGACGTAATCATATTATCATGTTATCATGGACGTAATCATGTTTAATCATATTAAACATTGAGAGATGTCCGTATATGCTGCCCTAATAATGGTCGAGTAACACAAACCACAGGTCACAGGTTCGATCCCTGGTCCCTCCTGAGTCAGATGAGCTCAGGGGCAGCAGTTACAACCCAAGTCTCTGCATAATTATAATTATACAACTGCTGCAAAATGCACATTCCTAAACATCTCCCTCTCTCAGACAGTTTTGCCTGCACAGTATTTGGGTTCAGTCCTGGCCAAGTACCAGAAGGGACCTGAAACCCTGCAAGTCAACGCCTTCATTAGAGAAGTACTGGAGAAGAAAAGGGGTGGAAATAAAAGAGAGTCGACCTGATGGCAGAGCAGAGTAGGGCAACGAAGGTTAAAATCACTCACGCCAGAGCAGACCGTTTCAAAAATATTTTTTTTGGTGGGGCAACTGATAGTAAGTAGCGAAATAAAATAAAATGGAATAAAATAAAATGAAATGAAAGGAGGAAAGAAAAAGAAAAAGCACTAGAAAGAAACACTGGAAAGTTTTAACCTCAAAAGATGTAGTCAGAAGACACAAAAATCACACCAGCTTTGTCGGGGTGGGTGGTATTTGCATCAAGTATTTGCAAACTTTTTAAGGATTGGCCAAGCTTTCCCTGGGCTTTTTATTATTATTATTATTATTTTTGTGTCCCGACGCCTCTCTTTTATTTCTTTAGAGTTAATAACTTTGCAGAGTCCTGTGGCGTTGTAGAGTCCTGTAGCTCAGTGATTAGAGCACTCGCTTTGCAAGCGAGAGACCTGAGTTCAATTCCAGGCAGCGCGAAACCTTGGGCAAGTTTCCTTACTCCACACAGAGCCTAATAATAATCCCTCCAAAAACCCAAAAACAATAATAAATTGGTCATTTTCAATCTACGACTGTTTGTGGGACATTGCTGTGTGCAATTGGCTGCCGCGTTCGCCCACAAATGTATAGTCAATTCACTTTAGTGTGTTCTGTGAAGCGCTTTGGGACGTCCTCCCGACGTGAAAAGCGCTATATCAAATGCAAGGATTATAGGATTATTATTCTGGATGTCCTGCGAGACGACTCCCAGACTCATTTATTTCCTCCTCCCCCCACCTCTTCGTGTTTGTATTGGGTTGAAGTTAATGAACTCCTCTCCTCCCCCTCTTTTGTGTGTGTGTGTGTGTGTGTGTGACAACACCCTCCCACTCTGGAGTTCAGAGATCTACTCTCTCTCTCTCTGTCTCTCTTGAGCAGTATCTCATAGTATTGCCCTCTCACTGGGCTCCATCCACTGAGACGGGAGTGTCGGTAACTTTGTTTTGTTGTGTTGGGAGAGAGGAGGGGACAGGAAAGAAGTGAGTGGCTTCTCTTTTGAGAGTACAGAGAGCAGAGTCCAGTCAAGGCTCTCATGTGGTGACTGTGTTTGTGTTGAGGAGAGGCCCCTTGAGTGTGAGTGTGTGTGTGTGTGTGAGAGAGAGAGAGAGAGAGAGAGTGAGAGAGTGAGTGAGTGTGAGAGTGTGTGTGTGTGAGAGAGTGAGTGAGTGTGAGAGTGTGTGAGTGAGTGAGTAACTGAGAGAGAGTGAGTGTGTGAGAGTGTGAGTGTGTAAGAGTGAGTAACTGGGTGTGAGTGAGTGAGTGAGTGTGTGAGAGAGTGAGTGAGTGTGATTGAGTGAGAGAGAGTGAGTGTGTGAGAGAGTGAGTGTGAGTGAGTGAGTGTGTGAGTGAGTGAGTGTGTGAGAGAGTGAGTGTGAGAGTGTGTGTGAGTGAGAGAGTGAGTGTGAGAGAGTGAGTGTGAGAGAGTGAGTGTGTGAGAGAGTGAGTGTGAGAGTGTGTGTGAGTGAGTGAGTGAGTGAGAGAGTGAGTGTGAGAGAGTGAGTGAGTGAGTGAGAGAGTGAGTGAGTGAGTGGCTGTTGGGCTCTGGTTGTCGGGAGCTCAGAGCAGTTGAGAAGAAAGGGGGAGAAGCAGCTGAAGTCCTCTCTCTCTCTCTCTCTCTCCCTCTGTGTGTGTGTGTGAGTGTGTGTGTGTCCCTCTCTCCCTCCTTACCTCACCAGCTCAGCTCAGCTCAGCTCAGGGCGGGCGGGGGCCGGGGTCGGGGTGTGGGGGTCGGGGTGTGGGGGCTGTGATCATGGCGGGGTGTTGCATGTCCGAAGAAAACAAGGAAGCTCAGCGGATAAACGCCGAGATCGAGAGGCAGCTCCGCAGGGACAAGAGGGACGCTCGGCGGGAGCTGAAGCTGTTGCTGTTGGGTGAGTGAGTGAGTGAGTGACTTAGTGACTTAGTAACTGCATTCAAGTCCAGGTCAATGCAAAACGCTATATCAAATGCAAGGATTATTATTAATGCAATGCACTCCCCCACTCCCACCCCACTTTCCTTCCTTCCTTCCTTCCTTTCTTCCCTTCCTTCCCTTCCCTCCTTCCCTTCCTTCCCTCCTTCCTCCTCTTCCAACACCCGGGGAAATAACGGGGAGCCGGTCAGTGCCATCGAAGCTGCCCGACGCAAACCGCAGGGAAAACCCACCGGGTGACCCGCGGCAGCGAGTGTGTCCTCTGGGGAGGGAGGGAGTGTGTGTGTGTGTGTGTGGGTGGTGGGGGGTGTGGGGTCTCTGAGCTACTTTGTGGCGCAAAATTGCTACTTTGTCCCATTTGCATTCGCTCCCTCTCCCCGTGTATCCCCGACTGCATCCATGTCCATCCCCCCTTTTTCGTGCCTGCAACTTTACCCGCTTTGTTTTTTTGTCTATTGATATTATTATTATTATTTAAAAGAAAGAAATCCGCTTCGACTTCATTTCCCCCCCCCACCCCATCCCTTCAACGTAGAGAAAAAAATGTGTATATGTATGTGTGTGTGTGTGTGGGGGGGGGGGGGAGGAAGGAAGAGAGAGAAAGTAGAAGATTTCTTCCACCAAAGTTGTTCAAAGTAAATGCTTCTTCAAATCAGGTTGTTGTGTATGGTCAAGTATTGTGTGGCTGTGTGTGTTTTTGTGAGCTGTAGTTGTTAGTGACTTCCAAGTGGTTAAAGTCAGTGGCTGTGCAGCTGTTGCTGTTGTACTAACAGGCGGTGTTGGTGTGGGTGTGGGTTGGGGTTGGGTTGGGGGTTTGGCTGGGGCTCAGGGGCTCGGGGGCTGGTGCTGACGGCCTGTTCTCTCCTCCTGTAACCTGAGCCTCAGGTGGAAGGAGAAAGCCGGGAGGGAAGGAGGGGGGGCGAGCAGCAGGTCCAGAGCCCAGCGGGGTTTCTTGTGGTAAAGTGCGAGAACTCAGGTTAACTGTTTGCCCCCAAGCAGCCAGCCAGCACTCACCCACCCACTCACTCACCCACCCATTCACTCACCCACCCACCCATCCACTCACTCACTCACCCACCCACTCACTCACCCACCCATCCACTCACTCACTCACCCATCCACTCACTCACCCACTCACTCACCCACCCACCCATCCACTCACTCACTCACTCACCCATCCACTCACTCACCCACCCACTCACTCACCCACTCACTCACCCACCCACCCATCCACTCACTCACTCACCCATCCACTCACTCACTCACTCATTCACCCACCCACCCACCCATCCACTCACTCACTCACCCATCCACCCACTCACTCACCCACTCACCCACCGACACAATAAATGCAACTTTTTCTCATTTCATTGATTTCTGTCCAGTATTAGCCTATTTCCTGTTTGATGTTTTAGGGACTTTTTCATTCTGATCTTACCCCCCCCCCCCCCACACACACACACACACACAAACCCCCTTTTAGTGTCACCATTTATCTACTTCACTGACCCTCCAAAAACAGAATCGTTTATATGACATTAAACATTTCTTTTTAACCTTTAATTTACAGAGCAGTTCCCATCCCCCCTCTCCTCCCCCCTCCAGGGTTTGACTAACTGGACAAGTGGGCTGGGTGTGGCAGTGAAGTAGCCAGGAACAGAATGGTTTCCTTGATTCTTTATCTAATGTTAAGCATTTTTTTTCTCTCTCAAATTTGGTTTCACTTTTCCATTGCAGGCCTTTTTGAAGTAGGTTCTTCCGTTTTCAAATCATTGCTGTTCCCCATTCCTGTTAGTTGACAGAAGTTTTGTTATCCTTTCAATTAAAAGGATCTCTCTCCAGTGACTTGTCATTCCCCTCCCTGTCTAAAGTTTGTCTTGAATGTCTTCAGTAAGCTTTTTCTCATACTCTGGATGGCTGGAAATACAGTGTTTAGGGAAGACAGTGTTTCGCCCACAAAATATAGTCAAATCATTTGACAGTATATTCTGAGACTTTTCAACGATGTGATGAGGCACTATTAAATGCAAGGATTATTATTTTATTACTTATTTTGCTTCAGATATTCAACCACTTTATAGACCAAGAGAAGTCCATTAATACAGTAACAGTTATGCTCATTAGTCTTTTTATAGGAGTTGAATGAGTGAGATCCTGTTGGTACATTCTTAATTTTCTAATTTCTTTCTCCGTGATCCCAGAATAATAATAATAATCCTTGCATTTGATTTGTGCCTTACCACATCTTCGAGACGTCTCAAAGCACTTCACAGAATTCAATGTAAAGTGAATTAATTGACTGTATATTTTGGAGAAATGGGGCAGCCATTTGTGGGACACAGCAGTGTCCCACAAACAGTCATGGATTCAATGTGCAAAATAATATTTCCAGAGCTTAATCAGGACAGCCAAAGAGTCGCCCACACAAGCTTTCTATAGAGGAGTGAGGCACATGCCATTCGGAGACTGTAGAAATATTTTGATTGCATTTTTTGACGTAAACTGGGAAGGAAAAGGTGTGGGGATAGGAAACAAAGTCAGTCGAGTGTTACAATTTACCTAATGTGGGGAAGGAGAGAATGACCTACTAATCATCTACCAACCAATTCCATCTTGGGGCCAACAGAAGGAGAACAATCAATTTTGTTTATTGGGTGTATTGGTATGTACAATAATTGCAATGATGGAAAGGATATGAAAAACGTCAATTTATTTTTATACATTAAACTGGGACATACTATTAAGTGTCAAAAACAGTTTCTGCTTCTTTGCAAAAGAGAAAAATAATATCTTCAAAGGTCTGGGTTGGTAGTCTCTTTAGGTTTACATTCCTCTTTAATTATTAACCTCTAAGATGAATGTGTACTGGATGTACAAAGTCTGGGAAACTCATTATTAAAATTGAGTGGTTTCTGGAAATATTATAAAGTTAAATACCAAAAGTTAATAGTTTAACAGAATTCACATGATCTTTAGATGAGTGGTTTTCAAGGATTGAAACATTGATTGGCTGTAAATTCAACATTTGCTTGTCTGTTTCATTTAAATTAGCCAAAACTATGTACAAATTTCAGATACTTGTACAGGCAAATTGTTATTAAGTGACCCAGTTTCTTTCTAACTAACTTAGTTTGAATGCAATAATAATAATAATAATAATCCTTGCATTTGATATAGCGCTTTTCACGTCTTCTAGACGTCTCAAAGTGCTTCACAGAATATACTGTAAAGTCAATTAACTGTATATTTGTGGGCGAATGTACCTTTTCTTGTTAATGACAATTTTTCTGGTTACATTCAGTTATTATTTTTAAGAAGTTTACATGATGTGTGGTTAAAGCTAACGTACAATGACTTTCCATTTGTGTGTTACACTCACTTCCAAGAATCTGAGCTAAATTGAGTTGCAATTTCCTTCCATTGGCTTACAATCTCTATTTAAACCTATTTTGCATAATAAGCCAGTGATGAATTATATTCAACTATTTTCCCTAATGGAGATAACAAATGGAAGTGAATTAAAGCAACAAGAAGTTATATTGTGTCTCCAGCACAATTATTTTTTGTTTTAAATAATAATAACAATACAGTTTGCACACAGTAATGTCCCACAGACCCATGGAATGAATGATGGGTTTCATTTGGAGGAATTGTTGGCCAGGAGAAAGTCCCTCCTGTTTTCGAATAGTGCCATGGAATCTTTAATGTCCACCTGAACACGCAGATGGGACTTTGGTTTAAAGATGGCACCTCAAATAATGCAACACCCCCTACCACTGCATTGGAGTGGTAGACTCACCTAGACTAGGTGACTCCAAGTCCTGATATGGGGCTTGAACCCAGAACCTTCTGACTCAAGAGTCAAGAATGCTACTATCACTGTGCCAGGCTGACACACATATTGAACAAAATACACCCTAGAGGGTGTTTATTCTTTTTATTTACATGGATATCATGGTTTTGTTTGATCAATAAAGTGTTTTGTTCTGTAAATGAATAGTCCTTGAGTAACAGAATTTGGAAATGTATCAATATGAAAACATCCAACTACAACTTATAGTGCCTTTGAGGAGCTATAATGTCTCAAAGTTCTTCACATAAACACAGTGGAGGTGAAGCTAGGTGGCCAAAGTTGCACTCAAAGAAGCATTTCATTAAGAAGAGCTTTGAAAATAGAAAGGGAGGTTGTGAAGTGAAAGGATTTGGGGAGAAAGTTACAGAAAGTGGGGGCCAATGGGGCAGGTAGAGTTAGCAGAGTTCTGCATTAGCTGGAGCTTGTGGAGGATTCAGCTGGGAAGGCTGGTGAAGAGGCCAGTGGATAAATCAAGCCTTGAGGTGGCATTCAAATTGAATGAACATGGGAACAATCCAATACAGAGCTACTCTTATAAGGCACCTTTCCTTATGCAAGTTAAAGGTGGGTGCTCTGAAGATATGTAATTAGCTTTGGCGCAGAGACCATTTCATTCCCCTTGAGCTTTATTTAGCGATAAAGTTCTCCTTCTGGGTTACCAGATCATCACTGATGTGGCTTCTTGTCCACTGCATGTGTGCAACACACAAGAACCTGACATTAGTGGCCTGATACCCCAGATGTTGGTCGTTTTGCTGCACTTCATTATAACGTGGGGTGTGAGGCAGTGTCGTATATAACTATATGTCACACATAATCTAGTGTTCTAATGACAATTCTACATGAGGAAGAAATGGTTGTTCTGAATATATATTTGTATATTGTTTGTAACATTAAAAACAAGTATATTGTGGTTGTTTCATTAATATACATGAGTCATTCTGTGAGTTCTTTAATTGGAAGAGCTACAGTATATCCACAAGCTTCAATGCGGAGTACTGTAAACTAACCTGCAGACGTTTAGTATAAAATCTTCACATCTGTTGGAAACTCATTTTCCTAAGATGTGTGTTGCCATGTAGGGATGTGAACCCAAGTATGTACTTTTGATCGGTATCACATTTTTCCAAGTAAAAGGACTGTCTGGTAAGAAGACAGTCAAGATCATTAGTGCTGTTAGAGTGGAAGGTTGAAGTCAATAACCATATACCTGTAAAAGACTTCAAAGGTGTGCTAAAGAGTCATGCTTTTTTTCTTCTTGTCGATTTATTTTCCTTTTTTATCTGCTCTGCTGTCTTTTCCTGGTGTTCAGTTTATTTTAGCGTGTCACTCTCTTGACACTTTACTCAACTGGCATTTATTACTGTGCTTGCCTTGATAGTGAGTGTCGAAAGACTGTTCCATACTGGCAAACATTGCAGCCAAGCCCTATCTGATCCAACTGTGATATCCACTGGCACGCTTCTCCAGCAGTGGTTGCTGGACAGTCATCTGTAGCAGGATTTCCTCTCATTTTCCCTTCTCTTACCTGGGGCAATGCGACTTTGTACACCTGCTGCTGCAGTCTTGTCTGAGTTCAACTAACTACGTGATTTATCATGGACCTTGGGACCTACCCAGTCTTTATAAGCCATGCTTACATATACAATATATTGGCTGTAATATGGTTGAATCTCAACAACGTGTATTTCCAGGTAAACCAGGTAATGAGTTTAAGTGGGCCAGTAAACTCAGAGCATAATTTTTGTTCTCGGTTAATATCCACACATGCAGGAGGCAAAATAGTACTAGTAGGATAAGGTATCTTGGCTGACTCCTACTGCCTGTCTGTGAATTCACTCTACTAACTTAAAGAAATTCTATATGTTTGAACTCATTAAAATTTCCATAGGAAAAAAAATCATTGTGGTGCATCTGACTGGTTCCAAAGTTATTTTTTAAAAACAATAAATCCTGCCCTACTTTATTACATGCAGCTGAATTGAATTCTTTGATAAATAGCAATGTTTCAATTGTAAGATCTTTTTAAGACTGTGTATTTAACAACTCTAACCTGCAAAAAAAAATATTTTGGTTTGATTGGAACAAGCTTGGGCGAGTTGGTATTTCTTCTGCCTTTTAAAACAGAGTAGGAGTGCAGCATGCATGGGTCTACGTGGAATCTGGTAAATTGAAGGACTAGTAATTAGTTCCGAAAGACACCCACCACAAGTAAGTGTTAGAAAGTGTATTTGTGAAGTCCTGTATTATAGTGTTTAGTGCGCTTGCCTCGCAAGTGGGAGGAGCTGGGTTTGATTCCAGGACAGGGCGAAACTTTAGGCAAGTCTCCTTAATCCACATGTTTACCTAACAGGAAGAATACAGTTGTTAATTGATTGGTGGATCAGTTTTCTGAGGGTAATAATCCCTTTAAAAAAATGTGGTCACTCGATCCATGACTGTTTGTGGGACACTGCTGTGTGCAATTGGCTGCCACGTTTCACTGACAAAATACACAGTCACTACACTTTACAGTGTATTCTGTGAAACACTTTTGAGACATCTCAACAACATGTTAAGGCGCTATTATTAAATGGAAGTAGTATTATTATCATTAATTAAGTTTTAATTGAAAAATGAAGCTGGTGAAATTGCTGATATTTTCTTCTCTGATAAACAAGACTGAATAGCAAAATTTTAGTTTGTGAATTGTCTGCTCCGAGCCGGTCTGTGATTGTCAATCGAGCCGGTCTGTGATTGTCAATCGTAGCTTCAACAAAGCAGCACACACCACAACAGGAGTGTTACTGGGAACAGCTAAAATTTGTAGCCACTTTAAGTGGATTATGGAAGCCATTCTCACATGAATTTTCAACAGGTGTCAATGTCTGGGGAGCAGATAGGCACGTTTTTTATTTGAATTGGGTCATTCATAAAATGCTCCACTGCCAATTCCCTCCCCACTATCAGACTGGCTGGGGTTGGCTAATTTGAGCATAATTTGCATGGTTTGTGTATGATGCAGAATGGGCAGTTACTTTTTGTGTTTGGGAGGGCACTGTGATTGACTTAACTTGGTTAAAGGGAGGACAGATGAAATCCTCATTGGAGAGAAATGTCTGTGCATTGTAAAATGAGAAATCTCTCATAAAATAATAGAAAAAGGCCAATGCGGAGGAGCTGAATGATGTGTGATCACAATTTCAGTGTGAATATTACGTTTTGGAATTGACTGTATGGAATTTTATAGATATTAGTTTAGTTGTCATGGAAATAGGATACATTTTCCCAGCCCAGTGGAATAGTTTCTTGTCTAAATTGCTGAACTTGATAAGAGCACGCTGACAATTTAGATCCAAACAGTAGTTGCTTATTTCCACCTGTGCTATCACATTAGTAGTTGCCTTTGTCACTGCACCAGCATCTGTGTTGGTTTGACTCCCTGTATTTTGTGGTATTAAAAGAATGTTTCACTGCAGAAGACAATCGGTTGCTAAAAGCGATGATTTATGGCTCTGTTGAATGTGATGGATTTCTTGGATCTGCTTCATAGGAGCTTCTGTTTATTCTGAGAGCTGGAGATGATCCATTTTTCCAATGAGTTTTAAATATAAAACAGATTACCCAGAGCGGTCCTGCCTATTGATTTTACCGTTTAGAAGGGGAGAATAAGTGCAGAGCAACCCAGTTATGTAACGGTGCTATGTATGATTATATATGTGTCTGGTGTGTACTTCGCAATGTATTGCTGGTGTTTCTCTTCTCTCTAAAATAGCCCTTACATTTTTGGTTCACAGATTTTTTTTAATCTAACTGTAATTGTGTTATGAAGCCTGGAACAATAACATTAGATTAAAATCACACCAATAGTTATTGAAATTATTGTAATTGGGTTAAGCACCCTACCTCTGCTTCCTGTTTGCCCAAAAATTGCACCTGTGGTTCAGTCATTTGCAGGAAGATCGACTGATTGAAATAAAACCCAGATTTGAATCAAACCTAAAATAAACGCATAAAAAGGCTTCAGTCTCTGCCGGTTTTCAAGTGAAACAAATTTAGGTTGTTTCAGATCCATCTCGTCAGCCCAACTGTATAGAACCACGTATTGCCCATAAATCAGTATCCTAACGGCTCCAGAGAATGGAACCTTTTACCCACTTCCAGCTCCAGAATTGAGGATTCTCGGGTCTCGTATAGAATGGAGATGCAGTAATTACAGAATAAACCAACTTCTGTTCTGTCTCAATGCACCTCAACTCCCACCTCAAAGAAACCTTCCTCCTATTGTTCGTCGTTCGGTGGATTGCTTTCCAGAGGTAATAATCCCTCAAATTTGTTTTAAAAACATTGGTCACTCAATCCACGACTGTTTGCTGTGCGCAATGGGCTGCCGTGTTTCGCCCACAAAATACACTGTCAATCCACTTTACAATATATTCTGTGAGTCACTTTGAAATGACTCAACGACGTGATATGGTGCTGTATCAAATGCAAGTATTATTATTATACGTTTGTTTATTTAACAACTTAGTCCAGGTTACACATGGCACTGAATTATGAGCAGATTGTTTGATGGTGTTCAGCTCACTTGTCCGATTTGAAACTGCCCACATTCATTTCACTAATGGTGACAGAGATTAAAGACTGTTATCCCACCAACTCTGCCCCTCCCTCATTTCTTTCAAGGTCTGTCTCAAGACCTTTCTCTTTCACCGGGCCGTCAGTCATCTTTCCACTCCCCACCCCCTCGGCTCTCTCCCTTAGATCCTAAGGAAGGACTATCGAGCATCTTAGCATGTCCTCCCAACGTGAAAGGAGCTATATAAATATAAAATTGGGTTGTATTATTTTAGTCTGGATTCTAATCCAGGTCTTACTTTCCTCATGATCACTTCCTCCTGATGACTCAACAAAGTTGGGCAGGAAGTAGAGGTCAGGTATTTTCCAAGGGAAAGGGAGAGTCTCTGTCCTGCTGCTTTTACAAGCCTCTTGATAGCTGTTTTGAGTGATCATTATGAACAGAGACTATAGAGCAGCACAGTTGCATTTGGTGAATAGCTCAGGACAATGTGAAGCAAATAAAATATAATTTAAGAAAAGATGATGTGCCTTTGACTGTTTTTGGTAGTGCTCAGCTCAATGTGCTGCCCTGACTTGCTTATAGTCTTAGTGACTGTAATAGATATACCCTGTACTCATTTTATATTGACTGGATAAATAGAAACAACAACTTAATTTATATATCGCAACTTCCCACAAGACAGCGTCTCAGAGCACTTCACAATGGTATGGTTGGTCGCTGAGCAAGGGAGAAGGGTGAGGTGACCGTAGGCACGGTCAAAGAGGTAAATCTTCAGGTGGGATTTAAAGATCGATAAAGAGGAGGTGAGGTGGAGGAATTGAGGTCAGGAGTTCCAGAGTTTAGGGACCATGGTGATTTATATTAATTTAGAAACATGTTATTGGATTATAAACTATGGGCTGCTCATTTAAGGTGTTCAGTTTTTAACTGTAGGATTTATTTTAGGTTTCATCATGTAAAATAGTTCCTCTTAGATAAGGCTTGTGATTGGCAAGAATCAAATCTAGATTTACAAACATTTGCACATAAGGAAATTCATGATACAAATTCTTATTATAACAGTTCTTTACCTTTTCGGGTTGTGTATCAGCTTGGCTCAGCGGTAGAACTCTTGCCTCTGTGTCGAAAGGTTGTGAGTTTGAATTTCACATTGGGACTTGAACTCACATAGTCTAAGTCGACACTCCAATTCAACACTGGGGGTGTATTGCATTGTTGGAGGTACTCTCCTTTGGATGAGACGTTAAAGGTCCTGTCTATCTATTCAGGTAGACGTTAAATATCCCATGGCACTATTCGAAAAGAAGGGAGTTTCTCCTGGGGTCTTAGCCAACAATCCCCCAAATAAAATTGTTCATTCATTGTTAACTGTTTGTGGGACATTGCTTTGTGCAATTGAGCATTTGCCTACAAATGCACAGTTACTCCATTTCACATTAATTCCTGTGAAGTGCTTTATAGTTTCTCGACGACGTGATAAGGCTACACCAAATGCAAGGATTATTATCATTATTATACTACTCCCAGCCACTCTATATATGTACAGGGCGGAAATCCGATAGGAAATTGGGTGTTTGGTTTGTTCCATTCCTATTGGGTAGTAAGGAAAAGAAGAGTTTTTAAGGAGGATTATTAACGTAATATATTCGCAGGACTTTTCTTCTATAGGATTTAACTTTAATTTTGAGATGAGAGTGTTCAAGAGTGGAAACAGAATTTCTTTTTGGTTAGCTGGATATCTGACGTATGTCCCATCAAGTATGGGAAATCCATCACCATGCTTGAGAATATTAGAATAAGCCTTGCATTTGATATATCGCCTTATCACGGCATCGAGATGTCTCAAAGCACTTCATAGGAATTAATGTGAAATGGAATGACTGTGTATTTGTAGGCAAATGTACAATATAATGCAGGATTTTACTCTAAAGTGTAGTAACTATTTTTCCAGGTGAACACAGCTGTCAATTTATCCACATACAGTCATAAAGCAAGTGAAAAATATTATTTGAACCTAGACCACATCACTCCCACCCTCGCTCGCCTCCACTGGCTCCCCAGCCCCCAGAGGATCGAATTCAAGATCCTCATCCTCACCTACAAGGCCATTCACGGCCTTGCACCCTCCTACCTCTCCGAACTATTATCCCCCTACTTACCTGCTCATACCCTCCGTTCCTCTGGCTCTGGTCTGTTCCACATCCACCACCCCTACCGCCCTACCATCGGTGGGCGGGCCTTCAGCCTCTCAGCCCCGAGGCTCTGGAACTCTATCCCCCAGTGCCTTCGCATTGCCTCCTCCCTTTCCTCCTTCAAGGCCGGTCTCAAGACCTTTCTCTTTGACCGTGCCTTCAGCTCCCCTCTCGACTCTCTACCCCCTCCTCGCTCCCTCCCTTCCCTCCCCTCACCCTGACCATTTCCCCCAATGCTCGGGTCCTGACCCAACTGTACAGCGCCTTGGGACATCCTCCCGACGTGAAAGGCTCTCTATAAATGAAATCTTGTTGTTGTTGTAGACTATCATTCACTATGTGCATGCCTTTTACCCATGTGTCTTTCTGCATGTGTTAGACTGATTCAGAATAAAAACCCAGAAAGGTGTCCAGCACATTCTTCCCTCTGTGGAATTGTAGTGAGTAATTTCTGCAGGGTGCAGGTGTGCTGAAAGTTGGGTCAACCGCTAAAATTAAAACTGTGAAATTGTGGTTAAAATAGTGTAAGACCCAGTTCGTTGCTGCCCTGATGTTCTATTTTGGGCTTGTATGCAGATGTTTGTTGTGTTAATGTAGTATAGAATATTTTTGTATACATTACTGACGGTGCAATTATGTTTTCATTTTATATGTGAATGTCCTCCACAACAACTGTCCACATTTGGTGAGTCTAGTTTGGGGGATTCAAAGTAGTTGGGCATTGTTGGTTTGTGAAGTAGCCAGTCAGAAAATATATTTGCTGGTCTTTTTGACCTGTTCAGCAGAATGTCTGACAAATGTAGTAACCCTGTATCTGGAATGAAATAAGCACTCTATCCCTGGAGGGATACACCCTGGTTACCTTATTCCACAATATGTTTGGCACAGGTTGCCAAGAGCCAAGGTTTGGGGACCCCAGCAATTGTGTTTGGGGTACGACTGGAGTTTAACCAGCTAACTCCACATCCCTTACCATTGTGAGCATTATCTGACAAGCTATAAATATTTGGAACCCTCAATAGTTTTGTTTTGATGCTCCTAAGCAGAGTTCCTATATATATATAAACATATATATGCCTGATTTAAACAGGTCTGCCAGAGCTAAAATTCTCTTGGAGAGAAGAAAATTAATGAGAGAAAAAAAACCTTGATGTCATTGTCACAGAATAATATACTGCTATCAGCCAAGTTACATTTTTTCCACATAATTCCAGTATTAGCGGTTTAAAAATAAATTTTGGCAAGATATTGATGAATATTGGAATGCTCTCCGTGTCAGGATTTTGAGCTCATTGTGAAGCCTAATACTCAAATGCTCTGTATTGTTGGCAATCCTTCAGGTGAGCTTTTAAACCAAGGTCCTGTTTGCCTGTTCAGGTGGACCTTAAAGATCTGTAGCACTATTTGAAAAGGGAAGGGAGTTTCTCCCAATGTCCTGGCAAACAATCTTCCAGATAAAATTAGTCACTCACTTCATGGCTTTTGTAGGACATTTGCTGTGTGCACAATTGTGTTTGCCTACAAATACAGTCACTGTGCTTTGCAATAAAGCCTGGGAAGTGTTTAGCGACATTTCAATAAGGTGCTGTTAGTGAATGTACAGATTGCTATTCTTCTAGCTATAAAAAGTGCATTGTTAATGTTGTATTCCAATCATGATTCTTATTGTTGGTGCTTCAAGGATTTCAGTAATCTATGATACAGTACACTGCAGTTCCCATGTCCCATCAACATGTTTGATGCTATTGTTCTATTAGGATGTGCCCCCCCACCAAAAAAAAGTCTAGGAATGTATAGCTTTTCCCAAACTATAGCATGAATCTCAAAATAAGTGTGCTTTTAATCAAAATCTCCCCATCCACCGCCCCCATGCTGTTTCCTAATTTATGTTTACTTCTCCATTGTGGGTGGAGGACTCGTCTTATCATACTTTAGCTTTTTCTTCTTCCCTTCCCGCCCTCACTCAAAGCTGTTGAGAAGTAACCCATTTTGGAACACGTTAAACATAGTGAAAATAGTGAACGGGTTTAAATACCAGTTGTCTGTAGGGTCCAAACTCTTGATTGTCCATCGTATTAGAAGATACGGTTAGAACTTGATTCCTGGTTTCCTGCCCTACAACCTAATAATATTGTTCACTTGCTTTATGACGGTAGATGTAGATGATTTGACAGTTTTTAAGATACATGTTTTCTCATTTTGTAAATCAGATAAAATTTGAATATGATTTTAATATAGCGTGGGGTGCACCTTTGCATATTTCAGTGTATCAAATATCATTTAGCTTCCTCTATTCCACTTACATTGTTTTGAAATCATAGCAGCACATATGCTTTCATTCTTTAGTTGGAACTTTTTTTAAACAAAAGGTAGCTGTACAGATTGCTGGGCACAAGAGCCCAAATAGTCTGTTGAAAAATATAAAAATTGATAATTTTTCCTAAAATGTTTTAATAATTATTAAATAGTTAATTATTTAATATTAATAAATAATAATATTAAATAATCAAATAGATACTAAATACTATGAAGTCATTAAATAATCAAATAGATATATATATAAAATATTATACATTGCAAAAAATTATAATTACATAAATGTTAAACCATTCAATTTTTATGAGAATTAAAAAATATATCATTATAACAATTGGAGATGCTGAAACTTGAGGCCGGATACTTTCACAGAGAGAGAGGCAAAAAGGAAAGTGTGTTGCTTTGAGCTTGTCGACTTTGTAGCTGGTTACAAAATAGTATTTGTGAAGATTGGGAGCATGCATTGTCTCTTGTCCTTTTATCCCTAAATGTGCTGTGCGTGGAGAATTAGGAGAGAAGGGGAGGGAAAATGTGTCAGATGTGAAAGTCTTTGTTTTGGGTGGTGTTCGTAATGTGAGTTACTAGTTGGGGTTTGGGGTAATGCTGATATTTAAAATTTACCATTTGATATAAATTTTGTGGGGGAAGAGGGAGCAATTCCATTGTATTAGATCGGTTACTGATTCCCTGATGATGATCCAATATGTAAAGACACTCACTGTTGGGTCAATACAGTTTCAGACCATGCAAGTTGAAGGATCAAATCCTGGTCTGTGCTGATGTCCTGCAGAGAGGTGGGGAGAGCAATAACTGGTCTCGTGCCCATGGACGAGGGAAAGGAGAATCTGCCAGATTTCCTGCTTCTGATCACTCGGTGCTGAGCCCTATTGGAGAGGACACGTTGGACACTGAGACATTCGGCTTGGCTGTGATGTTGCACAAGGTCAAAAAGCTTGTACAGATTTCAGTGTCAAAGCAAGGCTGGAACAGTGGCCACCAATGGTTAAGTGTGAATATATACAATTATATTCTGTTACATTAGAGCTCCTTTGTGCGGGGAAAGATGTATCTAATCTTAAATTGGACAGTAACTGGAGGAAAATAAAGTTTCAAAAGAACACAAGTTCTTTTAAGCTTCATGAATCACTGCATTCCAACACAATTATTAAGATGTATTAAATTGCAGGAGGAAATTGAGTTTTACTCTTCAATTTAGAATAAATTAGAGAGCTTTAATAAATAAATATGTCGGAGACTAGAGAAGCCCAGAAAAGTTCCAGAAAAAAGACCAGAAAAGTTATATAATTGTGTATTGTGTAGTTGTAAATTGGGTAGTTAGGTTTTTTTTTAGAATTTTGTTAGTGGTTACTTTGGTGTGGTTAACATCCAATGGTATTTTCTATGTATTCAATTTCTGCCTTTCATGTTTGGAACAATGTTTCTGGTAATTTATCCACATATTGTATATACTCTGAGATTGCAGTTCAGTGTTGCACTTCTCTTTCATACCCTTATTTCACAAAGTTACTTAATTCAGTTTTTAATTTGGCAGTACTGTGAGCATCCATCAGCACCCTACGTATTGTTCATTCAACACACTACATTCAACACTTTACATATAAAGTAGTTGACTCTAAACTATCTGTTCACCTCCAATACCTTTAGGATCTAAAATACTTAAAAATAAAATTTCCCCTGACCTTTCTGTTCTTCAATGTGGATATTCTCAGCTTCCCTACACTCTCTTTGTAAGTCAGTCACTATTTCCAGTAGCTCTTCCTGTTCCATCTCCGGTTCCAAGTTGTCCTTGGTGTCATTTGGCAGCCAGAATTGGGCATCTTCCTCCCAGTGGGACTGGTCCAGTGTCCTGTACAAACTTAATGTTTGTAGAAATTGTGATTTAACAACATCAAGGATTGGTCTGGGGAAAGATTTTGACCTGTGGACCTTGAGCCCACAGCACGTGAGGCCTAAAGGAATTCATCTGAATTGTGCAGCTGCAGCGCTCAGTCCTCCTCGATGGGTATATTAATGAAAAAGTCCAAAAGGGAAGTGCCATCAAATGCAAAGGATTTTTTCCTTTTTCAGGCAGTGCACATCTATGTTGCAGTACGTTGTGCCAGATCCCTTTTATAAACTTCTGTAAAATGTGTATTTGATGATTTACCCCATTCTCGCCAACACCTCGGGAGAGCTGACTGTTTAGTCTAGCTGGGGAAAGATGAATGATAAAATAGTTTCAGAAGATTTTTGTGGTGCAATTCAAATGCCCTCCCACTCCTTGTCTTCCTCCCTGCACTTATTAGTGATAAATGAGTTTGTGTGTTTTAGGGGAGTTCCGTTAGCATGTGCCCTATCCAAAAATGGGTTCTCTTCGAGTGCATATCGACTGTGGACCCACACTAAACCGGAATGTGGTACACCCAGCTTCTGGTGCTGACTAACTGGTTTCCCACGCTAAAAAATGGCTGACTTCCGAGTCAGATGTTGCTTTCTACATACTCCACATGCAAACTATTGCAGGAAGCACCCATTTACATCACTTTGCAAAGGAAATAATGTCAGTGGTATGTCATGTGCATAATGTGCATCCATCCAATGTACAGGAAGTGACATTGGCAATGACGTGGAAGTCAGCCATTTTTGCGCACTTTGTTATGAAGCAGACAATGAGATATTAGATCCAGTTCACCACATGATAACAGATTTGCCCAGTCTTTGGTAATTGTTCCATTGATACAGGATGTAGATTACTTTTAATGTGTTAAAGTTGTTATGCAATACATAGGGTTCATGTGCATTATGATTCAATTATGTTATGTCATGTTTCATGTCATTTATGGCTTATGAGTGTTTTTTTAAGCTTTGCTTCCACACATTGTAAAGTAAGTTTTACTGAGATGGATGTACATGGTGCTGCTGTTGGAATAACCTTGATAAATTTGGTCTGATACACAGAGAGGTGTCTGTTTTTCCAGAACCAGCAGAACGTGCAGTGGTTAGTAGTTGCATCACAAGACCAAAGATCATGGCAGATAGAGAACACGTCTATCCACTGTTCTGTCAACTGACTGTGCATGTTAATCTTGGATGTTAACTGTTATTTGGAGTTTTGGTTGAGAAGTTGTTTTTTTATAAGTTCAAATGTCAAGGAACTTGTTGTTTTATTCATGTCTCGCTCTGTCAAAGAACGTTTTGATAAAAGTGTGGGAGAAAATTAAAATGTTGCAATGAGATTTAGGGTCCACGTGGATAATGTCTTCTTATCTGTGGAGAGTTTAAAAATGTCTTTTTTCAATTATCCAATAACACATGCTTGCCTGGGTATAACTTTATGAGACAATTTTCTCTTGTTCTTCCTCCAAGTGGCAATTATTTGTGTGAGCCTAGACAATGAGGCTTCAAAGGTAGGGAGGAAGGTGGCGAGGAGGAAGGACTCTGGGATGGAGTTTCTGGAGCGTGGGTCAGAATGTCTGAAGGCTCACCAGCCTCGCCCCGACTTTGGGGTGGGTCGGGTGGGGGACATGGAGCACTCCCTCTCTTATCAGGTCAGCAAGGTTGCAGGAGGTCACAGAGATAGGGTGCTGCGAGTTCGTGGAGAGAATCCTTCAGGGTGAGAGAAAAATTTGGAGAAAAAGAGATTCTTAATCCTTGTAAGTCATCTTAACAATTCACAAGACTCTTCCTTTGTCTAATTCTTTCTCCATGTATTTGAAAATTTGAGAGAAATGAAGTACTCAAAGGGTTAAAGAGAAAAATGCTTGTTTTTCACAAGGCTGTCCAAATTATTTTTGTGGTGTATTTGAAACATTACAAAAAATGTTGCTTTCAGATCACATCAGGTTCTTCTTAATGTTTCCTGGCCAGGGTTTGTCTTGTCTTCTCTGTGGTGTATCAAGCTGGCAAATCATTGTAGTGCCTGTGTGACTGCATTTCTGACAGAGGTGTGCGCACTGTGATTGATGCATTATTGGGTGATACCATTAGACTTCAAATGCATGGACTGACTCTCACTTGTACTGCATTTTGAATGTCTTGATTGTTACAGATGGAGGAATGCGCTCTTTGACTGGTCCCACACTTGCCATTAAATGCGTTCATCTCTAATCCATGATTTTTACAATTGCATGAGTTCATTCATCATTTATCTAAATACAGAAACTGTACATCATTTGTTTAAATGTGCAGAGTAATGGAATGTACTCTTCCATTCCAAATTAATCTTTTGTCTTTCTTTTCCTGCCTGAAGATTTAAAACTGGGTGCAGTTCCACTCTACCTCACCCAATTACCGACTGTAACTCTTGTTAGCCTGGATAGTGTGTAATCAGGTTACTCCCAGAGGGAAGAGGTAAGGGAGGAGGGAAGGGGGTGGAGGGTTAGAGGGAGGGAAGAGGGGGAAGGGGAGGAGGAGAAGTGTTAGAGGGAATGGTGGGGGGAGTCTGTAAGATCATCAAAGTGGAGGCCAACCTTGCTCTTACCTATGCCTGACATGCTGTCTGACATGCAGACACTCCACAAGTTCACAAGGTGAGTTCGGATGAAGAAGGCCCTTTAGTCCATTTGATCTCATTCATTGGGATTCCCACCCTACGGTTATCCCATCAGAGCATCAAGCTGTTTTTTAAACAGTGTCCTGGCCTCCAAACCACCCTTCTTGACAACCTGATGGCAAAGTAATGTGGTTTATCTAGTTCCCCTTCATGAATACTCCCACCATTATAAGCTGGTAGCTTTTGTTAATACCTACATTTGTTGAAAATAATTATTCCAAGCTAATTGTTATTACACATTGTTCAACATTACAATTTAACTGGAGTTTGTTAATCTTCTGAGCTCTTACCAATAGTGCTAATAAATTAAACTTTTCAAGGAGCTCACCCCAGTCTTATTCATATTCTTTCCAAACTTGTAACTGACTGGAAAGTGTGAGTACATTACCCTAACGGCACCCCTGACACAGAGCCTGAAGTTCATGAAGAGATCTGTGGATCCTGAAAGAGGGCATTGTACTTGCGAAGTACTGATACAACTAAACAGAGTTCAGCAGCTTTTGGCCTGAAAATATGTTTAATTTAAATAAAGGAGCTCTGAAAAACTTACCAGTGCAGACACTCCAACTTCTACATTTAAAAAGCATTTGCCTCCACTCGCGGCACAGAAAATCAAAACTCTCCCATTTCACCGCTCAATCCTACATAGTCTTAAAACTTCTTGTACTGCACAATTTTGTTTCAGTATTCAAGTAAAATCTTTCAGTTTTGAAAGTCCCATCAGTCAGGTTGGCATCTCTTCTGGTTTGGGAGTTGGGGAGAGTGTGTTTGAATCTGGAAGTAATTTTGCTATCCCAGTATAATATATATGGAACCGTGGAGGAAATATTACGGTTTATCATTTCCAAATCAAAAGATTTGATTTCCAATTCAAAAGATTTGATTGGGCCAAAAGTATACAGATGTTAAAAGATCCCTTGACACTATTCCAAAAGAAAACAAAGTGTTACCCAGAGTCTTGCCCAAAAATCCCCCAGATACAATTATCCATTCACTTCATGGCTGTTTGTGAGACTGCTGAGTTTGCCTAAACAATACACAGTTACTACACTACACAGTAAAATCCTGCGAATCACTTTCAGATTCCCCCCCGCCCTCAAAGTTAAGGATTATTATTATCACTTCGCAGTAGAGTTGCTATGGGTCTACAAGATTTATTTCTGGTTACTGTAAAGGATTTCCATGGGTGTACCCATGGTACATATGCAGAAGTACGGCACGTGTAGTTTCTGGTACACAACCTCCAACTTCCTGTGCTAAAACATGGCAAACGTCTGGGATGTCAGGTTGCTGTCAACACATTTTCTGCAAGCAACTGATATGTGCCATGTGCAGGAAACACTGCTAATGTCACTTCTTGTGCTCTGTACTTCCAAAATCAGGTTACTTCAGCAGCATTTCTTGCACATATTAAATGTGTGCCGTAGACAGGAAAGGACTTCAGTGGTGACTTGACAACTTGGAATTTGGCCATTTTTTGACAACTGTACTACAAGATGATTGCTGTGTATTAAGTTGGGAATGAAATTGAGTTTAAGTACAAAAGAGACAATCAAATGATATATTGAACTTATTGACTCCAAAGTTGCTGGGGTTTAAAGTTAGATAAGTATTCCAGATATTCCTTCATTTACCTTTGAAAGAGGGTGGGGCAAACGTTTACAAGACTTCTTTGTGAAATAAACTGAAAATGGTAAAGCGCACCATATATATTCTGGAAAAGAGACGGACTCAACAGACGTCTTTGCATTCTTGTGTTGTGATTTGCATTCCAATAAACAGTTAATGTTTTAACAATTAGTGTCCTGTCCTCTACCATCTTTCCTGGCAACCTGTTCCAGTCAATAATTACCGTGTGCGTAAAGAAAAGCTTCCTGGTATTTGGCCTGAAATTGCCTTTCACAACTTTAAACCTAGGTGCTTTTGTTCTACTGTCGTAACACCGAAAGCTAACGGGACACAACCAAGAGATTTGTGCAGCAGTTAACAGGTATTATGAGGGAGTCGATCACTGCTGCGAGATTCCAACAAACTAAAAGTTAAAAAATGTGGTTCCTGTATTCAAGAAGGTGACAGAATCTTTCAGTAACAGAAAGGCAGTTTTGTTTTGATCAGGACAGAATCCAGTTTAAGCCTTGTGCTTGTGAATGTCACAGAACAGGAATGACAACTGAATTAGTACTGTTGACTTATTATTTTAATTGCCAAAATCCGGGAGCAATGTCAAACCGGTATGTCTAGATTTTTAAAAAAAATTTATCTTTGTAATACACCTTTGTACATTTTTGGGGGGCTGGTTACATGCTTCACATAAAAATAGCTATCTTAAATTTTCAGGCAGCCTAACATGCTTTGGAAGCTGAAGGACTGAGATCTTGAATGACTGATACCATCTGTTTGCAGAGAGGAGACTTATGAGTCAGTAAAATGTGTTGGTATCACAGTAGAACAGTATGCTAGATATATTGTGTTGCATCATTGCAGGTGGGGTCTCTATTTCCAGGACAACTTTATCCCCTTTGACAATTGGCATAATGATAGTTCCTTTGTTTGGTTACATTTTTTAGTTAAAGGATATCATTGCTGATGTCAGACTGTCTCAGGTAATAGCACTGAGGCTTCTGAGTCAAAAGGATTTGGGTTCAAGTTCCATTCAGGACTTTAAGCTTCCAGTCGAGGTTGTTGCTACAGTAGAATACAGGGGGAGCACTGCAATCTGCCTGTTCAGGTAAACATTAAAGATCTTGTGATTGTTTGAAAAGGAAAGGGATATTCTAACCAATAATTCTCCAGATAAAATTGGAGGTCGTTCTGCTGGCTATTTGGATCTTTGCATTTGATATAATGCCTTATCCCGTCATTGAGACATCTCAAAGCGCTTCATAGAATATTCTGTAAAGTAAATTGACTGTATATTTTGTGGGTGAAACGTGGCAGCAAATTGCACACAGCAGTGCTCCTAGTCTTGCTCCTATCCTTGCAAATATGCAGTGGCTAGGTTTGACAGCAAATACATTTCAACATTATAGGCACTATACAAAATGCAAGGATGATTATTATTATTCCTGATAATGGATCACATTTCTCATTGTGCTTGTTGCTATCATAGGACAATCATAGGTAAAGTGCATCTTGTGCTGGGGGCACTTGTATGTGAAATTATCTGCTTAGGAAAATTCAGTCCATGAGTTGGAGATGTCTTCCATTATCAGTATATGAAAATAAGATGCGCAGAGAATTTGATCAATCTCCAGTAGGTGTTTATTTAGTCAGGTGAGAAGGTGGATGCTTAATGGGAGTCAAGTGCTCTATATTAAGTGAAATTGCAAGGAAGGCTATAGGAGAGACTATCTTCATCTGCAGGACCTGTTAGCCATTGGTGATGGCTTTGGCAAACTCTGGAGCCCACCTTTCAGTAGAAGATGCAAATTTAGCAAAGGGGTTAATTTATTGTAGTGCCAGCTTCAGCTGAGGCCTGTCCAAGTCACCCTATAACTGCAAGGATTTGCCTCCCTTTACCCTCAATGGCTCTCCAGCCCAGCCCTGGGATCAGGGACTCAATGCTTGAGAGTAGAAGCCACATTCCATCATTCTTGAGTTTGTCACTAAAACTACTGTGCTGCTGAGCTGCTTCTTGAAGAAAGCTTTAAATTGAGTTGTCTGCTGCTTGACTACTGTTTAGTTCCCCAATTCCCCCACCCCCCACACCCACACCCTCCATGAAGAAGTCAATGTAATTTCTGGAATTGATACAGAAGTTTTCTCTGGTCTGTTTTTATTCTCACGTACCACCCTTCTGTTTCTGTGCTAAAGCCTTTGGTTATAACCTATAGGTTTTATATGAGCAATGTTACTGTATGATCATGGAGTTTTGGATTTCTAAGAGGTTTTAGCAAGTATCCTGTTCAATTACAACAGCATCCCAATGAAACCTCCTCCCCACCCCTTTCCCCATTTGATGTATGGGTATTTGTATATGAATAGGGGTGGGGAGGAAAAATGAGAGGTGAGATGAATGTGAAAACTATAACTGCATGATATTCTTCATTGTAACTGCCTTAATTCAGACTTTGCCTGTTGTATTTTCTTTTGGCAAACCCTCCACTAATAATAGGTAACGCTGCATTCTTGTTCCTTTTTTTTATAACAAATGTTTGCTGAGGAGACAAATGATTCTGCTCAAGTAGCAGTGCCAGGTTTTAACCTATATGTTTCGTGCAATTGTATTGATTGTTAATAATTAATAATAATCCTTATATTTGGTATTGCACCACATCACATGTAAACGTCTCAAAGCACTTTTGAGAGTTTCCTGTAAAATCTGTGTATTTGTAGGAAATTGTTGTCTGGAGCATCTTTGTCTCAAGTTGTCCATAGCCCAGTACTATCTATCTCCATGGTCTAGTGTGGGAGGAATGCATCCTTTTATATTATTTCAGGCATCTGAACAACCGGTGAGGTATTTTTAAAAATCTGGAGCCATACCTCAGCACATTAGTTGTTAGGGGTGGGTATCAGCAGGGTCATTTTGTCTCTTTAGTATATGCCCTGTGTCTGTCTCAGAAATCTTTCCGTCACTCAATTCCCCCTCTCTTTTATACTGCAGCCATGTTGGGTATTGTTCTCAGCTTGCCATTTTGGATTCCCTCATTGCCCAGGGTCTATGTGGACTCCCCTACCACCATTATAAATATGAAGGTGATGGGTGATGCTGCAGTTATTCATGTTCAGTCTCTGGGATACTTTTCTGGTTTGATGTTGCCAATTTCATTAACCTTATGCTTAAACAATGTGCTAGTGATTTTATTTCTCTCTGGCTGCAATTCAATACATAGATAATGTTTTTTTTTAATAAATTCTTAAGCGCTTATTCCAATGTCTGCTTTAAGAAGTAGGCATCATTCTCTGCATCCAGAACACATTGACACTCAAAATGGGGACACCAGCATTTCGATTAGATATTTAGAGCAAATGAGAACCCCTCCTGGATCCATTCTGGAGCTTCTGTATTACACATGCTGTTAAATGGGGATTTAATTTTAGATCTGAAATGTAGTGCGATTTTTCTCCTTAAGCTCTTTATAAGTCATTGCTATAATGAATGACTTGTTTCCAAAGCCATCATTGCCACTGTAATCCTTTTTAGCAGTTCTATGTCGAAAGCTAAATGTAACGGTGGAACATCTGCTCCAGTCGTTTGGGAAAGCCTTTCATCTCGGGTGCTGTGGATTATTTTTCAATGTTACAGAAGGTCCTTTCTGCATTGCTCTCTTTCGGAGCCAGTTGTACTGAGGCTTGTGTTACAGAGCATGCTTTGTATGCTTTCTCTATGAATAAGATCTTTTTTTAAAAAAGAAAAATACCACAGTGTTGTGTTGTGGCTACTTCTTTATTAAATAAAGATCTGGAATTTGTATGAGGAGATTTGCACTCCAAAACAATTATAACTCATTCCATTTTTTTCACCCTTTCTTGTATAATGATTTCTTTCACCCTTTCTTGCATAATGATTTTCCAGGCATGTTATTGGGCAGCATTTATTTGTCAGAGAATTACTTTAGTTTTGTTACTGTAACATGGTAATCCAGCAGACTTTGAGTACAATCAAACCTTCACTCTTACTTGTCCCTCCCAATTCCCTGTATTCCCGCTCTTTACCTTTGTACTGGTGTAATCTGACTGCAGCTTTGTTAGGGTATCGGTTTCTAGTTTGCCATTGTAAATTTGGTGCTTTAACTTGGAGTCTAAACAAGCGAAGGTTTCTTTTCCGTGAAGAATCGCCATGCTTTTGGTAGCAGTGTGCTGTATGAAGGTGGGGTGGGGGTGGGGGCTGAGGTGGCAAAGCTTGGGCTGGAGCCCTGCTCATGACATCACCTGGTAGAGGTGGTTTCAATACCAGTATATTTCAATCCTCTGCTGTATAATCACAGTGTGCTCACTCCCAGATGGTCTCCCAGGATACCCAAGCAATGGCTGAGAATTGTTTTTTCTTTGCTACTAAAGAGCCTATAATGCACCTGGCACGTAAATAGCTTTACAAAACTATTATTGTTCTGCATCCGTGGTTTCAGACCCAGCACTGTAAACTGTGCCTTGGCAAATGTATGATAACTGGAGTAATAAACAAATCTGTTGCCATCTTTAATGGGTAGAAATGTGGCTGCTGAATGATTCAGGTTTATTTAAATGTTGAATAAGGCCTGCATGGTTCTGTCAGTGTATCCAACCTTTAATAGTTTCATGCAAATTTTCAGTGTAATTTATTTAAATGAACCTGCGCTTCCAACAACACATGTTCACATCTACAGGTTATATATAATGGGATATGAAATGCCAGGAAATCTATGTGGAAAAGAGGAACTAAGAATGACTTTTAAAATCCCCTTTTGGAAATTATTGCTTTCAAGAGCAAAAAAATCCATTTGCTTCTGTTCTAATAATTTGGTGCTAGGAGTCCCGTAGTGTAGTGGTTAGAGCACTTGCACCGCAAGCGAGAGGACCCGGGTCCGACTCCCGGGCAGGGGAAAATCTTAGGCAAGTTTCCTTTCTCCTCATGCCTCTGTTTACCTAACAGTAATTAGGAACCAAGTTGTTACTGAATTGGCAGGTAACATTCCAGGGTAATAATCCCTCAAAAAAAATTACTCAATTCATGACTGTTTGTGGGATACTGCTGTGCGCAATTGGCTGCCTCTTGTCCACAAAATACATAGTCAATCCACTTTATAATATAGTCTGTGAAGCACTTGGATCCCGTCAGCAACTTCTGATGGCATCAATCTACACGGATGCATTCTCCACTTCACAGAACCAGTAGGGAATCTCTGTATTCTATTTGACTCTCAACTGTCCTTTAAACCCCACATCCTTGCCTTGATCTGTTCAGCCTTTCCCCACTGTTCAGATTATTAAGATAAAAATATTTCCAGATGTCATTTACATTAATATTAGAAAATACAGATGAATAGTAGTGAATTCTGCATGTGTATTGTCAGGAAATTCCAAAACTTTGTGAAATATCTGGCTCAAAGTTGATACAATATCCTGTTGCGTTTCTCAGATAACTTCCAGCATGAATGAAATAACCAGATTTATATTGTGCTCTTCAATTATCAAACTACCATTTTCAAGTTGATGTACTGTATTTCCTAATCCACGTTTAAGCCTTGCTTTAGTTGTCTGTTTGTGGGTAATGCTTGTGGTCAATTGTGAACTGGTTTGGTGGCTTTAATTTCCAGGATTTAGTTAACTGTTACTATGCCTTTTCAGTATAAAATTGAGTTATTTATTAAAACAAAATGCTTTCACCTCTTTTAATTACATTCCATATCCAATTTGACTAAAATTCAAAATACCATGTTCTAGATTCGTTAAACATTTTTAATACAGTATTTTTTGGTTTTGTTGTGTATATAAAAAAAGTTGGGTTTGAAAGAATATGCAGACAGCAAACTGCAAAATTGATTTTGTTTATTTAAAAAAAATTCTCTTTTAATTACATTTCATATCTCGAAACCTTTTTGGGGAAGTATCTCATACGAATTGCCTTGTGTGAGAAATACTTAACATGTCTCTGAGAGCCATTGTGGAGTCCTGTCGCTCAGTGGTTACAGCACTCGCCTCTCAAATGAGAGACCTGGGTTCAATTCCCGGCAGGGCGAAACCTTGGCCAAGTTTCCTTACTCCACACGACTAATAATAATCTCTCAAGAAAAAAAACAATAATAAATTGGTCACTTCAATCCACGACTGTTTGTGGGACACTGCTGTGCGCAATTGGCTGCCGCATTTCGCCCACAAATATACAGTTAATACAATTTGCAGTATATTCTGTGAAGTGCTTTGAGACGTCTAGAAGACATAATAAGGTGCTATGTCAAATGCAAGGATTATTATTATTATAATGTTAATGTGAAGAATGATGTTTAAATTGGATAAGCCAGTGAAATTTCTCATTAATTAACTGAAGTTCATTCCTTTCGGACCTGTGTAGATGACGGTCACTGTTTATAGGGCAAGTGTCCTGACAATAAACCAAAACTGGTTGCTCATTTCATGAAGTTCGTCCACATTGGGGAGGTGGGTGGGCTTTAGGGTATCCCTGATGTTGGATTGTCTAGCGTCACTTACTTTGGGTGGAGTTTCGTGCTGCGCAATGATATTTTGGGAGCAAAGTGTAGACTTGCATTGAACGCCTTGAATGGAAGGTGAGGTGGTATGTTCTCCAGAGAAGTGTGGGTATAAGAAGTTTAAGTGTGCAATTGTAGGTAATTCAAAGGTAATCCATTTGAGGGATTGTTTTGGTGCTGTATAAAGTGAAGTGGTGTGATCTAACATTAATGCTCAAATTCCAAATTATTTTAAGTGTGGATTTGCAGTATTAATTAATGAATTAAGCTCTTTGAGATGCTGCCCCGTGTGAAGGGTGATATATTGTTGTAATTATAATGGTGTTGATAATCCTTACAGCACCTTTCATGTCAGGAAAAGGCACAATGCGCTGCACAGGATACACTGTAAAGTGTAGTGATTATGTATCTTGTAGTCTTGCATTATATTATTGTGTCAGTTTTCTTTCATTTCAAATGCAATTGAAATAAAAGCAGCATTTTGTGGGGAAAAACCCTCAAGAAATAGTATTACTGATACCTGCAAATTTTAAGCTTTGACTGTTCTCAAGCTTAGTGGAACAAAATACAAAATACTTCCAGTTCTGACGAAAGGTCATAGACCTGAAACGTTAACTAATTTTCCTCTCTTTATGGATGCTGCCTGACCTGCTGCGTGTTCCCAGCGACTTCCATGTTTATACTTCCTATCATTTCTGTTTGAATAAATGATTTTATAAACAAAATGGTAACTGCATTGTATCTATCCAATTCTGTTCTCTCCCCAGTAGGATTTGGGCTCACCAGGGTTCAGAACATACCTTTTTGGCCACATGTTTTATCATACATCCCCTCCCCACCTCCTCAAATTCCCCAACTCAGGTACCCAGCCGGCATTTGAGATATCCTCCTGACGTGAAGTGAGCTATATAAGTGTATATTATATTGTAACATACCTATAACATTAAGTCTCATTAATGGCCCTAAAAGGTTGGACGACTATCAACAAAGCCAGCTGTCTTCCTGGCTTTTGCAGTCTGGTTGTAAAAGTGGGTAGAGAAGTACAATGTAAATAAAGTTAGAGAATTAATAGTCCAGGGTGTTTGTAGTGATCCATGTTGGTGATCCTGATTGGCATAAAAGTAGTTGTTTTTTTAGAATTGCACTGCACTTTGCACTTCCAAAGTATCACAGCCACCCGCGAGGATTCCTGTCTGGAAGAAACTCATTTTCCTATATATCTTCATCTTTCTAGATGGGGAGAAAAAACTTTGCATTGTAGTGATAATGATTAATTTTTCAAGTTACTGCTCAGCTCTAACTTGAGAAAAACTAGTTAGATTCAATTGTGTTCTTTTAGTCAGTTGGTTGTCTGACATGTGTGAAATCCATCACATTACTTAGAGTATCCATCAATAACTATTTATATAGCATCTTTTATGTTGGGAGGATAACTCCAAGCACTTCGCATAGCTGGCTGGAAGTCTAAGTTGGAGGTTGTGGGGAGATGAGAAAGATGTGGAGGTAGTGGGAGTGACCAAAAGTGTGGTTGACAAGATTTAAGGTGGGATTTAAAGGTAGGGAGGAAGGCAGAAGATCTCAGGATGGAGTTCCAGAAAGCGGTGTTAGAATGGGACCGAACCACACACGTTATACGCATTATATAGTTTATACGTATTCTGAAAGGAATATAGAGCTCAGAGGACGAATGCAGAATTTGCAAAGTAACTTGTTTTGAAAACAGAATTCTCCTAGTGATGAGAATCATGAGACTTGACTTCCACCAAAGAATCTGAGTTCGAAGACCATTTTACATGTGGATTTCTCTTTCAGATCAGAGAAGGAATCAAGTTCTGCATAGGGAATATTTTCAGGAGTACACCAGGAAACGTGCACCAGCTGAGTAGTGTTCTGTGCAATTTCTCCACACCAGAAGCATCAGTAATTTCTGGGTCTCGCCTAACTTCACTAACCCAATGCAGATTAATATATTTAAA
This sequence comes from Callorhinchus milii, assembly GCF_018977255.1. NCBI lineage: Eukaryota > Metazoa > Chordata > Chondrichthyes > Chimaeriformes > Callorhinchidae > Callorhinchus > Callorhinchus milii. Next base: position 97,046,447 of record NW_024704742.1, read on the forward strand.
TTTGAATTTGAAAGCAAACTAATTTAAGAACATCTTGACTGGTGAACATCTTAGCTTATGGTCTTTAGTCAGTATTTTGGCACTGAGAGCTTTGTGAATTGGATGTACTGTTCCTAGACAGTATTGCTGCATTGTGGAGTCCTGTAGCTTCGTGGTTAGAGCATTCGCCTAGCAAGCGAGAGACCTGCGTTCAATTCCTGGCAGGGCGAAACCTTGGGCAAGTTTCCTTACTCCATAATCCCTCAAGAAAAGAACAATAATAAATTGGTCACTTCAATCCATGACTGTTTGTGGGACGCTGCTGTGCGCAATTGGCTGCCGTGTTTCGCCCACAAATATGCAGTCAATTCACTTTACAGTACATTTGGAGAAGCGTTTTGCGACATCTAAATGACATGAAAAGTACTATATCAAATGCAAGGATTATTTTATATTATATAAACCCACTTCATATTTTGTGCACAGATATGGCAGTTAGACCATATCTGTTATCCTTAATGAAAATCAATTTATTTCCACCGTCTCGTACTTCTTACATTCAATGCTTGCTGTTGTTGGCATAAAGAACTTCAGTCTTCTGTTTAGAAATGAGGCTACTGTTTATTTATTTCGAAACGAAACATAGTAAAATTCCATCACTAAGTAAAACCTTCTCATGCTGGTAGGGAAGGTTAGAAGGCATTATGGCACTCATGCTGTAACCACTTCACTTCAGGAGCTAGCCTGTGGTCGTTCTCTGCTTGCTTTGTTTGTTTGCAAGGTAGCTACCTAGAAAAACAAGCGAGTGTTTTTAAGGCTGGAGATAGATCTTAATTCTATATTATATACAGTTTTGTTATTTATTTCCAGGTCATCCTTTTTTAAATAATTTTAGTTTCCATCTGCTTTGTGATTCAAGTGGTTATAAAGGGACTGCCCTGCCATTGCTATAGAAAAGAAATGTGGAGCCTTCCAGTTATTCTGGTTTATATTTTCCTCTCAATCCAAATTTACCTCAAGGTTAAATTATTTGGTTATTTCGTTGTTGTCCATAGGACGTTGCTGGCATTTTGGCAATATAACAACATTCACTTCACATCAATTACATTTTATAAAGCTTTTGTACACAAAAGCCACTATAGTATATAAAAGCAAGTTATTGTTAGGGTAATTTGTTTTGTGTTGATTACATTCATCTGCTCAAATAGACTGAATCGCTTAGTTGTGCATTTTTTGTTGTGTGTTTTCATTCTTTCCTAATGGATGAATCTAAAGTTTGAAAGAATGCGATTAGGGTAATATTTCTGGGCTGAATTTTACCCATACAGGGTGGGGGTGTGAGTAGTTTATCCATATAACTTTTTAATAAAAGTTGTCTAATTTTTCCTATTTTCTATTTTCTCCTCACTGGCTCCTCCTCTTGCTGGGGTGCAGTTCCAAAGGCACTACTTGCCCTGTGTGAACCTTCGCAGTAAGTTCTCTGAGACACTACCCCCGCAAAGGGTGCTATATAAATGCAAGTTGTTGTTGTGAGTGTGGGCAAGCCACTCGAATATAGAGGGTATCACAGCCGAGCCTGACCTCTCCACACCCGCCTGCCACACATGGGCACAACCAGAAGGTCCTGTAGAGGCTGCTGAAGCGGGAGTAGGAACCTTGGTTGTTACTTGCCTCTCCTTGGAGCCCTGACTGAGACCAGAAAACACTCTGGGATTTGATCCAGAGAGTTGGTCTATAAACTATATCATTGTGAATGTCTCTTTTCCTAACATTTTAATCAGGGCATTTTTAAAAGAATGGAAGAAATAGGGCTCTCTAATTGTATCATTAACTGGTTTATGAAAGTTAAACTTACTGTGTGCTGTAATATGTAGAACATGCAAACTTTCTGTTTCTGATGTCCTATGCAGTGGCTTGTGAAGTGATTGTTCATGGAACCACTTTTTTGTCTTTAGTGCATTTTTTTAACAACTGATTTTGTTCGTAGGTTCTCTTTCTTTTTCTCGAGTTCTTTTGTGGCTGGATTTTCTTGCTCTTTTTCTGCTTTCATTCTCAATTATGAATCGGCACCTTTTATTTGCCCACTTCCTCCTTCCTGAAGGCGCACAATTCTGTTTTTCTTTTTACTAGGGCACTGCTGCAAGATAACTTCCAGTAGCTTGTCCAAGTGGCTATTATTTATCTGTGAGCTGACAGTGAGTGTTGGCTGGTTGTTGAACCTGGGCCTGAGGACAAGTGCTGTGCTATTCTGGCTGACATCAGCTAACTCAGTGCAGACTGAGAATTCAAAACTGCAACTTTCTGGTCTGTTTGGCCTTGTAGCTCCTTTAGGTGGTGCCTTTGACCACCTAGCTATTAGAGGAGGAGGATAGACTTTTAATAAATAATAATCCTTGTATTTGATATTGCACCTCTCACGTCGGGTGGACATCTCAAAGCCCTTCACATGATTTACTGTAAAGTGTAGGGACTGTGGACCTTGTAGGTGTGGACTCCAGACAATTTCTGAATAGCAATGTCCCCAAAGCAACCATGAACTGAATAACCAATTTTACTTGGGGGAATGTTGGCCATGATATGCGGTGAAACTCTTATCTTTTTCAAATAGGGCCAAGGGGCCTTTAAAATCCACCTGAATAGGTGGGACCTCAGTTTAACTCAGAACAGGCAGACCAGAGCAGCATTCCAAGATGCTATCCTATATTAAAAGCAAGTTGTTGTTGAGGTTATTAATATCTCCATTGAAGAGCTCCCCCTAGTGCTGTACTGGAGCATCAACCTGGATCATGAGCTCAAGCCCTGATGTGGGGCCTTCTGACCCAAAGTCGATGAGGGAATGGGACAGAGTGCAGTGGAACGTTTACAAGCACAGATTGTGCTTGCCATGAATAAGTTCATACTAACTGCAGATTTCTTTTTTTTTTACTGCATACTGCATACATTTTTACTTTTTACTGTAAATGATACGGTTGGCAAATCTTGAATATTTGGAGGAAGGGAATGATAATAAAATGAAAAAAAAGATTGGTAGACTTTTTGCAGTTTTTATATTATTATTATTTCAGTGACCTATTTGAGAAATGTATTCAGTTACTTCTAACTTTCTAGTGTTATTTATGCTTTGTAATCATTCAGTACTTGCAGTATTAAACCATACAATGATAACATTTGAGTTGGTCTCTTTTTACTTTGAACTTGTTAATACAGTTAAAGAATTCCTTCTCCACTTTTGTTGTAACATAACATGTAGGAGCAAGAGTAGGCCATTCGGCCCATCTAACTCCAGCTAATAACCTAATCCTGCCAAGTACATCCTTCCTTAAATGAGGAGACCAAAACTGGACACAGTATTCCAGGTATGGTCTCACCAGGGCCCTATACAGTTGCAGCAAGACTTCCCTACTCTTATACTCTAATGCTTTCATAATGAACGCTAACATACCATTCGCCTTTCTAATTGCTTACTGCCCCTGCAGACTAACTTTCTGTGATTGGTGTACAACAACAACAAGATTCCATTTATAAAGCGCCTTTCACGTCAGGAGGACGTCCCAAGGCGCTGCACAGTTGGGTCATGACCCGAGCAGGGGGGAAATGGTCAGGGTGAGGGGAGGGAAGGGAGGGAGCGAGGAGGGGGAAGAGAGTCGAGAGGGGAGCTGAAGGCACGGTCAAAGAGAAAGGTTTTGAGACCGGCCTTGAAGGAGGAAAGGGAGGAGGCGGCGAAGGCACTGGGGGATGGAGTTCCAGAGCCTCGGGGCTGAGAGGCTGAAAGCCCGACCACCGATGGTAGGGCGATTGGGGCGGGTGTACAAGGACACCCAAGTCCCTCTGGACGCTAACACATTCCAATCTCTCCCCTTCTTAAAAAATAACCCACTCTACTGCTTTTGCTACCAAATAGACCGTATCCACTGATTCACCCTTATCTAGTTTACTAGAAATATCCTCAAAAAACTCTATGAGATTTGTCAAACAAGACTTCCCTTTTGTAAAGCCATGCTGACTTGGCCTAATTATATTGTGCTCCCCTAAATACCGCGCTACCATATCCTTAATCAACGATTCTAAAATTTTTCCTATCACTGATGTGAGACTAACTGGCCTATAGTTCCCCATCTTTTCCTTTCCACCTTTTTTAAATAGTGGTGTGACATTTGTGATCTTCCAATCCATGGGGACTGTTCCAGAATTCAAGGAATTTTGGAAGAATAACAACAACAAGATTGCATTTATAGAGTGCCTTTCATGTCGGGAGGATCAGACATAAGGCCTCCACTATCTCATAAGCTACCTCTTTTAAAACCCTGGGATGCAAGCCATCTGGACCAGGGGATTTGTCACTTTTTAGTGCTAACAGTTTCTCTAGCACCAATTCTCTACTAATGAAAATTTCCCTAAGTTGCTCCCTGTCCTTATCCCCTTGCTGCATCGTTATTGTTGGCAGACTTGTTGTGTCTTCTAGGGTGAAGACCGATGCAAAGTACCCATTTAGGGACTCTGCCATGTCCTTATCCCCCATTACAACTTCTCCCATCTCTGACTGAAGTGGACCTACATTTACCCTCACTAGCCTATTCCTCTTAATATATTTGTAAAAACTTTTACAGTCTGACTTAATGTTCCTGGCTAGCTTACCCTCATACTCTTTTTTTCTCGCTGTTAATGAGTTTTTTAATTTTATTTTGCTGGTTTCTAAAACTCTCTGAATCTTCAGATTTGCCGCTTTTCTTGGCAGTTTTATAAGCCTTTTCTTTTAATTTGATGCTTTCCCTAACTGCTCTAGTTAGCCACGGATAAATTGCTTTCCCTGTGGTATTCTTATTCCGCAAGGGAATATGCGACCGCTGAGAATTTTGCACTACATCCTTAAATATTTGCCACTGTTGGTCTTCATTTTTACCTCTTCATTGTAAAGACAAACTGAACTTTTCTTTCTACATGCAATGATGTGGCAGTTAATAGTCCCATTACTTCTATACTGTTACAGTCATAGGAAGTGTTTTAAACCAGCACTTCATCATTTGAAAACAATGTGCTTCATTTTTGGCATCCTTCCATTTTAATTCAAGTTGCAAATGCATTAAGTTCTTAACCCTTCTACACAAATGACGTGAAATCTGACTAGAAATTCAGTTATTTTAAAATAGTACATTGAAATGCTTGAATTACAGGCAACCATCAGAATATTATAGGTAGGCAGTTTCCTTAAAAATCTAAAGACTCTGTTGTGTGTGGATGTGTCTATGTCCATGTGTGAGTCCATTTATAGGTGTCCAACCTGATAAAGTGTAATTTTGCTTTCTTTTTACAGGCTGGTGCGATTTAAACAAGTGTGGATAAATGGATGTAATGGATGAGTTTGCAACAACTCTGTATAGGTCACACTCAGAATATTGCACTCCAACACTTTCAGAGTAAATTTTCCATATGTCAATATTTCTTAAAAAATCTCTTTAACAACAACAAAATTACATTTGTATAGCGTCTTTAACGTCAGGAGGGCGTACCAATGCCTGGACAATCAGTATTTTGGACCCAAGCTGGGGGTCGGGATTAGGGAGGGTGACTGAGGAGGATGGTCGAAGAGGAAGGTCTTGAGATGGGTCTTCAAGGAGGCAAGGGAGGGGGCCAGGCGGAGGGACTGCAGATTGGAATTCCAGAGGGTGGGAGAGAGTGGCTGAAGGCCTGCCTACCGATGGTGCGATGGGCAAGGCGGGGCCCATAAGACATAATTTAACATATAATAAGAGGGAGGGTCCCAATGTGTTATTCCTTAGGTTGGGTTAACTCTGCAGCCACCTTGCAGTCACTATTTTTTGTCTAAAGAAAAGAGGTGTTGGCTAGGCCTAAGTGTACTTGGCATATACAACTGAGTAACTTTGAGTATTTATCTAGTATTTTCTTGCCAGGAAAATCCTGGGAATATTGTACTTTGGTAAACCAATTTCTACAGATTATATTTCCCATCTGATAACATTTTTAGATTTATCCTTGAATATTATAATGTATTGAATCAGCAATTGCTTTGGCAGGAAACAGTTGTACCTCTGTGGGTTTGTATGATTCATTTTCCTTTTTTAGTTTTCATTTTTGTAAAGGAAATTGTGTTATAATTTCCGATGTTTTTTTTAAAAAAATAGTGTTTCTTAATAAAGAATTGGAGCTGCATTATTGCAAGCATTCTTCAGTAACCAGAAATCAGGGTGGTTGGAATATGTAATTCTGTACTGTCCTTCATATCTGAAGCAGAGAGCATTTTTAAAAAATGAAAGGAAATAGTACTTGAAAATCAACCTTAAGAGAGAATAATGGAAGTGAGTTAGAGAGTGAGATTAGATTAGTGATTCATGTGGAAAACAATTTGATAGGCTGATTGACTGGTTTCTATGATTATATGAATATTTACTGTTATTTGCTGATAATTAAATATAGAACGGCTCGGAAACTTGCAACTTATTTGTCAAAAGCATAAATTCCCTCAGTGTAGATATCATCAGACATCACTTATATTGGTCATCCTCAACAGCAATCTTACTACCAGCAAAATGTACCACAGAACTAAATAATCTTCCCAACCTAATCCACCGTTTATATATTTTATAGAATACCTGGGCAGCGATGCTAGTTCTAACATTAGATGGTACACTAGCTACAAATTCATGTAATTTAAAGCCATTCAAGCTGTTGTCTGATCTACAGAGATCCTAGATCTTCCTTATAGCAATGTATATTACTACAGGGTGACCAAAAAGTCATGTCACCATTCCAAAGTCTAATAAGTCTTAAAGAAATTATTTTTGGGGGAATAATAGGATAGTTATCATAAGTTTTTGGTCACCTTGGACTACTACCAATAATCCTTGCATTTGATATAGCACCTTATCATGGTGCTGAGACATCTCAAAGTGCTTCACAGAATATTCTGTATTCAGAATACATTGTAAAGTGCCTTGATTGTTTATTTGTGGGCGAAACGTGGCAATTGCGAACAGCATTGTTCGACAAAAAGTCGTGGACAGAGTGACCACATATTTTTTTGGGTGATGGGGGGGATTAATACTCTGGAAAGCAATCCACTAAAATACACAGTCAATCCACAAGTAAATTACAGTTGATGTTTATGAATGTTTTCCAAAAGCAACCCAAAGAGAGAGAGATTTGGTCCCTTGAGAATTTCTTCAAATCCCACCTGGACACGGACTTCTTCAACTATGCTCTCCCTTGCTCACTGTCCACCCCTCTTCTGTACAGCGCTTCGTGACACTATCCTTTCATGCAAGTGTTGTTTTATTTGGATCAACTGGGAGCCATTGAAGTTTTTTCTGATGAAGTGATCACTGAACATATTTGTTAATTTCTAATCTTGTTGCATTTTTATGCTATCGTGCAGATTATTTCTACCTTTCACAGTGTCTGTTGAGATAGAGGTGTGTTTTAGGACACTGTTGTGTACAATTGGCTGCTGAGTTTCACCCACAGGATATACTGTCAATCCACTTTAGAATATATTCTGTGAAGCCCTTTGAGAGGTCTCAATGACATGATAATGTGCTGTAGCTATAACATGATAATGTCCCAACTCTTCCCTTCACAAGCTGCAGATCATCTAAAACTCTGCAGCTCGTGTACACACCAGGCTCCATGACCCCATCACTCCCACCCTCGCCCGACTACACTGGCTCCCCATCCCCCAGCGGATCGAGTTCAAGATCCTCGTCCTCACCTTTAAGGCCATCCATGGCCTTGTCCCCTCCTATCTCTCTTTCCCTGCTGACTCCCTATTCATCGGGCTCCGGCCTGCTCCATGTCTCCCCCTCGACCCGCCCTACCATCGGTGGCCGGGCTTTCAGCCTCTCTGCCTCCACATTCTGGAACTCCATCCCACAGTCCCTTCACCAAGCTTCCTCCCTTGCCTCCTTCAAGGCTGGTCTCAAGACCCTTCTCTTTGGCTGTGCCTTTGGTCTTCCTCCCTTACCCCTACACCACCCCTCCCCCATGCTCGGGCCCTGACACCTGACTGCTCGGCGCTTTGGGACATCCTCCCGACGTGAAAAGTGCTCCATAAATGTAATTTTGTTGTTGTTGTATAACAACTGCAAGGATTGTTATTATTATAGTTTGAAACCACCCTTCACAGTGGGCTTGTGTCATGCAGCCTCAGTTATCCCATCTCCAGTTCACTCTGTTGAAATTCCAATTTCATTAGTGCCTCTGTGGGGAGGTGTTGAATGAAGTTTCAGGCATTCTTTCTATGGGGGAAAGGGAAGAAAAGTTACCGGTACCAGCTGGAGGAAAGTGCCATTGATGGGAGTTCTGGAAGCTGTGGATTTGATATGTGCCCTGGGTTAGATGTGCCCATCAAAGGTTTGAAGTCTGAGATTTTCCAGCTCATTTGCATATTTTGTTAGTTCTTCCAATTCACTGAGGTAGCCAGTAAGCAGCATAGGTTACAGCAACAACAACTTGGATTTATATAGCGCCCTCCACGCCGGACGGCGTCTCAGAGCCCTTAACAAACATTCATGAGACATTTATCGAGTTCATTTAGAGTGAAACACAAGTTGGGGAGGAAGATCTGGATGGATAAAGCAAAGGATTGGGCAAGGACCTGTAATTTAAGGAATTTTATTGTGATCAGGTATAATATTCAGAACTTAGTTTGTTCACTCAACGACCTGAATTTGTAGAGCACGACCCTGTTATTACCTCCATTTAATGCTGGGCTGCTTGCGGTAGGTATACTGTGCACCCGTGCTATACTGGAGGCAGGATACACCCAAATCAAGTGACGTCATTGGTTCTGTTTGAGCATAGTGTTCACGAGCAGTGTGCAGAAAGTGACATTGGTATCATCTGACAACCCAGATGGCAGACAATTTTCCTACTTTGTTTGAATGCAGAAATCTGAGTTGATAGACCCACAATGCTGCGCTACAATGGGACCACCCTGAATGTTATGTGGAAGTAAAAAAGTTTGTTACAACCTTTGTATTTTGTGGTTTCAGTGTGAATAGATCACTTTGAGAATTCTTTTCAAGCAGAGTTTTAGGTTGTGAAATAAAAAACAAAACTGAAAATTCAAAGCAAGTCAAACACCATCTGAACGAGAAAGACCATTAACGTTTTGGTAAAATCCCTTTATTTACAACAACTTGCATTTTTGCAACTTGCATTTAGAGGTCAGTGGCAGTAACTTGCTACTTATGGGATGTTACTTACTGTAAAGGGCTACATCAAATGCAAGGATTTTTTTTAGGTACTTACTGTGCTTGGTGCTGGTGATAGCTGGTAGTCTTGAATGATTTGAGGAATTGATATTATGCAATATTAGAATGCTATATTCAGACAATGTTATCTCTGTGCTAGCTTGGTTAAGGAAGTATAACTTTAATATGCTATTTGTCTACGTTTATTTTGTATTTTTTTTGTGCTGGTGAAATTATATTTTAGTCCTAAATCAGTCAGATACGAGACAAGGTTCAAACAGAGATTTTATTTGGTCAATTGGGTGTCTTAACAAATTCGGAAACCCATCACCATCCTTAAGACTATTCAAACCAGACTCAGAGTTCCATGCCTGTCACCTTTGCAATCAAATATGTCATATAGAGTGTAAAAGAGATGGGATGAAAAAAGCCATTTGGCCCATTTGATCTCATTGTTACAGAATTCTCACCATACCGTCCTCCTATCGTAGCATCAAACTATTTCTAAATAAGTCCAACAACTTGGCTCAACTATATGGTAACCATTTCCAGACATGAATTAGTCTCTGTGCAAATAAATACTTTCTGGTGTCTGAAAGAGCCCTTGAAATCCTGAACCTGTGCCTGCCTGCCCCACTAATTGGAGTATCAGAAAATATTGTTATGGATTACTTTCAACCCCATTTATCATTTTATGTATACGTATAAAGTCCCTACTGAGACAATAGATTTCAAGGTTGATGTACCCCCTTCTCATAGCTCATTCCTCTAACAGAGCAGATCAAGTGTTGCTCTCCTCTGTACTGCTCCTTTGGCCTGGGCAGCCCCTTATGTCATGGTGACTAAAACAGTTGTCCTGGTGTGGCCTGTCCACAGCACTTTATAGCTAAATTGTAACTTCTGGCATTTGAATTCAACTGATTTAACAATACAGGCCAGCATCCTGTTTATTTTTATTGCTGCTTCACACTATTTTGACGTGATGAGCAATGAGTCAGTTAACAACCCTTAGTCGTTTCAAACATCTCCCTTGGCAAGCTCTATCGTATCCATCTAGTACGTGTACTAAACTTTAATAATCATATGTACATGCTTTTTGTATATCTATAACTATACAGAGGCATTGTGCAATGCTCGTTATCACCTTTGGTTTAGATATCTCTGCTCTGTGCATCACGGACAAGATCATCTCAGACCATTTCCTCGTCTCCCTCTCCTCTCGCATCCATCAAGCCCTCCACAATCCTTTTCTGCCCATGGAAAAGGCTTCCCTCCCCCCGAGACACTCACAAATGCCCTCTCATCCTCAGACCTCCTCTCCCTCTGGCCTTCCACCCGCAGCGACCCTGATGCAGCCCTCAAAGCTGCTCCATGATCACCTCTCCTCTACCTTCAACTCCCTTGTCCCCTTGAAATCCAGGATCATCTCCAACCCCACCTGCTCCCCCTGGTACAACACCCATCTCCGCTCCCTAAATTCCCAAACCTGGTTGCTTGAGCACAGTTCACTGCCAGCTGTGGCTCAAGCACCTTCACACCTACCGCCACTCCCTCTTGCGAGTAAAAAATGGTTATTACTCAAAGATCATTCTGGAGGCCAAAAATAACTCCAAAATCATATTCTCCACCACCCACCACCTCCTCCATGCACCCCCTCAAGCACCCTCAAATCATTACATCAAATGTCAAGCGTGAAGCATGGACTTCCTTTCCTTTAAAATAGAACACATCTGCCTGACAGACTCATCCTCCTGCCCCGTGCTGCATGCAATAACCCTTATCCTGAAACCCTTGTCCACACCTTTGTCACCTCTCGGCTGTACTACTCAAATGCCCTCTTCGCTGGTCTCCCCTCCTTCACCATTCACAAAATTCAATTCATCTAACCGCCCGCATTCTCACCCACACTAAACTCCGCACCCCGGTTACTCTAGCCCTTGCCAAACTCCACTGACTCCCTGAAACAGGGTGGATCAACTTCAAGATCCTCACTGTAGTGTTTAAATCCCTCCACGTCTTGGCACCCCTCTATCTCTCCAACTTCCTGTCTCCTCATAGCATCACCCGCTGCCTCCGCTCTACTGGCTCCGGCCTCCTTATCCCTCGAATCCTCCGCTCCACCATCGGCGGCTGTCCCTTCGCCTTGCCCTCTCTTTCCCCATTTTCAGGTTGCGGCTGAAGACGTTCCTCTTTGACTGTGCCCATGGTCACCTCCCCCGACCCCTGGCTCGGCATTGGGCTCCACCATTGTTGAGCGTTCTGGGATGCTGCTAAGTGTGGAGGGAGCTCTATAAATGCGAGTTGTTGTTGTGGTTGGGCATATTGCTTTACAAATGGGGGGAGGTAAGTGAGGTCTCCTTGGAGCTGAACTGGTGACATGCTTGGCAGTGGAATGTTGGATTTGAGCCAGCCCTCTGTGGCGGTCTCGGTAGTCCGGTTATTGAGCCAGGCAGGTCCGCAGTATCCCAGGGCACTGCTGGTAACAGCACAACCAGCCTGGCACATCAGCAGGACTTGGAAAGGAAGACCCATCAGTCAAGGCAGGGAATCATTCCACTCAGCTTCTGTTATGCCAATCCCTAATGAGTAGGGTGGTCCTAGGTGGGAAAGCTTGCCAGACAGCGATATCGATGGCAAGCTGTGCGGTTTTAGCTGACCAGTCTCCAGCAGTACCCCAACACACACTCCGGGGTCCCCAAGCCTTGGCTCTTGCCACTCTTGCCAATCTGTGCCTATTACTTTCCAGAATTCGGTAAGCAGGATGTGTCCCTCCAGGGAGTGAGTGCACATTCCAATTTCTCTCTGAAATTCCCATGTATCAGTGGGATGCATGGAATTCTCAATTTGGTTTGGATATTCTGAAACACGGTGATGGGTTTCCGCAAGTGTCAGACACTCGGCTGACCTAAAAAAAGAGAAAATGCTTGTCCTTCTTGTACAGTTTAATTTCAATCCTGTACACGACTTTGGTTGGACTCGCAGGAATGTTTGCGATCTTATTGAACCCATGAAGATTTTTGAAAGACAGGTAAAAAGGCTCATTTGCAGAACTTATTGGGCAATACCTTCAGGAGAAATGATTGATGTATTTATGTAATTTGCATTGCCCTCCATGGCTGGTTGCATTCCTGTGGCACTCGATTAAGATCCTGTTCAACTGTTTCTCTTGTTTGTGCCGTGGCTGATGTCATTCATTTGTGAGAGTAGATTACTGAGGATTTTTGAATGTAAATGTAATGCAGCAACATTACACAGAGTCATGGCATTGCCTATTTCAAATTTCAAGCTGTTCAAATGTCTCAATGTATATAAAATATGAAGGTGGATTATTCAGTAATAATTTTACTGCACTGTAAAAATGCAAGTTTTTTTTCTTTCATTCACCAGTAATCGTTTTTGCATTTTGCAAGCTTTCTCAACCAAGGGTGAATGTGAAGATCATTGGTTTGGGGGAGGAAATGCTTAATTGTAAAGTGCAATTCCTAGTGTCTTCGCAGAAAGTAAATTCACATAGAATTCATTCACATTGCAGGAAGTTTATTTTAACTAGGACAAGACGATCAGTCTGTGGGACAGGAAGGGTTGAAAGAAAAATGACTTCAGAAGAGAAATATGAACATGTTTTTTTCTTGCAGTATCTTTCTTCTCTAAACGTATTTGATAACACAAATGATTGGTAAGAGTGGAATTGAGTAGTTGGTTGATTAAGTTACGTTTTAAGCAGGATGGTTGAACCCGAGCGGATGTTATGGATGGGATGTGACATAACAAGATGTCATGGACCTAATCTTGTAAAGTAGTCTCCAGATGAGCTCTGAGTTTAGTCTCCCTATCTCCATAACCATGGCGATTTCACAGTAATGGTGCATTATGATCTCAAACTAACTGATAATTGTGAGCGTACAGGAGCTAATGGTTGTCATGTGCTTGAAAGGAGTGCGCTATAACTGGTTTCTTACTTAGAAAAAACGTGGGCAGTTTGTGGGACTACTTTGAACAGACTGTTGAACTCTTTCTTGCATTTTATTTATGACAGATCATAGTTTTATTTACAGACATGTTTACTACAGTGGACTCGAGAAGTAGGTTTAAATCAATTGCATTCAGTGGGGGAAACAATATGGCCAAGAAGCCATTGTATTTTAAAAACAATGCAATTTACTTTTAAACCATGACTTTCAAAGTGCTTAAAATGATCAAATGTGACCTTGAGGTGGTTGGTGGAAAGGCTCTGATCAGTAAAACGATAAGGTAAAGAGGTCATTTGTTATTTGTCTTGAGGATCACATTTCTGATTTACTGAACTTTACATATCTTATTCATAGTATTTGGGGCATGTTCAATTGAACAGTGACACTTTCCAGAGGCACTGATCAAATTCAAAAAATTGTTAGCTTCATGGCTGTTTTGCGCCATTGCTGTGCTTAAATGGCTGTGTGTTGGGGTACTTTCTCACCTGAGGAATTAGTGGTGTTCTGTTAAAGCAAGAATACTAATTGTTTTAAATAATGGATATGCCATTTTCCTTTCCAGATCGTTTGTTTATTTTTTTGCATGTGAGGTATTTCAGTCACAGAGTTTTATTTGAACAGTTTTGTTGATGACATTTGAATTGCCAGATATGTCAACTTGTATTATCCATTGACTTTGAAAGGATGACGGCAGCAGAACCTAGACTGCTGCAGAGTTGGGATTGTGACTATTGAATAGATAGAATATTTTACAATGGCCCCCTCAGGACCAATACTGGACATGAGTCACTTCACTTTCTGTTTTGTCACATGTATTATTATTATGTATGAATGTGCAACAATTCATTAAATTGTAGTGTTGATCTTTTGTATTTGCCAAGTTAATGTAGTAGAATACTTCTAATTGAAACCTTTTACACAGGTAGGATTTATTTGATATCAGTAGTTATTACTCAAGAGCATGTTTGAATTGCAATTCCTTATATACAGGTTCCACTTCAGCAGTGAAATGGTCTGCTTAGGCGCAACACAGATTATATTCCATGCCATGTTCCCTGTTAGTTTCTGCTTCTCAGCTGGCCTAGAAGTCAATATTGATTGTAGCCTCAACTTACAAAAGGAGTTGCAGCTTCCTGTGAATTGAGGGAGAGACATTCTAATGACATAACTGTGTTTGATACATTTTCAGCAGACTGCGTGCAGCTTAAGCACTGCTGCTTGTCTTAATGAAAGAGAATATAGAATTCGTAAGAACCATTAAGTTGTTATTTGGTGATCTAAATCTACCACTGATTTGTATTTTAAAGGAAACATCACAGAACAACTCCAGCACTCGGTAGATCAGTAGCAACAAATGCGAGTGATTCTAGTGCCAGGAATGAATCCGTCCTGAAGCAGGTTTCGTCCAACCCAATAACACAGTAGTAAGGGCATTGGTGCACTGTGTAGGACTCAGATTTCAGGTGTCGTGTGCATGTGATTTGAGGGTCAATCGGCTGGACTGTGATGAGGGGAGATCATGGAAGATGGAAAAAGGTCCATTAAAAAGGCAAAGTTTTTTTTCAACTGCCATTTTTGGTTAAAATCGGTAAAAAGCGACTTCAAAGAATCTCGAGAATTAGGGAAAAGATAAGATGAGTTTGCTATGATAAACATGTTAGACCAGGGTAATTAATAATACCTGTGCAGGTGATCAATACAAAGTATTGGCCACTTTTGTTTACTTGTCTGGCAAGGATGCTATTGCTTTAGGTTACAGGATTGAGGACATGTCTACAGCTCTACAACTCTCATGAGGGAGACAGGCTGACATTCCTCTTGTTTGATGTTAGTAACTGATCATTGTCAGTGAGTTAGGGGTCAGATTGTTAATTCTGTGACGACCTAAATCCCACAGGTCTTAAATCTATTGAGTGTTGGTTTGGTTCAGTTATTAACACTTTTGCCTTTAGTTTACGTGGTTGTGCATTTAAGCCTACTACAGGACTTCAGCCTGTCGTATGGGCCAAAACTCCAATGTGGTATTAAAAAAGTTCTGCACTGTTGGAAGCACCATCTTTTGAATGAGGCATTTAAAAACTGAGGTCTCATCTGCCTGCAGTGTTTCAGGTGACATTAAAGGTCTCCTGGTACAACAACAACAACAACTTGCATTTATATAGTGCCCTCCACTCTGGGCTGCGTCTCAGAGCGCTTAAACAATGTTGAAGAATATCAGGGTGTTCTCCCAATGACCAATAAGACTCCGTTAAGCACACTCATCTAATTTCTGTGTGAATTTGCCACAGATGAGCTAGTGTATTTGTCCTCAGAGATTGCCACACCTCAACACAACTTATTTGGCATTTTTAGCACTGTGCAAATGCAAAAAAATCAAAGCTCCTGATAGCTATCACCGACTGATTCCTGATCATTAAACAGTGAATCCTGGTGGAAAGTTTATAAGGATATCTAGTAAAGACAGGATTAGATTTATCTGCTTCTCCTTAGTCAAAGAGCTTACTCTACCACATTATTTGCACACAAAGAATGGCTACTTGATATCAACTGGCGCCTGAAGATCCTTATCCTTATCCAAGCTTGGATCAGCACCTTCAAGGGTGGGTGAAGATGTCAAATTGAATGTTAATTTGGATAGTTGTGCTTAGCTGCCCTAATTTGCAAGTTAATAAAAAAAATGTTGATTATGACCCACTGTTAGCTCTGAAACTAGCTGGCCATTTGCTTTTTCCCGGTTTTATGAATCCCAACATTAGATTTATGAAGCTGGTGTGGAAACATTGATGAACTAATGCTGATGTGACATAGATATCTTTGGTGTGCTAATTTTTTCCTCTACTGAGGGGCTAATGCCTTTACCTTTCCCTTTTTAATGTAAGTTCTAGTAGACTTTTCTAGGACAGGGGGCAGCACAATTGACTAGGTCCTCATCCAACGTGCACACACATGCACAGAAAGTCAGGCATCATAGGATCACAATCGAGAGAGATCTTGTGGGTGGGAGGCCATGCAAAATGCATTTACAGCTAATAATAATAATGATAATAATAATGCTAATGCGTGCATTGGAAAGAGCACCTTTCATGTTGGATGTTTGTCTCAAAGCACTTCACAGGATTTGCTGTTAAATGTAGTGACTCTATAATTTGTAGGCTTAGGATTGATGCCCACACAATCATGAACTTAATGACCAATTTTATCTGGGGGCTTGTTGGCCAGGATTTTGAAATGGACTTTACAATAGGATTACTACGCCACAATTTATCCATAGTTATCGGCAAGGCTGGCAACATGAGACATGTGAGACGGAAGTCTGTGGAGCACGTTTTGGTTGAGCCCCTGTTCAATTCATGACCTCTCCAGTGTTGTTGTTGGTGTTACGTCCTGTAGCTCAGTGGAGTGGAGTCCTGTAGTTCAGTGGTTAGAGCACTCGCCTCGCAAGCGAGAGACCTGGGTTCAATTCCCGGCAGGGCGAAATGTTGGGCACTTTTCCTTACTCCACATGCCTCTGTTTACCTAGCAGTAAGTAGGAATAAATTCTTCAAAAAAAATTGGTCACTTCAATGGGGCATTGTGGGACACTGCCGTGCGCACGCATTTCGCCCATGAAATATACAGTCAATTCATTTTACAGTATATTCTGTGAAGCGCTTTGAGATGTCGTGACGATGTGATGAGGTGCTATATTAAATGTAAGGATTATTATTATTATTAATGATATAAAACAATGTGTGAGTTTTTTTAATGAAAGCTTCCCAATGGTTTTCTGGACAAAACTATTCTCTCTTCTCATATTGGCTGACTTGCTCCTCTCTCCACTCTAGTCCAAATATAAACATGTATGTGTCTGCTGCTGCAGCAGTGCAGGAAGTTCCCTGTGGGGTCACACTAGTGCAGACTCTGGAGCCTTCACTTTTTGAGTGCCTTTCATGTCGGGAGGATGTCTCAAAGTGCTTTGTTTCACATGATCTTCTGTAAAGTATATTTTGTAGTTGAAGTCTCTTTTTTTATATACACTTTCTCTCTCTCTCCATCCTGCTCACTCTTGCTCTCCCCCTCTCTCTTTTCCTTGATGTGAATATCAAAGAACAACATATTCACTTCCCTTGTAGTCTGAATACTATTCGACAGAATGGGGACAGACAGCTGAATCTGATTCTATATTTACTGCCACTGCCATAAAAAGGAGCAATAAAATAGTAAGGTGCTTAGATATTTTTGTCCTGTGAGTTATCCTCCCACCTTCGCTTGTCTTCATCTTCTGTCCTGAAGATCCTTTTTTTTTCTTTTCCTGCAGCATAGTTCCATGGATACCATATGTGTCCTTCTGAACTTCATGTGCGTGGCCATGGAATATGTATAAGTCTTGATATGATTATGTGTGAGAGATGACAATGTCAGCAAGCTAATTAATTGTGAGCAGTGTCAACAGGCTAATCAATTGTAGATATTATCGCAGCCAAAATCAATCTTATCCTCACCAACATACTTTCCAGTTGGAGTCTGAGGATAGCGAGCAGGAACTACGTTAAAATGTCCCTTTTGAAATCTTTTTGATAGGAAACCAAATTCATAAATTATTATTATTATTATAGTAAAATGTGAGTTTTCTGCTAACTTCAATTTTGCCAGAAGGGAAGAGAAGGAAGAAAGGTCCGACCTTCATGTTGGATTATTAAGGTTTTGTTGGAATTTGAGACCATTAGCTCAAGAAACTTTCTCCTTCCCCCACAATAAGTGGAGAATATTCCTTTGTTTATCTACATGTGTAATAGTTCCTGGGGTGCTGGTTCCAGCTTTTGAACTGCTGCCAGATGTGGGAATTCTTTGATTCAGTGAACAGCAGTTGCGACTTGATCTTAACAGTATAAAAAGAGGACATGTAAAATATTGGATTGGATGTCAGCTCAAATTCTGAGAAGTAGATGAAACAAAGAGACAAGATTGATCCATTGTTGATAAAATGGTTGGAATTTTTTTTGGTGGGGGCAAGCTAGGTGTCTGACAGATGCGGAAACCCATTGTCATGATTTAAGAGTATCCAAACCAGACAGTTCCACAAATGTGTGCAAGCTGCACATGGAAATTTCCCACCTGGCTGGAATGGTGTGCACATATACTCCCTGGAGGGATGCACCCTGGTTACTTTATTTTGGAAAGTATTTGGTGCACGTTGGTAAGATCCAAGGTTTTGAGAGTGTGTGTTGGTGTACTGCTGAAGTAAAACTGAAACCTCATAGATTGCCATCGATAGCACTGTCTGGCAAGCTTCCCACTGCTTGGTCCAGCAAGGACCACCCCATCTGTTAGGGTTTTAACTTACAGAGTTAACAGGTGCTGAGTGAGAAGAATCCTTGACCACAATCTTCCTCTTCAAGTCCTGCCTACAAGCCAGGCTGGCTTGTCTGTCATCAATAAGGCCTTGGGTAGTGGAAATCTGGAACACTCTCTCCCAAAAGGCTATGGATGCTGGGTCCATTCACATCTCTAAGACTGAGGTGGATGGCTATTTGTTAGGCCAGGGTATTAAGGGATATGGGGCAAGGGTAGATAATTGGACTTAAGGTACATATCAACCATGATCTTATAGAATGGCAGAATAGGCTGAATGGCCTACTCCTGTATCTATGTTTCTACTCCAGTCCAACCTAGCTTGGGAACTGGACTTCTGCTACAATGGACAATCCTTGCATTTGATATAGCGCTGATTAGAATGTTGTCAAGACATCTCAATGCACTTCACAGAAACATTGTAAAGTGTAATGATTGTATTTTGTAGGTAAAGCACTCCAACCTGATAACCATTTAGTGACTTACCCTTGGATCAACTGAATTCTGATATTTTGTTTCCAGCTCAGACCCAAGGAGACCCCCCATTTACCTCTCTTCACCCCCATGAAAATAGGGAATGAGACATCTTGGGATGTCCTTCCAACATGAAAGGTGCTATATAAATGTAACATATGTAGTTGTTGTTGAATGATTGAAATAGGCCTAAAGATGGCTCCATGTTTTTTTGAACAAGTACCAAGGAAGACTGCTTGTAAAATTGAAGGCTGCTGTAAAGGAGCCGCAGTTGCTGCAAACCTTGGGTGTACTCAGGCAATGTAAATGTTTACTCGCAAGCTTTAGTTCTAAGGGCACGGTTCCAACATTGCACTGGCTTGGCAGCAAGCCATGCTAAGTGTAGGTCATTTTGAAAACAATACCCATAAAATCTTCACAAAGCACTGTGTGATATATAGAAAATGGGATATTTGGAGGGGAATTCTGAGGCAGCTTTTGTTCTAACCAGGCTGAGAACAAGTTGGAAGAAATTGGGTTGAGAGTGCAGGGACTAGTAGGTTTCTGCCAGACATTACTAAACTGAAGTAATACAGATATTCTGCTGGATACTCATTGTGCATTACCTTCTTTAAGCTTCACAAACAGCTCAGTGGTTTACAGGTGGAAATAAGAGCCTAGGCTCAATCCTTGACCTGTGCTGATGTTCACCAACATTAGCAGGGTATTTTTTTAAGGAATTGTGACTGGTGGGGACAAAACTCAAAGGGTCAATTTGTATCCCACATCAATAAACCGATTTAAAAAAAAACGATTTCTGCAGATGAAGTGATACTTCACGGACAAGGTGACCAAGGTTGTGATATCATTACGATATCTAATAAGTCTTAAAGAAGTTATGATTTTTTTTAGATAATAGCTGAAAAATAAGACTTTTTGTTCAGCCTATATTTGTTTAAATCTTAGGATGATTGATATAATATGAAAGCAGGAATCTAATAAGTAATAATCATACAATGTCTTTAATTATCAAATAATCTGGAAAATTTGCCTAAAAATTTCTAAAAACTCGCTAAACGGAGGTAACTGCCAACAAAATTGCGAACCCCTTTTATTATTATTATTATTATGGAAGGACAATCTACTGGTGGGGAATTTTGAAATTATTGCTAATTCCTAGGGGCTGGTGGGGATTTCCCCACCACTTTATATGTGTTAGCTGGATGTCTGACACATGAGGAAGCCCATCACTATGTTTAGCCTGATGAAGTTCCATGCATCCCATCTACACATGACAATTCCTGGAATTTCTGGAGTTTTGGAATGGAATGCGCACTCTCTTCCTGGAGGGACACCTCCTGCTTTACCAAATTCTAGAGAGCATTACAATAACAAAATTATATTTGTACAGCGCTTTCATGTCGGGAGGATGCTCCAAGATGCTGGGTCCATTTTGCACATTGAGCACAGGTTGACACAAGCTAAGGCTTGGAGACCTCAGAATGTATTTGTGATTACCGCTGGAATTTAAGCAGCTAAAACTCCATAGCTTGACATTGAGAGTACTGTCTGGCAAGCTTCGGACTGCTTGTCCAGCTCAGACCACCCTACCTATTATGGGTTTGGCTTGCAGGGTTAACAGGAGCTGAATGGGAAGAATTCCTGCCCCCTACTGGCCAGCCTACCCTTCCAAGTCCTACTGATGAACGTGAGGTTAGAATAGTATCTGTCTCAGCTAAGATGCCCTCCGCCTTACAACCTTACAAGTCAATTAGCTGACCTAAGATCGAGATGAAGTGCACTTACAACCATCACCATCTCTCTCCCTTTGGGAAGAGCTGTTTTCTCATTTACCCTTGTGGTGTTCAAACGGTTAAGGAGAGTTTACTTGTACATTCTTGTATTTTTTCCCCCACCGACATTTTATGGTCTGTGCCTGCAAACCTGGGATTATGAGAAGATGATATGTTTGGTTCAATGTGACAGTTTGTTGGGTGCCACAACTGGATGCTTACAACATCTTTGGAGTGTTTCAACAAGAGCAAGTAAGTGTTTCTTTCCAACCTGCTGGAAGAAGATACAATGTAAAATTACAGATGCCTCTGTTATAAACTGCACCATGAATTTGCAAGACTAGTGCAGCTCTTGCCTGTATTATTACTGTTATATTGGAGAGTGGTTTTCATGAAAGTTTAGAAATCGAGAGATTACCATTTACTCAAGATAATTTAAAGCATTAAAGTTTTAGCAGCCTTGGCCTGAGTTACCCTTTTTTATACAGTGTGTGCAATTTTTGAAAAGAACAAACAAAGAAAAGATATGCCCTTCTGTACAACACAAGTTTTCTTTAAAAAACAATAACTCAGTCCATCCCTGCAACCCTCTCCTCTGAACATTTATTGTTCAGTTGAATGTCAACAAGACCGAGGCCCTCCCTTCAGCGTCTCCACACCTCAGCTACTGACAGCATCGCCATCTATAGATGCACACTTCACCTCACTGAGCCAGTCCGGAACTCTGGGGTCTTGTTTGACCCTCAGTTTTCCTTTCTACCCCACATCCATGCAATGACCCGCTCTGCTGTCCCCCACCTGCACAACATCACTTGGCTCGGCCACTGCCTCTCCCCTCAGGCTGCTGAAACCCTCATCCGAGCATTTATCACATCTCGATGAGACTACACCAACTCCCTGCTTGTTGGCCTTCCCAACTCTTCCCTCCACACGCTGCAGATCATTCAGTACTCTGCAGTTTGTGTCCTCTCCTGCACCAGGCTCCATAACCCTATCAACCCCATCCTCGCCCGACACCACTAGTTCCCCATTTTCTAGAGGATAAGGTTTGAAATCCTTGTCCTTGCCTTCAGGACCCTCCAGGACCTTGCTCCTTCCTACCTCTGTGACCTGCTAACCCCGTATCAACCTGCCCGCTTCCTCCACTCAGCAGGCTGCGGCCTCCTCTATGTCCCCCACTCCACCATCGGCAGTCCGGCCTTCAGCCTCTCTGTCCCCACCCTATGGAACTCCATCCCACAATCCCCTCCTCTTTGACCGCGCCTTTTGACACCCTCCTACCCCTACTCTCGCTGCCCTCCACCCACCCCCGATCCAACCGCCTGCGCGGGTCCAAATCCCTGACTGTCCAGTGCTTGGGACGACCTCCTGATGTGAAATGCGCTATATAAATGTAATTTGTTGTCGTGTTAAATCGAATCAGGATTAAAATTTTGAATAGCTGCACGCACAGTGTCTCTTGAATATGTTCGTAATGTCCTTCAGTGGAGTCTTTTTGAGCATCTTGTAATTTAACAGACATCACATTTGGGATGTTGTAAGTGGCAGACGTCTGTCTGTGCTAAATGCAGTGCCCAATCTGTAATGAAATTTACAACCCTGCAATTGTCTGAATTGATTGTTTTGTTCACAGATTTAAATAATAATTGCATCTGATATTAGCATTTATGCCATTTCTCCCAGATAAGGGAAGAGGTCTCTTAAATGACCCTATTGGAATAAGGATGTAATCCACCCATCAATTAGAAGTTATAAAGTGTTTATTGTATCTCAGCCTGAACGAGCATGGGGGTCTCCCCTCCTATCTTGCTTCCGGTCAGACTCTCGAGCATGTACAAAACCTTAAATCGATCCCAGACTACCAATATCCCCATTAATGCAGGGGTCATTACACACCGTATCACATCAGAACATCTCAAAGGCTTTAACCTAATGAAGTGTTGCACACCACAGCTTCATCGGAAGCATCCATGGACATCATTGAGATGACAGATCAAATTAAAAAAATGCTCTGTGGATATATTTTTAAATTGATGCTTTCACTGTTTGAATCACTGAGCGTGCTGTGGGGCTGATTCCAATGCTTACCTATAAATGTCATGTCATTAACTGAAGATGGGAAATACAATCAGTTGAAAGGAAAAATTGCATGAACTTTAAGTCGCCTCGAGTCCAAACGCAACACAGGTAAACTATTTGCATCACCAAGAACCTCCAGTTCACAAGTGGACTGGTTCACAGTTGGAATGTACTGAAGATTCTGTGTGTCAAAAATGGTGGCAAAGAAAAGGTCAGCAAAATATAATAATAATAATCATTGCATTTGATGAAGCACTTTTGAATGTCTTCGAGCCGTTTCAAAGCACTTCACAGAATAGACTGTAAAGTGAATTGACTGTGTATTTTGTGGGCAAAACATGCCAATTGGGTACAGCAGTGTCTCACAAACAGTCGTGGATTGAGTGATCAATTTATTTATTTATTTTTGAAGGAATTGTTACTCCCAGAAAAGAGATCCGCCATTCGACTAACAAGCAGGTTTCTACATATAGCATGTGGAGTAAAGAAACTTGCCCAAGGTTTTAAAGAAGCTTTAGCTGATCTTTTGGGCTCTCAAAAGTGTGTTTGATGTTTGAAATGGTGAGATATTAAAAGCCTCATTTAAATCAGCATTTTGAGCCCAGTGGTAAATGATGTGAGATTATTTCTATGGGAACAGCTGCAGTTTCAGTGAATAAGTGTGGGTAGTGTACTTGGGAATTACTAGATCTGTAAATAGACATTATATTAGATCTGTAAATACACATTATAGACCAGCTTCTTAAGACCACATTGGGTGAAACTGGCAAAGGTATATCCAGCTGTGAAAACATGAGATAGGGAGCAGAGGAGGGGAACTTGTTGTTGTTTATATGGTGACGTGATGGAGTGGATGACTTCTGACCAGCTCTGCATGTCTTTACTACTGTTTGGTTTTTAATGAGTAATCTGGAACATACCTGTGTGCTGTGTAATAATTGTCAGACTATGCCAATACAGGCAGGCAGGGTGGGGTGTAAAAGAGTAAGCAATTGGAAAAATACTATAGCAAATTAATATTTCTTTATAAGTATAAGTATGAATCAAATGTTGAAAAAAAAGTGACAGCTGAGTAGCCTGATGTCTATCTGGAAACTCCGGGAAGCTTCTAACGGATTCTTAATTAGTTGCCTATTTTTAACCCAGAAGGGCTTTGACTTGCAGGGCTAAGGACACGTCTTCAACTTTGAGTGTTGAAGACTATGTGTTCGTGTGTGCCTCCTCAGGTCCAGTCCAGTCGCAGGGAAACTCAGTTTATTTTACCATTCATCTCCTCTCCCCCCGCACCTGCACCCCATTGTAAATATTTTATAGATATGGTATTCGTTTTATTGTCGGTGAATTAAGTTTCAGTCAGGTCAAAATAAACCACCTCAGCTATCTGGAGTGTTTTAAATAAATTGTAAAACATTTACTGCAAAAATAGAAGTTCATTTCATACGTTTACATCTCACCTCTTCCTGACTCATCAAATATGTTGGAGATGAAATGCATCTATCTGTATTTATGGTCTGTTAGTGACAGGAAGTTATATTACCACCATGTGCAACTAGAGCAGATAGCTAGATGTTTGCTTTTGTAAAGTAAGGATATAGAAAGTAAAATAGGATGCAATACTCAGTTTAGTTGGTAATAGGAACCATGTCTTTGTTGTCAAATCAAGTGGTATCAAATGTGTTTCATCAAATGTGTTTATTGCTAATGGACTTTTTCACTGGAAGGATTGCTATGGGTTGGGACTCAGTTAGACAGCAACGCAGTATAAGGTTTGCTATTTTAAGAAGTGTTTGTTGGGAGGGATATTATCACCGTGGACCCATACTCTTTCTGTACTATTGACCCTTTTCCAAAGCAGTATTTTAATAGCCTGTTGAACACAGCTCCTTTTACCCTGGCACTTTCAGAACAGAGCAGTGTAGTAAGTAAAATGTCCCAAAGCTCAGTTAGTAAGCTCACTTTTTTTTCTTAACTGGCTCTTTCATTGAAAACTCTAAATGTTGTAGAAACCTAGAAAAGGATTTTGAAATGTAATTCAAGTTGAACTACTGTCATTTCAATAATATTTAGCAATTGAAACTTATTCTTGCATTTATAAGACTGTATCCTGGAATAATTGCAACTGGAGCATAAAAGCTAACTCTGTAAAGGGGTAAAGAGTGGTCACTTTCAAGATAACCAGATGGTATAATAGTGTCTGAAAGTTTTTTCTTGGCCTCTCAGGATATTCTGCTACTCTGGGTGGGAGCTTTCAATACTTAAAACACTGAATGCTATCATTGAGGAGAAATCTGGAATTTTAACTTTTCTATTTACAGATGTTACTCATGCACATCAGCAATTCGTCTTGTTTGGATATTCTTCTTTGACTGTCACTGACTGGCGGACTCGCTAAGTCATGAAACCAATCAAATGTCCCAGTTAGAGGTATTTTAGCAGTGAAAGCGCTTGAGTGCGGAAATCATGTTCAGCGGTTTACTTCCCAAGTGGTGGTCTGGTTTTCTTGGATTTATCATAATTGGAAACTCCAATGCAAGTTTTACAAAGGCTTGTAACGTGAGACTAATTCATCCATTTCAAAAAGATTGCTTTCCTCCAAAGCCTCTTGTCCCATTATTATTCAGTTAAAGGCAGGTGGTACAGCCAGCTCATTTTAATTTATTTCTCACCATTAGGTTAGACTGGCATACCGACAACGTGCTCCCAGGCCTCTGCCAGTGTTACTCCACACTCGGCTGTCAGAAGTAAAAATCTATTATTTTTTATACCCTCAGAATGGCTATTCACTGCAGCTATATACTCTAATAATCTCAATGCCCTGTGTTTTTGTTTCCCTATGCCCTTACCATTGAATATTTATGTCAGTTTGGCTTAGTGGTAGTATTCTCTCCTCTGAGTCAGAGTCTAGCTGATGCTCCAATGCACTGCTGGGGATATATTTCATTGTTAGAGGTGGTGTTCTTCACGGATGAAATGTTAGACCTCAGTCCCATCTCCTATTCAGGTGTATGTTAAAGATCCCATCCCAAGATCCTATTCAAAAAGAGAGGAGAGTTTCTCCCGGTATCCTGGCCAATAAATCCCCCAAATAAAATTGGTCTCTCACTCTTTGACTTCTTTGTGGGACATTGTTGTGTGCAATTGGCTGCTGCATTTCACCCACAAAATACACAATCAATCCTCTTTACAGTGTATCTGTAAACTATACTGTAAAACGCTTTGAGATGTCTCGACATGATAAGCTGCTATATCAAATACATTATTATCATTTATTACGTATAATGTTTCTCTTTATTTTTAAATGGTATTGTAGTCTGAGTCCCAATAGAACATTGGCAACAAAACATTTCATGCTAGCATAAACGTCTCTATGAAAAGTTTTCTTCTACCTTCCCCTCAACTCTTTTACAGATATTTCTCCAATTTCCCCAATACTCTGATACAACAGCACAGAAATAATTGTCTCACTTATAAACGCATCCGTGCAGGGAGAGTGGGTGTTTATTCCTTCTTCAGCTGATGAAGCCTGTAAATTGTATGTTTAAAAATATCAAAAATTGTCTCCCTGGTAATTATTTTATAAAAATTCATTCGATTAAAAAAGGTTTAAAAAGCTGGAACAGGATGATTCCATTTACCCAGAGGGGTGCTCCATCTACTGGTAGTTATAGAATATTCCTTAAAAAACCCACAAGGAATGCTTATTGACGTCACAAAATTTATCTCATTAAATCCTACCCGTAACTTGAAGTCTGACTCACAAACCCATGGAAATGCCATTCACCACACCTGCCTGTTCAGGTGGATGTTAAAGATTCCATGACAATATTTCAAAAGAGAAGGGAGTTTGTCCCAATGTCCTGGCTGACAATCTCCCAGATTAAAATTGGCCACTTCATGGCTGTTTGTGGGACATGGCTGTGTGCAAATTGACTTGCTTTTGCCTACAGAATACACAGGCACTACAATTCATGTTAAGTCCTGGGAAGTGTTTTAAGACCTCTCTACGTGATGAAGTGCTATATTAAGGGTTATATATATAAGAATTATTACAACATTGTTTGTGTTGAAGTGGAGTGCTCACAAGTCGGAGTGATAAGATTCTGGTTACCGACTTGATTCAATATTACAAAAACTACATGATTCCAGTGATTAAAAATATTTATCCCCAAATAACTCTGCAGTTTCTATTTAAGCACTCTGAGATGCTATCTCGCTAGAAGAGTGCAATATAAATGCATGTTGTTGTTGTTCATGGAGTTTATTGGCAAAGTGTCTTTAGTTAATTTACAAATTCATGTATTTGGGAATTGAAAAAGTTGTCTCCAAGGTGTTCCAAGCTCAGAAAAAAAACAGTTATCCCAATTGCTTCTCCAAATGAGGGTGCTAGTTTTACATTGGGCAATGTTGCAACTGCGATTCCCTCACAACCAAAGGATCTGTATTGAAGCTCCCCTAATTCATTTCATTTTGAATCCTTCATATTGGTAGGCTGGGTAAATTTTTGCTCCCTAGAGCTAAGGGCTATCGTTGTTTAAAAAATTAAGGGAACTGACAAGCTAGATAGAAATTGAATCCTCCTGATGTTACAGGCATCCAAAACGAGAAAAATAACCTTAAAACTTGAGATGCATAGAAATGAGATGAGAACATGTTTCTTAAAACAGAGAATTCTGCGATTGTGGAATTCACTGCCACAGACAGCTGCAGGCGGAAAATTTATTGGGATGTTTAAAAATGGCTAAATGTTTGGAAGGTTAAGGGAATTAAGGGATGGAGTGATACTTGTGGGGAATTGGATTGGCCTGCTGTGATATAATAAAATAGTGGAAAATATCAAATAATCTACAAAAGGCAAATAATATGATGCTGTTCAAATGACTTGAACCCAGGTTCTAATAGTGAAAGTGCAGTTTGCTAATATCCAGGCTCCACCAGTTTCTAGCATGGCTTCCTTTATTAAGGGAAAAGATGTAACTGAATACAATTTAACCTGTTTATCCTTTGCATTGCTTTAGGTACTGGTGAAAGTGGCAAGAGCACATTCATAAAGCAGATGAGAATCATCCATGGGGATGGGTACTCGGATGAAGATAGAAAATGTTTCACGAAGCTCGTCTATCAGAACATATTTACTGCAATGCAGGCAATGATCAAAGCCATGGACACACTCCGAATACAATACAAGAATGGGCAAAATGTGGTAAGAAAAACTATTATGCCACAAAAACATTTAATTCATGATCTGCTATTGTACTATTCCTCTTCTGTTACTGAGCCCATCCACTGTGGCAGTGCAGGTTACGTATTGAACAACAGTGATTTATGCTTTGCAAATTGGGAAGACGTCTCGAAGCACATCTGGAAGCACAGCTGACTAGAAGCCTGAGCTTTGTGTGTGTGTGTGGAGCTGAGCCAGGGGGAGGGGGAAGGTGACCATGGGCCCGGTCGAAAAGGAAGGTCTTCAGGCGCGACCTGAAGATGGGGAAGGAGGGGGCAAAGTGAAGGGGTTGAGGGAGGGAGTTACAAAGTTTCGGGGCATAGTGGCTGAAGGCACGGTCGCCGATGGTGGAGCCGAGGATTTGGGAGTCACAGAGGAGGCCGGACCCAGTAGAGTGGAGGCAGCGGGTACTGCTGTGGGGAGAGAGGAAATTAGAGAGATAGGGGGGGCCAAGGAATGGAGGGATTTAAACACTAGAGTGAGTATCTTGAAGTCGATCTGCTCTGTGGCAGGGAGCCAGTGGAGTTTGGCAAGGACTGGAGTAATCGGGGTGCAGAGTTTGGTGTGGTAAGTTTGATAATAGATGAACTGAATGAATATTCTTGTTGCTACTTTGAATTATGGCAACAAGTTCATATTTCGAAGTGCCGAACTGAGCAAACTGAAGGATTATCAATGACACATGGAGGAAGAGTGACGTGGAGAGTTTCTGGTGAGCTGCTGATACTAGGCTCTTCTGGGCCAGACTGACAGAGGAGACTGACGACAGGATAAGGGAAGCTGATGAGTTTGAGACTTGTTAGGAGCTGCTAGAGAGAGAAATCAGCAGCAGATCATTTTTAAAAGGACACGAAGGAGGATATTAATGCTATGCTCATTTTTTTAAAATGACAAATAGCAAAGTAAAACAGGAATGCAGCAAGATATGATGAGACAAAGAAAGGGTTGATCACAATTAACGTGGAGTTCGGTGATGGACAGAGATACACTGCCTTGTGACATTGAGCTGAACAGGGCAATTCCAGGTTTGATCTTTGCTCTTTGTTGAGTCAGCCAGGGCAGCGGGTGGGCAGTCATGGTTAGTGGTGGTGGTGGTGGAGAGAATTTTTGGTCAAGCGGGTGTCTGACATAGTTAGTAGGAGGATTTCCTCTTCCAAGTGACAGGTCTGCCCTTCCAAGCGCTGCTGATGAGCCAGGCAAACACTGTGCTGTCATCAACAGTGTCCTGGAATACTACGGACCCGCCTGGCTCAGAGGCTGCCTCCGTTACCAAACATCACACTTTGGAGCCAGCTCTGAGGAGACCTCACTTACCACCCCCCTCCCCCCACCACCCCCAAGGATAGTTGAGCCCTCACTCAAATTTGAGCCCTCACTTGGTGGATGAGGGATAATACAATCATATTTGTATGATTGTAGGGCCTTGGGACTTCCTCCTGACATGAAAGGCGCTCTATACATGTAATTTTGTTGTTAATGTTGTTATTTTTAACATCCCTTAAAAGGTTACAAATTTCTCGTTGGTTCCAGTTGCCATCTCTTTCAATCTGAGGATTGGGACCAAATGTTTCAATCAGCTGGTCTTGAACATTAGCTGCTCAGTTTCTCTCTGGCCTTTTTAAACGTTGATACAGTCAATGAGCATGAGGAATTATTTGAAAACAAAGAAACTCATGTCCATCAATTCATCTGACAATTGCTCGGAATGGCCAAGAAAGCTTGTGAAATCTGAACCTATTGCAAAGCCCTACAGTGCTTCCAATGAGCTCCTTTTGAATGTGCTTTGCTGATAAATTGTGGGCACCAGGAACCACAGTATGATTTTGTTACAGTTCACTTGTAACAGAAGAGCAACAGAAAAATCATGCTTTTAGAAGCCGCCTGGCTCCTGCTATTTTCTTTGACTTGGCGTCAGCAAGTGTTGACCCAGTTTAGAAGTCTGCTGCTACCACTGGGAGTGACGCACGGCTTTATATTCTAGACGGGCTCTGTGTTTGAAGCTGAACGTGACATCAAGAAATCCATAAAATAAAATTTCACACAGAGAGTTTTTGCTGGGTAGGTTTAAGGAAAAAAAAATCCTTTTGTCCCCTATTTTTTTTCTCATGTCACACTCTGCAGATTTCTTTCTGAGACTGACTTCACGCCAATTCACTCATCTACAGTTTTCTTTATACTCCGTTCAGCACTGTGTATAGATTTGTTTAATTCCAAATGAAAATATAATAATCATTGCATTTGTTATTACGCCGTATAACATTGCAATGTCTCTTCACTGCAATGTGTATTTATTGTGTCTTTGAAAACAGACATGGCAATCAATTTGCATATAGCAATAGCCACACAAACAGCCATCTATCTCCTGACCAGTGATACCACTGCATGTGCATAGAAAGGCAGCTCTCTCCATCGGAATGTACTGTACATCAAATCCAATTGTTTAATCACTCCGCTCCTTACCTCTGGAATTACAAAACATCTTCTTTATAAAAGAAGATCAATCAATCATCATCTCACTGCTGTTTGCGGGACCTCGCTGCTGCTGATGAGCCGTGGGCCACATGACATAACAGTTTAAAGTTTAGCCATTATTCCTTTTTTCTTGTTTGATGATACTTAAAACTGTTTTGTAGATATGATCAGTTCTTAATGTTGCCTGAATTTACATTTGTTGGTGAAATGTAACTTTGATACTCCAAACATATAAACATTGCAACCATTGTCACAAGGATATTTTGGGGAGTAGCTGATGAATTTTCCTCCCAGTTTTTCCCTGTCAAATATTATCCTCTCCAACTCTTCTGAAACAACAACAACAACAAGATTTCATTTATAGAGCGCCTTTCACGTCGGGAGGACGTCCCAAAGTGCTTGACAATTGGGGTCAGGACCCGAACAGGGGAAATGGTCAGGGTGAGGGGAGGGAAGGGAGGGAGCGAGGAGGGGGTAGAGAGTCGAGAGGGGAGCTGAAGGCACGGTCAAAGAGAAAGGTCTTGAGACCGGCCTTGAAGGAGGAAAGGGAGGAGGCGGCGAAGGCACTGGGGGATGGAGTTCCAGAGCCTAGGGGCTGAGAGGCTGAAGGCCCGGCCACCGATGGTAGGGCGGTTGGGGCGGGGGATGTGGAGCAGATCGGAGCCAGAGGACCGGAGGGTACGGGCAGGTAAGTAGGGGGATAGTAGGTCGGAGAGGTAGGAGGGAGCAAGGCCGTGAATGGCCTTGTAGGTGAGGATGAGGATCTTGAATTCGATCCTCTTGGGGATGGGAAGCCAGTGGAGGCGAGCGAGGGTGGGAGCGATGTGGTCGTGAAGCCTGGTGCGGGACAGTACACGAGCTGCAGAGTTCTGAATGACCTGCAGCTTGTGGAGGGAGATCCCGGGAAGGCCGGCGAGAAGAGAGATCCCGTAGTCCAGCCTTGAGGTGATAAAGGCATGGACCAGAGTTTCAGCTCTGAAAGCATTTCAACCCCTTATTCCTTCTACTGGTTCCACCCATATTTTCTGAGATATAATTCAATCTTTATAAAACATTCAACATGAGAAACATGTCAGAAGGCAAGTAAAAAGCATTCACATGCAACACTTGACTGTGACATAACCTTTAGTGATCTTGTTTACAAATACATTTCATTATGCAGAGGGTATTAAAATGACTGAAACAGGTTACTAGGAAAGATTGTGGAGACCCGGACACTGAATTCATTTAAAATGCAGCTTCAGTGCTATGATGGGAGTGAGGATCAATAGGTGGATTTTCTAGAAGGATGAGATAGAATGGGCCGAAGGGTCTTCTTCATCCAAACCAATCTTAATAATAAGAATAATTCTTGCATGTGGTATAGCGCCGTATCACATCATTGCACCGACTCAAAGCCCTTCAAGGAATATATTGTAAAGTGGAGTGCCTGTGTATTATGTGGGTGAAATGTTAATCGTGATCACAATGTTGATCAGCTAACACCATTTTGATCAGGAATGGATCTGGGGTTCTTTCCAGTTTGATTGACTAGGTATTGCACTATACAGTGTATTTAACCATGTGTTTTTAATATTTCTAAGATATGCAGTGCATTTTTTAAAAATTTAAAAATTAGGTACTTATTCAAACTTTTATTCAAACAACTTAAATTTTCGTATTCAAATCCATTACAATACAGCTTGNAAAAAATTAGATTAGGGGAAGCCCTGCTGGTACAGTGGAGAGAGCTACAATTTACAGACCAGGAGTTTGCTGCTTTGAATTATGCTCGGTTTGCTGGTCTCAGCCAGGGCTATGTGGGAAGCCACCAGTGTTAGGGAGGAGAAAAACAGAAAGGGTTTCTGCTCCTGGTCCTCTAAAGCACCATCTACTGGTTGAAGCAACAGTGTGAAGAGAGGTCAAGCTTGGCTGTGATGCCATCTGTAGTCGAGGGGGCCTGCCGACACTCACTGCCAAGACTAACACATGAATATTGGCCCTTGGGCAGGTCACCGGAGAGCAACCAGTGCTGCTGAAAGCAACTGGGGACCAGAGGTTTTAGAAATCAGAAGAAAATTAGAAATTAATTGGATTTTAACTTATTTAAGAGAAAATCAACTACAGACGGATCATAAAATGTGTGAAAAAGGGAAAAACTTATATTGCTTTCTGCCAAATTCTGTTCACAAAATTCTTAAAAAGTTGTGACCGGTTGACATAATAATAATAATCCTTGCATTTGATATAGCCCTTTTCACGTCTTCTAGACGTCTCAAAGCGCTTGAATTGGAAAGAGCTGGCCTATGTGCATTTGTGTGATTGGACCATTTATTTCAGAACATGTCCAACACTTGGAACGGATTAAGAATACTTGTGGCTTTGAAGTACTAAGAACTGGCAGTGCTCTATTGAGGGCGTTTGCTGCTGTTATTGGGAGATAGCTGTCTGACACTTATACAGATTGTGGAATGCCAAAGAAAAGAACATTTTCAGATGTGGCAGTGCACATTGTAATTGGCTTAATTATCAAAACGCCTCCTCCTTCCACACCACATGGAATTTTTGGTATCATCCAGTACATTAGACTGACCTGAATTGTACTAACTGAGCACATTTTTGATAGAACACATTTTTATTTAAAATAAATTCCAAACGTGTTCAACAGGAATCCCAGAGAGTACAGGATAAATCCATCACAACATGGGTTTGTTTGCAATTGGCTTGTGGGCTCGTAACATTCTCTTACCAAAAGTCCAAAATTGTGCCACCCATATCTGACGTGGCACTTCAGATCTTGTCAGCAGAATAATGCGATTTGAAGTGTGGTCCAACTGATGGAGAAAAGCAAATGATGAAAGCTTTTCTTTCCTTGGCTTTCTGTGTGCATGTGGTCATGAGATTGATGACGTCATGATACAGAAGTGCTGACCTGCAGCCACTGTTAAGAGCACTCGTCTCACAAGTGAGAGGATCTGAGTTTGATTCCTGGGCTGAGCAAGTTTCATTATTCCACATGCCTCTGTTTACTAAGCAGTAATAGGAATCCTGTTAGTCGATTGGCGGATCGCTTTCCGGGGTCATAATCCCTCCAAAATTCCTCAATCCATGACTCTGGGACACTTCTGTGTACAATTGGCTGCCACGTTTCATCCACAAAATACACAGCCAATCCACTTTACAACATATTCTGTTAAGCGATTTGAGACCCCTCAACAACCTGATAAGGCGCTATATCAAATGCAATGATTATTATTATTATAAAGCGGGCTGGGATTCAGGAAACAGCAATTATGAATGTGGAGTCCGGTAGCTTAGTGGTTTGAGCACTCGCCTCGCAAGCGAGAGGACCTGGGTTTTATTCCCGGACAGAGCGAAATGTTGGGCAAGTTACTCCACATGCCTCTGTTCACCTAGCAGTAAGTGGGAACCCGGTTGTTAGTCAATTGGTGGATCGCTTTTCTGGGGTTAATAAACTGTTCAAATAAAAAATAATAATGATTTGATCACTCAATCCACGACTGTTTGTGGGAACTGCTGTGCACAATTGGCTGTTGCGTTTCACCCACAAAATATAGAGTCAATTCACTTTACAGTATATTCTGTGAAGCTTTTTGAGATGTCTCGAAGACGTGATAAGGCATTATATCAAATGCAAGGTTTATTATTTAGGAAAGTGAATGAAAGATGCACGTTGTTCATTAATGATGCTGTTAAGCGCACAGGACTCCTTTAATGTGGCGCACATATAACAATTGTTAAGATTCTTACTTGTTGTACAATATAACAGAACAAGCTAACGATCCTCCAAATTATTTGATGAACATTCACTTTAAGGCTGTTTGTGGGGCATTGCTGTGTGCAAATGGCTGCCATGTTTATCTGCAAAATATAACCGTTACATTGAAATAGCAATTACAGTACTTGTGAAGTGC
Organism: Callorhinchus milii; assembly: GCF_018977255.1. Taxonomy (NCBI): domain Eukaryota; kingdom Metazoa; phylum Chordata; class Chondrichthyes; order Chimaeriformes; family Callorhinchidae; genus Callorhinchus; species Callorhinchus milii. The sequence goes on from NW_024704742.1 coordinate 97,080,863, forward strand.
TTCAAGACATGTTGACATGATAAGGCGCTGTATTAAATGCAATGATTATTATTTAGGAAAGTGAATGAAAGGTGGGCATTTACTAAATGTAAAGTTCTGCTGGTTGAATTAATAATGATGAAAGAAAAGATCTAAAAACAACTGGCATTGAGTTGTATGGTAAGATCCCTGAATTGTAATTCTCTTTTTTTAAATAATGAGCCGGCACTACTACTTGTTTAATTGAGTAGTCAACTGAGACGGCAAAGAAAGCTAGGAGTGCGGAGTGACAATAGGTCAGCACTTGGTAAGCTCGGATTGTGGAGCTGCCTTGTTAGAAGAGAGTGTTCACCATCTGAAGATTAGGCTAACGCTGTATCTCCACATTCAGTACCATGGAGCCAGCGAGACGTGCCATTCATTATTACACTGTCAGTCATTGTTCAGAACACCTTAAATGTCCCCAAAAATGAAACCCAAAGAGTATAAATGATAACCCTGCAGGCTAGTTGCGGGCAGTTTGTTTTGAAGAAATTGTTTCAGTCTCTATGGAGACAGACGATGGGTGAAAAATGATATGGTGAAAAAATGGTTACTGTGTTTTCTCTCCACCCTCGTTTTTTTTCCACTCTGTTGAGCGTTCCACTGGCAAATGTGACATTTGTCCAAATAACCATGTTTGAACCTTGCCAGCAAGTGCCATCATACGATATACTTATATGTATGTGTGTCTATATGTGTGTGTGTGTGTCTGCCTGTGTGGCTTGTTTGTTCGTGGAGGTAGGGAGGACAATCATAAATGAGCCCAATCCTGCTCTTTGCAGGAGAGGCTACTGATGAGGTCAATTATAGTTCCTCAAATGTTTCTTAACTGGCATCAGGCAACTCAGCACGGACCTGGGATTTAATCTAGAACATTCCTGGTCTGTGTCCTCAAGGAATAAAATGGTAGAACTTCCCTGATCTTTTTTCAGTGTGGTGCCATTATGTCTGAAGCAAAACTGGCTGAGGAAATTTAAAAGAAAGAAATGAAATTCCGGTCATTGAAATGAAACTAGAGGAAGATGACAGACAAATTGCGGGTTTTATACCCAGTTAAAACTCACACTGACCCCTTAACTGACAGATTGAAAGTGACCATTTGGAAAGGAAGCAATAATTGAAGTGCAATTTAACCAAATTTGGTTATAAATTCTCGCTCTGTATGTGGTCCTCAACTGGTTCTTCTTAACGTTCTGTGGTTAATGCTGTTAAAGTGTCCTTAAAACTAATCGCGGCATGGCTGAACACAGCTATGGCTGTGTATCTTGGCAGAGTACCAAGTACACCAGGTGTAGAAACTGGTTACATCATCTGCTAGGATCATTTTCATTCCATTACCATGTGTCCAAGCACCTAGAATGGCAAAGATATTTTTGTAGAATGGTTCAAGTCATGAAGTCTACAGTATGGTTCATTGAATCCTCAGCCAAAATGATATCTGCAATTAGCAGTTAGCAGAGTGGTATCTGACATGGAGAATTATATGAGGCACTAGCGTCTTGGGAAATCCTCCCAACGTGAAAGGAGCTCTACAAATGTAATTTGTTGTGACTAGGCTCCCACTGATACTTTTTAGGGTGCAAAAAAATGAAGAGTCAATGAACTAGACAGCCACTGAAGTTGCAGGTGTAAGTACTGCAAAGAATATGAAGGTAATGCCAAGAGGGGTAGGTTTTAAATCAGCTGGTACAGACAGGCAAGGTGATGCACAAAGGCAAGATAGGTTTCAGAAATTCAATAAATGTTACTCGGATTCATAGAAAGCTTCTTTCGCTGATGTCCCAATTCCAACCTGACCTAACTTGCCAAAGTTCTGGAATGTGTTGTCGCTAACCAGCTTTGCTCTCACCTCTCGGTCCACTCCCTCCTCGAGCCCCTGCAATCTGGTTTCTGTCCTGCCCATAGCACAGAGATGGTGCTTGTCAAGGTCACAAACGACATCCTCTCTCTCTGTGACCAGGGCTACCTTTGCCTCCTCATCCTCCTGGTCCTCTCCACCACGTTCGACACAGTCGACCATGCCATCCTCTTCCACCACCTCTCCCCTATCACCCACTTCAGTGGGACCTCATTATCCTGGTTCCTTGTAAACTGACTTCATTTTGTCTCTTCAAATGGTTTCTCCTCCCACTACCACTCAGTCACCTGTGGGGTACCCCGGGTCTCCGTCCTTGGCCCCCTCATCTTCGTCATCTATATGCTCTCTTGGCGATGTCTTTTCTATCAATTGTTTTCTCCTTTCTAACATTGAGATAGCAGCATATGAGTTTGACTATTAAATTATGGTCTTGCCTGCAAGCCACATCCTGTCCGTGACAGTAAAATAACTGGCTGCTTTTGTTCTCATGTGGTTCTGGCAGTAAACTGAATGTTGACACCACAGGTATAGTAGTTTGCATTGCCTCTCCACTCGGACTTCAAACCATATTAAAGATTACAGTCACAATCTGAAATAGTTTAAAATTTGTGGAAAGAATTGTATACTTTTTGAAAGTATTTGATGTGTTGGAAAGGGTGGGGTGGGAGGGGGGGCCACTTCTGAAATTTCTCATGATCATTTAGAAGTGGTTTGTTCCTTGCAAGAGTACCGTCAGTGAATTCTATGCTTTTTGCTTTTGCATACAAAGTACACAATTGTTCACATTTTTACAGTATATTCTGTGAAGCACTTTAAAACGTTCTCCACTCGTGAAAGGCCCTATATCAAATGTAAGTATTATTATTATATCAGAAGGTGATTGCGGAGATGGCTGAAATATTTTCCTTGTAGCGTCCACCTTTACTAATGTAGGTGCTTATCAGGGTGATATCTAATTGAATGCAGACGAAACACAATCTTCTTACTGGCCTGCTTGCCTTGTGAGGATCTTAAGCTGAATGAAACAATAACAGTTTTGCAGTTGATGAGACGCAAAGAAAAGTTGGAAGCTTGTTCGGCATATTTCCATTTAAAAATAAATACATTTAACTAATGGGTGTAACACATTTGTAAAGCAGTTTGGTCCAAACCACCTGTTATGTGTTATGTATTATGTTAATTATAGCTGGATAAAGTGGGCCAACTATGCCAGATGATTTAACTTCTACTTGGAATTGAGAGTATTTGCCAAACCGAGCTACTGTTTTGATTCCTGGGGGAACAAAACCTTAGGTAAATCCAAACAAAGATTATTGAAATGGGCAGTAGAACATATAGCATGTGCTATTCCCTGGCAGGAGATGGGAAGCCTGGTGAAAGAGCCTGTTCTTTTCGTGCTGCAACCACTTTTTTCTCTCTACACTTTCAGTGTATGATTCTGCTGCATGCTAACATCTTGACTTGGCTGCTGGCTCCAATCAATCACTTGTATTGATTTAAGATGGCCCTCATTGCCTTCTTGCCAGTTTCTACACTGTATTGGCTTAATGATGTGTGGAGCTGAATGAGCAAAAATATTTGTTTGAAATAAGAACCGCTCATCTTGAACCATATTCTTGGCATAATCTATTATTCATATTCTTGGCATGAAAGACTCAAAAGCAATAGTTTCTCTCTTCTCTCCCCCAGCATTCCAAATGATCATTTTTAAGTATAAATATATGTCCAGTGGAGCCCTGTTACAACATGACTGTCAGGGTCCTTAAAATCCCAGTCAGTGTTATAAGGGAATAAAATTAACTGTCAGCTCTTTTGCATTCACTGGGTGCAGAAAGCTGACCAGCTTCCCATAGTAAAAGAAGGCAGACCTCTTGTTTATCAGGTTGCTGCTATCATCACTAAGTGATGAGAGCAGCAGCGTGAAGTTTGTAAAGTTGCTCACTGCTATGTCTGCAGGAAAATGTATTGAGGTCTAAATCACGATATGATGAACAGGAATTGTCAGTGCAGTGCAGTCCCGATACAACACAATGCTTTGCAGCCATTAACTCAGATTACAGCATTAACATGAGCATGAAGAAATGGCTGGCTGAAACGGTGGTCAGGTTGTTGCTTATGCCACTTCGTCTGTGCTGGACATACAAGCTGATAAGAAAGACTTTGGGAGGTCTGTTCCAGAAGCAAATGTGTACTACGTTTCTGGTAATTGTGGGTCCACAGGAGATCTGTGTTATAATCAAACTTGAGCTCCAGCCAGGCATTTAATAACAGGATGGCCCAGTGGGTAATTTGCTGGTAAGTCAAAATTGCCACATACTGACCTATAAGAACTCAGAGACACAATCTATTTCTAGTTACCAGAGTTCACACAGGTTGGAGTGAGCCAACTTGGTTACCAAACAAATATTGAATTTGAAACCCAATTGATTAACTTTCAACAAATGTAATTTTTGTAGTAAAGAAGCTACAAAAATTGTTCTAATCGTTAATTTAAACTGAGTAAATACAGACTAGAAATAGTCTCACATACTGTATTCCTGGAGTTAACAGATTGGTCTTGGGCTTTTGATTCTGTTGATGATATACATACATCTACCGTCCTTAAAGAGCTGTGCGTTTTACATTTGTGGTTCTGGCCGTATCTCGTCTCCACCAAGAACCACAATTTCTATAACTACATGTACAGAATTGAGTTTGGGTCATAAAGGGGCAGCTACAGTTTTGCATTGTTTTAATTCAGGACCTGATGTGGATTTCAGAATCAGTCTTGAATACAGCTACAGACAGTTTTTATTATTTTCTCAGCTTTTAAGTAACATCACCATAGATGGTTACTCAGATTAATCAGAAAACGAGAATGTGCACTGAGTGAAACACATTACAGATGACTCATTTGTATGGAACGTCTTTATTCTCCTCTTTCCCTCCCTCCCATCCCCACCCCCCCTGACCTATTAAGTCAGGTCAACACCCAGTCAGTGTAGCATTGAAAGCCTGCGATCGTGACTATAAGGTAATAATTTACATAATGAGAATTCAGGGATCATAAATGCTTTTGTCAATCCATTATTGACTGGTTCAGAGGTGACATAAACTGGACAATTCAGGGCAATTGATCGAATTCAATGTGCATGGAATCTCTGGGGAGAAATTCCACTTGGGTCTCGGTTTCCTTTATTTACTATGCTTCTGAGTGTCCAGAATTTAGCAAATTTTGAAATATAGTTTTAATGTTGAAGCTTCTATTTTAAACTTATTTTACAGTTTTATGCTATTTTACAACATTTAAGAACTACAGAAAGCTGACCTAAAAGTTAAGAAGGAATTCAACGATTTGCCAAATTCTGCATGTTCTGAAATGCTTAAGAGCAAATCTAGACCCAGGTGGAATTTTTCCTCACTCGTCTTGTATTGAGCCTCATCTGCAGTCATTCACCTCATGAATAACAACCTGCATTCATAAAGCGCCCTTCACGCAGGATACCATCTCAAGAGTGTATTAAACCTACAACTCTTACAGAGAATCGGACTCTTCCGTTATACTGGTTTCCTGCTTTTATGCCACACTGTCAATTTGTCGGAGGTGCTTTTGATTCTGGAATAGATTGTGTAATTTACAACAACAACAACAAGATTCCATTTATAGAGCGCCTTTCACGTCGGGAGGACGTCCCAAGGCGCTGTACAGTTGGGTCAGGACCCGAGCAGGGGGGAAATGGTCAGGGTGAGGGGAGGGAAGGGAGGGAGCGAGGAGGGCGTAGAGAGTCGAGAGGGGAGCTGAAGGCACGGTCAAAGAGAAAGGTCTTGAGACCGGCCTTGAAGGAGGAAAGGGAGGAGGCGGCGAAGGCACTGGGGGATAGAGTTCCAGAGCCTCAGGGCTGAGAGGCTGAAGGCCCGGCCACCGATGGTAGGGCGGTTGGGGCGGGGGATGTGGAGCAGACCGGAGCCAGAGGAACGGAGGGTACGGGCAGGTAGGTAGGGGGATAGTAGGTCAGAGAGGTAGGAGGGAGCAAGGCCGTGAATGGCCTTGTAGGTGAGGATGAGGATCTTGAATTCGATCCTCTGGGGGATGGGGAGCCAGTGGAGGCGAGCGAGGGTGGGAGTGATGTGGTCCCGAAGCCTGGTGCGGGACAGTACACGAGCTGCAGAGTTCTGAATGACCTGCAGCTTGTGGAGGGAGGTGGCGGGAAGGCCGGCGAGGAGAGAGTTCCCATAGTCCAGCCTTGAGGTGATAAAGGCGTGGACCAGGGTTTCAGCAGCGTGAGGGGTGAGGTAGTGCCGTAGTCTGGCGACATTCCGGAGGTGATGGAAGGCGGTGCCAGTTGTGGTGCGGATATGAGGAAGAAAGGACAGCTCAGGGTCGAACAGAACCCCGAGGTTCCTGACTGGCTTTGAGAGGTGGAGAGTGCAGCCTTGGATGCTGATGCTGTCAGCGCCTGAGGTGCGGAGGCGCTGACGTGAGCCAATCAGGAGGGCCTCAGTTTTGCGCACGTTGAGCTGAAGAAAGTTATCTCTCGTCCAGGACTCGATGTCGGACAGGCAGGCTGTCAGGACATTGGTGGTTGTGGAGTTGAGGGTAGAGGAGGAAAGGTAGAGTTGGGTGTCATCCGCATACATGTGGAAGTTAACCCCATGTCTGCGGATGATGTCACCAAGGGGGAGCATATAGAGGGTGAAGAGGAGGGGACCGAGGACAGAGCCCTGAGGGACACCGCACGAGACAGTGCGGGGGCCGGAGGAAAAGCCGTTCGTGGAAACGTTCGCAGCTGGGAGGCGACAACTTGTTCCAAGTCCTTGGACAGGGAGGAGAGGTTGGAGATGGGCCGGTAGCTTTTACTAATTTACTAATATTTTGTGAAATTGGCAGAATTCCCATAGTAGACTGGAAAGAAAAATATTAAAAATGGCTGATATGGAACCCAGCATTGGTTACTTATGACTAATCTAATCTAGTTTACAATAATTATCCTTGCATTTGATATAGCGCCTTATCAAGTCTTCGAGCCATCTCAAAGCGCTTCATAAAATGCGCTGTAAAATGAATTGACTGTATATTTTGTGCAAACCGTTTATAAAGGGTAAAACCGTTTACTGCAGAGTGGCAGGTGTTAACGTTTAAGTTAAAAGAGAATCATAAAGCAATAAAGATAATCTCACAGCAATAAAATCTTAGCACATGCCTCGGATTGCCATTCAGTTCCAAATTTCTTTTCATTCTGCATTTTTTAATTAGTCTAGCACCAGCTTGTTTTAAAGTAAAGTAAGTCTGCTTAACACAGAGTAATTACTATATAACATTTAAACACTTCTGTTGGCTGTTTAATTTTTACAGAACTTTTGACCCTTCAATTTTTTGACCCTCCGCTCAGCCGGCTCTGGTCTGCTCCACGTCCCCCGACCCACCCGCCCCACCAATGGCGGGAGAGCCTTCAGCCACTCTGCCCCCAACCTCTGGGATTCCATCCCCCAATCACTCTGCCTCGCCCCCTCCTTAGCCTCCTTCAAGTCCCGACTCAAGACGCTCCTCTTCAACCACGCCATCGGCCAACCCCCCCCCTTCCCCTCCCCTGCCTTCCCCCCCGACCCCATCTCGGGTCTGAAATGCTATGCACTGTCTAGCGCTTTGGGACGTCCTCCAGACGTGAAAGGCACTTTACAAATATAATTTTGTTATTGCTGTTTGTAATCCTCCATATTTTGGTTGGAAAGTGCTTCCAGATGATCCAATTTTAATCATAGCCTTTGAAAAGCCATATGGGGTATTTGAAGGTTGAATGCTTTGCTGCTCCTTTCTTAAGCAGTCTAATTCTGCACATGTTTCATTACTCCCTCAGAAACATTTTATACTTCCAAAGGAAGTGGAAACTATAAATTAGTTTTGTTGCTGCCTATGTGAAGATAACAAATCTGTTTTAGAAAATGGCTGAATTAATGTTGGAATTGTACAGATTAATAATTCATTAATTAAATGAGCTGACTGTTGTTCCAATAATTGGAACAACATGTATGTATATCCACCATACATTATGGTGTAGTATAATTAGGCTTTGTGGTGGTAATCCATTTTTTAATATTTTTAATTTTTGATGGAAATCTGATTTTTTTTGATAATTTAGCATTTGAAAGACACAATCACAGACAAATCAATATTCCAATGATAATTCATCTGTATTTGTTTCCTGTATCAAGCTGTGAATTCAGCAACCTTCAATCTCGTCCACTCTGTCAAAATATATTTACTTGTAAATAGACATTTCCTATTATAATAGTAATTCTTGCATTTGATATTGCGCCTCATTGTGTTGGTGAAACATCTTAAAGTGCTTCACAGGACTTACTGTAAAGTATAGTGGACTGTGTTTTTATAGGCAAACACAGCAGGAATTGTGCACAGAAGTGTCCCACAGCAATGAAATGTGTGACCAATGAAGAGCCTGTCAGCTCCCCAGCGTGCAAAGTTAGCTCATTTTACTTTTACCCTGTCAAATTTATAATACTGTTTGGTTTTGACGAATAACCAAGATACACGCATTAACAGCGTTTTGACATGTTTGGTTTGGCCACATTTGAGATCAGACAACCTTTGTGCTAGAACAAAATGTAGTTTAATGTTGCTTACATTAAAATGTTTTAAGTGAAACGACTTGTTTTCAAGAGCCTATGCTTTAAAGTTTTAATAGGAAAGATTGCAGAACAAAATATGTATACGTATTAGGAAGGAACTTAGGAACATAGGAACAGGAGTCGGTTATTAAGCCCTTTGAGCCTGTTCCGCCATTCAATTAGATCATGGCTGATCTGAATTAGGTTACGCCTGATCATTTTGCTGCTGGCTTTACTCCCATATGATGGATAAAATGGTAAAATAAACTTGGAATCGCTTAAAACATTAAACATGGCCATTAGCCATTAGATTGTAGAACAGTATGTAACTGGGTTTATACAGCCAATAATAGAGACATTAGTAATGGAAAATGACTATCCTCTGGTGGGGGGAGGGGTGGGGGGGGGAAATAAGTAGGATCTCCAGCTGAGCTGACTCCAAGGTGACAGACAAGATTGGCAATGGAATGTTGGAATCAGGTCGACCCTCTGTGGTGGTCTCAGTAGTCCACTTTGTGAGCCAGGGGTCCTCAAAAGCCTTCACAGGAATTACTGTAAAGTGCAAAGACTGTACATTCTTTGGGGGAAATTTTACACAGTGCATGTGTGTCAACAAGAACAAATTACCTGTATATAGTGCCATTCATGTCGGGAGGACGTCCCAAGGTGCTGGACAGTCAGAGATTTTGATCTGAGCGAGGGTTTCATCGGAAGGGGTGGAGGGCAGGGAGGGTAGGGATAGGAGGGTGGCTCAAGGCGTGGTCGAAGAGAGAGTCTTGTGATGTGCCTTGAAGAACTTAAGGGAGGCATCAAGGCGAAGGGACTGTGGGCTGAAGTTCCAAAGGTGGGGGCAGAGAGGCTGAAGGCCCAACTGCGGATGGTGGGCGGGCTGGGCAGGGACACGGAGAGGTCCAGAGCCTGCTGAGGGGAGTGAACGGAAAGATCGATATGGGGTTAGCAGGTCACAATGTAGGAAGGAGCAAGATCATGGAGGGCTTTGAAGTTGAGAACGAGGATTTTGAACTCGATCCTCTGGAGTCACCAGGCTCTGTACCCTATCACCCCCATCCTCCCCCAACTCCACTGGCTTCTCATCACACAGAGGATACAGTTCAAGATTCTGGACCTTCAAAGCCCTCCATGGCCTTGCTCTACCCTATCTCTGCGACCTCCTAACCCTGTACAATCCTCAGTGGGCTCTGGCCTGCTTCACGTGCCCCGCCACGCTGCCCCACCATTGGCAGGTGGGGTTTCTCCCCCTCCGCCCCTACTCTCTTGAACTCAATCCCGAGGTCCATCTGCCTCGCCACCTCCCTTGCCTCCTTCAAGACCCATCTCAAGGCTCTCCTCTTCGACTGTGCTTTTGATCTCCCTGCTTCCCCCCACTCTCCACCCTCACCAGTTCCACCCCCCCTCTCAGCTCGGGTCTGAAACACTGACTGTCCAGTGCCTTGGGACGTCCTCCCGACATGAATTTTGTTGTTGTTGTTTTGTTGGATGGGGAGCTGGATGAGGATGGGGGTGATAAAGTCATGGAGCCTGGTGCGGGAGAGGATAAAGGATGCAGAGTTTCTTGCCTAGATGTGATAAATGCATAGATGAGGATTTCAGCAGCCTGAGTGGTGAGGCAGTGACGGAGCCGGGCGATGCTGCGAAGGTGGGGGAAGGCAGAGCAGGTCATGGCACGGATGTGGGGTAGAAAGGACAGTTTAGGGTCAAACAAGACGCCAAGGTTCTGGACTGGCTTAGTAAGGTGGAGTGTGCATCCATGGATGCTGATGCTGTCGGCGCCTGGAGGTGTGGAGGCACAGACGGGAGCCAATCAGGAGAGAGTCTTGCCTCGGTCTTGTTGATGTTCAAACTGTAGAAAGCTATCCCTCATCCAGGACATTTTGTCAGGACAACAGTTTTCCTGAGATAGTGTTGTTATGTGGCGGCTTCGGTGCTGTGAAGTGATTAGCTTTGCAGGAGACGTGAGCGATGAATAAACAAAGTTTGGTGGGCACGAGTTGGGCACTGTTGTCCAGTGTTACCTTACTTGTAAGTGAAATGATTCTATTCAGACTCAATCAGAGCAGACATGAGCTTGTAACATAAAACAACCCTCACAAATAAAGGGTATATAAAAGAGGAATGAGAGGAAAAGTGAAGCTGAGCTGAAGGTTATTTACAATCCAATGTTTTGTTTGTGCCATGTTGTGCGGTACGTTTAATACGAACAGGAAAACAAACAAGACGCCCATTTGATTGAAGAACAGTGCAGTCATTTGCCCTCTCAGATAAAATGATACGTTTATAAAAAGGCATTTCCTGTTGTAATCACATCCAGTTTGCAGTTTATCCAACTAAAGCTGGAAATCCAGAATCTATCTGAGCTTAGGCTGAGCAAATTTTGTTGAAGAAAGTCCCACCTGATCCAATGCAGCTAAATGTTAGCTAACTCACAGTCCCCACCTCCTCCCGCCCCAGTTTCATAAAGATGTCTTGCAGGACTAGACATAACCTAAAAATCAGATAAGAAAAAGAACAGGGTTCTTGTTTCCAGAGCAATGTAAAAGGACCCTATTGGCTTATAAGAGATGTCAGTCTGGTTCAGATTGGAAGGTTGTGGATTCAACGTCTACATTGGGACGTACAGTTCAGGCTGACACTTCACTACTGAGGAAGCTCTGTATTGACACTGTTGGACGTCTCGTCCTTTGGATGAAATGTTAAATCGAGGTTCTGTTTGCTTCTTTGAAAGTAAAGATCCTATAAACACTATTTGTGGGAAATTGTCTGCTGCATTTGCTTACAAATACAGTCAGTACATTTTAAAAAATATAGTGTTTTGAGGTATTATAGGTGCTAAATCATTTGCAGAGATTATTATTACATATTGCAGTTGACTCTACAAATCCTGTTCATTATGTACAAATAACGCAAATTGAAAAGCTCCCCCTGCTTCCTTTCTCTCCAGTTGTTTGGTTATTAAAACAGCCTTTTAAAAAGGAATTGCTTTTGGAAAAAGGTGATGTCAATGTTAACTGTTATTAATTGTTACTCTCAATGATGTGCTCTCATTTCCGTTCAGTTTTGTTCCCTGTAAAAATGCCCCCCCCCCCCCCACACACACACACACAAAAAACACAAAACACACATACACACCACACACACACACAGAGCACACACACCACACAAAACACACACACACCACACAAAACACACACACACACCACAAAAAACACAAAACACACATACACACCACATACACACGAAGCACACACACCACACCCAAAGCACACACACACCACACACACACCACACAGAACACCCACACACCACACACGTACTGGGTTTTCAATTCTTCTTTTAGAGAATGAATGTTAAATAAAACCTTTTTATTTTTCCTATTTTTTCTGTCCGGGTTCAAAGATTAACTTCAAAGCTTTCTGAACTTCGATTCCCATTTGGTGGAATGAAACTGCCAGTTTCTTTGCTGTCCTTTTGTTGAGTCAGATCTGTGCCATTTCTCAAGGTCTCAGTTGTGCAGAACAATTGCGAAGGTTACCTAAAAACGTATCTTCAATTTGCTGAAGGCAGCAGGAGCTCCCACCTGTAAACATATGATATACAGCTGAGCACCTTTGCTCAGTTAATGTTGTGGAGAGAAACTACTGTCCATAAAATTGTGTCTCAGTCACTCCTCCTGACCAACCTTTCATTCTTTTGTAATGGAGATGCATATTTTCTTCAGAGTTGTGTATTGTTTAAAACACCTATCAACTTTTAATCATCCTGTATCCCCATGGCCAGTGAAAATATTACAATCTTTCTTTCTTCACTGCAAACTAGAACATGAGCCCCTCGTCATTACTTAAATAAAAATAATAATAATCCTTGCATTTGATATAGTGGTTTTCACGTTTTCTAGACGTCTCAAAACGCTTCACAGAATATACTGTAAAGTGAATTGACTGCATATTTTGTGGGCAAAACGTGGCAGCCATTTGTGCACAAGCAATGTCCCACAACAGGCGTGGATTGAAGTGATCAATTTATTATTGTTAAAAGACTTCATCTTAGAACCTCCCACTCAAGTTCATCTGAACTCTCTCCAACTCATCAATGACATTTAGAAAAATGTTCCAATTGTTGTCTTGCCAATAAGCTGTATGGGGTAAAAATATCCCATCCCACAGTATTTTGAGAAGCACTCTAGAAATTCATTAGCCATTTTGCTATAATCTGTAGTTCTGTTTATTTGGCTTCTCATAACTGGCAAGGAGATGGGGTATGTCCTATTATCCTGTGGTGGATTTGAACCTATCTTAGAGCTGATAACCTATAGTGTAGTCACTTCCTGTGCTATCTGTTCCCTTCACAGTTTTTCCTTGTAAACAATGATGGGAATATTATCAAATTTGTAATGGATATAAAATTGTTCTGGTAATGTAACCACTCGGAATAGAACCAGGTTATCAATGATAACATTTGGTGTAGCTTATTTTCAACAAGGAAAAAAAACAATTTCTATTGAATTCATTCTTATTTTGCTATTTCTTTCTGGAATGTCACAAAGTCACTTTCAATTGTGAACAGCTTTGGTAATGCTAATAAAATTATGATGATCCTTGATTTGTAATATAGCGCTTTCACCCAGGGGAGGTCTCAAGGTGCTTCAAAAGACCCACTGCAATGTGCAATGTGCATTTTACACACCAATTTGTATATAGCAATGTCCCATAATCAGACATGCAGTGAATGACCGGTTTTATCTAGTGTCTGTAATAGGACACTCTTCTCAAATAGTGCCAAGGCAACCTCAGTTTAAAATCTAATCTAAAAGATGGCACCTCCTTTGGTTTGTTATCCTATCCTAGACTATATGAGTTCAAAGTCCTGATGTGAGTCTTGAAGCCTTGTGACTCATAGGTAAGAATGCTACCAATCGAGGCAAACTGACACTTACACAATGCACAAGTTTATAAATGCCACCTGTTCTTCCTCCCTTTTGTCATATAATAAACCATGGTAATCATAAATGTGGATACAAAATAGTGGCATAATAAAGATTTTGTATTTCTTCGAAGGATGCATTACTATGAAGGTTGCACAAATTAAGGTCTTCCCAGGATACTGTTGGTCACAGCACCTTTTGAAATGATTTATTATAATAATAATAATAATCCTTGCATTTGATATAGTGCTTATCACATCTTCGAGATGTCTCAAAGAGCTTCACTGTAAAGTGAATTGACTGTATTTTGTGGGCGAAACGCAAATTGTGCACAACAGTGTCCCACAAACATCCTACTTAAAGGCAAGAAATTATATCAAAACATCCTTCCATTGTATGGCTCTATGTTGCAACTATTCCAGTTGCCATAGAGTGTAATTTAATGATCGGTTTGTCCTGCTTTATGCAACAACCCAACATTTTTTTTCGGTGACAAAAACGTTATTGTAAATGTTCAAAATGTTGCCTAAATACATTTACAGACTGTAGAGAGAATCAAAGTCAATTAGGGCAGGATAACTTTATGTCTTGCTGATCAAAAACCCAAACTCGCACATGAGGGCACATCACTAAAAAAGGGCAGAATAGGTAAGTCTATTACCTGCCCTCAATCCTGTGTTTTCACTCTAGATGTTTGTGCAATGTTGTCATTTTCGGCATAAGCTCAGAAAATGTGTGGTTGAGTTATGGAGCAAATATGATGAAATGTGGTTCACTTTGTTGATACAAGGCTGACTGTTAATCACAAGCAAAAAAGCAACCATTGAACGTCTAAAATACCAATCAACCTGTTGATTAAAATGAGCCCATTTGTGGTGTCACCACTCAGCTCAATGATGTTTCTGGTGTTTCTGGGAGAGAGATAATTTAATCAAGCAATTTGCCTGATTCATATTAAAGGATGATATTAAATCATTTCAGTAACTGATTGATGAGTTTAATATCTTGAAGCAGGACCTTTTCAAAGATCTCTAAATAGGACGCTTCCTATTAACCTCCAATAACATTGCTAAAAATATCCTGACCAATTTCTTTGATAAATTCTTCTGTGCAGCAATTCCTATCAAGTGTTCTGTTTAAATGCTCTGTGTTGTTATTGACTTGATTGAACAAACAACTATTAGCTCACACAATCTGTACAATCATTTTAAAAATGATCCACAATAAGGTCATTATAAAAAGATAAAGTGTTTGCTCAGGAGAAGAACTTCTAAATTCAAGCTGCTTATTGAACCGTAGTGCCAAACAGGCAGAAATGGGTTTAGACATATATAGCATACAACTTACATTTATATAGCGTCCTTCATGCTGGAGGGTGTCTCGGAATGTTTAACAGTGGTGGAGCCTGATGCCGAGCCAGTGGAGGTGGAAGGTGTGTCCGTAGGTATGGTTGGAGAGGAAGATCTTCAAATGCGACCTGAAAATGGAAAGGGGGCAAGGCAAAGGGATTGATGGAAATCCTTCAACAGTTGATCTAACCCAATTTATAAACACAATAATAAATAAAATGAATTTAGGGCACCATTTAGCTGATGTATTAGTTGGTTATATTTGGATTTTTTGCGCCTGACTGTTGTTTGCAAACATTATTCACCCCTCATTGCCAGAATACAGGCCAGCTCAAAGCATTAGTGAATCAAAAATGAATATGTACTGCAGATAAATTTTCATCCTAATAAACCACAGATTAATTTTGGTTATAAAAGGACTGTTACCTTTGACACTGACGATGTTAAAACGATAAACATTTTTTTAAAAAGAGTGACTCCTGTGCTTTTCCCTAACTCTGTCATCATACAGCGGAATGTTATATTTTAAGAGTGACCCGACAGAAAGTTCAAGATTATTGTCTGATTTCTGGGTTCAGATGACTTTTAACCTGACGACATGATGTGAATTCTCCTCAGTTAGATTATGGTTTTGCAGCTCACTCCCAGGACTTTTGTGTGTGTGTGTGTGTAATGTGTGTCTTTTTTCACACGTTTTGGATGAGCTAAATGTGAAGGAAGAAACTAAACATCTCTTAACCTTTGTATACAAAATGTGTTAGATCACGCTGAATTTCTTAAGATTGCAAACTGTACAATTTTTAATAATAATAATCCTTGCATTTGATATAGCACCTTATCACGTCTCAAGCGCTTCACAGAATATACTGTAAAGTGAATTGACTGCATATTTTGTGGCAATAAAGCAAATGAATAAGTAGAATGCAGCAAAGGAGCCAGTAGTTCAAATATACATGTCACTGTAGCCACAATGTGCCTACCAGGCTATCATTTGGGGTTAATGCTGAGCTAAGTCTTTAAACTATTGTTTCCTTTTACATTTGGGAGGTGCTCGAAATGGCTGGCTGTATTTCAGAATTATCCAAATTGTGGTCACCAAAGATATTTCTTTTGCATATCCAAACACCTTAACATAGTCAGGTGTTGTGAATATATTTAGTTATTGAATCAAATGCAAATATGTCGAGTCGCAGTATAACTATTTTTTTTAGCTCAAATTGTAAGCGTTGATGTAGATGTTTTAGTAGGTGTGATACGGGGACTCGTGAGCTATATATACATGAAACATACCATTCTTGAATTATCATGGACCACATTTTTGATTCTTGTCGCTTTAACCACTACCTGAAATGATGACCTTTTGGGGCACATTTAGTGAATCACATGGGAACTGTTGCTGCTGTTATTCCAGGGCTGGTGGGAACAGCTGCTTAGTTTACCTATGGTGCTAATGGAATGAAGACTCGGTTACCTCTGGAGAATGAGGAGCAAATGATTAAAAAACACCAAAATAATATATAATGTTTTAAAAGAGTGCATTCCACAGCACCTTTGATAATTATACATTTGCTGTTTTGTCTGTAAAGAAATACCACAAATTAAATTTCATTAATAGATCAAAACGGGCACAAATCTTGTACCTCAACCTGTAATAATAACAATCCTTACATTACATAGGACAGGTGGTAGGAGAGCTGTCCCATTACATACTGTTACTGAATCAGAATGGATATGTAAAAGAATATTGATAGAAATTTCCTTCTTTTAACATGAAATACGTGTAGATTTGATTCCCAGTATGCTGAGACTGTTTTCATTTGCATTTATTTTGCAAGGCATTGACTATGAAGGATGGTGTAGCTGGACTATGCTGATGGACAAATGTTGCAGTCAACAGAGTAAAATACTAACTAACTGATATGGCAGGGATTCTAGAGCCTCCTCCTCTCCTCCTGCATTGAAACTTAACAGTGAATCGAAAGTCCCTAATGGATGCTAATAATCACTTAAATGATACACATAGTCTTGTTATTGTTTCCCTAAAGGCTGAGTGAAAGTCTATTCGTTTTTGGGGACCATTTGGCATCTGTATGCCTTGAAGTGTATACACCACTTGGACTTCAGTTCTCTTTTGTTTCAAGTATATAACTGCTGAAAATCCTCAGTGGAGTTACTAATCCACTGAGGCTTGCAGAAAGATAAAGGAATTAAAAGCTTGTTAAAGGGCTTTGCTATATCACAACCTCATTTCCGTTTGAAATTTTGCTTCCAAGTTCCACAGTTTATACACAGTGCACATTTACTCAACCAAACTCGCAGTGTATTCCTGAACCACCGCTCAATACTTCTAATGCTCAAAACCTGAGCTATCCAACATACTTTTCAAAATCATTTTAATATGTTGACTTTAAAGTGACAAAAATTGCTCTCGTACATTGGAGACTAATCTTTGGGTTGGGTAAACCATTTGCACAGATCTTATATATTTAACAAATATATTGGAGTCCTGAGGCGAGAGACCTGGGTTCGATTCCCGGCAGGGTGAAACCTTGGGCAAGTTTCCTTACTCCACAACCCTAATAATAATCCCTCAAGAAAAAAAAAAATAAATAAATTGGTAATTTCAAACCATGACTGTTTGTGGTTCACTGCTGTGTGCAATTGGCTGCCGCATTTCGTCCACAAATATACGGTCAATTCACTTTACAGTATATTCTGTGAAGCACTTTGAGACATCTAGAAGACATGAAAAGCGCTATATCAAATGCAAGGATTATTATTATTAACAAGCAATGAAAAGAAATGGTTACAGTAATTCTGCATTCCTTGTCATTATTATACAGTAATTGAATCAAAATTCATAATTAGGAGATTGAATTATGGCTTGCTGTGTTACAATGGAATTGACAACAAGTGAGAGAAGATCAGTTTTAATCTATCGCGTCTTAAAGGAGAATAGAATACCCCATATTTACCATTAGTGCCCATAATCCAACTAGCAAAGCAACCTTTGGCCACATAAGAACATGCTAGATTAAAAAAAGTCCAAGGTTCATCTAGTTCGCCTTCCAACCTCCTGGCAATCGCATGCACATGTCCTGAACTACCTATGTACTGTATCCCATAATGTTATTTCCTAAAAGGCTAGAAGTCAGAGTTCATACTGTTTACAGCAAGAATTTATTGGTGTGCCTTTGGAAACACGGTTTACCCTCTTCCATCCACAGAAATCATCATTTTCAATACAACCATCTTTCAGATAGGATCTCAAACCACACTTTTTCGGTGGCTAAATAACCAAGGATACTATTTGAAAAGAGAAGGGAGTTTCTCCCATTGTCCTCACTGACAATCCACCGGTTTATATTCGTCACTTAGTCCTAGCATTTTGTGGAAATTGGCTGCATATTTTGCCTACTTAATACAGTTCCTGCATTTTACAATTACTGTAACACTTTGAGAGGTTACGACGTTATAGGCACTGTATCAAACACAAGGCTTATTATTATCATGCAGCACGTAACTTTCAATACATAATAATAATAATCCTTGCATTTGATATAGCGCTTTTCACGTCGGGAGGACGTCCCAAAGCGCTTCACAGAACACACTCGAAAGTGAATTGACTGTATATTTGTGGGCGAACGCGGCAGCCAATTGCGCACAGCATAACCAGAACGAGCTGAAATTTAGGGAGGGGCACCTTTTTAAAATCTGTGCAGGCAGAGAAATGATTATAATGTGGCACTATTATTGACGACTTTGAGATTTCTTGTGCAAATATTATCCACCCACCCAAGGATCTCACGGCTTGAGTAGTGTTCTATGTTAAGATGATACCATGACATGGGATGGTGGAACAACTGGTGGATCTACTAACCACAATAGATTCAACCCCTCATTGGGATGGTCTAGGCCAGTACATGCACTCTTTCCCCCCCTCTCTCCCAATCTCTCTCCCAAGCCCGAGTCACTATCTGCAGTGGCAGGAGTCGGTGGTTGGTTGCTATGGAGGCGGTTGTTAAGAGATGTGCTTGTCCTCCTGACCGACTACAGTAAAGTAGTCAACCGCTGGCTCCTGCCGCTGCCCTGGGAGGACGTTCACCAGGTAGGGAGGGAGGTAGTGGAGGTTGGAATGTTGGAAATGGTCGTGGGCCACATAAAATCACCTGCGCTACCTGTTGGACCATGCTGGTCTAGGCTGACACTCCAGCGCAGAGATGGTGAACTGATGAATTGGTTGTTCAGATGAGAATTTGAATCCAGGTTTTCTCTCAGGTGTACGTTAAAGATCGTCTGGCACTATTCTAAGAGAAGGGAGTTTCTCCTGGTGTCCTGGCCAACAATCTTCCAGACAAATAAGTTATTAACTTTGTGGCTGTTTGTGGGTCTTTGCAGAGTACAACTTTGCGGCCATATTCGCCTATCAAATACACCATCTTTGGATTTTAATTGGCTCCCAACTGACATGCCTGACTATGGAATATCAGAATCTGGGAGTGCCTTGTTACTCTGTTGTCAGGTGGCTCCTCAGCTCTGAGACACTTGGAGGAAAAGCCCAGTCACTAGGGCTGGAATTCTTTCTACTTGGCTCCTGAGAACCATGCAGGTAGTCCCAGATTGCCAGTGCTTGAAGCAACAAACCTTGTGGTTTTAGCTGGTTACATTCCAAAGCACACTCTGGAGTCCCCAAGCCTTGGTTCTTGTCAGCCTGTGTCTACACTCTCTGGAATGAGCTAACCTGGGTTTGTGTCTCCAGGGCGAAAATGTGCATTCCATTCCAAGCAAACATAGCCATAGTATGAGGAACTCTCAGCTGTTTAGTTTTGAGATTCTTAAGTAAGGTTGTGCGTTGAGTTTTACTTCAGTAGTCAGTAATATAGTAGAACTCCGTTATATAAGGCAGAAGTAGTTGAGGTCTAGAAAATCCCAACTTTAATACTGGCCTGGTTTAAAGTCAGTGCTTCTATATTCACTGTGCATGCACACAGAAAGCTGGCCAGCTTCCAGCGTTAAAACACTGCTGACTTCCTGGTTATCCGGTCAGCAATAACATCACCCTGATGACCTGAAAATTGGCCATTATTTTAGGAAGCCACCACCAGTCGTCAAGACATTGTCCGCCTTATAACAGGATTCAACTATATGCTGTTGAAAAAAGCGTGATTTGCGAATAAGCAACAAACCTCTTCTTAAATATTTGATGGACATTTTAGATAATGCAGACTGTTGCAGACTGATTCAAGATACAGATTTGCCAGTTTTCTTCCAAACAAAAGATTACAGAGAGGCACTGGAAAGCTTGGCTATTGGCTTGTATAATCATCTTTGTAAGGAGACAGCAGAGAGTAAACACATTTTTATTCCACTGTCTTGATTTTTCTCTGTTTATTTCTCAGCTTACAGGCTGTGTGGGAAGGAAAGGTTAAGTAAAGGGTAAAGACAGAGCTTCTGCTCTGTTCCTGACCCTTCCCCCCCACACCCACCCACAACTGGTTAGATTTCCAATTGTAAACATGTTATTGGCACAAGTTCTTATACAGATGATTTTAAAAAAATGCCACAATTTAGGCAGAATATTTTGATACTTTCTCCCCATTTTAACTAAAAATGGGAAATTCACATTTAAACTTTCATTGTTGAATGATGGGAAACAGGACATTCAGCACCAATCAGACCCCCGTGCCGGTGTTTATACTTCACATAGCGTTCACTAACCCCTGACTCCCTCCCATACCCTTGTTTTTGGTTATCCAGTTGTCTTTACACATGTGGGAACCCATCACCATGCTTAAGACTATCCAAACCAAACTGAGTTCCACAAATCCCATCTACACATGGAAATTCCACAGATGGTTGTTGGAATTGAATGCACAATCTATCCCTGGAGGAATGCATTCTGCTAATTCCCGAAAGTATTAGGTGCAGGTTGGCCAGAGCCAAGGTTGGGGAATCCAGAGTGTGCATACCCTTCTATTCCCTTTTTTCTCATGTGAAAGTCTAGCTCCCACTTGAATGCATATATACAATCTCATTCAACCACAACTTCGGGGAGCGAGTTCCACATTCTCATCCTCTGCGTGAAGTAGTTCCCCCTAAATTCTCATTTGGATCTCTTTGTCTCTATTTTATACTTGTATCCAAAAATACTTGTTAATTATTTCACCCCCAATCCTCCATCTGGTATTATGGAAGCGTTAAGGCCAGTTATAGAGCTGCCACTGCCACCCCAGTCGGCTCAGCACAAAACCCCACATTTCCAAGATCTGATGGGAGAGGCCATTTTTTAAAAAGTAGATGTTGCGTTTATGATTTGGTCTGAATCCACTAAATGTAGAATTCTGTAATCTCAAGTTGGTAACTGATGTTCTTTTCAAAACGACTACGCTGCAATATAGTAATGGTCAAATATTTAGTATAATACAAAGTATAGTATATATACTATTATACATAGTATACTACTATGTTCTAATATAGTATTGCCTGTATTTTTCACCCACAAAATATGCAGTCAATTCACTTTACAGTATATTCTATGAAGTGCTTTGAGACGTCTCGACAAAGTGACAAAGTTCTATATCAAAGTCACGAATTAGTAGTAATACAAAGAGCTCCGAAACGCTGCCCTGCGTGAGGGGCACTACATAAATGCAAGGTGTTGTATACAAATTGTACTGTACGTGCAGGTTCTCATTCTCCCCTCATCAGCTGCTTCTTATCTTGATGGCAATTTAATGAGTGCAAAGGAAGTGCTGCTAGGGAAAAGCACAATTACTTTTGCAGTTGACCATTACTAATCTATATATGTCAAAGGTTGGTGAAATCCTTGTTTTAATTAAATGTGAGCTCATAGTCAATATTTAATGCATAATTTACAAATGTGGTTTTGGATTCTGACAGCCAGGAATACCATGCCGTACAGTGCAGCTTTTATAATATTATGTACTTTTTGTTATAAGTTGTGCCAAAACACTTAAACCTGGGGCACCATTGGCTCATTCTCCACGCATTTGTTACTTCTGGGTCCCTTTTCAAGTGTGCATGTCATCATAGTTCAGTATCATCATTTCAAATGAAAAACATTTTGTCCCAGTGAGCATACAAGTCAGAATCTCGATTTCACAGTTTTTAATCTTTCATGGATACATTTCTGTTCACTGTATAAAACAACACATTGCATTGGCACATTTTGCCCTTAAAGGGATGGTTTTATTGTGCTTTTCAAATCTTAATTCCAAGGATACTGATCATGATTCTTTCAAATGGTCAGATTGATTTGAAGTCTTGTGTTTGGAGGTTGGTTTGTGTTGTCTACTTGGGTGGACAGAGCCCAGATCCAGTATATCATGTGACACAGGTACACTCTAGTCTCATCTTGTTGGCCGATCATGTTCAGCTGTGTACTGTACATGTGCTGTGGTTGTGTTCTTGCAGATATTTGTGGAGTCCTGTAGCTCAGTAGCTCAGTGGTTAGAGCATTTGCTTTGCATACGAGAGACCTGGGCTCAATTCCCAGCAGGGTGAAACCTTGGGCAAGTTTCCTTACTCCACACGCTTGATAATAATCCCTCAAGAAAAAAAAATTGGTCACTTCAAACCACGACTGTTTGTGGGACACTGCTGTGCGCAATTGGCTGCCGCATTTTGCCCACAAAAAATACAGTCAATTCACTTTACAGTCTATTCTGTGAAGCGCTTTGAGACATATAGAAGGCATGAAAAGCACTATATCAAATACAAGGATTATTATTATTATTATTATTTATTTGCTTTTAGTTACATTTTATTGTATTTCCTGGAATACTGCCTCCCAGCTGTCTGGGTACATCTAGATTCATAATCACTCTTAAATAACTCCTTCATTTACTGAAACTCTAGATTCTAATGAAAGTTTTTTGTATTTGTTTTCTTGGTTAAATCAAGCAACTTGGTGGTGCTTGGTACCTTGGCGGCAGGTCTGCTATATCAGTGTACCATGATGCAGGTATTGGTCATATTCTGATCCAGTTATAATACAGCAGCAGCTCTTAACTATTTACACTGTTCCATTTCAACACATGTTTATTTAATTTGTCTCTTCTGCCCTGCTGTATTCTTCCCCTGATGTTTTTGGAGGATGTCCATTTAATCTTGACAGTTTTATCCTTCAGTCTGTCACTAATTTTATAGTCCAATGTATAGTGTTTATGTACTATATTTGGGACGTCCTCTCGACGTGAAAGGGGCTAGACAAATGTAATTTTGTATTGTATCTTGGCCCTCATAGCTCTGAATCTGCTTATCCAAAGTTGTATGGTAAATGTTGGTTATGTGCTTGTGCTTTTTTGGTTGTGTAAGGCGTCGCAAGGGAAACTTGAGGATTTTTAACTCATGCTGTGGCCATGTAAAACAGGAGCAGTGGAAGGGTTCTCTGAATATGGCCAGCAAGGGAATACTTTGAACAAATGATATGCTCGAGAAGCAGCAGTAACCTAACATCCTGGGGTAAAAATCTCCTGGCAACTCCTGTCACATTCCAGCCTGAAGGATGGAATCCTCTAGAGTCTAGACAAGTTGTAGATAGAAAAAGTTAGGTTTTCGTGGTATTTTCTTAAAAACAATTCTTTTCAGAAGGGGAGCCAGAGGATACATGCTACACGGTTCAGAATTGAATAAGTATACATTGCAATTTCCCAGATAAACTAAACAGACAGTTTACGTTTAAGGTACTTTTCTGTAAATTTATTACGGTCTAAAACTCATCAATTTCACAGAATTTCCTAATGAGGAAATCTGAGTAACATATGAGGATTAATTTGCTCCTCAGATTTTCCTCATTAAGAAGTAACCAGAAGTAGGTCACTCCCACACTATGTACTTTCTGGAGCAAAGTTCTTCCCTAGGAGATGGCTACTGGAAGGAATTGCCAATTACCACTTGCACCCCTTTTTAAGAATTCCTGTTTAAAAATTGTTGCATTTTAGATCACACTGTGTTTTACCAAGGAGAAATACGGAAATGAATCCTATTTCTATAATTAGTCAGTCTGTTTGATGACACGTGGCATAAAAGGTTACCATACTTTGGTTTTGTTGTTCTCTACTCTTTTCTTCATCAGCTGCTCTGCCTTTTAGGAGTTACATTGGTTCTTTTAGTTTGGTTTTGAATACGGTGTTAATTCATGGTGGAAGCCACATATTGAAGTTGCCATGTCATGAGTAGAATGGGCTTAGATTTCACTTGCAATTTCTTCAATCGTAAATAATCAAGGTCTATTACACAACTTCTTCGTGCAGTTGTACTCCCAACTATCTGCACATCTGCGTTTCAATTTGTGTCAAGGTGCAATGCCAGCAAAGTTTGTTTTTAGTTTTGCGGATCCACAGGATGTTTTAAATCCAAAGTTTACGACAACAATTTGCATTTATACTTTGGCACACAAATGTAACCTGGCAGCATGAGTCATGTGGTTCATGAGCAATTTTTTACAGGTAGAGTGCAGGGTTATAAGTGGAAAGGTAAAAGAGTGGTCAGCCGGGTGTCTGACATGTGGAAACCCATCACCATACTTAATTAAGAGTCTCCAAACCAAGCTGAGATTTCAATGCATCCCACCTACACATGGAAATTCCAGAGATAGATTATTGGAATGTAATGCGCACTCTCTCCCTGGAGGGACGCTTCCTGCTTACCTAATTCCAGAAAGTTTTAGGTGCAGATTGGCAAGAGCCAAGTCTTGGGGACCTGAATGTGTGTTGGGGTACTGCTGGAGTTTAACCAGCTAAAACCACATAGCTTGCCTTGAAAGTACTATCTACAACAACAACAACAACAAGATTCCATTTATAAAGCGCCTTTCACGTCAGGAGGACGTCCCAAGGCGCTGCACAGTTGGGTCAGGACCCGAGCAGGGGGAAATGGTCAGGGTGAGGGGAGGGGAGGGAGCGAGGAGGGGGGAAATGGTCAGGGTGAGGGGAGGGATGGGAGGGAGCGAGAAGGGGGAAGAGAGTCGAGAGGGGAGCTGAAGGCTCGGTCAAAGAGAAAGGTTTTGAGACCGGCCTTGAAGGAGGAGAGGGAGGAAGTGGCGAAGGCACTGGGGGATGGAGTTCCAGAGCCTGGGGGCTGAGAGGCTGAAGGCCCGGCCACCGATAGTAGGGCGGTTGGGGCGGGGGACGTGGAGCAGACCAGAGCCGGAGGAACGGAGGGTACGGGCAGGTAGGTAGGGGGATAGTAGGTTGGAGAGGTAGGAGGGAGCAAGGCCGTGAATGGCCTTGTAGGTGAGGATGAGGATCTTGAAATCAATCCTCTGGGGGATGGGGAGCCAGTGGAGGCGAGCGAGGGTGGGAGTGATGTGGTTGCGAAGCCTGGTGCGGGACAGTACACGAGCTGCAGAGTTCTGAATGACCTGCAGCTTGTGGAGGGAGGTGGCGGGAAGGCCGGCGAGGAGAGAGTTCCCATAGTCCAGCCTTGAGGTGACAAAGGCGTGGACCAGGGTTTCAGCAGCGTGAGGGGTGAGGTAATGCCGTAGTCTGGCGATGTTCCGGAGGTGATGGAAGGCGGTGCCAGTTGTGGTGCGGATGTGAGGGAGAAAGGACAGCTCAGGGTCGAACAAAACGCCGAGGTTCCTGACTGGCTTTGCGAGGTGGAGAGTGCAGCCTTGGATGCTGATGGTGTCGGCGCCTGAGGTGCGGAGGCGCTGACGTGAGCCAATCAGGAGGGCCTCGGTTTTTCGCACGTTGAGCTGAAGAAAGTTGTCTCTCGTCCAGGACTCGATGTCGGACAGGCAGCTGTCAGGACATCGGTGGTCGTGGATGGAGTTGAGAGTAGAGGAGGAAAGGTAGAGTTGGGTGTCATCCGCATACATGTGGAAGTTAACTCCATGTCTGCGGATGATGTCACCGAGGGGGAGCACATAGCTTGCCTTGAAAGTACTATCTAGCAAGCTTTCCTGCTAATTGTCCAGCTAGGACCACCCTACTCATTGGAGCATTGCAGGGTTAACAGGAGCTGTGTGGGATGACTCTGCCCCCAGTGACTGATCTGCCCTTTCGATGAGTCTGTGCTGTCATCAGCAGTGCCCTGGAATACTACGGACCTTACTTAGCTCAAAATCTGGACGAGCGAGACCACCACGGAGGGTGGCTTGATTCCGACATTCCGTCCCAGGCACGTCACTTTGAAGCCAGTTCAGCACCAAGGAGATACCACTTAATCATAGAAAAACTGGGGGTGAGGTGGGGGACCAAGAGAGAGACAGAGGGGCTATCACAGTCTAATATCTTTGTGGCGATATACCTCATAATGGAAGAAGTATTAATTTGTACTCCCAACTAATTATGAGATGATCTATTTTCCTCACTTTTTTCCCTATCTACAGTGGGGCTGGTCTCGGTTACCATTGTTAACAGGTCTCTCTCTACTGTACAGTATTAAGAAGTCAATTAAAAAGACTGACGTACATGACTCATAAGAATAGTATCGTTAAGTGTGTACATGGTTTAATAAGGATCAAAAAGTAGATTGAAGAAAAACTGCAACAACCAGAGATGATCCAAAGATCTAAATCAGCACTTTACTCTTGTATTCATACCGTCATTATTTGTTATAGACTGCTATGTCTATTGAGCATCGATTTTATATATTTTATAAGCACAAAGCTGGATCCAGTTCCTTTTGTGCATGTGGGATCCGTAACCACACCAACCCCCCTAAACAAACACACACCACAAGCGGTTATATGTTCCGAGACACTGCCTCTTGTGAAGGGCGCTGTATAATTGCAAGTTGTTGTTCATCTTTTGCCCTTGGGCTTGAGTTCAGCCCTTCACTCACAGTCCTTTTCCTTTAAGGAGACAAGAATGATGTTTTCAATAAACACAGTTTCTGTGCAATGCTGCTGTAATTCTCTCGCAGAAGCAAATCAGTTGATGATGGTCTGGTGGCAATTATTTGTCAGTTTGTTGCTGCTGATCATGATTCCCAATGCTACTGTTGAAAGTAGTTTAAAGACTGACTTATTGCGACTTATTGGAGCATAATCATAAGTGGAAAGCTATTAACAGACTCTAATGGTTACATTAGCTTCACATTTCTAGTCTTATTTTAAAATATGCAAAAGTATCTATTATGTGCCTTACTTGAGTCTTTTCAGAATTACTGTCAATACAATGCAAATTAACATGTATTTACCTTTCAAGATAACAGTACTGTAGTACATTTTTTAAAATAAGAATAATGAAGAACAATGGGCTACATTATGTGAGGTAGATCAGGATGATCTTTGGACCTATATGTAGTACTGAAATGGCAATCAATATGTGTTGAAAGAAAGGGTGCTTAGCACCTAACTTGTTTCCCATGCGTTTTGAAATATTCACTTAAAAACATTGATCAGATGAACAGAATGTTTTGTTCAGAGACGTTTACTGTATCAGCAATTTGCCTGTGTGATTTTGCGATACACAATTTTGTTTTTCACAGGAAAACGGTCATATGGTCCGAGAAGTGGAAGTGGACAAAGTGTGCTTGTTCGCTACAAAATATGTGGAAGCAGTAAAACAATTATGGAATGACCCTGGGATCCAGGAGTGCTACGACAGGCGAAGAGAATACCAGCTGTCTGATTCCGCCAAATAGTAAGTAGTAAATGTCTGCCTTAAACTATGGTTCGCATGGATTAGACAGGAAGATGGGGATAAAATGTAAAAAGTATGGAAAGTTGATTGTGTAAATGTGCATTTAAGGCCTGAATATCGTAAAACACTTCATGTCCAATCCCCTGTACTAAACTGGTGTTTGTGATCTAAGCAAACCACTTTTTAAGGGTCACCCACCCGTATGTAAAGTAGTCTTGCTAGCCTTTATATGCAGCTTCTGGGCAGCAACTAAACATTCCTGGTTTCCACTTCTTTTCTATTTGGTTGCTCAATATACTTTCTAATGCAACACATCCATTGTTGAAATGTACTGTGAAACGATATTAAAACTGCAGGAAAAAGCTATAAGGTTATCTTTTTGATTTTCTATGTGTGAGTGAGGATGTTCTCTCCTGATTCTATTCACATTTCCTGTGTCAAAGGTCAGCCCGCTCCCAGAACATTACTGATATTAGGCTCTGTGGTGCGCAAAGTGACTCCCTTTTGTCAGTTTTTCACTCTGCCTTAATAGTTGCAAACATAAGAGAGGTAATTGCTATACAGAGAATTAGAGACAGGGTTTTCTTATTTACCTCTGTATTGTTGTAGCACCACCATATTTGTGATAAGTGCTCTGCTCTTACGTATTTTGGCAATGGGAAGATTCATATGATGTACTGCCTGATTAATTTGGGATTCCAATATGTAAACAAATTTTATAAGATACTTCCTGCCAAAGGTGACGTAAGATCTTCTGAAGATTTCAACGAGTTGTAAATGTAACACTGTCATGATGTATTGGGGTACAAAGTGAGAATCCTAATATCTGAGAATAAATTGCACAGAATTTTGGGTTTTTCAATCTGTAACACAACAAAATACTTACTACTATGTGGATGCAGGAAGAGTGCAAAGGTTTGAAACCAAGATCAGGCGACAGCAAAAACAAGCATCTATTTATTCTATTACTATTTTGTAAAGAAAGTTCCTTGCTTGTGTGCAATGTACCCAACATTTGTAGAGTGGTAGTTACTCTGGGGTCAAGGTTATCTTTTGCATAATAAATGTTCTGGAAATCAATCTGATGGAACTTTGTTTTATTTACAAGGGAAATGCAATAATCTAATCGCTCCACGTTTTATTAATTGTGTGATCCTGAATTTGTTCATCCTGGGTTTGTTTTGGGAGGGAGAGAAGGAAAGTAAAATTAGGCATCTCAGTTACAGATATGTGGAAATTAATAGAAATTTGCCATACCAGCCAGATGAAGTATTTAGCGAAGGCAGTGAGCATTATTTTTCTATTGGACTATGATGGGTGTGGCATTTCCTATGATTTTCATACTGGATTATTTTTGATTAAAGTCTGACATCTGGTGGACCATTTAAGAACTGGAAAATAAACTGGAACAAGTATCTACCGAATCAACTGCAAATAATAATTTCTGGTCAACTGTATATCTGACACATGCGCAAACCTACACATGAAAATTCTTGTGTTTGGAACAGGCTCGATTGCTGGCTATCACATTCCGGAGAGTATTCGGTACAGGTTGGCAACAGACAAGTCTCGCGGACCCCAATGTGTCAGTTGGGTTACTGCTGGAGTCTAACCAACTAAAATCACGTAA
This sequence comes from Callorhinchus milii, assembly GCF_018977255.1. Taxonomy (NCBI): domain Eukaryota; kingdom Metazoa; phylum Chordata; class Chondrichthyes; order Chimaeriformes; family Callorhinchidae; genus Callorhinchus; species Callorhinchus milii. The sequence continues at coordinate 97,109,877 of NW_024704742.1, forward strand.
CTTGACAGTGAGAGCAAAGTCTGGCAAATACGAATCATCAATTTCCTTCCATACATTCACTGCTTTCCCAATTTCCTCATAATAAAAAATAAAATTGTGCTCTTTGTGGTGGTTAATGCAGAGATGTCAGCATTTTATGAATTGCGTCTAACAATAAATGTTTGAGCCTTTTGTTCCTTTTTTTCCTTTATCATGTGCTTATTGGTTTTTTTGTTTAGGCTAAACAATAATTGTACATTTGACCAAAATGCTTCCTGTAACTCCGGATGATGATCCTCAGTTGGTATCTTCAATACATTGAATGATCACTTAAATCAACATGAAATATTGATTAACTGATTATTCAAATGGCTAGCTCCAGGTTTGGGCAAGTGAATGAGTATTAGACATGGTGTGACTGGTGAGCTCATGTGTCACACCATGCTTTTATTTTTTTTAAATTACAAGGAAGGTGCAAGGCCATCAAGCTATTATAGCTTCAAATACAAACATTTTCGCAACTTCTTGCAAGTTAAACTCTTGTACACAGCTCACTCTGTATCATGCATGTTTTCCTGTTCTTGACTGCATTGTGGCAGGGCCTAGGTTTAGGGTCCTGGGTGAGGAAGCATCTGGCACTCTGACCAATTAATCCAAATGGCTGAGAAATGCACATTAATCAAATGACACAACCTTTTCTCCTTCCTTTGAAACAGTAAGTGACAGCTTTAATTATTTTATAAAATGAATGGCACAAAGCTGTATTCTGTTTGTATTAAGGATCTGTTTCCCTCTGCAGCTACCTTAGTGACTTAGAACGCATTAGTTTACCAACGTATATACCAACCCAACAAGATGTACTGCGGGTCAGAGTTCCAACAACTGGAATCATCGAATATCCTTTCGATTTGGAGAACATAGTCTTCAGGTATGGGAACTGGCTGCTTGTATTTAGTCCACAAACTTTTGTAACAAAGAGGTTGCCTTGACAAAATAATCATACTGTCAAAAGTTGTGGCAGTATCTCATAGTGATGTGACATCTGATGGGCATCATTGAGAAGCTGTGCAGCACTGTACAGAGGATATAGATAACTTGCATGTAAGACATATGCCAATTAATTTGACTGCTCTACATTTCTCATTTTCAACTTAATATCTTCGAACAGATGGCAATGAATATGGAGCAGAAGGAGATGACTCCAAGGTTACTCTGGACTTCAGAAGTTCAGTTCAAGGAGTGTTGATTTGCATTGTATCTTGAGGTCCCTACAGGAATAATTTTTGTAGACTGTTAAAACTTGTCTGGCTGCTGAGAGGATCCTCATCTGGTCCTTGTGGAATAGCTTGCTTATCTCAGTGCTGTCTTACTCATGCCATGTCTTGCACCAGCTTGCAACGACTGTCCCTCCAGTGAAAGGGTTGATATGCCCAAGGTTCTCTTGAGTGGCGTGCTTTCTCCAGACTGCTAGTGCTAAGTGATAAAAAGCAGTTGTTTCATAAATGAAGCCGCTTGTAGCTAATAACAAGGCATAATGCCCTATTTAGTTCATGCCCAGAAAAAAATCTGCATAAAAGCCCATACCAAAATAAACAAACAATATTTTTGATACAAGACTAAAGAGATAATCACCTGGAGGTGAAACGTCAGCATAACCCTGACCATAATCCAGTATCAGTAAAATTATCGAAGCAGCTTGTGTTTGCAAACAAATCATGTGCACTTTGAATTACTTGGCTTTGATTAGAATGGTGTCTAGGCTTGCAGCTCCAAAGCAAATTGTCCTGCGTTGAATGTAGTGTGAATGACACAGCCTTGATCCTTATCTTTCAAACCATAGTGCATATGAAATTGATTGGAGGTGGGGAGATTCAAGTGCAACAAAGGGAAATGCTTTTATATTTGGAAGGAGACCCATTGTTATGCAGTTAGTTTTCTCCACATTAATCAAATTCTGGCAATAAACGTTCATGCTCTGCACCTGCTGTTTATAAAGCACTGGGGTGAAAAATGTCATATGACTGTTATCATTCTGTAATAATAATCCTAGCATATTTCATGTCAGGAGGATGTCCCAAAGCACTTACATGATTTACTATGAAGTAGAGTGACTATGTTTGTGGGCGAACACAACAGTCAATTTTGCGTACTGTAATTAGTCACCAACTTCAAAATTAGTCGCTGTTTGTGGGCCATTGCTGTCATAAATTGGCTGCCACATTTACTAATAAAATTCACAGTCAGACCACTTTACAGTATATTTTGTGAAGGGCTTTGAGAGATCTCGATGATGTGATAAGGCGCTACATGAAATGCAAGGATTATTATTTAATTATTATAAGATCTCACTCAGAAGGAACAAACGGTATCAGGCGTACAAATGTAAAATATACTGTACAGTAGGAGATGCTCTTCTGAGCTTTTGGAAATAGAAGAGGAAGCTTAACCCTTTATCTAATCCATGCTACACCTGATCTACAAGCACTTGATGCTGACACAGCATAATATAGTATAGTAGAGCTGTTACAACATGATAGTTGGGGGGGGTGGGGGGATGGTCTATAAATTCATTCAACGAACACTATAATGGGGATGAGTCTTCACTTTTACATTCACAGTGCGTACACACAGAAAGCTGGCTCACTTCAAAATGAAAGCCATTAGAACAGGTTTATAATGGACATGATATGTTCTGTATATGGTATTTCATTTCAGTGCTAATATCCCCCTGATTTTGATTACCAAAAGGGAGATAGCATCCACATTAGTTTTATTCATGCTTTCAGAAATGTGTGAGGGATGCTTATTAAAACCTGCAGTGTTGAAAGTGAAAGCAATATTTGACTCAAAGGCTATCAAGAATTAACTTTAGCAGGATTCTATTTGTGCTTTATGTCATTCAATATATTGAACAATTTGATTTAATCAGTGAATAATTCATGCTGTGCTGATTGATTTTTTACCCTGTTTGGATAGTGGATCAGGAAATATTCATTTGGTTTACTTTGCAGAATGGTAGATGTTGGAGGTCAAAGGTCTGAAAGAAGAAAGTGGATTCACTGTTTCGAAAATGTCACCTCAATTATTTTCTTAGTTGCACTAAGTGAATATGACCAGGTCTTGGCTGAATCTGATAATGAGGTGAGGATTTATTGGAATTGCTCTAATACAAACAATAGACTTTTTTTTACATAGAAGGGAGCCATTCACTGTTTTTCTAAGTTTTTCTAAAATTAATTCCTATTTCTAGTTCTTTTCCCATTGCCCTTAATGTTTTTCCGTCTCGAGTCCTTATCCAGTTCCATTTTGAATGATTCTGTTGGTGGGAATTACACACCCTAGCAATCAAGCTTCTGAGTGAACAAATTCATTCAGCACCTTGGGATGTCCTCCCAACATAAAAGGCACTACATAAATGCAATTTGTTGTTCTAATTTCATCCCTAATTTTCTGCTAAGAATCGTAAACCTTTGCCTCCATGCCATCATTTTTCCCAACTAAAGGAGTTGTTCCCATTTGTCTTGTCCTACCTCTTTACAATCCTTAACACCTCTATCACATCCCCACTCAATCCCCTTTATTGCAGTGGATAAAAAACCTAATTTAGTCAGTCTCTCTTCATATATGCACACACACACACACACACACACATACATTCATTCATTCATTCATTCATTACACTGGCTATTCTGAAGAGACTGCTTCTGGAGAGATTTTTGCTTTTAAATAAAGACATTTATAGCAATTATGGCAAGATCAGGTCTTGGTCAGGACTTAATTAAAGTATTAATCCAAAGTGATAGTTTTTTTTGTATAAAAACAAAGTTTGCATTTAGATCTATTTTGTTTCCTCCAAGTAACCACAATCTCAATAAATATGCTGTCTAATATTCATAGAAAGATGTTAACTCTCAGTGTCTCTGCTCACCTCTTGATTGTATTGCTTCAGCTTGCCCTTGGTTTTACAGTATACCTCTGATGCTGATCCACCTGTATTTCGTTTTGTATTTGTATAGATATGATTTGCACATGTTGCTTAATACATATATTAGTGTACATGCTTGTACCACTTGCATAATAGATTACTGTTCTAATTCTGTCAATTATTGATCACATCTTAATCATTTTTAGTATAAACACTTTGTTCAAACCACTGAATGTTATGCTTGGTCAATGTTTCTTTTAGAATCGAATGGAGGAGAGCAAAGCACTATTTAAGACGATCATTACCTATCCCTGGTTTCACAGCTCATCAGTAATCTTGTTCTTAAATAAGAAGGATCTCTTGGAAGAGAAGATCATGTATTCGCATCTAGTCGACTATTTCCCAGAATATGAGGGTAGGTGTTCTTTGGTTATTACTTTATCAGTATAGAATAGCAAATGGGTAGAACATTCTTTGCACACATATTGGCATAGCACATTATGTGAGTTAAAGCTGAACAGTTTGTGGTGAATTATCCACTCTATTATAAAGTTGACGATTTAGCAAAATAGAAAGGTACGTTGATTGATTGATTTTTATCTTATCATACCTCTTACACACCTTTATTATGTTACTATCAATTCTTGATCAGTGTCACCTCAATAATGTAAAATATTTAAATAAATTGTAACTATGGTATCCAGCAGTATGTCCTAACTTTGATATAATATTTTTGCTTGCTGAAATCTGCGTTCCAGTGTACTGTGCCTAATTCTTCGGAAACAGAAGTTTTGTTCTCATTCAATTTTCTGTCCTCTCGTGAAGACTTTCACGAGGGGGAAGGCAATAGAAGGGTATGCAAGCCAAAGCCCCTAATCAGTAGGATAGTCCTAGCTGGACAAGCAGCACGAAAGTTTGCCAGGCAGTATTAATGGCATACTTATATGGTTTTAGCTGGTTAAACTCCAGCAGTACCCCAACACACACTCTGGGGTGCCAAGCTTTGGATTTGCCAACATGCACCTAATAATTTCCAGAATTAGGTAAGCAGGGTGCATCCCTCCAGGGAGAGAGTGCAAATTCCATTAAATATCTGCGGAATCTCCACATGGAGGTGGGATGCATGGAAGGCTGATTCGTTTGGGTATTGTGGAGCATGGTGCTGGGTTTCTACATGCTCGCTCTTGGTGACATCATCTGCAGAGATGGGGTAAATTTCCACATGTATGCGGATAACACCAACCTCTACCTCTCTGCCTCCACCCTGAACTCCAGAATTACTGGGCCCTGACCGACTGCCTGTCCGACATCAAGTCCTGGCTAAGGGATAACTTTCTCCAACTCAGCATCAGCAAGACCGAGGCCCTCCTGATTGGTTCACGCTAGCGCCTCCGCACCTCGGTCGCTGACAGCATCAGCCTCCACGGCTGCACACTCAACCTCACTAAGCCAGTCAGGAACCTGGGTATCTTGTTTGACCCTAAACTGTTCTTTCTCCCCCACATCTGCGCCATGACCGGCACTGCCTACCACCACCTTCGCAACATTGCCAGACTCCGCCACTGCCTCACCCCTCAGGCTGCCAAAACCCTCACTCACGCATTCAATACCTCAAGGCTCAATTACGCGAACTCCTTCCTCATCGGCCTTCCCGACTCTTCCCAAGATGCTGATCATCCAAAACTCTGCAGCTCATGTACTCTCACACACCAGGCTCCGTGACCCCATCACTCCCACCCTCACCCGACTCCTGGCTCCCCATCCCCCAGAGGAACGAGTTCAAGATCCTCATCCTCACTTTTAAGGCCATCCATGGCCTTGCCCCTCCTACCTCTCTGACCTGCTGACTCCCTACCAATCTGCCCGCTCCCTCCGTTCAGCGGGCTCCGGCCTGCTCCATGTCTCCCACCCGACCCGCCCTACCATCGGTGGCCGGGCTTTCAGCCTCTCTGCCCCCACTCTGGAACTCCATCCCACGATCCGTTCACCTCACTTCCTCCCTTGTCTCCTTCAAGGCCGATCTCAAGACCCTTCTCTTCGGCCATGCCTTTGGTCTCCCTTCCACCTCTCTGCCTTCCCTCACCCCTACACCACCCCTCCCCCATGCTCGGGCCCTGACATCTGATTGTTCAGCGCTTTGGGACGTCCTCCCGACGTGAAAGGCACTCTATAAATGTAATTTTGTTGTTGTTGCATGCCACCTGAAAAATGAGGAATTTCCAGTATGCAGCGTGTATTCATAATGTCTTGTACAGTATTTAGCAAAAACAGCACATCTTGTTTATACTGCATGTAAAGACATGCTGAGAAAAAAGTAATGAGTTCTGATCTTTTAAAGGCCTTACTTTGAAGACATAATTTGCTATGCTATGTCAGAAACTAAATGTTTAATCTAATGAGTTCATGTGTCTTTTGTGTGCAATTCCAATGACATTAGGGCCTAAACAAGATGCGAAAGCTGCACGGGATTTCATCTTGAAGACGTACCAAGATCAGAATCCAGATAAAGAAAAAGTCATTTACTCTCACTTCACTTGTGCCACTGATACAGAAAACATACGGTTTGTCTTTGCTGCTGTCAAGGATACTATCCTACAGTTAAACCTGAAAGAATTTAACCTGGTATAAAGAACACAGCAACAAACTCTTTTGCCAAGTTATATATATTTTAAAAAGAGCTATCCAATCCATTTTACCTGCCCAAAATCTAAATTTTGTGCTTTTGTAACATACATTTTGAAATTTACACTGAAATTATCACTTCTGCAGAGGACTCTGAGAAGAGATAGTGACTCACTTCTGCATTGAAAAATTAATTCACGTAATTAGATTTATTACATTTGCAAAGAAAGAAACCTGCCCATGTTTCTGAAGTTCAATAGGGATGCTTTAGGTTTCTTAGCAATGTTAGAAGAAAATAAGCAGTGATTATTAGAGTCATGTTGAAAGATGCCTGAATGTGGCTTTGTAAAGGTTGTCTCAGTAGTCCATTGTTTTAGTTATTGCAAAAGGAAAATACACCAAGAACTCCAGGTTTACAAATCACACAATATCAAAATCCTATCCTGGCTTTCCTGGAGTCCAGAGGTTTACTAAATGCAACTGATTAACTAAAATAAAAAGGTACACTTTTTATGGTTCCCATCACAATTACTGACTATTACTTTACTATCTGGTATTTGTATTTAATAGGAACTTATTTAAAGAACTCTCTGAACACAACTGGTGTACAAAACAAATGCTAGTATTTGCATTTTTCAAGAGTTTTTAATTCAAATCGATAAATACTTACCATCAGAGGATACTCTTTTTATAATTGCTAGCACTAAGAATGCTAAATAATTAAAAATTCCGGATGCCATTAATGAAGGCAGCGTACAGTTAATATTTTGAGGATTGGGGGATGGATATTGCTAAATGCAATAATTTAGACAAAAATATGGAAGCGTCTTTTATTCTTAACAAATGGTTAAAAGGGTTCTTGCTGGAATAGTCTAAAATGTTTCAACCCTTTAAAACACATTTTTTCTCTTTCATATTATTAATCACAAATGTACCAAATTATCTTGCAGAAGTTTTCAAATGTTTTTCCTCTTTTTAGACTGTCACTATTCCTTCGCATACCAAAGAATTATAATAGATCAGGTAGAATGTGAGGAATTGTTTTATTCTGCCACAGAAATATAGAAATTGCACGTGGTTCCATTCTGTTAAAATGCCTGCAAACCACTGTAAATATTGCTCCCACATATTTTATATGTATATATATATTGCAGCATTGTTTTTCTGCTTTAATATTCATCCTTCTTGACCAAATGCAATATTGTTATTTTCGAATAAGGAACTGTCATTGCAGCCAATAAAATATTTAGATGTACAGGCATTTCCTCTTATAGGACAAACAGGTAAAAATCATACTTTTGAAAAGCTAAATGTGATGATTTATAATGCACAGACCTCTTGTCACTAACCCCATGTTGAAACTGTGGGTTTTATATTTTTTCACTGCTGTAATGCATAGCTAAGGTTAGATATTTGATGTTTTCTGAAACAAAACTGTTCTATAACTTTTTTAAGTTGTATGCAACACGCCAAAGAAAATCTTTTATTTAGGTGGTTTTAAAATGTTACAATGCAATGTATGTGATTTTGCGCATCATTGTTCAGTGAGGTTTCTTTGCTTAATTTTATCCAAGTCATGAACGTGGCTGGTGAGATATTAGTAGAGCAGATCTGCAGTACCAGTTTCTCCTATCACTGATATTTTTTGATTGTTGTTTGACTGCATAGATTAATGCTAAATTACACTAAAGTTGCAGAATCCCTTCCGAGGTCAGCATTTTGAAAGTCCTGCTTACAGCTCAAAAGCAAGTATATGATCGTTCTTTTTGCTTGATTTTTCTTTTTACAAGATCTCCAAGAAAAATAAAAAATGTAAAAAAATTGTCATAGGCCCTCTTATAAAGAAAAGGCACGAGAGGATGGGGAGTGGAGAGCATGCATTTTATTTACTTTTTCCAAGTTGGCTTCTGGATCAGTAAACTAATAAATTCAAACCAGTTAACGAGAAATAATACAAATGAAAACATCTGCTTCAAGTTCATGTTTGTTTGGGTGAAGTTGAGGTGAATCAAGACCAGTTGGAAAATCCTTAATGTCATTAAACTGTGAAATATGGTCAAATATTAATTTATCACAAGTTCTATTTTTCTTGCAACAAATGTTTATTGGGGGTGTTCTAGCAGATAGGAGCCAATCCCACTTTTACAGGGAAGCAGACAATAGTTAGAACATAAATTCTTGATCAGTAAAAAGCTGAATAATTGTAGAAATTCATGTTTGTTAAAACATTGCTTTTTGATATATGTAATCATTTTAGTTTTGTAACCAGCTTCAGTTAGTGGGTAGTGGAATTTGCAATCAACCCCTCAAAAATCTATTCACAATATATGTAAAGACCACAATGGTTATTTACACATGTACTTAAGGTTCTACTTGCAGATGTACTCAAAATACATACTTTTACTGGCAAGAGCCCACAACATACTCAATTCTGTAAAAACCTGTGTGAAAGATGGTCTTTACTGTATAATTCAGATATGGCCCATTATTAGAAACTGTTGTGTACATACTGTGAGAAACTGCTTTCAACCCTGTGAGAAATTTACTTTCTATAGATTGATGTTAAGTTTCATGGAACATAGCATAAGCACAGAAATGGAACATTTGTCCCAACAATTCTGTGCTTTCTGCATAAGCCAATCTAATTTGAGCATAATAGTTAACCCTCCTTTTCAAGTATCTATCACATTCCTTTTAAAAATAATTAATGGATTATGCAACAAATAACATTTCTTGCAGGAATATCCAGTCCAACTATCCTCTGTGTAAAGGCATTTTTCAATCTTTTAATTTTTTTGTGTTTATCGTAAATTTCTCATTGGATTACATTTGGATACCTTCTGAATTTTTTTGGAATGCATATGACTATTGCAGGGGATACTACAACTTTATAAGTTGAGCAATAGCTGTAATTGAAGAAAACCAAGTTAATGTTGCCATAAACACCAGCTTGCCAATGTTCATAAAAGGTGCTAAATGCTAGAAAGATGAAACCTGAAATAAGTGCACTTTTAGGATCACAATTGTAGTTCTATAACACTCAATACTTTTTAAGTTCATATTTTTATGCCAGAATGTGTATTTCACTTTTAATTAAGATTACAATTTTTTGTCATCTGACAGGCCAAAGCATTTTGCTAATAGCCTAATTTACGCTTATGTATGCTTGTATTATAAAGTGTTTTATTGGTCAATAAATTGCTCTTTTCTGATCTGTACTTTGACACTCTAAAGGAGTTTTGTATTTGGTAATGCTGCTGTTTCAATCAAATTAAACATGAACATGGTTCTTACTTGCAGCTTATATTGTCTTTTGATAACACTACACAACTAATAATACTTTAATATTGCTGAACTATGAGCCAGTTGGGAAAAAACAGTGGAAAGAGCAAACACTACTGTCAGTAACTTACAAGTCCTCTTTAGGTTTAGCTTTGCCTTGGATGTCCAATTTTGTAACACAAAAAGCTACTTTATTAAAGATAACCACTTTGAATAACATACTTTCATTTGCTTAAAAAAATGAAGTTTTGCTCGTTTACAAATTTTGGAACTGGGTGTTCAGGAATATCAACTGGAATTGAACTCAGGTCGCTCACTTGCAAAGCGAGTGCTCTAACCACTGAGCTACAGGACTCCACTTAGACGGTGAGGCAAGACCGTAGTGGGATTTAAAAGTTCTTGAACTCGATCATCTTGGGAATAGAGCCAGGTAAGATGCGACTCCTAATCACATTTAACCTGAGCTACCCCAGCAACAGCTGGATTTATTATTTCAAAAATATAGTTGTAATTCTGGACCTCAGACCCATGCCTGACAAGAGCTATCAAATCAAACTCTCAGAAACACCAAGCCAGAAGTACTTTGCAGGGAGCTTTGGATGATGATTGGTCAGATAGACTATGGTAGGTGCAGACATGAAATTTTGCCATGGATGCTTAAGATTCACAAATAAAAACTTACACAGAATTTTATTTCAGTTACATTCAAAACAAGATGTAAATGGCATGTTACAAGTTGTTCACACAGAAATTTACATTCAATCCAGAATGAAAATATTTTGGTAAGTATGCAAAATCAACATGAAGCAATCATTTATGACTGACCTGAGAAAAAACTGTCCCTTACAGTTAACATATTTAATAGCTTAAGCAATATTAAGATGAATGCATGTGTAATGCATTTTTTTAATAGTTTATACTACTGAAGGTTGCAACATTCCATCTTTGTACCATATCCATGCAGGCATGCAACGCGCTACTAGTGAGAAGCACAATATGATTACATCTCCAGTATACTTCAAAGGTTCACATTTCAAAAAATGAATACTTAAAAGGCACCACTGGTGCAGTACAAAATAAGGTAAAGCAGCTACATTTTTACTAAAATATGAGAGAAGTGGTCATTTCTGATATTTACCCGACTGTCTTGAAATAGAATGAAGCATTTGTCCAACTCATAAATCTCCCATTATTATTAAACAACAGTGCTTCAACCTATCACTAAGTACAATTGTATATCAAGAATTCTGCCAGAATTCTCTTTAAATGTACCTTTTATTTTGTATTTTATACATCGGATCAGGTTAATTAATTTTGGCCTATTTATTATGATTTGTAATTTAGGTGAATCTCAATAGCAAATCATATTAATGTTACAGAAATTGCCTTATTTTGAAATCAAATTTAGTCTTCACCAAAACATTGTTTAAATTTGTAACAAAATTTTCACTGAAGTTGGATGTTTTTACTTGTATTATCATTTACCATGCAAATATTCTTTTCAAGTTATGCTTGTAAGATTCTACATAGGGGCAAACAGCAGCTAAATTCAAAGATAGGCATCCTCAATTTTCTTCAACCTACAGATAAAACTCAGTTTTACATCATTTTATTTTTCAGGGGGAAAATAAAGTTGGAGTAAAATTATGAAAAATCATGAACTATGTGGATTTATAGCTGGTTTGAGTATCTTACATAATAGTTACTTAATTTATAAATTATATGCTCGAAAAAAACCCTTAAACTTTGAAGCAAAAAATATTAAACCGTTACAATAAAGCCTTTAAAATATACAAATACAGATTGGTGTTCAAAACACATTTTCATAAACAGTGACATCACAAAATATTTTATGGATCATGGTATGATTGTAATAAACAGGAGTAGACAATGCAATCAATTGCATGCTTTGACTTGGTGAAGAATACAAGTTACTTTTGTCTTTCCTTACGTCTTCTTCCGCATCCCCAAACTCGTGAACCACACTCAAGTCTTCAGTCGGCCATCTACTCTGATGAACTTTGTAGGTATTTCATTATCTACTACCAGATGATTAACAGCAGGTGGAATTACCTTTCCTCCCTGTCTTCAAAGAACATTCCCCCCCACCCCCCCATTCAAGATTAGGAATTCAAAATATGGAAAACTGCAGGTAGTTATTACATTATTACACAATGAAAAACGGTCAGACCATTTCCACTATCCAATTAAGAATGTAGCTACCATTTCATTGTTAACAACTGGAGCTTTACTCGTGGTCAGGACTTAACTGAATCCATAAATTCTCCTGTCCACACCAAAGTGACCACCCACAGGTAGTATGAATTGTATTCCAGCAAAATACGTGTTTTTAAATATGTTCCTATACTCTATTACAACTGGGGATCCAATTAAATGTTTCTTTACCTATCTCTGGGAGAACTTATACTGGATAATGGAGTATTCTTAGCAACAATACATCAATATTAAAGCTAGCCAGTTCAATTACCATGATGTCAATATATAAACAAAGGCTGAGCTGCACATCATTCTGGCACCAAGATCTATATTGCTTATCAATATGCTCAACTGTAATTCCATTTTTGAGGGTGAATTTGAATAAAGTGCTTTCCATGAAGCAGTAGTATTGGCAGATTCAGCAGAGATGAAATGCGTGCATTCAATACAGCACCTTATCACATCAAAACATCTCAAAGTGCTTTACATAGTACAATTTACACAAAAAACTAACTGTATTTTGGTGACTGCTTAGGCTTATCAGGATTTTAAAACAAATTGTTCACAAGCCTGTGAAGGGCTATGGAAAGATGGAGTTGAGCAGTTTAAAAAAAATGGTGCTCGAAGACAGTTATTCTTTTGCTTTAATACTTTGAGCTGAAAGATGTTATTCAAAAATTGTCTACTGTTCTGAAATATTACATAAATGAACGAGAAGGCATTTTTTTAAAGAATTAGCAATTAGTTCTGTAAAAATGAGAGCTTCTCGAAAATTGCCATTGTATTTAATGAGCCGCACATTTGGAGGCAAAAGAGCCTAGTTATTACAATCTTTGCATTTAATATAGCGTCCTATCAAGTTGCCAAGATATCTCAAAAAGTGCTTCATGGGATGTACTGTAAAGTGGTGCAACTGTGTGTTTTCTGGGTGAATGCCAATTAGTTACTACACAAGATTTAGGAGTTATCTGCAATGTATCTCAACCGAAAAGTACAATATGAATTCTTATTTGCATACATAATCTAAACTTACATTATATTTTGATCAACATAATCATTGTGAATAAATTTGTGTTCCTGTAACACTATTAATGAACAAGAACACAAGAGATGGCTTTGTATTAATTAAAATTAATTAGTTGCATGTGTGGTTATTTATATAACAAAACAGGTAAGGCAAAGAAAGTGACACTTCATTGGCATTAATACGGTTATGGGCAAATGCAGATTGCATCAATTTGCTGAATGATAGAGAATGCTTACATTCACAACAGAATATACTTGCGATGGATTCTGCAACAAGTGCACTTCACGACAGGACTTGACACAGTTTGAAATATCCAGCAGTTAAGTTTTTTCAAACTGAAGATATTGCACAAGCTACCACATGTACTAATTTAGTGCACTGAATACTCAGAGCAAAAATTGCTTTTAAGTATACCTGTATACATTGTTTTAGAAATAACTGGACCTTCACAGAAATTTGGTGCGATAAGTTTTCTTACTTAACTGCAGATAAAATTCTCAAACAAAGTGACATTTAGACATATTGGCATATAGAATAGATAAGATTTTAATTTACTTAGAACAATGATCAAGTACGTGTTGTGTCATGCATAAGCAAATCTAGTAATGCATGATCAGAAACAGAATCGTTCAATGCTAAAGAGATTTGTTTATTTGCCTGTATTAGGAAATCGCTGGACTAAGCTGAACGTTCAGGTCACTGATCAGAAACAAGAAAATCTTGCTTCTCAAAGAAAATATTTCAACTCTTAAATACATCGAAAGAAATCAAAAATAAACAAAAACAGAACAAAAATGTCCCTTTGAAAAAGTGAAACTTCTGAATGTCTCACGTTGCATCATTAGAGATAAGATAATGTAAAAAAAAGGTCACTCATCATCACTTGATCAATGGTGAACATTGACACTTCAAAGATATTTATTTGCGTGGCACTTGGTAGAGTGGTACTTTCCATTGTGAAGGCTTTAAAGGTGGAACTGAAAAATTATTTTGCCGTGAGGAGTAAACACTGTCTATTATTATTATTATTCAAAGGAAGCAATTCAATACAAGATTTCATTTTACACCAAATCTAATACAAAAACAGAAAGGACGTGTAATGATCATTCACATATTAAAAGTTGCACACATTGGTCAAAAATCATATATGAGACGCAACTTTCACATTTCTTTACTAATTCAATAATCAGTAGGTCTTACATTTTAATCAGAATTTGCAGGCAAAAACAGACCAGGGATTCTGAGACCATTGTGTATATTATTGTATGTACAAGTACAAACATCTATATTATCAAAGTCTAACGTGAGTTAGTGCACATGATAGTTCTATGGAATTTGTAATATTTTCCAATACCATTTATATCTGTGGAAGGCAATTTCTCACTTCTTCCAGCTTGTCCAGAACCCACTAGGAAGTAAGAATATCAAGAATATTAATTGAAATAATAATAATTATTATCGCATTTGATATGTCCCACCTTTCACATCAGGAGGATGTCTCAAAGCGTTTCATAGGATATACTGTAAAGTGTAGTGACTGTGTATTTTGTAGACAAACTCAGCAGCCATGTGACAGAGAGCAATGTCCCACAAACAGCCGTGAAGTGAATGACCCAATTTTATCTGGGGGATTCTTGGCCAGGGCACTGGGAGAAACTCCCTTCTTTTCAAATTGTGCCACAGGACCTTTAACTCCACCGGAATGGCAGATGGGACTTTGGTTTAACATCTCACCTGAAAGATGGCATCACCAATAATGCAGCTCTCCACCAGCACTCTATTAGAATGTCATTCTCGTCTGAGTTCAAAATGGGGCTTAAACCCAGAGCCTTCTCGCTCACAGGCAAGAGCATTACCAACTGAGCTAAACAAGCATCAAGTTCAAACTTGTATCAGATAGTGTACACGCATTCAAGAGGCTAGACCTTCACATGATGGAGAGGGCAATAGAAGGGTATGGGAAAGAGTAAGGAATGAAGACTCATGTGGAGTATAAACACTGGTATGGATATGTTTCTGTGCTCTACATTCTTTGTAAATCTTTCTAACATTTTGAGTCTGCTCATGTATACATAAACTAATGTCTTTAATTTGTCATTGCATGCTTTCGACCTATATCCACTCCCCACCTCATCCCACTGGCACTTGTTGAAATTCCTACAAGTTTCTGCATTGAGTTCCACTTCATCTTTGGCAATTAACAAACTTAACTCACCCAGTCTGGTCATCTCTGATTTCAATGTATTCCTTTCCTCCCTCAATCTGAGCCCCCACACAAACTCCCTGAACCCAATTCCATAGTTAACCTCCTGATGTAACACCTTTATACCATGGTCCTGTCCTCTGGAACACTCCTCTAAAATTAATTTTCCTTGCTACCTCTCTTCCTCCTTTTAAAAGTTAATGTTAGTATCTCCTAGGTACCCACCTTCAACCATACATTCGGCCACTTTTAAATGATAATAACCCTCGCATTTGATACAGCGCTTTATCATGTCTTTGAGACGTCTCAAAGCACGTCAGAGAATATAATGTAAAGTTAATTGACTGTATATATTGTGGGCGAAACATGGCTGCCAATTGCACACAGCAGCGTCCCACAACCAGTCGTGGTTTGAAGTGACCAATTTATTATTATTTTTTTGAAAGAATTATTACCCCCGAAAAAGTGATCCGCCAATTGACTAACAACTGGGTTCCTACTTACTGCTAGGTAAACTGAGGCGTGTGGAGTAAGGAAACTTGCCCATCATTTTGCCCTGCCGGGAATCGAACCCAGGTATCTCACTTGCGAGGCGAGTGCTCTAGCCACTGAGCTACAGGACTTCAAAATCCTTTTGCTTCTTGTTCAGTGTCTACTGTTGCCATTGTTAATTGCTATTTTTTTTGTATCTGGCAGAGTCTTGGTTTTCTTATACTTAATTTGGGTGTGCAGAATTTATTTATGTGTCTGACTCACTTAAGAGAGAGAAAAAGCAGGTAATACTTCTAAAGAAAGTTAGAGACGAACCCTAACCTTATTTGTGTTCTTGGCTTCACCACTCATAAATAATTTTACACATTAAACTCAATAATGCAGTATTTACCTTTGCGTCACTTCCACATCTGAAATTGACTATTTTTCCACATTCTTTTGCGTGAAACACAGACTTGACACGCTCCTTTAAGAAATTATACAGAATGTTAGTTTAGAATCAGTTGAAAAATAATTTATTACATTCAATTTACCAACAGTGATAAATTAATCTGGGTAATATTTTTCCAAGTAAAATTACTAGCAAAAATTGCTGTTGGAGCTTTTTACAAAAAATATAAAATAATAAAATCATAATGTAAAATAGTAGAGGTAAAATCTGTGACATAACAAATTGAAGTCAATTTACATAATCCTTGCTTTCTGATTATTTTAACTATGTATATTGCTAAAAATAAATACTTTATTCTATATTCTCGTCACTTACTTTGGCCTCAATACCAAACCTTATAATAACTAAAGACAACCCAAGTTGCTGCTCATTGACAGATCAGTTAAGATATGCCTCTTAAATAACTCAAATAGATGAAAACAAATCACAATTAGGAATAAAAAAAGGCAATGATTTAGGGTTATGTTTAGACTTATGCACAGGTTGGATATTGGAAGTTATTCTACCACATTCAACAAACAAAATGGACTTATATATAACTAGACAACAATTGTATTACATTTAGCAAATTGATCAGAATAACCTTCCCATGAACTGAAATAAAGTGGTTTTGTACTTATTCTATTGAAATATGGAATTGGCAGATGGAATATAATGTGGGAAAGTGTGAAGTTATTCACCTAGGGAGTAAAAACAGAAAAGCAGATTATTTTCCAGAAGGGGAGACTAGATAGTGTCAGTGTTCAGAGGGATTTGGGTGTCCTTGTACACCAGTCATAAAAAGTTAGTATGCAGGTACAGTAAGCAACTAGGAAGGCTGATGGCATGTTGGCGCTTATTGCAAAAGGGTTAGAATACAAGAGTAGGGAAATCTTGCTGCAACTGCATAGGGCCTTGGTGAGACCGTATCTGGAATATTGTTTGCAGTTTTGGTCTCCTTACTTAAGAAAGGACATACTCGCCTTAGAGGGGTGCAGCGTAGATCCACTAGGTTGGTTCCTGGGATGAGGGGGTTGACCTATGAGGAAAAGTTGAGTAAACTAGGCCTATATTCTCTAGAATATAGAAGAATTAGGGGTGATTTTATAGAAGCATACAAGATTCTTTTGGGGCTTGACAGAGTAGACAGTGCAAGACTATTTCCCCTGGTAGGAGAATCTAGAACTAGGGGTCACAGTCTTAAGATTAAGGGTCAACCCTTTCGAACAGAGTTGAGGAAACCCTTCTTCATTCAGAGGGTAGTGAATTTATGGAATTCTCTACCCCAGAAGGCTGTAGATGCTCAGTCCTTGAACATATTCAAGACTGAGATTGATAGGTTTCTAAAGGATAGAGGGATTAAGGGATATGGTGATAAGGTGGGCAGATGGAGTTAGGTTAGAAGATCAGCCATGATCTCATTGAATGGCAGGGCAGGCTTGAGGGGCTGAATGGCCTACTCCTGCTCCTAAATCCTATGTTCCTATATCTTACAACTTTTATTTCAACATTTTCCATTCCTGAACCAATCACCAAAGACTATTCTGAAATTACTGTTAGAACTTTTTACTAAAAGCAAAATCTGTAATAAAACAAGTAGATTTATTCCAGTCAATTTACACCACATTTTCCTTTCTTGTTATTTTAACTTTATATATTACTGAAAAGACATACGATTAGAAATAACTGCTTTATCTTTGTCAATTACCTTGGCCTCAATACGCAATCTTCTTTCCAAAACAATGAAAGGCTTCTTAGTAAATTCCTCAAAGCTGTACTGCCACTCACAGGTTAACTGCCCAAATGTTCCTTTTGTTACAAAAAAGACACCACTGGAAAAATAAACAGAATAAATACAAAACATTTAAGAGATGGGACAGAACTATTAAGCACAATTTTGTTTAATCTTTTCAGTAATTATAGATATTCAAATAATAGCCAATAACATTTCATTACCAGGACATTTCTGTAATTTGCTTTCTAAATTCACTGAAATCTTACCTTTTTGTAATCATGAACAAATCTGAATCATTAACCTTTTTATGGGCGAAGTACTTGTACTTGGCAAACCTGCCATTTTCAATTTTCTAAAACAAAAGACAAAATGTTAAAATATATGTTGAAATAAACTATTTCCCCTTCAGCTGCATTTTAAAATTTTAACATTTTAAAAACACATATTGCATTAGAAACACAAGAAAGTTTACACCACACAAGTTAAAGTCTACTCCACACGACCAGTACAAAGTGATTAACAGATTTGTCTTTAAAACCTTAAACCTGCTTGGCTTAGATTTGTTTTACCACTTTGCCTCAACAAACAAATGAAGAATTGATGATACAGGTTCTGATAGTATTTTTGTTCTCATAGTGACGCAAAGCACTAGTGAAGTCTGCTTACTCAGGTGGAAGCAACTCTTGTTATATGATTACACAAAGCAAAAATGGAGCAAATCTCATATCTAGGAACAAATCGTGCCCCTAGGTGAAAGAGGCAATATGAAATTGAGTACCTCAATGGTTATATTGACCAGATTTCAGCCTTAAATCATAAAAATTCTTTCTTCGGATGAAGAGAAAACAGTTACTTCTGTATGGAAGGTATGTTTAAAGCTGATACCAATGTAGAAACACCAATGATGGATCCTTGTTTCTTTGACCATCCTTTCTAAAGGAGGCACCATGCTCTAAAATCTACTAGAATAATGATTGAGCTTGTTAACATTCTTAAAAATAAGCAGATACATATTTGTAGAAAAAAAACTGCATTTTTCTTTAGCTGATCCTGGCAATGATACCAGGAAGGATTTTAGTACATTGGACAAATATTAAACCCCAAATTGCAAGAGATTTGTAATACTTAATGTAGCCCAAGTATTGGATAATTGAATCTGCTTTTGATATAATGTCAAAAAATGCACTAGATCCAGTTTGTTTAATACTGGATTTTCTATATCACATTACACATCAGCTGAAAGAAGAAGCTCATTTTGCAGACTATGTTCAGTATGTATTTTCTATTATACAGCTTTCAACAAGCATGTATCTAACTCCTGTTTGATATTAAAAGAAAATTTCCTAAGAACAAAGAAGCTTTAGTTGTACTAAGGTTACGAGTAACACAAATAATTGCACCATACCAACATACTATTTTCAGCAGATATGAGTACTGCAAAGCTAATCAACAGAAGTAACCCGAATGTTACCTGAAGTATTTCTATATATACATTTTTTTAAAACTTAAAAGCTCATATCTAGATATGTACTACTCTGATAACAAATGTTAACTTGTTGCATCTAGTTAACTGCAGAAGGCACATTATCACAGTGGAATACTTTTAGTGATACACAATGTACTTTGATGTTTACCAAGGATTACTGGCAACAACTTATACTGCAACATATTTTTATTTCCTGAATTATGTACTCCTGAAGGTAAGGTACTTATAATGGCACAAAATGAACACTCATTTTACACACCGATTATCATTATCAATCACTCCCAGATCAAGTACAGCACAGTAAAATAACCAATACTCTGCCCCTCTTTAATCTGCCCCAGAAATGTCCACCAGCCCCAATTTATTAAGAGCTACCACTACAGGAAAATGACAATTTTCAACAAATTATTCCAATCCATGCTAAATTCAGGATAATTTTACACCGAGTCCATGCTCATTAAAAACAGGATTGATCTTGCCCAAGTTAACCTGCAATTCCAATAAGCTTTTCTCTGCTGAATTGCTTTTATACTGGTGGAACTCTGAGCCAAAATTGTAATTACATTAGAAAACAACCTAGATATGTCCCTAATGTTCTGGGAGTTGAGTAAATTTACCAATTTATCCAATAATACATTGGTTTTATTGTGAATCCCTCTATTTTGAATATGGGCCTACGGTGAATAGTTTAACTCAGGATGTAATCTACTTGATCCATGCCTCATTGATTTTAGGATTAACACAGAAAACTAATTCATTGGATACTTGGTGACATTACTGTAATGCGATGAAGCATTGGCATTATTGGGTGGATGATCCAACAGAGACAAATCTGACACTTTTCACAAGGAGTATGAGGGCTAGTTCTCAAAAAAAGTGGTTAAGTTGTGGAAGGAGCACTATTATGCTTTAAACCAGTGTTTTGTTTTACTTTGAATGCAACATAAAGAATCACTCCTTATCACTTCTCCAATAAAATGAATGACTTTTCTCAAGATATCAGGTTTCTTTTAAATAAAAGGCAAATCTCAATATTTCTAAGATTGAGGCATCTTTCTGGAGTAGCTCTTTCTCAATTCCACTCCTTGGTTCTATGACACTTAGAATTATTGTATGTATTTCATCCTAATTTATTTTGTGCCTGGAAGTTTCACTCTCTGGGAGTAATTTTTCTTAGCTGGCTTCCTAGAGTTGAATTTGTAACCAGTGATAAAGGGAAAATAAATTTGATTGATGCTTGCAACATTTCACTCTATATTTAGCAAGCATATTACCTCCCATCATGATTGGCCACTAAATTCCTATTATCTTGCTACCAGGGAAACCCAATTTTGGGATTGAGATGGGTAACAATAATGTATCCAAGTCAATCAAGTACGATCATAGTCATGAGACTTTGTGTTCCGGTCAAAATTGAATTATTATAAAGCTATGCTTTGATTCCAAAAAAATTCATTGTCTGCAACAAAATTACAGTTGTATAGCACCTTTCACGTTGGGAGGACATCCCAAGGCGCTGAACAGACAAGAGTTTCGGACCGAGCCGGGGAGTGTGGAGGGCAGGGGGGGAAAAGCAGGGAGTTCGAAAGCAAGGTTGAAGAGGAGGGTCTTGAGATGGGTTGTGAAGGAGGCAAGGGAGGGGGTGAGGCGAGGGACTGTGGGATGGAGTTCCAGAGGGTGGGGGCAAAGTGGCAGAAGGCCCACCCGCCAATAGTGGGGTAGGCGAGGCGGGGGATGTGAAGCAGGCTGGAGCTCGTTGAGTATAGGGAGCGGGCAGGATGGTAGGGGGTAAGGAGGTCGCAGAGGTAGGGGGGAACAAGACCATGGAGGGCTTTGAAGGTGAGGACCAGGATCTTGGACTGTATCACCACTGTGTGGAGTCCTGTAGCTCAGTGGTTAGAACACTCGCTTTGCAAGCGAGAGACCTGAGCTCAATTCCAGGCAGGGCGAAACCTTGGGCAAGTTTCCTTACTCCATACGCCTAATAATTCTGTGCGCAATTGGCTGCCGCGTTCGCCCACAAATATAGTCAATTCACTTTACAGTATATTCTGTGAAGCACTTTGGGACGTCTAGAAGACGTGAAAAGCGCTATATCAAATACAAGGATTATTATTATTATTAATAATCCCTCCAAAACAAAATAATAAATGGGTCATTTTCAATCTGTTTGTGGGACATTGCTGGGCGCAATTGGCTGCTGCGTTCGCCCACAAATATACAGTCGATTCACTTTACAGTATATTCTATGAAGCGCTTTGAGACGTCTAGAAGATGTGAAAAGCACTATATCAAATGCAAGGATAATTATTATTATATCCTCTGTGTGATGGGAAGCCAGTGGAGTTGGGCAAGGCTGGGGGTGATAGGGTCGCGGAGCCTAGTACAGAGCTCTGAATGATCTGCAGCCTGTGGAGGGAGTTGGGAGGGCAACAAGCAATGAGTTTGCATAGTCGAGCCTTGATGCATACTGACGACTGTAATTTTGTGAAGTGCTTTTCAACTGATTTGCTGAATTGCTGCCAAGACCAAATAACAAATTGGCGCTGTCGTCAGCAGCAATCTGAATTAAATGGTGTTCTTGTAAAAAGATCTATTCTCAGTCACATAGAAGTTAACCCAGATCGCATTTTTTGTGCAACAAGTTTTCTTCCCTTATAAAAGGTGGCAACTTGAGCTGGTATGGCCCCTTGGATTGGTTTCTGCCAGTGTTTCACACAACAGTGAGCATCAAGAGGCTCTTCTACCACAGTGCTGCTGGTGTATATAATAATAACCCTTGCATTTGATATGGCACCTATCACATCATTGAAACGTCTCAAAGAGCTTCACAGAATATATTATAAAGTGGATTGACTGTACTTTGTGGGCAAAATACGGCAGCCAATTGCACACAGCAGTGTCCCATAAACAATGGTTGATTAAGCGACTTTTCTTTAAAGGGATTATTACTCCCAGAAAGCGATCTGCCAATCGACTAACAATCGCGTTCGTACTACTGCTATACGTATTCACAAGTGTAGAGTTTTGCCTCATATTGGATAAACTAAGAGCACTATTTAAGTGAGGAAATATTTAAAATATTTTATTCAGGTCGTCTTTATACCTAAACATCAATGCACAACCCTGGATACTAGTACTCAATAGTTGAATGGCCCAAATATAACATATTGAAGCAAATACTGTAATGTGTGTGCATGAAATTTATGTGTGGAATTTATCATTATCAGAGTAGAATTTCTTTCTATTGTGCTCTGTTTTCAGTTATTTAATGGCTTTGCATCTGGATGAGTTGATTTTATAATTTACAGTAAACAAACATTTCGAACTAAATTGAATTGCTGAGCCCTCTTCCTTATTCAAATTTTATGAGGTAATCAACCAGTGTAACATTTGGAACCATGACTATTTCTGAAGTAGAGGTCGCAGAGAGGCTATGTCCAGCCTTCAGAAAACCTGGATGTTGAAGACATCAAATATCGTAAGAAGTGGGTCACGTTGGATTTTAATGAATGGTGTGGACTCATTATCTTTATCCTTCTCTCTGCCAGTCAGTTTCCAAACTACATCCTCTGTACCTGACTGATGTCAAAGAAGACATATGATACCAAATTTAAACTGTGCAATATTGTTAGTGTTTCTGATAAATTAATAGCTGCAAAGGCCTGGATACTATTATCCCAGAAGAGATGAGGAGCTCTCTTTAGCGCTCTGGGACGCTACCCCGCATGAAGGGCGCTATATAAATGTAAGTAGTTATTGTTTAGCTGTATATCTGGGGTCGGCGAAAGTCTAAGATTAAGCAACATAAAGAAAAATTAATGCGGTGGGAAGGCAAAGAGAGACACACACACACTCTGTCTAAGACAAGGTGAATTAAAAGGGGAGGAAGCTACTCTTTAACCCCGCAGAATCTTGCCTGAAATACAAGGCTCAGTGGTAACCAAACTAATGGGTAAAAAGGTATCAAACGAGTGTCTGTGCCGAAACATGCAATATCCATAGACACAATTTGCTTAGAGTAGGTGTATTGGACCCTCAAGTTCTAAAGAAAGAGTGAGTCATCAATACTTGGCATTACAAAGGGATGACAATCATCAGTACCAACCTGCTTAAGTTAATTTAAATCAGTTGATGTACTAGTAGGAGCTCCACTACTTTCAACTAAAATATAGTGATAGGTTCACAAAGGAATGACGACAATCAGACTCAGTAATTGTCATCAGACTCAGTGATTGCTAAACAGTTACTTCTGGAACATGGTCCTCACTATTACTAGTTATCAAACTAGCCTTCTGTGCAACAGCCAGTGCTGACTCACCATGGAGCCATTTTTCAGGATCTGTTGTTGATTGGCCAGTGCCGTTTAAGATTTTGGTGATTGAAATGAGAATCATCAGTAAAACTTAATGGAATAAAATACATTATTAACTCTGAAAAAGAGAGGTTAAAAATACCACAATAATTTACATTGACATGGCACCTTTGTCAGGACATCTCAAAGCGTTTCACACAGGTTACTGCAGCCAGTTTGGTGGTGATGCTGGGTGAAGGCCCAGAGGAAAGCGTCTGAAAGTGCTGTTGGGTTTTAAAATGGGCTTAAAGGTGGGAGGAGAGGAGCAAAGGGGAGTAACTCTGTGATGGAGTTCCAAGGAGTGCTAAGAAATTTTTGGAGTTCCAAGAATGCTTGAAATTCCAATAAGCAGACGGCTGAAAGCTCATCCACTGATTGGGGTATATTGGATGGAGACAAACCGGTGGCAGCTGAGCAGCCACATGCAGAGTTAGTATTGTGCAAGGCCATGGAGGGATTTGAACATGAGGAGAAGGATCTTTTGAGTTTGATTGGCTGGGGGATATGAAGCTAGTGAGGATGGCAGTGATAGATGTGGAGTCTAGTGCAAGAGAAGACATGGGCTACAGAGTTCTCGATAGTCTGCAGCCTGAGGAGAGAGGATATATATTAATAATCTTTGCGTTTGATATAGTGCCTTATCACATCTTTGAGATGTCTCAAAGGACTTTACAGAATATACTGTAAAGTGAATTGACTGTATACTTTGTGGGTGAAATGCAGCAGCCGATTGCGCACAACAGTGTTCCACAAAAAAATTGTGGATTGAGTGACCAAATTATTATTATTTTTTCTGAAGGGTTTATTGCCCCAGAAAAGCGATACCCCAATCGACTAAGAATCTATATACCCTCATGTTTAAAAGAAGAGTCCAAGTAACCTAGACAGAGCTTTTGATTTCAATAACTTTCCTTAGTTTAATATAATTTCCACAGCAACCGACGTTTCATTTAAACTCGATTTACAATTAACATTGCAGTGTCCCTTTAATTGTTATTATAGACACATTTATCAAAATAGCTATTTGTGATTAGTGGTTTGTAATTCAACTTTATATTCAAATACAACATTTAGAACACAACTGTCAATACTCACATGCACTTGAAGCATGATGTACAGGAAGCTGCTGCCAATGTTAATGCATGCATATTACCTTTTAGCTTTTTAGAAGGCGAGACAGACAGGGATGGAAAAATGGAAAAACATGCTTTTTATTCTTTACTGCAACATCTTCTATGATTATTTAGTTTGCTTTCCACAATACCCCCACCCTCCCCCACCCTGTTCGAGGTCAGAAAGGAAAGGCTAACTGCAAAATGCAAAATATACAATATATTATTACGTAAACCAAAATGATTAAATCATTAATCACTGTTAGATGTATTCAATATTCAATGTTTTACACTGCAATTATATTTTAGACTTGATTTGCAGTGCAAAGATCCATATTTTAGATTGGCCTGAGTCCTTGTAGATTGCAGCCAGGAAGAGGGTGTATTGTCACACAATGGCTTAAGAATGCACAAGCTAAAATATTGAAAATTCTTGAAAAACAAAGGTGTCAATGCAGTACTAGAAGAAAAAATAATTTTACAAAAGACATGGGATCAACCCCAACAAGTCATGCAATATTGAATGCAAAGAATTCTGCAAATTCTGTACCTTGGGATATTTAAAATAGCACAAGATCTGTTTTGAATGAAGAATGCTTTTCAGCCCATTTGATCTCATCCTTCCAGAATACTTACACTAGCATCCTCCCATCACAGCATCATGTTGTTTTTTCAATAAGTGAAGTGCACTGGAATACCTGACCTCATTTTTCCTTCTTGGTAAACTGTTTCAGTCATTAATTACCCTCTGGGTACAGAAATACTTGGTGTCTGTCCTGAAACTGCCATTTCCTACCCTGAATCTGTGCCCATGTTTTGCTGCCATATCTTTGCATAACTGAAAGTATTGTTTGGGGTTTATTTTCCCAAACCCATTTAACATCTTAAAATACCTCTATGAGTTTCCCTCTGAGACATCTGTTTTCAAGGCTGAAGAATCTTAACTTGTCTAATCATTGCTCATTCCTCTAACACTGATGATTATTCTTGCATCATCAGTTTGTGATGTCACATAGCTCCCTCAGCAATTTGGGATGTCAACTTGTTAAAAACATCTATGAAGTTGGTCAGAGATCTCCTCTTCTGTGGTTTAGACTTATTGCTTAGATTATTTTATTCTAATAATCTTCCATTTTCTTTCTGATGATTGAGTTCATCAGTTTTTAAAACTATTGAGGTCAGACTAATGGGTCTGTAGTTGACAGGTATGGCCCCTATCAACCTTTCGTGAACATGGGAACCACATTTACTTGCTTCCAATTTGTTGGAACTTCACTAATTGTGATCAACTGCCTCATAATGTCTAACAGTGCTTCACAAATCACAATTTCAGCCTCTTGGGCCTATCTAGACACTCAGTTGCATTTATGTAAAAAGTCCTGGAGTTTAAACAATGGGCAGCATTATGAATTTAAACATTATGGGCATTTAAACATTATGTTTAAATTAAACATTAAACAGCATTTAAACATTATGGGCAGCAGCTTTTTAAGTGTCCTATCTGGTAGAAAAAAAACCTCCAGGAAGTAGTTATTTAATATCACGTGCTGCAAATTGTTCATTTTCAGGCATTGAGTCTGCGGAAATGCAGTTATGTTTTAAGGTCCATTTTATATATAATGCACGCAGCAAGTAAAATTAAATCTAAAAGATCAGTTTGTAACATGTTAAAATAACAACTGGACCTACTAACAACAGTCTTCAAGAAGGATGAAATCTTTGTACTAAAAAACCAACTAAATAAATTACTGATCAGTAATGAATTTTGAAAGATTGTACTCTTCCAAGAGCTAAAACCATCTAAATATTAAGGGGGGGAAAAGCAGTCACAACTTTGTTTGGTTTAATTAAACTAATATTTTAGTTTTAGGAGGGAAAGTAGCATTTCCTAAGGGTTCAAGTGGCTCCAAGGAGATGTCTGGGGAAGACAAGATGTGTAAATTGTTGAGATCAACCATTTTTTCTGACTCATCACTGAGTTTAGGAAATGGGTCCTCAACCCTGCAAACAAGTAGGGCATTCCAAGGTAGGCAAATAACATGACATTTACTAGCACATCATGTTGGTAAAATTGACAATTACCTACCTTAGACAGTAAAAATACAGTTACTGAATCATACCTCAATATCTATCCAGGTATTTAAAATTATTTATAAAAGCCACATTGTGCAGGCTTTAATTTATCAATTATTATTATGAATAAAAAGCAACAATGCAGAAATGCAAAAGGGAAGATTGAAGCAGTCCAATGAGTGACATGAACAGAACAGAAATTAGACAAAGCTTTTATTACATAACCTTCACAATTGTACATTTACCTGGAGTTCCTTATGCAAAGCAGAGATGAAATACAAGTTTCATGAGCAACACATAACACTGAATTCAAAACAGCAATGGAAGACACAAGAATGATCTAAATTAAAAATGCATAGATGGGAGTAAACAAAAACTAGCAAAACAAAATTAATAAGTTCTATTCCTGCACTAAAATTATTTTCTGCAATATTTTCTTCTTTTCCTACATGTGATTTGTGCAACTTTTTAAAATTGAAAATATTCAAGAAAACTGATACCTTGTCTGTTGCTCTTTCTATGCCTATATATTTCCCAGTTTGGAACCTTGCAACTGAACAAAATCACAGAATGGTAGGACACTGCTAGGCAGTTTTATCGATGGCTAAGGCGGCAGATAATAGGAGCTATCATGAATGCATGCATTGGTGATAAGCAGCAATTTCATCAGATTAATCATCATCAACACTACTGTCAACATAATCCTTTCTTTGCAGGCACTTCCATTCTGCAAGCATGGTAAAGAGGGAAAGAAGATAGCTGGTTAGTTTTATTGCACCTTTGTGTGCAACCTTTCTTGAAAAAAGCAAGAAAAAGAATGCTGGTATCAATTTATAGACATTAATGATTAATAAATAAACAGTAAGCAGAGGTGAAACTTGCATGCTCAAAATTAAAACAGTACACTTATAATTATCAACTATAAATGAATCACCTGCAACATTTGACTGCCAACTCCTTCTCTCAACCTATATGGTCTAATGACTCCGTCTTCATGAATAAATCTAGGGGGTCGAAGGCTCTGAGCATCTTCAGATGTTTCTGTAGCTCTGTCAAAATAATATTTTTTTAGACAATTGATGCAATTTAATCATTTGCAACAATTACATTGAAAATAAGAAATAAGATGATTTATAAAGAGTTTCACTTCAAAATGCCATCCAGTTCAGCTGGTACTTTAGAAACAAACACTGCCTTCTAAATGAATGTCAAACTCTAATCATTTAACTAACAAGTTCAGCTTTTTCATACAGATAAATATTTGAGAAGTTTGGTTATCGATTCTGAACCCAACCAATCATTTTCTTTGCTTTTCAATGGATCTGGCAGAACTGAAGTCAATTGATTTTCCTCTCAGGAGGAAAAAGTAATGGGATAAATGACAGATGTTTGAGTCAGAGGTCCAGGAGTACTTTACCTGCCTCACCTTCTCAATTGAATAGTGAGTAATTACAGGAGAAGTAACATGGTATAATATGCCTACAAGCAATATCTCTATGGTTTCTAATTTGATAAATGCTGTTATGATTTATGCGATAAATTTTGCTAATGGAAAATTTAGTAGTTTGTACACACATTTCGGTACAGAAAAAGTCTGATAGTAATCCAAACATTTTCATATTGCAAATATTTGTACTGCTACTACAGAGTGATGTCTATTGTTTTACTTGTTCACCCTTCATTTCATTTAATTCATACAAATCCATGCAAATTCAATATTCCGCTCTTTCATGTAAATACATTTTCAGCCATACCCCTACACTGTATCAACAGATACATTTATCCTATAACATAATAATTATTACTCATATCACTAATACATTAGACTTTACTTTAAATACATTATGTATTCAGGAATAAAATAATAAATTCAGAATCTTATTTTGTTTAGCCTACATGGTGGAAAATAGTCTAAAATGTTCTCCCAATATGGCAACAAATCCCTTCTTCACCCAACCTAAATGTCTCTGTCTGGACATCTTCTAAAATATGCTTACTTTCCAATGCTAATAGCATTATATCTGTGTACAATTTTGGTCACTATATTTCAGAGACTGGAGGACTTTTTCTGCTGGAATAAAGAAGGTTGAGGGATGACCTGGCAGAGATCTTTAGAATTATGAGAGGGTTTTTGATAGACAATAGGGAGAATTCATATTTACTGGTCGGTGAATCAGTCAACAACAACAACAACTTGCACTTATATAGCGCCCTCCACACGGGGTAGCGCCTCAGAGTACTAAACAATGGCAGAACCTGACTCCGGGGTGGGGGGAAGTGGCTGTAAGCATGGTCGAAGAGGAAGGTAGGAAATAGTACCAGAGTAACTTCTAAACAAAAATCTGTCAATTAATTTTCATTCGTTCTTGTTCATATTTTACCTTTTTATGCCTTGGAAAGTACTATTGGCCATGTCTATAATGCCACCAGTCGGTCTTGCTATGGCTCCAACCAAACCCTTACCCATCCCTTTGAAGAAACCGACTGCACCTTCCCTTTGAGCACCTGCAGAATCCAAATAAAATAATTTAAATATTTACTTTTAACCTAACTTTAAAAAAAGCTTGCTGTCTGTGAATAAAAAATATGCAATGTTAGAATTGCAGTAACGTTATCCTTCCCCACAAAAAACAGAAAATCTGCCTGCACCTTAGGTTCAGGGGTGCCTTATGTTCAAATGGATATAGTACATTCCAATATTTTGCCTACCTTCAATAGGTTTTGTCACTATTCCAGTGATTCCACTTACAAAACCCTACAAAGAGAAAAAAAAATCACAACCACATATACATATCACCTGCCTTCAACATTATATACTGCTCAATACCCATCTCTGAAATAATCCATACTATTGCACTTTATTGTACAATAAAGTATTGTACTTGTACTCAATTGTACTTTGAGAAGTAACTGGCAAAAAAAAGATTTAATTTCAACAAGTTAATATTTTACAGTTTCAACTTCAATGTATAGATGTACTAGAGACCATAATATGGGAAGGAGTTTGTGAACACTTGGAAAGAGGGAGATTCATCATTGATTTGTAAAGAACTTGACTAATTTAATTAATTTATTTTCAGCAATTCACTAAGTGAATAGATGATGTAAATCCTGCTGATTTAATTTATATGGATTTTGAGAAGGCATTTAATAAGGTGGCACAAAAGAGGCTAGTTTAAAAAATGAAACCATGTAGAATTCAAAGCATTCCTGTGGCACACATACAAGGGTGACTGAGAGATGAGTTAAATTGATTTTCTCAGATTAGCTAGAACTAGTTATTTATGTTTTACAGGAATGTGAGGTACGACATGTAGTTTTCAAGAGTCAAATGCGAAGAATCAGGGTCTCCAGGAACACATCCACGTCTCAAGGACCCATTGGAAGTCAGGCAAGCTCGTCTATCATCAATGATTTGGAACAGTGCAGCAGTACATGGTTGTAATGGATTATTGATACAGAATGGAGTGGTGACCGTAGTGTCGCTTGTCAAAGCATATCTTCCTAATTACATATTCGCTTAACCTAGTTGATTGGACGAAAACTCGCAATTTACTAATTTAGCTAATCCTACCGAGACCAAGCCTCTTCCTCCACGGGTAATGCCTTCTGTAAAGCCACTTGGCTGTTTGTTCATTGCCTCTCTACGCCTCTGTTGGTACTCCTCATCCATGGTTATTGCTGCAACACCTTTTGCCATGGCACCAGTTATTCTGGATGCAGCACCTGCAAAACCTCCTACAGAGAGAATTTAGAATGAATTTCACTAAAAATCATCACACAATAGAAGCAGTTTAGTTTTCTATTAGGCTCTTGGATATTCCTCACTTTTCATATCTACACTAAAATAATAACGGTAAAAGATACAATAACTTAAGCACTCAAGAAAAATCAAAAGCAGGGTTAATCATGAATTGCTGACTTGAAAATAATACTAATAATCCTTGCATTTGATATAGAGCTTATCCCGTTTTCTAGATGTCTCAAAGCGCTTCACAGAATATACTGTAAAGTGAATTGACGGTATATTTCTGGGCAAATTGCGCACAGCAGTGTCCCACAAACAGTTGTGGATTGAAGTGACCAATTTATTATTTTTTTTCTTGAGGGATTATTATCAGGTGTGTGGAGTAAGGAAACGTGCCCAAGGTTTCGCCCTGCCGGGAATTGAACCTGGGTCTCTCGCTTGTGAGGCGAGTGCTCTAACCACTGAGCTACAGGTCTCCAATATGATTATTTTTTGAAAATTCAAAAAAACAGATCATTTGATCACCAAGGTGTCATTTAGCCAAGATAAATAGACAGTGCAGCATAAATAAGTAAATCAGGTAAGACAATATTTTGCTCAACATGGAACAAACCCTTACTTTAATAACATGAAGTATGGAACCCATCAAGCTGGCATCTTTCAAAATAATTTGTATTGTTGATTGGTTCGCGTCAGCGCCTCCGCACCTCAGGCACTGACAGCATCAGCATCCAAGGCTGCACTCTTCACCTCTCAAAGCCAGTCAGGAACATCGGCGTTCTGTTCGACCCTGAGCTGTCCTTTCTTCCCCACATCCGTGCCACAACTGGCACCGCTTTCCACCACCTCCGGAACATCGCCAGACTATGGCACTACCTCACCCCTCACGCTGCTGAAACCCTGGTCCACGTCTTTATCACCTCAAGACTGGACTATGGGAACTCTCTCCTCGTCGGCCTTCCCGGCACCTCCCTCCACAAGCTGCAGGTCATTCAGAACTCTGCAGCTCGTGTACTGTCCCGCACCAGGCTTCGGGACCGCATCACTCCCATCCTCACTCCCACCCTCGCTCGCCTCCACTGGCTCCCCATCCCCCAGAGGATCGAATTCAAGATTCTCATCCTCACCAACAAGGCCATTCACGGCCTTGCTCCCTCCTACCTCTCCGACCGACCATCCCCCTACCTACCTGCCCATACCATTCGTTCCTCTGGCTCCGGTCTGCTCCACATCCCCCGCCCCAACCGCCCTACCATCGGTGGCCGGGCCTTCAGCCTCTCAGCCCCTAGGCTCTGGATCTCCATCCCCCAGTGCCTTCGCCTTGCCTCCTCCCTTTCCTCCTTCAGGGACGGTTTCAAGACCTTTCTCTTCAACCGTGCCTTCACCTCCCCTCTCGACTCTCTACCCCCTCCTCCCTTCTCTCCCCTCACCCTGACCATTTCCACCTGCTCGGGTCCCGACCCAACTGTCCAGCGCCTTGGGA
Organism: Callorhinchus milii; assembly: GCF_018977255.1. Taxonomy (NCBI): domain Eukaryota; kingdom Metazoa; phylum Chordata; class Chondrichthyes; order Chimaeriformes; family Callorhinchidae; genus Callorhinchus; species Callorhinchus milii. The sequence continues at coordinate 97,142,045 of NW_024704742.1, forward strand.
CGTCCTCCCGATGTGAAAGGCGCTCTATAAATGCAATCTTGTTGTTGTTGTTGTATTTATGAATTTTCTACAATTATTTTACCTTCTAAGGTAGGTGAGAAACTGCATAAAAGGGACATCAGTTTAATATGATTTAACAAGACTGTTAGCACGTCACATATGAGAATGCTATGGCACTAATATTGTTAGAACTACAATGTTCAATTGCTCTTTTATCATCTCTAAAGTTATTCCTGTTCTTAACTGGTATTCCCATATTTCCCTTTTAAGGAAAAATATAACAACAGTAATCCTTGCATTTGACATAGCGCCTTACCACATCTTTGAGACGCCTCAAAGCGCTTCATAGAATATACTGTAAAGTGAATTGACGATACTAAGCTGGAGGGAGGTGTGTAGGATGTCCCTCAGGAGTCGTTATTGGGACTACTGTTCTTTCTGATCTATGTTAATGATCTGGACCTGGATATAGGGAGCATAATTTCCAAATTTGCAGACGACACTAAACTAGGAAAAGTAGTTAATGGTGAGGAAGATGGCACCAGACTCCAAGAGGACTTAGACAAATCGGTAAAATGGGCAGAAACGTGGCAGATGAGATTTATTGTGGAGAAATGCAAAATGTTGCATTTTGGTAGGAAGAATGAAGAGAGGCAGTATAAGCTGATGGTACAATATTAAAGAGGGCAAATGAACAGACCTGGGGATCCACATAAGCAAATCTCTGAAGCTGGCAGGACAAGTAGATAAAGCTGTTAAAAAAGCATACGGGATACTAGGTTTTATAAATAGGGGCATATAATTCAAAAGTCAGGAGGTTATGTTGAATATTTATAAAGCACTGGTTAGGCCTCAGTTGGAATACTGCATTCAGTTCTGGGCACCGCACTTCAGGAAAGATGTTAGGGCATTGGAGAGTGTGCAAAGGAGGTTTACCAGGATGGTACCAGGAATGAAGGACATTAGTTATGAAGAGAGGTTAGCGAAACTAGGATTATTCTCCCTAGAACAGAGAAGATTAAGAGGGGATTTAATAGAGGTTTTCAAGATCATGAGAGGATTTGATAGGTTGAACCGGGAAAAACTGTTTCCACTGGCTGTGGGTCAGTAACCTGAGGACACCAATTTAAGATAGTTGTTAAAAGAAACAGAGGGGAGGTTAGGAATTTTTTTTAACCCAGCGAGTTGTTCGGATCTGGAATGCATTACCTGAAAGGTTAGTCGAAGCCGATTCAATAACAACTTTTAAGAGAGAAGTAGATGGATATTTGGGAAGGACAGGATTGCAGGGCTACGGGGAGAAAGTGGAATTGAGTTGGATTGCTCTTTTGGGAGCCGGTGCAAACGTGATGAGCTGAATGGATTCTTTCTGTGCTCTGTGATTCTATGAATATTACCTCCGGAAAAGCGATCTGCCAATCGACTGATAACTGGGTTCTTACTTACTGCTAGGTAAACAGAGGCACGTGGAGTAAGGAAACTTTCCCAACATTTTGCCCTGTTCGGGAATCGATCCCAGGTCCTTTCGCTTGCGAGATGAGTGCTCTAACCACTAAGTTACAGGACGCCAGGTTAGTATCTTCAGATAATTTGGTTTGCAAATTTTGAATTTCATTTCTCTTGTTTTGTGACCACAATTTTTTACAGATCTATTAGTCACACTTTTAGTTTTTGAAACACCTTGAACATAAATGTTTTTGAACTTTAAATGTTTTTGACTAAAACCACAATAAATTTGCAGAGTTACTCATCAAAACCACTACCCTTATCTGAATTTATTCCAATAGAATAGCTAGACTGAAAAATAACTATCCAATTTGAAGTTTTTGTTTCCAATACTTCATTTCAAATTACATTAAGAAAATTGCAGATCCTTTGAAGTGATCACTGCTCAAAGTATTGTAGACTGAGGAGAAATAAATATACTTTAAGGAGTAAGTGTAGAGAAGGCGATTAGAAAATAGTACTGTGAAGTCCATCTGATCTTTATCAGGGCAAAAAGCTATTCATGAAACTAACAAAAGATCTTAGTTTATTGTCAACAAGAACAGCAATACATACCAACAGCACCTCCAACCAATGCTTTTACACCCAATGCCATTCCTTCCACAAATTCTTCAGGACCTTGGATTGCTCCCTGGTGAGAGATTTATTTTTCAGTCATATAATTATCTGTTTTTTCGCATTAAATTGAACACTATCGCTTAGCTAACAGTATTTGCATGGTTTAAAAATGTGACCAGAAACACCCGAGGGATTTGTTGTTTAGTTATTGTATTGTTAGCCAAGCAGTACATGTTGTAAATTCCTAGTCGCATGCAAGGATTTTAGTCGAAAACGCCTTACATACACTCACAAAATACAGGTAAATATACTTCACATGTATGTTTACATATATATTTACTTAACAAACATCTACCACCATTCAATGCAAAACTTTGCATTCTTTTTTGTTTTTGTTTCGTGGGACACAGATGACCCGCCCCAATCTCCATGCAGAAAATGGTTAGATGCTGCTTGTCCTTTGCCATGACATGCCCTATTGGAGCTACTCATTACTGCTGGACTTGCTTTCTTCTGCTGGCCTGGAGTGGTTATTCTGATATGGTCAAGCTGACCTTGATTGACAGCTGCCCTCTCCATACAATATTACTGGTGTTTCCATGGTGCTGAAATCCACGCTTTCACTCGTGTTACCCAACGTTTTAGCAGATAATCAATAAGCAGTAACCAAGGAAATAAAGCAACAATCAAAAAACACTTGCACACTCTGCTTATCATCTTATCATTTTACCAACAAACACACAAAAAGGTCAAAGTACACATGCAAACGCCGGGCGAATAAGTATTGAGATCACATGTACCATGACTGGGTCTATTGCTCATTTTTATTTACTAATCAAAATGCAATTTTGCCACATCTAGATTCCCAAATCACACCTTGTGGTTAGTAGCTAATGTATTTGACAACCCTGCTATCTAACACTGTTCAAATGGTAAAGACTGAGAAAAACTGACAGCATTATCAAATTGGCATTAGTAGGGTGAACTTTAGGTGAGTTTCCATTGTAATTTATTGTTCAAATGAACATTCAGGAGAGCAATATATTTTGTAAATTTATTCTTCAGAATCACTTTAAAGCTTTAAGGCCTTCCTATTGTAATAAAAAAAACAATCTAACCTGATAAGGTTCATAGAAGAAAGCTGTTACACCTTCTGATAAATCTCTGATTAATCCATAAGGATTGCCCAAGACATCTAGTCCAAGAAATAGCACGTACAACTGCTTGATTGCCTAAGGAGAAAGAACAGTTAAAAACAGCCTTTGACATTTTAGCAGGAATGCTTAAGGTGACCTGGTTGCTTCCATGGCAAACCAAATTAAACTAAAAGAAGGGATCTCCTTATTGTTCTTGGTTTAAAAAAATGCTTTATGCCATTTTAACCCAATTAAATACTCATTTTAGCTATTTCATTAAATATGTGGTGTCTACTGTGATTGATGTAAATGATGGCATGGAGGAGGGAAGCAGAGAAAATAATACATGAGCTGTTGATATTCAGGGCCAGAATTTAGTCCAACAGTTCAAACAACAACAAATTACATTTGTACAGCGCCTTTCATGTCGGGAGGACGTCCCAAGGCGCTGAACAGCTCTGAGATGAAGATGCAAGAAGTAGATCTCTGCTGGTTCAACCAACTATTGTGAAGACAACACAAGAAATACCTCTGCATGTCTAGAAACAAACCTTAGCAATAGGAGTCCAGCAATCACAGCACCTGCAGGAGCTGAAGAGTTGTGGAAGAAGCAGGAAAGCAGAGCTTGAAGCCAAGAGGATACAGCTACCAGTGGAATCTCATCACAGCAATGTTCCTGGAAATTGGTGGAATTCCAACCAACAGTACATGATTTTACCACAACTCTACGTCTGCAGGTGGATGCATCAACCACTGTCCAGCTCTTCTTACATCACAATTGCACGTCAAGTGTATTTTAGAACTAACCTGTTTAGAATAATGTCGGACAACCTCCTGTTGAAGTTCTTGTGCTGTGTAAAATTGATTGTTGAGTTCAAAACAAGCAAGCCTGTAAAGAATAAATTCATAAATCAATGCATGCTTAATCGGTCTTAAATAAAGAAAATGTGTTTCTTGACCTATAGGTAACATTACTGATGGTAAAATACAAAGTTTCCTTTGCATGGTGGATCTCCACTAACAAAATACTGCAGTGGGGAAAAAAAACACATTCTATAACACTGCTTTAGTTAGCACCTGCTCAGAAATGGATTTAACTAAAATTGTTATGACACAGAAAGTGTATCAGATTTAGGAGAGTTGCAAAGGATAAAACATTGAAACACAGAGTGGTGGACATTACAGCTCCTGATGCACAATTTTGTTTAGTTGGCACTGTAGTCAATTTCAACCTTTACAAAAATATATACGTAACATACATACCTGAAGACAAGATCTTGTGCATCAGTGAGAGTTGCTCCAATGCTTTTTAACAAAAGGTTCACAGACTGTAATGGCATCACTTCTGATTTTCCTTGCTCTTTGGAGGGATCTTCTCCTCCAGCACTGAGAGAAAAACTCAAATGCAACTGCAAAAATGCACAAAACAGTGCAAATCAATTACATTCACACAAAACATTTCATTTTGACATTTGATGACATTTTTTTTTACACAAAATATTTAAGTATATTGTGAACTGTTGTTAGTTTGATACAAAATTACATTTGTATGGTGCCTTTCACGTCGGGAGGAAGTACCAAGATACTGGACAGTCAGGGATTTGGACCCGAGCGGGGGTCAGGATCGAGGAGGGTGGATGGCAGGGAGGGTAGGAGTGGGCGAAGGCTCGATTGAAGAGGAGTGCTTGAGACATGCCTTGAAGGAGGCAAGGGAAAGAGCAAGGTGAAGGGAATGTGGGATGGAGTTCCATAGGGTGGGGGAAGAAAGGCTAAAGGCCTGGTCGCAGTTGGTGGGGCAGACCGAACGGGGAACGTACGTAGAGCTGGCCAGAGCCTGCTGAGTGAGCGCACAGGTTGATATGGGGTCAGCAGGTCACAGAGGTAGGGAAAGGCAAGGCTGTGGAGTGCCTTGAAGGTGGAGGACGAGGATTTTGAACTCTATCCTCTGGGGAAAAAAGAGCTAGTGGAGCCGGGCGAGGGTTTGGGTGATGGGTCACAGAGCCTGGTGCGGGAGAGGGCACGAGCTGCAGAGTTCTGGAAGATCTGCAGCTTGTGGAGGGAAGAGTTGGGAAGGTCAACAAGCAGGGAGTTGGCGTAGTCTCGCCTAGATGTGAAGAATGCGTAGATGAGGATTTCAGCAGCCTGAGGGATGAGGCCGTGGTGGAGCCGAGCGATGTTGCGGAGGTGGGGGAAGGCAGAGCGGGTCATAGCACGGATATGGGATTAAATCTTCAATTGAAATTTAAAGATCAATATGAAGTAAAATAGAACATATTAGCCTCATGGTAACATAATTGTATTTAAGTGTGTACTTACTTTGATGGGAGAAATGTGGAAATACTCATACAAACTGACTGGTGACGTGTCTGTGAAGGAATCATCCATTAGCTCCATCTGAATACATTCAAGGTCCTTTTGGAACAATTCCACCTTGGCAAACAAGGATTGAAACTCATGAGATTGCAAAATCTGAATTGTTTATCAATCAAAATGGTTTCATTTTAAATTGGAAGAACAACTGTCACGCTCCAATTTTTGGTTACTTTTGCTTTCTATGAAAATCTGGACAAAATGCTTTATTTTGTTCTAGTATGAATAGTGATGTACAAGAATTAGATATGTTTTATTGATTGCAAGTATGCATTTTATCGACATCTACATCAAGTAAAATACCAACAGGTTATAGTTGGAGACAACTATAATGACAACTAAAACTAACATGACTATTTTGTGGGTGACACTGTCGACCAATCTATTCTTCTCAACAATCTTTCCTCAGCTCCAGCTTCAGTCTGTCCTTGCCTGATTTCATTCTTACCTATCCCAATGTCTCCAATTCATATCTAACAACAGCTTCTCCTCCAACCCACGCACTGTCACATGCAGAGTTCCTCAGCATTCTAACCTAAGCCCTCTCCCCTTTAACATCTACATGCTCCTGCTTGGCGATGTCACCTGTAGACTTGGGGTTAACTTCCACATGTATGTGGATAACACACAACTCTGTATGTCTGCCTCCAGCTTCAATTCCAGGACCACTGCTGTTCTGACTGATTGCCTATTGGACATCAAATCCTGGATGAGAGCTAACTTTCTCCAGTTGAATGTCGACAAGATAGAGGCCCTTCTGCTTGGCTCCCGTCAGTACCTTCTCACCTGAGATGCTGACAGAATCATGTATCTGGATGAATATTCACCTCATAAAGCCAGTGTGGGACCTCAGTATCTTGGTCGACTGTCAACTGTCCTTTAAACTCTATTTTGTGCCTTGACCTGTTCAGATTTCTCCTACATCCGCCTCTGCCACTACCTCTCCCCTTGGACCACCACCACCAAAAACAAATTACACTTGGATAGTGCCCTTCACGTCGGATAGATGTCCCAGGCTGCTGGACAGCAAGGGGTTACCAAGAGCCTAAGCTATGCTCTTATCGTCCAGGCTTCACTACACAAACAATCTTCTTCCTGGACATCCCAACTTTTCCCTCCACAAGCTGCAAACCATTCTGAGGCCCATGTCCTCTCCCGCACTAGGATCCACTCCCATCCTTACCCAGCTTCACTCGTTCTCTTCCCCCAGAGGATTGAGTTCAAGATCCTCGTCCTCAAATTTAAATCCCTCCACGGTCTTGTCCCACCCTACCTCTGTGACCTTCGAAAACCATAGCAAACCGCCTGCTCCTTTCGCTCAGCAGGATCTGGCCTGCTTCATGTCCGCCGCTCTGCCCGCCCTAAAAGCCTTCAGCCTTTCTGCCTCACTCTCTGGAATTTCATCCCGGAGTCCCTTCCCCTCACCCCATTCAAGGTCTATCTCAATACCTGTCCTCTTCCCATCCCATCCACTTTGGCCCCCACCCCCAGGGTGGTGCCTGAAACCACAATTTTCTGACTCAGAGTGAGAGTGCTACAAACTGAGCCATCCTGACAAAGAATGCAGATCATCCTAAGGTCACACAAGTGCCAAAATAAACAAACAGTCAGCATTAGTGTAGCTTTAAATTGTTTTTCTACCTTTTGCTCTCCAGAAATATCATCTGTTGGCTGATTGATGAGCTCCATCAAAGCAAAAAGGAAACCCAGATCTACCTTCAGATCCATTTCTTGAATGAGAACCATGAAATACCTGTGATAAGTATAAATAATTAAAAAATCTTCAAGAGGGTAATTTAATTAAGAATTACTTTCCAAGTAACTCATGTATGTTTTTTAGAATTATTTGGAAAAAAATAATCCTTGTTTTGAGAATATAAAATATAATGCACAAATGTCTTAAGAACTACAAAGATAATTGATGTCAAATGTAGTGACAGCATGCAGGCAATTTGCCCACACCAAGGTCCCACAAACAGCTGTAAAGTGAATGCGAAAAATATCTGGAGGATTATTAGTCAGGACACCAAGAAACATTTCCTATTTATTTTCAAATACTGGCTTGATATATTAAACATCAACACAAAAGCCGGGTGGACCTTGGTCTCATCCAAAGCATTGCATTTCAGAAATGCAGGGCACCCCAAGAACTGAACTGGAATGTATGTCCTCAGAGATGGCAAGCTCAAACTCCTGATGTAGGACATAAGATCCACAACCCTCTGATCCAGAGGTGAGAGTGCTACTAATAGACCCAAGCTGACAGATATAATTAGAGTTCAAATTAAAATATGCTACATTTGGGTTTTCTATTTTGTTTACATTTACTACAAATATGGGAGTTCTTTGCTTTTCTCATTCGATTTAATAACAATCATGTTTTAAACAGTAGGATTTTACAAAATAATTAGGACCAAATAATAAATATATCCTAGAAACTAAAGATCTTGAGCTACCAATATTTCTAAAAACTATATTATTTTGCTTTTGACTACCGCTTTGTGCAGATATATAATTTTTTTTAAAAAATCACAAAAAGGTTGATATTCAACAAAATTTTAAATTAGATTTAATTATGTCAACTGAGAGGATTAACGTCATTCATATCTATGACTCACTTGTAACGTGGTATTTTTGACTCTCCTGCAAACCTTGTGACAATACTGACATCGGCAAAAGGTTTTGGTGCTGGTAACAAAAGGAAAAAAAGTACATAAAAATATATACTGAAATATACAACACTTATTTTTCCAAGCTAAATTTTAAGCCCATCAAAAAAAATTGTCCAACATTCATCAATCTTACTGCTTTGCCTTTTGTATGGAAAAAAAGTAGTCCAATTTTTGTAAAAGCTTTCAGGTATAGTGCTCTGAGATATTAGCCTATTTGAAGAGTGCTATGTGTATGCAGGATGATGATGATTTAAGAATGCAATTCACACCTGTACCCAATATACGCAAGGTTAGAGATTCCCACTTCAATGCTGTAATATAATAAGTTAATGGTAAGGGAAAATATAATTTAACTTAGTTTCAATATATCAAAAGTAGAAATGGGTTCCATCGACTATACTGTAACTAGTTTATTTTGAACTGCAACATGTCCGAATATTTATCTATTTAAAAAGTTCTGAATGCATCTGAAAATAAATGTTTCCATGCATATATTTGAGCAAATAAAAAAAATTGTTAATACAAATCATATCAAACTAACCTGAATCCATGTTGATAGATTTAGGAGGGATAATGGGGCAAAATGGAAAGGGAAAGATGGCTCCACCAAGCTGGTTTTGAATCTGACAAAGAAACAGTACAGTAGTGCTTTTAGAGAGGACAATATGCTTTATTCATCGCATATTCATTAAATCTCTATTTAATCCTATTTCATGCTGGTTTTGTATTGGTTATCCTGAGAGTCTGAAAACAGCAAAAGACCCTTGCCTCCAATTCTAAAAGTTGTTCGGAATTTGATTAAAATTTTCCAATCTCATTTCATTCAGCAATCTTACAAGATTCTCAGGAACAATACAGCTTACTTTTTTTGCCAAGAACTCTGCAGTTTCCATTGGCACTCACTATTCCACCGGCATTTCATTATTTGGATTCAGACCATGAGCTCCCAGCTCAAGAGTACACGCTATGAAACTCAATGTACAACAACAAAACTACATTTATAGAGCGCCTTTCAGGTCGGGAGGACGTCCCAAGGTGCTGGAAAGTCAGGGGTCAGGACCTGAGCATAGGGGAGGGGTGGGGTAGGGGTGAGGGAAGGCAGAGAGGTGGGAGGACGACCGAAGGCACGATCGAAAGACAGTCTTGAGACAGGTCTTGAAGGAGGAAAGGGAGGAAGCGAGGCGAGGGACTGTGGGATGGAGCTCCAGAGTGTGGAGACAGAGAGGCTGAACGCTCGGCCACCGATGGTAGAGCGGGTTGGGCGGGAGACATGGAGCAGACCGGAGCCCGCTGAACGTAGGGAGCGGGCAGGTTGGTAGGGAGTCAGCAGGTCAGAGAGATAGGAGGGGGCAAGGCCATGGGTGGCCTTAAAGGTGAGGACGAGGATCTTGAACTCAATCCTCTGGGGGATGGGGAGCCAGTGGAGTCAGGCGAGGGTGGGAGTGATGGGATCACGGAGCCTGGTGCGTGAGAGTACATGAGCTACAGAATTTTGGATGATCTGCAGCTTGTGAAGGGAAGAGCTGGGAAGGCTGATGAGGAGGGAATGTCCATAATCGAGCCCTGATGTGATGAATGGGTGGCTAAGGGTTTCGGCAGCCTGAGGGGTGAGGTAGTGGTGGTGTTTGGCAATGTTGCGGAGATAGTGGTAGGCAGTGCTGGTCATGGTGTGGAAGTGGGGGAGAAAGGACAGTTCAGAGTCAAACAAGACACCCAGGTTCCTGATGTAAATAGTTGCTTACGACTTTGTACTACCAGCTGTGCCAGCTACAAAATATAGAGAACCACAATATTATTTTGGTAACATCTGTACTCTAGAAATTGAATTGTATTTGTTACTGCTCAATTATTTCTAATAGTATTGTTACAGAACTTTGATTAATATTTCTAGGCTATTCAGTACAGATCTGTGGGAATTTTTATAAGCAATTCATGGTTTACTGTTTTCTTTGCCAAAATAACATTATTTATTTTTACCAGCTTTTAACATACCTGTATCCTGTAAATCTGAAACCTCAGAGATTTCTGGTGAGCTGAGACTGCATATTCTACTTTTATAGCTGGTAAATAACTTCTTCTCAGTGCTGCTTCATAAGGTTTTAATAATCTCATTTCCAAACCGGTCGGAGTCAGAAGAGCCTTTGCACAAGATTAATTTTTATATTTATAAACCAGTATTAAATGCTACAATTAACTTGAAATACATCAATTTCAATTTGGTAATGCAATTATTAGGTTATCATGCATGCAATAAAATACGCAGTTACTGGATCTTAAATCAACAATAAAAAGAAATTATAATATAATACGCAGTCTGTTAAATGATTTCAAGATTTTATTCTGCAGAATGAAATGACTTTGGTGCTAGATTTGACTTCCTTATCCTTCTTCATTCTTTTCCTCATCTATATGCTTCCTCTTGGCAACGCAGACACAGGATAAATTTCCACAAGTATGCGGATGACACAAAAATCTGCTTTGCCTCCTCTAGCTGCGCCTCCAGGTCCGCCGATGTTCTATCAGCTTGTCTGGCAGACATCAGGGCCTGGATGAGTGCAAATTTCCTGCAGCTGAATGTGGACAAGACAGAAGCCATAATCCTTGGCTCCTGTCAACGTCTTCACTCCTCAAACTCCCTGGGCTCTCCCTCACTCATCGAACCAGTGCGTAATCTAGGCGTCCTTCCTCCCCCACATCCGGTCCCTGACCAGGACCGCCTTCCTCCACCTCTGCTACTTTGCCCCCCTCCGTCTGTACCTTACCCCAAATGCAGCCGAAACCCTCGTGCATGCGTTTGTCACCTCTCGCCTGGATTACTCAAACGCACTCCTCGCCATCTCCCCAGTTCCACTATTCAAAAGATCAAGCACATTCAGAACTCTGCTGCCCACATACTGACCTGGACCAAACTCCGTACCCACATTTCACCAGTTCTGGCCAGGCTCCACTGGCTCCCCATCACCGAACGGATTGACTTCAAGATCCTCACACTCGTGCTCAAATCCCTTCACTCCCTTGTACCACCCTACCTCTCGGGCCTCCTTACCCTCCAATCGACCACCCGGCACCTCCACTTGACTGGCATCGGCCTCCTGCTTGTCCCTCGTGCTCTCCACTCCATCATTGGAGGTTGCATTTTCAGCCACGACCCCCCAAAACTCTCCCTCAGTTCCTCCACCTTGCTACCTCTCCCCTTTTTCAAGTCCCACCTGAAAACTTTTCGACCGTGCTTACGGTAACCTCCCACCACAACTTGCAGTCAGGCTCCGCCACTATTAAGCGCTCTGAGACGCTACGCTGTGTGGAGTGTGCTATATAAGTTGCTGTTGTTGTTAAAGCCTATGGAATTATTTTATTCCTTTCTCCTGTTGCAGACAATTTAACAATACATTCCCTGAGCTAAGAAAATCTAGGTCATGCATCACTTTCTCAAGCTGTAAAAGTGCTAACTTCACTTCTATTTATAATCTGGTGAATAACTCAATAAAATTGGACTTAAGCAAGTTAAGCAACAAGCATTTCTAAGACATGGACTTATTATTGGGCAGGATCATGAGCATAGTTTTCAAAACTGACCTGAAAATCATGACATGATTCAACAATCTGGTTGTTTTGGGGGCCAGAATCCTTATAATCCTTAAAAACCTTCTCCAATTCTCTTGTCTGTTTTATGCTTGTTGGTTTCCAGCGGGATTTAGCTTTGATTTTGGTCTCCCAAACAATGTCAGAACTGGATTGCACATAAAACAAAATTGTATTTGAAAATCTTCATATTGTAGATTCAAAAATGTACGACTAATTAATTTTCTATACTATTGTGCGTTGTTTGAAATTAAACATTTTTATAACCAAAAATACCGATTTGTGACTAAAACACAGCAGCTAATGCAGCAACAACAACCACCACCTTACAGTTGTATAGCTCCTTTCACGTCAGGAGGACGTCCCAAAGCACTGGACAATCAGTGTTTCGGACCCAAGCTGGGGGTCAGGACCGGGGAGGGTAGAGGGTAGGGGGGGGGGAAGGAGGGTGACCGAAGGCACAGTCGAAGAGGAGGGTCTTGAGATGGGTTTTGAAAGAGGCAAGGGAGGGGGCGAGGCAGAGGGCCTGTGCGATGGAGTTCCACAGGGTAGGGGCAGAATGGCAGAAGGCTCGCCTGCCAATGGTGAAGCGGGCGAGGCGGGGATGTGAAGCAGGCCGACGGACCCTGCTGAGTGGAGGGAGCGGGCAGTTTAGAAGGCTGCAGAGGTAGGGGGGGAATCAAGACCATGAAGGGCTTTGAAGGTGAGGACCAGGATCTTGAACTGTGTGATGGGGTGCCAGTGGAGTCGGGCGAGGATGGGGGTGATAGGGTCGCGGAGCCTGGTCCCCGAGAGCACATGTGGTGCAGAGTTCTGGATGATCTGCAGCCTATAGAGGGAGGAGTTAGTGAGACCGACAAGCAGGGAGTTTGCATAGTTGAGCCTGTATGTTATGAATATGTGTATGAGGGACTGGCTTAGTAAGGTGGAGTGTGCATCCTTGGATGGTGATGCTGTCAGTTCTGACGGGAGCCAAGCAGGAGAGCCTCAGTCTTGTTGATGTTCAACTGTAGAAGGTTAGCTCTCATCCAGGACTTGATGTCTGCCAAACATTCTGTCAGGACAGCAGTGGTCTTGGAGTCAAGGGTGGAGGCAGAGAGTTGGGTGTCATCCGCAAACATGTGGAAATTGACCCCATGTCTGCTGAAGATGTCACCAAGAGGGAGTATATCGATATTGAAGAGGAGGGGACTAAGGACAGAGCCCTGGGTACCCCGCACAAGACGGTGCGGGGGCTAGGGGAGAAGCTGTTTGTGGAAATTAAGTGGAGACGGTGTGAGAGGTAGGAGCTGAACCAGTCAAGGACAGAACTACAGAGGTTGAGGTGAGAGGAGAGGTGGTGGATGAGGATAGAGTGGTCAAGGTTATCGAAGGCAGCAGAGAGGTCAAAGAGGACGAGGAGGCAGAGGGAGCCCTGGTCGCAGACAGACAAAATGTCATTTATCACTTTGACCGAAGCTGTTTCTGTGCTGGGGACGGCACGGAAACCCGATTGGTGGTGTTTGTGAAGGGAGTAGTGGGAGAGGAAGAAGCGAAGCAATGACATTTTCCAGGACCTTGGAAAGGGAGGTTGGAAATGGAGTGGTAGTTTGAAAGCAGAGATGGGTCCAGGGAGGATTTTTTTTAGGATAGGAGTGATGACGGCTGTTTTTAAAGGTGTGGGAACCGTGTCAGTGGACAGGGAGAGGTTTATGATGTTTGTGAGTAGAGGGGCAAGGAAATGGAGCTGAGGGGTAAAGTGGCAATGAGAGAGGAGGGGGAGGTTTGAAGTTTGAAGTTGTGGAGGGAGGGATGGGGAGGGGTGTGAGAGGGAGATGGTAGTGGTCAGAAGGGCAGAGGCAGCTAAGTGGAACGCCTCAACTTTGGTTTTGAGGAAGACCAGCTTCTCCTCGCAGTTGGAGTTGGAGGAGAGGATGGGGTGAGGCGTGAGAGGGTGGGTGGAGGAGCCGGTTGATGATGCAGCAAGAATTATAAAGTATTATAAAGATTCAGTAAAGAATCTGAAATAAAGCATGCATATACTCACCTTGTTATGCCAATATAGACCACTTCCTGTCTTATTGAATTATTGACCAGTGAGAGACCTAGATTCTGCAATGAGAGATTGATTTCCTGTGCTGCAAGCTCTGCTTTCTCATTTTCCTTTGTAACTTTAAATATTTTCTCGTCTTTCGTAAACACAACAACTCGCTGAGTACCCTCGAAAATTGATGTCAAATAAATGTTCCCATTACTGCTGTCAAACACTGAGAATTTATCCTAAGAGAAAAAATACATTTGAGTATTGAATATTTTTGTCACTTCCAAAGGTACTTTTTTATTGCAGAATGTCAAAAATTTGATTTCAGACATATCGAATTCTCGCAAATGGACCTTATCATATCAAACATTTTCAAAACACTTTACAAGTATTTTCCTTTCAAGTTTAGTAGCTGTTTTGTAGGCAAATGGGTAATCATTCACACCACCAAGACCCAGAAAGAATAATTAGATAATAATAATCCTTGCATTTAATGTTGAAATGTCTCAAGAATTCAATGGGTAGGAAAACATACTGATCTGTCGACAGGAAAATGGTGGCAAAGCTCTCACAAATTTTATGCTGAGCTGTGCTGCTAGGCAGGAAGTTTGCAAATAGCTCCCAATACTGCTTTCCATCAAGTGAGGACTCAAATCAGCATTTATTAGATATCAAATACTATTATTATTAGATAGTTACTATCCTAAGTGGGGATGAGTTTGGGGGGGAAGACAAACAGGGTGTTCTTGAGGCTGACAATGTCGGCAATGGAATGTCGTGATCAAGTCATTTCTCTGTGGCGGTTGCGGAAGTCCATTTCCTGAGACAGTTGGATCTGCAGTTCTTAAAACTCTGCTGATTCCAGCCTGGCCTGTGAGCAGGACCTGGAGGGACATCTCATTGGGGGCAGTAATTTCCCACACTTGGCTGCTTTTAACCCTGCTCACCAAAGAGGTTTGGTAGTCCTAGCTGGAGAAGCAGCAGGAAACTTGCAAACAGTACTCTTAATGGCAAACTATGCTATTTCAGTTGGTTAATCTCCAGCAGTACCTCAATGCCCATTCTGCATTGGGATACCCAAGCCCTGGTTCATGCCAACCTCTACCTCCTAATAATCTCTGGCATTAGGTAAGAGGTTGTGTCCCTCGAGGAGTAAGTGTACAATCCATTCCAGACCCAGATAAATATTCAAATGTAAGTAGCATACATATGCAGTAAAACTTGCATAAGTCATGTCAGTCAGGACCATGATATCCAATACAACTTTCGTGGAGTCTGAGTTACAGACAAACTTGTACAAGTTAGATTTTATATGACTAACACATAACAATAAACAAGTACCTCTTTTTCCGCACTTGTTTCAACCAAGTACGCTTTACTGTACTGCACATGCGGTAAGTGCACCTGTGGCTGTGGGTCAAGCCTCTGTTTCCCTTGTTTGCTTCAAACGGAACACTGCTTGTGCAGTATTTCAATGCAGCCGGTAAGTGTAGTATCGGCGTCATGCGTTAGGAGATGATTGGCGTTACGAGTTAGGAGATGTATTTGAGACTAAGAAGCTATTAACGATTTAACCGTTTATCCAATTTATAATAAAATATGACTAGTGCAAAGAAATTTAAGTGTCTTTTGGTAGCAAACTGAATGGAACTTGGATGCATGTTAAGCAATTATACGATTTATAAAGAGAAGACTTATGCGATTTTTACTGCATGTGAAACTCTCAGTCAGGTTTGGATAGTTTTAAACAGGGTGATTGTTTTCTGCACCACATTAACCAAAAGTCTCAAATCGCATATAATTACTGAGTATTTGGAGGCAAAAGCACAAATTAATTTGAGCACAGCAGTGTCCCATAAACAGCCATGAATGTTGTACTTTAGTTTAATGCCTCTTTTGAAAAATGGGACCTGAGTAAATTGTACATTTGAAAATGTTACTCCAAGTGATTTCTGGATACGTACCTCTACGGCACTCAGCTGTTCTGTAGAATTTCCAAATTTGCAGATCAGTGTTCTGCATCCTGTTAGATCTTCCCAAGTGTAATACATTGCTTTACCTGGTGGCAGTTCAGTTGCTTTCTCTGTTGAACAACTAAAAGAAAATTGTGATTCTTGTAATTAAAAAAATCCTCATATTCAGCTTCAGGATTCTCTTTACAACAAACTTACATTTGTATAAATGAACATCTCCAAGCACATTACAGATGAAAAAGAGTAGAGCAAGGAAATGCGATATCTAAGGGTGTTGACCAAAATTATAGTCGAATAGAAGTTTTTTAAATGTTTTTTTTAAGTAGGAAGGAAGGCAATGCGATCTTGGAAGGGACATTGTGACTAAAGGCTGAACCATCAAAAGTGGGATGGAAGAAGAGTGAGCAATAAAATAGAATTA
Organism: Callorhinchus milii; assembly: GCF_018977255.1. Lineage (NCBI taxonomy): Eukaryota > Metazoa > Chordata > Chondrichthyes > Chimaeriformes > Callorhinchidae > Callorhinchus > Callorhinchus milii. The sequence goes on from NW_024704742.1 coordinate 97,158,283, forward strand.
GAAGAGTGATGGTACAGAAAGGAAAATAAGAATGGAAAGGATTGCATTGATAGGAAGGAGGGAAACTACATAGAATTGCATGGCAGGAAAACACGTCATTTGGCACAAGTCCGTGACAGTATTTAGATTGGATTTAGAAGACCAGAATTTTAAAGCGACTCTGCAGGAGTAGTGGAAACTTAGTGAACATGGGAGCCATGAGTGTACAGAATCTAATGAGGGAGAGAATACACATTGCAGACTATTGGATGAGTTGAAGCTTTATTGTAGGTAGGAATGTTTAAATTCAGTATAAATCTGGAAGCAGATTGTCCCCAGTCCTGTGTTTCTTCCACAAACCAGAGCAAAAAATAACTGAAAGCATGGTCAAAGAGATAGGTCTTAAATTCTTCATATTTAAGATTGGAATGACATGATTGCCATTCAACAGAAGACTTTACAGGAATTATGCATTGATGGTTACTCCTTATTTTTCTTTACCCAATATGAATAAAGAGTATATGAAAGTGCCATAATAGTTTCCAAAATGTAATTTAAAAGGATTGCTTGATTCTAGTTATTAATGAAGTAACATTTTGCCTTCACATCAAGTGGCAGAGAAAGATAGATAGAACAGTTAGTAATCTCCATGCTTTCGTGGTTTAGTTGTGGACCAATATTTCAAACAAAATAACGAGGAAGATCCCAGGAGGTAGAATTTTCTAAGTTGAAGCTTTACTGATGTTACCTTTTTTAATAAAATAAAGCTACAGCATAACTTTTACACAACACTATTCATTCTTCAGGTTATCTTATTCCTGCTGAATATTATCAATACACAAAAGGCAAAATACTCCAGATGCTGGAAATGTGAAATAAATATAGAAGTCACTGGTTCTGACGAAAGGTCATCAACCTGAAACGTTAACTCACTTTCCTCTCTCCAGAGGTGCTGCCTGATCTGCTGATTGTTCCCAGCAACTTCTGTTTTTATCTTCAATATATATGTGACATAGTATCTGGCCAATGATGGTTTAATAAAAGGTCTGTAAAGTCTGAAGTTATTAAGAGATGGAATTGCCTCGATTTATAAATGTCACAGCTTCAAAAATGTTTAGGCTAGCAAGCAACCTATCAAGATTTTGCACAGAATATAGGGTCTGTTCCCCTACAAGATACAGTCATTCCAGTTTGCAGTAGAAACCCATGGTCACCCCCTTCTCCCTTACTCAGGATCCAACCCCGCCACATCAATTTGTAAATTTGAATTGCAATTATGAGGTGCAACTGTATTACTGTAATTTCATGAACACACAGATTCTACCACAGGAATCAAATTTGTTTCAGGCATTGAATGGGGATAAAAAAAAACATCTGTAGCATTATTTATTAAAATGATATATTCCATGTACCTCTGATGATATTCAATGGTTTCTGTACTTGTGTGGTTAATAATGAGGAATGTAGCAGCTCCTTCATGGTAATCTGAGAAAGTGATCACTGTTGAATGTTCTGCCAAGTGTACATCCACTATGATGCCTCCAAACTGTAATGCATTGGAGAAAACTGAGTCAATCAAGAATAGCCTTGCTGTAGTACATCCTAAATGCAGCTAGGTTTTAGAATCTACCTTCAATTAAAAATCTAGTTTCTGCTATTTGGAAAACATGAATTGTGAAGAAGAAATTGCGTACAAACAACAACAAGATTCCATTTATAGAGCGCCTTTCAGGTCAGGAGGACGTCCCAAACTAAGTAGAAACATAAATAGAAAACAGTGATTGCTGAAAATATGAAATACACCAATCATATGATCAGTAATATTACAATGCAATAGTACTGATTAGCAATGCACCCTTTTTAAAAAAGGGTTGGGACCTTATGAACTCCAACATTATAATAGGACTCTGCTCCATTGGGTCTTTTGCAATTCTTGTTTAAATATGCACTGAGGTCTATATTTTACTGCACTTCTATTCCGTTCTTACTTTGTTGTCCAGACGTAGTAATGCATAATTTTCTTGTTTGTTGAAGTAAACCTTTTTAGGTGATGCACTGCATCCTTCAACTCGGACTAGGAATCTCTTGCAGTCCTTGTCGGGCCAAAATGGAACACACTAATTGAAACAAATGATATTGTATTATAAGACAGGTCAACACAAATCTAAAACCAGAATAATATTGAGCTTTTCCTTTACCAGATTTTCTCAATAGACAATCTAACAGTATGTAGAGATGGATTTAGTTCTTCCTCATTTACTTAACCATTACATTAAGCAATAGTAACCACATTTGTATTATTTCACAAGTAACACAATAGGAAAATCTAACTGGATACCAACTTCAACATGTATGCACACACACATATTGATCAGTATACCTAAACATACATATTCAAATGCAGGGCAACATAATAAAATGACCTAAACTACATGCTAGTCCTTTGCTTCGCATTACTCTTATTGGTTAAAATTTTAACACCTGTTATATTTTAAGATGGAAATATCTGTCTTTTGGATAAAACATTAAATTAAGATTCTGCCTGGCTGTTCAGCTGTATGTTAAATATCCCATGATTCTATTCAAAAAGAGAAAGGAGTGTCTCCCAGTGTCATGGACACGAATCTCCCAGTTAAAATGGATAATGAACGTTATCGCTGCTCGTGGGACATTGGCAGCCACATTCGGCTGCAAGTACACAATCAGTGCACTTCACAGAAAATTCTGTGAAGTGAATTATCCATACAGAAGCATGTCATCTTAAAGAGACCATTCACAACATTAAACAGTAAATTCAATGCTAAATTACCTGATTTGAATCAATCCAAAACCAGTTTTCTTCTGTCTCTTCAGTTACTTCTATTCTGTATTTAGTATGATTGATCAACAAATAAAATGGTGTAAAGGTAGCGATTCTGGTTAGGTTGAAGCTGGTAGTATCTATTTTTACGCCAACCTATTCAAGAAAATCCATATGATGGAAGTTTATTTTGTAAAAACGTAATGCAAAAAACTACATATACAACATTTCATTTCTTTCACTTCCTGTGCATTGCACTCATGAAACACTTCCTTCACAAAGTCTCATGGAACATGTGATTATAGCCAGGAATATTTAGCTTTGATCTGATACATGCAGAAACCTATCAACATGCTCAATAGTATCCAAACTAGGAAAATGAATGCTGCCATTAGCTTGTTTTTGGGGCAGACCCCAGCTACACAGATTGATGCAGTGAATGGTTTGTCAGTTTGGTTATATTTCTCATAGACCTCCCCTCACTCTGAATCTAAAGAATTTCTAAAGGATAGAGGGATTAAGGGATATGGAGATAGGGCGGGTAAATGATAGAAATCACAGAATCATACAGCACAAAAAGAGGCCATTCGGCCCATCGAGTTTGTGCCGGCTCTTTGAAAAGAGCAATGTAGTCAATCCCACTCCCGAGCCCTTTCCCTATAACTCTGCATATCCGTCCTCCTCAAATACCCATCCAACGCGTTTTTAAAAGTAGTCATCGAATCGGCCTCGACCACCCTTTCAGGCAATGCATTCCAGATTCGAACAACTCGCTGCGTGAAAACATTTCTTCTCACCTCCCCTCTGCTTCCTTTAGATACTATTTTAAATCTGTGACCTCAAGTCACTGACACAACCACCAGTGGAAACAGTTTTTCCCTTTCTAAACGATCAAATGCCCTCATGATTTTGAAGACCTCTATTAGGTCTCCTCGTAACCTTCTCTGCTCCAATGAGGATAATCCTAGTTTCTCAAACCTTTCCTCATAATCAAGGTCCCTCATTCCCGGTACCATCCTCGTAAATCTCCTCTGCACCCTTTCCAATGCCTTAACATCCTTCCTATAGTGTGGTGCCCAGAACTGGGTGCAATATTCTAACTGAGGTCTAACCAGTGTTTGATATAGGTTAATCATAAGGTTAGAAGATCAGCCATGATCCTATTAAATGGCGGGGCAGGCTCGAAGGGCTGAATAGCCTACTCTTGCTCCTACGTCTTATGGTGAATTTCAGGAGTATAATCACTAATCAAGCGATACATTCTTACAATGTATTTACATTACAAGAACATTACAACATACTTTTGTATAGCATCTTTCAAGTTGGGTGGACATTTCGATGTGCTTCACAGTGCTGAATGAGCACGCAAGCTGGGGGTGGGAGCTGAGGAGGATTGAGAGAGGAAAGATGACCAACCAAGGAAGTAGATTTTGAGACGTGCCCTGAAAGAGGGGACGGAGGAAGGCAAAGAGATTTCAGGATTGAATTCCAGGGAGTGGGGACAGAATGGCTGAAAGGCTTCCTGCCTACAATGCATTTGTAGAAGTGCCGGGAGAATGAGGAAGCACTGATACATCAATTTTGTGTAGATTGTACATGATTCCCAGAAGGTCGAAAGTGCATGAGTATTAAAGCAATCGGTGGGTAAAATGTCATGCCTGATCGAATTGTTGGAAAAAAAGTAACCAAAACAGAAAAATACAAAGAAGACATAATTCTAAATCAGAGTTAATATGCAGTTTATTCAGCCTTCTATTTTTCAGAATACACATTTAATATTTTGTAATTTTCTTACCTGATACTCCTTTTTCATTCCTTTGCATTTAACACAGCCATAGCTAGCCACAGTGTCCAGAGAGAATTCATCAGATAAGTTGCTGTCAGTTATCCTAAGCTGAACCTGCCATAGAATATAACAATTTCAACATTCAATGAAATTACATATTTGTGTTCAATCAATATTTTGTAATGTGATTTTAACTATGCTCCTTACCATAGATGAAACTGCTTTTGGAACATTTAAGAATGATTACATAACAGGAACAAAATGTATTATGATGTTGTTATTCTATATACATATATATATGTAAATTGCATTGTATTGTAATCTGACATTTGACAACTTTTAAAACTTATCCTCTGAATATTAATTGCACAGAATAATAAAATCATTTTAAATGTTATCCAACGCAAACAAGAGGAAACCTAAATATAGGTATACAGATGTGATGCAATATTCTCATGACACAAGATTTCTTTGGAAAACCAATGAAGTTTGCAGGGAGCAAAAGAGTGTGTTCTTGAATGGGAAAAGGATAGTCAAGGAAGTGACAATTCTCTCTCCACCTACCCCTCCCCAAAAGAAGTGGGTGATGTTGGGTTGGCCAGTACTTTTTGCCCATCAACAACAACAACAACAAGATTCCATTTATAGAGCGCCTTTCACGTCGGGAGGACGTCCCAAGGCGCTGCACAGTTGGGTCAGGACCCGAGCAAGGGGGAAATGGTCAGGGTGAGGGGAGGGAAGGGAGGGGGTAGAGAGTCGAGAGGGGGGCCTCTCTTTAAACCCTTGTCCTTGCAACAATTTTACAAAATATTGATAAATATAAGGCATTTCATTTTGGAACTGTAAGCAGTAAACACGTTCTATAATCAATTAGCTGAGGTGGAGAAGTAAAAGGAATTGGATGTGGTTCTGTCAGTCACTAAATATTTCCAATCAATATGAAGCTGCTATAGATAATCAAGCTCTAGGTTGCATCTTGTTACTTAAATGTTTCAAGTTTTAATAGTATTATAGATACATTTGAATATTTAAAAGAAAATTTAGTAATGTCTATTTCATAATGTTCCAATAATATTTTACAAAGGAGAGTACCTAACAAACAAAACAAAAAACAAAAACAATCAACCCCTAAGACTGGAAACTAAAAGAACTGTAATTCAAGATTAAAACAAACAAAAAAATCCTACCTTGTTCTTATGGAAAAAGTTTTTGGGTCTGAATGAAAAAAGAAGTGGCTTGTTGTAGTCCAAAGGATGTTTATGATGAATATCATCAGCTTTATATTGAAGCATCCGTCCAGTTTTATTCAGCATCCAATAGGGGCTGTACAATGCTAGCATGACATGTCCAACATTGTAGGTCAAATGGATTGCAATATCCATATCAAATCTGTCATTATCAATAACTGCAGTGAACTTAACAAATTCAATGTCTTTTTGATTGCTTTTGATGTAGTACTCTCCTTCCCAGCTATGTTCAAAATAATTCAGAATGTGTAGTTCTAACTTGGATTTGTCCAGTTCAGCATTATGAAGCTGGGCAGAATGTCCCTCTTCCAGTGTCACTGTTTGTTTTGTATGTTCCTTTAACAAAAGAAAATTGCAAGCATTTTAATATCTCTTTGTATATGAAAGCAAAGGAAAGTGCTTTAAAATGTTTTCAATAATCTGCTTTGGTTTTTTAGTTTTATTAAATAAAACTGTTCTCACAGGTGAAGAAACACTTTACCGATAGAAGCTTTACTTTATCAACCAAAAGCTCAAATCTTCCAAAACACATGTTTTTTTTGTCAGTCGAGAATCTATGACACATGTGGAAACCCATTATCATCCAAATCTGTAATCGATGGGTTGACTTAATTCTAACATTGCATTGCTAAGCACATAACCTTGAAGCCAGCTCAGCTCTGAGGAGACTCCACTTACCTCCCTTGCATCCCCCACCCAAATCTGATTATTCAATGTCGATATTCCTATCATTGTGAAGCAGAATCACCAAGCATTGGATTATTCACCCACTAATAGAGATTGTGAGATGGGTCTAGACTCTAGACCATGGTGAGACAAGTTAGTTTACCTGACTGATGATGTGTTATTGCACAATTGTTGGCCAACTTTAGTAAGGAAGTCAATTGGATATTAACTATAATAATCCTTTCATTTGATATAGCGCTTTTCACGTCTTCTAGACCTCTCAACGCGCTTCACAGAATATACTATAAAGTGAATTGGTCGTATATCTGTGGGCGAAACACGGCAACCAATTGCGCTCAGTAGTGTCCCACATACAGTCGTGCATTGAGTGACCTAATTATTATTATTTTGTTTCTTTTTTTTTGAGGGATTATTATCAGGCTTGTGGAATAAGGAAGCTTGCCCATGGTTTCACCATGCCGGGAATTGAACCCAGGTCTCTCGCTTGCGAGGCAAGTGCTCTAATCACTGAACTACAGGACTCCACCTTCAGGATCTGGATGTTAGATCCCTGTGTTAAATTTTTTTTTTTTTAAAAATTCCTTCTACTTTCTCCCAATTTAATTTATACTGTATGAAAGAGGAGAAATCACAAGACTCATGTTAACAAAACCTCTTAAAGACCCTTTATTTTTTATTTAATGATACTATAATTCTAGTGTGTGGAAGAATGAAAAAGAATTAACACACCGGTAAACTTACCTCCCACTTTACAGAAACATTGACTGAATAAGGCAAAAGGTTTTGAAGAATTGCAGGTGGCCAAAGATGGAGAACATATGCATCACATTCTTCATCAGAAATTGCATCTGAAAAATCAGATGTAAGTTGATCACGCATGGCAACTAAGTTGATTATTAGTGAGAGCTGCTCACTGGATCCAGATAGTTGACATTCTCGAGAAAACATTGCATTTGTATTTCTCTTTATGTGATCAAAAGTGATCATCTCACAGGGATCATACACCTCTTCGCTTTTTGTTATTAGCTGGAAACAAAGATCTGATCTGAAAACAGAAATGTTAACAAACCAAGTAGATATTACAATTTAATATTTGGAATTATGTTCCATTAAGATAAAACTTAATTTTCGTCTAGCATTCATTATGTTATGTTCTTATGTTATATAAAATTAACATAAATCATGTAATTTAAAAAGGGTGACAAAAATCAAAACCAAAGCTACAATTCAGAGTGAAACTTCAATAATGGGCAAGATTGCAACTGCACTTTGGCAAGTTTTTCCAGTTTGTGAAGTGAAACAAAATCACAACTTTACCAATATATCAAGTGCAACAACAATACTATCCCAGCTATCTCAATGTGTTGAGCATAAGAATCAATCCAACCTATAAAAACTACAAAACTGAATTTTATTTTGCATAAATGTATTCGGATAATACATTGAATTTTTGCACTTTAAAAATAAATATTGCTATTAGGTTTAAGCAAAAAAATGATCAGTTGCGCATTGATAGTGAATAAGCAAGTTAAACAAAACTACGTATAAAATAATAATAATAATCCTTGCACTTAATATAGCGCTTTTTACGTCTTCTCGACGTCTCAAAGCGCTTCACAGAACAGACTGTAAAGTGAATTGACCGTATATTTGTGGGCGAAACGCGGCAGCCAATTGCGCACAGCAGTGTCCCACAAACAGTCATGGATTGAAAATTACCAATTTATTATTGTTTTTGGAGGGATTATTATTAGGCGTGTGGAGTAAGGAAACTTGCCCAAGGTTTCGCCCTGCCTGGAATTGAATCCAGGTGTCTCGCTTGCAAGGCGAGTGCTCTAACCACTGAGCTACAGGTCTCCGTACAGGTCTCTGTATAATCAAAATTTAAAGTGGAGAAACAGTAATCTATATAAAACGTGCCATGTTTATTACGCCCATTATAGTTCATGAACATGAAATCATGCAATGATTTTTCTAAACTAGAAATTTTTGATTGCATTGTAATAAAGGTGAACTTGATGATTTCAAACTGAAATGGATTCCCGAAAAATCTCTTCTCTTAAGATACTTTATCTATTGTAACAAAAGATCAATTTATAAATCATATAATTGTTTTTCTTTCTTAAGCATAATGCAAATTATCCTGCAACTAATTTTGTGTAAAGTTTCTACATTTGTAAAAAAAAATCTTGAAGAATTAAAGAGATACCATACCTGTAAGAAGGTAAAGGAAGATTGAACTCTTGCTTTGGCTGAACTGTACCAAGTAGATTCAGGTTAGACTTTGTATTTTCAAATACATTGAAAGGTACTGTAAAGTGATTCTTTACCTGTAAATTTTGAAAAGGGAAAATAGAAACAATTTAGTTATGGAAAATCATCTAAATGAATATTATTCCAAATGTAACAAGCTGTGGTTTTATTTTTTCTCTCCTCTTTTTGTTACTGAAACATAACTGGCAGATACAGTGATTTCACCATTTGAAAAACTTTTTCAAAGAGGTGCTTAATTGTATAACTATGTTTGTAAAGGCAATGTACTTACTGCAAAGGCCTTGAAACATTACAAAATAATGCAATTTTTTATTATACGTTTTTTTTGGTCAGCCAGTTATTTGACATATGTGGAAATTCATGCTTCCAACATATGCTTCAGAGTATCCAAACCAGTTTCCTCTGTACTCTCTTCCCGGAGGACACACCCTGCTTACGTAATTCTGAAGAGTATTCATCCTTATCCTCACCTTCAAGGCCCTCCAAGGCCTTGTCCCCTCCTATCTCTCCAACCTACTAACCCCGTTATCAACCTATCCACTCCATCTGCTCAGCAGACTCCATGTACCCCGTTCGCCACACCATTGGCGGTCATGCCTGCAGCCTCTCTGATCCACCCACTGGAACTCCATTCCACATTCCCTTTGCCTTGCTCCCTCCCTTTCCGACCTACTATCCCCCTACTTACACCTCTCCGACCTACTATCCCCCTACTTACCTGCCCATACCCTCCGTTCCTCTGGCTCCGGTCTGCTCTACATCCCCCGCCCCAACCGCCCTACCATCGGTGGCCGGGCCTTCAGCCTCTCAGCCCCTAGGCTCTGGAACTCTATCCCCCAGTGCCTTCGCCTTGCTTCCTCCCTTTCCTCCTTCAAGGCCGGTCTCAAGACCTTTCTCTTCGACTGTGCCTTCAGCTCCCCTCTTGACTCTCTACTCCCTCCTCACTCACTCCCTCCCTTCCCTCCCCTCACCCTGACGATTTCCCCCCTGCTCGGGTCCCGACCTAACTGTCCAGCACTTTCTGACGTCCTCTCGACGTGAAAGGCGCTCTATAAATGAAATCTTGTTGTTGTTGCCTCCTTCAGGGCACGCCTCAAGACCCTCCTCTTCGACCGTACCTTCGGCCACCTTTTCTGCCCTGCACCCTCCTGATCCCAACCCCTCCACCCCCGGTTCAGGTCCTAATCCCTGACTGTTCAGCACCTTGGGACATACTCCTGACATGAAAGGCACTTTACAAATATAATTTTGTAGTGTATTAGGCAGATTGAAAAGATCTGAGGCTTGAGAACTGCATGCATTAAGAAAAAACACAAATATTTAAATAATTAACACACTATAATGAAAAAGTGAATGCTATTATGAACATTGTACCTGAAGAGGAGATCGGATTGTTATTATCTTGCTCCCTTGATCTGCATCAATCTGGCAAATAATGCATCGCTGAACAGTTGACTCATTGTATGTAATATTGTACATACGACGGCCTAATTTTGTTAGTGGAATCTGTTCAGCAGTAGAGTGACCCTGAGGAGCTGCATGCAATCAAATATAACAGAACAGTTTACTGAATACAAGATATAAGAAACATTCTCTCCTGGGATGGTGGTGGGAGGGGGGAAGGGGTGGTGAGAAGATGTGGGGGAAAGAAGTGGAAGCTCTCACAAGAATACTGTTTAAATGTTAACATGTCAATGTGAATGATCCATCCCCAGTACCCTTGACTCACAGTCTCACTCTTCTCTGCAAAGCACCAACCTGGGAACAGACAGTCTGTCCAGGGTCAATATCCTGGGGTTTCTGTGTCTGGAGCAGAATACTGCAATCTATTTGACTTGGAAAGTAAGCATAACAACAAATTGCATTTAAATAGCGCCTTTCACTTCGGAGGGACGTAACAAATGCTGGAAATTGAGGGTTTGCACCTGAGATGGGGGTTGTGGAAAGATAGCCAAAGATGTGGTCAAATAGGACCTTGAAGAAGGCAATGGAGTTCCAGGGCGTGGGGTCAGATAGTATGACGACCGACACTTGATGGTGGGGTAGGCAGGGTGGGAGACATGAAGCAGACCAGGGCCTGCTGAGTGGAGGGACCAGGTCGGTTGATAGAATTTAAGAAGATAGCAGATAGGGTGGGGCAAGACTGTGGAGGGATTCAAAAATGAGGACATGGATCTTGAACTCAATCCTCTGGGGGATGAGCCAGGAGAACTGAGCAAGGGTGCAGGTGATAGGCTCATGGAGCCTAATACGGTGGAGGACATGAGCTACTGAGTTCTGGATAGTCTGTTCACTTACAAGTAACCCAACATGTGCAAATTGTTTGGTTTCACTACCCTTGGTCAAGGTTCCATTTATGCCGTCTAAGTTTAGAATTTTAATTTCTAAATTAAAGAATATTTGTGATTATTAGTGCTATATCAATCAGTGTATACATGCAGGAGTAGGAACTGCCAATTACAATATATATCCTACAAAAGATAAAATGTACAATTACTGTGATTCTGGTGAAGCTTCGAAAGGTTCCCCCCACCACAACATGCTTTCTCTACATTAATGTTACTATTATTAACATAAAATCGCAAAGTATTTAATAGAGTGAATGCCATAAGGTTATGGGTTCAAACCCCACATTGGGACTTTGAACTCATAGTGTAGGCTGACACGATAGTACAGTCCTGGGAGAATGCTGATTGTTAAAAGTGCCATCCTTTGGATGACTTTAAACTGAATTCCATCTGCCCATTGCCTGTTCAGGTAGATGTTAAAGAACGCATGGTGCTATTCAAACAAAAAGGGAGTTTCTTCCAGTATCCTGGCCAACAATCCCCCAGATAAAATTAGTGATTAATTTCAGGGTTGTTTGAGGGACAGTTCTGTGCTCAATTTGGCTGCCACGTTCACATATAAAATACACAGTCACTGCACTTTAAATTAATTCCTGTGAAGCACTTTGAGATGCTTTGACTCAGTGTAGCACTATATCAACTGCAAGGATTATTGTATTATCATAAATATATTTCACAGAATGTATGTAGTTACATGCAATGCGAAAGTAAATTAAATTATTTTGAAGCCCAGAGCCTCGAGTTATAACCATCAGAAGGGAATAAATGTTTACTTCATGATGAATGACCAAAATAACAATCTTACTTAGTGATATGTAAAAAAGCTTATTGGCCTCTGCACAGGTCAGGTTCAAAAGTTGATCCTTTTCACTCGTGGTTGGCTGGTAATCCATGCTGAGATTCTCTCCAATTGTCAGTTCATATGGCTCATGTCCAAAGTCTTGATTGATGAAGACAAGCAAATCATGAGGAGAAATGGTAACAGGAAGTCCTAGGGAATTCTTCACTGCAAAAGGTGCTTGGTCTTTCTGAAATACTTCAGCGGTTTGGCTAGCTGCTTCAGCAAATGCCTAGAAAAAAGGTAAAACTTAGAAGAGACAGCTCAATATTGGCAAAATGTAAGCCAATTCTAAGGATATGAATGCTTCAGCCATTTTGTCCCCATTCTCTGGAACTCCATCCCAGAGTCCCTCCGACTTGCTCCTTTCCTCCACTCTTTCAAAGCACATCTCAAAACGTACCTCTTTGACTGTGCTTTTGGTCATCTTTCTCCTCCCTCCTTCATCTCTCTTTGCTCCTACCCCCCAGTTCAGGTGCCCAGCCACCGTTGTGAAGGCACTTTAAGACGTTCCCTCGCTATGAAAGGTGAAACGCTCCCTGACACGACACCGTCTGAAGGGCGCTATATAAATACAAATTGTTGCTATATAAATGTAAATTTTATTTTAAATTAAGCACTCAGAGACACCACCCCGTGTGAAAGACGCCACAATTAATGCAAGTTGTTGTGGTTGGCAATTCCAGACTCCATAGGTTGATTGGTTTTGTAAGGACAGTATTTCAAGCTCACAGACTGGAATTTTAAATAGATATATTACAGTAAATCAGCTATGAATCTTGTAGAATGAATAGCTATTAACTCTGCAATTGGTCTTGGGACCCTGATGTTAGTCGTGAAAAATTAAGTTGCTTTGATTCATCATGCAATTACCACCCCACCGCCCCCCCCATCCCACCTCCACTTTGGAAGGCACACATTTAAGAATGTTGGGTGAGAGCACAATCAGGCTTTTAAGTGAGAAAGTGGGGTGGCAAAAAGCTGCAGAAGAAAAAAAAATATGTGGAATCCCTTCCCCACCAATCAAACACATTTTAATAAAATTAATAAAGCACACTTCAATTACGCTTGCCCATCCTGTGTATACCGTGTGTGATGTTCTCTATTCTTTACTATTGTAATGAACTTGGGAACTGACAGTGTGGAAGGTTACTAGGGTGGCCTTTGGAGCGTACTCGAGAGGGTGGAAGATCTCTCTCTCTCTCTCTCTCTGAGGCTCGGGGAACGAGGCCCCAGCCTAGTAAACAAGAAGGCTTGAGGCCTGGGCCACATGGCTTGCTAAGCAGTGGAAGACAGCTGAGCAGTGAGCTTGGGGATTCTGAAGGTGAATGGTCTTAATAGGGGTTGCAGAACACCAAATGCAAACCGAGGTGCCAGCACCCCTCTGGAACTGTTACTGGTAAAGTGTGTTGTTTATCTCTGTTCGGACTGTCAAGGTTTCCACCTCCCTGGATGCAAATCTTGAATTAAGTGTCCATCCATGTGGCCAAATATAAATCTGGCTCGAGTGTTCTACTATCATTTGACCCAGTTTTATATTTTTAATCTTTAATTTCTACCCAGTCTACCGGTATTTCCTAACTGCTATCTGTAATGTTGTTTTGTACCTTTTACTGACCTATCTTTTCTTGTCCTCTACTTCTACTTTGATGTGTGAGCAAACTTAGAAACCAGTTTTCAGTGGCTGAAAATCAGTTTTGAAGGGGAACTTCAAAAGCTGAGACTTCAAAGAATGACAATCGCATCACAGAAGTGATTAAGGTAATCTTGACATTTTTTATACCTAAATCAGGATCAAGGATGTCAAATGTCAAATGACGTTTTCACTTTGACTTCCAAAAGGTCTTTGATAATGCCTCACACAAGCCTTCTTTACCATTTAACGTCAGTAGGTATCAAGTGCAACAAATGAATTAATAACCGTCTAAAGAAAAGAAAGCAGTGTACTTGTAAGGGAAGTTAGGTTAAGTGTCTACATGCTCCCCTTGGTGACATCATCCGCAGATACGGGGTAAATTTCCACATGTACGTGGATGACACCCAGCTCTACCTCTCTGCCTCCACCCTGAACTCCAGGACTACTGGCGTCCTGTCCGACATCAAGTCCTGGACGAGGGCCAACTTTCTCCAACTCAACATCAGCAAGACCGAGGCCCTCCTGATTGGCTTGCGCCAGCGCCTCCGAACTTCAAGCGCTGGCAGCATCAGCCTCCACGGCTGCACACTCACCCTCACTAAGGCAGTCAGGAACCTGGGTGTCTTGTTTGACCCTGAACTGTCCTTTCTCCCCCACGTCCGGACCATGACCGGCACTGCCTACCACCACCTCTGCAATATTGCCAGACTCTGCCATTGCCTCACCCTCAGGCTGCCAAAACCCTCACCCAACCATTCGTCACCTCAAGGCTCGATTACGGGAACTCCCTCCTCATCGGCCTTCCCAACGCTTCCCTTCACAAACTGCAGATCATCCAAAACTGTGCAGCTCATGTACTCTCACGCACCAGGCTCCCCATCACTCCCACCCTCACCCGAGTCCACTGGCTCTCCATCCCCCATAGGATCGAATTCAAGATCCTCGTACTCACCAGCCTTTAAGGCCATCCATGGCCTTGCCTCCTCCTACCTCTCTGACCTGCTGACTCCCTATCAACCTGCCCCTCCCTCCGTTCATTAGGCTCCAGCCTGCTCCATGTCTTCCGCCCTACCTGCCCTACCATCGGTGGCCGGGCTTTCAGCCTCTCTGCCCCCACACTCTGGAACTCCATTGCACAGTCCCTTCACCTCACTTCCTCCCTTGCCTCCTTCAAGGCCAGTCTTAAGACCCTTCTCTTCGACCGTGTCTTTGGTCTCTCTCCCACCTCTCTGCCTTCCCTCACCCCTACAACCAGATTTTCATGATCTTGGTGTATTTAAATGAGGGGTTATTGCAACAAAGTTGAATTTGTAGGTGACCCGAGCTAAGACTGCGGAATCAAAGAAGGAAGCTAGGATCTAACAAAGGCTGCTCAACAGGATATGTATCTGGGTTTATCACTGACAAATGTTGTTTAATAAAGATAACACAAAGGCATTTCAGATTGGAAGAAAAAAAGGAAGCAGACACTACACTCCATGTTTCCCTTCAAATTACTATCAATGTAGGATCACATCACAATTGTGATTAAGTTGATCCTGAAACAGTTTTATGCCTAAACCAGGAACAAAAGTATCAAATGTCTTATGATTCAGTACATTCAATACATACTTTCAGTACATCCTGTGAAGCCCTTTGAGATGTCCTCCCGAGGAGAAGGGTACCATATTAAAGGGAAGCATTATTCTCATTATACGTAACATCTCATGTAAAAAGTGATATCTCAAAGGGGAATCTATAAAAAGCTAATCGGATAAAGCAAGTTAAGTTAAACACTTCAGAAAGACAAGGGTAGTAGGGAAAGAGATGGATTTACTTGTGAAGGACAAGCTCAGGAAGTATTTCTTTAGACAGATGGCAATTTCTTCAATTGATAAGAAAATCTAAGGACTTATTTGCTACAGTTGAAGCTACATGTAAATAAGAAATCTTATGAGCCAGAATGACTGTTTTCTAAATGCTGGTAAAGCTGAGTTTGTAACAGGGAAACAAGTCACAGAAATCCCTTTGTGCATGTATGTGTGGGAAGGGGAGAGAATTGAAAGAAGGTGAAGGTGTAAATGAAACATATGTGAAGTGGTAACTACAACTCTTAATTTATATGGAGAATGCTGACAACAAATAATTGATAAGAAACTCTTGAAAACCGAGGTAACAATATGAAGGTTTTTAAAGAAAATATTCTTACCATGCCTAAATTGTTCAGCATGTTCAAACCACATTTTGACAATGTAATGTTGAGCTGGTCTTTGGAAGAGATATTAATGACAGTTTTATATTCTGGGACATTGAACAGTTCCTTCTCATTTTCCGTGTTTGCCTGTTGTTTGACAACTTTCTTCTTTATCTGAAGTAGCAAAGGAGCCAAAGTGAAAGAGAAAATTCTTTTTTAAAAAAACCAATTTAAAAATGGTCTATTATTTTCTAAAAAATATATACTTTACTCAATCCTTCACATCCAGTGTACATAGCATCTTATCTTTAGTCATTTATAACCTGTTGCAAGTGGAAAAACCTCAAGTGTTGAGATGGATTTTTTTTCACTTTCCTGAGCAAGAAACTGAAATAAATTTTTTTTTGCTTGCAAATTGTCCATTCTGGACCAATCATTTATACCTACAGGAAAAAAAACATACACTGTTTGGCCACAAGGGAAGCAACCTTGGGTGCAGATGAAAGTGATAGTCCCCTTTGAACGTAAATAGGCTATGAAGAGCATTTAAAGGTGAAACTCGTTCAAACAAGAAACTCATCAAATATTTAAAATATACCAAATTGTGTAGGTTCACACCTAAATGAGTAATAATCTGCAAAGGTGCCATTTTTGAAATCACAGAAGACGCTCTACAATTAAAATACTAAACAAGTTTTGAAATCTATTTATTTGAATTTCATTTCAATATGAAACTTTAGGTGCTGAGGGGTGCACTGCACCGTCGGAGGTGACTTTTGGATGAGACGCTAATCTGAAGTTCCCCGTTTGTGAAATGCGTTGACACATCCTCCTGACGTGAAAGCGCGTACACCAAATACAAAGTTTATTTATTTGTTATTTTTATGGAAAATACCTTTACAATGGGATATAATAGTTAATATTCTTTTTTGGATGTACCATCACCATGCTTAAGAATATCCAAACCAGTTAATATTCATACTTAGTAACTTCACTTCACAGTAAACCCCATGAAGCGCTTTGAGAGATCCTCCTGATGTGAAAGGTCCTACATCAAATGCAAGAAATATTAATATCAATGCATCAACTCTTGAAGTTTGGTCTGAATGAACACAGGGAGAAAGTAAAATATCATATCTCAAATGCAATCCATCCTCCACAACCAGTCCGAGAGGAGAAAAATAAATCTCGGCAAATTGTTTCTTCTACGCCCTGGTATCATTCTTATAAACCTACCCTGTACTGTTTCCATCACTGCTATATCCTTATAGTGTGGAGATCAGAATTGCAACCAAGACTACAAATGTGGTTGAGCCAAGGTTTTGTATAAATTCAACACTACCATTTATCCAGAAGAAGACTTGTATACTCTACTCTTCTGGATATAAAGCCCAAACTAATAATACTAATACTACTAATACTTTTTGTTTAAACAAGAAACACTTGTATAGAAATTATACCTGGGTATAGATTTACTCTTTGTTAGCATTTCAAAGTGTGCAGAATTTGGCAAAATGTTGAAAACTCGCTTGAAAATTAAAGACTATTTAAAAATTTGCCAAATTCTGGACCCTCTGAAATGGTAAGAAAATAGGAATGAACAGCCTATTTCCTCATTATTAATCGTACAACTTCTTTTTAAGTTTTTAATTTCAATTTTTTAATTCAGCTCTCTGTGGATGTTGCCTGACCTGCTGCATGTTCCCAGCAACTTCTACTATTTTATTCTTTTTAAGTTAAGTCAGCAATAGATTTCAATATTGTTATAAACACATGTAAATTAGTGTAAGAACAAACCTTTATCCAAAGTTCCCATGGTCTAAAGCATTCACTGTTTTCAACTTCCAATGGTTCCAGCAGTGGTTCCCACACTGCAAGCACTTCATTGTAGTAGTGTACCTACCAAAGCAAACACAATATGGATAGTTCCTTCTTAAGCAATTAATAGTTTGCACCAATTTGATTGCAATTTTATTTAGAAATTCATTATTTTCCCCCCGCTATCCATCATAGATAGGTACCATCCCAGAACTACATATCTGCAGAGGAGGGCTCAAATAACTCACACTGTTTTATGAGAGACAAATGCATGTGTCTACAATTGGCCAGTAGCATCCCAATAAATAGAGAAGGGCTCAAATAATTGACGGTCAAACTTCCTCTTGAATGCATCTATACTAATTGATTTAACCACACTATTGGCTGTCACTTGTGTAAAATATTACTCTGATATCACAATATACCATTTAAACAACTTATTTTACAGAAGACTATGGAATTAAATGCATAGGTTAGCTAAGAAGGCAGATAAAGTGCAAATGGAATCCATGCAGAAAAATACAAAGTAGTGCATTTGGGGAACAAGAGGAAAGAAAAAATATACCTCAACAGACAATTTTCTTGTTGAAGTGGAGGAACAGAGATACCTAGGAATACCTTTATGGTTTTAAAAGTAGGAGCAGAAGCAGATAACACTATAAAACAGCAAATGGAAATTATATTTTATATTTAGGGGCACCAAATACAAGGAGTAACGAAGTAATTTTAAGTTTGTAAAATAGATTGGCCAGATTGTAGTTAGTATTGTGCCCAATTTTGTGACATCATGAACATGGAGAGGGTGTAGTGGACATCCAGTGGGTCAGGGATGCCCAAACTTCTGGGCTAACGCCCCTCATAACATTAGGCATCCTGACTGAGGACTCCCACACAACAAATGCATAGAAATTGAGTACCTTACTTTAATTGCAAACAACATTTTAAAACTGACTGCCAAATGAAGTTCAATATAGAAAAGTGCGAATGTACTACAAATTAGAAGAATAGGAGACGTGTGTATGTTCGGTGCTCCAAGACACTATCCCATATGAAAGGAGCTATATAAATGCAAGATCTAGGAAGGTTAGTTGACGTATTGGTCACCATGTCAAAACAATGTAATGCAGCAATAGAACAAGTAGATAGGTTTAGGGTTCTGAAGGGTAATTTCAGGACAGACACCAGTTAAGTATTTATTTAACAACTGAAAACAGAATACTACAAAGAGATTGAGGCCAGAATGCTGGACTAAAAAAACAGATAAGTTGTGTCCCGAATCAAATCAAATGACCCGAAGATGAGATCAAATGTCCCAAAGGGCCTTCATCATCCGACCTCTTGTGATCTTATGTTTATTATAGCAGTTAATTCTAAAGATAAGCATTCTTGTCAACAATTGGCTGAGATATACCCTTCCTTAAATCTGCATTACTTTCCAGATAAGCACATACGTATATAAAAGAAATCGATAACAAAAAGAGACAATACAAAAAGATCTGGACACAATATCTTTAAAGGTTTTATATTTAAAGAAAACCTACCTCTGAAGTAAGGTTGCACTGTAGGTTAATAAAGGTACTCCAATTTTTTAGAGTCCCCTTAAAAGCTGACTTTGCCAGGAGCATTGGAATGGTTCTGTGTCCAACACCCGCTTCAAGGGTCACACAAATGAATTCTATCACCACGTTTAGGTTCTCACTTGTTGGTACTAATTGTGACGTCAAGGTATTCTCACTTTTGTTAGCTTTATCATCTTGCAAAAACCAAAATTTTAAATCTTTGACATTCTTTTCATCCCATAAATCAGAAGGGTTTTGACTATTTTTCTCATGTGGACTCTCAGGAGCTCGACTCAAAGCAGATGTAATTGTGAGCACCGTGTTGATAATAACAGGCGATACCTAGGAAATAAGTAGATGGATATAAAGTTCTTATTTTTTTGAATTTATTTTCATATAAATATGCAATAAAAGGTTTAAAATTCAATGAAACACTTACTTTTAGCATTAGCAATTTAATTGCCAGTTCCATGTTTTTTTCACCAGTACCATATTGATTGCTTTGGAAAAACAAATCACATGGCTGTAATACCTGGTTTTAAAAAGAAAATGTGTTGATTAGATAAAACTTGAGACAAGAGCACTATAACCTCAGCAAAAACACATCTTATAACTATAGTGAAGAACAAGCTACCTTACTCAATTCTAGATTTACCAAGCATAAGCAGCATATAGGGCTTTTCATGTCTTAGTGCTTTATGCTGGTAGGCACCCAAGCTTGGGATGGGAGCCAAGGGGGGTGAAGAAGGAAAAGATGACTAAAAGCACAGTCAATGCTAAGTTATGCAGTTTTAGCTGGTAAAACTGCAGCAGCACTTCAACACACCCTCTGAGGTCCCTAACTTTGGCTCTTGCCAACCTGCACCTAATATTCTCTGGAATTAGGTAAACAGGATGCTTCCCTCCAAGGAGAGAGATTGCATTCCATTCCAGACACTGGAAAATTTCCACGTGTAAGTCGCATACATCTATGGGACTCTGTCTGGTTCGAATATTCTTAAGCATGACCGCATATGACACCCAGGTGACCATTTTTATATTAAAAAAATAAAAAACAAGGTCAATTTAGGTCTTAAAAAAATTAAACCCTCAGTTGTATTGATTGTCCAATAGTTTTACTCCGTAGAATGATGTAATCCAACACATTTGAATTCATAAATGTAAGCACACCGTAGCAGTTTGACTTTTCCTCTTCTTTATGAATGGACAGGCCAGAACTTTGAGGTCTCTGACAGTTGCTGTCATTTGCTGACCATCAGGATCACTGTTAATAGTAACCTCACATTGCGCTGTCATCACTAATGCTGGAGCATCTTCTCTGGTTAAATCTGCCACAAAAACAATCTCTGGATTCCTAACGTAAATTGTGAGTTCAAATTTGGATGTAGCCTGTGCTGGCGCTGGAAGTAAAAAAGAAAATATAAATGCATACGTATGCAAACTCAAATACACTATTAAAAGGTAGTGCCCTTTGATTTTGCTAACCTTTATCTTTTACTGGTGCGACTGGTGTTTTTGTTTTCTGCTCTGTAGACTTTTGCTCATTTGCTTTCAGAAAAAAATCAGTCACTGTGAGTAGAAATTCCATGCTTGCACAAAGATAGACATCATCTACAATAGTTTCCATAAATGTGCCTTCTCGTCCTTGTTTGTACTTTAGCTCAAGCATTATTTGCTTTTCAGGTCTCATTTTCATCTCCAGCATTCTGAAAACAAATACAGAAACAATTGAGCACTTAAGTCTTGAAATCAGTCCCATGTTTCCATTTGTTTTAACATATACTGTGCAGTTCTCGAGTGCATTTGAATGCAATTTGAGAGTTTTTCTACCAGGAGAAGGTATAGATTAGATGCTAAGTGTTCGGCCTATAATGAATAATGAAGATTTGCCAGATAATCATTTCAACTTAGTAGTTATAACAAGCAAATAATTTGAATCCTCCCCGAATTCAATATTTAGGTATTCAATCCCATTTTCTTGTTCCAAATTAAATGTTACATTTAAAACTTTAAATATTGCTGCAGTTTTAGGAGTGAAAACCTAGAATTATGAATGTTCCACATTACGTGCTACTATTATTACATGTTAGGTTCATTTGTGGAGCAATGCTGGGAAGTGCTGAGGCATCTTGCCTTTATCCTAGTGCTCAGGGATGTGGGGGGGAAATTTGAAACAGAATAATGGTACCCAAAATGTAAAAATAAATAATAAACAGGTGTTGTCATGACTAGTATGAAGAAAAATGCCTGCAAGACTTTTGCATATCTGCAACATAATGTTGAATTGTTAGTACTGGTGCTATACTAACTTTGTGGGTAACATAAGATAATTCTCAGGAGTTGTTTTCAAACTGACGAAAATAGTGTTAGTTTTAATTGCATCAGATAACCTCTTCTTTCCCCCAGTATATTGTGTAATGCAGGTAAAACACAGTTCCTTTACAACTTTTTTAAAAAAAACACACAAGTCGAGTATATACAGGTTCATTAAAGAAAATGCAAGAATTCAAATCACCTTGACTTAGCTTTCTGTATTGCATGTCGCTTATCGTCCAACATACAGTTGGAAAGTTTTACAACAGCATTCATGGATCCATCAGATATCATCTTAACAGAAGCAGAGACAGTGTGCAATTTGAACTGTGCTATCTGGTGCTGTTCAGATCGCTTTTGTTCAGGAATTGCCATCTGATACAATGAAGAAAAAATGCAATAAATGTATTTAATCATAACCTTCATGTTTATAGACTCCAATTCAAAGTTTTTAAAAATCAATTTAATGGAGCGTGTTTGAACGTTATCTGTCTGAGGAGCATAGACATAGGAGAGTATAGTTTGTCATATTTGTTTGCCTGATTGAACATCAAGATTTATTCCACATTTACATACATAGGTCCAAGTACTCAAGGGCACTGCTGATAACAGACCAACCAGCTTGGCTTATCAGCACAACCTGGAAAGGCAGACCAGTTACTGGGTGCAGGCATACCTCCCACTTGGCTCTTGTTAACCTATAAGCCAAACCCCTAATGGGTAGGGTCGTTGTAGCTGGACAAGCAGTGGGAAGCTGCTTCGCAAAATTGCCTAAAGAACACTTTCAATACTAATGATGATAAATGAGTAAATTTATGCAAATTGAATCTTATTTTCCCCAGATTAATGCATTAAATTAGAGTTAATATCTAGGGATTATGATAATAATAAATAATAATCCTTGCATTTGATATAGCACCTTATCACATCTTCAAGGCGTCTACTGTATATTGCGCGGGCGAAATGCAGCAGCCAATCGCACACAGCAGAGTCCCACAAACAGTGTAGGATTGAGTGACCAAATTATTATTATTATTTTTTGAAGGGTTATTACCCCCGGAAAAGCGATCTGCCAATTGCCTAACAACTGAGTTCCTACTTACTGCAAGGTAAACAGAGGCGTGTGAAGTATGGAAACCTGCCCAAAGTTTTGCCCTGCCCGGCAAACGATCCAGGTCCTCTCGCTTGCGAAGCGA
Source organism: Callorhinchus milii (assembly GCF_018977255.1). Lineage (NCBI taxonomy): Eukaryota > Metazoa > Chordata > Chondrichthyes > Chimaeriformes > Callorhinchidae > Callorhinchus > Callorhinchus milii. Next base: position 97,180,937 of record NW_024704742.1, read on the forward strand.
GTGCTCTAACCACTATGCTACAGGACTCCATGATATGGTGGCACTTTACATAGTTGTTTATTGGGGTACTTTTTCAAATTACAGGATTAATGTAACTTGAAACAGTACCCCAATAAACAATAATATACAATGCCACCCTATCATAAAGCACTTGGTTATTGTGAGAACTTGGTTATAACATAGTTGCAATATAGACCCTATTCACTAAAGATGTCACACCCAGCCCACTTGCTTCTCGCATGCTGACAGGCTCTCACACTAAAATGGTCAACTTTGGGAAAATTTGGTCGCAAATTATGTCATTTTCTGCTTTGCACATGAACTGCAACAGGAAGCGATGTGGTGATGCCCTCGATCTGCAATTCAGCCTTTATTTTATATTGTCTCGCATTATGATGTGGCCTGGGAATTTATATATCGAACCACTGCATTATAAAGGGACTTCACCGTAATACACAATTTGCTATGTTACAGATTTGGTATCAGGAAAGCACTAAATATTTCATATAAAAATCCAAAAAGGTAAGTTAATTGTTTCATTATCAGAAATTCGTTAGAAAAGTAAGAAAGATTAATGCTTTACCGGATCCAAGGCTTGGCTGTCAAGCACTAATGAAAGTTCATCTAACTGAAAATCCAATTTCAGCTGTGTTTTAATTTTTAAGGGTTTCTGTGTTTCCACAACAGCAGCTGTTACTACAGTTCTTCCTGAAAAAGATAAAGTTATATTTTGTATTGTTACAAACTGTAATTAGCTCAATATTTTACTTACCTCTACGTTATTCTGCTTAGATGTGTCCAAACACCACAATAATTGTCTGTAGATACTCTCTAATGTATCCAAAGGTATTGATTTGCTTTACTGAGAATATTCTACCCTTTTCATGCTTCAGACTTTCTTCAGAAGTGTTTCCACTTTGTTGCTATGTACCTCCTGCATCCCCAAAAACCTGTTTTTTCCTGCACCATGACTGCCATTACAATACAATACAAAATTACATTTGCATAGTGCCTTTCACATTAGGAGGACTTCCAAGGCGCTGGACAGTTAGGGATTTGGACCCGAACAGGGGTGGAGGTTGGGATCAGGGAGCATGGCGGGCAGGGAGGATGGCCGAAGGTGTGGTTGAAGCGGAGGGTCTTGAGAGGTGCCTTGATGGAGGCAAGGGAGGGAGCGAGGCGAAAGGAATGTGCGATGGCATCCCAAAGGGGTGGGGGACCTTTGGAATTATGATTTGAGAGATCAGCCTTGTGAAGAAGCTAATGGATTGTCCCTCTCCCAGTATAACAAAGACCTAAAAGTCAGTAGAATTGAGGGATGAAGCCTATATTCCAACACTAACTCCACATGCTGGTGCACAAACACATTGACTGAGTCTCTTCATGGAACTTTACCGGCAGATAATTGCTTAAGAGTATCCAAACCAGATTGGGAGTTCCACACATGTATGCTGTCTACATATGGACACTTTCCAGTGTCTGGAACAAAACAAGACACTCTCTCCCCGGAGAGACATGCCCCACTTTTCCAGTTCTGAGAATAATAAGCACAGGTTGTCAACAGCCATGCTGTAGGGGGCCTAGAGTCTGTGCTATGGTACAACAGGAGTTTAACCAGCTAAACCCATATAACTTGACATTGGAGAACACTGTCTGGCAAATTTCCTGCTGTTTGTCCAGCTGAGAACACCTATCCATTAGGCCTTTAGCTTGCAAAGTTAATAGGAATTGAGTGGGAAGAATCCCTACTTCCCGCAACTAGTCAGCCCCTTCCAAGTGTTGATGATGAACCAGATAGACTGCTCTGTCATCAGCAGTGCCCTAGAGTACTGCAGCCCCCGACTTAAGAACCGTACTTCCATGACCTCTACAGATCTGATTTCATTGGGTCTTTCTATTACCAAACATGTCACCTTGGAGGCATCTCAGCTCCAAGGAGGACTAACCCCAAGGAGGAGTCATTAGTTGGTAGGAACTATTGTGTCCCATCCATACCCACACTATTGCTTCAGTATTTTTTTAAACCCAGTGTTAATTTAGGTCCTTTAAATTATTTAATAGATATAGCATACAAATAGAATACAATTCAATGCTTACTTTGGTTTTTATTCTGTGGGAAAACAAATCTAATTTATTATTTCATGACTATGACAGAGTTCTTCTAATCCTGAAAACATAATAATTTTCATGTAAAAAATATCAAACCTGCAGAGTTTTGTGAAAAACTTTGTGTAATCTTAACAGGACGATCTACTTTTTCAAGCTGTGCAGTTCCAGGTTCAATTGAGTCATCACTCAGATTTTCATTTAAAGTCTTCAACACAATGATCAGATCTTCTTGGCTAAGCACAAACTGCAAAAACAAAGTTAATGATTCGACAGCTAATTTGTTACATTAAGACACTGAAAGTAGATATCTTCCCAGCTGTATAAATTAAAGATTGTATAAAATTGAGAAAATAAATTAAAATTAGGCTGTATTGCTTGTTGTGGCAAGATTGCTGAGAGTAGAAATTTTAGACCTTGCCTTCTGTGAGTTTCTGCCTGATTGTTAAAGTCTGAGTGATTCAGGTTGGTAAAATGAACAAAAAGGTTATTCTAGACATATATGCCTATAAATAAACTTATATTGTACTAAACTTAATTGGGTTTTAACAGATAAACTGACACTTGTGTGGCCCGTGGCCGTTCTGTCACATGAACAGCTGTTCACTCTGCACAAGCACAGTGTGTTAGGGTGAAACACCCTAATGAAGTGGTTTCATCAGGTTAACAAGGTTTCACTACTGCAATAAAAAATAATCTGTTCCAAAACAATAATTTAAATGTTTTTGAGCAATCCAATTGACTACTCAACACTTTTAAACAATGCCTAGCTCTTTAACATCAATTTATTAATTGCTTCAGGCTCCAGTATGGGATTTCAGAGCAGGAAATATTAAATTAGCTATCTGGAAAAAATAACTACAGTAATTGCATTTAGCAGTATAAAGTGGGCTTTGTTAACAGGATTGTTTCAACCAGTTTCAAAACTACCTGGTAACATACGTTTCCTTCACATTGTTCTGAAATTTACTTCAAGGTTACTTTTTTAAAAAAAGTACTTACACTCATGGGTTTCAGGATCCCGGTGATCTCAATATCAGGCATCTCATGGTACCAGGTAGCAGCCAAATTGCGTTTTATAATGACTATCAGATTTACAGGCTGGAGCATATGAACTTCAGAACGAAAAGCCTTATTATGGAATACTGTCCTGATAAAATAACATTGTATTCTTAGAATGACAGAAATTTACAGCATAGAAAAAAGGCCATTCGATCCATCGTATCTGTACTGGCTCTTTGAAATGGCAATCTATTCAGCCCAATTCTATCTGCCTTCCCATACACATCCAAATTACTCCATTTTAGATAGTTAATTCCCTCTTGATTTCACAGGCAGGTGAAGCTAATGCACGGTTACATTCTAAATAAACTGAGCCATCAATGAGTCTTGAGCCATCACTGCACTGCGTACTTACTAGCTAGCGTGGAATTGCAATGAATAATAGGAAATGAAGTTGTACTGCACATGCTTCCATAGAACAAGACAACGTTTTCGACGATTCAATGTCGCCAGCCGGTTAAGTGTGCACGCATTGACGGGTCAGAACGTCATTTCCCGTGATTCAAAGAGGCCGTTAAGTGCGGGAGTAACTGAGGGTATGGGAAGTGGCTTTACAAGTTAGGAGGTGATTAATATGAGCAGTGCAAAGAAGTCAAAAGTGGCTTTGACAGGAAATTGAATGCGACTCGGGTGAATGTACGACTTAGTCAATTATACAAGTTTTACTGTATTTACAAAAAATTTCTTAAAAAACCTATGCATTCACTTTTTGTAGAAGAGTTAGATGTGATCTTCAATACAAAGGTATAGATGTGAATACCATCGTATTAGTTAATTTCTTCTCTAATAGATACACAGATGGCAGCACAAGCAGCTCAGTTCCCAGCATAATTTGTAAATGTAACTTAGTTAAGTTTATATTCAGTCCTCTGGCTTTAATACGAAGGAAATTATTATGGATGCTCAATTGCTATCAATTGCTTTAAAAGGACATTTAAGTTGTTTAATCTTAATAATAATAATCCTTGCATTTGTTATAGCGCTTTTCACGTCAGGAGGACGTCCCAAAGCGCTTCACAGAACACACTGTAAAGTGAATTGACTGTATATTTGAGGGCGAACGCAGTAGCCAATTGCGCACAGCAATGTCCCACAAATAGTCGTAGATTGAAAATGACCAATTTTTTTAGGGGGGGGTTTTCAAGGGATTATAAACAACTAAAAATAAAGTTTAAACAAACTTATAATTAATAAACCCAAATTTATGTTAATTATTGTAGATCTAGAAAGTAGATTGTGCATTACTTGAATGTATTTATTGAACAGAAAATAAACACCCAATACCTCAAACCTTACGCTTCTCATGAAACAATATAGAATGGTTTTGACGTGAAACGTCAGATAGCTATGTAAGGCGTTCCTTTTATAAGGGGAGAAGGAACCATTGATATATGTTAAAGGGACGATTATTATACTTGATATATATTCACATACATTAAGAAAATACGCAACATTTCTTTACCTGTATAGTTTCAGTTCACTCAGCTTAACTTTCATAGTGTCAACCACAGGTGGAACACTCATGACAGATTTTAGTTCAACGATTGAGAAGCTGTTTTGAACAGTGATGAGACCAAAATCTGCAACAACAACATTTTTGGAAACTGGAGACTGTGGTATGACAACAACAGGTGCTTTGATATGAACGTCAAGTGACATTCGGGTGCTCCGCTCTGCAAGATCCTTCACCCCCGAAGCAGCCTTTTCTGCTGCATGGACAGTTGCCTCAGTAACTGCTTCTTTTCCAGCTTGGAAAATATTGATAAAATCCTAAGCAAAGAAGTGAATGTTTTACACTGTACAGAATAATCAATATACATCCAAAAGCATTAAGGACCTTTCTGGTTGAGAGCTAAATATTATTCCATGTTCCAACATTTTCCTTCAATTTTTCAACTCACATCAATTTTCAAATAGTCCCCCCAATGGGATCTTTAACATCCATGAACTAGCAGACAGGACAATGAACAGCAAGGTTGAAGGAGTAAGGAGGGAGGTAACGGGAGGCACAGTTAAAGAAATAGATTTTCAAGAGCTTTTAAAGACAAATGTAATCAAGCATTTAATAGTTAATGGATTTAGAATGAAGATGGAAACTACTCGGTAGTCCAGTAGATAAAGAGGGCTGTGCTGACTACTAAGTTATACATTTTGGTCTCGTGATGAATTAATGAATCTCAGCAACAGTTGCAATGTTACCATTTGCCTTTGCATTTTAATATTGGAAAAAATAAATTGAATCAGGATTTTTGCTCCTGTTTGCTATGTAGAAATCACTGCTGGAAGGCACACACATGTTGATGTTGGATGAGAGCAGAATCTGACTCAGATAGAATAGTCAAATAAAATGATCATTCGGGTAAGGTGCTTGAAGTCCATGAAACCATATCCCAGTGGAATAAAAGTCAAATGCCTCAAGAGAAGAATAGAGAAATATGGAGACAACTAACACGTAATCATGTGAAGATGGATCATCTGCAAACATATAGGATGATTGTGCCCAATATCAGAATTGTTTTTATAACAAATGTCACACCATTTAGAGGAAACCTAACGGTTGTTGTCCAATCTACTATTATCTCCCACATATACAATCAACATGCGGAAGAACCCACTGCAGATTGCAATTTTTTAAAATAATAGTTTCAGGATGTCAATTTCACTTAATTATTTTACAAAACAAAAGTTTGCACCAGTCTCTAAAATGTAATTACAGCTCACCGACTCTACTTAGCCACATTTGAATATTATACCTCGTATACGATTTCTCCATATTGGTGCTGGCATTCCATACAAAGGTTTTGCTTATTCTATTTAAACCCTTTAACTGTAGCAATAGATTTCTGGATATTTTATAAATAAATCTTGAAGAAACCCTTACCAAAACAGAAGAGATAAACTTCTTCACAAAGATAACTTGAATGCAGCCAACTGTCAATTTGATATAACTGTCAACGGCATTCATATCAGTGTAGGTAGCACCTTGTGTTGCATCCACATGAGAGATCATTTTAAAGTTGAACACCTCTTTCCCAGTAATTGATACAGCCTGAAAATAAGGAAATAAATTGTCAATTAAATGCAAGAATACTCATTAAAATAGTAGCTGAGTGGAACAGTAAATTACAGCATTACTGTTTGGTACCAGACAAATTCAAATTTGTGGAGAACTTCTGCCCATTTTCCACTACAGATAATCCAAGCAGAAATAACTTATAAATAATTTAATAAATAAAAAATAATAACCCTTGCATTTGGTATAGCACCTTTCTCTTTGTGAAGATGTCTCAAAGTACTTCACGAAATGTATTGTAAAGTGGAGTGACTGTATTTTGTGGGTGAATACAGCAGCCAATTTGTGCCCAGCAGTGTCTCACAAAGAGCTATGCAGTGAATGACCAATTTTATTTGGGAGATTGTTGGCCACAATACCAAGAGAAACTGGAGTCCTGTAGCTCAGTGGTTAGAGCACTCGCTTTGCAAGTGAGAGACCTGAGTTCAATTCCAGGCAGGGCGAAACCTTGGGCAAGTTTCCTTACTCCACACAGAGCCTAATAATAATCCCTCCAAAACAAAAATCAATAATAAATTGGTCATTTTTAATCTACGACTGTTTGTGGGACATTGTTATGCGCAATTGGCTGCTGCGTTCTCCCACAAATATAGTCAATTCACTTCACAGTATATTCTGTGAAGCGCTTTGGGAGGGTCCTCCTGACGTGAAAAGCGCTATATCAAATGCAAGGATTATTATTATTATTAAACTCACTTCAATTTTCGAATAGTGCCAATGGGATCTTTACCATTCACCTGAACTGGCACTGAACAGGGAGCACGGAGGAGGGATAAAGGATGGAGAGACAGGAAGCACAGTCAGAAATAAATTTTCAGGAGCCTTTAAAGATAAATGAAGAAAAGGTGAATGAAAGGATTTAGGAAGGAAGTTCCAGATGGTTGAGACATTGTTGCTTGGCCACAATGTGTAAGGGGCTCATCTAAATTGGCCAAGTGGAGGGAGTGAATAGAAGAATGAGGATGGAGAAAGTTAGAGATAGGGAGGAGCGAACACATGTAGAAATTTGTAAGGGTGAGCGAGGATCTTGAAATCAATCTTGCGTGAGTTAGGAACCCAGTGGAGTATGCTAAGAACTAGGCAAACGAAGTTCAGTGTAGGTAAGGGTGTGAGCAGCTAAATTTTGAGTGAGTTTGGACTTCTTGTTGAGCTGGGGAGGCCAGTGAGGAGGTCAATGGAGAAGTCCAGACTGGAGATAAAGGGTTGGGTAGATAGGGGTTTCAGCATCATTGGATAGGATAGGGACAAAGCCAGAAAAGTGGTGAAGATCAAGAAAAATGGTTTTGGCTAGGGACCAGATGTAACAGAAGAAGTTAGCCGAGGGCAAGGGCTTAGTGGCCAGAGCATCCAGGATAGTTGACTTAATTAGCACATTGTCCATATATACAATGCATTTACTCAATTGGTACAGTACATTGCTATATTACAAAAAAGTTTATATTTATATAGTGCATTATCAGGAGGACAGCCCAAGTCCCTTGGCAATCCCGGCTTGACACCCAAGATGGGGATGCGAGCTAAAGGGGATAAGAAGGAAAATGATGACCAAAGCCATGGTCAAAGAGGAAGATCTTGAGACAGACTTTGAAAGAAGTGAGGAAGGGGGCAAGCTAGAGAGACTCTGGAATGGAGTTCCAGAGAGTGGAACCAGATAAACTGAAAGTCCATCCGCCACTGATGGGCAGGAGACATTATTATTATTATTATTATTATTATGAAGCAGGCTGAGCAAACGTAGCAGCTGGGTCGGTACAATATTGTTTTTTTTCCCCCAGCAAAGAGGCCATTTTTGAACAAAAATTGTCATACAAAAATTAGATTACAAACAGTCTGTGGATGGCTACTGACATATAGTAATATATTCCCAGATATTCTAAAATATTAAGGGTAGAGAAATATGTGCCATGCTTTTGTAAAGCACATTTAAATACCTTTCTATATAGAGCACGTTCATCTGAATCCACAGCTACAATATTTTTCAGAATTGCTACCACTTCTGTCACCTTCTTCTTCTGAATCACCTCTGCATCAAGACCTATTTAAACACATTTATAACAAATATTAAATTAATACTGAAGCTGAACACACAAAGATTTAGGGATTACTTACCAAAGTAACTCATTCTTCAGATACATCTTCTGAACACAAGATATTTTGGTAGCTGAGCAGAATATGGAATAAAGAAATATATTCTACCTTGTACCTTATCCATTCTTTAGAGATACATGTTTCACACACCACAATAATTGAGTTCAGGTTCTGGTAAAGACATGGACAGCAACACCCAAAGGATTTACTTTGGGCACTCTGCATTTGGTCATTGCCCACAGGGGGAAAAAAAGGTGTAAACATGCACTGGAGCAGCAGTTTAATGTTTTTGTTTTACTCCTAATTATCACATGCTGGATCCAGGGATGGCTAAGTGGGAGCATAATGTGTGGAGCCAGCTTTATTAAAGAATGAAGACTTTACAAGTTAGATAACTTTTCTCATTCATTCTGCATTTTACACATGCTTAAATGTTTAACAATGGGAATTAATTTTCGATTCGTAGAAAATCAGAAAACCCAATGAATACCGAATAAAATCCGGAACCTGCAAGCTGAATCATATCTATAAGTTACGAACAATTATTTTCTATTTCAACAAAAGTGCCGCGTTGACTATGAAAACAGTAATGTCCATTAAATAAAAATATTTACCTTCGATGCTGATTTCTGAAATTATTCTCATTTTATTTTGGATAAAAATTCTCAGACAAGCCAACTCTGCGAATACATGAAGATTGATCACATCTTCAAATTTAGCTGGTTTGGAAACTGAAAGGAAGAAATAGTGTCAACATCAGGGAGCTTAAAACAGTCTTGTGGAACTTGACGATTCACTATCTCCCTCAGGATTATTTAAATTTTGTTTCTTCTGCTGCCTAAAAACAGGTTCCAATTCAGCTAGATTATTTACCATTAATGCAAAGAATACATATGAAACTTCATCAAATGCCTTCTAAAATATAAACGCTGGATAATTCATATACCAATTAGTTATTTCCGCAAAGAACTCAAGATTATTTAGAATTTACATATTCCTTCAAAAAAGGCTGATTACTCCATCCAGGACTCTATAGGATCGAAAGCAATTTGGATGCTCTAAAGCAGGAGTCCCCAAATGGTCAATCGCCACTAGGTGGCGCTGTCCAACATGATCAAAAACACAAGAGGGAGGAGCGATAGAATTGTATAAATATTTAGTACAATTGAAAACAAATGTTTAGTCCAGATGCACAAGTATTTCATGCACTTGGAAATAAAAATATAAAGTTTAATGTTAAAACTGCAGAAATATTGTTCCTGCTTCTTTTTTATTGAGCATGCGAGAGGCCACCTCGCCATCTGGTTGGAGACCGCAGCTTTAAAGCATTTCTCCCTTATAGGTGTTATGAGCAGTTTTACCCTCATTTATTTCTAGGTTATGTGCTTCCCTATCCAGTCCATATCCTATTTCACTGAGTGCCTTAAATTTGTCTAATCCTTCGAGTTTCATCACAATGCATTTTTAGTCTTTTAATTATGTTAATTCCTGAGGAAAAACTGACTGGACATAACATTTTACCACCTTTCATATGCAAAGAATTTATTTAACTTATTTGTTGATGGTTTGCATCTTTTTCAAAAAAATTCCTTAAATAGCGTTTTTGGTCTTTAGTGCACAGTCTCGTATCATTAGGTATGTGGAAATGAACAGAATCAGAAAAAACTATTTCTAAAAATGTATGTCTATGAAAAAAAACTGTTAGGACACATGAACCCATACTCCAGCACGAGTCAGGAGTTTTCAGGAAGATTGTAAAACATGTGAATGATGCATCAGTCACTGCTTTATAGAGTTCAAATTGCACAATACAACAGAGAAAAAAAAGGAGATACAGAAGTCTTACGTGTCGTTTTACTTGGAAGAGTGTCTTCTTTCTTTGATTCCTCAATAGTACGAACTGGTTCTTCCAAACCTGCCTTGATTTTCGAAGACGGAACAAGTGAATTCAGGAAATTAATGGAACTCAGAAGGGCTTCAGTGTGCAAATGTGCATCCAATGAGGAAAAGTTGATCTGTAGTGAAAAATGTTAAAGGACCAATACTTTTGCATTTCTGATACATTGATACATTCTGATTCAAATATTTCATAATCAATTATTTCAGAAGACATGATCTAACTACTTAAACAAAAGGCAAGTAAATAAATTTAAATCTATTTAAAGCTACTAGTTTTCTGACGATCCAAAAAAATTCCATTGTGATTTCAGTGGAGCCATGCCTATTTTAGTAAAGATATTGGTAAAAATAAACTCCTTTATGTACACGGCAACTCTCTTTAAGCATGTAGGATTACCATATTATACTATATTAATCTGCATAACTAGACCAATAAATTCTTTGCTCTGCAAGAAAAGTATACAAGCACACCTGTTTTCAAAATCACTGTACAAATAATAAACTAGTATAAAAATATACATAGATTCATCATAAAAGGATGAAGTCCTGTAGCTTAGTGGTTAGAGCACTCGCCTCGCAAGCGAGAGGACCTAGGTTTGATTCCCGGGTAGGGCAAAACTTGGGCAAGTTTCCTTACTCCACAGTTTACTTAGGAGTAAGTAGGAATCCAGTTGTTAGTCAATTGGTAGATTTTTTTTTTACCAGGGGTAATAATCCCTTCCAAAAAATAAATAATAATTGGTCACTCAATCAACGACTGTTTGTGGGACACTGCTGTGCGCAATTGGCTGCCGCGTTTCGCCTACAAAATATAGTCAATTCGCTGAACAGTATATTCTGTGAAGATGTGATATTCTGTGAAGATGTGTCTTGAAGATGTGATAAGGTGCTATATCAAATGCAAGGATTATTATTATTATTATATGATGCCATTGCAAGTTCATGCTTATCAAGTTGATATCATCATATTCTAATTATTGAAACATTTTCTTTTTAAAAATATATTCAAAGAAGAAACATTTTAACATCACAAAATAAACTAGTAAACTCTTGATGTATCATCACTTCAAGGCCTCATGGTCACCCTGGATATAAAATGTACATACTATAAAATTTACACTTTATAGTAAATTCTGTGAAGCTCTTTCGGTTGGCCGACTGACATGAAAACACTAAATCAAATGCAAGAATTATTTTTTTAAATTTAAGTGAATAACCAATTTTATTTGGGGGAGCGTTGGCCAGGACACTGAGAGAAACTCTCTTACCTTTTGAATAGTGCCATTGGATTTTTAAGGTCCATCTGGATAGTTAGACAGGACATCAGTTTTAATGTCTCATCCGAAGGACGGTAACAATGTGGCGCTTCCCCATCACTGCACTGGAGTATCAGCCTCGGCTATGTGAGTTCAAGATCTTGGTGTGGGGCTTCATCCCACAGCCTCCTGACTCAGGGCAAAGAGTGCTACCAACTGAATCTGGTAGAACCCAATATCTATTTGCCAAATTAAATGTTGGTCCTGAAATTCCATCTATTCTTAGCCTCCAAGACCATTTTGTCTTAAAATTTAGGACTTATGGAAATTCAGTTAAGTTTTATTTCTATAACAACTGTAATGTTTGACTTCCAAATTAAGATTGAATTTTAAATGTTACCAAAATTCTGAACAATGTAAATGTTATGGAAAAGTAACAGACTAAGATTAAGTAGGATTTTAGGCTATTTATTTCCAGTTCAAGTTTTACCTTTATTAGCTGCTCTGTATTTCTGTAAGTGGTTTTGAACTCTGGTCCATTTCTGTCAGCCTAAAAAAACACGTTGAAAAGCATTATCTATATTTAAAAAAACACTCTTTCATAAAGCTCCATAAAAAATGTGTCATACCTTAGTATATTCAATGCTAAGGAGATCATCCTCAAAGTTGTCCAATGTTGTGATAATATAAATTGGTTTATTTTCAGTATCTAAAACAAAGGTTTGAGATTCAGATTACAAAGTCTCAATCATGTTATCCAACAATAATTATAATTGTGGACAAAAATAATGCCTCTCGAAACAACAACAAAATTACATTTATAGAGCGCCTTTCACGTCAGGAGGATGTCCCAAAGCGCTCAAAGCGGTGTCAGGGCCCGAGCATGGGTGAGGGGTGGTCTAAGGGTGAGGGGAGGCAGAGAGGTGGGAGGGAGACCAAAGGCACGGTCGAGGAGAAGGGTCTTGAGACCGGCCTTGAAGGAGGCAAGGGAGGAAGCGAGACGAAGGGACCATGGGATGGAGTTCCAGAATGTGGGGGCAGAGAGGCTGAAAGCCCGGCCACCGATGGTAGGATGGGTACGGCGGGATACATGGAGCAGGCCGGAGCCCAATGAACGGAGGGAGCGGGCAGGTTGTTAGATAGTCAGCAGGTCAGAGAGGTAGGAGGGGGCAAGACCATGGATGGCTTAATGGTGAAAAAACACCTTAGTGTTCTATTATAATAAAACACTTGTAAACGTGTTACAATAAACACTAAGCAGGGAAAAGAGATTTAAAGATGCTGATCAAGGAACAGTTGAACGCTATGTTTTCCGCTGGATGTTGAAGGTATGAAGAGATATCGAATATTAAAATGTTTTTTTCTTTCCTTGTTCTGTGAATCTGCAACCATCAAGTCAGCAGTATTGCACAAAGACTTACAAATCCAAACAATTAATCATGACTGACAAAAGCCACGATTACCTCATAATAATATTCCATTACAATGATCCATTTACCATTGTTCACTTTTTTTCCAATAAAAATAAGGTTTGCATATCTTTCAATCCAGTCTGACAAAGAGAAAATTGCTCATAACATCTTTTCACCTTACCTATGTGTTCCGGACATGTTAAACAGACCTCTTTCAAAAATATCACTGCAGTCATGTCATATGTTCGAATTTTTAGTTCTGTGCCCAATCCTGTTATTTCCAACAGTAACACTGGGTTTTCACCATCATGCATGTGACGACAGATTCCTACTGACACCTGGATAGATTTTTTTCAAAACGTTAATACACACAAATTAAAACACAAACCATATACAATAATATATAGAAATCAAATTAATCTTGTTGCAAAGACCAACGCTTTCTGAGATATTGGGTTGTTTGTCCTGTAGCCCAGAACAGGGCTGCTGCACATAGTGAATCAGACGGCTAATTGGGAGAGAGAGGGTTGAGGTGAGAGAGTGAAGAGTGGGGAGGAAAGAGCGTGGGGGGGGGGGGGGGGGGGTGAGAGTGCGCGAGGGGGGGTGAGAGTGCGCGGGGGGGGGGTGAGAGTGCGCGGGGGGGGTGAGAGTGCGCGGGGGGGGTGAGAGTGCGCGGGGGGGTGAGAGTGCGCGGGGGGGGGAAGATAGCGCGTGGGTGTGGGGGGAGGAGAGAGCGCGCGGGGGTGGTGGGAGGAGAGAGCGCGTGGGTGTGGGGGGAGGTGAGAGCGCGTGAGGTGGGGGGGAAGGAGAGAGTGCGGGGGGGGGGTTGAGAGGAGGAGAGAGAGTGCGGGGGAGGTGAGAGGGGGAGAGAGAGGGTGGGGGGAGAGAGACATAAATTGGTGGACAGAGGGGGAGAGACGGGGGACGGGGTGGGGGGGGCGACAGAGAGGGAGAGGGGGAGGCTATCTCCTTCTCTCCCCCTCTCTCACACACACTCTCTCTCTATAATTACGTTCACTCCACTTCTCACACCCTTCACTCTCTTCCCTCTCATATTCCACTTCCCCCCCACTCTCCTCTCACCTACCGACTCTCGCCCACCCACTCTCAATCTCTGATTCTTTCTTTCCCCCTCACATTCACTTCCTCTCCCCTCACTCTCTCTCTCACACACTTTCCCAATCTCTCTGTCACTCCCCCTTTCTTACCCATCTCTCACACACATACTCCCCCTTCCCCCTTGGTCTTTAGGCAGGATTTGAAAGTGAGAGGGAGGGAGCAAAGCGGCAGGATTGAGGGAGAGAGTTCCAGGGCGTAGTGGCTGAAGGCATGGCCACCGATGGTGGAGTGGCGGGGATGAGGGACAAACAGGAGGCCAGAGCCAGCCAAGTGGAGGCACTGGGTGAGGGAGTAAGCAAATCGGATAGGTTGGGAGGTGCGAGCGCATGAAGGGATTTGAAAACGAGTGAAAGGATCCTGAAATCGTACAGTAATTGGGAGCCAGTGGAGCCTGGCAAGGACTGGTGTGATAGGGGTACGGAGTTTTGTGCAGGTGAGAATCCAGGTTTAGCTGTATTTAGTTTATTGTAGAGATGGAGATACCAGCGAGGAAGGCATTGGAATAGTCCAGCTGGGAAGTGACAAAGGCGTGGACAATGGTTTAGGCTGCTTTTATTGTGAGGTACGGATGGAGGCGGGCAACGTGACAGAGGTGTAAAAAACATTCCTGGTCAGGAAACGGATGTGGAGTAGAAAGGAAAGCTGGGGATCAAACCGAAAGCCTAAGTTGCGCAAGTTCGGTGAGATTGAGGGAGAGCCCTAGGAAGGTTGAGGAGAGAAGATGTTGACGGGAGCCAATGAGTATGGTGTCCGTCTTGCTGACATTCAGCTGCAAGAAATTTGCGCTCATCCAGGCCTTGATGTCCGTCAGACAAGCTGACAGGACATCAACGCACTGGGAGTCGCAGCTGGAGAAGGAGGAGTAGATTTGGGTGTCATCCACATACATTTGGAAGTTGACCCCATGTCTGCGGATGACATCGCCGAGAGGGAGCTTGTAGATTTGGAAAAGAAGGGGGGTAAGGATGAAGCCTTGTGGTACCTGCGGAGGAGGGAGGAGAAACCGTTTGCCAAGATGTATTGTTGTATTAATAATAATAATCAATGCATTTGATTTAGAGCCTTATCATGTCTTCTGAGACATCTCAAAGCGCTTCACAGAATGTATTGTAAAGTGAGAGGATAGATAGGCAGAGAAATTCGAACGACCATATAGACAGATAAAAAACTACAGATGCACAGAAAATCAAGTAGAGTGAGAAAGAGAGAGGGGCACATAAAAACACACTTATAGTGCTATTGCAGTGTGGATCTCATGTTAAAAAAAGCAGACTTCCAGGTGATCAGGTTGTCATTGACATCACTTCCTATTTTGAGCATGCACAGAAAATAAAAATTAATGTTGCAGTGACACCTGTCCCAGAAGTTGGTCATTTTGCTTTTAGCTTGGGAACTGTGCCAATTGTGTGCATTGTAAAACCCACTATTAAGCTTTACTTTGTCTCCACAAACGGTCCCTGAAATTCAGATCTCTGACTGTCCAGCATCTTGGGACGTTCTGCCAAAGTGAAAGGCGCTATACAAACGTAATTTTGCATTATATTTAACCCAGGTATACCAAGCATCACGTTATAAATAAGGCAGCACTGTACTTAATTTTATATAATTATAATGCACTGTAATTAAAGGATAGAGTTCAAACTTGAATAATTTTCCCACATAAATGTTTAACAAGTTTTTCAACGGAATACAGCAAATTATCATGAAACATAACAACTGGTTAACCAGAAAAGGGCAAATAAATTACCTTCGTTATTTCGAATTCCATTTGAAATTCAGTCATATTTTTCATAGATTCTTGTTTTTTCAGCTGCTTTTGTTGCATAGTGTTTACCCTTTTGAATGACTCATTTCTTGCAAGGAAAAATGGCGAATCTTCTGTAGGTGAGCTTGGAGCATCAAAGAATTCTTCTTCTGATTCTATGGAAGCTGAGCATGAAATTTTAAAACATTATTAACAGATTTTCAGAAAATAGTAAAAGTTCATACTACCAATTAAAATAGATTGCGTGATATATTCCAGCTCATGTCACGGAAAAGCATGAGACAGGATTTAGGGTGACATATAGTGACAAAAACAATGAAGAAAGTAAACATATAGAAACTGCCACCTGACTCCCAATCAATATTAAGTGTCAAAACAGATAACAGAACTGAACTCATCTCATTAAAATGCACACGAAAGAGCTCTGGCATGATCAATGATGTAAACTGAAAATATTGAGGAAGAACAAAAGGAGTAAAAGGACAAGTTGAAGAGCACAAGTGTGTCTTAATGTAGGGCACTGCTGATGTCAGACCAGCCAGCCTAGCTCATCGGCCTCACTTGGAGGGGCAAGAGTTCTTCCCCCTGAGCTTGTGACCACATCACTCCCACCCTCGCTCGCCTCCACTGGCTCCCCATCCCCCAGAGGATCAAATTCAAGATCCTCATCCTCACCTACAAGGCCATTCACGGCCTTGCTCCCTCCTACCTCTCCGACCTACTATCCCCCTACCTACCTGCCCATACCCTCCGTTCCTCTGGCTCCGGTCTGCTCCACATCCCCCACCCCAACCGCCCTACCATCGGTGGTCGGGCCTTCAGCCTCTCAGCCCTTAGGCTCTGGAACTCTATCCCCCAGTGCCTTCCCCGCTTCCTCCCTTTCCTCCTTCAAGGCCGGTCTCAAGACCTTTCTCTTTGACCGTGCCTTCAGCTCCCCTCTCGACTCTCTCCCCCCTCCTCGCTCCCTCCCTTCACCCTGACCATTTCCCCCAATGCTCAGGTCCTGACCCAACTGTACAGCGCCTTAGGACGTCCTCCCGACGTGTAAGGCGCTCAATAAATGGAATCTTGTGGTTGTTGTTGTTAACTCCACAAGCCAAAGCCCTAATGATAGGACGGTCCTAGCTGGACAAGCAGTGGGAACCTTGTCAAGACAGTGATTTCAATGACAATATGTATGGTTTTAGCGAGTTAAATTCCAGCAGTACTCCAATAAATGTTCTGGGCCCTCCAAGCATTGGCTTTTTGCCAATCTACACCAAATACTCTACACAATTTGGCAAATGTGTCCCTCCAGGGAGATGGTGTGCATTCTATTTCAGATATAGGAAAATTTTCATGTATAATTGGCAAATATTACTGTAGAACTCTGTCTGGTTTGGATACTCTTAGGGATGGTGTTTGGTTTCCTCACATGTCAAGATTCCGGTTGACCAAAACATTTTTAAACCTCAGTAGGTTGAAAATGTAAGTATAATGGGAGGTGGATTCACAAAACCATACAATTGGTTAGGGTATGAATGTTCAAATATTTATTGTTTTTGGTGTGCTAACATTATGAATACACACTTGGAAGTTAATGAGCTTCAACAACAGGGTGAGGAATTGCAGAATCTTCTCTTGGGAAATGAACATGGGTAAAGTTCACAATAACACTGAAGGATCAATTAAACACATTTAAATGAGTTAAGTGATTAACTTGTTTTCAGAGATGACTTCAATTGACTATCAACTAATTAAGTCAATTTATATTAGTTGCCAATTCCTGATATTGTGAAATTTAAAAACCAAAAGCAGATATTTATCAGACTGATTTCAGTTCATCCCAAATACTCCAACTGCATAATAATTATAAGTATAATTGCAAATCAGTATTCATCAACATATGAATTAAAAACACGGAGTAGCAAAAAAACAAATTAATAACATAACTTGCTGAGAACCAAGAGAACCAATTATGTAAACTGAAAGATAAATTTAAATAAAAAACAGTAATTTTGTACAGGCAGAATCCTACTGTAGATTTACATAAAATGGATAGCAATATTCCAGAAATAATATATTTCAGAAAATCTCACCTGCAACACTTATAAGAGAAGAGTACACATTTCGTATTGATGCCCTCTGTACAGACCGAGGTGTCATATTAGGAGGCGATTTGTGAACCTAAACAAACAAGTTACAATTAAATTATGTCAAATAAAGTGGAACATGATATGAGCCTCTAGTTTACTTCAGAATTGCACTTTCTAGTGAAATCATATCCTTAAAATAACCCACCCTAGGAATAACTGATATCCAGACCATCATCCGATTACAAAAGGGTATTAATTTAAAATTAACTTAACATTATATTTCTGGTTTAAAAACTAGTTCAAATGTGTAAGATTAAACAATTAATCATATTGTCTCTGAATATGAAAAGAAAACATTTTACAACATCCCAATATAATTTCCATTTTAAATCTATTGATTTAACCATACCTGAAGTGTTTTTACAGTTGGTGATGGTTGCTTTTCTGGTGTAGGAATACTGTCAATTAAGCTTAAAACCGCTGTAAATTTTTCATCCGAGATACAAAATGAAAGTAAAGAAAATCCACCATAGAGTTTAAATCTATTTTAAAAAAAGTAAAAGAACTGTATTACACCTTCAGTATAGATTCAACTTGGAAAATAGCTATTTTGAATTGGGAAACAAATCTAGGTTTAAGTATATTTTAGAATATTTTTGGTAACCTTAGAATGCTTGTTTACATTTATGTCAAACAATAATAAAGAACATCTAAAAGTATTTTCTGAAAATAACCAGGATCACAGCCACTTGCTTTACTTTTCATACTGAGCATCAGCTAAGAACATAAGAATATTTGGAAATGGGGGGGAAAAAGTGTTTGGTTTCAAAATTCCTGTTCTTTTTTGATTCTCAACTCCACTTACCTATGTGACACAATCCATCGACTCTGCATAAATATATCAAATTGCTCTTGAACATCTATCTATTTTCAAAGATCTTTCCTGTCAACTTATACCACAAGTTGACGAGCTTTTGAATAAAAATGTTACTTTCAATTTGCTTTTTATTATATATTAACTCCATAATATCTAACCTTTTGATAGTGAACATTTAGCCTATACAATACTGTTAGCAATTTTGTTAAAACCTTTCAGTATCTTAAAAACTCATTCATCTTGAAGTTTCTTAGACTGAATAACAAAAATAATCCTTGCATTTGATACAGCGCTTTATCATGTTCTAGTCTCAAAGCGCTTCACAGAATATATTGTAAAGTGAATTGACTGTGTATTGTGTGGGCGAAACGCAGCAGCCGATTGCGCACAGGAGTTGAATGGGTTGAGTGATCTCTTCCTATGATTCTAATTAACTTCCCAAAGAGGACAAATCCTATTTCCTTAACCCTTCATTGTAACTTAATTTCTTGATCTTCAGAACCACCTGATTGCTTGCCTCGGCACCTTCTCAAATTCAATGATATCCTTCCAAAGAGTAAAATGACCAGAATGCACACAGTACTCCAGACAGGGCCTGACCATGGCTTAATACATTCATACATTCACCTCTAGATTCCTCCCCTAACTAACAAAGACCATATATTTTGATCCTTACATTTGGTGTACTGCCGTTCATGTTGGAAGGATTTGTTAAAGAGCTTCACAGGATACAGAGGCAAGTTGCAACAACAGGCAATTTGCGCACAGCAATGTCGCACAAACAGCCACAAAATGAATGACCAATTTTATTGGGGATTGTTGGTCAGGACAGCGGGAGAAACTCCCTTCTCTTTTCAAAGTGTCATTGGATCTTTAACATCCACCTGAACAGGCAGACGAGACCTCAGCTTAACATCTTATCTAAAGGAAAGCACTTCCAAAAATGCAGCACACCCTGACACTGCACTGAAGTATCAGCCTAGAGTATATGAGTTCTAAGTCTCGATGTGGGATTTGAACCCACAACATTCTGATTCCCTGTCAAATCTCTTCACTTCCTGGAACCTCTCCAATCTGTTTACCTCCCATTCCATAGCCTTCATCAGTTGACACAGGTCTTTTGCACATCCCTTGTCCACAATCAGCAACTGTACTTTCAGCCACTATGCCCTGAACCTCTGGAACTCCTAGTCTCAATCCTTCCATCTTGCCCCTATTTAAATCACACCTGAAGACTTTCTTCTTCGATCGACATTTACGCACGTTAAATCAAAACAGTTTTTTCTTCCGCAAGCACAGACATCAAAAACAATTCAAAGAAAATCAGGCCTTTTATGTTTTAAAACCCTGTTCTGTTGAACACAGTGTGTAGAGGATGCTATGTTCAAAGAAAAAAGAATCTACAAATTAGGTATTCCTTTTCAATGCTGAGTCACCAAGTGCCCTGCGTAATAATGACTTCAATCCACAACCGGTTGTGGGACACTGCTGTGCGCAATTGGCTGCCATGCTTCACCTGCAAAATACACTTTACAATATATTCTGTGAAGCTGTTATGCTGACTTCAATACTGAAAAGGTCAGTGCTTCTTAAATGTATACTACTAACAATTGCCGCCAGTTAACTCTTAACTAACATTTGAAAGATAAAGGATTTGACAGGATAGAGTGAGGGAAGAAGGGAAAGTACACCAACAAAGAAAGTAGACTGAAAACATGGTAAAGTAAAAAATGAAGAAATAAAAAAAGATAACAAGCACGGAAGAGAATAAAAGCTATTATCAATGTAAGTGTAGATACTGATGTAGCTAGTAAGAGAATGAATTATTGAGATACGAACACAAAGGGTTAGGAAAGCAGTAAAAATGAGGTAGGGCCATGGAATGGAAATAAGGGATGCCTCAAGTTCTAGTGAGAGATTAGCTGGTAAATTGCTTAGAAACAGAAATCTGAAGCACAGGAGGCTATTCAGCCCACAAATTCACACTGGCTCACAGAGCAAGGAGATCAATTCAATTCCCATCACCCCACCTTATCCCTGTATACCTTAAGTTCCTCTCCTTCATATGCCTATAGACTTCTCTCTTGAAAACGACAAAGGACTCCACCTACTCAGGAGGGAGTTACACATCCCAACTACTCTTTGAATGAAAAAATTCCTCCTAAGTTCTCCTTTCGCTGTTCTTGCAGCTATCTTACAATTATGTTCCCTCATCACCGACTCCCTATCAGTGGAAACAGCAGTCCTTTTATGTTTTATCCCATTTCCATAATTTGAATGTATTTAAATTCAAATGTATAATACAGTGAATAGTAAATGAGAAACAAATCTGGATTTGGTACAGACAGTGTGGGAAAAATTGGGTCTAAAATGTGATATTTGAAAAAGGATTAATTATGTTAATTGTGACATCTGATTTACAAATAAAGGCTTGCAGTTTGTTTTGCTCACTGACCTTATCAAGATAGCCAGCTAAGGAATCACCATTCAGCAATTCAGCTAAAAGCTGGATTGATCAAACTGATTTTCAAAGAACCAATTATGGCAATTTATGTTATAACTTATGTTTAATTCCACATTGGTTTTATATTTTCTAAAAACTAGAATATTGAGTAGAATATCAACATCACCATACAAGATTCAAAGACAGTACATTTTACTGTACTTAGTAAAAAGTCAAAAAGCTTGTTAACTGTCAAGAGTCAACTTGCAAATCTGGCACATCAGAAAATAGTCTTGTGCAATCAATTTATATTCAAACATGTCATCAATTTTACTCTGTAATTAATGTTGTCCAGCACATTAATAACAACTGCATCTAACTTTCCACAACTAATAACCGTATACATACTTTGGCATTCTTGCATCGGAAATCACCATTGCTCTGCTGAACTCTAGTTTCAAATCCATGGGCTCCAAGATGTGCAGAGAAGAACGCTTTGTTTTGCGAGCTTCCTTCCAGTTCTCATCTAAATAGAAATGCCAAAAGGATAATATATTTAATACTACAAAATTCAGAATAACTTTGCCTCTGAGGCTTCCAAGGTCATCTTCAGCTCCAGTGGCATACGATAGAACAGGACGAGACGTGCTCACGTTTCTTATTTCAGAAAGCGAGCAGAAGCAGTTCTGTGATCAGTGTGCTGAGGGACGAAACAGGCTTGGTGTACGCGGAGTAGGCCGATGCACAGCGGATTGCCAGAGCTTTTTATGCTGACCGTAGAAAACCCATAGCGAGCACGGCCTCCCGAGATTTCCTGACTGCCCTACCCGAGGTGCTGGACGAGGTGGGCCGGGAGCACTCAGAACGCCCTCGCACATCTCTGCCCTCCCTCATCCCAACTCTGTCCCCCCACACTCCTGATCCCCACTGTTCAGCACCTTTCAATTGAGCCAAGCTGACACCTACTTCATTGGTTCTAACATAAATGTTACAGCATAGCACGCCGCTTAACCCATTGTGTCTGTCTAGGCTTTTGAAAAATTGTCATTGATTTACTCCTATCCCCTTGTCCTGTCTCTTTTTAAAAAAAAAATATTTTCAAGCATTTCACCAATTCACTTTTAAAACCTTGAATTGATTTTCACTTGAACTTCTCTTTTAATATAAGGTAATCTTTGCCCGAATAACTCTCTGTGGAAAAATATTCTACTCACTGTTTTTTTTTAGAAACAACCTTGAATTTACGGCCATTAATTACCTATCCACTAAATAGTGTAAGTATCTTCCTAGTTACTAAAACCCCTTCAATTTGGAACCCTTCTATCAGGTCACCCCTCAACTCTCTGTTCTAGTGAAAACACCTCCAATTTCTGTATTCTCTAAAGAGTAAATATTTCAACCCTGTTAATGCACTACTACCACACTGAATTAATTTCATGAACGAAAGAAATTTAAACATATCTGAAAAATATTTTGCAGATTTTGAAGACTTGGATGGATACATACGTGGTTTAGCATAGAGTAGCTGAATGCTACTCAGTTGCATGTCGAACGTATCATAGGCTCTGGCCATTATATCTTCCAAAGCACTCTCTCCAATTGTAAGTTGTGGAAGATTTGTACGACTTCTACTCATCATCTAACAAAAATCAAGAGATTTTCTGATTGCATAATATTACTAAGTCAAGAAGCTATTTGTTCAACCTACACGTACGAAATAGTTACGACAACAGACCAAAATGTTGAAATTTTAATAATAAAGAAATACAGTAAAACTCACATAAGTCATACCATTTAGGACCATACATTTAACATGACTTATACAAAGTATGAGTTACGTCAAACTTAGCATAAATTGTATCATATATGACTTATGTAAAGTTATATATAAGTCAGAGTTTATATGACTTAACACATAACAACTACAGTACATGAGTAGTGTACTGGCTGGTGACATTAAAGTAAGGTGTCCTTACCATGTTTAATCCATGTTTAGCCCATTCTCTCCATATAGTACTGCACAGTACTGCAGAAAACATGTACTGGCACACTGGCAACAAATAGCACAACCAAACAGATTTAAAAACAAAAATGTTTTATTAGAATATAAACTCTTACTAAGATTGTTTCACATGCTCCAACCTTTTGGCTGCTGAGGGTTGGATACCTTTTTGAGACCATGAAACACTACACTCACTTCCCCTCTCTCTCTGTGCTCTCTGTTTCTCTCTCTTCCTTTATTCTCTTTCTCTCCCCCTCTCTCCCCTCTTTCCATCTCTCTGCTTCTTTCTCAATCAGCCTCAATCTCACCTAAACCTCTAATACAGTGCTCCTCCAGAGCTATATTGGAGTGTCAGTTTACTTGGGCTTAAAATCACAATTTGACTCAGAGGTTAGAGTGTTACCAGCTGAGCCAGGCTAGTGAAATATCTTAATATAGCATTTAAGATTTTCATTTTAGATTGGATGCCGATGTAGATGTCACACTTAACAGTGCATATAAGATACAAATTCTAATTCAATAATTTTAGACAAATAAAATACTGAAGTGATTTTGTTGTCCCGTCTTACAAAACTTACCTTTAAATGACCAAGATCTAAAATCAGTAGGCTGGAAGAATTATCAAAAAGGCCATTCTGTGGAACAATTACGTAGGAAGACATGAGGTTTATTTTAAAGTCGATCACTTTCTGTGTCTCAATAATGTACATCAACCCTGTAAAGCAGCAACACAAGTATATAAATAAACATCAGCACAATTAATTAAAGGGCAGCCATGAATTCCTTTCAGATATCTTCTGATCTTATTATTGAATAATCATTCATACCACAAGAGAGAATTCTTAATTGGACCGACAACAGTACACATTATAATTATTCAATCATAGAATTTTACAACAAACAGGCTACTCAACAACAAGTTGCATTTATGTTTTTTGTTAGATCTGGTTTTGAGTAATGAAATAGGGCTAATCAGCAATCTGGAAGTTAAGGCTCCTCGAGGGCAGAGTGACCATAACATGATGCAATTTAGCACTGATTTAGAGAGTGATGTAGTTAATTCCGAAACAAGGGTCTTTCATTTAAATAGAGCCAACATTGCAGGAATGAGAGAGGATTTAGCTAAAATACACTGGGGAATTAGTTTAAAGGATATGACAGTAGACCAGCAATGGCAACGCTTTAAAGATATAGAACGTAATTCCCAGCGATCACATTTTCCCTTGAGAAATGAAAATACCACAGGAAAAGTGGTTCAACCATGGATAACTAGAGCAGTTAGGGAAAGTATAAAATTAAACACTGCCAAAAAGAGCAATAAACCCGAGGATTGGGAGGGCTTAAGAGATCAACAAAGAAAAATTAAGAAAATGATTAGGAGGGAGAAAATGGATTATGAGGGCAAACTAGCTAGGAACATAAAGGCAGAAGGCAAGAGTTTTTACAAATACATAAAAAGGAAGAGACTATCAAAAGTGAATGCGGGTCCATTACAGGCAGAGACAGGAGGAATTATAATAGGGATTACAGATATGGCAGAGTCATTAAACAAATACTTTGCTTCTGTCTTCACGTTAGAAGACACTGAAAACTTACCAAAAATGGAAGGGAACCAAGAAGCTAATGTTAGTGAGCAACTTAGGGAAATTAACATCAGTAAAGAATTAGTACTAGGGAAACTGTTGGGATTGAAAAATGACAAATCCCCTGGACCTGATGGCCTGCATCCTAGGGTTTTAAAAGAGGTGGCTGCTGAGATAGTGGATGGCTTGTTTTTGATCTTCCAAAATTCTCTGGATTCTGGAATGGTTCCCATTGATTGGAAGATCGCAAACGTAACACCACTATTTAAGAAGGGTGGGAGAGAGAAGATGGGGAACTATAGGCCAGTCAGTCTGACATCTGTGGTAGGGAAAATTCTGGAATCCTTAATTAGGGACATCGTAGTGGGGTACTTAGAGGACCATAACATGATTAGGCAGAGTCAACATGGCTTTACAAAAGGGAAGTCATGCTTAACAAATCTTTTAGAGTTTTTTGAGGATGTAACTAGCAGGTTAGATAGGGGGGAACCAGTAGATGTAGTGTATTTAGATTTTCAGAAGGCATTCGACAAGGTGCCACATAAAAGGCTGCTACACAAGATTAGGGCCCATGGAATTAAAGGCAATATATTAGCATGGATCGAAGAGTGGCTAACGGGAAGAATAAAAGAGAGTAGGGGATAAACGGGTCCTTCTCAGATTGGCAAGATGTGATTAGTGGAGTGCCACAAGGATCAGTGCTTGGGCCTCAACTATTCTCAATCTATATCAATGATCTGGATGAGGTCATAGAACTTAAAATATCTAAATTTGTGGATGGCACTAAGCTAGGTGGGAGAGTAAGCTCTGAGGATGACACAAAAAGATTGCAAAGGGATATAGATAGGCTCGGGGAGTGGGCAAGTAGGTGGCAGATGGAATATAATGTGGGGAAGTGTGAAGTTATTCACCTAGGTAATAAAAACAGAAAAGCAGATTATTTTCTAGAAGGGGAGAGACTAGATAGTGTCAGTGTTCAGAGGGATTTGGGTGTCCTTGTACACCAGTCATAAAACGTTAATATGCAGGTACAGCAAGAAACTAGGAAGGCTGATGGCATAATGGCGTTTATTGCAAAAGGGTTAGAATACAAGAGTAGGGAAGTCTTTTTGCATCCGTATAGGGCCTTGGTGAGTCCGCACCTAGAATATTGTGTGCAGTTTTGGTCTCCTTATTTAAGAAAGGATATACTCGCCTTAAAGGGGATGCATCGGAGATTCACTAGGTTGGTTTCTGGGATGAGGGGGTTGACCTATGAGAGTGGTTGAGTAAACTATATTCTCTAGAATATAGAAGAATTAGAGGTGATCTTACAGAAACATACAAGATTCTTATGGGGCTTGACAGATTAGACAGTGTGAGACTGTTTCCCCTGGTAGGAGAATCTATAACTAGGGATCACAGTCTTAGGATTAAGGGTCAGCCTTTTCGAACAGAGTTAAGGAAACACTTCTTCACTCAGAGGGTAGTAAATTTATGAAATTCTCTACCCCAGAAGGCTGTAGATGCTCAGTCCTTGAACATATTCAAGACTGAGATTGATAGATTTCAAAAAGGATAGAGGGATTAAGGGACATGGGGATAAGGCAGGCAGATGGAGTTGGTTAGAAGATCAGCTCTTATTGAATGGCGGGGCAGGCTCGAGGGGCCGAATGGCCTACTCCTGCTCCTAATTCCAATGTTCCTATGTAGCACACATGACACATGGTAGCACTTCCGAGAGCTTAACAATGGTGGAGCTTGACACCAAGCCAGAGGAAGATGACCATAGCACAGTCAAAGAGGAAGGCCTTAAAGCGTGATCTGAAAATGGGGAAAGAGAGGACAAGGCAGAGGGTTTGAGGGAGAAAGTTCCAGAGTTTTGGGGCGTAGAAGCTGAAAGCATGGACATAGGAACATAGGAACAGGAATAGGCCATTCAGCCCCTCGAGCCGGTTCCACTATTCTACAAGATTATGGCTGATCTGAATACTTGATACCCTGACCTATCAAAACTCTATCCATCTCAGTCTTGAAAATTTGAATGGATCCAGCATCCTCAGCGTTTTGGGAGAGAAAGTTCCAAATTTCCACTACCCTTTGTGTGAAAAAAATCCTGATTTCACTCCTAAATGGTTCAGCTCTAATTTTAAAATTATTTCCCGTTTTTCTGGATTCCCCACCAGAGGATATAGTTTTTCTGTAGTTACCCTATCGAGTCCCTTTATTATTTTAAAAACCTCAGTCAGATCACCCCTCGACCTTCTAAATTCAAGGAAACACAGACCAAAGTATTTGTCTCAGAGGGGGTCTGACTTTTGATAACTTTTTGTACTTGTGAGCTTGTGTTTAATGATTTGGACGCCGATAGTTGAACGGAGGGGACGAGGAAGTGGCATGGGGAATAAACGTTCAGCCCATCAAATCTGAGCCATCTTATCTTGAATGGAGTTTCTACCAGTGTCTTGGCCAACAATTCCCCAGACAAAGCTTGTCATTCATTTCATGTTTTTTTGGGTGACATTGCTGTGTGTAAATTGGCTGCCTCGTTTGCCTATAAAATATACAGTTGCTACACTTTACAATAAATCCTGTGAAGCACTTTGATATTCTCCTGACATGAAAGGCACTTTATCAAATTATGATTAATATTATTATATTATTATTAATAATATAATCCCACTCACCTGCTCACTCACCATATCTTTAATAATAATAATCTTTCAAGCATTTATTTAATTCTGATCAACTAAACATACAGTCTCTGTCTCAAAAAAGGTTTCACGTTCTAGCCACCTTCAGTGCAAATCAATTTATTTGCAACCTCCCCAAATAATTCCTTTAGTGATTATCTTAATTATCTGTTTTTGTGACCGACAAAACACATCTTATGCTAAGTGGAAACAAACAATAATAAACTGGTCATTTTCAATCCACGAATATTTGTGGGACACTGCTGTGTGCAATTGGCTGCCGCGTTTCACCAACAAATATATGGTCAATGCACTTTACAGCATATTCTATGAAGCGCTTTGAGACGTCTAGAAGACGTGAAAAGCGCTAAATCAAATGCAATTATTATTATTATACCATATATTATTGTATATACATACATAGTAACCTATAATTCCAACCCATGCACCCTTGTGGAGTCACTGTTATATAAATTATACCATTAGAATGACTAAAATTATACGGAAGGAATGTTTTTCAATAATATCCTGAAATTAAAATGAAGGGAATAGAATCCTCAATTTCCAAATTGGACATTTAAGATCCAGAGCAGATGGCAAATTATCTCTGAATTAATCATGTTCAAGTCTTGAATCACTTTGGTGTTGTCCCAACCTGGGAAGCAGCAAATACCCTTTGCCTTTCAATGATCAAGACAAACGTCAGAGTATTAAAGCTCCTCCACTTAACTACATCAAGCAGTGAAGTATGCACTTCATGTACTAACTCTGATCAGATATCCTGGTATTCAATTCCCTTACTGAAGTCAAAGTAGGAAACATAAATCAATTGAAAAATGGAAAATAACTGAAAATGCATTCTACAGTTTTTGTCTGGAAAAGTAAGATTTACCAAAAAAAATGTCCTTTATTAAAATTGGATCCACTGCATTAGACTTAAAAATCACTTCTTTATTCACCAAGTTTAACTATCACCATTCTGTTTATTGACTACACTGATGAGTCTAACCATTATTATTTTTAATATTAAATGCCACAGTTCAATTATCCAGATAATTCAAAATCATGTAGTTTCCCTCTCCCAATCTTTTTCTTCCACATTTCTAAGCAAAATGTTAACTAAATTACTGAAAGTTAATTATTCAGAAGCTCATTGATCAAACCAATATAACAGCATAATATATATTGATATTTACCTGTGGCAGTTCTGTCACGGAATTCCTCAAGCTTCATCAAAGTAGCTGATGTCAGCTGTTCCAATTCAACATTTCTGGGAGTTTGAAAGAACCCCACCAAACTGTTCACAGATCGCTGTTGGAAGGTATACGTTATTCTTTTAGTGAAGTTATTTAAACCACATCAATAATTTAAGCCACTGCAAATATGTCTTACTTTAGCATAAATAAATGGGGAAGATTTTTTTTCAAAAATATTAGCACTCAAAAGCTAACTTTGTACAGAAATCTTTATTCATATTGTCTCTCCTCATCTCAATGCACCAACTCATGATGGTGAAGTTTCACCATTTCACAATCAACCTATTGGCTGTTTTTCATGTTAGCCTATCTGTTCTCACTTGACCTAACTGAAGCTAGAATATTCGATTTATGATCCATTCTTTGTAGATATCAATTTAGCTACTTGATTGGCTGGTCCCCATCATTTTCCACTCAGTCATATAAGAAGACAATTATTTTACTATTAAAAGTAATAAAATACAAAATGTACATCTCACTTACTGCATCATACACGATTTCTAGTGGCTGTGATCCCACCCTTAGCCGCTGATCAGCATTTTCATCTAACGGATTGGTCTCAAACATGATTTTGAGCAGAGGGCCTTCACTCTCAGCTGCAACATTCCGTGAAGAGAGTAAACATGGTGTATAACTATTCTGAAGTAGTCCTGTCACTTCAAATGTGTTTATCTGTGCTTCTAACCTATAAAAAAATTGAAAATCTTATAACATAATTCACATTTCAAATCAATATACTAGATGATAAATAATCATTTTGCGAACTCAATGCAGTGCTCATACTGCATATTTCGTATTTAGAATGACTTAACACCAAATGTGCAATATAAACAGTAGTTCAGGAAGCACGAATTAAGCTCAAATCCACTCCTTAAACTACCTGGAGGAAGTTGTGTCAGGAATGGTGTGCTATTTGCAAAACCCATTGAGTTGCTCCCCCTCACCCCATTATATGCGATCCATGCAAGCTCTGTGTTCAAATGTAACAACTTGCATTTATATAGCACCCTTCATGTGGGGCAGTGGCTCAGAGCACTTGAAGTGCCGGAGTCTGACCCCCGAGCCAGGGGGAGGAGGGTGGAGGTGACCGTAAGCACAATCAAAAAGGAAGGTCTTTAGGCTGGATTTGAAAGTGGGAGAGGGGGCAAGACAGAGGGATTGAGCAAGAGTTCCAGAGTTTCGAGGCTTAGTGGCTGAAGCCATGGCCACTGATGGTGGAGCAAAGGGGATGAGAGACGAACAGGAGCCTCTTGTTTATCCCTCTACAGTAACAGTAACACTAACACTAAACGTAAAACTAAACAAAATATTAACACTGTACACAATATTGGTGTTCTACCCGTTTTCCCATGTAAAATATTCTGAGATCAGGTGCTATTTAATCTATTTAAACTCCTAATTCAAATAATGAGCATGAAGCTCTATTTTTTAATGCTCCCAGGAAGACAGTATATTCTGTGAAGGGCTGAGATGTCTCGTAGACGTGATAAGGTGCTATGTCAAATACAAGAAAATGCAAATGTAAGGACTATTATCTTCACTCCTGGAAATAAAACTTGTTGGATTGGGCAATTTCAAATACAGCAAAGGATTTCTCAAATTTTTCAATATCAATTTCACAATGTGGTTGCTTTGGCACAATTCCATTAGGAATTGAAATACTTTGTTTCAGTTTGTTTCCCTAACATTTAGTTGATGATGAGTTCAGCCACACAACTTGGGAGCTAATTTAAATACCGATAGCTTTTGATGGTATCCAACCTCTTTAATCTTTTAGTAAATCTTTAAGAAATAGGAACAGGAATGTAAGCCTATGAAAAAAGTTCTTCATATGAAAATAAGTTAAGGAATTGGCATCTCCCTCTTTTTGGTACCATAGAATGTCATCTATAGAAAGAATTAATAATGCAGGTTCAATAATTAGATTTAAATTCCTGGAGTTTTGGCACAGTAATACTTTACAGAGTTTGTCTTCTTTTTTTTAAACTTGTGGTTTGCCACCTTCCCCGGATTAGATAAAATGAGTAAAACCTAATCTTAATTTCAAGTTTTACAAGCTTTTTTTGCATATAAGAATTACAAATGTTAATTTTTTTTCACAGTTAATATCTTATCAGACAGGGTAATGCTAGAGAAAAAATATTACAATGAAATCTATGAGTTGAAAGGTCGAACGGAAACAAACAAAGTATTAATATTCACTGCAACAATTACAAGCCTTGAATTACTTAAAAATGTAAAACCTACTTGATTGCTTGTGCTCCTGGTCTCTGGGTCAGCACTGTGCTTAAATCCATTACAACAATTTTCATAATTGTTGGCGCCAATTTTTCTTCTTTAATGGAAAAGGACATGCTTTGTAGGCTCACATAGATTTTCAATGCTTCATACTAGAGTTAAGAAATAATAAAGTGGCCAATGGTTATTTTCAGTTAATATACAATATATGCAATTTTAATTAAGATATAGTCATTTCAAAATTAGATTATTATTGATTTATCTAGTTAAGTCATTTATATTTACAATCCTCCTGTCAAATTCACAGTGATAGCAACATAAATTCAGTGCAAATGCCAGCATAGAGTAGCTGAATTATACTGATAATAATAATAATGATAATCTTTAATAATCACGTCGTTAAGACAACAACAACAAAATTACATTTGTAAAGCACCTTTCATGTCAGGAGAACGACCCAAAGCGCTGAGAAGACGTTTTAAAGCGCTTCACAGAATATACTGTAAAGCAAATTTACTGTGTTTTTGAGCAAAACGCAGTAGCCAATTGTGCACAGCAGCGTCCCACAAATAGTTCTGGATTGAATGACCAATTTTTTTTTGAGGAATTGTTACCCCCAGAAAGCAATCTACCAATCAACTAAAAAAACGGGTTCCTACTTAGTGCTAGATAAACAGAAATGTGTAGAGTAAGGAAACTTGCCCAAGGTTTTGCCCTGCCCAGGAATCAAACTGGGTCTTCTCACTTGCAAGGTGAGCGCGTTAACCACTACTCCACTTAAAACTGTCTTGCCTATATTTATTTGCTATTAACTGCTTTTAGTTGTTGCACAAAAAGAAAAATTAGATCATAGGATTTTAGTTCAGTATAACAGTTCTTCCAAAAGTAACAACAAAATTACATTTATAGAGTGCCTTTTACTTATGGAGGAAGTCCCAAGGCGCTGCAGTCAGGGGTCAGGACCCGATCATGCGGGAGGGATGGGGTAGGATGAGGGAAGGCAGAGAGATGGGAGGGCAATCGAAGGCACGATCGAAGAGAAGGGTCTTGAGACCGGCCTTGAAGGAGGTAAGGGAAGAAACGAGGGGATGGGATTGTGGGATGGAGTTCCAGAGCGTGGGGGAAGAGAGGCTGAAAGCCCGGCCACCGATGGTAGGGTGGGTCAGGCGGGAGACATGGAGCAGGCCAGAGCCCGATGAACAGAGGGAGCGGGCAGGTTGGTAGGGAGTCAGCAGGTCAGAGAGCTCAAAAGCACATGAATTAGAAGCAATTAAAAATGAGGTTTACCAAATTAACAAAAAATAATATAAAACTGTATATAAGAACATAAGATTTAGGAGCAGAAGTAGTCCATTCAGCCCCTCGAGCCTGCCCCGCCATTCAATAAGATCATGGCTGATCTATTCTAACTCCACCTACCCGCCTTATCCCCATATCCCTTGAACCCTTTATCCACAAGAATATGAAAAGCAATACTGTATTATCTGGACTACTTCTCTATTTCTTATTCTTTTAGCTTTGCAGATTCTACCAAATACCGAATTATAAAGTGTTCAAAACATCACAGTTTAAAACCAGAAAGAGAAAGCATGGTGTGTCTATTCAAATAGCCCAGAATACTGAATTTATAGTGGTTAATAAACAGTAATGTTTAGTCAGCAGCTTTCCGTGGTTTCATTTATTATAGTTTATGAATTGATTGTGTAAAGCAAATTTACAAACATACTCTTTTTGGCACAGTCGGGTCCACTGCAGCTTCACTGTATCCAATTGCTGCATAGAGTTTGGATTTCTCTTCAGGTGTCATTAATTCACTGATTCCTGAAGCAAAAATGTAAAATAAAATATATGAAAATCAAGTTATTTCATAAATGTGACATGTCCAAATGATATTGCAGTCTATGCTGAGGTACATGTAATGTAACAGGTTTTAATAATAATATAGTGCCTTTCACAACAGAAGGGCGTCTCAAAGCGCTTCACAGAATTTATTGTGGAGTTGCTGTGTATTTATTTGTAGGCAATCTCTACCAGATCAACCAAAATGTATTTTTTGGTAAACGTATCACCAAAACCCCATCTGGGATGCAATCCTGGTAGGTTTAATCCAGGTACTCATTGACAAGAGTACAACCTTACTCAAGCAATGGATTAAACAAAAACTCAAATCTCTGTACAATACTCATCTCCATCATTTTGCTAACTCAATTATACAATGAACAGTACCACAGGAAACAGCACAATAATCTCAGAGCATTCCAACAAAGACATCCTAGGAATGAGAGAAAAGTGAATACTAAAGAAGAATCTACATTGAAATACAACTCACAACTAATACCAAGTTTGATTTATGGCTCCAAGGGAACAAAATGTGGAAACATGACATGAGATACCAGGAAAAAAAAGAAAAAAAATCAAAAAAACATACTGGAAGCCTAAAGTCAAAATATCACTTTCAGAGGTGAAAAAAATCTATTTAGGAATAAATAATTGAACAAAACAAATAAGCTTTTTCATTAACTTGAACACTGAGCAATAACAATCAGTGAAGCCTTATTATAGTGTGGTGTTTGAGATCCATAAAATCTCAAATCATGTCATAGTGAAGCACATTAGTAGGGTTGATTGCACACTCACGTAACAAATCAGGACTGCAGGGTTGTTCTTGGCAGTTTCCATGCTAAAAGAATGGCCGATGTCCATGCACAAAGCAGGAAATTACATTACTGGGGGCCTGATGACCTAGCAGTTTGGCATTTAATTTGGTGCAGGAAGCTAAAATGGCCAACATTTGGGTGATCAGGTCACCAACATCACTTCCTACATTCACAAAAACAAAGAACATGACGTCCAAGGAGACCATTGTGGAAGAACCAATAAACAATAAAGATTGTGTGCATTAATGGGGTCTACAGTACAACTAACTGCATATATAAGCAAATTCATGCTAAGATGAAGTGTGTTTTGATGGGGTTACTATGCAATTTCTAATTTTTTTTCCAAGAAAAGGCCGATGTCCTCTGGTATGTTTCTCCCAATAAATGACAAGAAATATCCTATCCAAATTACATGAAGAATCCCAGTTCCTTTTCAAAGAATTGGATCACACTAGTCATCCAAACGTCTAATGTAAAT
Organism: Callorhinchus milii; assembly: GCF_018977255.1. NCBI lineage: Eukaryota > Metazoa > Chordata > Chondrichthyes > Chimaeriformes > Callorhinchidae > Callorhinchus > Callorhinchus milii. The sequence goes on from NW_024704742.1 coordinate 97,214,998, forward strand.
GTTATTTTTCTTTTACCTGTTTTTGTTTCTTGTAGTTTCTCATCTTTTGCTCCTCCCCAATTCCACATCCAATCGAACCATCCTCCACCTTTTTCGTCTTCAACAGCTACACCTGGTCTGTAAATCTTAAAACCCGCTTTCATCGCCTAAAATTTTTTAAAAAGTAATTTACCAGTCAGCACATTTTAGTTGCATTATTTTCAAAACACTTTTTGAATTGCTAATAAACTATCCAGGGCAGAGTAATAAACAATAACAAAAAACTTTAATTGAGTCATTATATAACCACTGTAATCAGTTTGTCATTCATATTACCTAAATTGTTGCAACATGGCGGACTGAGATATTGCAATAAATCTAAGATCAAAATAAAAACAATTTAAAAAATTTTTTCCCCAAAATACCTCCATTTCTGCTTGTTGTCTTGCCAGTGTAATGTTAAACAAATCAAGGTCCTCTTCAAGTTCCTGAAAATAAAAATACTCATGAATGAAGAGGTACTGAAGATGATTAGCATTTATTTGTTTAATAACCAAAATGACAACCAAAATATGTAACAAAGTTAATGGATCTGTTTTATGTTATTCAATAACAATATCAATTGTGTACTCTGCTTTATAAGAAAAAAGATCACTATTTTTAGTTAACCTCCACTCTCAAATATCAATTGCTGGAATCATAAACCATTCTAATGTCTGAAGTCAAATATTGAATTACAGTAACATAAACCACTAACATCAATTTCTTGCACAAGGTCATCATCTGGTTTCATTGTTGTAATCTTTGTTTTGTAACATCCCTTATATCTCTTTATTTTCTGCCTGTGCTTTTGAATGTGTTTCCAAGACCATGATTCAAAGACAGGCTTTACATCTTCTTCCAAAATACCATTGATAGCATATTTCCACCTAATAAAATATAAGAAACAGTGCAATTCCACATCTTAAAAATACAACAGAACATTTTTACAAAAACGCAGCTGAGTAGTTCCACTGGATTTTGGAGCTGGGGATGTACAACATCTCTTGCATTTTGAGCTGGAGGTGAGGTTTGTTGGAAGTGAGATTTGTTGGAGGTGAGGTTTATTGGAGGGACTAAAGAGGAGTGAACAGGGGAGGCTGTTGGTAGTGGAACAAGGATAATAAATTTATAAATAATAATAATCCTGATGATCCTGAAGTAAAAGGTGGATTTACCAGAGCCGTGGTTTGTAAGGATAGTAGACTTCACTCAGGTCCAGCCAGAAATGCTGATGAATTGTGAGGCCAGAATTGAGCCACACGCATTCAGCCAGCATGCACATTGGATTTTAGGGAGCAGAGGTGGCTATTGTACCGGGGAGTTTGGGAGAGGGAGATCAAGATGTGATAGGAGCAAAATTATTGGCAATAGCAACAAGGGAGCTTTGCACAAGACCGACAAGAGGTAAGGTAAGGTCAGATAGAGAGCCAGGGAAGAAGAAATAAATAACCTACCTTACAACTACTGGGGGTTCATAAGACTCTAGAAGGGTTGTAAGGGAGGTTATTCATTTCCAGGAACAGAAAGTGATGGTCACCAGTTTGTTGGTACAGACAGGAAGGTGATAAAAGAAATGAAGAAGCGGTCAGAAATGGCTGTCAGAGTTGGACGCCTTTTCTAATGACCAAGTCAGGGATTGGCCATGGATGTGGCTATGGGAGTTGATGTGGAGGGAGAGGTTGAGGGAGGAGAGCAGGGAGAAGAAAATCAGCAGGAATGGGCTTGGCCAGAAGAACTGGAGGTTAAAATATGAAGGTTTATGCAATTATGAAACACGCACCTAGCTAATACAAGGTAGTCTCTTAACTTCCCTTTGCATTATCTATGCATCCACAGATTACACGTGCCTCTTCCTTTTACTTCCTATATGCAATACCTTGCATTTATTTGTATTGATTTTCATTAGCCAATAATTGGTCCATGTACATACATGGTTAAGTTCTCTTTGTACATCCTGGTGATCTCTTAATTCACATCCCCAACTTGGAGCCATTTCCAAAATTGACCACCTTGCATACAATCTGATACCTCCAGTCATTTATGTGCTGATGGAAGAGTCCCAGCAAAGACCTCTGAGAGATTCCACTCAATATTTTTTCCAGTCCATAGTATTTCCTCATGACTACTCTCTGCTTTCTTCTCTTTAGACAATTGCCAATGTTTCACCCTTGATACCTACTCACTATGTCCATTGTTCAGGCTGCCAATCCATCAGATTATTTGGTCATTTGGTCAGTTGGTCATGAGATCTGGCTGAAATACATTTGCTTATGTATCTTCATGTGAAAAGACTCCATTAAAAAAACACGCTTCTTTCCTTGGAAGCCTAACTATATGATGTTATATTCTTCACAAATCTTCTCCTTTGCTTCTTAAATACCCTGGAATAGTTTCATCTGCTACAATGATTCATTGATTATCTGCGACAATATCTATCCAGAACCTCTGACTTGTTAATGTCAAAATGGAGTTCAAACAACTCATGCTGAATGTGGCTGCATAGTTAGTTATATATTATGGTTACCATCTCTCATTTGTCCTCATTTTAAACTCTTGTGAGTCCCTTAGGGTTGGTTTTAAATTTCTCCCCAACTACTTTCTTGCTGTTATAATGGAAGATTTTATATCTGCTCCAATGTCCCTTTCCAAAGGAAACAATAAATTATAATGATTAGTTCTTGGGAAAATAGTGAGGGTAGATACCTACCCCATAATAGATTAATAGAACAACAACAACAAATAACACTTGTATAGCGCCCTTCCCATCGGAAAGATATCCTAGGGCGCTGGACAATCAGGGGTTTTGGACCTGAGCTGGGAGTTGGGGTCAGAAGGATGAGTGTGTTAATTTACCATTGCTATTATGATATCCTGGTGTGTTAAGGATACAAAAATCCCAATCCACATTATTACAAGGCACCATAGACTGTACAAAGCGGGAAGTGGTATTTTGGTTAAATAATGAATGACCTGGATCTTGACTGTTAGTGTAAAAGTCCTGTTATTTTAGCTAAAAGTCTTCCAGCACATATGAAGCTAGCAGGCTGGCTGCACGCATGCTTAATGAATGGCATCCACAAGAGTATTTGCATTATAAACAAATTTGTTCCACCATGAAGTACATTATAAGCTGGACTGCACTATATATTGCTACTTTCCATATTTCAGCTAATGTCATCAACCGTAGCTTGGATATAACATCTTCTCTCTTCAGTGTTAGAAAAGATAATCACATTTACTTTAATCTTTTCTTCTTAGTTGAGCATTATCATTAAAAGAAAAGCTGTTGATCACTCATATTCACCATTTTCCTGCATTATTGTGACAAGGAACATTTGGTTTATATTTCCTATATGGCAGATTTCGTGACATCATATCGACAGATCCAAGCAGTTCCATGATACTGACGTACTGTTAAAAGAATAAAAAAAAGTCAGTTATCCTTTCAAAATGAAAGGTATGTATTCATGAAGAGATAAAACAAACAGCTCCAATGGTTCTTAAATATGATTCTAGTACCTGAGGTCTTTTGAGTTCCATGGCGATATCTTGTAGTTTTACTTCCAAGTTAGTTTTTGGTGAAGTAAAGTCAATGTCTCCTCTGGGATTCATCTCCAATTTAGCTCTGGCAGATATTGGCCGAAAAACTATTGAAAAAAAACGTAGTTTGAGTAGGGGAGAGGGCAGGGGAGAGAGGGGAGGGGGAAAGGGGAGAGGGTGGGAGCCAACCTTTGGCTCCTGCCGCTGCAGAGATGATGTTCACTAAAGTGGGAGCGAGTGAATTGGAATGTTGGAAATGGTCTCGGGCCGGATCCGGCCCGTGGGCCGCCAGCTGGACCATGCTGGATGCAGCCCATGGACCTTTCTCAAATAGGAAATCCGACCCTCGGCAGCCAAAAGGTTGGACCACCCTGTCGTAGATAGTGAAAATTTATGTTATTAATTCTTTGGGAGATATTCCACTACTCAGTGTTTCTATTATGCAAATAGAAATTCAATGTTATCTACAAAATCACCAAATATATTCCTATGTCTACAACAACAACAAGATTCCATTTATTGAGCGCCTTTCACGTCGGGAGGACGTCCCAAGGCGCTGTACAGTTGGGTCAGGACCCGAGCAAGGGGGAAATGGTCAGGGTGAGGGGAGGGAAGGGAGGGAGCGAGGAGGGGGTAGAGAGTCGAGAGGGGAGCTGAAGGAACAGTCAACGAGAAAGGTCTTGAGACCGGCCTTGAAGGAGGAGAGGGAGGAAGCAAGGCGAAGGCACTGGGGGATAGAGTTCCAGAGGCTAGGAGCTGAGAGGCTGAAGGCCCGTCCACCGATGGTAGGGCGGTTGGGGCGGAGGATGTGCAGCAGACCGGAGCCAGAGGAACGGAGGGTACGGGCAGGTAAGTAGGGGGATAGTAGGTCGGAGAGGTAGGAGGGAGCGAGGCCGTGAATGGCCTTGTAGGTGAGGATGAGGATCTTGAATTCGATCCTCTGGGGGATGGGGAGCCAGTGGAGGCGAGCGAGGGTGGGAGTGATGTGGTCGCGAAGCTTGTGGAGGGAGGTGCCGGGAAGGCCGACGAGGAGAGAGTTCCCATAGTCCAGCCTTGAGGTGATAAAGGCGTGGACCAGTTTCAGCAGCGTGAGGGGTGAGGTAGTGCCGTAGTCTGGCGACATTCCGGAGGTGATGGAAGGCGGTGCCAGTTGTGGCGCGGATATGGGGGAGAAAGGACAACTCAGGGTCGAAGAGAACCCCGAGGTTCCTGACTGGCTTTGAGAGGTGGAGAGTGCAGCCTTGGATGCTGATGCTGTCAGCGCCTGAGGTGCGGAGGCGCTGATACGAGCCAATCAGGAGGGCCTCAGTTTTGCGCACGTTGAGCTGGAGAAAGTTATCTCTCGTCCAGGACTCGATGTCGGACAGGCAGCTGTCAGGACATCGGTGGTCGTGGAGTTGAGGGTAGAGGAGGAAAGGTAGAGGTGGGTGTCATCCGCATACATGTGGAAGTTAACCCCATGTCTGCGGATGATGTCACCAAGGGGGAGCATATAGAGGGTGAAGAGGAGGGGACCGAGGACAGAGCCTTGAGGGACACCGCACGAGACAGTGCGGGGGCTGGAGGAAAAGCCGTTAGTAGAAACAAAATGAAGACGGTGGGAGAGGTACGACCTAAACCACTCAAGGACAGGGCCTTGAAGGTTTAGGTGGGAGGACAAGCGGTGGAGGAGGATAGCGTGGTCGACCGTATCGAATGCTGCCGATAGGTCGAGGAGGACGAGGAGGCAGAGGGAGCCCTGGTCACAGATGGTCAGGATGTCATTGGTGACCTTGACCAGGGCAATTTCTGTGCTATGGGCAGCACGGAAACCCGACTGAAGCGGTTCGAATAGTGAATGGTTGGAGAGGAAAGAGCGCAGCTGGGAGGCGACAACTCGTTCCAGGACCTTGGACAGGAAGGGGAGGTTGGAGATGGGCCGGTAGCTTGATAGCTGTGACGCATCAAGGGAGGGTTTTTTCAAGGTGGGAGTGATGGTGGCAGTTTTTAAGGGAATGGGAACAGAGCCAGAGGAGAGGGACAGGTTGATGATGTCTGTGATATGTGGGGCAAGGAGGTGGAGCTGGGAGATAAGGAGTGGAGTGGAGTGGGGATGGGGTCAAGGGTCTAGAAGGGAATCCACACTCTCTTCCGAGAGGGATGCATCCAGCTTATCTAAGTATTAGGTGCAGTTTAGCAAGAACCGAGGCTTGATGTTTAAAATGAAGTTTAAACTGCATCCAATCAAGAGAGCTTTATGTATTTCATTAGATACCTTGAACAATAGCACATGATCTTTCATTTCTTTTAAACTGTGCATATATGTATATTTTAACCACAAGTTAACAATATCCTCATTTACCCTCACACATTCATCACATCTAGGCTTGACTACACCAACTCCCTGCTTGTTGGCCTTCCCAACTCTTCTCTTCACAAGCTGCAGATAATCCAGAACTCTGCAGCTTGTGTCCTCTCCGGAACCAGGCTCCGTGACCCCATCACCCCCACCCTCGCCCGGCTCCACTGGCTCCCCATCCCCCAGAGTTCAAAATCCTTGTCCTCACCTTCAAAGCCCTCTATGGCCTTGCTCCTTCCTACCCATGACCTGCTGAGCCCATATCAACCTATCCTCACCCTTCGCTCAGTAGGCTGTGCGTTCCATGTCCCCTGCCCAGATCTCTCCACCATAGGCGGTCAGGACTTTAGCATTTCTGCCCACGCTGAAAACCCTCAATGTGCCACAAACAGGCGTGGATTGATTGACAAAATTATTATTTAATTGCTTTTTTTGACTGATGTAAAAGCTTATGGGCTTGGTGAGTCAGTGAGCGTGAGTGCGTGGTGTGCATGTGTGCAAATATGAGCTTGTGTTGGACAAGTGTGAACGCGTGGGGGATGTGTGTGTGTGTGTACGTGTGTATGTGTGTGTGAATGAGAGGTGAATCCATGTCTCGGCAAGCTGCCCACTTGACATTATCTGTATAAAAATGTGCAAGTGAGGCTAGCACATGACCCTTCCTGAAATCTTCTAGCAGGAATGACCGAGGGCTTCTAAATCTAATTTTGTATCGTATCTCTCCGACCTGCTTACTCACACTGCTTTACTGGCTCCACTTGGCTGGCTCCGGCCTCCTGTTTGTCCCCTCTGTTCCACCATTGAAACAGAGGCCATGCTTTCAGCCACTACGACCCGAAACCTTGGAACTTTCACTCTCAATCCCTCCACGTTCCCCGTGCGGCCCGCCCCACCATCGGCAGTCGGGTCTTCAGCCTTTCTGCCCACACCCTTTGAAACTCCTTTCCACATTCCCTTCGCCTCGCTCCCTCCCTTGCCTCCTTCAAGGCACATCTCAAAACCCTCCTCTTCGATCATGCCTTCTGGCACCCTTCTACCCTCCACCCTCCCCAATCCCAGCTCAGGTCCAAATCCCTGACAGTCCAATGCCTTGGAACATCCTCCCGACGTGAATGGTTATACAAATGCAATTTTGTATTGTATCCTGCTTGTGTGACTTACTGAACTGATAGTTCTCTGGAACAAAGTCTCCAGTTGCAACTCCATCCTTCATGTATTTCTGAAAGAGGTAAAAAATCACCACATGTTAAATGCCAAATTCAATAATCAAATGATGAAAAAGAGTCTGCAAAGGAAGGCTATGATAAATTACTTAACGCAGGTATGGCTTGCTGATTCTTTGAGGGATATTCAACTTCAAAATACTGAAATTCTCAGTTGCACTGGCAAAATTATCCTCAAGGATATTAAAGTTTCACACTTGAAAGTGATCTTGCCCTACATCTTTAGTTACACTGTGAAGCTAATTCTCAGTTCTTTATCCTTAGAAACAATAGGGAGAGATTTTTCAGGCGAGTGAAGCACTAAAACATACTACTCCAAGGTTGGTGGAAACATTGTTGATGACACAAACATTAAATGAAGTGAAACGTGAAGCAACACAGTACAGGTTTTAAAAACAAATGGAAAAAAAACACTAACTCTCTTTAAGATTAAAGTATAGGTACTAAGTTTATTCACAACAAAAATATAAAATGGGCAATGCAATCAACCACAACATATTACAAAATCAAAGGCTATATTTATTAGGTCATTTATCCTTTTAATACTCTTTTAAAGTTTTTTTTAAAAAAGATGTTTTGTTTATCTCCTCAGAATTTTTGCTTCTCAAACAGATTGTGGCATTCCCATCCGTGCCACAAACATATTTTACACATCACAATCTTGAACTCCCAAATAGAAAACTGTGATGAGACGCCACTTAACTGATAGCAAGCAGAATCTCATTTTCCTCAGATTTGCCAATTTACTTGTATGAAATAGTGTTAAGAGGATCTCTCTTTAAAGAATCTATGAGTTTGATTTGATCTATTGAAGCACCTAGATCAGTTATTCCCAGCACCTGAGAGCCTCTAATCCCTGTTTTAAGACTTCCATAGTGCTACTTTCAGCACCTTGGGATGTCAAATATAATTTTGTTGTTGGTCACAAAGATTAATTTACATTGAGTAGAAATGTCACCCAAGTTATCATAGTCATTCTAAAAGATGAAGAGCAGCAAAAAAATCCAGGAAAAAAAGAGAATTCAAATATAGTGTCTTATCCTCTGAAAACAGTCTCCACAAGATATAATACTGTGGATATGTCCACGTTGGTGAGATATTCCAAAATAATAAGTGACAGATGATAACCATACCAAGCTGTAATCTATGACCATGGACAAACAAAGTTGAGAGTTTCGACTAAAATAGAACAAAAGTCAGAGATGATTGCTTTTTCAAAGTGATCGATAGTTAAGACATGTTTGGATCACAATTTTTGATCAGGTTTGGTTAGTTCCAAAGTTACCTCTGTCATGCTATCTAAAGACTCCTGTACATATTCTACTTGATCTGACATTTACAAACTGCCTCAGTGGTGCAGCAATCCTGCCACATCCTTCAGTTGTTGAGGCTGACAGGTCAGGAAGGTGTGCCAATTTGGATGGGGAAATTAGGCAGATATCCACCATAGCTGTTAGTCAGAATATGCTATTCACGATTTAATAAGGATGGAGATAAATGGATCCTTCTGTCAAGATTCACTATTTCATTCTGTTATTTAAAATCTGATCTGGTTGAAACAGATGTATATCAGGGCAGTTTTCATTTCTCGGTGAGATGTTAAGAAGTTCACGTTAATGTTAAGTCATGTTTTTGCATTATTTGGGGTTGCTCGTCTGCTGTTGGAACTGCAAGCTTGAATAAAAATCCATTTTCTTTTAAATTCTGATGTGGTTTGTCAACACGAGCAGCACTGGCCAAAGTTCAAGCAGAAAACAGTCAAGAAAATACATTAAGAGCTGAGCTAAAGAAGCATCTGAATATGACAAGAAGTGAAAACCATACAGGGTGAACCCACATATTTTACGTCTTAACTGTGAAACAGCATGCAGGCCACTGCAGAACTAGGAGGGGAAAAAAAGCAAAATGAAGTCTGAATTTATCAAAAAAAACATACAAAGTTCAGTTGGAAAAAATGGCATCTGGTGCAATGTAAGAATCTTGAACAAAAGACCTTAGCAACCTTAAATGGGTCAATTACCCACTAAAGAAACATTAGTGACCAACTAGTGACTATCCTTCTTGTGGGGAGGTAAGTGGGGGGGGGGATCTCCTTAAAGCTGAACTGGCTTCAAGGTGACATATTTGACAATGGAAAGTCAGAATCAAGCCAATCCTCTGTGGCTTACTCAGCAATCCAGTTCCTGAGAGAGGCTCACAGGACTCAAGGGCATGGCTAATGTCAGGCCAGCCAATCTAGCTCATCACCAAGATTTGGAATGGCAAACCGGTCACTGGAGTTGGGGACATTTCCCATTGAGCTCTTGGTAACCCTGCAAGCAAAAGCCCTATTGGGTAGGGTGGTCCAGCTGGACAAGTAGCTCCTCCCTACGTGAAAGGTGCTATACAAATTTAATCTTGTTGTTGTTGTTCTTGCCAGACAGTGTTTTCAACTACAATGTGATAAATTCAGACCTTCCTTTGCTGCACATGTTTAGCTGGTTACATTCCAGCAGTACCCCAATGCACTCTGGGCGTTCCCAAGAGCCAACCTATATCTATTACTCTCTGGAATTATGTAAGAAAGATGTGTCCCTCCAGGAGAGAGCACATTCCATTTCAACAAATATCTCTGGAATTTACATGTATAAGTGCAATGTATGAAACTGTTTTTGGATTTATCTTAAGCATGTTTTCTGGAAGAATATGATCAAATGATTTGAAGTGCCCTTTTCATCAAACCCTCTCGTGGGATTCGAATAAAGCAGAAGCTTCCTTGAAGTGTTTACATGAAAGAACTATCAGTGATGAAGATGCTCTCATTAACAGAAGCAAAAATGACATCTGGCCAAGCAACTCAGAATTAAACTTTGGTTCTTGTTGTGAATCCCATTTACCAAGATCGTATATTATGTACATCAGTCTTGCTACCAGAACATAATTTTTGCTTCCGTTTTTCCAACTTGCACATTTGAAATTCATTGTCTCAGCTTGTGATATGTACCAATAACCATCACTAATGCAACATTAGAACAAATAAAGTAACGGCTTTGGTTGCAAACCTAGTTTAGGGAAGCACAACAATAGCGGCATGAGATCTCTTGTAAAAGAGCACAAGTTCTGGAGGGTTAGATTATGTTCCTTGTATTGCTTGGTGGTTAAACATATTCCACCTCTTGAAGGATATATACCTGCTGTAAAAGAGGGTCAAATTTAGCCTCAAAATTAAAGAATTATTCAGTGATTATTTACACCTAACAGCAAATTACATTTGGTACAAAGAAGTGAACTTACCAAGGCCTCTTTTGAATTGTGTTTGGAATACATCACTGTGTTGACATTCCAGTAGGCACAGAGGCTGTCCAATCGGATAAGCTTAAAAAAAGGGAGAAGATTCTTCATTCACGTATCAAAAAATGTCTGCCTGGGTCAACTGGTAGCACTCTCACCACTGGGCAGAAGATTGTGGGTTCATGTCCTACAACAGGACTTGAGCTCACTGGCTGACAAATGTAGTGTTGGGAAAGCACTATGTTGTTGGAGGTGCAATCCTTTGGGTGAAACATTAAAACACATTCTCCTCACCTCCCTTGCTTCTTTTAACAACTATTTTAAATTGGTGCCCTCGGGTTACCGACCTACCCGCCAATGGAAATAGTTTCCCCTTGTTCACCCTATCAAGCCCCTCATAATTTTGAAAACTTCTATTAAGTCTCCTCTTAACCTTCTCTACTCCAAGGAGAATAATCCTAGCTTCTCTAGTCTCTCCTGATAACTGAAGTCCCTCATTCCTGGTACCATCCTACTGAATCTGCTTTGCACCCTCTCCAATGCCTTGATATGCTTCCTAAAGTGAGGTGCCCAAAACTGAACACAGTACTCTAGCTGAGGCCTAACCAGTGTTTTATAAAGGTTCATCATAACTTCCTGACTTTTGTATTCTATGCCTCTATTTATAAAGCCTTAATATCCCGTATGCTTTTTTAACAGCTTTATCTACCTGTCCTACCACCTTCAAAGATTTACTTACATGAACCCCCAGGTCTCTCTCTTCCTTCACCCCCTTTAAGATTGTACCATCAGTTTATATTCCTCATTCTTCCTCCCAAAATGCATCACTTTGCATTTCTCCACATTAAACTTCATCTGCCACGTGTCTGCCCATTTTACCAGTCTGTCTATGTCCTCTTGCAGTCTGCTGCTATCCTCCTCACTGTTTACTACTTTTCCTAGCTTAGCCTTATCTGCAAACTTGGAAATTGTACTCTTTATACCCAAGTCTAGGACATTTATATAGATCAAAAATAGCAGTGGTCCCAATATCGACCCCTGGGGGACACCACTGCACACTTCCCTCCAGTCAGAAAAACAACCGTTCACCACCACTCTCTGCTTTCTGTCTCCCAGCCAGTTCTGTATCCATGCTGCCACTGTCCCTTTAATACAGTGGGCTTCTATTTTGCTTACAAATCTTTTATGTGGCACTTTATCAAACGCCTTTTGAAAATCCATATAAACTACATCAACTGCACTACCTTCATCCACCCTCTCCGTTACTTTATCAAAAAGCTCAATCGGGTTTGTTAGATACGATTTGCCTTTAACAAATCCGTGTTGGCTGTCCTTAGAAAAATATGGGTTAATTAAGTGAAAATGTATTTTGTCCTGGATTACAGTCTTTGGAGGTTTCCCCACTACTGATATTAGACTTGACTGGCCTGTAGTTCCTGGGTTTATCCTTCTGCCCCTTTTTGTACAGGGGAGTAACATTTGCAACCCTCCAGTGTTCTGGCACCATAAACTACATCAACTGCACTACCTTCATCCACCCTCTCCTTTACTTCATTAAAAAAACTTTATCAGGTTTATTGGACATGATTGGCCTTTAACAAATTTGTGTTGGCTGTCCTTTATTAACCCATATTTTTCTAAGTGAAAATTTATTTTGTCCCGGATTATAGTCTCTAAAAGTTTCCCCACTACTGACATTAGGCTGACTGGCCTATAGTTCCACGGTTTATTTTTCTGCCCCTTTTTGTACAGGTGAGTAACATTTACAACCCCCCAGTCATTTGGCACCACCCCAGTGTCCAAAGATTGAAAGTTGTGGCCACAGCCTCCAATATTTCCACCCTTTGTGGGATACATCCGTCTGGACCGGGTGACATATCTACCTTGAGCACCGACAATCTTTTTAGTACCTTCTCTGTTTATTCTTATCCAATTTGTATTTGTTCTGACCCCGAACTATCTCTACCTTGAAGGCTTCTTATTGCTCATTAGCTATTTTACCTGCCATTCTTTCTTTCCAGTCCACCTTAGCTAGACCCCTTTTTATCACTGAAATTAGCCCTCTTCCAGTTGAGTATCTTCACCTTTGATTGCTCCTTGTCCCTTTCCATCTTCTTTGACCATGCCTTCGGTCATCCTCTCACCTCCACCCCCCTTGACCGCCACCCCTCAGCTCCAATCCCCAGGACGAGTGTAAACCCTTGACTGTCCAGTGCTTTGGGATGTCCCCCTGAAGTGAAAGGTGCTATATAAATACCCTTTTTTGTTGTTGTTGTAGTAAATTAGTCATTCACTTCAGGCTGTTTATGGAACATTGTTGTCCACAAATTGGCTGTAACATTCACCTCCAGATACAGTCACTGCACTTTATATAAATTTTGAGGTATGCTTTGCAACACTGACTTAACAGGCATTAGATCAATGCAATGATTTTTATATCATTACTATGTGAAAGGGTCAATTACTCCATGGCCATTTGTGGGACATGCAAATAGTCAATATCAAATGCCAGGATTATCAAGTTTCGAATTCTAATGCTACAAACTGTTACTATTACTATTTACCTTATGGACAAGGTGTGAACAGTCATCAACTAGGCATGGAATCACGTCTGTTGTCTGTAAAACAATATTAAGAAATTGAGTGCAACAGTTGTTTCTAATGGTATCTGTATCCTCCTTCAATATAACCTCCTACAAGTCCTGCCTCAAAACCCTCCTCTTCAACCATGCCATCGGTCACACCCCTTCCCCTCCCTCCCTTCTCCTTCGCTGGCCCCAGCTCGGGTCTGAAATGCTGTACACTGTCCAGCGCCTTGGGATGTCCTCCCGACGTGAAAGGCACTATATAAGTGTAATCTTGTTGTTGTTGTATCATCTGTCATACAGATAACCAAACATCTGAGATACTTTCACAATTGAGATCAGGATTCCATCCCACAGATCCTCCACTTCAACCATGCCTTTGGCCTCCCGCCTACCCTCCACACCTCCTGATCCCAAACCCCTGCTTGGGTCCAAATCCTTGAATGTCCAGCGACTTGGGACTTCTTCCTGATGTGAAAGGCGCTGCACAAATGTAATTTGTTGTTGTTGCTGTTGTAATATTTCAGATTGGAATTTGAATCTGTGACCTACTGATTTGCTCGGTTTAGTGTCCAGTGGCAGTGCCTTTATCCATTAGGCCATTGAGGAAGTCCAGGCTAAAGTTATTATTGTAAAATCAATGTTGATGTGGTCAGCAATGAGTCCTGCTGTCTCACCATTTATTTAGCACACAGTAACTATTTATTCAGTGAACTTATATCACAAACGTACAACACAAAAATAAAAATGAATCATAAGGGTGCAAGGTTTAAAACTTTAAACTCATAATACCTGCAGACTCAGATTCTGAAGTGACACTCCAAACGATAGTGGACAGTTTTCATTTGTGATCTGTAAATAAAAAATCCAAACTACTCAAAAGCAGGTTTTTATGAACAATGAACATGATAGAAATGACATAATCTTAGTATTTACTTTTATATTGACACACATTATTCTGTTTTTTTCCCCAGAACTCCCAAACTGGAGGTAATTTTGTAAAAAAAAATCAAGAGTTAAGAAGAAAATCAATAAATGCTGGAAATATTAAAAAGGAATGAAAATCTTTTTTAAAATTGTCTCCTCAGCTATACCATATTAACATCACTTCATCATTTGTTAAAATGAATACCCTTCTATTCCACTATTCTTTAAATATTTTCAACTTTTCAAAATGTATTTTTGTTATTTGCTCATCATCTCCAGCAAGTAGATTTTATAAACATAAAAGCCCACATGCCCTCTGACAAATGCTGTATCATCATTCAGTTCTAATCCTCCTACAACAATCTTGCAAAATGAAACTCCAAAAACACACCGATAATTATATCTAATCAAAGTCCAAATAATGGCAAATTTGAATCATATTGCAAAATCTGGATAACGTTTCTATTATTACAATACTGACAATTCTAAGTCATTCAAGAAGTAAGGTGTCAGCCTGGCTCAGTTGGTAGCATTTTTGCCTCTGAGTCAGAAGGTGTGGGTTCACATCAGTCCTCAACATCCATATAGTCTATGCTGACACCAATGCAATGCTGGGGGTGTGCTACATTGCCAGAAGTACTTTCCTTCGGATGAGACTTTAAACTGAGCTCTCATTTGTCTGTCCAGGTGACATTAAAGATCCCAAGGGACTATTCAAAAAGAAAAGGGAAATTCTCCCAGCGTCCTGGTCAACAATCTCCCCAAATAAAATTGGTCATTCACTCCATGACGGTTTGTGAGATACTGTTGTACACAAATTGGTTTCAGTGTTCACCCACAAACTACATACAGTCACAGCAATTTCTATATATACACTGTGAAATGTCTTGATTATGTTAGAAACACAATTATCAAACACAAGACTTATTATTACTCAACCTTGTGGAATATGTGTAACATTGCAAGGAAGAAAAAGGAATTAAGCTTCCCTACAGGAATCAAATTTTGACTAAAACATTTTACTTTTGCCCTTTCAAAAAAGAAAATAAGAAAACACTAACATAAAATCTGCTCATTTATCTCGGAAGTTGCTAGCCCATCCATTCAAATTATTGTCCCAAGAGGAAGGATTTAAATTAAGTGTGATTTTTTTAAAGCTTCAGGGTATCAAGTTACCAATTATCAAATAACTAGCACGTGGTAATCATCAAACATCGCCTAGATCATGAAAATATACTGCCTTGACGGTTTAAAGATAATGTTGCTACAATAAGGAGATAAAGGAGAAGATTTGCGAGAGCCTCACTTGAGCAGAGAGCCCAGCAGCGTGAGGAGGGAACTGAGTGAGGTGGAACAAAGTGAGAATTCTGTAAAGGAATGGGAATTCAATGCAGAGGGGAAAGAGGTGCATAATCATAAAATATATATAGTATATTAAGATAATATAAAACATGTCTGGAAATATGGCAAAGCAGCTGAGACCAGTTGCATGCACAATATGTGCCATGTGGGAACTCCAGGATGGTTTGTGTGCCCTGGACAGACACATGTGTAGGAAGTGTAGGAAGTGCCTCCAGCCGCTTGAGCTCAGAGTTTCTGAGCTTGAGGAGAGGCTGGTGTCACAACATAGCATACGGGAGGCTGAAGAGTTCATGGACCTCTGCCAACTTCTCCTCCCTCCTCTCTTCCCTTAACTTCTCCCTCCTCATCCACTCCCCCACAGATGACAGTGGCCACCCCGTTGACCTGGTGATCACCCGAAGCCTCACCGTCTTGGACAGCACCATCGTCGATAAATAATAATAAACCTTGCATTTGATATAGCGCTTTTCACGTCTTCTTGACGTCCCAAAGCGCTTCACAGAATATATAATAATAATAATCCTTGCATTTGATATTGCGCTTTTCACGTCGGGAGGACGTCCCAAAGCGCTTCACAGAACACACACTGTAAAGTGAATTGACTGTATATTTGTGGGCGAACGCGGCAGCCAATTGCGCACAGCAATGTCCCACAAACAGTCATGGATTTAAAATGACCAATTTATTATTGTTTTTTTTGGAGGGATTATTATTAGGCGTGTGGAGATAAAGCCATCTCGGACCACCACTTTATCTCCCTCAACACCTCAGTATCCCTTCCCCTTTCCCAACCCTCCACCATTACATACCGTTCATGGAAAAAACTTTCCTCCCTCTCCACTGCCCTGGAGTCATTTGAACTCCTACACCTCTGGCTCTTACTGATCGATCTCTCCTCCTCACTCTACTTTCTCCACAACTTCCTTTCCTCCATTCTGGACTCCCTTGCCCCCCTCACCTCCCGGACTGTCTCATACTCCCGCAAGTCCCCCGGTACACCAGTGCAAGCTGCTGAACGCGCCTGGACCAAATCCAAACTAACGGTCCAAACTAACTGGATTAGACGGGGGAGAAATGCAGAATAAACCTATAAGATCATCAAAGGGCATGATAGAGTAGATAGTGGGAGATTGTTTCCCCTGGTTGGAGAAACTAAAACCAGGGGTCACAACCTTAAAATCAGAGGCCAGCCCTTTCGCACTGAGTTGAGGAAGAACTTCTTCACTCAAAGGGTGGTTAATGTATGGAACTCACTACCCCAAAGGGCTGTTGACGCTCAGTCCTTGAACATGTTCAAGAGTAAGAGAGATAGATTTCTTATTGCAAAAGGTATTAAGGGATATGGGGATAAGGCCGGGTTAGGGTATTAGCTGGAGTTAGATTAGAAGATCAGCCATGATTGAATGGCGGGGCAGACTCGAAGGGCCGAATGGCCTACTCCTGCTCCTACATGTTATGTTATGTTAAACTAAGTCGATCTTGGAGTGCATGTGCGTAAACGCATGGAGTGTGACAAATAAGATTGGTGAGCTGCAGCCTCAAGTTGCCACATGGGTTTATGATGTAGGGGCAATAACAGAGACCTGGCTCACACAAGGGCAGGAATAGGAGCTGAATATTCTGGCTACAATGTATTCAGGCGAGATAGAGAATGAAAAAAATGGAGGGTTGGGGGTGGCAATATTAAAGACTTGGTTACGGCCCTGGAACAGAATCTATTTGGTTAGTGTTAAGAAGCAGAAAATGAGCTCTTACTATGTTAGGTGTATACTATAGACCACAAAATAGTGGGAAGTAGATAGACGAGCAAATCTGCAAGCAGATTTCAGAAAGATGCAAAACCAATAGAGTAGTGATAATGGAGGACTTCAATTATCCTAAACTGGCATAATAACAATGTAAAGGGAAAGGAAGGGGGAGGATTCCTAAAATGTGTACAGGATAACTTTCTGGATCAATATGTTTCCAGCCCAATGAGGAAGGAGGCAGTGCTGGATCTTGTTCTGGGGAATGAAGTAAGTTAAGTGGAGCAGGTTTCAATAGGAGAATATCTGTCTGGACAACAGTGATCACAACATCATTAGGTTTAGAGTACTTATGGAAAGGGACAAGGTACAGTCAAAGGTGAAGATATTTAACTGGAAGAGGGATAATTTCAGTGAGTTAAAAAGGGACCTAGCCAAGGTGGACTGAAAGAAAGATTGGCAGGTAAAACAGCTATCGAGTAAGGAGATAGTTCGGGAACAGAACAAGTGTACGGCATCCAAACCACTCTGGATGAATAAGGAAATTGGGATTAAAACAGAAAAAGGAGGCTCATGATAAGTGTCATATCCAAAATACAAAATATAATCAAATAGAATATAGAAAGTACAGAGGAGAACTGAAAAAGGAAATCAGAGGGGCAAAGAGTATGTTTGAGAAAAGATTAGCAGGTAACACAAAAGGGAACCCTAAGGTATTTTAAAGCATATAAAGAATAAAAGGTTAGCCAAAGGTAGGGCGGGTCTAATTAGGGACCAAAGAGGAAATCTTCTTGTGGAGGCAAAGGGTATGGCTGATGTACTGAATGAGTACTTTGCATCTGTCTTCACAAAAGAAGAGGGTGCAGTCAAGGCCACAGTATCAGAGGAGCGTGTAGAGAAATTGGAAAACATAAGACTAAACCGAGAGGAGGTACTAAAAAGGTTGTCGGCGCTCAAGGTAGATAGGTCACCAGTCCAAATGAGATTCATCCTAAGTTACTGAGGGAAGTAAGGGTGGAAATAATGGAGGTTCTGGCCACAATCTTTCAATCATTCTTGGATACCGGGGTGGTGCCAGAGCACTGGAGGGTTGCAAATGTTACTCCCCTGTACAAAAAGGGGCAGAAGGATAAACCCAGGAACTACAGGCCAGTCAAGCCTAATATCAGTAGTGGGGAAACCTCCAAAGACTGTAATCCAGGACAAAATACATTTTCACTTAATTAACCCATATTTTTCTAAGGACAGCCAACACGGATTTGTTAAAGGCAAATCGTATCTAACAAACCCGATTGAGCTTTTTGATAAAGTAACGGAGAGGGTGGATGAAGGTAGTGCAGTTGATGTAGTTTATATGGATTTTCAAAAGGCGTTTGATAAAGTGCCACATAAAAGATTTGTAAGCAAAATAGAAGCCCACTGTATTAAAGGGACAGTGGCAGCATGGATACAGAACTGGCTGGGAGACAGAAAGCAGAGAGTGGTGGTGAACGGTTGTTTTTCTGACTGGAGGGAAGTGTGCAGTGGTGTCCCCCAGGGGTCGGTATTGGGACCACTGCTATTTTTGATCTATATAAATGTCCTAGACTTGGGTATAAAGAGTACAATTTCCAAGTTTGCAGATAAGGCTAAGCTAGGAAAAGTAGTAAACAGTGAGGAGGATAGCAGCAGACTGCAAGAGGACATAGACAGACTGGTAAAATGGGCAGACACGTGGCAGATGAAGTTTAATGTGGAGAAATGCAAAGTGATGCATTTTGGGAGGAAGAATGAGGAATATAAACTGATGGTACAATCTTAAAGGGGGTGAAGGAAGAGAGAGACCTGGGGGTTCATGTAAGTAAATCTTTGAAGGTGGTAGGACAGGTAGATAAAGCTGTTAAAAAACATACGGGATATTAAAGCTTTATAAATAGAGGCATAGAATACAAAAGTCAGGAAGTTATGATGAACCTTTATAAAACACTGGTTAGGCCTCAGCTAGAGTACTGTGTTCAGTTTTGGGCACCTCACTTTAGGAAGGATATCACGGCATTGGAGAGGAGATTTACTAGGATAGTACCAGGACTGAGGGACTTCAGTTATCAGGGGAGGCTAGAGAAGCTAGGATTATTCTCCTTGGAGGAGAGAAAGTTAAGTGGAGACTCAATAGAAGTATTCAAAATTAGGAGGGGATTCGATAGGGTGAACAAGGAGAAACTATTTCCACTGGTGGGTGGGTTGGTAACCCGAGGACGCTGATTTAAAATAGTTGCTAAAAGAAACAGAAGGGAGGTGAGGAGAATTTTTTTTTTTTTTTTTTTTTTTACAGAGAGTTGTTCGGATCTGAAATGCATTGTCTGAAAGGATGGAGAAAGCCGACTTGATAATAGCTTTTAAGAGAGAAGTAGATAATTATTTGGGGAGGACAAGTTTGCTGGGCTATGGGGAGAGAGCGAGTTAGTGGGATTGATTTGGATAGCTCTTCTCAAAAAGCTGGTAGAGACACGATGGGCCGAATGGCCTCCTTCTGCGCTGTACAATTCTATGATAAGTAATTGTATTTTCTATTTCCCCATACCCTTTTAAGTATTGGAATAAAAAGTTTTATTTCTACATCAGATTCAGAGTTCTGAACAAAGTATTTTTTTAGAAATAAATTTAAAATGCAAATAAGTCAAAATTTTAGGAGCAAATCATGTGACTTTTACCAACAAAGTTTCAGCAAAATATTTGCCTCAGAACATATCAAAGTGAACATTTGCAATAATGTTCAAAACACCCAAAAATATACATTTTGTTTAAACACAATCTATAAAAGAAATTAAATACTCACGTTATCTTCATAACGAATATGGATGTTGGTAATTTGAACCTGCAAATTCTTAATAACCTGAGTAACCAACTTTTCAACAAACGTGTCTTGCTTTTCTTCTTTTGGTTTCCCTGAAAAGGAAAGGATTTAATAATGGTAAAAATCACACTACCACATGTCATCTTGCTTCATCATGAAGCACTGCAACATGAAAAATTAAACAACCATTATCTTAAACTTGGTGGTGGTGGTGGGGGAAGGAGAGAGACCAAATGTGCATTTGCTAGCCCTTAAAAGCGACAGGGGTCCAGTTAAAGTAGCTTCCACTGCATTAGAAAAGGCTTACAGATCTGAACTTGTACTCATCAGNAAAAAAATGAGGCAAGGAATACAACACACAAGTTATTTCAGACATAGATGATTTGGATTTGAACAAGATGACAAGTATATACCCAGAGACTTGGTGAAAATTTTGTGTGCAGAAAAGGATGTCAATTTGAAATTACGTAATGTGGGAACAGATGAATATTGGGGAATCGAGAAATAAATATGCATACTTTTCACCAAAATACAGAAAATACAATATATTATCTATTGATGAAGGACTCAATACGAATGTGGAACTAAAGCAATATCTAGTGTCCAGAGACGACAATGGTTATTTTCTGAGTAAAAATTAAGGTTGAAAACACTAAGAAGCCTTTTTAAAAAACTGAGGGGGTAAATTTCACCCAAGTCTAGACTTACTCTAATTTTAGAGCATCTAGAATTTGGCAAATAGTTCAATTCAGTCTTAACTTTAACATCAATTTTCTCTAGTTCTTATAAAGACTTAGAGAAAACCAAAATTAAGGATAAATTTAAGAATGCTAAAAGATTTGGTCTAGACCCAGGTGGACAATCTCCCTGTAATATTTTGGCAAGATATCTTTGAGGGTATGAAGAATAAAATATGAGTTTAAAGTGGGAGATGATATTAAAAGTAAAGGATATGGAAGGAAATTGGAAAGGTTCAGGTGAGAAGTACACCCTGTTTGCCTGTTCAGGTAGACACTAAAGAATTTCTCCTAGTGCCAGTAACAAAAATCAGTCAGAGAAAAAAAAATTCCATTTACTTTGTGGCTGTTTGTGGAACACTACTGTGCACAAATTGGCTGCCATGTTCCCAAAATACAGTCACTACACTCTACAGAAAACTCTCAAGATGTTTTGAGATGTTCTCATGTGATACGACAGCAAATGCAAGGATTAATATTATTATAGGTTTTAAATAAATGTTTTAATATGCAAAATAAATTTATCCCTGAAATAAATTGTGGGGAAACAAAGAAACATTGCCGATCACCAAGAAAGTTACGGAAGCTTTGTATTATATTCCCGATTTACCATTAATATTCTGCTTTATAAAATATACACCATGTGCTGACATTTACAAGTGAAAGCATAAAACGGTTTTATGGTGCTGGAAGAGATATACTTCATTTCTAATGGGCTTAATCAAAACTCCACCTTCCATATCCTCACTCCACCAAACTCTGCTTACCAATCATCCTAACTCTCACCAAGCTCTATTGGCTCTCAGTCTTCAAACATATAGACTTCAAGGTCCTCACTCATATATAATTTCCTTCATGCCCTCTTCTCTCTGATCTGCTTTTACCTCGCACCCCCCCACCCTCCCACTCAGCTACATAAGCCTGGGGCCCTTTGTGCCAGCGTGGCCGAGCCTTCAGTACTTCAATTCCAGGCAGGGCGAAACCTTGAGCAAGTTTCCTTACTCCACACGCCTAATAATCACTCCAAAACCAAAAAAAATAATAAATTGGTCATTTTCAATCTACGACTGTTTGTGGGACATTGCTGTGCGCAAATTGCTGCCGCATTCGCCCACAAAGATACAGTCAATTTACTTTACAGTGTGTTCCGTGAAGTACTTTCCTGACGTGAAAAGCGCTATATCAAATGCAAGGATTATTATTATTATAGTAACTATGCCTCTATTCCTGCCTCTATCCTTCTTGCTTGCTCCTCTGTCTTTAAAATCCTATCTTCAAATCTACCTCTTCTGCGCCTGTAGTAACCTCACCACTTCTCCCTTGCTTGGCATCCAATCCAGTCATTGTGAAGCACTCAGATGTTTTCCTACGTGAATAGTGTTATATAAATGCAAGTTGTTTGTGTACTTTACCTTTGTCAGCAACCTTTTGCTTTGCTTCTTCAATTCTCTTTAATTCCCTTTGTTTGAGTTCGTGAAGCTGCCGTCTTTCTTTCTCTGCATCATATGTTATACCTGGAACATGCAATTCAAATATAGTATTATACAATTCCAATATTATTTAAGTCAATTTATCAAGCACATTTTTAAAAAAATATATATCTATTCTTTCAACTGGCTTAATAGATGAAATTCAGAAACAAACTTCAATTAGACGAATAGTTGCTTTTCCTCGTACTTATTCATTTGGGCAAGTGATGAGTGGAAAACAAAAACAGGAGTTAACTTAGATTTCATTCAAACTTTTTCTTGGTTTGGAAATCATAGTATAGATCAATTGCCTAAGACTTATTCTGGTCCCCACATTATAGAAGGGATGTGGAGGCACTGGAGAGGGTGCAAAGGAGATTCACAAGGATGATCCCAGAACTGAAGGGTTATACCTATCAGGAAAGGCTGAACATACCTGGATTCTTTTCTCTTGAAAAGAGGGTAAGGGTTGACCTGATAGAGGTCTTTGAAATGATGAAAGGTTTTGATAAGGTAGATGTAGGGAAGATGTTTCTACTTGTGGGGAGACCAAAACCAGGGGCCATCAATATAAAATAGTCACAAATAGATCAAACAGGGAAGTTAGAAGAAATTTCTTTACACAGAGTAGTGGGAATGTGGAACATACTACCACACGGCGTTATAGATCAAATAGCATAGATGCATTTAAGAGGAAGCTAGATAGGTACATGAGGGAGAAAGGAATAGAAGGTTATGCTTGAAGACTTAGTTGAGGAAGGGCAGAGGTGGCTCACATGGAGCATAAACACCCGCATAGACCAGTTGGGCCAAATGGCCTGTTTCTGTGCTGTATATTCTAATGTATTCTAATGTATTATTCATGCTACAAAACAACAACAAAATTATATTTATAGAGCGCCTTTCACGTCGGGAGGAGTCCCAAAGCGCTGAAAGGTGAGATTGCAAAATTCACTGTTGACATACATTTCGGCATATTATTTGTGATCAAAAAGTCTAATCAAGATCAAATGTATACCATATTATCATATATGGTACAACTAGAGTAACCACCATCAAAGACTAAGCAGCATCCATCGAAGCTTTCTAAGATAGGTTTCCAAGAAATTTTCTTTACACTAACCAGCTTTAAACAAGGTTTAGTTAATATATAGTATACACTTCCCATTTACAAATGCTACTTGATTTGTACTATAAACATTGCATGCATAACATTACTTCTGTAAAAGATTCACGTAGTTTTCATTATAGATTTGATCTGAAAAATTATTGTAAAAAAGTTTTACTCACTGGCACTAGGAACCACAAGCAAATAAACTCCGTCAAGTATAGCATCTACCGGTTGATTATAGAGATTATTCCATGGAATCTTCAGTTGAAGTTTGGCTGAAACATGCAAAAGTAGTTAAATGAAAAAGTACTAAGAGTTGAAAGATGTTATAAAATAATAATCCTTGCATTTGATATAGCGCCTGATCACGTCTTCGAGACGTCTCAAAGCGCTTCACAGAATATACTGTGAAGTGAATTGACTATATATTTGTGGGCAAAACATGGCAGCCAATTACGCACAGAATAGATGGGATGAAAAGAATGAGGGAGCATCCTAACAACAACTTGCATTTATTTAGCGCCCTTCACACAGGTAGCATCCTGGAGCGCTTCACAGTGGTGGAGTCTGACAATGAGCCAAGGGGAGTGGGTAGGTGACCATAAGCACAATCAAAAAGGAAGGTCTTTAGGCGGGATTTGAAGGTGGGGAAGGAGAAGGCAAGGCGGAGGGATCGAGGGAGAGAGTTCCAGAGTTTGAGGGCGTAGCGGCTGAAGGCACAGCCACCAATGGTGGAACGGATGCAACGAGGGGCAATTAGGAGGCCGGAACCAGTTGAGCAGAGGCAGCAGTTGGTGGAGTGGGAGGTAAGCAGGTTGGATAGGTAGGGAGGTGCGAGGGAATTAAGTGATTTGAAATCAAGTGAAGTGATACATCCTTCTGCATGTAACAAACGTATTCCTCATCTGCTTTAGGCAAAGATTAATGTGGTCAAGATTAGAGGCAAAACAGTTACCATCAAAATCATTGATACATTATACAATATATTTCATATAATGTATAAATTATAATAATGTATATAATGTATTTTATATAATGTCTCCTTCCCCACCTTCAAATTCCCCGACCCACCCGCCCCACCACTGGCGGGAGAGCCTTCAGCCACTCCGCCCCCAACCTCTGGAATTCCATCCCCCAGTCACTCTGTCTCGCCCCCTCCTTAGCCTCCTTCAAGTTCCGCCTCAAGACCCTCCTCTTCGACCATGCCATCGGCCACTCCCCTTCCCCTCTCACCGACCCCAGCTCGGGTCTGAAATGCTGTACTCAGTCCAGCGCCTTGGGACGTCCTCCCGATGTGAAAGACGCTTACAAATGTAATCTTGTTGGTTGTTTTGTATATAATCAGTTGGTAGGAGTCTTGCCTTTAGAGTCAGAAAACTGTGGATCCAAAACCCAGATCGAGACTTTGTAGGCTCATAAATATCTATGTGTTGAAAGAGGCTCCAAAAAGTTAAATCTCATCAGTTGCAGTAGAAGCGAAACACTTACCAATATGCCCAGCTTTTACTTTGAATGGTACATCCAACTCACTCTGGAAAACAAATAAACACAGATGTAAAATCAAACTTTAAACAATTACAACATCTCTGAAACTTATCAATCACCAACTAGACGATTTGTTTTTTTTTATATTTAGATTATTGCAGCTAGTATAATTAAATAATATTTGGCTACCAGAAGGGCTGGAAACATTATTTGTGTCTCTGCTATTCCCATTCATTCAAAGTCTCCATTTCCATGCACTTAATTCAGGTAGTAATCTCTTGTGGAAAACATTAGGACATGCCTTCTGAAAGTTCATGCAGATGACATTGATTGATCACCTGTTTCACATCTCAGTGACTGTGTCAAAGAACTCTATAAAATTAGTCTAGCTATCATAAAACAACATTGACTCTCCACAATCACTTTTTAATTTATCCAAATGCTTATTTTCTGTCCATGATGATGGATGCAGGTCTGCTGTTGGCCAACTATTGAATTAATGGAGGAGTGTAGATAATGGAGTCTATCAATACTCGCCACTGAAACTTAACTTTGAGCCTTACATTTTCAATTTCAATCCAATGGTCCATATTGCACAGTATGAAATCAAACACAAAATAAACGCCAAAAAAAAACCCTTACCAATGCATTTTCTTTAACTTCGAGGTTTGTGAGTACTGCATTTCCTGTAATACAACACAAAATATTTTGTAGCAGGTAATGACTGAAAGAAATCAGTAAAATCATACATGCAGAGTTAATAAACCTTAATAATCTTCAAAAAAAAAACCTTCCCTGGATCGATCTCTGCTCTCAAATTACCAACCCATCTCCAACCTCCCTTTCCTTTCCAAGGTTCTTGAACTAGTCGTTTCCCAGCTTCGCACCTTCCTCTCTCACCACTCGCTATACAAACCCCTCCAATCGAATTTCCATCTGTGACCAGGGCTCCCTCTGTCCCCTCGTTCTCCTTGTCCTCTCTGCTGCCTTTGATACCATCGACCATTCTATCCTCCACAGCCTCTCCTCTCACCGCAACCTTCATGGTCCTTTCCTTGAATGGATCAGATCCTACCTCTCACACCGTTTCCACTTTGCCTCCACAAACAGCTTCCCCTCCAGCCCCCGCACAGTCTCGTGCGTGTTCCTCAGGGCTCTGTCCTTGGTCCTTTCCTCTTCAACGTGTACATGCTCCCTCTTGGTGACATCATTCACAGACATGGGTCAACTTCCACATGTATGTGGATGACTCCCAACTCTATCTCTCTGCCTCCGCCCTCGATTCCAGGACATCTGATATCCTGACGGCTGCCTGTCAGACATCAAGTCCTGGATGAGAGCTAACTTTCTATAGTTGAACGTCAACAAGACCGAGGCTCTCCTGATTGGGTCCTGTCAGCGCCTCCGCACCTCAGACACTGGCAGCATCACCACCCATGAATGCAAACTCCACCTCACTGAACTGGGCCCGTCGGCTTTCCCAACTCTTCCCTCCACAAGCTGCAGATCATTCAGAACTCCACAGCACATGTCCTCTACCACACTAGGCTCCGTGACCCTATCACCCCCACCCTCGCCCAGCTCCACTGGCTCCCAATTCCCCAGAGGATAGAATTCCAAATCCTCATCCTCGCCTTCAAGGCCCTCCAATGACTTGCTCCTTCCTACCCCTGTGACCTGCTGACCCCATATCAACCTGACTGCTCTCTCCGCTCAGCAGGCTGTGGGTATTGGAAGAGTTCCCATCTAGCATCAATGAATCCAGCTTTAATGTTTATCCAATTCATTTCCGACATATAGGACCGACAGAATAAATTATAAAGATTTTTGAGGTTTGAAATATTTTACTGAAGATAGGAACTATAACTCACTCTAAAATTGATGAGCCCCCTAGTGGGACATTAATCATATCTCAGAGCTTCATAATATAGCCTCCATTTGAAATGCAGCCATCAAAATCCGGCAATTCAGATACATCTACGAATCAGGAATTAAAATTCCATGAGGATGAAATTATGAAGAAATATACTTGATACTTTCTGAATAAAAATTCCAAGAAGTCATTTCTATTTTTTTTACACACACACACACATACCTTGATAACAAATTATGAGTATATTTTGATATTTAGAGAAACTTTTGGCCCTCTGCAGACAAGGACCATTAATGTCAGTTTTAATCTCTAAACTAAAACCCCAAGTATTTATCAGGGGTTTCCCAGGACTATTTTTCAATCAAAGAAGAAGATAATCAGTGGGAGGGGAATTTAACAAAACAGGTAAATCAGTGAAAAACGGGATTTACTTTGTAATGTTAATAAAATTCAATCAATCAAGCCAGATACTAGTACTTGTTTTGTTTTTTAAAAAAAGACCTTCACAGATTGAGACAACAAACCAGATCAATGTTTTTGAATACACACTTATTCCAGAACTGGCTTACCAGTCTATGATCACATTTCCAGAAACTGCTCACCTGCATGTACAATGGTACTTTGCATACATATCCAGACCAATAGTGCAGCAAATCATGGTTCAGAATATTAGCAAGAGTTCAGGCAGAATCCATTTTAACTTTCAAAATGACCTAAATAAATACCCAACAAGGAGTAAGCTGAAGGATTGCTCTTAAAAGAACCAACACAGACACAATGACCTTCTTGTGTGCTGTAAACATCTGTGGTTCGATCATGGATTGTAAATAGAAACAGCAAGTTTCTTAAAA
This sequence comes from Callorhinchus milii, assembly GCF_018977255.1. Classification (NCBI taxonomy): domain Eukaryota; kingdom Metazoa; phylum Chordata; class Chondrichthyes; order Chimaeriformes; family Callorhinchidae; genus Callorhinchus; species Callorhinchus milii. The sequence continues at coordinate 97,242,368 of NW_024704742.1, forward strand.
ATAAAATTTGAAATAAAAAATGTTACCAATTAAGTTTCACCCACAACATTTGGGATTTATAAGTGAAAACTGGTTAAAAAACATCTTTATATATAGTGTAAAAAATTATTTTGTCTTGCAATTTATGATCGCACAGAATAACATAAACCTCTTAAATTCAGTTTTAATTTGGAAGCTATTTTTAAGTACTGAGAAAATTGGCTTCCAAGTTAAGATAGAATTTAAGAATTTTCCATAATAGAATTAGAGGAATGCTGAATTAGCAAGGTGGCTTCAGTTTACTTTGCCATTCAATTGCAGAAAACTATGGCTTATTGCCTGAATAGCAATAGATCTGGAATTAAAGGTGGTGTGGAAGAGATAAGAGTTGGAAATCATATCGGAATAAACTAAACTAGCACCCACGATAGTTGGGGCCTCAGAGCAGACCACCCACTCTATGCTTCTGACTGAAGATGCATACTATATTTGGACTGTCATTCATGTCACATGCTGCATCTACTATGATTGACCGTTTCATGGAGTCTCCTCCCATTAGTGGTATGCAGTTTTGGTCTGTATCCTTGTTACTGTGTGCAGTTTTGGTCGCCTTATTTAAGGAAGGACTACATGCCTTGGAGGGGGTGCAGTGTAGATTTACTAGGTTCGTACCAGGGATGAAGGGGATGTTACCAGGATAGGCTGACCAATTTTGGCTTATATTCTCTAGAATATAGATGAATTAGAGGGAATCTTATAGAAACCTATAAGATCATCAAAGGGCATGATAGAGTAGATAGTGGGAGATTGTTTCCCCTGGTTAGAGAAACTAATACCAGGGGTCACAACCTTAAAATCAGAGACCAGCCCTTTCGCACAGAGTTGAGGAGGAACCTATTCACTCAAAGGGTGGTGAATGTATGGAACTCACTACCCCAAAGGGCTGTTGACGCTCAGTCCTTGAACATATTCAAGACTGAGATAGATTTCTTATTGCAAAAGGGATTAAGGGATATGGGGATAAGGCATGGTGAGGTTATTAGCTGGTTAGATTAGAAGATCAGCCATGATTGAATGGCGAGGCAGGCTCGAAGGGCCATATGGCCTACTCCTGCTCCTACATGTTATGTTATGCAACCTTGTCATTCTGCTCAACTCTGAGATTTTTTTTAAATTTCCCCAAATGTAGTACATGACCAAGATCACAATATTCCACTTCCGAGCTGGAGATTGGGGAGGTTTCGGGTTGTAGTGGCTGAAAGCATAGTCGCCAATGGTGAAACAGAGGGGACAAACGGGAAGCCAGATGTTAATATAGGCTTCGTCGAAATGTATTTTTTTGATTACTATATATCTAGAGTGAATATGCATATATGTATACATGTCTATGTATTAAGAGTTTTTAGAAATCATTGTAACAACGGAATTGTGGAGACTGGCTCTGTCAGCAAAAGAGAGGCAGTCACCTTGGTGCCAGCTGCTGTAACACAATGAACTTTACAGTATATTCTATGAAGTGCTTTGAGACATCTAGAAGATGCGATAAGACGCTATATCAAATGCAAGGATTATTATAATAATAGTGCCTTTCACATCAAGAGGAAATCCCAAGGCGCTGGACAGTCAGGGATTTGGACCCGAGCTGGGGGTCGGGAGTGGGGAGGGTGAAGGGCAGAGCCGGGCAATGTTGCGGAGGTGGGGGAAGACAGAGCGGGTCATGGCACGGATGTGGGGTAGAAAAGACAGTTGAGGGTCAAACAAGACTCCAAGGTTCCGGACTGGCTCAGTGAGGTGGAGTGCGCATCCATGGATGATGGTGCTGTCAGCGCCTGAGGTGTGGAGCCGTTGACTTGACCCAATCAGGAGGGCCTCGGTCTTGTTGTCGTTCAATTGTAGAAAGTTAGCTCTCATCCAGGACTTGATGTCTGACTGACATTCTATCAGGACAGCAGTGGCCCTGGAGTCGAGGGTGGAGGCAGAGAGGTAGAGTTGTGTGTCATCCGCATACATGTGGAGATGTCAAGGCGTGGGGATTTGTAAACAAGTGCGAGGATCTTGAAGTCAATCTGCACCGTGGTGGAGTTCGACACCAAGATGGGGATAGAGGTACGATCAAAGAGGAAGATCTTCAGATTCAATCTGAAGTAAGAAGAGGCAGTCGAGGAAGATTACATGATCAACTGCATCAAAAGCAGCAGAGAGATCCAGCAGACTAAGGAGGCAGAGGGAGTCCTAGTTACAGAGAGAACGTTATTTGTGACTTTGACAGGTGCTGTCGGTAGGGTAGATCCCACTTATGAGACCAATGTTAACATCCAACTCAGAGACGAAGCAATACAGAATATAATCCATTTCACCAATCATGCGAGTACAACTGTCAGTAATGCAAATATTGGAAGAGAGCCATTAGCTAAAGTTGGAAAAGCAGTTGGGCTTTTAATAAACTGGGCGTCATCTGGAAGTATGCCAACTTTCCCTTAATACAAGAAAATCTGGACAAAAATGGTGCAAGAACCTTGAAATCAATGGGGGGAGGGGGGTGAACCAACGATCGATTATCATACATGAGAGGTGGAGGGAGTTTATTTACTTCATGGGACTTTATTTGCTTTGTATATCACTGGGTTTCTTCAGGTTGCTGATTAGCAATGTCTTAAACAATAGATGGCTGAATATCACAGAATCGTGGCAAAAGACAAATACTACAAGATGATACTTTCAACATTTAAGATACAGGAAATAAGCTCGCCCTGAAGTATATCAATGAATAAGAAAGTTAAAAAACAAAACAGGTATTTGTAAGCAAACTTAGAAAGAAAAAACACCTTCAGTTGGCTTGATAATGTGCTCTAGACATCAGGATAAACATTATGCTTTCTATTAAGTATCATATGAAAAAAATAAAGAGCTATCACTAACAGTTGTGCCAAGAGAGGGATTGAGGGGAAGTCAACGATATCAAGGGAAAATACCGTACAGCAAGATCATGATGATTCAAGAAAAAGCTAGACTCTCTCCGTCCCTCTCGCCTTCTATCCCCACTTGACCCTCCCACAACCTCCCTCTGTTCCAGCCTGGGAATCCTCCGCCGGGCTCACCGTGGAAATCGGCGTTGGCTATCCAGCAGCAGCCATACCGACTGCCCCATTCCCCACCACACAGACCCGGGGAGCCAACTTCTCCTTCCTCATCCCCATCCTCCCTCCCTCCCCACGCACCCTTCTGTCAACTGCTCCCTCCACATCAGACTACAAAACGTCCGCTCCCTCTGTAACAAGGTCCACGCCTTTATCACCTCAAGGCTGGACTATGGGAACTCTCTCCTCGACGGCCTTCCCGGCACCTCCCTCCACAAGCTGCAGGTCATTCAGAACTCTGCAGCTCGTGTACTGTCCCGCACCAGGCTTCGGGACCACATCACTCCCACCCTCGCTCGCCTCCACTGGCTCCCATCCCCCAGAGGATCGAATTCAAGATCCTCATCCTCACCTACAAGGCCATTCATGGTCTTGCTCCCTCCTACCTCTCCGACCTACTATCCCCTACTTACCTGCCCGTACCCTCCATTCCTCTGGCTCCGGTCTGCTCCACATCCCCCGCCCCAACCGCCCTACCATCGGTGGCCGGGCCTTCAGCCTCTCAGCCCCGAGGCTCTGGAACTCCATCCCCCAGTGCCTTCGCCGCCTCCTCCCTTTCCTCCTTCAAGGCCGGTCTCAAGACCTTTCTCTTTGACCGTGCCTTCAGCTCCCCTCTCGACTCTCTACCCCCTCCTCGCTCCCTCCCTTCCCTCCCCTCACCCTGACCATTTCCCCCCCAATGCTTGGGACCTGACCCAACTGTCCAGCGCCTTGGGACGTCCTCCCGACGTGGAAGGCGCTCTATAAATGCAATCTTGTTGTTGTTGTTGCAGACCTTTACACAACAGATGGGAAAAGAAGGGCGTGGGAGTAAAGAGCGGGTGAAGACCCATGTGAAGCGTAAACACAGATTTGGACTGGTTGGGCCGAGTGACCCGTTTCCATGCTGTTCTTTGTGGGGGAAAAAAACCTCTTAGGGACCACGATCACCTAAGAAATGGCACCGCTCAACAGCAGCGTGTCCAGAGACAGGGTGGGGATTGGTGCCGGCCTTACAAAGCCTGGGTCCCTCACTGGGAGTGTAGACTTGCAGCTCTGCACCGGACTTTGTAAGCAAATCAAGGGCACGTTCGCTTGCATTATTTTTTTCTGATTTGTTTTTTTTAACAAAAAACAACAACAGGCACGACACGAAATGACGAACTACACATAAAAAAATACACACACGAAATGAAACGTCTGGACATCTCCCGACTGAACGCCGTTGCTTCTATTTGGGTGTTTTGACGAGCAACGTAACACTATTTGGTGCAGAGCTGCGAGACCACACCAACCCCAACCCCAACCCCCACCCACTCCAAGTGTCGTCCTCGTAGTGACCCAGGTTTTCTGAGGCCAGTAGCAGACCCCACCCCACCCCTAACCCCCTCCTCCTCCTCCTCCCCTGACACGCTGCTGTCGAGCCGTGTCATTTCTCGGGTGGTCCTGGTCACTTCAGAGGTCTTTACAAACGCGGTCAACCGCACTCTGCAGTACCGCGCAGGATCCCGAGGGGCGGGTCCCTCACTCCCCCCACCACCCCCGGGGAGGGGGAGAAGGGAAGGGGTGGGCCATTTTCTCAACTGTCAAAAACACCAGGAAACGGCCGGGAAATTAAATACACGAACAGCCCGCAAACATAACATCATCTGTTAACTTATTTTTTTTTCTCTCTCTCTCTCTCTCTCACTCACTCCTTTTTACCTCCCCATATTCCTATTGTCAGCTGCGAGCTGTCCAGGTTCACCACGTAATCGCCCAGGAAGCGGTTCAGCACGTCGATCACGATGGACTCGAACACCATCCTGCCGTCAGCAGCATCCTCGGGGTCCCCTGGACCCCCACACCCCGCCCGCCCGCCCGCCCGCCGCTGTCCACCCGCTCCCCGCCGCCGCCGCCGCCGCCCTAAACCGCACAGAGGAGGACCCGCCTGTGTCTGAGCAGCGAGAGCACGAGACTCACTCACTCACTCATGCGCACACGGGGGGGGGGGGGGGGACCGAGCGCGAGCGTCAGGTGCCGTTTTTTTTAAAAACGCACACCAACCGACCCCCCCGACGCCACAGCGACCGGAAATGCCGCCCACGCGCGCGCGCCCACCCGCCCGCCCGCGCGCGTGCGTCACCTTACCTTCACCAGCAAAGGCAACCCGCGCTCCAAAGTTGACAGCTTGGGGCGGGTTCGCACCCAGTTGGGCTATTTTCGCGGGAGGTTGTTGCTGCTGCTGCTGCTGGCGTTACGTCGGCTTTTTTTTAAAAAAAGGCTTTGGGCGGACGCCTAATTTTGACTTTAAACTTACAAAACGTCTTTTGCGTTTTAAGACGTTTTACTGCGTCGTTTGAAAAAAAAAACACTAAAACCCGAATCGGTCAGTCTCTGCGGCGCATAGGAGGCGACACGTTACCATCGGGCTACTTTTGGGCTAGTGCTTGGTGGATTTTGGACTCCGAGCCTATTTTAATTCCTGGCAAGTTCCTGGTCGCGGGTGGCGATGGAGAGGGCGGTTATTTCTGGGCTTAGGAGGAGTCTGAGGCCAAACTGTCCATTATTTGCCGCTCCGGGTCCTTACCCCGTGTGAAGGGCGCTGTAAAATTTAAGTTGCTATGTAATATAGTACATGGTTAGTTTGGGACTTATGTGCGTGCGACCGTCAGGAAGGTGGGAGGCGAACTCGATGACCTTGGTCTTTTTGCGTTCACCATTTCTTATGTTTTTACGCGGTTGCCCGGTCCACCTCGCTGAGCCAGTCTGGAACCCTGGCGTCTTGTTTGACCCTCAACTATCTTTTCTACCCCACATCTGCGCCCTGACCCGCTCTGCCTTCCCCCACCTCCGCAACATGGTCCGCCACTGTCTCACACCACAGGCCACAGAGACCCTCACACACGCCTTCATAACATTGAGGCTCGACTACGCAGACTCCTTGCTTGTCGGCCTCTCCAACTCCTCCCTCCTGCAGGCTGCAGATCATCCAGAACTCTCCCAGACCAGGCTCCGTGACCCTGTCTCCCCCATCCTCGCCCCACTCCACTGGCTTCCATCACACAGAGGATACAGTCCAAGATCCTGGTCCTCACCTTCAAAGCCCTCCACGGTCTTGTTCCACCCTACCGCTGTGACCTCCTAACCCCCTACCATCCTGCTCACTCCCTCCACTCAGCGGGCTCCGGCCTGCTTCACATCCCCCGCTTCGCCAGACCAACCATTGGCGGGCGGACCTTCTGCCACTCTGCCCTCACCCTCTGGAACTCCATCCCACAGTCCCTCCACCTCACCCCCTCCTTTGCCTCCTTCAAGACCCATCTCAAGACCCTCCTCTTCGACCGTGCTTTCGATCTCCCTGCTTCCCCCCCCTGCCCTCCACCCTCCCCAATCCCGACCCTCAGCTCTGGTCCGAAACTCTGACTGTCCAGTCCTCCCAACGTGAAGCTTTACAATGTAATTTTGTTGTTATATTTTTGTTGTTCGCAGTTAAAGTCTTAAAAGTGTTGGCGTGGAAGGTAAGCTGACAAGGCGTTAAGGAGCAACTTTGAATGCCAATCGATTTAAATCACACAACAGAGTTTATTATTATTATTGTTATTTATTTTGCATCACCTCCAAATCATAAAACTTGTGAATGATTCATGGTCGAACATAAAATTGTTATAATGTACATTTGTAATACTTTGAGCTCCAAAGAGAATGGGATTATTTACATATTTTGTTACTTTCATTTTTTAACATTTTGATACATTTGCAAAAGAAATGCAACAAAGCAACATAACCAAGATGTGTACATTTCATGAATAATCAATCTAACGTATATTGATAAAGATATACACACAAAAAAGTTACACAGGCTACCAATTAGACAAAGTGGAAGTAAAGTTCCCAGTTTACTTGCTTACAGGTTGGTATTGTTTTCTAAATGATATATGTTGTTTCCAATGCCTTTACTTTTCTGTGTTCAGAACTAATTAACTCAATGATGAATTTAAGAAAACGTAAGTAGTAAAGTAGTCCTACTTGTCAAGATTTCTAGATATACTGAAGCACACTTTTGTTGAATTTGTCTATAAATCTCTGAATTTCATTAGCAAACTACTGTACTGATAGCAACTGTGTTACGATTAACAATGGCGTACTTTTATGTGAAACTTGGATATAGTATAGCAACTCCAATAATGGGGGGCTTTCTGAGTGTATTAGAGATGGTTTGGCAGAAGGGATGAGAGAGGAAGCTCTTTTTCGCCAAGCTGGGTATTACGTTTCAGGTTAACTCCCTTGTTAATAACCTTTATTTTGAAGTACATGTTCTTGTAATTTTCCTCCGTTATCCCATCAAAGAAGAAGTCTTCATTGAAAATTGGATTACTACTGTTCTTTATTATGGTGCTGCATTGTTTTTGAAATTTACCTGGCATCAGGTATAAAAGCACATAGCAGTTGACATTCTTTATCTCAAAGTCTTTATCATACAGTTCCTCCACTGCAATGACACGCACCCGAAAGGTGACTCTGCTGAAGTCGAATTCTGTGGAGAGCCTGACTGTGCCTCTTTTATTAAGTAGGATTGTGTGCTCGTTAAACAATCTTTCACGACACTGGAGTAGATCAAGGGGAAAGATTGCTGAATGTGCAAAAGGGCATCCATGCAGAGATGTTTGACAGCTGTAAACAGACTTTCTGGAAATACTGGGGCTCGTATCTGTAGAGCTACATTCATCGGTTGAAAATGAGCTGTTCCTTCCTAAGGTCTGTTTGGATTTAGAGTGCAGAACCTGAGTGGAACTCTCATTGCTGAATAATTTCAAGAGGGAAGACCCGGACACGGACCGATGCAGGGATGGAGAGTTAAAGGGAGATGACTCTGATGAAGATTGAGTATCACTGTCAAACGTGCCTTGACTGGAGAACATTCTGGATGACTTAGATAAAGGTAATGTCAGTTCAGGAAGGCTTAGATGCTTTATCTGCAGAAAAGTGTTTGTAGTTGACTGTCTCTGATCATCATCTGTTATGTATTCTTTCTGCTGTAAGGTTTGCTGTATAGAACTAGTGACTGGATCGACATGGAATAATGATTCCTTTCGTCTGGTATGAGGATTCTCCAATAAAGGTGAAAATCCATAGCAAGGCATCAGCGATTTATAATCTCTAATCCTATCTTTGTCACTGCTCTGGTTGTTGTCACTGCTCAGATCTTCAGCACTTTCAACCTGTATTATATGACAATTTGCTAGATGTGCAAAGTTCTTATTACTATCACATTTTCTGGAAAAAGAAGGAATATCGTTGCATGAAGCAGATAGTTTCAATTTGCATTTATTGAACTGGTTGCAAGAACCTCGTGAGCTATTCCGCTGGGCTACTGGAAGCTTGGGTGGAATAAAGAAATCTGGTATTTTGTCTGGTGTCAGTACATTGCTGTATAGTCTGGAGATCTTTACCCTGGGTACACTTCCATCATATGATGCAAACATTTTGCTGTCAGAAGAAATGCTGTTTTCACCTGATGCACGGACTTTATCAAACAGCCACATGAATGCTGAATATTCTGAACTCAATACAATTTAATGTCAATTGCATGCACTCTGAAAGAAAGATACCACAGAATTACATGTAAAAATCTGAAATATTTATTTATTGCAAATCTATTTCAAAATCTATATATCTAGAAAATACAATTGAATAGATTTATTGGCGATTAGTTAGAGTCCTAAGTTTTAATGAACACTTCATTTTGAATAAAATGATGCTATAACTTATGCTTACCCAGTTAGAAACTAAATAAATGCTATTCATGAGCTAGGCATAGCTAGTTTTAATATTCTTTTTGATGTTCTCAATAAGTTTCCACTCGTATTTTGCACAATATTCTTGTATTATACCAGCAACACTAGCTTTTTTTGCACAAACTGCAGTGGTCCAAATTGTGACTAATCAATAAACATTCTCATATTTGTAAATAAAAACCTGGAAAAGTATCTTCATCCAGCCCAATGTCATGTATTTACATCTTATTTTAAATATACATAGTAAATAATAAACAAGTTGGAAAAACAGTGGGAAATGTTTATGGTATATATGTAGCTGTAAAATATACATATTTTAAATAATTGATAAAAAATTTGGATTACAGTTTGTGTTCTTCATGAGCATTATATTAACTGAAAAAGCATCCAAAGAAAACTGCTTATTCACTTACAGTTTTGAAGGAGATATCTTGCAGGTCGCTCAAAGGATTGCTTGATGAAAAACGTCGATGTCCTCACTGAAGTGCTCACGAACCACATTAAAGAACAGTTGCAATGAAGTGTTTTATATATAATGAAATGACTGAACGTCATACAGTGAGAATCATTTTAACCAACCAGGTGACTGGTAACACCCAAAAGCTGCAAAATAAATTATGAATTATAAAGCATCCTTGAAAACCCCATTCAGGATTTTGTTGTACAAAATAAATAAACATTATTCAAATGTATGTACATACTATCTTGAATGCGCACAATGATGCAAAACTTGACCACTTAAAACTTGACCATTATCATAGTAAATGAGAGAATATCCATTTTAAGAAAGCATAAAAGCTTGGTTAAATAATCGCCACTGTGTAACACTCTGAAACATTATTCTACACTTGATAATTTGGACCATTTATATTAGATTCTCTTAGAACCTCTTTAATATATACAATTCCATTTTTTAAACCTTTCATCATAACTATACCCTCTTTTTTCTCATATCACTTTGATAGAAGATAGTGAATACATTCTTTTCTGCTCGTGGGATTCAAACAATCTGAGCAAAGTCAATATCCCTGAGCACTGTGAAGGACAGTGAGACTGTTCAGGGTGGTGTTGGCATGCGCTAGGACAGTTTGCTGTTGAGGGTCTACACATACACCTGCGGAAATTTTTAAACTTATGGGGGGTTCGGGCCTGGTCTGGCTAGCTCTTAATTCCAGATCTCCAGAGTTTGATATGCTAAGGGTTTATCTAATGCAAAGATTATTCTTATATTGTTAGTGATCCAGTAAATCTCTGCTGCACCCTCACTGTGGCTTTCATATCCTTGAAAATAGCCCAAGATTCCTAGGGAAATATGTTAGGGACTTTAGTTGTAACACACATGTTCTAAAACAGCAAGTTGCTGTTTCTGCTATTTTAATGCAAGTACTTGGAAAAAAGAAAATGTTGGGAGGAAATCTTTCCTGAATTAAGGTAATGTTACAGTAATACTTTCTGGAGCTGGGGGGAGTTTTATTCTGTGGCATTATAGACCATGCATTAGAATTATTCAAGTAACTGAACTGATTAACTGTAAGCATCTTTACAAACCTTATGGATTGATGGTAACAAAAAGTTCACAGTTTGGGGAAAAATGCAGTATTCCCTAACATGTTAATACTAATTAAGAAAAACACCTTAAGGAATACCATAAATTAGGTCATTAATTAATTAACATTGAAGTTTTTTGATTTACCTCAGCAATGAGCAGGCTGCTTCTGGTCCTTGCAAGTTGGACTGGAGGGGCTCAAGTGGGGAATGGAGTCCAACAACATATTCCAGGACTTTGCAGAACAAGGGCAGGTTGGAGATGGCTTGTTAGTTAAGAAATATGAGGGATCAAGGGTAGATTTTTGTGGGTAGGAGGTAGGTGATAATTATGAAGGGTGAAAACAAATAATGTGCTATAGAATGGTTATGGGGTTTAAAGGACGAACAAGAAACCAAGGTTCCACACTCAGCAAATTACAGCAAATCCTGTGAAGCTCTTTGAGACATAATAATACTAATAATAATAATCCTTGTATTTGATATAGCGCTTTTCACGTCTTCTAGACATCTCAAAGCGCTTCACAGAATAGACTGTAAAGTGAATTGACTGTATATTTGTGGGCGAACGCGGCAGCCAATTGCGCACAGCAGTGTCCCACAAACAGTCATAGATTGAAAATGACCAATTTATTATAGTTTTGTTTTGGAGGGATTATTATTAGGCGTGTGGAGTAAGGAAACTTGCCCAAGGTTTCACTCTGCCTGGAATTGAACTCGGATCTCTCGCTTGCTCTAACCACAGCTCCAGGACATGTTCCTAACATGAAATATGCTCGAACAAAGTAAGGATTTTAAAAATTATTTTTAATAGAATAATCCCAATTTAAGACAATCTGAACAAACTGCAAGTTGCCGTGTTCAGTCAACACTTTTGTTGCCCATGATTGTAACCTAAGAAAGCCACATTCTCCTTCTTAGATTTCCTGCTAGCTCTTTTCCTGCAATCATGGTATCAGTAAAAATGACTAATGTATTAACGTGGTAGTAAGTATATAAATGCAATAAAATCTTAGTGAGTTGGGAAGAAGGTGTAAAATATCATACACAGTATCAAATTGAGATTCTTTTTCAAATGTAATTCAAAATTAAGCGTTTTAATACATTTTAGTTGAATATTTAAACATGGTACAGGAAGCAGTGAACTCTGCAGTACTAATTCGAACCATGAACCATTTAAATCAGTCTTAAATTGCCTGGGCTAAATTATTGATTTACTGAGGCCTGTGCAATGACTGTTATAGTTGTCACAGACTTTATGATATATATAGCAAATGAGGCACGCTCTGCCAATGTATTGGATCAATTTGGTAATAGTGTGACTAATCTGAAAGATAATTGAGCAAATAATTTCAAACTTCAAACATGATGTGCAATGATACATTTATGTAAACATTTAATATTCTAACGTTATCAAATTCTACCATGGAAAAAAAACGTAACCTTGGATGACATACGATTTTCACCTTGTATTATTTAGTAAGTTAATTTTGAGCTGTCATATGATATTGGAGCAAATGCAATTGTACATCTGAACTTCTTTTCATAGGAATCTGAGCAGCTGCATGAGGTTGACATGCCTGTGCTTTCTAAGTATAGCTCCCAGTGAGACAGGGTTACTTCCCACTCAATGCAATAACAATAATTTCTTGTGAAATATTATTCAATGCTCAGTTGCTGGATTTACCTATATACTGTATGCATGCTGATGCTGAGATGAAGACCTGTCATGATTCAATTAAAAGGCTATTTTACTTGTAAACACATTTGAACCTGAATACATTCATAAAATGCAGGCTCGACTAAGCAATTCATAACATCTAATTCATAACATCCAAACTCCCCGCTTGCCAGCCTCCCTAACTCCTCCCTCCACAGGCTGCAGATCATCCAAACCTCTGCAGCCCGAGTCCTCTCCTGCACCAGGCTCCGCAACCCTATCACCCCCATCCTCGCCCAACTCCACTGCCTTCCCATCACGCAGAGGATACAGTTCAAGATCCTGGTCCTCACCTTCAAAGCCCTCCATGGCCTTGCTCCCAACTACCTCTGCAGCATCCTAACCCCCTACCATTTTGCCCGCTCCCTACGCTCAGCGGGCTCCGGCCTGCTTCACGTGCCCGCCTCACCCGCCTCATCATTGGCGGGTGGGACTTCAGCCACTCTGGAACTCCATCCCGGAAGTCCCTTGCCTCCTTCAAGACCCATCTCAAGACCCTCCTCTTCTAATGTGCCTTCAGACACCCTCCTTTGCCCACCGCCCTCCACCCTCCCCGATCCCGACGCTCAGCTCAGGTCCGAAACACTGACTGTCCAGTGCCTTGGGATGTCCTCTGACGTGAAAGGCACTATACCAATGTAATTTTGTTGTTGTTATTAAATACAGTACTGTACAACTACAAGAACAGAAAAACTAGTCTAAATAATATGCCAATGTACCATTCTTTCAACAAGAGAAGTGGGGAAGAATGGCTGCATCAAAGAGGTTAAACTGTTAATAGGAAGGATAAGATAGTATTGCCATTGTAAATCTTGGTACTCTAAAATATTTATGTACCTTTTAAGAATATTATTTTTAACTTGTCCTTCACAATATTAATCCAGCTTCTATACAGATGAAGATTGCCAGATAGAAATAGGAGGCAGTTAGAACATATTGATTATATTATCAATGACCTTCCCATGAGGCACTTATAAAACACAACAGGAGCCCTTCCACGTCAGTTGGTTACTCATCAGGAATGAAAGAACTGCAGTAGTTTATCGATTGCACACAAAACAATGTTTCTGAATTCTATTATATTTCCAGTAATTCAAGTTCGGAAGCAACTACCCTCTATTTGTTGATGTTAAGTTTTCTAGTTTGCCCAACTACCACCAATACTCCAAGTGGCTTCAAGCCTAGTAACATAGGCGTAACATCAGTAAATGTCATTGCAGAAACTTGGCGGGGAGGGCATAAGAATCAGTAAAAAAAACATAGTTATTTCTATTTATATTGAAAATTTACCACCCCTTTACCATAACACCAGTCTTTACCCCATGAGAGTGCATTACAGTAACCATTTAATGATGCATTTAAACTGTTTAGAAGACAGTTATATAAAAAGTTATATAATACTATTTTAGGTAATCTGCTATTCACTTGCTTGGGGTAGGGAAGTATTACTGTTGGGAGTAATGCAAGTTTAAGCATTTAGAAATCTTATCAATAGGTTTATCATAAAGCCCCTGAAACTTCCCAACAGTGAAACGGTTTCCACTACAGCACTGACTGCAGAGCGCCCTCTACAGAACCAGTTGATATTTTCATTGCCAAATTATCCTGTGTTAAAATACGAGTTTCACACTGTAAATGGTTTTGGGACTATCACTGATTCGGTTCATGTAGACCCCAGGTCCACCAAGTGAGGAGCATTTAAATGTTATTATTTTAAGCAATTTGTTCATACTGTGTAGGTTGGAATCCTTTGGTGATAACAAAGTCATCATTCAGGTGTTTTGAAACTTTGGAAGTAATATTCCTTTTGATCAGTAAAACATGTTCGCCCAACCAATAGCCAGCCAGGAAATACCTTCAATTAAGCATGTTTTGTGTAATTCAAGTTCCATAAAAAGCCAATTAGGTTTTTATGTATTATTATTATCGAATAGGACCAAGACTTTTGCTTCTGAAAGGCGGAGGGGATAGGTTATAAGGATATTTTTTCCCGCAAAAGACACAGTTAATTTTTGTGGAAGCTGGAGCGGTGTTATCTATCCTTCTCTGGTGAAAGAGGCCAGTCCTTCACCAGAACAAGCTGCTACACAGAAATTAAACTAACTTCCTCATTCAACTACAGCACAAATCAGGAACACATCAATACACTCCTCTTCCCAATTTCTCTTTCTACACTTTGCACTCTGCTGGATTTTGACCAATAATGCAGTTAGCAATATGTGTGAGTGTACCTGTATGAACAAATTGTTTAAAACAAAGACATTATTATAATCAGAAAATTTTAGATTATTATTCTATTATAAATTTTACTCTCAATGAAGAGTTGACATTATCCTGGGACAACAATATAGTTGGCAAATTAGCTATTCATCAGTGCTACTCCTTCCACCAGGGTAACATATCTTATGAAGTTTACAACTCACAGAAGGTAAACACAATGACAAAAAACAATAACATACATCACTTGCAAACAACACTGCTAAATAATTCAATATGTTGAATTGGCACAACAACAACAAAATTACATTTATAGAGCACCTTTCATGTTGGCAGGACTCCCAAAGCGCTGAACAGTCAGATGTCAGAGCCCAAGCATGGGGGAGGGGTGGTGTAGGGGTGAGGGGAGGCAGAGAAGTGGGAGGGAGACCAAAGGCACGGTTGAAGAGAAGGGTCTTGAGACTGGCCTTGAAGGATGCAAGGGAGGAAGCGAGGCGAAGGGACCGTGGGATGGACCAGAGTGTGGGGGCAGAGGCGGGTCAGGCGGGAGACATGGAGCAAGCCGGAGCCTGATGAACGGAGGGAGTGGGCACGTTGGTAGGGATTGCATGGTAGGCACAAATTCTTGCAGTGTAACATTTTATTTAAGATCAAAATCAAATATCCTAAAAAAATCAATACAAACTAAAACGATGTGTTTCGCAGGAAAAAGATCCAATTTTAAGAACAATTCATTCGTTAATGAAAAAACATTGAAGAATGTGCTGCGATTTTATTGTATAAATATAATAATAATAATAATCCTTGCATTTGATATAGCGCTTTTCACGTCGGGAGGACGTCCCAAAGCACTTCACAGAACACACTGTAAAGTGAATTGACTGTATATTTGTGGGCGAACGCGGCAGCCAATTGTGCACAGCAATGTCCCACAAACAGTCGTGGATTGAAGTGACCCAATTATTATTGTTTTTTTTCTTGAGGGATTATTATTAGGCGTGTGGAGTAAGGAAACTTGCCCAAGGTTTCGCCCTCTGCCTGGAATTGAACCCAGGTCTCTCACTTGGAAAGCGAGTGTTCTAACCACTGAGCTACAGGACTCCAATATCAGTTCAGACCCTATGTAGTTTGCCTTCTATCTGCTTTTAATGTCATTAACAGGCTTATATAACTTTCTTTTGATCAGTCGGGTGTCTTACATATGCGGAAACCCATCATTATGCTTGAGGGTATCCAAACCAAACTGGGAGTTCTATGCATCCATACAACTCTGTGCCTCTGTGTATCAATCAGAGCCTCTATCTCTCCCTGTCATTCACTGAGAGGGACAGACAGAGGTTCCAATGAATAAAGAGAGGCAATTAAAAATATATTTTTTTGAATTTGTCGCTGACTGTAATGATGCTGGCATCAAATATAACTGAGACATCCCTAAAGATACATTTTGAGGCTTTGTTTCCGCACTTTCGTTAATCTTGAAACATAATCAAAAGTCAAGAAACTCACAAAAGTTTTATACTTGAGAAAATCAGCTTAAACTTAAAATTCAATACTTTGGGCTGGAGAGGAATCCCAGGCCCCTTTCCCCCCATCCTTTGGGTCCACTCATAATCCAACATTGACAAGTGCTTTGAGACTCCCTCTCGCCATAAAAGGCACTATATAATTGTAAATCGTATTTTAATCTATGTATTTATTTTGCTGGAAATGTAGCAGGCAAAATTGGGCCTATTAAATTGTTCTTATTTTACATATAGCCATATAGACACTAGATGGCAGCAAGTGAAGACAATATTATTCTTGAACAGATCGGCTTGTCTTCTGGAGGATGGATTGATGTACCTTGTGATAGATTGAAAACAAAAGGCATTATGTCACAAGCACCAAGACAAAGATGGTGAATATTTGAAAAATAATTCCTTTGTTTCTTCCATTAAAATAATATGGCAGATTTTTTTCGTTTATTTTATTACTTTGTTAGTTTATTTTCTTTAGTGGTATAATCAATATAGAAATATTTACATATATATTTACATTACATCTTTCAAATAGGAACTTCAGGGAGATTTACGAGTGGCTCCAGGGAGATTGGAAATTGCATGAGAGCGATGTTACTAAATTTCTACAATAAATGCAGCTGGAACAGCAGTAGGGGTGCTGCAATTGACCTCAGTGCCTCTGGGCTTGAGAGGGAGGGGAAATGAGCCAGGGTTCATACTCCTGATTGCTATTCAGTGACCCCTGCTGGAAAGTGAGCGTGTGAGCATCAGATCAGGCTGTCCATGGCTTCCACAGTTGAATAAGCTGCTAATACCTATTGATAAAAATAGCAGTCGTTTCAGTTTCCCTTCATGGGTGAGCTTGACCCTACTCTTCAGATTCACACAGAAAAAAATGATTGCTTGAGTGAGGCACTGGATAGCTGCTCTACTCCAGCAAGAGTCAGCGACTGCATAGAAGAGGGAGGAATATAAAAGGGAATATTTAAGGAAATGCAAGTCTAAAAATTAATAAAAAAGCAATTTTGTTTTTCTTTGATAACTGATTTAAAGTATTGTCTCCTGATTTGAAAGGATATAAATTAGCAGAGTCCTAAATGTAGTTACTTTTCTTGTAAAATTTATAAACAACGTTTATTAAGGCATTGTGGAGTTCTATAACTTAGTGGTTAGAGCACTATCAATAAATTGTTTCTGATTCAGGATATAGCCTGACCTTCCTTGAATTCCCTGATTCCCTGAATCTCCTGGGAGATGAAATTTGTTTCTACTATTGACATTGAGAGTTAGTGTTGAATATTTCCAGGTCAGATATGGAGATAAATTCCTTTCACTTTTTTGAGGAATGTAACAAATGCCATCTCAGAAGAGATTTGCCTAAAAGTAAATAGTTTAGGTTGACCCAGCTATGGCTTTTTGTGGGATACTGCTGTAGGCATATTGACTACCGTATTCACTTACAAATACGCAATCACTTCACTTTGTAGTAAATCCTGAGAAGTGCTTATCATGCCTTGACAACAATAAATAATAATAAATAATTATCCTTAATAGATATTCAATATAGCATATAATATATAAAAAGACAACAATTATTATTATCTTAATACAGTATAATATGTATATCTTTGACAAATGCTGATAGAATGATATTCAAAATCTGTTAGGTATATAGGGGAATAGGAAGCCATTCAGCCCATCAAGCCTGTTCCTCAAATTTATTATATCTTTAGGTGTCAGTCCATATCAGTCGGCAGCATTCTCCCCTCTCAGTCAGTAGGTTGTGGATTCAAGCCCCAAGTTCAGACTTTGAGCTTACAGTCTAGGCCAACACTCCCAAGCAGTATTGGGGATGTACTGCATTGTTGGAGATGACGCCCTTCCGATGAGACAATAAACCTAATCTTGACTGCGTGTTCAAGTGGATGGCACCATTCAAAAAGAAAAAAAGATCTCTGTTCTGCCCAACAAGCCTCCAGATGAAATTGGTCATTCACTCCATGACTATTTGTGGGACATTGCTGTGCACAAATTGACTGCTGCATTTGCCTAAAAATACACAATCACTACATCTTACAGTAAAATTCTGTGAAGTGCTTTGGCATGCCTTGATAACTTGATATGGTGCTATATCAAAAGCAAGGATTATTATTATCTTGAAAGATCATTTAATTTAAGCATTCGTTATACACCATAATACCTCTACTACCTATCTATTTCTCTTTTAAACATCCCCATTGTTTCTACCTCTACAACTTTCTAGGACAAAGCGTTTCATATCCTCATACTCCTGTGTATATGATATATGAGAATACGACATGTCTTATTTTGGATTATAAAGTCTTGCCCCCTTGGAATCATAGAATCATAGAATTATACAGCACAGAAGGAGGCCATTTGGCCCAATGTGTCTATGCCGGCTCTTTGAAAAGAGCTATCCAAATCAATCCCACTCCCCCGCTTTGTCCCCGTAGCCCTGCAACCTTGTACTAAAGAGAAGAGTCATTCACTGTCCAACATGCCAATTCCTTTAATTATTTTAAATACCTCAATCAAATCACCCCTTAACCTCTTCAGATCTAAGGAATATAACCCCAGTCTATCCAGCCTCTCATCATAGCTTTGCCCCTTCAATCCAGGTATGAATCTAGTTATGTTGCCATTTCTGATTCCTTTAAATTACTTTTTTAATTTTCTAATTAGAAAGGTAACTGAATGTAAAGTAACTTAAAATAAAACAGTGCATCAAATTCAGTTTTGTTATATGAAAGATTATAGCCACTTCGCACTGCAACTTTGATAAGTTATGCAATGCCTCACTTTAAAAATGTGTGATGTATTTAATTCCATGGCATGCAGTTTCATTAATGCATTCTACCCTTTTATTGTACCAATTATAAAGTGTGATCTGGAATAGATATTTCTGATAAAAGATGAATGATGTGAAATGCTTATTTACAGGGATTCTAGATTTTATCACGGCATCAGGCATTAACTAATTATGTTTATAATTTGTTGATTAAAACAGTCACGATTGAAATAACTGAAAATGTTTTTGGATCAACCTTAACCTCGACAACCAGCACTATTTCACCCACAAAGCACACAATCAATCCACTTTACAGTATATCCTGTGAGGTGCTTTGAGACATCTCAATAGCATGATAAAACACTATAGCCACTATATCAAATCCAAGGATGATGATTATTATAATTATTTCATGAATATTTGGAATCCAAAAAATGCTATTTGGTAGAGCACATTGTATGATGGAATATGGCAAACTACATCTTATAGATAAATGCAGTGAAGTGGTAGGAAGCCCTCAAAAGTAGTGAGAGGCAAGGTATAAATGAGATAATTTAAGTGAGATAAGTGTTTTAACACAAAAGTAGGTCATAATTTAAGTTTTATGTGTCAAACTACAGCTACATTCTTCAAGGCGGAAGTACTTTTTCAGCATCTAAATCATTAAATTGCCTGTGGTTTCAAGCAGAGATAATGTTTTTTTTTAATGATGTCTTGCAAATGTATAATAGTGAATGTTAAACAGCACAATGAGGATAAAATATGTACCTCATAGAGTATGCATCTGTTAGTATAGTCTGAAAAAATAAGGAGTCTTATGTTGTGTTCTTCAATTATTTCTTAGGAAAGGGATCAGTTGGTCAACCATTGACAGCATTATTTACCAAGAAGAAACAATATCCTTCCTTGTCTTGCTATTCTTTTCTTTCCTTGATAAACAGACAAAGTAGGTAAGCAATAATTAATGGAAACCAAAGTATAAAACACCAATTAAGATTGAAACTTAAATCACCCATTCAATAGTCCAGTGTTTTATCACTGTAGCTACCCGAGAACACATCAGACGATGCCTCACTTCATCAAAATCAATGTATTTGTAACTTTATTTGTTACTGCGCAGATCAACTATCATTTAGTTTAGAGCCTTCAAATGTATTCCTTTTTGCCGCTAGGTTGATAGTACCAATTAAAAACTGGTGCAAATGGATTTTTAATGTTTGTACCAGTCAATATTTAAATAATAACTTCCTACCAATTGGATACAGTAGATTCATATCACTGCTTCTGGAACATTTTGAAGTACATGGAAGCTAAATGCTTGAGGGGGTATGGGGAAAGGGTGGGTCAGTTAGGATTGAATGAATGACAGCTTGCTCTGAGAGCTGGCCCAGACTTGACTGGCTGAATGGCCTCCTTCTACATTGAAAATATCAATGATTCTATTGCACACTTTTTATGATTCACTGCACTTTTGTGGAAAACATTGTAAATTCAATCACTTTTGTAACTTATTATTGGATTACTCCTTCAAAGCAATTTCTATGGTTTACCTACATTGTCTATTCGCATTCATTTGTAATCAATTTATGTTTTATGAGAGGAATTATTTAATTGTAATAATCCTTACTTCAACATAGAGGGTTATCACATCGGAAGAACGCCTCAAAGCGCTTCATAGGATTTACTGTGAACTGGAGTGTATTTTGTAGACAAACACGGCAGACCAATTGCAGACAGATCCCAATGCCCCCTCTTACAAATCCACATAGCTGTTTGTGCTAATGGATATAAATGTGATGGGCATATTCTATTGTTCAGGATGTTTTATCTGATTCAAAACAATCATGTAATAATGTTCATCTTCTGATTATCCATCATTATAAGAAATCATGAAGCAGTTTTGGAAGCTGAACAATTGATGGGATCTAGAATTTGCTGTTTAATTACATTGCCTGTCAAATTAGTCAATGCAGCACATCTCTTTATAGAAATAAAACCTTAAAATCTCACCATCTCTTCACAAATGAAACATAAAATAGTTCGACAATGAGCTGCATTTTTCATTTGCCTTAATTCTTAGCACATGTTGCGTGAGGGTTATCAGTATTATATTTCCAAATAATCTGGGAAATAAATGATTCTGTTCTTCTCTGCTCCCTGTTCTGATTCAACAGTTGAAAGAGAAAATACCGAAATTAATTTGACCAGGCATTCCATGTTAATTTTATCTTACTTTTGATACTTTTCTACTGCTGTCCGTCAGTGAATTGTTCAGAAGTATTTGTTGAAATGTTAAAACGTTGTAGAGTCCTGTAGTGTAGTGGTTGAGAGGACCTGAATTCATTGCACAGGTGGGGCAAAACTTTAGGCAAGTTTCCTTACTCCACACGCCTCTTAGCAGTAAGTAGGAACCTAATTGTAAGTTGATTGGCAGACCACATTCTGGGGGTAATAATCCCTCCAAAAATAATAATAGCTCACTCAATCCACGACTGTTTGTGGAGCACTACTGTGTGAAATTGACAGTCACGTTTCACCCCAAACACACAGCTAATTCATTTACAGTACATTCTGTGAAGCATTTTGAGACATCTCAATGATGGATAAAGCGGTATATCAAATGCAAGGATTATTATCATTAAAGCACAATATACATTAAATGTAGACTGATACTTTCTCTATTTCTTGATCATTAATTCCATATATTTGGGGTCTATAATGCAGGATTTCTGGTAAAGATTCCTTAATAAGGAATCCCATTGCATCACAGCTGAACTCCTGTGGGACAGCTCACTGTACTTGCGGAGGTGTTCCCATGTGCACAATTTGGATTCCTTATAATTACCACATTTTAGACCCCATTATTTAAAATTTTAAAATTTATTCTGACCATGATACACTTTAAAACTAAATTCATCCATATATATTCTGCATTACTTAAATTATGTGTTTGCTTTTTTTGTACTATTGAATAAATCCTGATATTATTATTTTAATACAGGGTAGGGAGGAAAAAACCTTGCAGACTTTATACAAGAGTTTACATTTTTTTATTAAACAATAAAGAAGTGTGGTAGTTTCTTTATTTACTGTTATTTATTGCATTATTTAATTTCCAAATTGGCAGAACTACAATTAAGAGGCTCAAACGAAACACCTTATTTTAAATGTTACAATGATATAGTCTCCATTTACATAAAATAATGAGCAGAAACTGTTACCTAGCAGCCCTAATCTTTCATGTATAAATTCTTCTCCTGAACCAGCTTCCTCCTTTTTTTTAATTGAAGGTCTTGCATATTGCAACATTTACATTTTACATGCATTCAAAAAAAATAAACAGGAAAACTAGAAGCACCTTTTTTAAACCTGAGAAAGAGAGAAGGTGAGGGTTTTAGCCTGTGGCTGCTGTCAAACATAATTTAATGCCTGGTGCTTTGTTGGGTGACCTTAAATAGAGATGCTTGCCACTTGCACTATTATCGTGCTTGGTTTCAATTCATTCTCTAAAGGCATTGGAAGACACAGCTCACTGAAGGAGAGAAACATGAACTTGGTAATAAAGAACAAATGTCAAGTAGTGTCAAGATCCCTTTATTCATAAAACTGATACCTCCTCGTGTGCCTGTATTTTTTCTTTGCAGCTGCATTAGCCTCAGAGTTTAGCTGCCATGTTCAGGGAAGGATATATTACACCAACCACTGCCTGAGGTATTTTCAATGTTTTTGTATTTGTTTCCAATGATTAGTGCTTATTTAAGCAAATAATAGGTGAAGAGAGAAGCCTTCGCTAGCCTGACAAGTCAATATTCTCTTGGTAAAGGAGTGTCAGTAAAGAATATTAATGTTAAAGTTAAAGATAATTAAAATAAACCAATCATTCCTACATGTTATGTTTAAGGCTGTCAAAAATTGACCCTTCTCCCATGATCCCAGTTATCCTGCTTTGTCAAGTATTATGACCTCATTTTAGCCTCATGCCTGTGTCCAATTACTTCACTTTTGATATTTTGTTTGTTAGCTTAAGATAAGGAGAACTATTAAACATCAATTTTGTGCATTTTGTGCATTTGTTTAAGAAATGTAATGAAATGTAAAGTTGCACAACATTGAAATATGTAGTACTAGCTGTACCATTGCAGCTAAGCTTGAAAACAAAGGATCCAACATGGAATGTAGATTTCAGTGATACCACTCACAAACCATTTCACATGCCATAAACACTGTGTACATCTTAAGCAAAACTGCCATACATGTGTGATGAGCTTGTTTGGATCATAGCTTATGAACAAACAGAAGATCCTATCAAAGCTATGCTAACCAAAGGGGTTTACTGTGTGACCCGGCAACACGCGAGTTAATGCAATCTTGTGCTTTGTTCTTTGTTCTTCAGTTTCATTGAATTGGCCTTTTTTCTTTTGTCTGGCAATTTAATTTGCACTTGAAAGGCTTGATGTTTATTTTGGCATCTTTATCTTGTTCCTGCCGCTTGGCGTAGTCTGAGTGCACGCGTGTTGCGTGTGTGCATGCATACGTGCTCTGTGATGCATGATGCCACAGCACCATTGGGAGTTGGTGTGGCCACCGGGTGTAACTGCAGTGCAAAACACAAAACTGCCATACATCTGTGATGAGATTGCTTAGCTCATAGCTCATCAACGATAGGAGGTCCCCAAAGAAAAATATGCCCATGACACTCCCAAATGTAAGGCCTTTCCGATGAGGTATAAATCATGTCTCTACATCAATCGGTTATTGAGATCTTGGCTGACACAAGGACAGACATTGTTGTTTTATTTATATGGATGACTGGAAACTATTATTTGACACAAATAAATCATAAATGTAATACATTATAACTTTTATTAAAATAATCTGCTTTAGATGTGTCGTTTCAAATCACTTTTTGAGATTTGGATTTTTTTGTTGTTCAATAAGAAATAGGATTCAGATTAAGAAAATAAAGAAAAGGTTTGGATTTTTATTTGCATTATATGTTTTCTAATTGTTTCAGGCCGTTTTGTGATACATTGATATGCACATTTTGGATGCCATGTTCAAGTACAAATGCATAGACACTCTGCTTCACAGTAAATCCTGTGAAACTCATTGAATAGTCCTCCTAATGTGACAGGAATTATACCAAATGCAAGGATTATTATAATAATTGTTCATTTTCTTATTCTGATGTTACTGTCATGGAAGATAGTGAGATCATTCAATCACATGGGTCACCATCAATTAATAGGTGTCAGTTTGGCACAGTTGGCAGCACTCTTGTCTCTTGAGTCAGAAGGTTGTAGGCTCAAGCCCCAATACAGGACTTGATCTAGGATGTCACTGTTACAATGCAGTGCTGCGGATATGTTGTATTGTTGGAGGTGTAATCCTTCGAATGTGATGTTAAATCAAAGTCCCGTTTGCCTGTTCAGGTGGACATTAAAAATCCATGTCACTACTCAAAAAGAGAAGGGAAATTCTCCCAGTGTCCTGGCCAACAATAGCCCCAAATAATTTTTAAAAATTCACTTTGTGACTGTTTGCGGGACATTGCTGGGCACAAATGGGCTGCTGTGTTCATCTACAAATATAGAGCCATTCCACTTCACCATAAAATCCAGTGAAGCTCTTTGAGAAGTCCTCCTCACTCAAAAGGCATTGGTAAGAGGGGATCGCTGAGTGTGCATTAAGGTACTACTAGGGTTTAACCAGTCAAAACTTCACAACTTGCCATGAAGAGAACTGTCTGGCAAGCTTACCATTGCTCAGGTACATCCGTCCTGGAAGAGAGTGCATTCCATTCAAGACACAGGGATATTCCCATGCATGTATGACATGCATATGTGGAACTCTCAGTCTGGCTTTGATATTATTAAGAATGGTGATGAGTGTGTCCTACATGTGTCAGACACCTGGCTGACTTCAAAAAACTATCTTCAAAAGGTTGTTGATATTTCTAGATTATCTGTTATCTGATTTTAGAATTTTTACTTTCAATTTCTTTTCATTGACAAATGTATCTGCTGTGTACAATTAGTAGAGTTAATCTTATCCAATTCTGTGTACAGGTTACTGCTTTCAAACTTTGCACTGCAGTTATTTGTCTACAGTTATAGTCACTATACTTTACAGTAATTCCTCTGAAGCCCTGTGAGACATCTCGATAAGGTAAGGTGCTATATCAAATGCAAGTAATTTTTTTTTACATTATTCAACAACTTATGAATGGATGTACTATGATGAATGATTAAAAACATTCAACAGTTAAAATAAACCAATATCTCTTCTCATTAATTATTGATGTAGATGTGCTCTGGCTGCTTCATGTCCCCCACCTTGCTTGCCCCACCATTGGCAGGTGGCCTTCTGCCACTCTGGCCCCAACCTCTAGAACTCCATCCCGCAGTCCCTCCGCCTCATCCCTCCCTTGCCTCCTTCAAGACCGATCTCAAGACCCTCCTCTTTGACCGTGCTTTCAATCTCCCTGCTTCCTCCACTGCCCTCCATCCTCCGCGACCCCACAACAACAACAACAACAACAAGATTCCATTTATAAAGCGCCTTTCACGTCAGGAGGACGTCCCAAGGCACTGCACAGTTGGGTCATGACCCGAGCAGGGGGGAAATGGTCAGGGTGAGGGGAGGGAAGGGAGGGAGCGAGGAGGGGGAAGAGAGTTGAGAGGGGAGCTGAAGGCATGGTCAAAGAGAAAGGTTTTGAGACCGGCCTTGAAGGAGGAAAGGGAGGAAGCAAGGCGAAGGCACTGGGGGACAGAGTTCCAGAGCCTGGAGGCTGAGAGGCTGAAGGCCCGGCCACCGATGGTAGGGCGGTTGGGGCGCGGGACGTGGAGCAGACCGGAGCCAGAGGAACGGAGGGTACGGGCAGGTAAGTAGGGGGATAGTAGGTCGGAGAGGTAGGAGGGAGCAAGGCCGTGAATGGCCTTGTAGGTGAGGATGAGGATCTTGAAATCAATCCTCTGGGGGATGGGGAGCCAGTGGAGGCGAGCGAGGGTGGGAGTGATGTGGTCCTGGTGCGGGACAGTACACGAGCTGCAGAGTTCTGAATGACCTGCAGCTTGTGGAGGGAGGTGGCGGGAAGGCCGGCGAGGAGAGAGTTCCCATAGTCCAGCCTTGA
This sequence comes from Callorhinchus milii, assembly GCF_018977255.1. Lineage (NCBI taxonomy): Eukaryota > Metazoa > Chordata > Chondrichthyes > Chimaeriformes > Callorhinchidae > Callorhinchus > Callorhinchus milii. The sequence continues at coordinate 97,268,162 of NW_024704742.1, forward strand.
GGTGACAAAGGCGTGAAACAGGGTTTCAGCAGCGTGAGGGGTGAGGTAATGCCGTAGTCTGGCGATGTTCCGGAGGTGATGGAAGGCGGTGCCAGTTGTGGTGCGGATGTGAGGGAGAAAGGACAGCTCAGGGTCGAACAAAACGCCGAGGTTCCTGACTGGCTTTGAGAGGTGGAGAGTGCAGCCTTGGATGCTGATGGTGTCAGCGCCTGAGGTGCGGAGGCGCTGACGTGAGCCAATCAGGAGGGCCTCGGTTTTTCGCACGTTGAGCTGAAGAAAGTTGTCTCTCGTCCAGGACTCGATGTCGGACAGGCAGCTGTCAGGACATCGGTGGTCGTGGAGTTGAGAGTAGAGGAGGAAAGGTAGAGTTGGGTGTCATCCGCATACATGTGGAAGTTAACTCCATGTCTGCGGATGATGTCACCGAGGGGGAGCATATAGAGGGTGAAGAGGAGGGGACCGAGGACAGAGCCCTGAGGGACACCACATGAGACAGTGCGGGGGGTGGAGGAGAAGCCATTCGTCGAGAATGGCTCAGGTCTGAAACTCTGTCTGTCCAGCCCCATGTGACGTCCTACCTATACAAATGTAATTTTGTTGTTGTTGTTACTGTATAAAGATGCGGAAGCTGATAGAGATGCAGAAGATGTGCAGTGGCAGTGCATTATGATAATAATATATTGTATATTATATATTACTTTTGAACAAAATCTTTTCACTGATTTTCACAGTGCGAGGTCTTTAATTTAAAAGTTTTTACTGTGAAGGTATTTAAAACTGAGAAAAAGTTCACAAAGAATGTCACAAGTCCTCTGATGATGTGACATTATCGAGATCCTGGCAAGAACTATATTGCAGAGGCATTTTGTTTAAACAGCTGGGAATCTGACACTCACAGAAATCCCTTATTGTGCTTAAGAGTCTCCAGTTCCAATTGTCAAGAACTTGCCAAAGAAGAGTTTGCATTTGCTGGTTCTGGAATGTTCAATCATTCCCCTGAGGACACACACACACACACACACACACACACTCCTTATTGTTGCCTTGAAAACACAGGTATGGTTGGCAGAATTCAAGGCATTAGGAATCTCAAATACACATTTAACCATCTAAAACCATACAACTTGGGAACACAAGGCATTGGTACACTTTATGCGGCTTGATCATCTAAGACCACCCTATCCACGAGAACACTGGCTTCCTGTGTAACAATCAGAAATTGAATGGGAAGAATCCAATCCCTCAATGTCTACCTTTACAATTTTCATTGCTCAGCCAGGCTGGTTATTCTTCTATAATAATCTAGTGCACTGCAGATCTTCCTGATTCAGGTATTGAATTACAATAATAAAATAATAGTAATCCTTGCATTTGTTATAGCACCTTATCATGTCGTCAAATCATCTCAAAGTGCTTCACAAGATATATTCTAAAGTGGATTGATTGTATTTTGTGTTTGAAATTATGTCTACCACTGAGTGTTAACTCAGCTCCACTTCCTCTCTGACAGTATGTCACCACATGGAGCCAGCCCAACCCAACAGAAACCTTGTTTACCTCTCCCCAGCAAGATAAATCATAAGATCACAAGAGCAGTAAAGTGGGAAACTTACCCTTTGGCCCATTTGATCTCATCATTCCAGGAAATCCATCATGCTGTGTTGCCATTACATCATTAAGCTTTTTTCTCATTGTGTCCAGGTTTCTATCAATCTTCATGGTAACTTGTTCTACTTATGAATACATTTTGTGTAAAGCAATTCTTCCTCATACCCATTCGAAAATTCTTCTTCCTATACTGCTACCTTTGCTTATCTAAAAAACATTATTTTTTTTGGTTTGTCTTCTCAATCCCTTCAGCATTGTATTACCTCTAAAAGGTCCCATCTGAGAATCTCTTTTCAGATGAAGAGCCCAACCTTGTCTAATCATTCATTATAGTTTACTCTTTTCACAAGTTGCTGACAAGATTGGATTCAAACTATCACTAGATGGTTAACTAGTACAGGAAACTCCTCCAGTGCAGTGTAATGAACTGTACAGCTGCATATAACCCATGCCAGTGCATTGTCACTTCAGCCAGAACATACACTGCAGCATATCATACAGAAACTTCACCAGTTGGAGCTGCAAAGTTTGAGCCATAATTACTCAGCACTGGATACCAACCACAGTAACCACTAAATACTGGATGTAAGAGTGTGTGCTTGTGAGCCTCACAGCATTTGTGGCGTGATTATATATATGCATTGGAGACACAGATGAAACTTGTAATTAACAGGGAGTGTGACAATTTAAAAGGTTCTGATGCACATCCTAATGGTTACAAAGCTGCTTTGATGAATTCATGGGACATGTTGGCTCATAACCCTCTTGTGTGGGATAGTCATGCAGCACTGAAGCAACCCACCTAAAAGCAGAAAGCCTACCTAAAACCAAATATGTGGGATTCGTTATACAATACAGTATAAACAACATTAAAACATTCACATTTTACCCAAATTAGGTTGCAAGTACACTATGATTATATTGAAGAAGGGTATATTATAATACAGTGAATAGAAAAAAAGTTAATGCACAGTTGAACTATACAGCCCAATATACCCAATCGAGATATGGAAGCCATTAACATTGAACATTTTCCATATTTACTTGTATAGATTAGATAATATGGAAATAGCGACAGTACATTTACACTTTCTACTTTCTGGGAGAAATTGCAATAATGAGAGGAATAACGTATGAGCTAAACTATAACACTTGAAAAGATAATATGATTGAAATTAAAAAAAATATTCAAAGCAAAAAAGATTCCGGGTGAAAAGTGGATGACAGCTGATCCTAAAAGCTGTTTGAAGCCCATTGAGCATGAACTAGACTACTGCGTAATCCAGGACAAGATAATGAACAAGAGACAAATGGCCCCAAGAGGGTCCCCTCAAGCTGCACTATGAATATGTTTATGAAGCAGATTTATTATCTTCAGTGACCTTGGAGGGGTATTGGTGATGCTTAAGTTAAAAATTAAAGAGTGACTATATGTTAGTTATTAAAATGAAAATATCCTCATGCTGCTAAGTGTAATGACCTTAACAGTGTGTCCTATCAGTAGAAAATTCACAGTATTTTCCCATTATAAGCCTTTAACATTAAAGTTTCTGCATTTTATATGGTATATTTTAAAATATAAAAAAATGCATTTCAAATTCAGTGAACACTGTACCCACTGACTAAAATAATTCAACCTTTCAAAAAAAATCTTAGTTCATACACAAAGTTCGAGCACAACAGGTATGGTCAACATTTGCAGTCCAGCAAAACCACAGAGCCCTCCATTCTTATAAACCTGTATTGAGGGTTTAATTATAAGCCTGTTCAGGAGTCAGACCTATGATGTTAACCTGATCACAAGATAAGTTATCTGCCTCCAGCTGTAAACAGCTAAGTTCATTTGAAACGTGCCTGGACCTCTCTTTTATGTGATAAATGATTGAATCGTTATTGCAAAAGTAGACTTTGGGAATGTGTGGACAACCCACTGTGACCACCAGGCCTGATCAAAGAACCAAGCTTGGGAAACAAATAAATCAGCTTGTAGGAAGTCTGATAAATTGTTTTGAACCACTATGGGTATTGTCAAATTGGATGAATACAGATTTCTAATCCAAATGTTATGTTTTTTCAGTTTGAAAAATTGAATTGGCTTATCAACTTCAATTGGTCCCTTTGTCTTAAGATCAGATTCAATTTTACAAGGAATCATTGGCATAAATCATTTTTATTTAAAAAAAGGCTAGAAAAACCGTGAACACTGGAAATCTGAAATCAATTGATCAATCGATTAAACATATAAAATGTAACCTATTTTTTCTCCAGCAAAAGCTGAATGGCTTTCTGCGAATTTCTAGCATCGCTACATCTGTTTTTGAGAGAGCTGTCACAGTACCACTTTTCTGCCACTGGACAATGCAAATATCCTGGCATTAGTAAAAGGATAATTAATGCATGCCTTTTTTTAAATCAAAGGTTGTTTACATGGAGCTGTTGATTATGCAAATTACCAGAATGGTCTTGCAATATGTTGCTAATATTAGTCAACAGGTGAATGGTTTGTGCTATTACAAGTTACTAATACCAATATTACAAGTATCATTCAAAAGTAATAATGCTTCAGTGCAACTAGGATTCATTCTGTAATAATATTACTAATTTACAAAACACAAATACGACTTGTTTTTTTATGGCTTGTTTTAGATTTGGATTTACTTCTACTTATGGGTGAGGACTTGAACAGCACGTTGAGGTAACAAAAGCTGGTAAAGAAACTGACAACCATCATCTGCGACATCTCCTTCAACATCACAACCTGCAAACGCATGCCAGCAACAAGCAGAAAGATCAATTAGCAAAACCATGAAGTAGAAGTACAGGACATTGATGAATCACAGCCATGTGACATGTTCAGTCTGTCAAACTATCAGAATAATGTTTGAAGGTGGATATTTTCATAGCTTCGGTATAAGGGAACCAAAAGTTCACAGGAAATGCAGAAGATTATTTTAATTAAAGGGTGATAGATACAAACCACTAGCATAGGTGCATTGCATTTGATATTAACACTCATAACTCCAAAACATCTTACAATGCTTCCCACGTAATAACTGTCAGGTGTAGGGATTGTGTATTTGTAGGTGTACACATCAGCCATTTTGTGTGCAGAAAAGTCTCACAAATAGCTATGAAGTGCATGACCAATGTATCTGGAAGATTGTTGTTCACAACACCAGTGGTATCATTTGAGAAATATGAAGATTTGGCTACAGAGAATTAAAAGTGGAAATCTCAAATCTAGTGGTGGATTGTGTAATAACTCATAGCCTTTTGTCTAAGATCCTCTGACTTAAATCTTTGAGGATGGCTCTTGTAACAGGGGCAACATTGAGAATGCAGATTGACAAAGATCTGGTGAGTACAAAGGCATTGGAAGATGAGGCAATGCAGATGTTGAGCAGATTGACTGAGATGCTTTTGAGAGGAGAGTGGGGGAGAGAAGCTTGAGAGGTTGCTGATATAAAGGGAGTCACGGATAATGTTTTTCATGGGCGGAAATAGAAAAGAAAAAGTTTGTTATGGGAAAAGGAATTTGTAAGGCAAAGGAGGTGAAAAAGTGACTACAAACAGCTCTGTTGGTGATCATAACATTGAAGATGATAAGCCCTTGTAGTACTAACCTGTCACCAGGTGAGGTCCTCAGACAAACACAAGGGAAAGGGATATATGGCACACAACCACAGCAAATCTGTGTAATTGTTATACTCCCTATTGCACTAAAAGCAACAGCTTCCAGAAATGCACTCAATATATATAATAATTCTTAATGCAATAATATTATTGCAGGTTGAAGAAGAGGAACGTCTAGGACAGGATAAATGATAACTCTATTTTTGCAAAAATAAGTTCTGTTTTTTATAAAAGAATTGCTTAATGCCAAGATTTCTGATGTTTCTGATCTGGTATTCCCTGATAAACATATAAGCGCGATATATTTTCTAAGCCTTGCCATCAGTACTTGTACTAGATAACTTGATAACAGAAGATTAACTAATGCTACTAATTCCTTCAAGACTATTGATAACTAAAAACAATTCAATATAGCTTTCCCCCATCACAGCCAATAGCAAAGCAGTTGAAACTGTTAAGACTGAATAGAAATAAACATCAGTTATTAGATGGCAGATTTCCATTCCTGCTACTAAGGAGAAATTCAATCTCCTTTACATTGTTCTTAAGTAGACTCTTGTCCTTAGCCAAAAGTGAACTGGTGGAGACTTTTCTACAGTTTCCTTTTTCTTGGTGTCTTTCCTCTACGATAAGCATCAGATTTATACCAAATATCAATGATTGTGTATAAAGTACAATAGAAAGCCATACTGAACCAAGTACCAAGCACAAAACAAACGTTTCTACTTTGATTCCTCAACAATGGCAGAAAAAAATCCAATTTATAAGGCCAGGAATGGCAGACATCAAAAGAATGAAACTATGCTCATGGTACCCTAAAGCGGGCCAATAGAATAAAGTTAGAAAACTTGCTGTTAGATGGAGTTGATCTGTATATCATGGAATCCATTATATATGTATCAGTTCCTCTTAATTAAACCCTTGTTCACTTGTGCAAGTGATAGAGAAAATTCACTTCCAAATTTGCAAAACTTTGTACTAGAGGTGAATAAATGTGCACACATTGCCAAAAGGATAAACATGGAATGAATTTTAGGAATATTATTATTTCTTATTTTAATATGTTTAAATCTTAGCTATCCCAATAGCTTTCCAATCCCGAAAGTCTCCCAATTGCCATTGCTTTATGCATAATCTGGCAAATAGTAGAGACAGCAGGTTAGCAAATTTAAGAGGAAATAAGATAACTATTTGGAAGATAATTCTAGTGATCAGCATGAAAGATAATAATAATAACAATAATCCTTGCATTTGATATAGCGCTTTTCACATCTTCTAGACGTCTCAAAGCGCTTCACAGAATATGCTGTAAGATGTAGTAGGGTAGGATTTTTTAAACAATTACTTTGAGTTCAGTTACATTAATAGTCATTCCAAGCTCCTTATTTTCCCATGTTCCAATGTAACCAGGCTATGTTGTTGCCAAGTATCTTTCCAATAGCACCAAAGATCGAAGGATAGTGGACGTAGGGTACTTGAACCAAATTAAATCATAATGTCAACATTTAAACTGATGTTTTCCTTGGCTATTTACTTTTTGCAGCATATTCTGTGCATCCAAGCCTTGAGGCTATTTTAGTGACGAATGGCTAATTTAATTTACAACTCATTTAAACTTCATAGGTGATTGATGAATGTGGATGTGTCTTTGAATGTGTTTTGAACCAACCTGAGCAGAAAGGATGCATCATGATATTGACATAAAATGCATGAATTGATGTATAAGTGTGTCTGTGCCATGTATGAGTGAATGAAATAAATATTTGTTATTTTAGTTTTATATTGTATGATTGCTGTATTTACATGTCCAGCCCACTCCACAGATAGCAATTTTTTGATGACCCATAAGGTATTTCACAGTATTGCAACACATTGCAATTCCAAAGTTTTGTTGTACCTTTCCCATTAAGTTCATGAACCGAATGATGTTTGCTTATCAGAAGACATTAATGGACCAACAGAATGAGGTGAAGGAAGAACTGTTCAAAAGGAAACAACAAATTTGAAAATGCCTTTTCCGCCTATTTAAAGATGGTCAAACAAAATGCATTATTCTCTGGATTTATGGCTTGACGTCCCAGGATTGGACAGAGGTGTTACATATTGGCAGTGCTTTGTAATATTCTGAATAATGGCGCTGTACATCCATAGATTTTTAAAATAATAGTTGAACCACTTATAAAATACACAATGGTTCAGACAAGGACTCTCTGAACTATTTTGTAATGTCAAAGTTATTTTCCTTTTCTTTCTTCTTTTCCAATATAAAATGTATCTATGATATGGGAGCAGTGTAATTCAGCATTCATATGTGGAATGATTGGATGCACCTTACAGAAGTAATATGACATTAGTGCATCAGCGTAAAACATGGGTAAAAACTATTAGGTTTGTTGAAGCTTCATTATAGCCTTTAACACAGTGTGATACCTAATCCCTGTAATCCTATTACAGGTCTATAGAAAAGCCTATTGCAGCATTAATGCCAAAGGTATTTTGTCAACTGATGACATTATTTGTTTTAAAATTCCTCCATAACAGCATCTTAAGTGATGTGGCCACCAAACTTGCAGAAAATGATAAATAGACATGTCACAGTAGATAATGTAGTGTATATTAATAAAGTCTCAAATGAAAGCACATTTTATGATGATACTTCAAGAGGAAATTATGGACTTTGCAGAAACAAAATAAATCAGAAGTTACATTTCTGATTTGAAGAGCTTACTACATGCTGAATGTTATTTAATTGCCCATGCCTTTAATCGTTTGTTTTTCCCCCTACTGTTTTACAAAAGTGTTGGATTGTTTTTTTGGTATGGAGATATCTCACTGTGCCTGAAAAATCAGCTCCTCAATCAGTGAGGTCTCACACAGGCCACCTAGACAGAAGGCACCAATCTAACAGAGAGATTCATATCCACTGGGCTGAAACACATGTGTGATTTATAGATGTTATCTATATCCAAGATTAGTTTACTGTCTTAAAATCATTAAAGAGCTCTTACTATTTTTGTAGATAATTTGTAGTTTCTTTTCATTGAAGTTTTTCCTTCCATTGTGATGCCGTATTTCTAATTCCATTTCAAGATGCCACATGACATAAGCAATGCCGTATTGACTTTATGAAGTGGAACCTTTGGCAATATTGGGTTTGTGATAGAGGACATACAACATTGCCTGGTTATTTTTGATAATGAAATGAACTGCAGAAAATGTCACTACTGTACCTATAAATAATAATCCTTATGATAATAATCCTTGCATTTGATATAGGGTCTTATCACGTCTTCGAGACATCTCAAAGCGCTTCGCAGAATGTATTATGAAGTAGTGATTGTATATTCTGATGGCAAAACGAGGCAACCAATTACACACAGCAGTGTCCCACAAACAGTCCTGGATTGAATGATGAAATTATTTTTAAAAAATATATTGTAATATAAATTGCATGCATGAATATGTCTTGGTAAAGATACAGTTAAATATTGCATGAAAACAGAAAATATTGGCGCAAGTTTATCAGAAATATTATTGACAGCTATAATTAAATAAGTAGCACTTTTTCATGCATTTTTTCTTTTAAAATAACAGAATAAATTATGTTTACATTGGATTTGTTAAAATAAACCATAACATTATATTCTGATGTAAATTTGGGTTTGGATCTGTACCAGTACAGTATAATCTCCTGCCATATATTCCCATTGGCATACATTATTTTGTATCAAGATATTCAATTCAAGCCTCAATGATATGACTGACTGGATTTTTCAAACTTATGAACCCTTTAAGAGAGATGGCTGGCTGGGAATAGTTCTAATTCTTATCCAGCTAATACCTAGAACAAACTATCAAATTGTAGCTCCAGACACCAAGCCTAAATGTAGAAATAAGAGATTGAAAATATCTAATGATCTTAGGTTTAACATCATTATCTTAAAATTTAGGGTTGTGCAGAATTTCAGAAAAATCCTTAAATTCAGTGTTAATTTAGTGGCTGTTTTCCCCCTCACTTCTTCAAGTCATTTCTTGTTGAGGTGTGTATGTCATTTTGTCACATCCATTTCCCACTCACTGTCACATAGAAAATGATCATTACAACTAACAACGCTACTCAAGTACTCTGCCACTGTGCAGAACAGCTCTATCACAGCCTTGTTGGAGTTGGAGCCTCCTTTGATGCTGATCTTTGGTTTGAGTTCAAATAAGGTTTCTAAACCCTCCCTCATGGATATAGCCTTCTGCTCAGAGACTTCCACCTGTTGTCCCTTATGTCTTGTTCAACCTATTTCTCCTCCCATAAAATCGGCATCTATTAGTGGAGTATAATACCATTTTCCAAATGACAACTTGCCCATGCACAGTGCCAAAGCTATCTCTGAACATGCAGAATACTTTGTGCTTATGCAGATCATTATTAAATAGCCCTGCGATCAGATGCAGCAGAAATTGCAGATTTCCTGCCTTAATTGGCTTCTAGCAGCAATTAAATGCCTTAATTGCTTTTTCAACAATGTGCTGGTTAACTGCTATTTGCCACTTATACCACTAGGCAGAAAATTGCAGCTTCTGCTTTCAACTCACGATATTTCTGTGTCACTAAATCTCCTAATTTAGTCTTAATTTTAGACTTGCTTCCATTTTAACACGAGGAGGAAAACCACCTATAGCATGATATCAACTGTGTCCCCTACCTAGTATTTCAATTTGGTACAGTAAAAACAACCGTTAAGAGTCTTCAATGGATTGTACCAATGGTGGATATATGAGGAATCATACTCAGTACTGAATCTTCAAACCTGGATCCTTTTCACACAGTTGAGATTACAAAATACACAGTCAATTCATAGGAACATAGGAACAAGAAAAGGCCATTCAGCCCTTTGAGCCTGTTCAGCCATTTAATTGGGTCATGGCTGATCTGTACCTCAACTACTCCATAAAATCGACATCTATTAGTGGAGTAGGTGCCATTTTCCAAATTACAACTTGCCTATGCACAGTGCCAAAGCTATCGCTGCACATGAAACTAATCCTTTCAATTCCAATTTCCTGCTTTCTCCTCATATCCCTTAATACCCTGACCTACCAAAAATCTATCAACCTCACTTTTGAAGGTGTGGATTGATCCACACACTTCACAGAATATACTGTAAAATTAACTTTACAGTATATTCTGTGAAGCGTGTTGAGATATTTCGAAGACTGTTATATCAAATGCAAGGATAATTATTATTGTTATCATCTTACAGCGAAGGTCTGAAAACAGCTTTAATTCGACATTTATCATTTTACTCTTGTGCATATAGCAAAATTTTCCACTGACAACAGACTAGACATGTATAAAAGTATAAAGGCTTTATCCAATGTGCGAAGCTAATCATGAAAAAAGTTACAGCTAATCAGTCAAGTTGGTTTCTACTTGTTCTTTTATTTACGTTTAAATATTATAGATTCCGCTTATTTTCATCAGCTGCCAAATGTCTATGCAGGTTTCATCTGGCTGTTCATGTGAACATAAAAATTCCATGAAACTATTCAAAAAGAGAAGAGAGCTTTTCCTGGTGTCATGGCCAACAAACCCCAAATAAAATTGATTATTCACTTCATGGCGATTTGTGGGACATTGCTGTGTGTAAATCGGCTGCTGTGTTTGCCTATAAATACAATCAAAAATCCTGTGAAGCAGTTTGAGAGATGTCGACAATGTGATAAGGTGCTAGCTCTATCAAATGCAAAATTATTATTATTTTTCTAATAATTTCAACTATTTTCCACAGGCCTAAAAGTGGCAACTATTCAGTGATTACATTTATCAATTCTGTATCAGTGTTTTGCATAACATGTTTATATTGTATACTTTATTCTTATTTCTCACCACAGGAGTTAAAGACAAGTTTGTATAATTGCATTATATAAAATAAGGAAACTCCTCTTCATATTAATAGTTTACACTATGGTAGATGTGAACAAACACATGGTTAGAAATGGACATTATATCATCTAGGGAAATAATTGGAGAATTATACTTGTTTTTGAAAGAGCCAAACTTAACTTTATCTCTAAAGATTCAAATTAAAAAACAACTTGTACTGGAATGGCACATTTTATGTGGGATAAACTCTTGGTTTAAATAATCTTATCAATCTTGCACAAATTTTAAATGCCTTTAACTTTGTTAATACTCATGGCATAGTAATGCCAGAAAGAAACAGTCAATAGTGAAATATCTGGCAACCTGGAACATGCCACAGTAAAATGATCATAAAAATGTTTGTTAAACTCTCCGTTGACAGTTACTGCAACCCTCAAGTAATAATGTATTCTGAGTATAGCAATTATCACTCAAAAGTGAAGACAGAGAGATTTTAGGCTGTGCAATTTCCTTGATCGTTTTACCGACTCTTTGTGTCTGTCTAGTTTCTGATCGTTCAGCACAATTCATAACCAGATAAAAGATTGTCATTTCACAGCCACATGGTTGATATGATTCCACATACAGCAACTTCCACAGTAGGTGTAGATGCGTAAAATAAAGAAGCAAACCTGTGTCCAGCTTTATATACAATTTATAGTAATGTACGTAGAGGGACAGTAGGAAATGATTGAGTTTCTAAAAATGCCCCTAACATTGTCTTTGTAACATTATTAGGTGCACTGACTGAAATGGAGGCCAATTGTGTAGATAAAGCATAAAGGCTATGAATAGTATTAAGCCCTTAACCTATCTACCATATAAAGGGATGAAAAGCAGTGATGAACATGAAACATGAGGGTAAATATACTGATATGCATGCTGACAAGTCATCACTGAAGTATCATCTGGGGAATTAATCCATGAATATATCCAAGTGATTATACGTTGAACAATTTATCTAGTCTTGAACATGATATTTACTATCAAAGAGGAAATTTGCAAATGAAGATGGGGCTAAACTTAAATTAAACTTGCAAGATAGACTTTTCTCTAATGAGGGAATTAATGAATTAAGGAGTTCATTATGACGAACCATTTTTTATGGTTGTTAGGAAGCATGTAGTATTTGTCACCATAGACCTGTCATATGAACTCTAATTATGATTAATATCTCATCTCTGATTCAGTCTTCATTCACATCTCAGGAGCAAATGCAAGTTCTATTATATGTTCAGGGTTCAGTGGTACATAGTGCTCTGTTCATGGCCTCATATTTTATTCATGATCACATTCATATTTAACAGGTCTTCTTGAAAAACAAAAAGTCTTTGTTATTGCATTGTTTTACCATGTTTTAGTTATGATTCCTGCACAATCCAAGAGACTGAGTGCTTTCAAAATACATTGTACCAGTGATTAGTCACTTCACTACCTGTCAGTAAGGTAAATATATTTATTTGTGATTATCAATGCTTTGGTTATTGGGATCACTTATATTTACCATAGTTCCATTTATCATTAAGTATCACTGCTAAATATGTTTTTTTCACTAAACAACTAGAAAGAGAACTAAAGATTGTTTAAAAAATTAGAAGAGAAAGAAAACGCTTTCATTATTAGCCATTTTCCGTATCAATTAATGCAGTATATTTGCCAAAAATATAATGCCTCATTTATTAGGATTACTCCATTTAAAATGTAAGAATTGTATTGTGGTCTTTATGGTGAGACAACTTAAAGAGCATAATCTCCTAACTTTCCATGTGCAAACAAACTGGACATTTATAAAATACAGGACTAAAATTGCAGTGAAACCAGGTATGAATACAATCCTTGTCTTAAAAAATAATGGACATTCACCCATCAGGGAAATCCTTAAGCACTCACAATTATGAGCAACATTTTTTGTTGGAGGTAATTTGGAGGTTACATCAAATTATCACCGATTTTTAAATATTGTTTTGCAAGCACAATCAGTATACAGTTAAATCAGTGATTCACTGCAAAAAAGTTGATGCTGGTTAACTCATAAAGATTTTTTTTGCAGAATGTTTACTTGTTTATCTCTGCGGTGACAGTTTATTGTTTTGAAATGCCATAGAATTGATCTGCAAATTTTATTCAATATAAAGAAAGAAAATGTGTTCAAGTGAAGGGTTGATGAAATATAGCTCTTGAACACTGGAGTAATAGATCTGTAAAACACTGTATCATCTGTCTCAGACCTCTAATGCTTTTATTCCAACCTTTAATCTCACCTCTGCTATTATGAAAATAAAGACAATCTGTATTTTCATAATGTATAGCCAGACAGGCAGTAAACAGATCATTTATCACATCCCAACACTTTCTTCTTAGAGTTCAGTATCTTAAGGGGATACTTCCTTCAGAATGTAAAGCCTGTAAGTCCCTCGTGTCAGAAACTCTTTATGAATTCATAGAGTTGATGATGAACACTCCGAAAATAAGAACATCAGGAACTTTCAGTAAGTGGTCGAGCACATGCCAAGTGTATGCTAATCTAGTCAAAGAACTCTCTCCTGAGACGCAAGAAATCACTCATTTATCAATGTAATTAACTGATCTCTTATTCTCCACAAAATAAAAGAGCTCAATTCCATTTATTACATTTCAAACCTGACATATTTAACACATAGTAACATTGTGCATGACATTTGATTCACAAAGCTAAACTGGTCGAGAGTTCTTCTCTCGAGAAACAAAAACACTTCAAATTTTTTCAGCCTAAAGACAACAGTAGGACAATTCTTTTGTTCTGTTTATTTTTAGTTTGAGGTTCAGAAAGTTATGATATCATATTTTCCCCCAAAACAATACTTTGAAACATTTTGACAAAATATACCTATAGTACTTAGAATTTTAATAATATTTTTGATGTAATTTTTCTTCGCAATACTCAAGTACGCAATCATATTTGTAATGATATATTTATTTTCTTTAAAAAAACTTTAAAACTATTTAAAATGAATAAATTGGAATGATAAATTGTTGTTATGTGTTTGCACATTCTGCTGAAACAATTATTCTGATATAACGTACACTGACGATGCATGTGTTAATAGAGTTTTTAAGTGGGCTTAATTGTGTACCATCATTATACCTAGCCAGACCTTCAATGACAGCTTCATCCATCATGGCTGACAGCCAAGGGGACTGCAAAAGGAGAAAGGCTAAGCTTTCCAAAAACATCTTTTAAAAATAGAATTTTGTATCAGGTATAGTTTCACAACGGAGTCTAAAACGCAGCACAGTATTTGCAACATGAATTTGCACAGGATTCATAAATCCTGCCCTTCATTGGATGTATGTTATGCCAAACTGTGGGACATCTCTCTCCGACCAAATGGGAACAGAGTTCCTGTGAGTTGGAATGATGCACCTCAAGGTACCAGCAGGATTCAATATTTCCGAATCCTGTGCAAATCCACATTCAGAATCCTGTGGCTTAAGCACCAGCATCACTCATTCTCTACAATGTTGGGATGAGGATAAATTTCCAGTGAGGTCTAGTTTTTATAACTTTCACTTGGTTGATTACAAAAGAAAATGTCGGCATTAACAATAATAGAATTTTATTGTAATATGATACAATTTCTTCAAAAGATATACTGAAGCTAACTAGCTTGGTGTGAAACGAATAATTGGCGCTCTTTAGTTTTTTTCAGTCGCTCCAGCACTTTGTGGAGATGTTGATTATGCTGCCTGTTTAGAAACTGACTTCTGGAGTGAGAAAATGATGATCGATCTATCCACACACTTTTGTGTAGTTAGTAAATATGAAGTGATAATATTATGTAGCTTATTTGTTATCTTATAACAAATTAGTTTGGGCATATTGGGGGAATCTGAAGAAAGTTAATTCAGTTTGGCTCACTTGGTATTCTCTGGATGAAAAAAGTTATGTTTTGGATTTTATCACCCTACCAGGTTTTGAATTCATATTTAATATTCATACTCCACTGTAGTACTGAATTGCTGCATTATTGGAGGTGTCATCCTTTAGGTGAGGTAATAATCTGTACATTTGATCTAGCTCCTTTCATATGAGGGGTTGTCCCAAAGGATAAAGTGATCATGTAGTTGAAAGAAACAATTTTTGCACAGCAATTTTCCACGTGTAGGCATAAGGTGAATGTCCAATTTTAATTGGGGGATTGTTGGCCAGGACACCAGGAGAAACTCCCTTCTCTTTTTGAATAGTACCATGGGATCTTTAACGTCCAACTGAGCAGACAGTCAGAACCTTGGATTAACATCTTATGTAAAGGACGGCACCTCCATCAATGTAGCATGCCCCAGCACTGCATTGGGAGTGGTAGCCTAGAGTGAGTCAAAGTCCTGAGGTGGATGTTGAAATCACAACCTTCTGACTCATAGGAGAGAGAGCGCACCGCCAGAGCCTACAGACTGATACAAAAATAATTGATCAATATAATAATTATCACTGGTGATAATATCACATGTCTGAATTTTGATGCTTTTGTATGTTCCATGCCCCTTACCAAATTTGGAGTAGGCCCAGTCAAGTAGGGTTACAGTAGAATACCGAGATTTGTTTTGCGTGTTTTCCCCCATTCAACCCCCAATAAGCTGAGTTAAACTACATCCTGTTCCACAAACCAGGAACCAGTGTTGCCTAGCAGGTTTACTCCCAATCCCAAATCTGGACCCCTAACTGTCGAAAGATGGCACGGACACGATTCCTTGCATCACAACCTGATGAGCAAGTCAATAGCTCGAACTGAGCCTGCTGACGAAGAGTTCAAGGTAGTTCGTATTTCAGTTCCTCCAAATATTTTTGTGAGGTGGATCAAAGGCCTCAAATTGTGACCCTTGCTATCCTGATCCCAGCCAACTAAGAGCCAAAGGCATAGCATTCCTGGCAATAGCCTTCCCTCCCACAAATAAATCATGGTGGGGTTCAGGTCATGGTATCCCTATACAATCTGGACTTTAAAAGGGGAGCAGTGTCAGTTGCACAGCCCATGGAGTAATTGATAAGAACAGATATAACATTTGATCTTAGCTAAAAGTCCGAGAATGCAGAGATAGGGTGGGGCAAGACTGTGAAGGCATATGAAGGTGAGAATTTGACAGGATTATATTGAAGAGGTTATAACAGGGTTCGCCTGTATACTGGACCAACAAAGTTTCTTGTACAATAATAATAATCCTTGTAATTGATATAGCGCTTTTCATATCTTCTAGACGTCTCAAAGTGCTTCACAGAATATACTGTAAAGTGAATTGACTGTACATTTTGTGAGCGAAACATTAGATAAGTAGTTTAACATTATGCTGAATTGAATTTGGGGATAGATTTGGATGACTTCATGTGACTAATTCTGGTAGACCTGCATCAGTTACAGAGCCCTCTCATTCAGTAGTTGTTGTGGACTCATTGCTCACAGGGACAGTGTTGTCACTGTTGTACTGGGATATAAGCTGCTTCTGTAAAGAGTGTCAATCAGACCTATGTGCCATGTACTACTCCATATTTTTAATCACATTTCTAGCCAATAGCATTTTATCATTAAATGTAGTGACTGTGTATATGCAGGAGAACATGGAAGTGAAATTGAACATTGCAAAGTCCCGCAAACAGCCTGAAGTGCATGGACTGTGAGCTCAAGTCTCGACATGGGGCTTGACCCCACAATCTTCTTAACAGAAGCAAAAAGTTTACCAATTGTCCTAATTTAGAAATATTGGGTTAAGTGCACTTTCATTACTGCTTCTTTTTTTGAAAAAAACTGTTCAAACAGTCTGTTTTCACATCTTTTATAAAGAAAAGAATATCGGACCCATAAAGCACATCTCTTTGTTATCTTTTGTAGATTTGTCCGGCATGAAGAAACCTTTAAAAGTTCAAGTAAAATGTATGAGGATGTGTATTATACTAGTGGGAGTTTTAGTGCAAGATAATGGCTGGGATTATGTCCCTTGTAGGTTGTAACCCATGCAGTTTACCTGATTAGCTGCTACTGAAGTAAATGCAAAATAAATACTCCCTAGTAGGACACCAGGGAAGAGCAGCAACTCTTGATAATGCAATTAGGAATATGTATGGACTCACACCTTCATTCCTGACATTGTTTAACCATACCCCACAACTTGTGCATTTCAATTATTTGTTCAGGGGCCATTGATAATTGCCTGATGTAAGCCAGCTTTAGCAATGCAAAGCAGAAGACAATAAAAATGCTACATTGGCGAATTGGAACAGCGACGCTTAAAACGTATAAATTAACTGGGCCTCTTTCACAGCTTTCCCTTTCTATTCTAAGAGGCTTCAGCTTGGTGACATCAAAGGCAGGATTATCTGAAAAGAGAAAAACTTGATCTAATGTCCTTGTTTGAAGTCATGAAATTCTCCCTTTCTCCCCGGCAGAATAACCCTGTTTACGTTACAAAAGCTAAAATCCAGGTGCAGGAATGGATTTGGAAGGGGGTTAGGAGAGGCATGGTGGGGGCGGGTGGGGAAACAAGATTTGGGGAGTTGGTATACTAAGACAATTTTGCTTCCAATAATACATTTGCTAAACAATTACAGGCAGGATTCTGTGTTTTGTAAAAGTCGCAGAATTTAGTTTGATTTGTAAAAAAGAGTTTTTTTAACATGCACATAATTAAGCACCTCTTTGAACTGATTGTTAATTGTTTAAGGTTTATTGTTATAAACCAGTTAACTTTAGAAATGAACTGTAGAATTAGACCATTTTCCTTGGAATTTATTTTAACTACAAGTGTGTTCGGCACTATTGGTAGTTTGAGATTTACATAACAAACCACAGAATATTTTGTTGCGAGCGCCATCAATAATATGTTTCATATGTACAGTATATATAAACACATGTTCACTGAAATTTGACCATTAAAATAAAAATGCATGAAAACAATGAGTAGCTTAATCTAGACTATAATGAGAATTGAATTGATGGAGCATAATGCAAAGTAATGGCTGAAGAAATTCATAAAATATGGTGGATTGTAAACCCACTGGCAGACTCATGCCAAAGGGTACGGAATGGACAAGGATTACCAAAATACTCAACGCTGAATTAGCAAACTTTTCTTTTGTGATAGATTTATTTAAAGTTAAAAAAAATTTTGATCCAATCTCTTAAACAGGTGTCAGAGCCTATCTCAGTTGATGGGATTCTTATCTCCGAATCAGAAGGTTGTAGGTTCAAGCCCCACGTTGGGGTTTGAAATTCATAGTTACAGCTGACACTCCAGTGCAGTGCTGGGATAGGGCTCCTTCAGATGAGACGTTAGAGGTCCTGTCTGCCTGTTTAGGCAGTGGTAAAGATCACATGCACTATTTGAAACGGAAAGGCAGTTTCTCCCAGTTCACTGACCAACAATCGGCAAATAAAAACAATTGGTCATTAACCTTTGTGACTGTTTGTGGGACATTGCTTTGTCCAATTTGGCTGCTGCATTTCAGCCGCAAAAGTCACTGTACTTGTAGTACATCCTGTGAAGTCCTTGGGATGTCCTTCCAATACGAAAGCCAATATATCAAAGGTAGGAATTATTATTATGCTGCAAGTATAGTATAAATGAAGTGATTGAAAAGTGATTTGCAATGGAGCCCAGCTGGTGAAATCACCTAGAGAAGGCAGTTTTGATAGTACATGGATTTCAACCACAGCATTTCTCCCACAAAATATACAGTCAATTCACTTTACAGTATATTCTGTGAAGCACTTTGAGATGCCACAAAGACGTGATAAGGCAAGGATTGCAAGGATCAAATGCAAGGATTATTTAGTATTATTATAAATGAAGAGTTCCAATTCAAACCCCACTCAAATATAATCACAACAACCTGCTTGGGTGTCCCGGTAAATGGCTCAAAAACTGATAAGGGATTGTTAGTTAGAGTTATTAAAGAATTACATGACCAGCTCCTTAATAGCATTAAAACTAACACCACTAAATGGAGTTCTGAGCATGTGCTTAGTTGCATATGCACCAAGCTATTCACAGCCCCAGGCAAGAACGATTGGAAGCATGACATATAAACCAGCTTGCTGCTCTGCATCACTCTACTGCTAAGAGCTATGTGGCAAACAGCATCAGCATCTGTGTGGCACAATCCATCAGCAGGTAACAGGTAATGAGATAACTTTCAAGTTCTAATTCAGAGGCAATCACAAATTAGAGTAAATTAGAGTAGATTAGAGGAAATCTCAAATGTTAAGCCCTCTCCCAAGCACTTACATTTTAAAAAAAACTTTAATCTTGCTGTGTTATGCAACAAGAATGTACGCTGTAGGAAAGCTTGAGCATCTTACTTCAATTAAAGTTCAGAACTTTGACAAAAATTGAGAAATAAAATAAATAATACATCTGAATGTACAGTGTTACATAGTTAGATATGTGATTTGACCAAGAAAATAAAACTTTGGTAGTAGATAACATGACCTTTTCAAACAGAACTTATATGTATCAATTGGTTTCGTCAACCTGTTTTTTCTTCATATTAAAGTGTGAACTTCTCTCTGACCATAATTGAAAGGTGATTGTTTTGATAATTAAACAGTGCAACACTTCTGACATTGACTCCCGGCTGTCACGGTGATCTGTTCATTACCCAATAATACAGACCACTGAGATTAACTGCAACCTTATGTAGAACACACCCTTCTTACAACACTGTTTCAGGCTGGCTGCCAAATAGCACATTGTAATGAGAGGTCACTGGATTATCAACCATATCGCTTACATACGAAAAACTGTTAATGAATGGTCTTTCAGATCTGTGGAAGGTATAATCATGGTATAACATGTTTACAAATGAACTATAGAGATTAAAACATTTGGAGCCTCAGTGATATCAACTTTGTTTGTATTTGGGCATTTTTCAATCACTCATGTGTGAATAGGTTAACAGTAATAGGTCACGGTCAATAAGCGGAAATGAATTTAAAAGAAAATGAAAGATATAGAGAAGGCCAGTGCACTTCAGGAAAATAAAACTTTACGTTGGGAGGATGTCGCAAGGCGCTGGACAGTCAGGGATTTGGACTCGAGCTGGCGGTTCGGATCAGGGAAGGTGGAAGGCATGGAGGGGAGGAAGAGGGCCAAAGGCGCGGTTGAAGAGGAAGGTCTTGAAATGTGCCTTGAAGGAGGCAAGGGAGGGAGCGAGGCAAAGGAAATGTGAGATGGAGTTTCAGAGGGTGGGAGCAAAGAGGCTGAAGGCCGACCATCAATGGACCCCATGTCTGTGGATGATGTTACCAAGAGGGAGCATGTATATGTTGAAGAGGAATGGACCAAGGACATAGACCTGAGGAATGCCGCACAAGATGATGTGGGGGCTGGAGGAGAAGGCATTTGTGAAGACAAAGTGGAGATGGTGTGAGAGGTAGGATCTGAACCAATCAAGTACAGAACCATGATGGTAATATACATTACCTTGCATTTATTAATATTAAAATCCATCCACCACTCCTCGGCCCATCTACTAACTAGTGCAGATGTTCTTGAATGTTTTTAACCTTATCTTAGTCACCTGCTGGCATAGCTTGGTAGCTTCAGCAAATGTTATATCACGTGCTCTCTTCTAAGTCATTTATAAACAGTGTGAACAGCAGGGAACTCAGAACAGACTCCCATGGAGATCAGTTAGTTACTACCCCGAGACAAAGCTTTTTCCATCTATCATCTCCTGCTTTCAATTGCTAAACTAGTTTTCAATCCAAGCAGCTAATTTACCATTAATTCCATGAGTTTTAACTTTCTTCAAAAATATCATATGTGGAACTTTATCAGATCCCTTCTCAAGCTCTTTAATTTTTTAAGTTTCTTCCAAACACATTATCCAAAAGACTATCTTCATTGTTAATTTAGTTACTTCCTCACAGATTTCCAGTATAATTCCGAGGTAAATTCTAACTCATTATTAGTCCTCCCTTACTTATTTACACGTAGGCATTAACAGTGAACTTTCGCAAACTATTTGACTGAGGGAGACAACATAGCTGAGCCTGATCCTGTCTGCATCTGACATCCAGACACATGCACCTTTCAGAATGTTTTCTCTTACACCTTTTCTTTGTGAAAATTGTCTTGTTTCATCTTCTTAACTTGCTTTACACTTCAGGAGAGGTGTCTGGATAGTAATTAGAAATAAGAACTCTGGATGATTTTCACCTCCCTTACCCAAGGATTCTGAGGTCAATTGTAGCACCACAAATGCATTCTCAGCTGAGATCATCTAATTCAGTGCCGACTGTAATTGAGCTGTGCTAGTTTTTATCACCGAGAGCCATTACACACACAGAACAAAGGAATGGAACAATTATACTGTTTACAACAGCACAAAAATGCTTTTTGTTTAAAAATTTCAATATATATTGAAATAATATGCCATAACACAATTTAAAATTAGGATCTATAATCATGTAATCATATAATGTAGCAAAGGTGTAGGTCATTTGGTCTATCAAGTCTAAACTATAGCTAGCTCATCCACTGGGGCCAAGTACTTGAATCCCAATTCCTAGTTCTGTCCCTATACTCATTTCTGTTGCTCCTATTCAAGTACTTATCCAATTTCCCTTTAAATGAATTCACTGTTTCCAAGGCAATTCATTTCTAAATTAAATATAATAGAAACTTCTTTGCATTTTTTGCATTTTTTATGTAGTAGATGTAATAGTGATTTATATAGTAGTGATCTTAAAACAAAATTTCTAAACTCAGATTAGTACACATAATTATGGGAGAGGGTCTTGGAGCAAGGGACAAGAGGGGAGGGAGCCTCCAGGCTCGGCAAGGGTGTGGGGAGGGGAGTGCAGAGTTCTGGAGTCAAGGGCAAAGCAGAATCGATTCTCCCTTTCCCCTCTCTGTCTCACTCTCTGTCTTTGTCTCACTCCTCTCTCTCCCCTCCCTTCCCCTCTCAGTCTGCTCTTCCTCCCTCTCTCTGTCTCCTCTCCCCTCCCTCTCTCTCTAACGCACTCACTCCCTCTCTCTCTCCTTCAAAAATAAATAAATAAATAATAGTAATTTTGCCACTCTATCCACAACTCTTTGTGGGACACTGCTGTGTGCAATTGGCTGCCTCTGCGCAATTGGCTGACTGTTAAAATATGCTTTCAAACATCTCGAAGATTTGATAAGGCGCTGTATCAAATGTAAGGATTATTATTATAACCAATGACAGATTCACATCCAACAAAAATGTACAATGTGTGGAAAAAGAAAGTTGGCAAAACAGGGAACTGGTTTAATACATTTCAAAATGGTTAAGATAACTGTAAAACATGATAAACCCATAAAGCTAGCAAACGTATTAATAATAATCCTTGCATTTCATGTAGTGCCTTACCACTTTGTCAAAATCTTTCAAAGAGCTTCACAGGATTAACTGTAAGGAGAAGTGCCTGTGTATTTTGTAGGCAAACACATTTTATTTATATGCAGGCAAATGTATTTTGTGGTATTGGGACTATATTTAGTAGTATTGTAGTACCTATCAATCAAATTACTTTATCTACATGTGGGTAGCCCAAATAAATTAAAAGCAAAACATTTTACATACACTTTGATGCATTTGATTTACTTTAGCTCAGATGGAAGGCTGCAGGGCATTTAAGGGAGCAGAGATTTCTGTGTACACTTGTGTATTTTTAGAAGATTAACATATAGGCAGTTATTAAATTAACATAGGTTCCACTGGATTTACTCTAGGACACAAAACATCTTTGTGATCTATAACTTTCATTAAGCTTGAGTATGTCAAACATCTTAAAGCACTTCCATTGTCTCACATTCTGTATATTCATGTTTGAAGAAGGCGAAAATGATGACACCTGTATTGAGCAGTCAAAAGACCATCTACACAACAAAAGCTCACTAGGGATTTTGTGCATTTGTTGCATTAAAGTGGAGATCACAGGAATGTGGTCACAGGCCATTTGTGTTCCATTCAGACTTTGCTATTCTCAGTGTGAAGTTTGATTGTGATTTCCTCTCTTTTGTGAAAAATGGTTGGTTTCCTTTTCCTGCTGTTAAGGGTATCATCTTCTTAACTTGCTCTGCACTTGCCCTCTTTCTTAGTAAACCCAAAACAGTGTAGAACTTATCGAGCATCCTGACACCAGGCACTTTTGATTTACAATGCTTGCAGTCTTTAATTTTCAAAGTTTGTTCATCAGAATTTTTATAATTTCTTTCCAGATTGTGTTTTTCTGGATAAATATCCATAAAAATGAAAGCGAAAAATGATTTTTCCAACTGAAGAGCAAAGGTGCACAGAATTACAGTTCTTCAACAGACAGTGGAGTCACAAACTGATTATTTGCTCCCGGATTCTTAAGAAATAAATCTCGTCAGTAACCAGATGTGCTTCACACTGATCCACAAGAAAACCACTCCAGCAGCATCCACTTTCAGAACAGACTTCTCACAGGTCAACGTGATGCACTTTTGATTACCGACAGGGCTCAATGGGGAAGAAATTCCACCTGGTTCTGCCTTTACTCTGTTTGTGTAGCATTTTAGAGTGTCCAGAATTTGTTAAATTGCTGAATTTAGTCATAGCTTCAAAGCCAGTTTTTTTTGTCATTCTAAAAAGAACTTCCATGAAAAAAGACTTCAAAATTAAGGCCATATTTAAGAATTTGACAAATTCTGGACCCTTTAAAATTTTGTATAAATAGAGTAAATCTAGAAACAGTTGGAATTTCACCCCTAATGTCAGTCAATCCAATTGATTCAGATCCCATTTTTGACACCTGGTAGGATGTAGAAATTATTGCCAAAAGTTATAAAAGGCAACGCCATGTTGATAGTATGCAGTCTATGCTGCTAAAACATGGCCACTGTGTGGATTACAATGAAAACATCAGCAGCACTGTATATTACATGTCTCTATGTTAAGTAGTTCAGCTGGTACAGACATTCTAGATGTGCAGTGAACCTTTCCATTTAGCAACTGGCACATATGTCCACCAAATGTTGATATGTAGCATTGTTCCTGCATTTTTGTTGACCAATTTAATACTTGAGCTTTATAAATGTGATCCTATTTTATAAAAAAAGGGACTGTAAGAGAACCTTCCTTCCCTCCGACTCCCCAAATGTACATCATAGAACATTTCTTTAAAAATGTCATTTTTGTTTACTAAGGAGGATAATAATAATCTTTGCATTTGATATAGCAGCTTTCATGTTGAGAGGATGTTTGAAAGTGCTTCACAGGAAATACTGTACAGTGTGGTGAGTGCGTATTTGCAGGTGAAACTTCTCAATAATATATCTGCACAAATACAGGATAACATCTCAAATCCCTTTATAAAAAAGGTGAGGATCATAGACTAAGACAGAAACGTATAAGGTGACTGGAAGCATGATTGAAGAGATGGGATTTTAAGAGGGAAAGTATGGAGAAAGGGAATGAGGCAGAGGAATTTTTGGAGGTAGTTCCAGAGAGCAGGGTAAGGGTAGGGTAGGGTAGATGGAGTGGTAAACACAGCGGGCCTGACATTGTGGAAAGATACCAGGCTCACTGAATCCTGATAAGTGATTATCATTTGGTGTATTTCGAAACCTTATACTGCTATTGTACTTCACAAACCTGAAAGTATTGACTAAATCCTGCTTGACTCTTTGCAAAGCATTTTAAACATTTTGTTTTGTGTTTGACAGGATTGTAAGTTTGGTGACAATGACAGGTTCTATTAATCTGGAAGGTTAATCTTTCCTTGAAAGTATTTTTTTAATGTCTTGGTTTTAAATTTGTGGTTGTAATTTCTTGATCCAACACATTCTTTAAACTATATATTTTTTATCTCAAAAGTGACATGAAAATGCAGCCAAAATCATACTGCAATTCAATTTCCATATTATTGATATAAAAAGGACATGCAGCACTAATGCATTGAGTGTGGTCATTCAGACACAGAATGTATGCTAATAGTATTCTAATTTGTCCCTGACCTCTGGAACTCCCTCACTCAACCCCTCAGTATCAGCCATTCTCTATCTGTCTTCATGTCTCTTAAAACCTAACTCTTTGACTGGTCTCCTCCTTCCCCCTTCCTCTCCCCACAAGCTTGGTGTCCAACTCACCATTGTGAAGCACTGTGAGAAATTATTCTATGTGAAGGGTGCCATATAAATGTTGTAACAAGCCATGACCCAAATCACCAGGTATGACACAGATAAACAGAACAAAACAACAACAACTTGCATTTATATAGCGCCTTTCATCTGGGGTAGGGTCCCGGATCGCTTTCAATAAACAGCATATCAGATAATGCAGGACAACTTTATGTCATATCACTGTCAGAGAACTTTTTTTTTGATCGGCTGGTTGTCTGACACGTGCAGAAACCCATCACCATGGTTAAGAGTATCCAAACCAAACTGAGAAATTCACATGTATTGGAATGGAATACAAACTCTCCCTGGAGGGAAGCATCCTGCGTTCCATGTTAAGCACAGGTTGGTAAGGGCCAAGGCTTGGGGACTCCAGAGTATGCATTGGGATACTGCTGGAGTTAAACCAGCTAAAACAACATAGACATTGAGGGCATTGTCTGGCAAGCTTTTGTCCAGCTAGGACATGACCACTCGACATGTTAGTGCTTTGGCTTGGAGGGTTAATGGGAACTGAGTGGGAGGAATCCCTGCTCCAGTGTCTGGTGTGCCCTTCCAAGTTCTACTGATGAGCCAGGCTGGCTGGGCTGCCATTGGTAGTGAATGTAGCAGCATAAAAAATGTAAAATTATATGATTTAAATATTAACATATTCTTATCCTGTTATTTATAATTATAAAAAAACTCCTTTCTCGTCATACAACATCTATCATATTGAAACGTGTCACAGCACTTGAACTGTTGTCAAATGTAGTGCCTTTTTATATTGTAGGCAAATATAGCAATTAATTTTCACAACACATAGCAAGATCTACAAACAACCATGAAATGGATAATTAATTTTAACTGGAGGATTGTTGGCTAGGACACCAGGGAAAAACGGTCTTCTCTTTCCAAAATGTGTTATACAATCTTTAATATTCACCAGAAAAGGCTTTTGGGTTTTAAAAAGAGGAGGTGAGAGAGATGAGACCGATGGGTTGAGGGAGAGTTTCAGTGGTTAGAGCTGAAATTGGAATCTTGTTAGCATGAATTCTGTGTCTGTGAATGAGTCAGCTCAATGCATTTTGTGCTACATGTCAGATTTGTATCAATAATGTGGAAATTAAGTCGACATGATTTTGGTTGCAATTTTCATGTCACTATTGAGATAAAAAAAATCCTTGCACTTGATGTAACGCCTTATCACAACTTTGAGATGTGTCAAAGCGCTTCACAGAATATAGTTTAAAGTGAATTGACTATATTTTGTGGGCTAATCACGGCACCCAATTATGCACAACAGTGTCCCAAAACAGTCGTGGATTGAGTGACCAAATTATTATTATTTTTTTAAAGGGATTATTACCCCCAGTAAAGCGATTCGCGAATCAACAAACAAACAATGCATTGTAAAAACAAATTAAACTCCCAAATCTTATATGGATTAAATACTCAGAAGTTTTAGAATCTGTAATCAATATCCCAGTTTTACCTTGTGGAAGGATTATATTCTAAAATTAATTTCCCACCTTGAAAATTAATTTCAATAAAAATATTTGACTTTTGTCTGCAAATCGCAGCCATGAGATGCAGACATCTCCTTTGTGCAAAATTGCCTTACTGGAAGCATCTATTTTGCAATTTGATGCAATTACATTTAACATTCAGGTATGTCTGGCCAACGGCTTGCACTGTCACGCAGGCCCTAAAAAACATACAACGTTTTCAATTAGTTGAAAATGCCAAACTCTTCATGTCTTGGGGGGACAATGTGAAGTACGGTAGTATTTATTTTTTCAACACTTTCAGTTAAAGGGAAATAAATTTTATGAAGATGGATCAGTAGTTTTAGATGTTACTCAGACACCAATACAGTGCTTCGTATTTTTGGGCGTAAGACCATTTGTTATGAAATTTAAAATTGTGAGGAAATTTGCAAACAGTCTTAATTTCAATCTTAATTTGTTTCTTTTTCAATGTGACGTATTTATATAGCGCCCTTCACGTAAGGATAACGTTTCGGAACACTTCACTGTGTCAGGGTCAGACACCAAGCAGGGGAGACAAAACAAGGTGACAATAGGCACCGTCAAAGAAGTAAGTTCAATGGTGGGATTTAAACTAAAATCAATATTTAACTTAAGGCTAAATTTAGTCTATTTCCCCAAATTCTGCAGGATCTTAAATTTTAAGATGATGGCCTTAAACCTAAGAACATATGAAATTTTAGGGTGCCTAATGATATATCAGAGAATAATTTAGATGTACATCCTGTATGATTTATAATCAAACTATCTCAAGTATTTCTTCATTGTTTACAAGTTATTCTGGTCTTTCCATACCAGTCTATTTATTTGTGTACTATAATGTGACCTGTTTCTATGCTTATCTTTTACTGGCAAAGTATTGTAGGTATCAAGGACAACATAATAAACTTTGTTGTATTCAGATATTTTAATTGATTTCTTTTGATCAGAACAAGTAAAATACGTATAATTGGCAACACTGAGGCAGACATGATTTGCAGCTGTGATTTGTGATTTGCCAGCCAAATAAATTGGCAACGTTTGTGTTTGTTTGAGTGGTGCTAATCTTCCTTGTGTTTTATCTCATTCTAAAAACCTATAATTAAGACCCTGGCCAATAATTCCAGGTGCCTGACCCCTCTCCCTACAGCACTATGAGTTTTGCTCGCTCACAATAAGAGAAAGTCTAAATGTTTTCTGCTAAACCATGCCCTGGAGGACAGAACAGCCCTTCAGTGTGACTGAAGTAACCATTTAGTTTCCTCATAAATTTTGTACTTTAAGTGCATTGAGAATAGCAACTGTGACGGCTGCTATAAAAGTAGATAACTACTTTTTGTTTTAATAGGTATTCATTAAAGTGAAATCCTATACAGGCATTTCAAAAAAGTCACAAAACTGGTTCAGAATAAGACATCTCATTCTCATCTTTACAGAATATCCTCCCTACCATTTTCCCATTTACAGCATCGGGTTAGTTCTTAAATGAATTGAGTGTCATGACCTTCCTGATAACCCAGGTGAGTTAATATTAACTGGAACAGGTGCCTGTCCTGAAAATTCCCTTTGCAGCCCTGAACCTGCATCCTCTTATTCTGCTATCTTCTGTTTTCTTAATTTCATTTAAAATCTCATCTACCTCTAAAAAGATCAACAACAATTTACATTTACATAGCACTCTTTGTGCCAGGAGCATGTCTGAAAGTAGTTCACATAGCTGACTGGAAGCTTGAGCTGTGGGGAGGGGCAAGAAAAGTGACCAAAAGCACTGTCAAAAAAGTAGGTCTTAGGTCCCCTTTCAGATGTCTCTTTTCAAGACAGAAGAGCTTGTTCATAGCTCTTTCCTCTAACACTACTTTTCTCTGCACTGCCTCTATGGCCTTTATGTCACACATTATGTCTGAGTACATTTTTCTTTCCTCTGAAACTGGTTGCTGGGAGGGAGGTGTATGAAAGCATTTTGGAGGATGACTTTCAGATTTCTCATATTTTTTCTGTGGGGAAGCACCAGGTCTCTATTTAGCGACAATAAACACACAAACACAGAAGGCAACTTGGTCACTTGCCTGAGATCAGTCACAGCAGAATGTGGAATACAGTGATGAACTCTCATCTAGTTATGCTGTGCATGATAATGTTATAGTTGCAATATGCTGCACCACAGATTCACCCCAGCATCCCTCTGTCGTTCATTTGTAAAACAAATCACGGATAATTAAATGGCTAAATCTAATATAAGTTTTAAAATGTACACCAATAAAGTAGTCTTGTCCACTGGCTCCTGCATTTCACTGACAAAATACACAGTCAAACTATTTTACAGTGTGATGCGCTTTGAGACATATTGATGACGTGATAAGGCGCTATATCAAATGCATTATTATTTGGCATTCTGCAAAGTGTCTTTCTCACAATCTCAGTACTGTGATGAAAATAGCCAGTTTCACCCCCATAATGTAGAAAAGTGGTATTTTTTGTTCTTATTAAGATTATGAATGGATCAGCCCGCAAGAGTTGTCAGTGCTTAGGATGAAAATAAATTTAGAGATAACTAAATTCACAACTCACAACAACTTGCATTTAGAACTTTCTCCTAGATAGGGTTATGTGTCCCTTGTTTCCAGAAATAAAGTTGCAGAACTTACCATCACTTTTTTATCCAGAATTTCTAGAACATATACCAACCTAAATAATATCTGTGGTATATCAGTTGATACCAGAGTGCAATTTTTCCCAATCTGTTCATGCTCCTACTACCCAAATCTAACCTCATTGTGGGTTTGAAAGCCATTGGGGGTTAACCAGTGCCAGCTATTTCTTTCTGGAAAAAAAATCATAATGGGGCCAAAAATGCAGCTTGGGCTAATAGCCAATGGGCAAACCATGTTGAATTGTACACACCACCCCCACCCCACTAAATGAGAGCATTATTGGTGATTCTACATTCCTTTTTCATTCTATAATATAGGCCCTTGCACACATTTGAACATGGTTAGCTGTGGGCTATTATCTGAACCTAGGCTCATTGTGAGAGTTTGATCTATATATAATTATGTTACATTTAGCCCAAGCGCTCTGGGACGCTACCCTGCATGAGCGGCGCTATATCAATGAAACTTGATTTTTGCTGTTGTTATTAGTGTCGTCAATTTAAAGGAGCTAAACATCAACGATGACTGTTACAAGGAGTTTGAAGGTATTGAAAATCCTTTCTCTGTGAAACCTGGCAATTACAACATGGCATTTAATTATATGCTGTTTGTGGATCATCATTGACAAAATAAAAGATCATATTTATCTTCTTGGAATTCACAGCAATATTATTTATCACAAATATAATTTGAACTGTAATTCATCAAGTAAATAGTAGCATCAGCAGTTCGCGAAACCTGTTTTGCAATCATTATCTGAGACATCACCTGGAATTTCTGACTCATTGGCAGCTACATATTTAAATTTTGCAGCGCTATATACAATACATTGCTGTATCAACACTCTTACGTTTTGTACAATTTGTTTTCCCTCAAATACATAGTTATAATACAATTGAAGCCTTCTTCAATATTACACCAGAACAATTATTTAATAATTGTTTCACACATCATTACCATCCTATGCACAGATGAGGATAACGTTCCTCTCATTTTGTTAATAACTACAGCAGCAATGTTTAGACTGCATCAATGTGAAGTGGCACCTCACCAATGAAACACACAATACAGTGCATTCTTCAGCATGTCTTTACATTCTCACTTGAGTTCACATTTCACAATCCTCAATAATAGTCCGAGCAGGTAAGGGGATTTTGTTTAGTTGCTAATTAATCTTTTTTTGGAATAAACAGTTTTATGCCAAGTTGAAGTTGACAGAATAAGTTGAAACAAGTTAAGCAATTAAGGCGGCAGTTCAACGATACATTTGTCAGGAAGTCTGAGTCAATTGCTTAGAACTTAATTAAATATCCAGCATTGCAACTAGTTTCAAGGCACTTAACTGTCAAAAATAATTCACATCTCTATAATCACCTGAAAATGAAGATTCAGAGCTCATTATAGGGTGGGATTTCCCTTTTTCCCTTTTTCATACCTCTTACTTCTATTATCATGGAAGTTTATTGGAGCATATATGCACCACCACAGGTGCTGATTCCACAACGTGCTTGTCATAACTGTGAACTGTCCACCTAAAGTTATACTGCACACTGCATTATTCACTTCCTATACACAGTGCAAATAAAACTGAGTTCTGCACATGAATCTCTTAGCATGTGCTCAGTGTTACATTTGACAGCAATTATCTGTGAAGCATTATGACTTTTTCTATATAGACCTTATATCAAATGCAAGGGATACACTGTATTCCTTTGGGGGGAAAATATTAATTTGAAAGCTGTTTTTCTGCAGTGCTTTTTACTGCTCGTACATGCTTGCCTCCAGATAACCGAAAATCTGTGAGCAAAACCATTGAGGTCAATGAGGAGGTTTGTAGGATGAGCAGGTAAGGGAATCTTTTTGTTGCTAATTATTATTTTTTGGGAGTAAACAGCTTTATATCAAGTTGCAGTTGACAGAATAAGTTGAAACAATTTACATGCTGATCTTGATGTGCCTTCAATTTCCATAGACTGTGAATAATGAAGAACGAGGAAAAATTAACTCCTTTCAGGAAATGGAAACTATAAGGATATATATTTTGTAAAAATTAATAGGAAATTTGTTTTCATAATAACATTTAAGTACCTCCTTAAATAATGACAAATAATAACATTATTGATTATTTCAATTAGCCTATAGTGTACTATTATATTTGCAATAATATTTCATATTTAATGACCTTTTAAATGCAGAAGAAACTTTGCTAAATACTTAATATGATATTTATGCATGTATATTCTTTATACATTATTCTTTACAGGAGTCCTATAGCTTAGTGGTTAGAGCACTCACCTTGCAAGCGAGAGACCTGGGTTTGATTCCTGGCAGGGCGAAACCTTAGGCAAGTTTCCTTACTCCACACGCCTAATAATAATCCCTCAAGNAAAAAAGCAATAAAATTGGTCACTTCAATAAAATTGGTCACTGTTTGTGGGACATGGCTGTGCGCAATTGGCTGCCGCATTTCGCCCAGAAATATGCAGTCAACTCACTTTACAGTATACTCTGTGAAGCGCTTTGAGACGTCTAGAAGATATGAAAAATGCTATATCAAATGCAAGGATTATTATTGTTATTATATAGTTGTCAACAACAACAACTTGGATTTATATAGCGCTTTCACTAATTACACTTGCCAAAACTGTGCCTTTAAAGTTCATTATTGTAATCCAAAGTTTAATAAAGATGAATTGACCCCATGAACTGTGTGTAAGTTGTACTGTTGATGGCTACTGTGCAGGAGATTGACAAGCTTGTAAGTTCTTGTGACCCAATACACAGGGTAAAGGAAACATAGCCAGCTAGCATGGCGCTGAAGACAACAGAATATGCCCAGATTGCACTAATTTATCACAGTATTTGTCTCACACTTGTTGGAAGTTTTTAGTAAAGAGGTATGCCTTCCCAGGAATATCTAATGCTACTGAATTGGCGCAAATAAAAATCCCAAATTGATATATGTCACACTGGGCCAAAAGGAAATCAATAATAGTGAAGGATGAATAGTATTTCACACATATTTGCCATATAAGTACTAATGACTATTTTAGAAATAAATTGAGTACCTACAATGGCTGTCTGTGAAACATGATTTAGTTTCAAATAGTATTGATAGAAAATTATATTTCCTTGCACTCATAGAAATTTATATGTATCTGTTACATAATTTCTGATTTTATATCTCAAACAGATTTCACATTAACATGCAAAATTGACCAGCAGATAGATTTGCCAGCAACCTGATTGATTTATTATACCTTTAACAAAGCACTGAGACCAATCACAGCTCTTTTGAGGCTTCAAATTCTCATGGTCTGAGCCTCAAGACTATTGTGCTAAAAGTTGCAAAATTCTTAAACCACTCTTCATTTGGAAGCCAGATTTTCAGTAATTGTTAAAAAGAACTTTAGCTACTTATTAAATGGCCCTGATGAGCCATCAAAACAAATCAACATGAAATTGGCACTATAAGTGTTGTATAAAAAGTGCATTAAATTTATTGTGAAACTCA
This sequence comes from Callorhinchus milii, assembly GCF_018977255.1. Classification (NCBI taxonomy): domain Eukaryota; kingdom Metazoa; phylum Chordata; class Chondrichthyes; order Chimaeriformes; family Callorhinchidae; genus Callorhinchus; species Callorhinchus milii. The sequence continues at coordinate 97,301,132 of NW_024704742.1, forward strand.
TCTCATTGTTCCTTTTTCAATTCAGAAGCAGTTTAATTCACATTACAATTAACTCCAAAGCAGCAGGGAATTTTAAATTATTTTTTTTGGAAGACTTAGTGTTTGAGTAAGAAGCACCATGAATCCAATTGCTTTAAATGTGACATTGGTTCATTTGGACAGTGGGTGGGTCTGTGTCTAATTAATGACTCAGATTGAAAGTAATGGAAGTCAATAATAGTGAAGGATGAACAGTTTTTCACACATATTTGCCATATAAGTGCTAATAAATGGAAATAAATTGAGTCTCTGCAGTGGCTGACTGTGAAGCATGATTTGGTTTCCATATGAGTCTGACCAAATAACTTATGGGTGATCAAATAGCAAATAAATTATGATTAGGATAATGAATAACAATTTTTTTAAAATTGAGACAACTCCAAGATTTGATAATTTATAATATTAATAATCAATCTCTTGAGCTTTCCCTTAGAAGATCGAATTCAAAATCCTCATCCTCACTTTCAAGGCTACCCATGGCCTTGCCCCCTCCTACCTCTCTGACCTGCTGACTCCCGACCAACCTGCCCGATCCCTCCGTTCGGCAGGCTCCGGCCTGCTCCATGTCTCCCGCCCGACTTGGCCTATCATCAGTGGCCGGGCTTTCAGCCTCTCTGCCTTCACCCTCTGGAACTCCATCCCACAGTCCTTTTGCTTCGCTTCCTCCCTTGCCTCCTTCAAGGCCGGACTCAAGATCCCCCTCTTCGTTCATGCCTTCAGTCCCACCTTTCTACCTTCCCTCACCCCTACCCCACCCCTCCCCCATGCTCGGGTCCTGACCCCTGACTGTCCAGCGTCTTGGGACGTCCTCCCGACGTGAAAGGCGCTCTATAAATGTAACTTTGTTGTTGTTTCAAAATTCAAGCTAGGAAGAAACTAAGTTAATTGAAGAGTGATAACTATCATCTGTGAAACAGCCAGATCTGAAACCAATGCAAGATGTATCTCAGTTTCATAGACAGGATGTTGGAGTCAACACCATTGTGAAAAGAGCTTGCAGATGGCTTACTGTGTCAATCCTGGAGACCAATCACTATCAATGGAAGGTTATAAGCAATTAATTAATAGATGAATATTTTTAAAAAGTTTATTTGTGTATCTATCTTGAATAGTACTATAATGATCCTTACCTTTTATATTGTGCTTTTCACATCAGGAGGATGTCTCATAGTGTTTCACAGGATATACAGTACTGTAAAGTGTAGTGACTGTGTCATTTAGTGGGTGAACTCTGCAGCCAATTTTCACACAGCAATGTCCCAACAGTCATAAAATTAATGATCAATTTTATTTCTGGAATTGTTGGCCATGATGCTGGGAGAAACTCTTCTCTTCTTGAATTGTGCCATGGGAATCTTTAATGTCGACCTGAACAGGCAGATGGGACATTGGTTTAACATCTCATTCGAAGATCAACATCCCCAACAACAATAATTAAAATAATCCTTCCATTTGATAAAGCACCTAATCACGTCTTCGAGACATCTCAAAGCGCTTCACAGAATACACTGTGAAGTGTAGTGACTGTGTATTTTGTGGACAAAACGCGGCAACAACAACAACAAAATTACATTTATAGAGCACCTTTTACGTCGGGAAGATGTCCCAATTGGCAGCATCAATTGCGTACAGCAACATCCCACAAACAGTCGTGGATCGGTAACCAAATTATTATTTTTTTACAGCATTACAACCTGAGTCATCATGCTGTCAGTATCCTGGCCACATTTATTTATGTAATACATATGCCTAACTCACCACTCTGGATAACTCATCATAGAGCTCTCTTCCCATGGAGTGACACGTTATCAGGAGTTTGGACCATACTTGCGGAAATGCTAGTCGGAAAAAAATTGGGAAGGTAAGGGACAATTTCTTGCAGACAGGCAACAACAGGGAGTAAACATTGTTATGAGCTGTCCTACTATCAATAAATTATCCTTCAAAATGTTATTATTGAAAATAATCACTGTAGAGAACAGCTCTAAATAATTATCTTGTCACTAAAGGCAATGAGTTACAGGGAATATTATATCACAGATTTTTGACATACTTGACATTTATTACATTTGAAGATTGTCTTTAACAGTTTTAAATGCCTTATTAGATAAATATGAGTCAAATAAATCAGATGAGGCTTCTGAGAGATATAGTGTATGATTTTTTAAATATTATTTTACTTTGAGATTAGCCAAACCTATTTCAAACCAAACCTATATTTGTATATTATATTTATCTATGCACATATCTAAGTTTCTATGTATCAGCGTGACCTGCGCGTGAGAGGAAAAAAATCATTTTTAGATTCAAATCATACAATCAGCCAAAATCATGTTCAATTGGTACAAGTTTTGGTGAACAATTATATTTGCCTCTGCAGTGGGATGGACAGATCGCACAGTCAATTTGCTGTTACACGATTTGAGCGTTTAGTTAAAGAAAATCTCAGTCGCAACAGTGGTTATTAATCCATAAAACCAGAAGACGATGAAAGCATTAACTGATCTGCAGAAACATATTTCTGCCTGAATTCAACAAAAATCCACTTTACAATTTAAATTGTTGGCATCACATCGTGTGTAGAGCTGACTGATTTTGCAACAAAAGTTAATTTTTAACTCTGTGGTTTGCTCACTGCGGTATTAGAATGAAAATATTCTTGTACTGCAGTTAAATTTCTCAACCGCAGCAAGTAATGTTTCTTACCAACAAAATCCTCTTACAAACCACAGTACTGTTTGTGCTACTTGTAAAGACTATACTGTATTGCCAGAGTTCACTCTAATTTCAGGTTAATTGGAAATGTTACGACACTGTCGTTTCTGGTTGAAGATCCCATTAATGTATTCATTTAATTGGGAGCAGTCACCAACACAGAGCTACAGTCAGGTAAACATTGAATGTGTCTGAGTCTGAGTTTGTAATGTGTTATGAACAAGGCGGGGGGTGGAGGGAGAGAGAGATAAAATAAACGCCTCATGAAAAAACAATACGTGTTTTATTTGGTCCATCGATAGCTCAGATGTTAAGGAAAGTCTGCACAAGTCTAATATATTTTTTCTACTTTTATTTTTACCATAACAGCAATTGCATTCAAAACTGTATTGTAACGCGAAGAACTCCCGTGTTTGACACGGTTCAACTCAAAACCCCTGGGAAATATAATTAACAGGAAGCATATCAAGGTGTACAGCACTGATGGAAGAATTTACAATGTACTTCTATGTGACCTTCAGGCCAATTAAGTGATGTAGTTGATTATTAAATGATGTAGTTGATCAATTAAATTATGTAGTTGTAGCTAAACTTGAATGTGCTTGCAGATTATTAACACGGATTATATTGGATTGATCTAATATGAACATCAAACCAGAGGAAGGATTGACGTTAATTCCTTGATGACCCTTCTGATTTAGCAGAGGAATGTCTTGTAATCCCTTCTACAGTGATTCAATCCGCGGTGCTGTTTCAATCCATATTAATTCATTCATTCACAGCCGTCGCATTGCAGCACCTGAGCCGTTTCACTGTTTTATTCCAACTTTTGAGACTGTTAGTTTTCACATTTCTCGAGAGATCCGCTAAATGTTGCAGATTTATTACCACCATAAAGCGGGATTAGGAATATTTTTTGTTCCTGGCATTGATTTGGGACATTTTGCCGAAAATCTATCCTTTTCCCAGACACTAGGAGGTGTCCTCTCAAAACAGTGGATAATTCGCCTCCACATTACACAGTCACTGCACATTATAATAAATCCTACGAGGCGCTTGGAGACGTCCTCCCGATGAAAAGATACATGCATTATTATCCATTACTGTAACACTGAGATCACTAAATGCATTTCATTTCAAATAGCTCCCGTGGTTGCATAAACCGAATCTTCTTATACAGTAAACCACATCGGTGCACTGGACATAAGAATTGCATTTTGCCCCCAGAAAAGTAAAATGAAACATTGGAAGTTGAGAAATGTTTAGAGTGTATCGAGCGCGTATTTCCACTCCACAGATTAGCAAAAAAGAGCAAAGGCAGATATGTACTTACACTGAACTTTACATTCATTTCTACCTTTCAACACACTCCCCAGGAAGGAATGGTAACTGGTGTGTGTCTCCCCGAATTATGTAGCTGTGGCTTCGGGATGTTGTAAATCACACAGACAGTGTGGAGCAGCTCCATAACACCGTTTACAAAACCTGCACAACTCAGGTGATACATTGTCATCAACGAATTGGATGAAAGTGCCGAATAAGATGATGAGTCGTATTCACACTCTCTATCCTGACGTGTTAAACGCTGCTCTGCCAAAGCAAGTCTGCATATAATGCCATACAAAACGGATTTGGGACCCCAAATGAGAGCAAAACTGCTCTCAAGCAGAAAAGCAAAATATATGTTTTGATTGGGGTTGGTGTCTGTCATATACAGTATGAGCCCCGCGCTCCCGTCTGTACCATATTTCACAACGAAATCCTCGCGGGGAGGGGGTGAGGGGGGGTGGGGGAGAGATGTTGCTTTCATGATGTGCTGTAGTTGAATTAAAACTAAAAATGGAAGATTGAAAATGCAAAGTAGGTCAATCAGCAAAGCAAACGAGGAGGAGAGTTAACGACTGGCGGTACATCCAGACGAGTACTGTGCTATAAACTGGGAACAGTTTAGTGGGAACACGTCCCATTGCTCTCTTCAGAGTGTTTGATGTCTGATTGCAGCAGTTCATTGAGACTCGTTAGTGCAGAGGGTTCTCTTCTCCCCTTTCCCCGTGTGACTGGTTTTCAGACAACTTATAATTGGTGCAGGTACACAAGAATACGGTCTGCAGTGTTTTCGCTCTGCTCTTTCGCGGGAAACTGGGTAATTGATAGCGCAAAAGAAAGGAGAAGGCAGTTTATTAATAACTTGACAGTTTGAGGGTAACAGTATTTACAGACACTGACGCCAACCGGTCCTGTTTTCAGGAGCTTCGCGATGATCTGCGGAGTGTTGGTTACACAGCACTTGTGCACAGGAAGGACTGACGGGCAACCGTGAAATGGCTTTAGATAGCTAACACAGATTAATACCACAATTGACACACTTTGATCGAATCACCATTAATAAGCATTTAGTCACTCTGCGTTTAATGGGTAACACTATGAGGACATTAAGGAGCATTGCGGTAGAATTTGCGGCTGTTCCCTGTGTTAATTGAGACAAGGGACGCCTTAAGAAACACCGCAAACGCAGACCAAAATTCGAGCCCTGCCTTTCTTTTTTAATGCATTATACCAAAAAAAAGGATACGTGTGCACAGAGGGTCTGTTGCTAATTATGCATAATGTTGACCAATCCACGTCAATGTGAAATATATCAAGTTGCGCTGCAAAATCGAGATTATTATTAAAATAATTAATTTGCTGTCGTATTCTTTTTTAAAAACATCGGATTGTAACCACATTTCGACTGTGTGTTCCCTGAATTTATGGCTAAGAAGTTGCACATTTTATTCATTGACGTCTCCCCCCACCATACACACACACACACACACACACACAAACGATGAAACGGGTGGCTCGATGCAACAGGTTCATACAATCCAGGTCTATTTGCTAGGACCAAAGGCCATTAGGACCATTCAACTCGTCCTGCAGCCATCGATAGCAGCAACTTTACATCAAATCTGAAAACCAATGTTAATGGAAAACGTTTTGATTTGGAGGGAAACGACCGCTTTGCGTTTCTCTCTCTCTCTCTCTCTCTCTCTCTCTCTTGCAATCTCTACACCGCTCCATTGATTCATCCACTGCGATCCATCATTCCCAAAACGAGTCGTTCCCCGAGTTCTAAACAAGAGTGAAAAAAATTCAAATAAAAGAAAAATTAATGTAATTTTTGCACAAACAATGGCAGCTGTCGTGCAAAGCCCGAGGATGGCGAGCAAGGCGCTGGTGAGTGAGCAGACTTGTTAAACCAGTCCACAGAACAATTCCCAACATGTTGGATGTACTCCGCCACCGTCGCACTTGCAAAACAAAAAAGATCGCCACGTCTTAACTTGTTAAAAACTCAATCCGTCTCTCGTTTAATTATCTGCTCTATATATTTGGTTCAAGAAATTGTCGCTGAATGCATTCCACTCGCAACATTTAACACATGTATGAGGATGGAATGCAACGATTCTCACATCTCTTTTGTCTTCCGTTTGTTGAATTCAAAGTCCCAAAAGCTTTATTTCTCACACACTTGCTGAGCTGGTGGGAGGTGGATACTGTAGGAATCAGATTGCAGGTAAATAGCAGCTTATCGCTTCTGTTGGTGTTTGTTAGATGTCTAAAATAGCGTGAAAAACACAAATCCTAAAGCATGAAGCCCCCTCGATCAATACCCACACAAATAATATTCCTGGAAAGAGCGCTCCTCTATTCTTGGACATTTTATTGACCTATATTTTAACTTTACCTGATTTAGCAGCTTGTTCACTACCGCACACAGTATTTAAATATTTATCAAAAAATCAGAAAGTAAACACAGATGGAACTGGAAATATTTAATAACCTTTTGTCTCCGATAAAAGCTCCTGTTTACAGTATACATACAATGTTCTGAACAATTATTCACAGATGAAATATTCAATACCAATATATATACAAAACAAACCAAAGTTGGAACCACTTTGCACGACGAATTTACTATACATCTATATTCACAGTTCAGTAATTCCAGGGGGAGGGGGGGGGGGGGGGGTTGCTTGTAAAGTGCTATTATATGGTTTCCTCTGATTTTCGACAATTTAGTTGCACATGTATAACAACATCACCATAAAAGAAAACGGCGTGTCAACAAGAAATGTAAAAATAACCCGGAGAAAGACCAAAGATGATGTGAAAAAGCATTTTTCCCTTAATTCCTTCGCTAAACGAAACGGAAAATCGCGTCTCTTTTGAGTAATACTGTCCCAATATTGTTTAACATGCCGGGATGTACTTCAGTTATGTTTTTAACTCGAGTGTCTCCATTCCTTCCACCAAACGTGGGTGAGCAGAGGACTGCTGGGTTACGCCACTGGAGTCCTGTCCACTTTAAACGGTTCAACTTAATGTCCGAGTACTCTCTCTGGCGGTGTTAAAGGTACCGTTTAAAAGGTGGTGTGGAGGAAAATTGATGTTGCAGTTCAAACCTATCAGAATCGGGGACATAATTTACCTTTCATGCTTTCCCTCGTTTAAGATGATGTTGCTATTGTATATATAGTAATTAACGTTGGGCGGTAATTAGGTCGAACAACATGTACAGATATCAATCCCACCGACTTCTGCATCATGATTCAATCTGTAAAATATTCTCAAATATTTTCAAACACAGGAAGGTGCATTAAAGCACGATGTAAAGCTTTGCATCGTGAATAGACCGAGGTGATTATGTTCAAATACGTATTTTTCATTTAATGCACGGTGGATAATTATGTATTTCCTGTAATTATATAAGAAATAATAAATGCATCCGCGATTTAAATCATAGTACTTGTAAATTAACACCCGGGAGATTTGTTTTGTGTGTGTGTGTGTTTTGTGTGTGGTGTGTGAAGTTGCAAAATATTGTATTTTTATTTCTGTATATCGTTAGATTGTGGAGAGAATGCGATAACAAATCTCCACGATGCACAGGCGATTTCTGAACTGGGGATACTGAGTTTCAATCTGCATTAGATGCATTAAAACTTGTCAATTTCACAAATGAGAAGCAGCGATTTTTCCATTTACCCTCTACCTATTTCCGTACAGCCCGATTTCAAACAATTTATTATTCGGCAGCTTCACAATCACCAATTCAAAGGCAACGCTGTAATCCTGGCATTCCTGTTAATGTCCTGAAAGCTGCAAAATATTCAGAAATCATATTGGTGTGAATCAGAAGTGATTATTGTGGGTTTTTTTGCTCGCGTCCGTTCGGGATTATGGGATGTTCAAAGAGTGGAGCACAAATAACTTTTAAAAGTTGCTTGAGGTTTACTTCAGTACAAGGATGTACGTGTGCTGTCGGTTCTTGCCATCTGGTAAATGATGTAAATTATAAAACTGTATAAAACATTATAAAGCTGTCAGATAAAGAGAACCACGTGAAACTTCAAATAAACACATTTCTAACAATTCTGACGTTTAGGGGCCAATTTGTGCTCCACATTCCTACGCTATTGAAAGCAAGTATCTACAGTTTTCTTTAAATAATATGTCCCATTAATGGAAAGTTGCAAAGTTTGGGGGCATTTACACAAAGCAAAAACCTCTTACCTGAACCATTTCTAATAGGAAGGCTCTCGGATCTCACTTTAAACCGCCCGACCCTATGTGCCTTTGCACTGACATTGCTGAGTCTCTGATTTTTAAAATAAAACCTTTTCACATCATCTTTAAATTAGCCGCTTCTAAAAAAAAAAAAAATTTTTTTTTGAAAGAGAGAGAGAGAGAGAGAAACGTGGTCTCTGTTTCAACATCGTCCGTTCTCAAGAATGGACGAGCACAGAGTGTAAGGAGTTAGTTTTTCCCTCTGTGGAGACTGAGCGAGTCTGGTCCAGTTGTAGAGAGGAGGCTGATGGTGAGCAGATCTGTATCGGGTTGCCTGGCAGGGCTCCTGGACCTGACATGCTGGAGATCGATCCCAAAGAAACGGTGGGTTTGATGGGCACGGGGACGGCTGGCATAGTCTGGCTGCCCGGGTGACAGATGGACTTCATGGGCACCCCAAACGGGCCGTAATCAGGGCTGACCGGCATTGGGGCCATGGAGTCAATGACACCAACGTGGGGCCACATGGATCCCACCATGTTGCTGATCTGGCTGGGCACCGGGTATCCAAGGTGATGCATCACCGAGGCGAGAGGGAGCCCACTGGCCATCATACTCTTGTAGTCCCTTCCGATGATGTTCTCGATGGCGAAGGGGTGTTTAAATCCAGTTGTCTGGGGCCCGTTGACCCCATAGGGTTGGAACTGGGGCAAGCGCCCCATCCCCGGGGCTGTCTCGGAGGAGGCCAGCCCCAGTTTGGTTTGCTGCTGCTGCTGCTGCTGGTGCTGCTGCTGGTGCTGCTGGTGCTGCTGGTGGTGGTGATGCTGGAAATAGTGGATCATTTGGGAGTTCTTGGCGGACAGGTGCTCGGATCGGTGCACCTTGAACCTCTTTCTGCGGCGCAGGAAACTCCCGTTCTCGAACATGTCCCCACAGTCCGGATGCAGAGCCCAGAAGCTGCCCTTGCCTGGCTGGTCAGGTCTGCGGGGGATCTTGATGAAGCAGTCGTTGAAGGAGAGGTTGTGGCGGAGGGAGTTCTGCCAGCGCTGGGTGTTTTCTCTGTAATAAGGAAACCTGTCCATGATAAATTTGTAAATCTCACTCAGAGGCAGCATCTTCTCGGAGGAGCTCTGGATGGCCATCGCTGTCAGCGAGATGTAGGAGTATGGAGGCTTTTGGTCACTGTAGGAATTTTTCCCTGGACGAGGCATCTTTCAGGTTAGGGAAAACAGATCACGAGGAAGTCGCGCAATTCTGCCAAGTTCCCAGTCCAGAAAGCACCTCCGACCTGGTGTGTGGGGATGAGGATCCAGTTCAGTTCCCTGAAGCAAAGTGCCATAAAACGTCTTGAACGCTGCTCCAAGCTGTGCTGCTCGAGGTTGGCGGAGTTTCGGATGCGTTTTGTGTCCCAATATATATGTCGAGGGAAAAAAAAAAAAATGATCTCCTTGTGCTGTCTCACCGGGAGATAAAGAGCCCGAGAAGTGTGTTGTGTGAGCTAACGAGGCTTGTTGTGATCACAGATGCACAGACCCCTGCAGCTCCCTTCAGCGCTTTGTTGCTTTTCATTATCACATGACAATCGCTCAGGGACAAGGAAGGAAGAGAGAGAGAGAGAGAGAGTGAGTGAGTGTGAGAGAGGCAGAGAGAGAGAGAGAGGGGGAGAGAGGGAGAGAGTGTGAGAGTGAAAGAGGCAGAGAGAGAGTGTGAGAGAGGCAGAGAGAGAGAGAGTGTGAGAGTGAGAAAGGCAGAGAGAGAGAGTGTGAGAGAGGCAGAGAGAGAGAGAGTGAGAGAGGCAGAGAGAGAGAGAAGAGAGTGTGAGAGAGGCAGAGAGAGAGAGAGTGTGAGAGTGAGAGAGGCAGAGAGAGAGTGTGAGAGAGGCAGAGAGAGAGAGAGAGTGTGGAGAGTGAGAAAGGCAGAGAGAGAGAGTGTGAGAGAGGCAGAGAGAGAGAGTGTGAGAGAGGCAGAGAGAGAGAGTGAGAGAGGCAGAGAGAGAGAGAAGAGTGTGAGTGAGGCAGAGAGAGAGAGAAGAGAGAGTGTGAGAGAGGCAGAGAGAGAGAGAGTGTGAGAGAGGCAGAGGGAGAAAGAAAGAGAGAGTGTGTGAGAGAGGCAGAGAGATATATAGAGAGAGAGAGAAACACACACTAATCTGGATTCATTTACACCTATTTAGGAAAGCTGCTTCGGCCCATATAGGACATCCTCGTGTTTGAAGGCGGTGTGTGGGGGGTCGGGTGGGATTGTGAGGCTGTGAGAGAAAAGGCTCAGACAAGACAGAGAGTTGACATGTGAAGGTATGCGGCAAACTCCACACCACTCACACCAAAGTTGACTGCTCCCCCCCCAGCTCGAAACGCCCAGACAGTTTCAGATTGGAGAAATAATTAAATATACGTTTTTATGCACTCTCATAAAAAAAAACGACACTTCGCATTATTTCACCAGTGCTGATATAAACTGTGTGTGTGGGTGCGTGTGTGGGGTGGTGCTGCTCGTTATTTTTCTTAACTGATTTGTTTTCAACTTTTTTTTTTTGGGGGGGCGTACCTGGGAAATATGTGATTCATCTGGATTTATTGATTAACTTTATTAATTATTATCGTGGAAAAATGATCGGCTTTGCGTTGGATCGACACTGAGCAACTTTGCTGAAAGTCACACTCAAAGATCCATAAGATTCCCACGTTGCTCAGCATCCCGCCTTGACCATGTGGAGAGGTCATATTTATTCGGGATGGTTTAGAGTTGTGGCCCTCGGGAACAGAATGGATGTGCTTCACCTTGGGTTTTAATGGGCTGTCCTCATTTCATTTTTTAAAAAAAAACCACCCCAAATGAACGCGGAAAATCAAACGTGTGGCTTTCTGCGACGTCTGCATCTCTGGCTTTTTGCTGACAGGGACCGAGCTCACACTCAGAAGAAAAAAGTGTGGAAAGGATATTCTGGTCCAAGTCCCAATCCCAAAACAAAGAGAATATGGATAGAGAGGGAGAGGGAGGGGGGGAGGGGGGAGAAGCAAATAGAGAGGGGGAAAAAAATCGGGGACATGTTGCTATAACAATCCAAGTAAAAAGGAAGTGTATATATGTCGCTGATCAGAGCCACTCTGCAGGAAGATTTCATGTATTTTCAGGCTGAACCTTGAGTAGGCGACACAGCGGCCATACAGATCAATAGGGACTGACACCCCGCGCTGTTAGAAACTCTGTCAAGCTGGATGCTGAGCAACGGGGACATGTTTTGATCTTTCAATTTTAACAGGAGCCTTATTCTTTCACCACCATCTTCAGTGGTCAGGAGCAAAACAATACCATGTCCCCCCCCCCCCCACCTCCTCCTCCCTTTGCATCCTCTGCCGAGCCATCCTCACAAGCCTCTCATTCATTGGCCACGACTGTATCCTAGTCCCGGGGTGATGGAAAGAGAGAGAGAGAGAGAGGGGGGGAGACTGGGGGAAAGTTAGATTGGGGATGAATGGGAACAGCACGGAAAGTCCAAAGAAAAACACACTGCTTTGGGGGCAGTTTGGTTATTAATGGGACTCATTTGCATCCCAATCACAACTTCGTACGTGTGAGAACAAAATATATAAAGCCTGCTAAGCTCCCAAGACTGTAAAAAGGTAATTCATTTCACTTTTATCTATGAAACAATGCTGTTTAATAAGCACTAAGCAAATTAAACGCTCCAATCCTGACATATTAAAAAAACAGTTGACTTTTTTTTCCTCTCTCTGAGCTTGCAGTTATCTTTGCATTCGCTGGGGAGGGGCTGGAAAGGCTGTCAATTGAAATACAGTACTGTATATTGAGAGAAACTCAGTGCTGTGTGAGCATATTTAATTGGCACTCTTTTGCGATTTGATTTAAATCTGGGTCAGGACTAAAGACCACAAGGGACAAGGTGTGTGTGTGTGTGTGTGTGTGTGTGTGGTGGTGGTGGGGGTGCAAACGAGTTAAGAAAAAAATGTATTTTGTTTAAGAAAACCGGAGACAAAACTGATCGACAGGATTAACACTCTCTCTCTGTGACTTCCCGACCAGAGTTGGTTGGTCACTGTGGTGACATTGAGAAGCACTGACTGACTGACTCCCAACTGCACTGCAGTCCATCTCAGGTCACTGTGTGTGGTGAGGTGCAGTGCCACACAGAGAGGGACATGCCAACCAGGGCACTCTCTCTCTCTCTCTCTCACACACTCCTTTTCCCTTGAATTGGTAACCCACCCCAACCTGAGATCCTGTCGGATTCCTCCTTTTGCTGAAATCGGATGCGGAATCACAGCTCTGGGATCCAAGTGGTTTTAACAGGTTCAGATCCGCTACGAAAATGAGATGGTTTGCGTGGCGAGGCTCCCAGGTTTGCTCTGTGTTTTGCACTTCACTGCTCTACCCGGAGAGGCCGAACTGCCATAGTGTGTGGGGATCACTGTGCATTTGCACCTGAGCTGTGAGATCGCGCACAGTTTTTTTATTTGGTCATGAAAGGCGGAGATGTGAAAGCACTGAAACCAGCCTCAAGGCTCACTGGCAGTGATAAGCTGTACACCCTCTCACTGTGTGACAGGGGGAGCATTGCCCGCTATCAAAAGCTTGTGGGTTTAAGCCTCAAGTTTAAGTCCTGTTTAGGCTGATGGCTCCAGTAAGGGGGAGGGAGGGGTTTGCATTGCTGGAGATGTTTTTTTCCAAAATCCCGTCTGCCTATTCCAGGTGGACGTTAATGCTAAGTTTGCTTAATGATAAATATTAATGAGAAATATGCTTGCTGCATATTTTCACACAAAAACAGTCACTGCACTTGAGCGCCTCAACACGCTTGCCACGTATTCTACATCAGTGATTTCCTGGATTTCTGTTCTTTTTGCTCTGCTAACTCAGGCCTGTTTGACTTCCCTCACCCTCTACCTCCCAGCTACATTAGATGGACGTTCAGCTACTGTATCCCCATTCTCTGAAACTCTTAATAAATCCACTCAGCTGGCACTTTCCTTCTCTGCTTTCTCGAAAACTCTCATCTGTTTGACAGTACCGACCGCCAAACTCCTGATTAGGTTCCAATTCAGTCCTGTGAGAGTTTAAAGTCCACCTGAACAGGCAGATGGGAACTCAGTTTAATGTCTCCTCTGAAGGACAGCATCTTCGACAATATACTGTCACCTTAGACTATGTGATTCGGAATCCCCAAATGGGGCTTGAATCCACAACCTTCTGACTCAGAGGTGAGAGTGCACCAGGCTGACACATAAAATGAGACATAAAATGTGTTCCTTCTTGAAGCATACACAGTAATTACTTGCAAAGCACTTGAAATACAGTATTTTGATGTGGTTAGATGCTATAAAAGTTCTTTTTTAAAACTTTCTTTTAATATTATACAATTTCACAATTCAGTTCTCAGTGGAATAGCTTATTGAAATAACAACTTGCATTTATATAGTGCCCCACACACATCCCAGAGTGCTTAAACAAATATGCTGAATGCTGTTTTACAGGGTACAAAGGTTGATGACATTTTTAATTGCTGGCAAAGAAGAAAAAGGAAGAGATTTAAACAAAAAAGGGAAAAATATGAACGGTTGTAAGAAAAGAGAATGGAATTAAGATTAGAAAGGTCTAGTAGAGGAGCGAGCAATGGCATTGGCTCAGCCAGCCAAATAGCTTCCTGCTGGGCTCCAATTTCTATGAGTCTAAATAAATTCTAAAGACTGTCCTATTAGTTGTTTTCTAACATTAGAAAGTAAAATGGTTTCACCTCGCTACACGAGAAGTTTTCTGAATTTAAATTAAAGTTTAAAAAGTTTGCCTTTGTTCGATTTATACTCCAGCCAAAGAGGAATGGAATCCTGAGTTTGGTTCACAGCTGAATCTTGAACTCATGGAGTCATTATTTCGGTTGTGCAGCCTCCAATATGTGTTAGATTTTAGAGGTTTTATTACAGTAAGAAAGTACCTGCACTTTTAGAACACCTTAACACTTCAAAATATTTCAAAGCACTTCTCAATGTATCAATATCCAGAGTACGTTAGAATACATTAGAATATAAAGCACAGAAACAGGCTATTCGGCCCAACTGGTCTATGCTGGTGTTTATGCTCCACATGAGCCTCCTCCTGCCCTTCCTCAACTAAGCCTTCAAGCATAACCTTCTATTCCTTTCTCCCTCATGTACCTATCTATCTTTCCCTTAAATACACCTATGCTATTTGCCTCAAAAACTCCTTGTGGTAGCATGTTCCACATTCCCACTACTCTCTGTATAAAGACATTTCTTCTAACTTCCCTACTTGACCAATTTGTGATTACTTTATATTGATGGCCCCTGGTTTTGGTCTCCCATACAAGTGGAAACATCTTCCCTACATCTACCCTATCAAAACCTTTCGTCATTTTAAAGACCTCTATCAGGTCACCCCTTACCCTCCTCTTTTCAAGAGAAAAGAGTCCAAGCATGTTCACCCTTTCCTGATAGGTTTAACCCCTCAGTTCTGGGATCATCAGTAATGACGGTATTTTGGAACCATTTGCATCAGCTACTGCAAAGAGGATGAGCCAGTGAAACTCACGTCTTTTTCTGACTATTACCATGGAATATTTGGCATTCATCTACTATGGGCATTTGGGAACTAGCTTTGGTATCTCATTTGAAAGGCAGCACCTTTGTCAATGCAATAGTCACTATTGCACTGGAGGTCACTATCAACTTAGACTACAAGATTATGTCCCAACACAAGGCTGGAACCCACAACTTCTGCAAGGTTCAAGAACTACCAATTGAGCTAAGCTGAAACACATTAAACTGCTGGTTCCAGTATACTCTGGAATGTTGTAAACCTACCTATAAAATTCAGACACTTCAATGTTGAGGGAGAAAAACACAAATAAAATATCAGATCTGATCAGAATTTGTAATAAAGAACTTGCATCGTGACTTGTAATTATAGTCCACTGGCAATAAACATTTGCTGCTGAATTATAATTATATTAAATGTTTGACCCACTGCAAACATGTGGAAGTACGTAAAGCTAAGGATGCAATTGTCTTCTTGGTTATATATCAAGAAAAGAATATGAAGCTAGAAAACAACCTTTCTTGACAGTGTAAAAAAAACAACAAAATAAAGCACGTATTGAATAAGTTGTTCGGGTTTGTACCAAGTTTATTTTCCATATGGATTTGAGACAAATTATGGTGGGGACGTTTTAGTGGAACTTTCTTCTTGAATGAATGTGTGTAAGTCAATGATTTAGAAACTATTTTGCCTTTACATTCTTGCCTATCTCCCTACATTAACATGGGCCAAGGATGATAATCTGTACTCATACAGCTGCCAATGTTGCTCTTGAGCTGGCTGCTAGTAGGTTCTCAAAGATTTTGAGAAAGTGTTTGTAAAAGTTCCATGTGCATGAAATTAAACAAAGATTAATGCTGGTGGAATTAATGGAAAAATGCCTCGATGAAATGAAAATGGTCTTAGGGAGGCAATAGGGAAGAGAATCTATTGAAAGAAAATGGAAAAAGAAACTCTGCCAAGATGGTGTTCAACACATACAGAGTTCCGCTGGGATCCACCTCACATCATATGCAATTTGCTCTAACCTAGTCTTCTAATCTTTTCCAACAAAAAGATTCTTATGTAAATATTCTCTGATCCCAAGACTTGGAGGTGAATACTTGTATTATTTTAAATGTAATAATACACTGTATTAATAATCAATGTGTTGATAAAATCAAGCAATGTGACCAGGTGACTAATACAAATGAGATAAACAGCATTCCAGCAGATCTGAATCAATTAAACAGATGGTCCAAGGAACGACAGATGGATTTTAATGTAGCAAAAATTGTAACATAATGCATATTGAAACAGGAAACAACAAACATGTATAAACAACAAGAGAGTAAAAGTGGAAAAGGAAAAGGACATGGATGTGATTATTTATTATTCACTGAGGTTTCAACACAATGAAAAGATTTCATCAAATATGCTAGGATACATCTTCATAGCATTTGACTATAAGCTGAAATAAGTTCTTCTAAACTTATACAGATTGCTGATGAGGCTACATTTCTAATAATATCTGCAGTTTTTCAAATGGACATTAATGCATTTTAAAATATTCTTTTGAAGAGTAAATGGGTAAATATTTGCTTACGTTTGAGTTTTGCTGCTGTCTATGTGGTATTCTTGGTGTTGCCTTTGCAAAAAAAAAGAGTATGGTTATAAATAAATCTTTCGGAGGAAATTCTGTGACTTGTATCATATATCAAGCGGCGTGGCTCACACTGTTGTTCATGAGCCCCACATGTAACATGTAACCGTTTTGCCTACAAAATATACAGGCAATTCACTTTATAGCATATTCTGTGAAGCACTTTGAGACGTCTCAACGATGTGATAAGGCGCAATATCAAATGCAAGGATTATTATTATTTATACAGCTCAGTGCAAATCTGGGTTCAACAACATTGGTTTAGTGCTTTCAGTTATAATTTATAAGGAGAGATTCACAGTGCTGAACTTGTTTATTTACATTGCAAAAAAGATTGAAGCAGAACATGATTCAAATCTTTAAAATGCTGAGAGAGTTAAATACTTAAATGTATTCAGGCTATTTGACTTGGATTGGGAATAAGAGGCCATGGGCTAAAATGAACAAGTTTTAGTAAGACAAGAATAAACAAAAATTTACCCCCTCAAAAAATAGTGGAAAGAACTCCCAGCAAAAATTAGTTGATGAAATCTTGTTTAACTAGATCAAAATGATTGGATAGGTATCTAGTTGGTGTTAGAGTGTTAAGGGGCACAGTGATACATATGAACTGGGATAATAAAGTTCTCCAATGGACACAATGATTTCTACAATGCTAGGGCTTGGAGAGGGCAATTGCTTTCTTTGGAGAACAGCAGATCAAACTGAATAGTGGAGATGTGCAGATGAATGAATATTTTGCTTAAATGCATTTGGGGACTGGAGAATATTTACTTTAGAAAATTCCTGCAGGAATCTTAATGAATGGATTAATCATGGATGTCCCATGTTAGGACAAAATGTGCATGATCTGGAGGAAAAACAGGTTTGATGGTCCAAAGAGCATTTTCTCATTTTATGTGTTGTTACGTTTTCATGGTCTGCGAGATTCTGCAAGATTGTGTAGTGAGAATCCTTTACATCCACATCGACAGATTGCAACATTAATGTCTTAATTTGGTATGTTATGATCCTCAAAGCCTTCATGAAGGTACACTGGCAGCCTGGAGGCGTTGTAGAGGGGTAACACATTTGAGTTTAGATATAAGATTGTAGGGCAGAAGTTAAATAAATCAACAGCATACAAGATTTAGAAAATGTTCTGGACATAAACATGTCAATATTCAACTGCGGGCTTCAGAACTCAGTCGATGTGGAATTAATTCATAAATCAATGGAACAACAATGTGAGATTGCTGTTATATTTATAATTGCTAGATGGTGTTTTGGAAAACAGGTGAATTTAAATTACTGTTTGTTAAAGTGAAGCTAAGCAGTAAATTTAAGCGGTTTAAGTAGGCAAAAAGTACCAATATTTTTCTAATATGAACCGTTCAAGAAATCATTAGAAACTTTCAGGAACAGTTCCAGTAACATTATTCTAATGTGGCATTACTACAGATTTGTTTCATTTGACATGGTCAAAAAAACACAGCTCTGGAAATTTTTTCCAACAAAACATTAATTTAAAATAACCGCAAGAAACATTCTTTCTTCAAGAATTTGCAGTAAATTTATTGACCGTGATTGTAATGGAACGTGGTGAAACTTCATTGTTAGTACAGAATTATGTGCTATTAGATGTGTTGAGATTGCAAGAAGATGATTGTCTTTAACTTATTTAGGAAACAGACACATTCACACGTTTTGGCTAAAACTTCAGTTAAAAAGAATGCAAATGTCTGAATGAAAGTGAGCATTTGGGATGCAAGTATCAACTGTGATACTTCCATCTGAAAAAAAATCCTGCCAGTGTATACTAATGGTCTAGAAAGCCAGTTATGACTGTTAAAATAAATTTTATACAGGCATTAGTAATGGTGATATGAGTGAGTCAGTTGCAGAAAAACAGCAGCAATGATAAAAGTGATGCTGATGATCATGAGTTTGGCAGTGATGGTGATGGTGGCAGTACTGTGATTAATTGCCACTGTGTGTGTTTTGGGATGTTAAATCCAAAAATAAAATGCAGAATACTCTCGTGATAATGGAAGAACTCCATTACCTAACACAGAATCGCATCAGAAAGAAAACACACATCTAAATTCCACTGGTAGGACTACAAAGTCAACATTACATTTTAGCAACAGTTTGATAAGAAATTAATCATATTCAAATTTCAGCATGCTCAGCATGTCTGAGATTCTTCCAATTAAGTAAGAGTCAGCAATTTCTGATATTGCTTGCTATTTAAAATACCAATACTGTTTTATGAAGATATCATACATGAATATTTCCCTCTTTTATAACTATAATTTAGCTTTTAAATCAGATATACTATTCAAACCATTGGATAAGATCTTATATTGAGGTCAGCTTGGCTCAGTTGGTAATACTCACAATTCTGAGTCAGAATGTTGAGGGTTCAAGCCCCACTTCAGGACTTTTTCAGCTCATAGTTTAGGCTGACACTCCATTGCCGCGCTGGCAAAGTCCTGCATTGTCAGAGTTGCATTCTGTCGTTCGGATAAGACGTTAATCTGCGGTCCCGTCTGCCTGTTTAAGTGGACTTTAAAGATCTTTATTCAATAGGAGAAAGTCCTGGCTAACAATCCCTCAAGTAAAAATGGTCATTAACTTCATGGCTGTTTGTGGGGCATTGCAATGGGCAAATTGGATGCTGTGCTTGCCTAAAAAATACAGTTACATTCAAATAAATCATACAATAAATCTTATAAAATGCTTTGAGATATCTTCAATATGGAATTCAATATGGAAATTCAATATGGAAATCTGAAATGCCTATTTGAAAGACTTGTTCCATTAACTTGGTTAGATTTCTGTAACTGTAATTTTAATATACATACTGATTGTATTTATCAGATGACAACTGTGATGATGCCCTTCTCTAGATTTCCTAAAAATGTAAGAACTGAATTGATTTCATGAGTCAACTGAATAAAATATACACAACACTTCCTTTAAAGTGCAGGGTTAAAATAATACTATGGGCCTCAAATTGTTAAAGGTCCAATAGCTTACAGATACAGCCGTTTTATTTTAAAAGTAAATGATCAAAGTCAGTTTTGTAAGACAAATGTACTCAATCCTTGTTAACTCTTTTGAAAAGGCCACCCGTGGAAACATAATAGCACAATAACATAGTACTGAAATTCTATCTCTGAAGTTTTGATTTCATATTCAGCCTAAACTGATGGCATTAAAATTTCTGTCCTTTACTGACTGTGATGATTGTATACATAATTAGCCATACACCGGTCTACTAATGAATGTGGTTCAATGTTCCATGAGACAAGCAACAAAGTACAGGAAATGGAAATATCAAAGTTGTTCTTTATGGGCTAGCCTGCCAGTGGTGCCCCATTCCCCCCTAAATCTTAGAAGAGTCCCCCTCCTTGGAGCTAAGTTTATGCACCTCCTAGCCCATCAGTATTTATAGAACTAAATTAATCAGGAAGCCATTTATCAGGGCATTGGGGCAGCAATATATACAAGGTGTTGTTACCAAGAAAAGAGTGTGGGGTGAGGGAGGGGGGGGGGGGGGGGGGACGACAACGGCTTGCCCTTAGAGATGGGCCTGCAAATGATATAAATAAACTGAAAAAATTGGCTCCCCACAAGAGCTCCCCTCCTTGTGGGCACTAATGTAGCCTGTACTTCCTAATTTAGGGGTTAATCACATTGGGGGTAATATTTTGCTTACTGCTAAATATAGCAAACATAATGATTTGTTGGGTCATTCTTTAAAGAAAGAAAATGTTGCATTTTATAGCACCTTATCTTGTCAAAATGTCTCAGAGTAAATTGTGTCAAGTGTAGTGACTGTTTCTGTCAGCAAACACAGCAGCCACTTGAACCAGCAAGGTCTAATAAATAGCCATGATGTGAATGACCAATTAATCCAGAGGATTATTGGTCTGAACACTGGAGAAGCTCCCTTTTATTTTTGAACAGTATCAATATCTTTAGCATCCGCCTGAACTGGAGGATGGGAACCTGGTTTAACATCTTAACTGAAGGATTGACTTTTGTTAATACAGTGGTGCATTGTAGTGTCAGACTTAATTTTGTAGCTTCAAACAGATCATGTTAAATTGACCATTTCCTCCATTTTCCAGAAGATTTAAATTCTAGAATATGAGGTAGAAATGTTGTAAATAGCACGGAACATGAATAATTTGCCATTTTGTGATCTCCCAAAATTTAGCCTGGCTGATAGAGATCTAACTTTAACTAAAAACTGTAAATGCAGGAATATCCAGCCAGTTTTCCAAAGAGGGTCCCTTGTATAAAATACCTGGAATGTGACTTTAATAATCTCTCTATTCATCTGAAGATTCTATTGTTGATACACTTTTCTGTAAACACTGCTTTCCCATAACAATTGCACTGATCTTCTTCTGGGAGAATACATTCAGTCTGCTTTAGCGAAGGTATGCTGGGGGTGTGGGAAGTGAAATCTGTGCTCCAGATTGAATGGCTGTTCTTGGGGGCCATGTTTCTAACTTCCTTCCGTAATCAGGAGAGATAGAGAATTCCAACTGCAGACTGTAATTACCCAGCCCGATGTAATTAGAATATTCAAATGATTTAAAAATCCCTCTGGATGTGTGTTCTGTTTTGAAACTAGCCATAAAAAGCATAAATCTCTGCTGCAGCATCAAGTACTATAATGGCCACTTTTCCATCCTACAGGCAGTCAATCATTGTTTAGATTGGTCTTTTTCTCATACCATCAAGTTCTTTGATAGAAGGAGATCTTGAACTACTGAATAAAATTAAGTTGCAAACATTGTTATTCTCACCACATGGTAGGATTCTGAATGAAGAGGTAATAATGCCAGAAGGTTACGATGGACCATCTTCAACGGCAGCAGACTTTACCTGTACATTATATACACTGTTGGCAAGTTGACTTTAAATTCCATCAGCTGTAAATTAAATGTATTGAAGTAAATGTATGCTTATTATACAGCCCATTTTATCTATTGAGATAATAATAATCCTTGCATCTGATATAGCATTTTATCACATCATTGAGACGTCTCAAAGCACTTTACAGAATATACTGTAAAGTGAATCGACTGTATATTTTGTGGGCGAAAACAAATTCCATCAAGAATTAATTTATTCATTTTTGTTGGTGGAGGGGTAAAATTAAAATAATCCTTGCATTTGATTTAGCACGTTTTACGTCACAAAAACAGCTGAAAGCGCTTCACAAGATTTACTGTATAGTGTATTATGTAGAGTAACAGGCAATTTATATATAATGATGTCCGATAAACAGCCATGAAGCGAAATGATCAATTATTATCTGAGGGGTTGTTGGTCAGGAGACCGGGAGAAACTCCCTTGTTTTTTTTAAATTTGTGTAATGAGATTTTTAACAACCACCTAAACAGTAAGGCAGGACCTCAATTTAATGTCTCTCCGAAGGATGGGACCTCCAACAAACTAACGCTTTCCCAGCACTGCACTAGAGTGTTAGCCAAGTTAGTTCTGACATGGGGCTTGAATCGTCAACCCTCTAAGCCAGAGATGAGAGTACTACTAACTGAATTCAGGCTACCTGTCTGATATAAATACATGAATGTTTTACAATGGTAGTGAGCAATACATTTTATTTGTCAATTCCCACCTGAATTATGCCAAAATAAAATTAACTTTAGTGGAGCAATCTGTAAAACATAAATGTAGTATATAGACACATCAATAAATCTGCATACGTCTTTCACACACACAGATCCTTCTATACCAAAATACAGGTGAACAAATATTTGGGCACATTTGGAAAGCATTCTCTACATAAGGTATCATTCAGTGATATTTAAAACACTGGTTTGTTCACCAGATAGTGGTGGCGACTCATAACTCGCTGAACAGATTTAGATTGGTAAACTAAACTTTCTGAATGAAAGCTTGATTTTACCCCTATATTGGACACTCAGAAACCTATGGGGTTTCTTCAAAAAATGAAGTCAAAGAACAAAGAAGCGGATTTCTTCAGTGAATGCATGTCAGCATCTTGGATCTTATGTAATACTGGGACAAATTCAGTCTGCTAAATTGACTTTAATCCTCTGAGAGTTATGAACAGAGATCAAGTCTGATTTGAGGTACAGTGTTAGACATCAGAAATGACTGATGAGAAGAAAGAGAGTAATCTTGTTATGATACCAGTGTAGGAGTTCTATGCATCTGGTTAGATAGATAGCTCTATGCATATATAGGTCAACAAAATGGAAACTCTTTATTCAGTTCAAAGCTTGACTTTCCTAAGACGGTGAACCAGTCTGCTGTATTCTTTAACACACATGGAGAATGCTGCCTCCGACATAGCTGAATGATTCAGCACAACACCAACTTTCTTCAGCTCCTGGTTGAAGAATAATTCAGTCACAAACCTACCCTCTGTTCATCACCAGCCAGGTGTCATGGTGCAACTCTTGACAGCAAATGTCTTCCTTTCAGCCAGATATAACTGGAATACATTACATTAATTAAGCCTTTGGTGATTTACTGTCCTTAGAGAAAAGTCCAACAATGTAATTAAGAGCATACTGGCTATATTAAATATGAATATTCAAACAGTGTCAATTAATTAGCCAACAGATCTATCTCATTATGCCTCTGAAGCCCTAAACTCCTCCAAGATACCTTTTAAGGGTCATTAAGGTGGAGAAGGAATGTTAAGATGACCAAAGTGGTCTTTATATTGTGCATAAATATTTTTAAATAATGGCTTTCTCTAACACCCCTGACAGTAGCCCTGCTGTAAATATTGTGCTTAGAAAAGATCATTTGAAAGGGCTTCAAGCAGATGCAGGTTAGAGTTAAATATTGGGGCTTTTTAAACCCACCATGACGCTAATCCGCCATGTACCTTCTCTCAGACATGTTAGAAAGATAAATATTAAATCTGCTATCACAAAGGGAGCTGTTAAATAGATACTAAGCTGATATGCATAAAAAATTAATTAGGTAGTTTTCTCAGCATCAGAACCTTGGACAAATAACTACTTGTAAAGTACACCTTCTGGGCATATTGAACATATGCTAGAATTATCCTTAATTGACTAATTACATAAATTACTCATTAATTTTACAGCACATCAATTATAAAAGATATATCAATTAATTTTGCATAAATTAAGACAGGAGAGCAAAAAAAAAACGCACGAGAAGCCCATTGCAGCATCCGGGGGAAAATATCTTTGTATATTTCTGGATTAAAAGGATTATTTGCACTGCTCGAGGATGAGAGATTTCTTACCACCAAAAAAAATGGCAATTAAAATTGTCGTAACGACCACTTACGACGTGATCATGCATGCAGCAAGGCGAAACAGACCATTTAAATCAATTAGGATTACTCTGATGGAAAATGAGAGCTTGGCAATGACAAAGCGTTAATACATTAGTAATCACAAATGATTTAACATCCACATTAAATGCCTGAGTGGGTATTAAGGCTTATTTTCCTAAGTCAGCAGGGTGCTCAGAAAAGGAAAAAAGTTGTTTTAGTCTCGTCCCAAAGTATACTTTCTCGCCCCTGTCCTCTGTAAATCATTCGCAAAGACTATTGCAGATACTGGAAAAACCGAGAAAGAAGAGGATCCAAAACAATCAGCTTCTGCAAGAGTTTTTTCATGCTGCAGGCAACTGACTCTTGCAAGTTTTCGTCCGAGTTGGAAAGAACAAACGGGAAATATAAAACATTGTGAAAGGCGCCTGGTTGGCAAGTGTCTGCATTGCATTTCATTTACATCAACTCGTTCTTATGCATTGCCCTCAACATTGCCCACAGGTGCGGCTCTGAAGTATAACTTTGAGGCTATCCATCTCTTCCAAAGTAGCCCTCAATCCTCAATCTGCCCCACAACCCAAAGATGTGCGCTTCTGAACAAGGCAACGATACATCACAGATATGTCTGGGGTGGAACATATATATGTATATATATATCTTCCTGTTGTTTATGAAGTTGCATTCCAACTTACTGTGCAGTTTGGCAGGGCTACACAGCACTTGCTTGATATAAGGAGTGTCCCAGGGAGACAGACAACAGCTATAAAAAGATCCCCTTCCCTTCCACAAAATATAGAATAATATGACCTCTGCGGATGCGGTATTAATCCTATCAAGATTGTACACATTAGATATGCATGCGTATTATTTCACCTAAATCTGGGTTGCTGAGCGCATAGTGAACGACAGCCTGGGCTGTCCATCTCTCAGCTCAGATCTGCTCACAGACTTTACTCAAACCAGAGTGAAAATCAGAAAACTCCAGAACAGCACAGCCACTGAACAGAGTCAAGAAATTCAATCTAAATATCCAGGGATACAACAATTAAAGTTCAGTATTTTCAACTGGGGGGAACAATGCCTTTTTCTAGCTCTGTTTACACAATAATTGCAACGTTTTCAATGTTTGTGATGTTTCTAGTGTTTTACAGAATTCAGGTATAAAAACATCGCGTGTGTGCAAGAAGAAGCAAATCTAGGTTAATATTGACTATTTACTTTTTGAACCGATAAAAGGAATCGATATTTATAAAGAGATTTTTTTTCTAAATAAAAGAGAACCAGTTTCATAGTGATCGGTTAGTTTCTTTGGTCTTTTCATCTCTCGCTCGTCTGCTTTATGCAAACACAGGGAGGTGCTGTTTGCTGCCAGAGTCTTATTTATCTCCTTCCTGTGATTCTGTTGCCAAAAAAATAAATGGGATCTACGGGAAGAAATTTAGCTGAAGCTAGAGTGGACAATTTTTAACATTATAATCTTACCTTAATTTTCACACGTTCACAGACAATATCTTTGTTTTGTGGAACACTGTATGGGTGATGTTCAATGGCTGATCAATATGAATTGTTTCAATTTGCAGGGTCAGGTTCAGCTAGGATTACATTGTAATGTGCTTACCCATGTCCCCAACAAAGTAAGGTGGATAATGTGAAAGGGGTGGTGGATGTCTTCACAGCCTCAGCTCTGAGTCCAGAGCTTTTCCAGAGCATTTCATCAGGGCAATAAGGGCAAGCAGTGATATCAAAACCATTGCAACTTTGTGCTGAATCTATCTTCATTGGAGGGCAAACCTGAGAACCTACACTCCTTAGGATCTGCCCATGTTTTTGCTGTCTCAATTTAGACTGTTCCTGTCACAGTGCCCTCTGTTGAAGCATTAGTTACTCCAACTTTAGGCAGAAGAGATGTGTTTAAACCAAACATCGCAAAGCTCATCTGGTGTTTGTACTAGGTTCTACCCTTTTCATTACCTCCCAGCTCCACCTCCTTGCCCCTCTACTCACAGACATCACAAATCTCTCCCTATCCGCTGACACCATTCCCATCACTTTTAAAATGGCCGTAATCACTCCTATCCTTAAAAAACCCTCCCTGGAGCCATCCCTGCTCTCAAACTACTGCCCCATTTCCAACCTTCCTTTCCTTTCCAA
The DNA here is from genome assembly GCF_018977255.1 of Callorhinchus milii. Classification (NCBI taxonomy): domain Eukaryota; kingdom Metazoa; phylum Chordata; class Chondrichthyes; order Chimaeriformes; family Callorhinchidae; genus Callorhinchus; species Callorhinchus milii. The sequence goes on from NW_024704742.1 coordinate 97,327,108, forward strand.
GGTCGTGGAATGAGTCGTTGCTTTCCTGCTTCGCTACTTCCTCTTCCACCACTCCCTTCACAAACCCCTCCATTCGGGTTTCTGTGCCACCACCAGCACAAGAAATAGCTTTCGTCAAAGTGACAAATGACCTTCTGTCCATCTGCGACCAGAGCTCCCTCTGCCTCCTTGTCCTCCTTGACCTCTCTGCTGACTTTGATAACATTGACCACTCTATCCTCCACCACCACCACTCCTCTCACCTCAACCTTCATAGTTCTGTGCTTGACTGGTTCAGCTCCTAACCTCTCACACCATCTCCACTTCATCTCCACAAACGGCTTCTCCCCTAGTCCCCGTACTGTTTCGTCCGGTGTTCCTCAGGGCTCTGTCCTTGGTCCTCTCCTCTTCACTATCTATATGCTCCCTCTTGGTGACAACCAGTGGAGTCCTGTAGCTCAGTGGTTAGAGCACTCGCTTTGCAAGCGAGAGACCTGAGTTCAATTCCAGGCAGAGGGCGAAACCTTGGGCAAGTTTCCTTACTCCACACGCCTAATAATAATCCCTCCAAAACCCAAAACAATAATAAATTGATCATTTTCAATCTACGACTGTTTGTGGGACATTGCTGTGCGCAATTGGCTGCCGCGTTCGCCCACAAATAATCAGTCAATTCACTTTACAGTGTGTTCTGTGAAGCGCTTTGGGACGTCCTCCCGACGTGAAAAGCGCTATATCAAATGCAAGGATTATTATTATTATTATTATTATTATCATCCACAGGCATGGAGTCAACCTCCACATGTATGCGGATGACACCCAACTCCATCTCTCTGCCTCCACCCTTGACTCCAGGTTCCCTGTTGTCCTGACAGAATGTCTATCAGACATCAAGTCCTGGATGAGAGCTAATTTTCTTCAGTTGAACGTCAACAAGACTGAGGCTCTATTGATTGGCTCCCATCAGCGCCTCCTCATTTCAGATACTGACAGCTTCATCATTCAAGGATGAACACTCCACCTTATTAAGCCAGACTGGAACCTTGGGATCCTGTTTGACCCTCAACTATCCTTTCTACCATCTGTGCCATAACCTGCTCTGCCTTCTCCTACCTCCACAACACGCCTTCACACCGCAGGCCGCCGAGACCCTCATACACGCATTCATAACAACCAAGCATGACTAGACAAACTCCCTGCTTGTCAGCCTCCCCAACTCCTCCCTCCATAGACTGCAGATCATCCAGAACACTGCAGCCCATGTCCTCTCTCGCACCCAGCTCCGTGACCCTATCACCCCCATCCTTGACCGACTCCACTGGCTTTCCATCACACAGAACTAGATCCTGGTCCTCATCTTCAAAGCCCTCCATGGTCTTGCTCCCCCTTACCTCTGTGACATCCTAACCCCCTACCAACCTGCCCACTCCCTCCGCTCAGCGGGCTCTGGCCTGCTTCACGTCACTCACCCGCCTCGCCCACCCCACCATTAGCCACTTCAACCACTCTGCCCCCATCCTCTGGAACTCCACCCCCCAGATGCTCAGCCTCACTCCTTCCATTATGTCCTTCAAGACCCATCTCAAGACTCTCCTCTTCGACCGTGCCTTCGATCAGCCTCCTTCTCCCCTTGCTCTTCACCCTCCCCAATCCCACCCTCCAGCTCGGGTACGAAACACTGACTCGCTAGTGCCTTGGGACGTCCTCCCGACATGAAAGGTGCTATACAAATGTAACTTTGTTGTTGTTGTTGTAAATAAATAAGGAATGTGGGCCACTGAGCATCTGTAAGGATGCCTCCACTGAAGCATTGTCAGAGCATGTTGTAACTTATTAAGTTTTTGCTAATCCCAGGGCCTTACCTGGGATTTACATAAACATCGTAAATTACAAAGATTAATGTTCTTTTCATTAATTGTGGGACAAACAAAACTGAGTTAGGGATTGGTATGGCCTGAGGACCTTGTGTCTAACACCAATCGAATCACAGAAATCTACTGCTAAATTTACCCCCTTTACTCCATTGCTAATTATTTTACACTGATGTTCCCTAATCACTGGCTTTCTGATTAATGTAAATAATGTCTCACTATCTTCTCTTTCAAAACCCCTCATAATGTTTAGATCTCCACATACTCTACACTCTTCTTAAGGCAGTCTTTTCTACATTTTCACAACTTTATGTGAAAAAATGTTTTCTGATCTCACTTCTAACTAATTTAAATTTGAGACAATTTAAAATTCACTGCTGGCCCCCTTGTTTTAGATCCCTCCAAAGGGAGAATTATCCATTTATACAGTTTGTCAATTCCTTTCATTGTTTTAAATACCTCAGTAGGATCACCCCTTAAGGTCCTCAACATAAGCAATATAACCCAAATTTACCCAATCTCTAAAAACTGAAATCAGGACAAGAAAACTGTAGCTGGAATACAATCAGGGTGATAAAAATCATATCTCAAGTGTGTAGTTAATGTGAAGTAAATTTGTATGTATAGTTTATGTGCAGCTCTATGCTGGACTGGATTGGGGATTGGTTCCAGTGGGAACTCTACTTGGAGAAATTTAAATACATCTGTCCATTAGAGGCAACACAAGTGTTAATTAGTCTGTTGTGTGATGCAGGTTGTAAATTATGTTAATATTCTTTTAAAAGAAAACAAAGTTTCAGAAATTGGAATTTGAGACAATTATTATAATTATATAATTCCCATTAAATATGCTACAAATATGACATGGAAATGATATAAACAGAATGGTATCAATATTGCAATATTTCTTAATAGATTTTATCTCATATTACAGTTTTCGCTCCATTATCTTCAAGCATGCATTAAACGATCTGTTTTAAAGTGCTTTTGAAAATGCTACTGAAAATAGGTTTAGTTTCCTTATGTGATTTTAAAATAATATTTTGGCATTTTTTATTTTCCAAAATATAAGAAAAAAAATCAAAATGTTTTCACAAGGCCCAAATATGGGGAACTTTGAGACTAACTTCTTATATTAATATCATACTATTTCCAAAATTGAGATTAAAAGTATACCAGTGTACTAAATATAGTCAGTCACCTTAGCTCAGTTGATAGTATACTCTCACCAATGAGTCAGAAGGCTGTGAGTTTGAATCCTGTTTTGGGGATTTTGAATTCACGGCTAGATTAACACTCCAATAATAATAAATATTAATAATCCTTGCATTTGACATAGCGCCTTATCATATCTTTGAGACATCTCAAAGCGCATCACAGAATATACTGTAAAGTGAATTGACTGTATATTTTGTGGGTGAGGTTCAATACTAGTGCAAAACTGAATCATTGGAGGCTCCATCCTTCAGATGAGACATGACACCAAGTCCCATCTGCATTTTCAGGCATTATTTGAAAGAGAAAGCAATTTCCCTTTTATTGGCTGGAGTCTTGGCCAACAATCCCCAAATAAAAATTGATTATTTACTTCATGGCTGTTTGTGATACATTGTTCTGTGTAAATGAGCTGCTGTTTTCAACTACAAAATGCGCAGGCATTACACTGTTCCTGATGTGAAAGGCATCCTTCTGACATTGAAGGTGCAATCAAAGGCATTTGGGCCTTCACCCTCTCTGTCCCCACTCTTTGGAACTGCATCGCACATTCCCTTTGCTTTGCTCCTTCTCTTGCCTCCTTCAAGGCACATCTCATGATCCTCTTTTCGACTGTGCCTTCGGCCACACTCCTACTCTCCCTGCCCTCCACCCTCCCTGGTCCCAACCCCCCCCCCCCCACCTACCCACCCTGCTCAGGTCCAAATCGCTGACTATCCAGTGCTTTGGGACATCCTTCCGGCATGAAAGGCAGTATATAAATGTAATTTTTAATTATATTATATCTGAAGAACAGGCAAATAACAGATTACAGTACATATCTCATCACTATTTGGCTTTATTGGGGTATCACTGTATTGTGTCTTTGTAATTTTTTGATCTATTGAGCAGCTCATTATTTTGATGAATGCAGCTCTAATAAAACTTAAAATCTGTAGGATGTTCAAGCTTTCACCACAATTTACTTGAGATGAGTAGCAGCCTGTTATTAATAGTCAGTAAAAGATGTTACTTGCTGCAGCTAATTGCTTGGATCCTAATTTAGAAGTGACTAGTTCAAAGAGATAAGAGGTTGATTTCTGTTTGAGAATTCTGCCTATATATAGATTCTGAACAACATCTGCAACCACTATGAATTCTCTTACTCATTTACAATGTGACTGTCTGAGGTGGTTTGAATATACTCTTATAATTCGAGACAATATGAGCTGGGCAGTTTCTAAGGGAAATTTAATAAGCATTCTGAGTGGGGACAGAACAAGATCTTTAGTAATAGTAATACTAATAATAATAAACTTTGCATTTCTGTTGTGCCTTTCATGTTAGGAGGACAACTCAAAGTTCTTCACAGGATGCACTGTAAAGTATATTTTAATTTGAGATAAAAAACAATTATTGTCATTAGATTATGGATGTGTGTTCATTCTAAAATAAGAGTTTTGCAGGACTCACTGAATTGTTATGTTGAGAAAGGCAATCGAGAATCAATAATAAAGGTTGTAAGATTAAGAGTTCAATATTGAGAAATTGAAGCCAGGGAAAAAGTAGAATATAACTCCTCATTATGTTTATATTCAACACCTCTTTTAGGTACATTTGAATTTGTGGTATGAAGCAATATATATAAAGCAATGAAAAGAGGATCAGTCTCATATAGCCTTAGCCATTCAGAACTCGTGTACATTAATAATCAAAAATGAATTTTAAAGGCGCTTAAAGATTATTGCAGAAAGATAATGTTGTATATCATTGTATATGATCATAAACCAGAGACAATAACATTTGCTAAGGTATTTGCTTTCTTTCCTCTTTCCATATCTCAATTTACACTGACTGCAGTAAAACCTTCCTCTGCTTATATTATAGATGTGCTTCAGATGTCCTCCAGAGGGCAATCTCAGACAATACCCTCAATTTGTAGGAGCTGTTGATGTTAAATTGTCCTTCCCATCCAGACACCAGAATTAAAATTGTAATGTAACCAGTAATTATTTTCCTCTTTGAGTTGAATTCAACAAATTTTAATGAACAGATTTCATTCTTCTTACCAAATCTGGTTTGATTAGCTGTGTATTTTAGTTGCATAGTTAGTTGCATTAAAGTATCCTTGTAACACACTGCATCATTTTTGTGATACAACAGGTTAGTTATAATAACAGGAGGACTGCTGCTCTTCTGGACTCTGCCTTTATTTACTAACAGTAAACAATGCACTGGCAATCTTGGTAATGATATATAATGTAAGCAGGATGTGCAAGTACAACTACTACATTATGATGCAATTAATTTACAACTGATATGATATGATATGATTTGATGTTATTTAACAAGAAGAATCAGCAATACATGAATATACTTCTGCTGTCATACCTGAAAATTACATTGGAGGCTGTGTCTCATGTTTATTCAGTGGATCTTAAGTCATAGCTTGCTAGTGTTTAAATCCCTTACAAACCAATTAAAAGCAATAAATGAATCAATGGTAAATTACAAAGTCATGGGTGTGATATTTATTCCACTTTCCACTAAGTGTAGTGACTTTATAATTTCTGTTTGGATCTGTGGGGAATGTTAACATGGTCTCAACACTTCTCCCCAATCTCTTAACAGGAAACATTGTAGTTATCCTATTGAGACCTGAAATTTTCGTGGTACTAAGCTTCAGTTTGTGAACTATTTTGGAAAATTTTAAATCCATTTCTTGCCCTTGGTAATCCATTCCCAATGTTAATTACCCTGTGGGTAAAGAACACTTTCTGGCGTCTATCCTAAATTTGTTCTTTGTCGCTGAAGTTGTTTAGTGCAACCCAAAGATTAAGTAGCAGCCCACAATATGCTTCACATTTCCTCCTTTGACAAGCTTTGCTGCTTGAGCATCAGCTCATGAAGGAATCTTTCATGTGATACTTTGTCAAATAACATTTAGATGTCTAGGTACACAGCTCCATATAACTTTCTAATAAATGGGATATCACCCCCCTCAAAAAGTCCATGAGGTTAGTCAGACAATATCTACCCCTTCTTAATCCGTACTGGGTGTTATTTTTATGTTATTTTTACACAGGTACCTTCTTGATGATTGACTAGAATTTTTGCAACTAGGTGTCGAGTATAGTTCTGTCACCTTTCTTGAGGTGAAGGAAAGCCATCCTGGTCAGTGACAGAATGTGGGGTAGGAGGAATAGCTGGGGCTCGAGCCAACTTGAGGCTGTTGGGTTGCGCGGTGAGTTTGAAAGATATAGCGTCTTTTATGTCAGGAGGATGTCTCAAAGCACTTCACAGGAAATACTGTAAAGTGTAGGTGAATGAACCCTCTTACTGTTACTGGGGCATTATCGTTTTGCATTTGCTGCTTTGCCTCTTTTCAGTTCTCTCCTCGCTCCCCTTATCTCTCTTTTTAAATCTCTTTCTGTACAATCTTGTATTCAGCCTATTCGTCACTCTCATCTTTCTCTCAACCATGATTCTCTCACCAATTATAATCTTCCTTTTTTAATGGCCCTTTTTGAAATGTTCTAGTTCAATTTTCCTCTGCTCCACTTGGGTATATGTTTGCCCTACATGCAAGACATACTGTTATTCAGGATATCCTTTACTCTGCAGCCCATGTCCTCTCCCGGACCAGGCTCTGTGACCCTATCACCCCCATCCTCGCCCGAGGCCACTGGCTTGCCATCACACAGAGGATACAGTTCAAGATCGTGGTCCTCACCTTCAAAGCCCTCCATGGTCTTGCTCCCCCCAATCTCTGCGACCCACTAACCCCCTACCATCCTGCTCGCTCCCTCCAGGCCTGCTTCATGTCCTCTGCCTCGCTCGCCCCATTATTGCCCCCATCCTCTGGAACTCCATTCCGCAGTCCCTCCGATTCGTCCCCTCCCTTGCCTCCTTCATGTCCCATCTGAAGCCCCTCCTCTTTGACCGTGCTTTTGATCTCCCCCCTGCCCTCCACCCTCCCTGATTCCGACCCCCAGCTCGGGTCCGAAACTCTGTTTGTCCAGCACCTTGGGACGTCATCCCGACGTGAAAGTCGCTAATCAAACGTAATTTTGTTGTTGTTCTTGTTTTTTAGGATATCCTTTACTGTTAGTTAATTTGTCCTTGTGCAATGCCTTCCATTCTATGTCACTTAGCTCAGTCTTCACTCCCTTGAAGTTTGCCAGTCTAAAGTTGTATACTGGAGATTGGTTATGATTAATGAGATTAATCAGGCTGCAACACACGTATTGTAAACTGTCAGAAATGTAGGCAGCACAACCCAAAGATTGCATAGGAGCCCACAACATACTTAAAAATTTCTTCCTCTGACAAACTTCAATTTTTGAATGGTTCCTTAATTACCTTCCTACTACATCTAATGTTCAAACTAATTTCCATCCCCAAGGCCAGTGATAACTATGGAATAGTTTTGACAGTATTCTTGGTCTATGTGATATTTATTACTGGTGATATCATATGGCATATTATTACTCCCACCCCACCCAGAATGACAGCACACAAAGAGGCTATTTGATCCAACATTCAGATGACCCAGATGATCTCCACATGAGCAATCTCGTGTAATCCCACTCACCTGCTCACTCCCTTTAAATAGTCCTCTTTATAAAGAAAAATAGATCTTTATCAAGCGTCTATCGGATTCCTTTTAAAATAATTTATGTATTTATTTAAAAAAAAATGAATCTTATAATTGAAACCCACTGTGTATGGTATCATTTTGGTTGCCTTCCCTTTTTGCTGTAACATGATTATTTGTTTCAGAAAGACTGAATGAGTTCAGAAAAGCCCTGCAGTTATGATAACAAAGCAGCTTTGCTCACTCAGGACTGTTTAGTCCAGACACAAAATTTCCTAATATGTACACTGCTGTACTGCCAAAAGCACAGTAGCACTTACGCAAAAATACTTGCAATGTTTGAGAAGCTGCATCAGGAATCAAAACCACACCAAATAGAAACCTAATTTGGGATCTGGCAATAGAGGCAGAGGCAATCGACACTGTTGCTGTAAACATTACCTTGTGTTTTGTAGATATGGACTAACTGACAAAAGTTCTGTTATAGTAACAGACCAAAGAGTGATAAAGNTTTTTTTTAGAAGTGTTAGTTGCCAGTTGAATAAGCCTGCCAGCATGTAAAGTACTGAAAAAATATGTTTTGCTTATTCTGCTACCATGATTTGAGTTGTATAAAGCTAGACAAATTCTTAACAGACTTGTAAGCTGCTTCAACCCTTGCAGCTAGACTTCCAGATTGAAAATACTCATTGTTGTCTCACAAAAAATAATTATTTAATGAAGGCATTCGCAAAGGGCTGAATTCGGGTTTATTGAATATTGTTATGAGCAGAAATCCTAGCTGATTTTTCCCTTCTCTAGAGGGTGCTGAGGCCGATTGTAGCATCTCTATAAAATACACAGCCACTGTACTTTCCAGTAAATTCTGCTAAGTGCTTTAAGGCTTCCTCCCAGCGCTATACTAAATGTAAGGATTATTATTATATCAACTGACGCCCAGATGAGATCAACTTTGTTAACAGACCATGATTCAATCCTGCAAACCTCTGTGGCCTAAAATATATCATGGCTTTAGCCTGAAGATTATTGTCTTAAAATGAAGATTGTGCAGATTTTTGGAAAATTATTATATTCCATCTTTATTTAGAAACTGCTTTGTAGAAGTTCTTAAAGAATGGAAGGAAGGGTGGGAGGGAGGAAGGGAAGGAAGGTGTCAGAGGGAATCCGGGATGGAGTCCAGAGAGCTGGGGCAGAATTGTTGAATGTCCACCCATTAAGGGAACCCCAAGTAGTTGGCAGGTCAGCAGAATTGAAGGAGGTCACAGAGGTAGGGTGAGACCATGGAAGAATTTGAAGTGATATTCTTAATCCAGATTTGAACAATGAACTCATATTCCCAGTTTTATCATTGCATATGTATTATTCAAATGTGCCTTCTAACCCTAGAGGTCATTGAAAAACATTACTATGCACTTTCAATGATTGCAATTTGGAGTGAAATTCACAATCTATGTCTGTATTTGAATTCCTTTCTATTATGCTTTGAGTCAGAAAAAGAAATGCAAGTTGACATGGAAAGAATAAAGTTGAACACAACACATTACATTTACCATGGAAGTAACCATAAGCATGGTCGAAAAGGAAGATGGAACTTGAAAAACCTGAGAAATGGGGCAAGGCGGAGGGATTGAGGGAGAGTGTTCTACAGTTTTGGGGCATAGTGGCTGAAAGCGCAACCTCCAATGGTGGAGTGGAGGGTGGGAGGGACGAGCAGGAGGCTGGTGCCAGTCGACGGAGGTGCCAGATGGTGGATTGAAGATTGAGGAGATCGGAGAGGTAGGGAGATGCCAGGGAGTGAAGGGATTTGAACATGAGTGTGAGGATCTTGAACTCGATCTGTTCGGTGATGGAGAGCCAGTGGAGCCTGGCCAGAACTGGTGAGATGTGGGTACGGAGCTTGGTCCGGGTCAGTATGTGGGCGGCAGAGTTCTGAATGAGCTGTGTTTTTGAATAGTGGAGCTGGAGAGACTGGTGAGGGTGCGTTTGAGTAATCCAAGCGGGAGGTGACAAACACATGCACAAGGGTTTTCGGCTGCATTTGGGAAAGGTACAGTAGGAGGCGGGCAATGTGGCGGAGGCAATGTGGAAGAAGGCAGTCCTAGTCAGGGACCGGATGTGGGGCAGGAAGGACAGCTGGGGGTCGAACTGGATGCCTAGATTGCACACTGGTTCGCTGAGTCTGAGGGAGAGCCCATGGAGGTTGAGGAGTTTAGATCCGCAGAGTGAAGATATTGACGAGAGCCAAGGAGTATGGCTTCCGTCTTGTCCACATTCAGCTTCAGAAAGTTTGCACTCATCCAGGCACTGATGTCTGCCAGACAAGCTGATAGCACATCGGTGAACCTGAAGTTGGTACTGGAGGAGACAAAATAGATTTGTGTGTCGTCCACAGACATGTGGAAGTTTACCCTGTGTCTGCAGATGACATCGCCCAGAGAAAGCATATAGATTAGGAAAAGAAGGGGGCCAAGGATGGAGCCCTGGGATACCTCACATGTGGCCGGGCGGGAGTGGGAGGATAAGCCATTTGCCGAGATTAAATGGAGGAGGTTGGTGAAGTAGGACTCGAACCATGTAAGTCCTGTCCCACCAATGTGGATGAGGGAGGCAAGCCAATAGAGAACTGTGTCTGACGTGGCAGCGAGATCCAGGAGGATGAGGAGGCAGATAGAGAGAAAGTCGTTTGACAAGTGCTGTCTCTGTGCTGTCAGCAGCGTGAAAGCCAGACTGCAGGGGCTCAAGGAGGGATGGAGGGAGAGTTGAGACCGAAGTTGACCTGCAACAATGCGTTCCAGGACTTTGGCAAGGAAGGGTAGGTTGGAGATGGGAGGTAGTGAGAGAGATTAGAGAGATTGAGGGTGGGTTTTTGAGGAGAGTTGTGATGACAGCAGTTTTCAGGGGGAGTGGAACAGAGCCTGAGGAGAGAGACTGGTTGACAGTTTCGGCCAGCAGGGGGGAGAGGAGGGGGTGTTGAGTGACCAGGAGCTGGGTGAGGAGGGGATCAAGGCAGCAGATAGTGAACGTCATGAGAGTGAATGTGGTTGAAAGGGAGGAGGGAGAAATTGGGGAAAGGAGTGTAAGGAGTGGGTAGTGACATGAGCTGTGGCAGAGGGGGAAGGTGGTGTGGATGGTCTGGGTGGGGTGGAAGGGAACATGGTGGCGGGAGGACAATGCAGCCAAACAGATGTTTCAATCTTTGAGGCGAAGAAGAATAGGACCTCTTTGCACTTGGCATTTGATGTGAGAATAGAGGGACCTAGAGGGCATACACGGAGGAGGTAATGGACAGTGGGAAACAGTATCCTTGGGTTACTTTTGGTTTCCAGGATGATTTTGGAGTAAAAGTCAGTTTTGGCCTGTGAAAGGGAGAGGCAGTAGGTGGGGAAGTGCTTGAGCTGCAGATGATGGTGAATTGTGAGGCTGGATTTCTGCCATCTGGACTTGAGCATCCGGTTAGGGTTTTAAGTGAGCGGAGATGACTGTTGCACCAGGGGGAGCAGTTGGATTTGGAAACAGCCCTGGATTTCAGGGGAGCCAGGGAATTAAAGGTGTGGTGAGACGGCCATTGAGTAGCTTGATGGCTGCATCAGGATCATTGTGGATGGAGGGCCAGAGGGAGAGGAGGTCCAAGGAAGAGAGGGCATTTGTGATGGACTCAGGGGGAAGTTTTTTCCAAGGTAGAAAAAAGTGGTGGAGGGCTTGGAACAGGGGAGGCGGATGCGGGAGCAGAGGGAAATGAGGAAGTGGTCCAAGACCGTGATGGACAGGTTGAAATATCAAGGCCATGTGTGATGAAGACGTCGAGGGGGTGGCCGTGGTTATAGGTTGACGATTTGATGTGGAAGGTGAGGTTTAGGGAGGAGAGGAGGGCAGTGAAATCCGCAGAGGTGGCGCAAGGGGAGTTTAGGTGGAGGTTCAGTGCAGAGGAACAGGGATGACAGGAGAGAGGAGATATTAGTGAGGAAGGAGCCAGGAGGAAAGAGTGATATAGAGAGGAATTGGGGTTGTGGGGGTTAAATGACTGTGGAGTTTGAGGANGGGGGAGAGTTTGAGAGGGCATGGATGAGGGAGGGGAATGGGGTGTTTGCCTTTCGGAGGCGGTTGGTGCGGAGAGAGTGAGCGATGGGACAGTTGGGGTGACTGCTCTGGGACAACTGACGCCGGGAGCCATGATAGGTCTGGCGGAGGATGCCCAAGCTGGAGCAGAGGAAGATAATGGTGGTGTCCAGGCAGGAGAGAAGGTGAGGAGGGCGGTGAGAGAGAAGGACAGTGTGGAAGTAGCATAGTGTGGGAAGGAACATTTTCTGAGGGAACGGCTCGGGTCGGGGTGGTAGCCAAAACCGCACGCAGACACCGGGAGCGAGCAATCAGTGGAGCGGCATCAGCCCATGGGCTACTGGAGACAGCGTAAGGATTGGGATGGGCGATGGATGAGACGGGATGGAAATCATGTCTTCAGAGACAGAGCGGGAAAATAGGGAGGACAATGTAGTAGAAGGATAGCAAAATTTACACTATACTTTAAGTGCCGTAATTGGGAGAAGCTTGTTTTTGGAGTGTACAGGTTTGACTATTAACAATTATGTAATCCAAGTCAAAATGTGTTGATTAAGCCTACATTGACTGTTAAAATAAATACCTTCACAAAAATGCCACATAAATATAATAATTATAATTATTACATTTGATATCATGTTATTGACACATCTCAAAGCAATTCACAGTATTTACTGTCATGACTGTGTAATTGTAGGCATCTATAAAGCCAATTTGTGCACAGTAATGTCCACAAAAAAACATGATTTTTTTGGCTTGTAGCCAGAATACTGGGAGAAACTTCCTTTACGTTTTAATGGTGTCAAGGAATTTTTAATATCCACCTGAACCATCAGACAGGGCCTCAGATCAATGCCTCTTCCGAAGGACGACACCTTCAACAATGCAGTGTCTCTCAGCACGTTATTGGAGTCAACCTAGACTGTGAGTTCAAACCACTGAGACAGACATTATATAATAATAATAATAAACCTTGCATTTGATATAGCGCTTTTCACGTCTTCTCGACGTCTCAAAGCGCTTCACAGAATAGACTGTAAAGTGAATCGACTGTATATTTGTGGGCGAAACGCGCAGCCAATTGCGCACAGCAGTGTCCCACAAACAATCGTGGATTGAAAATGACCAATTTATTATTGTTTTGTTTTGGAGGGATTATTATTAGCCGTGTGGAGGAAGGAAACTTGCCCAAGGTTTCGCCCTTCCTGGAATTTAACCCAGGTGTCTCGCTTGCAAGGCGAGAGCTCTAACTACCGAGCTACAGGACTCCACAAATTGTGGAGACATTGTGCGGCTTGGAACCACAATGTCTGCCTCAATAGTTAGTGTGCTACCAATTTGAGCCCAACTTCTAACACCAACTACCACAGATCTAATGATGAAAATGAAAAAAAATGCATCAAAGAGAAAGTGAATGGGGAGACAGGGACTGACTACACAATACATCAACCTGTCTCCCTCTGGACACCAGGCTATGGCCTGCTCCATGTCCCCCGCCTGGCCCGCCCCACCGTTGACGGTCAGACCTTCAGCTTTTCTGCCCCCAACCTTTGGAACTCCATCTCACATTCCCTTAGCCTCGCACCCCCTCGCTAGCCTCCTTCAAGACCCGTCTCAAAACCCTCCCCTTCGACTGTACCTTTGGCCACTCTCCTACTGCCCCCTGCCCTCCAACCTCCCCGATCCCGACCCCCAGTCCAAATCCCTGACTGTCCACTGCCTTGGGACATTCTCCCGACGTGAAAGGCGCCATACGAATGTAATTTTGTATTGTATATATCGATTATTTAAATCAATAATTTAAATAATAGCAGAATTTTTCAGGAGTTACGTTTAACCAGATTAAATCACAGTTGAAAATATTGACCAGTAAACAGTTGCTTTATGAAGTGCACAAATCTAGGAAGCAGTACAAAAGCAGAATGCCTTTATATTACAAACAAAATATAAAATATATTGCTGTTTATATTTTTTTGGTAAACGCTTGCNTTTTTTTTTACAGCACATCATTTCTAGGTATACCAAGTCTTCAATAATTAAATGTTCACTTAATACTCACTGGAATTAGGTAAGCAGAATGTGTCCCCCCAAGGAGAGAGTTCCATTCCATTCTACACTCAGGGAAACTTCCATGTGTAGGTGGCATACATGTGTGAAACTCTCAGTCTGGTTTGGATACTCAGCATGATGATAGGTTTCTTATATGTTCCAGACAGCCAACTGACTAAAGAAAAATTATCTTGTGAAAAAAAATTCCAATATGTAGCACCACAAATGTGAGCCAAACCTCAGTCCTCAGAAGAGAGAATTATAATGTATTTTCCTTGTCAGTATGTTTCAAGGGCTTTTACAAAGATAATGCTGGAATAACCATAGCACACGCTGCATTTTCAAAACATGTGGTTTGGTAACAGTGCTTGTTTAAAACTGTTAACAAAAATCCAAATACAAAGGTAGCCAGAAACAATATACTATGTATAGTTTCATATATGTTACCATGGAAGTTTCATTTTATGGGCTTTACATCAGTTTTTAATAAACAATCTAATTTCAGGCCTCAAGAGCTGTGTAATGAGAAGTAAGACCAGTAGAATATCAGCGTGAAGAAGACTCATTGGTTTGTTAAACTAACCGACTTAATTTAACTTTTATGATGCACTTTGGGGATTACTACACCAAGTGTTGTGATTATGCATTTCTGGTGCTTAATCTAATTTAGTTTTATTTGTAAGCTTTATATTTGAAAACAAGCTACAATAATAAACATCAGAGTCCCTCTACTACAGTAATTAAAGAAATCATATAAAGAAATAAATAATTTTAATATACATCTGAAAACAAAGCAAATTACTGCAATATTGTGTTTATAACTATATTTCCTGTCTGAGTATATTCATGTTGTACAACAAAAATTGTCAAATTGGATCAATAGATTGTACTGACTTTGTGGTAACTGTCAAATCAAACTTCTAATGGAATGAAACAGCCACTGGGTCTGCTGATATAGTGGATACTACTGTAGTCCTTTTCAGGACTTTATAAGCAATAGAAACAATTAAGCAATAAATAAATTGTTCTTGGAACTTCTTAGCAATTGGAGGCTTTCAATTAGACTATCTGTACATATTGCTGAGTAAGTACATACATTTTAGTATTGGAAGTCTGAATACTTTAGATTTTTTAAATAATAATTTGGTTTATCATTACAAGCAATAGCAATACTTTCTTGAAATATTTGGCCCATATTTCTGCACCCAGTGATAATTGGCATGAAAATATTCTTAGTCAGTAGGTTTTTCTTTGTAGAAAAGAGGCATTACTGGGTACAGGATACTTTATGCAAAAGGACACCCCTTACATTGTTACATTTAGAAAAAGTCTCCCAAGTATCACCTTTGTTGTCCTGAATTCTTATGAATGGTTCAACTATATCTCTGAGCATTATCCATAGAGTAACATGGAATGCTGCAGCAACCAAACATTTGGGCCAAATAATCTGTACCAGTGTTTATATTCCACATTAGCCTCTCTATTCCCTTCTCCCTCATATATCCATCAAGTTCCATCTTAAATAAGTTGATGTTTTTTGCTTCGACCATAGCTTCCATTAATGAGTTCTCACCATCCTGTGTAAAGAATTCCTTCTCAACTCCCTTTTTGTTCTGCGACTTCTTATATTTATGTCCCCTAGTTTCAAAGAAGTGGAAGTAGCTTTTTAGTGTTCACCTTATCAAATCGTCTCATCTTCAGAGAGAAAATCTCAAAATTATCCAATCTTTCTTGATAGCTGTACCCTTAACTGCTTTCAGCATAGGAATATATCAGATCATCAGCACAGTTTTGTATGATTGGCATGTTCATATCAACATTCATTTCAGTAGAGACTTTTGCAAGATTCTAGACTTCCCTCGTGCAGATGTCATTAATTAGTTTCTGCCTCCCTATTCATGTTCATGGATAACTCCCACTTGGATCAAGCATGCGGAAATATGTAGAGACCGAAAGGCCTGACTGAATCAATCAAATATTACCTGCAATTCTTCAAAGGATGTTAAGATCCTGTTATACATAATTTACCGTATCAGAGCAGATAAGCTTTTGAATCCAAATTAGAAGGGAAATTTCTAGGTGTCAGTCTGGCTCAGTTGGCGGGACTCAGAAAAATAAAATATGACTGTACTCTCATAGAAGTACAAATAGACAAACTGTGCTAGCGTATCAAAGATCACATTATTACAACTATATCTTGTAAACATACAGGGTGGGTAGAGTGTACATATGAAAAGTAGGCAGCAGGTTTGGAGCTTTAGGAGGTCTAAAGTATCTCAGATTTAAAGGGAGTGCGTACCATAGGCACAACTAGGTCCATTCTATTGGTTCAGATGCGTAGATGTTGAGAGAGAAAGGGGCGGGGTGGGGGGGGGGGTGCAATTTGGCTGAAAACAATGAAATCACAGTCCACCATGGTAATTACAAAATTACAATTATATTTAAAACATGTCCACAGCACTGCATTATGGATGAAACAACTTAGAACTGGTGCAAATACTATATAATTCAATGAAAAGGTTTTCAACAGCTTGCTATCCAGAATGCACTGCTAAAAATGTGTTAGACAGTAATAATACTACATTTTATTACTTTCTCAGAATAGCACCAATAGGTTATATTTTTATAGGTTGCAAGATGAAACTACAGTATTAAAAGGTGAGTGAGAGATGTGCTTTTGGTCCCAAACTGGTCAGCACTATTTTGTTTTTATAAACCGCAAACCTGTATGATACACCAAGGCTTACAATGCAATATACTGTATAACCAAGGTAGAAAAGAATACAAAAGGAAATGAGGTAGATTAAGAGGAATGGTTCAGTGACTTCAAACTTATGTTTTAAAAGTATGTGAGTTGTAGGATAAAGAGATCGCTGGCTGTGATTAGCAGCTCCACAGTCGGTAAGACTGAGAAAGAATGAGTTATAGAAAGGAATGTGATTAATTTTGACTTTAACACACTGAGGATAAAGGCACAAGGAGACGTACATTGATGGGTAATTTAGAATTGATTTGGATTCTCATAGATAAGCATCAGCATGGGTTTGGGAGCATTTTGCCTCAAGGTCCCAGCCGAAAAATTGTGCAATGTGTCTGGAGTTGGAAGTGGAAGGGTATAGAGTGACAACAAATCAATTAAAGTATATAATATGGATATTTAACACAAGAGTTCTTTGTCAACTTTTGTCAGGTTTTAGTGAAACGTTTCAACATCATGTCATTAAATTCTATACAGAAGAGAAGTGTTTTAAAGTGAATACATTTTTCAGTCTCTAACCAGCAGGCCTTACTATCATCATAGATAGTAATGATGCAGTCTGACAGCAACAGACAAAACAATGACAGTGAAATTGTTGGATGCCAACACAATCAATCACCTGTGTCGGATAATTGAACGTGAATGTGTAATGACAAGAATAACTTCTGACAGTGATTCCCTGCTTGCAAAGGTGAAGCCGCAAACTAGAAGCACATATTTGGTTATAATATCTTACTTATGACTTGATATGCTATACGAAAGTATTGTAGAGTTTCCCAGTAGTAACACAAACATTGGGGTCTTGCATTGATTCATAAGGGGATTCCTTAATAATAACTGAGGGACGCTTTGGGCTAACGAAAACTACATCCCACTGACTCGTGAATTTCGCTCCAACATGGTAATTGGTTTCCGCATGTGTCAGACACCTGGCTGACCAAAACTAACTCACTCCAACACAGCTAATTCCAAAGTGGAATTCTTGTAGAGCATTCCTTTTGGTACCTGGAAGTATGTCACATGTACAAAGTAGTACATGTAAACTTAAATATCAATTCAATTAACCGCTTTAAAATTGAGATGTATATCTGGCTGTGAAAGGGTATGTTGAGGTTTGGGATTAAAAAAGATATAAATGATAGGTGTTTAAATACTAACAGAAATGTCATCTATAGAATACAATTAGGCTTATATAATGTATAATGTAACAATAAAATCAAGATATGGATTGTAGAATATTACCTAAAATGTTCTTCCATTGTGTTTGGGTTACAGAGAAATCTCATAATTTATTTTTCTTGGAGGAAAGAAATCATTTGTGATCATTTGTCTCCCGCAGGACCCGCAAATACATTTTCGGAGAACTTCAAGTAATAAAAATTGTACATGATCTGTTAGATCAATTGGTACTTCCAAATAATGTACACCTGCTATCAATAACACTAAAGGAAGAGTTGGAAATTGCAATTAAACTAGTTTGCTCCACAGGAACAGGTTTGATCGAGCAAATGGCTTTCTTCTGTGCTGTAATTTCTGTAATTCTATATCTAGTAAGGTCTCTTTTTGGAACATCATGTGTATGTTTGCACAGCTCAAAATCACATTGACATGCTAGGTGGAGTTCAGAAAGGAGCAAGAGGGATGTTAGATGAGAGCTCTCTTATTAAAGGCACATAGAGCCTGGTTTTTACTCCTTGTTATACGCATTGATGTGTGACACGTTCCAGGTTCTTAAAATGATGAGAGGCAGAGATGATGCAGATGTAAGCGATCTATTTAATTTTGACAGTGAGAGCAGAACCGAAAGGCCTCAATCTGGATTAGAAATTAAAATAATTTCTCCTTCACAAGAAAAGATGTGGAACAGATACTCAAAGAGAGCAGTTAACTTTTTAACAGGACTTGTTAAACTCTGCCAGACATCAAGTCCTGGAGGAGAGCTAACATTCTTCAGTTTAACTTCAACAAGACCAAGGGCCTCCAGATTGGCTCCCGTCTGCGCCCCCACACCCCAGGCGCTGACAGCATCACCGTCCATGGATGCACACTCCACCTCACTGAGCCAATCCAGGACCTTGGCGTCTTGTTCCTCGACTATCCTTCCTACCCCACATCCGTTCGATGACCTGCTATCTTCCCCCACCTCCGCAACATCGCCCAGCTCTGCCACTGTCTCACACCACAGACCGCCGAAACCCTCATGCATGCCTTCATAACATCCAGGCTTCACTATACAAACTCCCTGCTTGACGGCCTCCCCAACTCCTCCCTCCATAGGCTGCAGATCATCCAGAACTCTGCAGCCCATTTCCTCTCCCGCACCACGTTGTATGATCCTATCACCCCATCTTTGTCCGACTCCACTGGCTTTCCATCACACAGAGGAAGATCCTGGTCCTCACCTTCAAAGCCCTCCACGGCCTTGCTCCCCCTACCTCTGCGACCTCCTAACCCACTACCAATCTGCCCGCTCCCTCTGCTCAGTGGGCTCCAGCCTGCTTTATGTCCCCTGCCTCGCCCGCGTCACCATTGGCGGGTGGGCCTTCAGCTACTCTGCCCCCATCCTCTGGAGTTCATCCCACAGTCCATCCACCTCGCCCCTTCCCTTGCCTTCTTCAAGACTCATCTCAAGACCCTCCTCTTTGACTATGCCTTCGATCACCCTCCTTCCCCCCCTGCCCTCCACCCTCCCCAATCCCGACCCCCAGCTCGGGTCCGAAGCTTTGGGACGTCCTCCCGACGTGAAAGGCGCAATACAAACTTAATTTTATTGTTGTTGTTGTTGATACACTTTCGATGAACTTGGAACAGACATCCAGTTTTTTTCATGAGAAATAATGGCCACAAAAATTTGTTAAGTAAAATTTGGATTCAGCCTCAAACACAAAAGAGGTTCAGGACTTCCGCTCCAACTTTTTTTTCATTCACAAAATTCAGATATTTGATGGATAGTTGGAGGTTGGAACATACGTCCGATTTTCAATGGTTGCTGACTCCAACGTGGTATTTGAAGCACATCAAAAGCTTTTCATTTGTGTGCTCAGCTTGTTTACATATATTAAACTTCAGAGTAACATTGGGGACGATATTTTCTTATCCAGAGCAAACATTGTATCATTTCCAGTGTTTTCATTATTAAGAAGTGTTTGAGGCAAGACGTCTGGACTCATTGAAGAAACAATTTGATGCTGTATGGGAAGATGGGAAGATAGCTATTCTAGAAAGATGAGATCAAATGGGTCACACCTCTCTTGCTATCTACAAAAGTTTAGCATTAAAAAAAATTAGTGGGTTGAATCTCACTGCTAAATCTAAATTGGCATCGATAAATGACTTTTTTTTTAAGAAGCCAAGAGTCAAGGTCCATAGTGCAGCAGTTTACCAGAGCTGAAAGGAATCAAAAAATGCCAGTTAAATAGATTTTTTAAAAAAACAATATATTGTAGTATAAATTAATTTCATTCAAGTTCATTGGCCCAACGATGATTTGATAAGCCCCACTATTTGGCATTTGGGTGCATCACAGTGCACAATGCGCAATGGTGTAACCTTTACTGACATATGTAATCACTTCCATTATGCACATCATTTTGATGAAAATGATGCACACGTCTTCTGCCTTTTCCCCTAAAAAACAAGTTTATTGAACACTTTCCAACTGGGATATTGCTCTTTAAAAGATGCTCAGAGTAAAATAAGTTTGTCAGCAACAACTTACATTTACACAGCATGTTTCACACAAAAGAAGCCTCAAAGCGCTGTAGAAGAGATTAATTTGAAATTAAATGAAAGTTGGCAAACACAGCAGTTAATTTGCACAGCAATGTCCGATGGACAGCAATGAAATGAGTTGCCAATTAGTTTGAATAGGGTGGGAAGGAAGTGAATTTGCAATGAGAAGGAATATAAATCAAGATTTTTATATGCAAAAAAATCTCTCTTTGAAATGAGAGCAGTCCATCGAAAAATCACAAACCAGGCAGAAAATAATGGCAAACAGCTTATTTCTCTTTCTTTCTCTCTCTCTCTCTCTCTCTCTCTTTCTTTCTCTCTCTCTCTCTTCCATTCCTCTTTTGTTTCTCTTCCCTCCCGTTTATGTCTTTTCGCCCACAAAACAACAGTCGATTCACTTCGCTGTTGAAGAAGCCCTTTGAGACGTCGCCACGACGCGACACGGGCGCTGCATCCAATGCAGGGAATCATGAGTTCATTCCATCCCCTTTCCTTCCTGCCTTCCATCTCCCTCCCTCCCTCCCTCCCTCCCTCCCCGCTTTCCTTTCCCTCCCTTGACCGGCAATCTCACTGCAACCTGCTGCCTCCACTGCAGATGAGGTCTCAGGCAAGTGAGAGAGAGAGAGAGAGAGAAAAAAAAAATCTCTCCCTCTGAACCTCTGCCAAACTGCACCATCTCCGAGATGATGTCAGGCGGTTGGGTCACAATTGTCTGATTGGTTACAGTCAACGCATCGGCACCGCCTGAACGTGTGAGTGTGAGTGTGTGTGTTTGTGTGAGTGCTCTCTCTCTCTCTCTCTCTCCCCTCCCAGTGCTGTGCTCTGCTTCTGCTTCTGCTCTGCTCCAGTCTCTGACAGGACAGGCAAGATAGCTCTGTGTGGCGGGGAGGCAGGCGGGGTGGGGGGGGTTCGCTCAACGCAGAGGAGGAGGAGGTGGTGCAGGTGGTGCAGGTGCGAGACAAGACCCAACCCAACCCTATCAGCCCCCACCCGCAACATACTACAACCCAACACAGCAGCAGCTCAACTTTTGTTTTTTCTTCCCCCCTCTCCTCTACCCCCTCCCCTCCCCCCTCCTCCTCCTCCCCCTCCTCCTCCTCTCCCCCTCCTGTACCCCTCCCCTCCTCCTCCTCTCCCCCTCCTGTACCTCCTCCCCTCCTCATCCTGTCCCCCTCCTGTACCCCCTCCCCTCCTCCTCTCCCCCTCCTGTACCCCCTCCCCTCCTCCTGTACCCCCTCCCCTCCTCCTCTCCCCCTCCTGTACCCCCTCCCCTCCTCCTGTACCCCCTCCCCCTCCTCCTCCTCCCCTCCTCCTCTCCCCCTCCTGTACCCTCTCCCCTCCTCCCTTCCTGTACCCCCCCCCCCCCACCAGCAGCCTCAAATGCAGAGCTCAAGCGGTCCCCACATAAAGCAGAAAGATGGATGAGTTCTTGCAGCGCACCAAGTCCATTCTGGTAAGAGATACTTCATTCCATTCCCAGGGGCTGACTGCAGTGGGGCTGAGCTTTACATGGAGGGTGGGGAGGGTGGTGGGGGTGGGGGGGTACTGCCCATGGCCAGGGAAACGTTCAGAGAGGGGGCGAAGTGTCCCCCAACACTCCCATCAAGGTTTGGGGACAGCCCAGTGCTATGGGTCCCTTTTCAGCAGTAGAGTCCAACTGAACTGAGAGCGAATGAGTTTGTGCATCTGCTGCTGCAGAAAGACAACCGGAAAACTTCCTCTTCGAGTCCCCTTTTTGGCATTTACCTTTGCAAAACTTTTTTTTTCTTTTAAAAAAAAATCCTTTTTTTTAAAAAAAAATCCTTTTTTTTTGGAAAAAAAAAGATGCTGCCAGAAACTCCCGTGGCTCGACCCTAAAGATGTAACTCGCCAACCCCCAGCGTTTAGGCGTCGTGTGTCCTGTCGCTCGTCTTCATTTGTATTCGTTAAATTGTGCGTTCGTTTCGCTGCTGTCACATTTGAGACGTGTAAAACGTGAAATGTCACTGTACGTGTTTTTTTTTGCTGGTTGAAAAAAAAATAAAAACACCAGTCAAGAGCAATGCGTGGAATAAAGTGGCTTCAAACTGCGTGGCAGTGATTCGGCGATGCAAAGCTGTGGACGAGTTTCAGTTTCACCGATTTCATATCGAAACGTTGATGCCTTTAAAAAGTGCAGTGAAGTTTCACCCCTTTTCCCTTTTACTGTTCGGACGGTTATTTCGAGTGGTTGACCCGTGAGAACTAACGTTGAGGGCAATGGTCTGGAGGTTTTGCAGTGCCAGTTTCTTTTCTGATAATTGTTTTCTCACTGAATTCAACAGTACTTCACCCACAGCACTGGGAACCTTTCACTTCAACTAATGTCCCTGGGTGTTAATAACTCATAATGCTTTTGCTCTCAGTGAAGCTTTCATAAGCAGTGTTTTCGCTTCAATTATTGGCACATTACTTTAGTCTCATAAGTAAGTTGAAGATTACCAGTTGTTAGCACTTCTATCTCCACTGTTTTCTCTTTAACCCCCGGAACCTCACCCTCTCTCCACTGGTACATACCATCTTCTTTTTAAAACCAACCTCCTCAAAAAACTCCTCTACTTGACCTTTCATGCTATTCAGCTACCGCTCCGTGTCCAACCTACCCTTCCTCTCCAAGGTTCTGGAACAAATTGTCACCTCCCACCTTCACTCCTTCCTTTCCCACCACTCCCTCATCCAGCACCTGTTTTCCGGCTTCTGGCCCGCTCATGGCACAGTGACTGGTTAAAGTTATCAAAAACATTCTCCATCCAGAAATCTGCAGCCTGTGTCCTCTCCTGGACCAGACTCTGTTACCCCCACGCTTGCCCAGCTCCACTAGCTCCCCATCTCTCAGATTCTCTCCCCATCCTCATTTTCAAATGTTGCCATGGCCTTGCCCCACCCTATTTCTGTGACCACCTGTGACCCTTCTATCTCGGCTGCTCCCTCTATCACAAACACCCATCTGCTTAGTGTCTCTTGTCCATTCCGTCCAAAGTATGGTCAAGTCTCTCTCCACTTGCCCTCTGCCTTCAAAACACGCCTTAAAATCTCTATTTTCCCCTATGCTTTTGGCTACATATAACTCCATCCCCCTCTTCAGCTCTCTCCTCACCCTCCCAGCTTGGACTGCCAGACAACTGTGTAAAACTATTTGAGATATCCTCTTGACATGAAATGCACTGTCTAAATGTATATTATTGTAATTTTTGTCCCACACCAGACTCCTCATCCCCACCCTCGCCCAGCTCCACTGGCTCCCCATCCCCCAGAGGATAGAGTTCAAAATCCTCATCCTTGCCTTCAACGCTCTCTACTGCTTAGCTTCTCCCTACCTCTGTGACCTGCTAACTCCATATCAACTTGTCCACTCCCTCTCCTCAGCAGGCTGCTCCACATCTCCCACCTGGCTCTCAGCACCATCAGTGGTCGGGCCTTCAGCCTCTCTGCCCCCACTCTTTGGAACTCCATCCCACAGTCCCTTCACCTTGCTCCTTCCCTTGCGTCCTTCAAGGCCCATCTCAAGACCCTCCGCTTTGACTCCACCTTCGGGCACTCTACCCTCCCTCCCTGGCCTCAATCCCTCCTGATCTCAACCCCCAGCTCGGGTCCAACTCTCAAACTGTCCTCCCGCTGTGAAAGGAGCTATACTAATGTAATTTGTTATTATTGTTGCTTGGAACATTGACTTCAGCGTCACAAGCAGGTTGAAGATGAGAGTTGCGAGTAAGTAGTTTCACTGTGCACTTTGAACCTCTGCAAGCTGGTGTAAATAATATATTAAAAAAAGGGCAAAGGTGACTGTTTAAAGTAAATATTGAAACAGGCCATGTCCGAGATTAAACCGGATCCAAATACAGATGGTATCACAATACTATTCTAGGAAGGTTTACTTAAATAACATTGTCAACAATGAGCTTGATTGCCAAGTCCAGTAAGCCATTAGGATCCTGGCTAATTTTTCTCTTCGTAACAAAGGAGCGCTGAGGCCAGTTATCTCTAGGGCCACACTTGCTGAGGTCATCTAATCTGAGGGTAGATTCGGGTTCAAACCTGAGAATTCGTGGTGTCTATCGTTCAGTTCTATTACCACTGTAGTGCTACTGTACACCCACTAGGCCATCAGGACACAAGAAAAAAAGGTGTAATTTTGGCCAAACATTTCAAAAGATTTCTGAACAGAAAACTAAATTATTTAAAAACAATTATAAATAACGGGTTGATCAGTAGAAGTATTAGAAGTATGTAATTAAACTCTATGCTGTTAAGTATGCAAATGTATGTTTGATTTTGTGTGTACTCTTATTTCTGCTGATATTTATCTCAGCTAATCAACTGAAAATTACGGAAGGGACTCCTTCTGAAATAAATCTATGACCCTCGAATAAATTGTAAATGTGCTAAATATATGGGTGTCTATGATGGCACCATTTGGTCTTACTTCAGTAGAATTCACTTATCCCAAATCAGTGGAACGTATATACTTCCATGGTCCACAGAGAAACTAACCAGAATCGATAGAAATCACTATTTTCCACAGCTACAATGACACTTTAACATGTGTTCTGTGGTAGACATTTTCATACTTGTACACTTAATGTTGCATTGGTCATCAGCAATTTGCAGTTATTACTACCTTTTATTGTAGACCTGTGCACTGGTTTGACTTGACTTTTATGGCTGACGTCAACTCCAACAACAGCAATTTGCATTTATATATATCTCCCTTCATGCAGGGTAGTGTCTCAGAGGGCTTCACAGTGACGTAGCCCAACAACGAGCCAGGGGGAGCGGGAGGCACGACTATTGTATTTAGGGGAATATTTTCACTTGATTACAATTTCAACAGAAACATAAATAGGCATTTTAACTGACTTAGTGTCCAATCATCCTGTAAAGTTACACAGTGTACATCGTATAGAGCTAGTGTAGCATTAGCAATGAACCTCTTTTGGGAAGATTGGTATTGCTGTAAAGTTTGGAGATGCATTTTTTAAATATAATTTTCATCTTTGCTGTAAAATCAATTGGTTCATCCTAATAACGGAGTAGCATGCTTTATTTAAGAATAAAATGTACTTCTTAGTGTTCTGAAAATGCCTGTTTTTCATGGTTGCTCGAGTGCATCACTGTCAGCTTTCCTGCCTCCTTTTCGATCAGATGAGTGAAGGATAATAAATAATCCTGGTAATTGATATAATGGCTTATTATATCAGTGAATCATCTCAAAGCATGTCACAGGATTTATCATAAAGTGTGACTTCCTGTATTTTTTAGGCAAATACGGCATTCAATTTGTGCAGAACAATAGCCAGGCAAAAGTGTTACCATCTGAATTGATATTTGAGACTCATCTGTTGAATATCGCCATTTTTGACCCCAGTATCATATCTGCCAATCCACCATAGAAATGGGTTCAAATGTTGTTAGGAATAACATTTAGCTAGTCTGTTCAGTCTGTCTACATTTAAAACACAGTAGTGTTTCTGGTCGGGCAGCAGAAGTACGTCTGTCTTCCTTTTTTACTTAATCACTTATTCCAGCAATATCAGCTATTCTCACATCAACAATTCCAATCATGTAACAATGCCAGTCCACCTAAAACAATGGGGTGAGTGATCTCAAATTATATTCAATATACTAGTACAGAAAAATTGCAAAGAATTGAGGAAAATGATTAAATGAAGTCTCAGTTTAGTTCTTTAGTCAGTTCTTTTTACGAACTGTGTGAAAACCAGCTTTCAAATTAAGACCGAATTGAAGAATTTTTCACAATTCTGCATACGTTTGAAATTTAAAACAGTCTTATGGACAAAGAAAGACAAAGTGTTTTCTTCATCCATAAACTGTAGTTTAGTTATATTCTAGATTCTCAGCACTCTCCTAATATTTAACTAATGCATTCCTCAAAGAAGGATGGACTTTGGAGTCTTGTTCAGTTAATATATTAATTAAAACAAACTTCCTCAAAAAATCTTATAATTTTTAAAAAAAGGCAAATCCTTAACAAAGTATTATTGGATCTGACTGATTCAGAGACCTCAGATAAGTACTGCAGATATGAGAAATATATCATTGAGGACCATTAAAGTAATTTTTTATCTGCAAAATCCAAATTGGAATTTTTTGGATTTTTTTTTGTGTGTAAAAACCCGGCACCACCACAGAGTGGGAATAGGGCAGCCCACCACACTCCCCCCACCCCCACCCCCAGCAACTTTTTGTCTCGCTTCAAATGTACACCAGCCCCCCACAGCCAGCGCCACTGGTGGTTACTTGATTGCTCAGAAGTTAGTTGTTATTGACCAAAAGAAGACAGCAGGCTTTTAAAAGTGAGCTGGCTTTCTGTCTATGCTACTGTTTTAAGAAGCACTATACAGTAGTGTATTACTCTTGAGCCTGTTTAGATAATGTCATAAATAATAGGGTTGTCTTATTTATTAGTCTTTTTTAAAAAACTATCTCTACAATTTTAGAAGAGCAGAAAGGCTTGAAGAACGTTCAGGTTTCCCTGCTCAGAAGTCTGAAGTGCTTTATTCTTTTTTTCGCGCTCTGTTGGAGAACCACTTAGCCTCAAAGATTCTTTTGTGTATCATTCAATTTGCAAACACATATGAAGTCATCAAATACATTGATGCACTCTTCTGCATTTTGTGTAATTGTTATTCCCTTTATAGGCAAATATGCCCTCTGTTGTGGGCAGTACAATTTTGATTTCGATTTGATATTCTGTTTTATTAAAACCTGCTGTTCAATTTTTCTAAATTATGCGTTCCAAATTGCCCTTTCTTTTGTTGCATTGCTTGTAGAATTCTGTCCATCTGCACATCTGCAAGAATAAAAAAGCCATTAAAAAGGCTCTGTTATCAACCTGGATAGCTTTGCTTTTCAGTCATTAATTTGGTTTCTAAGGCTGGAAGTATAATGGACCAGCAGTGAACTTTCTTAACAACAACTGCAAGTGATGGCTGAGTGAACTTGGGTGAATGGTCGCGAGTGTGGCAGGAAAAGGCAATGACATTTGTGGGCAGCAGTTTAAAAGTTAAAGTTTGCTTTGATTTTAAAATGTGCTTTGTACTTCAATATCCTGATTCACTCTTAACATTGCACAATCTTATGGATAAGAAAACAAATCCATATTCTGAGATTTTTTGCAGAAAAATCTTAAGTGTAATTGATTTTGTAGGAGACAATTGTACTGTTAAAATGCTCCAAAAGCGCAGGTTTCAAAAAACATTCCTTTAGTTACTTTAAAATGTGGTTATATCTGAATGGGTTGCTTGAAACCAGAAGCTACTATCGACGTTGTTCCTTTCCAAAATGACTTAAAAGGAAAATGTTTTATGTTTGAGCCAAACCTTTGTCTGCAGAAGATTAGTTATGAACAAAAGCGTGTGTATTTGGATAAAGCTTGCGGAATTTTATATGACCACAATAATGTTCAAAATATTTGTTATGAGTTATACTGTATTCTATTATTTGTTTTAACTAAAGGGCAAAAGGGGAAGCTCAACCAGGATTGGTGCTGTCAACATAGGACACAACAACACAATAAATTACACTTGTATAGCGCCCTTCATGTCAGAAAGATGTCCCAAGGTACTGGACAGTCATGGGTTTTTGGACCCGAGCTGCCGTTGGGTCAGGAGGGGTGCAGGGCAAGGATGGCAGGGGGGTAATGGAGGGAATGCAAGGAGAGAGAATTAATAACCACTGAACTAATAGAGAAATGAGGGAGAACAAAAGGAATGAGGGAAATTAATGACAGGAAGCACTGCATAGAAAGAAAGGGAAGTGAAATGTATAGAAACATGGGAAAGAGCATGAAACACTCTCGACGGTTAAGCAGGTAAATTGGAACTTAATGGATTGATCTTTAAAATAGCCAACACACACATGATAGTCTGAATGGCTTTCTTCTGTCCTGTAAATTTCTATGGTTCTAAGTACAGAGAGAATAAAAAAAAGCAAATCAAGTCCTTTTCCTGAAATATTATTCATGAGTTTGCTGCCAGCCTTTGAAAGATATATTCCTTCAGTTTTTCTTTTAGCAAGGATTGAAAAATATTCTGGTTCTCTCTCTAACCATGTTCAGTCAAGTTTATATTTATGGAGCTGTTTAGAGAACAAAGCGGAGACTTGTATCACAAATCAATGCATGATAAATGAGGCCAAATACAATAATTCATGTTTTTTGGGGGGGGAGGGGTGGGGTAGTCAGCCAGGTGTCCGACACATGTGGAAACCCATTACCATGCTTAAGAGTGGGCTGACTCCCTACCCCAGTGACTAGTCTGCCCTTCTAGGTACTGACGATGAACCAGGCTGGCTGTACTGTCATCAGCAGTGCCCTGGAATACTGTGGACCTGCCTGGTTCAGGAACTGGACTCCGAGACCACCACAGATGTTGGCTCGATTCCAACATTCCATTGCCAGGCTTGTCACCTTGGAGCCTGTTCAGCTCCAAGTAGATCCCGCTTACCTCCCACCCCAACGAGCATAGTTATTATTTGGTTGTTCCACATCTGACAAGAGCTGGGTTAAACTTCATTAGGTGGATGGTTTGGTACACAGAACTCCTTGTAAGCTTCTCGGTGGGTAACGTATCTCAGCATGAAATGTGTGAGAGCATTGCCACCATCATCCTTTCCGCAGCTCAGGCACATGTCCCTTCCCATTAAACGGTTGTTCCACCAATCCAATTGTAGTTGCGGAGTTTAAGCAGCAGGTGCTGGGCTCTCTGCAGGCCAGTTAAGGTGGATTCCAGACCCTGGACATCTGACCTTGTGTTCATGAATTTGAACTCCAGGTAATGCCTTCAGCAGTCGTTGCCACAAGCCTCAGAGTTTCCTCATCAGCTATCTGGCGAGCAGTTGCCTTCAGTGTGGTGGGTGGACCTTTTACAGGACAGCTTGTGACATGCCAACCACCTTGATGTTCTTGAGGTCCAAATCCAATGCTGTATACCAGGCTTACTCAGCACCAGCTGCTCAATCAATTGCATTTAGGACTTGCATATGGTGAAGGTCTGTTCCAAATTTACAATTTATCATTTGCAGCCTATATTCTTGTAACTTAACATTAAATATATTGCATTTGGCAACTTGGATAATAAATGCATTGATATCTAAATGTTTTCAAATGTAATTATTAAAAATCAATTTAAAATGGGAAACCATGATCATTCTAGTGAGGGATAATGTCTGGAAGAACAGTAGTGTTATTGACCCAGTGATGTTACCCAGATAACTCAGCCTTAAGATATTCTGGCTGCAAATAATGTCAGCGCACTGTGTCAATAAATACAATAGGAAAATCATATCAACTTTCCAACAATTTTCTCTGTTAAAATCTATGGCGCTGTTTTAGGGGGAAAAATTACATGCACAGATGAGCCAAGAATTCTTCAAATAAGACATATTGTCTCAGTCAGTGGGAAGCACTGTAGAAGTTATGTGTATGTAAGTAAAATAAATCACTTCTTCGGTGTCTTAGATGGGACTTTTGAATGACATGGTGACCAGTTGCCATCTGTCTGTATTTCATTCTTTCTTAGATTTCATTGGGAAACCACTTACCAACCTGATATATGAACATCTGACTGTTCAGCACTTTGGGACGTCCTCCCGATGTGAAAGGCGCTCTATAAATGTAATTTTGTTGTTGTTGTGATAATATCTTCAGAATTTTTAAACCCAGGCATGGGATTGTCCCCAACCATCTGAATTGACTTGTTTATCCCATGAATATCCTTTAGCTCAATGGGACTTGTTGGGTACTGATGACAATTTGTACCATTGATAGTGTTGTTTCACATACCTGATGTATGTATACCAAGGAAAGAAAAATCAAAATTAAGCCCTCTGAGATAGTGGTGGTATTAGAATGGGAATCATGACTGTTTACAGAACTTACATATATGGTTTGCACACCCTATTGTAGACATGGTGGATCGGTATTATTAGACCTAGGAAGTACATAATATTGAGATTGGAACAGGATTACTGCATCTTTTACATTCTATATTATTTATACCAAAATAAAAAAAGTGCAATTTCAGTGGTACAAAGCTCATATATCAAATCCGATTTACTGAGAACTATTCACTGAATTTAAACAAATACTTTCCATGTTCTTTTACTAATCATGAAAATATGATAGTTAAAAAAATTATTTTCACTTGCTAGACAAAATAAATTTTAGTGAATTAATATTTTACAAATGTCTAGTTTAGGCACACAAAAAGGCACACAAAAATATTTTGTCCATGCCTACCCAGAATACAGGTGCATTTTAAAATGTATTTTATTTTGAGTTCATTTTTTATGCAGCAGCAACTTTCTGTCCATGTCAATAAATTCCTGAGAGACAGTACATATTTTATTTTAAAAAAATCTGAGGGAAAGTCAGGTGATATTTATTTCCAGGAACCAAGGCCAAGTGGTCCAACTGCTACCCTGATTGAATTCAGCTAACTCAGCCCAGATTGGGACTTCACCTTGTCATTTTGATTTGCATGGTTTAGTTCAACAATCAACTGTACCTATAGCTACAAGAGAATCAGAGAAGCAGGTCATTTTAATTCAATTTTAAACTACAAGAGGCAAACTACAGGGTGAAACCTTGGGCAAGTTTCCTTACTCCACACGCCCAATAATAATCCCTCAAGAAAAAGAACAATAATAAATTGGTCACTTCAATCCACGACTTTGTGGGACACTGCTGTGTGCAATTGGCTGCCGCATTTCGCCCACAAAATGTACAATCGGTTCACTTTTCAATATATTCTGTGAAGCGCTTTGAGATGTCTAGAAGACGTGAAAAGCGCTATGTCAATTGCAAGGATTATTATATTATTATATAAGAGTGCACCAACACTTGAGGACATAGGTTCAGAATTACAAAGGGCAATTTCAGGGCTGACACCAGAAAGTACAAAGGGTGATTAATGATTGGGACATGTTACCAAGAAAGCTTCTTGAAGCCAGAATGTTGGATTTATTTAAGAAACAGTTTGATATTGTAATGGGAAGATGGTAGGTGGGTATTCTGGATCAAATGAACCAAAGGCCCCCCAACGTGAAAGATGCTGTACAAATGTAATTTTGCTGTTGTTGTTATTAACCAAACCTCGCTTGTGTCATCTTAAAACAAAAGATTACATGAAAAATATTTCAATATTTTATGCAACTCTTCAGCTGCAAGCCACTGCAGATTTTATTTAGATTTTAGCATTTGGTGTAAGTAAATAATGATACACAGGCTTAAAATGAAAGTTAATATGTTGAAAAGGGACAGGCACTGTTTGCTTGCAAACAAGACTTTTTTTTGCTTTCAACTCTGTCGAATTTGAATGTTGGCCAAAGAACACAGTGATGAAATTGACCAGGAAGCAAAGGAAGGTAAGCCTGATTTTTCTGCTGTGGCAGCACTGCGTGTTGATGTCTGGCCAAAGTGCTTCCTGGATAAATACAGTGCTTCTGCTGAATCATAAAGCAAGGGTCATCACATATTTCAGCGGTCTCTGTAAACCAATTTACTTTCACTAATGGTCATGATGGTCAGTGATCTGTTATTTGATAAAGGCATTGATTTGTGTGCTGTTGATTCCTTGTTTTATTTTGGAAGCACCAAGTTTGTTGGTTTTAAATTCAGTGAGTGAAGACAGGGAAAATGTGAAGAGGACTATCTTCATAAGTGGTTGCCAGAACCTTTTTTTTCTTGCAAACACACAGCATAACCACATATGTTGTGACACCCCACCATTTATGCAAGAACATAAAACATAGCTCTTTTATCCTTCATGCAAACAGAAAAGGTATTGGCAAATACTTTTTCACAGAGATAGTGTCACTTTAAAGGACCATATGTGCATATTTTATCTGACGCACTTGTAAGGTAATTTTATTTGTGGCTAATCATCAGGATGTAATAAATATTATTGCAGAATGGAACACTTTATACTTTATACTTGATGCCATGTGGTCAGCAAGTACTCCTGGATCAAGTAAAAGACAAATTATATTCAGGGTAAAATGCTACAGCAGCCTTTGATTAAGCTCTTGTCAAAATGCAAATACAGCAATTATAAATTGAAATTGAGGTGAATTTAGTGATGCAGTTGATATTTAGCAAATCAGAGGTGTGAGAAGTGGACCCCCAGGTACCGCCATTTATGTGTGTGTGTGTGTGTGAGAGTGTGGGGGGGCTAGGTGAGTGTGTATGTGTGTGTGTGTGGGTGAGTATGTGTGTGCGTGTGGGTAAGTGTGTGTTCGTGTGGGGAGAGGAATTTGACTCACACCCATAGCCTCAGTCCTTGCCAGGCTCCGCTGGCTCCCTGACCCATCTTCAGCAGATCGATTTTTAGGTCCTCGCTCTCACGTACAAACCCCATCATGTGCGAGCATCTCTCTATCCCACTGATCTCCTACTCCACTGCTTTGCTCTTCTCCTCTGCTTGGCTAGCTCAAGCTTGCTGCATATCCCCTGCATTATCCCTTGCCAAGCTTTCAGATTCTATGCCTCATCCTCTACATGTTCTTCTCTCTAACTCTCTCCCTCATTTCCCCCCCCACCCAATTTGCCTTCAAGTCCCACCTTAAAAACCTACCTCTTCAACTGTGCCTATGGTTGACAACCTCTTCACTCCTCTCCACTATTTTCTGTTCAGATTTGACCCCATCACTGTAAAGTGCTACAAGACATTATTCGATGAAGGCCACTATATAAATGCAAGTTGATGCCATTGCTTTTCAGGGCAGTTTTGATGTTATAAATATTGAAGGTATCCTTAGCTTTATCCTATTTACCTCTATAAAGAGTTGGGTAACCAACAACCAGGGAATCAATGCAGGGAGAAGGAGATAGAATTAGATAATGCCGGGACAAATTGTGCAATTTTTACTGATGGGAAGACCAAGTCAATAAAGGCTGAAAGGCTATTTCACAATTCAATACTGCTGACTGTGATAGTCCCCATCCACCTGAAAGTTGCAAGCTCTTCATTCATCGACTTGGTAATCTGATCTGTGGTGAAGCAAACTCGTCTCAAAGAGACGTAAAGGACCCTGTGGAAGAGTAGAACTCTTCAATAAAGTGTGGGATAGCATAATACTGTAAACTGTTTAAATGATATGCAAATCCTATTTGTGGCCACTGATGGAATAGTTTAATTTTGGGGCAAGTGCAGTCACATTTCTTAGCTTTGTTCAGTTGATTCCACTTCAACTTCTGGATCAGAAGGTTATGGATTCAACCGCCAGTTTAGGATTTTGTGCTCAATCTTATCTGACATTCCAGGCAACTGTTGAAGGAGTGTGAAGTGCCACTTTCATACATTTTGACGTCAGTTTTGTAGACGCTATATCAATGTTATTTTTATTTCAGTACATTTAAAGATCAATCGACAAGTTGGCTTACCTACTATATACCAAGCTCTGTCCTCTCTTTACATGAAGGAAATATGGCTGCATTGTCTGGCTTCCTTAATGTTAAAGCTGGATCAATCCTTTGTGTGTTACTGGTGCTTAAGTCAAAATTCCTGTTTAAGGCAGCAGTATTAAAATCCCACAGCCATCTCTGGTTGTACCTTGGTTTAAGAAATGGCAAAAAACTTTTGACCCTAATTGCATTTTCTGCATCAGATGTCCTTTGGGGGTCTGAAAGAGAGGCCAATGCTGTTACATTTTAGAGTCCTGTAGCGTATTGGTTATTGCACTCGCTTCACGAGAGGACTTGGGTTTGATTCTTGGGCAGGGCGAAACCTTAGGCAAGTTTCCTTACTCCATATGCCCCTGTTTACCTAGCAATAAGTAAGATCCTGGTCATTAGTTGATTGGCAGATTGCTTTTGATTAAGCTCTTGTCAAAATGCAAATACAACAATTATAAATTGAAATTGAATTGAAGTTAATGATCTAGTCGATATTTGGGAAATCAGATGTGTGAAAAGTGGACCCCCAAATGCTGCCATTTGTGTGTATTTTGAGTAATAATCCCTTCAAAAAAAAATAATAATTTGGTCATTCAATCCACGACTGTTTGTGGGACACTGCTGTGCGCAAAATATACAGTCAATTCACTTTACAGTATATTCTGGGAAGCGCTTTGAGATGCCTTGAACACATGATAAGTTGCTATATCAAATGCAAGAATTATTATTATTGTCTTATATCATTAGTTATCATGACCCAACTGTGCAGCGCCTTGGGACGTCCTCCTGACGTGAAAGGCGCTTTATAAATGGAATCTTGTTGTTGTTGTTGTTGTATCAGATTGTGAGTCCTCAAATTCATTTTACTTGGTATCTGTCTAGCAAGGACAGAGAGTGAGGAAAAGAAATAAAGAGAAATAAGTAATCAATCTGGGTTCAAGTGAAACCCAGGTCAAGGAGCTGAAAGAACAATGTCCTAAATGTGTCATTGAGTAGTTCAATAAATAAAAGGTTAGATTTTCAAGGCTTGTGGAATATTTGTACCTAATGGCTCAGTTGAGTTAACAATTCATGCATGATCAAACTGCCAGTATTGTCAATAGGATATAAATTGGACAGCCCGGGTCTGTATTCTGCTTAAACCAGAGTTTTTAAAAAAAGAATTGTAGATTAACTTTACCTTCAAGTGCAAAGGTTATGAAAGCTTTATGCTCCTTTGTGGTGTGGTTCCAATGGAAGTGCCGTTGAGACCAATATTGTACGATTTGAATGAAAATTGCCTCTATACTTTGAATATTTTTAAATAAGTAGTTTATTAAGTTTGAATATGTTTTCCAATGAAAAATGAAAAATATTTCATGGAATCACATGGCACATTGTTGATCTGGATTCTCTTTTTCCATATTTGGTAATTTTGAGTCAGGATTTTGTCAATTGTGGTGTCCCCCAAGTAATATTGTTACATTATACTTCATTTGTAGTTTACTACATAAATATATTGATAGAAATGAGAATAATGGTGCAAACATTTACCTGAGTCCTGTAGCTCAGTGATTAGAGCACTTGCCTTGCAAGCGAGTCACCTGGGTTCAATTCCCGGCAGGGTGAAACCTTGGGCAAGTTTCCTTAATCCACACGCCTGATATTAAGCCCTCTAAAACAAAACAATAATAAATTGGTCATTTTCAATCCACGACTGTTTGTGGAACACTGCTGTGCGCAATAGGCTGCTGCATTTTGCCCACAAATATACGGTCAATTCACTTTACAGTATATTCTGTGAACCGCTTTGAGACATCTAGAAGATGTGAAAGGTGCTATATCAAATGCAAGGATTATTGTTATAAACATTCCTATGTAACTCAGAAGACCCCTTTTATAATTTTAAGGATCATCATATATCGATGACCAAGAAATAACCATCTCTTATCTAACATCTTTATATTGAGGAATCTTATTAAAAAGATTTATTTAAAGTATGACTTTTTTAATAATTGCTGCATGAAAAAGCCCCAAGTCTCAGTATTGCTTAGTTGCCAGAATCTTAGTCAAGATATTGCACTGATATATATATTTGATTGGCATTTAACTGACAAGATGCTGTCACAAACAGTGACCTGAGTTTATTTGCTATGTTGCTTATTTAAATGTTAATATTTCATAACTGCTGTTATACACGCATGCACCTTATGCAATGATGCCCACCTGTTACTGTATAGCAATTGGATGAACAAAGATTAAATTTAAGTTGTGTTTGTCGCGAGGCATTCTCTAAATGTGTTTGTCTGAGTCATTATAATATTATACCTAGACTATAATGAATAATAATAACTCTTGTGTTGACATAGTATCTTTTCAAGTTGAGAAGACTTAAAATGCTTCGCAGGAAAACTGACTGACCTAAGGTCATTTTTAAGGTTGACTTCATTGTAGCTAGATTGTTGTAAACGGGATGAGGAACAACAGGTGATGGCAAGCTGCAGCATTCATGAGGCACGTTATGAAACGTTATGAAACTGGATATGACCTACTGTAGTTTCAGCATTTCAGCACTCTTGAGTTGCTACCCCATGTGGAGATCACTGTATAAATACAAGTTGTTGTGGTTGTTGTAACTGCGAGATTCAAGGACGTTATTTCCTTCTCTGATCAGTTTTGCTTTCTGTTGTAGTTCCTTTTTGGGTGTTCTGCCCAGTTTTGGGACCACTCAGTTTTTAATGTGTTAATAACTATTGATAAAGCTTCATTGAGTAGAAATTTATTTCAAAAACTAAACATTTGTAGACATTTGCATTTAATTAAAGTATTTAAAAATGAAACATTCTCTCTTTTGCTTAACACCGTGTTCTGGGACTCCATTGAGGACAACCACATCCAGTGGGGAACCCTTTTAAAATACAACACAATAGAATTTACATTTATGTATCGCCTGTCACGTTGAGAGGATGTATCAAAGCGCTTCAAAATACAATATGTCATCCAATCCCCTTCTTTCATACCAGCTGGCCAGTGCCTTTTGAAAGCAAATCTTTTTCGTATACCGTATTTGGATACAGTAAACAAATGTCGCCCTGACTTAGTAGTTGGTATTATTCTCGCCTCTCGAGTCGGAAGGTTGTCATTTCAAGTCCCACAACAGGACGTTGAGCTCACCATCTAGTCAGACACTTCATTACAATGTTGATATGGTAAAGCAAGATCGTCTGCAGGTTCATGTAGACTTAAAGATGCCAAGATTTGGAATGAGGAGTTTTTCCTGGTGCCTGGCCAACAACCCCCCAGATAAAATTGGTCATTTACTTCAGGGATGGCCAACTTGTGACCTGTGTGACTATTTCATATATGTGTATTGTGGCCCGTGAGTTAGCCAACCCCGATTTACTTCATGGGTGTTTTGGGGACATTGCGATGTGCAAATTGACTGCTGCATTCATTTGCAAAATGCATGATCAGTACACTTCCCAGTATATCCTGTGAAACACTTTTTAGATGTCCTCCAGACGTGAAAGGTGCTTGATCAAATATAAGGATTAGTATTATTATATGAGATTTTTTTTACATTGATCGCGAAGAGCCTAGATACTGGTGCAAGCAACTCAGAAACCTTCAGGCTTGCTTCTCTCAGAGAAGTAAGAATAGGATTCTTAAGGATTTTGTTTCCTTTCTTCTGCACTTGTAAAATGTTTTCGAATGAATTGACTTTTATGTTTTGTTTACCAAACAGAAAAAAAACTGCCTTTAAAAGATGCAATGCCTTGTTTTCCATTTTTCTGCCATTTTCTTCCATTCTATTATTTTCTCCCCCCTGCAAAGCGCATTCTTCAACTTTAAGGGCCTGTTCCTAAAACTGTAGTACTGAAGACTTTCTCCTGGTGCAGGCATATTTTAATTCTGACTCGGCATTTCTTCAGGAAGCTGCCTGTGTTACTGAATCTAGTATCTGAGTGCAGTAGTTTACTGCAGCCCATCATTTCATTGCTGTTTGTGGGACATTGATGTGCACAGTTGGTCTGCCACATTCAACTACAATCACTTCACATCACTGTAAATTCTATCCCCTTTGGGAACTCCTCCTGATGAAAAGCTGCTATACCAAATGCAAAGATTATTATTATTTCTATTATTGTTTGAACCATTCAGTTATTATTATTTATAACATAATGAATCTCCATTCTACTAATTTGAACTGCTTTGCATAAGAAATATCAGATATTTTTAATACAGGATATCGTCTATAATACATTTGATTTCGTTTTGTATAGTTCATAGAATTGCATTTACAATATTATAAAGATGAGTGAAACACTTTAAAGGTCACACACAAAAGTTGTGATATAAATTTGTTGGATTATACTTGCTTGTATAAATTCAATTTAAGAATAGTAAAATCAAAAAGCTTTTTCAATAAATTAAGACCCTTTACTTAAAGAATGGGCAAATAAAATGAACTAGGTAAATCAATGACAAACAAGTGCCAATAGCAAAACTGCTACTATAAACCATAAATAATGCAAACTAAGCTCTTTCCTTCACTCTATGCATTAAATATTGTTCTTCAGGGAACCAATTAAAAGTATTGAAAATTTGGAAGCCAGCCACATGAAATATAGAGAAACCCGTCAATATCAGGCTTACTCAGCAGATTTCAGTAAAATCTCTGGTCTAAAACCCCTTTGAATTTGAACCAGAAATAAATTAGTCAGGGTGTATCTTCACAAGACAAACTAGCCACTACTGTCACATTGAAGGACAAGGTCGATGTAGGACCTCAGTGCCAAATGTACCAGAATTTGCTATGTGTATTCTAGGGCATTAGCAGCATGAGAAAATTGATGTGTTTTGTGGCAACCAAATTACCATTTTATGACCCATTTCAAAGGGACAGGGCTATGAAGATTGGTCACAGTTTTTTTCTGTTGAACAGAGAAGAAGGGGCTAGGTGGCAGCAGTTAGATAGAAGAGCAGTGTAACTCTCTAAACCTACATGATGACTTCTCTGCTTGGGCTCCAAAGTCCAAGTGGATGTGGGGCTTGCAAATCCAGCTATGTGCCTACATGTAGTTACATAGGACACAGTTTTCTCACTGTGGCTAAATTGTGGACCTGGTAACCATGTGTGCAACTGACCTTGTTCTTGCCCGTAGCATGACCTGTTTATTCAACAAAATATAATATAAGGATAGAGTCAAATATCAACAGAAAGTCATAGAGAGTAAGAGAGATAGAACGTTAATCAAAGAGAGACACTCAGAGAAAGGAAGAGAAAGAAAGAATATTGAGCGGAAATGAGAGAGAGCGAGAGAGTACGGTTGGCACATTTCTTTAGTCACAGTATATGATTCTTGATGGAATTTTTTTCGCCCAGAAAATACACAGTCAAATCACTTTACAGTATAACCTGTGAAGCCTTTCGAGATGTGTCAACGAAGTGATAAGGCGCTATATTAAATGCAAGGATTATTATTATTATTTAGCACTGAAGCTAATTTGTATTTTGTTTCATGACCAATAAATCACACAATTTGCTTGTCCACTATGGGATTCCTTCCACTTAATCCGTAAAATCAGATCTAGTTAAGATTTCAAAGAGTTTTTGAAACCTGGATTATGTTAGTTTTCTGCCTGAGTGAAAAATGTAAAAACTGGAGCTCATATCTTTAAAACAGAAAGGGAAATGTAAGCAACATTTTTTTAAACAAAAGAAATGACAGAAACATAGAAGAAAATGCCAGCACAGGTGATAGAACAAGAAACTATAAAGGGTTTCAGAAAGGAAATAGGAAGGTTTGTTTTGCTTATGCAAAACAAAGGGTAGGACTGGCAATGTTTTCATTGCTAATTGGGCCTTTCACTTTTGAGAATGCATTGTATGAAAGAATAGCTTTAATTTCAAAATTATTCCAATAGTGTACAGCTGACCATAAAGGGTTAAATGATCAAGCACCTGGTCAAATTATTGTAGCTCTGAACATATGGGAAAGAAATGGTCGTGTTGCACAAAGAACATTGGAAACTCACCCAGTAATAATAATCCTTGCATTTGATATTTGATACCAAAATGATCCAAAATCGCACTTTGATGGAGATTGGTGCAAAAAATAGTGCAACAAAAAGTTTGTTTAACGTGTTAAATCATATTTTTGAAGTATTAATATATTACATACATTACATTCAATATTATTAAAAACTAATGAGAATTACATAGAATATACAGCACAGAAATAGGCCATTCGGCCCAACTGGTGCCGGCGTTTATGCTCCACACGAGCCTCCTCCTACCCTTCCTCAACTTAGTCTTATCAGCGTAACCTTCTATTCCTTTCTCCCTCATGTACTTATCTAGCTTCCCCTTCAATGCATCTATACTATTCGCCTCAACTACTCCTTTTAGTAGCAAGTTCTACCTTCCCGCCACTCTCTGGGTAAAGAAGTTTTTTCTGACTTCCCTATTTGATTTATTGGTGACTATTTTATATTTATGGTCCCTGGTTTTGGTCTCCCCCACAAGTGAAAGCATTGTCTTTATGTCTACTCTATCAAAACCCTTCATAATTTTAAAGACCTCTATTAGGTCACCCCTCACCCTTCTCTTTTCAAGAGAAAAGCATCCAAGCTTGTTCAGCCTTTCCTGATAGGTATAACCTTGCAGTTCTGGGATCATCCTTGTAAATCTCCTTTGTACCTTTTCCAGTGCCTCTATATCCTTTCTATAATATGGGGACCAGAACTGTACACAGTACTCCAAGTGTGGTCTAACCAAGGTTTGATATAAGTTGCCTGCTTTTCATTTCTATCCCTCTAGAAATGAACCCGAATGCTTGATTTGCTTTTTTTATGACCTTATTAACCTGGTTTGCTACTTTTAGTGATTTGTGTATCTGTACCCCAAGATCCCTTTGTGCCTCTACCCCATTTAGATTCTTATTTGCAGGCAGTATGTGACCTCCTTATTCTTCCTACCAGATTGTACCACCTCACACTTATCTATATTGAAATTAATTTGCTAATTAATAATAATAATCCTTGCATTTGATATAGCGCCTTAAAATCTTTGAGACATCTCAAAGTGTTTCACAGAATATACCTTAAAGTGAATTGACTGTATATTTTGTGGGCGAAACGCGGCAGCCAATTGCGCACAGCAGTGTCGCAAAAACAGTTGTGGATTGAAGTGACCAATTTTTTTTTTTTTTTTTTGAAGGAATTATTACCCCCGGAAAAGTGATCAGCCAATTGACTAACAACCAGGTTCCTTCTTACAGCTAGGTAAACAGAGGTGTGTGGAGTAAGAAAATTTCCCAACATTTCTCACTGCCAGGAATCGAACCCAGGTCTCTCGCTTGTGACGTGAAACCTCCAGTTGTATCACCAGAATGAAGTGCCTATTCGGAAAGTTTATTAATGTGTTGTTGTAATTTGTTGCAGTCCTCCTCAGTATTAACTACACCCTCCAATTTGGTGTCATCCACAAATTTTGAAATTGTATTTTCGATCCCCGAGTCAAAATCGTTAATGTAAATCGTGAATAACAGTGGTCCCAATACGGATCCTTATAGAACACCATTAACCACTCTCTGCCAGTCTGAGTA
Source organism: Callorhinchus milii (assembly GCF_018977255.1). Taxonomy (NCBI): domain Eukaryota; kingdom Metazoa; phylum Chordata; class Chondrichthyes; order Chimaeriformes; family Callorhinchidae; genus Callorhinchus; species Callorhinchus milii. The sequence goes on from NW_024704742.1 coordinate 97,368,365, forward strand.
GCTATCCATTATCCTACTCTCTGTTTTCTGTCTTGTAGCCAGCTTGCTATCCATTCTGCTACTTTTCCCCTGACTCCACGTGCTCTGACCTTATTCATTAGTCTATTATGCGGTACTTTATCAAATGCCTTGTTTGATAATTAACAAGAACATTTTTCTGAGAAGCAAGAAATAATTTCACAGAAACACAGAAACATAGATACAGGAGTAGGTTATTCAGCCCCTCGAGCCTGTTCTGTCATTCTATAAGATCATGGCTGATCTGTACCTCAATTCATATTACCTGCCCTTGCCCCATATCCCTTGATACCCTAATCTCACAAATATTACATTTAACTCATATGAAGCGTTCAGAATTCTGTTACATTATTGATATGAATGCAACTTTTCCAATATTCACCACAAGGTTATCAAGCATATCATAATTACAGTAGATCATTGTGAGAGACCAGCAAAACTTTACAACAAGATGGTAAGACATTTAAATAGTTAGAATAATAGTATAACTGGATTTATTTTCTGTTTAACGATTCCCTTTAAACTGTAACATTTCAAGAAAAATAGCTGAATCTCAGAAAAAGAACTTGCGTATTTATTCTTGCCTCACTGTAACTAATGGATGTTGTGAATTTTAAAAAAATGAACTCAGGTGGAGCAGTTTAAGGGAAGGATGGCTGTATTGAGAGTCTTTTATTTGTAAAAAGCATTCCGATGATGAGGATTGAATATATGTGTGTATGTATATATACTATCTTATAACAAGGTCTGCTCTTTCATCCATTGAATAACAATGTAATACAGTATAGTTTTGGTTCATATTATGTAGTTCAAGACACCAAATGGTTCACCAGAGGAGTCTGCCATCCATTACTGTCAACCACAACACTTGCCGCAGGCAGGGAAAATAACTTGTTGAAAATGGAGTCTATCATCTCGACAGACTCCATATGTGTGTGTTATAAAGAACACGGCCAAAGAGTGATGCATCAGGTTTGAACACCAACACAGCACTTCAGTTGTGTGGAGATGCAGATTTGATCTTCTGCACTGCTGAGCTGCAAATCATATAGCTATGCTGCTGTCGAGACACCCAGCAGGTGCTAGTTATCTGTTCAGAGCAGGGAGGGTTAACAGGAAGGTGAGTCTTAAATATGTGTACCTACTCTTTGCTAATCTGGATGCAGTAGAGCTCCCTAATGATATACTTACCAAAGACAATGCCTCCAGAGACCGGGACTAGACTTCTGAGAGAAAGTGCTACAACAATACCGGCTTTCCATTGCCAATCATTTTGCCTTGGATCCAGCTCAGCAACAGGAAGTCCCCGCTTACTTCCCCACTCAAGGAGGATAATCATGACATGGTACATCAAGAGATTGATATGGCAACTTAAATCCCTGAAACACACTGTAAGGGTAGGAGGGGACTGTTCTGTTTCAGAGGGTATGAAATCCTTCACTCTCTCCTTAATACTCCTGGTTCAAGCACCTTTTTTGGGTGAGACTGTGAGTAACTTGCTTCAGGGCCTTGATCTAACTGAACGTTCCCTTCTCAAGGGGTGTCTTAAGTGAAGACACCCCACATCCGTGCCATGACAGCCCTCCCACTTTCCCTACCTCCAGAACATCACTCGGCTCCACCACTGTTTCACACCGCAGGCCACCGAGACCCTCATACACGCATTCATAACATCCCTGCTTGTCGGCCTCCCCAGCTCGCCCTCCACAGGCTGCAGATCATCCAGAACTCTGCAGCCCTGTGTCCTCTCCCACACAAGGCTCCGCAACCCTATCACACCCATCCTCACCTGACTCCACTGTCTTCCCATCCACAGCTCAAGATCTTGGTACTCACTTTCAAAGCCCACCATGGTCTTGCATCCCCTACCAACTTTCCCGCTCCCTCCGCTCAGTGGGCTCCAGCCTGCTTCACGTCCCCCGCCTCGCCCTCCCCACTATCGTCGGGTGGGCCTTCAGCCACTCTGCCCCCACCGTCTGGAACTCCATCTCTCCCCCTCCCTTGCCTCCTTCAAGACCTTGGTATGTCCCATTGACGTGAAAGCACTATACAAATTTAATTTTGTTGTTGTTGAACTGTACACTGTGTTTTGGTGATCTCTCATTAGTCCTTTTGAAACTACAGTGCTGGTCATGTTTTAATATAAGCTTTCAGATTCTATTGCATCAGCATTGTCATCCTTTGATCTTGTCACACGGCCATTTCTCCACTCTGTGCACTTAATGCATAATGCTGAGAATTAAAGTATGAAAATCGATTTTGTTTTTAGTACAAAGTGACTTGAGCTCACAGTTCTGTGGATTCTCATGAGCTATTTGAATTTTGCTCTCATGGATTATTTGGCCATGAGGACCTTTCTGGTTTGAATTACCAGCTTTGTAATTTCCTGAAACTTTTATTAGCAGTGGTGGAACTCGTTGAGAGGAAATTGGGAGATTCTAAAAAACAGACCTTATAAGTCCATTTTATTACATTCTCCTTCAACAGTTTTTTCCATCTCCCACATTGAGCATTACAAACAGTCTAATTTCTCTGTCTGCTTTTGAATGTAAATTAAGTGAGGTAGTGTTATGTATGAATTGGCTGCCCCCATATAGTCACTGCACTTTATAGTATATCCAGTGAAGCATTTGGGATGTCTTCCTGACGTGAAAGGCGCTATATCAAATTACTGGGAAAATTCCTTGTCATGGAAATAATGTCTTGCAGTTTTTAAGATCCACCTGCAGGCAGACACATGCCAATAATAATAATAATAATAATAATAATAACATTTGATATAGCACCTTTTTACATCTTCTAGACGTCTTACAGCACTTCACAGAATATATTGTAAAGTGAATTGACTGTATATTTTGTGGGCAAAACAAAGCAAAGGCAAGCCACAGCATATTTTCAGTTTCAATTTCTGCTTTACTGCAAATTGGTAAATAAGTAAATCACAACAATTGCAAAAAGTTGCTTTGAATATCTGTAATAAATAAAAAACATTTTTGAAAAAAATATTATTTTTATTGTTGCGAAAATATTGTGACCTAATCACTACTCTTTTAATAAGATACTTTCTACAAAGTCTTGATGATTTGAAATATAGCCATGAAGTGATTGACTTCATAAATGTGTTAAATTAATAAAGGGCAGGAATATGCCAGTTGACAAGTCCTTCCTTTCCCTGTTACCTTCATATTATTAGGCAACATGTAAAACATGAACTGTGTTTTACATGTTGGATTTTGCCTTTGCTCTTGGATTTTGGCAGATCTTCACAAGATCACTAGAGATGCTTGCACAAAGAAGGCCGGTTATCCTATTCCATCAAAAGCAAGAGTTTTTAATTATTATCTTAATTTCTCTTTCAATTTATCTTTTTAAACAATGTCATACTTCAAATCAACTTAACGTTCCATAGTTCTGTGGTTTAATGTTTCCAAAAAGCTTTTAAAACAATTAGGAATAAAGATTTATGCTTGTTTTGAATGTCATTTGCAGTACAGTATAATCCAATTACCGTAGAAGCAGTGCAGACTTGGCCGAACAGTCAGCCTCCTCTTATTCGTCAAAATGCAGGTTGAGCAACACAGTTGTGACAATGTTTCAGATAAAGTCATTATACCTGGGCTAAGTAGTGGTTTGGAAAAGTAACAGGATGTTGTTTGTTTTGAGATGATAGTATTCCAAGAGTTTCTGGTGAGCATATCTTCAGTTTTCCTCTTGAATATTTCTGCGCTCCAGTGGCTGATCAGAAAGCTAGTATTTGGTGCTTTAGTGAACAAGAATGTGAAGCAGAGAACTGGCAACAGATTATTTTGGAACCAAAATATAGTTCACTGATCATTTAAGTTATGAACCAGCTTTTCAGGTCTATGAAGCCATCATAGACCTGATTAATTAAGTGTGCCTTTAGCATTTTATAGTTGTGTGTAAGTTTCTATGTTTAATTAGTCCCAGCTCATTCTGCCTTAGATCAGCTAACTCTGTGCGGACCGGAGAACAAACCAGGGAACTTGCTGGTCTGTATTGCTCAGTTAAAGAAGAAAGCAGTAGCGGTAGCAAAGGTGCCTTTAGGGCAGCTAAGCCACCAACTTCAACACAAAATACATGCTTGAGCCAAGCAACAGATTGCATACACTCGTTTTCTAAAAAGGCAACATAAGCGTGTTTGATCCAGTTCATGCCACCTCAAAATGCCTAAATAAACCCACAATGGAGTTTAGTGAATATGGCCTATCCTACACTTTGGAGAAGGACTAGTGGCCAGAAACATTCATGCAATGTGACTTTTGCACAATTGTGTGTGTTGTATATACAGTGCATTCCACAGCACCAGCAGCCTAAGGGTATTTCAGAACTGCTTCCGCTTGAAGTGGCTCTGTAATTTAAGTCGAGCACAAGAAAAACATTTGCAATTGTCTTTCCACAGTTTCCGACTGATTTGTCACTTGCATTCTAAATCACATTTTGTTGGCATGCCTGGACTCCAATCATCTTTATATTCATGCTCAATTGTTAATGATGGTGACCCTTTTTTTACAAATAGAATGAAAAATCTTTTAGTTTACATTATAATGTATACACTGTACACTTAAGTAAGAGCAAGTACTGTACAGTTGACATTCATCTAGTGATTTATGAAAACTTTTCAGTTGATTAAAATTAAGAGTCTTGGCAGTTTCACTGCAGTAGCACAGACATTGGATTAGTGTCAGAATGTCATTCAATTCACCTTGGAGCGTAACCGTGAAAAGTAAGAGATCAAGGTAATGGAAATGTTTAATAAATACGCATGTTGGGAATTGATCCATTTTAGCCACCCAGCCTTCCTTTCAGGGTTTGAATCAGTCAGGATTCAAGGAATGGAAGGACATTTTGTGTTTTAGTGGCTGTTGAAAGCTTGGTCAGTTCTAACCCAGTTACTTCTGGGTGCAAAAAAATCTGTGGATAATTTGGGGCAAATCTCACACTGGTAGCAAAAGACAGCGGAAGGAAGATTGTTTTAAAAAAATAATGCTGATTCATATTAGAGTGCTTTTCTGAGACTGGGATTAAGACATTTTGTTGGAGAGAATGAGGGACTTTACTCTATAAGTATAGGTTGACCTGAAAGTTATTTCCATGGTTCTTAAATGCATCTTCTCCCACGGAAGAGATATTTATCCAACAGATCCATCTCTAACCCTGGCCAAAAAATTTGGGAAGGGTTAGAGGTGGATCTGTTAGATAAATTATCCTGGTGGATCTTTCCAGCCAGCAGACTTGAAACTAGTTCACCACAAGAGCTGTTCTTTATTTAACAAAATCTCTCACGGACCAGATATATTTATTTCTTTTTTCTTGGGCAATATTTTTTCATTAATGCACTTTTCTTCTTTCTTGTGCCCTAATTCAGAGTGACTAATTTTAAAAATGCCTTCTCATCCTTTTTGTGTACAGACACTCGGGTAGATTTTCTGTGTTGGCAGGCTCCAGAGGGTTTGAAATTTATTGAATCTTGGCATGATTGTGGCAGCCACATTTTTGTGTACCTGGCAGCTCGGAAATACCCAATTTGGAGCAATGCTTTGTAGAAGTATTTTTTATTTTGGGTTTTGTGGCATTTCTTTAATTTTATACTCATTCGCCGCTGGCTCCTCGGATATAGGAGGCCTGAAATTTCTTATGTGCTTAGCCTGAAAACCGTTAACTTAAAATTTAAGGTTATTCGAAAATGTGGAAAATTCTTAAAATCGGTCTTAATTTTGAAGATGGTTTCTGCAGATCGTTTTTAAAAACTGAATTTAGGAATTTTCAAAAATTCACATTGTTCCTAAATTTTGCAAGTGGTTATAAGGTTAAGAACATGTGAAATTTGGGGTTTATGCAGTGGAAATGCGGATTTTGTGCTCAAAGCCTCCATTACATAGCAGAACAGATTGTATAACCATATGAAAGTAGCCCCAAGCACTGCTAATGAATGATGTTCATCGTTTAAACACATGGCTTCTCCTTATTCCTGATAATCTGAGTGACAGCTATCAATGTAAAGCACACTCCCTTGTTAATTCACAGTTCTAAACAACGTATAGTTATATTATGCCATTATGTAAAAAGAAACACCTTGAAATGTTTTGCAGAGATTAATTAGAAATGATGTGAATATTATTATGGAGAATCATTTACACCAAGCTCTACAAACAATGCAAGGCCTGAAATTTCATCTTACCTTGTAAGACCATTTTGTCTTAATATTTAAGATTGCACACAATTGGGGGAAATTCTTAAATTCGGTCTTAATTTGGAGGCCAGTTTCTTAAAAGGGAAGTTTTTCCAAAATAAGACTAAATTAAAGAATATTTCTCAATTCTGCTCAATCTCAGATTTTAAGACAAAATTGTCTTGCAGGCTACAACTAAATATTATTTCAGTTTCGGACCATTAATTAGAATATAGTGTAAATTTAAAAAAGGGAGTGAAAACCAGGAGAAAAACGGTATGTTGAAGTGTTTGATCATTCCGCTTACAACTAAATCATAGCTGCCATAACAGAAAAAAAACACTGTAACAACATCTTACATAAGGTAAGTTAGCTCAGTTGGCTGCACTCTGGGCTGTGAGTCAAAAGGTTGTGGGTTCAAGCATTACATTGTGGTTTTGAGCTCATAATCTCCTTGACATTTCAATGCAGTATCAAGGGAATGCTGCATTGTTGGAGATGCTGTGCTTCAAATGAAATGTTAATCTGAGGTCAAACCTAAGTATTCAGGTGGACGTAGAAGATCCAATTGGCACTACTTGAAAGGAGTAGGAAGTTGCTCTCGGTGTCCTGGCCAACAATCCTCAGATAATATTGGCCATTCACTTCATGCATTAATTTGCTCCAAGGTTATATGCTTGGAAACAAAATGTCAGAATTGAGCTAACCCTCAATGGCAGTCTTGGTAGTCCAGTTCCTGAGTCAGGCAGGTCTGCAAGACTGCAGCACTGCTGATGACAGCCCAGTCTGCCTGCTTATTTGCAGGACTTGGAAGCGCAGACCACTCACTGGGGGCTGGGATACTTCCCACTCAGCTCCTGTTAATCCTGCAAGCCCAAACCCTAAAAGGTAGGGTGGTGCTTGATGGACAAGCAGTGGGAAGGCTTGCGAGACAGTGCTCTAAATGGCAAGCTGCAGTTTTACCTGGTTAGACTCCAGCAGTACCCCAACACACACTCTGAGCCTTGGCTCTTGCTAACCTGTGCCTAATGCTTTCTGGCATAGGTAAGCAGGATGCATCCCTCTGGGGAGAGAGTGCGCATTCCAATAAATATCTCAAAAAATTCTGTGTGTAAGTTGGATCTATGGACATCTCAGTTTCATTTAGATTCACTTAAGCATGGTTTCCGCATCTGTCAGACACCCAGCTAGCCCCCTCCAAAATCCTTGCATTTGATATAACACATTATCATGACATTGAGACATCTCAAAGCACTTCAAACACTATTGTATATTGTAAAGTGAATTGACTGTATACTTTGTGGGTGAAACGTGGCAGCCAATTAGACACAGGAGTGTACTTCAAGATAAGATTGCTGCACTTATGCAATTCAATGGCTATGTGGTTTGTTTTCCTAAATAGAGTCACGGGTATCAGCCCCTGCAAAATCTGCTTACTCTTGAGGATGTGAAAGCATTAACTGGCTAGTTAATGGTTACATCTAAAGAATAACAATACTGAGCCACGCAAATGGTATTAACAAACTACATCCTCCTATTTTGCACATTCTAGTACAGTGCTTTATTTTGGCTTTGTGATTTTTAAAAAAGAAATGTTATTTCAGTGTGTTTTTTATTTCAACTCCCTTTCTTCACCTCTTTTCAGAAGAACTGCCCAATACAAAGGGATATGATTTGATTGGCGCAAGCAGCATTCTGGTCCCTGAGCCAAGTGGTGAATCTTCATATTGTGAATTTAGCTGAGATGAATTTAGCATTGGCAGCCTGTTTGACTACAATAGACATTGTAGACGAACCGAGTCTTACAGTCCTATATGTACTCCACATATTGTTTTTTGTTTGCACGTTTCAGAAGGCATCACTGCATGATGATTAGGAGTGTCTGATTTCACCTCCCCCTCCCGTTAGCCCAGGAATGCTGAGGCAGATTTGTGCTCCTATCTGTGCCCTGTTCAAATCACTTAACTCAACACTCCACCCTTGGGATCTTCTTGGGTTATTCCTAAATTGTTTTGTTTTAAGGTTGCTGCCTACAGAATTATGGAAAATAATAATAATAGTCCTTGCATTTAATATAGTATCTTATCGTGTCTTCGAGACATCTCAAAGCGCTTTACAGAATATACTGTAAAGCGAATTGACTATATTTTGTGGGTGAAATTCCTCAATTCAGTATTCATTTGAAAGCCTGTGCTTTTTGAGAATTGTGGAAAACTGACTTCCAAATTGAGATTAATTTCAAGAATTTCCCACAAAAATGTGGTACCAAATTTTTAAGATGAATGGTCTTATAGGCTAGATATGGGTTGAATGTTCGTGTTAAGAAAAGGATTGGGCTCATCTGTGTTTGACCTGCCAACACTCAGTTGTTTAGACTCATACAAACAGGTTAGATAATTTGTAGAGGTTCCACCTGAACCACCACAAAAGGCATAATGTCTCAACTAAAGGATGGCACCTCCAACAATTAAACTCTTCCCCAATTCTGAACTGGAATGTCAGCCTAAGATTAAAATACAAAACCTCAACATGAAGGAGAAGTAAAGAGTGACATTTATGATCAGGAAAAGTGATGTGGATGATAAACTTGTTTAAACCAATTAAGCTATGTTTATTTTTAAAAATTATGTGCATCAAAATTGCTTGCGTTTTTTAATCAAATTGATTGCTGCTCTTTTTGAGGGACATCTAAAAAGTTGGAAAGTAGACCCAGTACTAAATTTTCTCCAGCCTAAGCCCCCACTCAACCAACAATTTCTACCCCTCTCCACCACCTCCCCACTCAAATCATATGCAGAAATTGTTTCATATGAAATGATAGAATCATAGAATTGTACAGCACAGAAGGAAGCCATTCGGCCCATCGTGTCTGTGCCAGCTCTTTGAAAAGAGCATCCAAATCAATCCCACTTCCCCACTCTCTCCCCATAACCCTGCAAACATGTCCTCCCCAAATAATTATCGACTTCTCTCTTAAAACCTGTTATCGAATCAGCTTCCAACACCCTTTCAGGCAATACATTCCAGATTGGAACAACTCGCTGTGTGAAAAAATTTCTCTTCACCTCCCCTCTGTTACTTTTAACAATTATTTTAAATCAGTGTCCTCGGATTACCGATCCACCTGCCAGTGAAAATAATTTCTCCTTGTTCACCCTATTGTGGAGTCCTGTAGCTCAGTGGTTAGAGCACTCGCTTTGCAAGTGAGAGACCTGAGTTCAATCCCAGGCAGGGCGAAACCTTGGGCAAGTTTCCTTACTCCACACTCCTAATAATAATCCCTCCAAAAAACAAAAACAATAATTAAATTGGTGATTTTCAATCTACGACTGTTTGTGGACATTGCTGTGCGCAATTGGCTGCCGCGTTCGCCCACAAATATACAGTCAATTCACTTTACAGTGTGTTCTGTGAAGCGCTTTGGGACGTCCTCCTGACGTGAAAAGCGCTATATCAAATGCAAGGATTATTATTAATATTATTATTATATTGAATCCCCTCACAATTTTGAAAACTTCTATTAAATCTCCTCTTAACCTTCTCTGCTCCAAGGAGAATAATCTTAGCTTCTCTAACCTCCCCTGATAACTGAAGTCCCTCATTCCTGGTACCATCCTGGTAAATCTCCTTTGCATCCTCCCCAATGCCTTGACATCCTTCCTAAAGTGTGGTGCCCAGAACTGAACACAGTCTCTAGCTGAGGCCTAACCAGTGTTTTATAAAGATTTATCATAATTTCTTGATTTTTGTATTCTATGTCCCTATTTATAAAGCCTAGTATCCCGTAATCTTTTTTAACAGGTTTATCTACCTGTCCTGCCACCTTCAAAGATTTACTTATATGAACCTCAGGTCTCTCTGTTCCTTCACCCCTTTTAAGATTGAACCAAATAATCTGTATTTGCTTAAAAACTTGCATTTGAAATTGGGAATCTTTTAAATAATCAAATTGGTATTCTTCAGTTTATGTTTATACTGATTATACTGTTATACCGTATGAATAATCCAAAAAATGAGTATATGTTCTAACTAGGTAAACAATAGTAGGAAAGTCCCTGGTTGGCATAATTTGTAAACTGAGTTTAGAAATAATTTGACTCTATGCTGTACATTTATTTATTTCAACGTTTGAAATTTTTTTTTTACCATGCAGGTTAGTTTAATTTAAAATCATCAGCCGTTCAACAGCCAACACAGGAAACAGCTAAATTGCTCAAGTAAAGCAAAGTGCATTGGCCTGTTTCCCAGGTCACTTGTGAAGCATTCAGCAGAATGATTGTTTTATGTTACTTGGCCATTACTGAGTGCAAAGCAAATGGGATCCTGGCAATACATAGTGCCAAAAGTACACCTTGTGAAGAATTGGTACAAAGTCACACCGGTCCCTTTGGAAGCTGTGTTGGGTCATGTAATATGCACTAATCTTGCTGAAAGGATATCAAGAATGTAGAGTTTAGTTTAGTCTGAAAATACACTTGTGGAAGCAAAAGGTGCAGTATTAGGCACTGATGAACAAGGGATAGTAGTGATGGAGAAAACTGGTACAGAGCAAGTGCCCAGAACATCGAGCATCTCAATTAAGGAGAACCGATATGTAGACTTTAGGGATGCTTTGAGGTCAATAGTGTATTTGGATTTTATCAAGCAGTTACATGTCACCAGCCACCATTCATTATAAGTGAGAAGGTGTATTGGCAGTTGGCACCTTTCTGATACATGGTGCTATCTTTCAAATGTGTGTCATATTTACCAACAGCATTTTGTAAGCGTAAACAGTACTCTACAACAACACCAACAACAATGATAATATGCATTTATATGGTGGCCTTCATTCAGGATAGAGTCTCAGAGTGCTTCAATCACTCTAGTCTTCTTTGCTAATAATACTACAGTCAATACCAATGTAGGATCTAGGGATAAACCATTGCAGATTGAACTGAACATAATGTCCAAATGACCATGAAGTGAGAGGATGCCCTTTTTATGTGTGGGAGTGTTTTGTAATGCACTTTGTCACCACAATCCTCAGTTTGACTACCCTTTATGTGGTTGGCTGGCCAAGAAAAAGATTTGCAAGTGAACATTGATCAATCCTGAAGTCTCAAACAGTGTGATGTGGTGATTCTAGGTCCAACTGAATGCTATGATACATAGCACAGATATTAGACTGCAAATTAGAGGGGTTTATTCAGATACTAAACTGTGCTCTGGTGTCTCCACATTAAGTACTGTGTCCAGTTGCAGGTGTCATACCTGGGTAATGGAGGCATGGAAGAAAGTGCAGAGACATGCCACTAGATTCTAATTCTTCAACTCTCGGAATTCTCCAGAATGACTACACCCTCTCCCCCACCCTGTTTGGCTTTTTTTTTGGTTTTCATTGGGATTTTTTTGCCTTCTCTATTTGATGTACTGCCAGCTGATATTCAAAAGTATCAGTTCTGTGCCATCACATAACCCTTCAGGAGTGACTGGTTACTGAGCCCACAGTGCATGATCTGGACTCAGTCAGATCAGAGAGCTCTTGCAAAGGTGCAAGCCAGTAATCGGGAATAACAGATGCAAGTAGCTGGCCTTCTTTTGTATTGCCTGTAGTGCTATTGAACATCCACCAGTCCTTCTCCTTAAACTAGATCACCTGCATAACCACCAGAAAAACTTCATGAGACATATCAACATCAACTACAACTTGCATTTATATTGTGGTAATGTCTCTGGACATTTAATATCGAAGTGGATTACATAAAGGAGTATATAATTTTAACCACCTGTACTATTATTGGTACACAATTTAATAAAATGATTTTTATTAACAATATTGTTAATGAAGAGTCGAGTAAATAAAGCAATATATGCATATTGTATGGAATATGAAATTGAAAGTTCCAAGATTCCAAGGCTTATACACTATGTCTAAGTGAAAAGTGGCTGATTACATAGTTTAATGGAAATAGTGAGATCCTGGCACAGTGTCTCTGTGGCTAAATGCTGGTCTCCTCCTACTGGTAGCTGTTCATACTATTTTTCCCTTAATACAGATGCTCCTCAGCAATGTGGATGGATCTGGCCAGCGCTACATTATTTGAAATGCAGCAGAACGTGGTCACTATTTGATACCTAACTGGGGCATGTTTTATGTTCTGAACATCTTGCACCCGAAATTTCCTATTTTTTCAAGCTTAAGATCATTGTCCTAAACTTTAAGACTGTCAGGAATTTTCAAAGATCATTAAATTGTTCTAAATTATTTTTGAGTAGTAAGGAAAATTTGCTTCCAGTTTAGACTGCTTTCCAAAATTCCCTGTGGTCTTATTTTTAAAACAATGGCCTTAAGCCTAAGAACTTTGAGAAATTTGAGCTTATGAATCATTATTTAAGAACTTTGCAAGAAGTTTTCTATGATAATTTTGATTCACGTGGGCTAGTTTAGTTAGTTTTGTCCTTGGTTCAGTGTTTCTGTGGGTGTGTTATAAGCAATAATAGAGATCATATTCCCAAGTAGCCCGAAATGCTTTAGATTTGTAAAGCTGTGGTGGCCTCAGTATGAATGGTTTCTTCTTGGGTGCTGTGAATAAAGTGCCCCATTTTCTCTTCATGATTGCAGACCAATTGAAAGTTAATAATGGATTGTAACTTTGTGGTTTGAGGTATGTCATTGATTTGTAACCTTATGCTTTGATGTTCGCCAGTAAATACATGTCTGTATTTGATAATTTCCTGCAGTTTTCGAGGGCCTGGTATTTGTTAATATCTGCTTTTGTCTCTGCTGCTGCTGCTAGTCACTGCCTATGTAGATGTAATGGTGTTCTTTTCAACCGAGACATGCAGATGCTCCCCATTGGCAGTGGGGAAAGCCACATTGTTGGAGGTGCTGTGCTTTGAACGAGATGTTAAACCTATTGAGGTCCTAAACAATTGGTCATACACTTCATAGCTGTTTGATTGTTATTATGTGCAACTTATCTATCACAATTGCCTATGAATACACAGTTATTAGACTTTATGGAATCCTCCAGCAAAGCGGTTTGAGACATTTTGACATGAGAAGACGACATTAATTGCAAGGGTTTATTTATTATTGTTGGAATCAATTAAGGTTATGTTGCCATAATGCTTAATAATTGGTCTCTAAATGTAAGAATGCAAACACTGGACAAAGTGTCATCAGTTGACCTTGCAATCCTTCTTTCCTAGATGAGTGGAGATGATCTTCCCAGAGTTCATGCCATACTTGGAAACAAAGTGTGTGGTCTGGACTCCACGGTTTCAGCCTTAGCCTATGCCTACTTCCTTTATAAGGTACTTCTATGCTACAAATCAAAAGAAATGTAACATTGAAATGTAACATTGTATGCAGATTTTCCATGTTAAAAAGCTCTTATCAAAATTGTATGCATGCATAATAATGTGCTATTTTAACATACTACAAACAGATGCAAAGACTGTGTATTGAATGATGATGTGGTGCTAGATGAATATGCGTATTGCAGCTAAAGTATCAGATGTTGCTAGCTAGTGACAATCATCCACTCCAATTTAGTCGTAGAGGTCATTCTATCATTGGGAGGGTTTCAAGTGGATGTTAACTGGGAGGGAAAAGCATCCTAGGTCATGCTTTTATCTTTGCTGGCCTCCATCTCAAGAACAGAATGGTTATTGAAGGGAAAAAACTAACTCTTAACACATGGGCACCTTTTGTACCTAATCTTTCCACATAAAGTTGTCTACTGCAAAAATGGTACCATGCAAGGATTTAGCTAATATGCTGACCTTTCTAATCAATTGTTCTAAGATCAATTCTGTGTAGATCAATTCTACCTCAGACTGACAGAGACGAAAGCTCTCTCTCTGCCACCCTTCCATATTTCCAGAGTATTTATCAATATCTGTTTTAAACATTTCAATTGATTCTGCTTTCTGTGACAATGCATCACATCACCTCTATGATCATGCAGTGTATATGCAGCTAAATTCAATTTTGGAAGTAAGTTTAAAATATGTTAATCTCTGTGATGCTTTGTTTTAATTTTATGTTTTGAAAAATACATTTAGAATTTCTAACCAAAAGAGCTACCATTTTAGCATTTAACTAGCAGTTGTAGTATCAGACTTTTAAATATTTATTTGCAACTAAAAGAAAATATTTTTGTTTTATAGACACATCCAAATAATGACCTGTATGTACCAGTTCTGAACATAGATCGATCAGAATTCCCTCTCCGGACTGAAGTTGTGTTTGTCATGCAGCAGCTGAATATCACAGACTCTTGTTTAATCTTCAGAGATGAAATAGATCTCCATCTGCTGAACAGGGAAGGGAGGCTGAGTGTTACACTGGTTGACCACAATATGCTGGCCAGGTATTTAGTTGCATATTTTAACTCCAAAGTACTGTAACGGGATATATCGTGGAATGAAGTTATGTATACAGCAAAATTATAACCTGTGACATTCTGAAACTTCTTTTGAATCAAGTATATGTAACTGACCTACCGTTCCATGTGTTTTCATAGATTCTTGTTCACCAAACAAAATTCTGCCCATAATCTTTCTTGGATCTTCTAATATTGACTAAAAATGAATGCTTCATATCTGTGTCTACAAGTGGAGTTACAAGTATTACAGGCATTTACAGTCCAATGTTGAAGTACCCCATAATCTGTATTGTATGAATAATGGTTCTCTTTAATATTTAACTACTCTGCATTTTATGCCTTATGATACAGCTATAAATCAGATCAACAAGAGTTAATTCTATGATTTGGGGAAATATAGATAATTGACCTGAACTGCAGACTTCTGAGGGATGTTATTTATTGTTGATTGATTTATAACCATGATATTTAAATATTGCATTCGGAGACTACCTCTTATATTGAAACACTTTGAATAAGGTCCACTGTTTGGATTCATGCCTGCATTTTGGTTTCATAGGATCCACACTTTAAGGGTCACTGTTGATATCTGAATTCAACTGCAAACCTCTGCGTAAAAGATGACCTATTACTATTGGAACATTGGAATCTGTGGAACCCTGAATTCAATCTTGACCATCTCTCGATGATTTCTGTCAATCATTTGAGCTTTTTTCTGGCTCCCAACCAGGCTGTTGGTTACGTTAGTTTGGAGGAGAGATTTGATGTGTCACATGAATGTGGATAGAAAGAAAAACAAAGAAACTTGAGTTGGAACTAAATATTTAATGAACTTTACGTTTTGAAGTGTTTTTCTAGTGTGGTTGCTATTGGTATCCGCCCGATCACTGTTTGGAGGAAACATATTTGTTTTTGTCCTTGTTATCTTGGTTTATATTGTCTTCTCATCCAAATTAACCTTAGTTGCAAATTAATTGGCTGAACTCATAGGACATTGCTGGTGCATTAGTTGTCATGTTTGCCTGTGTAACAACATTCACTTCTTTTCTAATCAATTTTATTTTGGTTCTGACGAAAGGTCATTGACCTGAAACTTTAACTCGCTTTCCTATTATTTAAAGTACTTAAGATGATAAAGTGATTTGATAGGGTAGATACAGAGAAGCTATTTCCTCTGGTGGGAGAATCTGAAACAAGGGGGCAGTTTTAAAATTGGAACCAGGCCATTTAAGAGTGAAATCAGGAATCATTTTTTCGCTCATAGGATGGTAGAAATCTTAATCACAAAAGGCTTTGGATGCTGGATCCAAGATTGATTTTTGGTTGATCAGGGTATTAAGGGATATGGGGAGAAAGTGGGAAATTGGAATTGAAGGGATTAGTTGAGGTACAGATCAGCCATGATCTAATTAAATGGCAGAACAGGCTCAAAGCGCTGAATGGCCTCTCCTGTTCCTATGTTCCTCTCTCCATAGATACAATGCAAAATTGTATTTGTATAGCACCTTTCACGTCGGTAGGACAACCCAAAGTGCTGGATAGTCAAGAATTTGGACCCGAGCTGGGGGTCGGGAATTGGGAAGGGAGGAAGGCAGGGAAGGTAGGAGGGTAGCTGAAGGCTCGGTCGAAGAGGAGGGTTTTGAGATGCATCTTGAAGGAAACAAGGGAGGGAGCGAGGCAAAGGGAATGTCGGATGGCGTTCCAAAGGTTGGGGGCAGAAAGGCTGAAAGCTCGACCATTGATGGTGGAGTGGGCCAGGCAGGGGATGTGGAGCAGTGGTCCTAGAGTTAAGGTTGGCGACAGAGAGGTATAGTTGGGTGTCACCTGCAATACATGTGGAAATTGACCCCATGTCTATGGATGATGTCACCAAGAAGGAGCATATAGATATTGAAGAGGATGGGACCAAGGACAGAGCCTTGAGGAACTTGTTCCAGAACCTTGGAAAGGAAAGGGAGGTTGGAAATAGGGCAGTAATTTGAGAGCAGGGAGGGATTTTTAAGGAGGGATTTTTAAGGGTAGGAGTGATGACTGCTGTTTTTAGAGGGGTGGGATCTGTGCCAGTGGACAAATATACCACCTGACCTGCTGTGTGTTTTCAGCCACTTCTGTTTTTATTTGTAATTTTATTTTGGTTTTGCTCTTTGAGATCTTTTATTTTATATAAATGCAGGAACCTGTATTATCATCACTATTATTGTAAGAACAATGGATATGAAGTTGCAGTTATGCCTTCTGTTGTCTTTTAGTCCTGACAATGAACTTGAAACAGCCGTTATCAAAATAATTGACCACAATGAGCAAGATCGACTGCAATCTGTACATTGTGAAGTGGTCCAGGAGCCAGTAGGATCATGTGTCACGCTGATAGTTTCAGAGATTCTTCAACATGCACCAGAGTTGCTTAACAAACAGCTTGCACATCTATTCAGAGGTAAGAGCTTTCATCTTGCATTAAAGAATGGAATCAGAGACATTTTTTTTCCCACAGCAAGAGCTGTGAGAATGTCAAATGCACTGTTCCAGAACACCACAGATACAAAATTGATAACGATGTTTTAAAGGGAGGGAGATAGATATTTGGCAAGGAAGGGTATTAAGGAATATGTGAAAAAGATGGAAAATGGGGTTAAAAGTTCAGCTATGATCTAATAATACAGCACAATGAGTTTGACTGGCCGATCTGTATATTCCTGTTCCAATAGATTAAGGTTGTGCAGAAAGTTATCATTTATACTTCAGGCACATTTATTAGCCCTACAAAATCACAGAGTTCTCTCATACAGAGCACTGTCATGATATGATCCTAGAATCATAGTCTTACAGTGCAGAAACAGTCCATTCAGCCCATCAGGTTTTTTCCCCCATATGAACACCCACTCCCCTGTTTGCTCCCCACAACTTTTAATATTTCCCTTTTCACACACCATCTTTTTTTCTTGTCTTTTAAAATAAGTTATGGACCCTGATTTAGCAATGGTTTGTATTCAAATCAACTTGGATGCAAGGATGCAGGGCAGCATTGGAATAAACAGATAATTCATCTTATAACACATTAATTTGATCAAGCGTTGAGATAGTCTCATAGTCTAGCAGAAAACAATCAGATGATGTTTAGCTGTTATCTGTACAACATACGTTCCTCCCTTTCCTGTAAAATTCTCCCAAGTATCAGTTTATTTTTTAAAATAATGTTTTTATTCGGTTTGGAACGCATTGTTATGCTGACAGTAGATGTCATTGGGATTACAACTGTCACAATGCTTCCTTCAGTTGATGTGCATTTGATAAGCGGCAATCCTAGCATTGAAAAATGTAATGATTGTCATGTCATTCTGTCACATTTCATCAAGAAACAATTCATAGTTGATGGCTCAAAAATTTAAGGACCTATATTTCTTGTTCACAAAGAGTTCATCAAAATACATTTTTGAAAAAAACCTTCCTTAAATTAGCTTAAAAACATTATGACATGTATTTTGTTAGGAACAATACTCCTAGATAGTGTGAATATGACTCCGGAAACTGGAAAAGTGACTTCAAAAGATGAAGAAATTGTAGCTGCTCTGGAAGAGAGATTTCCTGATCTCCCGCCACAGAAAGAGGTTTTTGATGCTCTGCAACAAGCAAAATTTGATGTCACTGGTACTTAATTTACTCTTATTTTTGTGCGTGAGAGCTGATTACATAAATAGTAGAATGCTGATTAACTGGGCACTGAATTGTCTCTATCTGCATCAAAATTGGATGCAGAAGTGAAGTAGGGCTGTGATGTTTTAGAACTTAGAAGATAAGAGCATAAGAATTAGGAGCAGGAGTAGGTCATTCAGCCCCTCGAGCCTGCCCCGCCATTCAATAAGATCATGGCTGATCTATTCTAACTCCACCTACCCACCTTATCCCCATATCCCTTAATCCCTTTATCCACAAGAAATCTATCAATCTCAGTCTTGAATATGTTCAAGGACTGAGCATCTACAGCCCTTTGGGGTAGAGAATTCCATAAATTCACTATCCTCTGAGTGAAGATGTTTTTTCTCAACTCAGTGTGAAAGGGCTTACCCCTAATTTTAAGACTGTGAACCCTGGTTATAGTTTCTCCAACCAGGGGAAAACGTCTCCCACTATCTATTCTGTCATGCCCCTTAATAATCTTATAGGTTTCTATTCTAAATTCTAGAGAATATAGGCCTAAATTGCTCAACCTATCCTCATAACTCATCCGCCTCATCCCAGGTACAACCTAGTGAATCTACGTTGTACCCCCTCCAAGGCGAGTACATCCTTTCTTAAATAAGGAGACCAAAACTGCACACAATACTCTAGGTGCTGTCTCACCAGGGCCCTACACAGTTGCAGCAAGACTTACCTACTCTTATATTCTAACCCTTTTGTAACAAATGCCAACATACCATTAGCCTTCCTAATTGCTTGCTGTACCTGCAAACTAGCTTTTTGTGACTAGTGTACAAGGATACCCAAGTCCCTCTGAACGCTAACACTATCTAGTCTCTCCCCTTCTAAAAAATAATCTGCTCTACTGTACTGAATCCTAGGTGGATGACTTCACATTTCTCTACATTATACTTCATCTTTCACCTATTTGCCCACTCACCTAGCCTATCCATATCCTATTGCATTTTTTTAATGTCATCCTCGGTGTTTACTCTCCCTCCTAGTTTAGTGTCATCCGCGAATTTGGATATATTAAGTTCGATGTCCTCATCTAGATCGTTGATGTAGATTGTGAATAGTTGAGGCCCAAGGACTGATCCTTGTGGCACTCCACTAGTCACATCCCGCAAATCTGAGAAGGACCCGTTTATCGCTACTCTTTGTTTTCTTCCTGTTAGCCATTCTTCAATCCATGCTAATATATTCTCCTTAATTCCATGGCCCCTAATCTTGTGGATTAACCTTTTATGTAGCACCTTATCGAATGCCTTTTGGAAATCTGAATACACTACATCCACTGATGCCCAGCTATCTAATCTACTTGATATGTCCTCAAAAAAATCTAAAAGATTTGTTAAGCATGACGTCACACCACTGTAGCTCAGCGGTTAGAGCACTCGCTTTGCAAGTGAGAGACCTGAGTTCAATTCCAGGCAGGGCGAAACCTTGGGCAAGTTTCCTTACTCCACACGCCTAATAATAATCCCTCCAAAACCAAACAATAATAAATTGGTCATTTTCAATCTACGACTGTTTGTGGGACATTGCTGTGCGCAATTGGCTGCCGCGTTCGCCCACAAATATACAGTCAATTCACTTTACAGTATGTTCTGTGAAGCGCTTTGGGATGTCCTCCTGACATGAAAAGCGCTATATCAAATGCAAGGATTATTATTATTATTATGACTTCCCTTTTGTAAAGCCATGTTGACTCTGTCTAATCATATTGTGATCCTCTAAGTATCCCACTACGACATCCTTAATCAAGGCTTCTAGAATTTTCCCTACCACCGATGTCAGACTAACTGGTCTATAGTTCCCCATCTTTTCTCTCCCACCCTTCTGAAACAGTGGAGTGACGTTTGCGAACTTCCAATCAGTGGGAACCGTTCCAGAATCCAAAGAATTTTGGAAGATTAGACACAAGGCCTCCACTATCTCATGAGCTACCTCTTTTAAAACCCTAGGATGCAAACTGTCAGGTCCAGGGAATTTGTCACTTTTTAATGCCAACAATTTCCCTAGCACCAATTCTTTGCTAATGTAAATTTCCCTAAGTTGCTCCCTATCTTGGCTTATCTCTATCTTGGCTTATCCCCTTGGCTTATCTCTATTTCTGGTAAACTTCTTGTGTCTTCTAACGTGAAGACAGAAGCAAAGTATTTATTTAGGGACTCTGCCATATCTTTATCCCTCATTATAATTCCTCCTGTCTCTGCCTGTAATGGACCCACATTTACTTTTGCTCGCCTATTTCTCTTAATGTATTTATAAAAACTCTTACAATCTGTCTTAATGTTCCTGGCTAGTTTGCCCTCATAATCCATTTTCTCACTCTTAATGAGCTTTTTGGTTTTCCTTTATTGGTCCCTAAAACACTCCCAGTCCTCAGGTTTGCTACTTTTTTTGGCAGTTTTATAGGCCTTTTTTTTAGTTTTATACTTTCTCTAACTGCTCTAGTTAGCCACAGATGAACTGCTTTCCCTGTGGTACTCTTATTCCTCAAGGGACTATGTGACCGCTGAGAATTATGCACTACATCTTTAAACGTTTGCCATTGTTGGTCTATTGTCATATCCATTAATCTAATTCCCCAGTCTATTTTAGCTAATTCTTCCCTCATACCCACAAAGTTAGCTTTATTTAAATTTAAGACTTTGGGGTTTGGGGGAAAAATAGTTGCATTCATGCACATACGGATAATTATTTTCAAGCATACTTAAAGAGAGACAGATACAATAACAGAGATGGTGAGGGGTCAAAAGTACACTTTTCATACTCACATTGGGGTTATTCACAATCAGTACTAGCTATCTGGCTGGGTACATTGTATTCCTGTAATTTACATTGCTTTCTGCATCCAAAGAGACTTTGCTTACTGAAGCTCAATGGCCTGTGTGTTTTCACGGTGTAGTAGATTGCTAAGTAACCAATAGTTTCAGTAATCTGGATAAAGAATTTTGTACAGATTGGTTTGTGTGATTGTGCATGTTTTAATAACATTAAAACTATTTAATAACTTTTTAATAACATTGAAATACTATCCAAGTCAGAAAGAAACAATCACCCCTACATATTTTGGGGGAAATATTAAAAGTTTTGTTTCTATTGTAGGTTTAAGTACTGAACAGATTTTGCTGAAGGATTTTAAAGAGCTGTCAGAAGGAGAAACAAAGCTCGCAATTAGCACTGTATACACGACCCTGGAGGTAAGTGAATCACTGGCAAAACTTAACTGCAATTCAACAATAGCAAAGCATAGGGTGGCCTATTCCATCACGTCAATATTTACTTTGAATATTGCTTGCAACACTCACAGCACTGTTTGAGTGATGTTACCACCACTTTACAGACATAAATCTATAATTGTAGGCTGATTTGCATAATACATATTAATAACTTCTTTTAATGAACAGTGATTTATCATAATGTTTTAGAACATCAGAAATGAAATATTACATCCTTCATTGCGAGATGTGGTGTCACCCTGAGATGGCTCAGTAGGGATTCCTCAGTGTGGAATCTGAGCAGGATGCCTTTCATTTCTATGGATGTGTTAACTGCCTACCTGTCAGAAACCAATGGCAAGTACAAAAATGGATATCATCTGTACGAGAAACAACTATGAATGCTTGCGTGTTTTCCTTTTGCTGATTTTCAAGGTGAGTATCTCAGGAAGTCATGCTACAGACTAAAGATGTAGCGTACCTATCCTATAGCAGTTTTCCCTGGGAATCACAGCTCTCAAGTAACTCCTATGATGGTTTGGCACTGTCCGCTGCTGTGTCCTGTAGATTCACTCCCTATTAACTGGGATACCCCACTTTTTGCCCACAAATATACAGTCAATTCACTTTACAGTATATTTTGTGAAGCGCTTTGAGACGTCTAGAAGACATGAAAAGCGCTATATCAAATTCCAGGGTTATTCATTATTATATATTAGTGAATAAGAGTGGGGCAGTCTCACAGAGAAATCTGACTTGAAAGGCCTTGGGCTAATAATACTAAATTTTATGTATTTACTGAAACCTTTAAAACAAGTTCTGTACAGACTTACTGTATTTTCTTCTAAAAAAAGACGAGAGTATTTTGTATAAATCAACAACCTCGACTTTGTGTTTTACTTTTCATTGAATATCAGTTGATTGTGAATATGCCAAGGTGAATGATTTACTTTGATTATAATGGAGAATTCTGGATTGATTTTGACTCTGATAATACGGTTCACTTTTTGTATCTGACGTGTTTGTCCAAGTGAAATGGTTCAGATTGAATATTTTCGCGCATTTTAAATTCTGTTCAGCACTTTTCCTGAAATATTTTTTAAACCAAATGCTAGGTCATTAAATGATTTGTTTAAATTTCATTTATGTGTCAGTTTATAAACCGAGCAGCTGGAATAAAATATATAATTACCTTAAAACAAAGTAGTTCAATAATTCCTCTTAACTACAATAAAGCCATCTAATCTTTTATCCTGTCGATAATGTGCAAGGCTCTTATCTAACACTTTACTGCACTCAATATCAATCACTAGGGAAAAATTATCCTGTAATGTTTAATCTGTGTTTTGCCATTGATTCAACACAAAATTTACACATAATCATTACCAAAAGAAAGTATAAATCAGGTTAGCATTGTGGTAATTCATACTGGAATCTTGGTTGCTGAGACTGAGTTGTAAGTAAAGGTATTTTGATTGGATTCAGCCTTCAATCAAAAATGGTTCTCTAAAAGATCTTGCACAGTCCAAGAAACTTTTAGGGAAGCTATTTAATGTTATTTAAGGTCCGTTGAATTCAATACCAATTAGCAAGAACTCTGTGAATGGACTTAGTTGCTTATGTTCAGTGCTTTACTCAGCTTGCGCGATTAAGTTTTGAATCATAAAGTAAAAATGAGGCATCCTGCTCCTAATTGCTTCCAGCAGTATAAATTGGTATGTGGCTCATAAGGATAATCTACCATCTCTTGATTATTTTTCTTCATGTACTTAATGGCAAAACAAGTCGGACAGACTGAAGGCCTACTCCAGTTTCTATCTTCTTATACGGGCCTCTTGCCCTCTTAATACTCATCATGAAATAACATTTTCTATCTTATTCCTGTACAAATATTAATTTTCCAAGTCATCTAGTTATATTTGTTTTGTGTTCTTTTCCCATTAAACATCACTGTCATAATTATTACTGCTGTGCTTATGTACTTGAAGATGCATTCTCGAGAGGCTTATGTGACGTGAAGTAAGTGCTGAAAAGCCATTTAATACGAGTGCCGTCTGCTCTGAAGCTCCCACTGCTGGACAGTTTGTGAAATGCTTGCTTTCCTGTCAGACATATCAGCTGCCCACTGGCTTTTGGTGGACTCTCAATGTATTCAATTAATGCAATATGGATAGAGTTTTAATGGTTACTTCATTATCCCAGTATTTATTATAAAGAGTGACCTGATGTTGAAAATGCTCATTAACTTTATAATTCTTTGCTTTACTAATAAGGATTAATATTCAAAACTGGAATCCCAAACTTGAAGACTCAGATGAAAATCTGAATGTTGGCTCCTTCTCCACCCCTCTCCCTCCCCCCCACACATTTGTTTTCATCAGATTCTCATTTCCTTTCTTCAGGTACTTGACGAGTTTTTCCTACTACATTTCGCCCGCAAAATATACAGTGAATTCACTTTACAGTATATTCTGTGAAGTGCTTTGAGACGGCTCGAAGATGTGATGATGCAAGAATTATTATTATTACATTTCCATGACTAAGACACTGGTCACGTTCAAATTCAAATGGTCATTGTTTGTGTGTAAACCGTGTCAGGCTATTGTCCATGGGGGTGAGGAGTATCAGAACTGAGCCCATTTGCTATCCTCACCATTCTAATAAGATTACTGTCACTCTAAATGAGCAAAACATGGAATATTTGCCAGTAATTGCAGTTCATAGACCTGAAGGGTCAAAATGAGAATGCCAAATGTAAAAAAAAAAACCTGAAAAAATAGAAACGTCACAATTTCTGAATGTAAAAGCACAAAGGGGGTACTTCCTAACCATCAGGAGAGGGGGCCCTGATTTCCCCTCTTCTGCCTAACTCAAGATGCTGAGGCTAATTGTTATAATTCTTCATATCAAAATAGCACTAATTTTTTATAAAAGGATTTAAAGTTACAGATGTATGGTGTGGAAGAGGGAGAGAGAGAGAGAGGAATAAATGAATCCATTTTAACTTTTGAAGAAGTTTGAAGAGAAACTGTCTTAATTAAGGAGCTTTTGGCAGCTTTTTTTTGCTTTTTTTTGCTTAGAAATGGAAAAAGGGAGCACAAATGCTGTACATCTTGCACAAATAATGTGATGGCATGTTTCAACGTGATTTAACCAGTGTAATATGTAGTGGTAAATTTACAGTATACAATATATGATTTTTCTTTCCTTTAAAGGAGCTTGAAATTAATTTGCAATAATTCATCTTGTTTCTGTTCATTATGTTTACAGTGAACTATCTGATAGAACTCAGTCCAAAACTGGTATCTGAATTTGAGGTTGGAAAAGTCAATGTGCAATGTGATCCTTAGCTTTGTAGTTTTTACTGGAACTAAAACTTCAAATTTCACAAATATAGTATACCTTCTTTCCTGTTTTCAGTGATATATTCTGCATGACTTTTTGTCAAAACAATAAATTAATAAATTATCTGCTAAAAATTCCAGTTTAGCCTGATATATAAAAATCAGGAATTTCTTGTCTTTTCCCTTTTCCCTTACCCCTTCCATACACAGTTATATTTTACAGTCCTATTAAACCCTATGTTGTAAAACATAAATTCAGCAATATACAGTAAAACTCACATAAATCATCTCTTTATAAATCGTATAAGTCTCATTCAGTTTCCTACAAAAAATGCTTAGATTTATTTGCATTAGTCGTATTTTATACATTAGAGAAATGGCTAAATCGTAACAGTTTATTGGTCTCAAATGCATCATAAATCCTTTGCAAATCAACTCATAATATCGTAAAGGTGTTACCATACTTTAGCGGCTGAATTGAAATGCGGCAATGCCCAGTGTTCCACTTGAAACAAGCATGGGAAACAAAGTGTTGACCCATCGCCGCATGCACACTTACCAGCTGCAGTGATGAAGTACCATGCAGTGCAGTACAGTGCTGTGTCTTCTATAAAAACAAACGTGGAAAATGAGGTACTTGTTTACTGTATTTGTTATGTATTAGTTGTATAAAATCCACATAAATCCACAATTTGCATAAGCTGTACACACAAGTTTGCCTGTAACTCATAATTTGGCAAATCATATTAAATGATACAACTTATTTGGTTTTACTGTAATTATCAAACAGTACTATGTACCTAGATTGAAATTACCTACACATTATTATTTACTGGATGTTAAAATTACAGCTAGGCAGAATATCACCCCCGGTTTAGTTTTCTTAATCATTTGAGACTAAAATTAAATCTTTTTAATAAATTACTATAATTCTTGATGAGCAAAACATGGAATTTTTGCTGGTTTTTGCTGTTTATAGGTTTCGGAGGCTCAAAATGAAAGTGCCAAATGTAAAAAAAGAAGAAATAGAAATGCCATGTTTTCTGAATGTAAAAGCACTGGCAACCTCCAGAACAAGTCTCAGGGGTCAGCATTTCTTTGCTCCTTCAGAACCATAACACAAAAGCAAACCAAATCCAAAGTAAAACCTACTCTGCCCGGATATTGTCTTTATCTCCAATCTCAGAAGAGCGCCCTCTAGTGCACAATTGTGACATTTCCATGTCCCACATCACCCAGAGATTTACATAATTTCTGTGATAGGGTGACTGGTTGGTTCATAAGAGTGTGGAAAGCATGGAATGAGAAAATAAAACATTTAGTTCACAAAACCCATTCCCATTGTTCAGGATTTAAATTTGGGGAGGGGAGTGGTGGCTATAATGGAATTCTCTGTATCGGGGCCTCTTGACTGAACCTTCAATTTGAATTCCCTTCTCAAAAGTCAAGTTTTCCTACTTTAAGACCTCCAAAGCTACAATATTGCTTAACGGTGTTTGGGCGTTGGTGTTGGGTTCAGCATATAGAGACTTTACAATGTCATCTGAAGTTCTGCTCATTCATACCAACACCTTTCCTACAGGGAGAATATTTCAAAGAGCTTTTCAAAGTCAGTGGGAGTAGGAGCTGGTTAGGAGACTGAGGTAAGGGAAAATGGCTGAAGGTGCAATTAAAGCAATCAGTCTATCAACTTGAAGTAGCTGAAAGTTTTCCTATCAAATTGCGTGTAGCTTTTTTTAAAATAACTATTAGAAAACAAACTAGAAACCTGAAATTTGTGTCACCATTATCTTGGTGACTCTGGCGATGAGAGATTATAATGTAGAAATCCAGTCAGATATTAAGAATAGGTACATTGCTTCACTTGCAGCAGTATAAATAGAGTATCAAAGGATTTTAGCGTGTGAGTCACATTCATATTAATTCATATTTTATACTCCTCGGATTGTTTCACGTTATTTTCAGCTATGGAATTATTTAGAATGGGAGGTCTATACAGTGTGATCTGAATCCTTTTTTCTGCAAATGTAACATTTGTCAATTTAATAAGATTGCAAAGTGCCAAACATGCCACCAAATTAGCCTTGTATTGCCCTGAACCAGAATGCTAACCAGAATATCAATAACTAGTTTACATTTGCTATTAAATATGTTGAGGTGTCCATTGGGTAAATTAGGTTTCACAAGCCAAAAAATGGTTGCTGCCGTGGGGCTTTATTGTGAGCTTTTTTGTACTGTTAAAAACTAATGATTGTATAATACAGAATTTAGTGTTAATAAGTGACCGATGTTTACTAATTCATTTTGCATTTAACTAAATAATGATATGCCATAATTGGTTCATTTCCTTTTACAAAGCTAATGCCGCAACTATTTGAATATTGTTTGACTGTTATAAAATGAGGTTACATTGAAATTGCATTTTTTTAAATGACATTTTTGATTGTCTGAAATTTAAACAACGGAGTTTATATTGATCTAGTGTGTTTTCAATTGTCACATCTGAGGATAAAATATCATTGCTGTATCTGTCTCAGTTAAAGATTACAATGTGCAGAGAGATGGACAAGGAGATTAGATATGATTTGAAAGTAATAAAATCAGGTTAATATTAGACATGTAAATACACCTTATATTAATATAAGGTATTTCTATCCCCATCATACACTTGCTTAGAGTACCTGTGAGATCTGAGGGAGAATGTAACATATGGCTTTGCGATAGAGAAAAACCTAGCCACTCATTTTATACACTGGACTTTTGGTGATGTGCTGCATAGCCAAGGGGAGGCCATTAGAGATTAATATTAAATAAATCACCAAGGGGTCCTCTCAGAACACAAGTCTTAAAGCCACATAGTGTGCTACTAATGTGCATAAATGGGTTGAAATGAATTTGTTTCATGGATGTCATTTACATTATGTATATATTTATTTATGATTTTTTAATTGTGGCTGGAAATAAATGTTAGCAGATACAGTGTTCTCCTTTTCTAAGTGCATATTGAATGTGAATCAATCAGTTCCAATTAATCTTGACTTTACCGTGGCAGTGTGAGACTAATTCTGTCAGTATTTGATATCTTAAAAGAAGGATTGCTTTTGTGACAAAAGAAGAATTGTTTAACTCAATCGAGGCTTCGGAGGAAAAAGCTCTGTGTATTTATATAAATGGTATTAACATAGCTGAACTTTTGTAATAAATTAATGTTATTTTGATATAAAGTATTGTGACATTTACAATATTTTAATAGTGTTTACTTTCATGTGCACTTTTCTTTTTAACATGTTCACACAAGATTTTGATTAAGAATTGAGAATCTATGTACATCATTCGTGCAGCTAAGTATTCAGTAATGCTTAACCCTTGCTAAAAAATTACAGTTGAAGGAAAAGGTGTTCAGCATCTTTTCCCTATGGATTTTATCGGAAGCAAAGGATGTACATGGCTATCATTCTACGTGGTAGCTGTTCTCTTATTGCAGTGTATCCTATCGAAAAGCAAAAATAGTACAAAAGGACTATCTAATTATACTTTTAATGGTGAAGATTTTGCAAATCAGTCAGATTTAATTCAAATTTAAAAAACAAACAGCCATTTTCACTTATCTTTCAAGTAATTAATAAGATTTCCACCATATGGAGGTCCCAGCATCATACTCTCTGCATGCTTAATTTGCCACAGACGCATCTTCAACCAAATCATATGTAAAATATCCCAAAGGGCTATATAATTTTAAGGTGAAAATTTCCAACAGTTTCTGATTTGAGCTTTTTTTATAATATAAAGTTTAGTGGCTGTGCCATTGTCTGAGACATGAAAATGATAGTTCTGTTCTGTCTTATCTGTGTTTTGGAATGCCATTATTGCCAGTAGGTTATTTGTTTCCTCTGAATTGAACATCATCAGACAGCTAAATGACATGACATTAGTTCATAAGCTGCTGTGGGCGTTCCATTGACTGTGAGACTAATGCGTTTATCTATCTGAAAGTTATGGAAGTTTTATTTATCTCGCATACTGCCTTAATATTTCACTGGTATGTAGTGATTTTTTTGTGGTAATTTATTTCAAGCCTGGTGTTGTACAGATGTTGTATCAGCAGGATTTTATTTCTTTACATTTTATGGGCCCTCATTAACCCTTAAAATGCTAATCACCACATCCCCAATTGTTCAATAGTGCTTCTTGTTGAATAGTTTTCAACCACATGAGATAACTTTTAATTTTTCATGCAGATTTGATATTGATGGATACAAAGAGGTTTGTATTGTTCAATAGTGTCTGTCAGGAGTAAACTGAGACAGTCAGAACTTGAACAAGCTATTTACATGACGTTGCTTGAGGTGTTTGCAGTTATAAAGTTAATAAGATTAAAGAGCATGGGATTTTTGGCTGCAACATTTGCCTTTTACCCCTGTCTACAAAATGATTAGGATATTTATAATTTGGGGTAATGCAGTAATTGGGCTTCTTTATGTACTTGCTATCTTGTAAATGGCAATTTGCATCTGCCAGACCCGGCAAACTGTCGTAAAGTGAATTAACAAAAAATCTATAGGATTGCTGACCAGGGCACTAAGAGAATCTTTTCAATTATTGTCACTGACTCTTTAACATCCACCTGAAGAACAAGAAAGATGGGACATCTCAGCTGAATGATAGAACCTCCAACAATGCAGTAATACCCATTATTCCACTGGAATCTCAGTCAAGACTATGAGCTCAAGATCCTGTTGATGGGATTGATCCCTCAACCGAGTACTCCATCACACAGTAGATGGTAGAAATTATTTTTATAAGGCTTCACAGGTACTGTAACAATCATAATAAGGTCAGATGCATTGATGGCTGGTGATGAAGTTTACCTTCAGTGATTGTTACTTGGTTTGTTGTTTTCCATGCCACAGAAAAGTTATTTGATTGCTGGGTTAGCAATTTCAACTCTTTTAAGGTCTTGCAATTGTAGAGGTGACTTCTTCATTGTTGTTCAATACTATTGAGTTTGCACTCTGAAAAACAAGCTTGGATGTCAAATCCCACTCAGGCCTGCCTCAATTTGAGCAGCTTGAGTCAGCCTCAGAACCTCAGCAGTAAAGCTGCCAGTTGATCCCAGTTTCTGGCTTTAATATTCCTATGTTTTGCCCACAAAATATACAGTCAATATGCTTCACAATATATTCTGTGAAGTACGTTGAGATGTCTCGAAGATGTGATAAGGCGCTATACAAAATGCAAGGATTATTATTATTGGTACATATCCTTCCCAGCAGCAGTCTTTGTTGCCTTCAGTTATTTCATGACATTTTTATGTTTGAAACAACTCAGCAAACAATGGACACTGTGATTGACTTTCAATTATTGGAAAGAAAATTGTGTGCATAAGAATATCCAAGCTTCATCTGCCAGATAGAGATTTTTTTAAAAATGAGCAAGGTTAGGCCTGCTCACCCCCATTAGCCAAATTAGACCAAATGCGTTCCACTAAGGGAACAAGGTTTGTCCCCACACACAGGCCCTAATCCCCTCCAAACTCTTCTAGACCCCAAATTATCAAAGGATAGTGCAGGCTTGAACCATGTCTTCACGACCACCCGAGCAAGTCAGATGACTGGATCGCCCCTCCGGCCTGAGCCTAGTGACCAATAACTTAAGTGCGCTCGGTGTTCCAATATCTCTGCTTCCTCTTAATGAGATTTGAGAGGGTTAATTTAGCATGAGCTGTGAGGTGCAGCCAGAATATGTTAGGAAAACCTGTTTTGGAGAATTGCATCATGTTCAGCATTTATTATTTCTCACAAGGTCCAAAGAGACCCTGCTTATGAAACTACCCACTGACTCATTTTTCAGATATAAATGCAATACAGTATGAAGTTTCTTGGAAAACTTTTTTTAGTTCTTGCGAAGCAGTGATTCTAGAAAAGAAGTAGAACTGCACGACTGCCTTGAAAAGCATCAGTTTGTATAATTTTGTACAAATCTTTTAAAACAATACAATGCATTTATGAATTTACATTTATATAGTATCTTTCACATTGAAAGGACGTCCCAAGGCACTGACTGGAAAGTTGCCCTTGCACCCAAGCTGGTGAAGAAGGAAGGATTAATGAATGTGGGGTGCAGAGGAAGGCTTTGATCAGACCTTGAAGGAGGCAGGGGAAAGGGCAAGTTGAAAGGAGTCCGAGATGGAGTTCCAGAGAGTGGGGCAGATACACTGTAAACTCGATCACCGATGGTGGGGTGAGTGGGACAGGGGACGTGAAGCAGACTGGTCCCCACTTAGCAGAGGGGGTGGCTGGGTTGGTAGGGTTTGAGGAGAATGCAGAGGTAGGGTGGAACAAGACCATGGAAGGATTTAATTCTTAGGATGAGGATCGATCTGCTGGGGGTTGAGGAGCCAGTGAAGTTGGATAAGGTTTGGATGATACCCTCACTCCAAGCAACCTCAAATCTCACAATGTATGGCAAAATATCAATAAATAGAATTTTGTGGGGATGGATCTCCAGTTTATAAATTTTAGTCCAGTGAGGAGAGCACAAATAAAAATGGAGGCATTTATTATACCCATCCCGTGACAAATTTGTGAATCCACCTCATGCATTTGTAGGTTCACCTACTCTTAAGAACAAATTAAGAACCAGCAGAATTCTGACTTTTGGACAGGGCTTGAATCCAGATGCCAATGGATGCCCAAACATTTCTTCTCTGAGAGGATGAAACCTATGAGATTGACCCCGCCGATTGAACTTCTTTTCAGACAGTACTCTAATTTGTTGCACCAGCCAGTATTCTGACTCTCAGGCGTGAATACTAGACCAACAGTTTTGCACTTTAGCCCGAGCCTGTTTGCAGCCATCTTTGGAGCTGACTTAAAAATAGGGCATTGCCAGCCTAAGAAGTAAATGTGATAAAATGACCTTATCCCTGTGCCAGATTTGATAGTTTAATATTAGCTTCCACACTGTGTTACTGACTGGGCAGCTTGTGCATGTGGCTTAAAAATATGCATGGCCCTGGCAGGATACAGATCAAAAAGGTGTTCAGAGACTGTTGTATTAAAATGCCACTGAGATGCTTTGGCACACCAATGTTTGTACATTGTTTTAGCCTGAGGCCTTGCTCGCAAACTTGATTACCCTGTTAACTTTATCCTCACATAACTGATACCCAATTCACATTTGCTAGCTTGGCATGCCACCAAAGTGGAAACAAAATCATCTGTCTGGTTTGCCACTGAGAAATGAATATTCTGGACTTTTTGGCATGCAGCACCAGCTGAGATTTAATCTTCTTATTCTGTTTGGAAGAAAGCAAACCCAGTGATATTCTTTAACCAAAATGAATCAAACAGTGAGTATCTAGTGGCAGGGGTCAGATTTATCATTCTTTATGGATAAAACTGCATGTGGTGGCCTTGCCTTTCCAGACCATTGTGGAGTTGTACTTTTATTTTAACCAATTGCATTGTCATATCATGCAAATATAAAATGATATTAGATTGCTGTTATAAATAAAAGATGAATCAATAGGATATGTGCATCTTTCAGAAGCTGTTTGATGTTTTGATACAAAGTTCTTTTCAAAAAGAAATACATTTGCTCAATAGGATATTAAAATCATACCATACATATTTAAACAGTTGCTAAAATGTAACCTGTTTCCATAATTAAGTGCATAGAGCACTTGAATGCGCGATTTGCAAGTACTGTTGTTTTCTCGAAGACCATTTGGAGTTAGAAGATGCTTCTCAAGGGTTAGCTGGCCAGTTTATGTCAAATTATTATCTTGGTTTGAACAGTTTTATTGCTTATTTAATAAGCATTTGCCAGCATTGTGTCATTTTTTTAAAATATTTCTGCTCATTGGAAGTGAGCCAGTTAATCAGTTGAGGATGAAACCAGTCATCTGGAAAAAAAGGATGTTTTACAGTAATAAATATTATACATATCCACTACATATTTTAGACACCAGTATTTCCCTCCCAGAGATACGTTTAAGAAGTCTAGATTGCTGGGAGGGCAAATAGATCTCCCTGCACTGACACACTGGGGGCATAAATGTGAACCTGGCTGTGTATCAGTTTTGCTCACTAAGAGGAACTAGCAGGGACCTAAATCCATGGCTTGCTCAAGAGCCACTCTAATGAATACTATACCACTCAGTGATTGATATGAATCTTCATTGTTTGATTCCCACATTCCGTCTGACGGATGAGACATTAAACTACCGTCCCACCTATCTGTTCATGTGGATGTTAAACAAAAAGAATAAGGAAGTTTCTGCAAGTTGATAACCTAGAGGTAGGACTAGCATGACTGTTATGGACTTCTTGGATCTTTTGAGATACTTAATAGAATTTGGGATAACTCTTTTTCTTAATTCTTATCTTTTGCCTTCTTGAGGGAATGGAAACTTAACACATTCATGAGGGAAAAGAAAATAGAGGGGGTATATGAGAAGGAAAATAGGAGGGGCAGAGACTCATGTGGGGTATAAACATTGGTACCGACTACTTTTGTTGAATGGTCTGCCTCCATGCCATATCATTTTATGTAATTCTAATACCCTAATTCGCAGTTTCATCACTATCTACCAACTGGACTGACAATCAATTTGATGAAAAATTAGAAGGATGAAAATATAAATTTGCATCAGTTTAGATTGTGGTATGGTCTTCTCTTAAAACAAATGACATTATTTATGATAACATTTTCTATCATGCAAAAGATTCAGTAACCTAATTTGAGGTTGTGGTGCTGTGCTATCAATGTCTTCAGAAGTAGTGACTTTTATCTGCTTTGCTATTTTAATTACTTGGTTATTTTAATGATAGTTTGTGAATAATTTAGTCTTTTACCTTTGTATCTATTTTCCCCAATGAGAGATTGGTGGAATCTTCATGTGTGAAGAGGTAGTGGGACTCGTTTTCAGATCAGTCCCTGACCTCTAATGTTTTTATCTCTGACAGTCCAGCAAAGCCATTTTCTACTTGTGGTCTGATTTTGGATTTGGAGAATTTGAATTTTGAATCTGAAATCAGGTCCTATCTCCAACTTTGTGCCTTCCCACAGTGTGATCTATTCAGAACTTTCATTTAGATTTTACATTTGAGTGCTCATAGTTTGTTACCATACTCAGATCTCCTGAAGTTATAAGAGCTAATGTTCCTCATCATTCATGTTGCTTTGATTTCAGACAGTTACATCATATATGTCACATCATGCTTTACAGAGCAAAATTAGACAATGAAAATATGTAACTTGGGAAGCAAATTTTCTTTTATTTAGCAGGTTAATTTTTTAGTTTTTTAAAGTGTCACCATATAAGGTTTCCTAACAGTATTTCCATTATGGAAAATTAGTAGGTCATCTCAGAGAATGTAAAGCTCCTACTTAGTAGAATAACAGGGCATTAGAGATGAAATGTTTCCTGAATTTCATAATATATATTTGGTGGATGGCATAATAGTGGAAGGCTTCAAATTTAAATTAAAGTAAAAGAAATTACAAAAAATGTAGAAGATGAATGCTGAAAATAATCCACAGAACCTTGATTCCCATAAAAACGTAAATTATGCAGTGTTTGCTTTGTACTTTTGTTTTCATTAAAGTTTTGTCACTTTCTTCCTTCATTTATTGACCTCTTTGACTTAGGATAACATATTTCCTATTTCCACACTGTTTGTCAGAACTGGACAGAAGTGCCTTGTAATCTATTAGGTTACATCGTCCAGTGTGGTAAGAAACTCCTTGGTAACCTAAATGATAGTTGAAACCCATCTTGCTATTTTGAATCAGGATGTGAGTTAAGATTGGAGTTGGTTTTGTGTACGTATTTCTTGGAAATTTAATCCTCTGCAAATGTTGCTATTAGGCTGCACATGATGTTACCGCTTAATAGCAGACAGATTGTTAGACAGTATTGGTGAATTATTACCTGTCTGATAAATTGTACATGGTAGAAAATGACTATGTGCTGAGCAAACAGAGGAACACTGCCTTTAACATTAAACCTTGAAGCAAAAGTTGCAGGATTTTCATCCCTGATCATATGAAGTATCCTTTTTTTCACTAGGGTAGGGATTAAGTGGTACATCATCTACATTTTAGTAAGAGGGTGCAGAATATAAAATCACGCAGGGAATGAATATTAACATAATATATAGGACAGAATCTTGTTCCATCTTTAAGCATCAGCAGACACGAGGATGCACTGTGCTTCGTCTTGCCCCAAAGCCCTCAAAATGCTTTTTTAATTCAGCGGTGCACAATGTTGTTTTGCACTGGTCAATAAATATTAATGGCTTGATTCAAATGAGTTCCCAGTAAGCTTGCAGGATGGTATGACACGATTATATTTCGGGCACTAGAAACAAAGTAGCTTGATGTGGAATGGAAAGAATATTTCCCTTCAGGGTTTGTGGAGCTGCAATAAAATGAAAGGTATTTACAAAGGACTATGGCTGTTGGAAACATTGGGGTCTTGAGTCTATTAAGAAAAACTATTTTGTTATAAACAGAATTAAACAATTATTTGTAGCTTTGGAGAAACGTTACTATTCAGTGGGTTGAACACAACAATGGCTGAAAACAGAAAGGTACAAATTAACAGTGAAATAATGATGCAGTTTTAAGACCCTACCAAGAATTGAGTAAAGCAAGCCTCCCTTACTTCTATAAACAGGGCAATTCTAAATACTGTATGATGCATTCTTTTTTTGGTGTAAAATAATGATATGAAAGCAATTGTCACAGCCAAGTTCAGTCCATAATGTGTGTCACTAACTGTACATCTATGGTTATGAAAACACAAAAAACCTTTCATGTTGGGAGGACATTTCAAAGTGCTGCACAGGATATACTGTAAAGTGTAATGAACGTGTATGCTGTAGGCAAATACAGCCCCCAATTTGTACATAGCAATATCCAATAAAGAGCCATAAATCTTACTGGGAAATGTGTTCTGGTCACCGAGAGAAACTTCTTTCTCATTTCCAATA
Organism: Callorhinchus milii; assembly: GCF_018977255.1. Taxonomy (NCBI): domain Eukaryota; kingdom Metazoa; phylum Chordata; class Chondrichthyes; order Chimaeriformes; family Callorhinchidae; genus Callorhinchus; species Callorhinchus milii. The sequence goes on from NW_024704742.1 coordinate 97,404,194, forward strand.
ATGCAGGAGATCTTCAATATTCACCTGAACAGACAGAAAGGACATTATTGTTTCATCTGAAGGATGGTATCTCCAACAATGCAGCACACACCCAGAACTTCAAATCATAAAACCTAGGGTTGTCAGCATAGCCTTCATAATTTCAAAGTCCCAATATATGGCTTGAACCTAGAACCTTTTGATTTAGAGGCAAGAGTACCAACAGTCACAGGACACAATAATAATTTTCACACAATTGAGTCACACTTTTCATCTTTACAACTGTGCTATGCGTGCACATTGCACAATGAGAAGAAAAGTCTTGTCATGTTGCGAGATCTATTTTTGAATTATTTGATTTCCCCACAACTGGAAATATCCATCCATGGTTTATTTGATCTGTTGACAATGAGCCGAATAAAGTTAACTTGCTTGTTCACCAACTATGTCTGCTGTTGACTGCTTTTCCATGTCACTCCCATGCCTTCTACAATGTACTCAGATATGCCAAGGCTTTAGGTAAACAGAGCACAGGTTCTGAGCAATTTCAAGACAGATACTAGCAACAGCAAGTAATCAACAGCTGCAGCAGGTTAACTTGGTTAGACCAAGATGCTGGACCCTCTCAAGAAATAGATTGTGATATAACATGAAGAAGGTAGGGTGGATATTCTAGAAAGACCAGATCAAATGGGTCAAAGAATCTGGATTTTGTTTTCTCCATTGACACACCAACTATAGATAACAGGAAATGCGAACTCCTCACTGGTCCTTGCTCTCTATTATCTGTTGTGGTGTGACAAGGGGCTACATGACAAAGCTACTGATTTTCTACACTTTACAAGGAACCCTCTGCAATTTGCTCTGGAGTAACAAAGGTAAATCTCTTCATTTTGTAGGATTCAAAATTGTATCCAAAGAAAGGTAGAGTTGAAGATGACCCAGTTGACCTTGTTTTTCTAGAATATGCATCCTACCTTCTTCATCTTTCGTCATCAAGCTGATTTCTAAATGAATTCAGCAATGTGGTATCTAACCAAATTATAGCCATTGATTCTTCTCTGGGTGAATAAATACTTCCTGGTACTTGTCTTTTGCTGTAAACTTTTATTTTCTTGTCCTACAACATTGGCATATCTAAATATATCGTAACAGGCATGAGGGTGACACGGAAGAATCGGTCAACACCAAACATAGTTAGTGAATAGACACATCAACTTTATTGGGCTCAGTGCCATCAGATAAAATAAACCATGTGTAGAGGACACCCACAGTATAGGAGTCAGCTCCTTTACCTGTTCCTCCTCAGTTCCTGAGTTCTGGTCCTTGGAAGTAGCCTAGAGCATAATGAGTTATGCTCTAGGCTACTTCCAAGGACCATCCAAGGGCTTCCCTTCTGAAATGGCAGCTTGGATTATTCAATAGGTCAATGCGTAGCCTTGGATGACATTGCTCCAAAGTTGAGAATTGAGTGGAGAGTGAGCGATTACACTCTCATCGCTGTGTATCACCCAGCGATGAGACTGGGTCCTCATCACCCCCTCCCCTCCTACTCCCCGCCCCAGAATGACCAAACTTGAGCTCAGTTGGCTTACCTCCCAGTTTCATACTCCAAGCATGTTACAGTACTGTGTGGGTTTGCTTTATCCCAATGAGCATTTTAATACACCTATCCATAATAACTCCTTTGAGGAGTCTCTTCAACACAGAAGAGCCCCAATTTATCTAATCATTTCTCATAGCTCAAGATCATCCTTCAAATACTTGAGATTGGGCTCATTGTTTACATCTGTATTGCCCCGAGACCAGGACAGCAGCATAATTCAAAATACTCCAGGTGTGGCATTGTACAGCTTGAACTTCATGTGTTTCCAACTATAGTGCCACAAATATTTCATAAAATAATCTATCATAGTCTAGGCTGATACTTCAGCGTGGTACTGGGAGAGTGCTACATTATTGGAGATGCTTTCACAGACAAGTCATTGAACCAAGATAACATCTGTCTATTCTTCAAAGATTCCATGACTTTATTTGAAAAGAGAGGGGAGGTTCACCTGGTTTCCTGGCCAACTTTCTTTCAGATAAATTAGTCATTCACCTCATTGTTGTCCCTAGGTACTGGCTGGTGCAAATGGCTTCTGCCTTTCGCTACAAAAATAGTCACTACATTTCACAGTAATTACCGGTGAAGTGTTTTGAGACATTTTGAATTGATAAGGATCTATAAAAATGCAAGTTCTTTGGATGTTCCATATTGTGAAGAAAAATAAATATCTGTCAATGGGTTTATGGCGATAAATAATTCAGCCAAAAAGCTGTGCTGAATTTTATGAGCCCCTTGAGTTGCGTTTGCATAGTTTGTCATCAGGACTGCTCAGTTGAATTAATTCCTGCTTCTTGGTGCCAGCCTTCTGTTACCATATATTTTGCTGATTCCACTAAGAGCATACACAGCAACTTTCCTTATTGTAATTTCTGAGGTGCTGGCTACTGAGGTGCAATTCTGAATGTACCTACGTTTTGGACGTTTTGCTATAGTGATTTGCCTTGAAATAGTTTACTTAAAGGCATTCAAGATAAGAGAACATCACTGGTTGTATCCTTAATTTTTTACCAGTTGAAATTTGAAGTGCAACCAAACCAGCAATTGGAGATAATGTTGTGAAACGTAAAGGTGAAAGGTTGAAGGAACCATTGTTTGGCAATTAACAGTGTAAGTGAAACATTCATTATACAGCATGCTGGGAAGTTGATGAACTGTACAGCAAAACTGAGCCTACAGTCACCACTGAGATGAGTCATAACAAAGACTATAAAATATTTATGAGTACAATGAACAGTGAACTGGGGTTTCCTGATGCATGTGTAAAATCTTTTGATGAAAAATTGTTACACCATTAGTTCTTAAAGGAATGCTGTATATATAAAAATTAACTCCCTAAAGCCTTTAAAGAATAAAGTTTCCAAAGCTACATTACCAATGTAAAGTTGACCCCTAAAAACGCATTCCTAAAATTAAGGTTCAATTTATAATTTTGTTTTAAAAAATTGTATTTTTAAATACATCAACAACATGCATTCGTATTGCACCCTTCAAGTCAGATAACATCTTAGAGTGCTTAAATACAGCCTGCCTTGTCTTACAAACACAAGTGATATTCATTATATTGGGGACAGGGAAAATATTCCAATGAAACCTGTGCTCAGGAACTTTACTTTAAAAAAATTAATTAAACAAATAATTTTACAGCACCAATCTTGCTGAGAACTCTTCACAGTTACTTTTCAACCACATCTGCAAAAAAAAATGGGAATCTGAGAAGTTGTATTTCTGTTAGATTATCGTTACCTACAATACAATATAAAATTACATTTGGAAAACGTCGTTCAAATGTCCTTAGGTGCTGAACAGTCAGGATCATTAGGACCCGAGCAGGGAGGGGAGACCACTGGTCAGATCACTGGTCAGATCACATGTTTGTGTCACCCTGGCATCCAAAAGATATTGATGCATCAGATAGAACTTGCTGAGGACACATGAATAATTTTAATACTTGCAGGGATACATTAGAAAGTCTGAAAGAACAGAACTTCCATTGAAGAAAATAAGATCATGGCATGACCCACATTATTAGAATGCAAATATATCATATAAAGAAACTTTAGGAAGCCTTTTTAAGAATAGTATTGAATATAAGAAGTCTAGACATTGATGAATACTCTTTGGAACTCTCTTGAATCGTGGGACCATGAAAATAAATAATACAATAAATGTATTTGTGAACTGAATGTTAGATTGATACTGTATTCTGCGGTTTTGTTGAACTATTGCAGAAGGTCAAAGAGACATTTTAGTGTTATGTTGGAAATTATGCTTGTGGTTGGTGGTCTCTTGCAGACACTCTGATAGTATGAATTTGGGGGGGTCTTTTTAGCCTGAGAAGCTGAATGTCCTTTTCACATAATGTTCGTATAAACCCATCTGATATGTTAGTCTGCTGATTTACTTTAATTTAGAAACGTTGGATTTGGACGCACTCACATCATGTATAAAATTGCTGGTATAATTGTTCATGGTTACTCCTGAGCTTATGTTTGGGTTTTTCTTGCCCCCTTATGGTCTCATCTAAATGACAGCACCTTCAATTATTGCAACCGCCTCAAAACTGCATTGGAGTGTCAGTCTTCACTATCTGAGTTCCAAGTTCTGATATATGTTAAACCCACAGCCTTCTGACTCAGAGGCAAGAGTGCTACCAGCTGAGCCAGGCTGACAGACATAATCTCTAAACTGAAGATGTTCTGATTGAACCAGTAAAGTAATTAGAAAATACATCAATATGTGTCAGGAGCAGGAGGCTTATGAAAAATGAACATACCCTGTTATAACTAGCATTTTGGCTTCCAGCACACAGGATGTAATGTTGGCGATGACCTGGAAGTTGGTTTGATTTTCTATATGCCGGCTGATTGTATGCACAGATACACCACCTTCCACATGAATGTGGAAGTGCTGAGCAGAGTTGTACCCTATTGCAGTGCTAGTTGGGATTTTGTGGACCTCTATTGTTGCACTACAAAAGGGTACCTATATTATCAGATTAACTTTTCTTTCTTATTTTCTTTTGGGATCTAATTTCCAAAGTTCATAGAAAGAATTATAATTTACTCCTTGCATTTGATATAGCACCTTATCACGTCGTCGAAACGTCTCAAAGGATTTATCACAGGATTTTCATCACAGGTTTCATTGTAGATCATAGTGACTGTGTATTTAGTAGGCGAATGTGGCAGCTAATTTGCACACAGCATTGACTCACAAAAAGCCATGAAGTGAATGACTACTTTTATCTCTGGGATTGTTGGCTATGACACTGGGAGAAACTGTTCTCTAGAAGGGGTGGGAAGTGCTAATTTAAATTTTGATGATTGGCTGGAACATTCAAATTGGGCTTGATGATTGTAGAAAGGTGCTAATTTCAGAGAAAGGTAGAATATTGGTTGGCGGTTTGTACTTTGGTAACTTTCGGAAATCTTAATTATCTTATTCCACTACTTTGGTGAATATTACAAATTAAACCAAATCAGGTGAGTTAACAACACGGTTCAGTAAGATATAACTACAATAAAGAGTATTGCCTCACAAATTAATCCTTAATTGGAGCTGGGATAACAGGAGAAGCAGATAAATTGTTCTGGGGAATGTTAAGAAGCAGCTTGATGCTGCGATGGGAAGATGATAAAATGTGTATTTTGGAATGATGAGATCAAATGGGCAGATTTCATCCAAACCAATCTTATGAATTTGTGAATAATGACTTTACCAATTCCCAGCAGCCTGAAGAGACAGCCGTAGTCCTATACTCGACGAATTGTTCTAACATAAACCCTTCCACAAGTATCAGAATTCTAGGCAATGATCTAGGCAGGAGCGCTCCATGGGCAGGAGAAGTAGTGAGAAAAACTATGTGCAGATGTTACAGATTGGTGCAGAATGTTCAAATGCAGTTCCATTTCACTGACTTTTACTGACTTAAATGTAAGGTGAATGTCTGAGGAAATGGGCTGAAGACTTGGGGAATTAGTGGCTAAGGTGGAGGAATTTGTACAGTTTAATATCCCAGGAATAGTCGATATTTATCAATAGGTCTTAATCTCATCCAGGTTATTAGGTTTTGATTCTGCTTCAACCTGGTGCTTACAGAATACAAAATTGAGGAGGCGAAGGGCTTTCATTTTTCTTTGGCTGCTGATGAGGGCTACAACACGCTTACTCTTCACACACTGCAAGGAAACAACATGAAGTGTATTGTTTATGTTCATCCACAAAAATACACATATTTTTGTCACAGTACAATATATCCTGTTAAAGGCTGTGAGGGGTCCTCTCAATGTGAAAGCCATTATATCAAATGTAAAGATTATTATTATTAATATTGTTAATGTATTATTAATAATAAAATGTTTACCTATGTTCTGGCTCCACCTAGTGGACAGGATTAAGTCTGTTTCTCAGCGAAACCTCAGCTGTACTTTGAATACAACTCAACTGCAACTTCTTCTCTGTGTAAATTATCCCAAAGAGTCAAGCCTCTTGCAGCTGATCAGATTGATCTCTGTTTAGCAACAGTCATCAATACCTTGGAAATTCTATTAGAAAACTTTATTCATTGAATGAAACAAAGATATTTCTTTGTTTGGGACTTATTACTCAAAATAATAATACTGCAGGGTGCAGTTTGTCAGCTTTCTGCAGATTGTAATAGTTTAGTTGAATATAGTTAGATAAGAATCACAGTATCGTTGCCTTTTCGTTTTGCTCATTCATGAATTATTTATTCATAGTTTTCACTTTATAATTTGCTGTTCATTCTAGCGTGCCACTGAATTCGTTATTCAGGAAAAAATAATTTTTCTATCATGAGGTATTGCTCCAAGAGTAATATTTTTTTCCTCACAGTTTAAGGAAATAATTTATTCCTTAAGCTGGGTAAGGGTTGTCCTACTGTTTGAGCTCGCAGCAACATAAATAACATAGAACATAAGAATTTGCTAGGCAAAAGAAGACCAAGGTCCATCCAGTTTGCCTTCCACCATCCTGTCACTTGACATGTCCTGTCCCAAACTATATATTGTTTCCCAAGATATTATTTTCAAACAAAAATCGATCTATTTTGTTCTTGAAACAATTGACACTTATGGGTACTGTGGACCCGTGGTTAACAATATTCATAGTAGTGTAGTATATTTCTGGCTTCCAGCACATAGCATCTTTTCTTTGCCTTAAAAGTCTCTATGGCTGAAACTCAACTAAATCCCAGATTCATGATTGTCAATTTGTTTGTTCTTTCTAGCACTGTGTAAAACATCACTTGTAGCAGTGCAGTGGTTTGGAGCAAACCGCTTAATTTTTTATTTCTCACTCTCTGTGCTGTACTATAATGTATGATACTTTTTTCTAAAAAAAAATCAAAAGTGGTTCGTTAAAAGTTTTCTTAAAACTTTGGAAATTATTTTAGGAATATTTTGCCCAAGAACATTCAAGAGTGTTGAGATGATTTGCACAACTGAATTTATACTGCAGTGGTGTGAAGTGATGCTCTGCCAAAATCATCTACTTAAGGTGGCAACCTGTCTCCAGTGTAAATCACTTTGCGATGCCCATCTCGAACCAGTTGAATTAATTGGGAGTTGCATCTCAACCTTGATTTAATTCTTTCTCTCCCCTTCCCCACACACACACCTTGCAGCACAATATTTGTTCTGTTTTTATGGTAGCTCACATATGGATGCAGTTTAGCAGTTATAGGCAAGTGCTCAGGTAAAGGGTAAAAGTATCAAGAGTTGTATGCAGGTGCTGCATCAAGAGTTGCAAATTCAGAGAGGGACTAAATCTATTTATTTGAATCAATTTGTTAATTTCACTGAGATGTCTATTTGAAAGCTAGAAGGCACACAGACCTAGTAATGTTAAGGTCTGATCACAATTTAGGTCTCTGTTGTCCATAATTATAGATAGAATAAATATATAATATGGTAGTATAATGTGAATCAAATAATCATAACAACAACTTGCATTTATATAGCATATGAAACAACAACTTGCATTTATACAGCGCCCTTCATGCTGAAAGGGGTCACAGAACATTTCCCCCACAAAATATACAATCAATGCCATAGAACCATGTATAGCATAGAAGGAGGCCATTTGGCCCATCGTGTCTGTGGCAGCTCTTTGAAAAGAGTATCCAAATCAATCCCACTCCCCCGCGCTCTCCCCATAGCCCTGCAAACTTGTCCTCTCCAAATAATTATCTACTTCTCGCTTAAAAGTTGTTATCGATTCACTTTCACTTTACAGTATATTCTGTGAAGCACTTTGAGACGTCTCGATGACGTGATAAGGCACAATATCAAATGCAAGTATTATTCTTATTCTTATAGCATATTCAGGTGAGTAGTGTCTCAGGGCTCTTAACAGTGGTGTGGTTTGACACTGAGCTGGAAAGAGCAGAGAGGTCAAAGTGGAAAATCTTCAGATGTGATTTGAAGATGAGCAAAGAGGGGGCAAAATAGAGGGATTGAAGGATCATAATACTTGTGCTTGTTCTGTGTTACCATGCATCTTAGATCAATTTGTTTAACAAAGGGCATATTCCTGCTAATATTTTCACCATCTGTAATTTTCAACTCTTTTTTTTAAATCAGAGTGCAGATAATACTTTTTGACCTGATTTTAAATCATCCATCTGATTAAATTACAATTTTCTGATTTCTTCTTTGACATTTGACATATGGTGAAGGATGAGAATTCATTAAAACTGTAAAGCTGGTGTAATTTTCAACTCCTCTAAGCACAAGGTAACTCCAATATTAAATGCCTTACTACAGCACTAGTTTGCTTATTATGTGGGTACTTGTGGATCCATGATTAACAGTATTTAACAGAACTGCAGTATACCTTTGACTTCCAGCACGGAACAGCTGTTCTAAACAATAAGTTATCAGGTCTCTTCCCTGCTTGTAGTGACGATGCAGAACAACAACAACAACAAGATTTCATTTATAGAGCTGCTTTCACGTCGGGAGGACGTCCCAAGGCGCTGTACAGTTGGGTCAGGACCGAGCAGGGGGGAAATGGTCAGAGTGAGGGGAGGGAAGGGAGGGAGTGAGGAGGGGGTAGAGAGTCAAGAGGGGAGCTGAAGACACGGTCAAAGAGAAAGGTCTTGAGACCGGCCTTGAAGGAGGAAAGGAGGAAACTGGGGGATGGAGTTGGCCATTTTTTCCCCACTCCGTTTTAACACAGGATTGAGCATATGAATCCAGACAACTGGCCTATTATGAGGTTGCCCTGTATTTGTAAAGGGAGTTTGCTGAGCAGAGCTTCCTGATAGACCAGGATAGAGGAGCTGGCATTCATTTGTCTAAGATATGATGGTTTGAATTTATGGTTAACTTGTCTACTGCTCTGGATGCTTAAATAAAATGCAACATTATATTAAATCATTCCCTGGTTCAAAGATGCAGTGGTATCATTTGCTTTTGATAATTCTCTTAACAGTCATTTTGTAAAGTAGGAAGCCATTTATCCAAATGTCATTTGTCCAAACGAAAGCAGTTTTCTAAACTGCTTGCGATGCCTTGTGTAATTATTTCATCATATGTGCATCCATCTCCATACTGAATTAATATAATTTAAGATAGTACCACATTGAAATTAATAGACAATTAATCACCGGAATTATTCACATATTCAAACAAGGTTGTTTCCCAAGCTATTTGGATAAATGGCCTCCCACTGAGATGATATCCGTAATACCAATTTATTATTGCTGTTAAATTTGAAATGGGATGAGAACACAAGAAGTATGGAAGGAAGGAACCCAATCAACCACTCTTTCCAAAGGAGAATGCGTGCTTTATCTTGAATTCTCAGCAATTTATTCAATCTCTTGAGGGAGGTGAATAACCATAGGTAATTTTTTCAAAGCCCTTGAATGCAGTGTAGTCAAACCTACTAACCCTGCTTTTTTGAGGAAACATTGCAATATATTTTGCTATAACTGAATTTCCCTTATCAGTTTCTTCTGGGTCATGCTTCTGCTGCATTCATTGTTAAGTATTATAACTAGTAGTTCTTTCCTCCATATTATTTATGAATAATAAAAATTAAAAGAGTCTCTGAATAGATTATTTAAATTCCTTCCCTTGCCAGATACAGCTATATTCATTTATTAGTCATGTCTGCTCACTTTTGCCAACCACTCCTTGTTCTAGCATGGGAGTAGGGGGAGAGCTGTGGGCAATGGGGAAGATGACTGAAATCAAAGAGATAGGTCTTAAGATGGGCTTTAAAGTGGGGAGGGAAGAGGCAAAGCAGAGAGTTGCCAGGATGGACTTCCAGAGACTGGATCAAATATGCTATGTACAATGTGGACAGCAATTTCTTATGAAACTCAATATTATTGTGCTCGTACAATGGAAAGGTATTGCTATCATGTTTATGAATCTTTATAATATAATAATAATGCTTGCATTTGATATAGCGGTTTTCAAGTCTTCTAGACATCTCAAAGCGCTTCACAGAATATACTGTAAAGTGAATTGACTATATTTGTGGGCAAAACAACAACAACAACAAAATTACATTTGTATAGCGTATAAATTGTATAAATTACAGTCAGAGTTTCAGATCCGAGCTGGGGGAGGGTGGAAGACAGAGGGAGAAGGAAAGTGAACGAAAGCACGGTTGAAGAGGAGCATCTTGAGAGAAAGGAGGCAAGGGAGGGTGCAAGGCAGAGGGATTGGGAATGGAGTCCCAGAGGGTGGGGGGCAGAGAGGGAGAAAGCCTGCCCGCCAATGGTGGAATGAGTGTAAAACAGGACGGAGCCCTCTGAGGGGAGAGAGGGGGAAGGATGGTAGGGGGTTAGGAGGTCACAGAGATAGGGGGAGCAAGTCCATGGAGGGCTTTGACGGTGAGGATCAGTATCTTGAACTGTATCCTCTATGTGATGGGAAGCCAATGGAGTCGGGCGAGAATGGGGGTGATAAGGTCACGGAGCCTGGTGCGGGAGAGGAAATGGATTGCAGAATTCTGGATAATCTGCAGCCTATGGAGGGAGGAGTTGGGGAGGCCGACAAGCAGGGAGTTTGCATAGTCGAGCCTTGATGTTATGAAAGCTTGTATAAGGGTTTCACCAGTTTGTGGTGTGAGACAGTGGCGGAGCCGGGCGATGTTGCGGAGGTGGGGAAAGGCAGAGCGGGTCATGGCGCAGATGATAGAAAGGATAGTTGAGGGTCAAACAAGATGCCAAGGTTCCAGACTGGTTTCGTAAGGTGGAGTGTACATCATGGGTGGTGATGCTGTCAGCACCTGAAGTGTGGAGAGCCTTGGTCTTGTTGACATTCAACTGAAGAAAGTTAGAACAGATTCTGTCAGAACAGCAGTCGAGGGTGGAGGCAGAGAGATACAGTTGGGTGTCATCCGCATACATGTGGAAGTTGACCCCTTGTCTGCTGATGATGTCGCCAAGGGGGAGCATATAGATATTGAAGAGGAGGAGACCAAGGACAGAGCCCTGAGGAACACCGCATGAGATGGTGAGGTGGCTAGAGGAGAAACTGTTTGTAGAGATGAAGTGGAGGCAGTGTGAGAGGTACAATCTGAACCAGTCAAGGACAGAGCCATGAAGGTTGAGGTGAGACGAGAGGTGGTGGATGAGGATAGAGTTGTCGACGGTGTTGAAGGCTGCTGAGAGGCAGAGGGAGCCCTGGTCGCAGATGGACAGAATATCATTTGTCACTTTGACCAGGGAAGTTTCTGTCCTGTGGGCAGCACGGAAACCCAATTGGAGGGGTTCCTGGAGGGAGTGGCGGGAGAGGAAGGAGTGAAGCTGGGAAGCAACAACTTGTTCCAGGACCTTGGAGGGGAAAGAGAGATTGGAGACGGTTTGAGAGTAGAGATGGGTCCAAGGAGGGATTTTTAAGGATGGGAGTGATGATGGTCGTTTTAAAAGGGGTGGGAACAGTACCAGTGGATGGGGAGAGGTTTATGATGTCTGTAAGTGGAGGGCCAAGGAGGTGGAGCTGGGAGAATAGAGAGGGGTAAAGATGGGGTCGAGGGAGCAGGTGGTTGTTTTCATGCGAGTTACAGTGGTGGTGAGAGAGGAGTGGGAGACAGGTTTGAAGCTGTGGAGGGAAGGATGGGTAGGGGCTGGGATGGGAGGGGGAGACGGAGAGGGGGTAGTGAACGGAAGGACAGAAGCAGCTGAGTGGATCCCCTCAACTTTGGATTTGAGGAAGGCCAGCATCGCCTTACAGTTGGCATTGGAGGTGAGGATGGGCGAGGTGTGAGAGGGTGGGTGGAGGAACCGGTTGGTGATAGAGAAGAGGAGCCTGGTGTTGTCCTTGGCCTCCAAGATTATCTTGGAGTAGAATGACGATTTAGCGGAGTTGAGGGCGGAAAGGTAAGATTTGATAAAGTCCAGCCAGAGCTGCCGATGGACCGTTAAGTTTGATTTAAGCCAGGTACATTCAGCGGCATGCATCTGTTCTTCAAGGGACCAGAGGTGGCTGGTGTACCATGATGACTTACATGAATAGGAGACAGTTCGGGAAGTGAGGGGCGCAAGAGAATCGAGAGTGGAGGAGAGGGAGCTGTGAAGAGTGACCGAGGAAGATAGGTCATGCGGGAGGAAGCCCAGAGGGGAAGGAGTTCAGATGACTCCAAGGCAGCCAAGAGGGAGGGGTGGAGATTTTTTTCCAGGGGCGGTATGAGATGGAGGTGGGTTGGGTGTCAGTAGGAAGAGGGATTGAGGAGTTAAGGGAGATGAAGTGATGGTCCGAGATCGCTTTGTCAATGATGATCAGTTCCAAGATGGTGAGGTCCGGAGTGATCACCAGGTCGAGGGGATGTTCGCGGATGTGGGTGGCAGAGCGGATGTGGAGGGAGAGATTGAGGAAGGAGATAAGGGAATAGAAGTCAGCAGAAGTAGAGCAGGAGGGGGTGAAGTGAAGGTTGAAGTCGCCAAGGATGAGAAGGCGTTCGGAACAGAAGGAGAGGGAAGGAAGGAGGGTGGAGATGTCGGGGATGAAGGTGTGGGAGGGCTTGGGGAGGTGGGGGGGGGTTGATAGAATTTTGAGGGAAAGGTTGGAGAGGTGATAAAGGAAAAGGTGCTCAAAGGAGGGGAAGGTTCCAGAGGAGTAAGGGGATAGGCCGAGCGGGGACTGGAAGATGAGAGCCAAACGCGGCAACCAATTGCGCACAGCAGTGTCCCACAAATAGTCATGCATTGAAGTGACCAATTTTATTGTTGTTTTTTCTTCAGGGATTATTAACGTGCAAGTGAATGAGTCTGAGGAAATTATAATTGTATGATTGACAATCTGATATGAGTAAGAGAGAATTGTTTTGTGGGAAGTAATAACTGTATACACTGGGTTACTTACTTCATATAAACAAGTAAAATGTGAAACAAAGTGAAATACTATCCTTTTTTGTGTTGATCAAAGCAGAACATTCCCTGGACTCAGCTAGGAATCTGTGAATGCCAGGAATGGGTCTGAAATTACTCAAGGCTGGTGGTTATCCCTGGAGGGTTGACAGGTGTGACTATTATCTCTTGCTGTGGTTGCATCTGTGGTTGAGGCAAGGTGTAGTTTTTCTTTTCTTTCTTCAGAATATTTAACTCATTACATTTCAGTCTTTCCTCCCTGGAGCTGAGTTACCCACACGCATTCTGTCAACTTTGTTGCGATAAGCTTTCGCATTCTTGGGCAATTTCTAAAAAAAACTATCTAGCTACATATCTCCTGTTAATAGGTTTACAGAGCTCCAAGGCCATTACAGACACATAATCACAAGGCACTGTAAAACATACACTGGAAATGTAGCATGGAATGTGAAAAGGCTGTTCAGACCATTAAGCCTGCTCCCTTCACAGACTACTCAAAATCAACCTATCATGGTTTTCACTCTATCCTTTCTGTCTACTCAGGGGAAAGCTCAATAGATGATCTCCAAACCCCCAAGGCTATCAATAAAAGTTCCAAAATATTCTTCCAACTCCACATATCCACCATTCATCCCTGTTCTGCTCTTCACAGAAATCATTTTGTCCAAGGAGTATTTGTCATAAGCGCCCTCTTGTGAGACTTTGTGAATAATAGGTTTATCTAGGAGGTAGCTTGAGCTGTTTACAAACCAAAAGTTAAAACTCTTTTCTAGGTCACCAACTCAGAAGTTAAAAATTGGTTGATGTTAGCACAACAAAAGTAGTTGACTCCACGCCTGGCTACTGGACTTGAGTGTTAAGTTTTGGGTCCAATCAGCCATTCTCTGATAAACAAATGGGATGGTGCAAAATTTATGTCAATAACTCAAACTGTGATGATACTATCAGATACTAAGTGACAATATGAGATGCCAATTTCATTTGATGAGTGAGTTGAATTAATTATTTAGTGGACAGATTCCATGACTGGTACTGATGTACACTATTACTTGAGCACTAATAATGGCCATTCTAGTTGAGGGTACCAACTTAGGCTAGTAATAAACACATAGATATGAATTTCTTATATTATATTCTTAAGAAATTCATTATTAAAAATAAAAGACCTTGCTGCTCTGTGTACACAATTGTGTGTGCATTGAGGTTCAGAATACGTTCATTCCAAAAAGATAGCTTGGGAATTATATTCCTTGAAGCTGGGGAAAAGCACATATGGATGATCTATGGATGTATCTGCGGATGTAAAGTGTACCAGAGTGACTGACATTTTTCTATTTTGAAAACTTGGTACTTGAGCCTGACAGGAAATTGGATCGGAGCCATTCCCTTATGACGGTCAACGTCATGTATTTTCAACTACACAATATAAAGCTTTTCTTATGTGCATTGTAAAGGTTTTCTTAAATGTATTGTGCCTACACTACATTTTATGTTGGTAAATTCATGTTATGACAGTAAAGTGCCTGTGTCATACCTACAGTGTATTTTGTGTTGCTAAATTCATGTTAACATATTCCATAATTAATAGTGGAGCAAATACACTGCTAAAGTGCAAGCAAAAATAAGTATGTCAGCAGGAAGCTTCTTCCTGTCACAATGTATTTAACTTGTTTTTCTGTTCCTTGCCATCTGTTTCTTCGTAGCTCATATGTTATACCTGACTAAACCAATTGTAGCCATGTATCTCATCTTTCAGCCGTGCATGAGGTTACTGATCTTTCCGCTGTGCATGAGGTTACTGCTGGTTAGCAAACACTACTGCTGCATACTAATAACATCATTTTAGTGGAGTGATACAATATCAGTCTTCACGTTTGAGACCTATTTGTGTTCTTGTCCATTTGTGGGGGGAGGGGGAAGAACTACTGGGCAAAATAATTAAAATATATATCATATGTGGGATATTGCTTTCTGAGGTACTTTAGTTCAGAGTGGAATCTATATTCCCCAGTCCCAATCTTGCCCAGGGCTGAGGAGAGGAATTAACTAGTTGTTTTTATGTTATTATAAAGCACTAGAAAATGGTTTAGTTAAAAATTCTTGAGTGGTCCATTGAATCATCAAGATCTTTTCATGCACCTTTTCCGAATGTAGGCTAAATCCCTTAAATGGTATTAAGGGATATGGGGAGAAAGTTGGAAATTGGAATTGAAAGGATTAGTTGAGATTCAGATCAGCAATGCTCTAATTAAATGGCAGAACAGTCTTGAAGGGCTGAATGGCCTACTCCTGTTCCTATTTTCCTAAATGAATCTTCATGGGTCACATTTATGTTCCACAGATATTTTCTTTGGTCAGCTGGATGTCTAACACATGTGGAAACCCATCACCAATCTTAAGAATATCCAAACCAAACTGAAAATTCCATGCATCCCACCTACACATGGAAAATACATAATATGTATTTATTAATTTTTGGGGGTCAGTTGGATGTCTGATACAAACAGAAACCCATCACCACACTTTTGCTGTTTATTTGGCTCAGTTGGTAGCACTCTTGCCTCTGAGGTAGAAGTTTGTGGGTGCAAGACCCATGTTGGGACTTTGAACTGACATAGTTTGGGCTGCCACTCCAATGCAGTACCGGGGATGTGCAGGTTTCTTAGAGATGGCATCAGTCACATAGTTAAAGATGACACTCCAAAGCAGGCTAAGGGGTGTTGCATTGTTGAAAATGCTGTCCTATGGATGAGATATTAAACTAAGGTCCATTTGTTTGTTCACGTACATGTTAAAGATCCCATGGCACCATTCAAAAAGAAAAGGGAGTTTCTCCCTGTCTCCTGGACAATAATCCTCTCCCCACACACAGACACACATAATAAAATTGGTCATTCACTTCATGGCTGTTTGTGAGACACTATTATGTCCATATTGAGGCATTATTCCAGCCAGGGTGAAACCTTAGGCAAGTTTCCTTACTCCACACGCCTAATAATCCCTACAAAACAAAAACAATAATAAACTGGTCATTTTCAATCCATGACTGTTTGTGGGACACTGCTGTGCACAATTAGCTGCCGCGTTTCGCCCACAATTATACAGTCAATTCGCTTTACAGCATATTCTGTGAAGCGCTTTGAGACGTTTAGAAAACGTGAAAAGCGTTATATTGAATCCAAGGATTATTATTATTATTATTGCTGTGCACAAGTTGGCTGCCACTTTTGCCTACAAAACAGTCACTGGATTTTACATTAAAGCCTGTGAAACACTTTGAGCTGTCCTCCTGATGTGGATTCAATTGCAAGGTTTTTTTTATTATTACGTCATTGTCAGTTCTGTTCTATCCAGTAGTTCTGCTCAAGTTACAGAGGCATTGCCTCTTACAAGATTATGCACAGACTAGCCTTATACATACATAGCAGAGAAGGCCTTCTATGTCTCCTGCTTTGCCATAGTTGTTTGAGTAGCCATTCATCAGTTCCGTTCCTTTAACCCAGAAGTAGAATACATGCACAATGAGCTGTTTTATAATATAAAAGGGAAACGTGGGAGCAATGCATACTGAATATGTATACCACTAACATTAATTACACAATTTAATAACAGTTCAGATTAAATATATCGGACAATTGTTTTTTTAAATTATGGTTGAAAGAAACGGTCAGTGTGCAAAGCCATGTTACAAGTGAAATAATAATAATAATCCTTGTTTGATTTAGTATCTTATCACATCTTCAAGATATCTCAAAGTGCTTCACAGGGTATACTGCAAAGTGCTGTGCCAATAATTTTAATGGGCATGTTTAGTAAATATTTAGGAAGAGCAGTGCCCAATTGCGGAGCTCATTGAAACAACTTGGCAATGAGACCTTTTGGCAGCCATCTCCCTACCTGCAGTGCAATGATTGGGTTGCTGCTGATGGCTCCTGAAGTGCATTTTGTAGATTGCCTGGCATTTCAACTGTTTTATGTCATCAGCCGGGTATCAGGTGACAACCGTGGAAAACCATCACCATGCTGGAGTTTCCCTACAGTGCGTCATTGCCTTTCTTTATTCATTAATTTGTACAGAGACATTTTGCAGACTTCAACAAAAGTAGCAAAAATAAACTGACTAAAATATCTCAATTTCTAGGCTATCCTATGCATTACTTGATGACCTCTCCTCTTCCACTCGTGATATATCTACTAATGTGCTTACTACACCCACACTCAGAAAACTGCTCTGTGCTATTCACTTAAAAGAAAATGCACAAATTTTATTACCACCTATGTTGAAATTGTGTGCTTTGTTGAGCTAACTATTAATGTCAACCATGCAAATAATAGTTCATTGTTTAATGCTACCATATACACTGTGGAATGCTACAAACATTTTTCCTTTATGTCCTTTAACATGCCTCAGTATTTTCCCCTCAGTTTCATTAAAAAGATGTTAGTGGCTGGTTCTCAAGGGCTAGGAATGCTAAGAGAATTTTTTAAACATGATCTCCCAATGTTCTGTTGCTCTTGGCACAGTCTATGTCGTTTCTAATGTGTCAGGCCGTAAAGTTATTGAGTGTTATAGTGTTACAGTGAAGTGCTTATCCATGTTAAAAGAAAATGCACAAATATTATTCAATTAATTATTCATCTTGATACCTGAGTGAAAAGTACAGAGCAGCATATCATTTATTCTGTGTTTTTTTGTTATTACATACCAGCGCTCCAAGGTGCTATCTTGCGCGAAGGGTACTATATAAATACAAATAGTTTATATATATATATATATGAAAATGTGTAACTTTGTTCACTGTTTTTGAGATTGCTTGGTATTTTTAAGTATTTTTATTACTTATGTGGGAATGATTTGCATGTGTAGGGGTTAAAATTATGTTTATTACAATAAAAGGAGGGCATTTTTAGGACATTCTAACTGTTTGCATAAAATGCGTGCAGTGTGAATACTTCTGTTTTTCTACTTCCATTTCTAGTTTAAATAGCTATACTTATGGAATCTTCTCTCTTAAGCAATCAGCTCTATAACAAATGAGTTGCTGGAGGCATTAGACTTTGCTTGGAAAATACAAGTGTTTACAAATAGACTTTTCATTACACCATTAATTGAGATGAAAATTAAAACTGTATGTAGTGTTTTTGCTAAAAATCCAACTCTTTAATTTGCTTGCTATTTCATTCAGCCCTCTCTTTTATCTCTCTCTCAAATTACTGGTATTTACAGAAGTGTTTTTTTTATCATATTATAAATTGTTAGAAATGAAAGCAGCGAGCAGAGGAGGTTGAATGATAAAACCGTGTGAATCAGATGAAAGAGTTAAACCTGTAATGAATATTCTTGTTTACTGAAAATCTAGCAGATTTTTATGCTAGACCAACTTTATCTATACAACCACACAAATAATTATCTATGATAATTAGCAGCCTGAAGATGAATCTCTAAATGTTTTTCTGATGATAGTGCTGGGGTTGGCAGGTGTTAAAAGTGCCTCCTAGGGACAAAGATTGAAGAGGGGATAGTTCCGTCTAATCCTTGAGGCAAGGATGTTTTGCATTGTATTCTGTCATGTGAAAAGGAGCCTTGTGTGGTGCCCTGTTAATGAAATTTAATAGGCAAAGGTCATGTATCTTTATGAGAAAACAGAGGAGCTCTAGCATGATGAATGTTCTGTGCAGAGTTCAATGGAGGGTGCTCATGGATAAAATCCATGTTTAAACAGTGTTCCATGCTACTGATAACCATTTGACAATCTAAAGGACTAACCCACGTAAATATTTTTGTACCTTGTCACCTATTATCAAAACCCATTCCAACCCGGAATAGTTTTCTGTGCACAAATGTTTTGATAGCTGTAGTCTAGAGCCAGTTATCTTTCACATCTAGTATTCAAAAGCAGTTGACATATTAGTCTTCAATAAATACTTAATTCTCAAGTGAAAGTTGGACTTTGAAAATGGGACCAGATTTTACTTAGGTTTTTAATTCATATTTTGATTAGTTATATATAGAGATTTGAATATTCGTTTCTCAGCATGAATGTCAAAAATTCTAAAGGCTTGCTTCTTGAAGTTACATTTTGGTGATGGTGTGTCATTTTATAAATAAGAAAGATGCATTCAAACCTTTCCTGGAGGGTAGAGAGGCAGGGGTAAGGGACAATAAGGAGCTTTTGGAAAACCCTGAGTTTTTAGAAGATGCATAAAACAGTTAAATTTAGAAATGCTGCTGGTTTGTAGTAGAGCTGTGATGATACCAGTTCATTTGCTGTAGTTCTACTGCTGAGTTGGGAGACACTTCAATAAATCAAACAGAGCTTGATGGATTCTCCAATTCATTCAAATGAATGCCTGGAAGAGTGAAGAAATCTTGCAGTATTCCCTGTTTGACAAAGGCTGTGCAAAGAGCCTGAATGGATGAATGGTTGATTAATTTTTGCCAGAAATATTACTGACAGCAAGAACTGTATTTTTGCTTTTACTTTGTTTGTGTGGTATGTTTTTTGTTGTTGTTGAAGGGTGCAAAATACTTTTTTGTGCCAATGTATACCTACAGTCAAAGTATGTAATCTGCTGTCAAGCATTCTGCATCAAAATAATGATGATGTTTAATTTACTCTACTTTCTCAAGAGTTGGATTGTCTTATTTTGTCAGTAGCTTAACCAAATACGAATGTAATCCCAAACAATTTGTGCCATTTATGTCACCAGTATTCTATATTTCAATTCCAAGTGTTAAGATATTTTTCTGGCTTTCTCACTAAGTATCTTTGTTGATAGCAAGGGGTTTCCTGTTTGCAGAATACTAAATGTGTTATAGAAAGAGGGACATTTTCATTTTAGTGGAGTTCACATTAAATATTTGATATAAATCACAAACAGATGGCCCTCGACAATGTAAGGAAGCAGTATTGCTATTTTCAAGACTCTTGTAACACACTGTTCTACAATTATACCCAGAGGTTTCACAAAGATGCTACAAATTTATTATATTTACCTTCTTTTTGTTAATGAAAACTAAGATTAAAATGTAGAAACCTCATTGCAAAGGTTTGTGGTTAAGCAGATAGTACATCTGTTCTGGTATGAATGTATGGCAGTCAATGGATTTGTGGAGCAGACTACTAGAAATAGTTTCCTTGCACAATTTATTCAGAGAAACGTGAAAGAATCCACCTCAATTTATATAGTATAAAAATGGTTTCCGCTGTCTAGAACTCCATCCTGGAGTTTCTCCATCTACCTGCTTTCTCAGCCCACCTTAAGACCTATCTTTTGGACTGCACTTTTGGTCAGTTTTCCCCGACCCCTTCCACTCTCAGCTGCCCCCTCAGCTTGTGCTCCCTTTCAGCTGTGTGAAGAGCTTTAAGACATGCTCCCGATGTGAAAGCAGCTGTATAAACATAAATTGCAATTGTAATATAGTTATACAATGGGTTTAGGAGTGTGACAGTGTTGGATTTAATAATAATAATAGTAATAATCCTTAATAATAATCCCTCCAAAAATCAAAAACAATAATAAATTGGTCATTTTCAATCTACGACTGTTTGTGGGACATTGCTGTGCGCAATTGGCTGCCGCGTTCGCCCACAAATATACAGTCAATTGACTTTACAGTGTGTTCTGTGAAGCGCTTTGGGACGTCCTCCCGACATGAAAAGTGCTATATCAAATGCAAGGATTATTATTATTATATTTGTATGGCATCTTTTATACCTGGAGGATGTCCCACAGTACTTCACAGGATATATTGTAAAGTGCAAGGACTTTTTTTGTGAACAAAAAGTAATAGTGTGCTCATTACTCAGTGGCTCTAACTAGTATTAGAAAATAAATGGACAGAATGCAAATTTATTTAGAGAATTTAAAAAATGTCTTGTTCTGTAAATAAAGGAACAGTACTGTAGGTACATATGACTCCTGACAATAAGGCTGCATTTTTGTTTTGAGCAGTTTAGTACTGTTTGAGCTAAAGTGGCAACAACAAAATGCGTTTTTTAAAAAAAAATGTTTTTGGACCTGAAAAGTCCTAATTGGGTGCCCTGATTCTTCCTAACAAGAGTTGGCTGTATACTATTATGGAATTCAGATGTCTGTTTATTATGTGAGGCTAGAAGACAGAAATCTTAAGATTTTGTGTTAAATACGAACATAGCAGTGTACATGACCCCAAAAAATCATTATGGTTTATTCTGAGTCCCAAGATGCTATCTGGATCTAGACTTCTGGGTTTCATAGTTGCTCTATGATTTGGGACAGTCAAATACTTTTGGATATTCTTAGACTTCATAATACAGTACCCAGGATCAGTATGATTGGAATGGTTTGAACAATGAACACTGAGATTGGTCTGTCACAGAAACTTTTAGGTGTCTTGGGGCAAGTGGGAATGTTACAAATATTTTCACTGGCATATTTTATGCATCTGCAAATACAGATTGTATGCTTTCATTGAAAAATACTGGAGAGTCCTGCAGATGGAGAGGATATGCTGCAGTCATCCTGCTAAGGAAAACAAGTAGCTCGATTAAGCAGAAGTCTGGAAGTATCAAACAAATAAATGGTCTCTACAGGAATTTGAAGTCTAAAATATAGGAGTCAATTAAGATTGAACTTCATCAGAATTTCTAAAGATTGGTGGTTGGGTTTAAGTGAAGAAGATGTATTCGTATTTCCGGGATACTCAGTTTGCCAGAATAATTGACATTTGGAGCTGCATGAGGCTTTTATGAGACCAGAACTTCCCTATAAATTTATAGAGATACATTCTTGATAGGTTGTTCAAAGTCTAATAGATGAAACTTTGTAAAATGGTTGCACGTTCAATCAAATAAATGACTGCACTTCTTTTCTAATCCTCAGGATAAATGTTTATAAAACAAGCCAAAACAAATGTGTTTAAAATTTGATTTAGTCAGGCCTAAGCTGTAGTTGTGTCCTTTCGAACACTTTTCTTCAAAAGGACAAAGAAAGTTCTTTTAGAGAGCAAGCATAGATCTAATGAGTCAGATAGCCTTCTGTGCTGTATAATTCTTTGATTCTAGGTATAGAAGTCTGGTCAAATCATTAAGAATGCAAAAATTATTGATACAGATGTTTTGCTTGATGATTGTTCTGCAACACTTTTAATCTGGTACTTCTGAACCTACCTGCACTCTCATTCATACTTACATGAAACACACATCAGGTCTTTTCTGTCATTCCTAATAGAGAATTCATTGTTTGTGCTTGTATCTAAAATAAGAAAAAAGCATTGAAATAAAGAGAAAGAATGGGAGAGAAAAAAAACACAAGCAATGAACGTGTATTTACATCAAAGCTTATCACATCTATTCCAAAATGTATTTCTTTTTATTGGAAAGTTCACCTCTTATTGTGAAATGCATGAGGGACATAAATTATAGAAGGACCAGTAGTTCGGCACTGATTTCTTAGACATATAATTAATTCATCTTAGAAATATGGTATTTTGGTTTGAATTCATGGAGCCATTATCATTATCATGTCATCACTGGGCAGCCACTGGCACATTGGATTAGGCTAGGAATTGGGTCCTCACCACATTTCAGCTCAGGAGATGTGTACACCAGTGTGGCAAAATGGGAGGAATATCAGTAGGTATCATGGAGTGGGAGGAAGAGGAAAAGACTGTTGACTTGTCTCAGTATTAGTTATAATGTTTGCCAATTATTTTCACTAACTGGAAACTGTGAATGAACTGCCTGAAATATATAAGTGGAAGTTATTCTTTATAGCACTGTGTAGTATTGAAGTCTGAGATAAAGACATGCTGGGGGAACATTGGTTGGATTTTAAGTGTACGTTTGATTGACTGATGCTGGGTCTTGGGTTCAACTATAGAGAGATGGCTTAATTACACAGATCCTGTCTACTGAACTGCCGTTTTTCACCTCACTATTAGTTGATGTCATCCATCTCAATCTTTCCTCTGACATGGTACCCCTCCTTTCAAAAGCCCCTTTCATTACTCCCTTTCTAAAAAAAGAAACACATTTTATTCCCTCCTACCTCTCCATATGTCCTTCCTTACCAAGGTTCTGGAATTTCTTGTTCCCTCTCAGTACAGCTTTTTCCTCTCTCATCTGTACAGTCTGATGAGTTAGGCCAAGGTAGATCTCCCACCCTGGACTTTGAGACATTCTCCTTCTAAGGTGTTATTTAAGGGCAGACTGTTGTCATGTGCACCAGGTGGGTGAATGCATTGATGTCTTAAAGTTTGAATACAACTCACTATCTTGTATGTTATGAGAAAAGAGTAATGCTTATGAACCACATTTAAAATTCCCTGCCAAGGTATTTCTTCAAGTCATATCTGCTCCTATATGTATCCATCTGCTATCTTTCTTTCTTTATGCTCCATGTAAAGTTTAAATATGGTACTGATCAAATACCACAATGTGGTTACGATGATGGGAAATGATGGCTGATTAAAGAGTGGCAGAAAATCCACTCAACTAGATGTATCCCAGAAAATTTGGCCACATTCTTTGTTATAATCTTATAGGGACAGATCCTAGTGATAAGAAAGAATATTCAATTTTACACAAACAATAATTGCAACTGTATACATTTGAAGGACATTGCATTCCAGGATATTCATCAGGCCGCAACATTAAGGAATATTTCACTTTGAACAAATGTTACTTTATTGAATCTTATCGCAAAGAAATAGATGCAATTTTTCAGTGTTTACCACTGCTTTAGATAGTGAAAAGGTATCATCCTCCCTCTTCCCAAGAAATCCTACCTTGGCAAAATGTTCTCATTCTTTGAATTGGCTCAAGCTATGTATACCTTATATGTAATAATAATAATTTGGTCACTCAATCCACGACTGTTTGTGGGACACTGCTGTGCTCAATTGGCTGCCGAGTTTCACCCACAAAATATACAGTCAATTCACTTTACCGTATATTCTGTGAAGCGCTTTGAGACATCTCGAAGACGTGATAAGGCGCTATATCAAATGCAAGGATTATTATATTTATGTAATGGTTATAGCAAATTGTAAATTTCTTCAATTTGATTTTCCATGAAGAAAAGAAATGATGTTGGGATACCCACCAACTCACTCTTGCATATACTTATAGCAGCAAAGTGGCTAGCAGCCCTGCTCTCCCAGCATAGGTAAATGGCCTTGGATTTACATAGAGTGATGCACCAGCTCCACTCCTTTTATTCCTCTCTCCAATAACCCACTATTCACTTCTCTCCAATGTATACAGGAACTAGAAAGGAGAGAAAATTAGGTGAGGGAGGAAAAATAATATACATAGATTTTTTAAAATAAAATAATGCAGGGAAAAGGAAGTGTGTTTAAGTTTGTACTATTTGCAAGGGGAAAAAGTTAAAATGGAGGAGTGATGTGATCAATGAAACATCATAAGCAAAGGCATTGGATTGAACATCAAAATGTCTTAAAGACACAGTGCTGCTTATTCTTTTCCCTTTTTTGTTAGCTAGATTTAGCCATTGCATGCAGAGGATAATTTCAATGGACTGAAGATACAGTAACTGAAAATTAATTTTAATGTGTTGATTTTTGAAAATTATGAGAAATTTCAGCAATAATTTCACAGCCAACACTGTATCCAAATCTAGTGCAATAGAATCCCTTTTGCATTCCTTTAACCTAATGACTTGATTCAGCACTGTGACAGATTAATTTAAAATCCATGCCCTGACTCGTGTGATATTTGAGGAAAAGAAAATATGCTTTTCACAAATGAATTAAATTGACTTGTTAGACAAGGCTAATAAGATAACAGGCGAACTGAATGAATAAGAGAAAACATATTCAGACTGATATATGAGGAGAATTTTGAATATTTTAGAAGATACAAATATTCTTAATAAAGTTCTTAAACCATCACGATTGTTCAAGCCTGTACTCAATAAAAACAATAATGGCTCTAAATAAACAATTATAATTAAGAACATTAAGATATATTTTTAAACCGGTATTTCACCAAATAAATACACACATTTTCTGGTGAAAGACAGTCAGCAAAAAAACAAATTTCTCCTGAATGTTGTACCCCCATCCCCCAATTTAACCAATATTGTTTGGTGGTGCACTGCATTGTGAAACAAGTGTGCACATACATGTGTTTGTTAAACTTTCATTTGAAGCTTCTTCAGTAAACGTGTGCACAGGCAATCAAGTTATTTTTTTGCCTGAGTGAAAGGTAAGCCTTTGATACTTTTGGACAGTGTAGAGATAGAGATAGATACAATCATAGAAAGAGACAGAGTTAGAGAGATTGAATGATAGGGACAGAGTGGCCAGGAGAGAGATTAGCTACAAATACCGTTATACAGTGACAGTATAACTGCTGATGAACATTTGTTTTCTTAGCTTTGTAGCTAATTTATATTTTGGTGATATCTAATTATCTGCACTGACTTATCCACAATAGGGCCAATCACTATTTAACATGGATAATCAGCTCTCTACTGTATCAAAAATTGTGTTCACCAATAGAGCAACTGTTTTGGTAGAATTTGTCTTGCTTTCTTGAGCTTTTTCGATGTTCCAATTAAAATCCTAATTCTTACCAAATGTACCTCTATTTGTGTTAAACTATTTCACTCAGTTTTCTCTCATTGCCTCTGCAATCTGCTGAACTCTTATTCCCTCTACTCCTTCTGCTTTGGCTTGCACAATACTTTCTGCCTGCTTCATCTCACCATCGATAGGCAAGCTTTTAGCCAATTTGCCCTGCTCGCTGAAAGCCTCTTTCGTCTCACTGGAGCTTTCTTTCGTCTCTCTCTGCACGCCCCTCCCCATTTTCAACAACATGTCTTAAATGCTTTCTCTCTGATTGTGACTTGAGCCACCTTATCTCTTACCCCATCCCATTCACTTCCCACCCCAAGCTCGCACTCCTTCATTATAATAATAATCCTTGCATTTGATATAGCGCCTTAACACATCTTTGAGACATTTCAAAACACTTTACAAAATATATTGCAAAGTGAATTGACTGTATATTTTGTGGGTGAAAAGCAGCAGGCAATTGCACACAGCAGAGTCCCACAAACAGTCATGGATTGAATGACCAAATTATTATTAAATTTTATTTTAAAAATTTCATTTAAAAGGGATTATAACCCCTAGAAAAGTGATCCGCCAATTGACTAACAAGGAAATCTGCCTAACATTTTGCTCTGCCTGATAATCTAATCCAGGTCCTTTTGTTTGCAAGTCGAGTGCTCTAACCAATACGCTACAGGATTCCACTCCATTGTAAAGCTCTTTGAAACATTCTCCCTCTATGACTGGCTCTATATAAGTGCAGATTGTTGTTAGCACAATGTACAACTAAATTACATATTGTGCAAACAATTATGTTATTATATGTTATTGATATAATTGTTAATTATAATGTGCTTGGTTTCTGTTCAAATAACAAAGGATTATTTATTTGTATTATAGGTTGTGTATTTGGATTATAGCATATTGCATATTTTTTTCAAAATCCTTGCAATTATCTATTTACTCCTTCAATATTATTTTACAAAATACATGAAATATTTTTTCCAGTCAGTTTTACAAAAAATAGCTAAATGTTCTAGTGCTTTTTTAAAAAAAAATCTGTTGTCTATGTAGAAAAGAATACTAACTGAAGATTAATCTGTATTTGCAACAAATGGCACACAGGCTGCTGCTCTGCGTGTGTTCACTAATTTTCTGCCTATTATAGAGCAATTCGAACACATTACAAACTTGAGGCAAAACTGAACCTTACAAGAAGTCTGATGCAGATTAATGCAACTTAAATGAAGATGTGTTCACCCTGCATTTACCAAATTATTTCTTGCATTCTGTGTAATACACAGCTTGTGAGGCAGTAATTATCTAAGTACTTTATTAACCCTCTTCACCTGATTATTGTTGGGTATTTATAGTAAATGAGTTGTCAGCAGAAAGGCTTCATTAGACACATCAGGATGTCGTCCCCTGAAAAATGATTCCTGCTTCAAACTGACAGTCTCTTCGTGTCAGAGTGATGAAGCAGCTCCGACAAATACCATATTGTGCACTCCATGAGTAAAGTACCAGTAACAAAATAGTCAGTTTGTTCGCAATTTTGTCAGATTAATATTGACATAATTTACTTGGGAATGATAAGAATGGCACCAAGCAGACATGGTTAGTTTTAATGGTTACTCGGGTAAATTGGATGTTGGATGGTTGACATCAGTCAGCAAACTACTAAAATATCTAGTTTTTGAAACTGGTCCGAATTTTCTTTTGAATATTTTAGCAGATTTTTTGATGATGAACAATTTTCAAATGTGTTAACATTTGTCTTTTGTTTCATGAGAAAACTGTGCCCTTCTGTTTTTTCCCTGTTATTTTCAGCCTCCTTTAAGATCCTTGCCTCCTAGTAATAAGTGCTTAACTATGAAAGGGGGGAGAAGATCCTTTTTTTGAATTAATGCAGATAAACACATCAATAGCTTCCTTCCACATTTTCTCTTGTTTTTTTCTCAATACCTGTCCTGGTAAAGATTAGGAATTCACCATATGCAAACCTACAGTTGAGGACCTATTTCTATTTCATTGTGTATTTAGTTCTATTCCTATGTTTATTTCATTTCAAGGTTTCATCTTATTTCTATCAATCTGGCTGAGTTGGTAGAACTCTCATATCTGAATCAAAAGGTTGTGGGTTCAAGTCCACATCAACACTTTGAACTCATAATTCAGGCTGACACTCCAATACAATGCTGCATGGTTGGAGGTGCTGTCCTCTGAATGAGACATTAAACTGAAGTCCCATCTGCCTGTTCAGAATTTTGAATATCCCATAACACTATTCAAAAAGAGAAGGAAGTAGCTAAGTATTCTGACTTATAATAATCTTTGCTCTTGATTTAACATATTTTATATCGGGGAGACATCTCATAGCACTTTTCAGGATTTACTGTAAAGTGCAGGGACCATATATTTTGTAGGTGAACATAAGTTTTAAATTTTTTTTATAAAAAAGTACATTTTGTATGTGACTGTATGGTAAAGGCTTAATTCCAAGCTTGGAATTCAAATCTCACTATAAATTGCTTTGACTTTTGGTTTCATAGGTTCTGATTCCCTCCTATCCCCTCAGTTGCTTTATAGTCTCATTGCTCACTCTGTTCCTCTCTATGATGTTGATATTGTTGTTATTCCCTTGTTCTTTTTGTATATGAATCTTTACGCGTAAGGTAATCTATTGTCGATGAAAAGCATTGACATTGATGAGTGATTAGAAATTTTCTTTTATGTGCATGTAATGCTCTAATACTGTAATACTGTAAATACTGTATAATTGGAAAGTTGAAGCGAGAAACACAAGTCCTACCCCTTCCCAATTAGCGGACGCTTTGCATATAAACAAACAGAACCTTTAATTAGCGCATCTTCTTGCCTTCATAAATCATGTTTTGCATGTCACAAAAATTAACATAATTTATGAATTCTGAATAATTCAAGTGCAGTATGATGATTCGTATAACATAAATCATTTATTTTTTAACCTACGTCAAAACAAAACACCCTCATATTGTAGTAGCTCAGGTAGGAATAATTTTGCTTTGTTTCACTTAGAGCCTTCATACACGCTTACATGGGTCTGCATATGTGCGAATTACATTTGTCAGAAAATTACATAACCAAGCAGGTTGCTAACATAGTGAACAGATAACAAGCCGCTAAAAGATTTAATGAATGCAAAGATGAATTGTGAGATGATGATGAAAATTGCAATCAATTACTGATAATACCATTAAGAGACACATCAATTGCATTTTGGAAAAGAAAAATACTGTACCTTCCAAATCCCTATATTGTACTGCAGAACAAAAATTATGTTTGGTTATAGTATTGTGCTCCACTGCTAAAGTCAGAAGAGAAATACACTGGCTATAAGTATTCAAAATGTCCATGACAAAAAAAATTCTGTCAGCATTTGTGTGGCACCTTTCACAATGAGGAAATGATAGATTGAAATTTGGAATGGCTCAACAAATATTACCTGTTACGTGTATTGCAACTAATTTGTCAGCTGGTAGGCAAACAAACAAATTAATGTGAATCATAGCTTTGGTAATGAACTACTGCTTAACATAGGACAGCCCAAGTAAGCAGTAATATAATATGGTCTGTTAGGCAGAATCATCCGATCATCAAGAAATTATTATGCAAATTAGGCTTGCAAAATAAGCAGGTACTAATTCATTAGATTTTCTTCTGTTAAAGTCTCTGTATTGTCACAAATCACTTGACATGTTACTTAAGAACCCTGTTTTGATGCACACACAGTGATGCAAAACTCAGAAGACGTTTGATTGCAATTTAATCCGGTCCAATTTAATAGTTTATCATGTTTCACTGTTTTGTATATAAAATGGATGTCCAGAATTGAGTTACAAAGCCATGAAATCCAATAGGGACCAGATAATTAAAAAGATCTTAGTCTATCTTGAACATGGGAAAGCAATATTAAATTCCAGCATTACCCCACCACACTCTGGGATCCCCAAGCCTTGGCTCTGGGCAAACTGCGCTTAATGCTCTCTGTAAATAGGTAAGCAGGATGTGTTCCTCCAGGGAGAGAGTGCACATTCCATTCCAGATATGGACCTGTCCACAAGTGAGTGGCAAGAATAGAACTCTTAGTCTGCTTTGGATACTCTTAAAGATGGTGATGAGTTTCCATGTGTGTCAGACACCCAGCTGACCAAACAAGATATAGATTCTCAATGTTGGTTTACCTTTGAACTGCATTTGTGATCATTCAACTTTTTTCTCTCACCTGCTGAAGAATCTGACACAAAAGTCACTCAATTTATTGCCTCTTTACAAGCCCCACTTTCGTCTCAAAATAATTTTCTGTTCAACATACTGGTTTCTTCCACTTCCCATTCCTCCCCCCATGCTGAGAAGGTCCTCACTTGTTTTCAGTCATAATCTGCACCAGAACTTGCTGAGATGTCATGTGAAGACACTCCTCCAATTCTGTCATGTTCTCTCTCAAAGTCTCCTTACTCCACTGCTGGGTCTGTGGCAACAGAACTGTTGATATTGTTGAGAGCTTGTTTAGTCAGTTAACCACAGTGTGAGATTGCTGTTATGGCAGCCGGCATGTGATCAGCTGCTTAAAGGGCACATAGTTTTCTCCCCCTCTGGAGATCTGGCTCACACAATCTCCTTCTCCCTCTCACTGAGCAACCAGCTTTAACAGAGTCAGGCGCGAGACCCAATAATGTGCTTTATACACAACTGAAACACTCAAGGGAGAATGACCCCAATAATGTTTCCTTGTTTTCATTAAATTAGGTTTGCATGGTTTCAATTTTATTTGGGATACTACACTTTTAAATAATATATTTAGAAAAGGGCTCACATGCATTGAGGGATTATACCATGGCATTGGTGACATTGAGTGGACCCAGGCACCTCACACCTGGTAAAGGTGCAGTCTTGCCCCCTCCGTTCCCACCTTCAAATCTTATCTTTTTGACTGCACGTGTGGCCTCTTTTTGACCACACTTTCAGCTATTGATTCCCAAATCTCCATCCAGCTCCCCACCTTACTGCTCTGCATCTCAGGAACTGTGTGAAGCTCTTTGAGAAAGATAAATATGGCCTAACGTTTGTACTGCAAAACACTTTCTCCTGATGAGTGCCCTTTCAACTAAAATATCAAAACTTAGTTTGGCCAATCCTATTTATCTGTCATCTGTGCGTGAGAGAGAGAGAGAGAGAGAGAGAGAGTGGTGGGGAAAGCTACCACAATCTGGACTGATTTGGGTCAGCTACTCTGTTCTAGCTCTAATATAGCCTTATTTTCTCTTGTCTATTTAAACAAGATCAATCTTCTTGAACAAAAATTATGTGAGATGACCCCAACTTAACTGAGGCTAATTTTCAGCTGGCCCCTGTGGAGAGGGAAATTTTAACTTTTAAACCAATTTAGAGTCAAATATGATAGACCAGCTTACACATGATACTGGAGTTTGCACTGTGTTTGCACTGTGGAGTCCTGTAGCTCAGTGGTTACAGATACCTGGATTCAGTTCCTGGCAGGGCGAAAACTTGGGTACACGTCTAATAATAATCCCTCCAAAAATGAAAAAAAAATTATAAATTGGTCATTTTCAATCCACGACTGTTTGTGGGACATTGCTGTGCACAATTGGCTGCTGGGTTTCGCCCACAAATATACGGTCAATTCACTTTACAGTCTATTCTGTGAAGCGTTTTGAGACGTTGAGAAGATATGAAAATATCAAATGCAAAGTTACAGAAATGGACATTAATTAAGCTGGAGGGCATTATTGCATACTCAAGATCATAGCTGATGGATCAATGCTTTCCTCTATCTAAAAAATTGCAGTTAATATTTTGATATTATATTACTTCCCAGCGCCTTGGGATGTCCTCCTGACGTGAAAGGCGCTTTACAAAATTTTGTTTTTGTTGTTGATGGTATATTTTGCAATAATCAATCTCATGCCATTGAGTGTTAGTGTTTTTGTGTGCTGTGGCTTAAAGAGGTCGGGTATAAATTTTCACTTCTTGTTTGCTTGTAATCAATTTCTGATCTTTGATGGATTGTTTGAATGAAGAGAAAAGGTGTACAGATAGATATTTCACATTGGTTTAGATTTACTCTAACATCACATTTCAGAGTATTTAACCTGAGCCTCATACTCTCCAGATTTAGGTAAAGAGAGTATGTCCCTCCAGGGAGAGAGTATTCCAGTTCAGTTGCATGGAAATTTTCATGTTGGTGACATACATATGAGGAACTCTCAGCTTGGTTTAGATACTCTTAATGATGGTGATGGGTTTCCACATATGTCAGATGCACACAAAAAATCATGTGCAGAATTTGGTAAATTGTTGAATTCAATTTTACATTTTAAGCCTATTTCCTTTCATTTTTTTTGAAAAACTACTGGAAAATAAACTTTAGGTTGTGTTGAGAGTAAATTTATATCCAAGTAAGACTTCTGGAAACCTTTTGTTCCTGCATCTTTGAAAAGATTCCATAAATAATGTTGATTGTTCTGGCCTCTACAATTTTCAAGGGCAAATACTTGTATTTTCTTGGATTTCTAACTTAAAATAAACAATATATTATTAATAAATATCTATAACTTCTATCTGCTGATTATTGCTAAGTCTGCCTGCTAACTATATTCGCCCACAAATATACGGTCAATTCACTTTACAGTCTATTCTGTGAAGCGCTTTGAGAAGTCGAGAAGATGTGAAAAGCGCTATATCAAATGCAAGGATTATTATAAATTTGGGGAAAAAAACAAGAACAAGGAATTGGCACAACAGCAAAGGCAGCTGTGCAAAATACAAGCTGGATATGATGTATTTGCCTTGGTGTGAATTCATAGTAATGGCTTTTCTGTCTATCTGTTGAACAGTTTGTGCTACAAACTGCCTGTTACGTATCCATTGTTTTGTGACACTGCAGCACCATCTAATGTATACAATGTTAAAGTATCTGACTGAAGCTTGAAAGTGCAACTGGCATTTGCTCTTCAGGGACTGCTCAATATTCAAAGCCTTGGTACGATTTTTATTTGTCTTTACAAAGTGATTGTAATGATTTCACCTACTCTTCCCCTTTCCCAGGCTAAATATTACATAGTTTGCAGATTTTAAAAAAAACTTCTCTCAGTAAAATTAAACAGAAGTGTTTTGAAACTCTGCAACACTCTCCCTCAATCCCTCTGCCTTGCCCCCTCTCTCCCCTTTTTCAAGTCCCACCTAAAAACTGTCCTTTTCAACCTTGCTTAGGGTCACTTACCCCCCCTCCGCCCCCCCGCCCCAGCTCAAAGTCAGGCTCCACCACTGTTAAGCGCTCATAGACGCTAACCTGCATGGAGGGCGCTATGCAAGTGCAAGTTGTTGTTGTTGAACGTTTTTTCACACTCGAAAACTGATACCATAGTATAAAGTTACCCACCTTTCTACAGCTGCCATTGTTTTTCACAAATACTTAATAAATTGCAGTATGTTTATTTGTATGTACTCGCATATAATTGAATGAGTGAAGTATGTAATAAGTCTGTCTATCAATGGATTGAACTTCATCAACTTTAGCAGAATTATGATTTCCGAAATCACTGCTCTGTAAACATCAGAGTACTGTAGCTCAGTGGTTAAAGCACTCGCCTTGCGAGCGAGACACCTGGGTTCATTCTAGGCAGGGCGAAACCTTGGGCAAGTTTCCTTACTCCACACACCTAATAATAATCCCTCCAAAACAAAACGATAATAAATTGGTCACTTCAATCCATGACTGTTTGTGGGTCACTGCTGTGCACAATTGGTTGCCGCGTTTCACCCACAATTATACGGTCAATTCACTTTACAGTTTATTCTGTGAAGCACTTTGAGACATCAAATGCAAGGATTATTATTATTATCATATATGTATTTCCTTATTCATTTCTTGTCTGATCCAGCTGTGGCCATACGTCTAGATTATACTGTTTCCTCTATTCCTGCCAACATCTCCTGTCTTCCAACTTTGACCTCCTCAACCTCCCTGGCACAACTTTGAGTTCAGCTCAATTCCCAAGTTTCCTTTCTCCTTCTGTCTGGCCCTCACCAAGACCAGCTTCCATGTTGCCTCTAACTTATGTCCAATGCTACTGACCACATTCATTCATGCATTTGTTGCATCCCATCTGGACTTTTCTAATGGTCTTTCCCTGCTCACCTCCCTAGCTTCACCAAGATTCACAAGCTGCAACTCATCCAAAACACGGCTGACCACATTTTCACCTGCTCCAAAATCCACATGTCCATCACCCCAGTCTTTCCTCATCTACACTGTCTCCCAATGAATAGATTTCAAGGTCCTCACTTACATATCCATCCACTCCTGGCATCTCCTTATTTCTCTGATCTTCTCCTATCCCAATCCTACCCTTGCACCCTCCACTCAGTTAACTCAGACTTGCTATGCATCCCCTGCCCTCTCTATGCCACTCTCTGGATCTCTGGATCTCCCTCCCTCTATCCTCCCTTATTGACCCCTCCCCTTTCTGTCTTTATCCTTCCTCAAATTCTGCGTCTTGCATGTGTCTGTGGCCATCCCCTTCTGCCCTGTCCGGCGTCCAACCCTGTCACTGTAAAGCACTCAGAGAAATTACCCTACATAAATGAAGTTCTTTGTTCTTGCTGGATATGAAATGATATCTCTTTCATCAGCTGAGTGAATGGGAAGCCAGTTCTCTAGTTTGTGTTTCTAAGCACATTGGCCTGGGCTGAGGAACATTCTGTATAATTAAAACGCAAAATTAAAGCAAAGCTATGCAAACAGTGACCAACCTTTCAAAAATTATCCCTCAAGATTTCTTGGTCAGTCATTTGGACCAAACCTACAGAGAGCACTTCTGAGTGAAACCCTAATGAACCTGAACCACCTACATTCATGAGGCAGTGTTGAAAACTTAAAGAGGTCCCGGCTGCCTTTACCACTTTAATTCTCTTGCAGATTCTGTCACTAAGTTTTACTATTTTTTTTAACTAGGCATTACAGCTAGTCTGGATCTTGAAGGGTTGGTTTATACTGTACTTTTCCCTTTTCCGAAGGAAATTGAGATTAAAATCACTGTTTCACTTGTTCTAAGACTGTAAGAAAAGAATGAAAACAAACAATTCATATCCTAAAGCTCCCTGTTGCAACTAATGTCATACTAGTATTCGGTGAGTCTCACATTTGTTTTATTGGGTGGGGGAGGGGGGCGGCAGGGGGTGAAAACGGCAGCAGATCCAAGTAGTTTCTTTTCCCTGTGACATTGACAAATGTCTCAGCAGGACCCCACTATTGGAAAGGTTTGAGATCTTTGCCTTAAGTCAATAGTGATTTATCCTGCTATTGAACTTGTAACAAGTGCTGGTATGAATGAAGCTCATTAAGCAATGCCACCTCATTCACATCTCCAGGGTTCAAAGAATCGTAGAATCATAGAATTATACAGCACAGAAGGAGGTCATTCGGCCCATCGTGCCGGCTCTTTGAAAAGAGCTATGAAAATCAATCCCGCTCCTCTGCTCCTCTGCTCCCCATAGCCATGCAAACTTGTCCTCCCCAAATAATTATCTGAGAGGTTACCCTGCATCCTCTTACCACTGCCACTCCAGTCTCCACCAATCTGTAATGCGTCACTGATCTTTCACATTTCCTGCTCGTGCACAGGCAGTGAGTGACCTTTGAGCTTTAGAGGAGACTGGAACACCCAATGTGTGAGGCCACCTTCAGCCAGCACAATCCGGTAGTGAGTGTAGGGGGGTGGGGGAGTGGGAGATTGGCTCATGAGTCATACAGTAAGATCACAGGATGGTTGAGTCATATGTCATGACTTTGTAACATCATCAGCTTTTGTGTGATAATTGGATGCTAACATGCAGTCAAACCTCCACTTTCCTTGACCCTGAATTATGGTGATGAAAATCATTGATTTTCAATTTTAGTGTATTTACAATTGGTAATTTGACATGCAATGCATACCAACAATATGAAATACATATATATATGTAGTGCTTTATCATTAAATAACTGCAGAGTATCTACTAGTCTATATTCAGCATTATCAAACTGCCAAAGTCAAATTGCCATGGAAATATTTCTTCCCAAAGTTTTGAATAAACTATTTCACCCATTGATTGTACATATATCTTTATATTTCTTGGTTATGTCTTATCAAATGTAACTGTAATTCGGTGATACAGCAGTAGCCACTTTAACCGGATGCCGGTTAACTTCGGAAGCCAGTAAATTGAACAAAATGGCTTAATTGGCTTCCACTGTATGTTAATTGCTAAATATTAGCAAAGAGTTGTAAAGATGTCATGAAAAAAAATTCCTATTATACAGCCTCAACATAAAAGAGTTCTAATTTTAGCTGTCAGGCTACATTAGACTCTAACAATCTTTGAGAATTATGCTGCAGACAAAATTGATGGCTGGATCTACCAAAACACTGAAAATATTTGCGTGGGAAATATTTATAAAACCAGGTTTCACCACCGGAGGGAGCACTTTAATATGCAGTATTTTCAGATGAGTAGATTTTGGAAAATTGCAACATAATTTGTGGCTGGATGAGAAACTAAATTAATAGAATTTATAGAAATCTAAATGTAGGCAAGAAAACTTCTACTTTGGAGGCATTTAAATGCATGACATAATAGTCAGATGTGCAAACTTTGGACAAGAGCTTGTGAAATTTGACCTTTATCGTAAGGGCACAGTAAATGCCAAGTGTTAATGGTTCCAATGCAGGATTTATGTTTTCCACTTCTAATAGCTCTGGCCAAAGGCTGAGGAGACTTCAGTGATGTGCAACAAAGAGCATGCACAGAGCTCCCCTAAGTAATATTTGTTTTTTTAATGTTATTAAAGAGCTGATACTTAACATTAAATATTGCCCCTTAAAAGTTGCGGGCTTTCCCATTAAAATCTCTTGAGAGCTATTAAGGAACCATTACTAAGCATAGCACAAATTTGACTTGCAATGACTGTTTTGATATTTCAGCAATGTAAATCGAAATGCTTCTGAAACAGCCATCTGCTTTCATTAATAGGGTACTGTCCTACTCAACTCCGATTTCTACTGTAATTTTCCCTAATTACTAAGGAAACTGAGATTTAGGATCACAGCCAGTTGTTACCTGATGTAACACGGTATTAAAAAATAAATAAACACACAGTCAAAACCACTTCACAGTATATCCTGTGAAGCGCTTTGAGATGTTTTAACAGTGCTTTAAGGCACTATATCAAATGTAAGGAATATTATTATAAGAACAATAGAAACGAAACTATTCAGATTTCAGGTCATGTTTCTGAACCCAAATTACACTTTCAATCACTAGGTTCAAATTCTCAAACTTCCTGCTGATGTGGAGCCTGATCTTAGAAATTATATCTTTTTTAATATTAATAATAATAAAAAGATACATTTGGCGTAGTGGATCTCAAACACTTCACAGGATTGAGGGCAGTGACTGTATTTTGTAGATAAATACAAAGACTGTGTATTTTGTGCCAAGTACAGACTTTGGCATATCAATAGGTTGCAAATAATTCTTCAACAGTAACATAAATTAGTTTAATTTAGTTAGTCAATCTTTACTCAATATATATCAACAGTGCAAGTTATGTAAACTATGTGTAATGTAAAGAGGGAATCATGTAATTAAACAAGTGATAATTCCCTTTGTACATTCCCATTCACACACATGATTTGCAGATGTTTACACAATTTACAAAAAAAGATCCCATTGACTAATTTGTTTCATCAGTCAATTGCTTTATTAAGACATGATTCTAATAGCAATAATAATCCCTACATTGATTTAACAGCTTTCACACCAGTAGGACATCTGTATTTTGTAGGTGAATGTGGTCTAATATTATGATTAAAAAAATAACTTTGCATTTGATACACTGTCTTTCACATCATCAGAAGGCTGTCTCAAAGCCTTTTACAGGATATATTGTAAAGTGTAATAACTGTGTGTTTTGAAGACAAAATGATAGTGGTGTTTGAGAGAAATATACCAAAGCGGCAGAAGTATGAACATCTATTGTAGACTGAAGTTGATAATAATAATTATCCTTGTGTTTGACATATTGCCTTATCACATGGTTGAAACGTATCAAAGCACTTCACAGTATATATTGTAAAGTAAATTGACTGTGGATTTTCGTTGAGATAGCAATGTGTGGAGCTTGAACCTACATCCTTTGACTCAGGTAAAAGCACTAACTGACCCAGGCTGACACACAAACAACACATAGATGCAGGAAGTGGCTACTTGTCTGATGTTAAGATTGAGGTGTATTCTTTGAGCAGAGGGGAGGGTGGTTTATTCTGAATTTGAGCCTTGTTGTTACCTCGGGTAGGTGTGACCATACCATGATTCTTGGTGGAAGATGTGGAACAGTAAGAGCTCACAGTGGCACGCAACCAAAAGGAGGGAACATTTTGGGGGAGAGACTCAACATGCTTTGCTCTTGCTCAACACTTAAGCGGAACAGTAGCACCAGCAGTGGCTGAGAAGCTGTCCACATTTATGTCTTTTCTGTCAGAAAATGATTTGTGACACCAATGAAACTAAGTAAGGGAAGCAATATTTGTATCAAACATTGAAGAAAATAATTTTCTTCAAATCATTTCCCTTCCCCCTTGTTGACTATGTCCCAACAAAACATACAGAATTGAACTGTCGTAATAATATCTTTGTTTTATTTCTTTGCATCTTAGTAAGTGTCTTAATTTTCTGCAATAGAAGCTGGATTTTGGAGGGAGCAAAGTGTTTGGCAATTGCTGAACCCCTTTACATTTGAAAAGAGACGTTACATTAAATCTGCTAGACTGCTTAAATGTCTGAAAAATTGTCCATAGATGTAAAGGTTAATTATTTAATATATGGTAATCGGTAATAGAAACAAGTAATTATCACACCTTGGGAAAAATGAGGTGTCTGACTTTTCAGAGGATCAGATTGCTGTACCTTTTCGGCGTGATCCTGCAGTAGTACCTAGGGCATTACAGTATGTTCATTATGTTGAAAAATGTTAAGGTTACACGCTTGCTGAGTAAATTAAAAGGCAATGAGATGGTTCTTCTTTAATTTGTGAGTTAATGTAATTAATTTGGTGTCCGTTTTTTCCCCAAAGGGAAATTCGTGCTCAACATTTTGTGTGTTACAAATTTATCATGGTCCGTCCTAAGGGGCTGTTTAGTGCCCTTTTTGCAAAGTTTGCATTTTGTGGAGAAGAGCACTTAAAACTGAGCATGTCTAGCTGAACGTTTAAAAGATACCAAGTTATATTTGCTCAATAAATAAAATATGTCATATTGGCTTATTATATTTAATGCTGCTTTAGGTAAACCTGATAAATGTCACTGTGAATTAACACCTGTTTTGTCTCCTTGATAACAAATTCTCCCCCTCATCCGTCTCTTCTGAAGGCAGCTAACTAATTTTTCCTTCTATTGGGATATGGTTTTGGAAGCGTTGGGTATTCTTCAATATCTCGCCCAAGTGGTCATTATTCACATATATATCACATATGAGCTTTGACAATTAGTGTAGGGAGACTCTTTGATCATGGGGTGGGGGGGGGGGGGGCGGGGGGGAGTTGAAAGCCAAACCCAATCCTATGTCAAATACAGTATCTACAATTCAGCAAAGGTGGTTTAGGTTCAGCAGGAAACCTTGCTCTTTTTTTCCTCTCTGACTGGAGGTGGTGATGTGAGTTGTAGTTCTCTTGCTGCAACCTGATTGAGATCATCCAACTGATCACAGATTATTGATTGAACCTGGGATCTTCCTGGACAGTATTGCTCAGCTGCTCGCTGAATAAATAGGCTGAGTCATCAGAACAGCTTTTGTTTGTATATAAATCATTAAGAAAGTTCCCTGTTGGGATTTAAAACGCAATAATCGCAAATTGGAATTTTTAAGTTAATTACAACTTGTGGTTTGCAAATAATGGATTGCAAAATTTGCACTGAGGAAATGCAAATGCCAAATAGACAAAGTTGAAAGAAAGATTCGCGAGCAAAACACCAGCCATTTCCCAGTGGCTCGTTGCTGTCTTTCTCTAACTTTGTTGTTTTGGGATTTACCATTTGCCAGCTGTGTGTTTTCCAATCTGATATTTATAAACTGGCCGTCACAAATCAGAGGTTGCAATTAATGGAACAAATCTAGTTTCAAATCATTTCAGATCTCATCTGCCCAACTATGCAGGAAGATTGCCAGATTTTTATAAAATCATGTGTTTTTGCAAGTAACAACAACTTACACTTATATAGGAACTTTTCCATAAAACAAATGCCTCAAAACATTTTACAGAGATTAATTAGGGGTGCATTCAGACCTTGTTGAAGTTTAACTGGGTGCAGTTATAATATTGATCTTTGTATTTTATACAGTTCAAAACTTTGAAACATTAATTTCAAATATATAAGTAAAAACATCAAATCATCTTAAAGCGATTCACAGGCAACCCTGTGTGAACTGCCCTAAAAATTTTTTTTGCTGTTGCAGTGCATTTGTAGGCAGTTATATTGTGGCTGATGAAAAGTCCAGACTGGTACAGTCTGCTCAAAGTGGTATTGAAATACTTTATTAAATAGATATGGGGTTCATAAAATTGCAGTGTTTGTGTTGGTTTGATAACTTCGTAGTATGATTTCCTTATTATAATGTGCTTCTTTCCCG
The DNA here is from genome assembly GCF_018977255.1 of Callorhinchus milii. Taxonomy (NCBI): domain Eukaryota; kingdom Metazoa; phylum Chordata; class Chondrichthyes; order Chimaeriformes; family Callorhinchidae; genus Callorhinchus; species Callorhinchus milii. The sequence goes on from NW_024704742.1 coordinate 97,444,418, forward strand.
ACGTGAAAGGTGCTATATAAATGTAATTTTGTTGTTGTTGTTTCGCCCACAAAATATACAGTCAATTCACTTTACAGTATATTCTGTGAAGCACTTTGAGATGTCTCGAAGATGCGATAAGGCGCCATATCAATTGCAAGGATTATTATTATTATTATTATTATGTCATGGGATCTTTAACAACCTGCTGCGCAAGCATTTGGGACCTCAGTTTAAAGTCTCATCCAAATGAGGAAACCTCCAGCACGTCCCCAGTATTGCATTGGAGGGTCATCCCAGACTTTATGAGTTCAAAGTTGCAACTTGGGAATTGAACGCAGAACCTTCAACTCAGAGGTGAGAGTGTTGCCAAATGAGCCAGGCAGACACTTTGTATAGCGCATGCTATACAAATATCATTACTTTTAAAAACAGCATTTATAAAGTCTCTATTTTCCCCCTTAAAAAAATCTAATTCTAGTTTTAAATGGAATTGTTCACTTTTTAAGGTCTGTTGACTCATAGAGATGAGAGTTTTCAACAACTGTTAGCAAATTCAAAACCGTTATTATATTGTATTTCCTGATAAGGAAGAAGCCCTACCATGGGCTTTGCTTCACCATTTTTTGTGTCAATGGATAATTCAAGAAGTAGAACCGTTAACATGATGACTTTCTGTGTCAACAAGAAGAAAAATAGCAGTAAATTCCCAAGTAAATCAGAAAATTCAATCAGGCATATTTTCACGAAACAGGATGAAACTTCGTTGGTGGAAAATGCAACACTATTATGCAATTAAATAATAGTGGTAACTGTTCAAGTGTAATTTGTTTTATATTGCCATGGAAGAGCTGCGATGAATGTTTATGTCCCTTTGAAATTGCACATTTGAGTTTTATCCTTCGTTGTGGCCAAAGCTGATTATTGTCAGACATGAACATCACTGAGAAACACACAGGGAGAAATGATGGATAATTATACAATAAATTGTGGATGAAATAGACTACCTGCCAACCTTTAATACAGTACAGGTTTTTTCAATTCAAAAAATGAAATTGGGTTTCCTAATTGTCGCTCTCTTGGTTTGAATTCTTTATATCTTCTTAAATGAGGTGGTGTTCCCTCTTAATATGCTTTGTGCCAAATTTCAATACAAACATACCTTGCTCACTCTGAAGGACTGCTGTAATTTACTTGTCTTTCTTCCTTAGAAGAGTGGCTGGTTATGTTTTTGCATGGCTGATTTACATACCGTAATTAAAATACCACATCCTATTATCCAGTGGGTCATTCTATGTAGGAGAATTCATAAATTACTTGTTTAAAAAAATCAGCTGAATGTAGACAAAGCAGGAAATCTAGTTGACAGCCTCTGCACTGAATATGTAATGCAAAGGAAGTGAATTTTCCACTAATTTATCTTCTTGTGGAGTGTGTGATGTGATAGCAGGATAGATTGATGCACAATATTGGTTCACAACCATTTTACCCTCATAATTGCTAAAAAGATGCTAAGATTTAACTGTTCATTTTAATGGTTTGTTTTTAGTATGCCTAATTGTTGTAAGTGACACATCAGGAACTACCACTTAACTGTAACATCACTTGGGTGGCATTGTAGTGTTTGTCAAACCTTAAACAGATATTGTTGAATGCAATTTAAAATGGTAAGAACAAAGAATTAGCTCACACCTCACTCGCTCCTAGAAAATCCACTATTGGCAATAATTTTGATTTCGTTTGATTCAGATAATTAGACATTCACTAGTATTTATTGGATCAGGCTTTCAGGCACAGCTTTCCAAAACTGTTAAAAGAAAAGATGGCATTATATGCACAAGGTGACAGCCCAGCTCAGTTGGTAACATCCGGCCTTGGAGTCAGAAGGCTGACGTATTGAGCTCCTAGCGTAAAATGACACTTCAGTGCTGTGCTAGGGAAGAGCTGCATTGGCAGAGAGGTGCCATTCTTCAGAAGAGATGTTAAATCAAGGTCCCAGTCTCCTGTTTAGATGGATGCTTAAGATCCCATGGAACTATTCAAAAAGACAAGGGAGTTTCTTGGCTAATGATCTTCCGGATTGGTCATTCAATTTCTGGCTCTTTCGGCAGTAATCTCAGGCCAGGGTTCAGATAATTATTATGGAAACCTTGCGCTTTTCTCTCACACATTTCATAGTCATCCGAACCACATAATGAGAATACTACCCTGCAAGGACTTTTATTTTTGCTTTCATTTTAGTAGGAGCAAGTTGCCTCTATTGGAAATCGGCTCATAAGAGTTCATTGCAAGCCACAGTTTCTTGAAATAGTTTCAAAGTTTTTAAAAATGTATTTAAAAATTTGACCTGTGGATTCACAGTTATGATTCTGAAAGTGAATACCAGCATACAGTAAGTTTAAAAAAATAATGGATAAATACCAGTTATAAAGGAATGTAATAGCTTAGTTGATCTTCAGGAGTACATTAAGATTTGACCTATATTTTTACTGATGGATATGTCAAATATGTCTAATAATTTTTAGTTTTTTATTCTTTTGTTCATTTTATACGTGATATTTGTTCCTTAACATTTTACGTCTAACTCATTCTGTAATGAAGTTGTCATTTGGTTCTCTGTTCCACGGATCTTAATCATATAAGTTGCCATCTTAATTCCGCTAATATTTTGAAAGGTGTATAACTCATAAAAGCATTAGCTGATAAAAATGTGTATGTCAACAGAGAACAATTAATACATTTTCCCCCAAGATTCAGCGAATAATTGAACTGCCTAGTATTGTACTGAAGTACACAGGCCACAAAGCACACAAGTTCTATCCTGGTTAGCTGAAATTTGTGGGAAAGATGGTGGTACATTACAATTCACTAGGGGCCTCTGGTATATAGAGGGGGAAACAATCAGCCTGACTTCCTGCTGATGATTGATGATGTGACCCACACTGGAAGTTTGAATTTTGAGCAAGGAGAGGATCTGGATGCAGTTTAGTGAAATAGCTGAATAATACTCAGTGTGCAGAGACACATGTGAAGATTTGCCACTTTGGTCAAAGTGTAGAATCTGTAGACTTGGCGCCAGCATGTCAGGGAAATCAGTGTCTTGCCAATGGTATGGTATAAATGCGAAATGAATGACCGTTTGTTTATACAATTATTTAAAATAGAAATAGCCATCTTCTGGGGTCTAGGTTTATTCTATTAATGTAGCATTTTAGAACATCTAGAATTTGGTAAATTGTTGAATTCAATCTTAACTTTGGTTTCTGTAGTCCTTTAAAGAACTGAAAGAAAACGGGCTTGAAAATTACGGCTGTATTTGAATTTGCTAAGTTCTGAAATGGTACATTAAATAGAGTAAATCTAGACCTAGGTGGAATGATATACTCGTGTCTTCATTTTTGTCACCTGACCTCGTCAATATTTGGTTTCTGGTAAATTGTATTTTGTTTTGATAATTCTTTTTGAATTGTCTGACATTTCTGTTTATCTGTGTCACAGAACTTTCTGTTCCGTCCGAACTTCATTAATGATCTGAAAATGTTTGCCGGAAGGTACTGCTATGATATTCATGTTCTGATGACCATCTCACTAAATGAAGGGGGTGAACCGAGTAGGCAGGTTGCCATCTATACTGACAACGATGATCTGTCCAACAGAGTAAGTCATTTAAACTTGCCATTTTAATTTGACTGGTTAAGTTAATAAAATTTATATTTATTAATACCAATGATTAGAAAGAAGCTATTTACAATAGAACCTCGTCATAATCATTGTGTAAGCAATTTGGGTGTAGACTCAAAATCAACTTATCCCAAAATCAATTCAGACAGTATTTTTAAGCGCTGATAGAGCCTGGCGCCTTTCTGGGTAATTGATCAGTGAATGCTGAAGCATGACTAGCAATCGTGCCCTTTTATAGCACTCTTTGGCATTGTTATAATGGACCCCACTGTATACCATTTTTCTTTGCAGGTGATAGTAAATGTGTGCTTATAAGGAGAGCTTATAAGGAGAATGGAATACTGTCTGGAATGGTCTGTCATAGCATCGTCAAATGTAGAATAATATCCATTATATTGCAAGATACCAACCAATAGTTTTTCAGCCTAACAGACACCCTGCTTCCCTTCCCCCCCTCCCCCAAGATATTTTTTGGTTTATTGTATCTCAGATGTGAAGAGCTAATAACTAAGTAGGCCCAGAACGTTTTGTTCCAAGATGGGTAATCAACTGATTTGAGTAATCTGCAATGTTAATCCAATATAAATTTACAGTTATAGCTGCTCTTGCCAAATCAGTTTGTGTATATTTCAGGGTTCAAACTTCTGTGTTTTCCTTTTCACCCATTCTAAAGACATTGTTCAGACTTCTAGACTCGACCACAAAAATGACAATGGCGTATCAATACACCTGTTGGTGTTTTATACCAGATCCTTTTTAAACTTGTTATCCAGTGAGATACTGTATCAACTGAACTGAGAACAACAAAATTGCCATCTTACGTTTCACCAACCAAAATGCCATTGTAAAAATTCTACTTATGGTAATAGTGATTGGTACAACAACAAAAATACAAAATTACATTTGTACAGCGCCTTTCACGTCGGGAGGACGTCCCAGTCAGGGATTAGGACCCGGTCGGGGTGGGTTGGATGGGGTAGGATCAGGGAGCGTGGAGGGCAGAGAGGGTAGGAGGGTGGTTGAAGGCATGGTCGAAGAGTTTTGAGGCGTGCCTTGAAGGAAGCAAAAGAGGGAACAAGGCAAAGGGAATGTGGGATGGAGTTCCAGAGGGTGGGGGCGGAGAGGCTGAAGGCCTGACATCTGATGGTGTGGCAGGCCGGGCGGGGGACATGGAGCTGGCCGGAGCCTGCTGAGTGGAGGGAGCGGACAGATTAATAGGGGATTAGCAGATCAGAGAGGTAGGAGGCAGCAAGGCCATGGAGGACCTTGAAGATGAGGACAAGAATTTTGAACTCAATCCTCTGAAGGATGGGGAGCCAGTGGAACCGGGCGAGGGAGAGTGTGATAGGGTCACGGAGCCTGGGGCAGGAGAGGATACGAGCTGCAGAATTCTGGATGATCTGCAGCTTGTCGGAGGGAAGAGTTGGGAAGGCCGACAAGCATGGCGTTGGCGTAGTTGAGCCTGGATGTAATGAAGGCATGTGTGAGGGTTCTGGCGGCCTGAGGGGTTAGGCAGTGACGGAGTTGAGCAATGTTGCAGAGATGGGGGAAGGCAGAGCAGGTCATAGCACGGATGTCGGGGAGAAAGGACAGTTGAGGGTCGAACAAGATGCTCAGGTTCCTGACTGGCTTGGTGAGGTGGAGTGTGCATCTGTGGATGCTGATGTTGCCAGTGCCTGAGTGCGGAGGCGCTGGTACGAGCCAATCAGAATGGTACAGATTAATAATAATCCTTGCATTTGATATAGCGCTTTTCACGTCGGGAGGACGTCCCAAAGCGCTTCACAGAACACGCTGTAAAGTGAATTGACTGTATATTTGTGGGCGAACGCGGCAGCCAATTGCGCACAGCAATGTCCCACAAACAGTCGTAGATTGAAAATGACCAATTTAATTATTGTTTTTTTTTGGAGGGATTATTATTAGGCGTGTGGAGTAAGGAAACTTGCCCAAGGTTTCGCCCTGCCTGGAATTGAACTCAGGTCTCTCACTTGCAAAGCGAGTGCTCTAACCACTGAGCTACAGGACTCCACGGTACTCCATTGGTACAAACATGTCCTGCTTTTTCTTTGCTTGATATGTGATATCAACTGTGCAGTTCTAGATGCAGTGAAAAAAAAACTACTGATATTATTGTTCTTTGAACAGGTATGTTGTACATTAGAAGAGTGCCAAAATCCATGTCTCCAACTGGAGCCAATAGAGCATGGATTTCAAGAGATCCGAGCATATCAGCAAGGGAGCTCCTCAGTCTCTCAGAAACAGATTGTTCCACTGATAAAAGACTGTATTCACAGGCGACAGCAAGGATTGTCGATGAACAGGAGAACTTCGTCCACAGAAGCTGTCAATGGTAGTGCTCCGGTTTCGGAAGGATCATCTGGTGTTCTGGATTTATCTGGTCCTGATGTGGATTCACAGAACACTGAGTATATGGGTGAAAATTTACTGGATAACTCACAAGTTTTAAATGCTTCCTTACAGGCTCATGGTGATGTTAACGTTGATCTTATGAGCCCAGACAGTGGACTAGCCACTATCCGAAGCAACCGTTCCTCCAAAGAGAGCTCAGTTTTCCTAAGTGATGATAGTCCCATTCGAGAGGCAATTGGACCATCATCCAGCCTCTTGCAGGGCTACGATATGTTTAGTTCTTTGCCTGAAGATGAGACAGTGGAAGATGGAGTTGCTCCAATTGATAATGCAAATAGGTTTGATTTGTTTGGTCTAGATCTAGTGCATAGCAATAACATTAAGACCGATTCTTTGGAAGATAATCAAGATTTTTTGGTGAATGATGGAATACCAAAGGCAGAATTAGCCCCTCAGAAAGATAATGATGTGGAAGCAGTTCCATTAAGTGATCATGTTTCCATGGATTTAATGAAGGAAACCACAATGTCAACCGAGCTGGTGAAGGCAGAGGATGATAAGATTTACAATCAAGATCGTATTGGAGATGAACCAGTAAAAGAGCAAGTGAGATCCCAAATTTCCTACACAACTGATGGAATTGGAATGGTCATTGTGGATAAGAAGGTTCCTCCAACACCCATGAACAGTCTTGTAGAAGGGTCACCTCTAGATGAGGGACCTCCTAACATTTTTGCAGAAGATGTTATAGAGAAAATGAATGAAATTGGCAATGTTGGCTCACACCAAGCAGATTGTATGTATCTCAGGCAAAAGAACGAATATGAATCTACCAAGACCATGTCAGAGGAAAGCGATGGCTGGACATCACATCAGAATGAACTGAGTAACACGGTTACTCAAGATTCTGATTTATGGATGAAGTTTGACCAGGGATCCAGTCAACTAAATTTCAAAGACTATGACAGGTGGAGTGAATTTGATCTACAGCCAAATGTATCAACAGAAATAAGTGCTAGTGATATATGGAATTCAATTGAGCAAATCTCTACCCAGGCCTTTGGTGATGAACCAGCCACGTCAGACGAATTAGACAAAACCCCATCAGTCTCTCATGATTTGTGGAACATCTCTGGGAAAGAAACTGTTCTGTCAGGGTTCCATAAATTTGATGAATATTACAAGTTTCAAAACGAAATTCCATCAGTGTCTGAGAGTTCAGATGTAGCCGATAAACAAGAGGAAGGGAATGAACAGCAATATGAAACTACTTTTAATGTAGGGAAACTTCCTGTGTCAAAGGAATATTCAGATCAACCACGTTTGAGGGATGAAGCTGTAAAAGGAGCTATCCAGCCTATTAAAATCCTCCCAGAGGTGTCAGACAATGCTGAACAGAGAATCCAAAGTTCAGACCATGAAAATCCAGTATGGACGAAACCGATTTTAGAGACGTATTTACATCCTTCTTATAATTTGAGTGACCCTAAACAGGAAGTGACTTTGAATTCAGATATATTGAGTGAACCTAAAAATGATGATGGCCAACCAGTTGCAGAAAATGCAGATGATTGGGCTACATTTGACCAGGAAGCTAACAGTTCTGCATCAGACAGTGATGATCCATTATCTGAAAAAGCCACCCAAAAAACTGTGTGCACCTATAATGTATGTGGTTCAAGACAGGAGAAGAACAAAGGCTTTGAAAATGTAAATGTTTGGAATGAATCCACACAGGCAGATAGTCAACTTACTGCACAAGGTCTTGAAACGTGCAATACTTGTCAACATGATATTAAATATTCACCATCTGACCATGTGGAAAAGCAGAATACACATGCAGACTTGGTTACGGAAGCAAGGAATGATTCTGTATGGGATATTACCCAGCCAGCATTTAAAATGCAAACCCTGGAAGTACAACAAGAACATGATCACAGTCGGACCATATTTGAAGCTGTGGATTCAGCAGATGCACAGGAACACAAGCCACCATCTCCACATTTGTCTGATGTGTGGAATGAATTTGAAAAAAATAGATATTCATCTTCTGAAAGTTTAGATGCTTGGGGTGCTCCTGTCAAAACGTTCAGTCAGCAAAGTGTAGAGTTACCAGTTAAACTGAATAATTCTGACCAAGAAGCTAGATATTCAGCAACTCAAAATGTGTATGTGTGGAATAAGGAACAAGAGAATCATCAGCTTCAAGAAGGGAAGCAAAATCCATGGAATATTTTTGAGCAGGATAGTGGCCAGTCAACATTTGAAAGCCAAGCCTGGTACAATCAGATGCAAGAGATCAGTCAGGCAGATACAGATCATCTTGAGATGTACCATGCATCTGACATTGGAAAACAATTTGGAAATGATAAAAGTCAGGAGAAAGAAAAAGATCTCACACAGAATAATAAGGAAACAACATTAGACCTTTATGATACACACTGTGAAGCTGAAGAGCACAGTCATTTGTCAAGCCAACATGACTACAGGCATCATGAATCAGAATATCATGTGAGACCTATTGAACATCCAGATGAACCTTTAGAAAAAGTTTTGAAGCATCCTGATCTGTGGAGTGATTCTGAATATGAGTTTATCCATTCACCTGGTGATGTTCTTATTTCCAATAAATTCGAACATAAGTTAAGTCAGTCAAATGTGCCAAATCCTGACGGACAGACAACAGGTGAGTCTAACCAGTCTTTTACTGAAAATTACTCTGTTTGGACTGAGTCTTGGCAGGAAGTTCCCCATTTGCTTTCTACTACCAGTGATGATTGTAAGGAATCTAAACGGGAGTTAATTGAACCAGATGTTCCTGATGTAATAACTGACTATCACCAATACACCCACCAGACTTTCTCTGCAATTCCTGATTTATGGAATAAATCCAATCAAACATTTATTGCTTCAATTGCTGAAAACACATCTCTTTTGAATGATAGCTACTCTGCTTCAAATAGTCCAGGTATATGGAATGAGGCAGAGAGACAAGGTTCTAAAAGTGCAGATAGGTGGACTGATGTAAAAGAAAACAATAAGGAAACTATGACTAATCAACCTGATCTAATGATTGTATCTGAGCCAAAGTTTCACCTGTCTTTCTCAGCTGGTGCTAATGCATGGACAGAATCTGAACATACATTTCTTTACCCAGATGCAGAAAGCCTTGGTGCATATAATGATTCCATGCGGCAGATAGCCCACTCGCCCATAGTCGATGCTGATCCAGGGCATGTACATGTACAGAGAGTTTCGACTCACCCAGGACAAGATTTTGCTTTAACACCAGATGAAACATTTCATAAAGATGAAGATTTATCCGAGCTATCCGGTTCTGTTAAGTTTGAATCCATGCAAACCTGGCAAACCTTTGGAATTCCTGTCCCTTGCATACATTTGCAGCAAGGAGTTACTGACCTCTTTGGGAAAAGTCCAATTTCACACAGTAACTATGAAAAGGGATTCACTCATTCTGACTTAGGTGAATTTAGGGTCCATAGAGCACATGAGGTTAATCAGTCAGCTTTAGAATATCTTGATCCCTGGAACCCAGTGGAAGGGGTTACTGCTGAATCTATTTCTGTGGAGAGCAAGTCATCTCATGTAGAAGACATTGCATTGATGGATAAAAAACAGATCCAATGTTCAGGTTTTGATAATATGTCAAACATTATCAGAACAGATGAGGTGGAGGCAACAAATTTGGAGTATACAGACTCAATTTCATCAAACAAGCAAACGACAAACATGTACAGCCCAAATGTAGGAGTAACCAAAAACGAAATCCCTTTTTCAAAGTTTTCATCTCCCGATGAATATTTTACATCTACTGCACCCGACAGAATCTTAGCTAGCCAATCAACTGGTTCTCAGGGCTCAAACGTGATGGAGTACTTCTCTGTATCAGATAAAAATCTTTTGCCAATCGAACCACTAAAAGAATTTTCACCAGTGCAAACAGAGGATGAGCCCTTGTGCGGTACTATTTCATTTGCAGAAACTACCACACATAAGTGTTTCCCTACTCACATAATGCCTGGTAAGGCAGAATTATCCTATGAAAATGTAGAACCAGTAAATGCTGCTTCTGATTATTTTTATGAGATAGATGGACTGAAAGCTTGGCCAAAGGCGATTGAACACAATAACCTATTTCTGCCAGCAGATGATGCTGCAGCACTTCATAACTCTAATGAATCAAACCAAAGAAGCATAGAAACAGAACATGTGGAAAATAAGCCTAGCGAAAATTCGTGGGTTTCATTTGGAAATTTAGACAGCAACATTAGTATCAATATGATGTCCTCCAGCCCGCCCACCTGTGCCCAGAAATCAGACTTTTGGGAGGCTTTCAGTGCTCAGAAGTGTAATTTAACTCATGATGTGGATCATTCTCATTACAAGGCCATAGAAAACTTCAGCCCTGACTCAGAATGCATAACTAAAACAGATGGGCAGGACGAAGATGGAGAAAATGTACTAAGCACGGCAAATACAAATCTCCATAGCACACAAAGTGATACCAATTTGGCGAAAAGGTTTGATAAACAGTCCAGCTTCTTGCTAACAGATATTTCGTCACTTACTTCTCTAATTTCCTCCACAGAGATTGATAGCAGCTCACTAGAAGTTGAATATGTGGATAAAAGTGACAGCAACCTAGCCTCAAAGATCTTTGAACACGGAAGCAATGAGGACAATAAATTGATTTCAGATGAGGATGAGAGGATGGGAGAAATGGATTATATAGTTGTAGCTGGAAGAGAAAGGATGTCTGGAGCAGACACAAATGGACAGGACAAAGAAAATATGGTCATGGAAGATATAAATGCAAGAATTTTGAACATTGACTATCAAGGACAAACTTTGTCAACCTCTCCTTCAATCACTGTTCAACCAGAGCTCAGTGACAATGAAAGCAGTGCCTTGGAGAGTTCTTCCACTGAATATCTTCCTGCAAACAAAATCTTAGATGACCCTTTTATGAGAACTAATTGCCAGGATGAAGGGAAAATAAATTTAGATGAGAATGCCAGTATTGAGGATGAATTCAATTATCAAGTCAATATTGAGGAGGAAATTGATGAGAAAGCCAGCATTGAGGATGAATTCAATGATCAAGTCAATATTGAGGAGGAAATTGATGAGGAAGCCAGTACTGGGGATGAATTCAATGAGGAAATCAATATCCAGGATGAAATCAATGAGAAAGCTGGCATCGAGGATAAATTCAACAAGCAGGACAATATTCAGGAGAAAATCGATGAGAAAGCTGATATCAAGGATGAATTCAATGAGGAAATCAATATAGAGGACAAGATTGATGTGGAAGCCAATATCAAGGATGAATTCAAGGAGCAAGGCAAGATTCAGGAAGAATTTGATGAAAAAGCCAACATTGAAGATGAATTCAATATCAAGGACCCAATTGATGAGAATGTTAGTATAGAAGACGAAGTTAATGAACAAGCCAATATTCAGGAGAAAATCGATGAGAAAGCTGATATCAAGGATGAATTCAATGAGGAAATCAATATAGAGGACAAGATTGATGTGAAAGCCAGTATCAAGGATGAATTCAATGAGCAAAGCAAGATTCAGGAGGAATTTGATGAAAAAGCCAACATTAAAGATGAATTCAATATCAAGGACACAATTGATGAGAATGTTAGTATAGAAGATGAATTTAATGAACAAGCCAATATTCAGGAGAAAATCAATGAGAAAGTTGATATCAAGGATGAATTCAATGAGGAAATCAATATAGAGGACAAGATTGATGTGGAAGCCAGTATCACGGATGAATTCAATGAGCAAGGCAAGATTCAGGAAGAATTTGATGAAAAAGCCAACATTGAAGATGAATTCAATATCAAGGACACAATTGATGAGAATGTTAGTATAGAAGATGAATTTAATGAACAAGCCAATATTCAGGAGAAAATCGATGAGAAAGCTGATATCAAGGATGAATTCAATGAGGAAATCAATATAGAGGACAAGATTGATGTGGAAGCCAGTATCAAGGATGAATTCAGTGAACAAGGCAAGATTCAGGCGGAATTTGATGAAAAAGCCAACATTGAAGATGAATTCAATATCAAGGACACAATTGATGAGAATGTTAGTATAGAAGACGAATTTAATGAACAAGCCAATATTCAGGAGAAAATCGATGAGAAAGCCAGCGTTGAGGATGAATTCAACAAGCGAGGCAATTTTCAAGCGAAAATCGATGACAAATCCAGTATTGACAATGAATTCAACAAGCAAAGCAAAATTCAGGAGGAAATCAATGAGAAAGCAAACATAGAGGACAAATTCAATGAGGGAATCAATATTGAGGATACAATTGATGAGAATGCCAGTATAGTAGATGAATTTAATGAACAAGACAAGATTGAGGAAGAAATTGATGAGAAAAACAGTATCGAGGATGAATTTGATGAGGAAATCAATATCCAAGGCAACATTGATGTAGAAACCAATATCGAAGATGAATTCAACAAGCAAGGCAAGGTTCAGTTGGATATTGATGAAAAAAACAATCTAGAGGACAAATTCAATGATCAAGTTAATATCCAAGACAAAATCAGTGAGAAAACCAGGATTGGGGAAGAATTCAATGAGCAAATTAATACTCAGGAGGAAATTGATGAGAAAACCAGTGTCGAGGATGAGTTTAATGAGGATGGTAATATTCAGGAGGAAATCTATGAGATAGCCAGCATCGAGGATGAATTCAGGGAGGAAATCAATATTCAGGAGGAAATTGATGACAAAGCAAGTATTGAGGATGAATTCAACGAGCAAGGTAATATTCAGGAGAAAATCAATGAAAAAGCCAACTTAGAGAATGAATTCAATGAGGAAATCAATATTCAGGAGGAAATTGATGACAAAGCAAGTATTGAGGATGAATTCAACGAGCAAGGTAATATTCAGGAGAAAATCAATGAAAAAGCCAACTTAGAGAATGAATTCAATGAGGAAATCAATATTCAGGAGGAAATTGATGAGAAAGCCAACATTGAGGATGAATTCAATGAGGAATTCAATATCAAGGACACAATTAATGAGACATTAACTATTGAAGACAAATTCAATGATCAAGGCAAGATTCAGGAGGAAATCAATGAGAAAGCCAGTATTGGGGATGATTTCAAAGAGCAAGTTAATATTCAGGATAAAATTGGTAAGGTAGCCAGTATCGAGGACAAATCCAATGATCAAGTTAATATTCCGGACGACATCTATGAGAAAACCTACCTAGAGGATGAAATCATTGAGGGAATCGATATCCAGGATGAAATCAATGAGAAAGCCAGCATCGAGGAAGAATTTGACAAGCAAGGCAATATTCAGGAGGAAATGAATGAGAAAGCCAGTATCAAGGATGAATTCAGAGAAGAAATCAATAATCAGGAGGAAATTGAAGAGAGAACCAGTATCAAGCATGAATTCAACAAGCAAGGCAAGACTCAGGAAGAAATCAATGAGGAAGCCAGCATTGAGGATGAATTCAATGAGGAAATCAATATCGAGGACACAATTGATGAAAATGCCAGTATAGAAGATGAATTTAATGAACAAGGCAAGATTCAAGAAGAAATTGATGAGAAAGCCAGTATTGAGGATGAATTCAATGAGCAAGGCAATATCCAGGAAAATAATGATGAGAATGCCATTATAGAAGATGAATTCAACAAGCAGGGCAAGTTTCAGGAGGAAATCGATGAGAAAGCCAACATAGAGAATGAATTCAATGAGGAAATCAATATCCAGGACAAAATTCATATGGAAGCGAGTATCAAGTATGAATTCAATGAGCATGGCAATATTCAGGAGAATATCAATGAGAAAGCCAGCATTGATGACAAATTCAATGGGCAAGTTAATATCCGGGAAGAAATTGATGAGAAAGCCAACATCCAGGAAGAATTCAATGAGCAAATTAATATTCAGGAGGAAATTGATGAGGAAACCAGTGTCGAGGATGAGTTTAATGAGGAAGGTAATATTCAGGAGGAAATCTATGAGATAGCCAGCATCGAGGATGAATTCAGTGACGAAATCAATATTCAGGACGAAATTGATGACAAAGCCAGTATAGAAGACCAATTCAACGAACAAGACAATATCCAGGAAGAAACCAGTATGAAGAATGAATTCAATGAGGAAATTGATAAGAAAGACAGTTTCAAGGACAATTTTAATGAGAAGGCTCACAGTGAAGACAGATCAGATAGAAAGTTTAATTCTAAGGATGAACTAGTTGAGAGAGCTAGTATTGAGGAAGGAGACACCCAAAGCTGGACAGTGCTAAATGCAAATGAGCCAGTTGACATCTTGTCCGAAAGTAGTATAACAGAAACAAGTGGATCTGAATCAGAGCATTCAGTCAAAGAACTGGAAGCAATAAGTTCACTTGCTGATGGAAATGCTGCTGCAAATGAAACTGAAGAAACTAAGGATGTCCAAAATATGATACATGATGTATCTTTAGAAATGGAAAGCATGGTGTGGTCAAATGAGATGGTATCTATAGATGGATCTGAGAGGATTATGCCGGAGTTGCCAGTGAGGGAGGTCCACCTTTTATCTAACACTGTAGAAGGTGAAAAGATTCTTAACCTTTCGCTACCAGGTCTGACAGATACTTGTACTTCAACGGAACTACAAGAAATTAACTCAACTGAACTAAGACTTTCAACTGAAGATGTACGGTAAGATATTCATACTCCATTCAAATTCAACAGTTTCTCCCAGAATAGAAACTTATATTTATATCTGAATATGTTTCACTCTGGATAGTAATTGTTTTTCATGCTTACACATCTGACTAAAATGTTATTCAGATCAGTTTTGCTGGGCAAAATGAGGGATCAATTAGAATCCGAGGGAACATTCCTTACCTTAGTGTACGAATGGAAAATGTCTGCTCATCAACAGGTGTAAAGAAACCAAAGATGGAATGAGCAACTCAAAACGAATGTAGAGTACTGTGTGGTTGGAATTGGGCTATCCTTGTTTCCTCAGCAGCAGAGTATGCAATCTATTCTGTTCACCAAAGTTAGCAGGATATTTGTTCCTCCAATGTTTTCTATAGCTGTGAACCTGACTGAGAGAGGATGACAGTGATGAGAGACCAGAAGCATGAGATTTGAGGACAATGAGTAATAAGAGGGTGGTTTGGAGTAAATGTGGATTTGCAGTGTGGAAGAGAACTGCTTGCAGAAAGGTGGTATTGAAGAATTGAAAAGCAAACACAATTTATTTCAAAAGTCGGCCAAATTTTAAGCAGATGTACAAGTTTAAAAGGCTGCAGTTCATGCTGTATGGCAGTAAGCAGCAGTAATTTCATGAAAGGCTTTGTACTAAGGTTTTATACTTTAACCTACTTAGTTTGTGTTTGAATATAAAAACTGATATGGGAAGCACATTATGCTATGGTGTTTTAGATTTCATGAGTACAGGCAGAAAGAAGTTACAAAACAGAAGTTACAATACTAACTGTAGAGTCGGTAAACGATGCAATTTTATAGGATAGTTCCTTCCTATTGTGTGACTGGTGTTCTTGAGAGACTTTCTCTAGGTTTCTGAAGCAAATGTAGTCTGTCACTAGTATCTTGAACAGGCTATATGTAGACATGCTTAGTTTGCTAATTGGCCCGAGAATATTGAGGAGTGGTCTTGAGTGAAAGTAAAAGTAAAAGCTGACTAATCACCCAAATCTATAAGTTGTTTTAAGAAGTTTTAATAAATGCGACAGTAATTCCAGACCAAAGTGAAATTTTGTTGATATTAAATAATAAATAGATAGATAGATTTCTTATTGCAAAAGAGATTAAGGGATATGGGGATAAGGCAGGTTAGGTTATTAGCTGGAGTTAGATTAGAAGATCAGCCATGATTGAAAGGCGGGGCAGGCTTGAAGCGCCGAATGGCCTATTCCTGCTCCTACATGTTATGTTATGTTATGTTATGTTATGTTATGTTATGTTATGTTATGTTATGTTATAAACCACACACTCAAGTATAGAGAAAAGAAAGGAAACAAGAAGTACAGGAAATAAACTATACATTTACAGTATGCATGTCATCGTGAAACCATATCCTGCTCTTCTCCTGAGTTCTCGACTTTTGTTTGGGTATGACTGCATAATGTCCTAGACTGACTGCTCTCATAGCCACAAGAAAGATATCAAAAGTATGTATTTCTCATGGCTTATATCCAGCTGAGGAATAATGACATGGACCATTATTGCTCTAAGGGAGGGCAAGGTGGGGGGGAGGGGCAGAGAAGCATCTAGTACACAGGTACATTCCCAGGTCTGATACACTAGGTTCAATTTTCATAGAAATACCCTGCCAAAAAGGTCAGGTTTTTAATTATTATTTTTGTTTGTTCTTGTGTTGGCAGTTCAGGAATGTTAAATTTTTTGAATGTTCAGGAGCAGGCTCCTCTGGGATCCACACCAACCACGCAAGATTCGCTTCACACCGTCTATAAAGAAATAAAAGGCTTGCGAATTGAAGAATATACAAGGTTAGAGCTTAGTGGTTAGTCTTGCAAGCGACAGGACCTGGGTTCGATTTCCAGGCATTCCCAGCAAGTTTCCTTACTCCACACACCTCTGTTTACCTAGCAGTAAGTAGGAACCTGGTTATTAGCCAATTAGCAGATGCTTTTCCGGGGGTAATAATTCCTTAAACAAAATGTGGTCACTCAATCCATGACTGTTTGTGGGACATTGCTGTGTGCTATTGACTGCTGCATTTTGCCCACAAAATATACAGTTACTACACTTTACAGTATATTCTGTGAAGCACTTTGAGACATTTCAAAGACATGATAAGATGGTTATCAAATGCAAGGATTATTATTTTATTATTAATATGTCAGGTTATTTAATGGGTTAATGTAAGACCAAGTTAACTTAAGTTGAATTGTCGTGTTACTGCACAAATGCAACAGAAAATGCCTCTGCACCTAAGCAATGTGTCAGTCATTTTATTTCTATGTTTTGTTCTTTAAGCTGTTGGCTAGAGGTAATAAAATCTCAAGGCATCATAAATAGGAATATAAAGCTTGGTTTTACTTTCAGTTCATAGTGCTGCTAAAGAGGAATTGTATGCACAATATCTACTTCCAACAAACATTTTTCATCCTCTATTTCACACTTTAAAAAAAGACCGTCAAAACTTTCATTTATAATTATAGTTGTGTAGCAAATTACATACATCTACAGACTTTTTAGATCAAAACATAGTCCTTTTTCCAAGAGATAAGGCGCAGCATCTCTGGAATTTGACGTTTGAAAATTCAGTTCTTCATGAGTCATGCAGCATTTACACTGTTGTGTACTATTGGCTTCATCAAAATGTCAGTTGTTGATTATAATAATAATAATCCTATAATAATTTGATATAGCGTTTTTCACGTCTTCTAGACGTCTCAAAGTGCTTCACAGAATATACTGTAAAGTGAATTGATTGTATATTTGTGGGCGAAATGCGGCAGCCAATTGCGCACAGCAGTGTCCCACAAACAGTCAGGGATTGAAGTGACCAATTTATTATTGGTTTTTTTTCTTGAGGGATTCCAAGCTATAGGTCATGTGGTGTCCGTAGGTGCGATTTTGCACATACAGACACCACATGACCTGTAGCTTGGAGCCTGTATGATATTGCGCAGAAAGAAACATACAGAATCAAGAGAGCAGATTTTCATCCCCAAGTTGCTACTACCCCAAAAGCGTTAGGTTTCAGTGGAAATGTTAATATTTCAATGGAGCATATAAAGCATAACATTTCCAAAAAGGGTAGCAACTAAATGAAATTTCCAAGCACAAAAATTGTGTCTTCAATCAAACCCGTAACTCCGAAGGTGCAGTTTAGCAAGTCTTTGCGTAACTTTGGTTTCAAAGTGAATAACATTGAATTAGCAAGCTTTTTTTTAGGTATAAATGAATGCATTTCTGTATTCTCTGCAGATACAACAGCACAACAGCTGAGTACTTACTCTTCCGAGCATTCCGACTTGATCTAAAGCAGTTGTCAAGGCCCATTGTTGTAACTGCAGAATTAATTTGGTCCCTGGTCAGGATTCTCTTGGAGCCAACTTGGTAGTGTTAAGAAAAAAAAGCCAAAGTACTGTAGATGCTGGAAATCTGGTATAAACACAGAATTTGCTGGGAACACGCAGCAACTCAAGCAGGATCCATGGGGAGAGAAAAATTTGTTAACGTTCCAGGTCTATAACCTTTCATCAGTTTTGGTAGTGTTAAGATTGTTTATGGGGCTGCTGAAAATTAGCTGCTGTGTTCACTTACATAATACACAGTCACTACACGTTACAGTAAATCCTGCAAAGCGTTTTGGGGCATCCTCCTGATGTGAAGGGCACTATATCAAATGCAATGATTATTATTATTGTAAGATGAACTTCTCAAGGGCACATATGTTGGTTCAGGGTCAGCAGAACCTGACACAAATATTATTCGGCATCATCTTGTTCCCCATTTATACTAAATAAATAAAGGGGTTTCATACAAAAAAGCAAGCGAGAAAAGACCCAGATTCAATTCCTCATCAGAGCGAAACAAAGGCACGTTTCCTTACTCCACATACCTGTTTACTTAGTAGTTGTTAGTCCGCCAGTAGACTGTTACACTGCCGTCTTATACCAACTGGCTTGCAATCAATTGCACAAATTTTACAAAGCTGGAAAGGAAGAGTGACCAATGGGTTGAATGATAAACTACACAAAAGAAATGAAAACAGAGATTAGGGGAGGTTAATAGAGATAACTGGAAATGGATCACAGCAGCAAATCCAAAACATAATATCAAAACATTCCTTCAATTTTATAATAATAAGTGTGTAAACAGGTTCTAGATCACTGCTGACATCACTTCCTGCTTTGTTGCATACACAGTAATTTGGAAGTGACATTGGTGGTGACTTAATCACAAGAATGGTTCAGTTGAAGAAGACCCTTCAGTCCATCAGATCTCATCCTTTAGAACACTCACCCTCCCATACTCCCATCACAGCATCAAGCTCCTTTTTAAATGAGTTCAGTGTCCTGACCTCAACCACCTTTTCTAGCAACCAGTCCCAGTCATTAATTACCCTCCCACTAGACAAAAAACTTCCTTGTATCTGTTCTAAAATTGCGAGAGAAGGGGAAGTTGCGTGACCAGCATCTGGGTGGGGAGGGGGTCGAGGCAGCAGGTGGTGAACTTCATACGTGTGCTTGTGGTTGAGAGGGAGGAGGGAGAAATGGGGGGCAAAGGAGTAGGGAGTGGCAGGAGCCATGGTGGAGAGAGAAGGCGGTGTGGATCATCTGGGTGAGGTGGAAGGCGACATGGGGGGAATGGACGATGCAGCCAAGCAGATGTTTTCAATCTTTGAGGCTAAGAAGTCTTGGACCTCTTTGCACTTGGTGTTTGATGTGAGGATAGAGGGAGCTTGAGGGGGTGCACAGAGAAGGTGATGGACAGTGAAAAATCTAATAATAGTTGCAGATCTGATCAGAAATGAGAACCAAACTGTTTTAAATGAACTGTTGCCTACAACCTCAAGCACAATTGCCCAATTTTAATGTTGGATTACAATTTGGCAATTTCGCTGAAAGAGCCTTGAACGGTATAAAAAGCAAATATTCAACTGGTTTATAGGGATTGTTGATTTTAGACAAGCTAAGTCAGCACTGCTTTAAGGCTGTGTAGCAAAAGGGTTACATTGCAAAATAATTTGGTAATATTTACAAACAGGATGGAAACTGCTATTTCGAGCCATCTCAGTTGGACCAAAAGTTCAGTTAGGGAGGGTATTCTTTGAAAGTTGCTAGTGTATGCAAAGCAATAATGCAATCCCTTGAAACCTTTTGTTACCACTAGCAAATCCCATCTCTCTGGCTGACGACGGCTCAAATTAACATTTCCCACTATGTTTAATAATAATAATAATCCTTGCATTTGATATAGCACCTTATCACCTCTTCGACACGTCTCACAGCGCTTCACAGAATATTCTGTAAAGTGAATTGACTGTATTTTGTGGGCGCTTTGAGATGTCTGAACGACATTTTGCAAAGGATACAAATAAATCACATTTCGTGTTACCTGACCAAAATGTACTTGATACCACTGAATGCACAATGGAAATATAATGTGCTGCTGGAGGCGAGTGCAATAAAAGCAAATCTCTGGTGATTTTGACATGGTGGTTGCTGAAAGTCTTGCAGGAATTATATAGTGGTATTCATAGACGTCTCACAGAATTCCCATAGCCTGACATATGTTCTAACAACCCTGATTTGACAAATGATGGCTTACCCTATATTTAAATCTGTGCACACCAATGATGTATTTCTAGACCATGCACTGAAATTTAAAAAGTGCTCTTACAGCATCGCCCAACATTTCTCCAGGGAATTTCCTATACATGAAGGTAGAGTTGCAAGATTTTGGCTCTGATGAGATCACGAGCCTGAGCTGAAGTGTTGTGACTCTAGGTGCCTTACACAGAATTTCCAGAAGAAATCAATGCTTATGTTACTAGTGTTTTTGCCACTGTGTAAGGCTTAATTTAATGCTGTGACCTTGCTGTGAAGTAAGAACTGACACAAATGTTGTGCAATTAATCAAGGTTTATTAATTCAGATTAATAATGGTTATAAGTAATTAAAAGAATACATCCAATTATGCTTACGTATCTACCTATACTGTAGTCCACAACGATTTAATTTGATCAAACCCAATACTGCAGGAGAGATAGAGAAGCAATGTCCAATGTAATGTCCATTTTAATCCAATTAGATGTCCATCAAAAGACATCCAAGTATTGTTGTATGATTCCCACTTCGACATCATCGAATCCAGGTATCCAGGTATTTTTGTACGGTTAGTGTTTAAATCGTAGTCTTGATTTTCTTTCTTTAGAAACTGGAATATGGTTTGCGACTCATTCGAATTTCTTCCTTCTCTCTTCTCTATCGAATTGATCTCTGTTTATACCATTGATTAGGTGACCTTTCACCTATTGTCTTTTGCAAGATGTAAAAACATCTTTGTAAAAACAAATGCAATATAGCTGTTTCTCCAGCTGCAGACCATTTGTCCATGAGAAAATGACTGATAAGGAATCAAAACAGTTTGTTGTTTATGAACAGTCTTTTGTTTCTCTTCTTTGAGAAAGGATCTTCTTCGAAGCTAGTCACAACCAACTCCCTTCATATGAGATTGATCATATGTTTCAAATATATTAACATTGCAAATATAAATTGAAATATTATTTAACACATTAATTTCAGAGTATTACAAGTGGACATACAGCAGTGTTACGAATTGAATACTTTTTAAGCGCTGCTATCTCTTCTGTCTCTCTATGTGTCTCTCTCTTCATCCATTTATTTCATATGCAAAATATATAATAAATTCACTTTACAATATAAGTGTTATTATTATTAATAGTATTATTATTATCCTTGACTCACAGTTTATTTCTCACATAGTCCAGAACATTCCCTATAATCAATACAGATATGATCAAAAGTAAGAAAGCAGTAGCTTTGGTATTTTATTTTTGATGCACGAACTGCAGAAAAAGAGAACACCGATTTAAATTTGCAAAGCACAATTTTAGGTTGGACACCAATAAGTATTTCTTTACCCACAGGGTGAATAACAATTGGAACAGGTTACCAGGAAGGGTGGTTGAGGCCAGAGGCTGGACCCATTGAAAAAAGGGTGTGGGCTGTAATTTGAGGATGATAAGATTAGTTTTCTGAAAGGATTATTCAAATATACATAAGGACCTTCTTCATCCAAACATCTTTGGGGCTCTTGCTTTCAAAGCAAATCTTTTCAATTGATCTAGAATTGATCTAGGTTTAGCTGCATCAACTTGTCTGTTCCTTCATAATTATGGAAATTTGACTCAAGCAGAGTTTGGTGAGAATTCCCTCTTGTGGTTAAATTCGTGACTTTGACCAATGGTGTCGAAAAACAAAAATTCACAATCTACGGTCGTAAACATCAATATAGAATTCCAACTAGTGATACCTGCCAATAATCAGATATGAGATACTCAGACATGCAGGAACTCCACTCCAATTGAAAGAAAGATGCTTTTGAAAATCCAAGTCACAAATACTGCATTTTAAGCACTCAACTTCAAAGTTAATAAATGGTAATAAGGGACATTTACCCCCTTCGTTCAGTCAGAATATCTACTCAGCCATACCTCTCCAGTGTAATCCAAAAATGGACTGAGGTATTCCCTGGATGGTTTAAAACAATATCAGATGATTTTCTTTGCAAACTTCCGCAAAACGCTACAGTATTCCTATTATAAGAATTTGTAGAATATTGATGCTCTTGCATTTCTTAGCATAGTTTATCATCTCAGAGGCAAGTATTCCAAAATATAAGATCCTTGATACCACAATAAATATAGTGCCCTTCGCAAAGGATAACATCTTGGAGCGCTTCACAAAGATGGAGTGGGACACCGAGCAAGGAAAGAAGTGGGAGGAGGAGATGGCAAAAGGGAGGTAACTTTAGGCACAATCAAAGGGGTAAGTTTTTAGTTAGAATTTAAAGACTGATAGAGAGAAGGCCTGAGTTGGAAGGATACATCAAGGGAGTTCCAGAGGATGGTATAGTTGCTGAATGCTGCGCGATTAAGTTGAAATTCCTTTATTTTCACAATACATTGAAGTGCATCACGGCTTTCCGTTCTTCAAACTGCATGGAATTTTCATTCCTGTGACAAATGGACTGCGGACTTCATCTCTGTATGACAAGGACCTCTCATCAATGTGTGGTAGAGATGTCTTCCTTGATCAGCTAGCAAATCAGCTATTTTTTACTTTATGCTAAAATGAGATACCACAATTGCAAAAAGGCTTTTCTTTGAAGTAAGAGCCTTACGTTGATTTTTAACTAAGCTCAGCATATGCTGCCACAAACATATTTACTGGCACAATGAATCAGCAGACTGGATATATCAACTAATTCCTTTACGTTCTTTACACATCAATGATAACTCTTCTCAATTCAGACAATAGATATTGAATACTACAAAATGCAAAGTGTGAATAAAGTTAGTAAAGTTCAAACAATGCTTTAATCCACACAGCAAAGGCATTCCCCTTTCAATCAAGCCCTTTCATAAGACTTTCTGACTCATCACAATCCTACCTTGGAGTGTGTGTTTAGAGTGAACTCAAGTCAGTCTCTGGTGGAAGCCGTACAGGCTGATGTTTCGGATTAAACCTTCCTCAGACCTTGCAGTTTTGCATCTCATCACTTCATTAGAAATGGTTCTAGTTATTACAAATTAGGATAATAATAATAAAGGATAGCGGATAATAATAATTGATAATAATAATCATCCTTTAATTTGATACTGCTCCTGTTATGTTGGGCATCTCAAAGTGCTTCACAGGATTCACAGCAAAGTGTGGTGTATTTTGTTGGTAAATGTGGCAGTAAATTTGTACAAGTCAATGTCCCCCTAATTTCATCCAGAGGATTACTGGCCAGACCATCAGAGGAAGTTCCCACATTTAACATATCCTCCGAAGGACAGCACCTCCAACAACACACAGCACTCCCTAAGCAGTGCTTTGGAATTCAGCCTAGATTCTGAGTTTGCGTGGGGCTTTAACCCTTGATACCAATGTTTCATCTGAAAGATGGCCTACCTCTCTGATATTGTAATACAACAATGATGTATCAATTTAGACTGTAAGCTCAGTTCACAAAATACTCCATTTCATTTATCTACTGGGTATAGTGTATTTTGCCCACAAAATATATAGTCAATTCACTTTACAGTATATTCTGTGAAGCGCTTTAAGACATTTCAAAGACGTGATAAGGCGCTATATCAAATGCAAGGATTATTATTATTTTATAAGAACATCAAGGTGGTTGGCACATCACAAGCGGTCATGTAAAAGTCCGTCCACCACGCTTAAGGCAGATGCCTGCCAGATAGTTGATGGTTGAGGAAACTGAGGCTTGGGGTGACAGCTGCTAGAAGGTGTTACCTGTAGACTGAGTTCATGAGCACACGCTTGTATGTTCAGCGCCTGGATTCCACCTTGATTGGCCTGCAGTGAGGCCAGTAGCTGCTGCTTAAACTCCACACCTCTGACTAGTGAAACCATTGCTCAATGGGAAGGGCTGTGTGTCTTAGCTGCGGACAGAAAGACCTTGGCAATTTCCATTCCAATAATCTACCTCTGTAATTTTGATGTGAAGGTGGAATGTATGGAATTCTCAGCTTGTTTGGATACTCTTAAGCATCGTGATGGGTTTCCTTATGTGTCAGACACCTGGCTTACCAAAAATACTTTTAAAAATCCCCCATCCTAGCTCTGATCTGCTGGCTCTCCTTCCCCCTGTGGATTGAATTCAAGATCCTAACCCTGTGTTCAAATACCTCCACAGCCTTGTTGCTCACTACCTCTGTGATCTCCTGTGACTGTACACCTCTTGCCTGTTTCATGTCACCCCATCACAAGTGCGCAAAGTTTCAGCTACTCTGCCTCTACTCTGGAACTCCATCAAATATTCCCTTTGTTTTTTTCCCTCCTTTAAGTGCACTGTAACACTAACTCGAGTGAAGGGCACTCTATAAATGCAAGTTGTTGTTGTAAATGTAAATTGGAATTATAAAGCTGAAAAGCTTTCACCTGGTCTACACATCTTGCACAGTGCTGGAAGTTTTGACTGTTCTACACAACCTTGTGTGCTTTGTTTAAGGACAATTATTGAAGAGACTTTGCTGTATTCAATGTTTCTGAGTGGGCCTGTTTACTCAGAGCTTCCAGTATGACTGTGACACATGTTGTAACACAACCTCTGTTCTAAATGGGGGAAACAAGTCATTTGCCTTCCTTCCTCATTTTAAGCAAACTATTTCATTGCATTTACGAAATACAAAATACTGCAGATGCTGAAAATCTGAAACAAAAACAGAAGTCGCTGGGAACACTCAGGCAACATCTATGGAGAAAGGAAAGTGAGTGAGCATTTCAGAACTGGGCATGTTGGGTGGGGAGAGGCTTTTTAAGGGCTAACAGAGCGGGATGGTCAGGGTAAGGAATACAAAGGAGAAGATGGGGTAGAGGACAGAAACGTTCAGTTCTGTCAATGTACTACTCTATAATAAGCCCCTTGAAAGTACAAAGATGAGGGGGAGATGAACCTGATCATCTCTGAACTAACCCTAACCCATTGCTGAGAGATAGAAGAAAATCTGAAATTTGACAGTAATAATTTAGATTTTTGTTACTGAATTCAAAATCAGGTTAAAAATAGTAGCACCATTCTGCATTTTTATGTTTTTCACTACTTTGCACATAATGTATTATCCAGTGTATCACTTCCAACAAGTGAATACCATACCACTGGATTATCAGCCAATGGTTGCCAGCTTTGTTTCTGTTGGGAAATATGGACTAAATAAATTTGCCTCAAAAGATCTGTGTTAAGAGAGATGCAGTAATACATTTTATAAGCTTTCTTTGCTCTACTTAACCACTTGATTCATTTTGATGCAACTCGAGTCTTGTTAAGACTTGTTAACTTTAATGTAAGTAATGCACCTTATCGTTGCGATCCCCCTTAAAATGAGACAAAGTGAATGCGATCAAAGGGTTTATGCTGCTCCCAGATTCTATTATCTGCTGGATATAGATATTATTAAATTATTGGCGACTCCCTCCGTTCCACAAATTCTGCTGTTTTGCATTCGCCTGCCTCTTCTTCACCACTTTGCACCCTCTCTCTGGAAATCTCCATAAATCTATCCACTTCACCTCTTCCCTCTCAGCTTTAAAATCATACCCAAAGGACTCCTCTTTGACTTATGCTTTCAGTCACTTCCACTCCCCTAAGTTCCCACCCAGCTCAGGTTCCAGTTCAGTCTTTGTAAAGAACTTTGGGATGTTCTCCCAATGTGAATAGTGCTATATAAATGTAAATTGTTGTAATGTAACATCCTTTTGTTACATTTCAGAAGAGTGCATTGCTATTAAACATGATAGGGTTGCACAATTGCTCCTCTTGAAAATTGTAACTTTACTGCAACCTTCCTGCTAGACAAAGTGCTTTGTAATGCAAACTCTGTTTTCTGCAGGAAAAACTTTATCATCCCTTACAGCTCTGTATATCATCCCGATTTGTGAGGTCTTAGCTCCAATTCAAGAATGCATTAAAGCCAGGGTGGGATAAAGGAGTTTTCTTGCAAACAAATTCTAATAATCTTTTCATTTCATAAAAGTGCCTTATTGTATTGAAACGTTTCAAACCAGTTCATAGTAGTTATTGTTAAGTGTAGTGATTGTAATTGTAGGCAAATTCAGCAGCCAATTTGCGCACAGCAATAACCCACAAACAACCAGAATGTGAGTCACCAATTTAACTGGAGAACTGTTGGCCAGGACACAGGAGACATTCCCTTCTCTTTCCAAATGGAGCCATGTAAACAATAAGATCCAAACAGAATAGCAGACAGGGCCTTGGTTTGACATCTCATCCAAACAACAGCACTTCTTACAATGCAACACAAGGTTATCAATCATGAAGTTTCCCAACATGGAATTTGAACCGACAGCCTTCTAACATAGAGGCAAGAATGCTTTCCTGACGTTGCTGCTTTTCATACTCCATTTGGAATTTTTATCCAGACTTATTAATAACTCGTGATTATTCATTAAATGTCAGCTTTAATTTATATTTGTAATGTAATACTAATGTTGGGTGACCACTGGATAGTGGACTTTGAAATATTGGATCAATAATAAATGTTTCAACCATGACACACTTTGAGCTTGAATGAACAATCCGTTTGTTTTACGTAAACCTCTGATCTAAAGTCTAGTCTACAGTTTACACTATAGACTCGTACAAATGTTTGGGAGGACGCACCTTGATGGTCTCGCAGGCCACTACCAGGCCACATGTTGGCTACCACTGATCTGTGGTTTTCCACAGGCCATTTGTTTGCACATCTCCTGTTACCTAAACCATTGTTTTTTTCTCTGTGGGGCATTAAATTATATGTAAGTTAAAAATTGACACTCAGCCATGAGCATGAAAACTAATTGAGTACAAAGTGTCATTTAATAATCTTCAATCTTACCTAGGAGTTCAGCCTCTGTAGTTTGTATCTCCCATTGTTGTTTGGGTTCCTGAACTTCTTTTAATATTGAGGATATATTGATTTAGAAGGCAGTTTTTTGGGGGGATAAAGGTCCTTTATGCAGTTCAAAAGTTTTGTGAAAATGATATGTGCACTTGGATCTCTAATATCTTTACAGGACCTAGGAGCCATGTTTCAGTGCAGATATATCTTGGTGCTCTATCAGCTTTGATTGACATATTTTGTATTTTTATACAGAATTGCTGATCCTTTCTGTATAACTAGCTTAGATGTGGAACCAGAGTGCTGAAGGTTTATATATACATGATATGAATCAACATATATTACTCTTCCTTGATGGATTACTACAACAAAATGACATGTGTATAGCGCCTTTCACGTCGGGAGGACGTCCCAAAGTGCTGGATAGTGTTTCAGACCTGAGCTGGGGGTTGAGATCAGGGAGGGTGGGGAACAGGGGCAGAAGCAGGGTGATTGAAAGCATGGTCGAAAAGGAGGATCTTGAGATGGGTCTTGAAGGAGGCAAGGGAGAGGGCGAGGCGGAGGGACTGCGGGATGGAGTTTCAGAGGATGGGGCAGAGTGGCTGAAGGCCCACCCGCCAATGGTGGGGTGGGTGAGGCAGGGGACATGAAGCAGGCCGGAGCCCACTGAGCGGAGGGAGCGGGCAGGTTGGTAGGGGTTAGGAGGTCGCAGAAGTGGGGGTAGCAAGGCCATGGTGGGCTTTGAAGGTGAAGAGCAGGATCATGAACTGTATGTTCTGAGTGATGGGAAGTCAGTGGAATCAAGCGAGGATGGGGGTGATAGTGTCATGGAGTTTGGTGCGGCAGAGGACATGAGCTGTAGTGTTCTAGATGATCCGCAGCCTATCGAGGGAGGAGTTGGGGAGACCGACAAACGGGATTTGCATAGTCAAGCCTGGATACTATGAAAGCGTGTATGAGGGTTTCGGCGTCCTGCAGTGTGAGACAGTGGCGAAGCCAGGCAATGTTGTGGAGGTGGGGGAAGGCAGAGCAGGTGGGGTAGAAAGGATGACTAAGGGTCAAACAAGACACTGAGGTTCTGGACTGGCTTAGTAAGTTGGAGTGTGCATCCATGGATGGTGATGTTGTCAAACGTGTAACCTGTCTAACCAGGTTGCACGTTTGCATGTTTGAACCTGTCTAACACGTTTGAATCTCGCTTTATTCTGTCAGCTGACCTCAGTTAGGCTATCAGTTGAATTTAGAATTGTTCTCAGTGCCCATAGGTTCGATAAGGGAAAAGCAATCTGGGTTTCCACTCCAAAATGAAAAGCTGACACTAAATTGAACTTATTCATCATAATACAGTCGAACCTCATTATAAGACAACTCCTTATAAAGGAGTCTATGGACCAGTAGTTGGCTTCAGTAGGTGGACCAATTGACTTCCTCTTCGCAGGTCAGCTTCTTGCATATTAAAAAGTGACTGATTTCCAGATCTTCAGGTCGCTCTTGACATCATTTCCTGATAGACTTGAAAACAGCCACTTTTGTGGTGTGAGAAGTCATCCATCTTTCTGCACACAATCGCTGTGAATGGTAGGATTTAGTGACCTCCAACAGCCTCTTATAACAAGGTTCTACTATAATTCGATTTGATTCTAAATGACAATATTGTGCATGATTGTATCAAAAATGCAAGAAACATAATACAGCATGCTGGGCTTTTTAATTTGGTGGAAAATATATGGTGTCGGATCATGTTTATCTTCTTATTGGCACAGATTCATTTCCCTCTGCTTGAACTCACAATAATGCTGTACTTCAGTAGAGACATTTGTAGTTATGCTTATTCCAGTCCCTGAAAATGTGACAAATGTGCAGCTTTCTGCTGATCTAAATAAATTAGCATCGAGTACGTCAAGAGAAAATTGTACTCCGTTAGGCAATTTTGCAGGACATTGAAATGGATATAAGAGTCAGCTTGTACGTTGATTGGACTGCTTGGAATACAGTAGTTGGTTCTGTGTGCTGCAGTTGTGCCCATGCAAATTAGCAGGAATATTTGCACAGTTCTCCTTGCCCATCTATCAGTGTTACATACAAGGTAATTCTTTGTTGTGATTCACAAACTAGGCTTGAAAGATGTTATAATAATAAATCCTTGCATTTGATATGGCGCTTTTCACATCTTCTAGACGTCTCAAAGCGGGAGTCTTACAGTATAAACCCCTGAAGCAGTTAACAGCCCTTAATAAATTCATCCAATTCATTGTAACAGTCAGTGCTGCTGTGCTTTCTAGTTGGAGGGCCAACTGGGAGCAGGTGATCATCCTTATTTAATGTGTCATCAGTCACGTGTTCAGCAGTGTAAAATGGTGGAAGATCTGTGTTCATAATGAACTGCTGCACATAGAGATGCTGAGGCTAAACAAAGCATACCATCCTTGATCATATTAGCAAAAATACTGCCCAAGTCTTTAAAAGGTAAGGCGGTTTTGACAAAGCTTGTTGTGTGAATGTTTTTTTGTATAAGCTGAAATTTGAATAAACAAATCTGGAGGCATCCACACTCATCTCTCACTGATTTCCAGGCAGGACGGGATACAGCACTTGGTGTTTATTCCTGGCTGATGGAACTGGATCTGCTATTAAATATTTATTTTATTTTTAAATATAGCAATGTTTAACAATTGAAATCTATCAACCACCCTCCTCCTCCCACAATCAGCCATTGCATACACAAACACATGCACAATCCACACTCGCACATGCACACAATCTTACCCCAGCAAACAAATGCCTTGATAATATTATTTGCCAGTGATGCTTTCCTAAGATACTTGTGACTTGCCTTGTTTATAATTTGACGTGCTGGACTGCAATGGTTCAACATGGTAACTCTCAGCAGTTCAACGAGAGGAAATTGTAATATTAGAATGCTTAACAAACTATTCTTGCAGTATCTGACATGTTATTGATGCTATGAAAGCAGGGGAGAGAGAGAGATTCTAATCCGTATGGATGACATTTTAAAGTCAAGTCTACTTGAATATATTTAATGTAAAACAAGAGATTAGTTGCACTAAATAGGCAATGTTTTCTTGTCAGGTGATTTATTGTCATCAAACTATTCGAGCGAAATGTGTCAGATCAGTTCATGTGAACATGGCAGTAGAAACAAGTTCTCAGTTGGTGCTCACAGCTGGTCGAGCACCAGCTGCAAATCTCTTATTGTGGTCCTTTGTCTAAGGCTGAAGCCTGTATCTTTCTCTTACTCATTTAATGCTCATAGTCGATTGGCCAATGGGAATATACTCATTGCTTCCGGGAAAGATAGGAGGGGGTAAAGGAGAGAGAGAGAGAGAGAAACAAAAGTATGTCTGCTTTGGTGACATGAGTTGTTTGTTTTTGTTTCCTGTGATCTGAATCACAGTATCACTCCTTGAAAGGCTGGCTTATTGATCAAAAGGAACAGGTAATTTAAAACATAATGACTTTGATTTAACCTTAGTTAACTGTGTATGTGGAGGTTGCCATGGGAAGTGAGTCTTACATTACAGTTTAAGGGACTTGTGGCACAGCTCTGTTTTATCAAGTTATAAAATGAAGCCATTACAAGATTAGTCCGTGAAGTAGTTTGTTTTGCAACTGTGGTTAACACTTTCCTATATGAACAGCACCTTTTGATAATTGTATATTGTTTCCAGACCAGTTCAGATGACCCTCTGCCCTGGGAGATCACTATATTTGTCCAATTCATTGTTTTTGTATTGTTCAATTTAATTATTCTTCAGAATAATTCTTCAGAATAAATTTCTTCTGAGTATGCAGCTTGTTACCTTTCTGCTATCTGATAAACTATCTAAAAAGAAAAAAGATTTTCCCTTGGAGTCCTGCGCAACAATCCTCCAGATAAATTGGTTATTCACCTCATTGCTTGTTGTTTGTGGGATCTTGTTGTTACAAATGGGTGCCATGTTTGCCTGCAAAATCACTTACGATGCTTTACTGTAAGGGCTTATTGAGATGCTTTATGTCATTAAGGTGTTCAAAAAATATTTATTTTCTTTCTGTGTCAAGATACAATTATTCCAGATATCTTAATTCTCCTTTCTGTGCCTTCCCCTCCTCCTTTCCTAAAATCTTTTCCCTTCACGTAGTCGCCATAAGTGGACTTTTCAACCACAAAAGTTATACCAGATGAGCCCAGTCTTGTTATCACCCAACATCTATGTACAAAATCGGGAGTGGGGGAAGTATAGACCCAGAGGTGCTGTAGCCATTTGTAGCCCCCGTTCCAAAAGGTCAGCTAATTCAGCACAGAATGCAGTTTGAGCCTGCAAGCTTCTGGGTATGTATGGTTCAATGCTTAATGGTAACTTTACCTGTTCAATGGTTCAACGGTAACTTTACCTGTTACACCACCAGGAGAGCTGTTATTGTAGTTTTTGAACTTTATTGTTAAATGTGAGCATGATACACAGAACCTATAAAAGTTCCAGCAACCATAAAACCAGCATCAACGTGGCAAGTGCTGTTGTAACAGTGTATAGTGCCCTGGGCTGGTGTGGGATACAGGTTTGATTTCCCCTCTTCCAAATCCCCTAACTCCTGAAAGCATACAAGTAGGAAGTGAGGAGAGATTTAAGAAAGAGTTCTTTCCGTCTTGTTTTAGAGCTCAGCACTTTAGGAATCCTCCCAATGTGAAAGACACTATAGAAATGTAATTTGTTTTTTTATGCCTAGCATGGTTTCCTTCTACACCCTAGTCATTGTGTGCCCCTGGGAGACGAAGGAACACTGGAGAGATTTATATCCACTAAAAAAATACAAAATGCATGGCTGCCTGATAGCCTCTATCAGAAGCTTTGTTATAGGTGTGCCTTATTGCTTCTTTGATATGTAACGTAGGTGAAGTCGGTTTTAAAGACACTGGAGAAAGTTGTCTTCCAAATTAGTTCTGAATTCCAGTCTTAATTTAAGACAATGTCAGTGGTCATAATCCTAAGAACATGAGAAATTTCAGTTGTCCCAAATTCGTTCTCAAATTGTACCATGATATGATCAACCCATTCCGTCAGTACTACGAACAGTTCAGGTTCCTGAGACATAAGGAGCTGTCCAGCACTTAAAAACAGTGAAGAGGAGAGCAATGGGATTGATCCCAAGGGTTAGAGGAATGAGCTATTAAGAATGACTAGATAAATAGGGATCTTCACCCACGAAAATAGATGTCTCAGAGGGAACGTAAGAGGTATATAAACTGCTTAATAGGATAGAGAAATTAACGCTGGAACAATGGTTTCAAATCTTAGTAGAATTCATCTTCAAACCATCTTAGATGTATCCGAACTAGAGGCTTAAGATTATTGTCCCTTGTGCAAGCCTGGCTTTGCATTTATCTGGTGCACTTGAGAAGAAAATTGGCTCCCAAATGCTCTTGTTGTGATCAGCTTTGAATATTACCTTTTAATGGCAAATTCAATGCACTGTACTGTTAAATGTGGAATACCATGATTTTAATTTAACAAACTGAGCTGTAAGTTTAAATGACCTATATACGTTCTGCTCAAAAGGGAAATTATTAGCATAATTAACATTTCTCCATCAAAGAAGGATATGATTTTAGAGCCTTGTTACATGCAGTTGATCAGACGACACAAAAACTAGAAATCATCTATAAAGACTGCATTTTAAGAAATTTGACTAAGTATATTTGCACATAATAATAATAATCCTTGCATTTTTCCAGAGCCTTTTCACATTGTATTTTCACATTTCAAAGCTCTTCACTGGATAAATAAATAAAATAAATCTTTACTTTTGGTATAGTTTCTTTCATGTCGGCAGGATATCTCAAAGCACTTCACAAGATATACTGTAAAGTGTAGTGACGTATGTTTTATGGATAAATGCTGCAACTAAATTGCGCATAGCAATATCCCACAAACAGCTACGAAGTAAGTGACCAATTTTATTTGGGGGATTTGTTGGCCAGGACACTGGGAGAAACTCCTTCCTTTTCAAATAGTGCCGAGGGATCTATAACGTCCACCTGAACCTACACATGAGGCTGAGGTTTAACGTCTGAAGGACAGTAACTCCAATATTGCAGCACATCCCCAATGGAATGTCAGCTACTAATCCAGTCTGATACATATGCAGGCAGGCGACATGGATATACAAATGAGCTTTCTCAATAATTTCATTGTTGGTATGTTTATGTTTTGCAGATCAAAACCAGAGGATGTCGGAATGGACATTCCCTTTGATGAGGGAGTGCTAAGTCCCTTAGCTGAAGACAGCAGA
Organism: Callorhinchus milii; assembly: GCF_018977255.1. Lineage (NCBI taxonomy): Eukaryota > Metazoa > Chordata > Chondrichthyes > Chimaeriformes > Callorhinchidae > Callorhinchus > Callorhinchus milii. The sequence continues at coordinate 97,477,916 of NW_024704742.1, forward strand.
CCTGGTAGGAAGAATATTCTTAATTTATACCACAAGTAACTTAAATTATTCACTGGGGATTAGTGTTGCATTGATTCTGACTCATCGTTTTGCTGGGTTGAAAGTGTGAATTAGAAATGAAACGCATTAACAAGCTAGCACAGAAGTGATCCCAGCTTAGCTTGAATTGCATCCCTTGTTAGGTACATTTTATGTAAGACGTAAAATGTTGTTCTCATTAGCTGGTGAGGTAGTCTGCATCTGTGACTCTGTATTTTTTATCATAGGCTTAAGGAAAACATGAAGTGATGGGGGGTACGGGAGAGAGTATACACCAATGTTGCATGTAAAGTTATGACCAGTGATAAATATTGCCTCAACCAAAATTGCAGTTAAATGCAATGAGTGGTTATCACTAACCTCGGGAAAAGGAGAGGGAAAGAAGTGGTGTGCACAAAGAGCAAAACATGCATATACATAATTTGTCATATAAACAATTCTGCTACATTTTACACGTGCCTGCCTAATCAATGACCTTATTGAAACTTATGCATGGATTTGCATTATCGTGCACTGCATATAATTAGACAAGAATGGACTGTATTTTTAATGTTTTATTAATATTGAGAATCAACAATGAATGCATAAAATTGCATTGTATGTGAAAAAAGATTAAAGCTCCTTGATCACCATGCATGTGAAAGCATATCTTGCACTAGGCAATTTGACCTTTAGATGTGTTCTTGTGCCTCCATTGAAATATAGTGGTAGAACAAAATATAATGCAAATCCCCTTGGCTACGCTCTCTAACTGCACAGATAAAGTAAGCTCAGTTTATGATTCTCATGAATTGTGCTAATGTTCTGCGTTGCCTTGAACGAACAACAAGATATGTCAAAAATATTGTTGAGCCTTTCATTGCTTTGGGAATTTGGGACATTTAGAGGTCCTCATAGTTCTTTGTTCTGAATCTACTTCTTCCTTGAGTTTTAAACCACATTTATAACCTCCCGCACTCTACAATGAGCACTTCTATATCCCTATAAATCTAGAATGGTGATGTCCTTATGAGTGGGGAAGAAGCTATCAAATGCTGTGATGGTATTGAGTGACTGAACAATCGAGGGCCTGATTTGATTGGAAGCACTTGATTTGCAGACATTAAGATGTGGCTCTACTGGACCTGAAATTTATTTTGGAGTATATTGGAAAATTTCACAGCTTCACTGTTGCTAATCTGTGAAAACTTTAGATATCCCTTATTCTAATACTTGAAGTCCATCTCTCCAGAACCAACGGGGAGACGAGGAGAAATTTTTTTACCCAGAGAGTTATTACAGTATGGAATGCACCTCCTGAAAGGGTGGTCGAAGCGGATTTGATTGTAGGGAAAGGGAATTAGATAAGTACTTAAAAAGGAAAAAATTGTAGCGCTGTGTGGTAAGAGCGGGGGAGTGGGACTAGTTGGATAGCTCTTTCAAAGAGCTGGCACAGGCACGATGGGCTAAATAGTCTGCCGGTAGCATGTCAGGACTTTACCATATGGCTGACTGCCTTTGGATCACAGTAAAATGTCATCCGTATTTTCATGAGTGTGTGTATTAAAAAAAAGCAGATTATGCCAATGCAGCCTTAGAAGGAAATCTCGAACAAACCTGATCACAGAAAAAAGGAAAAACCATAGAAATTTACATCTTAGAAAGAAGCTATTTGGCCTATAACCCTATAATAATAATATAATAATAATCCTTGCATTTGATATAGCGCTTTTCACGTCGGGAGGACGTCCCAAAGCGCTTCACAGAACACACTGTAAAGTGAATTGACTGTATATTTGTGGGTGAACACGGCAGCCAATTGCGCACAGCAATGTCCCACAAACAGTCGTAGATTGAAAATGACCAATTTATTATTGTTTTTGGTTTTGGAGGATTATTATTAGGCTCTGTGTGGAGTAAGGAAACTTGCCCAAGGTTTCGCCCTCTGCCTGGAATTGAACTCGGGTCTCTCGCTTGCAAAGCGAGTGCTCTAACCACTGAGCTACAGGACTCCACAATGAGAGCAAGTGGGTGAGAAAGAGAGGACGAGAGCGTGAGAGATGGTGTGCGTGTGTGTGTGTGTACGTGACAGGTTGCGTGTGAGAAATAGAGTGTGTGTGAGAGTGTGAGCGTGTGTGTGAGCGTGTGAGAGAGAGTGTGAGCGTGTGAGAGAGAGAGAGAGAGAGAGGGAGGGAGGGACAGGAATTGGGGTGTAATGTCTCTCAAACTCCAACCCTGTGCTGGAACCACTGAAAAAGATGACCTTTGATGAAGCTGTTCTCAGTCCTGTGGTGTGGCTGCAGGGTCTCAATTAGAGAGTGATGTGAGCACATCAATGGGTGGCAGTGACACTTTCCAGGAGCTAAGCAAGAAAGGAAACAATTGAGAGGTTGATATTTGGAGAAGGTAGAGGAGTCAATGAGGTAATGATAATAGGTTTGAAGGGACAATGACAGATCCTAAGACTACGCAGAGGTTAACTATGTCAGCTAGCATGAGGTGAAGAAAGAATAGTTGGTTAGTCAGTGCCTGGGTTGGTAGAGTCAAAGGAACATGTGGTACACTATAATACATTACACATTTACATTTATATAGTGCCTTTACATCAGTAGCATCATAAAAGCAATGAGAGCTGGGGGAGGTAGAGCAGACATTGCAAGGGATGGGGGATGGATGGTGGCTTAGAGAAATGAGGGAAAAGGTCGGAGAAGGAAGTGGATGAGACTGAGATAGCCCAAATGAATGGGCTCAATTTTGGTCAAAGAAAGTTCTTGTGTTCTTCACATTTTGAATCAGAGGAGAGAAATTCTTCAAAATCTGTTCTCATTTTACTGCCAGGTTTACTCCCAGTGGCTGGCTGACATTTATGTGACACATCCTTCACAGACCAAACACTTCAGAAGGGGATGTGTGTTGGCAGTCACACAAACAGGAACTCAGAGGTGCAACCAAAACCCACCAGAAATTGATATAGAGGCAGTACCAACAGTACACCTCAAAATTAACACTAGGGTTATCCACAAACCACTCAGAGGCTTGCTCTTGAGGATTCACCTCATAGCTGTTTGTATGACCTTAGGGACTCTAAAAGAAAAGTCACTACACTTGAAAGAAATTACCTGTTAAGTGTTTGGAGAGAACTTGACAAATAACATTATTTGATACAGTCCCTATGTAGTTCAGGACATATGTGCATGGACCGTCAGGAAGCGGAAGGCAAACTAGATGGGCTTTGATTTTTTTTTGTCGAGCGTTTCTTATGTTCTTAAAATAAGATGCTTTTAACAAGAATTAAAAATTTGAATTCAGTAGGGTTTTTGTTCAGGTATCAATACCCTCATTGATGTGGACAATCCTCATAACTAAGAAATGGATAAAATGGAAAAAACATTTCATTTTTTTCCACAAAGGGAGGACAAGTTTGCAAGGCTATGGGGGTAGAGAGAGTGGGATTGATTTCAAAGAGCTGGCACAGACACACTGGGCTGAATGGCCTCCTCTATGTTGTATAATTCCATCATTCAAGAAAGGAGTCATGGATAAAGTGTATGGATTTAACACCAATATTCCTGTTTCACAGTTATTGATCAGTGCTTGTGAATTTGGCACAAATTTTAATGACAAAAACTATAAAAGGATTTGCATAACCAAAAAACTGACTTTTTTTCATCAATGCTGTGTTGTCACAGTGACTGAGGTATTATAAATCCAGATTAAATAAACACAGTAAATGCTGGAAGTGGCATTGTGTATTAACCAGTATCTGAAAGAGAAAGATAGGGCAATGTTTTTGGTGCCAATGGTGCCACGCATCAGCAGAGCTGGAACAATAAGCCATGAATACAAAGACCTGACCAAGAAAAATTGTGCATTTGCCCCATTTGAGCCTTCTAATGATTCAGTTCTTTCAAAATTTTAACCAATCTTCTTTCAAGTGCGGATCAACTCTGTTTAATCTCACAAGACAAGAAAATGTGTAATGGATTGTAATTTAATAATTTTGACATTTTTCATTGTTTTTGATCAGCACCACCTAATTCCCTGAACCTCAATGGAATCCAGGCTGGAAGGAAAAAGCTTGCTGCTCCTGAAATCAACCTTTCACTGGATCAGAGCGAGGGCTCAATCCTGTCTGACGACAACCTTGATACTCCAGATGACCTAGACATCAATGTAGATGACCTTGAAACCCCCGACGAGGCGGATTCTCTTGAATACTCCGGGCATGGTAATGAACTGGAGTGGGAAGGTAAAAAAAAAACGGAAGAGAAAAAATTCACTGAGAAATTCATTTGTGATTTTTTTCCTTTTTGTTGCTTTTTTATACTTCATCTCCACTTTTTTTTTATATCATTGTTTTAATGATTTGAGAGTTTTCCTGTTCTGTTTTCTAAATGTGGAACATTTGTTGATGCGTATTGGGTTACTCAGCTCTCAAATGAGTCATTATATGCTCATAATTAACTGTTGTAAATGGTACCCCTTTATCATTTTACTTTTAATTTAAAAGTTCCATTGTTTATAACTTAGTAAATGGAGCAGAAGAGATTTGCCATTAAATTGGCTACATTTAGCAAACGGAGCAGATTGACCCCATTATTTTTTTAATAATTTTCAATTGACATCATACTTTAATACTAGAATTATACAGCTATTCACTCATGTAATGTGCCCCTTTCATTTCATAACATTCATAGCATTAGACCCTAGAAAATCAATACATATCAATTTCTAGATATGATTTAATATCTATCAGAAAATATGTCTGAATATAATTGCCAGAATTGTATATTCTAATTTCGTAACTATTGTAAACGCAGCATGAACGTGTATAATGTAAGCACCTATGAGTGAGTTTAGCCTTGCATGATATATAGAATGATCTGAACATGGATTTGATGTCTGTGTGATTCGCTTGAACTTCAAAGTATCCTGTTATGTTGCTGAAAGGCTTTTTCCTTGGAAGCATTAGTTTGATGAACTGAATTGTTGTTATTGTAACATTCTATTTGTGAATGGGAGTAATCAGTCTCGGGATTGGCAGAAAGGTATTGCAAAGAGTGGCTAAGATTTAACTTTGAATATCTTGTGGCAAACAAAGTGCATTTTCATTGCAGAATTTATATTGAAAGCTCTGCAATAACTAATTAGAATCGGCTCTGCAATATTTGGTGTGATTCTCTCCATTTTTGGATGCATTTCACTGAAATGATTGATCCAATCTGCAATTTTAGCACCTCATAATTTGGGGAAGACACAGGTCTGTCTTGATTATCATTAAAAGAGCTGTTAGTCATTGAACTGTTCTATTGAAGCCAGATTTAATCCTTCATGTGCTGCAAAGAAGTTTAGTTATCTAGAAATCTCCTTTTAGTGAGGTCTGTTTACTTTCAAAATATCACCAAAACATTATTTCTGCTTTGGTGATATTGTACTCATCAAGAAACATTGTAATTATCTTCTAGACATGACCATTTAAATCTTCAATGGCATTCAGTAAGGTTGCAGTTACAGAGATATTTTGTAACTAATTAAATGGAAATCATTTCAAAGTGGCTCTCATCCCTAAAATGGATATTTTCGAAACAATTTCTATTTAATTAGTTACACAATGTCTCCAAATTAGGAGCAAGGGGACAGAAGGTAAGTAAGTGTTTTCAAATTAAACAGAATACAATTTTATCTTTATGAATCGCATCATCTCCTAAATCATATATGCACCTGAGTCCCTTTCAGCTTCCTATCAAAGCCACTTAGATATATTTGCACTAGCCGTATTTATCATCTCCTAACTCGTAATGCCACTATCCTATCCTCCATTGCTTCTGTACTTACTGGGCGGCATTGTATCGTGGGAAATGACATCCTGACCCATCGATGCATGCACACTTACCGTCCGGCTGCATTGAATCACAGGAAACTTAGTCTTGATCTGTCCCTCAGGGCAGAAGAACTTCATTCCCCCAATTCAATGTGACTCCAATGCTTGTTCACATGCGGCGATCAGTCAGACATAATGAATTGTGAAAAAGGTAGTTTTGACCCATCATCGAATGTGTACTTATCCGTGGCAGTGACAAAATACCTCCTGTGCACTTACCGGCTGCAGCGACAACGTTTTTTTGGTTTGTCTGTTTGTTTTGGTCAGCTGGGTGTTTGTTACATACAGAAACCCATCACTAATCTTAAAAGGATCCAAACCAAACTGAGATTTCCATGCATCCATCTACGCATGGAAATTCCAGAGATAGATTGTTGGAATGAAATGCACACTCTCTCCCTGGTAGGATGCATCCTGCTTACCTAATTCTGGAAAGTATTAGGCACAGATTGGCAAGAGCCAAGGCTTGGGGACTCCAGGACCATTAGGGCTTTGGCTTCCAGGGTTGGCAGGAGCTGAGTGGGATGAGTCCCTGCCCCCAGTGACTGATCTGCGCTTTCATGTCCTCTGATGAGCCAGGCTGGCTGGCTATGCTGTCATCAGCAGTGCCCTGGAACACTGCGGACTCATCTGGCTCAGGAAGCAGACTACTAAGACCACCACAGAGGGCTGGCTCAACTCCGACATTCCATTGCCAAACATGTTTAGATAATTATTTGTGGAGGATAAGTTTGCAGGCCTATGGGGAGAAAGCTGGGAAGTGGGATTGTATTGGATAGCTCTTTTCTAAGAGCTGATGCAGACATGGTGGGCTTCCTCCTGTGCTCTATAGTTCTACGATTCTATGTCACCTTGGAGCCAGTTCAGCACCAAGAAGACCCCACTTGTATAATCTCCCCTCCTCGCCCCCAAGAGGATATTCCAGTGACAAAGTACTGCATGGGCACCAATATGCCTATAACTCAAATGTTGTCTAAGTCATATTAAATATTTTGGTCCCGACTAATATGACTTATGTGATTTTTACCATAGACAACAAAAAATATATCTAAAATAATAAAAAACAACAATGCAAATAAAGAAGTCAAAAGAGATGGCAAGCAGAAATAGTTTTTTATTTTAAAATTATCCTATAAATGTTTGTTTTCATAGTTAACAGTGAATATTGTAACAATAATGTTGCCCTTAATCTTGAAGAGGTTTATTACTTTATCAGTGTTTATTTCAGCATCACAATGGGTAAGCTGTATGTTTTATACCTGACAGGTTAGGGAAATTATGATTCCCTGAACTGACTAGCAGCCTAAGGGTTACTATGACATTGCAAATGGGGAAGAGTCTTAATTTTCATGTGTTGTATTCCTGCCAATAGTAATAATATATCACAATCATTAAAAGTCCTGTAACCCTATCTCACACAGGATGGCCCAGCATTTAACCAAGATGTTTCCTCCTTTTTCACATTCACTCTAAATACACCATCGTATTTTGGAAACAAGTTTGTTGCACACCGTTAGTTGATAGAATTTAATATATATTTACATTAATATAGCTGTTTTTGTGGTGTGGCAGAATTGGCTTTTATATGCATCCAATTTGCGAGTTTTTTGACTTTACTGTGAAGCAAAAGTATATTTGGCTACTTTGCTGAATGTTAAGGCTTGTTTTATGGACACAGCAGGGCCCCAATTTTGGCATGCAAACCTCTCTTGGGAAATTTATCTTCTGAAATCAGAAGGAAATCTATCCGTGTTTGCTGAGTAGACAAAGAAAGCCTCAATTCAGTAAGAGTATGCAGCATGAAATGGGTCAGTCTCTCTCACCCAGAAAATAACCGAGGCCAGGAAAAGTGAATGAAGAAACAAATTGATAATTCTGTGCATCTGGATGAATGATGCAACAGTGCAGAATTCATTATGGAAACTTGTTGATGAATGTTTTTCCAGTAACACCGTTCCAACAAATATTGGAAATGTATTGAAGAGACCAGGGTATGATAGTGAGAGAATTGCTGTTTGTATACTGAATAGCGGAGGTTTATTGAACTTTCACAACTTTGCATGTCTCTCTCCAATTCTTCTGCCACAATATGGATCTTCTTTTAAGATAAATCAAGGAAATCACAACATTTGTTTTACTGGCAAACTCTTTCTCTGCCCCTCCCTTTTCACCTCTGGCAACTCACCTCTAAGAAATGTGCTTTGCAACATAATCAGCGGTTTCCGCAGGAAAATCCTAACTCATCAAAAAGCTTCAGTTTTGACTCAATATCTCTTTGTATCTGACAACCTCAGCGCTTCTATACAGTTTTCTACCAAAAACAGTTCTGCATTGCAAAACAGTTTTCTGGTAACACTAACCTTTTGAGAGAATTGCTTTTTCATTTCTTCTGTCAAATAGAGTAATAAGAGAATAAAATAAACAATGCCACACGTGCAAACGTTCTTCCCTCCCCCCACACCGTAAGTTTCATGCTGACAGATATTCATTGTCAGGGCATTGTAAATAAGTCTCAAATATCAGCTGAGAATTAAACAGTAACTTGTGAAGGACGAGTACATCAGAGAAAATGGAGTGGAAGCCCTTTGTGGCATTCTGTGTTTGCTCTTCTTTTGGCACAAAAAATAGAAAGTAATTGATTTTTACTGATTGATTTTCACTCCAAAAAGGGTATATCGCAGTGAAAAAATGTTTTTAAAAAGTGAATGTGGTAAAAACCTGAATTTACTGTTCTTCATACCATTAAAGACCATTAAATTTTGCCCACAAATAAATACAAAAGCCAACTCTAATGAATCATTAATAAATTAAAACACTTCCACTTTGCTTGATAAATCTAGTTCCTGAATTACCACCATTTTTCATCCTGCTCCTATTCTGATTCTAATTAATTACTGATGCAGAAAGGTGGTGGGAAATCTGGCACCTAATAATAGTTTTTTAAATGGGCATTCAATGTCAGGTGAAACTACGGCTAATATTTGATTAGCTGACATCATTACTTAGGATCATACAATCTTACAGCACAGAAGGAGGCCACTTGGCTCATCGTGCCTCTACCAGTTCTTTGAAAGAGCTATCCAACTAGTCCCGCTTCCCCGCTCTTACCCCATAGCCCTGCAAATTTTTTATTTTTAAGTACCTAACCGATTTCCTTTCGAAAGCTACTATCGAATCTGCTTCCACCACCCATTCCAATAATGCATTCTAGACCGAAACAACTCTTTGGGTAAAAAAAAATTCTGCTCGTTTCCCCTCTGGTTCTTTGCCAATTATCTTAAATCTGTGTACTCAGGTTATGGAACCAACTGCCAAAGGAAACCATTTCTCCCTATCTACCTTATTTTAAAAAAAACTCAATTTTGAATACCTCTATTAAATTTCCTCTTGACCTTCTCTGCTGTAGAATGGAGAATAATTCTAAACACTCCACATAATTGAAGTCCCTCATCTCTGATATCATTCTTGTAAAACTCCTCTGCACATTCTCAAAGATGCTGATATCCTTCCTAAAATGTGGTGCCCAGAATTGGGCACAATACTCCAACTGAGACCTAACCAGAGATTTGTAAAGGTTCAACATAACTTCCTTGCTTTTATACTCTATGCCTCTATTTATAAAGCCAAGGATCCCACATGCATTTCAACAACTTTATCAACTTGTACCTTCAACCTTCTACCTTCAAAGATTTGCTTCTGTGAACCCCAGAGGTCTCTCTGGTCCTGCACCCCCTTTAAAATGGTACCATTTATCTTATGTCATCCACAGAAACAGCTTTGGTCAAAGTGACAAATGACATTTTGTCCATCTGTAACCAGGGCTCCCTCTGCCTCCTCGTCCTCCTTGACCTCTCTGCTGCCTTCGATAACGTTGCCCACACCTCTCCTCTTACCTCAACCTTCATGGTTCTGTCCTTGAAAGATTCAGATCCTACCTCTCACACGGTCTCCGCTTCATCTCCACAAATAGCTTCTCCTCTTAGCCTCTGTGCTGTCTTATGCTGAGTTCCTCAGGTCTCTGTCCTTGCTCCCCTCTTTTTCACTATCTATATGCTACCTCTTGATGGCAACATCCGCAGACATGGGGTCAATTTTCACAAGTATGCGGATGACACCCAACTCTATCTCTCTGCCTCCACGCTTGATTCCAGGACCACTGCTGTCCTGACAGAATGTCTGTCAGATATCAAGTCCTAGATGAGAGCTAACTTTCTATAGTTGAACATCAACAAGACTGCGGCTCTCCTGATTGGCTCCCATCAGCGCCTCCACACTTCAGGCAACCGAGCCAGTCCAGAATCTTGATGTCTTGTTTAACCCTCAACTATCTTTTCTACCCCACATCCGTGCCATGTCCCGCTCCACCTTTCCCCACCATCGCAACCTCGCCCGGCTCCACCACTGTCTCACACCGGAAGCCACCAAGACCCTCATACACACATTCATAACATCCAGGCTTGACTATGCAAACTCTCTACCTAACTCCTCCCTCCATAGGCTGTAGATCATCCAGAACTCTGCAGCCCATGTCTTCTCCTGCACCAGGCTCCATGAGCCTATCACCTTCATCCTTGCCCAACTCCACTGGCTTTCCATCACATAGGATACAGGTCAAGTTCCTGGTCCTCACCTTCAAAGCCCTCTATGACCATGCTCCCCCCTACCTCTGCAACCTCCTAACCCCTACCAACCTGCCCTCTGCGTCCGCTCAGCAGGTTCCGGCCTGCTTCATGTCCCCTGCCTCGCACGCCCCACCATTGGTGGTCGGGCCTTCTGCCCCCACCCACTGGACCTCCATCATGCAGTCCATCCAACTCATGTCCTCCCTTGCCTCCTTCAAGACCTGACTCAAGACCCTCCTCTTTGACGTGCCTTCAGTCACCCTCCTTCCACCCCTGCCCTCCACTCCCCTAATCCTGACCCCCAGCTCGGGTCCAAAACACTGATTGTCCAGTGCCTTGGATGTCCTCCCGATGTGAAAGGTGTTATACAAATGTAATTTTATTGTTGTATATTGCCTCCTCATTCCTGCTCCCCAAATGCATCACTTCACACTTAGCTGCATTAAATTCCACCTGCCATGTGTGTACCCATTTCACCAGCCTGTCTGTGTCCTCCTGCAATATGTTACTATCCTCCTCACTGTTTAGTACGTTTCTAGTACTTTAGTACATTACCTTTTACAAGTTTTGTATCATCTGCAAACTTTAACATTTTGCTCTCTATACCCAGGTCCAGGTCATTAATATATTAAAAAGACCAGTGGTCCTAATACCAACTCCTGGGGGACACCACTGTATACTTCCCTCCAGTCTGAAAAACAACCGTGCACTACTACCCTCTGCTTTCTGTCTCCCAGATAATTTCGGATCCATACTGCCACTTTAATCCCATGGGCTTCAATTTTGCTAACAAGTCTATTATGTGGCATTTTATCAACAACAAAAGTAACAAAATTATATTTGTAAAGCGCCTTTCATGTCGGGAGGACATCCCAAGGCGATGGGCAGACAGAGTTTCGGACCCGAACTGGGGGTTGGGTGTACATGGTGGGCAGGGGGAGACCAGGGAGATCAAAAGCACGATCGAAGAGGAGGGTCTTGAGATGGTTTTTGAAGGTGGCAAGGGAGGGGCGAGGCAGAGTGGCAGAAGGCCTGCCAGCCAATATTGGGGCGAGCTAGGCAGGGGACGTGAGGCAGGCCAGAGCCCGCTGAGCGGAGGGAGAGAGCAGGATGGTATGGGGTTAGGAGGTCACAGAGGTAGGGGGAACAAGATGTAGAGGACTTTGAAGGTGAGGACCAGGATCTTGAACTGTATCCTTAGTATTGAACTGTATGATGGGAAGCCAGTGGAGTCGGGTGAGGATGGTGGTGATAGGGTCAGGGAGCCTAGTGCAGGAGAGGACATGGGATACAGAATTCTGGATGATCTGCAGCCTATGGAAAAGGAGTTGGGGAGGCTGACAAGCAGTAAGTTTACATAGTCAACCCTCGATGTAATGAAAGCATGTATGAGGGTTTTGGCGGCCTGTGGTGTGAGACAGTGGCGGAGCCGGGTGATATTGCAGAGGTGGGGGAAGGCAGAGCCGGGTCATGGTGCAGATGTGAGGTAGAAAGGATAGTTGAGGGTCAAACAAGATGCCAGGGTTCCAGACTGGCTTAGCAAGGTGGAGTGTGCAACCATGGATGGTGATGCTGTCAGCAGCTGAGGTGAGGAGGTGCTGACAGGAGCCATTCAGGAGAGCCTCGGTCTAGTTGATGTTCAACTGAAGTAAGTTAGCTCTCATCCAGGACTTGATGTCTGATAGGCATTCTGTCTATCCTCATCCTCACCTACAAGGCCATTCACGGCCTTGCTCCCTCCTACCTCTCCGACCTACTATCCCCCTACTTACCTGCCCGTACCCTCCGTTCCTCTGGCTCCGGTCTGCTCCACATCCCCCACGCCAACCGCCCTACCATCGGTGGCCGGGCGTTCAGCCTCTCAGCCCCTAGGCTCTGGAACTCCAACCCCAGTGCCTTCACCTTGCTTCCTCCCTTTCCTCCTTGAAGGCCGGTCTCAAGACCTTTCTCTTCGACCGTGCCTTCAGCTCCCCTCTCGACTCTCTACCCCTTCCTCACTCCCTCCCTTCCCTCACCCTGACCATTTCCTCCCTGCTCGGGTCCCGACCCAACTGTCCAGCGCCTTGGGACGTCCTCCTGACGTGGAAGGCACTCTATAAATGAAATCTTGTTGTTGTTGTCAGGACAGCAGTGGTCCTGGAGTCAAGAGTGGAAGCAGAGAGATAGAGTTGGGTGTCATCTGCATACATGTGGAAGTTGACCCCATGTCTGCGGATTATGTCACCAAGAGGGAGCATGTAGATATTGAAGAAGAGGGGACCAAGGACAGACCTCTGAGGAACGCCTCACAAGACAGTGCGGGGGCTAGGGGAGAAGCCGTTTGTGCAGATGAAGTGGAGGTAGTGTGTGAGGTACAATCTGAACTAGTCAAGGACAGAGCCGTGAAGGTTGAGGTGCGAGGAGAGGCGGTGGATGAGGATAAAGTGGGCGACGGTGTCGAAGACAGCAGAGAGGTCAAGGAGGACGAGGAGGCAGAGGGAGCCTTGGTTGCAGATGGACAGAATGTCATTTGTCACTTTGACCAGGACTGTTTCTGTGCTATGGGCGGCACGGAAACCCAATTGGAGGGTTTCGTGAAGGGAATGGTGGGAAGGAGCGAAGCTGAGAAGCAACAACTCATTCCAGGATCTTGGAGAGGAAAGGGAGGTTGGAGATGGGGTGGTAGTTTGGGAGTAGAGATGGGCCCAGGGAGAGTTTTGAACACCTTTTGAAAGTCCATGTATACACATCAACTGCACTATCTTCCTTCATCAATCTTCTCTGTTACTTTATCGAAGAAGTCAATCAACTCAGTCAGAAGTTATTTGCCTTTAACAAATCCATGTTGGCTGTCATTTATTTACCCATGTTATGTTACTTTTAATAGTGCTCTTTCACTTCAATAGAACTGCTGAAATTATACCAGAAATGTATCTGTATTAACATCTCCTTGAATGCATCAACTTCAAGTTGGAGAATTGGTTTGTGTTTTTCATTCTGAACTGTGGATAGAACTGTGAAAAGCACTGAATATTTTCAATATATTTATTCACAGCTCAGAAATGGCATTAGGGATTAGTTTTAATGTAAGTTTAGATACCTAGGTTGTGTGAATCCCAGGAAATTGAGAGTCGTCATGGATACCGCTCAGTTCTGCTTTAAATAATTACACATCAAGTGCCTTGAAGCCACAGTTGCTTGGCAGGAAGACTCTTTGATGCTGAAACGCTATTGACTGACTCATCTACAAGCGTATCAGACAACTCGACAGGCTAAATGGCCTACTCCTGTTCCTATGTTCCTGAATCTCTGAAGGTTATGCTTGTGTGTGTGTGTATACAACTGTTGCAAAATGAGAATGCATACAAATGCATCACAAGATTGAATTATGTTGTCGTAGGCTGATTTATATACTACTCAAAAGCATGATAGTTTATGGGTTCTGATGAATAAGTGATACAGAAAGTTGGAGAAAATCTGGCACCTAATAATAATCGTCTTTTAATGGGAATTTAATGTCGTCCAGATCACTGGATGAAGCAAGCCCATCCAATCTCATCCTTCCAGAACAACAACAACCAAATTACATTTGCAAGCGCCTTTCAGGTTGGGAGGAAGTCCCAAGATCCTGAACAGTCAGGGATTAGGACCCGAGCATTGGGGGCAGAGTGGGTAGGAGGGCGGCTAGAGGCACTGTCAAAAAGGAGGGTCTTGGGTCGTGCCTTGAAGGAGGCAAGGGAGGGAACAATGTGTAGGGATTGTGGGATGGAGTTCCAAAGGATGGAGGTTGAAGGTCCGACCGCTGATGGTAGGACCGGTTGGGTGGAGACATGGAGCAGGTCAGAACCTGCTGAATGGATGGAGGGGAATGAAGGGAGGGAGAACAACCCCCAACTGTCTTTTTAAATAAGTCCAGGGTTCTAGCCTTAACCACCCTTCCTGGAAACCTGTTCCAGTTTTTGGATTATACAGTAAAACTCACATGGATCAACAACAACAACAACTTGGATTTGTATAGCGCCCTCCACCCTGGATGGCATCTCAGAGCACTTCACAGTAATCGAGCCAGGGGGAGGGGAGGAAGGTGACCAAAAGCATGGTCGAAAAGAAAGGTGTTCAGCAGAGACCTGAAAATAGGAAGAAAGGGGTCGAGGCGAAGGGAGAGAGGAAGGGAGTTCCAGAGCCTCGGGGTGTAGTGGCTGAAGGCACGGGTGGAGCAGAGGACTCGGGGGACAAGGAGGAGGCCAGACCCAGAGGAACGAAGGCAACGGGCACTGTTTTGAGGAGAGTGGAGGTCAGAGAGGTAGGGGGGTGCAGAGAAGTGGAGGGATTTGAAGACAAGGGTGAAGATCAGTCGGATCATATCAGTCAGGACCATAACATTTAATGCGAATTACACAAAGTCCGAATAGCTGGCAAACTATACAAGTCATATAAAATCTGATTTAATCAATAATCTACATGGCGCATGCGTAATTCAAAGCAACCGGTAAGTCCAGAGATACTGATCTGCACCGAAAAAAGTTTATGTTCACTTTTGCACTCAGTGCTGTACATAATGGAATCCAATGGAGCAGTGTAGACTATTTTAACAGTTTGTACGGACATAATATTATAGCTGCCAATAACACTGGCACTCCCCTGAGTAAGAAAGCGCTGTATGTTGAGCTGTTCATACCAATTAATCTAATTTTTTTCTCATTGGAGGATATTCTGCTCCATGCTCACTGCTGTGGACTTTGTGGCCATGTTGTAGGAAACAACACAAAATTAGATGTTGTCCATCATGTGTGTTTTGGTCCTGAAGTAGTATTCTGGTCTTGTCCAAGAAACTATTATCAGGGAATTCACATTGAGCAACAGATATGTGTTCTTCTTTAGGCAGATTTATGGAGTTGGTAAGAAGTAGAACCTTAATAACGATAATAATAATAATCCTTGTATTTTATATAGCACCTTACACATCAGGAGAACGTCCCAAAGCACTTCACAGGATATATTGTAAAGTGGAGTAATTGTGATACACAACCTTACTAGAAGCAGTGACATTTAATGGCAGCATTCAACTCTCATGAACCAGAAATTACTGTTTTTCTCAAACTGGTACTGATGTGTTGACATGTTCCAGTCAATGGTATAAAATTCTGTTACTCAGACTATTGTTCAGTCAAGCAGATCTTTTATGTCTTTGCTTACAATAAGAGTGAATGCAATCATTGTTTAAAAATTGCTACTTTGCCGTTGCTCCTGGGCCATACCTGTACCTAATTTTTGAACAAAGCTGTTGTCTTAGTAATCTTTGCATTTGATATAGCACCTTATCACTTCGTCGAGAGGTGTCAAAGCGCTTCACAGAATATCCTGTAAAGTGAATTGACTGCATATTTTATGGGCAAAACACGGCAGCCAATTGCGCACAGCAGTGTCCCACCAACAGTTGAGGATTGAATGACCAAATTATTATTTTCAAAAAGTTTGAAGCGATTACTACACCCTTCAATATGAGAACATACAAAATGTAGGAGGTTATTTTTATTTACTCTATGAATCATGAATCAATGCTAGTTTGGTTAGTATACTGTAATGTCATTGTAACCCACAGCTGATGCTTGATGCTGATTGAACCTTCCAGTTTGCGCAACAAAATATTCAGTGACAGCTGATTCAGAAATGAAATGTGGAATCCTTAACTGCTATTTAGGCAGCTGAATTATAAGAAATAGTATTGAAGACTACCCAGCAGGTGGCAAAACCATTACACACTGACTGCTGCATTTGACTGGAAGCTGTATTTCACTAAAACCAGAAAAATGATACCTTCAGTACAAATCTGATTTTTACAGTGGAAATTGTAGAGCTTAAAATATTAAGCCCTTTATGGATCTTGCAACTTTATTTCATGAGAAATTTAAAGCAGTTTCAAACTTGGGCAAACACATTGGAGCCCCATTATAATGCAGTGCTTGGAATTCTAGAAAATTCCAACACACATAATGAAAGCTGAGTTCGCTGCTCATGCCGCCAGCTGTCTTGCTCACCATGCGCCAGTCAGTTCCCACACTAAAAGACAAATTGACAGAACTTCCTTTTTGCATGGTCAATTATTGCAGCACACCCGCACCCTCTGTTAGAGTCTCACCCTAGAACATATGAGTTCAAAGTCCCTACT
Organism: Callorhinchus milii; assembly: GCF_018977255.1. NCBI lineage: Eukaryota > Metazoa > Chordata > Chondrichthyes > Chimaeriformes > Callorhinchidae > Callorhinchus > Callorhinchus milii. The sequence goes on from NW_024704742.1 coordinate 97,494,585, forward strand.
TGGAGTTTGAACTCACAAGCTTGCTGACAATTGAGCCAGGTTGACACCACCTAACCATATTTATCGGTTGTTTTTAAGCACTTTTTGAGTCATTATTTTACTTAAAAAATTATGTATAAGTGAAAGCTGTTACATTTTGCAGGAGTGGTCAGTACAGACCTTACTGGTTTTATTCCACTGACCAATACAGTAAGTATTAATGAAATAAGTACAATAAATAACAATGGAATTAGAAAAATATGTCATTGCAGATGCAAGTAAACAGGAAAGTATAAGTTTAAATTTTTTTAAAACAGGAAGAGAAACTTAAAACAAAGTTTTAGAAATTACTGAAGGAGTTTATTTGGCCTATTCAGCCTATGCTGGTGCTTGCTGCTTAAATTGAGTTTAACACTTCATTCCCCACCTTACCCTGGATCCTATTGTTCTTTTCTTTGTGTTTAAGCAATTACTTTTTAAACATTAGAATGGTCTTAACTTCAATACTCATGGCAAAACATTTCATGTTTTAATAGCCCTCTATGTGGGGAGAAACTATTTTAAACTCCTCCTAAACTTTCTTCTGACCTCATAGGTAGAGTGGGAAATAAAGTAAAGTTGTAAATTATAATAGAAGTGAATAATGCAGACCAGGAGATCAGAAGCAGTGATTAAGGTTGCAACATTGCAGCCTGCCTAGAAATTCTACTCTAATTGATTTAGTGCTATTGCGTGGATTCCATCCACTTTTGTGCCTCATTACTCTTATATAAAAAGTGTTTCAGAATGATTGTTTCACTGCCAGCCATTGTATTTCACATTATCTTGGATGTTATTTGCTTTATTTATCTACTTTGGAGTGCCACCAATATTTATTTGTGTGTTTCAAAAAAAGTGTGTATTAAAAAAAACTATTTTTATCAGTAGCTCTCGCACTTTAGCAATGTCTTTCATCCATGAACAATCCCTCCCCCATCTTCTTCAATGCTCTGCTTGCTACAAACAATCCCTTTTAATTCTCCCCTAATGTTCTTTCAGTTTTTCTTCCATCCATGATAAATGTTTCAGAGTTTTTTTAGTTTAATGACCAATCATTTTCTTTCCATTTCCATAAATTACTTAAAACATTTTTGTTTATTATGAATTTAACTTGACCTGTTTATTTTAATACTTGTAACCTAGATTTGCTTAGTATTGGCCAACAGCATTGATTTCACAATCTTCCCTAAATTCTTAGCTCATTGCTTCAAGTTGACCTCTCCCCAACCCCAAAATGTAGTACAATACATCCATTTTATAAACCTTGCTTCACAATCTGTAACACAGTGTTAACTATAATAGCATTTTCTGCAATAGTAATTTAAGAATTCCCCAACTTTCAGATTTCAGCTTTCTCAAACTGTCAGTGAAATATTGGATGCAGATTGGCTGATCTTCCTCATATCTTTTTGACACATATCAAAAAAGCATTTCTCCAGTATTTTAACAACAACAAATTGCATTTATGTAGCATTTTTCATGTCAGGAGGACATCCAAAGGTGTTGAAACTCCACAAGTTAACTCGCTCCTTTGAAACAGCAAATTTGAAACCAGCTAATGCAAAACTGTGCCATCTGCATACTCACCCGTACTAAACTCCGTACTCCCATCACACCAGGCTCCACTGACTCCCTATCACCAAACAAATCAATTTCCAGATCCTCACACTTGTTTTCAAATCCCTTCATGCCCTGGCATCTCCCTACCTCTGACCTGCTTACCCTCCAATCCACAACCCGCTGCCTCCGCTCGACTGGCTCGGCCTTCTGCATGTCCCTCGTGCCCTCTATTCCACTATCAGCGATCCACTACGCCCCAAAGCTCTGCAACACTCTTCCTCTATTACTCTGCCTTGCCCCTTTCCTATCTTCAGGCCGCGCTTGAAGACCTTCGTGTGTTTTTGTTGGAGGAAGAACCAGTATTCTCAGAGTATATGACACTTTGTGCCAGAATTATAATACCTTGTTGTTGATACAGAGGGCATGTTTAATAAATTATGATTAAATACTTCAACAGAAGCATAACTGTACAAAATAATATAAGAGTATTGTGTAAACAACAGGTGAACTTAAGCACTCTTAAGTTCATTGTGTTGATTATAGTATGCTATGTATTGTTATTTCAATGAATTGAATCTTAGTCTGTCTGGATGAATGCATCTATTCATAATAATCCTTGATTTTATTGCAGAATACATCTATTTGCCAGCAATTGAAGCAAAGAACAGATTGTTTTGACTTAATGCTTATACTAATATAGATTTAACACAAAGATTGTATTTGGAGCAACAAAACTACACTCCAAATAGCCTGCTTGGTCTCCATCAAAATGAACCCAACTAGGTGGCTCAGAGATGGAGATAGAAAAACAATGGTTTTAATTTTAGAAAAAATTAAACCTTTTATTTTGATCTCTTTCTGTCACCTTTCCCCTTTCCATTTGATAATGGAATAATGCCTTGCACAACAGTGAAGTGCTTAGGGTGAAGTGCATTTTAATAGCTAAATGTTCTTGTATACTCTTGCTGACATTTATTTACTGACTGGGGTATTCCCTCATTTTAGATGAGACGCCTATTGCCACCAACACTGCAAAAGAGGAAGTGGAACCCATACCGGAATATACCGCGGAGCAAGAACGCACAGATAATCGGCTGTGGAGGACAGTTGTCATTGGAGAGCAGGAGCACAGGATTGACATGAAGGCCATTGAACCTTACCAAAAGGTTATCTCTCATGGCGGTATGTTAATTAATCAAATCACTTATGCTTTGACTAGAAACACGAGATGCACTCAATTTATGATCGAGGTGTAAATTATTGTCACTGAGGGGCTGGGATTCAACCTCTGTTAATCTTGCAAGCTAAAACCCCCACACATAGTGTGAAACAGCAGCAAGAAGTTTGCCAGACAGTGCTTTCAAGCTACAAGATTTTAGCTGGTTAAACTCGAGCAATATCTCAATGCACGTTCTGGATTCTCAAGCCTTGGTTCTTCCTAACCTGCATCTAATACTCTCCAGAATAGGGTAAGCAGGATGTGTCCCTCCAGGAAGAGTGTGTGCATTCCAAACACAGAGAAAATTGTATATCTAGATGGTATACCTATGTGGCACTCTCAGTCTGGTTTGGATACTCAAGAATTTTTAAGATACTGAAAATACTTAAGAATTCTAATGGACTTCTGTATGTGCCAGACATTTAGCCGACCAAGTAAAAAGAGAAATAGTGTACAAGAGACACACTGAATTTTAAGATCAGGGTGTAGATTGTTTTAGCTCACTTCTCAGGTGCTTTCTTTAGTAGTAGAATTAGGAAAATATTATCATGCTGGGGAAAAGGAATTACTTTTTGTTACTTTATATAATTCTGCTACTAAACTTGACTTTTAGAAAGCAAAATCAACCTTTTCAGTAGAACAAAGCCTATTAATCCTGGCATATAGTGAACTTTCTGTGAGATGTTTACTTTGCCGATAAATGCTAAGAACACCTTTGGATGTTTAGTGATTCTCCCTATGTTGTATAGAATCATAGACTATTACAGCACAGGAGACCATTTGGCCCATCGTGTCTGTACCGTATCTTTGGAAGAGCTACACAATCAGTCCCACTCCCCTGCTCTTTCCCTATGTTCTTGCAAATGTTTCCACTTCAAGTACCTAACCAATTCCCTTTTGAAACTATTGAATCTTAAGTTATTGAATCTATTTCCACAAACCTTTCAAACAGTGCATTCCAGAACATAACAACGCTTTGTGTGAAAAATTTCTCATCTACCCTTTGGTTCTTTAGTGAATTATCTTAAATCTACGTTCCCAAATTACTGACCCACCTGTCAGTGGAAACAATTTTCCCCTACCTCCTCTATCAAAACCCCTCATAATTTTGAACACCTCTATTAAATTTCCTCTTAACCTTCTTTACTCCAAGGAGAACAATCACAGATTTTCTCGTCTCTCTACATAACTAAAGTCCCTCATGCCTGGTAGCTTTCTGGTAAAACTCCTCTGCACTCTCTCCAAGACCTTGATATCTTTCCTAAAGTGTGGTAGTCAGAATTGGACACAATACTCCAGCTGAGGGCTAACCAGTGATTTATAAAGGTTTAGCAGAACTTCCTTGCTTTCATATTCTATGCCTCTATTTATACAGCCAAGGATTAATGTTTTTAATAGCTCTATCAACCTGTCCTGCCACCTTCAAAGACCTGTGTATGTGAACCCTCAGGTCTGCCTGGTCCTGAACCCCCTTTAAAACTGTATCATTTAGTGAATATTGCCTCTCCGAAAATGCATCACCTCACATTTCTCTGCATTAAACTTCATCTGCCATGTGTCTGCCCATTTCACCAGTGTGTCTATGTCCTCCTGCAGTCTGCTGCTATCCTTCTCACTGTTTACTATGTTCCCAAGTTTTGTATCATCTGCAAACTTTAAAATTTTGCTTTCTATACCCAAGTCCAATTCATTTGTGATTATCAAAGAGCATAGTGGACCTGATACCGACCCCGGGGGACACCACTGTATACTTCCCTCCAGTCTGAAAAACAATCATTCACCACTACCCTCTGCTTTCTGTCTCCCAGACAACTGTACCTTTTATCCCATGGGCTTCAATTTTGCTAACTAGTCTATTATGTGGCACTTTATCAAACACCTTCTGAAAGTCCATATGCGCTACATCAACTGCACTACCTTCATCAATCCACTCTGTTATTTTAACAAAGAACTCAATTAGGTTACGAGGAGACCTAATAGGGGTCTTCGAAATCATGAGGGGATTTGATAGGTTAGAAAGGGAAAAACTGTTTCCGTTGGTGGGTGTGTCGGTGACTCAAGGTCACAGATTCAAAATAGTATCTAAAAGAAGCAGAGGGGAGGTGAGAAGATATTTTTTCACGCAGCGAGTTGTTCGAATCTGGAACACATTGCCTGAAAGGGTGGTCGAGGCCGATTCGATAACTACTTCTAAAAACACGGTGGATGGGTATTTCAGAAGGATGAAGGATTAAGGGAAAGGGCTGGGGAGTGGGATTGACATTACATAGCTCTTTTTCAAAGAGCCGGCACAAACTCGATGGATCGAATGGCCTCTTTTTGTGCTGTACGATTCTATGATTCTAAGTTTATCAGACATGATTTGCCTTTAACAAAGCCAGGTGAACCAGGTATTATTTCTAGAAAACCCTGAAGCAACCATCATTCAGAATTTAAATCAGTTTCAATTAGGATTTTCTGCTTCCACTGAATAAATCCACTGAAACTAGATTCACAATAAATGATGAATTGTGATATTTGGTGCATTTATTTGTTGACTACTACAACAACAACAACTTGGATTTATATAGCACCCTCCATGCTGGACGGCGTCTCAGAGTGCTTCACAGTAACAGATCCTGGGGCTGAGCCAGGGAGAGGGGGAGGAAGGGACCAAAGGCGCAGGCGAAAAGAAAGGTCTTCAGCAGAGACTTGAAAATAGGAAGAGAAGGGGCAAGGCGAAGGGAGTGAGGAAGGGAGTTCCAAAGGCTGGGGGCATAGTGGCTGAATGCACGGCTGCCGAGGGTGGAGCAGAGGACTCGGGGGACAAGGAGGAGGCCAGATCCGGAGGAACGAAGGCAATGGGCACTGTTTTGATGAGAGGAGGTCAGAGAGGTAGGAGGGTTCAGAGGAGTGGAGGGATTTGAATACAAGGGTGAGGATCTTGAAGTCAATCCTTTCTGGGACAGGCAGCCAATGCAGTCTGGCAAGGACTGGGGTGATCGGGGAGCGGAGTTTGGTGCAGGTGAGAATGCGGGCGGCAGAGTTTTGAATAATCTGGATTTTATGGATGGTAGTGGATGGGAGGCCGATGAGGAGGGTGTTTGAATAGTCCAGCCGAGAGTTGACAAAGTCATGGACCAGGGTTTCAGCGGCTTTCGGAGAGAGGTATTGGCGGAGATGGGTGATGCATCAGAGGTGGGAGAAGGCAGTGCTGGTGAGGGACCGGATGTGGGGGAGGAAGGATAATTGGGGGTTGAACCTGACGCCTAGGTTGTGTATGGGTTCGGAGAGTTTTAGGGGGAGGTCGGGTAGGTGGAGGAGGTGAGAACTGTGAGATTTTAGATGTTGACGAGAGCCAAAGAGTATGGCTTCCGTCTTGTCAAAGTTCAGCTGAAGTAAATTTGCGCTCATCCAGCTCCTGAGGTCTGACAGGCAGCCTGACAGAACATCAGGGGACCGAGGGTCACAAAGTGAAGGTGGAAAAATAGAGTTGGGTGTCGTCTGCATACATGTGGAAGTGTACCCCATGTCTGCGGATGAATCCCCAAGAGAGAGCATGTAGATCAGAAAGAGGAGAGGGCCAAGGATGGATCCCTGGGGTACCCCACAGGTAACCGGGTGAGAGCGGGAGGAGAAGCCGTTTGTGCAGATGTGCTGCTGGAGGTTTGTGAGGTAGGACTCGAACCAGGCAAGTGCAGTCCCACTGAGGTGGATGACGGAGGAAAGGCTGTGGAGGAGGATGGTGTGATCGACTGTATCGAACGCGGCGGAGAGGTCCAGGAGGACAAGGAGGCAGAGGGATCCCTGGTCACAGATAGAGAGGATGTTGTTTGTGACTTTTACAAGCGCAGTCTCTGTACTGTGGGCAGGATGGAAACTGGACTGGAGGACTACTAGACCCATAGTTGAATCTCTGAAATGAAATTTACAAATGAATTAACCCAATTGTCCAGAGTATTTTGTTGGAAGGTAAATGCACATCAATCCACTTTTACAGTGAAGCACTTTGTGACATGACATGAAGGGCCATATATCAACGGCAAGGATAACCTTTATTACTGTGAAATAAATTTCCCTTTCTACCACTCCTATTAGCCAAAAGAGAAACATTTGAAGGTATCCATTGCAACTCACTTTGGTATATCCTGAAATTGCTCTTTGTGGTTCTAAATCTGTGTCCTCTTTTTCGCGCATCCACAGGTATTGTTCTGAGTTTACTTTCTCAATCCCAATTAAAACGTTGGGTACCTCTATAAGGTCTCCTCTGAGACATCTTTTTTCAACACTGAAGAGCCCTATCTTGTCTAATTGATGCTCATAGTTCATTCCTTCAGCACTGAAGATTATCTTTTGCTGTCCTCTGCACTGCCTCCAGTGAATTTTTTTGCAGAGGAGTTGTTCGGATCTGGAATGCATTGTCTGAAAAGATGGTGGAAGCCAATTTATTAACAACTTTTAAGAGAGAAGTAGATAATTATTTGGGGAGGACAAGTTTGCAGGGCTATGAGGAGAGAGCGGGGGAGTGGGGTGATTTGGATAGCTGTTTTCAAAGAGCAGGCACAGACACGATGGGCCGAATGGCCTTCTTCTGTGCTTGATTCTTTAATCCAGGTCCATCCTGACCAGACGTGGGGAAGACAAAACCCAACATTTGTTTTAATTACAACTGCTTTTTTATAAAAAGAATCATCAGTCTGCAGACTGATCTGTTTACTTTAATTACAATTCTGTGTCAGATCCATTCAGCAAACTTTGCAATGCAAATCAAGATTTTCTTTACATATTTTTTACTATGGCCTAGAATGAAATAACAACATATGAAACGTATGCAATGTATGTTTAGAAGTTTGGTTAATAAAATGTATCTGCAATATATAATTCAGTTCAACTATAAAATATAGTCATTACATTTACAATATAATCCTGTGAAGCACTGTGAGACATCCTCCCAACATGAGAGGTGTTATACCAAAAGTAAGGATTATAGGATTATAATAGTGACAGATTGGCATTTAGTGCTCTTCTGAATTAATGAGAAAGGAAGTATCCTGAACTGGTTTTACATTTACCAGATTTCCTGTTTCCTAATGCAAAAAACCTCTGGGTTATTTTGAAATGGGATAGACTCATCTTCGACTGTGCTTCGATCTCCCTGCTTCCCCCCACTCAGTAATTCTTTCTGTCCAGCGCCTTGGGACGTCCTCCCAACGTGAAAGGCAATTTTCAAATGTAATGTTGTTGTTGTTGTTTTGCTATCAGTAGGCAATACTAGACAAACACTTCTTGTTTTCTCAGGATACTATAGTGACGGACTCAATGCCATTATTGTGTTTGCTGCGTGTTTCCTACCAGAGAGTACTGGAGACAACTATCACTATGTTATGGAGAATCTTTTTTTGTGAGTAATATATCAAAACTCCTTAGAGTTGTTTAACCTGGATAAAGTCTGTCCTGTCTTGTGTTGGTAGAGCTAAGTTTGAATTCCAAAAGTGTCATGGACTAAGCCTACTTTATTGATCAATTACAGTATTTTTATTAATTAATCTATTATACTATATTGTACAGATGACCAAGTAACATAATTTTTTTTGCCTATGGTTTTCTTTATTGTGTTATTTTAGATTGCCAAAAATACCCTTGGAAATAAAATAAGCATTACATCAGTCATGTGGGAGATGGCATAGTATATCTGTGTGGTGAATGTCTCCATGCGGATCACATACCACTGCTATTTAAATGGAGATCAGTAAGTCCTCAATATGACCCTCAACCTTTAGTTGAAAGCACATTACTAAGGTCTGTATCCCCATCCAAGTCAGTTGAGGCATGAATCCTTTTGGACCCTCCACCAATTATCAGCAGCTAAGCTAGCAACTAGTACTACGTATTCCATTCACATGCTGCAATATGATTTAATTCATTACTGCTGCCCCTGTTGTGAGTGATCTTTTGCATTTGCTCTTACTGCTTTTCAGAATAAGCTAATTCTATGTGGCCTCATTAATAACGCACTTCTATATAGTGTGAATTAAGTTATAATGTCAATAATATGTGAATCCCATTCTATATACACATGCTCATCTGGTCTGCTTGATTCTCTTGCACAACGAATTGTGGCCGAATTCTGGGTCATTAGTGTGAGCACAGCAAACAGAAGTGACATCGGCAAGGACTTGGCCAACAGGGAGTCAGACAGTTTTCTGTTAGCGCAGGAACGAGCTGATGAGCAGGGAGCAAGCCGGTCAGCTGCCCACAAGCGCAGTGTAACCAGCCATCACACCCCGTTATAGCACAGACTGGAATTTTATAGATCCCAACCACAGTGGGGGCAGCATTGTGACCTATTGCCCACTAAGAGTTGTATTAAGTCTGCCCAGTCTAATGTATTGAGGATGTTTACAGCTTAGTAGAGAGAAAACTCATTCAACCCATGCATCTGAATGGCTACAAAAAAGAGGAAAAATAACCTGGTGTAATCCTGTTTTGCAACCTGTCCCCCTTGAATCTAAATATACTGATTTATAAAACATTCAAGCATTCAAAAAGGAAAGGTGATTTGGATTCCTTTATAGTTATCTACTCAATAATTGATTTTGCTATCTTTTGTTGAGAAGGATGGCAGATAGTGATTCTTACTGTCATGCTTTGAATTATGAGTATGATGCTTTTATCCTTTTTTATTTGTCTCAAGAATTTGACTGGAAGCAAAACCCACAAAGGAGTAAAAGATTATTTAGATGAATTTATTTCCATTTCTGGATGGCCTAAAGGATTAATGTGAATCCAACTAAACAGACTTGAGTGCTAGTCTATTGTTATTATTCTGAAATGTTATTAGATTTTACAGTTTTTAAAAATCTTTTCCAAATACTAAGTAAGGTTAGAATCTCAAATCTTCAGTTAGACTTGATTTAAAAGTACTTCTCTTAGGAAAAGGAAAAGCTTGTTTAATTTATAGTCTCTTCCTACTGCTGGAAAGGCAAAATCCAGATCATGTTTAGTTTCTGTGCATTTGAATTCCTCTCCTAGGTAGAATGTTAATTGTACTTCATGCTTTGAGATGCAATTCTGTCCCTTATTTGAATGATTGTTTTTTTATTTTAGAACACAGTAACATTCAATAATACTTTGTACAATTTGCTTATATCTTGATAAATTCCTGTTATTGCCTGATCCTCCTGTGTATTTTCTCAGGTCGTCAATGGATGGCACTGTTGCTGCTGTGATGCAGCAGTCACTTGAGAATATCTAACTCTGTGCAATGGGGAATATCTAACTGCAGCAATGGGGAGTAGCAATGGGGAGCAAAGCTAGGATTGGTTTCTGAGGAAACTTCTGAGGAGGGGTTCTCGTATTTTCAATTTTTCCCTCCGTAGTCGTAAAGGATTTACGGTCGAAATATTGTCTCCTGTTCAGTAGCTAGGTTTTGTTTACACAGTTGTGGTGAAGGGAGTTTCAATATTTAAGCTGCTTTTCTCAGCTAGTTTAAGGTGAGCATGTGTGGTTGAAACTAGTAGACCTCCAGTTCTTTGTCTACCTAACCAGTGTAAAGGAATTGTATGAGAGGAGTCTGAGATATCTTGCCTCTTTATTTCTGCACTTCTCTTTAGCTTCTGGTAAGTGGCTTCCTAACAAACAGGTCATGATTGGGAGCTTATATTCTACTACATTCTTACATAAGTATACGTTGACTATCAGCTACACCAGCAAGACTTCAGGACGTAACAACAGTAATAATTTACTACACTATCACATTGACATCAAATGTAAGGATAATTATTATTTTTCAAGCATCTAATTCACAGGAGTGTCCCACAAACAATTGTGGATTGAGTAATCAAATTATTATTAATATTTGAAGGGATTATTATTCGATATTCTATTAGAATAATAATTTATATGCAATGATCGTGCAGGTTCACTTTAAGAACAGTGGAAGAAGCACAAGTATTCATTGACTATAAAGATCAGCTAATGTACTCATGTAATGCTTGTTTATAGATTTAACGTCTTCAAAAAATCATTGTCTACTAGCCTAATCCTCCACCTTCTTGTATTGCTGTACCAGAGTACCTTTTGACTTTCTATTGCTTGGGTCAGGGATTTTGCACTAGTCATTTACAATTACAATCATGGAAAACCATAATAGACACTTTGATTCCCATCAGTTATTATATCTGAGTCACTTAATAGAGCACAGGAAACTCCGTAACCCATGAACAATTGGATATACAATTACAGTCATAAGTGATTTACTGGATCACATGAATAACATGATTTCAAGGTCTAATTTTACCTGGAAACTTTCTTAAATCCCTCCGTCTTGCACTCCCCCATATTCCTGCCCCCCCATCTATCCTTGAACTATACTTCTTTGAATGTGCTTATGCTCCCTTCTCCCTTGCTCAGCATCTGACACTGCCTTGTAAAGTTATCTGCATGAAGGGTACTGTATAAATTCAAGATATTGTATTTTACTCTCTTCCAGTCTGTACATTTAAGGGAGAAATCCTTTGTGAGTTTATTCTACCAATATCTGCAAATTTACTGACAAGTAATCACCTCTTGTGTGAAGGATTTACGGTCAAAGTATTGACTCCTGTCCAGTAGCCAGGTTTTGTTTACACAGTTGTGGTTAAGGGAATTTCAGTATTTAAGCTTTTAATTAACATTTTCCACGCCTATAGTAAACAAGTGATTTGCTACAAAATATGCATTACACACAATGTTTCAGTGCTGTCATGGATACTCAATAGCAATAGAATTAGTCAAATTAATGGAGTCACCAGTGAGCCATAAGATCCTCTGAGGTAGAGGTTTAGCTTTACCTTCATCATGTTTACCTTAAAACTCTCAGCCAGTTATTTACACAGTAAATGTCATAACTGGAGAAACTGGTTGCCTTATTGTTTTAAGTCAGTTATGACCCTTACTGTAGGACTACTCTTCCAAACATTGTTCCACACGAGCATACCACTTTGTATGCCAAACTGCCTCCCGGTACCTCAACAATCACAAAATTACATTTGTATAGCGCCTTTCACGTTGGGTGGATGTGGAGAGTGGGGCAAAAGAAGGGTAATTGAAGGCATGGTTGAAGAGGAGGGTCTTGAAACGGGTCTTGAAGGAGGCAAGGGAGGGGTTGAGGCGGAGGGACTGCGGGATGGAGTTCCAGAGGGTGGCAGCAGAGTGGCTAAAACCCCACCTGCCAATAGTGGGGTGGCGAGGCAGGGGGCATGAAACAGGCCGGAGCCCGCTGATTGGAGGGAGCGGGCAGGTTGGTAGGGGGTTAGGAGGTCACAGAGGTAGTGGGGAGCAAGGCCATGGAGGACTTTGAAGGTGAGGACCAGGAGCTTGAACTATATCCTCTGTATAATGGGAAGTCAGTGGAATCGGGCGAGGATGAGGCTGATAGAGTCACAGAACCTGGTGCAGGAGAGAACATGGGCTGCAGACATCTGGGTGATCTGCAGCCTGTGCAGGGAGGAGTTGGGGAGGCCGACAAGCAGGGAGTTTTCATGTTATGAATGCATGTATGAGGGTTTCGGCGGCCTGCGGTGTGAGACCGTGGCAGAGCCGGATGATGTTGCGGAGGTGGGGGAAGGCAGAGCGGGTTATGGCATGAATGTGAGGTAGAAAAGATGGTTGAGGGTCAAACAAGACACCATGGTTCCGGACTGGCTTAGTAAGATGGAGTGCGCATCCATGGATGGTGAAGCTTTCAGCACCTGAGTTGTGGAGACGCTGATGGGAGCCATTCAGGAGAGCCTCAGTCTTGTTGATGTTCAACTGTAGAAAATTAGCTCTCATCCAGGCCTTGATGTCTGCCAAACATTCTGTCAGGACAGCAGTGGTCCTGGAGTTGAGGGTGGAGGCAAAAAAATAGAGTTGGGTTTCATCCGCATATATGTGTAAGTTGATCCCATGTCTGCGGATGATATCACCAAGTTGGAGGATGTCGATATTGAAGAGGAGGGGACCAAGGACAGAGCCCTGAGGAATGCTGTACGAGATGGTGCGGGGGCTAGAGAAAAAACTGTTTGTGGAGATGAAGTGGAGATGGTGTGAGAGGTAGGATCTGAACCATTCAAGGACAGAACCATGAAGGTTGAGGTGAGAGGAGAGGCGTGGAGGAGGATAGAGTGGTCAACAGTATCGAAGGCAGCAGAGAGGTCAAGGGGGCAAGGAGGAAGAGGGAGTCTTGGTTGCAGATGGACAAAATGTAATTTGTCACTTTTACCAAAGCTGTTTCTGTGCTGTGGGTGGCTTGATTAGAGGGGTTCATGAAGTGAGAGGTGGGAGAGGAAAGAGCGAAGCTGGGAAGCAATGACCTGTTCCACAACCTTGGAAAGGAAGGTTGGAGATGGAGCAATAGTTTGAAAGTAGGGATGGGTCCACAGAGGGTTTTTTAAGGATAGGAGTGATGATGGCAATTTTTAAATGGATGGGAACCGCTCCATTGGACAGGGAGAGGTTTATGATGTCGATGAGTGGAGGGGCAAGGAGGTGAAGCTGAGAAGTAAGGAGAGGGGTAGGGATGGGTTCGATGGAGCAGGTGGTTGGTTTCATGCGGGTTATAGAGGTGGTGAGAGAGGAGGGGGAGGTGGGTTCGAAAGTGTGGAGGGATGGGTGGGGAGAATGGGAGTAGGGACCGGCGTGTGAGAGGGAGGTGTGGTGGTGGTAGTAGTCAGAAGGGCAGAGGCAGCTGAGTGGGGTCCCCTCGACTTTGGTTTTGAGGACATTCAGCATTGCCTCGCAGTTGCCATTAGAGGATAGGATGGACGAGATGTGAGAGGGTGGGCGGAGGGGCCAGTTGGTGATGGAGAAAAGGAGCTGGGGTTGTCCTTGGCCTCCAAGATTGTCTTGTAGTAGAGGGACAATTTGGCAGAGACGACAGTGGAGCAGTAAGTTTTGATAAAGTCCAGCCAGATCTGCCGATGGACCGTTATGTTGGATTTGAGCCATGAGCATTCGGTGACATGCACCTGTGCCTTGAGGGAGCAGAGATGGCTGGTGTACCAGAGTGACTTCTGTGAGAAGGAGGCAGTTTGGGAAGTGAGGGGAGCAAGGGCATCGAGAGTCCTGGAAAGGGAGTTGGTGAGCAGAGTGACTGAGGAGGATGGGTCATTGGGATAGGAAGTCCAGAGGGTGAGGCGTTCAGATGATTCCAAAGCAGTGTAGAGGGAGGGGGGAAGATTTTTGTCCAGATTTGGTAGGAGATGGAGGTGTTGGGTGGCAATGGGGAGAGGGATTGAGGAGTTAAGGGAGATGAAGTAACCAAGATAAAGTAACCGAGGTATCTTTGTCGGTGATGGTGAGGTTCGAGACAGTGAGGGTCTGGGTGATCATCAGGCTGAGGGGCTGACCGCGGACCTGGAGAGTGGATGAGGAGGAAAGAGAAGTCAGCAGTGGTAGAGCAGGAGGGAGTGAAGTGAAGATTGAAGTCATCTAGGATGAGGAAGCGTTCGGAGCAGAGGGAGAGGGAAGATAGGAGGGTGGAGATACCAGGAAGGAAGGTGGGGAGGGCTTGGGGTGGGGGCGAGTGGTTAATAAACGAGGAGAATTTTGAAGGAAAGGCTGGGGGGGGGGGGGGTGATAAAAGGAAAGGTGCTCAAAGGAGGGGAAAGTTTCTGAGGAATCTTCAGGAGATGAGAGCCACATCGCCACCATGGCGGTTAGGTTGTGGGGTATGATGGAAGGTGCAGCTGGGTGGTGTGGACAATGTCGGGGTAAGGTGGTGCCTGGAGTGACCCAGGTTTCGGTGAGGGCGAGGATGTCGATCTTTTCATTGACAATCAGGTCTTGGATGGTGAGAGTTTTATTGGAGAGGGAGTGGACATTTGTAGGCCAATGCGGAGGGAACAGTTAGTGGTGAAATGTGGGGGACGAGGAGGACAAGGGGGTGATTGACAGGAAGGGTGGGGATGTGGATGAGGGAAGAGAGGTTGACACTTGGGGTCAGAGACCGATGGGCCTTGTGGTGAGAATGGGGGATAGGGCAATCAGAGTGGCTACTGTTGGACAGACAGCGGGGTCTGCCGCCAAGGGCCCTACAGAGGATTTGCCTCATCTGCCTGTTCAGGTGAACGTTAAAGATTCCATGGCACTATTTGGAAAGAGAAGGCGTTTCTCCAAGTGTGTTGGTCAACAATCCCCCAAATAAAATTGTTCATTCATCTCCTGGCTGTTTGTGGGACATTGTTTTGTTCAAATTGGCTGTCGCGTTTGGCTATAAAATGGATACTCATTACACTTTAGAGTAAAATCCTGTTAAGCACTTCAAGATTTCTCACAGATGTGATAAGGCGCTATATCAAATTCAGTCAGTTTAGATTGTACATTGGTTTATCTAAGTCAAAATATTACTGAAGTAAAATAGGAGCGAACAGATTTAAGAACTTATAAATGGGTATTAAAATATTTGATCATTGGCATTAATGGAGTGAAAGATATATCTTAGTGCAAGCTGGATGGAATCCAGCCAAGCCTAATTTTGTGAAAGTATACTCTCTGCTCCCTCTAATTGAATGAATTCCATTAGTCTCAATTCATTACCTATTGGGAATGAGTCCAATGTAGGTCCAAACCTCCTCTGCTTCAAAGGTGTTTTACAACAACAACGACAAGATTCCATTTATTGAGCGCCTTTCACGTCGGGAGGACGTCCCAAGGCGCTGGACAGTTGGGTCAGGACCCGAGCAAGGGGGGAAATGGTCAGGGTGAGGGGAGGGAAGGGAGGGAGCGAGGAGAGGGTAGAGAGTCGAGAGGGGAGCTGAAGGCACGGTCAAAGAGAAAGGTCTTGAGACCGGCCTTGAAGGAGGAAAGGGAGGAGGCAAGGCAAAGGCACCGGGGGATAGATTTCCAGAGCCTCAGGGCTGAGAGGCTGAAGGCCCGGCCACCGATGGTAGGGCGGTTGGGGCGGGGGATGTGGAGCAGACCGGAGCCAGAGGAATGGAGGGTACAGGCAGGTAGGTAGGGGGATAGTAGGTCGGAGAGGTAGGAGGGAGCAAGGCCGTGAATGGCCTTGTAGGTGAAGGTGAGGATCTTGAATTTGATCCTCTGGGGGATGGGGAGCCAGTGGAGGCGAGTGAGGGTGGGAGTGATGTGGTCGCGAAGCCTGGTGCGGGACAGTACACGAGCTGCAGAGTTCTGAATGACCTGCAGCTTGTGGAGGGATGTGCTGGGAAGGCCGGCGAGGAGAGAGTTCCCATAGTCCAGCCTTGAGGTGAACCACAATTACCACAATTTTTCAATATTACTTCGAGGATTTATGATGATTTGAAAGTAAAATGCTACATAGAGTCAGTTTTAGGTTTATTAGACAGATACTCCGATATCATCACAGAACGGAGGGAAAACAGTTGTTTCCCAGCAATGCCACAATGCCGCATTATCCAAAACTGTAGTGTCCATTTTGATCATCACATCGCTCCCTCACATTCAGTCCCTCACCGAGATTGCTTTTCTCCCTCCATCTGCCACATTGACCTCCTCAACCCCTATCACTGCTGAAAACCTTATTCAATGATTTGTTTACCTCCCGCCTAGACTTTTCGAATATACTCATTGATTGTTTTCCTAGCTGCACCATCTACAAACTCCAGCTAATCCAAAACTCCACCATCCACACCGTCACACTCGCCCAACTCTGCATGCCCATCATCCCAATCTACACTAGGCCTCACTGCCTCCTGGATTCTAAACAGAACAACTTCCAAGTTTCTTACCTATAAATCCCTTCACACTCCAGCATCTCTCTAACTTTGTGATCTTCTCTTACCCAGTCTTCTGCTCGCATCCTTCCACTTGGCTAAATTGGACTTGCTGCATGGCGGCTGAGCCTTCAGCTACTTCGCCTCTAAACTCTGCAGCTGCCTCCATTTTGCCTGCTCTGTTTTTAAATCCCACCTCTTTGATGTGGCTCATGGTCACCTTCCCCTTTCCTCATGTTCAGTGTCTGACCCCATTCTTGTGAAGCACTCCCAGATGCTATCCTACGGGAAGAGTGACACATAAATAAAAATATATTTGTTAGTGTCGTTATTAATCCCATAGTGAGAATAACATTTCCTACAGTTGAATGTGAACAAGACTGAGGCCCTCCTGATTGGCTCACGCCAGCGCCTCAGCACCTCAGGCTCTGGCAGCATCAACCTCCATGGCTGCACACTACAACTCACCAGCCAGTCAGGAACCTCGGTGTCTTATTCAACCCTCACTGTCTTTTCTCCCCCACATCCAAGCCATGACCCGCTCTACCTTCCCTCACCTCCATAACATCGCCTGACTCCGCCACTACCTCACCCCTCAGGCCGCTGAAACTCTTGTTCCTGCCCTCATCACCTCCAGGCTCGACTATGCAAACGTCCTGCTTGTCGGCCTTCCCAACTCCTCCCTCCACAGGCTGCAGATAATCCAGAACTCTGCAACCCATGTCCTCTCCCGCACCAAACTTCGTGACCCCATCTCCCCCACTCTTCCCCAACTCAACTGGCTCCCTATCCTTCAGAGAATCCATTTCAAGATCCTGGTCCTCACCTACAAAACCCTCCATGGCCTCGCCCCACCCTACCTCTACGACCTCCTAACCCCCTACCAACCCGCCCGTTCACTCCGCTCAGCCGGATCCGGCCTGCTCCACGTCCCCCGACCCACCCGCTCCACCATTGGCGGGAGAGCCTTCAGCCATTCTGCCACCAACCTCTGGAATTCCATCCCCCAGTCACTCCGCCTCGTCCCCTCCTTAGCCTCCTTCAAGTCCCACCTCAAGACCCTCCTCTTCGACCATGCCATTGGCCACCCCACTTCCCTTTCCCTCCCATCTCCCGCCCTGATCCCAGCTTGGGTCTGAAATGCTGTACTTGGGACGTCCTCCCGATGTGAAAGGCACTGTACAAATGTACAAATGTTCCTCCCTTTCCTCCTTCAAGGCCGGTCTCAAAACCTTTCTCTTTGACCGTGCCTTCAGCTCCCCTCTCGACTCTCTTCCTCCTCCTCGCTCCCTCCCTTCCCTCCCCTCACCCTGACCATTTCCCCCCTCCTCTCTCCCTCCCCTCCCCTCACCCTGACCATTTCCCCCCTGCTCGGGTCATGACCCAACTGTGCAGCGCCTTGGGACGTCCTCCTGACGTGAAAGGCGCTCTATAAATGGAATCTTGTTGTTGTTGTTGTTGTAATCTTGTTGTTGTTATTGTTGTAACCCCTTCCCGTCCAAGTAACACAAAAAGTCATAGCGCATTAAACATTAGAAAAGATCTAATAGCTATAAAGAATAAATATGAGTGGCAAAATAGTTTTCTAGAAAGTGTGACCTATATTTAGTGTGCTGATCCTTATCCATTCTTGTATGTCAATATATTGCAATATAATTAACTTTTTCAAAAGATGATTACTTCATCTATCACTTGGCAGTTTCTTTAGTAAACATAATTACATTTTGACTTATGACAATGAGCATTATTTCAGTATGTGTGCTGCCTCTAAACTAGTAGTAGCTGACAGTCTTCATGAAAGACCTGAAGTTGTAAAACGGTTGTTATTGGTAAGTTTTGTATTTTTGACTTCATTGCTTTAGTTGAAACCAGTTAGTGTTTTATTTGATGTGTTATTAACATAAGATATTTGAGTGTTATTTCAATGAATCTGACAGAGCTGAAATCACTATCTGAATGCTGATTTGTAAAGATCTGTAATATAAAGCTCTCTTTCTCTTTGGGGACAGGTATGTGATTAGTACTTTGGAGCTCCTGGTAGCTGAGGACTACCTGATAGTTTATCTGAATGGAGCGACTCCACGAAGGAGAATGCCAGGATTTACTTGGATGAAAAGGTGCTATCAGATGATAGATAGAAGGTGAGTAAGCTTTACTGTAAGCACCCAGATCAACTGCTATTGTACCCACTAAGGGAAGGATTATTCCTCTCCAACCCTCCCTTCAATCTCAGATTCCTAATTTATAAATGATTCATTCAGTTATAAAGTGAAAACCTGTTGAAATGCAACTTGTAACTTTCTGTAATCGTCTGGCCATCTGAAATACAGAACTGGTTGGTTCTCAATGTGAAGCAAAGGCTTGTTGGATGCTTATTTTAATATTTGTATTCAAACTCATTACAGTAAATGAATCTCCTCCGGTATGGACTGCCCTTTTCACTTTGAACCTAACCAATTTTCAACACTTTGTTTTATTTATGTGTAAAATTTTACCTTCAATGGCTTTGTTTTACTTTTCTTTCTTTCTTGTGGTTTATTTACAGTTGTGTGGTTGTGACTCTGTGAATTTAGCAAATCTAACCTTGATTTTCTTGAAAAGAAAAAAATAATGAATTACAAATAATTATAAGTATTAGAGTAAACCTTTTTTATATATAAATAATGAAAATTGCAATACATAACTGGATTTTAACAGCAACACCTTTTTTCCTTTTGTAATTAAGAACAGCAATTGGTTTAAGTGTAATTAATTTATACTAATTGGGAAACTTCTAAACACAGGCTGAGGAAGAACCTGAAATCATTTATAATTGTGCATCCATCGTGGTTTATCAGAGCGATCCTTGCTGTTACTCGGCCTTTCATTAGGTAAGTGTTATTCTTTTATTTGCTACTGAGAATTAGATTATTGATGCTGACTGTATAAAATTAAATATTCACTTATAAAATATTCCTTTATAAAAGACATGTTTAATATGCTCTGTGTATCTTTATACTTATTCTTACAGTAATAATATTAATCCTTGCACAGGATTTACTGTGAAGTGATGTGACTGAATATTTGTGGGTGAATGCGGCAGTCAATTTGCACACAGTGATGTCTCAAAAACAGTTATGAAGTGAAGGACCAGTTTTATTTTGGAGGGATTGTTGGCAACTGGGAAAAAACTCCCTTCTTTTTTAAAATAATGCCATAGGATCCTTAATGTCTCCCTGAAGAAGCAGACGGGATCTCAGTTTAACATCTCCGAAAAAGAACGGCACTTCCACAATGCCACACATCCCTGCAATTTCATTAAGTGTAATCTTTGACAATGCGAGATCAAGTCCCAAAGTGGGGCTTGGAACACACAACCTTCTAACTCAGAGGTGAGAGTGCTACCACTGAGTCAGGTTGATGTCTCGAAAGGCTAGACAATTTTTATTGACACTGCAAGTAGAAATTCCATCAAAGTGAAGTTAGAGTATTTAAGGCATTATGTGAGTGATCCATATGTAGTTACTTTTCTCCAGTTGAATGTCAATAGGACAGAGCTTTGGCTCCATTCATTGCTTCTTGCCTCTGGCATTGACAGCATCAAACTGTGTGGATGCACACTCCACCTCACAAGAGGAGCTAGTGTGAAATCTTAATGTCTTGTTTTATTCCCAACTGTCCTTTAAACCCCGCATCCATGCTTTGACTCGCTCAGCTTGTCCCTGCCTCCATAATATTTTCCTTCTCTGCTACCACCTCTCCTGCTGGCCGCTGAGACCCTTATCCAGGCACTTATTACATTCACATCGTTTAATTGCACACAACCTTTACTGATTTGTGGAATATTTAGGGGTGTGTGTGTGTTGTTGACTGTTGGTTCAGATCCAATCTTCACCTCACCTCGTGCGTAAATATTGCTAAGGTATTATGTGGAGTCCTGTAGCTCAGTGGTTAGAGCATTCGCTTTGCAAGTGAGAGACCTGAGTTCAATTCCAGGCAGGGCGAAACCTTGGTCAAGTTTCCTTACTCCACACGCCTAATAATAACCCCTCCAAAAACAATAATAAAATTGGTCATTTCAATCTACGACTGTTTGTGGGACATTGCTGTGCGCAATTGGCTGCCGCGTTCGCCCACAAATATACAGTCAATTCACTTTACAGTGTTCTGTGAAGCGCTTTGGGACGTCCTCCTGACGTGAAAAGCGCTATATCAAATGTAAGGATTATTATTATTATTATTAAGGCGTGAGTGACCCCAAAAATTTGGTTATTCAATCCTGTTTGAGGGACACTGCTGTGAGCAATTGGCTTCCGCGTTTCACCCACAAAATACATAGCCAATCCACTTTAAAATATATTCCTTGAAGAGCTTTGAGAAGTCTCAATGACACCAAAGGCACTATATCAAATGCAAGGATTATGTTTCATCAGGTCTTGGTTTGACTACCCCAATGCTCGGCTCTCTGGGCGACCTAACACTTTGCTCCAAAAGCTGCAGACCATCCAGAACTCTGCAGCCCATGTCGTTTGCCACACTAGGCTGAATGAGCATATCACCCCTCCCCTTGTCCAGCTCCATTGGCTCCCCATTCTCCCAGCAGATCGAGTTCAAGATCCTCGTCATTGCCTTCAAATCCTTGTATGGGCTTGCCCCATTCTATCTCTGCCACCTCCTCAAACTGTACCAACCCAGCTGTTCCCTTCGCAGCAAGCACCATCCTGCTTCATGTTCCCTACCTTATCATCACTCATCTCTGAAACTCTGTTGTGCAGTCCTTCCAACTTGCCCCCTCCCTCACCTCTTTTAATGGTCCATCTCAAGAACTTGACCATTTTTGACCATGCCTTCGGTCATCTTTCCCCTCCCTACCCATCTCAGCTCCCATCCCAGCTCAGGTACCAAGCCAGGTCTGACAAGCGCTTTGGGACATCATCCTGACATGAAAGGCAATATATAAGTGTAAATTTGTATTTTCTATTGTAAGTGGATTTGGATTTAGTTGGACAGTTGACTGACATGTGGAACTCCATCACGATGCTTAAGGCTGTTAGCTCTCTCCATGATTACATTGAAAAATGTCCCCATCACATTCAGTTGCACATCATCATCATTGATTATAGCTTAACCTCCACAGTGGGTAATTCTTTGATTGATGGTAAAGTTTCCAGGCCTTGGCTGTGAGTGTAATATTGTGATCTCAACATAAAAATCAAAGAAAAGCCAGCGTACTGCTAATTGGGAAGTTCAAAGCTAGATGGTTTCAGGCCCAACTATTGTGACACTGTTGGAGGGGCAGGGCACACCCACAGACTGCATGAAATCTTTAGCTATTGCAGAGTGGAATTTACAATAATGTGATAATACGCCTAATAATAATCCCTCCAAAACCAAAAACAATAATAAAATTGGCATTTTCAATCTACGACTGTTTGTGGGACATTGCTGTGCGCAATTGGCTGCCGCGTTCGCCCACAAATTTACAGTCAATTCACTTTACAGTGTGTTCTGTGAAGCACTTTGGGACGTCCTTCCGACGTGAAAAGCGCTATATCAAATGCAAGGATTATTATTATTATAATTAATGCTGTCAGTTCCTGATGTGAGTAAAAATACTAAGGGATTAGTTCTACCATTATTATAATAATAATAATAATCCTTGTATTTGATACAGTGTCTTATCACATATTCGAGATGTCTCAACATGCTTTAAATATGAATGTGAATTATCTTAGAATTCAGACCAAAGTGAGCGGGGGAGAGAATGAGAATTGATTTGGATTCCTGATGCAGTGACTCCTGGTGTAACACAGGTCTGGGTCAAGATGACAGGATCAGCATTGGTTTTGGTACCTCCATCCTCTTCACAATAAAAAAAACTTCAATGTTACTGTCTATGTTCACCTAAGTACAATGGCCACATTGATGAAGTATGGGAGGACCTTTTTTGAAGAAGACCAGCAGCAGATTATGATATTGCTCAAAAGGTCAAGATAACTGGCTAATTTGTGCTGAATACATCCCATACCTGTGATAGTATCATGGAACTCAGGATTTGAGAGAGTTGGATGGGTTATGTGCATTCAAGTACACTTGAAATTTGGTCATCCAAATATAATTTGTTGATGTCAATGGTATTGACAATTTGTGCTAGTCTACAGAACACGCCGCCAAATAAAGTGAGTCATTGATTAATTCTGAATCTTTTTCGTGTACAGAATCGTTTTCTGTGGTAGTGCTTCATGGGGATAAATGCCATCAATATTTTTTGCACAGTAATACCTCATTATCTTGTTACTTTTATATTTTCCTTTCAGGATTTATACTGAACTCGCGCTATTCTGAATAAACATGAAAGACGGAGAAAGGGTGTGTGTGAAAAGTGGGGAATTAATATACATGGAATAAAGCAAACTAGTTTTTTAAAAATTTGAACAGCGTATTGCAGGGAGAGGCTAATAATATTATGTTTGTCCTCTTGGTGGATAACAGATCTACATAGTAACTCTCTTGACTGCTTCTCTTCAGTTCAAAGTTCAGCAGTAAGATAAGATACGTCAGTAGCCTGACTGAGCTGGAGGAACTGATTCCAATGCAACATGTTCAGATTCCAGAGGGCATCAGGAAGTAAGTAAAGTATTTCCCATTCAATAGCAACTAGTCACATGGTATATTCTAACCAGATATAGAAATCTTTAAGATAGAATGAAGTTCTTTTTATTTTCTTTTAAAGTTTTTGGTGATTAGATTTTACCAGCTTCTGTTTATCAAATAAGATGTAATCTCCTGCCTTGGTTAAAATGTGATCAGAACTGCATTCCCTTACCATGAAGTAAATTGTATGTCAAAGACATCAATGGTATTGGTTTTGCTTCCTTCATACAGTATTTCCTGTTTTATTGATCCGAATGAATTTGTTTATTTTGTAGGAGAACTGTTTCTGGTGGTAAAGTTATTCATTCGGCTGTTGACTAATATTTCTCATTATTTAATTGCTTTTCAATACTTTTATTTAGCTGTGTCATCTTCTAGACAAACTCTTATTTGTCTCTGTATAGTGGCTTTCTCCTATTTCAAAAGTGAATTGGATATTTACTTGAAAAGAAAAAAATTGAAAGGATATATGGAATAAAGGGCGGAGAGACGGACTAATTGAATAACTCTTTCAAAGAGATGGCACAGGCATGATGGGCTGAATGGCCCATGTAGATTCTATGATCTTATGTCATAAGTGAACAAGGTCATTGTGGATTACTAGCTCTTATCTAGTTGAATACATTGATTCAAAGCTCACTGTTATGCTTTTACTTCTATAAAACTTATTGCGTGAAGCAGAATTTATTCATAACCTTTAAGACCACAGCAACCTTGTTTATCCAAAGTTCTTACCAGACTACCTAAATAATTCAGCACAGTGTGCTTGGGTAACAGGAGTATGAAATAACTGAACAATTTTAAAAGTAACTATTATAAATTCATACATTGATCTTGTAATTGAAGGGTGCTTTTTCCATGAAGCTTTTAAAATGCATAATTTGGGGAAAACAGGATAGCAGCCAGCCACAATCCTTCATTATGTTTGTGCACTGGGTTATTCTGCCATGCAATGACACTGCAGGGGTTTTCTTTTCGCAATTGGAATACATTCCTAGTCTCTGGTGATGTTCGCTGTCTCTGATGATGTTGATCCAAAGCAAAAAGAAAAGTCAGAGTATCAGTCAACTTACACTCAAAGCAGTAATGGATTACATGCAGTTCAGTGAAGAAAGCTCTTTGGATGTTTTAATCTCAACCTTCTAGAATAACAAATAGCATCACTTTTCTTAAACATGTCGATTGTTTTTCATAACCTGGTCTATCTGTTGATTACACTGGTGTGCATCTTAAATTGCTTTTAACATACTTGAAACCTGAGCTACTGTTGCATAGATTACTTGGAATTTACAGCACCAAAGCAGGTCACCCGATCCAATGCTGGTGTTTATACTCCAAATGAGCCTTCATCCATCATAATGTTCCACTCACTGCCCTACCCTACCATTCCCCCAACCCCCGCCATACCCCTCTACTCCCTTCAATCTCATGTATACATCACATTTCTCTTAAATGTACAGATGCTCTCTGATACAACTTCCAGGTTCTCACCACCCTCTGTGAAAAGAATATCTTCCTAAAATCTCTTTTAGATCTCTTAGTGGCTATCTTATATTTATGCTGTCTTGTGATGGTTTCACCAACAAGTGGGAACAATTTATTCACTTTTACCTTATTATTTTCTCCCACAAAACACACAGTCACTGCGCTTTACAGTAAATCTTGTGAAGTGCTTTGGAACATCCTTCCGATATGAACATCCTTCCTATACCAAATGTAAAATTATTATTATTTTCCACCCTCCAGTTTGATGTCATCTGTGAATTTGAATCCATCTTTCAATCCAATCTACTGCCTCTTCCATGACTCCATGTGTCCTGATCATGTTCTCCATGAGCCTTTTAAGTGGCATTATAGCAAAGGCCTTCTAAATATGTTTATACACCACATTCACTGCATTTTCCTTATCTACTTATCTGTTACTGCTTCAGAAATACACAATAATTTGGTCATGCATGACATTCCTTTCATAAATCCACACTTTTTTAGTTTTTATCATATTATCCATCTCAAGATGTTTAGTTATTTCATCCTTTATTATAAATTTTAATATCTTGCCCACAATAGACTTGTGGGCAAGATACTCCCCTCCCCCCCCACCACCCCCCCACCCCACAGGCAAACTTGACTCCTTTTCCAGCTATATTGCTCCATACATACTCAGAATGATAATTTTATAATAACTCATTTTATTTCTTCAGGGGCAATGGTGGTTGCAATTACTGTTCCTGATGCAGGATTCCAGTCTATTGGAACCTTCTAAGTGTTCGGATTCTTTATAATATTATTACTATTATATTTGTCAGTACTTCACAAACATTTCTGTGTCTCTAAATACTAATCTTTTTCCTGTCTCTCTATGTACTACCTACCCTGACAGTTGATCTGTCCTGGGAGTTTTATTGGTTTTCAGTCTCTTGAGCCTATCTGGAAACACATATTGCCTGCAAGATCTGTTGATCAGAGTATTGTCCTTGGTTGTAGAGGAGTTTAGGGTTTTAAGAGAAAATGGCAAGAGAACTATGGAATAATTGCAACAACTAAAATGATTAAGAAAATAAATTGCAATTAATTTTAATGGCTTCAGTGCTGAGTTGTAAACACTTTGGTAATAACGTCAGCACAGTTAACAGCAGCACACATAAACAATCAATATTGTGTATTTTCCATTCAAAATAATGCTATTGATCTTTGCCTCATGGTATAAATTTCATTGAAACAATTTCCTCCTAGCATCTATGTCCTGAACATCCTGGTATCTTTTTGCATTTTTATTACAGGCTTGCTTTTGGGGGGAAAAAATTCTTGTTCACATCTAATGCCTGCTTTACATTACAGCGTTGCTCTAGGCCTGGCTTCAACAATAGCGCTATAATGTACAGCAGATATTGAAAATGCAGTGCTGTAATATACAATGGCATTTTAAAGAAAATTCAAGAGACATTTGATAAAGTTCTTCAGAGCTTTAAAGTCTTACGATTTAAAATTGAGCAAAATTATGGAAAATTCTTAAATCCAGCCTTTAAAAAAAACAATTGAGAAAAAACAGTTTCCACACTGACTGAATTTTTAGGGTCTGCAATTTCATCCAGTCTTAGCTCACTTTGTCCTAGAATTTAAGGTGATACAAAATTGCAGAATTTTAAAATTCAGTCTTCATTGGGAAAGCCATTCTATTTTCCAACTTTTTGTGCCTAACCATTCATCAGAACAGCTTCCTTCTCTGCTGAAGCTTTAGGCTGGGTTTATATGATGGTTCCATTGGCACCAATATTTCTGGCTCCATGAGCAGACTCAAAGTACATAGAAATATTCAAAATAGTCCCACTTTGAGACTGTGCCAGTGGAACTAGATAATAATAATAATAATCCTTGCATTTGATATAGAGCCTGTTCACGTTGTCAAGATGTCTCAAAGTACTTCACAGGATATACTGTAAAGTGGATTGGCTTTGTATCTTTTGGGAGAAATACTGCAGCGAGTTGCTCACAGTAATGTCTCACAAATAGCCATGGAGTGAGTGACCAATTTTGTTTGGGGGATTTCTTGGCCAGAACACTGGGAGAAACTCACTTCTCTTTTCAAGTCATGCCATGGAATCTTTATCAACCACCTGAACAGATAGGTGTAGCCTCAGTTTAACATCTCATCTGAAGGACTGCACCTCCAACAATGCAACATCCCTCTTGCACCACATTGGAGTGTCAGCTTACCTCAGACTATGTGGTTCCAATTAATTGTGGGCTCATGCATTAATATTTAGACTGATGGCAGGTCTAGATGGGCCAACAGATCTGAGTGTTTACATCTCACTTGTTGTGACCCTGAAACAATTATATAGCAGAAGTAAAGCTGCTGAAGCATAATATCAATCCAAAACTACTAAAATAATATTAAAAACACAAATCAGAAATGTTCAATTGAAATCTCCAAGTTTAGGGGGCATATATATGTTGAACTCTGTCTAGTTTGAATACTCTTAAGCATTGTGACGAGTTTCTGCATGTGTCAGACACCCAGTTAACCAAAACCATCCCATCTTAGGAGTCTTGTAGCTCAGTGGTTGGAGCACTCACCTCGCAAATGAGAGACCTGGGTTCAATTCCAAGCAGGGCGAAACCTTGGGCAAGTTTCCTTATGCCACACTCCTGATAATATTCCCTCAAGAAAAAAAAACAATATTAATTTGGTCACTCAGTCCATGACTGTTTGTGAGACACTGCTGTGCACAATTGACTGTCGCGTTTCGCCCACAAAATATACAGTCAATACAATTTACAGTATATTCTGTGAAGCGCTTTGAGACATCTATAAGATGTGAAAAGGATTATTATTACGATTCTATTCTTGTTTGCCCTTTTTTTCTTCTATTTTCTCCTTGTTTATTACCACTCTACTTTTACTTCAAAACAACAGCTTGCATTTGAATAGGACTCTTCGCATAGAGTACAAGTACGGTGCCAAACATTTTACTTTTACTTATTTCGACCTTTTTCTCACCTAGCTTTCTCTCTCTTTAAATATCATTTGTTTTTTCTTGTTTTCTTTGCAGTTTGAAATCTGTTACCTTTCTTCT
Organism: Callorhinchus milii; assembly: GCF_018977255.1. NCBI lineage: Eukaryota > Metazoa > Chordata > Chondrichthyes > Chimaeriformes > Callorhinchidae > Callorhinchus > Callorhinchus milii. The sequence goes on from NW_024704742.1 coordinate 97,522,286, forward strand.
GACTTTCTGCTCTGACCAAGTATTGAGCAGACGTGTTTTACTGCCATAAAATCAGTTTTGAAGACTCTTTGCAGCCAACAAAAGGTCCATACTCTTAAGATTGCCATTAACATCATAGATTCAGCTCATGGAACTAAGTGGTATCCAAATTTTAATCTTAGGACCTCCTTCCCTACTTCCACTAAGTGCCCTTGACAAACTCTGGCAGCCAGAATTGGTGTAATTTAATTAATAAATATGTTATGAATGCAAAAGTTATATAACACAATTACTGAGTGCATTTCAGGACAACTTAACGTATCAATTGGCAACCTTAAAGGAATCAATGAATAATAAATGCATGAATAAATAAATAAATGATTGAATCGCTGGCTGAATAGATCAATTAATAATCAGTTCACAATAATTGTCTGGTTGAATAGAAGAATAAATTCATGAACAACTCCCCTGAGTATTCAATCAGTTTCCTGACTGGAATAAATTAATAGATAAGTATTTAACAAACATGCAAGGACACTTGATTCACTAAGTGGAGCAGGGAAATCGATTCAATAAAAAAATGAGTTCTTTAAAATAACGAAACAGTTGCTTAACTTAATCAATTAAATATTTATTTTACTGAGTGGAATAATTTAAACACCTGATTGTTTTAAACCGGTGATTATCAGAATTGGCTATCTGAATATAATTCTTCTTTCTTATTGGGACCTCTGACTACTACATCTGTCTTTGGCCTTTGATCCTGGCTAATTGCTGCAGCTCACTGGTATCCTGGTCACAGTCTCTCCTAATCCAAGTCCAGGAACATCTAGTCAGGCAGCTTTTCCCAGCCTGTTGCTTTCCTACCTGTGGTGCTGTATGTGGGCAGTTGTAATACAACTGAGTTCCCTTGTGAACCTCGGATCGGCCAGTAAAGATTAATGTTCCAAAGGTCGGTGCTAAGTGGGGATACTCCATTTCTCCTGATCCCATAAATCCTAACAGCTAACTACAATTATAACTTCGTGGAATCATAGAATGTTCCAGTCCATTTGGCTCATTAAATCTGTACCGCACACGACTCGCCTGATCTGATTTCTGCTCGATTCCCACACCCTGTAAAATTGCTCTTTTTCCAACATCTATCAAATTTGTTTCCAAAATAATTCACAAACTCTGTTTCAATAACAATCTGTGACTAAGAATTCCACATTTCAGTCACCCTCTCTGAAATGTTTTTTTCTAACCTCTTTAAGTAGTGGTAGATAAATGACACTGAGAGATTTAATAAATTTGACCAAAGGCGTGGTTGAGGAGAGATGTTTTTGGACGTTTTCAAATGTAGGGTGAGAGGTAATAAAGCAAAATGGTTTTGAAAACTGATTCTGTTGAACAACTGAAACTTTTCCTGTCATAAAGATTTAGTAGACAACAACTCTGTTTCGCCCATACAATATACAGCCAATTCACTTCACAGTATATTCTGTGAAGCACTTTGAGACGTCCCGAAGATGTGATAAGGCGCTATATCAAATGCAAGGATTATTATAATTAATAATATCCCAAATAAAATTGGTCATTTGTTTTATGGGACGTTGTGTGCAATTGTGGTGCTGTTTTTGCCTACAAATACACAGTCATTCCATTTCACAGTAAATCCTGTGAAGCGCTTTGAGACATCTTTCCAACTTGATAAGGCACTGTACCAAATACAAGAATTATTATTAATGATGATTTTACTGATATGCTTGCTCTCCAGCACTAATAGTACAGACACACTTGCATCCGAACACTGTTAATACAGAATAGTGGATGTCTCCTAATCTAGTGAAACATTCTGCAACTACTTAATGTGTAAGACTACAGAATCTGTGTTTAAGCAGGTAGCTACTGTAGGTTTTGTAAATAGGTTTATTCACTGCCAAGGATGTCTGAAAGGTGATTTCACCTGACTGACTATCTTTTGTGACTGAGTTTTGCTGATTCCTAACTGCTTTAATAACTTGTTTCCTACAAGGTATGAAGAGAGAAAGTGTCTAAAAAGAAACACAAGGTAAATAACGGTATTTCAAACCATGTTGCTGGTCTTTCCTCTACAGATAACTAACCCTTTCGCTGACCTTAATAGTAACCACAGGAACTATATTTGCTTTTATTGGCTGTTTTTTCCCTTTGTTGATTCAGGGCTGTTGAGGTCAACCTTTTTAATCTAGCATTAAATCGCGGCACGTTATCGTTTTCTAACCGAGAAAGAATGTCCTTTGCTTTTGCCAGGTTACATCATGCTGAAAATTAACAATGTATGAAAAGGCCGCAGTGCTTTTCAGCTTTCTATAACAAGCATGCGGTTCCTGAAAAATTGCCTTGCTTAGTGCTGTTCTTAAGACATTTGTTTTTTCTGCACACAGAATATTGGGGGTCCATTTTGCTACCTTCGTTCTGCTTTATGGAGGCATCATTGCAGTTAAATGAATTTATAAAGCAGTGCATTAAATTCCTGGCAGGTTTTTATGGTGCAGAAGTGGTACCGGTGTCCAGTAATTCTCCGAATTAAAGGAGCAGAGAGCCCAATGGATTGAGTTGTGAATGGAGTAAGGTGGGAACACAGTGAATCTTTAGTGAAGGAATTTGGTGAGAGCGGGGATTCAGTACAGAGGATGAAGGAGGTGCTTATACAACAACAACAACTTGGATTTATATAGCCCCCTCCATGCCGGACAGCGTCTCAGAGCGCTTTACAGTAACGGATCCCGAGCCAGGGGAAGGGGGAGGAAGGTGACCAAAGGAGTGGTTGAAGAGAAAGGTCTTCAGCAGGGATCTGAAAATAGGAAGAGGGGGAGTGAGATGAAGGGAGTGAGGAAGGGAATTCCAGAGCCTCGGGGCATAATGGCTGAAGGCACGGCCGCCGAGGGTGGAGCGGAGGATTCGGGGGACGAGGAGGAGGCCAGACCCGGAGGAACAGAGGCAATGGGTACTGTTTTGAGGAGAGAGGAGGTCAGAGAGGTAGGGGGGTGCAGAGGAGTGGAGGGATTTGAATACACGGTGAGGATCTTGAAGTCGATCCTCTCTGGGATAGGCAGCCAGTGCAGTCTGGCAAGGCTTATATAAAAATAAGCAGAAAAATAGAAATAGGAATCAATAGGAATTAATAAGAAGCAGCTGAGAAAACTTAGCCAGCTCTGTTTAAAGTAAACTTCAATGAAAATGGAATACTTTATGCAGAAGTTGTGAGATGTTTGCCTTCCGGGCCCAGGTTGTGGAGGGATTCATTTGTAACAACTGCAAACTGGTCGATGCACTCAAGGTTGAAGTGGTCAGTCTTTGATGAGTGGCCAGTAGCTCACTAAGTATTAGGGAGGATGGGATTTTTATAAATGAGGTATTAGAGGAGACCACACAGAGTAAGGGGGCAGAATAGGAGAGGAGTCCCTGTAACCTAGAAGAGGTGGGGGGTTCTCTGTTAGAAAATGCTCCGGAAGTTGTGATCAGGCATTAAGGCAGGAAAAGGCATCTCTGGTGCTCTCAAACAGTTTCTCTCCTCTGGAGAGAGATGATGTGGAAACCCAAGGGCTGGCTGAGACGGGCAAGGTTATGCCATATCCCAAGAGCATCCAGCAGCCTATCAGAGAAGGAAGGGAAAAGAGAAAGAAAATCAGACAAGTCATGTTGTTAGGGAATTCGATTATTCGGACACAATTCTGTGCAAACCAAACCCAGAAAATCAAATGGTAAGTTGCCTCCTATGTGCACCGGTTGAGGATCTGACGTCCCAGGTTGACAAAATGCTCGAGGGAGCAGGTGAGGAACCAATTGCGGTTGTTCATGTGGGAAGAAATTACGTAGATATAAGTAGACCAGAAATCGTACATGCTAAATTCAAGGCAATAGGAAGGAAGCTTATGGGAAAGACCTCAAATGCAGTTTTTTCGGAAGTACTCCCCATACCACGTGCTAGTGAGGAGAGACAGAGGGTAATATGGAAGACCAATGCATGGCTAAGACATTGTTGTAGGGAATCAGGTTTTAGGTTCATCAGATAGTGATGCATTTTTGGAATAGGGTGCACCTCTACAGAGCAGATGGTCTCCATCTGAACAAAAGGTGGGTGGAGGTGTTGGCAGGCAGGATAGATAGTATGGTAAGGAAGTGTTTAAACTAGATACAGAGTGTGGTAGGTGTAACTGATTAGGCACCCAAACTGATTAGGGGAAACCTTGAAGTATACCAGTGGAAACATACACCAAAATATAATATTGGTGGGAGATAAGGAAAATAATTATGTTAATAACATACAATAGAGTTGTGCTTGCATTAATGCCAACAAGATGTGTGACCTGGAAGGTCTTGCAAGGGGCGACAGATTGGATATCAATAGCATCACAGAGTCATGGTGGAATGATTCCAATCAATGGGATACAAGTCTGGAAGGATTCACACTGTTTAGGAGGGACTGTATCAGGAGAAGAGGAGCTGTTGTGGCAGTATATATGAACTGCAGTATTGAGGCACAAATGAGAGTATATAAAAAAAGGAAGGGCAGCCACAAAATCAGTTTGGGTAGAATTAATAAATGGCAACAGAGGTAAACTATTATTGGAAGTTTGCTATAGACCACCAGGCCAAGGTGATAACTTTGATTTGTAATTGTGGGATGAGGTAAGGAAGGCGACTAGCAAGGGTTCAACCATAGTAGTTGGATATTTTAACTTATCACAAATTGATTGGGATAAAAATGTGTTTACTGGTAAGATACGGAAGGATTTTTAGAGTTAAAGGAGGAGTTTTTTATAACTCAATTTATAAAGGAGCCAACAAGAGGCAATAAAATTTTGGATTTGGTTATGAGTAACAGGGATGATCAAATCTCCAACACAAAGGTGAGTGTGGGTTTAAGCAACAATGGTCATACTGTTATCACATTTATTACATGGATTAGTGAGGTTATAAAAACAGAAACAAAATTTTAAGAAGATCAATTTTATGTGATTGAGACGTCTTGTCAGAGTGGGCCTGGCAGGCTTAAACATGACTAAGGGAGCAGAGGAACTATGGAGTTCATTCAGTGGGTGAATTTGGAATGCACTGGACCAATGCGTACCCATGCAAAGCAAAGGTACCAAGCTTAAGGGTATTCCTGCCTGGTTGGAAGGGGCCACAAAACAACTTATAAAAGAGGAAAAAAAGGCATTTAACGCCTTGAAAGGAAATGGCATAGAGGAAAGACAGACTCATTACCAGAAGGCATGCCAGGATTGTGACAAAGGTATCAGAATGCCAAAGAAAACTTTTGAAATGAACATGGCAAGAGACGTGAAGGCTAACAATAAAACGTTTTTCAGAGATTAAGGGAAAAGAAAAAACGAATGATGGAATAGGGCCATTGAAGGTGGGATCAGGTGAGGATATGGCAAATGATGCTACACCAGCTGCCGAAGTACTAAATCCGTTTTTTGCCTCAGTTTTTAGAAAAGAGGAGATGTGAAATGTATTGGATCTGGAAAGAGAATTCAGTGATGTTGCAGAGGCAAGTTGTGACACTATACATATCACTACCAGGATGGTTGCTGAACAACTTTGTAAACTTAAGGCAAACAAATCCAGATGTTACTCCATTTTTTTTAAAAAAAAGGTAGCCAAAGTTTCCCAGGAAACTACAGACCAGTGAGTTTGACATCCATTGTGAGTAAAGTTAGGGAGACTCTTATTAAAAAAATAAGATCATGGAGCATCTGGATAATAATGAAATAATAAAAGATAGCCAATATAGGTTTACGAAGGGGAAATCCTGCCAAACTAATTTACTGTTTTTCTTTGATTGTATGACAAAGGAGCCTGATAAGGGTAAGGCAGTGGATGTTGTAAGGCCTTTGATACAGTTCTTCATGAAAGGCTGGTATGGAAAATAAAGAAAGTGGGAATCAGAGGAATTATCTTGCAATGGATACGTAATTGGCTGACCGATAAAACCCAGAAGGTGGTGGTATATGGAATGTCATCCGGCTGGTAAAATGCCACAGGGTTCTGCTTTGGGACCTCTGTGATTGTATTTTATAAAGATAATAAAGGCTCTGAAGGATAGAAACCCAAAATCTGGGAGTAGAGACATGAAGGGCACAATGTGAAATCTATACAACAACAACAACAACAAGATTCCATTTATAAAGCGCCTTTCACGTCAGGAGGACGTCCCAAGGCGCTGCACAGTTGGGTCAAAATACAAAATATTTTGAGCTTATGGAATTCCTACTGATGACGAGACACAAAAAGTATTTGAAATGAAGTGTTGAAAACATGACTTGCAAGGCTGTTTAATGAAACAGGAGGTCGTGACAATTTGAACATTATGAAGCTACAGTCGTCTGCCAGATAGTGTATATTTTGCTCATAAAACATACAACTTTATTTGGCTAGATTGCTCCTAAAAATAATGTGCTCCATATATTTCTATCTGATGCATCATCCAGTGGTGATAATTCATCTAGTTGCTTGAAGGCACTGGACAAGAATTGTTTTGAGTTAAATCATGAAGATATTGCACCCAGTTACAGCAAGCAATTCATGCTTCTTGAGATTTTTGCATATATCAAGTCTACTAAGTACCTATGGTTCTGAAAAGAAACACCAATTAGAAAAACGACACCCAACAACAATAACAACTTGGATTTATAAAGCGCCCTCCACGCTGGACGGCGTCTCAGAGCACTTCACAGTAATAGATCCCAAGGCTGAGCCAGGGGGAGGGGGAGGAAGGTGACCAAAGGCGCGGTCAAAAAGAAAAGTCTTCAGCAGGGACCTGGAAATAGGAAGAGAGGGGGCGAGGTGAAGGGAATGAGGAAGGGAATTCCAGAGCTTCGGGGCATAGTGGCTGAAGGCACGGCCGCTGAGGGTGGAACAGAGGAATCGGGGAACAAGGAGGAGGCCAGACCCGGAGGAATGAAGGCAACGGGTGCAGTTTTGAGGAGAGAGGAGGTCAGAGAGGTAGGAGGGTGCAGAGGAATAGAGGGATTTGAATGCAAGAGTGAGGATCTTGAAGTCTATCCTCTCTGGGATAGGCAGCCAGTGCAGTCTGGCACGGACTGAGGTGATCGGGGAGCGGAGTTTGGTGCGGTGAGAATGCGGGCGGCAGAGTTTTGAATGATCTGGATTTTATGGATGGTAGTGGATGGGAGACCAGCGATGAGGGCGTTAGTATAGTCCAGCCGAGAGGTGACAAAGACACCAGGGTTTCAGCGGCTTTCGGAGAGAGGTATTGGCAGAGACGGGCAATGGTTAAGCTGAAGTCCACTCTTCCACCATATTCCTCTTGTCTACGGCACTTGGCTGCATAATATCTGCACTTATATGGTCCAAAATTTCTCATGTACATTGGTCAAGATGATTGTCTCAAAATCTACAATCTTGTAGAATTTTGGGAAGTAGATTCAAATTGTCTCTCTTAATTTGGAAGCGAAATATTTGGAGTTCTTTTCAGTACTGAGATAAATGGGCCTCCAAATTAAGACTGAATTTAAGGTTTTTTCAAATTACCACAAGATCTTCAATGGACAGTGGTTCTAAGAACGTGAGAAGTTTTGATCCACTTGAGTGTTCACAACTGCTGTGCTGCACTTTAAAAATAGGTCATGTTATGATAAATCTGTGCTCAAAGGGTGATGATAATGCAGAACTAGTAGATAATAATCGAGGATATCGATTATACAAGGTAGCTAAAAAGAGAAGATATGTTGCATTTTACTAATCAAAAGCACTCAGACCGACTTCCACAATGCTGCAACATTTCCAGCAGAGTAACAATAGGCAGCTGGAATATACCTGAAGGGACCTTGGTATGCATACGGCATCTGGATCCAGCAACCAACTATATGAAGTTCGTAGATTCATGACGAATGCCACTTCTATGTAGAACTCTTGTCATGTTGGAAGAAGTACCCTTTGAGAAAAATGTTAGCCAGATTTGTTTGGCTGAAGGTCTATTTTGGTGCTGTAACTTCAAAGATTCTCAGAGGTTCACCAGTTGCAATGTACAAAGCACTGATTCTACTGTACTACACGTGTGGGTGTAATCCTTTCATTGCAGACTACGGTGGAACTGGTAATTCTGTGGACAGCACATATCCTAACATCAGACTGATTTTAAAAAATTATATATATTATGGAATTTGGAGTTACTATCACTGTCCCTGCTGTCCCTTTATTTACTCAGGATAGGTGTATTGAACTGTGCATTTGTAACTTTCAGAGTTATTTCTGTTCATGTACCATTCAGTATTTCTGATGCAACATATTTGCTCTTTCAACATGGCATTGCATTGCTTCCTGCTCTCATTGGTTTATTGGAGAAACCACAGCCTGTGTTGAGCAACATTTGTATTAGCCAGTCCATTACTGATGAAATCCTGTTAACACTGTTGTTACTGAGTGTGGATCATACCTGAATTTCTATTGGTTGACAGACCTTTGTTAAAGATAGCAACCCCAAACACCAGCATTAAACAGCCTTTAGTGGTTTATTTTGTAGCCTGTATATTTCCATTTTACATTTCTGCTCTTAACTCATGGTTTCCTTTCAGAGAGCAAAATAGACCCCCATTAGCTCAAATTGACAATTGAGGGTATCAAGAGCATCAGGTTATTTATGCTGGGACAATGTTAAAAAAATCTAGAAATCTATTAAATTTCATTATAGGCTAAGTAGCATGCCAACATAATGGCCTTGCTTTGCTATGAAATTTGTCTTGAATTTCTATTTTTTTAAAGAAATTATTATTGTTCACGTGTTTTTGCCTCTGCAGACTGGATGAAGAATTAAAGGAGTCATCCGACTCAGCAAAGTAAGCCAAATCATTAATCCAGCATGAGACTCTTGTCATCTCATAGATTTATCATTAAACCTGTTACATTCTGAATGTATTGCAAAACAATGCACTTTTTCAGTAAGAGACACTAAAAGTAGCATGTAGCTAGCCCGGTCATCCATTACATGCACAAATCACACTGGTTGAAAACAAACCAGTTGATTACTTTTCCCAATTACAATACCTTATCGAATCCATTGTTCTGCCATGTCCTTTGCTGTCAGTGAAATAAGAACATAAGAACATAAGAATTAGGAGCAGGAGTAGGCCATTCGGCCCTTCGTGCCTGCTCCACCATTCAATAAGATCATGGCTGAACTTCTCACCTAACTCTGATTACCTGCCCTATCCCCATATCCCCTAATCCCTCTATTTTTCAAGAATCTATCAGTCTCAGCCTTGAAAATGTTCAAGGACTGAGCATCTACAGCCTTCTGGGGTAGTGAATTCCATAAGTTCACTACCCTCTGAGTGAAGAAATGTTTCCTCAACTCTGTTCTAAGAGGCTGACCCTTAATTTTAAGACTGTGACCCCTGGTTCTAGATTCTCCTACCAGGGGAAACAGTCCCTCTGTGTCTACTTTATCCAGCCCTTTAAGAATCTTATAAGTTTCAATAAGATCCCCCCTAATTCTTCTGTACTCTAGAGAATACAGCCCTAGTTTATTCAGCCTATCCTCATAGGTCAGTCCCCTCATCCCAGGAACTAACCGAGTGAATCTACGCTGCACCCCCTCTAGGGCAAGTATCTCCTGTTTTAAATAAGGAGACCAAAACTGCACACAATACTCTAGGTGCGGTCTCACCAAAGCCCTATACAGTTGCAGCAAGACTTCCCTACTCTTATATTCTAAACCTTTCGAAATGAACGCTAACATGCCGTTCGCCTTTAAGTTGCTTGCTGCACCTGCAAACTAACTTTTTGGGACTGGTGTACAAGGACACCCAAATCCCTTTGAATACTAACACTATCTAACTTCTCCCCTTCCAGAAAATAATCTGTTCTTTTATTCTTGCTACCTAGGTGAATAATTTCACACTTGCTAACATTGAATTCCATCTGCCACCTACTTGCCCACTCCCCTAGCCTATCTATATCTTGTTGCAATCTTTTTGCATCATCCTGAGAGCTCACTCTGCTACCTAGTTTAGTATCATCCGCGAATTTAGACACATTACATTCAATGTCCTCGTCCAGATCATTGATGTAAATGGTAAATAGCTGAGGCCCAAGCACTGATCCTTGTGGCACTCCACTAGTTACATCCTGCCAATTCGAGAATGATCCGTTTATCACTACTCTCTGCTTTCTACCCGATAGCCACTCTTCTATCCATGTTAATATTTTCCCATTAATCCCGTGGGCCTTGATCTTGAGTAACAGCCTTTTGTGTGGCACCTTGTCAAATGCCTTCCTAAAATCCAAATATACCACATCTACTGGTTCCCCCTTATCCAACCTGCTGGATACATCCTCAAAAAATTCTAAAAGGTTAGTCAAGCATGACTTCCCTTTTGTAAAGCCATGTTGACTCTGCCTAATCTTTTTATGGTCTTCCAGGTATCCCATAACTACGTCTTTTATTAAGGACTCAAGAATTTTCCCTACAACTGACGTCAAACTAACTGGTCTATAGTTTTCCCTATTTTCTCTCCCACCCTTCTTAAATAGTGGAGTTACGTTTGCAATCTTCCAATCAATGGGAACTTTTCCAGTATCCACAGACTTTTGGAAGATTATAGACATGCCATCCACTATCTCAGTAGCCACCTCCTTTAAAACTCTCGGATGCAGGCCATCCGGTCCAGGGGATTTATCGGTTTTAAGACCCGACAATTTACCTAGAACCATCTCTTTACTAATGTTAATCTCCCTAAGTTGCTCGCTAACATTGTCTTCTTGGTCCTCTATTTTTGGTATGTTTCCAGTGTCTTCTACGGTGAAGACTGTAGAAAAATACTTGTTTAATGACTCTGCCATGTCTTTGTCCCCTATTATAATTCCTCCGGTCTCTGCCTGTAATGGACCCACATTCACCCTCGCTAGCCTTTTCCTCTTTATATATTTGTAAAAACTCTTGGAGTCTGTTTTTATGTTCTTTGCTAGTTTGCCCTCGTAATCTATTTTCTCCCTCTTGATCAATTTTTTGGTCCTCCTCTGTTGTTCCCTAAAGTTCTCCCAATCCTCGGGTTTACTACTCATCTTCGCTGTTTTATAGGCTTTTTCTTTTGATTTGATACTTTCCCTAACTGCTCTAGTTAGCCATGGCTGCACCACCTTTCCCATGGCATTCTTATTCCTCAAAGGAATATGTGCTCGTTGGGAATTTTGCACTATCTCCTTGAATGTCTGCCATTGCTGGTCTACCGTCAAATCTTTAAGTTTAGTCTCCCAGTTTATTCTGGCTAAATCCTCTCTCATACCAGCAAAGTTGGCTCGATTTAAATTGAAGACTTTTGCTTCAGACTTAACTACTTCCCTCTCTAACTTAACGCTAAATTCCATCATATTATGATCGCTTTGCCCTAGAGGAGCCTTAAGTTCCAGTTTGCTGATCAGCCCTGTTTCATTACACAAAACAAGGTCTAATATGGCTTGTTCCCTGGTCGGCTCCTCAGCATATTGATCTAGAAAATTATCTCTAATACATTCTATAAACTCCTCTTCTATGTTACCTTTCCCAATTTGGTTGTCCCAGTCTATGTGCAGGTTAAAATCACCCACAATTAGTGTCTTTCCTTTGCTACATGCTCCACTAATCTCTTGATTTATACCTTGAGCGATACTTTGACCACTGTTTGGGGGTCTATAAACTACTCCCACTATAGTTTTCTGCCCCTTGAAGTTACGTATCTCTACCCATACTGACTCTACATCTTGCTTTTCAGATTTAAAATCTTTCCTCTCTACTGTTTTTATCCCATCCTTTATTAGCAGGGCCACTCCCCCTCCTCGTTTACCACATCGCCTATCTTTCCTATATACCACGTAGCCGGGAATATTCAGTTCCCATCCCTGATCACCCTGTAACCATGTCTCGGTGATGGCTACTAGATCATACCGGTTTGTCTCTATTTGTGCAACTAATTCATCTATCTTGTTACGAATGCTTCGTGCATTCAGATATAGCGCCCTTAATTCTGACTTCCGGCTATTAACCCTATTCACCAGCACTCTATCACTGTACTTCCTTTCCCTGCTTGACACACTTTGCTCTTCTCCCTTGTTAATCTGCTCCCTTGCTTTTGTTGATCTCAAGTTTAACTGTGGTGGACTATACTTTACTATGTTTTTATCTCCCCCCCCACCCCCCCCTTAGTAGTTTAAAGCCCTTTCTACCTCCCTATTTATTCGCGTAGCCAGGACATTTGTCCCAGCCCTATTTAGGTGGAGCCCATTCCTTTGAAAAAGCTCCCATCTTCCCCAATACTCGTGCCAGTGGCCCATGAATTGGAATTCCTGCTCTCCGCACCACTCTTTTAGCCAGGCATTCAGATCTATTATCTTCTTTTGCCTGTACCAATTAGCTCCTGGCTCAGGTAACAGTCCCGATATCATCACTTTGGAAGTTCTATTCCTTAGTTTAATTCCGAATTCCCGGAACTCGCTCCTTAACTCGTCCCTACTTGTCCTACCAATGTCATTGGTCCCTATATGTACCATTACGATTGGACCCTCTCCCTCGTGCCTCAAATTTATCTCCAGCCCGGCGGTGACATCCTTCATGTGCCATTATTGTGCCATTATTGTTCTGCTTTTGCATTCAGCAGCACCCATTGTTAATTCCTATACTTCCAGGTTTAATTTTTAACCAGTATCTGGTGAAGCAGAAAATAATTGCTGCTCCCATGGGAGCAAACAATCACTTGCTAATGATAAAAATGACCTATTCTGAATTTTCTTGGTGAAGCTATTCTGCCAATTCCCCTGTGGTGGTGGCAGTGTGGGAGGAGAGGTACAGAACTAGTTTTAACTGTGTTTTATGTTCTTGTTTTAATTATCACATACTGCATTTCCTAAACATTTTTTTTGTCATCCTGATATTTAGAAAGCAACCTCTCACGTATTTATAGATGCAGAGTCTCACTTTTAATGGGATCCAACACAATTTCCCACAAAACAACAGCAAGCATTTATATAGCACCCCTCAAGCAGGATCGTGTCTCGTGGGGGTGGGGGGGGTTAAGGGGAAGTCGATGTCACCAAGTTGTAATATCTAGGCCTATCAAATGATTATTGCTTTGACCCCATTGTTTCCAATGCTTCTCTGCCATTATTTTTGATTCTTCATTATTCAAATGACACTTGTGTTTTTTCAATAGATCTTTATAATGGGAAATATACTTCAATAGCAAATCACAAGTACTCATTGTTTTTCTGTTCTTTTTTTCTTCTTTCTGCTTACCGACAGAGTTAGCAGCCTGCAAAGTGATCCAGAAGCACCTTCAAATGAACAAGAGTAAGAGCACATTGTAATTGGAATAAATGACCTGCAGGACCTTGTGGTCACTCTCTGTGATTGTGCAGTGGTGTGTTGTGTTCTGCTGTGTCTTTTGTTTGGGAAGAAGGATTTGGGGTTATGATACTCCCAACTTTTTAAAATTCAGGCTTTAGCCCTCTTTCATTCAGAAGAAGTCTAAATTTCCATTCTAAATATCAAGAAGTCAAATGCTTTGAGTAAATTATGCCTATATTGTGATTCAGTATAGCCCTGCAGATTGCAGCAGGAGCAGTGTTGCCATCATAGTAAGCAGAGATGATTATTCTTCAATAAATATTCTACCTTTTGGTAGTGGTATGTGTATATTCTACCTTTCACTAGAACCTATACCAAAGCAATCTAGCAAAATCTCTGAAAGCTATTTGATATTCTTCCTTATTTTGGACTGATCTGGCTGATCCCTCTTCCATTCAGAACTGAGGGATGTCAAACAATCTAAACACACAGCAGGTTAGTAACGAGAGCTAAGCATCAAAATATGCCAGCACAACTAACCTCATCTTCTAGATTTAGCATTTGATGCAATAAAATCTCTATTATTTGAAGCACTCACACAACCTAATTAAATAATGTGTGTGATATATATTAACTATGTATCCCTTACTGATCACTCCGGGACTCCGGCTCTGTCACAAGGCTTTTGGTTCAAGCCTCAGGTTGGAACTTTGAGCGCACATAGTTTAGATGTACACACCAATACACTGCTGAGGGGGACTTCTGGATTGTCAAAGCTTTGCATGAAACAGCAGTCCCATCTGTCTGTTCAAGTCGTTGTTGAAGATGCCACACTGTTCAAAACGTGAAGGGAGCATCTCCCAGGGTCCTGGAAACCTTCATGCAAATATACAATGGCAAATTTATCAACTAATGGGGATGCCTTCTCATTCCCAGCCCACCCCCCACCCCGAGACCAGAGCTTGATTTACTGAATTTTTGGAATGAAGATTTATTAATTGTCAAAATTTGTTTCTCAACAATCCTTAGTGTATGTTATTCCCCTTGTAAAACATACATGGCAGAAATTGTTCTTAATTCACTTTACACACTTTGATAAACCATTAGAGTTGGGGAAAGGAGTGCTGAGTGTTTGTAGGATTGGTCTGGGGTTCGATTGAGGATGGGGCCAAGTATGAATAGTCCATACCTAACATTGCTGTAAACAAGAACACTGCTATACATTTATGCTGCCACAATGTTAGGACTTGGTAAAGTTACATTTTGTGATTATTACAACCTGATACGTTTGGTTACCTGACAAGCCTGAGTTGCAGTTAGTTAAGTTGTACTACTTCTGCCCCCTCATCCTAATTGTGGAAATAAGGAAAATAAAGTACATTGCACAATGCAAAGATCGCTGCTTGTATTAATGTCAATGTTCACAAACAAAACACAGTATATCTTATGAAGTGCTCGATTTGAAAAGCACTCTACCAAATGTAAGGATTTATGGGATGTCCTCCTGACGTGAAAAGTGCTATACAAATATAATCTTGTTGTTATCATTTTTACCTCCACTTTTCTTTCTTTTTCAGAATACAAACAACACCAAGTGAAGGCATGGAATAATTGTGTTGCCTCGGTCTCCGAATATTTCTTAGGATGTTTGTTTTCTGAGTAGCAGCTGTATTAGTTAACTTCCTTCATTGATTCCTGATTCTTTTGTTCAAACTTAGTTCTTGTTTATTTTCTGAAGTATCATTTTGTGAGTCATAAACTAAGTCATGCTGTGTAAAAATATCAAATGGATTATTGTGATATGTGCCAGTGATATATTTACTTAGAGCTTTGATTTCAAACATTGCCCATTTAAACAAATAATCCAGAACCATATCAATTGTCATATTTAAAGGAAATACCTGTCAATGTTGACATTTTTCTTTCTCAGTGCTAAAAGTTAAACTAAATAAGCACCACTTTCCTGAATTGAGACCTTTGTGTCTGGATCAAGATTGGCAGAAGGCCAGTTGTGTATTTTTGTTAGATTGTGACATCTCTTTGCAAAGGAACAGAGAGGAATGAGGAAGAGCTGTTCATTGAACCTTCAAACCTTGTTCACTTCCATTGAAAGGTAACATGGGTTCTTCAGACTTTTTTGATCAATCATCTCTTTTTGCCATTTGTAAACCATGGAAGATGATCTTAGATGTTTTCCCATATAAAAAGGTTCATTAAAAAGGTTTCTCCTCCCCACAAAAAATATATTTTTGACAAAGCTGGATATAAATAATTTAATTTGTACAATAATTTTCATAACTTGGTTCCATTCTGTTGAAATATTTACTGAGGAATTTAAAATCAAATTACTTTCCATTTTTCATCTTTCTTCATTCCGAATTGATCATGCCTCCTCTGCCTGGCATCAGAAAGCCTGTATGTCCTGTATGTTTGGGCCCCTCCTACTATCTGGCCCAATTGGTCCCAACCTCGCACAATGAAAATAAAAGTGGGCTCGAATCTAAATTGGGGAGGATTTTGCACATGTAATCTTCATTTTGGATAGGTTAACACTTAGACTTCCAGTAGCTCTGGGAAAGTCCACTTTTTATTTTTCTACAATTTTAGCTCCCAATACTGAAAAAAATTCTAATATTACAGTAATAATGGCATTGATATTGAAGGTCATCATATTACTGGAATATGTAATATTAACAAAAGAGATATTTTAAAGCCTCATTCCTGCTCTGACTCCCATCTCTATTTTGCAACCCCTGACCCCATTCCCCTGACCCCCATTTTCCTTTCTATGATTTCTAGTTTTAACTTTTATTTCATTATATTTATTATTTTGAATAAAATGTTATTTTCCTGCCTTCCTCAACTTGTTGTTTTAACGCTGTTTAGTTTTTGGCTTAATTAAAAAAAAAATTAATTAGCTAACCAAGAGGCTGAGCATTGAAATTTGACCTGGTGTGTCATTGGAACCAAGGTTTGGAAGCACAAAGTAAATGAGTCCTGAAGAGTTAGTTTGTCAGCAGATTGAATTCAGTGCCTGTAAATTGTTTTTTCGTTGTGGTTCTTAATAGGTAACTACTTTTGCTGGGCCTACCGGGCAACTCATAGTTTTGTGTGTTTTTTAAAAAAAATCATGTATGCAAATAAATGCAACAAGTTAGGGAAGGTTATTTGTGAAGTTGAGCTAAGTATGCATGAGAGAGAGTGATCAATTGTATTTTAATAAACAAACTAGCAAGGAGCTTGATAATTGTCAGGGCAGTAAGATTATATGAAAATATAATGTTCAGCAACACAGTGTTATTGGTATTCCATGGCTGTAGTTTCTTACTCAAAGTGACAACAGCAGCTGTTTCATTTCCAGTTAAACAGCAGATAGGTGATAATTGGTGCCTAGAAGTTTGGAAATGTGTCATCTTGCTCAAAGTAAATGAACTAAGAAATTGTGGCATTTACAAAATAAGTATAAGGTTATTTTCATATTTGAAACACTTAAGGTGTGTCAGATATTGCCTATGAAGAAAAACAATGCCAGTACAAGTCTAGTTCCCAAGGATCCCATAATACTATCTTTATCCACATATATACACCAGTACCCACCTAGCAACAGACAAGGAAATCACTCCTGTGCCAAGGAGAGGGAGGAAATGTGGGGTTAACTCCTCAAGGTATCACAGAGGAGAATGAAAACTGATCACAAATCTTATCTTAAAAGTGTGCTTTATTTAATATGCAAGTTTGTTTTTTTTCTTTTTAAATGATATATTGACAACTAAGTCTGATTTCCTGAGATTGAGTACAAATCTTTACAAGTTGGAAACATTTGCACTATTGTGAGCTTGGACAGCAACTGCAGTGTGCTTCTATGACATATCTTTAAAAATAATGACAGTACATATGATTTCATGCACATCATCGGGCTTTCATTAAACATTTACCAGTTTGGAGAGTTCCTCGATTGATTGGTGTAGTAAAACTTACTAAGAAGCTGTTATGGGTTTGTCAGAAGGACTTTGATTAACCAAATTTAAAAGTAGCTGGAAGACTTTGGGTAGATCAATTAATGACTGAACTAAGAATCAAGCTGTTTAATCACTCAAGGAAGTGTTGTCATTTCAAGCTTTTCTGCAGTATTGCTTTCTAGTGATCAGGATTTATTACCCATTAACTTGCATTTGCATTGACTTGCACTGATGAAAAGCAATGACAGGGATAATGCATTACGCTTTGGGGAGAATAACATTTACGTCTGCAGCCAGGCTCCCTTTGTTTTCAATGAGGCAAAAAAATAAGTGCCAACTCAGTCCATCTTCACAGCCAAATCATGTTAGAAAAAAGAGATTCCCCATAACATTGGGGATCTGATATGCAATGATTTCTTAATAGAAGAGACCTGAGGGACCTCTGCTCTAATGCATTCTACTTTGGGAGTTTGTGTATTTTTGGATCAATTAGTTCCAGTTACTAGAAGGAGTCTTCTCGAGTTCTTTATAAGGGATTCTGTTGTAAATTAGCATTTCCTAGACCCTCATTGTGTTATTTTTTTCTACAGATAGTGCACACAAATCCTTTTGATTCAAACTGCTTTGAAAGACATTGCTACCTGACATGTTGAAGTACATTACCCTGGTAGATCATGAAGCATTCTCAAAACATTTGCTCCACATGCTCACGACCGGCCCTGAAATACATAAAATATATCTCCGTAAATAATGTAACAGGTAACTTGCAACATATACTTTTCGAAATTATTATGTACAAGAAATGGATGCATGTTATGAAAAGTGTGCAATATAAATTCAGTCGGTGAAAGAATGAATTGCAATATTTGAGCTCAAAAAATCCTGGCCAGTATATCAATGTAAATGAGAAACTGCTACAATTGTATTTCGGTGTACAACAGGTAGTACTATCCTTTGATTGTAATGTTCAATATTGTTATAATCTAGAGAAGTTACAATGTAGTTAAAGCATTATGCAAGGCAGGTATTAGCTGCCTCATTATTATTCTTTGGAATTTGTTGATCAGTAGTAGTTTGTATTAAAATATGCTTAATATTACAAGTGATTTAAACCGAGAGTACAGACTGCCATGCGATATAATTAAATCGCCATTTTCAATGAGTAAACTATGTCTTTGTTAAGAGTTCATGAACTACCCAGAATGATTGCAAGGAAGATGAAGGTGTTTGTTAAATAGCACATTTTCCTGCATGACAAGTGACTTAACATTCTCCTCCCTTCTGTGCCATATTAGCTGCACGGAATTTAGACAGATACAAGCAAGTATAACAATTTTAGCTGCAATAAATTCAGCAATGAAGTCTTAGTGCAGAAATCAACATTATCTCTTTTAATATACAAAGACTTTGAGAGAACTGTTAAAGAGTAATGAGTACGTGAGGGAATTGAATGTGTGCAGTAGTCAAAGAGCAAAGAACAAATTGCACACGTTACTGCTGGCTAAACTACCATGCCCAGTTCAGCTGCCGTGGTAACCTAATGTCCTCTGCTATTGTATTCTTCAGGCATTACTATTTGGAAAGTTCCTGTTAGATTTTTCTTTCTGTAAAAATACGATGTGAAACTTTACATATCCTTAAGTACGATTGCAATTTGCACTATTAAATACTGTGCTGTCCTTTATGTCATGTGTTTGTTTCATTTGTTTGTTTCTCACACAACAAATATATACAATACACAACAAGTGATATTTTATGGCCTGCAGCACTTTTGAACAAGATGTAAGAAAATGTTTGTCATCTGATGCTTGTACAAACTCTCTAAGTTCATCGCAATTTTTCTTTTTGCTTTTAATTTATATGTTTAGTTTTGCTAAAGCCAAAGTCCAATGTAGTATGCCATGCAGATCAGAAAATTGTAGGTTTGACTCCTCGTCTGTACTTCTCTCAGTTCAACATAGGTATCAACACTAATGCATTATTTTTCCACAGCGGTGCAGCTTCAGTGCACCTGGAACAGGGAAGGTAAGAGTCTCTTCCAGTGACTCCTATTAGAAAATGTAAATATGCGATTGGGTCTGACTGTCTAAACTTATACATGACAAATGGTCACCTTAGTGATGTAATGATGGACATCAGCATCACTGCAATAATCTTCATCACTTGAGTTATTATGAACCTGATTATAGGAGAGTTGTAAATGCCACCTTGGCTTTTTAATAATAGCAATTTGAATTCTGTCTCAGATTACTGAACAGTGAAGGAGTTTGACTCTGAACCGGGGAAAAAGTGGAGGTAATCATAGGTACAGTAGAAGAGGAAAAGTGGGTTTGAAGATGATTAAACAAATTGCTTTTACAAAACACTTTTCACATAGGAAGGACGTCCCAAAACACTGGACATTGAGGGTTTGCACCTGAGCTGAGGTCCGTCAATACCTCTCCCCAAAAGCTGCTGAAACTCTGGTCTATGCCTTTGTCGCCTCTCGACTGGACTATTAAAATGCCCTCTCGCCAGTCTCCCCTCCACTACCATCCATAAAATCCAACTCATTCAGACCTCTGTCGCCCGCATTCTCACCCGCCCGAAACTCCACTCCCCGATCACCCCAGTCCTTGCCAGACTGCACTGACTCCCTATCCAAGAGAGGATCGATTTCAAGATCCTCACCCTCGTATTCAAGTCCCTGCACTCCTCTGCAACCCCCCTACCTCTCTGACCTCTCTCCTCAGCACAGTACCCGTTGCCTTTGTTCCTCCGGATCTGGCCTCCTCCTCGTCCCCCGAGGCCTCCGCTCCACCCTCGGCAGCCGTGCCTTCAGCCACTATGCCACGAGGCTCTGGAACAAATCGCACTTTTCCTCTTCCACTATACCTGTGATTACCTCCCCTTTCTCCCCGGTTCAGAGTCAAACTCCTTCACTGTTCATTCCCTTCGTCTCGCTCCCTCCCTTCCCATTTTTAGGTCTCTGCTGAAGACCTTTCTTTTTGACCGTGCCTTTGGTCATCTTCCTCCCCCTCCCCCTGGCTCGGTCCCAGTATCCTAAACTGTAAAGCACTCTGAGACGCCATCCGGCGTGGCGGGCACAAAATATAGCCAAGTTGTTTCGATTCTTCAAGGGTGGGGAAAGGAAGATAACTGAAGGCATGGTCAAAGAGGAATGTTTTGAGACAGACCTTGAAGGAGGCAAGGGAAGGGGCGAGATGAAGGGACTTGGGGTTGGAGCTCCAGAAAATGGAGGCAGAAAGGCTGAAGGGCCCAACCTCCAATGGTGGGGCAGATAGGGCAGGGGATGTGAAGCTGATCAGTGCCTGCCAAGTGGAGGGAGCGTGCGGGTTGGTAGGGTTTTAGAAGGTCTTAGAGGTAGCGTGGACAAGACAATGTAAGGTTTTAAATATGAGGATCTTGAACTCAATTCTCTGGGGGATTGGTAGCCAGGCTCGGATAAAGAGGGGGTAAGGTGGAGGGATTGAGGCAGAGGCTTGGGGACCCAAGTGTGCATGTAGAGGTACTGCTGGAGTTTAACCCACTAAAACTGCTTAGTTTGCCATTGAGAGCAATGTCGAGAAAGCTTCCAACTGCTTATCCAGTTAGGACCACCTTACCCATAGTCTTAGGCTTGCAGGATTAATAAAAACTGAGTGGGTAGATTTTATATAGCTATGGAAGGAACAGGCTTGATAGGCTGACTGGCCCTTTCTCATGTTTTCGTATGGTCTTTAGGATACAAAATAGCATTTTATGAAATAATACATAATCATAAAGTCTACTACAGGGTGTCACTATTTTGCTTTATTGCCATAATCTCTAAAATAAGCATAAAGACATTAACTGCCTATCTTTAGATGGTTGTTCGTATGAAACATACATGCTATACAAGAACAGATTGTTATGTTACATATGCTAAGCTTAATTTTGGATTTTTAAACGACTGTAAAGTCCTTATATAATTAACCTCTGTACAGCTAATTTTCAGATGAACCTTTTCAAGCAGACACATACCTTGTTTTTTGATTGGCAGGCCCACAACCCTCACTCTGCCCACTTTCTCAGATCTTCTGAATTGCAAAGGGTAATAAACAAAATACATATAAATACAGAATTGTCACTGTTTTGTGTCCTTGTCTGGGTTCAGCTTATCGAATGCTCATTGTAGCCCTCTTGCTACAGCCCTCAACTGTTACCAATATCAGCTGCCTCAAGAGCAGGGATGGGCAATTATTTTGGCTGGCGGGCCACTTCATGAGTTTTGGTAAGCTTTGCGGGCCACACGCTTAATATAGATGCAAATGCTTAATAATAGCTCAAAATCAAGTCTTGCACTTGTACATGTATAAAATAAAGTCTATATAATTGACATTCATTAGGTTAAATAAAAACAACTCATTGAGCAGATATTTATTTGATATTTATTCATTCATTCACATATTGATAAGAATGTGAGAAGCTCACTCAATGGAAAGAATGAAAGTGCTGATGTGCGTTAACCAGACAATTGACGTCAGGCATCGTCGCCATTGTTGCAATGCGGAGTACTGCTGCAAGGTGATCATCAGTCATCACAGATCTAAGTTTTGATTTATTGAACTTCATCACAGAAAATGTCTCCTTGCATATGTATGTTGATCCAAACAGCACAACCATCCTCCGAGCATGAGCCTTTATTTTTGGAAAGGTATATTCATTAAGAGAGGCGTAAAAACTGGAAAGCGGCACTGATTTGAATTGCTCCGCAAGCAATGGATCACATTGCAGGTCAATAAGCTTGAGTTGGAAGTCAAATGGGGCATTGTCAACATCAAATGAGAAAGGTGAAGAGACCAAAGACAGGTCCTTTTTGATCAAATTGAAATCCTGGAATCGGCAAGAAAATTCTGCATGTAAGTGATGAAGTATACTTTTTAAGGCTTTGATCGCAAACAGTAATCTGCTGCAAAGTTGGAAAGTGGGCAAACAGCCTGTTTCCTATCTGACGTGATAAAATAAATAATTTTGTCATAAATGACTTGACACTGCAATACAAATTGCGCACAAAGGCACCCTTTGCAGTTTTGAATTCAGTTAATTCATGTGGCCCATGATATCAATGGCAAATGCAAAATCAGAGCACCAATTCGCAACATTCAGCTGTGGGAAATCCAAATCTTCTTGTTTCATACCCCAAAATAAATCAGTCTCTGTTCTCAATTCCCACACTCTTCAAGACCTTTCCTAAACGAAGCCATTTTATGTTCGTGTGATACAGAACATCCGTGTCCTCGGATTCCCAATTCCTCAAGCAGAGTTGCAAATTGCCTGTGGTTTAATCCTCTTGCTTTTATGTAGTTGACCACTTTCGTAACCGTGTACACGACATTGCTTAGTTTTAGAACACTCTTACAGAGAACCTCTTGGTGGATAATGCAGTGTAGAAAAACAATATTCTGTTCTGGATTTGTTTCTTTGACTTGATCTTGAATTCTTTTCAGTAACCCAACATTTTTGCCTGTCAGATTTGGGCTTCCATTGGTGGTCACATTCACCAATTTTTTCCACTCCACTCCTAATTTTAAGATACACTTATTTACTGTCTCCAAAAAGTCTTCTCCAGTTGCCTTCTTTCATTAACTGTATTGATGCCAATTCTTCTGTGAGCTCAAAATGTGTGGTGATACCTTGAATAAAAATTATCAACTGGACTGTGTCTTTGACATCACAACTCTCATCGAGTGCTAGTGAAAAACATGTAAAATTGCTTACTTTATTTTTTAATCGCAGATACAGGTTCTCAGAGATATCCTCGACACATCTCACAATAGTCTGCCTTGAGTTAATACTTGTGGAGTCCTGTAGCTCAGTGGTTAGAGCACTCGCCTTAAAAGCGAGACACCTGGGTCCAATTCCAGGCAGGGCGAAACCTTGGGCAAGTTTCCTTACTCTACACGCCTAATGATAATCCCTCCAAAAAACAAAGCAATAATAAATTGGTCATTTTCAATCCATGACTGTTGTGGGACACTGCTGTGTGCAATTGGCTGCCGCATTTTGCCCACAAATATACGGTCAATTCACTTTACAGTATATTCTATGAAGTGCTTTGAGACGTCTAGAAGATGTGAAAAAGCGCTATATCAAATGCAAGGATTATTATTATATTATAATGTTCTCGATCTGGTTTTTCTTGTCTGAGCGTAAAATTGAGGCAGGGTCAACCATACATTCTTTTATAAATTCTCCTTCAGAGAATGGTTTGCTGTTCTTGGAGATTTTGTGCGCAATCACGTAACTCACTCTTGTAATCTCATCCTGGGACACAAATTGTTTTGTGAAAATGTTTTGCTCTTTTTGCATTCAAACAACCATCTCATCAGCTTTCTTTCCTTTATCTTTGACAGAAACATTCTTATATTTGCAACCATGTTTGTTCTCAAAATGGCAATTCAAGTTGAGCACTGTCACACTTTCTTTGCAGATTAAGCACACAGCTTTTCCACCCACAATGGTAAAAAAAATTTAGAAGTCCTTTCTTTGTTGACTATTCGGCTTTCAGCGTCCACTTTCCACTTCTTCAATAAACTCATTTTGAATTAACGTCCTCTTCAGTGAAAAGTACTGCCGCGGTTTCTGCGTGCGCATGTTTGAAAATATGCCAGACGTCAGCCTGATTCAACACTTGCAGGAGGGAGTGTGCACACAACTAAAAAGCAATGTTCCTGGTCTGATTCAAATACGAAATTTGTGCAACTTTCTGGGACTGAATGAACTATAATTTTTTCTATTGCTAGACACAATGACGGGCTGGATACAGTCATTTGGTGGGCCGGATATGGCCTGCAGGCCATACTTTGCCCACCCTTGTGCTAAAGTCACAACTCTCAAGACCGTGTACCATATGCTGATTTCTCACAGGTATGAACCATAAACCTAGGCTGGCACAGAGCAGACAATTCACAAACCAGGATTTTCTATCACCGTTTCCATCATTAAGAAGGTGAAAATATTCATAATCTCTATGTTTGATTATAATCATTTATATTAACAAATGACTAAAGATAATATATATATATATATACCACAGAACTAAATGAAAGATGAAAAAGAGTCAAAATGAAGTGCAAGATTGCCAGGAATTTCAAAGATGGTTTTAATGACAGATTATCTCAAAACCGCAGGCTTTCTTTGCCACAGGCATTTTTTTTTTGCCACTGAAGTTGCTCTATCTCTTACTCTTACAATTATTTTGATTTATGAAAGACACAAAACATAACATGTCAACACAAAATATAGAAAATCATTCCATATATTTTTATGGAAACTTTCCCTGAATGTGAATGGAACAATTTGGGAAGAGAAACTTGATATAATTTTAGGTCTGCACATTGGCTTTTGCCAAACTAAGAACACAGAGCCCTTTTGTGAAAACCAGAAATCAGTGCAATACCATTAATCCTTAGAATAGTGTTGGAGTTCGTCATGTATATTTCTTTCAACACTTACGTTTTTATTTTGGTTTTAAAGATTTCACAATCTTTCAGGGAACAGAAAAGAATACTCCTTTCATATAAATTTGGTACCTTTTTCACAACTAATGTCCAGGCCAAAGAACACACTAGAGCAAAATTGGAACTGTACACATTTGCCTACAAATACACAGTGGTTACGCTTCACAGTATAATCCTGTGAAACTCATTGAGATGATTCAATGGTATGATGTTTCATGACATAATGTAGCCATTAGGGTTAAAAAAAGATTCTTTAAAAAGTAGATATTATGTTTAACATAAGGCTTGACCAAGTGGAATCAAACGAGAAATACTGTATTTTTGTTTACTCTTTACTTTCAAAAAATCTCTGCTTGTACTCGGGTACAGTTGAATGGGTGCTGGCAGCCCCTCCAATACCTCATTCTAAGTGACTATTTGTGCGCAAGTCTAGACAGTGTTGGCAGACTATTACAGAATGGAAAGCCTCATACACAATTCTTGCTTTACACATTGGGTTTGCAAATACACTCCTCTTGAAGCAGTAACTGGCACAAAAGTGTTTTGAGATGTATACTACATTTTCTGAAGGGTAGTCCCTGTGGTTATGCCAAATTGCCAGAGAGTGCCTGTGTTGGGTTCTGAGTAATGAACAGAATATTATTATATAGCTTATAATATTATAAGAATATTCTTATACATCTTATTCTTTATAGCCTTCCTTTAAATAAGGAGCCTTGAGCAGTGGAATCAAAGACACTCAACAACTTATGTTTGAAGATCTCTTTACTTAATATGAAATGCAAAGTTTGTTAGTTCAAAATATCACAATACAACAGACAAGTCAATAGCGTAGACAAATGTCTATCAAAGTAAATTAACCAATAATTGCTTAGTCCATACATCATTAAAAAGTTGCTTCTTTGGTGGAGTCAGTTGATAGAAGTCCCGATCAACAGGCAAAAGTCTTGTATTAATGGAAAGTCTCTTGATTCAGACCCGAAACCTCTTGCTTGGGTATTTTGATGACAAAGTCAAAGTTGATAATGGACAGCTGAGCTGTGTACTTTATTCGACAGTTGTTATATGTTGTTAATATTTTCGACAGTTGTTATACATTGTTCTTCTTCCATTAAGTTTAAAATGATTTCAGAAGTTCTGGAACTTCTGCAGTCTTCCTTCCCGAAATTGCTGGAGTTAATGAAAGTCGCTGAAATATTAATAAATAATAATAATCCTTGCATTTGATATAGCGCGTTTCACGTCTTCTAGACGTCTCAAAGCTCTTCACAGAATATACTGTAAAGTGAATTGACTGTATATTTGTGGGTGAAACGTGGCAGCCAATTGCACACAGCAGGGTCCCACAAAAAGTCATGGATTGAAGTCACCAAATTATTATTGTTTCTGCTTCTTGAAGGATTATCATCAGGCGTGTGAAGTAAGGAAATTTGGCCAAGGCTTCGCCCCGCCAGGAATCGAACCCAGGTCTCTCGCTTGTGAGGCGAGTGCTCTAACCACTGGGCTACAGGACTCCACATCTATTATTGATGTGCGAGCCTATCAGAGGCCTAGTGAGTGTGTCACAGTACTAAGCTCAAACCTATTCTCACCCAACACCTTAACACAAGCACTTCCAGTAAGGGGTGGGAGGGGGGGTGGCGGTGAGAGGGATCTGAAGCAGTAATCTGTCTAATTTTCCCTTCTCTAAACTGA
Organism: Callorhinchus milii; assembly: GCF_018977255.1. Taxonomy (NCBI): domain Eukaryota; kingdom Metazoa; phylum Chordata; class Chondrichthyes; order Chimaeriformes; family Callorhinchidae; genus Callorhinchus; species Callorhinchus milii. The sequence continues at coordinate 97,548,712 of NW_024704742.1, forward strand.
GACACTGGGGTCAACTGTGATATTCCAGTTGAGATCAATTAACTGAACAAAGGGATTGTACCTTGACTCTTCCTGGCCTGTATGCTCGGTTACCTTGGATATGCTTCATGAGACACTGAGTTCCTCAATGTGTCGTGCTTAATGCTATCGGGGCCTATTAATTGTGTTATGTTTATATTGTTATTTCCTATTATAGATACATAATGAGAAGGTTACTGTTTAATGGCAAAACAACCAGTGGTTGGGATCTCAAATTTAGAATGGAAGTGATAGAATAGATAGTTCAGAATTAACTAATTTACACAGAAGTGGTAGAATATGTTAGAATTTACACTTTTTGTATACTGCTAGAATCATAATAGATGTTGTGAATGGGTTAACGTTTAAGTTAAGTGTGGGGGACAACTGGACTTACAGTCATGGGATAGGAAACATCTGGTTTTCTCTGTTTTTGAAAGAATAACAGACAGGGGCAGGGGGTCACCTCTTATCAGTAAATGACAACAAGCCCATAGAGGTAACGGTCCAAGGTACCGGTTGACACAGGATCTCGACTGAGCAATAAGTCGCTAGATTCTGACAGGGCCTGCCAAGCGACAGAAGGCAACCCTCAAGAATAGCAACTAATGAGCAAGTTGCTTAAACTAGAGGACCTTGGTACCATCCCGGGATACTGATAAGAAGTAACCAGTCACTTAAAAGGAATGATCCCACACCACAAAATAATGAGCACCAGATACAGTACCAAACTGATCAATCCTCTATCTTAGACAATTAGATCAGATAACAGGGGTCTTAAGGACAATGTGTATGTGTGCTGAGGCACGTACACCCCATGAGGTGCTCACGTGAACCCAGCATGATTTTGACCGGGTAATCTAACGTCCGCACCATGATTGGATGAACATTGGTATAAGATTTCCGTTAACTTTGTGTACGGTGCCGTCTCGGGTCGTGGAGACAAGGATACGGGAGATGGGGCCGTCCCGGGCTGCGGAGACAAGGATACGGGAGATGGGGCCGTCCCGTGTCGCGGAGACAAGGATACAGGAGATGGAGCCATCCCGGGCTGCGGAGACAAGGGTACGGAGATGGAAGACTGAGAGCTAGAAACACTAAGACTGAGGATATCAGATGGAAGATTGAAAGCTGTAAGCAAGAAGACTGAAAGCATGAAGAATCAAGCTTGTGTGCTGTAAAGACACAGTGTTGAACTCTTGATCTCAAGATATCTATAGTGGTGTTATTCTGTTATAAGATCTGTTGATTGTACCGGCCTTTGGTCTGACCCATCGTGATATTGGGGAATAACGAACGAATAATAATAAAGCAGTCTGATATCTGGTTAAAGGAATTAGCGTTATTTCCTTACAGATTTGGCTGATTTTATTTTCTTACAAATAGATCGTTCAGAATTAACTAATTTACACAAATGATGGAACAGTCCAAGTCTTTAATCCAAAGACAACACAGTGGCTTCACCACTTTGTATCATAATATGAAAGATGTTTAATGTGTGGATGGCATCTGATATGCTGTGTCCTAGGCTAAACAAATTATAGTTCAACCATATATCTTTTATAATCGTTTTTTCACAGTTAGTATGAGAATGCAAAATCTTTCCATTATTATGTCCTTGAAGCAATTATTTCACACCTGCTGAGCTATTATTGCTAGTGTTTTAGAAAAACATCTTACTCAACTATAATCTGCAGAATTGTTATAAAACTTGATTTGTTATAGAGAACATCTTTGACAAACTTCAGCTGTGATAAATATGTCATCTTGACATTTTTCTAATCTACATAAGCATTTTTAACTAAATGAAATAATACAGTGCTTTCAACTACATAGTGCTTTCATGCTACATGGTTAACATATATTAACAATTTCAATAATGAAAACTGAAAAAATTGTGGGATCACAATTTGTGGGGAGCAATGGGGCGCTTTTATTGTATAACTTGCTCTCTATTCCATTTTTAGCTGTGGCTGCGTTAAGTAATTTAGATCTGCAGATTTCCTAACACAAGTCCACCAAAATTACTGAGGCAAGGAGTGCCTGAAAAAGCATTCTACTTCCTGTAGTCTCATGAAACAAGCTACTGTGAGGGGAACATAGTATACTACTGTGAGGTGCATCATTATAGTGTTCTTAGAATGCAGAGCGGTCCAACCTTTTGACTGCTGAGGGCTGCCCTATTTGAGAAATGTCCGTGGGCTACAAAAGCAATATTTTTGTGTTTTCCTTCCAGAAACATAACATAGTATTTACAGGTTATGGAAGGAGCAGTTACTTTTCCTAGAGTTATCATTAGCCACTTGTGTTTGACAATGTAGCTTTTTCAAATTACATCAAGAACCTTTTGGGCCCAGGGCACAGATTATTGACCCACTCTTGCTTTTGCCAACTATAGTTACTCAGAGTACCCCTTTCCCAATCCATTCCATTCAGGAGCCATCCAGACCCGTTTTCATAACTCAGTGAAATTAATATCACAAGATCGCAAGACTTGTTTGGATGAAGAAGGCCCTTCGGCCAATTTGATCTCATAGAACCATAGAAATTTATGAAACAGAAGAAGGACATTTGGCCCCTTGTGTCTCTCTCAAGCGCAATCCTTTCAGTCTCACTTACCTGCTCTTTTGTCATACCCCTTTTGGCTGAATCTTTTTAAGGTATCTGTCTAGTTCACTCTTGATGGCTAATATGGATTTTGCCCTGGCAGGGCATTCTATATCTTAACTACTCTGTGCGAAAAAAAATTCTCCTTATCTCCCCATTTGTTTAAATTGATACCCTGCACTCCACCAACCAGTGCATACTTCCAGGATACCCACCCTCCCATCACAGTATCAAACTGCTTTTCAAATAAATCCAATATTCTGGCCTCAACCACCCTTCCTGGCACCTTTTTCTACTTTTTAATTACCCTCAGAGTAAAAAAAAGCTTTCTTGTATCTATCCTGAAATTATCCTTTGCAATTCCAACCTATGTCTTCTTGTTCTACTTTTTGGTGTATCCTAAACTATTGCTCTACATTGGAGGATTTTCATAACTTTCACATGTTTAATTTATAGAATGTATGTATCGCCTTTGGCCAAATTGAAAATAATATTTTAACAGTTTTCATCTGCAGCTTTCAAAGACAAAGTCTTGTTTCAAAGAGGTGACCATGTAAAATATCAGATAATTGGCCATAAATTTCAAGTCTTTAGTATACAGCTGCAGGCTACCTTCAGTAAGATGTTGTAAGGTTAGGAACAACTCTATTAAACAACAGGCCACGCTGAGATGCCAGCATGTGTCAGTCCACTTGGCAGCACTATTTATTCAAATCCTAAACCAGGCGGACTGATAATCTTGGCTCAAGCTCAACTGCCGCATTATTGAAAATTCTGTGCTTTGCATGAGCGATCAAACAAAGGTTCCTGTCTGCAATCCAAGTCTCATCTGCCTATTCCTCAATTTGTATAGATTTTAAAAATTCAATGGTAATATTTTGATGAGAAATCTTGGTCTACCAGTTAATATTCCTGACCTTACCAAAATTCACCAAACAGATAAATTGTTCATTGATTATCAATGTTGTTAGCGCAATGATGCTTTTGCATCTTAAAATATGCTTTGAAATTCCCCAATCTCCTTCCCCAATTTTATATTAGAATAATAATCTTTTGCCCACAAATATACGGTCAATTAACTTTACAGTCTGTGAAGCTCTTTGAGACGTCGAGAAGACGTGAAAAGCACCATAACAAATGCAAGGTTTATTATTATTATTGATATAGTAGCTTGTCATGTCTTTGAGATGTCTCAAAGCGCTTCACAGAATATACTGTAAAGTGAATTGACTGTATATTTTGTGGGCGAATTTGGGTTTGTTGCTGCCCCAAAGCACTATAAGGTGTAGTGACTGTGAGTTTTGTGTTTGAACGCTTGAAAAAGTAATGATAATTATTGATTTGGCACTTCAACAACAAGCACTAAAATTTTACACAAGTGTGTGTGGGAGGAAGGGAGATGGAGAACAACAACACAATTACATTTATAGAGCGCCTTTCACGTCGGGAGGATTTCCCAAAGCGCTGAACAGCCAGATGTCGCGGCCCGAGCATGGGGGAGGGGTGGTGTAGGGGTGAGGGAAGGCAGAGAGGTGGGAGGGAGACCAAAGCCACGATCAAAGAGAAGGGTCTTGAGACTGGCCTTGAAGGAGGCAAGGGAGGAAGCGAAGCGAAGGGACTATGGGATGGAATACCAGAGTGTAGGGGCAGAGAGGCTGAAAGCCCGGCCACCGATGACAGGGTGGGTCGGGCGGGAGACATGGAACAGGCCGGAGCCTGATGAACGGAGGGAGCGGGCAGGTTGGTAGGGAGTCAGCAGGTCAGAGAGGTAGGCGGAGCAAGGCCATGGATGGCCTTAAAGGTGAGGCGAAAGAAAGACAGATTTCTATTCGAAAGGTGGACATCTGTTGGCTGGCAACAGATGACACATGTTCCAAAACTAGATGAGTGCAAATCCAGCGCCCTAAAAGTAACTAAGGTTACTTCACATTGGACACTCAGTTTTGAGGAATTGAGTTGTAAAACAGTTTTATCACCCTTATATGTACATCAACAGTATGGCTCCCTCTCATTCAAAGTGTACTGGGAGGCCTCGGTGTTCAATCCTCACTAATGATTGCAAGTCCCTATAACTAGGTGTAACTTGACGAATGAGTTTTTCAATGGCGACAGGTACTACCAACTGCTATTTCAACTAAAGCAAATTGGGAAGCTTCAGTCAATCGGTTATTTTACACCTCTGTGATCTCGGCTGAACCTTTTGTGTAATCCCTCCTTTGATTTATACAGAAAGCTCAAGTTAAGCACAGTTAAGTTAGCTCAACGGAATTTTATTGTAACTTCGATGAAATCCACAACCTTCGGCATTAAATCTTAAACAGCATGATAAATATCAACAAACTATGAGATAACAAACATTAATCTCACTTAAACTACACACAGTAACAGCCACTTGTAATGAAGTTAATGTAAAGTGCACGAAGAACCAACCTCTGACTACTACTCATCAATAGTCAAAGCACGTACCTTTGTTGTCATCAGGTAGAAAAATAGCAACCATGAGCACTTGGTACTCATTCCTTTATGGGCATTGAGCTCCTCCTTAAATTAGGGTACCCAATGGTGATTGTATAACACCAGTTACTTGGTGCCTTTCTTATGGTCCAATCAAAATCATCCTTTAAGTGACCCAATAGGGAAACAGTGAACCTTCCTATCCACTTATGCAAATTATAGATAGTCAGTTACCCCACCAAATTGTTACAATCGACGCTAGAGTCACACTTGATGGCACCATAAGTATCAAAAATGTTAAATACATAAAGAAATGTATTTAAAGCACTACTCAATATACTTAAACAACAGACAGGCATAGAAAACAAAAGGGGTGACCGTGACTGGTGTCATCCTTTGAATGAAACATTCGTCATTCACTCCATAGCTGTTCGTGGGACATTTACCAGGTTCATTTATTCACATTTCTTTGAGAAGATAGCTTCTTGCGGCCCATCATGTAGGTTAGGTTAATACAACAACAACAACAAAATTACATTTATAGAGCGCCTTTCATGTCAGGAGGACGTCCCAAGGCGCTGGACAGGCAGGGGTCAGGACCCGAGCATGGGGGAGGGGTGGGGTAGCGGTGAGGGAAGGCAGAGAGGTGGGAGGGCGACCAAAGGCACAATTGAAGAGGAGGGTCTTGAGACCGGCCTTAAAGGAGGCAAGGGAGGAAGCGAGATGAAGGGAATTTGGAAAGAAATTCCAGAAAGTGGGGGCAGAGGCGCTGAAAGCTCAATGGTAGGCCGGGAGACATGGAGCAGGCCGGAGCCCGCTGAACAGAGGGAGCGGACAGGTTGGTAGGGAGTCAGAGAGATAGGAAGGATGGCCTTGGATAGCCTTGAAAGTGAGGACGAGGATCTTGAATTTGTTCCTCTGAGGGATGGGGAGCCAGTGGAGTCGGGCGAGGGTGGGAATGATGGGGTCACGGGGCCTGGTGCGTGAGAGTACATGAGCTGCAGAGTTTTGGATGATCTGTAGCTTGTGAAGGAAAGAGTTGGGAAGGCCGATGAGGAGGGAATTTCCATAATCGAGCCTTGATGTGACGAATGCGTGGGTGAGGGTTTCAGCAGCCTGAGGGGGGAGGCAGTGGTGGAGTCTGGCAATGATGTGGAGGTGGTAATGGGCAGGGCCCACTGTGTTGAAGACAGAGGAGGAGGTTCAAAGGTGTGGAAGGAGGGATGGGTAATTATTGGATGGGTAATTGTGTGGGGTGGGGGTAGGGAGGGTTGGAAGTTGGGAGGGCAGTGGCAGCTGAGTGGATTCCCTCAATTTTGGACTCAAGGAAGTCCAGCACTTTCTCGCAGTGAGAGTCAGAGGAAAGTATTTGCGAGGCGTGGCGAGGAGGGCGGAGGAGCCGGTTAGTGTTGGAGAACAGGAGCCTGGGATTCACCTGGAATAGAAGGATGATTTGGCTGAGGCGAGAGCGCATCGGTAGTTCTTGATGAGGTCCAGCCAGATGTGACAGTGGACCGTTAGGCCGGATTTGAACCAAGTGCGTTCGGCAGACCGCACATGGGCCTTAAGTGAGCGGAGGTGGCTGGTGAACCAGGGTGAGGATCGGGAATAGGAGGCAGTTCGGGAGGTGAGAGGGGCAAGGACGTCGAGTGTGGTGGAGAGGGTGCTGTGTAGAAAAGTGAGTGCAGCGAATGGGTTGTTGCGAGAGGTGGGCCAGAGGGGGAGGAGATCAGAGGACTCCAGGACAGCGGAGAGACACCTGTCACGGTCACCCCTTTTGTTTTCTATGCCTGTCTGTTGTTTAAGTATATCGAGTAGTGCTTTAAATTCATTTCTTTATGTATTTAATATCAGTGCCAGTCACCATCACTGACAAGGCCATCTCTGACCACCATTTCATCTCACTCAACTCTCATATCCCTCTCCCCACTGCCTCCAAACCTACCACCATCTTCTACCACCCATGGAAGAAGATCTCCTCGCAATCCCTCGCCGCTGCCCTGGAGTCCTCTGATCTCCTCCCCCTCTGGCCCACCTCTCGCAACAACCCACTCGCTGCACTCACTCTTCTCCACAGCACCCTCTCCACCGTAACCTCCCAGCTTCGCTCTTTCTTCTCCTCTCACTCCCTCCATGAACCCCTCCAATTGGGTTTCCGTGCTGCCCACTGCACAGAAACTGCTCTGGTGAAGGTCACAAACGACATCCTGACCATGAGCAACCAGGGCTCCCTCTGCGTCCTCGTCCTCTCGACCTCTCCGCTGTCTTTGACACCATGGACCACTCAAACTGAATCTCCTCCAACCCCCGCACTGTCTCGTGCGGTGTTCCTCAGGGCTCTGTCCTCGGTCCCCTCTTCCCTCTACATGCTCCCCCTTGGTGACACCATCTGCAAACATGGGGTAAATTTTCACATGTATGCGGATGACAACCAACTCTATCTGTCTGCCTCCACCCTGAACTCCAGGAATCAAGTCCTGGACGAGGGCTAACTTTCTTCAATTCAACGTCAGCAAGACCGAGGCCCACCTGATTGGCTCGCGCCAGCGCCTCCGCATCTCAGGTCCTGGCAGCATCAGCCTCCACGGCTGCACACTCAACCTCACTAAGCCAGTCAGGAACCTGTGTATCTTGTTTGACCCTGAACTGTCCTTTCTCCCCCACATCCGCGCCATGACTGGCACTGCCTACCACCACCTCCGCAATATTGCCAGACTCCGCCACTGCCTCACCCCTCAGGCTGCCGAAACCCTCACTCACGCATTCATCACCTCAAGGCTCGATTACGGGAACTCCCTCCTCATCGGCCTTCCCAACTCTTCCCTTCACATGCAAAACTCTGCAGCTCATGTACTCTCACACACTAGGCTCCGTGACTCCATCACTCCCACCCTCACCCGCCTCCATTGGCTCCCGATTCCCCAGAGGATCGAGTTCAAGATCCTTGTCCTCACCTTTAAGGCCATCCATGGCCTTGCCCCCTCCTACCTCTCTGACCTGCTGACTCTCTACCAACCTTCCCGCTCCCTCCGTTCATCAGGCTCCAGCCTGCTCCATGTCTCCTGCCCGATCCGCCCGACCATCGGTGGCCGGGCTTTCAGCCTCTCTGCCCCCACACTCTGGAACTCCATCCCACGGTCCCTTCCCCTCGCTTCCTCCCTTGTCTCCTTCAAGGCCCGTCTCAATATCCTTCTCTTCGACCATGCCTTTGGTCTCCCTCCCACCTCTCTGCCTTCCCTCACCCCTACACCACCCCTGCCCCATGCTCAGGCCCCAACACCTTACTGTTGAGCGCTTTGGGACATCCTCCCGACGTGAAAAGCGCTCTATAAATGTAATTTTGTTGTTGTTGATGGTGCAGATGTGGGGGAGAAAGGACAGTTCAGGATCAAATAAGACACATAGGTTCCTGACTGGCTTAGTGAGGTTCAGTGTGCACATTCCCAATACCTCATTGGTTACCCATTAACCACCAATGAAAAGGATTACAGATGATTTTGTAATCAGATTTTAATCACATGATCAAAAACAGTTTGGGATGAAAAAGGCTTTTTGGCCCATTTGTTCTATTCTTCCAGAATGCCCATCCTACAGACTTCCCACCACAGTACAGCATTGTTTCTTAAATGAGTCCAGTGTGCCCGCTCTGTAAAGAAATAGAAATGGATCTAAAATTGTCCTTCATAACCTTGGTACCTGTGACTTCTTTTCCTGGTTTGGTATCTGAAAGAATTCTGAGTTCTTGGTGTACTTTCCTCTTCCATTTACCTTTCTATATAACTCAATAGGTCCCTAATATCATGGTTTATAACAGTATCTAAGAACCTCACTATATTACAAGTGTCTTATTTACAGTGCATTAGAGTGCAGTGCATGGAGTCCTGTAGCTCAGTGGTTAGAGCACTCGTCTTGCAAGACCTGAATTCTATTTCGCAGGGCGAAATGTTGGGCAAGTCTCCTTACTCCCCATGCTTGTTTACCTAGCAGTAAGTAGGAACCTGGTTGTTAGCTGATTAAAGGATCGCTTTTCCGGGGATAATAATCCCTCAAATAACTCAAACAAAAAAACAATAATAATTTGGTCACTCAATCTATAACTGTTTGTGGGACACTGTTGTGCTACAGCGTTTCGCCCACAAATATACAGCCAATTCACTTTACAGTATATTCTGTGAAGTTCTTGAGACTTCTAGAAAACGTGAAAAGAGCTGTATCAAATGCAAGGATTATTATTATTAGCAGTAGTAAAATGCCCAAGTATATGATGCATGTCCGAAAATGATTAAATCTTGATAGTATCCATAGTGTTGCTATTTTTAGCAAGTTCTGCTAAATATTGTGAGCCTGAAATGTGAAAGGATGAGACATTCTGTCTGGAAAAGTATAGTCAAATTATCTTCAACTGTTATACAAGTCAACCTATACCATTCATAGGATGACAAAATAGCAACATTAAGTGTTTCGCTTAGGCATATACTAAACTTTTTTGTCATTTTTTATTAGAGGGAGAAAAATAAATGGCCCAACAGAGACAAGGTGCAGTAATATGTCATATGAACTTTACCCTGGAGAGTCAATTTTCCATCTCATGCAGTCTGGTTTTGACTACAGATGAAGGCTTATTCCCAAGGCTGGCTTTTAGCGTGATGTCTGAATATCAAACACAAGTAAGCCAAAGTTTGATCTAAATTTGGTATGTGGTGTAAAGCCAACATTAGAGCATTCAGATACTGGAACCACAAACTGGGAGTTGAGTAACAGAAAGCAAAAACATTGTAATTAATTGAAACGGATGGATTAGCTGCATGTCTGAATTTCTTCTCTCACACAAAAACAGCCTGTGATAAAGTGTTCACAACACGACAAGACTGGTTTTATGAAGAAGGCCTTTTTGGCCCATTTGATGTAACCCTTCCAGAATTACCACCTATTTTCCTCCATTACAGCTTTTAAGCTTGTTTTTAAATAAATCCAGTGTCCTGGCCTCAACCATCCTTCCTGGCAACATGTTCCAGTTGTTAATTACCCTCTGGAAAAAGAACAACTTCCCGATGTCTATCCTGAAATTGCTCTTTGCAAATCTGAACCAATGTCCGCCTGTTCTACTGTCATGGTGCATCCTAAAGCATTGATCTGGATTTGCTATTTCAATCCCGCTTAAAATGTATAAATTGATATATTTTAAATATATAAAATGTTATATACCTCTTTAGGATGTCTTCTCTCAAGACTCAAGGGTCCTAGTTTGTTTAATTGTTGCTCATATCTCATTCCTCTAACACTGTGAATCATCTTTGTTGCTCTCGTCTAAACTACCTCTAGGCCTGGATGATTCTAAGATTTGTAGACTAGAAGAAATATTCCAACGTCTAACTGTAATTGAGGTTTTACTGGGTCATATAATTCAGAGCAGTAAAAATCTGGGGCGATGAAAAGGGGCGTTAAGTGTTAATACAATAGAATTGTTAACATATTAACAGTAGTAATAAGTGTTACATATGCGAATCAGCAGGAAAGAGCAGCAGCATTTGTATCAGTCATAACTGGATTATTTAATGGGGGAAGGGGCCTGCCACAATAATTAAATGCTAGTTTAATAGCAGGAAAGGCAGAAACCATAGCAACAGTGCTGCAGGAAGGAAGTGGGAGAGGCAAATTGTTGCTAGCATATTGTGTTGGGTTGTGGATAGCTGCCAGTGCATTGTACGTCACGTTCCCTTTCATTCCTCTTTTTCAGCAAACCTTGGTCTTTGCTCTTCTGGAACATCCCATAATTTGAACTCCATTTGTACTGTAGCACTTATAACATGGTTGCACTGTGGACCCCATTCATGGGTGCGTAGATGGTTGCTAACTTGGCCCTGTTGGCTGGCTTTTTGCTCAATAAAAGCTTTCTGTATTATTTTCTTGTCACTGATTTCACTTCCTGCTGAAATCGCAAAAACAACTACTTTCATTTAGACTTGTTAACATATTAACAGGTAGTAATATGTGTCGCATATGCGAATCAGTAGGAAAGAGCAGCAGCATTTGTATCAGTCATAACTGAATTATTTAATAGGGGAAGGGGCCTGCCACAATAATTAAATGCTAGTTAACATAACATAACATAACAAAACATGTAGGAGCAGGAGTAAACCATTCGGCCCTTCAAGCCTGCCCCGCCATTCAATCATGGCTGATTTTCTAATCTAACTCCAGCTAATACCATAACCATGCCTTATCCCCATATCCCTTAATCCCTTTTGCAATAAGAAATATATCTATCTCAGTCTTGAATATGATCAAGGACTGAGCGTCAACAGCCCTTTGGGGTAGTGAGTTCCATACATTCACCACCCTTTGAGTGAAGAAAGTTCTTCCTCAACTCAGTGCGAAAGGGCTGGCTTCTGATTTTAAGGTTGTGACCCCTGGTTTTAGTTTCTCCAACCAGGGGAAGCAATCTCCCACTATCTACTCTATCATGCCCTTTGATGATCTTATAGGTTTCTATAGGATCCCCTCTAATTCTTCTATTTTCTAGAGAATATAGGCCCAAATTGCTCAGCCTATCCTCGTAACTCATCCCCTTCATCCCTGGTACTAACCTAGTAAATCTATGCTGCACCTCCTCCAAGGCAAGTGCATCCTTCCTTAAATAAGACCAAAACTGCACACAGTATTCCAGGTGTGGTCTCACCAGGGCCCTATAGAAGAAAAGTTAAATAGCAGGAAAGGCAGAAACCATAGCAACAGTGCTGCAGGAAGGAAGTGGGAGAGGCAAATTGTTGCTAGCATATTGTGTTGGGTTGTGGATAGCTGCCAGTGCATTGTACGTCACGTTCCCTTTCATTCCTCTTTTTCAGCAAACCTTGGTCTTTGCTCTTCTGGAACATCCCATAATTGGAGCTCCATTTGCACTGTAGCACTTATAACATGGTTGCACTGTGGACCCCATTCATGTGTGCGTAGATGGTTGCTTACTTGGTCCTGTTGGCTGGCTTTTTGCTCAAAAAAAGCTTTCTGTGTTATTTTCTTGTCACTAATATCACTCCCTGCTCAATTCGCAAAAAACAATTATTTTCATTTAATAGGGTTTTCTAGTGTTAAAAAAAGGGCTGATTTTGGTATTGTTGAAGTTGTCCATTTTTGGTTTTGCAGTAGAAACCAATCACTCCCCAAGCAGTCATTAACTAAAAAATGGTGACCAAACCAGGGCAAAAAAGCTGGAGCAAAGGAATCTGATATTCAGGCGCCTCTTCTAACCTTCACTATATACACAGAGCTAGGATAGCCAACTCTGCTTGGATGTATTCCTAGAGGTTTCATCACATGACTTGGTGAAATGGCTTTAAGGACTGAGCTACTGAAAGCTCATTCCGTTACTAAGCATATTTCTACACTATTTTCTTCCCATCTGGCACATATTGTTTTTTTAAGCTTCAATGATTTAATTAACTGGTTTGAGAACATTGAATAATTTAGTAATCATTGCATTGCCTATAGACCCTTTCATGTCAGGAGGACATCTCAACGCACTTCACAGGATCTACTGGGAGCAGAATTTCATCCCACTCCCACTATAGGTCTATATGGTATATTTTGATAGTTTTGAATGTGGTCAAACATCTGAATGTAAGTACTCTGCAGATTGAAGTTAATGCTAAAACTTCAATAGAGTTACTTGAATTGGGAAGAATTGTATTCTTATTGTAGATTGTGAGACTCAACTCCAAGTGCAAATCTGAAGCTAATGTGTACAAGATGGATCACCCACATTTCACAGATATTGTTATGTTGTAAATCAATGTTGGAGACTACAGGGTAACCTTCGTATATGAAGCATTTTTCATCTTTTTTTACTTTGTGTACATTTAACATCTATAATAATCCTTGCATTTGATATCCTTGCATTTGATATAGCACCTTATCACACCTTTGTGACATCTCAAAGCGCTTCAAAGAATATACTGTATAATGAATTGAATGTTCATTTTGCAGGAGAAAGTTTTAATCTATAGCCCACCCACAGCTTCCTTCACTTGGTAAACACTCTTAATTATGGTATCATGTCTATTTAAACATCTGTTTAAATGGACAACTAACCAAGAAAGACCAATAAATCCAATGTATTTTTTTAATCTATAGCCCACCCACAGCTTCCTTCACTTGGCAAACACTCTTAATTGTAGCATCATGTCTATTTAAACATCTGTTTAAATGGACAACTAACCAAGAAAGACCAATAAATTCAATGTATTTTTTTAATCTATAGCCCACCCATAGCTTCCTTCACTTGGTAAAAGACTTCACTCTCCTTTTGACCATGAGATAGCTCTTACATAGTGATTCCATCATATTAATTGCATTAATTAGCTTCAAAAGCATGATGAACAACAACAACTTGAGTTTATACAGTGCCCTTCACACCCTGCTTGGATTGCTATTCAGTGACAGGATTGGACACCAAGCAAGGGAGAAGGGTTTGGCCTGTGGGCCAGCAGGCATGTGTTAGCTGAATGCAGAGTGTAAGGGTTAATTTATTTCCATGACCCTGCAGTGAAGTAAGGACTGACACAAATGTTGTACAATTAATCAAGGTTTATTAATTCAGATTAATAATGGTTATAAGTAATTAAAAGAATACATCCAATTATGCTTACGTATCCATGTATACTGCAGTTCAAAACGATTTAAGTTGACTAAACCAAATGCTGCGGAAGAGATAGAGAGTAGCAATATCAAATTTAATGTCCATTTTAATGTGTCCTTTTTAATCCAAATATATATGTCCATCCAAAGGTATCCAAGTGTTGTTGTACGTTACTCAGTTCGATCATCCGAAAGTATCCAGGTATTATGGTACATCCAATTCGATCCCTCTCCTTCTTCAATTCTTTTTTCTGATTCTCTTCCCAATCAATTTCCATTTACACCGTTGATTAGGTGACCTTCACCTATTGTCTTTTGCAAGATGGTTTCTTTGTAAAAACAAATGCAACATAGCTCTCTCTCCAACTGCAGATATTTTACCATGAGAAATTGACTGATAAGGAATGAAAACAGTTTGTTGTTTATAAACAATCTTTTGTTTCTCCTCCTTGAGAAAGGATCTTCTTCGAAGCTAGTCACGACCAACTTTCTTCATATGAGATTGATCATAGGTTTCAAATATATATAATATATAAACATTGCAAATATAATTTATGATATTATTTAACAGATTAATTACAGAATCCTACAAGAGGAAGGGTAGAGGAGTGGGGTACAAGCAAGTCAGAAAATACATTATAAATAAAAACTATTTAAAAGTATCAGAATGTTAACATATGAAAAATATTATTAGCCTTAAGACGCAGTCAAGATCATAATAATAATATAATAATCCTTGTATTTGATACAGCTCCTTTTCACATCTTCAAGAGGTCTCAAAGCGCTTCACAGAATATACTGTAAAGTGAATTGACCGTATACTTTTGTGGGCCAAATGCACCAGCCAATTGCGCATAGCAGTGTTCCACAAACAATCATGGATTGAATGACCAAATTTTTAAAATATATATGTATATATATACATGTATATATATATGATCTTTCCAGCCACCATGAACATTCCACAGAAAAGAGTTAAGGAAGTTGGGTATAATGTATTTTCTTTAGTGAGCAAATTGCATTTTTCACTATGAAGGGAGATAACTAGAGCAAACATTTAAATACCAGGAGATATATGTTTAAACTGCAGTATGTTAGGTATAAATCGAGTAATCAAAGGGATAAAACTGTGGTCTTTGGAAACAGGTTAAGGACTTTGAAGTTGGCTCAGTCGGCAACGCTCTTAATTGTGGTTTCATGTCGAGACCTTGAGCTCAAAGATTAGATTGACACTCATTCCAGTGCTGGGGGGAGTGCTGGTGTCCTTCAGATGAAACATGTCTGTTTAGATGGACATTAGAATTCCATGGCACTATTTGAAAAAATAAGGGATTAAAGAGAAAAGGAAGATTATTAGCCAACAATCCTCCAAATATATTGATTAGTCACTTCATGGCTGTGTGTGTGATGTGCTGTGCGGAAATGGGTTGCTCCATTTGTCTCCATAAACACAATCACTGTACCTGTGAAGCAGTTTCAGATTGGTCAAATTATAAAGATACATCAAGATTATTAGAATTGGGTTTAAGAAGCAATGTGTTTTGGAAGAGAAAGGCCAGAAAGACATGGTGAGAAGTTTGATAGGTGGCTCTGTGTGGACATTGAAAAAGGAAGAAATAGCATTCATATAGTGCCTTTCATGTTGGAAGGACGTCCCAAGACACTGGACAGTGAAGGGTTGGAACTGGGGATTGAAGACAAGAGGGTTAGAGGGCAAGGGGGGGGGGGGGGTGGAGGTAGGAGGATCATCGAAGGCATGGTCAAAGAGGAAGGTCTTTACAGGCATTGAAGGAGGCAAAGGAGTAGGCAAGGCAGAGGGCTCCTGAATGGAGTTCCAGAGGGTGGGATCAGAATTGCTGAAAAGCTGATCACCATATGGTGGAGCGGGCAAGGTGGGGAAAATGGAACAGACTCGTGCCTCCCGAGTGGAGAGAGCAGGCAGGTAATATTTCAGTAGGTCACAGAGCTGGGATGAGCAAGTGCGTGGATGGCTTAAAATGAGAGTATGATGATCTTGAAATCGATTCTCTGAGGTATGGTGAGCCAGCGAAGCCAGGCAAGGATAAGGGCGATCAGTTCACGGAGCTTAGAGTGGGAGAGGATACAAACTGTAGAGTTCTGAAAAATCTGTAGCATGTGGAGAGAAGAGTTGGAAAGACTGGCAAGCAGGGAGTTGGCATAATCAAGCCTGGACATGATGAAAAAGGTGGATGAGGGTCTCCCTACACATAGGATTTTGGCCTGCATGGTTAACAGGTGCTGAGTGGGATGACTCCCTGCCCCCAGTGGTCGGTCTGCCCTTCCAAGTCTGGCCGATGAGCCAGGCTGGCTGTGCCTTCATCAGCGGTGGCCTGGAATATTGTGGACCTGCATGGTTGAGGAACCGGACTACAGAGACCCCCCAGACAGCTGGCTTCATTCCACCATTCTGTTAGTAAACATGTCACCTTGGAGCCTGTTCAGCTCCATGGAGACCCCGCTTACCTCCGCCATCCAAGGAGGATAGTTTCCAGTTGGTTGTCCTTCCAACATGAAAGGCGCTATATGAGCAAGCTCAGGTTTGACCCCTTACGAGGTGAATGGTGGGTACCAGGACCCTACGAGTTTCCCGGTGGGCAACGCAACTCAGCATGAATTGTGAGAGAGCATTGCCTCCAACTTCCTCTCCGCAGCTTGGGCACACGTCCCGTCCCATTGAACAATGATTCCACCAATCGGATAGACTGTATGAGTTCCTAATCCCATTATAGGGCTTCAACCAACAATCTTCTGACTCGGAGGTGAGCCTGCTTCCAACTGGGACAGCCATTATTTATGATTATCCCCAAATGATTATGTTTCTTTGAAATGATCGTAATAAAGCCTAGTTAACCAACTTTCTGAATAAATACTAATGCATTAGTCATATATCAGTCTGAAATTTGACATTGCAATTTTGTAAACATTACCCAATTAGTAGCTACCTTCATGAATCCTACTTCATATTGCTAAAGAAACTTAATGATCCATTTAGGTTTACGAATACAAAACATCTGTTGCTCCGGCTGTGGGATTTCAAGTGTGAGTCTCACAATGAAAATGCACAGGAAGATGTTTTATTAAGACAAAACTCTGTGATTTCTTGTGGTCACAATCATGGAGTGAAGCCATCACATATTTGCTTTGGGGAAGCATGCAAAAAAAAAGCCATCTTAACAGGCAACTAGAATACTGACTCAGGAAATCAATGGATCAAGCAGAATACACTTTTTTCACAAAATATGTAAATAAAGTACCAAAATAATAATGCACATCATCGAAAAAACCTGGTCAGCCAGGTTTCTGACTCATTCCAATGCTTAAGTATATCGAAATCAAACAGAGCATTCCATGCAACCCACCTAAACATATAAATGTCATGTATTGGAATGTGCACTCTCTCCCTGTAGGACTCATCCCACTTATCTAATTTCAGAGAATATTAGGCACAGGCTGGCAAGCGCTGAAGCTTAGGGACACCAATGTATGCAATGGGGTACTGCTTGAATGTAAACAAGAACTCGCACTTATATAGTGTCCTCCATACAGAGTAGCATCTCAGCACGGTCGAAGAGGAAGGTTTTCAGGCAGGACTTGAAAAAGAGGGGGCAAGGTGGAGGGACTGAGGGAGAGTGATCCAGAGTTTTGGGGTGTAGTAGCTGAAAACATGACCTGCGATGGTGAGGCAGAGGGTGTGAGGGACAAGCAGGAGGCCAGTGCCAGTCGAGCGGAGGTGCCAAGTGGTGGATTGGGGAGATCCGGAGAGGTAGGGAGGTGCCAGGAAGTGAAGGGATTTTAACACGAGTGTGCGGATCTTGAAGTTGATCCATTCGGTGATGGGGAGCCAGTGGAGCCTGGCCAGAACTGGTGAGATGTGGGTACTGAGTTTGGCCCAGGTCAGAGTGAGGGCGACAGAGTCCTGAATGAGCTGGATCTTTTGAATAGTGGAGATGGGGAGACGGCGAGGAGTGCGTTTGAGTAATCCAAGCATTGGGGTAAGGTACGGTTAGATGCAGGCAATGTGGCGGAGGTGGAAGATGGCGGTCCTGGTCAGGGACCAGATGTGGGGGAGGAACGACAGCTGGAGGTCGAACCAGATTCACTGTTCACTGGTTCTGTGAGTGAGGGAGAGCTCAGGGAGGTTGAGGAGTTTAGATCTACAGGGAGGAGAGGTGATGAAGGAGAATGGCGTGATCGACTGTGTCAAACCCGGGAGAGAGATCCAAGAGGACGAGCAGGCAGAGGGAGCCCTGGTCACAGATAGAGAAAGTTGTTTGTGACTTTGACAAACGCTGTCTCTGTGCTGTGTGCAGCATGAAAGCCAGACTGTAGGTGCTTGAGGAGGGAGTGGAGAGACAGGTGTGACCCAAGTTGTCCTGCAACATTGTGTTCCAGAACTTTGGTAAGAAAGGGTGGACGGGTTAAACAGCTAAAACAGCTTAGCTATCCCACTACTTGGCCAGCTAGGACCATCATACCTTTTGGGGCTTTGCAAGGTTACCAAAAGCCATATGGAAAGAATCCTCCCCCCAATGAATGATCCCAGGCCTCCAAGTCCTAGTAATGAACAGGCTGGCTGGGTTCTCACCAGCAATACCCTAGTGTACTGCAGACCTGCTGGCTCAGGAACAAGACTACTGAGACTGCCACAGATGGTTGACTTGATTCGAACATAGTATTCGTATTATCAATACGATGTTCATACTTTACTTTAATGAAATCCAGTTGTTGACTCCTTACTGTTGCCATTTGCCCATTATGTAATTATGTAGCTGAAAATAAATAGTCCTCATTCACATTTAATTGGCTGAAAGATTGACAAGCCAATGTTCTGCTTTGTATTTTCTCGAATTTTCGTTTAAGCTAAGCATTTCACCTTGGAGCTAGTTAAGCTCCAAGGAGACCTCATTTACACCCCCCACCTCGAGGATAGTCCCTAGTTGGCCATTTGACAAGCACAGGTTTGAGGATGGCAAGTACCAAGAACTTCAAGTGAGCTTCCCAGTGGGGCAGAGGATACATATTGCTCAAAAATTAACACCATTTTTGATTTAATTATCAAACAGTTATAATCCAGCAAAAGACTCCACATGGAACTGCAGGCATTTGACATGATTGCTCACTCTACAAACTATAAAACCCTTCACAAGCTCAAAGAAAAAAAGTGACATTATCCCACAAAGGGCATTTTCACATCCCACTAGGTTTGAAAAATGGGCCCTGTTAAAACTGGAGCCAAGAAAAAACATGGTTAGTGCCACCTAAGAACAAATGAAAACTCGAGAAAATACAAAGCAGAACATTGGCTTGTCAACCTTGCAGCCAATTAAATGTGAATGAGGACTATTTATTTTCAGTTACATAATTACATAATGGTGCAAATGGAAGTAGTAAGGAATCAAAATCTGGATTTCATTAAAGTCTGAACATAGTATCAATACTTTAATGAAATCCAGATTTTGATTTTGAGTACAGAGAAGATTGGAGAAGAATTCTCTAATACTTCATTTTTTAACAAGTACTCCCCCCGCTTTTGACTTAGATGTTTCTATTAGCTTTCATTATTTACAGTGCATGTATTTTGATAGGATTTAAGAACAAAGAAATAACAACAAGATTACATTTTAATAATAATCCTTGCATTTGATATAGCGCTTTTCACGTCTTCAAGACGTCTCAAAGTGCTTCACAGAATATGCTGTAAAGTGAATTGACTGTATATTTGTGGACGAAACACGGTAGCCAATTGTGCACAGCAATGTCCCATAAACAGTCGTGGATTGAAAATGACCAATTTATTATTGTTTTTGGTTTTGGAAGGATTATTATTAGGCGTGTGGAGTAAAGAAACTTGCCCAAGGTTTCGCCCTGCCTGGAATTGAACCCAGGTGTCTCGCTTGCAAGGCGAGTGCTGTAACCACTGAGCTACAGGACTCAGTATTAGAATAATAATCCTTACATTTGTTATAGTGCATTTCACGTCAGGAGGACATCCCAAAGTGCATATACTGCAAAGTGCAGTCACTGTGTGTCACTGTGGATGTATATCAAATGTAAATGATTGGAATCAAGTTGCAAAGTGCCAATGCAACTTGGGAGGTCATTCAAAGGCCAAGTAATTCTTGGTTTCAAGTGCTAGCAGAAAGTGTGGATTGAGTAAGTGGAGAGAGTACAAACCTGCGCAGACAACCGTGAGAGGGCCTTAGGCATAAAATCCCAAATGAACTATACCGCGGTGGGGAAGGGCAAAGTATTGTGGTTATTAAAGTAAAAGATGAAAGAAAGTTGAGGAGAGAGAATGTTAGTTCCTATTTGTTTTAGGATTTCCTTCAATGATAATTATCATTTGCATTAACATGCATAACAATGGTTCATTCATTGATCTAGAGAAATTGTTTACTGTAATTGTATAAGATGGATGGGGTGGGGGAATGTTGGAAGATTGTACAAATTGTTCAGTGCTACTTTGAACGCTCCTACCTCTCAATAACAGGTAGAAAATGTATTTGTGAAAATAAAAGACAGTTAAAGAGTAACTTGGGGGAAAACAAAAATCACATCTGAGAAGCCTAATGTTTAACCCTAAGTTAGAGCTACAGTTAAGGAGCGTTAAATGACAAATTTTCATCAGCAAACCGGAGTTAGTGAGGGGAATGCAGGCAACAAGCTTTGAGCAGTGAATAATATATCTTTTCTAATGGAGAGTATAAGTGTAGGTAGGTGCTCAATCAAGTGCTGAACAATGGTGGAGCTTGACACTGGGGAGAAGCTGGGGAGAGACGGGAGGTAACCGTAGGCACGGTCAAAGAGAAAGGTCTTCGGATGTAACCTGAAAATGGTTAAGGTGGGTATAAAGCGGAGGCATTGAGTGTTTCAGAGACTTGGGGCACAATGGCTGAAAGTACAGCTGCTGATGGTGGAGCAGAAGGGACATGCAGGTGGCTAGAGCCAGCTGAGTGAAGGGGGCAGGTAGAGAAATGGGTATAAGCAGGTCAAAGAGGAAGTAGGTGCCAGAGCGTAAAGTAAATTGTACGTGAGTGTGACGATCTTGAAATCGATCTGTTCTGCCATTGGAACCTGGACAGCACTGGAATGATAGGAGTGCAAATATTAGTATGGATACGGGCAGTGGAGTTTTGAATTAATTGGTCAACACACATTGAACAGGCAGGTGGGACTTCAGTTTAATGTCTCATCCAAAGGATGGCACCTCCAACAGTTGCCACAACCCTCCATCACTTCATTGGATTGTCATCCTAGACTACATAAGTTCCAAGTGCTGACATGGGGCTTGACCTTTCTCAGTGCATGAACTTTGTCTCACTTCAATTTTATGCTACATGGAGGTTCTCATAGGTGAACTTTCTGCAATAACCAGGTTTTGTGTTTTGTTGCTTTATTAAGTTGGTAACTGAAACAATTTATATCCAGTCAGCCATGACTTAAAACTCAGCCAACTCAGCAGCAACAACAGCAAGCCAATTTCTGCAGGATCTTTACAAGGAATTCTTATCAACATCAATAACAACAACAAGATTACATTTGTGTAGCGCATTTCCTGTTGGGAGGACATCTCAAGGTACTGGAGAATCAGTGTTTTGGACCCGAGCTGAGGGTTGGGATCAGGGAGAGTGAAGGGCAGAGGGACGAACGAGAACAGATCTTGAAGGAGGCAAGGGAGGGGCTTTGAGACTTTGAACTCATACAGTCTAGGCTGACTAAGTCCCGGAACGTCTGACTGTTCAGTCGGATGTTAAAGATCCTATATTACTAATCAAAAAGAAGGAAATTTCTCCTGGTGTCCTGGCCAACAATCTCCCAAATAACACTATTCACTCACTTTATGGCTGTTTGTAAGAAATGTTGCTGTGGGCAAATTGACTCTCATTGCTATGGTGATGGTGCAAAATGGTCATGTTCTTTAACTTTTGACCTGTAATTAACAACTCATGCTTCAATGTACCTTCTCAGCTGTGTAAAGCTGCACTAATTTCTCGTTTAAATTTAGCATTTTTTTTTCCATTTTGAAACTTTTAAGATATTAACAGACAGTTTCTGAGAGACAGAAACTCTGTGAGTACTCATTTATTTCCCAACATTCCATCCCTTTTTATTTATTTTTACAATGGATTTGACACTCAAATGTGGAAATCACAGCAATACTGGTGCCCTGCGATGGGGGAAAAGTGCCTTGTAACATATCCTCTGTATTATGCACTGCATGAATTCCAATGTATGTCTCACTGGCTCATGAGACCTTTCCTCTGACCCAAGATCGAAGTTGAGGTCTCAGGAGTCTACATTGCATAATCAACTTATAAATGACACTTTCTATGGTATTGCTGTAAATATTTGGTCAAGTATCGCACCTCAGTCTTTCTCCTGCAATACCTTAATTTAAAGTAATGCCCCAGGGTATGCACATAAGCACTACATATGTGAGGCCTTTCTGTCAGATCTGCCAAGCCCTTAACTTAAAATTTTTTTTAAACTTCCATCTCAAAGTAACTATTTTTAACATAATAGTAGACTCTTTGTTTCTATTTGAACCTGCTCAAAGGTACTCTTGGAAAGCTAGCCTAGACATACATCATCCAAGGTAATGTGAAGCTATTGGAGACTGGGACTCGCCCTTTCCCAACATCAACTCTGAGCCAAGCACTTGCTGAAATAATCATTTTAAAAGTAATTGAGGGGTTTGGAGGGGGTGGAAAAGCAGAATTCCTAACTATGAGTATGCTCAGCTGTGGGAGCTGAGTTTCAGTGTTAATTTATCTGACACTATGAGGGGAGTAGCCGTGGTGGGGGAGAAGTTATTCTTTTCCAATCGGTCATTAAGGCCAGTTTGATGAACAGGGTTTAACCGAATTTTCCTCCAGCCGATAATCATACCATAAAGAAGGAATGATGAAAATTAAGGAATGGGATGTGGTTGGGGAAACACTGCATTGTTTTAAGAGTTTGCCAATGCTTTACCAATGGACACTCCTTTTAGATTTACATGAATATAGCAATGTGAGTGCTTTCAGCTACAAAATACGCAATCACTACACTTTACAGTGAATCCTGGGATGTGCTTTGAGACGTCCTTACAAGGCCCTATATAAAATTCAAGGCTAAATGAATTAATTAATAGGGTCTTTTACGTTGGAAGAATGTCTCAAAGTGCTTCATGCAACTGACTGGGATCCCAAAATGGAGGCAGGATTGGGGTGGTGGGGTGGAGTAGTGGTGTTGCTGAGGAGGTGAAGGGAAAGGTATGTGAAAGTTGGGGCAGAGAGATAAGTTTTAAGGTGTTTTTCAAGGCAGAGAGGGAGGGGTAGGCAGAGGTACTAGATTGGGGCGAGAGTGACTGCAAGCTTTCCCACCAACAGGGTGGCTTCACCGGGGCAGTGGGTGTTGTGGTGAGCCAGGTTAGAACACAGGGGCCATGGGACAGTCCAACAGTGAGAAGAGGCAATGTTCCAAAGTCTGCTGCACCAATGTAAGCAACAAAATGAGGACCTTACTCAAATCTATTTGCTGTTTAAAGTTTACCACAGAGGTTGAATAATAATAATCCTTAGATTTGATATAGCGCTTTATCACGTCTTTGAGATATCTGAAAGCGCTTCATTACTGTAAAATGAATTGACTGGGTATTTTGTAGGTGAACGTGACATCCAATTGCGCACAGAAGTGTCCCACAAACAGTCGTGGAGTGAAGTGACGAATTTTTTTTTGTGGAAGGAATTATTACTCCTGGAAAAGCAATCCGCCAATCGACTAACAACTGGGTTCCTACTTAGTGTTCAGTAAACAGAGGCATGTGTGGTAAGAAAACTTGCCCAACCTTTCTCCCCGCCGGGAATCAAACTCAGGTCTTTGTGTGGCAAGTGTTCTAATCACTGAGCTACAGGTCTCCACAATGCAGGATTGTAAAGATTAATATAAATGTCAAGCATTTTGATTAGATTAACTTATAGGAGAAAGGTCACAATGTTTATTCCGGGGTTTCATATTTCACAGATTTCCAAATAACTCAGTGTTGTCTTTTATTTCTCTAATTTCTTAGACATTCCACTAAAGTCATGTGTTCACAATTGTATGGATTAGATGATTTTATCAGTTTGGGATAATTTAATCTTTGATCATTTGCTTTTCTGGAAACTGACAAAGAAAAGTATTCTTGTCATGATTTGAACCTGTGCCACACAATGCAGTGCTTTATCTCAGAAATTAAATATTTTTTAATTCTGTTAAGCAAATGGTACAGCAGAATTTTCTTTCTTGGAGACAATATATTGGCTGTACATGGGAGCTTAAGAACACTAGAAGTGTCAGCCTGACTCAGGTGGTTTAATAATAATAATAATCCTTGCATTTGATATTATGCTTCATCATGTCTTTGAGATAACTCAAAGCGCGTCACAGAATATATTAAAAAACGCACAACATCCAATTGCGCACAGCGATTGATATGCAGAAGGCGGGTTCAAACTCACAGTCTAGCCTGCAACTCCATTTCAGTGGTAGGGAAGCACTGCACTGACCTGTCCTGTGTTACTTCATAGGTAGTTCGGGACATGTGTGCATGTGACTGCCAGGTGGAAGATGAACCAGATGGACCTTGGTCTTTTTTCTTCTAGTATTTCTTATGTTCTTAGTAGTCCTTCGATATCTTTCAGAAGACACACACATCTACTTCTCCAGCTGCGACTTGTTCTGCTCTGTCGGCTTGTCTGGCAGACATCAGGGCTTGGATGAGGGCCAGGGCCGCAAATGCTTACAACTAAATGTTGCTCCGCTGCTCTGACTCCTCAACCTCCCCAACATATTAGCCTCAGACTCACTGAACCAGTGTTCAAACTAGGCGCCAAGTTCCATCCACAGCTATCCTTCCTTCTGCCCATCCAGTCATTGACCAGGACCACCATCCTCCACCTCTGCCACATTGCGCGGCTCCAACCTTACCTTACCCAAGGTGCAGCCGAAACACTCGTCCATGCGTTTGTTACCTCCTGACTCACACTCAATTTCAAATGCCTTCATGCCCAGGTACCTCCCTACCGCTCTGAGCTGCTTACCCCACTATCTGCTAACTCCGCTTGACTGGCTCTGGCCTTCTGCATGCCCTTGTGCCCTCCCTTTCTGCCATCAGTGACCGCACTTTCAGTCACTACACCCTGAAACTTTGGAACACTCTTCCTCTATCCCTCCATCGTGCCCCTTCTTTACCCATCTTCAGTTTGCGCCTGAAGATCTTCCTTTTCAACCGTGCCTACGGTCACCTCACCCTCCCACTGGCTCTGCATCATGCTCCGCCATGGTCAAGCGCTCTGGGACACTTGACAATAATGGAGCCACCCTGTGCACAGCAGTGACCCACAAACAGTCGTGGATTGAAGTGACGCATTTTTTTAAGGAATTATTCCCCCCGGAAAAGTGATCTTTGGAGTCCTGTAGCTCAGTGGTTAGAGGACTCGCTTTGCAAGCGAGAGACCTGAGTTCAATTCCAGGCAGGGCGAAACCTTGGGCAAGTTTCCTTACTCCACACGCCTAATAATAATCCCTCCAAAAATCAAAAACAATAATAAATTGGTCATTTTCAATCTACGACTGTTTGTGGGATATTGCTGTGCGCAAATGGCTGCCGCGTTCGCCCACAAATATACAGTCAATTCACTTTACAGTGTGTTCTGTGAAGCGCTTTGGGACATCCTCCCGATGTGAAAAGCGCTATATTAAATGCAAGGATTATTATTATTATCTTCCAATCGACTAACAACCTGCTTAAAGCTAGGTAAACAGAGGCATGTGTAGTAAGGAACTTGGGCAGCATTTCACCTTGCTGAGAATCGAACCCAGGTCATTCGCTTGCGAGGCAAGTGCTCTGAACACTGAGCTACAGGACTCCACGATTTCAATGAATCAAATGTTATTCCCTTGCTCCTAATAACAGAATATAGTTTGGTAAACTATCTTCTAATTACAGTCTGAACACAGTAAATCAAACATTCCTTGTGTAGGGGTCCAGGCTGCTGACTGCAGGAATTGTTTAGATAGGACCAGAACATGAGTTATTTTCCTCATCTTGCAGTAATTTAAATTTCATGCTTGTGACTTGGAGATCTGAAATCTGTGATGTCACTGGCATATGGGCCAACATCAACAACTGGCTTGCAGCAAAGCAAGACTTTCAGAACACAAACAACCTTAGCCAAGCACAGTATAAACAAATTATTCATCCTTTCCAATGGGTGAGATTTCCCCTGGCTAAAGCTCTCTTCCCATTGAAGAGGACATGGTTTCAGCTGTGTCCAGGGGCAATTGTGTTTGTTTCTAAAATTTCTGGATCTGTCTTAAAGGTAAATAACCAAGCTACAAAGTTTGTCGAATATTCCATTGCAATCTGGAAATTAAATCTTAACTGACTTTGAATAATAAAATCCATTGCAAAATAGGACCTACAATATATCAGCTTCCCCTTCCCTGAATTGTTCTCTCTAAATGATTTTCAAAAATGATACATTTCATTATTTATATTTTAAATGGTTCAAAAAGGAAGTCTGTAATGCCATAACAGCTATGTTAAAAAATACATTGGTCCTTGGAAATAAAACTTAGGGGGGATCCTTCATAGGCTTAGCTGTGCAATTCTAATTGCGAACATCCCAGAACCACACGAAGCAGAAAAGCAGATGAACAATAATAATAATAATCCTTGCATTTGATATAGACATCTCAAAGTGCTTGACAGAATATACTATAAATAATAATAATAATAATCCTTGCATTTGATATAGCACCTTACCACGTCTTTGAGGCATCTCAAAGCGCTTGACAGAATATACTGTAAAGTGAATTGACTATATTTTGTGGGTGAAACGGGGCAGCCAATTGCACACAGTAGTGTCCCATAAACAGTCATGGAGTGAAGTGACCAAATTATTATTATTATTTTCTTTATGAAGGAATTATTACCCCCGGAAAAGTGATCCACCAATCGACTAACAACCAGGTTTCTACTTACTGCTTGGAAGAGGCGTGTGGAATAAGGAAATTTGCCTAACATTTTGACCTGCTGGGAAACCCAGGTCTCTTGCTTGCTGGGTGAGTGCTCTAACCACTACGCTACAGGATTCCACAATTGTAAAGTGAATTGACTGTATATTTTGTTGGCAACATATGGCAGCCATTTGAACAGCAGTGTCCCACAAACAGTCATGGATTGAGTGACCAAATGATCATTATTTTTTAGATTTTTTGTCAGGGGAACTTTCTCTAGGACTATGCCTCCTCTTCCCTCGCCTCCATCTTCTCAAAAATGAAGTGCACCACCTACTCCCTCAACCTCATTCCCACCCTTCTCCTTACCTCCCAGCTCCACCTCCTGGTTCCTCTGTTAACCAACATCATCAACCTCTCCTTATCCACTGGCACTGTTCCCATCCGTTTAAAAACAACTGTCATCACCCCATCCTCAAAAAACCTTCCCTCAACCCATCACTACTCTCCAGCTATCACCCCATCTCCAGCCTTCCTTTCCTCTCCAAGACCCTGGAATGAGCTTTCACACTCCAGCTTTGCTCTTTCCTCTTCCGCCATTCCATCTACAAACCCCTCCAAACCTCTCAAAGTCACTAACAACATTCTGTGCATCTGCGACCAAGCAATCTCTGCATCCTTGTCCTCTTCGACCTCTCTGCTGCCTTCGACACTATCCTCGTCCACCGCCTCTCCTTTTATGCTTAACCTTCATACACTTGCCTGGTTCAAATCCTACCTCCTACCATCTCCACTTGGTCTACACTAACGGCTTTTCCTCCAAGCCCTGCACTGTTTCGTGCGGTGTTCCTCAGGGCTCTTGGTCCCCTCCTTTTCAATCTGGTCTGCCTGTCCCCAAATCTGCAACATTGCCCAGCTCTGTCACTGTCTCTTACTGCAGGCCGCCGAGACCCTCAACCACGTGTTCATCACATCCAGGCTTGACTACGCAAACACCCTGCTTGCCGTCCTCCCCAACTCCTCCCTCCACAGGCTACAGATCATCCAGAACTCTGCAACCCGTGACCTCTCCGGCACCAGGCTCCACGATCCTATCAGCTCCATCTTCGCCTGGCTCCACATCACTCAGAAGATATAGTCAAGGTCCTGGTCCTCACCTTCAAAGTCCTCCATGGTCTTGCTCTTCCCTACCTCTGTCCGTTCCCTCTGCTCAGCAGGCTCTGGCATGCTTCACATAGCCCGCTTTGCCCTCCCCATCATTGGCGGACAGACCTTCAGCCACTCTGCGCCCATCCTCTGGAACGCCATCCCACAGTCCCTCCGCCTCAGCCCCACTCTTGTCACCTTCAAGATCTGCCTCAAGGCCCTCCTCTTCAACTGTGCCTTCAGTCACCCTCCTACCACTAAACTCCCCGACCTCCATCCCCCTGATCCCAACCACCAGCTTGAGTGCGGATTCCTGACTGTCCAGCACCTTGAGATGTCCTCCTGACATGAAATGCGCTATACAAATGTAATTTGTTGTTGGTGCTTTCGGCCATCTTTCCCCCCATCATTCCTACCTCCAGCTCGGGTACCAACCCAAGACTCTCCAGCATTTTGGGGCATACTCCTGACATGAAAAGCATTATATTAAGCTGCCCATATTTTCTAAACTAAATCCGGGAACACTTATGAAAACTATTTAACTCACCACAATTCCTGATGCTGGCAGTACTGTGGAAGCTTGTTGGATTAGTCTGTAATTATGTCTGTATTTCTCTGATGAATGTATCCGTTTTAGAATTTTATTGTTCTTGTTCAGTTTGTTGCTGAACTCAAAACAGGGCAAATTTGGCCATGGATGCAATAGTTTACCCGGGGACTGTCCCCAGAAATTGTGGAAGTATGGTCACCCTAACTATATAAACTGTAATTTGTATTGTAAACAACAACAACTTGCATTTATATAGCGCCCTTCACGCCGGGCAGCGTCTCAGAGTGCTTCTGAGTTGCTGCTTGTTTAGATGCAGCTTGTTTCTCATGGGAGGCTCACACCAATTCTCTGAATCACGTATTTAGCTTCTGAAACTGAGATTTCACAGAAACCATATCAAATTGGCTGAAGAAGTGATGCAGTGTTTTACATACAAATTTTCCACTACAGAAACCCAGTCTGAATCATTTACAACCTCAAATGTCTAATTCGCTGCTAAACTGATAGATTTGCATAATTATGGTGAATTTAATGGCTTAACCTGCTATATTGAGTAAAACTGTTTTTCCAGGAGTGCAAATTCAGTGGAATGCATGGTAACGTTTAAAGAATAATTGAGACCTGGTATTAAAAACTCAAATGCTATGTTGATGACCACTGGACCCAGGATTAGTAAATTCTGATTATTAGAAGTGTGTGGTACATTATAACTTAAGCAGTATTAACCTAATACAAAGAATTCCTGTGTAAGATCAGAAGATTGTCAAGTGAGGTCTGCCAAATCCTCTGTTTCTAAGATATTCAGAGTGATGAGCTATGATAATGAGTCATTTCAAGTATTCAGAGAAAGCAAGAGAATGAGAAAATGTATGACACTAAAGTGATTGACAATTCCTATTCCATAAGTAAGACTACTTACAAATCTGTTAGTAATTTGCGGCAAAACGGCAAAATAGTCGTTTTTTTTGCAATTTCCCCTCCCCCCCTTTGTTTTGCATTATCAACACCTCTTTTGCCCTGTTTTGTTGCAATCCACCCCTTTGTTTTGCATTATTAACACGTATTTAACCCATCATCCTCTGGCCTCGACCCTATTTTCTCCTTTGTCTTCCTTGCCCTGCCTCCCCCTTCTCTGTTAGCCCTTAAAAGCCTCTCCCCCCACCCCCAACATGTCCCAGTTCTGACAAAGGGTCGTAGACCCGAAACTCACTTTCCTTTCTCCATAGATGCTGCCTGATCTGCTGAGTGTTCCCAGCGACTTCTATTTTTGTTAGTAATTTGCAGCAGTTTGCCTCATTGAGGGAATTAAAGTCAGATAAAATGCTGTAAAGTTCTGTTTGCAAATGCAGTAACTTTGTATTTTTAAAAAATTAAAATCACAATTTTATCATAGAATCAGAGACCATTTGGCTGATTGGGCTATCTACTCTGTCCAATTTCTAACCTCTCTCTCCCTTTTATACATTTTGTGTATCTAATTTCCGTTTAAGGTCTAGTCCTGTAATAGATTCTGCAACTTATGGTAGTACATTTCCATATCCTAATAACCCATTATGAATAACGTCTTGCTTCCAGTGATATTTTAGAATTGATGGTCCCTTGGTGCTGATTCAAGGGGATCCTCAGGGAGTGTTGTTCTTTGTTATGGTTCAGGTCTAATGTAATGTAGAGCTCTTTTTCAATTACCTTACAATGCATCTTAATCACACGACCAGAAAATTATCTCCTGCTTGACCAGTGTGACACTTTATTTCCTCAGCCTGTGATACTTCAGAGTCAGATTCCTAAATGAGTGCCAGCAATAACGGACACTGGACAGTTTACACTCTGGGCTCACATCCAATGGAAAATCGATCAGGTATTTTCATTTGCGTCTTTTCAAACCTTCACAGTTACTGAGTTTATGTTTGGGCTAATTCTGGATCTCAGACGCACCATTTGTGATACACGGCATTATCCAGGAAACATTTTAAACACGCTTTCTGGCAGCTAATAAGAGAGGAATACTGCATTGTTAATTTCAGCAGCCAGTTCTAAAAACAAGTAAACTGCTGGTTCCCTTACAGCCATTAACATAGTGCAACAATACAGATACTAATGCCTGCTTCAGTAGCTCTTTGGCCAGGAAGCATGAACCAACTGCTAGGGTGGATCTATCCAATTACAGACTGAGTGAATTACTATGGGTTTAATGACAGATAGAATGGAAAAGGCTCTTTCACCAAGTACATCTCCAGCTAGCTGCTGAGGAGGGTGGATAGACAGAAGAATAATAAGATGTTGACATTTCCCATAGCCAAGGAAATTAGAGCCAGGAAGAGGTGAGTATGAATGGTTGACAGTCGTACATAATGGAACAAGTCATTTGCTAATACAGTATAGGCAGCTTTGTGTTTAGAATTTCACCTCTTTAGAGCCCTGCAAAGTGTGAATTGAGCTCAGTAACAAAGGAGGCCGAGGTTGCTTGGAGGAGTACAACATAAGAGAGACCTGCATAGGAGAAAATTGAAGGCTTCCCGAATTTCTTCCTTATTGAAAACAGAAAACTTTCATTGCAATGCCTAATTGGAGTCCTTGAAAATATAAATTAATGTGAAAATGGGAACATACAATTCCTGATGTTGTAAATGGAAAACTGATGTGACTGCCTGATTTGGCATTAGGAAAGCGTTAAAGAGCACTTTTGGTACAAGTTATAAAACTACTGTATTTTTTATTTATTTTCATTCTTGCAAAATAATTTTTAAAATTGCGTTAGTGAAGCAGCAATAACAGGATGGCTGTAAGCAAAAGGCAAAAGTGCTATTGTGAGATAAATGAGAACACTGCATATATGGAGCACTTTAATGGAATGATCCTACTAAACTGTGTACTTTAACTATAAATTCCTCAAATGCACAAAACACCTGAAAAATACATAAAATCTGAAGATTTATATTGCTATAGAAAATCCAAAGCCAAGGGTCTTTGTTACCAAAGTTCTTTCTCCGTCCATATTTCAGTTAAGAGTTTGGAGACCGTTCATTTATATTCCGGATCAGAATTCACTCTATCTCGGAATAATTGCAGGCTTTTTAATCTCCAACTGTACTGAGAACAATGAATGTGTGTCTTGAAAGCGTAGTCACTAACGGAGTAGATTACAGGCTCCAACCTGCCACATCTACTGCTTTCCCTTTAAATGAAAAATACAATAAAAATAAAGATTATATGCAGGACTTTTTTGGAAACAAAAAATCCCTTGCAGGCAATCAACATCACCCCATACTGAGAGATAATAGGCACTATTTCTGCTAAACTGCATTCTACCTATCCAACTGAATCTTTTGTTTGCAAGGATACTTCAAGTTGTAATAATAAGCCTTGCATTTCATTAAAGCAACTTTCACATCGGGACGCCATCTCAAAGCACTTTACAGGATATACTGTAAAGTGCAATCACTGTGTAATTTGTGGGCGAATGCAGCAGCCAAATTGCACACAGCAGTTTCCTGGATATTGGATGGTGAAGGACAATTTGTAGATTTCCAAACAAACAATACTGCATTGTATAAGACCCGTACAGTCTGACAACTAGGGAGAGAAACATATATATAATGCAATACAATGTCATCCACCATTTCAATGTCTAAGGCCACAGTATGTTATATTACAACAATAAATTGCATTTATATAGTATTTTTCGTGTTGAGAGGATGCCCCAAGGCACTGTAAAAAAGAAAGAAGGGAGGTAAGGTTGAGGCAGAGGGGTTCCGGGATGGAATTCCAGAGGGTGGGTGCAGAAAAGGCGAAGGCCCGAGCACCAATAGTGGAGCAGGCAGTGCCTGGAGAGTGGAGGGAGCGGACAGGTTGGTGAATTTTCATTATTTGACTCAAAGGTAAGAATACTGTAATAGACTGGAAGCAAGGAAAGTTGTTGGATTGTACCTGAGAGGGGCACGAAGCCTAGGACCATGGTTGGTCTAAACGTTTGGTAGTGTCTACAGGACGGAGGGGATTGTGAGGCCTCGTGAATGTAAGAGCATTTGTATGACACAGACTGCAAACGCAGATGCTGGAGCCTCACTGTTGGACTGTTGAGATTTTCCTCTACCCTAATAAACCCATGAACTGTGTGTGTCACATCTGCCTGGCTCGGTGAGGGGGTGGGTTCTGCCCAAGTTATAGTACCATTTCCCATATTTCTATATAACAGTTGTCAGATTCAAATAGATCTTTATTTTGTTGTTTTTATATCATGGAGTCATGGAGCTAAGCATTTTTTTTTGGGGTGGGGGAGTTGTCGGTTTCCAGTATAAAATAACAATAAAATTACCACTTTGTCTTAAGTATATTACTCTCATGTTTCCTACATGATGACATACTACAGACAATACATTTAGGATGATATATAGAGGTTGGTTGCAATAATTGTGTAAATGAGTATTGAAATCCTTTTCCCTTATGATTTTTGTCTCAATCGTGCCAACATGTAATGAATTTGAAAACTATGACTTCTGACTTATTAATTAACCACTGTACAAGATATAGCTCCATTATCTCACATGGGGTAACTCACTAATTTATCTGGAGGTTTGGTGGTTGGTATAGTGGAAGGAAATGTCTTCTTGAAATAGCATCATGTGCTCTTTAACATCCACTTCAATTTTTAACATGTGAGCAGCACAGAAATCCA
This sequence comes from Callorhinchus milii, assembly GCF_018977255.1. Classification (NCBI taxonomy): domain Eukaryota; kingdom Metazoa; phylum Chordata; class Chondrichthyes; order Chimaeriformes; family Callorhinchidae; genus Callorhinchus; species Callorhinchus milii. The sequence goes on from NW_024704742.1 coordinate 97,581,798, forward strand.
ATTGGAGGGGCTCGTGAAGGGAATGGTAGGAGAGGAATGATTGAAGCTGGGAAGTAACGACTCTTTCAAGGATGTTGGAAAGAAAAGGGAGGTTGGAAATGGTAATTAGAAGGCAGGGATGGGTCCAGCGAAGGTTTTTTCAGGATGGGGTGATTATAGCTGTTTGTAGAGAAATGGGAACAATGCCAGAGATTGACGATATCGATGAGTAGGGGGGTGAGGAGATGGAGCTGGGAGGTAAATGGGGTCAAGGGAGCAGGTAGTGTGTTTTATGCTGGATATGGTGGTGATGAAAGAGGAGGGGGAGACAGGTTCAAAAATGTAGAGGGAGGGATGGGTAGGGGTCAGAGTGTGGGGGAGAGAAGGGGAGGGAATGGTGGTTGGGAGGGCGGAGGCAACTGAATTGGTCCCCTCAATTTTGGACATGAGGAAATCCCCTCACAGTCAGAGCTTGAGGAGAGAATGGGCAAGGCTTGGGAGGATGGATGGAGGAGCCTGTTGCTGGTGGAGGATAGGAACCTGGGGTTGTCCTTTGCCTCCAAGATTATTTTGGAGTAGAAGGATGATTTGGCAGCGGCGAGGGCGGTGTGGTACGTTTTGATGTGATTCAGCCAAATCTGCCAGTGGACTGTTAGGTCAGATTTGATCCAGGTGGTTCAGCAGGTCTGCACCTGAGCCTTGAGGAGATGGAGGTGACTGGTACCAGGGTGAGGTTTGTGAGTAGGAGGTGGTTCGGGAGCTGAGGGGGGCAAGAGCAACAAGAGTGGTGGAGAGGGAATTGTGGAGGAGAGTGAGCGAGGAGGATAAATCAGTGCAGGAGGTAATCCAGAGAAGGAGGAGTTCAGATGACTCCAGGGCAGCGGAAAGGGTTGCAAAGAGATTTTTTTCCAGAGGCGATAGGAAATGGAAGTGGGTTTTGTGGCAGTGGGGAGAGGAACTGAGGAGTTGAAGGAGATGAAATGATGATCAGAGATGGCTTTGTCTGTGATTGTGATATCCGAGACACTGAGGCCCCAGATAATCACCACATCCACTCTGCCACCTACGTTCATGGCCACCCACTCGAGAGGGTGACCATGCACATAGGTGGCAGAGTGGAAGTGGAGGGAGAGGTTGTGAGAGGAAAGGAGAGAGGAGAAGTCTGAGCAGATAAAGCAGAAGGGGGTGAAGTGAAGGTTGAAGTTGCCGAGGATGAAGTGGCGTTCAGAACAGAGGCAGAAGGAAGCTAGAAGGGTGGAAACGTCAGAGATGAACGTAAGCACATAAGAAATAGGAGCAGGAGTAGGCCATTTGGCCCCTCGACACTGCCCCGCCATTTAATAAAATCATGGCCGATCTTCTAATCTAATTCCGTTTACCTGTTCTATCCCCATATCCCTTAATCCCTTTAGTTGGTGGCGGTGGGGGAGGTTTTGAGTGGGGGCACTTTTGAGGGAAAGATTGGAGGGATGGTAATGTGTAAGGTGCTCGAATGAGGAGAATGAGCCAGAGGAGCCTCCATGACCTTGCCCCCTCCTACCTCTCCAGCCTGCTAACCCCTTATCTACCTGTCCACTTCCTCCACTCAGCAAGCTCCAGCCTGCTCCATGCCTCCCGCCCGTCCCGTCCCAATATTGTCAGTCAGGCCTTCAGCCTCTCTGCCCCCACCCTCTGGAACTCCATCCTACATTCTCTTCGCCTCTCTCCCTCCTTTGCCTCCTTCAAGGCACACCTCAAGACCCTCCTCTTCGAACGTGCCTTCGGCCACCCTCCTACCCTCTCTCCCCTCCACTCTCCCTGATCACCATTCCACCACTCCCCGTTCAGTGCCTTGGGACGTCCTCCCGACGTGAAAGATGCTTTACAATTGTAATTTGGTATTTATATTGTATTGTATGAAGTGAAGGACCAATTTTATCCGAGCAATTGTTGGCCAGGACATTGGGAGAAATTCCCTTCTCTAAACTGATTGCTGGGTTTGCCTACAAAATGCACAGTCACTACACTGTACAATAAATCCTGTGAAGCATTTTGAGACTATTCAATAAAGTGCTAAGGCCATATATCACATGCAAGGATTATTTCTGTTAGGATATTTCTGTTATGATATGAAGATTATTCTACTAGACCAAATTGCTGTCTGACCTTTTGGAATGTCACTTCTGGATAAGGTAACAACAATCTTCCTAGGTGATCTCTAAAAGCGTAGACAGTATCTGCCGATCAAACTGCAACATCACAAAGTGCTTCACAATAATTACTGTCAAGTGCAATGACTGTACACTGCAGGAAAATGCAAATAACTCTTTAGAGTCCCACAAACAATCATGAGATGAATAAGCAATTTATCTCATGAATTTCCGTATATGTCAGTTAGCTGGCTGACCAAATATAATCAATTTACCCAGAAAGGACAGTTAAGCAAAACTATATTTAATTGTCTCATCCAAATGACCACCTTAACAATGCCATCTTCTCCCAGTACTGGGCTCGAGAGTTAGCCTAGAATCAATATAATCACAAGTCCCATTTTGAAGTTTGAACAGCGAACGTTCTCACCTAAAGGAGAGAGTGCTACTGGCTCAGCCAAACTGACATTCTGACTCTTACTGCCTCTTACTGCAACATGGTTCATGAATTAGGATAGAATGTACGTTACACATGAATGGTTCGCCAGAAAAAGTTTTCCTTGTGTGGGAATAATTTATATATTGTTCTAAATGTAAATCAAGATTTTTAATCTCTTAGTTGGTAAATTTTTACTGATGGACTAATCAAAAGTAGGTACTTGTGAAAAAAAATCCAATGTGCTTTGTGTGAGAATTGTGAAATTGTGCATATACGTATGAGATTACTAGTAACATTGCTTACATGGGTGCAGTTTTGTAATTCTCTCACATGCATTCAACTAGCTTTTTTTTCTCTGGTGATGCAAAGGTACACATCGATTACAAAGGTGGATAGTATCAGGCAGAAAGAGAAAAGGAATAAATGTACAGAGACAAAGAGTGAGAGAGCAAGAGAAAAAGAATCAAGAGAGACACAAAGAGATGGGCTGGCATAATGTGATTTATGGACACAATAACCGTGGAGAATACTCTAAATTGCCATTTCTTTAAAATTTGGGAAACATGTTTTCGCTGTTATTATAATCTTAATATATTTCTTTGTACCACCTGATTTTGCTTTATATTTGTCTTATGTCAAAAGGTATACAAAACAGATTTACTAACCCAACATGTCAATGGAGCCGCTCAAAATGAGTCACATTATTTGCAATCTGTATTGCCAGAATATAAATAGACTACACGACTACACATCTGATTTTCATCAAGACTTTCTGGAGACAATACTGAGTGGGGGGGTGTGAGGGCAGGCATCTTGGAGCCACAAGCTGCAACACCAGGAGACTATAAAGAAGAAGAATATCATATTGACAATGGCAAGTTGTCTGATGCTAGGTCATCATTGAAATAGAAACAAAAAATGGAACAATAAGAGTGTTTTTTTTTGTTTGATTTGTGAAAACAGTGTAAGGTGATCCAATTCTATAGAAAATAATATCCTTATTTCAATCAGTTGACCCAATGTAGTGCCAACTTAAAATATTACTGGACATCTTTCTAAAGCAAAAATTGTAGCTCTGCCCAATTGAAACAAACTGACAACTAGGTTAATGGTTGCTCAGTAAGATGATGACTTTGGATTGAATGAGTTCACTCATTTAAAGGGGAAGGATATTCCACCAAGTTGCTCCACAATCCTAAACTGAATCAAAGATGTTTGTACCCTTAGGGGCGTAGAATTGTGGGCTTCACTCTACACAACATGAAGTCACTAAAGGTCGAATCTATAGAAGGAGAGAGCCATTTAAAATAAGAAACTAATATTAATATTAAAAAGCGTCATGTTACAAGCTTAGAAACTAATTATTCGGGCAGTACAAACAGCATTAGATGCTAGACTTCTGTTTCTTAGTTACTGCGGGATAGTTATTTCTGAATGAGCATTTTTAAATTCAAACAGTGGAGTTTGTCAAGGAGCAGGTTAAAAACTATAGTCCACACCTTGCCCTTACAGACTTCAAGATCCTCACCTTGTCTTCAAATCCCTCCATTCCTCTGTACCCCCCTACCTCTCCTGACCTCCTCTCTCCTCACAACAATGTCCGTTGTCTTCGTTCCACTGGGTCTGGTCTCCTCCTTGTCCCCCGAGTCCTCCGCTCCACCCTCGGCAGCCGTGCCTTCAGCCACTATGCCCCGAGGCTCTGGAACTCCCTTCCTCACTCCCTTCGCCTCACCCCCTCTCTTCCTATTTTCAGATCTTAGCTGAAGACCTTTCTTTTCGACCGCACCTTTGGTCACCTTCCTCCCCCTCCCCCTGGCTCGGCCCCGGGATCCGTTACTGTGAAGTGCTCTCAGACGCCGTCCGGCGTGGAGGGGCTATATAAATCCAAGTTGTTGTTGTTATTGTATGCGTTCTAACTAAACTTAAAAAAAATTGGTCACTTCAATCCACGACTGTTTGTGGGACACTGCTGTGCACAATTGGCTGCCGCCTTTTGCCCACAAATATACAGTCAATTCACTTTGCAGTATATTGTGTGAAGCGCTTTGAGACATCTAGAAGACATGAAAAGCCCTGTATCAAATGCAAGGATGATTATTATTATTATTATTATTATTAATACTACTCTACATTTACGCAATGTGAACAATTTACAGAACCCATGCAGACCATGTGTTGCACATACAAATAATCTAGTTATAAAAATAAATAATAATAGCACTTATAGCATTCATGGTGCATGTTTTATTGCTCTGCGTTAGAATAAATTATGGTGCTGACTCTTTGGAATGAACTATCAGTGAATTTGACTTCCTGATATTTTTGAAGCAGTCAAAAACCACTCCTCATGACAGTGACCAATTCTTGTTGTGCTGGTCACTGCACGATGTTAGTTGTAGGATCATCCTGCCCGTTGGGGCTTTGGGAGAGGACATATCTGCATCTCCAAATTCGTCTCAGATCATTGTGGACCTATCTAGTTTTGCCAGTTGTATCTCCTTAGAACCAGTTCAGTCTCAGGAAGCCATTATTTACATCTCCTCAGACATTTAAGATAAGCAGAATGTGAATAAGCTTGAGAGAGGAACTGAAATGGTTGCTGAGTTGAACGCAGAAGATGTGCGTTTACAGCCTGCAGCACAAGTGACATCAGGAATGATGCTGTGAATACATATAACTGGTTTCACACTTTTCAAGATAATCCTTAAGAAAATCATTCATGTGATATCTGAAAATTCTATATCCTCAACCATACATTGGCTTATCATTTTCTATAGTTAGAGATTCTTCTTATAATAATAATTACAATTGGTAAAGCAACTTTCACATCGGGAGGACATCCCGAAATACGTCACGGGATATACAACAAAATCAACAACAACAACAACAAAATTACATTTGTAAAGCGCCTTTCACATTGGGAGGATGTCCCAAGGCGCTGGACAGACAGACTTACAGACCTGAGCTGGCGGTAGGGGTGGAGGAGGGTGGAGGGCAGGGGTGGAAGCAGGGAGATGGAAAGCAGGGTCGAAGAGCAGGGTCTTGAGATGGGTCTTGAAGGTGGCGAGGGAGGGGGCGAGATGGAGAGTCTGCGGGATGGAGTTCTAGAAGGTGGGGGCAGAGTGGCGGAAGGCCCGCCCGCCAATAATGGGGTGAGCATGTAGTGTAAAGTGTAGTGATTGTGGGCAAATGCAGCAGCCAATTTACACAAACAATATCCCATCTCTTTTTGAATAGTGCCATGGGATCTTTAACATCCACCTGAACAGGCAGATTCAGTTTACCATCTCATCTAAAGGAAGGTACTTAAGGCTAAAACAACAAAAAATCTCAGGTTTATGCATCTCCTTTAAAAATTCTGCATTTGGAATTTTATCAAACATCTTCTGAAAATCTATTTATGGAATATCTTTCACCCACTAATTTAAAAACATTCTAATAATGCAGTGAGCCGGATTAAATTTCAGATCCAGAAATGCCTGGGCTTTACTGGCAATGATTCAAAATACCTTTCATCTCACAATGAAAGCATTTAATCTCTTGTGATAATTATTCAAATAGATTGCTGCTATTAAATTGTATTCCTATCCCAAATTGCAGCAACACTTGTAAAGGGAAGAAAGGGTCTTGTTTTGCCCTGGCATCAATTTACCTACCTTTCAGATAATTAAGGAAACCTATCTCTCTTGAAGAAGCCTCCTAATAATTAACCACACTAGGCAGCAACAATCAGGTAGAATCTAATTCCCTATGAGTTAATAATGCATGATCTTTCCTGAGATAATTATATGAGCTGCTCTACTCCCGGAACACTTTTATAAGAATTGTCAGGAACAATAATCTTACAGGCACTAACCATTTGGGATGTTTCTTTTAAAATACTGTACCTCCCTTCTCCATACCACCACTAAACTGATATGCTTTATCTCATAGTGCATTCACTGTATGTTGTTGCCTGCAAATCGTCACTATATTTTAAATTTATTGATATTTAAATCAAGTGGGGAGCTAGCACCAACACAGACACAAAGAGCTGAATGCCTTTTATTCTGTTCTGTTTGCTTTCTGTGATAGGTTAGGGTATGTTGTGTAACATATAAACAAGAGAATATGGGTTGATTTGCGCAGTTAGCTGATCTAAATCAGCAGAACAGTTGGTGTACTTCAGCTGGTTTAGTGCTCCTGGTTTGGGAGGAGAGAAATTAGCCCCAGATCACTGTTGAATGCTAGAAAGTACCCATGTGAGGATGCCTGATGAGAATAGTATTGGCTCGACAGTAATGGCCACTATGGTTGAATAGCTTGCCAACACTCAACTAAAGTGTTTAAGCTCACACATGAAGAATTGCCACTTGGGCAAGGTAATGGAAGGCTTGCCAGCATCCAAGCAACCATATCCTAGTTTGAGCCAGCTTGTTCAGGAGAGGAGGAGAGGACAACAGGGAAAACAATTCTCACAAGAAAAAAGCCTAAGAGAAATGTACGAGCCAAAGTAAATAACAGATAATTGGAGTAAATGTTCTCATTTGATTACACTATTTTCAGGAGAACAGAACACGGTACTGAAACCAGACAGTCTAAAAATGAACCGAAAATTAAGCAACCTAATACTGTTGTGGTTTTGACATATTTTAAAGCTGTTGCAGTATGACCTTTCGTAGCTTGTTTTGCTGGCTATAAGTTTACCTATTCATTTAGAGCACTTGGAGCCAAGATGATGTTCACAGGAAGCTGAGTTTCTCCATGGGAGATTAATCAGCTCCTTGTATCCAGACAACTGTCCTCATAACCACGGAAATGGTCAGGGTGAGGGGAGGGAAGGGAGGGAACGAGGAAGGGGAAGAGAGTCGAGAGGGGAGCTGAAGGCTCGGTCAAAGAGAAATACTGTAAATACTGTAAAATACTGTACCTCCCTTCTCCATACCACCACTAAATTGATAAACTTTATCTCATAGTGCATTCACTGTATGTTGTTGCCTGCAAATCGTTACTATATTTTAAATTTATTGATATTTCATTTAAGCAAAATTTTTGACTTGAAAATTCCTGAGTCTTATGTGGTTTGGGACCTTGAGACAATTAAGCTCACACAGACCTACATAAAACAATGTACATGATACAGACAGGTTATAGTTATGAATCCAGAGAACAGAATATACAATTGCAGGAGTTTTCTTCTCAGTAGTTGTTTTTTTCTTCCTGGGTCTGTTCCAACTTCAGTTTGGGTTGTGCCCGATATTAATACATGTGAACAAACAAGTTTTCACAACTTTCAAGATCATCCAGGAGACAGAAAGCAGAGAGTGATAGTAAACGGTTGTTTTTGTGACTGGAGGGAGGTGTGTAGTGGTGTCCTTTGGGGTCGGTATTGGGACCACTGCTCAGTCTGTATCCAGACAACTGTCCTCATAACCACGGCAATACCATTCAGTGCGAGTTGCCTGGATCTGCTTGTGCCAGAAATTGATCTTTGCCAGATGGGACTACTGACTAACAAACTAAACAGTTAAACCATTGAAAAGCAATTTTTAAAAATTCATCAAACGATTTTGCAAAATGATACATCATTTTTAAAGGATTACTTAACCTGTTTTCTATTTTTTTTAGCACGTTAGAAATAGTGGTGTACTTGTACATATGTCAGCTTGGCTCAGTTGGCAGCACTTTTAACTTTATGTCAGAGATTGTTGTTTCAGGACTTTAGACTTAGAGCTCATAGTTCAAGTTGATACTCCAGTTCATTGTTGAGTGTAAGCCCTATATTTTCAGAGGTTCCAACCTTCAGAAAGGACATGAAATCAAAGTCTGGTCTGCCTCTTCAGGTGAATGTTAAAAATCTTATGGTACATTCAAAAAGAGAAGGCAGTTTTTATAAAAATAAAAATATTAAATATTAAGAAGGGAAGCAAAAAGGGAGATTACAAAGGCTAAAAAGAAGTCAACTTGAAGAGCAATAGCAAATCATTTTATGAGCATATAACAAATAAGATAATCAAAGAAAGGGTGAGACAACAAAGGTGGCAATCTTTTTGTTTGGTCAGCCAAGTTTCGGACACATGCTTAAGAGTACGCAAACCAGATAGAATTTCATACATCCTACCTACACATGGAAAGTTACGCATTTTGAATGGGATACACACTCTCTCCCCGGAAGGACAAAAACAACTTGCATTTATATAGTGCCCTTCACGCCGGTTATTGTCTCAGCGTGATTAATAGCAGTGAAGCCTTACGCCCAGCTGGAAGGATAGTGGGGAGATGTCAGTAAACACAGTTGAAGAAAAAGATCTTCAGGGTAATCTGAAAAAGGAGAGGAGGCAAAGTGGAGGGATTGAGGGAGAAAGTATTGGGGAGTGAGAAGTGGCTGAAAGCACAGCGACTTACAGAGCATAGAGAGGAGTGAGTGGGATGGATCCTGAGGAGAGGGACTGGTTGAGTTTGTCTGCCAGCAAGGGGCAGAGGAGGGGGAGTTGTGTGAAAAACAACTGGGTTGGAAGGGGGTCGAGGCAGCAGTGGGGGGCTTCATGTGGGTGATGATCATTGAGAGGGAGGCGGGAGAAATGGAGGCAAAGTGGGGGCAGCAGGCCTTCAGTTCAGAGGCAGAGGAATGTGAGGAGAAAGATGTCCAAGAGGAAGGAGCCAAGTAATTTGGGAAGGGGTAGACAAGGAAGATTTTGAAGGAGAGAAGGGAGGGATGCTGTGGCAAAAGGAGTGGATGATGTAGAAGGTATTGGGTGGGAAGTTCTAGGGGACACAGGAGAGGAGGAAGAGGCAGTCAGGCAGATGTTATCTATCTTTGAAACAAAGAAGTCCAAGACCTCTTCACATTGGATGTAAGGTTCACGGGTGCTTGAGAGGGTGCATAGAGGAGGTGATGTAGTGATAAAGAACAGCACTTTGGGGGTTATTTTTGACTTCCAGAATGGCCTGGGAATTTTGGTTGCGCCACATTTGGCGGTACACAGTAAGGTCGGTTTTGTGTTCAAGTGTTTGGGCTTGGGATTTAATCAGAGCTATCAAGGTCATGGGTAATAACAAGGTAGAGAGGGTAGCCATGGTTGTGGGTCAGGGGAGTTTATATGGAGGCTAAGGTTTAGGGAGGAGGGCAGCAAAATCAGAGTAGATGGTGCAGGAGGAGTTAAGATGAAGCTTGAAATTGCCCATTATGGGCAGGCTTTCAGTTCAGATGCAGAGGGATGAGAGGAGATATCTGAGAGGATGGAGGTTTGGGGGGGTGTAGATGAAAAGGATTATGACGGAGAGAAGTGGGGGATGGCACAGGTTGAGGTGCTCAAAAGAGAGGAAGGAGACAGAGGATCAAGGAGAAATAATAATAATAATCCTTGCATTTGATATAGCGCTTTTCACATCGGGAGGACGTCCCAAAGCGCTTCACAGAACACACTGTAAAGTGAATTGACTGTACATTTGTGGGCAAACGCGGCAGCCAATTGCGCACAGCAATGTCCCACAAACAGTCGTAGATTGAAAATGACCAATTTATTATTGTTTTGGAGGGATTATTATTAGGCTCTGTGTGGAGTAAGGAAACTTGCCCAAAGTTTTGCCCTGCCTGGAATTGAACTCGGGTCTCTCACTTGCAAAGCGAGTGCTCTAACCACTGAGCTACAGGACTCCACACCACTGAGCTACAGGACTCCACGATAGATGGAGAGAGGCTTGGAAGATTAGAACGACCCTGCCACCACCTTGGTTGGGACGGGGATGTGGTGGAAAGTAACTAAGCAGGAAGGCTTTGATGAGGAGTTCGAGGATCACAGGGGAACAGCCAGGCCTCAAGGCGTGGCTCTCACCCAGAGTATGCATTGCTGCTAGAGTTAAATCAGGGAAAATAACATAGGTTGTCAATGAAAACTCCATTTTACAAACTTCCCACTCCTTCGGGGTAATCTTGTGGTTCAGATGCAGGCGTATAATCATAGATTCTAATCTTGCCTCGAGTTTTGGTCAACCATTTCAAACTCTTAGAAACACAGAAACAGGAGTAGACCATTCAACCCCTCGAGCCTGTTCTGCCTTTCAATAAGATCATGCCTGATCTGTACCTCAAGTCCAATTACCCGCGCTTATCCCTGAATACCCTGACCTAACAAATTTCTACTCACCTCAGTCTTGAAGATGTGAATGGATCCAGCATCCACAGCCTTTTGAGGGAAGAGTTCCTTTGTTCCCCAAACCTCCTTTGTTGCAAGGTTACCTCAGATTCCATGCACTTTTATTTTTGCTAGTAACCTCTTTTGCGGAACCTTATCAAATGCCTTCTGGAAGTCCATGTAGACGACATCCATAGACACTCTCTTATCCACAGTATAGTGGAGGATATTTGATCCATTGAACTGTCTGTTCCATAAGTCCTTTGGAAGCTGGAACAGGAATTGCCATTCCGATAACAGCGTGCATCGGACTTGGCTGTTTGTGGGATATTGTTGGATGCAAATTGGCTGCCATATTTGCCCACGTAATTACAGTCACTCCACAGTACAGCCGTTGAAGTACTTTGTGACGGTTCCCCCCCGGATCAACATGCAAGGCGCTATAACAAATGTAAGGGCTCACAGTAAACTCCGGCTTACTAGACTTCAGGTGTCCAAGAATTCGTACCTAGCTGGACCGGACCTGAAATGGATTTTAAAAAAAAGCCAATTAAAAAAAATCCATGTTTTGGAAGCAGAAAAAAATCCATGTTTTGGAAGCATGGAAGCAGACGCTTTAGCTAGCCCACTCTCCAACGCGCCCCACCTCACCATCCTTCAGCGGCCAGGGCCATTGACTTTGATACTTTATTCGCTACCTTCTGCTCGCGGGATCCAAACAATTACAATGGCAGGACCAACATTTTATCAGCACTGAAAAAAGCCAGCAAACAAAAAGCTGGTAAATGTACTGTAATGCCACTTGCCTGGAAATTCCAGCTCACTGGACTGGATTCCCCCCACCGCGCCCCCCCACCATTAGTCAAGCTAGCCGGGCTTTAGTATACTATTATTATGACAAGGGACCAATTCCAGCAATCTATTCCCATATCAGCCACACCATTTTGCTGTTGTATGGATGCAAGGTCCGTCATGATAAATATAATGACTTTGCATGCAGTCATTATATGCAATCCAAAGTCATTACATTTGACATTAAGGAGCAAGAGATCTGTGTTATATTGCTTCATGACAAATAAAATTTGGCTGTACAAACTTCATTGCAAAATGACACGGCAGGATATTGTACAAAAGATTTTATTTATAATAAAGCTTTTCACCAAATTATTCAAATTTGACAATCAAAAACAAATGTTGTGCCATTAAGATATTGAAGTGACAATGTAATTTATTCACCATTTCATCAGCAGGGAACTGAGGCATTCACTCTGGTAAAATATTCATAAATATACAATTTAAATTGTTGTTAACTAAATACACTCCAATGAGTAACAATACATTTAAAACATTGTTGCTTTTTATAAACACTTTTGATTCAAGATTGACTCATATTTTATTAAGAATTAAATGAAAACAACATTTGCAGGAGCAAACTGCTGTGCTTCTGCTGGTTTCTCCCTTGTGCAATAAAACAATAAAAACCTGCATTTATATAGCGCCCTTGCATTCATATAAAAGCCCCAGTCCCGCTATTCATGCCCCTTACACTGCTCTGTTACAGATCCCAGATAAATCAACACCTCTGAGTTGCACACTTCTGTCCCACAATTAAAACATTTACAGCTTTCAAGTAATGTACAGTATAGGTTCACTGCAAATAGATACCATATGTACAGACACTCCATTAAAATATTGCATAAAAGTACAAAGCATTACAAAATGTATTTTGCCTTTAAACGATTCCAATCATTTTATATTAAAAACCTCATTTTAAAAGTGAATTAAGAATAATTACTGTATTATTTCTGTCCTTTATACTGTATGCAGTGATTTGACATTAGGATTTTTTTTGACAATTTTAAGTATGAATTGAATTGATGATAAGCACAATACTGACACATGTCACTAAATCCTATGTTCACGCTTTGTATGATTTCTTGGGAAAATGTGTCGCACCTATCATGCACGTAATACGTTACTGAGAAGCAGCTAATAACGATTGATAGGTATTGTGCACCACAGGATACATTATATTTGTACGAGCCTACAAAATACAGTCACTACACATTGCAGTAAAATTCTGTGAAGCACTTTGAGACATCCTCCTGACATGAAAAGTGCTATATGAAATGCAGGATTACAACACAACAACAATTGCTATTATTGTTGCAATTGTTGTTATTGTCATCATCACTAAATACCAAATGATCCACAATTTCATTCCCAATTCCACCCTTGTGTTCTAACTCCCATGTGATTATGAAATATGGGAATCACTGCTTATCAGTAGTATATTAAAGATTTTGGAAGCGATGTAAGTGAGATGTGCAAAAACCCATTGTAAATGCTCAGTGGTTTGATGTTGTGACTTACAGCCTTAACATATTGTACTGTGTCATTGATCCGACAGTATATTGTGTGGAATAAATGTGCCACACAATGCTTCTGCACATGTCTGTGTTGTTCACTTGAATGACAAGTAAAAGCTTCTTTTGCAAAGTTGACTGCGCCTGTCAAATTATAATGCAGATATTGAGTGTTCCACTGTATACCAGGAATAATTTACACCTCTATAGTGCCATTCTAATTGGGAGAATGTCTCAAAACACTTTACAAAGTCTAAGTTAGAGCCCAAATTGTGAATGGGAGTGAAAGTGGAGATGAGATAAGATTTCAGACCAGATTTAAAAGCAGAGAGGGGGAGGAGGAGGAAGGATACCAGGAGACAGTTCAAGTGAGAAGGGGCAAACTGGCTTCAGGTTTGCCTCCCGATGGTGCGGGGAGCAGGTGGAGGAAGCATGAAGCTTCATATAAAAAGGGGTAAAAATCTTCTGTGCAAGTGTCTAAATAGCAAGCAGGGCCTGCAGGACATGTGTCACCTTGCTTTGTCCTCCACTACAGTGCTGTTTTCAGAAGGTCACCCACAGTTTGAAGAAGCAGAAACACGATCAACCATCAGCTCACATTACACCTGCACAAGATGAGAACTCAACAAAGTGCACATCAGGACAAATGGCTAAGAGCATGATTCTCTCACTTCCTTAAAATAGCTTGTAGCTAACACAACAGAGGCAAGCTGGAGAAAAAACACTTTAGCATATGTTGAATTGCAGTTCAAAGACCCTTTTACATATCATTTGCCTTGAGAAATCATATTATTAAAGATGGTTTCTTTTTCTGTAGGGGCTCCTCAGCACAGTAATTTTCCAGTGTTAACCAAAAAAGTCAAGCTCCAACGAGAAACTCTAGAAACTCAGCATTATTGGGCCACAAACGGTATTAATTTTCTTAAGGGCATCTTTTAAATCATTTTGTATTCTAAGAGTCTTCATCTAGATTCTTTTATTTGATTGTAGTCTAAAAAGTTGCATCAGAAAGAGTAAACATCATCCACAAACACCAGAACATTCCACAATTTTTTTTGTGTATGAATACATAATTTCAGTTCTTTAATTTCCCTCAAAAAATCTAAGCCATTCTTGAAGTTAAACCTCTAAAATCTTAAAAGTTGTAGTACTTAGATCCAGCTTAGTTTTTTTAATATAATAGATTTGCTTTTCATTTAATATACTCCTTTTTTTAAAAAAGTGCACTTGGACTTAGCTAAGATTTAATTGAAAGTGAAAAATGGAGGCAGAATGATGTCCAAAACCTTCGTTCAATATTTAATTTGAAATGCGATGTGAATGTATCGTGTCAACAGAAAACAAACATTACCAGTTTAAATTCACATCTGAATCTTATTGTATCTAATAGTTCTTTGCCTTGAGAACTGCAACAATTCCTTTACTGCAAAGCTTTCATTACTCTTTTGTATGCATTCTCATTTTTTATAAAAAGGGACTCAGGAAATGGATTTGGCTCAATATGGAACAAACCTAATAATTATTTATAAAAATGAGGATGCATTCAAAAGAGTAATGAAGGCTTTGCAGTCAATCATCATCCACATACTGTAATTGGGATATTCATATTGCTAAATAAAGGGATATTCAAATGAAGCCCAATACTAGCAAAGAATCATTTTGTTTCCCCAGAGGCAAAGTTGGAGCTGTAGGTCAGACAACCATGTACAGTACTGGATTGAGGAGAACATATCATTGATGAATCAAGGTTGGTCAAGCTGTCCATCTTAAAGCGATCACAATGTGAAAGTACATTACTGTACTGAGTCTTTAAATTGAAAACATAGCCATGTTGTCAGAAAATTCAAAAATAAGCAGTTCATGATTAATATATATATATATAGAAAGATAAAATAAACTTTTGAACACACATTTCACTTTTCTTTAAAAAACAAAAATCCACTCCCTTTTCTTTGGTTCTTAACCAGGTCTTAGGCTGAGAAATGGAGAGCAAATGAGCTGTCACCAGTCCTCTGCTCTGATAGTGCTGGTAAGTCAATCACAGAATGTGCGTAACTCACTACCGTCCCACAGATGGAATCATCTTACATTTGTTCAGTCCCACTCCACGTAGGCCGACTCAAATCAGAAACTTGGGGAGGAAATCATTCGAGAAACACACAGACTATCCAATCCAGCACACAGCCACACGCTACTGCACCCTTCACTAATAGCCACCGCAAACGTAAAGCTTTTTTTAAATAAAAAAAATGACATTTTGTTTGGTATCTTGTTCATTTCCCACAGGTTATGCTTATCAATGCTCAGGATTGAAGTTTGTTGGTACTTGGTAGTTTTCTCTTTAATCTTGTTATGTAAATCAAGTTATTTGTAAAGTATAACTAGAAACAGACTTTTGCTGGAGCAGCACAGCAGTTAAAAGTGTTAACTTCGTTTCATTTCTTCCCTCCCTCCATACTCTTCTCACAAATCATTTAGTTTCAATACAAGTCATTCTAATGTTGCAACACTTCTTACTTGGTGCTGTAAAATAACATAAGTTCTTAGCAAGTGCCAATTTATTAAGACATCACTGTTAGGAAGCATCCCTTGATGGCCTCTCAGAACATTCAGCATGTCTGCTAACAAGATTTCCCTGCACAAGTATTTCCCGTTTTACAATCGGACCTGATGGTTTAAACTACTGTATTCCCATAGTTAACAGAGCATTAGCCCTGCAATATCTGCGAGTGACATCAAATCAAGCCACCAGCTGTTGGGGTCAGTTTTATGGAGATCATGTTTGTTGGCAGACTAGAGGAATGAGTATTTTGTTACAGAGGAACACATCGCCTCAATAATGGGGACGATATAGTTAAGTAATATCAGAAAAAATATTCAAATCTCATTGCCATGATTCAATGCACTGCTACACTGCACAGAGGATTACATAAGGGCAGTTTTATAAATTAAGAAAATCGGAACAGCTTAGATGTCCTTAAGATACCTTATAATGAAATATCAGTAATGACAATTTGCATATAACTGGCATGCTGTCTTGCCGAAATAAGAACAAACTCATCCCAAGGTTTTATCCTTTAACTATTTAGCTAGCCACAATTTGTCAAGAAACACATGCATTCTGTTGACAACACAATGTGAATGAATTTTCAAATCTTATATGCATTTTCTACTAAAGGAAACAGTCAAATCTTGCAGCAGGTCCAGCAACACCTTGAGTCATGCAACAGTACCAACATGGCAAATTGATCTTTAAGAGATTTGTACAAAAGAGATGTACATGGAATTATGTATACGTTAGAAAGCGCTTGAGAGCTTTGCGCCTCAGATGCTCTTCTAAGCACTGAACTGCTATGCCATCAACAGATGAGTCAAACTTATTAGCAAATAGGTGATGCTGCTTTAACATCCAATTCAGATCGCCTGCTCCATATACACACACCGAACGGATGTGTGTCCCAGTGCAAGGAGGATAAGGAGCTCCCTTGGAAACATCACCTTCCAAGTAGCTCCATTTTACCAGCCTAGCTAAAGAGTTCATGTCAGAGACATCAAATTTGGTATTAACAGGAACCGATCCAGGAACGTTAGGCATTCTCTGAAGTGTTGCCCACATGTGCTCATCTGGACTGAAAGTGTCTTTCTCCCACATAAGAAAGTTCTGAATTTTTGTGTTTCCCAATATGTATTCCACAAAATCTCTACTGACAACAAAGTAGGCACTTCCTGAAAACATTGGTGTTGCAATTGGTGGAGGCTGTTTGCTCGTTCCCATATTCTTTAGCCTCCCATTCACTACTTGATGCTGCTGTTTCCATCTCTTCTCTTTATGAGGTAATGTCTTCTCGGTTTCAAGGCTGTTCTTACCCTTCAAGGCCTTGAGGTTCTCCACCATTTCAAAATTGGTTTTTAAGGGGAAATCCAAACCGCAGAGATTGATCAAGTATTTCCATGTTGAGTTTCTTTGGAGAAGATCCTTCATGCAGTTTACATCAGCCTGTACCCTGCTAAACGATGCATAAGTTACACTCTCAAGTTGGCTGGCGATAAAGACGTTGTCAAAACATGACACAATGCCCTTAACTGCATCAAAGAAAGTTGTAGATGATTTTTTGTCAACATGAACACAGTAAAAATTCTGAGGTGCATATATTGATCTTAAAAGTCTTCCAAACATGTCAATTCTGTGATGGATTACTATAGAGTAGGCTATAGGAAACTCTTCTTCCTCTTTGCTTATTGGGAAAGTGACATATTTTTGAAACTTGGTGAAGTTGGGACAATGTTTGGTCAAGCCTATATAATCAGTCTCACTGAGCACAGGACGATTTTGGTATATATTGGAGATTAACTGAAGTTTTGCCAGTTTTAGTATATCTTCATTTCCATCAAGGACACCAGAGCAGTTTATATAATATCTAGCATCCTCTTCGACCAGCTCCAAATCTTTGCACTGGTTTACAGGCTCCTTTTGACGACTTGTAACAAATAGAAATGTAAGGATGCAGAACACTCCAGTAAGTATCCATCGAAGCAGCTTAGCCTTGAAATGCCGCAGCCTCCTGCACAACATTTCTGGTTACTTGGTAAGACGTCAACCTTACCTCCTGTTCCTCATCAGTTTCCTTACTGTGCACTCGGTCAGTCAAGCCTTCACTGTGGAATCCTGCTTGTTTGCACTTCTGCTACATTAGCTTGGAAATACTCTTCATGAATGAATGAAAAAACTGTAACAGAACGGAAAAAAAAGACTTATTTAAGATAATTGCAGCAATGCGGATCCACATGTATGAAAACTATTTCTGTATCAAGTAAATTAAACAAGAATGGTCTGACAGAGTCAAATGTAAGTTAAGTGATGGTGAAATAGAAGTTTCACAAAAAACAGTAATAAAAACAGAAGTTGCTGGGAACGCAGGTCAGGCAGCAGTTATGGAGAAAGGAAAGTAAGTTAACGTTTCAGGTCGATGACCTTTCATCAGATTTCCAGCAGTATTTTGCAATCCTTTAGTTCCTTTATCTATGTCTTTCCAAATGCAAGGACGTGAATGGGATCGAACTAATGCAATGGTACAGCCTTACCTGAAAGGTAAGCAATAAGACCTTCCATTGTATTAAGCCTTCAATTCTGTCAATTTCACCTTACATCATCTAGTTATTTTCTGTAAATATTTAACAACTGCTAGTAAAGAAAAAAAATATAGATAGAGAATATAGTGAACCAAAGTAATTTCACTATCATTCACACAGCACACACATTATATAATAATAATAATTCCTTGCATTTGATATAGCGCTATTCATATCTTCTAGACGTCTCAAAGCGCTTCACAGAATATACTGTAAAGTGAATTGACTGTATATTTTATGGGCGAAACGCAGC
Source organism: Callorhinchus milii (assembly GCF_018977255.1). NCBI lineage: Eukaryota > Metazoa > Chordata > Chondrichthyes > Chimaeriformes > Callorhinchidae > Callorhinchus > Callorhinchus milii. The sequence continues at coordinate 97,600,208 of NW_024704742.1, forward strand.
AGCCAATTGCGCACAGCAATGTCCCACAAACAGTCGTGGATTGAAGTGACCAATTTATTATTGTTTTTTTTCTTGATAAGAAAAACAAACATTCCCTGCCCCCCACCACAGCAACTTGTATTTATATAGAACCATTCAAACAGGTAGCACCCTTGGAGTGCTTAATAGTAGTGTGGTTTGATGCCGAATTCGAAAGAGAGGGGAAGTGACCGAAAGCACGGTCGAAAAGGAAAGACTTTGATTTGATTTCCCATACACCAATTTTCTCCACCCCACACAAACTCCACATACACCCATGCTTGATTTTTTCTGGTTACAAGCTAACCACCTGAATATTGATAACAATAAAAACAACAAATAGCACACCTCATTTCATAATTGATAAATATGATACTTTGCAGCCTCTTTAGCTGAATTATGTAATAATAATAATCCTTGGATTTGACATAGCGCCTTATTACGTCTTCGAGACATTTCAAAGTGCTTGACAGAATATACTGTGAAGTGAATTGACTGTCCCGCGAACAGTAGTTTGTCTGGTGACAAACATGACTTTACAACCAATTTGAGGAATCATGAATCTCAAAATTTCAAGTATCTTTCAAAAGTTGTACAGGACAGCCACAAAGACCTTTATCGACTCCAGTGATACATTATATTGCAACGGTGGAGCCAAATGTCTTATCTTCACAAAGTAGTCATAAGAGTAAACAGAACAATTTTGCTACATTTGTAATGAGAACAGGACACTGAATCAATCTAAAAAGCAGTTTGATGTTCAGAATGGGGGGATGGGGTGTGGGCTGGAAGGTGGAGCCCAGTGGTTAGAGCACTCACTTTGCAAGCGAGCAACCTGGGTTTGATTCCCGGCAGGGTGAAATCTTGGGCAAGTTTCCTTACTCCACACGCCTGATAATAATCCTTCAAGAAAATAAAACAATAATAAATTGGTCACTTCAAACCACGACTGTTTGTGGGACACTGTTGTGCGCAATTGGCTGCTGCATTTCGCTCTCAAATATACAGTCAATTCACTTTACAGACTATTCTGTGAAGCGCTTCAAGATGTCGAGAAGATGTGAAAAGCGCTAAATCAAATGCAAGGATTATTTTTCTATTATGAAATCAGGTGGACTGAAGGGCCTTCTTCCAAACCCATCTTGTGATTATTTCACTGCGCCAAAGTATTACTATTATAATCTGTTTGGTTTCAGTATCATGACTGACAATATTACATATTTGTTTGATATAAATGTAACTTCTTTTGCTAGTATATAATCCAACAATACTGTGTTTACAATGTACTCAACATGTGTATTAAAGCACAGCTTTCCTGCTTGCGGTCTCTCTCTCCTTCTTACACCCTGCTTACACCCCGGAGTTCAGCTCCAAGGCTACCCTGCTTACACTCTTCCCACCCCACCTCCAGGAGAATAAGATGTGGGGTTACGGATGCAAACTTGGGTGGGGGATATAGTTGCAAGGATAGGTCTGCAACACACCCCACTTAGATTCTCCTGTTCATTCTCTTCCTTGTTCACTTCTTTCTGGTTCTCAGGAATGTCAACAATAGTAACTTTTAAAAGGAGTTGGACGAGTTTAAAATGAGCCTTCAACTCGAGCTCTCTGAATGGAAAATCGCAAATTGCAGAGAATATGATATGGAACTGGATACCCTCAGCACGCTAATCAAACTGCTCCTACACATCATAGGTCCTGCAATCCAGGTGAAAGACCTTGTAAACAATATCTGGCAATGCTTTTATGAAATTGATTACATTGCTGTGTCCATAGTGTTATGCAAGGATTATTATATATACATATATTGTTTTTAAGCAGCAGTAAAACTATGTAACTGCTCAAAAGTATCGACTAGGCCCGAATTAAGTCTTGTGCAAAGCGGTGAAAAATTACCTGTAATTCACAAAGCAATGCAGCTCTCTGTAAACAGCTATATACTTGGCATTCAGCATCTGTGCTCAGTCAGTGATAGCAGTATTAGCAAATCTATGGCTCACTGAGGTTTCGTAGAGAATAAAGCTTCAAAGGTGTTGAAGCTTTACTGCCAAAATTCAGGATAGTGACATTTAAAATCTAAGTCCCAGGAGAGCCATCTGTTATGAATAATGGATTATTCCTCCGCATAAACAAAGCAACCTCTTTGACTGTATTTGTTATCCTGTGGAACGTGACCCAACTTCTTACAACTGTGTTTGCAAGTACCTTGAAGTGCTGAATGGAAACTAATATCAAACAGAGAAACAACAGAAGCATTATTTTTAGGAGTGTCTAGTGTAAAAATGCACAACGGGTTGAAAAATGTCTACATAATGGAATAGCGTCACACAAACTGCTTATGATAACTGGTGTAGAAGCGTTGCAATTCTTTTAATTCTTTAAGGTAAGAAGACTGTGTCTTAAGGTTGCGGTGTTAAACTAATGACCTGAGTAGTCCAATAATATTAGATAAATACAGAGAGCACTGTTCACAATCAAGGCAGGAAAACAACATACATTTTTATAGAATGTCAAACCACTTCACAGCTAATAGTATCAAGCATATGAGTTCAAACACAACAGCGATTTACACAAGTTAGAACTCATAAAAAGATGAGGATGAATGTTGGCCAGTAGACCGGGAGAAACCTCTTTTAGTGTCATGGAATCTTTAATGTCAACCTGACCTGAAAAAAAGTAATGATATCTCAATTTAATATCTCAGCCAAAAGGCAGGTACCTCGACAATACACGGTAGCCAGTTTGTACACAGCAGTGTCCCCACAAACAGCCATGAAGTGAATGGGTAACAAACTTGTTAGCCAGAACAGTGGGAAAAACTAATTTTTTCTTTTCGAATAGTGCCATGGAATCTTTAACATCCACTTAGGGCTTGAGCCAACAACCTTCTGATACAAAGTCAAGAACTCTACAACTGAGCTAGGCTGACACCTAATCATTGATAGATGGAAAGGGCATTTTATTTTAAGCTAATAATTAACTTTAACCAAAACCAATTTAAAAGATTCACCGGTGAACTACTGCAAAAGCTTGGCCACTCAATATTTTTAATGATTACAATCTCACCAAGAAATGATGCAACACTGAACATTTGACAAAGGGAAATAAGATGTTTGGTAGTTTAATGGAAAAATGCAACAAACTTCCTCATACACAATCACTTTCTGTAAATCATGTGATTTACATCTTTCTGACATCAAATGCACAATATCAAATGCAATTTTTTTTAATCAGTTTAACAGGGGTCAGAGGAACATTATTCAAGGGGTCAATTGAAGGTTTCTTCATTCAGAGTATGTGCAAATCTTTACACGTGACTACTTCTCCTTTCTTCCTCCAAGAATATGACATTACGTGTATACTCAGTTGCTGTCCCAGGGCTGAGGTATAGCTAGGCCTGCTACATTTTCTTCTTGTGCTACATGAAGGAGGGCACCTGGCCTTGCTAGTTTTGATAAACTGAGATGGTGTCTGCAGTCAGTGATGTTTCTGGTGAATTAATAATAGTAAATAATAATACTTGCATTTTATATAGCGCTTTCCACGTCTTCTAGACGTCTCAAAGCACTTCACAGAATATACTGTAAAGTGAATTGATTGTATATTCTGTGGGCGAAATGCAACAGCCATTAGAGGGGAAGGAAGCTGTATGGGGAGTTTTGCTACAAATACACAGGGCTCGCTGGCTCTATTGCTATGCAGCAGACACTTCCTGTGCTAAAATATAAACTCAGTGACTTTTAGGTCCAGATGTCACTACCATGACTACCATACTAAACCTGTATTATAAAGAAGAACATGATAAGAAGGCTGCATTGTAACCAACAAGTATATTCGCACTTAAACTCAATAAAACATCCTTTGGATGAGACATTAAACTGAGGTCTTAGCTGGCCGTTAACGATCCTATGACACTATTTAAAGAAAAAGGGAGTGACCTAGCAGAAGGGACACTGCTGTACGCAATTGGCTGCTGTGTTTCGCCCACAAAATATACAGTCAATTCACCTTATAGTATATTCTTTGCAAGCGAGAGACCTGAGTTCAATTCCAGGCAGGGTGAAACTTTGGGCAAGTTTCCTTACTCCACACGCTTAATAATAATCCCTCCAAAACCAAAAACAATAATAAATTGGTCGTTTTCATTCTACGACTGTTTGTGGGACATTGCTGTGCGCAATTGGCTGCCGCGTTCGCCCACAAATATACAGTCAATTCACTTTACAGTGTGTTCTGTGAAGAGCTTTGGGATGTCCTCCTGACATGAAAAGCGCTATATCAAATGCAAGGATTATTATTATTATTATTCTGTGAAGCGTTTTGAGACGTCTCGATGACTTGATAAGGAGCGATATCAAATGCAAGGATTATTATTATTAAAATATCACTGTGCTCGGCAGTAAATCTTGTCAAGTGCTTTGAGACATCTTCTTAACCTGAAAGGTGCTTCTTCAATTGCAAGAATGATTATTATTATTAGTGCTATATCCACTGTCTCCATTTATACAAAATGGTGGAGTGACACTAAAATTGGTTTTATTGAACATTGGCTAGGAAGGAAAAGTCTCTCTGCTCTTAATTATGACCCTACTGCTTTCCCATCTTGCACAGTTAAACAGCCCCAAGGCCTCCCTGTACAAGCTCACCCACCTGAAGGGCACGAGGTGAGGAGAGCTCCAGCATGGGCCCCCATACTTCAAGAGGAGGAAACCAGAGAAAGCTGGATAGAAAAAAAAATCCAAAAAACAAGCTCTAGACTGTAAAGTTCAAAGAATAACAAACATATCTGGCAAAGAGTTTAAGATGGTAATTAATCTTCAGGGAAAAAGAGAGGGGCTGGGAGATGGGACACATGTGAACTGCCACCATAAACTCAGTGGGCTGGTTTACAGGAAACTAAATAAAAAAATAGGCAGTGCTACGCTGGGTTATTTTATATTTCTACGGTCTTCTGTGAAGTATTTTAGCAACAGTTGATCTTTAGGAGTAATTAATAAATAATCTTAGGGCGAAAGAGAGGGAATGGGTCACATGCAAACAGAACTTAAAACTTCCACTGTTAACACAGTGTGCTGTGGTACAGCAAACTAGATTAAAATAACCAGTGCTACCTCAGGTTATTTTCCATTTTTACTGCCTTCTGGAAATGTTTAGCAATAGTTACAATTACAACTTTGCTTTAGGGCCCGTGTCAGAACCTTTGAGGGTTTATAAATAAGGCTGAGAGCCCTTTGAGAGCCGACTGGGGTTGATATTTTTACTGTCTTTTAATACAGAGAACTTGCTATACGTGCTTATACTGAAGAATGTCAAAAGCTTTACATTGTGATAAATAGATGCTGTAACTAATGTTGATGACTGGTTTATTGGATGGAATAAAAGTAAAGAGGCCTCCTTAGAATGTCTGTTGAGTTTCCTGGTTTGCTGTTTCTCCTCTTAAACATCTGCTGTTTCTCCTCTTAAACATCTTTGTGTACATTGCTCCAGTGGAGTTACTTTCTTCTTTATCTCTTCTGTCTAATGTGATGAAACATTCTGTTTCGCAGCAATGACTCATTCAAACAACCAACAATCTTTTTTTGAAAAATCCCGAGAACATTTAATAATTATCCTTCCATCTTTCACGTCTCAAAGCATGTCACAGGATTTAATGAGTCATGTAGTGACCTTGTAGGAATTGACGTTCAGAACTGAACTCTCTTTGCAAAAATTAGTCTATTCGGAACAAGATGCAACAGCAAGGAAATGTTGGACAACGTTTCCTCTCTTGCACTGGATTTAAATCATTCTTCAGAAACAAGAGAACTTAGAAGGGGAAAAATATCAAAGACCTGGAGATATACCACCAGAGACAGATTAGTGAATATGAGAAGGACATTGGTGTAGATTGTTGAAGTTCACTCAGTGTAACCCTAGGAAATATTCCTTCCACTTTTTCTTGGGATGATGGTGACTTCATTGTCCATCCCTTATTACCCTGAGAGGTGGGGTAGGCCTTCTATTTAAACTGCTGCAGTCCCTGTGGTGACAGTGCTCTGACGATAATAATAATAATCCTTGCATTTATATAGCGTCTTATCGTGTCGCTGAGACATCTCAAAACTCTTAACTTCTCTTCAACCGTGCCTTCAGCTCCCCTCTCGACTCTCTACACCCTCCTCGCTCCCTCCTTTCCCTCCCCTCACCCTGACCATTTCCCCCCTGCTCGGGTCCCAATCCAACTGTCCAGCGCCTTGGGACGTCCTCCCAACGTGAAAGGCGCTCTATAAATTAAATCTTGTTGTTGTTAACAGAATATATTGTATTGGATAGGAAATTGCACTTTACCAGAGCCAATACTAGTCTGTACTAGTATAAGGCCAGGAAACTACTTATGCATTTTCCACACTAAACTAGACTTCTATCCTCAGGATTCAGAAAGCGATAGGACATGGATTAATTCCTACCAGTTCTCAAACAACAAGTTCCAATTTCAAAGAGGTCATCGGGGAAGAGGATTCTGACTCTTTTTGAGACCTATCCATTACTGTAAAACCATTGTACATATGATAGTGCACAATGGAGACTTTCATGCAGGGTAGACGAGCAGTGCAAAGTTGTCCAAAGTAACCTATAAGGTGGTTGAAAACAAAACCTGTGCTAAAGTTCAGTTTATGGACCTAGTTTTCGGAAATTGTAGAAGATTGAGCTAACACCAGTAATAGTTAAATTGATAAGACTATATGTTAGATTTCTGCTGGTATGAATGATTCCTCTAAAACTGAAAATTTAATTTACACCTGGAGGCTAAAATGTGCTAATCCTTAAAGTACAGGAGCCATCTCTCTATTTCAATGATTGTTGCTATATTGCAGAAGCTTTGGGGTCACAGGAAAATAGCCCCTTTTTTAAACCTCGGTTCCAACAGTGACTTGCAGTCAAAGGAAAGGGGAAAATTTAGGCTGCGGCTGACACTATTCCTCACAAGAGACGTTAGAAGAAGATAGTCCTTCAACCAATTTGAACTCATCCTTTCAGGACACACACCCTATCATCATCCCATTACAGTATGCAGCTAAGTATTGACCTCAACAAACCATCCTGGAAACCATATTCAAGGATCAATAACTCGCTGTGTAAAGAAACACTTTGGGGGATCCTAAAGGTGCCCTTTGTAAACCTGAACCGAGGAGCTCCTGTTTTGCTGCCTTGGTGTATCTGAAATATGGCTTCCCACAGTCAATTTGGGACGTCACAACAACAACAACAACAAGATTCCATTTATAAAGCGCCTTTCACGTCAGGAGGACGTCCCAAGGCGCTGCACATTTGGGTCATGACCCGAGCAGGGGGGAAATGGTCAGGGTGAGGGAAGGGAGGGAGCGAGGAGGGGGGAAATGGTCAGGGTGAGGGGAGGGAAGGAAGGGAGCGAGGAGGGGGAAGAGAGTCGAGAGGGGAGCTGAAGGCTCGGTCAAAGAGAAAAGTCACCTCCTTCTGAAGCCTTACGGGTTATTATTTCTTCAAATAAATGCAAGCAGGACAGCTAACAATAATCTTTCATTTGATATAGCACCTTATCATGTCTTTGAGGCAGAGTCGGGTGAGCGGAGGGAACGCGCGGGTTGGTAGGGGGTTAGGAGGTCGCAGAGGTAGGGTGGGGCGAGGTCATGGAGGGCTTTGTATGTGAGGACCAGGATCTTGAACTGGATCCTCTGAAGGATAGAGAGCCAATGGAGTCGGGCGAGAGTGGGGGAGATGGGATCACGGAGTTTGGTGCGGGAGAGGACACGGGCTGCAGAGTTCTGGATTATCTGCAGCCTGTGGAGGGAGGAAATGGGAAGGCCGACAAGCAGGACGTTTGCATAGTCGAGCCTGGAGGTGATGAAGGCATGAACAAGAGTTTCAGTGGCCTGAGGGGTGAGGTAGTGGTGGAGTTGGGCGATGTTACGGAGGTGAGGGAAGGCAGAGCAGGTCATATCTTGAATGTGGGGGAGAAGACAGTTGAGGGTCGAACAAGACACCGAGGTTCCTGACTGGCTGGTGAGTTGTAGTGTGCAACCATGGAGGTTAATGCTGCCAGAGCCTGAGGTGCTGAGGCGCTGGCGCGAGCCAATCAGGAGGGCCTCAGTCTTGTTCACATTCAACTGTAGGAAATTTGCCCTCATCCAGGACTTGATGTCCGACCGGCAGTCTGTCAGGACAGCAGTGGTCCTGGAGTTGAGGGTGGAAGCAGAAAGATAGAGTTGGGTGTCATCCGCATACATGTAGAAGTTGACCCCCATGTCTGTGGATGATGTCACCGAGGGGGAGCATGTAGATATTAAAGAGGAGAGGGCCAAGGACAGAGCCCTGGAGGACGCCAGATGTGACAGTGCGGGGGCTGGAGGAGAAACCGTTAGAGGCAACAAAGTGGAGACGGTGAGAGAGATAAGAATCAAACCAGGCAAGGGTAGTTCCTTGAAGATTGAGTAAAGCATACAAGTCATACAACTGTGTTTTTTGGGTTCAGGTTGTTGTTTTATCAAATGCTTAGGGGTTGCAGTATGTTTCAGCTCAGGCTTAGGTGATTATTATTTTTATGATTTATTCTCATATGTAATTCTCATATGTAAAACAGTAGGATTATGGTATGTGTCTTTATGATCTTAAACTTGATCCATTATATGAGGGGAGGGAGGGAGTTAGTTAGGTTCCATTTTTAGATTAAATTAGAAAAGTTATTTAGATTTTATCTGTAGAAAAATGTTTCCTGCTTTACAGTACTTTATATTTGGTACAGCACCTCAGGATAGTACGTCAGGAGGATATGTAGTGTAATATGTGGTGACTGTAGGCAAACACACAAGCCAACTTGCCCAAAGTAATGTCCCACAAACTGCCATGAAGTGAAAGACTACTTTTATTTGCCCACAATCCCACAAATAGTTTAATCCACTTCATGGCTAATTATGGTGCACACAACCCCTGCTTAAACTGTGGGAAAAAAACTGCCTGTGTTTTTTGGTCAACCGGGTGTCTGACACATATGGAAACCCATCACCATACTTAAGAGTATCCAAACCAAACTAACAATTCCATGCATCCCACCTAAACATGGAAATTCAGGAGGTAGATTGCTGGAATGGACTGTTCACTCTCTCCCTGGAGGGACGCATCCTGCTTACCAATTCCGGAAAGAATTAGACACAGGTTGGCAAGAGCCAAAGCTTGGAGACCCAGAGAGTGTGTGTTGGGGTACAATTGGAGTCTAACTAGCTAAAACCGAATAGTTGCTATTGATAGCACTGCCTGGCAAACTTTCCCACTGCTTGTCCAGCTAGGATGTCGCGATAAGGCACCTACCAATTGCAAGGATTATTATGTCACTTAAGACTGGGCTTGCTTTGAAGCTGGTTTTAATTCAGGTTTAATGCCCATTCATACTGTCTTAGTGTCCAAAGGTGCTCCATATCCTCCTTGTCGACTTTCAATCAGCGTCTTTGTAATGCAGCACTGGAGCACAGCCAAAGAGCATGATGATTGTTTGAATGTACAACATGTAATTTGTTCTTTTGGTTGCATACAGTCCACACAATTTGAATGATGGGGTCATCCAAACACTTGCATCATGCAGCCTTTCTAACACTGTTGGCAGCTTCAGGCCTATAGAATGAAGGCAGGGCTGACAGCTCGCAAAGGTCACCAGTCACACAGTTAGACAGCCTGCCAGAATCACAGAATCCAGTACAGGGTTTTTATCAAGCTTGTTCTTGCCCTGTTCCTTCCAGTGGGAAACTGGTTCGTTCATGATAACAGATTTTCATTTACTGGAAACTGGCAAATTTGTTTCAGTGCTTGGTGCCATGTCCTTCTTTCCCCCAACTGTATGCTAACAATTTAGTATAGAGTCTAATTTTTAGAATGCATATTAAACTTTGTTGAATAAAAATGTAGCATAGCAAATTGTTAGTTACATCCTATGATTGAAGTCTTATTATTGTTTGCAACAAAGGGAAAGAGACAATGGCTTACATTGATGGGAAAGTGGTCACAGGCATTGTATTATTTAGCCGACTATGCAAACCCAGTAAATGAGAGTGGAGTTTTATTTTAAAACAAAGTTTTAGTCGTAGACAGTGACAACCAAATTATCCTGTTAATCAAGTATTCCTTTTTTAGTGGGAAATGTGAGCAAAACCATTGCTCCATACAATTCCCATCTGTGGAGTCCTGTAGCTCAGTGGTTAGAGCACTCGCTTTGCAAGCGAGAGACCTGAGTTCAATTCCAAGCAGGGCGAAACCTTGGGCAAGTTTCCTTACTCCACACGCCTAATAATAATCCCTCCAAAACCCAAAACAATAATAAATTGGTCATTTTCAATCTACGACTGTTTGTGGGACATTGCTGTGCGCAATTGGCTACCGCGTTCGCCCACAAAGATAGTCAATTCACTTCACAGTGTGTTCTGTGAAGCGCTTTGGGACGTCCTCCCGATGTGAAAAGCGCTATATCAAAATGCAAGGATTATTATTATCTGTTACTCTGTGTCAGCCATAAATCTTACTTACATGATCAGAGTATTCATTTCATTATCAGGTTGAATGAGCGATGGGTAGGGCCCCAAAAGTGAAAAGCCTGATCTTGCAATCTTTCCAACACATTCTGGATGCATTTGACAAATCTAGTTAGTATCATCAGAGCTGACATTACTGAGCATTTACATTGAATTAGTTGGTAAGTAGTAACATTAATTGGTTTGTGTACTACAGCATAAATTATAGAAGCAGTATTCCAACTGACGAGAAGCTAAATTGTGGATTAAATTTTTTGCAAGAATGGGCAGCAACATGTTGTAAAGGCTTTCAGAAGATATCTGCATGCTATGTGCTCACATTTCGAGCAATCTGATCACATTCTAGGATCTTAAACTGTGTTCAGGAAACGTGATAATCTTAAAATACTGCTTAGTGATCTTCCACTATTTCCTCCTCTCTCTCATACACAAACCCAATTGGAAAACACCCACTTCCTTTCCCCATTAAAGAGTTGTGCAAAATACAGTTTCAGATTCAGTTAATATCCTGCATGTATTTACACTAACCTACTTATCAGAAAATGAGCAAAAAGGTTACATATTAAACACAAATTCTGAATGCAATCAGAATTTATCACATTTATACTGCAGGAAGTTTTTCATTGTTGCTTTCACAGCAGTAGAGCAGTTGGAGAAGGCAACCTTACTTCTCAACCAAGAGTCTAAAACTTATCACCTGCACAAAACTCTGCTGCCCCAACTTTTGAAAGAAATATTGCCCAACTTGCACTTTAGTAGGTAACATTAAAACCTGTTCCTTAAATGTTCATTGGACTTTTAAGAGGACATTTCTGTTTATACTGCAAGTTACTGCTCTGCCTAAATAATCTACACCATGGTCTCTGCAGTCAGGATCCAGCGCAGATCATTTTGTATGCTTAATCCCCCACCTCCATTGGTCAACAAATATATGAAAAAACACCCCTAGGGATTTAAATTCAGGAACATATTGTACAACAACAATTTTATACTTATTTAGCATTTTTCACATCGAGAGTGTTCAAAGTGTTGCCACCGCTGTACGGCTGCCCACAAAAGTGCATACAACAAAAGCAGTGTTCTGTCCAAGGAATCCCCTGAAGACCCATAGAAATCTACAACATAGGAAACAGCCATTCAGCCCTGCTCTCTGCTGCCTCTTTGAAAGAGCAACCCATTCAGTAACCTGTCTTTTCTGCAAATTACTCGTTTTTGGATAAGATATCGATAACAATAAACATCAATAACTTGCATTTGTATAGTGTCCTACACGCAGGTAGCGTCTCAGACAGAGGATGTCATTCGTAACCTTGACAAGTGATGTGAGCAAAGCACACCATGAAGCCGACTGGTGTTTGAGTGGCAACAATGCATTCCAGGACTTTAGAAAGTAAGGGCAGGTAGTTAGTGACAGACTGACAGATCAAGGCATTTATTTTTTTGGTGGGTGGGGGGTAAAGAGGGATGTAGGCAATAGTCTTGACAGGAAGCCAGAGGAGAGAAACAGGTTGGCCACAATGCCAGAGGAGAGAAACAGGTTGGCCACAATGCCAGAGGAGAGAAACAGGTTGGCCACAATGCCAGAGGAGAGAAACAGGTTGGCCACAATGCCAGAGGAGAGAAACAGGTTGACTATGTCCATCAGTGGGGGGGAGAGGAGCAGTAATTGGAGGGTGAGCAGGTCGATGGAGCAGGTGGTAGACAATTATAATCCTTGCATTTGCAATAGCACCTGATCAGGTCAGAAGGATGTCTCAAAGCACTTCACAGGATTTACTGTGAAACGGAGGACTGTGTATTTGTAGGCAAATTAGTAGATTGATCTGTTTGATGAGGGCTGAGACCCGAGGTAGAAATGTGGCCAAAGGATCAATTGCTTCAACTGATCATCAACAGCATTGAAGGCATTTGTTTGTTTATCAGGACCTCCTTAACTTTGGCTCTGACTTTTATCAACCTGGTTGCTACCCTTGGTGTTCTTGACTCCCAGCTTCTGTGGAAACTCACTATTTTCCATCTTTGAGGCATAGTCCGCTTGTGTCCTATCTCACCCTCTCCACAACTGCATTCCTCACCCATATCTTTCTCCCCTCAAGGATAGGTTTCCAATGCTCTTGTCTCTATCTTCCTTAGCATTTCTTCCACAAGCTGCAACTCATTCAAAACTGCACCCAATAATATCTCATCCACCACTTCATCAAGTCCAAGGTTGACTATTCCAATACTTCATTTGCTGGACTCCCCATTTCCCCCCCACACAAGCTGTAGACTATTCAGAGATCATCAGCCCCTGTCCATTTCTCCAACAGGTTCCACAAGCCCATCAACCCCATTCACACTTGGCTCCCAATCCCTCAGTGGATCGAATTCAACATGTAGAAATGGAAAACATAATAAGGAATAGTTAGCACGGATTTCAAAAAGGAAGGTCATGCTTGACCAAATTCATTGAATTCGTTGAAGGGGTAACAGAAAGAGTAGACAAGGGTAATGCGGTAGATGTAATATGTTTTGATTTCCAAAAGGTGTTCAACAAGGTACCACGTAATAGACTAATAAATAAGGTCAGAGCATGTGGAATCTGGGGAAAAATAGCAGAATGGATAGCAAGCTGGCTGCAAAACAGAAAACAGAGAGTAGGGGTAAAAGGTAACTACTCAGACTGGCAGTGGGTGGGCAGTTGTGCCCCACAAGGATCGGTATTGAGACAACAACAACAAACATTACATTTGTATAGGGCCTTTCATGTCAGGAGGACGTCCCAAGGTGCTGGACAGTAAGGGATCCGCACCCGAGCCAGTGGTTGGGAACAGGAGGGGTGGAGGTGAGGGGTAGGAGGGTGATCAAAGACACGGTCAAAGAGGAGGGTCTTGAAGGATGCCAGGGAGGCGATGAGGCAGAGGTACTGTCGGATGGAATTCCAGTCTATACCCTGAGATATACATGGCCGGTCTTCATAGTCCATTTCACGAGTCAGTAGTTCCGCAGGACTCCAGCACCCACTAATACACACCGGCCAGCCTGGCTCATCTCATTTCAATTGGGAGCAGTGGTTGAGGCAACAATTTGCATTTGTATCGTGCCCTTTACACAGTGTAGCGTCTCGCGAATTTAGTATATAGCACCCTTTGGGATAGTCTCAGATCGCAAAACAATGCAACTGGCATGAATTCTTCCCACTTGGAAGAACTCCTGTGAACCCTGTAAGCCAGAGCTCCTAACAGAGTGGTCCTAGCTGGACAAGCAGCGGGAAAGCTTGCCAGTCAGTGCTGTATGGCTTTAGCTGGTTAAACATCCAATAGACTTCAGGGAGAGAGTGCACATTCCATTCCTGACACAGAGAAATGTCCTCGCGTAGGTGGCATACATGTGTGGAACTCTTCACCCGGTTTGAACACTCTTAAGTACTCTTCAACAGTGATGGGTTTCTGTGAGTGTCAAGCCAAGAATCCAGGTTAGATTACTTTTGAGAATTGACAGGATAAGATCCATAAAAAATGAAAGTTGCTTCTTCTTTGCAATCACACAGTCTAAGCTGACACTCCAATGCAGTGCTGGGGGTGTGTGTGGGGGATTGTATTGTCAGCGGTGCCATCGTTCGGTTGAGACATTAAACCGAGGTCCCGTCTGCTTGGATGTTAAAGATCCCATGTCACTATTCGAAAAGAAAAGGGAGATTCTCTCTCCCGGTGTCCTGGCCAACAATCTACCAAAATAAAATTAGTCATTTACTCTAAGGCTGTTTGTGGGACATTCCTGGGCACAAACTGGCTGCCGTGTTTCGCCCACAAAATACACAGTCAATCCATTTTCCAGTATACTGTCAAGAACTTTGAGAAGTCTCAATGACACGATAAAGCACCATACCAAATACACAGATTATTTCTATTATTCGTTTCAGTAAATCTTACTCATCACATCTGTATCCCTCCCTACTAATCCCTGTTCCAAAGTGGCCCAAAGCAATATTGCATTCCAGTTTACAATACAATCATAAGAATTTGATTTGAACACATTCATCCAACACTCCCTCTCGCATGTAAAGAAAGTATACACCCAGTATACTTATACCGCCTCTGGAAAAAAATCTCCCCACCCCTCTCCCCTGCCTTTGAGTTATCTGAACTCCTTCCTCTCTGGGCTTCCTCCTACAATGACCTATCCTCCTCGGTCACTCTTTTCCACAGCTCCCTCTCCTCCACTCTCGATTCCCTTGCCCTCCCTCACTTCCCAAACCGTCTCCTACTCACATGAGTCACCCTGGTGCACCAGCCACCTCCGCTACCTTAAAGCAGATGCATGCTGCTGAACGCACCTGGCTTAAATCGAACTTTATGGTCCATCAGCAGATATGGCTGGACCTTATCAAATCCAATTGCTCGGCCCTCGCCTCCGCTAAATCGTTGTTCTTGGAGGTCAAAGACAACCCTAGACTCATCTTCTCCATCGTGAACTGGCTCCTCCACCAACCCTCCCACACCTCGCCCATCCTCACCTCCAATGCCAACTGTGAGGCGATGCTGGACTTCCTCAAATCCAAATTTGAGGGGATTCGCTCAGCTGCCTCTGTCCGTCCGTATACTACCTGCTCCCCATCTCCCCCTCTCACCTCAGCCCTCCCTCCACACCTTCGAACCAGTCTTCCACTCCTCTCTCACCACCACTATAACCTGCATGAAACCTGCTCACTCGACCCTATCCCTACCACTCTCCTTACCTTCCAGTTCCACCTCCTTGCCCCTCTACTCACAGATATCATAAACCTCTCCCTGTCCACTGGTACTGTTCCTACCCCATTAATAACAGCCATCATCACTCCTATCCTTAAAAAACCCTCCTTGGATCCATCCCTGCTCTCAAATTACCACCCCATCTCCAACCTCCCTTTTCCTCTCCAAGGTCCTGGAACGAGTTGTTGCTTCCCAGCTTTGCTCCTTCCTCTCCCGCCACTCCTTCAAGAACCCTTCCAATCGGGTTTCCGTGCCGCCCAGAGCACAGAAACAGCCCTTGTCAAAGTGACAAATGACATTCTGTCCACCTGCATCCTCATTCTCGTTGACCTCTCTGCTGCCTTTAACCACTCTACCCTCATCCACCGCCTCTCCTCTCACCTCAACCTTCACGGCTCTGTCCTTGACTAGTTCAGATTGTACCTGTCACACAGCCTCCACTTCATTTCCACAAATAGTTTTTCCTCTAGCTCCCACACTGTCTTGTGCAGTGTTCCTCAGGGCTCTGTCCTTGGTCCCCTCCTCTTCAATATCTATATGCTGCCTCTTGGTGACATCATCCGCAGACAGGGATCAACTTCCGCATGTATGTGGATGACACCCAACTGTATCTCTCTGCCTCCACTCTTGACTCCAGGATCACTGCTGTCCTGACAGAATGTCTGTCAGACATTAAATCCTGGATGAGAGCTAACTTTTTTCAGTTGAACGTCAACAAGACCAAGGCTCTTCTGATTGGCTCCCGTCAGCGCCTCCACACCTCAGGCACTGACAGCATCACCATCCATGGTTGCACACTCCACCTCACTGAGCCAGTCTGGAACCTTGGCATCTTGTTTGACTCTCAACTATCCTTTCTACCCCACATCCGTGCCATTAACCCACTCTGCTTTCGCCCACCTCTGCAACATCGCCCGGCTCCACCAATGTCTCGCACCAAAGGCCGCTGAGATCCTCATATCACGCATTCATAACATCAAGGCTTGACTATGCAAACTCCTTGCTTGTTGGCATCTCCAACTGCTCCCTCCATAGGCTGCAGATCTTCCAGAACTCTGTAGCTCATGTCATCTCCCGCACCAGGCTCGATGACCCTATCACCCCCATCGTCACCCAACTCCTCTGGCTTCCCATCACACAGAGGATACAGTTCAAGATCCTTAATAATACATAGAGAAATGTAGAGCGGATTAAGCCGGTCTTGGAATGCATGTGTGTAAATGCACGGAGTGTGGCCAATAAGTTTGGTGAGCTGCAGGCGCAAGTTGCCACATAGGGCTATGATATAGTGGCAATTACGGTGACTTGGCTCAAGCAAGGACAGGAATGGGAGCTGAATATTCCTGCCTGCAACCTATTCAGGAGGATAGGGAAGGGAAAAAAGGAGGGGTGACAATACTCATTAGGGACACGGTCACGGTCCTGGTAAAGGACAATGTGATAAAGGGTCCAAAAACTGAATCGATTCGGTTAGAGTTAAGGAGCAGAAAAGAAGTTGTTACTCTGTTAGGTATTCACTATAGACCACCAAATAGTGGGAAGTGGATAGATGAGCAAATCCGAAAGCAGATTTCAGAGAGATGCAAAACCAATAGAGTAGTGATAATGGGGGACTTTAATTATCCTAACAGACTGGGAAACATATAGCATAAAGGGCAAGAAAGGGGAGGAATTCCTGAAATCTATGCAGGAGAACTTTCTGGATCAGCATGTTTCCAGCCCAACGAGGAAATCTGGGAAATGAAGTGGGGCAAGTGGAGCAGGTTTCAGGGGGAGAGCATCTGGATAACAATGATCGCAATATCATTAGGTTTAGAATAGTTATGGAAAAGGACAACAATCAATCAAAGGTAAAGACCCTCAACTGGAAGTGGGCTAATTTCAGTGAGCTAAAAAGGGATCTGGCCAAGATAGATTGGAAAGAGAGATTGGCAGGTAAGACCGCAAATGAATAATAGGAAGGCTTCAAGGAGGAGATAGATCGAGGACAGAGCAAATATATTCCCACAAAGGGGAAAGGCAGGGCAGTCAAACCTCCCTGGAAGACTAAGGAAACTGAGATTAAAATAAAACAGAAAAAGGAGGTTTATGACAAATGTCAGGTCCAAAACAGAAAGCAGAGTGGTAGTAAACAGTTGCTTTCATGACTGGAGGGAGGTGTGTAGTGGTGTCCCTCAGGGGTCGGTATTGGGGCACTGCTCTTTCTGATCTATATTAATGCTCTGGACCTGGATATAGGGAGCACAATTTCAAAATTTGCAGACGATACTAAGCTAGGAAAAGTAGTTAATGGTGAGGAGGATAGCACCAGACTCCAAGAGAACTTAGACAGATTGGTAAAATGGGCAGAAACGTGGCAGATGAGGTTTAATGTGGAGAAATGCGAAGTGTTGCATTTTGGTAGGAAGAATGAGTAGAGGCAGTATCAGTTAGATTGTTCATCTGCCCCCTTTAAGATTGTACTGAGAGATCTTGGGGTTCACATAAGCAAATCCTTGAAGGTTTTCAGGACAGGAAGATAAAACTGTTAAAAATGCATATGGGGTACTAGGTTTTATAAATAGAGGCATAGAATACAAAAGTCAGGAAGTTATGATAGACCTTTATAAAGCACTGGTTAGGCCTCAGTTGAAGTACTGTGTTCAGTTCTGGGCCCCACACTTTAGAAGGGATGTCAAGGCATTGGAGATGGTGCAAAGGAGGTTTACCAGGATGGTACCAGGAATGAAGGGCCTTAGTTATGAGGAGAGGTTAGCGAAACTAGGATTATTCTCCCTAGAGCAGAGAAGATTAAGAGGGGATTTAATAGAGGTTTTCAAGATCATGAAAGGATTTGATAGGTTGAACCGGGAAAAACTGTTTCCACTGGCTGTGGGTCAGTAACCTGAGGACACTGATTTAAGATAGTTGTTAAAAGAAACAGAGGGGAGATTAGGAATTTTTTTTTCACCCAGCGAGTTGTTCGGATCTGGAATGTATTATCTGAAGGTAGTGGAAGCCGATTCAATATCAACTTTTAAGAGAGAAGTAGATGGGTATTTGGGGAGGGCAAGATTGCAGGGCTATGGAGAGAAAGTGGGCCAGTGGGATTGAGTTGGATTGCTCTTTACAGAACCAGCGCAGACATGATGGACCAAATGGCCTCTTTCTGTGCTGTATGATTCTATGAATCACAGAGAGTGGCTCCTGGGAACCCAGGACCTAACTCATACTGTCTAACCTAACTTCTGTCTTTCAAACGGACCAACCACTACTACTGTTATTACTTCAATGCCTAGCAGACAGAACCAAAAATATATTACCCACTAATCCTCCTCTTTCACTTTTAATGGTCATATTCTTACTGGAGGTAAATTCCCTCACCCCTGTACGTAAACAGTAGAATGCATACTGATTCAACTGGGAAGTGTGCTGACCCTCTACTCAACTCCAACTATTTCAAAGTTACATCTTTCTTTTATGTGTTCCTAACTTCACATTCCCTGGGCACAGAGATAGCCCCACCATTCGCAGGCTGCACAGATAGAGATGGACAACTTCTGGGCAGCCTTCCACAGCCTGCTTGTTTCTCAGCCTTGCGATAAGTAGGCGTCTCAGGCTGCAGCCTTTCCTTTCTGTGGTCCATTCTTCTTACATCTGTGCTCAAGGACCCAATTGCTCATTATCTCGGAGGAGTGAACATTTTCCCGGGAAAATATGAAATCTGATCAGAAGCTAACCTCAACCCGTCCATCAAAGCTACTTTAACCATTTAACTATCAAACCTTTGAAAATTCAGTTGCTGTTTGAAATGTATCAATGTATCCCGAGGTGATAGTCAATATATTTCAACAGTACTGAACTATAATGATGCAAAACAGTGAGACTCTGACATGTAGCCTCTGCTTTTGGCAAACAGTTACATTTTTTGGCTCATCATTTTTTTTCTCTGACAATTTAGCAGCTCATCGTTCCTTTACCTTCACTGGGACATGGTTCCACAGCGTAAAATCATCCTCTGGTACCTTGCCCTAGAAGGCACATTATTCATGTGTGTGCATTGACAGCCTGTTGTGACTCCACAGTTAAATCCAATCTGTCCACATGTGCACCTCCAGCAGGAACTGTTCAGCAGTCATTAATTTTGTGGAATAACAATAAGTTAGGAGGTGTTGTAAATTGGTGTCAGCTTGGCTCAGTTGGAAGCACTCTTCTGAATTAGAAGGGTATGGGTTCAAACCCCAAACTAAGATTTTGGATTACTATTCTAGGCTGACGCTCCAGTGCTATGCTGAGAAGTCCTGAAAGCCACAAATGACATCCTTTGGATAAGATGTTAAAGCAAGGATGTTAACCATCCCATGACACTATCTGAAAAGAGAAGGGAAATTTCTCCTGGTGTCGTGGCCAACAAACAAATCAAAACAGGGTGAGCTATACTTAATTGTAATACTTTTAAACTATATGCAGCCTCCATGTCAATGGCTAACCTATTAATTCAATTCCTCCTCAAATGAGAAATAATTTGTCATTTTAAAACATTTTGAGATCTTGATAATTTCAAGTGAAGCTAGTGATGAGAAGATTTTATTCCCACAAAGAACTGAATATTTGTGTAAAAGACTCCCAATAAATGCAATTAATGGGACAATGTGCAAGAGAGTCCAAAAACAGAATCTATTTGGTTAGAGTTAAGGAGCATACAAGGATGTTAGGTGCATACTATAGACCACTAAATAGTGGGAAGGAGATAGACGAGCAAATCTGCAAGCAGATTTCAGAAAGATCCAAAACCAATAGAGCAGTGATAATGGGGGACTTCAATTATCCCAACAAAGATAGGCAAAATAACAGTGTAAAGGGCAAGGAGGAGGACGATTCCTGAAATGTGTGCAGGATAACAACAAGAACAAAATTACATTTATAGAGCGCTTTTCAAGTCGGGAGGACATCCCATGGTGCTGTTTTGGAAAGCAAGCTCTTCTGAAAGGTTTCTTTTGTGCACATGAGCTTCGTAAAGGTAGTGGAGAAAGATCCTTACATTTATATTTCTCAATTGAAGACAGGGCTGATAACTTTCTGGATCAGTTTCCAGCCCAACAACAACGAGATTACATTTGGATAGCGCCTTTCAGGTCAGGAGGACGTCCCAAGGTGCTGGACAGAGTACAGCATTTCAGGCCCGCGCTGGGGTTGGGAGGGGGAGGGAGGGGAGGGGAAGGGGTGTGGCCGATGGCATGGTCGAAGAGGAGGGAGCGGGGGCCGAGTGACTGGGGGATGGAATTCCAGAGGTTGGGGGCAGAGTAGCTGAAGGCTCTCCCGCCAATGGTGGGGCGGGTAAGTCGGGGGACATGGAGCAGGCCGGAGCCGGCTGAGCGGAGGGAGTGGGCGGGTTGGTAGGGGGTTAGAAGGTCGCAGAGATAGGGTGGGGCGAGGCCATGGAGGGCTTTGCATGTGAGGACCAGGATCTTGAACTAGATCCTCTGAAGAATAGGGAGCCAGTGGAGTCAGGCAAGAGTGGGGGAGATGGGGTCACAGAGTTTGGTGCGGGAGAGGACACGGGCTGCAGAGTTCTGGATTATCTGCAGCCTGTGGAGGGAGGAGTTGGGAAGGCCGACAAGCAGGACGTTTGCATAGTCGAGCCTGAAGGTGATGAAGGCCTGAACAAGAGGGGTGAGGTAGTGGCGCAGTTGGGCGATGCTATGGAGGAGAGGGAAGGCAGAGTGGGTCATAGCTTGACTGTGGGGGAGAAAAGACAGTTGAGGGTTGAACAAGACACTGAGGTTCCTGACTGGCTGGTGAGTTGTAGTGTGCAGCCATGGAGGTTGATGCTGCCAGAGCCTGAGGTGCTGAGGCGCTGGCGCGAGTCAATCAGGAGGGCCTCAGTCTTGTTCACATTCAACTGTAGGAAATTTGCCCTCATCCAGGACTTGATGTCCGACCGGCAGTCTGTCAGGACAGCAGTGGTCCTGGAGTTGAAGGTGGAAGCAGAAAGATAGAGTTGGGTGTCATCCACATACATGTGGAAGTTGACCCCATGTCTGCGGATGATGTCATCAAGGGGGAGCATGTAGATATTAAAGAGAGGGTCAAGGACAGAGCCCTGGGGGACGCCAGATGTGACAGTGCGGGGGCTGGAGGAGAAACCGTTAGAGGCAACAAAGTGGAGACGGTGAGAGAAATAGGATTCGAACCAGGCAAGGGCAGGTCCGTGAAGATTGAGTAAAGCGGAGAGGTGTGTATGAGGATGGAATGGTCGACAGTGTCGAAGGCGGCAGAGAGGTCGAGGAGGACACGGAGGCAGATGATCACAGATGTTCAGAATGTTATTAGTGTCTTTGACTAGTGACTAGTGGTTGTTTCCATGCTGTGAGCAGCGTGGAAGCCAGATTGGAGGGGTTCAAAGAGGGAATGGCGAGAGAGAAAGGAACGGAGCTGGGACGCGACGACTCATTCCAGGACCTTGGAGAGGAATGGGAGGTTAGAGATGGGGCGGTAGCTGGAGAGGAGGGATGGATCCAGGGAAGGTTTTTTCTGGATGAGGGTAATGACGGCTGTTTTTAGGGGAATGGGAACTGAACCGGTGGACAGGAGCGGTTGATGACATCGGACAGGAGAGGGGCCAGAAGATGGAGCTGGGAGACGAGGAGAGAGGTGGGGATGGGATCGAGGGAGCAGGTGGTGGGTTTGAGTTTGTGGATAGTCGTGGTGAGGGAGGAGGGAGACATAGGGTCAAAGGAGTGTAGGGGGGATGGGTGGGGGGCGGGTGGGGGGTGGGTCATGAGGGAGAGGTGATGTGGGGGTGGCCGGTCTCAAAACCTTTCTCTTTGACCGAGCCTTCAGCTCCCCTCTCGACTCTCTTCCCCCTTCTCGCTCCCTCCCATCCCTCCCCTCACCCTGACCATTTCCCCCCTCCTCGCTCCCTCCCCTCCCCTCACCCTGACCATTTCCCCCCTGCTCGGGTCATGACCCAACTGTGCAGCGCCTTGGGATGTCCTCCTGACGTGAAAGGCGCTTTATAAATGGAATCTTGTTGTTGTTGTTGTTGTGGCTGTGGACGGGGCTGAGATGGCTGAACGTATCCCCTCGATTTTAGATTCGAGGAAGTCCAGCATCTCCTCACAGTTGGAGTTTGAGGAGAGGATGGAAGAGGTATGGAAGGTGGACGGAGGAGACGGTTAGTGGTGGAAAAGAGAAGCCAGGGCTTGTTCTTTGCCTCCAAGATAACCTTGGAGTGGGAGGAGGATTTGGCAGAGGCAAGAGCACAGCTGTAGGTCTTGGTGTGGTGAAGCCAAATCTGCCGATGGACCGTTAGTTTGGATTTGGTCCAGGCGCGTTCGGCAGCTCGCACTTGTGCCTTGAGGGAACGGAGATGGCTGGTGTAACAAGGAAGGAAGCAGTGCTGGATTTAGTTCTGGGGAATTAAGTGGAGCAGGTTTCAGTAGGAGAGCATCTGGACAACAGTGATCTCAACATCATTAGGTTTAGAGTACTTATGGAAAGGGACAAGGAACAATCAAAGGGGAAGATATTCAACTGGAAGAGGGCTAACTTCACTGAGTTAAAAAGGGACCTAGCCAAGGTGGACTGGAAAGATTGGCAGGTAAAACAGCTAACAATCAATAGGAGGTGTGGAGAAATGTGAAGTGATGTATTTGGGAGGAAGAACGAGAAAAGATAATAAGAACATAAGAATTAGGAGCAGGAGTAGGCCATTCGGCCCCTCGAGCCTGCCCCGCCATTCGATAAGATCATGGATGGTACCAGGGATGAGGGACTTCAGTTATCAGGAGAGACTAGAGAAGCTAGAATTAATCTCCTTGGAGCAGAGAAGGTTAAGAGGAGATTTAATAGAATTATTCAAAATTATGAGCGGATTCGATAGGGTTAACAAGAAATTATTTCCCCTGGTGGGTGGGTCGGTAACCTGAGATCACCGATTTAAAATAGTTTTTAAAAGATACAGAGGGGAGGTGAGGAGAAATTTTTTCACACAGCTATTTGTTCGGATCTGGAATGGAAGCCGATTTGTTAACAGCTTTTTAGAGAGAAGTAGATAATTATTTGGGGAGGACAAATTTGCAGGGCTATGGGGAGAGAGCGGGGGTGGGATTGACTTGGATAGCACTTTTCAAAGAGCCGCCACAGACACGATGGGCCGAATGGCCTCCTTATGATTCTATGATAAAGGTCCTTGTGAATTTAGCTTGCTACATTTTCAATCCAGTTTATAATGGAGATATGTCCACTCCACTGAGGGACACATTTATCGACAGTTTGGCAAAAAATGTTGGTCACAGTGACCAAAATTATGGTTAATGTAGCAAAATAAAACAAATCAGTTGTAGATGGTTCTTCTGAACAAAAACATGATATTTTAAAACAATACCTGTAATGTTGAAATGTTTCAAAGCACTGCACACAAAAGCAATTTACAGTAAATGCTCTCAAGTATTGTGATGAGTTTTGGAAAGCAAGCTCTTCTGAAATAGGTTTATTTTGTGCACATGAGCTTCGTAAAGGTAGTGGAGAAAGATCCTTAATCCCCACTTGTGGTATTTCTTGATTGAAGACAGGGCTGATAGTGATAATCATAGGTAAAAATGAAAAGTCTCTCAACTCAACAGCTCAATAATACATGCATTTGGCATAGCACCTATACTGTTGAAATAGATCAAAGCACTTCAGTTAATTGCTGCCAGCCAGTTATGCATTTTTATGCAACAGAAGAGTATACACCTATATACTTGGATTTTACAATCTTTGTAGGAATGAATGTGATAAGGTCAGAATTCATCATTCCGGTAGGCACCATGAATTATGAGACTAGGAAAATAAAGCTATTATTACAAAACTACAAATGAAATAGGCTGTTTATTTTGCATTGCCCATATAAATTTGTTAAGCAATTCGATATTTATTTACATAAAATGAATTAACCTTATCAGCAGGTGGAGCATCACTGGATAATAACTAAATTAAAACCTTAATAAAGACAAGCTAGAATTTACAATGTTAAATGACATTTTGTCCATCTGTGACCAGGGCTCCCTCTGCCTCCTCGTCCTCCTTGACCTCTCTGCTGCCTTCGATACTGTTGACCACTCTATCCTTCACCGCCGCCTCTTCTCTCACCTCAACCTTCGTGGTTCTGCCCTTGAATGGTTCAAATTCTACCTCTCGCACCATTTCCACTTCATTTCCACAAACGGTTTCTCCTCTAGCTCCCGCACCGTCTGGTGCAGCATCCCTCAGGGCCCTGCCTTGATCCCCTCCTCTTCAATATCTATATGCTCCCACTTGGTGACATCATCTGCAGTCATGGAGTCAATTTCCATTGTATGCAGATGACACCCAACTGTATCTCTCTGCCTCCGCCCTCGAATCCAGGATCACTGATGTCCTGACAGAATGTCTGTTAGACACCAAGTCCTGGAAGAGAGCTAACTTTCTACAGTTGAATGTCATTAAGACCGGGGCCCTCCTTTTTGGTTCCTGTCAGCGCCTCCACACCTCAGGCACTGATAGCATCACCATTCATGGTTGCACACTCCACCTTACGAAGCCAGTCCTGAACCTTGGGGTCTTGTTTAACACTCACTATCCTTTCTACCACACATCCATGCCATAACCCACTCTGCCTTCCCCCACCTCCACAACATTCGCCAGCTCCGCCACTGCGTCACACTGCAGGCTGCCGAAACTCTCATATACACTTTCATAACATTCAGGCTTGACTGCGCAAACTCACTGCTTGTCAGCCTCCCCAAAGATCCCCCTCCATAGGTTGCAGATCATCCAGAACTCTGCAGCCTGTGTCCTATCCCGCACCAGGCTCCATGTCCCTATCAACCCCATCCTCACCCAACTGCACTGGCTTCCCATCACACAGTTCAAGATCTTGATCCTCACTTTCAAAGCCCTCTAATGGTTTGCTCCCCCCTACCTCGCGACCTCCTAACCCCCTACCAACCTCCCCGCTCCCTCCATTCAGCGGGCTCCAGCCTGCTTCACGTTCCCCGCCTTCTGCCACTCTGCCCCCACCATCTGGAACTCCATCCCACAGTTCCTCCACCTCACCCCCTCTCTTGCTGCTTCCAGACCCATCTCAAGTCCCTTCTCTGTGACGTGCCTTCAGTTACCCTCCTTCCACCCCTGCCCTCCCAGATCCAGAACCCCAGCTCAGGTCCGAAACACTGACTGTCTAGCGCCATGGGACATCCTCCTGATGTGAAAGGTGCTATATTGTAGAAACACGTAGATAGTAATAGCATTGATTTACAAAAAAAAGCATCTATTTATGAAAAAAACTGCATCAAACCACAATGTCCACTAATAACAGCAAATAAGCAACCCATTTTTCATTTGTGTAGCAAGTTGTCCAGAGCAAACAGCAGTGTTATTGAGGGTTTGAGATAAGAGTAATAATCCTTACATTTAATGTAGCACCTTATCACGTCTTTGAAACGTCTTGAAGCGCTTTACAGAATATACTTTAAAGTGAATTGACTGTATATTTTGTGTGCAAAACGTTGCAGCCAATTGCAACAACAGCAACTTGGATTTATATAGCGCCCTCCACGCCAGATGGCGTCTCAGAGTGCTTTACAGTAATGGATCCCTGCGCCGAGCCAGGGAGAGGGTGAAGAAGGTGACCAAAGGCGCGGTCGAAGAGAAAGGTTTTCAGCAGAGACCTGAAAATAGGAAGAGAGGGAGCGAGGCAAAGGGAGTGAGGAAAGGAGTTCCAGAGCCTCGGGGCATAGTGGCTGAAGGCATGGCCGCCGAGGGTGGAGCGGAGGACTCGGGGGACGAGGAGGAGGCCAGATCCGGAGGAACGAAGGCAACGGGCACTGTTTTGAGCAGAGAGGTCAGAGAGGTAGGGGGGTGCAGAGGAGTGGTGAGATTTGAATACAAGGATGAGGATCTTGAAGTCGATCCTCTCTGGGACAGGCAGCCAGTGCAGACTGGCAAGGACTGGGGTGATCGGGGAGCGGAGTTTGGTACGGGTGAGAATGTGGGCAACAGAGTATTGAATGATCTGGATTTTATAGATGGTAATGGATGGGAGACCGGCAAGGTGGGCGTTAGAATAGTCCAGCCGATAGCTGACCCTAGTATGGGCTAGGGTTTCTGCGGGTTTCGGAGAGAGGTATTGGCGGAGGCGGGCGATGCGTCGGAGGTGGAAGAAGGCGATGCTGGTGAGGAACCGATGTGTGGGAGGAAGGATAATTGGGGGTTGAACCTGACGCCTAGGTTGCGTACAGGTTCAGAGAGTTTTAGTGGGAGGTTGAGTAGGTGGAGGAGGTGAGAACCGTAAGATTTTAGATGCTGACGAGAGCCAGAGTATGGCTTCTGTCTTGTCAACGTTCAGCTGAAGGAAATTTGCGCTCATCCAGCCCCTGAGATCTGACAGGCAGGGGACTGGGGTCACAAATGGAGGTGGAAAAATAGAGTTGGGTGTCGTCCGCATGCATGTGGAAATGTACCCCATGTCTTCGGATGACATCCCCAAGAGGGAGCACGTAGATCAGAAAGAGGAGGGGCCAAGGATGGATCCTTGGGGTACCCCGCAGGTGACCGGGTGTGAGTGGGAGGAGAAGCCGTTTGTGCAGATTGCACACAACAGTGTCCCACAAAAGTTGTGGAGTGAGTGACCAAACTATTATTCTTTTTAAAAAAAGAAATCCGCCAATCGACTAACTACCGAGTTGCTACTTACTGCTAGTTAAACAGATGAATGTAGAGTTTCGGAAACTTCCTCAATGTTGTGCTAATGTCTGCAAAAATTTGTGTAACTTCCTCATAGCTTTAATATGTAAAATTGTTTTTTTCCAGTCACAGAATATTTAGCTATGTTAGCAAAACCTCTGTGATTGCAAAACATGTTTTGCAGATAAACAATGCATTAAATGTTTTCAAAAGTGTAAGTTGCCTGTGCGATTGCAAACCTAAAATATTAAAGTGTAATTAGAAATACATATTCAGGCTACTGTGGTCTTAGTTTAAGTGATCTCAATATCTTGCAACTATAACTATAACTTCAATGTACCAATCTCATTTCACTGGGTGTACTTGGAGGAAATCTGTTTATAGTAGATCTGGTTATCAATTCTACCTCAAAGAGCAAGGGTTTTGCTCTAAATTTAAGCCGAGTACGTATTTTAACACCGTGCTGGCAAAACGGTTGCTGATATGCTGCAACTATATTATAATAAAGACACCTTCTTGTCCATTACAGCTGACATCAACCATTGGATTTCTCCAAATATACTGCTGCATGTCTTTGGTTGATTGAGTTTTAGTGAATACAAAAGATTGATAGTTCATTTCCTTTGTATAACATTTAAAGGAAGCAGTATATATTTTTAAATGCTATCTTTCGTGCTGCACAATACTCATTTCATATTTTCTGTCAACTTCCATCTTTTGAGTGATTGATTTTGTTTAGAAGACTCAGGGCTGTTTCTTTTCAAGCTAAGTAAGCAGCTACGTACATACAAAATACCTAGTATTACATTCTATCTGTTAATAGTGGATGGCAATCTCTTCTGAAATGAGAAGAGATTTTATGTCTATTTATAGCCAGTACTTTTCATCACTTAAATGCACAACTGAAAATGCTGGATAAAAAATGTCTGAGATCATCCAATGGCCTAGTAAGTGGGCAAAGGCACTTAGTACAGTAACATGAAGCTACACTGGAAGACTGACTTAATTTATCAGATAGGCTGCTAGATCTGGCTGAGAACTGTTGGACTGGAGAAAGGGGAAAAAAAACAGCTACTGTTTCTGATGACCAAGCTACCATGCTAGAAAGTGACTTCTGTAGATATTAGTTGGAAACGGGTACAGGCACCCTTCCTCCTTCTCCTCCCCATAATCAACTCCTCCCTCCATAGGCTGCAGATCATCCAGAACTCTGCAGCCCATGTCCTCTCCCCACCAGGCTCCGCAACCCCATCACCCCCATCCTCGCCCGAATCCACTGGCTTCCTATCACATTTCAGGATCCTGATCCTCACCTTCAAAGTCCTCCATGGCCTTGCTTCCCCCTGCCTCTGTGACCTCCTACCAACCTGTCCTTTCCCTCCGCTCAGCAGGCTCCAGCCTGCTTCATGTCCCATGCCTGACCTGCCCCACAATTGGTTGGCGGGCCTTCCGCCACTCTGCTCCCATCCTCTGGAACTCAATCCCAGAATTCCTCCACCTCTCCCCCTCCTTTGCCTCCTTCAAGAACCTTCTCAAGATCCTCCTGATCGACCGTGCCTTCGTTCACACTCCTTCCCCACCTGCCCTCCACGATACTGACCCCCATTTGGGTCCAAAACACTGACTGTCCAGTGCCTTGGAATATTCTCCTGATGTGAAAGGCGTTATACAAATGTAATTTTCCTGCTAGCCAGCTGGCACGCAATGAGCAACACCAGAGACGAAGAAGGGGCACTTGAGTGATGTTCCAGAGGTCAAACAGTGCCCATGAAACCTTACCCCAGGGAGATTCAGTGCTTTGAGCCAAGGAGTGGAGAGCATTGTAATCCTTGGCACTCATAGTAATCGCTTTATTGAACATCATGAATTCAGAGCAATTGTAATTAAATTTTGCTAATTCTTCCTATAGAGGTTCTCATTACTTGGAGGCAACCAAATCTATGCAGGCATGCATGAGCACACAGCGTACAAACACAAGCAAACAATTTCACACCCATGTACACTGGTTTGCAAATAGTCAAGCATTTGTGGAGTCTTGCAGCTTAGTAGTTAAAATACTTGCCTCGCAAGCAAGAGGAAATGGGGAACTATAGATCAATTAGCCTGACATCAGCGGTAGGGAAAATTCTGCAGTCTATAATTAGGGACATCATTGTGGAGCGCTTAGAAAGTCATAATATGATTAGGCAGAGTCAACCTGGATTTATGAAAAGGAAATCGTGTTTAACAAATCTTTTTAAGTTTTTTGAAGATGTAACTAGCAGGTTAGACAGGGGGGAAACCGGTGAATATAGTGTACTTGGATTTTCAGAAGGCATTCGACAAGGTGCCACATAAAAGGTTGTTAAATGAGATTAGGACTCATGGAATTAAGGGTAATATATTAGCATGGATCGAAGAATGGTTAACAGCCAGAAAACAGAGAGTAGGAATAAACGGGTCCTTCTCAGATAGGCAGGATGTGACTAGTGGAGTGCTGCAAGGATCAGTGCTTGGGCCTTAACTTTTTACAGTCTACATCAATGACTTAGATGAGGAAATAAAGCTTAATGTATCTAAATTCACTGACGATACAAAGCTAGTTCGGAAAATAAGCTGTGAGGAGGATACAAGGAGGATGCAAAGGGATATAGACAGATTAAGTGAATGGACAAGAAGGTGGCAGATGGAATATAATGTAGGGAAGTGTGAAATTATTCACCAGGTAGAAAAAACAGAAAAGCAGATTATTTTCAAGAGGGAGAGAGACTAGAGTGGAGTCCTGTAGCTCAGTGGTTAGAGCACTCGTTTTGCAAGCGAGAGACCTGAGTTCAATTCCCGGCAGAGTGAAACCGTGGGCAAGTTTCCTTACTCCACACGCCTAATAATAATCCCTCCAAAACAAAACAATAATAAATTGGTAATTTTCAATCCACGACTGTTTGTGGGACATTGCTGTGCGCAATTGGCTGCCGCGTTCGCCCACAAATATACAGTCAATTCACTTTACAGTATATTCTGTGAAGCGTTTTGAAACGTCTCGAAGACGTGAAAAGCGCTATATCAAATGCCAGGATTATTATAGATCGTGTTAGAATTCAGAGGGATTTAGATGTCCTTGTACACCAATCACAGAAAGTTAGTATGCAGGTACAGCAAGCAATTAGAAAGGTTAATAGCATGTTAGCGTTTATTGCAAAGGGGTTCAGTACAAGAGTAGGAAAGTCTTGCTGCAATTGTATAGGGCCTTGGTGAGACGACACCTGGAATATTGTGTGCAGTTTTGGTCTCCTTATTTAAGAAAGGATATACTTGCCTTGGAGGGGCTGCAATGTAGGTTCATTAGGTTAGTTCCTGGGATAAGGGGGTTGATCTATGAGGAGAGGTTGAGTAGACTAGGCCTATATTTTCTAGAATATAAAAGAATTAGAGGTGATCTTATAGAAACTGATAAGATTCTTAAGGGTCTTGACTGTGAGACTGTTTCCCCTGGTTGAAGAATCTAAAACTAGGGGGTCATAGTCTCACGATTAAAGGTCAGCCCTTTAGAACTGAGTTGAGTAAACATTTCTTCACTCAGAGGGTAGTGTATTTATGGAATTTGCCTGCAAGGCAAATTTCTCTAAAAAAGGAAAATTTCATGGAAAATTCCTACAAATGGTCTGAGACGCTCCGCTGCATGGAGACAGCTACATAAGTGCAAGTCGTTGTTGTTACACATCCACAAACAAGTACATTATTTGCGTAGATTTCATACGGTCACGTAGGTCAGAGTGAAACACACTATCCCAGACGAACTGAGTCTCAGATCCAATTCCCGAGACTTAAGACCAACTTTGAACCCTAGACTGAGATGCAGATTGCACGACCGACCCCCGGGGCTCACTTATGCTGGAGATGTGTGTGTTTTACCCTCTGCTTTCATTCCGACCGTATCCCGCTGTGGAAGAGGGAGGTGAAGGGGGAGCAATGCTACAGGAGAGTGGATGCAATCCAGGGGCGTAAATGATGACTACCCCTCTCTCCCCTTCCCCACACCGCCCCCCCCATACTACCAGCTTGGGAATCTAACTCTCCCCTAGTAGAGAGGCACATTTTTCAGATTGATCCGATGTCAGCCAAGGCATTGGGGAATAAACAATATGTCAACTGTGACCAGGCAGATCGATTCTTCCCCCATGTGTTTGCTCCCAGAAGTTTGGAAAGGATTTTGTTTACAGAAGCCAAGTAAGACTTCACTTCGTTTCCCCAACTTAAAAGGATTGCAACGCAGCATTGCAAAAAAAAAACACACAACACACACAGAGAGAGAGAGAGAGAGAGAGAGAGAATTGGTCAAAATAAGAACCCACACACAGACACATGCAAAAAAAAAAAATACATTTTTGTGTCACACTATCTGAACAACTCCCTCCCTCCCCCCCACAGAGGATTTCAGGGTAAAAGGGTTCGTGGGCTGAAGCAGAACCCGCCTGAAACTACCGGGAAGTCAACAGAAACTGCGTCCAGTTTCACCAGCAGCCGACACTCGAGTATTCCTCTGCGTTTTCTTTACACCCATCATTTTTAAAAGAAAAACAACTTCAAAGGAAGGCAGCGGCAGGAAGCAAAGATGCGAGTGGTTTGCGGGAAAGGCGGCTGTTGGTCCGTGCAAATGCATAAGGGGGGATCCGAAGGTGTCATGAGCAGCGGAAAGTTCAGCAGCGGAGGTGTGCGGAGGAGGAGGAGGAGGAGAGGGGAGGAGGAGGGGAGGAGGAGAGGGGGAGAGGAGAGTTGGTTCTTGTGGACTTACCGCTGAAGGAGCGCTCGGCTGCAGCCGCAGCTCTGGTGCCAATGGCAAAGAGGAGCATTTTGTTTGGGCTGTGGAGCAAACGGCACCGAAACCCGATAACAGCGGCAGGAACCCCCCCCCCCCCCCGCAGCTCACCCTCAGCACCCGCTCACACCGAGACTTCCCGCCACCGCCTGTGTCTCCGCGGCTGGAGGTGATGGAGGGGGTGAGAGAGGAGGGGGTGAGGGAGGGGGTGAGAGAGGTGAGGGAGGGAGGGAGGGGATGGATGGAGGAGGAGGAGGAGGAGGAGTGGTGCAACTTATTGCAACCGATCAGAAGGTGCCCTCTCTGATGCGCAAAGAAGCGGCGGTCGTTCCTCTCGCCTCCGGGCGGACCTGACGTGTGCGGCCAGCGATTGCGGTGGCCGCTCGCTGGTTTGCTGTAACCCGCTACAGCAGCAGCAGCAGCAGCAGCAAAAGGCAGACGCGATGGGTCACTGCTGAGCGCAGACCAATTACTCGCCGGCAATCCCTGGCAGCTCTCCTCCAAGAGGAGGAGTCGCTACTGCCCCCTCACTCGGCTCCAGATGAATGCCCCCAGGGGTGGGGGTGGGGGTGGAGGTGGGGTGGGTGGGGGTGGGGGGTATTTGCTGACAGTTTTTCCCTCCAATCGAGCACCACACCGTTTGCTCGTGGCACCAAAATGTGCATATTTTCCAGGTGTGCACCTCATTGTTCCAGGAGCATTTTAATAATAATAATAATAAATAATAATAATAATAATAATAATAATCCTTGCGTTTGACACCACCTACTCGAGACCGTCTCGAAGCGCATCACAGGATATGCTGTAAAGTCAATTGACTGTGTATTTTGTGGGTGAAATATATATTCGCTCTTCATCCTCCCACCCCCCACCCCCACACCCACAAAAATATTATTTAGGCGCTCACGCGGGAACTGTGCAAAACGTGGGAATTTCCGAGTGGGACAAGCTGAATTGGCCTTGTGTATGGGGAAAGGAAAGTGAGTCAACATTTCGGGTCCACGAACCTTCGTCTGACGGGTATCCACACCAAATTGAGAATTCCATACGTCCCACCTACACCTGGAAATTTCAGACATATGTATTTGAATGGAATGTGTACTCTCTCCCTGGAGGAACATATCCTGTTTACCTATTTCCAGAGATTAGGCACGGGTTGGCAAGAGCCAAGGCTTGGGTTTGCCAGAGTGTGCGTTGGGATACTGCTGGAGTCTAACCAGCTAAAATTGCACAGCTCGCCATTAAAAGCACTGTGTGGCAAGCTTTGCCGCTACTTGTTCAGCTAGAACCACCCATTCGTTAGGATTTTGGCTTGTAGCGGTAACAGGAGCTGAGTGGGAAGAATCCCTGGCCCATGCCTGGTCTGTTCTTCCAAGTTCTGCTTGGGATGATGGGATTGTAGCAATATCTTTGCTCTGGAGTGCTGAGTTGATAGATCAAATGGCCTCCTCTGCTGTAGATTTTTATGTTTACAAGTTTCTATTGCTAAATCAGTAATACAACGGCAAGAAATCATAATCATGTATAGTGTTCTGATTAGGCCACATTCAAAGTATTGTTGCCAGTTTTGATTGCAGAAACACTCCAGAATTGCCCAGATCTAAAGGGAGAGAAGAACAAGGAGCATTCCAGTATTAGAGGAGGAACTTTGAGCAACAATTACACAAGCTAGGGATCTTTGAAAGGAGAAATTTCAGAGAGGTACACTCTATGGGCTTTCAAAATGAGATTGAGAAAGCAAATATAGTTATATCCTTTCAAATGGTCTGAGACATCAAACCAAGAAGACATATGTGTTGGGCTGCAAATGTCAATTTCACCAGGATGGTTTTCTTTATCCAGAGGGTAGTTAATGACTAACAGATTACCAAGAAGGCAGATCACTGGACATGTTTAAAAAATACAACTTGATGCTGAGATAGTAGGATGGGTATTCTGGAAGGATGAGATCAAAGGAGTCAAAGGACCTTTCTCATCCTAACCAATTTTATCATTCCTAATATTTGATCCACACAGCATTTTACACATTGCAAATATTATGCTAATGTTTCTCTGGAACTCCCTTCCTCACTCCCTCTCTTCCTGTTTTCAGGTCTCGGCTGAAGACCTTTCTTTTCGACCGCGCCTTTGGTCACCTTCCTCCCCTTCCCCCGGCCCTGGGATCTGTTACTGTGAAGCACTCTGAGATGCTGTCCGGCGTGGAGGACGCTATATAAATCCAAGTTGCTGTTGTTGTTGCGATCATATTTTATATACATAGACTGTATAGTATCAAAACAGGCCATTTAGCGCAACCTATGCCGGTGTTTATAATGTACATGAACCTCCACTCATCTAAATCCCCTCTCCCTCTGTCTATCCCATACAATACAAAATTGCACTTGTATAGCGCCTTTCACATCGGGAGGACATCCCAAAGGGCTGGACAATCAGGGATTTGGAGCCAAACGAGGAGAAGGGAATGTACGATGGAGTTCCAAAAGGTGGGGGCAGAGAAGCTGAGGTCCGACCACCGATGGTGCGCTGAACTGGGCAGGGGACGTGGAGCAGGCTGGAGCCATATTCCTTGTCAAATGTATCGGCACTGCAACACTTAACCACTGTAGACACAGAAGAAAGGCCGTGCTTGTTGACCATAACATTTATTCCAGGCACCCAGAGGACTGTGAAAGGGATTGTAGAGAGACTTAATTATGGAAGCTCAAGGAAAAAGATAAAGAGGTCCTTTGCAAAAAGACGACATTGATCACTTGGTGCCTCATAGGAATCAGATCATGAGGTCCTTAGGGGTCTGTAGAAAACAAGTTTAGGATAGTTTAGGATATAAGGAAGAGGTTTTGCCAGTAATTGTTGAGAGATGTACGAGCTGAAAGTAGCTGAGAGGGAGCTCAACAGTCCGAGAATGTAGGTGGGTGATGAAGGGAGATGTAAGAGAATGTGAAAGCTGAGGGGAGCAGGATAGTCTGAAAAGGTAGGAACAGAACAGTCAAGGTGGAAGTCAGAAGGGAGCAGAACAGTCAGATTATCCTGGCGCGTCCCTTACAATTTATATAGCTTGATCACCTATACCATTTCGAATAAAACCTTGATTCTAATACTCTGTTTCAAATGCATCTATTATTCAGCATCGAACGCGAAAGCCTTTCGGAAGGATGGGGACGAGATTGACATATTGGTGATGTGACTCGGATTGTTGAAATAACCTGAGGAGATGTGAGGATATAACCTGAGGAGACGGAAGTATACCCTTTCATAGTCAAGAATCTCAATCGAGCTAGAAGGGATGGATTCAAGTCAAATAGAAGGATTCAGTAACAAAACGCAAAATACTGCAGATGCTGGAAATCTGAAACAAAAACAGAAGTCACTGGGAACACTCAGCAGGACAGGCTATGGAGAAAGGAAAGTGAGTCAAAGTTTCGGGTCCATGACCCTTCGTCAGAACTGGGGCATGTTGGGAGGGAGAGGCTTTTAAGGGCTAACAGAGAGGGGGGAGGCAAGGCAAGGAAGATAAAGGAGAAAATGGGGTAGAGGAGAAGGGATGATGGGTTAAAGAGGTGTTAATGATGCAAAACAAAGGGGGGGATTACAACAAAGCAGGGGAATAGAGGTGCTAATGATTAGAGGTGGGAATAAGTGTTCCCAACGACTTCTGTTTTTGTTGTAGAAGGATTCCGTACAAAGGTCGTACCCAAAAAACTAGATGAGTTGATTAACTATTTGGGGTTATATGGACAGACATAGAAAAGACAATGGGAGACTCGATTAATTAATAAATAAAGGATAGTAAATTGGATGATGTCGTATTCTACAAAGGAAAGGAAGCTTTAAAGAAACAACTGGATAATAACATGGTAAAGAAAAGGGAAAGAAAGGCTACACAGCAGAGAATGTGACAAGTTGAAAGAAAGCGAGAGAGA
Source organism: Callorhinchus milii (assembly GCF_018977255.1). Lineage (NCBI taxonomy): Eukaryota > Metazoa > Chordata > Chondrichthyes > Chimaeriformes > Callorhinchidae > Callorhinchus > Callorhinchus milii. Next base: position 97,635,891 of record NW_024704742.1, read on the forward strand.
GCAGCATGGGTTAAAAGACTGTCATGAATCCTGCTTTTTTTCTTCCTGTATCCCGGACCTTAACCTCTCAGATTTATGGTTCTGGAGCTTACTCATGGCAAACTATGAACAGGATTTGGTTTGTATGTTCTTAATTGATATAAATTTGGTCTTTATCTTCAATCGCCCTTGGCTAGTACAATAAAGTTATTTCCTGTTTATTCCTTTCCACTCTGAAATTAAAATCAATGACTGCAGACACAGCTTTTAAAATCACTGACTAGGAGCACCTTGTTTGGTTTGTGTTAACTAACCCTGATAAGAAACAAAAGGAGCACAACGCTGTTGTAGAGAGAGTTAACCCTTTGGTTTCCACAGACATGTAAAGTAAAACTATGTTTCTGCAGCTACTGACAAATTTGATTTAAGTATCTTTGGTGTATTTCGTCATAGAAACAACTATGACATAATTAGCCAATTAATTGTGGTAAATTTGGATGCAGAGGGAATATACATCTAGATGAGCAGCATAAAAACTCTACTATTCTTCATTGAGAACTGTCAGTCAATAGGTAGGGGAGCTTAATATTTCTCCATAAGCAATGGGTATCCTGTCACTATTACAGTAAATCTTATTGCTTTGTAATGACAGAATGGGGTTAATTCAGTTCCTCATGCTGTCAAGCAGAGTGATGTTTCCCCACCTATCAGCTCCTCAATTATGTCATTGGTGTTAGAATAACAATAATCCTTGCATTTTATAGAGTGCCTTATCACATCAAGAATGTCTCAAATCTCTTAACAAAGTTTCTGTAAAGTGTAAAGACAATACTTGCAATCAAATGTGGCAGCTAGTTTGTACGCAGCAATGCCTTGCAACCCACCATAAAGTGAATGACCAATTTTATCTGGGGGATTGTTGGCCAACACACTGAGGGAGATATTCCCTTCTCTTTTATAATAGCATATCAAGTCACAGGTTCTTTAATGTCCACCTGAATAGAGAGAAGGAATCTTGGTGTCATCTGAAGTGGAGTCCTGTAGCTCAGTGGTAAAAGCACTCGCCTTGCAAGCGAGACACCTGGGTTCAATTCTAGGCAGGGCGAAACCTTGGGCAAGTTTTCTTACTCCACACGCCTAATAATAATCCCTCCAAAAAACAAAACAATAATAAATTAGTCATTTTCAATCCACGACTGTTTGTGGGACACTGCTGTGTGCAATTCGCTGCCCTATTTCGCCCACAAATATACGGTCAATTCACTTTACAGTCTATTCTGTGAAGCGTTTTGAGACATTGAGAAGACGTGAAAAGCGTTATATCAAATGCAAGGATTATTATTATTATATATAAGGATGGATTCACCACAATTAATTATAGCTCCTTGGGACGGCCTCCCGACGTGAAAGGTGCTATATATAAATATAATTTTGTTGTTCTTGTTACAAATGTTTGCAAGTTTTATTTTTAAAGGGTCCCATTTATGAGACTTAAAAAACAGTATATTTCCTGCATTTTTTTCCCTCAAAAATTATTCTCTCACACTTTATTTAAGTTCTTTCTATGCCACAGCTTTCTCTCCAGATAGACATAGGAAAGGGACTGCTCCCAGTGGTCAATTAGACATCAAAAAGTGCCTGAGTAGCTTGAGATCTTCTCTCTCTCTTGTACACAAGTGTTTTTCATTTGGCAAGTCTGTATTATACCTGTTGCTATGTATTAATCAGAAGCAGGCACATTAGGGTTAAGCAAACTAAATACAATTGATAAAATCTTTGCTTCCACTTTAATACAACAACAATAACAAGATCCCATTTATTGAGCGCCTTTCACGTCGGGAGGAAGTCCCAAGGCGCTGTACAGTTGGGTCAGGACCCGAGCAAGGGGGAAATGGTCAGGGTGAGGGGAGGGAAGGGAGGGAGCGAGGAGGGGGTCATACCTTTCATACTTTGTGCAAGGAAGTATTCATGTATGAATTCTTATAGCACAATAAACCTATGGACGTGGTTGAGTTGCTAATGCCAATACTTTGGTTTAAGTATTTTTTTGATTAGCCGAATGTCTAACAAAATATGGAAACCCATCACCATACTTAAGCATATCCAAACTAAACTCAGAATTCCACGCATCCCATGTACACATGGAAATTCCCATATATTGGAATGCAATGTGCACTCTGGAGGGATGCATCCTGCATATCTAATTCCGGAGAATATTATGCACAGGTGATAAGAGCCAAGGCTTGGGGAACCAGAATGTGGTTGGGGCACTGCTGGAGCCAAACCAGCTAAACCGCATAGCTTGCCATTGAGATTACCAGATTTTGTTGATTTAAGTTTTTTAACATAAGGAAAACAATTCAGTTTTTGTTTTGTTTGCTCTTTTTGTTAATGCTGATGAAAATGTCCAACAGAATGTGAGTCTGGTTTATATTGGAGCGAATGCTTCAAAGGCCTGATCGGTTACAATTGTTGTCAAACCCAAATTGTGGAATTTCAGCGTCACTTCACAGTGATGGTTTGCGTTACACAATCTGAGTAATCTAAATACTCAATCAGCGTATTCAACATCTCACTATACTCTTATTTAAACCTACTACACTACCTACTCCTCAAAAAAATCTCCCTGGACCCATGGAGTCCTGTAGCTCAGTGGTTAGAGCACTCGCTTTGCAAGCGAGAGACCTGAGTTCAATTCCAGGCAGGGCGAAACCTTGGGCAAGTTTCCTTACTCCACACCCCTAATAATAATCCCTCCAAAACCAAAAACAATAATAAATTGGTCATTTTCAATCAACGACTGTTTGTGGGACATTGCTGTGCGCAATTGACTGCCACGTTCGCCCACAAATATACAGTCAATTCACTTTACAGTGTGTTCTGTGAAGCGCTTTGGGACGTCCTCCCGACGTGAAAAGCGCTATATCAAATGCAAGGATTATTTATTATTATGCCCTCTCTCGAATTACCGCCCTTTCTCCAACCTCTCTTTCCTTCCTAAAAGAGAGGTTGGAGAAAGGGCGGTAATTTGAGAGAGGGCATAATTGAATGAGTCGTTGCTTCCCAGCTTTGCTCCTTCCTCTCTGGCCACTCCCTATATGAACACCTCCAATCGGGTTTCCATGCTGCCCACAGCAACCAAACAGCCTTGGATAAAGTGACAAATGATATTTTGTCCATCTGCGACCAGGGCTCCATCTGTCTCCTCATCCTCCTTGACCTCTCTGCTGCCTTTGATACCTTGACCACTCTATCCTCCTCCACCGCCTCTCCTCTCACCTCAACCTTCATTGTTCTGTCCTTGAGTGGTTCAGATCCTACTGCTCACACCGGCTCTACTTTGTCTCCACAAACAGCTTCTCCTCCAGTCTCTGCATAGTCTTGTGTGGTCTTCTTCGGGTCTCTGTCCTTGGTCCTCTCCTCCTCAACATGTACATGTTCCCTCTTGGTGACATCATCCGCAGACATATGGATGACACCCAACTCTATCTCTCTGCCTCTACCCTCGATTCCAGGACCACTGCTTTCCTGACAGAATGTCTGTCAGACATCAAGTCCTGGATGAGAGCTAACTTACTGCAGTTGAATGTCAACAAGACCGAGGCCCCCTGATTGGATCCCGTCAGGGCCTCCACACCTCAGACACTGGCAGCATCACCACCCATGGATGCAAACTCCAAACTTGCCCCCTCACTTCCCAAACTGCCTCCTATTCCCGATCTTCACCCTGGTTCACCAGCCACCTCTGCTCGCTTAAGGGCCAGGTGAGGTGTACCGAACGCACTTGGCTCAAATCCGGGCTAATGGTCCACCGTCACATCTGGCTGGACCTCATCATGTACAACCACTCTGCTCTCGCCTTAGCCAAATCATCCTTCTATTCCAAGTTAGTCCTGGAGGCGAAAGGCAATCCCAGGCTCCTATTCTCCACCACTAACCGGCTCCTCCACCCTCCCCGCCACGCTGCGCAGATACTTTCCTCTGACTCTCACTGCGAGAAAAGCTGGACTTCCTCAAGTCCAAAATTGAGGGAATCCACTCAGCTGCCACTACCCCCCAACTTCCACCCCTTCCCTACCCCCACTCCACACAATTACCCATTCAACAATTACACATCTCTCCTTCCACACCTTTGAACCTGTCACCCCCTCCTTTGTCTTCAACATGGTAACCTCCATGAAGTCCACCACCTGCTCCCTCGACCCCATCCCTACCCCTCTCCTTAAATCCCAGCTCCACCTCCTTGCCCCAGTACTTGGCGACATCATTAACCTCTCCCTGTCATCTGGCACTGTTCCACATGTATACGGATGACACCCAACTCTACCTTTCTGCCTCCACCTTGAACTCCAAGACTACTGGCGTCCTGACCTGTCCAACTCCACTGGCTCCCCATCCCCCAGAGGATTGAGTTCAAGATCCTCGTCCTCACCTTTAAGGCCATCCATGGCCTTGTCCCCTCCTACCCCTCTGACTTACTGACTCCCTACCAACCTGCCCGCTCCCTCCGTTCATCAGGCTCCGGTCTGCTCCATGTCTCCTGCCCGACCCGCTCTACTATTGGTGGCCGGTCTTTCAGCCTCTCTGCCCCCACACTCTGGAACTCCATCCCACGGTTCCTTTGCCTCGCTTCCTCCCTTGCCTCCTTCAAGGCCGGTCTCAAGACCCTTCTCTTCGATCGTGCCTTTGGTCTCCCTCCCACCTCTCTGCCTTCCCTTACCCCTGCACCACCCCTCACCCATGCTCGAGCCCTGACATCTGACTGTTCAGCACTTTGGGACATCCTCCCAACATGAAAGGCACTCTGTAAATGTAACTTTGTTGTTGTATACTTTGTGGGCAAAATGAGGCAGCCAATTGCGCACAACAGTGTCCTACAAACAGTCATGGATTGAAGTGTCCAATTTATTTATTTTTTTTGAACAAATTATTACCCCTGGAAAAGCAATCGGCCAATCGACCAATAATAACTCATGCGGAGTACAAGCAACGGCATTTATCTACTGGTCGGGCTGAGTGGTTTGTTTCTGTACATTCTTTGTAAATCTTTGCCACACCTCTACTGCCATCCAGCTGGCATCAACTGGCAGCACATTTCAATTGTATGGAAGCATGAGATTCACATTCACAAGATCACAAGACTGATTCAGATTAAGAAGGTTTTTCAGTTTGTTTGATCTCATCCTTCCATCTTCCCATTACATCACCAGACACTGGACCTCACAGGTCAATGAGGTCCAGTGTCCAGGCTTCATCTGGTAACAACAAATAACAAGTATTTATATTAAGCCCTTCATATAGGATAACATCTCAGAATGCTGACCACAACAACTACAATTCCTGAACCCGTTCCAGCTGTTTTACCCTCAATAATGTTGAAGTGGTTACCAGAGTTTTCCATTAAAAATTGCCTATAGAACTGAAAGAAGATTGTAACAATGTGTATGTGTTCCCTGTTTGAACTGAATTTGTAAAAGTGGATTTATGAACCACTTTAAGGGAAAAATCAACCATCAAGACTTTTATATTTCTCACGAGTTTATATTGTGAGCAATAGCTTTTACTAGTGTTTTGTTTAGCTTTTCCATTATTTTTGCTCTTTGTCGACTGTGTTTGCTAACATTAACCAAATACAATAACTAACTGGTCCATATTGTAATATGTTAGTTGCTAACACCCTCATTTCTGGCTCAAAAGTTTTAAGCCTCACAGTGGGATGAGGTCACAATTTAGACTGGTACTCTACTGGGGTTCTGGGGAAATGCCAACATTTGGATGAGATATTAAGTATAAGTTCCATCTACTTGTTTAGATGGGCTTTAAAAATAATTTGTTGCGATTTGAGAAGAGAAAGTAATTTATCTCAGTGTTATGGCCAGCAATCCTCCAGATTAATTGATCATTCACTTCATGCCTGTTTTTATGACCTTGCTGCCACAAATGGCTGTCATGTTTTCCGGGAGTAAAAACCATTTATCCCGCTATTTAAATTGTGAAGGATTTTGATAAGGTAACCAAAGGAAATATTTTCACTAGTCCATGAGTCAACCCATAAATTATAAATTAACTGTCATTTTGAAAAAAAACACTGGGAGGGTTTAGGAAAAGAATGTTATCAATGGCATTCTTGTTCTAAAATAGTGATTAATGCAGAGTCCATAAAAGTTTTTGAAAGGGAATTAATGAAAAATCTATAAAATGTGAAAGGGCAGGGGAGAGAGACTAAATACATAACTCTCTCAGAGAGCTGGCCCGGGAGCAATAAACTGAATAACTTCCTGCACTGTAATTTTTTTTGACTACAATTCTACTTGACGGTAATTATATTTGAAAAGCTTTGAGATATTTCTGCACAAGGCTGTATACAAAATGCATGTTTTTTCTTTAACATATACCTTTGCGAAAGACTCAGGTTACGCAAGTGTACAATATCAGATTTCTATTGTTTGCTAGGTGGAGCCAGCTTCTTTGAAGCTAGAAAATCAGAGCTCTGAGTGATCGGGGACAAGGTGAAAGTGGAAAGCATTTGCAGGAACTATGGGTAAGAAAACATCAAACACACAACAGAAAAAAAATTGAAGTCCATATTTGATTCCCACATATTGTTATCAACATTCTTTTTTCGTAGAAATATCTTTATTTTGAACTTCCTCCACATAAATACAACATATGGAAAGAAGAATGCTTACAGTTAAAAAAACAATAAATTGTACATGGCAAACAGTAATGGCAGCCATGACAAGACATACAGAATACAATAAAACTCAAATTTACATGTATATAGCGCTCTTCATTTCAGGAAAATATCCCTAGGCATTCTCCTGAAGTGAAACACAGAAACACATGATAACACGGAAGCTACAACAGTACTATTCCGTATCTTGGTCTCCAACCCTCTCTGTGAGCACATATAGTACAGGACATGGGCTCCTCAATTCTTTTTTCTTCTTCTCACTTTTGTCTTTTATTTGAATTTTCTTTTCACTTGTTGTTTGTGGGATGCAGCTGTTGCACCTGCCTCCCATAACAATCTGAACAATGTTGTTGTTTATTTCCGGATGGTTATTCCAATTTTTGATTGTATTGTTAATTAATCTGCTATTTCAAAGAAACATGGCATCTCACTCCCAGTTATCCTGCCTTATTCCTTTTCTAATCTAAATTTATATTGTTTATGCGATGTTGCTACCACAGATTAGCTGCTGTGTTTGTCTATATAACAACATTCACCTCATTTCTCTTTTGTAAAGTGCTTGTCTTCCTGGGATGATAAATGTACACAGTATGCACAGTAAAAGTGTTTGTACTGTTCCAGGTCACTGCCTTACAAATGGCTTGAGTGGAATTCTCTGCATTTTCATCCAAGAAATAGCCAGTGCATAAGCAGAATCAGCTGTAACATTCCCAGGCAAATTGGCTGTCATGTTTGCCTTTTAAAAAAACATAGTTACTACACTTTGCAATGAATCCCATGAAGTGCTGTGAACGTCCTCTCAATGTGAAAGGCACCATATCAAGTGCAAAGATTATAAAGATTATTATTACTAAGGAATAAGACAGGAGACACACTCCTCTATTGAATTCAACTTTGCAAGATTTACATTTCATCTTCATAAAATGCAAAACCTAGATTTACATATGCAAAATAATACTTCCTTTTTATGGAAGTATTATGCAGAATTAGAACTCAAGTACTATTCTCTCTTGATTTAAATCAAATGTAGCAATAATATTGGAAAGAAGCAGTGCGGCCTAAGAAGTATTCTAATCACAGTATGATTTTTTTTACCAATATCTTTTGTAGTATACTTAAATTGTAGTACACTTTGTGGCTTTGTCCTGAAAAATCATGAGGTCCACAGAAATGGTATAGTATAATAATCCTTCCATTTGATATTGTAATAATTAATTTAAATGTTGTGACTCTGCAGTCAAGTAAGGACTGACACAAAGGTTGTACAATTAATTAAGGTGTATTAAATCGTATTAATAATGGTTATAAGTAATTAAAAGAATACATCCAATTATGCTTACATATCCATGTATACTGTATAATTTGAGATATCATTTACACATTAATTACAGAATCTTACAATATCATGTTTTTCACATTGGTGAGATGCTTCAAAGCACTTCACAGGATATCCTGCAAATTGTAGTGACTGAGTATTTTGTGGGCAAAATTTAATTGGTAAATGGTTTAAAATGGTATAATATGAAATACGAATCATTGAATGTACCAGAGTAGGAAACGTACATATGCTTCAAAGAACTGCACTAAAATTTCAACTTGTAACTATTCTTTTCATTAGCTGCCACAGTATTCTAGGTTGGTGTATTAGTACAATGATCCACCTCTTCCCAGCCAATTCCCTCCATGAACACTCCATATTAATGCAGTATTTAGGAAAGCCATTTCTTGCTATATCACCTGATACCCTTCCATGAAAAATAAAGATTAAATTTACAGTTTTAGAAATAAGAGGCATTATATTTCTGATTATTTTATTTGGTATGTTAAATAGATAGCTCTTTGAAACTTTCAGAAAGAATCCTTGCTGAAAACTCTTATAATTGGTGCTGTATTTGTATTTACAGAGTGATTTTTTCTCTTCCAAGAGTTTTCAATGAAATTAAAATAATCAGAAAGCATTCATTGATTGGCTCAGTTCAAGAAACTTTCATTGTTTAAAATGGCGCCTTGGAACCAAGCGCCTTGGGACGTCCTCCTGACGTGAAAGGCGCTCTATAAATGTCATTTTGTTGTTGTTGTTGTATTGTAGAGTCCTGTAGCTCAGTGGTTAGAGCACTCGCTTTGCAAGCGAGAGACCTGAGTTCAATTCCAGGCAGAGGGCGAAACCTTGGGCAAGTTTCCTTACTCCACACAGAGCCTAATAATAATCCCTCCAAAATCAAAAACAATAATTAAATTGGTCATTTTCAATCTATGACTGTTTGTGGGACATTGCTGTGTGCAATTGGCTGCCGCGTTCGACCACAAATATACAGTCAACTCACTTTACAGTATATTCTGTGAAGCGCGTTGGGACGTCCTCCCGATGTGAAAAGCGCTATATCAAATGCAAGGATTATTATTATTATTATTATTGTGTTTTATTGTGTTTAGCTGTACGTTGCTGCCATCTTGTGCTTAGATTCAGTATTGTACTACTGGACTGATCATTATTAGACAGACCCGGAAACTGGTGGTTGCTATAAGGTCCAAAATAGCAATTCCTCAGATCTATATATTTTAATCAAAGAAAATCACATTTATAATTAAGACACTATTACTATAATTTAATATTTGAATAAAAGTGTGTCAGTCTGGCTCAGTTCGTAGCGCTCTGTCCTTCAAGGCAGAAGGTTGTGGGTTGAAGTCCTACGTCTAAAGCTGACACTCCAAAGCAGTGCTGAGGTGTCGTCCTTTAAATCAGATGTTAAACAGGTCCCGTCTGCCTGTTCAGGTAAACGTTAAAGATCCTGTCAAATTGTTTGTTTTTAATTACCTTTTGGGTAAAGAAATACATCTGTACTGAAATCAACGTTTGCAACCCCAAACTTATGTCCACTTGTTCTACTGTCTTGATGCATTCAAAAGTATTGTTCTCAGTTTACTTTCTCAATCTTCTTTCAAACGTCCCTTTTTAAGACTAAAGAGCCCTTGCTCTCCTCCTTGCATTACTGGAGTATGACTTCTGGTGATTTGAAATCCACTGATTTGTTAATATAACCCAGTATTTTATTTTTCTTTATTGTTGCCTCACACTGCTTTGACATGGTGAGTCAATTAACACCTTCTCTTTCCCTTGGCAAGTTCTATCCCTTCCATGGAGTAATTGGGGAAATGGTACGCTGGGTGTTCTGGAAGAATAAAGATCGAGGCGAGTGCTTTAATCACTGAGCTACAGGACTCCATATACTCCATATACTCTATATACTGTAAAGTGCATTGACTGTGTGATTAGTGGTGTCCAAACTCGGACACCGCAAGTTATTGTTGAGCAAGGCTCTACTAAGTCCTGTAGCTCAATGGTTAGAGCACTCGCCTCGCAAGCGAGAGGACCTGGGTTCGATTCCCAGCAGGGCAAAATGTTGGGCAAGTTTCCTTACTCCACATGCCTCTGTTTACCTAGCATTAAGTAGGAACCTGGTCGTTAGTCGATTGGTGGATTGCTTTTCCGGGGACAATAAGTTCTTTAAAGAAAATTGGTCACTTCAATCCATGACTGTTTGTGGGAAACTGCTGAGCGCAATTGGCTGCCATGTTTCGCCCACAAAATATACAGTCAATTCATTTTACAATATATTCTGTGAAGTACTTTGAGACGTGTAGAAGATCCGATAAGGCTATATCAAATGCAAGGATTATTATTATTAGTAGTAGTAGTAACTGGGAAACCGGTTGTTAGTCGATTGACGGATCGCTTTTCGGGAGGTAATAATTCCTTCAAAAAAAAAGATTGATCGCTCAATCCATGACTGTTTGTGGGACACTGCTGTGCGCAATTGGTTGCTGCTTTTCGCCCACAAAATATACAGTCAATTCACTTTACTGTATATTCTGTGAAGCGCTTTGAGACGTCTCGAAGATGTGATTAGACGCGATATCAAATGCAAGGATTATTATTATTCTTTGCAGACAAACGTGACAGCTAATTTATGCACAGGAATGTCCCATAAACAGCCATGAAGGGAATGACCAATTTTATTTTTATTTGTATGATTTCTACGGCTAAGAGGCCTGTTGAGCTTACCTGATGGTGGAGCCAAAATACAGCACGGTAAATAGGAGCAGCTAACCAGTGGTGGCTAACTTGTGGTCCACGTGCCACTTACTTCCCACGGGGCCGTTAAGAAGCCCCCCACCCCCATCCGAACATTCAGACGAGTCTAGTTAAGTCCATGTTTGTTCAGCAGTGTGTGTTTTCAGGAAAATCTATTTTGTTGGCCTACCATTAAGATTGGGCACCACGGATCTAGACTGTGAGCTTAATTCTCAAAACCACAATCAATTGCAAGTAGGTGATAAAGTGAAATCCTCAACAGTTGAAGCTGCGATAGTCTACTTCAGAATGCTCTGGTGAAGAGCTCGAGGAGCTTCTCTGTCAGGACAGCAGTGGTACTGGGGTCGAGGGTGGAAGCAGAGAGAGAGTTGGGTATCAAGTGGAAGTTGACCCCATGTCTGCGGATAATGTCACCAAGGGGGAGCTTGTACAGGTTGAGGAGGAGAGGACCAAGCACAGAGCCCCACTGCACAAGATGGTGCCAGGGCTGGAGGAGAAGCCATTTGTGGAGACAAAGTGGAGCCGGTGTGAGAGATAGTATCGGAACCACTCAAAGACAGGTGGTGGAGGAGGATAGAGTGGTCCAGTGTCAAAGGCAGCAGAGAGGTCGAGGAGGACGAGGAGACAGAGGGATTCCTGGTCACAGAATGTTACTTGTCACCTTGACCAGGGCTGTGGGCAGCACCGAAACACCGATTGGAGGGATTCGTAAAGGGAGTGGTGAGAGAGGAAGGAGTGAAGCTGGGAAGCAACAACTCTTTTAGGGACCTTGGAAAGGAAAGTGAGGTTGGAGATGGGGCGGTAGTTTGTGAGCAGGGATGGGCCCAGGGAAGGTTTTTTAAGGATAGAGCCGATGACAGCTGTTTTTAGTGGGATGGGAATGGTGCCAGTTGACAGGGAGAGGTTGATGATGTCTGAGAGTAAAGGGGCAAAAGGAGGTGGAGCTGGGAGATAAGGAGAGGGGTGGAGATGGGGGTCGAGGGAGCAGGTGGTGGGCTTTAAGCGGGTTATGGTGGCGGTGAGAGAGGATTGGGAGACAGGTTCGAAGGTGTGGAGGGAAGGGGGTGGGTAGGGGCTGGAGCGTGAGGGAGAGATGGGGAGGGAGGGGACGGTTGGGCGGGTGGAGGCGGCGGCTGAACGGATCCCCTCGATTTTGGTCTCAAGGAAATCCAGCATCTTTTTTGCAGCCGGAGTAGATGTGTGTGGACAGCAACAACAACAACAACAACAAGATTCCATTTATAAAGCGCCTTTCACGTCAGGAGGACGTCCCAAGGCGCTGCACAGTTGGGTCAGGACCCGAGCATTGGGGGGGAAATGGTCAGGGTGAGGGGAGGGGAGGGAGGGAGCGAGGAGGGGGGAAATGGTCAGGGTGAGGGGAGGGAAGGGAGGGAGCGAGGAGGGGGAAGAGAGTCGAGAGGGGAGCTGAAGGCTCGGCGTCACTGCAACACGGTGGCCTGGAGCAGCGGTGGGGAGGGGGCAGCGTTTTCTGGAGCAACAGAAAAAAAAGCACATCTCCTTCCAATCCACTACATATAGCGCCCGTTTCCTTGCGGCGGCCACTGCTGTCTGACGCGCCCCTCGAGTGGATTTTCACCAGACAGCGAGTGGTGCTGCAACACCCTCCTCAGCCTGGAGGTGGGGAGTTAACAGCTGTGTGCTGAACAGAGGGGGCGCTGTGGGAGCCTCCAGCCAGAGGGGGCGCTGTGAGAGCCTCCAGCCAGAGGGCGGCGCTGTGAGAGCCTCCAGCCAGAGGGCGGCGCTGTGGGAGCCTCCAGCCAGAGGGCGGCGCTGTGGCAGCGACGCTGTGGGCGCCTCCAGTCAGAGGGCGGCGCTGTGAGAGCCTCCAGCCAGAGGGGCGGGGGCTGTGAGAGCCTCCAGCCAGAGGGCGGCGCTGTGGGCGCCTCCAGCCAGAGGGGCGGGGGCTGTGGGAGCCTCCAGCCAGAGGGCGGCGCTGTGGGAGCCTCCAGCCAGAGGGCGGCGCTGTGGGAGCCTCCAGCCAGAGGGCGGCGCTGTGGGAGCCTCCAGCCAGAGGGGCGGGGGCTGTGGGAGCCTCCAGCCAGAGGGGCGGGGGCTGTGGGAGCCTCCAGCCAGAGGGCGGCGCTGTGGGAGCCTCCAGCCAGAGGGGGCGCTGTGAGAGCCTCCAGCCAGAGGGGGGGGCTGTGGGAGCCTCCAGCCAGAGGGCGGCGCTGTGGGAGCCTCCAGCCAGAGGGGCGGGGGCTGTGGGAGCCTCCAGCCAGAGGGCGGCGCTGTGGGAGCCTCCAGCCAGAGGGCGGCGCTGTGGGCGCCTCCAGCCAGAGGGGAGGGCGGCGCTGCCTGTGACGTGCTGTGTTGTCAGAGGCGGTGGAGAGGTCACAGAGGAGGCGGCGACGCCGGTGGTTGAGCAGCGGTTTGCGGGGACGGAGGGGACGCGCAGCTCTCGGACCGGGAATAACCGGAACAGCGGAGAGAGGGGGAAAAAAACCTATTTTGAAGGAGTTTGACAGCCGCTGACGGCCCCGCACTGACCCCCTCAGCTCGGACTGGGAAGGAAGGGTCGCGGTCTCCGCGCTGACGCTGCTCTCTCCCCGAGGGGCCGTCATGAAGAGTTTGCCCTATTTCTGCCGCGGAGACGTGGTGCGAGGCTTCGGCCGCGGCAGCAAAGAGCTCGGGATCCCGACAGGTACACAGCAGCCGCGCGGACCGTCCCCACACCGGCCATCGCCAACCGCCATCCCAACCGCTCACACACTCCCCCCCACACACTCCCACACACACACACACACTCCCACACACACACACACACTCCCACACACACACACACACTCCCACACACACACACACACACACACTCCACACACACACACACACACACACACTCCCACACACACACTCCCACACACACACACACTCCCACACACACACTCCCACACACACACACACACTCCCCACACACACCCCCACACACACTCCCCCCCACACACACTCCCACACTCCCCCACACACACTCCCACACTCCCCACACACACTCCCACACTCCCCCACACACACTCCCACACTCCCCCACACACACTCCCACACACACACACACACACTCCCACACACACACTCCCACACACACCCCCCCACACACACACACACACTCCCACACACACACACACACTCCCACACTCCCCCACACACACTCCCACACTCCCCCACACACACTCCCACACCCCCACACACACTCCCACACCACACACACACACCCCACACACACACACACACTCCCACACACACACACACTCCCACACACACACACACACCCCCCCCCCACACACACACTCCCCCACACACACACTCCCCCACACACTCCCCCACACTCCCACACACACACACACACACCCCCACACACACACACACTCCCCCACACACACACACACACACACACTCCCACACACACACACACACACACTCCCACACACACACACACACACACACACACACACCCACACACACACCCCCACACACACACCCCCACACACCCACCCACACACACACACTCCCCCACACACACCCCCACACACACACCCCCACACACACACACACACACACACTCCCACACACTCCTACACTCACACACCCCCACACTCCCCCCCACACACTCCCCCCACACACTCCCCCCCACACACTCCCCCCCACACACTCCCCCCCACACACTCCCCCCACACACTCCCCCCCACACTCCCCACACACCCCACACACCCCCCACACACCCCCCACACACACACCCCCCACACACACTCCCCACACACTCCCCACACACATACACACACTCCCACACACACACACACACACACTCCCACACACACACACACCCACACACACACCCCCACACACACACTCCCACACACACACACTCCCCCACACACCCCCACATACACACCCCCACATACACCCCCACACACACCCCCACACACACACCCCCACACACACCACACACACACACACACACTCCCACACACTCCTACACTCACACACCCCACACTCCCCCCACACACTCCCCCCACACACTCCCCACACCCCCACACACACTCCCCACACACATCCCCACACACTCCCACACACACACACAACCCACACACCCCCAACACACACACTCCCACACACACTCCCACACACACACCCACATACACCCCCACACACCCCCACATACACCCCCACACACACACACTCCCACACACACACACTCCCACACACACTCCAACACACACACACACACACTCCCACACACACTCCCCCACACACACCCCACATACACCCCCCCACACACACCCCCCCACACACACACACACACACACACTCCCACACACACTCCCACACACACACACACACTCCCACACACACACCCACACACACACACACACACACACTCCCACACACACTCCCACACACACACTCCCCACACACACCCCCACACACACACACACTCCCACACACACACACACACACACTCCCCCACACACACACACACTCCCACACACACACACACTCCCACACACACACACACACACACACACTCCCACACACACACACTCGCACACACACACACTCCCACACTCCCACACTCCCCCCCACACACTCCTACACTCACACACCCCCACACTCCCCCCACACACTCCCCCCCACACACTCCCCCCACACACTCCCCACACCCCACACACACTCCCCCACACACACCCCCACACACTCCCACACACACACACACACCCACACACCCCCACACACACACACTCCCACACACACTCCCAACACACACACACACACACTCCCCCACACACACCCCCACATACACCCCCACACACACACACTCCCACACACACACACTCCCACACACACTCCCAACACACACACACACACACTCCCACACACACTCCCCCACACACACCCCCACATACACCCCCACACACACACCCCCACACACACACACACACACACACACTCTCACACACCATCCCACTGACCCCCAAACACACCCCCACACACACACACACACACACACACACTCCCACACACACTCCCACACACACACACACACTCCCCCACACACACCCCCACACACACACACACACACTCCCACACACACACACACACACACACACACACACTCCCACACACACACCCCCACACACTCCCACACACACACACACTCCCACACACACACACACACACACTCCCACACACACACACTCGCACACACACACACACACTCCCACACTCCCACACTCCCCCCACACACTCCTACACTCACACACCCCCACACTCCCCCCCACACACTCCCCCCACACACTCCCCCCCACACACTCCCCCACACCCCCACACACACTCCCCCACACACACCCCCACACACTCCCACACACACTCCCACACTCCCACACTCCCCCCCACACACTCCTACACTCACACACCCCACACTCCCCCCACACACTCCCCCCACACACTCCCCCACACCCCCACACACACCTCCCCCACACACTCCCCCACACACACCCCCACACACACACACACTCCCACACACACACACACACACACACACTCCCACACACACACACTCGCACACACACACACACACACACTCCCACACTCCCACACTCCCCCCCACACACTCCTACACTCACACACCCCCACACTCCCCCCCACACACTCCCCCCCACACACTCCCCACACCCCCACACACACTCCCACACACCCTCCCCCAACACACCCTCCCCCAACACACCCTCCCCCAACACACCCTCTCTCCCCCCCAACACACTCTCTCCCCCCAACACACTCTCTCTCCCTGCTCCCAACAAACCCCTCTCCTCCCACACCCCCAACCCCCACTGCGTGTACCTTCACCCACACAGCCCCCCCACACCCCCTCCCCTGCACATGTGCCCCCTCCCCCCTGAACTTGCGCCCATATGCTTAGTGAACATTGTGAAATCTGATATTATCAGTAATAAAATGTCACCTGTTCTTTTGCTTCCTCCACAGCAAATTTCCCAGACACCGTTGTGGACAACCTGCCAGCAGACATCACTACTGGTATATACTACGGTTGGGCCAGTGTTGCAAATGGAGATGTACATAAAATGGTTATGAGCATAGGTTGGAATCCATACTATAAAAACACTAAGAAATCCATGGTAAGTTGAATTGTTTATGGAAACGTGTAGCTATCTTTGACTTTCTGGAAGATTCTTTGTACCAATACTGAAGTGTAGACTGTTGATATATCTCCTTTTTTTAGTTTTTCCTCAAAAAAAGTCTAACTTTCACTGATTGTCTTGTCCCACGAGTCATCAAAGTGTCAGTTCTTACATGAGTTCAGATCATGGATTATCTGAAATTCACTTTCTGAACTCATACGAAAATTTGACTGGAAGGCATCATTGCAGATCTTTACATATGCATGCTTTGTGAGTGTACGTCTCTGGTTAGTGATCATTAGGGATTCCCCCTTTTCTTTCCTCTCTTCCCCCATTACCCCCAAATAAAGTACATTCTTGGAGGGCAGTTTGACTTGGCATCAAAAGGTTTTTCTATATCATTGAAACTGGCATCGAGCTTTTTGATGTCCACTCAATCAATACAACTTTTGCCTAAAATAATACTCATCATTTATAAATTAGTGAAACCATAAGATCAGATCAGTTCCAGCTAATGAACTCTAGGATTTGGAAGAGACTTTTTGCTAGGACTTAAACTTTACGCAAGGACAGCCTGTGTTACTGCTCCTTATTGCTATTCAGTGGCCTGTTGGAAATCAAATGTCTGTGGATAGACTTAGGTTTGTGTAATACTCTTATATACATCACTTATTTGAGGCTCTAAACTGGTGCCAGCATCTGTGGAAATTAACTTAACTAAGAGTGCACACTTTCAGGAGAGGAGGAAACTTGGGTGGAGTAGCAAAATGCTTGGTTTGAACATTTCAATAGCCATACAGTTGTATCTAGAGGCTTAGTAAGGGTTTGATAAAGCTGTATTGCAGTTATTTTTTTAGAAAATAGTATTGTTTATTTTCAGTGTCTTGAAGCTGTGAGGCTGTTTCTAGTAAACGCATTAACAACAACAAATTAAATTTGTATATTGCCTTTCTTGTTAAGAATGGAAAATGTCTAAATGTGTATGTTTTCACAGAAAAACTCATTTTCAAGGATGAAAACACAATAGGGACTAGATTTACCCTTCTTTGTATGTACAGTATTGACTGATTTAAGGCTATTTTTTACTGTAATCCAGATATTCCTGAATCATAGAACAGTGCTATTTAAAATACTCTAAAGCATTTCATACTAAGCAATGCTGCTCACCAGGAAGTTCCAGGAAGTAGGGAGTTCCTGGTTCCTGCTATCCAGTTAGTGAGGGCTCAAACCTGTTTGGCAGATGTCAATTGACCAGTTAGTCTCCTCCATGTGGGGAAGAGGCAGGTAAGTGGGGTCTCCTTAGACTGAACTGCTTACAAATAGCAATCTTGGCAACAATATTAAATTCAAATCGCCCTTTGCAATAATCTGCTTCCTGAACAATACCCCAAGGCATTGTTGTTGACTAACTTGACAGCTTAGTACGTGAGCAGAGGGACAGACCTATCACTGAGATCCAGCATTCTCCCCATTCGGTGCCTGTTAACCAGTATGAGGGTACTAGGTGGACAAGCATAGTCTTGTCAGACAATGCTCTCAATGCCAAGCTATACGGTATTAGCTAATTAAACTCCAGCAGTGCTCTGGGTCTCAAGCCTTGACTCTTGCTAACTTTTGCCTAAAACACTCTGAAAATAGGTAAGCAGGGAGAGTCCTCTGGGAGAAGAAAGCGTATTCTGTTTTAGACACTGGGAAATTTCCATTCATAGGCAGCATTCATATGTGCTGTTTTGTCTGGTGTGGATACTCTTCAGCATAGTGATGGGTTTCTGCATGTACCAGACACCAACTGACCAAAAGAAGCCTGAATCCAGAAGTAGAGTTAGATTGCTGTTTGTGGGATATTGCTGTGTGTGAATTGGTTGCCATATTTGCCAGCAACATACAGTCAATACACTTAACAGTAATGCTGTGAAATGCTTTGACAACAGCCTCCTGTTTTGAAAGCGCTATATCAAATGCAAGTATTGCTGGCCAGTATGTTCTGCTGTCAAGCTACTACACCATTAAATTAAGAGTGTACTGATCAAGCTTTTCCTGACTTTGGAAGTATTTAGCTCAGTCCAAGTGGTAATGAGAACTGATGGATTATAAAGAATTATTATCTTTCTTAAGAAGCTCTGGTCATTCAATTTTTTTCTGTTTTTTGAGAAAACCACAGTATTGGAAACTCCTACTTAAATAAAGATGTCCACAGCAACAATGACATCTTGCATTTATATAGTGCCCTTCATGCCAGACATTGTCTAAAATGTACAAAGTGAATTATTTCTGCATGCTGTGGTGGCATTGCACGACTGCAGTACGTTATTTTACTGGAAAGCAGAAGTTTTGTAAAGCGTATTTACAATAACATCAACAACTTGCATTTATATAGCGCCCTTCACACGGGGTAGCGTCCCGCAGTGCTTGACAATCGTGGAGTCTGATCCCAAGCCAGAGGCAGAGGGAGGGGGAAGCTGACCGTAAGCACAATCAAAAAGCAAGGTCTTTAGGCAGGATTTGAAAGTGGGGAGGGAGGGGGAAGGCTGAGGAATTGAGGGAGAGAGGTCCAGAATTTCAGGGCATAGTGACTGAAGGCACAGATGTTATCTGTTGTGAGACAAATTTGACTAGTTCCATGCAATTTCTTACCTTAAAGAGTTTAGGGCCAAAAATTATTCACATTATTCATTTCAAATGGGGGGAAAAAATCATCATTCAAGTTTTTTTTAAAAAAACTAATAAAACAAAATTGGAGAAGTAAGGTAAACATTGAGGCGTTGAAAATCATTTCCTGACTGAATTTAAAATTGCATAGAATAAAGCTTAGGATGTTTGCATTTCATGCTGTGTAATTACTCTACTAAAGTTGCTCTTCCAATTTATCACTTCTTGTTTTTGTCCTTTCCTAGGAAACGCACATAATTCATTCTTTCAAGGAAGACTTTTATGGGGAAATTCTCAGTATAGTAATTGTTGGCTATATCCGACCTGAGAAGACATTTGAATCAGTTGGTAAGATTTAAATTATTGTACATCTTTCTAGAAATCGTATAGGTGTGTTTCTGGGAGTGGGGGGGGACACAAGATGGAGTGAAGAAACAAAGCATCATTGGAAAAAAGCCTCAAGGGAGGGCTGAAACAAAAACAGGGAGCTGGGAAAACTCAGCAGGTCAGGCAGCATCTATGGAGAAAGGAAAGTGAGTCAACGTTTCGGGTCCATGATCCTTCATCAGAACTCAAGGGAGGGCTATTGGAAAGATAGGAAACATCAGGGAGCTAACAGGGAATAGATCAAAAGTTGGAGGGATTATAAAGAAACCCAAAAGGTCAGAGATGGATTTAAGGTGTAAGTATATTCACAAAGTATGAGTAAAAATGGCAATCAGAGACACAATTGCAAAGGAGTGTGGTATTTGTAGCATTATCAGAGACCTAGTTTAAATCGAGACCCGATTGACAACTTAATGTTTCTGATCAGCACATGTAAAAAAAGATCAAAAGGGGAGGGGGTGTATCATCGTTAATCAAAGATTCCATTGTAGCACAGCACTGTAATAATGATGAAAGGGTTGGTGAAAAGATTGAATTTATCTGTATAGAGGTAAGAAATAAGAAGGGAAGTATTACTCTAATGGTAAAATTATTACAGACCACGAATAGTAGAAATGAGAGAGGAAAGGATCTGTAGACAAATTTTGGAGATGTGCAGAAATAACAGTGTCTTAATAATTGGTGACCTCAGTTATTCTAAGATAAACTGGGTCAAGATAATGTGAGGTACCGTGTGAGTTTTTTCTACAAGTATACAGAAATATTTTCTTAAATAGTATGTCTCCACGCCAACAAGGGAGAAAGCAGTTCTTAATCTTGTTCTAGGAAATTAAGAGTATAAGTGAGTTGGCAGTCAATAACCACAATATTATTAGATTTGGTGTAAAAAGGAGGAGAAAAATTTGAAAAAAACATTGGAATGTGGAATGCCCTGCTGGGAGCAGCAGTCGAGACAGGATCGCTATCAGATTTCAGAAGAGGACCAGATAGATATTTAAAAATGAGTAATTTGTGGGGGGATGGGAAAAGGTCAGGTGAATGGGACTTTTTCTCTTTTCTCACCCTTTTGGGGTTATTTTATTGAAATCTGAAATTCAGTGCCTGAAGATCCCAGAGTGTCTTTTAGTGCTACTTGAGACTAGAGGCACATATTTCTAATGGTGAATAATGCTTCTCTTGTTGGTTGTCATGTGCTTATTTTGTGATTTCACCAATATAAAACCATTCTTTGGTGAGGCCAATGGCTTAGCAATCTGGATTTTATGTACCTTTAGAATGAAAATGCTAAAGTGAGATATTGTTTTATAACTTAAATTAGATATGAATACAATCATGATGCTCCTGTTTTGGGACCAAGTTGTGTTGCTGGAAAACATGTGTGCCTTTATTGCACCCAGGTGTTCGTTTTCTATTTATACAAAATAATGATCCTTGCATTTGATACAGCGCCTTTCGCATTGGGCAGACATCTCAAAGGCTTCACAGAATTTACTCATGTCTTGTAGGCAAGCATCGCAGACAATTTACACATCAATATCCCATACAATCATGAAGTGAATACCCAATTCTATGGGGTATTAATTGTAAGGATACCAGGGGAAACTTCCTTCTTTTCACATAGTCTTACGGAATCTTTAACTACCACCTGAACAGGAAGATAGGACCTAGATTTAACGTCTCATCCAATTGACAGCAATGCAGTGTACCAGCACTGTTTTGGAGTATCTGCCTAGAATATGATTTCAAAGTCCCAATATGGGGCTTGTATCAACACCTTCTGACTCGGAGGTGAGTTGCTCATGAAAATCCATTGCCATGCTTGAGAGAATCAAACCAGATTAAGAATTCCACATATGCATGCCACCAATATTTGGGAATTTTCCTTTGGAATGCAGTGTGCCCTCTTTCTCCAGAGGGTTTCCCCTGCTTTCTTAATTATGGAACGTATTATGCACACATTGACAAAATCCAGTGCTTGTTGACTCCGGAGGATATGGCATAAGAACACATGAAATGCCAGACGAAGAAAAGTTTAATTTGATTGCCTTCTACCTACCTGTCGGTCGCATGCATATATGTCCTGAACTATCTGTACTGTATCCCATAATGTTATTTCCTAAAAGAAAACTATCTAATCTGTGTTTGAAGGAATCAACACTTCCTGCTTAAACCATGAGAGCCTGTTCCACAGATTTACTATTCGCTCACTGAAATAGTGTTTCCATAGATTCATTCTGAATTTCCTGGGGAATTGCTGGATTTTAACCATCTAATACCACAAAACTTGCCCTTGTAAATGCTGTCTGTCAACGTCCTGCTGCGTATCCAGCTAAGTCCACTCTGCCTGTTAGGACTTTGGCTTGCAGGGTTAATGGGACCCCAATATGAAGAATCTTTGCCTCCAGTAACTGGTTTGTCCTTTCTAGTTGGTGCTAATGACTGACGCTGCTTGATCTTCACCAGCAGAGCCTTGAAGTACTGAGGACCCGCCCCATTCAGGAACCGGATTACTAGCACTCGAGGATCAACTAGTTAATAGTTAATTGCCAGGAACATTGGAACCAACCCAGGCTCAAGGAAATACCTGTTTCCCCTACCCCAAGGATAGACAGTTGGCAATAACTTCTGTAAACTGTTCTTGTAAAACAATTAATATTGTTCCTCATATAGGATTACATGATTACATGATACTGTTTCAAGATATGTATATATTTTTTCGTCTACCTTAATTTTTATAATTTTAATAGCGCCATCAAGGTTTCCTAAATCTTCAGACTATTGACCTAGAAATTTCCCCGACTGTTGACAGTCCCCTTTCTCTTTTGCAATTCCTGTTGCTTGCTCAGAATTTGAGCTAAATGATTTTAGGAATGTTTGAAGGGCAGAAAGTTCTCGCTTCCTTACCCAGAGTTACCTCTGGTTTAGGATTAGTTGCATTCTCTGCTCATTTTTGTGGATCAAAAGTTGCTTTTAATTTAATTGTGAATTTCTTGATACTGTCATTACTGCTGTACTTCCTTCATGACCAGTGATTTAAGCGGGCAAGTTAGATATTTCTGTTCTGACTTCAATTAGTTCTTCTTCCATCTAAAGGAACAAAGTGAGGGGAAATCTTTTTGGAAAAAATTCAAGTCCAATAACCTTTAATTTCTACTTGGTAATCATTTTGTTCTCCGATTGAATGATATGTATTTGAAAGCGGTAGAATCGGATATTTCCACTTTCGATGTTTCAGTGCTATCTAAGAACTATTAGTCATGTGATTTACACTTTCCCATTCCCCCAAATATGGCCTCTCATGCTTGACCATTTTATTTTTAAACCTCTCAGTGACTAGTTAATTATTTCAGCACATCTGGGCAAAAGTCATCTTTGTTAATTTCAATGTGTCCTGTTCCAGGTTTGTTTCTGAACTATCATTTTGCTCATTTGTTTGTGAAACTTGTATTTTGTACTTTTTTTTACTATCAACATAGTCGTAGAGTGCTTATATTTTCAGACTCAAATCTGGCTTTCAATACCCTGTCAACATTTATATCAGGTTTATTCAGATCCTCAATTAGTCAATAATGCTTGTAGGGGTTTTCAGCATTTCTGCTTCTTGCATGTGATCTGTACTTCTTATTCCTTTCAGTTTCGGAAATCCATTGAACACTTTTACATAGTTTTACGATATTGCACAATTTCTGTGTTTTAGATTTGAGAAACAGAATTCATCATGAACAAATGAGTTCGCTAGAAGCAGATCCAAGACTCCTTGTGCCTTCTTGTCCCCCTTGACTTCTTAGATATTAACACTTAAATCAAAATGTTTTAATCATTATATGGGCATTAACAAATTCTTGCCTATTTGTGAACCATAAATTGTGAATCAGGAAACTGAACTTTGAAAAATTCAACTACTCTTGTATGAAATCATCAAATTGAAATACAAGCCAAAGACTGGCCTACTGTTCATCACGGGACTTTCATGGCATAGCAATGATAACTTCACACCAAGAAAATAATGTGACTTGTTTAATGATTTGCTCTTATTTCCAGACACAGCCCAGGGCAGTGTCCAATGCCTAGGTAAGAATCCTGTAAAATTCTGTGGGAACCAGTGGGAAAGATGGTGCCAAAAGATTGATAGCTGAAGCTCCATTTATGTCAGTTGTGTAAAGTTCCATGCTTCAGCCTTGAGTCCATTTGGGGCAGCAGAATAAGCTGACAACACAGTAGTCCTATCCAACCACTCAGTAAATAGAAAGGGAACATACTGTCTTCTAGAAAGATAGATATTTAGTCCATTGTTTTTCTTTTTCTCGGTTGAACTTTTTTCCTTCAATATATTCATTTGGAGTCCTGTTATAACATGATAGTTGGAGGTCCATACATTTCCAACCAGCTCCACAACAGAACACTATCGGCGGTCACATCTGCAGTCGCTGCAAATGCATTCAGAAAGCTGACTGGTTTCAAAATGAGTCGCTCCACTGTCCGTGGCAACCAGGAAGGCAGCCATTATTAGCAGAGGAAAGCCAGCTAGCACTTGTAAAGTATAGCTTGACCTCCACCTACAGTATTTTTCATTAGACCTGGTGCACTTGGTGCTTCCTATTTTTATGTATTTATCCATTATATCAGCTCAGTGCTTTCTATCCTCGTCTCCTGAGTTATTGCCTTCCAGGATGAGCTCCGCTCAGTTGGTACACTCTCACCTCTGCATCAGAAGGTTGTGTGCTCAAGCTCCACATTAGGATTCGGCTGCCACTTGCCTACAAATATACAGTAGCAGTATTTAGAAGCAATTGCCTCTGAAGCATTTTGAGATTTTAACATAAAAATAAATTCAATATTGTAATGCAGAACTAATACTTCAATGCTGTATTTGCATCCAACTTGCAATGTTTAGTTGTTTTTCTTTTCCTTCTCAGTTTGACTCTTATTTCCATCTGTTCTCAAAATATGAGGGAAAACTACATTTACGTAGGCAGATCTGGATGTTGGCCATTTATTTAGCTCCCTGCTTATAATATTCTGTGTTAGCCTTCGTTCACCGTCCCCTCCGTTCCTCTGGCTCCGGTCTGCTCCACATCCCCCTCCCTAACGGCCCTACCATCGGTGGCCGGGCCTTCAGCCTCTCAGCCCCCAGGCTCTGGAACTCCATCCCCCAGTGCCTTCGCCGCCTCCCCTTTCCTCCTTCAAGGCCGGTCTCAAGACCTTTCTCTTTGACCGTGCCTTCAGCTCCCCTCTCGACTCTCTAACCCCTCCTCGCTCTCTCCCTTCCCTCCCCCCTGACCATTTCCCCCCTGCTCGGGTCCTGACCCAACTGTCCAGCGCCTTGGGACGTCCTCCTGACGTGAAAGGTGCCCTATAAATGAAATCTTGTTGTTGTTGTTGTTAGCCTGTCTCATTCCTATCTTTGAGTCAGAAGGGTTGAAGCCCCATGTTGGGATTTGTATCCCACATAGTCTTGCTGACACTCCAGTGAAGTGCTAGGGATCTGCTGCATAATTGAAGGTGCTGTCCCTGAGATGAGATGTTAAACTAAGAGTGCCTGTCCAGGTAGATTTCAGCAACATTGAACTCAAAATTCCAGGAGACAAACACTGAAATAAGTATTGTCAGTTTAAGTTTTTTTTTGTACTGGGTCAGTTGTGCATTGATATTCAGGAGATATATTTCTTCCCTAAAAACTTCCAGTAATGGAAGTGGCACAAATAATCCCAGCATCATGTGAGGGACCCTCTGACAGCCTAGTTTGTGAGATTAGCAAACTTGTCATGTAGTACTATTCAATGGGGAGCATAAAGTGATTCAATCTATCCTGTAACAAGCAAATTATTTAAATCTAGGAATTTTCTGGGACCTTCAGAAACCATGCTATCCAGCTACATCTCTTTTAGCCTGCGTATTGCATCACAAAGTTGTCTGTTCAGGTGGTTGTTAAAGATACCATGGCATTAGTCAGAAAGAGAATGGAGTTTCTCCCGCTGTCCTGGCCAACAATCCCCAAAGTAAATTTAGATATTTGTTTCATGGCTGTTTGTGGGATAGGGGCTATACAAATGTAATTTGGTTGTTTTTGTATGCCTACAAATTCAGTCACCACTTTATAGTAAATCCTGCAAAGAGCTTTGGGACATCCCCCTGCTGTGAAAGGTGCTTTACCAAATACAAGTATTTCTTTAGAAATGTGCCTACTTTCTCTGAGGAAAGTACATAAGAACATAAGAATTAGGAGCAGGAGTAGGCCATTTGGCCCCTCGAGCCTGCGCCACCATTGAATAAAATCATGGCTGATCTATTCTAACTCCACCTATCCGCCTTATCCCCATATCCCTTTATCCACAAGAAATCTATCAATCTCAGTCTTGAATATGTTCAAGGACTGAGCATCTACAGCCCTTTGGGGTAGAAAATTCCATAAATTCACTACCCTCTGAGTGAAGAAGTTTTTTCTCAACTCAGTGTGAAAGGGTTTACCCCTAATCTTAAAACTGTGACCCCTTATAATTTCTCCAACCAGGGGAAAAAGTCTCCCACTATCTATTCTGTCGTGCCCCTTAATAATCTTATAGGTTTCTATAAGATCACCTCTAATTCTTCTATATTCTAGAGAATATAGGCCTAAATTGCTCAACCTATCCTCATAACTCATCCACCTCATCCCTGGTACCAACCTAGTGAACCGACGTTGTACCCCCTCCAAGGCGAGTACATCCTTTCTTAAATAAGGAGACCAAAACTGCACACAATACTCTAGGTGCGGTCTCACCAGGGCCCTGTACAGTTGCAGCAAGACTTACCTACTCTTATATTCTAACCCTTTTGTAACAAATGCCAACATACTGTTAGCCTTCCTAATTGCTTGCTGTACCTGCAAACCAACCTTTTGTGACTGGTGTACAAGGACATCCAAGTCCCTCTGAACGCTAACACTATCTAGTCTCTCCCCTTCTAAAAAATAATCTACTATTTTTGCCACCTCGGTGGATGACTTCACACTTTGCTACATTCTACTTCATCTGCCACCTATTTGCCCACTCACCCAGCCTCTCTATCTCGTTACTAATATCATTCTCAGTGTTTACTCTCCCTCCTAGTTTAGTGTCATAGTGAAAGTAGGTACAGGTAGAATCTTCATATTCTTTATCAGGTGTTGGATTACGATTCAGTATGATTTCACAAGTTTAGCACATGGCAGGATATGGCGTGACAACTGAGCACTGTGACCACTACCAGCCAAGTGACCACATATCTCGAAGGGAATTCTTGACTTGTACATGAGAATGAAATATACTTTCTAACAGGAAGGCCATCAGATCTAAAAACTAGGATTTGAAAGATTTGCTGTTCAGGCTATTTTGAAGAGTTGTTTTTACATCAACAGCATATCTACTGCTGGTCTTTACTGGAAGCCAAGGAGCATTTTAAAAAATATATAGATCAGTTATTTAGAACGATTAGCAAATAAACTGGGAACTGGTGTATGTTGTAAATTTGAATGTTTCATTAAGAGAAAGATCCATTGATAGAATAATGCACTGGTAGTTCCAATTTCTTAATTTGCAGCAATAGGTTCTCAAAGCCTTGAGAGGGGGTCTCTTAATGTTAACTCCAGGGGAAGATCAGATAAGGAGTTGCACCTCATTGAACATAGAACCAGCTATTGCTGAAACAATAATTGTGGCTAAAGGCTGAAATAGCTGTAAATTAATGAAAGCTAATTAATGTTGTTACAGTGATCAGTTTCTTTGTGCCACAAATAAATTTGGAATTTCTCTAGGATTTACTTGAATCCCCAAATCCCATCTAACCCCACTAAATGTTTGATGGAATTTTCAGTCCATGGTAGATGTTTATCCCCTAAAAGGCTGTGGATACAGGATCCATTCACATTTTCAAGACTGAGGTGGATAGTGATATGGGGCGAGGTTGGGTAATTCCCATCACACAGAGGATACAGTTCAGGATCCTGGTCCTCACCCTCAGAGCCCTCCATGGTCTTGATCCCCCCCCTACCTCTGCGACCTCCTAACCCCCTACCATCTTGCTCACTTCATCCGCTCAGCAGGCTCCGGCCTGCTTGAAGTCCCCTGCCTCGCCCGTCCTACTATTGGAGGACGAGCCTTCTCCGCCACTCTGCCCCCACCCTCTGGAACTCCATCCCGCACTCCCTTCGCTTTGCCCCCTCCCATGCCATCTTCAAGACCCTCCTCTTCGACCGTGCTTTCGATCTCCCTGCTTCCCACCCCCCCTCCACCCTCCCTTCAGCTTGGGTCCGTAACTCTGTCTCAGTGCCTTGGGACATCCTCCTGACGTGAAAGGCGCTTTACAAATGTAATTTTGTTGTTGTTGTAATTGCTCCAAAGTAAAACGTTGAGGTCTTGGGCCTTATAGAAAGAAATGTAGCTATAATTTTTATCTAAGCAGAGCTAGAGAGAAGCATTTAGTGACTTGTACGTTTTTATCCTGGGTGTGATCTATGTCATTGGGTATGTCATTGCATACGTGATTAACTAAAAGTGCTCTTTTGCTCTTTCATCCTTGCAAGTATGATGCGCCTGACTGGAGGGATTTTAGTACGGTTCTTTTATTGTGCATGCCTCTGTAGCTTTGGATATTCAAAATCTCCCTTGCTTTAGTTTGTTTATAATAGAAACAAATTTACTTAACACAATGCATTTTAAGATTTTTCATTTTGTTGCCAGTTCACCGAGTTTCATTTTCACTTCATTTCAGATGCACTGATTACTGCCATTTACAGTGACATTTCTGAGGCAAAAGAAAAACTAGATCTGCCAGAATATCGAAGTATCAAGGACGACAACTTTTTCCGATCACTTGAGAACAATATAATGAATGGCCATTGATTGAAGTAGAGCTGAAGATTGCACTCATTTCTTAAACTGTTTCACTAAAGTCCTTTTTCTTTTGTTTTTGCAGCATAAAAAAATCTGTTGATCTTTACTGGCTTTTCCACTTTTCTGCACTTATTTACTTAAAAAAAACTTGATGACCTGAATTCCAAAATTGATGGTGCAACAAAGTTCAGTCTCTGGGTTGTGGTTACTTTAAACTCACTCTGCATTGCACCTTAATTGACAACAGAAATCTAGGTGGCTGTTTACATACAAATTTACTCCTAATTAAAAGGATGATTGAGACCAATAAAAAAAACATTTTAAATTACATTGCTATCACCCATCCTTTGCTTGCTTCCATTGACCTCTCTACTCAATAAGTAGAAAATGTGGACTCCAAAGGTGTATACCACACCCTTAGAGAGAGGAAGGCCTAGAACACAAGGCAAATGGATGCGTTGGCCACTGTTTTCTGGGTGAAAGCAATCTCAGCTTATTATTGACTTTCCCAATTGCCCAATGAGGACATTTTGACATTGTTCACTTATCTCTACCTGCCTTAGAGACCATAGTCAGAAAAAGATATGTGAGTTAGAAACCTCTGCAAATGCACAATTTCACTTATGTTTTGTTGGTGCCCTAGATCCACCTTACAAAATACACTGGGCAGATTTCAGACCTGGGCTACAATTAAGGCTTCAAATGCAGAGGAAGCTGTAATGTCAAGAGAATAATAACAGCTTGCATTTACATAGCGCCCCTCATGCAGGGTAGCTTCCCAGAGGACTGAATATCACTTAGATAAGCGATATGCTAAGGAAAACGAAACCTGTATAAATGATTTTGTCATTTATGGTGGGTGGTGCATTTTTAACCCAATCTGTAATATAAATTCACCCTCAACTGAAAGACTATTTCAGTTAAAATAAAATCTGAATTTTTTCAAGCTCTGCAGGTATTTCTAACAAGTATTGCTCAATAGCAATTAATATTATCTCCACCCACCACAATTTTTGAAGCCTGACTATACTGAAACCAAATTATTTTGCTCCTATTGCTGCCTTAGCTGGCATCACATAAATCAGCACAGCACAAATTATAGTTGAGCTTCCTGCAAAACTAATCTCATCCCCATTCTCATCTCATCCCCTTCCTTATTTAAATCATTTCCACAATGATTACCAAAAGCAATTATTCTGTATTGTTTCATCCACCCCCACTGTTGTTCATTCCTATTGAAAAGATAATGCCAGGCATTTACAACCAGGGGTTCATGTGATGAAAAATGTTTGGTTTGATTAAATGCTGCCATCTGATATTTCAATGTTGGAAAATTCTGTTGTGAAATATTAAAGAGACCAATATAAGAAGCCATTATGAAAATTCATATTGTTATATATGTCACTTATTTAAAATTGAGACCAAACCAGAGTATAAATACATGTCTTTCCTGTATTATGCATACTTTTAAATTATCCTATCTTCATATAAACACAGACTGGGTTGTGGAGAATATGAAAGGTAACGGATGAAAAGTATTGTTGGAAGGAATTCATCCAGTGTGTTAGACATTTGATGAGGAGTTTGGATGAAGGCTTTGTCCTGCCTACTTTAAATTGCAAATACTAGAATTTAACATTATGAAAAGACACTCATTCTGATGATGTAAACTCTTGAGAACACTGTTTTATGGTTCGACTACTATAAATGTGCCTGTAATTCAAGTTGTAAAAATGACTATATACAAATGATAGTAACCTGAAAGTTATCCTCTTAATGACCTTTTTTTCCTACAAAAAGAAAACTATCTGTACAGTGTTGAGACCACTGTCGCATGTAATAGCATTGTCTGTGGTTCCAGGTCAATCATTTGTATGTATTGAGGATGAACTGTCGGAATTTGTATACAGGTACATTAGATTTTTTTCTTTTTTAGCACTTCATGTAGGTTGCCCAGAATGAATACAAATGCCTTGAATCTCTTATCGTCAACTACCTTTTATTGATGACTCTTTTATTGGTAGATAAATTGGTAGATTAATATCTTTTATGAAAACTTAGCATTAATTACTTTTGAACTGTTAAGTGATCATATTTCTTTGAGAAATGATGACCAGTTGTGTTTTCTATGGAAATCTTTTTTGAGCCAGCTTTTGAAAATCAGTCAGAATTTATGTAAAATGTACTCTTGGCACAGGAATCTACAGTTCATGTCCGAAGTAAGAATAGCATTGATCAGCTATCTGGATTTTACAAGTGATGTTTCAGTAATCTCTCAAATTGTGATATAAAATTATGATTATGTTAGAATCCATGTAATATTGATTAAGACCTGAGTATATTATTTGAGTGGTCAAATTGAAAACAATTCCACTTAAAAATGCACAGAACAGATGCCAATGCATTCTACCAATGTAATTTACTGCAATTCCCAATGCACAGCAACAACAAAATTGCATTTGTAAAGCGCCTTTCACGTCGGGAGAATGTCCCAAGGCACTGAACAGTCAGGGTTGGGATGAGGGAGGGCAGAGGGGAGCTGAAGGAATGGTCAAAAAGGAGGGTCTTGAGTTGTGTCTTGAAGAAGGCAAGAGAGGGAGCAAGGCAAAGGGATTGTCGGATGGTGTTCTAAAGCATGGGGGCAGAGAGGCTGAAAGACCGGCCGCCGATGGTAGGGCGAGTCGGGCAGGAGACCTGGAGCTGGCCGGAGCCTGCTGAGCGGACAGATTGATAGGGGGTCATTAGGTCAGAGATGTAGGAGGTGTAAAATTGTACTCTGTATTGTATTTCTGTGAATGAAGAAATGTATCATTGTGCTGTAACTACTGTATAAGGTTTGTTTTTATATACTACCTTGATTTCCTTGGCTTTGCCTTGGGTCAAACCTGTTAGATGGTTTTAATAAATGCCTAATTTAAAAAAAATGTATCCATAGGTATGTTTGCATTCTGTGTTTTTCAGTTACATCCATATTAAATCGATGAAATTAAAATATCCTAAATCATGACATCTTTTAGTCCAGATAGTAATTTTTTTTGGTCAATACGATGAGTCAAAAGATCAAGGTCTGTTTATCACAGTTTGGGGAGTTGGGAGATCTGACTGGAGTCTCCTTAGGCCTGAGCTGGCCATACAGTTTTTTTTACCCAACTCCCGTACATACGCAGGGTTTTCACATGTGCTAGACCAGAAACGGCTGACCAAGAAAAAATTACAAATAGCCTGCCAGTTATGAGTGGCAGCAATAAGGTAACATATTTTCTCATAATCTAATTCAGAAACTCTTATATCTAAATATAAGGGTCAGGGCAATGGCAGCTTTACTTTACAAATGAACATCTATCTGAGGGTGATCAATGTGTTCAAACCAGAAAAGATTCCATTATTTTCAGTATTCTCTACATATCACAAGAATAAGCGAGGATTAAACATCAGAAATTGATGCATTGTAACCTCTTTGTACAGACAGTTTCACTATAACTAACTGTGTGACTATAATTATACGTACATAGATTTGGCAATTTTCTTGTAGTGGAGAGATGTAAGTTGCCAGACTAGAATTCTGTAGCTTTTTAATATTTTAAATATTGAAGGGGTGAGGACCAAGGACAGAGCCCTGAGGAACAACACACGTGACAGTGGGGGCTGGAGTGAAGCTGTGCATGGACCACAGACATGATGAGAAAGGTAATATTTCAACCAGGCAAGATTTGAAGCTTGAGCTGAGAGGTGAGTGGTAGTCGACAGTGCCAAAGGCAGTAGGGAAATCAAGGAGGGTGAGGAAACAAATAGATCTGGTCACAGGTGGACATTTAAATAAATATCTAAATGTTGATCTTTTGGCTCAAGAGTTTTTTGTTTTGTTTCGACCATACTGTTGAATATTGTAATGTTTTTTTCTTTCCCTGTCTGTTATTTATAGACAACAACTTTTCCTAGTACTGTGTATTACCTGCGATTTACATTTTGCTGTTATTTCTAGACCATTTTACCCTGTACTTTTTCCTTCTTTATCTGTTATATCTTGCCGCATTCTAATCACACTTATTGGATCACCAGAATAGTGCATCGCATAACTTTCATAATCTTCCATCAGTTAGAAGTATGAAAGGAGACCGTCTTTTTTTTAAAATCATAAGACAGTAAGGAACACTATTTCAGTGTTCACTGGTTAAATGTTTGTGATTTATACCTCATCCACCATCCATAGCAATTTCATTAGAACCCTGAAAGAATCAATAAACATTTTTGAGCTGTTGAATGTCAATGAACAGTTTTGAACTGGTTTGCTCTTCTGTCTGATGGAGATTGCTTGCAGGCAATCATCTTTGAGGGAAAACAAATTAAAAACATTAAATGTGTTTCACATGAGGAGATTCACTCAAAAGATTCCCAAATTTATTTAGTACAAAGCTCTTTTTATTCAGTCTCTGCAAAGTACATAAAATTAGTCTCATAATCACATCAGTGAATATCCTACAGCGATCAAATGGGAACTTTCAAAACTCCATCAGAGATCATTGTACTTTATTTCTATGAATTGGTGTGAAGCACCTGGACTTAGAAATCTGCAAACTGTTGATTTAATCACCAAAGCAAAAACACTTATCTAGCAACAGCTAAAATTACATAAATACACAATAAACTATTTCTAACTATAGTTCTGAGTCTGTGTTTTATCAATCTTTCAATCATATATATATGTCAATTGATTTTCAAGGATCTAACATAAACATCCAAAAATACATAATTATGTTCACTGAAGATTTAGGGTACATCAAAGGCACAATATAGTCCCTATAGGGTTTGCCAGTGTCCTACATTTGAAATTGTAAATAGACTGTACCAATCAGCAAAATAACAGTTCATTGTATTGGTAATAGTGACGATTAATTGACTATTCAGATACATTTAAAGTTATTTTTATATTTATATTCAGTCTTGCATAATACATTATTGATAGACTGAAAGAACTGACTGCAGATTCTGGCTCCAATCCCCAGCCCGATGACAACCTATCTCAATCAACTCATATTTAACAGTGAGCTAAAAATCCATTTGTATAACAATAAGCAACCTTTTAAAGAATTTCAAATGATCAGATGAAAAGTGCTGCGAGTACTTTATCATACCCATACTGTTTGTTGTATTATAACCCTATTATATACTTTATCATAACCTTATTGTACATTGTATTATAACCATATTATATCCTGTATCATTATACTCTATTATATTCCTATTGTATTATTCCAAGTTGTGCACTGTATATTGTAGCCCTTCCAACCTTTTTGATAGCTAATTAATAGGGAATTAAAATAATTAGAAGATTTAATTGGTTAATAAGTGATCATTAATTGCCATTGGGTTTTTCAAATCAACTCCAGATGATATACATACTGTGTTTCTAATCAATACAAAACTAAATACAGCTATGAAAATAAAATTATGAATCTAAATTAAGATAGTAAATTGACCAGAATTTCTCTTCTTTCAGTTTGCAAATGGCTAGTGCGCTCAGTGTAAATCTTAAATATATAAATTAGATCTTCCAGAAGAAAAACATTTGCAATAACCAAATAGAAACTTTTAGGTTTGAGGTGCTCCATACTAGAATGTGTTATTTGCCAAGTTGTAAAGTTGATAAAGTGCCGCGTAGGAAGCTTGTTACAAAGGTTACGACACATGGTACTAATGGATAGAAAGTTTGTTAAAGGATAGGAAAAAGAGAGTGGGAATAGAGGATTGTTTCTGTTAGGACCACTGCTTTTCTTCATTTATCATCTAGATTCTGTATGAGGGGCACCGTTTCTAAGTTTGTAGATGACACGAATGTGATATGATAATTTTTTGGGAGGAATAATAAGGACAACACGTATATGTTGGATGGTATAATATTAAAAGAAGAGCATAGAGATATGGGAGTTAAAGTACATAAATCCTTAAAGGTGGGAAGGCAGGTGGACAAAGCTGCCAAAAAGCTAATGGAAACTTGTTTTATAAATAGGCCTATAGAACATAAAAGCAAAGAGATGATTCTAAACTTATATATATTGTTAGTTAGACCACTGGTAAAATATTGTGTCCAGTATTTAGGAAAGATGTCAGGGTGATAGGACAGGCATACCTGATAGGATTTTGTCTTACAAGGCTGTGCACATACCTAAATTTCAAAATATCAATGACAGGCAAGAATGCCACCAACAAATGCATGGATCACTGCAGACCTGCCTCAGCTTTTTCCCAGCAAGTGTATCAGAACCGGTACAAGGCCAGGGAGAACACTTCCACAGAAATATTGTTTTAGACATGGTCCTTATCGTAACAAAATGGGAAAGAACTAAGTGAACACACTTTGGGATTTGGAACTGCAATCTTCTGATGCTGAACACAATACTTAATTAATGAGCTATCCAAGATGTCATTTTAATTTAGGAAGAAACATCAGAAAAATAAATAAATTGGATTCAGACCTTGACTTGGCTTTCTTCTGTAGATACAATATGTTGGTTATTATGGTTATCATATGTCAAGTTAATAGAGGAGCTGTGATTGAATACAGTATAAATTGTATAGTCGGTGAATAAAGATACACTTGCACTGTGCAACCTCAGAGTGAAGACACTTTGTGTTATGAGGGTAGTGTTACAACTCAGAACCTCCAAATGCTGTGAATGCAGGATCAATTGAAATGTTCAAGACTGAGGTGGATAGATTTTTGTTAGGTCAGGGTATCAAGGGATAAGGATAAAGGTGGGTAAATGGAGTTGAGGTACAGATCAGCCATAATCTAATTGAATGGCAGAACAGATTCTAGGGGCTGAATGACCTACTCCTGTTTCTACGTTTATGTATAACTCTTTACACTGACATGTTTTGGTTTGGGTTTTAGTTTACTATATTTTTACAACATATGTTTGGACATTTGTTGCATTTGATAGCATCCTTTTTCTTGAAATAAACATTTTTATGAATTGCTTTTCATCGTTTTTCTGCTACTGACACTTCACGATTCTGGACACTCAGCCATTCTCAACAATAACAAATTAAGGATAGGTGAGGTTCTACTTTAATGTAATCTACTCTTGTCTGGACAGTTTTGGGACAGACTTGTTTTCAAGGAAGTTGAAATTCCAGTGTCTGGTATTAGTAGAAAGTAATCACAATTAGTATTTGTTTTGAAACTTAGCAGTAACTTTAAACAGGAAATAAAAACTTTTACATTGAGAAACCCTCGGCAACAAATCATACTGGCTGGAGGAGGCTTCTTTGTATCGACTGATGCAACATCAAATACAATATAGTAGTTGTTTTAATTTCACAAACTACTGGGGAGAAATTCTACCTGAGTCTAGATTTACTTTATTTTCTAAGCATTTTAGAACGTCCAAAATTTGCAGATTCTTAAATACAGCCTACATTTCTATAAGTTCTTCTAAGAAATAAGCCAAATTCTGGATGTTCTGAAATGCTAAGAAAATAGACCCAGGTGGAATTTCTCCCTATATCTCAAATTTAAACTGCATACAGGCAATGGAATCTATTTTTTAAAAAATATTTTGAAGGTAATATAATGGTGGGAATATTCTTCTAAATGTATGAAATCCTTTCTTTTTAGCACATTATTTCCTGATATGAATAGTGGGACTAGTGCATATTCAGTGCACCTCTCAATACGGTTGGTTGCATGGTCCATATGTTAATAAGTCAAGGTTCATTAACCTTAATTACAGCCTCACCAATGCACTGAATGGGAAAGAGAAAACTGGTCAAACAACAACCACCCAACCCTGCATTCTGAGCATTTTAAGTATCCTTAACTGGGTGGTACATTAAGCGCATGGATTAAGTACAACTTTTTTTTAATTGAGAAAAGCAATATAAATTAATTCAAATTGCATTTTATCATTTGAAAGAGTAACTTTCATCATCATACTCCAGTTCATCATCATCGTCTTCGTCCAGCAATCCATATTTGAATTTGCGGTAAACAGTGCCATCCTGGCCCATGTAGACAATATCCTCATCCTCGTTGTCTTCATCATCCACCTCCGGCTGTCGATCTTTGTAATCGATCACTTGGCTGTCCCGAATGGTCACGTTGTCTTTGCTTGCATTATAGAAGGGTGTGGGTTTTCCCTGGTTGGGCAGTTTTTCATATCCCGCCCTGATAACGAGCTTCCCCTTTGAACGCGCCTTCAGCAGAAGAAACACACCAACACCAATTCCCAAAATGAGTAGAACTGAGGCAATGGCGAATAAGGTTGGTTTTCCTGTCGCATTACTATCAGGATCTATAGCTCTCCTTAAAACACATTCATCTGATTTGTGGGTAGGAGAAAGAAAATATCAATGAGACTTCAGAATGTTATGCTATGAAAAGTTTAATAATAATAATCCTTGCATTTGATATAATGCCGTATCTCATCGTTGAGACATCTCAAAACGCTTCACAAGATATACTGTATAGTGGATTGAGTGTATTTGTGAGTGAAATCCAGCAGCCAATTGCAAACAGCAATGTCCCACAAACAGCCATGGAGTGAGTGACCAATTTTATTTTAGGAGGATTGTTGGCCAGGACACTGGAGAAACTCTGTTCTCCTTTTGAATAAATCCGTGGGGTATTTAACATCCACCAAATAGGACCTCAGCTTTTCTGGAATAATAAATGCAAATTGGCAAAGTATCTTTGATAAATACCACGCTGAAGAATTATTTAGAATAACTAAATGGCAAAAGTTGGGCTCGGATACATTGCGTAAAATGCTGACTTCAGAATATTTAAGATGTTGAAATGGATAAAAAGAGTTCAATTATCAAGCAAGTGTTCAATGATATATGAAGGGACAGTAGCTAAGCTTTCTCTTATTCCCACTGAAATAAAGGGATGAAAAAGGAAAATGTGGTGTAACAATTATCACTGGTGGGTGGTAATTATCACATCATACACTGCACTGTTTATTTTCCCCAACTGGGAATTAAGAATAAATAAATTAGAGATCACAGGACCTCTAATGTCTAAAGACAGATGGGAGCAGTTTAAACATTTCACCTGAATGATGGTACCTGAAAGAGGCAGTGCTCAACTTGTGATAGCCTGGACAAACAGCTTACTTCCCAACCTATGGCTTAACCCAACAACCTTCTGAAGTGAGAGAGCTACCAACTGAACCAAACAGGACCCACTTCAGATATGTGCTGGATTTCGTATTACTAATTTCTAGTCTTGCTTTGAGACCTGTTATTGTGATATTTTATGTGCTTCTTAAGTGAAGTTTTAACTTTGAAGCCAGTTTTCTGGCATCAAACAAATACACTATTGATTGGATTTCAGGAAAGAGCACTAATGGTTAATTGTAATGTCAACCTTACCGAATCTCACATCACAATCACAGCAGTCTTCAAGTTTGGACTGAACGTATTTGCAGCAATGTAAACAATTGCCACCATCCAAATTCATCACAAGGGGTGGAAGGCAATCGGTGCAGTTGTATTTCCCTGGGCCCTTGCACTCCAGACATTCAGCACTGCACTTCTCACACAGTATTTCTGGATCCTAATTATAAGGATGGGGGGAAAAAAAGAGACATTAAAAATCTACGCAAAAGCAAACGTTTGAATTAGTTGAACAGTCATTTAAAAAATCTCTAACAAGGAAATGCCAATATTTTAGTAATTTATTTTTTTCCTGTTGCCAATCTTCTACTCTCCACCTCTGCTGGAGACCCAGACACATTTGGTATGTAGAATCCCAGCTGCTCAAGAGTGACAAGAAATGCTTCACTGACAATTCCCATTATTCACTGAACAGTGCCAGAATTTTGTTGATGGTCATCCAATTCTAAGATTCAAACTTGGAGGCTTTTTAATACGGAATCCCTATATTAAATTTACTCTCCAGTGTAGAGCTGAACTTACCCTGAAGGTAAGGGGGCCAAAAGTGCAGTCGAAAAGATACGTCTAAAAACATATCCCACTTCGCTCAAACATATTATTTCCACTGTTTGGCAAGTCAGTAAAGAGAGGACATGAAGGCAATCAATAAAAGAATTAGAGGGGAGCTTAGAAAACAAATCCTTGCACAGCTGTTAGCTCGAATGTGGAAATCTCCTTTATAATTATAATAATTGTCATCATGAGAATAATCATGACAATTGATATAGCAAAGCACTTCACACCATACACTGTAAAGTGGAGTGACTGTGTCTTTTGAAGGCAAAATGAAGTGACCCTGGTAGAATAAAATAATAAACTCAGGAGAATTTTTATTGATGAGATACAGTTGATGAGATTTATTGAGAGATGAAAAAAATCGCTCAATTGTCTTACAACAACTTGCATTTATATAATGCCCTCCACGCCAGGCGACGTCCCAGAGCACTTAACAATGGGGGAGCCCTACGCTGAGCCAGAGGGAGCGGGAAGGTGACCATAGGCACGTTCGAAGAGGAAGGTCTTTAGGCGCAACCTGAAAATGGGGAAAGAGGGGGCAAGGTGATAGGATTGAGGGATGGTTGAACAAAAACAACAACTAGTATTAAAGTCGTTTATTGACCAGCAAAGCTTCTTGAGCCACCTGTTTTCTCACTGGAACCTGCAACTGGCAATTCCCTAGCCAATATTTTTAAAAGAGCCTTGTTTCCCTATCCTACTCTAAGTTTGCTGTCTAGTTCCCAGGATAAAGGAAGAAATGGCTGGCTTCTGGGTCATTGGGTCACCACAAACATCGCTGTAACAATGTCAGTGACCTAATGACATGGAGGTCGCCCATTTTATTGTGAAAAGTCTGCTAGTGCATATGTCAGCTGTGTGTATGTGCAGTTAATGGAGTCCACATTGCAATTGCATGATAAGTGAATTTGCACTTAGTGAACAGAGTTGCATTGTATTTCTAAAGCTAAACTACCGATTATGCATTTCCAACATATAATGGTTTAATTTCATTTTTTTCAGCATTCAATTTCTCTTGCAAAATTGGGTTTATATTGTGAGTCAGCTCCTCAGCAATTTCCTTGAGATTTGATTAGTGGCCTATAACGTACTCAATGAATTGTTGCATCAAGAAATACTTATGAATTTGGATGGCTTTTCTTTGAAACTTTTTTTTTATTGTTTCTTTCAGTTTACCAGTATTGTTGTTATTGTTATTCAATAACGTTTGTAGAACAAAACATAGGAAATGTACCAGAAAATTAAGACTACTACAACAACAACAACAAAATTACATTTGTATAGCGCCTTTCACGTCGGGAGGATGTTCCAAGGCGCTGGACATTCAGAGTTCCGGACCTGAGCTGGGGGTTGGGATCAGGGAGGGTGGAGGGCAAGAGGGGAAGCAGGGAGATCGAAAGGATGGTCAAAGAGGAGGGTCTTGAGATGAGTCTTGAAGGAGGCAAGGGAGGGGGCGAGGTGGAAGGACTGCGGGATGGAGTTTCAGAGGGTGGGG
Organism: Callorhinchus milii; assembly: GCF_018977255.1. Lineage (NCBI taxonomy): Eukaryota > Metazoa > Chordata > Chondrichthyes > Chimaeriformes > Callorhinchidae > Callorhinchus > Callorhinchus milii. The sequence goes on from NW_024704742.1 coordinate 97,676,143, forward strand.
GCAGTGGCAGAAGGCCCACCCGCCAATGGTGGGGAGATTGAGGCAAGGAATGTGAATCAGGCCGGAGCCTGCTGAGCAGAGGGAGCGAGCAGGATGGTAGGGGGTTAGGAGGTCGCAGAGTTAGTGAGGAGCAAGACCATGGAGGGCTTTGAGGGTGAGATCCATGATCTTGAACTGTATCCTCTTTGTGATGGAAATTCAGTGGAGTCAGGTGAGGATGGAGATGACAGGTTCACGGAGCCTGGTGCGGGAGAGGACATGGGCTACAGAGTTCTGGATGATCTGCAGCCTATGGAGGGAGAAGTTAAGGAGGCCAACAAGTAAGGAGTTTGCATAGGCTAGCATTTCGATGTAATGAAAGTGTGTATGAGGGTTTCGGTGGCCTGTGGTATGAGACAGTGGTGGAGCTGGGCGATGTTGCAAAGGTGGGGGAAAGCAGAGGGATCATAGCACAGATGTGGTGTAGAATGGAAAGTTGAAGGTCAAAGAAGACAAGGACAGTCCGATTAACTGGATAAGTCTATATCTTGTAAATGACAGGCTGATTCAGTGAATGGACTGGAGTGCATTGTTGGTCAATTTACATGGTTTGCCAATTTCAATCAGTTCACTAGCAGAGATTGGCTTGTGAATGCTCTGCTGTGATAAAGACTTTGCGTGAAAGCTCATCTCTTCCATTAGCTCAGTGATAAAATAAATAATCTTGACACACTTGGTCCATTTAATAATAATAATAATAATCCTTGCATTTGATACAACGTTTTTCACGTCTTCTAGACGTCACAAAGCGCTTCACAGAATGTGCTGTAAAGTGAATTGACCGTATATTTGTGGGCGAAACGATTTACAGTCATTTCTACACAGATCTGGCTTGTAATAGTTCACTCGGTGCTCACATTAGTTCCTGAATGATTGCTCAGCACAATTGTGAAATAAAGTATGGGAGAAAATGTTGGCATTAGTTTTCTGTCCACCTGTGTAAAATATTTTGTTTGTGTAAAGTCATAGAGAATTCCCTTGCATTTTCTTTGAGGCAACCTAGTTGGTTAATTGTCTATACTTTCTCAGATGCATGCAGAGGCACATTATTACTGTTTAGATCAGCAAAACACTCAAAGCTGGGCAGAATTCTCCTCGGTCCGATGAAGCACTCTGCTGTTTAGGACTATTTATCTTTGGATTCTATGACAAACGTAATGAGAAAGATAAGTTTTTGTGACATAGGTTGAAAGAAAGAGGGTGAGTGACCTGCGTGCCAATGGATGTTATCAGAATTCAGTAACATCCAACCAAAATAGGTCATTTGCATATGCCATCAGGAAAATCTTTAAATCAAGTTAAGGAGTGCACAGATTTCATGCTTCTTTCCCAGTTACAGTCTAAAAATTATTGTGAAAATTAAGAGTTAAAAGTTAATCTAGCTGCTTTGAATTGGTAAATCAAGCGAGGTGTCAAGGACATTTTATGAATATGTTTTAAGGCAGTTTCTGTACCGTTCTTTAATAAGCGCCAACAAATAATTAAGGAATAGAATGTGTTTTGGAACCCTTAAATTTTGACTCCTTTGAGAATAGAATTATTTGTATTTTTTTTCCTTTTAGTCAATAGCCAAAACAATATTGTTTGGCTTGAAAAGCAGAAAACAGAACACATTCACATAAACAGTCTGTGTACTGCAATTTCCTTGCCCATGATTTATGATATTCTATTTTCATACAGTTGAAGAGGTGACTATTTGTACATTTTAATGCTCAGTGCAAGTATCATGAAGATTCAGTGGGAGATTTGTTTATATGTTTTAAGGCTCTGGATGCCCTTCGGGTTTGGCAGCACAAAGGAGTGCTTGCATTACAAAGGGATGACCAATATAGGCTTTATAAACTGTCCAGCGCTTCGTGACGTCCTCCTGACATGAAAGGCGCTTTACAAATGCAATTTGTTGTTGTTGCTATAAGTTTAAAGAATGGCTGGATGCAGAGCAGGAAATAGTGGTAGGCAGAAAAATCAACTGGAGTATGGTCAAGGAAGCAAAAAGTCTGCAAATAAGGAATTTAATATATTGAAAAGAGAGAACGAAATAAAAACTGCAGACAACAAATGAGAGAGAAAAGGGACAGAGGTGAACAGAGGAAAAGTAAGAGTTGAAACAGAGGACAGGAAGATATACTATCAATAAGATAGGGAAAACCTTGAAATGTGTAGATGTTGATTGCTAAAGACAACTTAAGACCTAAACACAAGCATAGTCACAATAGACTGTCACAATCAAATAATAAGTCTGATAAAACGTCTGAAGGAAAAGAAATGCAGGTGAAAGGTACAGGAAATAAGCTAATGAGGCAGAAACACATTAGAGCATAAGAACCAGAGAAAGGTTCAATAGCAATTGGAACCAAACATAGGAAATGAACCATAACTCAAACACAGTTTTAGAATATGTAAAACAGATGTAAAGAGGATAGAGAAAAAGGTACCTTTAATTATATATTAGACAAATCAAAAGGATTATTGGTGTTTTTTGTTATTTTCGTTGGTTGTTAATGTCATGATTAAGGGAATCTATCATTCTGTTCTCTAAACATACATTTACACGATAGCACAATGTGCAAATTAGGCTCCAATGCGAATCTACAAAATATTTCCAGTTTTCTTTCTTCTATACCGCATTTGTCTTCCCACTACAGGTGTCCAACCATTTGATTGTAAGGTATTTACACACTTCCAAGGGTGAAGATCTTCTATTATCTGCCACTATTATTATTATTATGGCATAATGATCCTATCTAATTCTATTGCCTATTGGCCTGAAACTGGCTGTGATTGAGGTGGGAAGCCTTAACAGCTTTACAAAGAGTGTGGATCCGTGTGGTTTCAGTCCAGCTTTCTGATTGTAACTCTCTGCTAGATTGGATTCAATACCATGTAAATCTTAATTTGCATCCAAAGTTTTGTTTTGCTTCATTTAAGGCCTGTCTCAAGACCTTTCTCTTCAACCGCATATTTGGTCATCCCACCACCACCCCACACACCCCCACCCCGGCCTTCCATCCCTCTTGATTCCAGCTTGCAGCTTGGGTCAAACCCTTGACTATCCAGCACCTTTGGACATCTTCTCAATATGAAAGGCACTATATAGATGCAACTTGTTGTTGCTGTTGTTTTCTAACTTTACAAAAAAATAAATGTTACAATACAATAAACCAATGAAAAATAACAGGGTACCAATTTAAGATAATCGCAAAAGGAATTAATCACGAGGCTTTTTCACACACAGAGTGATTGGGAGGTGGAATTCCCTCACTTTCATTGAAGCAGGGTCTGTACATTATTTTGAAGGTGAAATAACTAGTTGCTTGTAAAAGAGGAATATTAAGGGGATATTGGAGCATCAGCAGGAGAGTGGGATTAGATTGTTTTGTGGAGGCAAATGCCAGCGCAGATTTGATGGGCCGAGAAACATATTCCTGTGCTGTAACATTCTATGAAATTGAACTACTGATCCTAATACTAGAAACAGAGCAAAATAACAATAGTAATTGATACCAGTATGTTACCTCAGTTATCAGGTAATGTCCAGCGAAGCACTGAGAATCGCAAATACTTCCCATCAAATGAAAGCCCCCAAAGCAGGAAGTGCATTGAAGAGCTCCTTTACCTAGAAAAATTACAAGCTATTATGAAAAAGAAAGAATTTGCATTTTTGATAATGCCTCATACATAAACATCTCAAAAGAACAATTCATGATTGTAATAATCATTGATTAGATACAGCTCCTTATCCTGTTCTTGAAACGTCTTAAAACGCCTCACAGGATTTTACTGTAAAATGCAGTGACTGTGTATTTGTAGGAGAATTGTTTCAAGTGTAGTGACAGTGCCATGATTGTATTGGTAGATGACATACCAGCAAATATCTGGGATGAATGATTAAACTGTGATCTTTAATCACATAGATTAGGGAATTTAGTAATTAATGGTAACTTCAAATTTAGCTCTCTCTGAAATGAGATAAATCCGCCCTTTTTCAAGAATGCCAAATACACAGGAACATTTATTTGCTTCTTCAAACATATAAACGCTAGTTTTTCCAGGGAATATGAAAATATGTTGACCACTAAATCAAACACATCTACTGGACAAACAAGTCATAAATTAAATAGATGATCAACATTTTCCATAAACTTATTTTTTATTGAAGCATACAGTTCCTGGGAGTTAGTGTTGTAGTGTCATACACTTCCATATTCCCTGGCAGTTCAGTCAAGAGAGAATTTGTCTATGTTCTCTGTGGTCCAGGGAAACCTGGGCACCAAGGATTACTTGGGTTGAGATTATATGCACTCGCTGATGGTAGGGTCTCTAAAACTGAGATACTAAAACAACTAGCATTTAGGCAGCCCCCTTTATGTAAACAACACCTTATAGCTCTTCTAATCCTCATCCCAATTCAATAGCTGTATTATATCTATATATTAACTGTCTGTCTCTCAAGTTATATATATATATGCATGATCAGTATCAATTTGAAGTTAGGGATGAGGTAAAATCGAGGAATGTGAGCAAACATGAATCTAAAAGACTCAGTCAATCCAAGTTAAGTTAATCTAGATTTATGTAGCAATAGTTGAATTCATGCTTTTCAGCTCTAGATTTGGAAGTAGGTTCACTTCATTAAGGTATTAATTGTCTGATGAAAATATGTATTGAATGAACCAAGGTTACTTAGCTCATTCCTGATCTCAAAATAAATCAACGCTTTAACAGATTGTGCTCATCTTCAATAATCTCAAGATGTTTTACCCTAACTGACCACTTGTTAACTAAATTCTGTTCCAGGTGCATTTAATATCTAGGCTTATTCATTCTGTTGTGCACACTTGAGTGCCAAAAAGCACCTTACTCAAGTTTTCATTCACTTTGATAAAGCGAGTAGATGAAATGAAAGTCGTGTGCTGAACATACAAGAGAGTGTGATATCATATGGTCTGAGTAACAATAATAAAACATATGCTGTAATGTCTTAATGTAGGACATTACACAGGTGGTGACTGTTACATAAAGATAGCACATAGCCTGGAGTGATATTGTATATATATACAACAACTTGGATTTATATAGCGCCCTCCATGCCGGACGGCGTCTCAGAGTGCTTCACAGTAACGGATCCCATGGCTGAGCCAGGGGGGTGGGGAGGAAGGTGACCAAAGGCGCGGTCGAAGAGAAGGAGAAAGAAATAATATATATATTATACATAAACATAGAAACTTGAGAGCACAGAAAGAGGAATTAGAGGAATTTGTTTCCCACAGGATCAAAATATCCATTGCAATCCATTTACCAATAACATGCCTTTGGTGGGTTTGTCTAACATTAAACATACCATCACATGTGTTGCAGGTTGGATGACACCTTTCACAGGTCTTTTCTATGTTATCCTCATAGTAATGATCGGGGCATGACTTGTAGCATCTATGGGTAGATTTCAGCAGAAAATGATCCTTCTGACAGGTGGCACAATTTGACTCTGCTGGACCCAAGCAGTCTTTACAGCTTCTGTGACATTTCTCACAAATTCCAGTTGACATATTCGCATAATTCCTAAAACAAACATGGATAACAACATAAAAAGCAACTTTACAACATAAAAGCATATAATAAAATTGAAGCATTGGATTATCTAATTTTAATTAATTTTAATCTAAGATTGGCAGATGGCTTTTCCTAGTGTAAAAATCCCTTCAAAAAATAAATAATATTGATAATTTGGTCACTCAATCCGCAGCTGTTTGTGGGACACTGCTGTGGGCAATTGGCTGCTGAGTTTCGCAGTTTTGATGTGAATGTCATCACAGCTGACCCTGTCACTGGAGTGGGAGTTGGGGGAGACGGGGAAGTCTGCATTATGCTCAGCAGCAGAGAATCTTGTTGGTTTTCCCCTTTCTAATTCATGGCACTGAGATCAATTGTGTTGCCCCAACTGAGACCAGCCAACTCAGCACTAACCTTTGCACTAGATAAACAACTGATAAACCATCAGAGAAGCACTGTATTAAGAATATTGAAAATGATCAGGCAGCCCTACACTATATGCACAGCTATATGCACATACAGTCATTTCTCTTTTGCGCTGCACAGGCCAAAAGTCATGGTGCAGGAGGTTTAGTGATTTAGTGAGTAAAAATCTATGGCGGAAAAATAAATGTCCCCCCAACCCTTCCCCCCAACCCCCCACCCCAGCTTCAAACTCTGTTTTCTTCCTGGCTTGGAAATATCAGAAGCAGAGGTTATGTACAAGTCTCAGAGACAGGTTTCAAAGTACAAGTATTGGCTGTTGACTTTTCAAATGCGTTGGATAGGTGCTGGTATACTCCTTGGCACATGATTGATCTATTGGTCTGTCCAGCTTTAATCTCAAATAAAGAGTTTACTTTGAACATACCCGGATCCACAGGTCTGGACACACACTGACCCCAGTCTGTACCAGTCTGCTTTACACGTCAGGCACTGTGTATTGTACTTTCCACTGCAGCTCTCACAGGTCTTGTGGCAAGCAAAACAGTAATGCTTGTTCATCACAGTAAAGTAGCTCTTTGGACATGCATTTACACAGGTCGTATCTAAACCAAAGATGAGTAGTCATGAGTATGGGTTATTAATGCAATAACAAGGAACAACAGTGAGTAGAAAGGGAAATGAAACACATTTCATTAAAAACCTGTCCTCTCACTTTTGAATCAATATTTCTGTACAATCCTATGGAACCCTTGATGATTAAAATGAGATGTTTCATAAGAGATTCAATGTAATGATTATCATGTCAAATGTGTTGTGAAATGTTATTTCACCCCATATCGCTTTTCTTTCTTCCCTCTGGGACATTGGTTATTCTACTCCTTGCTTCCTCTTTCTTTCCTATTGCAACCTAACACAGCCTCAACCAATTTGTGTGAGAATGTATGCAATTAATGTACGGGCATGTGGATACGTGTGCGTATAAATGTGAAAGGTGCCATATAAAGGTAAATTACATTGTATAGACCACCCCCCTCTGGCAACCCACCACCACTAGTTCAACAATAATGCATGTGGAAGAAATGTTATTAAAATAGAAAGCTTATTAATATTATATTGGGCAATACATGCTGGCGCTTTGAAAGTACTGAGCTTTACTTACTGAGCAAAAAGTGTTTGTGGCCACAGCTGACGCAGTCGTGCTCTGTAGGTCCAAAGCAGCGATAACATTTCTTGTGACAAAGCTTACATGTTATGTCCATGTACATGTTCAGAGGGCAGGTCCAATGCATCACACAGTGACCAGCATTGTTTCTCATCAGCCCTGTTCTGCACTCAACGCATTCTGTTTCAGAAGCCCCCACGCAGCTCTGACATAACTTATCACACTCTGCATAGAAATGGAAACAACAAACAACAAATGGAAACACTGGCAAATGATTACTATAGAAAAAAAAACACAGGTTGTAGAATGTTACAGCACAGAAGGAGACTATTCAGCCCATCACATCTGGTTTGTTATTTTTCTCCACATGAACCAATCTAACCTCACTATCCCGTTCACTTCCCATACTCTTTTGTATGCCTTTACTTCAAACTGTGCACATCACACAAGGGCAAACATGGGAGCAGGGGGTATTGAATACACACACCAATCACATTGCACAACTCAATTTAAAAAATTCACATTATTTTGCAGTGTAATTCTTAACTTGTGCCTAAAGTTAAAGGTTATTTGAATGTCACAAGCAAATCAACAGCACGTTTTTTATTTGATAACTTTGCCCTGTGACCCACATCATCAATCTGAGGAAATTCTTGTCATTGTCTATACTGTACAACAGGAGGAAGATTGGAGAGTACCCTCCATTAACCTTCTCCTAGTACCATAAGAGTTAAGAATATCAAAAATGAATGGGTAACCAATATAAATTGACGTTTTAGCTTTTCCTTCCAGTCATAAAGTACTTCTTGAACTACACATAAAGTGATGCTAAACTCACCCTGGCAATCATCAGTTGTCGTATTAAAGTAAGTTCCTTCAGGGCAGGTTTCATGGCATTCCCCGTCATATATAACCGAGGTATGATCAGCACAAACTTCACAATTAAAGAAACCAGGACCATTGCATTCCGCACACTTGGAATTACATGGGGCACACTTTGAGGTGTCAATGTCTTCAAAGGATCCTGGTGGACATTCCTCAAAGCAAAGACCATTGTGCAAGTATAAATGTTGGTTGCATTCTGTGGAAATCAAACACACTATTAACTTGGTTGATTTAAAGGAGAATGTGTGTGTGTATATGTGTGTGTGTGTGTCTGTGTGGTGTGTAGAAATTGTAATGCATGTAGGAATACGCTAGGAAACAGTGATTTTCTGTAGCATGGATGTTTCTGCCCTGTACCTGTACAATTATTATCAGTGCACACTTCACAATCTGGGGGGCAGCGTTTGCAAATTCCTTCAGTGGTGCCATAGTACTTGTTGGAACACTTCTTTTTACACTGTTTGTTGTCCAGCACGTAGTAGGGATTACAGGTCTGGCAGTTTGAAGGACTCTGGTCACAAGTGCGACAGGAAACATCACATCTTTCACATTCCTTACGTGCACTCACATAATATCCCCTAAACAAAGGAAATGTCATTAGATTAAAGGGTGACTTGGACTGTTTAAAGTACAGTTATCCAAGAAGCATTTCTACTAGCCTGCTGATTCATTGCAGAGGATTTACGGGCAACATTAATGGCTATTCTGCCCTATGTTGTGAAGAAAGAAAGAGCTTGTGTTTAATACCATCTTAGCAACTTGTAGTAACCAAGAACCTTTCATACAGGAAAGAGACTCAAAGTTCTTTACAGATACTGAGTAGAAGCCAGGAAATAGGGGAGTATAGGAAGAAAATGATCAAAGGTGCAGTAAAAGAGGTAAGTTTTTAGAAGGGTTTTGAAAGCCGAGAGGAAGAGTGCAAGGAAGAAGGATCTGGGGGAGAGTTCTAGATATTGAGAGCAAAGTGGGAGAAAGCTCGGGTCCAAATAACTGACTGTCCAGGGCCTTGGGACGTCCTCCCGACGTGAAAGGCGCTATACAAATGTAATTTTGTATTGTATTGCAAAGCTTGTATTGATAGTGGGATACAGGGAGCAGGCTTGAGTTAGCAAGGGAGAGAGAAAGGGAGTGGCAGAGGTTGTAGCACCACAGATCACAGAGGTGGGCTGGGGCAAGGGGATTGAGATATTTGAAAGATAGAATGAGGACCTTAAAGTTGATCTGCTGTTTATCACAATGAAACATTTGAAAGTGTTTTACATTAATGCTATCAAGTGTAAGAACTGTATTTTTCAAGCAAATGTACAAGTGCATATTTTATAAGTTGATGAGGGAAATTACATTTTTATTCTTTGAAAAACTAGCCTGTCAAAAATCGCATTACAATAGTTTGAGTAGAACAGATAATCGTGATAGCCAGGGCATGAGAATATATTGTCAAGGAATTTGGAAAAGCGGAGGGAGATTGCATTTGTTAACATTTATTAACACAAGAAATGTTGCTTGTCAAAGAGCAGACAGACACTTTCCAATAAATTACTGCAGCATGATCATGGGAAAATGCTCTAGAAAGAGGCCCACCTACTGGAATTTTCGAAGTACTACCTAGATACTTATAATCAAACCAACAAGAAAAATAATACATTCCTCCTGATTTAAAGTTGAAAATCTCTGGAAAAAGATTACTGATTATTCACCTTAATCTGCTCTGTTCTTAGATTTGCATTTATTACTGTATCAAAGCATATTTAAGGTGCGTTTAATATTGCATATTGTTATTTACATTATTAATGGATCTTTATTTCCTTCTGTACACTTGTTTACGTATGATTGACACATATTGCATAATGCACTATTACTATTACTACTGGTGTTGCACTGTTGCAACCTCCACAACACGCAATTACACACAGTGACTCAGGTGTCCTGAGCCTCAAAGCCCAAGTTAGCCCTGACTGTCACACCTAGGTGTGCCTCGGATATAATACTCCCACATTCACAAATGGTTTTCATGTGACTTACACATTCAAATGACTATTAATGAAAAAAGGAAGTTAATTTAAACAAAAATGCAATACAATACAAAATTACATTTGTACAGAGCTTTTCATGTCAGGAGGACGTCCCGAGGCACTGGAAAGTCATGGGATCAGGGAAGGTGGAGGGCAGGAAGGGTAGGAGGGTGGCCAAAAGCACTGTCGAAGAGGAGGGTATTGAGCCGTGCATTGAAGGAGGCAAGGAGGGGAGCGAGACGAAGGAAATGTGGGACGGAGTTCCATAGGAAGGCCCAACCGCTGGTGGTGGGCCGAGCTGGGCAGGGGACGTGGAGTAGGCCATAACCTGCTGAGCGGATGGAGCGGACAGGTTGATATGGGGTCAGCAGGTCGCAGAGCTAGGTAGGAGCAAGGCCGTGGAGGGCCTTGAAGGCGAGGATGAGGATTTTGAACCTTATCCTCTGGGGGATGGGGAGCCAGTGGAGCCGGGCAAAGGTGGAGGTGATGGGGTCATGAGATGGATACTTGAAAAAGAAGTTATTAAATAGAATTGCAGAGTAAACGAGAGAGAAGGCTTAGATCAAATGGCACACATGGAGAAAAACATTCTTAAGGGTCCAAAAAGCCTTGCTTTTGTGCTGTAACATCGATGAGCAGCATCATGTTAGGGAATTACTTACTGTGGGCATTCACTCAAACATTTCCCCTCATGCAGGAAAAATGACCTGTCTCGCATTTTGAGGCATCGTTCACAGTTTTCCCTGCTTTCTGAGCAGATTTCACAGGCTTCCCCACATTGCTCACACCTTCCAGTCTTCGAAGAGGCAAAGGTTTGTCGGGGACACTTTGTGACGCACATTTGCTGAACAGTCAAGTACAACCCTGTATAGGTTTAAAACAAAGTACAGTATTGCCTTGGGAGGGAAAATATAGCAAGTTTCTGAAATGTCATTTATTTTTGACGGGTGATGTTTGTTAAATTGAAATCAATAAACTGAGATAAAAATTGCAATGTTTTCCGATAAATTTGACATGTTAATTAAAACAATCAGTGGGGCAAAATTCCTCCTGGTCTAGGTGGAGTCCTGTAGCTCAGTGGTTAGAGCACTCGCTTTGCAAATGAGAGACCTGAGTTCAATTCCAGGCAGGGCGAAACCTTGGGCAAGTTTCCTTACTCCACACGCCTAATAATAATCCCTTCAAAAACCAAAAACAATAATTAATTGGTCATTTTCAATCTACGACTGTTTGTGGGACATTGCTGTGCGCAATTGGCTGCCGCGTTCGCCCACAAATATACAGTCAATTCACTTTGCAGTATGTTCTGTGAAGCGCTTTGGGACGTCCTCCCGACGTGAAAAGCGCTATATCAAATGCAAGGATTATTATTATTATTATTTACTTTATTAGCTTAATACAGGTATTTTAGAAGTACAGAATTTGTCAAGTCCCTAAAATACACTGTTTAATTTTGAGGCTAGTGTATTTTGTAAGTTTGTTTTGAGAACTACAGGCTTCAGAGCTAAAACTGAATTTGCTATATAAATGCAAGTTGTTGTTGTTGCAAGCATTGAACCAATTTGTAGTAAATGCAAGGCTCTAAGTAGGATGCAACATGACCACAACAATCCAGGAGTGAATTCTTGGATGCCTTAAATAACATGCAGTGAACAGAGCAAACAGTATGAGAAAGACTGCTCCATATTTAGGCAGCTGTCTCACATTTGACCTACAGCAACTATTTGCATTTAACATATGTTTATATGCCCTAGTCAACATTTGGTATTTTTGAATTGAAAAGTGTTGGCTAATTGTCAAAGTTAAATAATAATAATAATCCTTGCATTTGATATAGCGCCTTATCACATCTTTGAGATGTATCAAATCGCTTCACAGGATATACTGTAAAGTATAGTGACAGTGTATTATGTGGGCAAAATGCGGCAGCCAATTGTGCACAGCACTGTCCCACAAACTGTCGTGGATTGAGTGACCAAATCATTATTATTTTTTATTATTTATCTGAGATTCTTATTACCCTCGGAAAAATGATCCGCCAATCAACTAACTAAAATGGGCGAGCCTTCAGCCATTCTGCTCCCATTATCAGGCACTCCATCTTGGAGACCCACAGCCTTGCCTCCTCCCTCCTTCCTGCATCCAAAACCCACGTTAAGACCCATTTTTAACTACACTTTCGGTTACCTTCCGCCCACGCCACACCAGCTCCGACTCTCAAACAGCTGTGTGAAATGTGAAAGCCATTATAAATGTAAGTTGTAGTTGTTGAGACATAAGGTAAATTAGAATATATTGGAGACTCCCATTTGGGGATTTAAAAGCTTTTAAATTGTGCTTGAAAAAGAAGACATATGGAGATGTGCAGCTCCATCGTTTTGTAGTTCTGGGAAAGAATGAGTTAGAGCAGGAGGCAGCATGATGAACAATGATTCCAAAGACTGAGAGTATAGGAAGGTAAGAGGGTGTAGATTTTGTGGGAATAAGACATTTTAGGGAAATAGTGACTGCAGTGATCGTGATAAAATAGAGGAAGATAAAAAGGCTCCAATGGAGAAAGAATGGAGCTCAAAGATGAGGGAATGGTTTACTTGTCAGATGACAAGTGTTTATATGTGCCTTGCTCAGGAGTATTAGAGGTGTCAGTCAGACATGGAGCGAGTCTTCCACAGAGTTGAGGGTTTACAGAAAGTTAAGTGTTGCACAATTAGGATTTCTAGGTTGAGTACAACCTTGCAAGGTGTGAAAAGTTGTTATTAAGAGCCTCAATAGTTAATTGGCATCAAAATATAATTTTTGGATTGTGTACCTGCATAACAGCTTGCACATTGATTCTGTTTGTTTCCTGTGCACGTCTTACAAAAGGAATGACACAGTTCACACCGCAAAGTTTCAGCTAAATGGGAACAAAAGAACTTATTAGTATTGTTATTAATACTCTGAGAAAATTAGGTGCTTCTCGGATTTGATTATTTCATTGTGTGCCTGCACGCTAAGAAGCAATGCACAACAACTTTTACATTCTTTGTATATAACATTATTATGATGCAAAAGTGAATGCTCACATGTTACAAGACACAGATACAATTTGGGCCCACACTTCCAAGGATCTACTGTTTTCTCGAATTGTTAAGAAACTGGAGTTGTCTACAGTAACACTTTATTCTAGTCCATATTCAAAGCTCCTTGATATGCCACAATACAACATTCTGCTTACAGCCCCTTGTTAATAAAAATGCTTTTTGAAAAATACATTATTCTATATAAGGTGCCAGCTTTCATCTTTATAACGCTCTTCAGAAGAGTTGCAGGCTCCACATTCTATCTTTAAATCCATCCAGAATGTCATTAATACAAGAACAGATAACATTTGTACCTCACAAGAGCTTAAAGGAAGGTTCAGGTCAAATTTATTTTAGAGTCATTGCCATGCCTTGTGTACAAGTAGAATTTCTAGATTGAGTACAAATACAGGTGTGGAAGGTTGTTATTGAGAGCTCCAATAGTTAGCTGGCATCAAAATATAATCCTTGAACTGTGTACCATTTTACTTGACTGTACAAGTGACTTACAGTGAAAGAATGTCCCATCAGAACAGGCTGTTGAATGATGCAGACACTGTTTATTATTCAGTACTTCTCCAATTGGGCAGGACGTACATTCATTAAAACTGGGACCAGAACATGTGCTACAGGAGGAGTGACATTCTTCACAAACACCGGTGTCTTCATTCCCATAGAAACCATCTAGGCACCGATGTGTGCATTCAGTTTCTGAAATAACAACAAGTAGCATGCTAAATTTGATCATTCGCGGATACTGTATATTTTTGTTACATTAAATCTATATCAGGAATTCAACAGATCCTTTAAAATCCGTTTTAAGGCTTATTTTAGTTTGCAATTGAAAATTGATTTGCGCTTCTCAACATAGAAGCATATTGAAAAATGAATATTAATTTCATAACCAGAGAAAGAATGGGTGAAGAACAATTGTTCAAATACTCCTCATTCTACAAGACAATAGGGTATGAGAAGGAAAGCATCTCAGCTATAAAGCTTATTTCACCATTAATGAACAATCAGTCACATCACTAGTTATAAGTCTTAGATTCAGACACCCTCACTATTCAGCGGGTAAAAATAACTTATTTTTATTTTTTAAATATATATATATGGTTGACCCAAAGAGAATTTAATCTGGGGAGTGTTGAGTTGTTCTGAAACTTCTTTGTTCACTATTTTCTTAAATAGAAGCAGTGCTAAAGTCAGGAGATGCTATGTTTAGTTTATGCTAATGGTTATTACGACCTCACTCTCTGTGCTTTGCTTACCCTTGAGGAAGAATCCAGTTTCACACCAAAAGCACTCTTCCTCATCACAGTCAATGCAGTTCTCATGACAACTAATGCACGTCATGGTGCTATCATTATTGTAGGTCTTTGCTGGACAATCTGTATAACAGCGATGAGCAAAACTATAGAAAAGATTTGACATTAGATCGACTAAAACAAGGCCCAATCCAGCAGTTCAAACATCACCATATAGACTTTTGATTTGTTGTTAAACAGCATATTTGGAAATGTTATCATGTATTGTATGGATGAATTTCAATTACATATACAAAGTTCCTTGACGTCCAAAAGAATCTCAAGATCATACTGAGTTCCTCTCAGTTTGTAGCAATTACCTTCTGTGTTTCCATTTGTAGTTTTACCTTGAATACTGTCTTGGTTGTACAACAGCAGAAAGTAATAAGAGAAAATAACAAGATACACACTGTCACTTGAGCTGCTTGCCCCGTCATGGACAGAAAGGTACTTAGTGAGAAACACAGACATAATTTTAAAATGTTAATACCAGTGGTTAAATCAAATTCATTTTACAAAACTGCAAAAGGAACTAGAAAATGCAACATACCTGTAGTAACCTTGTACACAAGATGTACAGAAACTTGGATCACCTGTAGAAACAAGGATAGACTCTGGTAAGTAAGAAAAGTATTTATTTTTTGTGAAGAGCTGATTATTTCCATGAATAGTCCCTGACAACAATGCTTGGCACAAAAGGTTTTCTCTTTATTCTTTTGGTGAATCAAGATAACGCTTGTCAGAAATGGCTACTTAGTCAGTTTCAGAAAGCTCGTTTGATTCAATATGAAGTCAGTTTCAAACTGTCAGCAATGAAGCAGTCTTAATAGGGCTCGAAATACAAGAGAGGTTTTGGCAAAATCTCTTTGTGGTACCTAATTAATTGATTGGTTAGTTAAAGATTAAATCTGAATTGAAGTTATATAAGATGTTTCAGAGCCACTTTTTGCCCCATTAAATGAGTACAGTATTAAACTAAAAGATATTTAATGAATCTAAGCCACTTATCAACATTCTGGGGGAATCTTCGGCACCTTAAGCAAAGAGATGGATCTATTAGATACATATTTCCACTAAATATTTTCTTACAGTGTGGACGTCAAGTGAGAACCAGACTGGGTTGAACTGTGGTGATCTCCATATTTTAACAGTTTGTCAACATTCACTGGGTAAGACTCATACGTAGATTGCAAAATCCAGTTTCTTATTTAAAGAACAAAGTTCGGATGTGTTTTGAAATAAATGTCCCTACTTGCGACTTCCAAATAACAAATACCCAAACCAATAAGAGAAGGCTAAATATTTCAGTAACTCCTCAATTGCGAGTTGTGAGTGAAGAAAGTTGAATCTGCTGAATTGTTTATAATAATAACATTTGATAGCATTTGATATAGCACCTTCTCACGTCATTGAGACATCTCAAAGCGCTTCACAGAATATACTGTAAAGTGAATTAACTGTATATTTTTTGTGGGCAAAATGGAAATTTCATTCCTGGTTTCTGACATTTCATATCCTTTATAAGCATTATGATTTCAGTGGGGAAAAATTGCTGCACAGCATTCAGCTTTGAAATTTTACCACTAGATGGCACCCAGTTTCCATCTAAAGTTTTAGAAACGGCTCTGAGCAGTGATGAAGTTCAGAAAAAAACTAAACAATTTTAACGAACAAATTATGAAGTCAAATAACACC
The DNA here is from genome assembly GCF_018977255.1 of Callorhinchus milii. Classification (NCBI taxonomy): domain Eukaryota; kingdom Metazoa; phylum Chordata; class Chondrichthyes; order Chimaeriformes; family Callorhinchidae; genus Callorhinchus; species Callorhinchus milii. Next base: position 97,692,281 of record NW_024704742.1, read on the forward strand.
TAAAGGCCAGAAGCTTTGACTTAAATGTAACCTGATCCCATCTCTGGTCAAAATCAATGTTAGGTAAATACCACTTCTGCTCACAAATTACCGGGGCAAGATAATAATAATAATAAAAATAATAATCCTTGCATTTGATATAGTGCCTTATCACATCATTGAGCCATCGCAATGCAAGTGGTTCACAGTATTTACTATAAAGTGAAGTGAGTGTATTCTGAGGCGAGCATGGCAGGCAATATGCACACAGCAATGTCGCATAAATAGCCATGAAGCGCTCCCCCAGCACAGCATTGGAGTGTCAGCCTAGATTCTCACTTCGGGACCAACGACGTTTCACGTAGACATTAAAGATCCCATGTTGTAAAAGATGTTGCAAATGAGTAGTCTATTTAGAAAAACAGTAGAAAATGTCTAAACACAAGACAATAAAGGAGGCAAATTATGTTTCCATACTTAATTTAGACTGGCTTTATTACGTGAATCAAAATTATTACTGCTTGTTCATGTTATGAATTCTCATACAATAGGTATAAGCTGTGAATCAAATCATAATCTAAATGGATTCAAACAGCATTTATTTAGGCAAGGTTCATTTTTGATTCGGACTCCAGTGAATTGATTGTGTGATATCAATTGGCTGGCCTTTATTTTGTTGTTCTGTGCCTGAGGAATGGCACTTTGTGGTCTGAAATATATTGATTTCCAAATAGATTTCTTAAATAAGGTTTGAGAGAAACACCAGGGGGTTCCTCCTGATAACTAGAAATATGTCATACAAAAACACAGAAACTCCACTCTGAGGATAGACTGAGTACATGTCTAAGGTTCTAAGTGTAGGTTTGATCTCTCTGTCAGTCTTGATTGATATGTGTAGGTTTGAATATGTGGATATCTGCAGAGCACTTTGATACTCTATATGGTAAATGTGCTTGAAAATGTGAAGAATAATCTTCCAAGAAGGCTAGTACATTTCTGTGTGATTTACCTGACTGATTTGTCAGTCCAATTGATATATGGTGGATGTAATCTCTTTAGTGGAGTCAGTTCAATATCTCTGCTGTGTCTCATTTCCATAGTAATCTAGTGAGTAGATGTCTGTCCTATTGTGTTTACTATTCCAGATGATCCATTGGGTGTAAAGACTCCAATCTTTCTGCTTTCTTTCCATGTGTTTTTTGTATGTTCTAGTGGGTATGTGTGTAACCGATTGCTCTAACAGTCGAGCAGGTATGTGTTCTAATCTTTACTGTGACTGATCTTTCTTGCAGATAGGTGGGCATCTCTAATACCTAGATATTTATTGAGGTATTGGGTTATTGTAGATCCCCCTAACATCAGATCAGAGCTTACCCAATATGCACTTATCACATCCTTCTGCACACTCAACACAGTCTCCATAGTCAGGATCTGCAACTTCACCTGTGAATCAAGAAAATAGATTTTACTGCACATATTTATGTAAGCTCCAACTAACATATCCTTGTGACATGAGAGGCACAATAAAAATCTGATTAATCAGATGTTTTTTGGAGTTCCATCTTTACATGTCTGTCAAGGACCAAACTTGAACTCATATCAAGAACACCTTTAATACTGAGTGTAACTGAATAAATCCTACATTATATAATAATAATAATAATAATCCTTGCATTTGATATAGCGCTTTTCACGTCAGGAGGACGTTCCAAAGCGCTTCACAGAACACACTGTAAAGTGAATTGACTGTATATTTGTGGGCGAACGTGGCAGCCAATTGCGCACAGCAATGTCCCACAAACAGTCGTAGATTGAAAATGACCAGTTTATTATTGTTTTGTTTTTTTGGAGGGATTATTATTAGGCGTGTGGAGTAAGGAAACTTGCCCAAGGTTTCGCCCTGCCGGGAATCGAACTCAGGTCTCTCACTTGCAAAGCGAGTGCTCTAACCACTGAGCTACAGGACTCCACATTGCAGCTTTGATGCCTGTGCTGTAGCCTAGGTATGTGTCAGTGACAGAGGAAGAGGTCGTATTATTCGGCATAGACTGCCACTTGGAACACAATGCTGCTTTCTAAGGAAGGAAGGTGAATGTCATAGCTTGTTACATCAAGATTACTGTTCTTCCATAATCAGGAGTGGAGATCAAGCCAAATGAAACCTGCTTTGTTTCCATCCAAAGCCATTCTTCATTTACCAAGTAACCACTGTTATATTCTTGACGTCAGTTGTGATGAATGTTTAGATCAATTCAGACCACTAAAGATCAACAGATGTAAATCTGAATTCAGACCAGAGTAGGATATGAATGTATTTCTGTCAGTTGGGTGTCCGTTACAAGCAGCAACCATGCTTAAAAGAATCCAAACCAGACCAAGTTCAACATATGTATGCCACCTACACATTAAAATTTCCCTGTATCTGGAATGGAACGTGTTCTCTCTGATTACTTACTTCTGGAAAGTATTAGGCAGAGGTTGGCAGGAATCAAGGCTTAGAACGCTAGATTCTAGAGTGTGTGTTGGCAATGACCCACAAACAGCCTTGAAGTGAGTGACCAATTTTAACCGGAGAATTGTTGGCCAGTAAATTGTTCACTTTAATTTGTAACATTTGCAAAACGACTCTGTTGTGTTAATTACAACCTCAGGTTGATGAATATCGGATTGTAAAATGTACAGTAAAATGCATTGCTGGTTAATTGTTTTTTTCCCAGACATCTTAGCATTACACTCACTAAACATTTTTCTCGGCTTTTGATGACTTGGAATTCACAATTTGTCGGCTGTGAATTTCACAATCTGACAGTCTCAAACCAGAAACCACAGCTAAGGCAACGAATCCAGTTTATAAATTGGACCCTATTGAACTTTGTAACATCCTTTGTGATGTCCATCTACTGGTTAATAGATTCACAGATAGTACAACTCAGAAACAGGCCATTTGGCCCATCTATTTCAACTGGGGTTTATACTTCACGTTTTATGATATTTTTCTCACTTTCACTTATCGAGGTGAAAATTTTAAAATAAGTGAAGGATAGTAAAGCAAACTGTAAAACATCTATAAAATCGACATGGTGCATTCAGGTAAATTCCCAATTATGTGTCTTATAGTCATGCCCTGTGTTGTATCTGTCTCATCAGGCATCTGGAACAATTGACCACCAGGAGGCAGCAGAGACCACTTAATTCTGACTCTATCCGCATATTCTCTGCTGATAGTCTCTGCTCAGCAACTCCCCGTTAAATGCAATGACTGAAACCATCCCAGGGAGTACTGCTAACACCAAACATTCCACAAAATATTGCTCCTCAAAACACTATGACAAGGCATACATCTGCTTCAAGGACCTGCATACCTTCTCACCAAAGTGAAAAGCTCTGAAACAGTGGATCGACCAAGTTTATTTAATTATGTGCTGCAGATAATATAACTAATTTTCACAAAGGAAGCTACCTAGGTATTTGAGGCATCTTACATTTGAGGTTCACTCTGTTTGGTTCTTACCTACTCGACAATCTAATTGCTGGCATCCATTTTGTGTATGAAAGTAACCTAAGGAACACTTTATACAGTGTGCTTCACTACTGCATACTTCACAGTTACTGGAGCACTGTTGGCAGGTTTTATCATCAGCATGATAGTGAGATTTCGGGCAACTTTCTCTGCATTTTCCATCATAAAAATAGCGGTCCTTGCCAAATTTATCTGGAAAGAGAAAAGATACATTAATCCTTCCTGAGTTAAGATATCTATGAAATAAAATGTGAGTGTCAAACATTCTGTAAAAAATATTTCACTGGACAACTTGTGTCAAGAGTGTACTTGTGTACTATCTATGATCTTAAGGCAGATGTTTCCAAGATTAATATTGTCAGCCTCCCCAACTCCTCCCTTCATAGGTTGCAGATCATCCAGTAGTCCTTGATGCGTCGCAGCTATCAAGTTACCGGCCCATCTCCAACCTCCCCTTTCTCTCCAAGGTCTTGGAAAGAGTTGTGGCCTCCCAACTGCGCTCTTTCCTTTCCACCCATTCTCTTTTCGAACCCCTTCAGTCAGGTTTCCGTGCTGCCCATAGCACAGAAACTGCCCTGGTCAAGGTCACCAATGATATCCTGACCATCTGTGACCAGGGCTCCCTCTGTCTCCTCGTCCTCCTCGACCTATCGGCAGCATTCGATACGGTCGACCACGCTATCCTACTCCACCGCTTGTCCTCCCACCTCAACCTTCAAGGCACTGTCCTTGAATGGTTTAGGTCGTACCTTTCTCACCGTCTTCATTTTGTCTCGACGAATGGCTTCTCCTCCACCCCCCGCACTGTCTCATGTGGTGTCCCTCAGGGCTCTGTCCTTGGTCCCCTCCTCTTCACCCTCTATATGCTCCCCCTCGGTGACATCATCCGCAGACATGGAGTTAACTTCCACATGTATGCGGATGACACCCAACTCTACCTTTCCTCCTCTACTCTCAACTCCACGACCACCGATGTCCTGACAGCTGCCTGTCCGACATCGAGTCCTGGACGAGAGACAACTTTCTTCAGCTCAACGTGCGAAAAACCGAGGCCCTCCTGATTGGCTCACGTCAGCGCCTCCGCACCTCAGGCGCCGACACCATCAGCATCCAAGGCTGCACTCTCCACCTCTCAAAGCCAGTCAGGAACCTCGGCGTTTTGTTCGACCCTGAGCTGTCCTTTCTCCCTCACATCCGCACCACAACTGGCACCGCCTTCCATCACCTCCGGAACATCGCCAGACTACGGCATTACCTCACCCCTCACGCTGCTGAAACCCTGGTTCACGCCTTTGTCACCTCAAGGCTGGACTATGGGAACTCTCTCCTCGCCGGCCTTCCCGCCACCTCCCTCCACAAGCTGCAGGTCATTCAGAACTCTGCAGCTCGTGTACTGTCCCGCACCAGGCTTCGGGACCACATCACTCCCACCCTCGCTCGCCTCCACTGGCTCTCCATCCCCCAGAGGATTGATTTCAAGATCCTCATCCTCACCTACAAGGCCATTCACGGCCTTGCTCCCTCCTACCTCTCCAACCTACTATCCCCCTACCTACCTACCCGTACCCTCCGTTCCTCTGGCTCTGGTCTGCTCCACGTCCCCCGCCCCAACCGCCCTACTATCGGTGGTCGGGCCTTCAGCCTCTCAGCCCCCAGGCTCTGGAACTCCATCCCCCAGTGCCTTCGCCTTGCTTCCTCCCTTTCCTCCTTCAAGGCCGGTCTCAAAACCTTTCTCTTTGACCGTGCCTTCAGCTCCCCTCTCGACTCTCTTCCCCCTCCTCGCTCCCTCCCTTCCCTCCCCTCACCCTGACCATTTCCCCCCTCCTCGCTCTCTCCCCTCCCCTGACCATTTCCCCCCTGCTCGGGTCATGACCCAACTGTGCAGCGCCTTGGGACGTCCTCCTGACGTGAAAGGCGCTTTATAAATGGAATCTTGTTGTTGTTGTTGTTGTAGTCTGGAGCCCGTGACCTCTCCCACACCAGGCTCCGTGACCCTATCAACCCCATCCTCGCCCAACTCCACTGGCTTCCCATCATACAGAGGATGCAGTTCAAGATCCTGGTCCACACCTTCAAAGCCCTCCATGATCTTGCTCCCTCCTACCTTTGCGACCTCCTAAACCCCTACCAACCTACCTGTTCCCTCCACTCAGCGGGCTCTGGCCTTCTTCATGTCCCCCGCCTTGCTCGCACCACCAATGGCGGGTGGGCCTTCTGCCACTCTGCCCCCACTCTCTGGAACTCCATCTCGCAGTCCCTCTGCCTCGCCCCCTCCCTTGACTCCTTCTAGACCCATCTCAAGATATTCCTCTTCGACCGTGCCTTTAATTACCCTCCTTCCCTCCATGCACTCCACCCTCCCCGATCCTGAACCCCAGTTCGGGTCCAAAACACTGATTGTCCAGTGCCTTGGGACGTCCTCCCGACATGAAAGGTGCTACATAAAATGTAATTTTGTTGTTGCTGTATAAAAACTGGGCTTTTACTTGCTATTTACATTTTAGAATTTCTTTGGAATTGAATATGAATTACCCCAATGTGCTGGATATAGACACCTCCCTCCCCTGACACTGTTCTCATTAGTGATGTCTAGGAAGCCAGGTCCCACATTATTTAATAGGAATCATAAACTCAGAAATGTATATAGTTTATTTAGGTTTTAAAACCCCGTGTTTTCCTTTTCACAATCCACCTCATCTGTTTCAAAGCCTGTGTAAAACCCATGAGAAACATTTGAGCGATTAGATATTTCCTTATAAATATTGAATACCATGCTGGACATACAATTATCGAAAATGATTAAATTTACAGTACTGCACAAGTCACAAAGATTGTTAATACCATTTTGTGAGTATCAAACTGTGCTTTTCTTTACACTAAGAGTAACTGAAGCAAAAGCCCAACAACAATTTGAATTTATATAGTGCCCTTCATGCAGGATAATGTCTACAGGGAGTCCTGTAGCTCAGTGGTTAGAGCACTCGCTTTGCAAGTGAGAGACCTGAGTTCAATTCCAGGCAGAGGGCGAAACCTTGGGCAAGTTTCCTTACTCCACACAGAGCCTAATAATAATCCCTCCAAAAACCAAAGAAACAATAATAAAAATTGGTCATTTTCAATCTACGACTGTTTGTGGGACATTGCTGTGCGCAATTGGCTGCCACGTTCGCCCACAAATATACAGTCAATTCACTTTACAGTGTTCTGTGAAGCGCTTTGGGACGTCCTCCCGATGTGAAAATGCAAGGATTATTTGGAGTTCCACAATGTGCAAGGCAATACAGGATAACGTCTTGGAGTATTTCTTGTGCACTCAAATTGAATCTGGTATTCTGTGCGCATTTTGAATATTTTGGTACGTAAGTGTCAGCATCCAAAGTGTGGTTATAACAAGGCTCTACTATATTTCTTTTCTTTTTTTTCCTCCTGCCAAAATGCACTATTTCACATTTCTCTTCATTGAATTGCATTGGGCATTTGAAAAAAGAATTGGACAACCACATGCAGGGGAAGGGTATTAGAGAGTCTGGGGAAAGAGCAGGGATTATAAGCGATGGCTTCTTAGTGGAATAAACACAGACATGAAAATATTGACTGAATTGCCTCCTACTGTGTCGTATATTGCTATGGTTCCATTTGCCTCCTTTCAGTAATTCATTGTGATAAAGTGCCATATCAAATTAACTTTTTTGCAAAGGCAATGATTTAAAGGCTGTAATCCAGGGTTCCAATGGCAGATGCAAAGCTCGGGCTTCACTTTCATAATAAATAACCCATACTGTACGAAGATTCAGTTAAATTATAGCTCTGCAATCACTCTCTGCTATCAAGTGCTTCTTATAGATTATATATGAGTGCTGGAACACTTGGTAACACCATTTCAATTCTTAACCAAATGCTGTTTGATAGATTGATGCAAACTAATGTTCTCTAACCAAACTCTTACAACCTGGACTCTTCAATCCATGTTACTATAAAACCTCAGCCCATATAAACGTAGTGATTGGAAAGTGAACCCCATGGTTTCGGTTCAGATCAGCATTCGCGGCAGCACTATTATTATACATAGTGGCCAGGCACATTTATGATTATTATTGTCTCACCTTTATCACATGATAGGCAATTATTGTGTTCACCTCCGGTGCATGCCCTGCAAGTGTGGTGACATCGGTGACACTGGACATTGATTTGAAATTTGCCAATGGGGCAAGACAAGACACAATGCCCTTCATCAAGCAATCTGAGGAAGTAAAGCGAGGATGTATAACATCATTACATTATAATAATAATAGACCTTGTATTTGATACAGTGCATTATTATATTGTTGAATGTCTCAAAGCGCTTTATAAGATTTTTACTGTGAAATATAATGACTTGTTTGTGGATGAACACAGTAGCTAATTTAGGCAAAACAAAGTCTCACGAACTGCCAAATGAAGCATATGCAGTACAATGTTTAACATTTGTATCTCTCGAGATTATTGTGTAACTTGCCCGAGTGATAAGGAAGAAAGGTTTGATTTTAGCCTGCAATTATATTGTGCATTTCACACACTACCTGGTAGGTCCTCATTTAGATCTTGAGGCTGACTGAGAGAATGTAATCTCAGAGTGACTTGGTCCCATTTCTCATCTTTCTCATTTCACTCTTTCTGCCTTATGTTTGCATGTTCCTCGACCTGGCGAGACTCAAGGCAAGTCAATACTGTGGCAGAATGTAGAACCCAGCACCCACTGACCAGCATGACAGATGTTGGAGTGTGTAAACTGGTATTAATTTAAATTGTTTGTGTACAGGGTCGAACCTGGAGCAAATTCAGGGTAAAGTACACCTGATGGGTGCAATGTTCCGATTTGAAAGAGATTGTCTTCATGATTTTTTTTCTTCTTATGCTATCATTGTTATCAGTGTTATAAATTGGATCAACTGTTCAAATGATCATTGTATGACTTGTACATGATATTTTATGATTGATGTCAATCGTGTTTGGTGAGTCTGGCTCTTCTCCCTGATCCCTTAAAGAAGCTGTACACAATAATACAAATATGATGTCAAGACTCTGGCTGGAATAACTTTAATTTATAGTGTACTATAGTATTTCATTGAACTGATTTTTCCCAAGCATTGTCAGAACTAGCATTTTGGGGAATCAGGACATCAGCCTACAGGATTCCTTAATAATAAATGAATGCTATTAGAATTCTAATTGACCCATCTAATTGCTCTTGATAGGCATCTTGCAGGTCAACCTCATGTATTTCTGATTACCAGAAAGAGCCCCTTTTGCTTGCTCTAGATTTCATATGAAGGATTCTTGTTAGAAAATAGCTCAAAAAATGTTATTTAATGGATCCTGTCTGTAGAAAATACTAAGGGAGTCATTCCAGTAATGCCTTTAGTTTAAGAACCTTAAATAAGACAAATGGCAAAACAGGATCAAGCACATGAATGCATGGCTGGAGAAATGGTGCAGAAAGGAGGGCTTCAAGGTTCCTGGAACATTGGGACCAGTTCGGGGGTAGGTGGGACCTGTACAAGGTGGATGGGTTACACCTGAATAGGGCTGGGATCAATGTCCTTGCAGGGAGGTTAAGTAGTGCTGTGGGAAAAGATTTAAACTAAGTTTGAGGGGGGAAGGGAATCAGGATATGCCATGAGAGAGGACAAACAAGTTACATAGAGGGCTGGGAGAGACGAATAGCAATGTGATAAAGAGTAATCCAGAAAAAGGAGGGATTAGACAGGGGGGGGGAAATGCAGAGCAGACTAAATCGGTCTTGGAGTGCACATGTGTAAACGTATGGAGTGTGACAAATAAGATTGGTGAGCTGCAGGCTCAAGTTACCACATGGGGTTATGATGTAGTGGGAATAACAGAGACCTGGCTCAAACAGGGGCAGGAACGGGAGCTGAATATTTCTGGCTACAATGCATTCAGGAGGAATAGGGAAGGAAAAAAAGAAGGGGATGTGGTAATATTGATTAAAGACATGGTTACGGCCCTGGAAAGGGACAATGTGCTAGACGGTCCAAAAACAGAATCTATTTGGTTAAAGTTAGGGAGCAGAAAATTAGCTGTTACTATGTTAGGTGTATACTATAGACCACAAAATAGGGAAGGAGATAAACGAACAAATCTGCAAGATGATTTCAGAAAGATGCAAAACCAATAGAGTAGTGATAATGGAGGACTTCAATTATCCTAACATAGACTGGCATAATAACAATGTAAACGGCAAGGAGGGGGAGAATTCCTGAAATGTGTGCAGGATAACTTTTTTGATCAGTATGTTTCCAGCCCAATGAGGAAGGAAGCAGTGCTGGATCTAGTTCTGGGGAATGAAGTGGGGCAAATGGAGCAGGTTTCAGTAAGAGAGCATCTGGACAACAGTGATCACAACATCATTAGGTTTAGAGTACTTATGGAAATGGATAAGGAACAATCAAAGGTGAAGATACTAAATTGGAAGACGGCTAATTTTAGTGATTTAAAAATGGACCTGGACAAGGTGGACTGAAAAGAAAGATTGGCAGGTAAAACAGCTAACAATCAATGGGAAGCCTTCAAGGAGGAGATAGTTTGGGGACAGAACAAATACATTCCCACAAAGGGGAAAGGTAGGGGATCCAAACCTCCCTGGATGAATAAGGAAATTGGGATTAAAATAAAATGGAAAAAGGAGGCTTATGGTAAATGTCATATTCAAAATACAGAAGATAGTCAAATAGAATATAGAAAGTACAGAGGAGAACTGAAAAAGAAAATACGAGGGGCAAAAAGATTGTATCAGAAAACATTAGTGGGTAACATAAAAGGGAACCCTAAGATATTTTATAAGCATATAAAGAATAAAAGGTTAGCCAAAGGTAAGGTGGGTCCAATTAGGGACCAAAGAGGAAATCTTTTTGTGGAGGCAGAGGGCATGGCTGATGTACTGAATGAGTACTTTGCATCTGTCTTCACAAAAGAGGATGCAGCCAATGCCACAGCATCGGAGGAGCGGGTAGAGAAATTGAATAAGATAAGAATAACCCAAGAGGAGGTACTCCCCTGTACAAAAAGGGAAAGAAGGATAAACCCAGGAACTACAGGCCAATCAGCCTAACGTCAGTAGTGGGGAAATTTCTAGAGCCTATAAATCCTGGACAAAGTATATTTTCACTTAGAAAAATATGGTTAATAAAGTACAGCCAACATGGGTTTGTTAAAGGCAAATCCTGTCAAACAAGCCTGATAGAGTTTTTTAATGAAGTAATGGAAAGGGTGAAAGTAGTGCAGTTGATGTAGTTTATATGGATTTTCAAAAGGCGATTGATAAAGTGCCATATACAAGAATTTTAAGCAAAATAGAAGCCCACGGTATTAAAGGGACAGTGGCAACATGGAAACAGAACTGCCTGGAAGATAGAAAGCAGAGTGTGGTGGTGAATGGTTGTGCAAAGGAGATTCACCAGGATGGTACCAGGAAAGAGGGATTCAATTATCAGGAGAGGCTAGAGAAGTTTGGATTATTCTCCATGGAGCAGAGCAGGTTAAGAGGAGACTTAATAGAAGTTTTCTAAATTATGAGGGGATTGGATAGGGTGAATAAGGAGAAACTAGTTCCACTGGTGGGTGGGTCGGTAACCCAAGGTCACCGATTTATAATAGTTGTTAAATAAACAACAGGGTAGAGGCCAGGAGAATTTTTTTCACACAGAGAGTTGTTCAGATCTGGAATGCATTGCCTGAAAGGATGGTGGAAGCCAATTCGATAACAAGTTTTGAGAGAGAAGTACATAATTAATTGGGGAGGACAAGTTTGCAGGGCTATGGGGAGAGCGCGGGGGAGTAGGATTGATTTGGATAGCTCTTTTCAAAGAGCCGGCACAGACACAATGGGCCGAATGGTCTCCTTCTGTGCTGTATGATTCTATGAAATGGCCTAAAATAAATGAATGCGGGCAAGTGCAGTTTATTTCAGTTCCGTGAAACCTTGTCCGGTTCAATGAACCAGGTTGAACCTGACTGTTGTATATTTATAACAGACATAACCCTACAATCAAGACTAAAATGACTCACCTTGTTACAACACAACTGATGCATTTGTCTTCACCTGGACCAGAACATTTATCACAGACGAAATCACATTGTTGACACTTTTCTTTCTCATCAATATATTCACCTATAGTTACAAAAGATAAAAATGAGCATTCATTTAATTGAAGAGCAATGGATATAAAATTAAACAGAACCTAATAACATTTAGTTTTAATTCTTTCTCATTTTGGATATAGGTGGGTCTACATTCATATTTATCTGAATATGTGAAATCTATGCTAGCTATCAAAACAAATCAAGTTTTACCAGGGTCTAGCAAAGCAAATTGTATCCCCATGCAAATCTACTTTATCTGCACTAAAATCTGTTTTGAATTCTCCAAGTTGGAAATATTTAGTCTAAATGGAGTTATATCACGGAATATGAATCCGCTCGACTGGCACCAGCCTCTCACTTATCCCTCGCACCCTCCTCCCCACCATTGGAGGTCGCGCTTTCAGCCACAACATCTCAAAACTTTGGAACACTCTCCCTCAATCCCTCCACCCTGCCCCCTCTCCCCTTTTTCAAGTCCTGCCTGAAAACCTTCCTCTTCGACCATGTTTACGGCCACCTCCCCCCATCTCTCACCCTGCTCGGAGTCGGGCTCCGCCATTGTTAAGCGTCTGAGATGCTGCCCTGCCTGGAGGGCGCTAAAAAAGTGCAAATTGTTGTTGTTACTGTGAAACATTGTGTTTTTTCAACCCAAAATTACAATGTGTGGCATTACGTCACTCACCCTGATAAAGTCAGATTAAATTAACCACCTGTTTTGACTGTTATGTTGAGTCAAAAGTATTGACACTGGTATATAAAGCTGTATGCCAGGGGAGAACTGAAGGATTGTGGTAGTAATCTGTGCATAACGTCTCACTTTGGAGGACACTTCCTCCCTAGTGTCAGGCTAGGAATGGAAACTGGTAGCTTCTGTGTTGTTGAACACCAAATCCCTAAATTCTCTCAGACGTAGTCTTAAGAATCGAGTATGTTTACTGTTTCAAAGCTAACTTGCAGTTATATTTCCTGTAGCTCAGTGGATAGAACAAACACTTCGCAAACAAGAGACCTGGATTCGATTCCTGGCAGGGAGAAAGAAACCTTGGGCAAGTTTCCTTACTCCACATTTTTCTGTTTACCTAGCAGTAAGTAGGAACCCAGTAGTTATTCATTTGGCGAATCGCTTTTCTGAGGGTAATAATTCCTTCAAAAAAAAAAAAAAATTGGTCACTCAATCCACGACTGTTTGTGGGACACTGCTGTGCAATTGGCTGCTGTGTTTCACCCACAAAATGTACAGTCAATTCACTTTGCAGTATATTCTGTGAAGCACTTTGAGACATCTCAATGATGTGATAAGGCGCTATATCAAATGCGATTATTATTATTATGATGGCTGGCAAATCATGCAACTCAATGTAGACAGCTGTAGAGTGTACTTAGCTGCACCACTGCATAAGATCATAAGGATAGTTCAGATGAAGAACCTTAATGCCATTTCTAATCATCCTTTCAGAATACCAGCTATATCATCTTCCTATTATAGCATAAAACAGTTTCCTATCTCAGTCCACTGTCTCGGCCTCAACCTCCTGTCTTAGTTGAGGTCACAACACCGTAAGAAACTGTTTAATGCTGCAATGGGAAGACGTGTGATTTGGGATCTTGGGATCATATTTCCAGCAGCTGTTTACCTTCTGTGCTAAGAAATAATTTCTGGATTCTGCCCTTAAAATTGTCCTTTGTAACCATGTACCCATTCCCTCTTGACTTATTGACTTATTATATCTGAAAGTATTGTTCTAGGTTTACTTTCACTGCTCTATTTTGTCCATTTTATATATTGTATATGAAGAATATCCCGTGAGACTCTCAAGAATATGATTATAATGGGTCAACGAAGAGGAGAAGACAGAAACAGCACCTTCTGTTTCAGTGCTTAATATATATACATCAATGTTGTATATATTTGTATTTTACATGACACTGTATACAAATCACAATAACTGTCTGTGTTCTGGAGTTGGGTTTCTCCTAATCAAAGAGATTAATTGTATTTTAAATGATATTTTGCTGTCCTTGCCATGAAGTTGTTTCCCCGCTAGTAACGCACTGAAGGAATGAATGGAAGGTCACGCCAATACATCTAGTCTTGACCACACTAACTCCCTGCTTGTCGGCTTTCCCAACTCATCACTCCACAAGCTGCAGATCATCCAGAACTCTGCAGCTCGTGTCCTCTCCCGCACCAGGCTCTGTGACCCTATCACCCCCATCCTTGCCCAATTCCACTGGCTCCTCATCCCTCAGAAGATAGAGTTCAAAATCCTCGTCCTTGCCTTCAAGGCCCACTATGGCCCATCCCATATCAACCTATCCACTCTCTCCGCTCAGCCAACTGCAGCCTACTCCACAGTCCCCGCCCGGCCTTCCCCACCATCGGCGATCGGGCCTTCAGCCTCGCTGCCCCCACCCTTTGGAATTCCATCACACAGTTCCTTCATTTTGCTCCCTCCCTTGCCTCCTTCAAGGCACATCTCAAGACCCTCCTCTTCAACCACACCTTCATCCACCCTCCTAACCTCCCTGTCCACCACCCAGTGATCCTAACTGCCTGCTTGGGTCCAAATCCTTGACTGTCCAGTGCCTTGGGATATCCTCCTGACATGAAAGGCACTATAAAAATGTAATTTGTTGTTGTTCGTGTTGATCCAGTTCCCATTCTAGTTCTAAGTGACCACTTTACCCTCTCAGGAGTCATTGAGCTATATTCGACTTCATCTTGCACTGGTGTTTTTTGTGTGATTATAGAATCAAAATTGAGGTGCTGATTAACACATTGAGTTTCTTTCAAGGAATGTTATTATAATTTATTTTGAAGATCTGTTCCCCTTCTCCAACCTCTGACGTCTGAACAGTGATAGCAGCCAAACCCCGCTGAAAAGTCCAGGGTGTCCTTGGATGCCTGTTTAGTGGGAAATGTTGTCAGTAACCAGAATGTCCTGTCCAAACCCATTCAAGGTGTGCAGGTCTAACTGCACCCTAACTGAATACCCTAAATAAGTGACCTGAAAGGCCATCTGGTCACTCACAATGATTCCCACTAAACATGATTTAGCCCATTATCCTCCGAATAAGCCTGAAGAAGCTAGTTTACATTGTTCAAAAACGATCCCAGCTAAGTGAGAATCCAAGAGAATGGCACTGTGGGTCTGTCAGGGAAGCCTTAGATTGTTGGTTGTGAGACCTAACTCATATAAAAATATGTATCTAATTGAATTGGGTCAATATCCCATCATTGAGCTTGGAAAGGCTCAATTAAGAAAGAATCCAAGATGGTAGTGCCCTGGGCTTTCCAAATAGGTTTGGTCAATGCTGTTATTCAAAAGTCAGAAGATATTTTAAAATAAGAAAGGGAATGTGTTTAGGAATACAACAAGAACTTCCACTACATAAACACTCTTCGCATAGGATAACATCTTGAAGTGCTTCCCAGATACATTACGGAGACCCGTGCAAGGTGGGAAGGGGTGGGAGGGATAGGAGGGATATGAGGGAAATACCCAAACTGCAATTTTGACCTCTTTAAATTTAGAGGCAGGTTTGGGTAATTTAATAACACGAGGCTTGGAACATGTTGATGATACTAAAGTATCCTAGAGGCTGCAAGTGATTACTGAGCATATGGACAATGTTTGGTCTCTGGAATAAAGACCAGATTGTTGGTTTCAGTAGGACCAATAAAAGACAAGAGTTCACCATTAGCCTTTTGGAACCAATTTACACATGGCTTTAGCAGGAAGGGTACGATGAAAAGAATGACTATGTGCAACTTTATCCTCATCTCCGCCTCACAGTTTGCACTGGAAAAGGCAGAGTATGGCTTTTCACTGTCTCTCTTTCTGAGTGTGTGTGTGGAGTTGAATTTAAACAGATGTTGGAAGAAAATGAAAGGAGCCTGCCTGCTCCTGACTTCCTAGCTTACCAGTTGCATTGTCCAAGCTTAAATATTCCTCTGGAAAATGATCAGAGGAGTCATCCTCAGTATTCCAATCACTATCTGAAAATCTTATATGAAGAGATTGAAAATAGCAGCTTTTTTTAAAAAAAAGAGACAATTGCTTTATAAATGAGTTTTCACAACTTATGATTGTAATTTTCTGAAACAGGAACAAAAGTCCAGAATGACTTTTAATAACTGCTTGTGTTAAACAAGCATTTTGTCATCTGGTGGAAACAAATAAGCACATTGTTTTATCTAGAATGCACGCTAATAGACAACAGGTGTACCAAACTAACCACCCTTATTTCAAAGCAAGGACATAATGCTCACAGGATCGTGAAAATGTGCTGTGCAGCTTTGAACGCAAAACGTTAAGAAAACCCTTGAAACTGCGGCTACTGCCAAAACAACTGTCAAAGTGCTACCACTAAGTCAGCCTGTAATTCATAAAAAGAACATTTTCTATTGTACTCTTCATGCTCCAGATGTGGTTCATAACATATTGAAATTGCTATATGAGAGATAATGTACACAGCTGTACAGCTACGTCAAAGAAAATAACAATTGCTATTTATTAGAACCAAGCCATCGTTTTGTTATGAATATGTTGCCTGAGAAAGCAAACAAAAAGCGTCAAGATCAGTTACGCATTTTCTCAAGATTGGCGAGCAATAACTGTTGAGGTTTTCATACTTTCATTGATCTGTACATCAAAGGAAGTTTCTCTCATTAAGGTAGAGCTTGGTATTGAGATCAATTGGTTTCCCAACTGTAGTTGAAAGTGTAGCAGTTGTGCAGGCTGAAGGGTTTGGCATATTCCAAGATAGATCAATGAGCCCATAGATAATCCATTTAACTCCTTAAGTTTTGCTAATAAGATCTCCTGAGCTAACACAGAGAAATATACATTTAGTCTAACCACCTGGTCTATTTATTTTCTATTACTATTGCTTTGCCTGCAAGACAGAGCCCTAACAGATAGGGTGGTCCTAGCTGGACAACCAGTGGAAAGCTTGCCAGAAACCGTTTTCAACGGTAAGCTAAGCGGTTTTAGCTGGTTAGACTCCAGCAATACCCCAATGCACACCCTGGGGTCCTCAAACCTTGGTTCCTGCCAACTTGGACCTGGTACTCTCTGCGGTTAGGTAGGCAGGATGTGTCCCTCTGGGAGGGAGTCGCATTACATTCCAGACACAGAAATTTTCCCGTGTAGGTGGCATACAAAGAACTCTCCATCTGGTTTAGATACTCTTAAGCATTGTGATGCGTTTGCGCATGTTTAGCCGATTTTTACAATATATTACCTTAAGTTAAAATAGGAACTATATTTACAAGCAAACAGGACAGCCAATTTGCACGCATCAGTATCCCACAGACAGGCAGGAGATGAATGAACGATTTATTTGGAGGATTGTTGGCCAGGACACTGAGAGAAACTCCTTGTGTCCTTCAAATATCCTCTTTTTACTGCACATTTTTGTGTGGGTTGAGTCTATTAGTAGCAATGCTGTTTAGGCTCCAAATCCATACATACCTTGGCTTTTAGATTCAGAAATGTGATATCTGAACACCCTCCCAACACATACAAAGATAATTAATTCAAGTTAGCAGTAAATTTGGATTAGAAGAATATAAACTGTGATAACCAGGAAGAAGACTCCGCTCGTCTTTATAAACCTCATTCATATTCTATAAAATCTTGATATTTAGGATAATCCCCAGGGATTTTTGTAGGAGATTAAATAAAGCCTCTTCTAGACCCTTAAAACTCTTCAAGTGTTTTAAAAATTCTGTTCCAATTCCTTCAAGTCTGATTTCACATAAAGGGACTATACCCTATTAGAATGATATGGCAATCCTGCCTTCTTCAATATTCAATTGGGATAAATGTTTGGAATTTTCATAACACAGTAACAATAATCCTTAGAGTTGGTACATACCATTCATGTCAGAAGGATGTCCTGAAGCATTTCACAGGATATACTGTAAAGTGGAGTGACTACGTGTTTGTGGCAGCCAATTTGCATACAGCAATGTCTCACAAACAGCCATGAAGTGAATAACTAATTTTACTTGAGGGATTGTTGATCAGGACACCGGGAGAAATTTCCTTCTCTTTTCGAATAGGGCCAATAGAATCTTTAGCGTCCACCTGAACAGGCAGATGGGGCCAAAGTTTAACATCTCATCCGAAGGATGGCACCTCCAACAATGCAGCACTGTGTTCGAGTGTCAACTTAGACTATGTGATTCCAAGTCCCGACATGGGGTTTAAACCCAGAACCGTTTGACTCAAGAAGCGAGAGTGCTACCAAACCAGCTGGCCTGACACACCAGCCAAGCCAGATGGTCAGGGTTTTAGCTTTCAGGCCATTATCTTTTAATTTAAGATTGTGCATAGTTTTGAAAATTTTTAAAAATTCAGTCTTAACTTGGAAGCTTGTTTTCTGCATTTCCTTGGAACAGAATTTAAAATGAAACCCCAATATCCTTTTTTTTATTAGTTGCAGCTGAGACTTTAAGATTTCCCTGCAATCTAACTTTTCTGTAATGAATGTTGGGATCTGTAAGAAATATTACTGGATTTGTGTCTATTTTACTATTCAATTTATCCACAAATATTTGATGGTAAAAAGGCACTTGGAAACATGTAAATATGCAGGTTTGGACATTGAAAGAAAGTGCAGAGAAGAGCTTTGAAACATTGAATTCTGGCACTATACTCGCAGGTTGTTGTTACACATTCCTCAAGAACACTTAAAATTCATTGAGATGTCATTGCAGTCAGATATGTCCCTTGGAGTTGCCATTTTTGGAATACTGTGTTCTTGACAAGTCATTTCATTTCAGTGCTGCTTGTAGCATTAAATAACATAACCATTATCTTAGATCCTAGAACTGTTATGGCTGCCTGAAGGCATTGATGTGTGTTTTGAATGGGTTAGGGTATAACATTCTCTTTAAAAGTGCTCACTGCTCCAGGATTATTATTTGCTTGTGTTTAAAAGATTGGCATTTTAGAAAATAATTGATAGGCTTATTTTTAAATTTGTGCCATACATAAAGATGTATTGCTCTGGGTAAAGCTGTAGCCTATCATTGAGGTTTGTGCCATTCCTAGCGAAGCTGCTTGCACAAATGTACAAGCTCGCTCTCAGCTCTCCAGTCTCACAGGCTGACAAATGAAATAATCTGCTGCAGGATACAGCGTCCTGCTGAGTTATTATCAGAGATAGTTCATTTCTTTATTGTCCTATGAATGGCTCTCAACATATATAAAAAAATTCCATTGTGTTCCAGCGTTGGTAACTTGTGGTATTTTGAGATTTCTTTTTCGTTCATGTCAATTCTGAAAAATCACCAAGACCCTTGCTTGAGAACAAGCTTTTTGCTTTAACCATTGTGCTCACTTATGATGTTAAAACCAAATAATCTTATGAATGAGTGTGTTGCATTGCACTGCGTTGTCAGCCCCATCATGTTATTAGGCAGGTATTGAAAAACAAATTGAAGGTTTGAAATGGAAACCCTACAAAATAAATAATCACTATACAGTTAAAAAAAAGTGAAGTGCTTTGAGGCATTCTCAAGGTAGGAAATGGGATTATATCAATGGTAAAATTATTATTAGTAGTATTATTATGTTATTAAAGTTTAAATCACTCTGTAGAAATAATTTCTAAATGGTTTTCAGTGATGAGTCAATCAGACCAATAGCATTGCCACTTTACATATGAATGGATATTACTTTTCTTAATATACGTGAGCTTCTTAAAATGGCTACTTTTTGCAATAGGTTCATATTTTATTCCCCAGGTATTTTGTCAAGCCAACTTTGAATAATCTTATTAACAGTCCCAGTTGTACCGATGACTATAGGAAATATATTTGTGTTACATTGTCACATACATTTTCAATAATTCCTTATTTTTCACATTGTAATCACTCAGTATAGCCACATCAATAATACTACTTGTATAATTTAATTCATCATAATATCTGGTCTGTTACTGCTGATTGTCCTGTCTATATGTACTGATGAATCCCAGATTATGGTCTGTTGTTTCTCAATGTCACTTTTGCTGAGTGATGTTCATACCAGTTTGCGTTTACATCAATATCAGAGAGTTTACAAATTGTCCAGTGAATATATTTAGCCAAGTTATTATGTTTAATCAGATATTCTGTTTGTGCTAGAGCTGGACTTGTCGACAATATGAGGGCCATTGTTTCTGGTACTTGAGTTCATATTCTTAACTTTGGATCTTTTTTCTCTTTAAGATCTTATTTATCATATCAGGTTGTAATAGATTAGTCTTGTGCCGATATTATTAGAGCTTCTGTTTCAACTTTAAGATTCCCAGTAGTCAACCAGTTTTAGCTTGAGTTCAAATCTAGGCCTTGTTCTTTAATTTCTCTTAGAAATTGGCCAAGCATGAGTTTCTTCACCCATTCCTTTTTCTATAAGACATCAATTTCTTTTTAAGGAAAACTTTAATTTGATGTGCCATTTTTGTTGTAAGAGATGAGCTATAATCTATTTCTTTTTGATGTATGTCATATTCTTATGTGATCTTGATTGTTTCTTTAATGATGGAAAATTATATTTTCTGCTTTCCACATTTTCCTATCATTTTAATACTATAATTGGGGTTTGTTCTGATATGTTCACGTAAACCTACAATTGTTGATTTATAATCAAGCCTCTTCCTGTTTCTTTTCTTGGTATATAAATACATTGGACATCAGCTTCTATATCATGCAGGCCGTGAATGGTCAACAGTTTTCCTATCAATATTTTTCAGACCTTTGATCATCCAATTGATTATACTAAATCTGTATGTTATTACTGGTATTGCATTTGCAATAGTAGCAAATATTTTATTTCTGGCATTTAACTCTTATTTTAAGTACTAAGGGTACTCTTATATATTCAGAAACAATTTTCAATTTCATGCCTTCATGATCTATTCCATCACTTTCATCTATTCCAAGATATTTATACAGTACATTTTGATCTAGGTTTTTCATTGTGGTATTTTGGTCTTGCTGATTGTTTTCAGTTTTTTGCAAGATTTTTTTTATCAATAAAGGTCTATTATTATTACTGATAATAACAAATCAAAAAAAGCACTTGAGGGAATAGTGCAGTTAAAGAGAGAAGTTGTAAATACAATTAAGGATGGAATGTATCTCAGGAGTTACAGCTATTCATGTTATCGTAATAGCTTGTCACCACTTAAGTTTTGAAAGGGTTTAGTTAATCTCCAAAGTAGTCCGCTAGCTGAGGTAGGTATGACCTGTTAAATTATTCTAGACCTTCTCACCATTGAGATCAGTATTGACAACAGAGAACGCTTGAAGCTATGTCTAAAATAGACAATGCCGCTAAGAATTCCAAAATCAACTTGCCTTTTTGAATCATGGAGATCCAAGTTAAATGTGGCTTCAGGAAATTTGAGTCTCTGAAGATTTGAAATGGCCTTAAATTGCAAAAAAAATCAAAATACTGTACTTATCTGTGTTGGCCTTCTCCAATTGATTACACCATCAAATCACGTGTAGTTAATTTTCCTTTCAGAGTTTCAGAGAGATAAGCTGCATATATTGAAATATATATATGGCTAATAGTTGTATCAAAATTACAAAATACATCAAGTCCCATTGATATTTATTTTTGTTTGAATAAATTTCTGGATCTTCAGATTTAAAAAAAACGCCATTTTGTTCTAAAATAAAAAACATAAATCTACATAGAGTATAGAGTATTTTGTGTACCAAAATCCTGTATGTTTTGTAGGCAACCTACTGTTTAATATTTGACTGAGGATAGGTGTGCCAAGAACCAGGATTCCTGGACAGTCTGCTCTAGGTGCACTGTTCTGGTGGTTGAGTTCATAAGGTCACAAGAGGTTTGAGTGATGAATTGAAGGCCCTTTGTATCTGGTTGTTCATGTGATACTTGAATGTCGTTGATGGAGAATAGTACCTAGCAAATATTTATTTACAGCTGACCCCAGTACTTGTCTGGTGTTCATCTGTTCTACCTCCCCAAGATTACAATGCATAATTATACTATGAGAACAGCATCTTTTTTGTTGTTGTTGTCTCTAGATCTGTGACTGCTGGAAAGATGCTGGTGGCAGATTCTTGATGCTGGTATGATTTTAAGATACTTTGTCATTGCTCTCTTAAACTGTACATTTCATAGAACCATAAAAAGTTTACAATCATATGGCACATTATTTCTGGTTCTTGCTCCCACCTCTGAATTTTCAGCCTTGGACCTCAGAGTGGGGCGGCAGAAATCAGGAAGCAGCAAGCAAGCCTGGGGATCGCACTCATGCTGGGCATGGAACCCAGAGTTAGTTCCAATATGATGATGAGAAAGATAGAGGTCCATTGGATTTCCTTCACCGTGCCATCCAATAAGCTGGAGCAACATCGACGACAACAATTGGATTTATATAGCACCATCTACGCCGGATGGCATCTCAGAGCGCTTCACAGTAACGAATCTTGGGGCCGAGCCAGGGGGAGGGGGAGGAAGGTGACCAAAGGTGCGGTCAGTGCAGTGACTCAGTCTTCCCAGCAGGAGGGAAGTCTGTGGAAGTACTTTGGGAGGAGCCTGATGTACAAGATGTTTCTGTGCTTAGGAGTGGAGAATCTGGAGAAGAGTCTGGAGAAGTCAGGGAGCTGATATCCTTTCCTATGGGTGACCTCTTCGCATGTTTTTTCTGATTCAACTTGTTTGTTCACCAACTATGGCTGGATTTTTCTTCTTGCAGGACACCCCCATGCCCACTATACTATGTGTCGGGTCTGTGTATTTATAGATAAACACATCAGCAAATTTGCACACATCAATAACCCATAAACAGTCAAACTGTTTATTCTTCTTTCACTGGTGATTAATGGCTAGAACACTGGGAGAAATTCCCTTCTCTTTTCTAAACCAGATCTTGATTTAATATTTAATCCGAGGACAACACTTCCACCAATATAGCATTCCCTCACTGCTCCTTCAGAGTGTCAGTCTAGATTGTAAAAGCAAATTCCTAATGTAGGGATTTGGGAACATATGCTAGCTTGAGTTACAAAAATGTTGTGTCAAGGCCCACATAGATCTCTGGTAACATTTTCTCCCTGCAGGGGAGAAATTCCATCTGAATTTAGATGCAAGACTTTTTGCTTAGCATTTTAGAGCAGGCATATTTGCCAATTTTTAAACACAAAAAGCTTCAAAATTGAGATCAAATATAAGTATTATCCAAAATCTGCACCTTCTGAAATGCTAAGAAAAAGTAAGTCTTGATTCAGGTGAAATTGCATGCCATGTCCCAAGCATAAAATAGCACATCTGGCTTCAGAGCTTATTTTGATGTTCTTTGTCAGGCTGCATTTAAACATATATCACAGGACTAAATATTGTTAATGAAGTAGATCTCATCATTATAAGTAAATATGAGTTTCAATACTGCTGGCGTCTTTATACCATCATCCCCTAGTTACATATGTGCCAGACCTTACCATCACTGATACATTTAAGTACATGTGTTTACAGTTTGCTTGCATTTTTGTTTATTGCATTGAAACCATAATGATGCAATAGGGAGTAATACTAATAATTTCTAAGAACTTGCTGGTCAGCCTCTCCAACTCCTCCCTTCGTAGGCTGCCGATCTTCCAGAACTCTGCATCCCTTCTCTTCTCCCACACCAGGCTCCATGACCCTTTCATCCCCATTCTCACCCGACTCCACTGGCTCCCCATCACACAGAGGATACAGTTCAAGATCCTGGTCCTCACCTTCAAAGCCCTGGGTGGTCTTTCTCCCCCCTACATCTGCAACCCCCTAACCCCCTACCACCCTGCCCGCTCCCTCCATTCAGTGGGCTCCTTCCTGCTTCACGTTTCCCACCTCGCACGCCCCACCATTGACAGGCGGGCCTTCTGCTACTCTGCTCCCATCCTCTGGAACTCCATCCTGCAGTCCCTCCACCTCAGCCCCTCCCTTGTCTCCTTCAAGACCCATCTCAAGACCTTATTCTTCCAATCACTCTGCTTCCCCTCCTGCCCTCCACCCTCCCCGATCCTGACCCCCAGCTCGGGTCTGAAACTCTGACTGTCCAGCACCTTGGTACATTCTCCCAATGTGAAAGGCACTATACAAATATAATTTTGTTCTTGTTATAAATTTCATCTGCCAAGTGTCTGCCCATTTTACCAGTCTGTCTGTATCCTCTTGCAGTTTGCTACTATCCTCCTCACTTTACTACTTTTCCTAGTTTAGTATCATCTGCAAACTTGGAAATTGTACTCCCTATTCCCAAATCCAGGTCATTTATATAAATCAAAAAGAGTAGTGGTCCCAATACCGACCCCTGGTGGATATTACTGAACACTTCCCTCCAGTCAGAAAAACTACTGGTCACCAACACGCTCTGCTTTCTGTCTCCCAGCCAGTTCTGTATCTATGCTACCACTGTCCCTTTAATAACGTGGGCTTCTATTTTGCTTAAAAAGTCTCTTATGTGGCACTTTATCAAATGCCTTTTGAAAATCCATATAGACTACATCAACTGCACTACCTTCATTCACCCTCTCCGTTACTTCATCACAAAAATCTATCAGGTTTGTTAGATATGATTTGCCTTTAACAAACCCATATTGTCTGTCCTTTATTACCCATATTTTTCAAAGTGAAAATTTATTTTGTCCCAGATTATAGTCTCTAGACGTTTCCCCACTACTGACGTCAGGCTGACTGGCCTGTAGTTCCTGGGTTTATCCTTCTGTCCCTTTTTGTACAGGGGAGTAACATTTGCAACCCTCCAGTCCTTTGGCACCACACCAGGAGGATTGAGAGATTGTGGCCAGAGCCTCCGCTATTTCCACCCTTACTTCCCTCAGTAACCTAGGAAGCATCCCATCCAGACCCGGTGACTTATTTACCTTGAGTACCATCACCCTTTTAGTACCTCCTCTCAGTTCATTATTATCTTATCCAATTTCTCTACCCTCTCCTCCAATACTGTGTCATTCCTGCATCCTCTTCTTTTGTGAAGACAGATGCAAAGTACTCATTCAATACGTCTGCCTCCTCTTTGGTCCCTAATTGGACCCACCCTACCATTGACTGACCTTTTATTCTTTATATGCTTATAAAATACCTTAGGTTTCCCTTTTATGTTACCTGCTAATACAATCTCTTTGCCCCTCTTATTTCCTTTTCCAGTTCTCCTCTCTACTTTCTATATTCTGCTTGATTATCTTCTGTATTTTGGACCTGACATTTATCATGAGCCTCCCTTATCTGTTTTATTTTAATCCCAATTTCCTTATTCATCCAGGGAGGTTTGGATGCCCTACTTTCTCCTTTGTGGGAATGTATTTGTCCTGTCCCCGAATTATCTCCTTCTTGAAGTTAGTTGAAGTATTAGGCACAAGAGCCACAATTTGTGAACCTCAGAATGTGTGTTGGGGTATTGCTGGACTTTATCCAGCTGAAGCTACATAGCTTGCCCTTGAGCACACCGTCTGGTAAGCTTCCCTTTGCTTTCCAGGTAAGATCATGCTACCTGTTAGAACTTTTGCTTGCAAAGTTAACAGAGGCTGATTGGAAAGAATCCATGCTCCAGTAACTGGTCTGTCCCTCTAAATCCAGATCATGAGCCAGGTAGGCTGTGCTGTCATCGCCAGTGCTTTGGAGTACTGTGGACTGACCTGGCTCAGGAGCCAAACTACCAAGCCTGCCACAGAGAGTTGATTCATTTCCATCATTGATACCAAGCACATTACTTTGCTGCCAGCTGAGCTCCAAAGGGACCCCGCTTACCTCCCATTTTTTTTTGTCAGTCGGTGTCTGACACATCGCTATGCTTAAGAGTATCCAAATCAAACAGAGTTTCATAATTCTATGTATACAAGGAATTTCCAGAGATAGATTGTTGGAATGGAATACATACTCTCTCATTGGAGGGAAGAATCCTGCTTACCTAATTCCAGAAAGTATTAGGCACAAGTTATAATAAAATAATAATAATCCTTGCATTTGATATAGCGCTTTTGTTGGCAAGGTTTGCAAGAACCAAGGCTTGGGGACCCCAGAGTCCAATTGGGTCCAACCAGCTTAAACCACAAAGTTTGCCATTGAGAGCACTGCCAGGTAAGCTTTCCCACTGTTGTCCAGCTAGGACCACCCTACTCATTAGGGCTTTAGGTCCCAAGGAAGATAGTCCCTAGTTGTCATAAGACATCTGACAAGCACTTCACAGAATAGACTGTAAAGTGAATTGACTGTATAATTGTGGGCGAAACGCAGCAGCCAATTCTGCACAGCAGTGTCCCACAAATAGTCGTGGATTGAAGTGACCAATTTTTTTTTTGAAGGATTATCATCGGGCGTATGGAGTAAGGAAACTTGCCAAGGTTTTGTCCTGCCAGGAATCGAACCCAGGTTTCTCGCTTGCGAGGCGAGTGCCCTAACCACTGAGCTACAGGACTCCAATGTTCACTCCTCTGAGGTGAGCAATCGGGTCCTTGAGGATAGATGTAAGAACAATGAACCACAGAAAGAAAAGGCTGCAGCCAATTCACTTTATAATATATTCTGTGAAGCGCTTTGAGATGTCTAGAAGACGTGAAAAGCGCTATATCAAATACAATGATTATTTTATATTTGTTATTGGTCGTCTCCATCTGAATCTCTTACAATATCAATACGTAATAAAATGTGAATCAGTCAGTCAAATAAACCACATGTTTTCTTGTTCTTTCCAGAATATATTTTGGAGTGTGTGGCCTTCACTATAAATTTTAATCTATAAATATAAGGCTTAAAAAAGCACTTCTTTCAAATTGGTATGATTGAGGTTGTCTTGGTGATTAATGTAAAACATGAACACTTTTTTTTAAAAAAGTCTGCATTTTGCGTCAACGTTGCGTACTATAAAATAACGCGTATTTGGTTGGTTTACAAAAATACTGAGTGTCTCCCACCACTCTTGGGGTGAATCCTTCATTTGCGGTGTCTTCTGCAGAGTCATACAGCAGCCACATGAATCTATCCCACATGACTCCCACAGACTGAGCTCCAGAAAACTGTAGCAAGCTTTTGCTGGCAGAATCCCAGGACTTCAGGGAGGAAGACAGCCTCTGTAAACAGTGTGTTTAGGAGACAGATTAGAGAGAACCAATGTGCTCTGCTGTAAATGCCAACCAAATTCCTTAGTACAGTTGAATCACTGTGCCTTTTAACACTTCAGACTGATCAATAGCAAGGGCAGGCACTGCCTAGCGAAGCCCCGCAGTATGCTCTGAGTCTGTGGTAGTGCTGCAGGGTCAAGACATCAATTGTTTGCTGATCTGATCTTTGTGGTTTTATACAGAGCCACTAGAGGGTATGGCACAATCCAGAGGTTGCGCTATAGATACACGTCAAATCTTGGTGGCTTTGTCGACAGTGAACCACAGATCCTGTGCTTTCAATTGTGGCGGGTGGGGGGGGGGGGGGGGGGGGAGTTGGTGGAGACGTTGTGCCCCAAACATATCAACATCTTCATCAGAGACATTCTTCTCACCAATATTAATGGGTTCCTACAGCGAAGGGATAAGTGAGGGGTCAGAGGAGTCTGTATTCAAATTGAATTCTGGACAGATGTTTCAGAAATGAGCCAAGTATTTATTAGTTTACTCCAGGCTCAGCAGGTGCTTAGAAGCACAGGACATTACTTCTGAGAACGTACATGATTTTACTAAGTATTGCAGACGGGTAATATTGTAGAAATCATTATGACATAGGCGTACTGATATTTATGTCTAACTGAAACAGTCAGATATTTCAGACAACAGGCTGGACAAGAATATTAAGCAGTACAGAGTAAAAATGAAAATGCAAAGGAGCAGAGAAAACAATACAATGTATTATCAGTGGAGGTGAAGCAGAGAAAAACACTGTCGGTAAAAAACAATATGCTTTCGAAAATAAAGCTATGAGCAAAATGGAGGGCAGAGATGAGTAAAAGATTAAGGCAAATGTTGAAAATGATCAAGAGCTACAATGAGATGAAGATTGCAGGACAACATGAAAGAATTTGATAAAAATATTCATCACATACAGGGGTTTAAGAAAACAGTAGGGCAATACATCCCTCCCCCCCTCTAAAATACTACAAAGCAGATATGATATCAAATGAGCTGGGGATGGTCAATATTTTCAGATAAATCTTTGTGCCACAGGTGGAATTCTCAGCAAAAAAAATTCCAAGAACAATTGATTATTTTGAATAAAAAGGTGACTGACAGGCTAAAAGCATTAAATAATGAGTCATCAGACGCAGGCTAAGTTGCACACAAGCACACTTAAGAAATTCTTCCATGTTCTGTTTGGCAATATGAGGCAATTTTTGGAAACTGGAGTGGTGCCTGAAGATTTGAGAACGGGGAAACAATGTCAAGAACATTTTTTTTTGACGTTGAACATTACAGGGAGCAAGTCTGATTTTGGTTGTGGGAAAGATATTGGAGGACAATGTGAATTAGGAAATAACAAAGGATTTAAGAGAACTATAGAATTGTTGGAGGGAGTCAGCATGGTGTTATGGGAGGGAGATTGTGCTTGGCAAATCTACTGAAAAAATAACAACTTGTGGACAAGGGATATATTTATATTAGATATATGTAGATATATTTATATTACTTACCAAATTCTGCAGTACTACAACAACAACGACGACATGGAAGTGGAATTCCCAGGAGAGGAAAATTCCAAGAACAACTGATGCAGTTCCAAAAACATTTCTACAGTAGACTTGAATGCCAAGGCCTATCTTGCCTTAAGCTGTGAAAGACAATTACCAGTACCCTTCCATCCTATAGAGTTGAAATTGCATTTCTCACTGGGGTGTGGCTTAATTGTTCCAACCAGTTCTGATTAGTTCCTACAGTCATCACTTACACATTTTTTTGAGAAAGATGGTTCAAGCCTTTGAGTCTTCCACTTTGCTTTGTTTTGCTTTGCACTGTGTGTTTGATACATAAAAAAACATCTTACTGAAATTAGATGCCCTCCTTTTAGTCTGATGTTCTGCTATTTGCCAATAGTGCAATAAATCACAATTTCCAAAGACTAACTGTTTCAGTAGGGATGCTTATCCAGTAATTTTCCAGAGAGAGCAGGCAGAAATGCGTCAAAAACATTACGAATGAACAGGAATTGGATACAGCAACTCCTGCCAGCGACCAGAAGTGTATCACACTGATTCCAGGAGCCTCTGCTCTGGAAGTAGACCGTATCAGAGCAGAGTTCTCCCAGGCCAGAGAGACAACCTTCCAGTTACCAGCAGGAGTTCCTATTGCAAATACACTTACAAATAAATTTACATCATTTTACATCTGATGCTTCCAATGAGGGATAAAAGAACTGAGGATCAGTCTCTGTGTGATGCTCCTATTCAATGAGGCAATGTACAAGATCCAGTCTTGAAAAGTGGAACAAAGTCCCAGTAATTTCTGATCAGTGAATAAATTGACCGTTTCTAAAAGAGTTGTAGGATATATAGCAGTCTATCATAATTCTCTCTCTATATATATATATATATACACACATATATATAAATAAAACAAACTATTTGCTAAGAACTTGATGGCATGAATCTGCATGGGTGAGAAATGTTTGACAAGGTAAAAATTCCATTGAGAGTGTTTGATGATCGTGCAATTATAATGAGAACTCCCATTAGTGGCTGTATTACCAAAAGACAATATGTGTAATGGTCAACAGAATTTTTACCAATATGTGGGTATGTACTTTTGGGGGGTAAGAATGAATAATAAACAACTCGCACTTATATAGCACCCTTCATGTAGATTAAAGTCTTGGAGCGCTTCACCATGTGGTCACATGCCAAGCAAGGAAGAAGGTGACTGGAGAGGGGAGTTGGGGGAAGCTGATCAGGTAGAGGGGTCGAGGGAAGGAGGATTAGAGGTTAGTGGCATAGAAGCTGAAGGCTTGGCTACTGATGGTGGTACATAGGGGGCGATAATTAAGCAGCAGATATGTAGCTGGATGAAGGAGGTGAGCACAGAAGTGGGAGAGGGGAAGATCACAGAGATAGGGATAGAAGATGACAGAGATAGGAAGGTGCGAGAGGGTGAGGGATCTAATCTGTTAAAAATGCACGTTACCTACCCATTTCTTTTAAGTTCCCATCCCTCTTTAACCAATTAAAATGGTGAAAGAACAAACTTGAAAAATAGGATTTCTACCACCGAAAAATATTTATGATTCTTAATATAAAGAACCTAAATTGAAATTGAGTCTGCCAGGGTACAGATCACAGCAATCCAGCAATGATTCAAATGTTAGAAATGAAATTTATTTGCTGAAACATTGTATAAACAGACTGGTTTTCATCAACCAAACTGCAGGTATCTACAAGTCAGCATTGACATGCATCAATGCTCCAGATGCTCAAAGCCACTATACATGTTCTGACAACAAATTGCAGTTTCTTTGTTTAAAGTTAAAGGAAACAGACATCATCCTATAGATATGCAGAAGACATCTTTGAACAAGAAATTGCATTAGATTAGAAAATATATTTAATAGAATTATGTAACAAATAAGGACAGGGCCATAAAGCGCCAACTTGATGCTACATTGGTCTTCTTTTAGGTGCTGGTTGTACCAGAATATAAAATGTCATATAAAAGTAATTGAGTAACTAAGATGAAACAGTAACCATGGGATTTAATCAGTAGGAGAGCTTTGGCAAACCAGCAATAGGATTTTTTTTTGGAAAATCACATTATATTCTGGCAGCACTGGCTGCAGTTATCTAACTAAAAGCACCAAGCCATAAAGCTGTAGCACTCAACATTCAACATTTCAAAACACTCAGTATTTGTCACGAGCAGAATCCAATCACTTAAGATTGAAATTATTTTTTGACACATGCTTAAATCTATGTGCAAACAAAGGGTTGCTGATCAAAGCACTAGATATAAACAAAAATGTCCTAGATTATGGAACCCTGCAGGGTTAAACCCCACAACATTATTAACTGGTGAATAATGTTGCCTACAACCATTTCAATGTATTTCAAATTCTTTACCTTATATGTAGATGAGTACAAGTGGAAATGTTTTAATCAGATACATTTTAAAAAGAAACCTGTTTCCAAGTTCTGGCCTGCCCAGACTCCATTATATCTACATTTCATTTCTAAGTCGAACCATAGTGTGAAGGCCTATCAGAACTGAATGTCGACTTCTGAGTTACAAATGGTTTCTGAGATTAGATTTTCTTCCAAAAATCCACTTAAATCATAGACTTACATAGTGCAATAGAGCACATATTAAAATTATTTTTTGACACATGCTAGTCCTTGCTGATGTTTGTACTTCACACAAACCTCTCCAATTTCTCGTCTCTTATATCCATCAACTTTTCTCTTAAATACATTGATATACTATTTGATTCAACCACAGCTTCCTGCAGTGAGCTCCACATACTCACCACCCTCCATGTGAAGTTTGCTCTAAACTAAACGTCAGCTTAGACTACCCGATTCAAAGTCCTGACGTGGGGCTTGAACCCACAAACTTCTCACTTAGAAAAAACTGAACCAGGCTGACCCATGTAATATGATCTTTGCCTAAACATGGGGTAGTCAGGGTCACATACAGCCACTTTTTCCTAGTTTCTGCGGTTTCATACTTCTTATTTATATTATTACTGGATACTGCATTACTGTTCTAGGCCGAATCTCGCCCCCCCCACCCCTTCTACCTCAGCTAATTTCTAATATTTGTGAAAGTGTGCAAAAAAAGTTAAATATATCTAACATTTTAACAAAGGATACAAGTTCAGAAATGTTAAAGCAAGGACGAGAAATCAAGTTATAGTGATTTATTAAATGTTTAGCATTTTCAACATTTATACATTAGACAGACAGAGGGAGGAACTGAAAGGTCAATGAAACACTTGCAGATTTAGCACAAAGGGAACCTCATTAACTTATTTACATTCACGGGAATCAAAGATGCTGGAAATGATGTAGAGGAGGATAGGTTTATAGATTTCCTCTAGTTCATGTAAAATGAGTGAAAGTGGCAGCTCCATTTCAATAAACATGACGTATAGTATTTTGCCTTAGGCCTGCTTCTATCAGTAACCTAGCAGACAATACGCCTACCTAGGCTTACAAGCCGGTTTGATGCTGCATTTGTCTTGTAGTGCTCTTCGCAACAATATAATTGTTGCCTTTGAGCTCCCTTCATGCCTCAAGAGAGTTTATGCCATGAGCGACTATAGCCACACAGACTGGGATGATCTCTGTGTTTGATTCCAGAATTCAGCAGAGGGCTGGGAAGCAGTTAGGTTATTAAGATTGGCTTCAACTCGCCATCATACGGCAATTCACATAGCGCCTTTCAGGTCAGGACGATGTCTCAATCCACTTCACACGGTTGACTGGGAGTCGAGCTTGGGAGGGGGAAGGGCAAAATAGTTGGCCATAAGTGAGATCAAAGAGACCGGTCATATGGTGGTCAGTGGTAGTGGAGGGTGGGGAAGAGAAAACAAAAATGAACTTGCATTCCTGCTTCTGATCACTGTACAGCAACCCTGGCTGGAAGTGGTTAAGTGGGGATATTGGACGAGAGCAAGTCTGAATAGTCTGCTGACACTCACTCAGAAGGTGAATTGTGCCTTGGATAAAATGAGTCAAATCCCTTCAGGAAAGGGAAGGAAATGATCACCATTTGTC
Source organism: Callorhinchus milii (assembly GCF_018977255.1). NCBI lineage: Eukaryota > Metazoa > Chordata > Chondrichthyes > Chimaeriformes > Callorhinchidae > Callorhinchus > Callorhinchus milii. Next base: position 97,724,634 of record NW_024704742.1, read on the forward strand.
ATTGGTGGCACCAGATGTCATTTTTCTGGCCATTAGTGGACTGAATCATCGCATTAATACAGGCCAGCAATGGTAGTTTTGCACTTTTTGCCCTGACAGATATTCTCCAGACATTGGGAACCACAGGTTAATCTCAGCAAATGCAACACTCAAAATAGTTGTAAATCCTTCAATCTTGCCCACACACAAGTGTGATTGGCACTGGTGCTGTGGAATCTCAATAATAACTATGAGATTGACTCCACCATACAGGAAGCTCAGAATATTTGCAAGGCCAGTTGTAATTCAAACAGCTATGTAATGTAACCATAATCACTACACTTGCTTTTAGTGACCATCAATCCTACAATACACGATGAAACGGTGAGTTTTCTTTTTAAAAAATTACTAGTCAGAAGTGCAACGTTTTTTTGGCTCAAAGTATTTTTATGTAAATTCATATTGGTAACATTTTGCAACTAACCTTTTGCTTAATGGCCTATTTTTTGGACTTCCTCAGCCTGGAATTTGCCTGCGCAATCCAATATTGTCAAAATGAAAGCCACAATTCTCGTAAAGAGTACAATTTGCAAATATCGCAGTTAGATCCTGGTCCAATAGAAAAGTGCGGAAATATTTGAAAAAAATGCGGGGTGAATTTGTGGGCTTTGTGGAAAATTGCGGTGAGTTGATTGGTGCTATTAAGATGCATTTTAGGGCCAGCCTTCATTTTTTTGCTTTATTGATCAAAACTAAACATGAGTAAATAACCCATATTAGATTGTTGCAAAAAAAATTAATTGCTTTTTTAACAAAAATTGGGTGGCTTTTTTTGAGGTGGGGGATGGGCACACCACCGAGGTTACAGAAGCTCTCCGGCCCAGCACCGCACACAGACCCAGAGAGAGAAACACACTCACTGACACTCTCTCCCACAGACAATCACAACAGTCAGGGACCCTGAGTGAAGCCCATTTGCCGCTTAAGACGCATCGCGCATGCACGCCTAGTACTGCCCCGCTCACAGTGACGCCAAGTAAACAGTGGGGCGGCCCGCGAGCCAGAAGCTACATTTATAGCGAGTTTGTTGCAGAGTGGGTGCTTGTAGCGGATTCCACAAGAAAAGTGTGTCTGCACTTTTCTATTGGCCCAGGTTACCGGCCAACAAATCTCCTGGTTGGTGCTGTAAGACCACTCTTAAAAAGAGCACAAGCAGAGGGTAGAATGCATCAGTAAAACAAAAGGCTTATTGTCCACAAACAGGCACGCACTAGAAGTCTAGATGATAGGGGACAAGGTAGTTAACTTAAAGGATTGACTGGGACCGTATGGCGGGGAAACAGTATGCCTTAAAAAGGTACAAAAAGTAATCAAGGAGAAGCAGAAATATACCTGTTCACTCTGGAAATGGTTTCGAGTCTCATCTATCCATATTTTCTAAGTGCCTCTTTTCATAAATCTAGGAGTGTTTTTACAAGGCTTGAAAGGAAATCTATCAAGTCTGCAGAAAAACAGAGTTGTTTTTCTCAAGAATGAATAGAATGGTTTCCAATACCATCAAATAGTCCTCGGGTTTATTTTGCTTCCTCTTCCAATTTTCTTTTTTAAAAAGAACTAAAATCAGTGACTTGAGAATAACGTCACAGACATCCAATAATTGTATATAAAACAGGTGTTTTAACTTTATTGAACCGATTTTAATGCCGCTTTCATTTTACAGTTAAAACTATCAAACTACATATTTTTAAAACATAGAGCTCTTTGCACACAGTGATATTCTAAACATGACTTTTTAAACAAGATTCTTCCAAGACTGAAATTATATGAAATTAAGGTTAATTTAATAGCAAAAATAAAATATGGAATTACACTGAATTTGGCCATTATCAAATACAACAGGACTATAATATTTTACAAGTAATGGACTGAGCATTTTACACATGTACAGTAACTATCAGTAAACGTGATTGTGAATTCAATGACGCGGACACTATGCTAAATGTAAACTATTTTATTATCGCCTGTTTAATAGTATTAGTGTTTTGTTTTTGCAAGTATCTGACAAAATCTTTACAATCCATGTCCATTAGTATGAATACATATTTTATTTGGATTTGAACAAATTAAGGCTAAATTAAAATTACAATTATTAAAAATCATAAGAGACCAAGGTAGTATATGAATAGTAATGGACCTAACATAACTGTAATTCAGTGGAAGTAATCATCAGGAAAAAATGGCGATTAAGTATGTAAAAGAATGGTTCATCACTAACATAGGACAGTGTAGGAAACAGTTAGTAACAAAAAGGGAGAATCCCTTTCATCAATGATCATGACCAATGGCTCTGCACAGTGTAGGAATGTGCTTCTTCCACACTTACAGTGAAAGGTCATTGTGAAGCCACGTTTTGTGATTCAATGGGCTTTCTTTTAATAGAGATCTCCATTACATGGGCTGCAACATATCGTGTGTGGTAGAAGGGAGAGAAAGAATTGGACTTCGATAGCTTGAAGTAGTTTGATGGATATGGTCTGGGCAAAGAGCTTAGAAATTGTAATAAATGCTTCGAGGGGGTGGGGGCTAGTGGGGTGGGGTGTGAATCTCATTAAGACACAGGAACGAATAAAGAAATTAAAACCTGCAATGAATTATAAAAAAAACTGTCCCTATTCCTTCAATCAAATCACAAATCAGCACCATTATAAATGTAACTCTCCTTTATAGGTAAAGGAATATGAGGGGTGACCAGAGTCACTGAGGTTTTTCCTTCCTTCTTTCAGTCCTGCCAGAAACCCAAACTTTTAAAACTCATTTAAAATTAATACCTAAAGCAGAAAGAACTAATGAGAGCAACTCGTCTGAAGAGTTGTTGCTGTATTGTGGTAGCTTGAGTTTCACCTGCAAGTGTAAGCTTGAGTTCACATACAAGCCACAATTTCCTAACAGCACATCTTCATTAAACAGTAAGAAGCACTTTCATCTCTGCTACTACCTGCCTGTGCGCATATTAGGCTACTCATCTTCAAGGGGATGGGGTTAAAGTCTGGTGGGAGGTAGAAACCTCTGCTTCACCAAATGGTCTGGCTGAATATTGGTCAATCAATGTCATCCGAGTTGTGGAAACAAAACTTATGTTGTTGGTTTAGAAACCAGTACACTCACTCTGAGGCTTCTCTCACTCTCCCCACAATAGAAGGGAAAGATTTTGTTTTGAATGGCGAGCTATAGTCACATGCATTCATGTATCACTGCCAATTCCAGGCATGTTCAGTGCAATATGTTGTGTTACATATTAACTTCAGATGGTTCCTTCCTACAGGCTGAGCCTGCAGTGAAACCATTGAAAATAAAACACGCACTCATACAAAATTAAACCTGTACCAACATTAGAGTTTGGAATTAGTCTCAGCCTGATGTCAATGATTCACAGAATGTGTACAGTGCACTGGTGATCTAAAAATTCCTTCCCTCCTAGCAGATGTGCCCGATAGGCGTTTCTCTATACCCATCAGCCCAAATTACTGACTGATTTACAGATCCCAAAGCTCAGAGTTCTATGAAGGTGTGGCTGGCACAGCGTTTGGAGATCAGTAAAGAATTTGAAATGTGTGCAGTCATCCTGGCTCTGAAGCACCAATACCTGCAGCTGCAGAAAGAGACAGGTTTGGACTTGGATGGGGTTAACCCGACTCATTTAATCTAGATTCAATCTGAACGAATTCGGTCTGTGTAAAAATAGGGTCACACAACTTGATCATAAATTAGAGTTAAAAATATACATGAACAGTACAATTGAACAGGTAATAATTCTACTTTTATAAACAGGCCCATGTTAGTAAGCCTCTCCTATTAAGCTGCAAAAATTAAAATGGAAGAAAAGTAACTTCCAGCCAGGAGGTTAACAGTAAATGTTAAAACAACCCAAAGCAAGGCAATAACAAGAGTGTCAGAAAAAAGTGAAAGTAAGAATGAAAGCAAACTTTTTCTGGCAAGGGAACTTATTAATGTAGGTCTACTTTCATGCCAAAATGACATTATAAGGCTGTGCGTTAATGACAGTACCATTGAGCACCAACTCACTCTCACAGTTGATGAATGAGGAGCGGTTGCTATGTGAAGCTACTGCCCACTTTGTTTTTGAAGACACCACTTCTACGACAATCCTTACCATTAACATTGATATGAATACCAACACTTCCACCACTGATGCCACCATGATCATCAACAGCAACAAGCTATGACTGATATACCATTATGACCAATAAAGCTTCAGGCCGTTAGTAAATGATTAAAAGCATATACATACTGAATGTTATATATTATTGCAGAAGAGGTTTAGTGGGAGCAGGCGGAGTAGGAATTGGTTTCCTGGTTGGAAGGAAGCACATTATTCCTGGTTTACATACCTGTTTGTATTTGTCTGAAAATCATCCATCCATGGCATTTGTGCATCTGGGAGACGGTGGGTACAAATTTCAACATGCGAGCACTTTGAATGCAAACACTAACGCATTTACCAAACTGCCAATTTAAAGTGATGTAAACGTCTACAAGTATTCTAGACAACAACCTGGATGTTAAAGAAGGAAATCCTTCCCAAACAGAGCAAACCCATGATTTAATGGAAAATAAATCAGATCTCATTCAAATAGGAAATTTGGCATTAGATGCTTTGGTCATAAAAGTAAAATACTGACACATTAGATATTCCAGATGTCAGACAGTAAACACCTGAAGTGAAAGGTAGGTCTGTTGTAATTGCTTCACCAATAAAGTTCTGTCACATAGTTCACCATCTCCTTGAAGGAGGAGAAAGGGTGGCTTTCTATTTTTTTTGTTTGATATTAAAAGAATTTACACGTGTGCATTCTGGAGCGAGGGGGAAAACCCGTTGTCATCCGTTCAACCTTTAAGTGAACACGTTCTGCAACACAGTTGTTGGAGCACTTTCCGCTGGCAAAGGCTGTTCTTTTTCACCAAGACGCAGAAACTTCCCTCGGCCCAAGACTCTTCCGTTGCTTTCCAGAGATCAGGATCAGAGAGAAGAGGTTGAAGTTTGGGGAGATGGGAGCAGAGGGACCAAGTAGGTGATTGTATCAGACAGGGTAGAAGAAGCCAGTTCAAGAAGATGACAGAAGCAATTTTTGGGGGTTCATCAGAAGTAATTGTGTCCAACAGGAAGCAAGTTTTCATATTTCAACAGCAAGTGATTTTTAGTCCATTTTTGGAGGGGGAAAAAAGATCACAGAAAGACATTAGAAAACAGCTTAAACATCATGAAAGTGAATCAGTACCACAGCTGAAAGAACTTTTTAATCACATTAAAGAAAGTAAAATAGGTAAAATAGCAATCTAGAAAAAAAAGGCATAAAATACACAAGCTGAAAAACCTACATTTGCAATTATTGTACAATGGACCAAGAAGTCCACATTACATTTCATTCAATACACTGGTGCTAATTTAATAGATTTGAATGGCTGTTATTTGTATTGCTACAGCTTAAAAGTTTAACTTTTGCCTACACTGACCATACCAGATCCACTAATGTGTGTTAAGATTTTAAACAAAGATTTGTTCTATATAAAAGGGAGCCCTGCATTGTTTAATGTTTAGGATCATTATAGCTTTTACACACAAGTAAAATCCTTTGCCAAGAATTCTGGACCACATGCCATGAACTAATAACAATACAGAATATTTATCTCCCCTTTTCCTTTATAAAGTTAAAAAAAACTGTACATCAGATTATGGTGCCTATAACATCAAAATGCCAGAAAGCACTTCACAGGAAATTATTATTTAATATGGTGACTGTATTCTCCAGCAAATGCAGCAGGCAATTTGCACAAAGCAATGTCCCACAATTGTCAATATATCTTGAGAATTGTTGGCCAGGGCACTGAAATTTCCCTCTCATTTCGAATATTGTCAACTAGGGAAATTGGGGGAAGGAGGAACGAGAAAGAAAAGGGAAGGAATGTAGGTTTCTAAATAAACAGATGTATATTTTTAGCTAAAGTTATGTGGCAAGTTTATAAACTGATCCATGCGGTAGTAACTGGCCATAGGTATGTCATCTTTCTCAGAATGTATTATCTGAAGAGGAAGAATGCCACTGTATAAAGACGTTTGTTGAAATTTAATAGGTTGCAGCACTATTCATATATATTCAGGAGATTTTCAACACTTTAGTGCTCTTTTTATCAACATCAATGTTTCTGGAGAAGGCATATTCTTATATTCTACCATATTCATATTAGGTTGGATAACTAACTAATGCCAAGTAGTTCCTCATTAGACAGACAAAGCAGTGACCATGATTACAGAACAAAGTTCCTGACATATGTGTTAAGTTCCTTAACATGCCATTTATTTTTTGAGACATTGAGACATTTTTTGAGACATTGATGTGTATAAATAGTCTGCTGCATTTCACCTACAAAATATACAGTCACTATACATTAGAGTAAATCCTGTGAAGATCTTTGGGATGTCCTCCTGACGTGAAAGGCACTGTACCAAATGTAAATCCACAGTTTTTTTTAACAACAGACTCTTCATGGGGAAAATATTAGAAGTTCAAAGCTGGAATTCTCCAGGACAGAAGACATTGTCCATCACACTTTGCATAGGATTTTGTCCATGAATGTATGGAAGTTCACATTGGTTTGAAGAAATCTCCAAGTTGAACTTACACAGATGGCTGCAAAAACACTGGCTTTATTATAACCAGAATCTACTACTAAGAAGTTGAAAGTGCAAAACAGCTTCCATGTGTTTATACTAAGTGTGTACAATTGATTATTGAGCAACTACATTATTTCACAGAAAGGTAATTGAAGTTTGATGCGGTATATTTACAGAAGCAGCTTGTAAAGGTTTTTTTAAAAAAATCATTCTTGTACCCCATATCAGAAAGTGACATCTATCTAGAGACAAATGATTCTTTTTCCAACAGTTAGCACAATGAATAAATGCTGATGAGGCTTTATAATCTCTTTAACCACTTGCGTTTAAGGTTAAACATTTCACAATGGTAGGAACATAAATAGGTCATTCGAACCATTAGGCCTGTTCTACCATTTAATTAGACCTTGTTAGATCTCTTTAGCCCGTTTCCTAATCTTTTCTCCCTAATACTCTAACTTCCTAAGTATTAGGCATATCCCTTTTTGACATCCCAATCAAATTTGCATCCACAATAATAATAATCCTCACATCTTCTAGACGTCCCAAAGCGCTTCACAGAATATACTGTAAAGTGAATTGACTGTATATTTGTGGGCGAACGCGGCAGCCAATTGCGCACAGCAATGTTCCACAAACAGTCGTGGATTGAAAATGACCAATTTATTATTGTTTTGATTTTTTTGGAGGGATTATTATTAGGCGTGTGGCAGTGTGTTCCACTTAATTTGTGTGAAGAAATATTTTCTGATCTCAGTTCTAATTTTAACACTGGTCTACTTGTTTTGGATCTCTCACCCAGTAGAGCAGCAGCCTTTATCCAGCTTGGCAATCTGTTCATTCTTAAACACCTCTTTACGTCCGGGGAATATAATAAAAAAAGAGTCAGCCCCTTCATTCCAGTTTTAATCCCAGGTGAAGCATAATGGGCCACTCCCCAGGTTTACTATGTATCCTTCCTAAGGCTGGGCACCCAAAACTGAACACGAAACTCCAAATGACTAATGCTATACATTAGGGATGGCCGACTCGACTATTTTACGCATGTGTAATGCGGTTCGCAAGTTAGCCATCTCTGCTATACATAACTATAGTAGCACTTCTTGCTTTCATATTCCCTATTTATAAAGCTCAGCAGCCCATCAGCCTTTCTAAAGGTAAGATCTTGGGGTGCAGGATGGAGAAAACATTTATTTGCAAATGTCAGGCAGGTTGGCTATTTTATGCCATTGAAGTCAGCTTGTGATTATTTGTATGCACAAACAATAGAAAACAGGAGAGTTCTCTATCAGTGGGGTGAGAAGAAATCAATTTAGTGAACGTTCCTGAGTTTCACAAGTGACATAATGAGCTGAAACCATTCTCCAAACAAAACTTAACAACACTGTATTTTTAATCAATGAGGAAGGGGTGACAGAACAAGTTTTGCTGTGAATTATATTTCCAACTGGTAATTCACAGGACAATATTCTGCGAGGGTAGAGTTACAGTATTGTTACAATGAAAAGAACAGTTTGCCATGTATGGTATTTGCCACATCTCTGTACCAGTTTCTTAATTGGGATTTTTTTTCATACCTGTTTTACATGTACCTCTTCCAACAGTACTAGTAACCAAGAGAAACAACTGTCCAATAGGTGAGCTCGCAACACTTACTGTGTGCAACTTCAATATCAGCTTGCACAAGGAAGGCAACAGGCAGCAGAACAGAACCTGCCCTGTCCAATTAGATAAACTAAATTGAACTTTCAACACACTATTCACTAATATTCTTAAGAGACTTTCAAATAAATAAGTGTTCCTCTCGCCAATATGAATGCTACCTCAGGAGCAAGTCTAACTGTAAAAAGGACTTGCTGTATTCACACAATTTCACATGAAAAACAATGCCCAGGAGTACTCACCATCTTTACAAACGGTGCCAAGCACACAAGCTCCGTCCTCAAGGTTGTATCCACTAGGACAGGTGCTACAGTTCCTCTCTCCATGACCAATACAAGTTGAACAGCTAGGATCACACCTTGAGAAAATAAAACGTACAGATGTTATTTTTAAATCTTAAGGGTGTACCTTTCTATGTAGATACCTAAAAACGTGTAGGTGTACATACGTGGGGAAAAGTACAATAATAATCCTTGCATTTGAGATACAGCCTTATCACGTTGTTGAGACAATAACAAAATGACATTTGTATGGTGCCTTTCACATCGGGAGGATGTCCCAAGGCGCTGGACAGATAGGAGTTTTGGAACCGAGCTTGTATTGGGGAGGGTGGAGGGCAGCGGAAAGCAGGGTGATCGAAAGTATGGTCGAAGAGGAGGGTTTTGAGATGGATCTTGTAGGAGGCAAGGGAGGGGGCAAGATGGTATTATTGGACTGCTCGGCAGAATTCCTAGGCCTTAGCTGATTAAAAATATATTTTTCTATAATCAGAAATGAAGTTCGAGAAGACAATACAATTCATATTGAGTTCATGTTGGCAGAATATTACATGGTGCTGAACAGTCCAGGGTTTGCACCTGAACCAGGGGTGGGGGACGACGATGAGGAGGGTAAAGGGGTGGGGAGAGAGGACCAAAAGCATGGTCAAAGAGGAAGGTCTTGAGACAGACAGTGAAAGAGGCAAGGGAAAGGAGGGGCGAGTCAAAGGGACTCTGTGTTGGAGTTCCAGAGAGTGGGCAGAAACGTTCAAAGCCCAACTCCCAATGATGGGACAGGGGTAAGCTTGATACACATCTCCACTCTTTTCTAAAGTCTCCGGTCAGCATGTGCCAACCATCCTTCCAGTCTTTCCTCCCTCACCTGGCCCAAATTAATCCAATAAATCTACATTTCAGGGATTGGGGAGCAAAGAACCCATAGAATGTCAATAGAATCGATGCACTGCAATGGCTTTGCAAGGTGTCTGGATTTACAGCTACCCTATAAAGCTGGATACACTGCACTTCTAAATGTGCCTCTGGAACTCCATTCACTAATGCCACCTGGCTTAAGGCAAGTTCAATGAAACCTTGTATGAATTCTGCTAAAATTATGAATCTTAGCTTGCAAAGAAACAGTTTTCAGAGGAAATTTACAAATAGTTGAGAGCAGTTCAAAGAATCAGTTCAACTTACCTCCTGCAAGTCTTTTCTGCGTTTTCATATGGCTGATCTAAGAAGTAGCCAACACTGCAGCTCAGTACACATCTCCAATCTTCCATATAAAAAGATGGTGCACACCTTGTACATGACTCCTGGCCTTGGCCTGGAACAACACAGAAACAGAATGAAGGTCACAGTCCAAGAGTTTTGGTAACTAGATGCTTTCCTTCAGCGAACAATGGCTGTGACATGTTCCAACAGTGCCATGAAATGTAATTTGTTGCTGTTGTTAATGCCCAGCAGTTTCTCCGGTATTTTAAATAATTTAAGGAACTGACAGGTCAAATAATGGACAATTCATCGCTCTGGTATAGGGATCATAGACAAAAAGGGTCATAGCATCAAAATCAGATCCACGATGGTTAGAAATTAAGTCAGGAAGCATTTCTTTGTGAAGATGTGGGTTGTTCTGCCTCAGAAGTCTGTAGAAGCAAAATCAATAGGGGATGTTTAAGAGATGGATACACATTTCCTTGGGTAGTAAAGATATTAAGGAGTATGACAAAAGGATGCAGCATTGAAATGAAAAGATCTGCCAAGATCTAATAAACTAGTGGAACAGTCATGATACCTGAATAGTTTCCTGTTCTTATATTCCCAAATTCATAAATCAATCTATAACATATTGATTGGTTTAAAGCCAAACCAGATTTGACAAATTTATTATTATAAATTCGGTTCACATAAGAAACTTTTTGAACCATCATCACCATCGGGAGTTTCTGCACGACTGACAGCAGCAGAAGTTATTTTTAAAAAATCAGCCTAGAAGCAGCTTTTCCAGGATATTGATTGAAGGCACAAATTTTTCCCCTTTCTTCCCAGTATCCATCCATTATATAATATTCCCTTAATTTGATATAGTACTCTGTCAAGTCATCAAAGCATCACAAAGTGGTTCACAGACTGTCGAGATGTCTCAAAGCACTTCACTCTCGCAAATAGGTGCGACAGGTGCAACATGTATTTTGTGGCCTTAGCTCCCCACCCCGCCCCCCCCCCCCCCCACCACCACGCACGCTATACATAAACCAAGAACACATTACAGTATATGCTATTGGCAATTCTCTACATGTTACCATCTATATCCTCCTGGGGGGGCGGTGGGGGGGGGGGGAAGGAGGTGAGCCCAATACGCTCCAGAATTAGGTAAGGGAGTGTACACTCCATTCCAGATGTAGGAAAATTTCCACGGGTAGGTGTGTGTGGAACTCTTATTCTGGATTGGATACTCTGAACTAGTGATAGATTGCCACGTGTTATTCATCTGGCTGACCAAAATTAATAGCACAATGACGCAGTGTCATGATATTACAACATACCCTATGCAATCCATGGTTCTGTATACTACCACCCAAAATAAGTTATTTAATCAAGATATGTGCGCCTTGGAAAATATTGAGCCCCCCATCCCCTCCCCACCCAAAAAGAACTAAAATGTGCTGAGATTCATGGAAGTAAAGATTACCGGCACATGTTGCACAGGAAAAGTGACATCGTTCACAGCCCCTTTTCTGTGAGTTGTAATAGCTCCCATCTGCACAGCTGAAGACGCACTTTGTTCCCTGCAAACTGGAAGACAGGACAATGGTTGCAAGTCACTTCAGAAGCCCCATTTCCCCCAATGTTTCTTTTACAAAAAATGGCACTGAGTACAAGTTCTTCATACCTCATACCCGGCTTGCAGTCTGTACAGAATTGAAATCCATTGCACCTCCGGCAGTTTTCGCTACATCTCCTACATGTATTTCCATCTGGAAAGAGAAAGAAATATGTGATAAGATAAAGTATATTGGGGAAATAGTAATTAGGGGAAGCAGAAAGGGGAAACATATTTAGAAATGACATTTCTGGCTATGTCAAATTGTGAGATTCGCAAATAGCAAATGTTGGATGTGCAGCAGATCAAAATAAGCCATCTCTGAACTCCACTCAAATTCTGATTGAATGCAGATCTCAGTTCTGTGAAGTTTGCACCTCGAACAGAATTCCAGAGTCAGCCACCAAGACAGGTTTGGAATTCCCTATTCACAAAGATTTTTGGTGAATCTTGGATCAAGTTATGAAATAGAATTATTGTTCCACATCAACCATGGTCCTCATATAAAGGTTAAAGGAAGCACCTACATTTCATACAACTAATTTTATGCTCTGATTGTGTTAGGATTTCACACCTTATCGTCAATAACACTTTTAGATCAACAGGGAACAAGAGTTTGTCCATTTCTGCTCCCTGCTAATATGTGTGTGTGTGTGAGAGAGAGACAGAGGGAGGATGGGGGCAGGGGGAGGGAAGAAACAGGCCTTTTGTCACTTGGGATCCACCATCTATAAATCTTAAAACCACATAAAATGTGATTTGTTGATCTCAGTGTTAATTCCCCAATGCAATATTTTAAACTGGAAGTCACAATTAAAGCCACAAATCCAGTTTGGGAAAACTGTATTAAACTTTAGCTGCTCATGTGACTACTGCTAATGTTGAAACTTCAGCCTTTCTGGCCCCACCCTTTAGAACTCCATCCTGCAGTCCCTTCGTCTTGCTCCCTCCCTTGCTTCCTTCAAGGCCTATTTCAAGACCTTTCTCTTTGACTGTACCTTCGGGTACCATCCTATACCATCCTCCCTCCACTCCTCCTGATCCCAACCCCCAGCTTGGGTTCAAATCCTTGCCTGTCCATCCAATGTTCTTCCGATGTCAAAGGCATTACACAAATGTAATTTGTTGTTGATTTTGTTGCCTTCTTTTTTTTGCTTAACTAGAAATTTGACTCAAAAGTTATTTGCAACCACGAGAGAGTTTTTGTGATCATTTCTCCCTCTCTTTCCCCTTCCATAGAGGAAGTACAATGTAGATTAAAAGTTCCCAATACTTACTTTTATCGAGGTAGAAGGACTCTGGGCAATTAGTCACACAGACATTAGTCTCCTCATTCAAGTGGTAGCCATTTTTACAGGAGATACACTGGTCGCTACGGCTCCCTACACAATTCTCACAGATTGACCAGCATTTTTTACACCTTCTTTTCTCATCATCATAAAATCCCCGCGGGCATTCGGGAACACAGGTCCTGCATTCAAAGCAAATGACTTGGGTTAAATTGGATCCTTTACCTCTGCACAAACTTCTTCCCAAGAAGAGCAGAGAGACCGGTGCACATTTTAGCATAAATTAGAACCATACTCTGTTCAACCCATGAAATTACTGTACCTCCGAACCACAGAACAAAATATCCTTCTTGGCGATCCTACTGTACAATACAAAATTACATTTGTAAAGCGCCTTTCACGTCAAGCATCCCAGAGGGGAACGGCAGAAAGGCTGAAGGCCCGACTGCCGATGGTGGGGTGGGCCAGGCAGGGGACATGGAGCAGGCCGGAGCCTGGTGAGTGGAGGGAGGGGATCGGTTGATAAGGGGCCAGCAGGTCGGAGAGGTAGGAGGCGGCAAGGCCATGGAGGGCCTTGAAGATGAGGATGAGAATTTTGAACTCAATCCTCTGAGAGTTGGGGAGCCAGTGGAGCCGGGCAAGGGTGGGTGTGATGGGGTCATGGAGCCTGGTGCAGGAGAGGACACGAATTGCAGAGTTCTGGATGATCTGCAGCTTGTGGAGGGAAGAGTTGGGAAGGCCGACAAGCAAGGTGTTGGCATAGTCGAGCCTGGTTGTAATGAAGGTGTGTATGAGGGTTTCAGCAGCCTGAGGAGTGAGACAATGGCGGAGTTAGGCAATGTTGCAGAGGGGGGGGGGGGGGGGGGAGGCAAAGCAGTCAAGGTAGGGATGTGGGGGGAAAAGGACAGTTGAGGGTCAAATAAGACCCCTAGGTTCTTGACAGGTTTGGTGCGGTGGAGTGGATGCTGATGTTGCCAGTGCCTGAGGTGCAGAGGTGCTGGCGCGAGCCAATGAGGAGAGCCTCGATCTTGCTGACATTCAACTGTAGAAAGTTGGCTCTCATCCAAGACTTGATATCTGACAAGCAGTCTGTCATTACAGCAGTGTTCCTGGGGTTGAGTGTGGAGGCAGAGAGGTAAGAGTTGGGTGTAATCCGCGTATATGTGGATGATGTCACCAAGAGGGAGCAAATACAGGTTGAAGAGGATTGTGTGAATAATATGTGGTGTTCAGGGGGGAAAGGGGTTAATGTAATTCTCAAATACTATAAACTCTTGTTGCACTGGAGAAGACTTCTGCATTGTTCAAACAAAATTACAAATGTGCAGGTGGTAGTATACAGACCCTCGAATAACTCCAATCCCATAATAAGACTACAATTAACCATGTAGGATCTTAAAACTCCAGGTAACAAAACATTCCTTGCAGATGAACCTACCTGGTGTTGTTTTTAAACTTGAGGAAAAAGTGCAAACAATCGATGCAATGCTGAGGTCCAAGTCCATCGCATCCATTAATACATTCAGGATCACAGGATCCTAAAGGACGAAGGGTGATATTTTAGATTACTTTCTCTCACTTACTAAGAAAAGTGCCATTTCCTGATAAACTCTTAATGCAGAAGCTGTGAACGAATACCAGCAGCAAACAGCTTTCAGTCACTTGGATGACACTAACATTCTGGCAGTGAAAGTGAAGTTTAATTTGCATTTACAGCACAGAGAGTTTCTTCAGCTTTTTGATATGAAAGAAGAAAAACATAAGACGACATCCACTCAATGTGCCTACAGAAGCTAGAATTGGAAACTAGCCAGAGCAGAGCTTGCAAACGGATTATGCTTTGATGAACTTAAAAGCAAAGATAATAAATGTAATAAAATGACAGTCTTACATCACAGCAAAGAAAGACATCGTTATGGGATGGAAATCTTGGTTGCAATCTGCAACAGCTTTCTAGTGAAGAATTACTTTAACTCCTTTCCTCCTGAACACCACATATGATTCAGACAATCTGGAGCACATAATTACTAGCCCTCTCAGGGATGAAACATGATCGACATATTTAGTAGTAGATGTGATCAGTCTTTTCGAAGAGAAGAGACATGATGCCAAGTACGCCATAGAGAGACAATGGCTTCCTCCCCATTGACATGACCGGAGATGCATTCAGGTCGAGCTCTTGGTAAATCAATGCAATGAACTTCTAAAATGTGATTATACTAGACAAGATCATACAAGACCACCAACATGCAAGACTTGCTAGTTTAGAGAACCCAATAAATCATTTAATATTGAGAAAGAGATTTATTAGCAAGACATACATGCAACTCCTTAGAAAGAGATCCCATTGGGCACACACACAAAAGCTATATTTTTTTAAAAAAAGGATTACGACGAGTTATGTCAATTTCAATATCCTTCTACGTGCATTAGTTAAGAGTCCTGCAATTAAAATTGCTCAAAAGGCTACGGTTGAACTGTCAACATCACTTCAAAAATCTGAATATATGGTTTGCACATCCATCATTGCAATTTTCCATTGTATCATTAACCTTTTATGATTTCAAGTTTCATTTCTAAAACAATTGCTAGTGTGCAATTGTTTTAGAGCTTTTTTAGGCAGAAAATCAATGTCTGGTTTGAATGAAGGAGGACATGGTAAATTCAGCACACGTTTGATGTCATCTGTCAGTAATCCATTTGTTTTAAGTTACCTTTCAATTTGATACTTTCAGAGGTTATTGGTTGTATGATGTAATGTTTCAACACAATTTCCTTCAGCTCTGGAGCTGGCGTGGCGTGCCAAATCAGCCCAAATCAATGAGATGGGGGAAAAAAAGGCTATTCTATGAGCTGTCTATAAGGGTCGTACAAAATTGGGTTTGAAAACAATTACAACAGAGTTTCTAGTGGTCATGAACTTATAGCATTCACCATCATTATCTGATGATTTCTCTAATACAATTGAATTGTTTGGAATTTTGATTGCTCCTCTTAGCTTCCTGCTCATATTCCACCAACTTAGCTCACTACATCAACACCATCTTCCTTACATTGGGAGGATAATGGTTGAGCCCACCAGCTGGATAGGAATCATATATGAGCATTCTCCATTGAACGGAAATATTTTCTCCTATGTTCTAGTTAACTTAGAAAAACTGACAAAGCTTAGTCTCTTGGGCAATTTAGTGGATGTTCCCTTTAGTAGGGGAGGCAGGAGTAGTCTCTCGTCCTTGCATTAGTCATTATTATACACGTTGCCCACGGCACACTTCCTCTTACCAGTAAATTCATCCTGAAAGCCCTCCGAGGGTTCATCTACTGGGCTAGATCGCACTCGATCCACTTTTGGTGTATCAAATGGTGTGTACGAAGAGGAATATGGATGGACAGATGTACCATAAAGTACCAGAGAAAATTCCTTCAGTTTTCCTTTAAAATAAAAAAGAGATGGTTATTGAAGAGAACTACAATCATATCAAAACAGCATTGTTGTATATAATAAATGCATTAAATTGCTGAAAGCATTCACCATTAACATCTTATAAACCTCACTTGGTCGATAAAGAAAGAACAGAAATTAATGGATTAGGTAATTTGCAGGGATTTAATTTTTCAATTGAAATTATGCTCCACATACTTGTTGGTGGGTTCATCTTCCCATTTACAACAGGTGAGGAATGCATGAAGGAGAATAGGGCCCCTCCCCATTAGATCAATGGATTACACTTGAATGAAATAGAGAATCAGAGCCTTTAGCACAGGTTAACTAAACTAGCTCAGTGGTGGACAAAATAAAAGATTCTTGATTGAGTAGTTCTTGATTTATGGCATAAATCTCTTCTATTTTGTTATTTCTATGATTATTTAGTTGGCCAACCCAAAAGCTTGGTCATCGCTGCTCTAGATAGAGCTGTCCTGAATTACATGTTAGCTTTTTACCCCTAGAAATGCCAATATCCAGGTGAATTGTTAGATACAAAATAGCAAGTTATAAGGGAGCTTGATATGTAGAAGCACATCATAAAAAGATTATTATGTGAATCCAAGATTATTGCCTAACATATTGGCTGAAAATAAGCAGGCCTGGAATGAATACCACATTCTAATGAATTTTGGAAGAAATTATCCAGGAAATTCTGCCTCAGGGAATGCGATTAGACCTGTCCATACACTTGATGCAATGCTGCAGTTTTGCAGCAGGTGTGCCCTGAACTAATTAAACCTTGGAAGACTTAACCCATTCACACGTTTATTAATTTCCTTGTTCTCACATTTGATGCATATATACCTGCTGACTCCTTTCCAGTCTATTCTGTATCTACTTTGGTACTGAAGGGATGATGAGGTTAACCAGCAGCCCCTCCATTTCTGGCACAGAAAAGCTTAAATAGTCTTGTATTCCCTCTAGACTGCTCCAATCATGATGAAACTTTTCTAAAACATACTGCCAAGTTAAATAAAAGTGCCAGTCAGGGAACGGCAGCTCACGCAGTCTTGGGATATAACATGAATTTCTTTCACGAACATTCACGAAAGCTGTTCCACTGAGATCAGAGATTGGAGACGAGTTGTGACATGGTGGCATGATGGACATGGGTTTCCCTACAACTTGACATTGCATTGTGAAACTTTATTTTATGAATATTGTTGCTCTTATTTAACCTTCATATTTTGCATTTCAAAGCTTAATGCACCATTTGCACGTATGGACCATATAATAATCCACTAAAGCCTGATTGAGGAGCCTGGATTAGTTCCATAAATGAACCAAAAAACTGCCACATTTTAATGATAGTGGCAATCTCATTTCTAACCTCAAGAGATTCTCCCAAGTTGCTGACCAAATCTAAAATTGGGTTTGTAAAAGGGCTTGATCAGGAGAAATGACAATATAAATGTCACAAGCAATCTTGAAAAAAGGGCTAAGAGGCATATAACAAATATCACACATGAAATGCCGTGTATGTCACATCAACCTACAAGACCTTGGCTCTGAGCCAATCTCAGGTCAGAGCAGAGATTTCACAAGTCAGAATGATCAACATGAGATTCCCTGCTTGAGAGACGTCATGACCTGATATACGTTTCCCAGCGTTTGTACCCTTTATCCAGTGTTTTTTGTACTCAAGCCTTTGCCAACCTCGTTGATTTTTCTATTCTAGTAATTAGTACAGCAATACAACAATTGAATATAGCATCCTTCACATAGGGCAATACCTCAAAGCTCTTTACAGAGAACTCTGCCAAACATCAAGCCAGTGGGGGTTGGAGAAGAATAACGGATAGTGACCATGAATCATGGTCAAAGTGCAAGTACATTACTGCTTACATCAGCTACCACTTATAGTCTCTGACTGAGCATATATAAATGGTGCAACTATTCAGTCTTATCCTTGCCCTCCTGTAAGAAATGTCTGGATCGATACATGTTTTCTTGACTGAAGAAAGCTGCTTTAAAAATGCCCACTAAAGAAGGGGACCTGGAAGGATTTATTGCAGAAATTCAGAAACAGGGACAATGAATTTAACTACATTGATATAAAATGACCAAAAGTACACTATTGTAGCAAAAGTGTTGACATATAATCAAAACGGGAACAACAATCCTCCTCTATATACCACTGCACTAAACGTCCCAAAGATGTCCACAGCATAACGACACACTTTCAGCACTTCCTGAATTGCATATCCCATCTCCTCTAGCCTTGCTCTTTGGCCTGTACCCTCCACGCTACTGTTTGTACCTCATTCCCATCATCAATGATCAAGCCTTCAACCAGTATTGCAAAGTTCCTATTCAGCCTTCTAAAGTGCTTTGAGACATTGTCATTGTTGTTAAAAAATTCCGACAAGTTTTATGTTGCATTTTAGAGTATCCAGAATTTAGAAATTCTTAAACAGCTTAAATTTTGAAGTTGGTTTTCTGTAAGTTCTTTTAATTTTCTCCCCAAATCCATTTGCCTTGCACCTTCTTTCGCTTCTACAGTATTAGAACTGAATGGTACTGAACTATGCTACTATCCTAAATGAATTAAAAAAAGGTTACAGTGAGGTTTCAGAAGTTCACCCACACACCCGTGGCATTGAGATCTCCTCCAACTAAGCAGGAAATTACACTCAACTCAGTCCTACAATGCTGAATTGCTGTCCATGCGATTTGGAAACACAACACAGAAGAAATCTCATTTCACAGCCTCAGAAATAATTGGAAATGAATTACCATTGTAAGGTTCACTTTTTCTAGGTCAATTTTTGAATCAGTTTAAAGAAAACGAAATGCATTGGTGAGATGTTAATATTACAGCAAGTGTTTCAGCATCTACTGATAATGTTACTGAAAGAAGCCTAAAGAAATATTTTGAAAGCATGTTTTTGTTAATAGCCACAAGTGTTGAAAAGAATGATTTGAACTTAAAATCATTTTACACTTATTGGGGTTGAAAAACCAGTGCATTGCGAAGGAATTTACAAATAGCAACTCAGTGTTACTAAAAAGATATTCTGCCAATAGCAAACAGTTTGTCACGGTTGACTCTTCGCTCTGAATCGCTGAAAGAAAATTGCGGAGTTTCTAAGTCAACCGTGATGTGCTGCTGGTTATCACTTTTCAAACCCTCTGACAATACTGGTGAAGTGCAAACTGCCCAAGCAACTCTCACTTATCTTCTTCCAGCAGTTATAAGTATATTTTTCAGCCAAAAACATGCCAAAAAAAAATCACCAAATTGGGACTAAAATTGGTGGATGATTAAAGTATTTATAACTCAGAGAGATGTCAAGAACGCATCTCGAAATACATCATGAATAATTGAAAAGTGAAGCCTAATGATTGCTTGAAATGATAAGTGTTCAATGCAATTACTGCCTCTCAGTCACTTTGTTTCTCACATTTATTTTACAGCTAAAAGGCCCAATCTTTAACAATGTAAAGCAAGGATTACATGAAGAACCAATAGTAATTTGGGGCTACGATTTGTTGTGTATTCATACCGTCCAGTGAGTTTGTTTATTGTCATTTCACCAGAAATCTAGCCTAGACTTATAGACTGAAAGGCTGGTTTCTACTGCCTGTAATACTTTTGAGTAATAAAACTTTGGGGAGTTTTAATAAAATAATATATAATCTGTTATTTTCTCACAGAGATTCATTCAAATCAGGGATGTAAGAAATGAAAATATCACATTACAGGGAGTGGGGTGCATGGGCTGTTTTTCTGAGGTTGTGTGCTGGTTCTGTCACACCAACCAAGGGTAGTTTTTGCTTTTCATGTCTGACCTTGGAGTGCTCAATGCAGGCAGGTGTAAAAAATGGAGGTCTTCTCACTACTCAAAAAGAAAATCACTGCAGAATGGATTTATATGGGCAAAAGTAAATTTAAGCAAAACAATAACACTTTTTTTTATCGTCTATTGTTACTTGTGGATGTTTTCAAGCACACGTCCAAAAGCCAAGCATTGTTCAGCTGAGCTTGACAGTAACACTTCATTTTATGGATCAAAAGATAATGGAACACATCATTTATGAAAATTTAAGCCGCAGTCAAGCACATCTGAAGCCAAGCCATAAGGCATGATTTTAAAAAAAGGTTGGGTGTTGAAACAGGGACAGTCTGTACTTTCGGTATAACATTTCTCAAACAATTTTCAACTCAAGCCATGTAAGGTTTCAATTTAAAAAAACTAAGGGGTGATAGAAGATGAACTTATTACATATCGTAAAGCAATATACACGATGCAAGTTGCTTACCAAAGATTACAATTCATTTTATTTCTTTTGTTACGTAGCCATGCTGAAAAAATTCTTGGAACTTACAGAAAATCATAAAATGTTTCTTTCAAGAAATCTCTCCAACTGAGAAGTGCAACACTAGCTAATCCAACACAAAATCTGTTAGTGTATCTTTTGATGGACATAGTTTTACCACTGAACACAAGAGGTTGAAAACCTAACATTTCACAAGAGATTATTGCAAATACCTGGTGTCTTGAAGTTCCGAAGCTGGGACGGACTGTCATGGATTTCAAGGACCCAGTCACCAACTGCCTTTTCACCCCACGAATGAGTAGTCATGAATTCCCAGCTTTTAAAGCCTTCCATAGAATGATCGAACAACCTGGAATGGCAACATGGAAGAGACGGTCAAGAATGGCACATAAGGGAGTACTTTCATTTTCACACACGTATAAACTGGATTAAATACCACATGCAACTCCTACACTTTGTAGCCATTAGTGCAGAAGAAGCATAATCCTTCTACAGGGGATTTGATGATATAGCAGAATTTAAAACAGCTTTAAAACATTTAGGCATTGAGTTCAAAAGTTGGAATTCTGGGCAAATCTTTGAAAGCGACAAAGAATAAATCCTGGAGTCAACAGAAGCCGATAGCAGAAGATATCATGCCCCAGTGACTTCTAAGTCCTGCTGATGAGCAATGCTGGTTGTTCAGTCATCAACAGTACCTTAGAGTACTTTGAACTTGGCTTGCTCAGGAACCAGACTACAAGTGAGCCAGCCACAATGGATCAACTTGATTCTGAAATTCAGCCCCAAAGAGACCCCAGTTACCTCCCACCTTCTTCCCCTGAAGGATTCCAGTATTGAACACTACATAAAGTATCTGCACTTATAAAGAAATTGCAATGACCTCTGATGATCAAAGGTGAAGGAGCTGTGTAGGTCATAGTAATGGGTGTCAGGTGCTGTACTTAAATTCGTCACACACTTAACATTCCTTTGACCCGCCCAGAACATTCCAACTTCCTGTCATGTTGTCGTGAACAGAGCGGATAGTATCCAGCACATTGAAATCTGAAGAGCTATTATGCGAAAAACAAAACAGCCATAAATCAGGCCCACACAATCCCGTCTGAAAGTTGACCCAGGCGGTGTGAGCAGCCTCAATTCAAAGCTGCAACAGTTAATTATGGCCCAAGCACACTGAAGCACATTAAAGCAATCATTTCCCAAATGACCTACTTATTTCAGGGATTTCTTTTTGCAACCTAGAAAGTTATGACTTGCGCACAAAACTGATAAGTGATGTGAAGCAAGGGAACAATTATTGCAATGAATGCAGTTATGGAGGTCACACTGACCATTAAACAAATGCTGACCTCCAAGGCACCCAGTGGTGCAGGCCATGATAATTTACTACAGAAATCCAAATATAAAAGATTCGAAGTTAGAGATTCAATATGGACACAATTAGAATAAATACATTGAGAAGGGACAAAATCTATTTTTAACAGCAAAACAGTCTTTAGAAACTATCTGCATAAATCCATAGTTATTCTGTTCCTAAGCAATTTCAAGTCCATTGAAGGCATGATTGAAATCATCTGGTTATGTTGAAACAGTGAACGAGTGGTACTTTGGCCTTCGATAAACCATTAAATCTAAGCACCACCATAAACAGCTTTGTAACAGCCGTTCTTAATTATTATGATTGGGTTTCAAAGTACAATGATAGCAATGAGTTAGCTGTCATCAGTAATATGGAATCACCAGATACCCAGGTTTGTGAATGGCTTTCAGATTTCAAGAGGACGGTGCTAGCCTCTCTGTAACCCTTCCTTGCACTGGATTTAGTTATTTTGAACTGCCTTGTAATAGCCAAATTCGTAACATTCTAGACTTCAATCATGTTACATTTCTTAGGGGTCAGTCGGGTGTCTGACACAAGCGGAAATCCATCACCATGCTTAAGAGTTCCTAAACCAAGCTGAGATTTCCATGCATCCCACCTACACATGGAAATCCCAGAGATAGATTGTTGTAATGGTATGCGCACAGTCTCCCTGGTTACCTAATTCTGGAAAGTATGAGGCGTAGGTTGAAAAGAGCCAAGGTTTGGGGACCCCAGAGTGTATGTTGGGATACTGCTGGAGTCTAATCAGCTGAAACCACATAGGTTGCCATTGATAATGCTGTCTGGGAAGCTTTCCCACTGCTTGTCCAGCTAGGACCATCCTACCCATTAGGGCTTTTACGTATGTTCCTGTAGATAGAGAAACTATCTCCTTAAGTGAGGGAATCCAGAACAAGGGGTTATAATCATAAACTAAGAGCTAGGCCAGTTAGAAGTGAAACCAGAAAGCAATTTTTTCACATAAATAGTTGTGGAAATCTGGAATTCTCTCCCTCAAATGGCTGTGAAAATAGGACAATTAGGACTTAATACTCTGATGGATAATATAATGATAATAAAGTCAGATTACCAAATAATCATTTGTTTTAGCCATTTGACTTTCCTGTTTATCATTATCTTGATGTCTCTGCAGTAAGGTTTTGATCTGAACCCAGCATTTACTGATCTTTGTAAAACCTGTTGTTCCTTCAGATGGACTGGCTGGTGTTTGATATCTGGGTGTGTACCCCTTTCTTTGATACCGTTCACTCAAAAGACCACTGCGACCAAGCGACAGAGGGAAGAGGCTACGCCTTCTTGTGGCTTACAAGCCTCCCAAAAATTCCCTCTCCCTGCTCCACCCCACTGGTGACTTGTTTGGATGAATTATTGCTTTACAAGCCACAAAAGCAAGTGGACCAGGTTCGATTTCCAGGCAGGGGAAAACCTTTGACAAGATTCCTTATACCACACGCATGTTTACCAAGCCGCAAATAGGTACCCGGTTGTTAGTCAATTGGCAGATCGCTTTCTGGGAGTAATAATCCCTTCAAAATAAATAAATAAATAGTTAAATAGTTTGATCACTCATTCCTCGACTATTTGTGGGATACTGTTGTGTGCAATTGGTTGACTTCAAAAACAAATGCACTATACTATTAGCATTTGATATAGCACCTATAATGGCCGACGTGACTATTTTACGCATGGTTAATGCTGCCTGCATACGGCCCCTGGGTCTTAAATTGGTAATCCCTATCTGGAGGATTGCTGACCATGATATTCGGAGGAACTCCTTTCTCTTTTTGAATAGTGCCTGGACAGGCAGACATTAACATTTTACCAAAGGGCGTCTCCCCAATTTCTCCAGAGTTGCATTGGAGCTCAAAGTCCTGATGTGGGGCTTGAACTCACAATCTTGGGACGTAGAGGTGAGCGCACTACAAACAGAGTCAGGCTGACAACTGGTACAAATCAACCTACAATTGATAAAACAGGGTCTGAAAATAACATTAGATGCAAGAGTCTGCACTGTCAGGAGAGGGAAACAAAATAGGCAGAAAGCTGAGAAGACAGGAGAAAAATAAAGGTCTTTATGAAGACGTCCAGTGCCAACAGAACTCTTCATCCAAACTAAGAACTACAGTTACAATCTAATCGAAAATCAGAAGCCTGATCTTATTTGAGTCTCAATTTTCTCACTTGAATAGCTGCGGCACTACACATCTTATCATGCAACATGTTTACACACATTTCATTACAATAGCTTATCCTAGGGTAAAATTTCCTCTGACGGCTTATCTCTCACCAACTACACTGGTCTTTCTGCATTTTGTCGTAAACTCAAATTGCTCCTCTGGTCTACTTCCAGCATCATTGCCTCCACCCTCCCTGAGCCCAAACCCCCCACCTCGGGTCCTAATTCCTGACTGTTTGGCGCCTTGGGACGTCCTCCAGACATGAAAGGCACTCTACAAATGCAATTTTGTATTGTATTGACATAATCAAACAGGATTTTGATGAGCTTCAGGCCATTTACAAGGACCACAATAAGTGGAACACTCTGTACTATCTAATGTGAGTCTGCACAGCCCAAACTGCAATATCCAGTTCTGCAGTTAGACACTGCAGGCTTGGGACTCCCTGAATTGGGGTATTGAAGTGCAAGTGATCATTGTATGTCAAAGTAATTGGAGTGTAGTACTTCAGCAAGACTAATTTCACCACAGTAGTGGCCTTTTGTTTGCACTGCACCTGCAGACAGTAGATAAAACTCTCCTCCAAACAGCTGTTCTCTCTCAGGAATAGCTTCAGCCGTTCTTCAGCAAGCAGAAAGAACATAGAGGAAATCCAGACAAGCTAAACAGACTATCAAAGCTTTCAGTCCAGTTTCCAGAGTCCAATTGCCATGGAAAAACACACCCTCGTTTGAACTAATCTAGGACAGCCTTTTAGAATCCTTTCGTCGAAACATGTGTTAAGATGAATATAATCTTTTTCCCCAGCACGCAGTAATACGATATAAATTATTCTCTCTCTAATAACTTATGTTAACGATGTGGAGCTTGTCTAAAGCAATTTCATATTAGTAGTCACACTTTATAAAGATTTCTCTTCTAAAAAAAAAGCAAATGGTTCCAGTTTGTAGAAGTAAATCACTATTGTAATATTGTAATACTAAACACATTTCAACTGCAAATCTCATGACTTTATACTTAATGCAAAAATATTAGGCCAAAAATTCCTTTCTGCTATTGGCATAAAAAATGAGGAGTTTATGTAAGGAGGGGAGGGAATATTGGGAATTCATGCTTCTCTAAAATCATTTTAAAGTTTTGCACATCACAGCTGCCGATTAAGCACTTTATGCAGTTAAATATACTAACTTTACAAATGATAATTTTCTAAAATGTAGCTTATGGCCCAGGAATATTTTATAAAAGTTTCAAATTATTCGGCACTTGCAATTCCTATGTTGAGTGTCATATACAGATTGAACAAGTGGTGCAGCTATGTTAATAATTCCTCAAGCAGGATGGAAATTCCATGCTCAACTATTTGTAGATATTCTTTGCCACTTTTCATCCATCAGTCACTGCAAGAATCAGGATGAAGCTCACTTTCAAAAGCAGACATGCTGCCAGTTATGCGTTGCCTTTACATATAATAATAAATAATAATAATAATCCTTGCATTTGATATAGCGCTTTTCACGTCTTCTAGACCTCTCAAAGCGCTTCACAGAATATGCTGTAAAGTGAATTGACTGTATATTTGTGGGCGAAACGCAGCAGCCAATTACACACAGCAGTGTCCCACAAACAGTCGTGGATTGAAAATGACCAACTTATTATTGTTTTCGAGGGATTATTATTAGACATGTGGAGTAAGGAAACTTGCCCATGGTTTCGCCCTGCCTGGAATTGAACCCAGGTGTCTCACTTGCAAAGCAAACAAAGCAAGTCCACCATCTCAACAATAAACTTGCAAACACACACACGCACAGGGGTAGATTTGGCAAGATTTCTAAACTTAACTAATTTGATCCTGTTGTTAATTATTGCTACAGTTAGCAGTGATTAGTAGATTCTGACGGAAGAGGGTTGGGGGGGTGGGGGGGAGTTGTGGAAGAGGTCCCAGGCATCAAAAAAAATATTTGTTTATGTTTACAACTTGGCTGATAAAATATTTTTACGTTTTAAGTTAGGAAGAAGGAAAGACGTTTGTATATATTTTTTGGGGGGGTGGGGTGGTGAATGATTGGAAGGTTGTAGGTGAGGCAGAGGTGATATCGCACAATAATTTCTTCATGTTAGATAATACTAGTTACCCTTGCGTTTGATACAGCTCCTTATCTCATTGTCGAGACGTCTCAAAGTGCTTCACGGGATACACTGTAAAGTGTAGTGACTGTGTATATTTTGTGGGCGAAACGCAGCAGCCAATTGCGCCCAGCAGCGTCCCCACAAACAGTCGTGGGTTGAATGACCAAATTATTATTATTTATGTATATTTGGTGGGATTATTCTCTCCCAAAAAATATGGTGACTCAATCCAGGATATGGGACGGTGTTGTCCGCAACTGGTTGCCGGGTCTCGTCCACAAATCCAGTCAATCCACTTTACAGTGTAATAATTGCTTTGAGACGTCTCAATGGCGTCGTTGGGCGCTATATCAAATGCAAGGAGGTGGGAGCATGAGTGAGGGGAGGGAAGGGGAAGAGCAAGTTGAGGGCTGGAGGTCCGGAGAGTGGGCAGACTGGCTGAAATTTCGCTTGTTGGTAGGGGGGCTTACTCCACGGCACTCACTGCTGACAGCAACCCCGCCCGATCTGGCTCATCGGCAAGACCCGGAAGGGCCGACCAGTCACTGGGGGCAGGGAATCCTCCCTCTCAGCTCCTGTTAACCCTGCTGCCAAAGCCCCAGCTAACTAACTAACTAACTAACCAACCAGGAGGGTGGTCCTAGCTGGACAAGCAGCTGGAAAGCTTGGCCCGACAGCGCTCTCTCTCTCTCTCCCACGCTCTCTCATTGGCCAAGCTATGTGTGGGTTTAGCTGGTTAGAGTCCAGCAGTTACCCCCAACCTACACTCAGGGATCCCCTCCACACAAGTCTTGGCTCTCGCCAGCCAACCTGCGCTGAATACTCCGGAATTAGGTAAGCAGGGGGCATCCCTCCAGGGAGAGAGAGCATTACATTCTGACAATCTATCTCTGGGAATTTCCGTGCGTAGATGGGAGGCCAGGAATTCTCAGCCGGGTTTGGAGACTCTTAAGCAACGGTGATGGGTTTCTGCATGTGTCAGACTGATCCCCCCACAAAATGGATCTGTTGGGATACCCAAGGGAGTCCTGTAGCTCAGGGGTTAGAGCACTTGCCTTGCAAGCGAGACACCTGGGTTCAATTCCAGGCAGGGCGAAACATTGGGCAAGTTTCCTTACTCTACACGCCTGATAATAATCCCTCCAAAACAAAACAATAATAAATTGGTCACTTCAATCCACAACTGTTTGTGGGACACTGCTGTGCGCAATTGGCTGCCGTGTTTCGTCCACAAATATACAGTCAATTCACTTTACAGTATATTCTGTGAGGCGCTTTGAGAAGTCTAGAAGACGTGAAAAGCACTATATCAAATGCAAGGATTATTATTATTATTAGATTCACACTAATCTGCCATAATACACCAATCGGCCACTAGTGGCAGTGCGTCACTCCTAACTGCTTCAATGACCCACTGTGTAAAGCAGTTGACTTAAATACCACCTCACATGAGCAGTGAGACAAATGGGCTGACTTGTATGCGGCACTGTGGGAGAAATAGTTCACACTGTCTCAAGTGTTGCAGAACGCTGGTATCCACACTTAAAATAACAACAACTAATCAATGCTTCTCTCCCTCCCCCCCATCCCACCTGAAACCCTTCACAGCTAACCAAGCATTGATCTTCAGACCTACACCTTGGGAATGCTGGTTAGTGGAACTATGGTTGATACAACTTTTTCTGTTCAGTATAGTTGATATGTGCCTACTGGGATTACAATGAAGTGACCGGTGAGCCACAATTTACCCATCGCTTCTCACCATTTCGAAGACTGTTGGCCAGCACAATGGGAGAAATTCCCTTTACTTTTCGAATACTGCCACGGGATCTTTAACATCCACCAGAATAGGCCGATGGGACCTCAGTTTAATGTCTCATTCAGAGGATGACATCTCCTACAATACAGCACATGCATACAGCATTGAAGTGTCAGTTTGCACTATAAGTGTTCTAAATCTGACGTAGGGTTTGAGCGCACAACCTTCTGACTCAGAGGTGAGACTGCTACCAACCGAGTCAGACTGAGCCAGCAAAATGAAACCAATACTCAAGTCTTTTCTGTTCAACCTGTTCTGCCCTCCTCCATCTGCTTTACCCACCCACCCCACCATTGGTGGGAGAGCCTTTAGCCACTCTGCCCCCAACCTCTGGAATTCCATCCCCCAATCACTCCGCCTCGCCCCCGCCTCAGCTTCCTTCAAGACCCTCCTCTTTGATCATGCGATCGGCCACCCCTCTTCCCCTCCCCTCTCCCCCCCGACCCTAGCTCGGGTCTGAAATGTTGCACACTACCCAGCGCCTTCGGACGTCCTCCCGACGTGAAAGTCCTCTACAAATGTAATCTTGTTGTTGTTAATGGATTCAGAAATGCAAGCCCCTGGATCATTGAGTATTCATTTTTTAGAATTCCAATGCATCTCAGGTATAACAGAACAATAATCAAGTCCTAAAATCTTTCTCTCTGTATTGAGACATGAAAAGAAATCCTGTGAAACTTTTCAAAAACGGCCCATCATCTCCCAGAGAAATTGAGTTTACTGATAAATTAACAGCAATCTGTGAGATTATTATTTGAGAGCACAAAATTGCATGCCCAATTTTTCACACCAGTGCAATTGTTAATAGCTTTTTTTTCCTGATCAGTGAACCACACGAGCAGTACAATGAGGAATTAAACAGGGTGGCAGAAGAGCACAATTACCTGTTTGACAGGAGCTCGGACTTTGTTCCAGACGGAGAGGTCAAGTATATTGCCAGGTCACCTCGGCGAGGGTGTGCAATGGTAACTCGGACAACAATGTGTTCCAGGTACAAAACGTGGTGGTTGAGGTTTTCTGAACATCCAGTGGCTTTGTACACGGCTCTCACAACGTGTTCAGGGCGGATTGTTCTATAGCAAAGAGAGAAACAGAAAAGAAGTTAGAAATCACAAGGTCCTCAAACAAGCTGAGTGGCTGCCTGTGCTGAAACAGTCTCACATTGCTGAACAATCAGCACAGCTTCAGACTTCATTTCTATTATCACAGCAAATGGTCAGAAGCTGTGGTAACAGACACACATTAACTTCTTTGCAAAGTATTTCTATTATTGAGGTTATTCTCAGCATAGGTTAAAGGCACAACAATAAGTAAGTGAGCAACGAGGAAAAGCCATTTAACCCGATGTTCTTTTACCATATTCCATGCAAAACCTACCCTCTTGTAGACTCAACCGACTCTGCCTATCTCCTGCATAGAAATTTTGCATAGAAACTGCCTGAACCCCAGGTAGACCATATCCGTAACCAACCCAAATCTCTTCACTTCTACAGTCAACTCTGTCCCAAACATAGCAGCATAGAAATAACAGTAGTTGCTAAAATGACCAAACCATCTCAGTTTGTTTGCACCATTCACTACTTCCTTTGCTTGTCCCTTGCTCTGCCCTCCCCACCGTCAGGCCTTCAGTCTTTCTGCCTCCACCCTCTGGTACTCCATCCCAGAGTCCTGTCCCTCACCCCTTCAAGATTTGTCTCAAGACCTTCCTCTTTGACCGTGCCTTCAGTCATCTTCCCATCCCCAAATCCCCTGCCCTCCACCATTCTTGAATTCAACCCCCAGCTGGGGTGCAAACCCTTGACTATCCAGCACTGTGGAATATCCTCCTGACTTGAAAGGTGCTATATAAATGCATGTGCTGTTTGTTGTTATTGTTCCTCCAGAACTGTCAACAAACAAACAGATCCTGATCCATTTCTTTAAGAAATGGGAGAATGCAATGAAACCTGCTGATGTTTCATCAGGAGTTTTCAGATTCTGCTTCAACTTATATATAATAATAAGCCTTGCATTTGATATAGCGCTTTTCACGTTTTCTTTTCTAGACGTTCAAAGCGCTTCACAGAGCTTCACAGAATATACTGTAAAGTGAATTGACTGTGTATTTGTGGGCAAATTTAATAATCCAATTTAATGAACAGTGAATAATGACTGAGAACACAAACGTGTGAAATGTCAAACCTTCAGAGAGACCTATTGACTCTCTTCAACCACCCAGAAGATACTGCATTCAGATCAATTTTAATATCAGAATCACACACAAATTTGTTTAACCCTTGGTTCAACAGAAAATCTTGACAATTTCGATCTTCAAAGATGTTCTGATGATCCATACATCAGTGTTTTTTTAATACAAAAGTGTGGGAACAGACAACCAGCTGCCTGCACCATGAAATAGGCCTTTGTGCCTCATTATAGCGCAGGTTGGGATTTTATAGATGCCAAACACCACGTTATATCAGCACTCTACTGCGTACAGAAAACTTCTCAATCTTTGAAACACTGACAAAAATCTGTTTTGAATAAAACTTTGTCACACACATACACACACACACGGAGGGTTGACATTTATTGCTTCCTGATGTGTTTTAACCAACAGTTGGGACATCCTCTGGGAAAGACTGCTGCCAACCCATCTACCTAAAGTAGCAAAGGGCAACTCTCATTAAGCAGAAACCAGTCACTTTGAAATACATTATTATTGCAGGACAACTAAATTGATAATAATTGATGAGTGCAGAGGTTTAATTAATTACTGTAAAAGGGCTCTGCTCTTCTTCAAAGACAATTTGTTTGGAGCCTGGTATAATTGTACATTAGAGACGAGGTCCAAATATAGACAATTTTGAAGTACCATTCAAAAATTGCAATTCCTCGTTCTATACTTTTGAAGGCCCAACCATACATTCTTCATTGATCATATGCTAGTCTTTCCTGCTAGGTCATCTACACACTACAACTTAAGAAAATATAATGAAAAATAGATCATTTGGTCAATTAAACCTTTTTCTTCACTCAAAGATCTGTTCGTTGAAATTCAATACAAGTGCCTACTGAGACTGGATCAATCATCAGCTTGGCTCAGCTGGTTGCACTCTTGCTTGTGGGTCAGAAGGTTGTGAGTTCAAATCCCATTTCAGGACTTTGCTATTACAGTGTAGGCTGACACTACTAGAATCATAGAATTATACAGCACAGAAGGAGGCCATTCGGCCCATTGTGCCCTTTCGGCTCTTGGAAAGAGCTGTCCAAATTAATCCCATACTCCCGCTCTCTCCCCACAGCCTTGCAAACTTGTTCTCCCCAAATATCTATTCACTTCACTCTTGAAAGTTGTTATCGAATCTGCTTCCACCACCCTTTCAGGCAGTGCATTCCAGATCTGAACAACTTGTGTGAAAAAAATTCTCCAGATCTTCTCTCTGGTTCTTTTGACAACTTTTCTTAAATCTGTGACCTCTGGTTACAGACCCATCCACCAGTGAAAACAGTTTCTCCTTGTTCACTCTAACAAATCCCCTCATAATTGTGAGCACCTCTATTAAATCTCCCCTTAATCTTCTCTGCTCCAAAGAGAACAATCGTTGCTTTTCTAGCCTCTTCACACAACAACAATTTCAAAATTCCCAAATTATATTTGTATAGCGCCTTTCACATCGGGAGGACATCCCAAGGCGCTGGATGGTCAGTGTTTCGGACCTGAGCTGGGGTTTGGGATCAGGGAGGGTGGAGGGCAGAAAGGAGGGTGACTGAAGGCATGGTCGAAGAGGAGGGTCTTGAGACAGGTCTTGAAGGAGGCAATGGAGGGGGCAAGGCGGAGGGACTGCGGGATGGAGTTCCAGAGGGTGCAGAATGGCTGCAGGCCCATCCACCAAATGGGGGTGAGTGAGGCGGGGGACGTGAAGCAGGCCAGAGCCCGTTGAGCGGGCAGGTTGGAAGGGGGTTAGGAGGTTACAGATGTTGGGAGAAGGAGAGCCTTGGAAGGTGAGGACCAGAATCTTGAACTGTATCCTCTGTGTGATGGGAATCCAGTGGAGTCGGATAAGAATAGGGGTCATAGGGTCATGGAGCCTGATGCGGGAGAGGATATGGACTGCAGAGTTCTGGGTGATCTGTAGCCTATGAAGGAAGGAGTTGGAGAGGCTGTCAAGCAGAGTTTGCATAGTCAAGCCTGGATGTTATGAATGGATATATGAGGGTCTCTGTGGCCTACGGTGTGAGACAGTAGCAGAGCGGACGATGTTGCGGAGGTGGGGGAAGGCAGAGTAGGTCATGGCATAGATGTGGGGTAGAAAGGATAGTTGAGGGTCGAACAAGACGACAAGTTTCCCGGCTGGTTCAGTGAGGTAGAGCGTGCATCCCTCATTCCTGGTACCATCCTGGTAAATCTCCTTTGCACCCTCTCCAAGGCCTTGACATCTTCCTAAAGTGTGGTGCCCAGAATTGAACATAGTACTCTAGCTGAGGCCTAACCAGTGTTACTTTTGTATTGTATGCCCCTATTTATAAAGCCAAGGATTCAGCATTTTTGTTTTAAAAAGCAGCTTTATCTACCTGTCCTGTTACCTTCAAGGATTTGCTTATGTGAAACCCCAGGTCTCTCTGTTCCTGCACCCCCTTTAAGATGCTACCATCTAGCTTAATATTGCTCATTCTTCCTCCCAAAATGCATCACTTTGCATTTCTCTGCATTAAATTTAATCTGCCACATGTCTGCCCATTTCACCAGTCTAAGTCTTCCTGCAGTCTACTACTATCCTCCTCACCATTTGCTACTTTTCCTAGCTTTGAAATTGTGCAAACTTGGAAATTGTGCTCCCTGTACCCAGGTCCAGGTCATTTATAAAGATTAAAAAGATCAGTGGTCCTAATACTGACCTTGAGGGACACCACTGTATACTTCCCTCCAGTCAGAAAAACTGACTGAGGAGGAATGCTGTTAAGAGCTGTTGTCCTTTGGATGATGAATAGGGGTATAGAATACAAAAGTAAGGAGGTCTGCCAGTCTAAATTGATATTAAAGATAACATGGCACGGTTTGAAAAGAGAAGGGAGTTTCTCCCAGTAACCTAACCATTATTTCCCTAGATAAATTGGTTATTCACTTCATAGTTATTACAACAACAACAACAACAAGATTCCATTTATAGAGCGCCTTTCACGTCAGGAGGACGTCCCAAGGCGCTGCACAGTTGGGTCATGACCCGAGCAGGGGGGAAATGGTCAGGGTGAGGGGAGGGAAGGGAGGGAGAGAGGAGGGGGGAAATGGTCAGGGTGAGGGGAGGGAAGGGAGGGAGCGAGGAGGAGGAAGAGAGTCGAGGCAACATTAGGGGGACTCTCACAAAATGGTTGCTGCGCCCAGCTACAAATAATCTATATATTTGACAGCAATTATTTGTGAAGCTCTTTGAAACTTTTGGCCATGATAGGTTTTCACAAGTGCAAGAATCATTCTGAATTCCATCCAATGTCCTATTCTCTGAATTCTATTCAATGTCCTCGTGTACAAGAGTATATCCCAAACTGCAAACTTTATGATGACCCGTTTACGCCTCAAGACCTTCCTCTTTGAAAGAGTTTTTGGCCATCTCTTCCCCCGCCCCCACCCTCCTCCACACCCATATTAAGTGCAACAACAACAACTTGGATTTATATCATGTCCTCCACGCCAGACGGCGTCTCAGAGTGCTTCACAGTAACAGATCCCAAGCCAGGGGGAGGAAGGTGACCAAAGGCGGGGTCAAAAAGAAAGGTCTTCAGCAGAAACCTGAAAATAGGAAGAGAGGGGGCGAGGCAAAGGGAATGAGGAAGGGAGTTCCAAAGCCTCGGGGCATAGTGGCTGAATGCACGGCTGCCGAGGGTGGAGTGGAGAACTCCGGGGACAAGGAAGAGGCCAGACCCGGAGGAACAAAGGCAACAGGCACTGTTTTGAGGAGAGAAGAGGTCAGAGAGGTAGGGTGGTGCGGAGGAGTGGAGGGATTTGAAGACAATGGTGAGGATCTTGAAATCGATCCTCTCTGGGACAGGCAGCCAGTGCAGTCTGGCAAGGACTGGGGTAATCGGGGAGTGGAGTTTGGTGTGGGTGAGAATGCGGGCGGCAGAGTTTTAAATGATCTGGATTTTATGGATGGTAGTGGAGGGGAGGCTGGCGAGGAGGGCATTTGAATAGTCCAGCCGAGAGGTGACAAAGGCATGGACCAGGGTTTCAGCAGCTTTCAGAGAGAGGTATTGGGAGGAGACAGGCGATGTGTCAGAGGTGGAAAAAAGCGGTGCTGTTGAGGGACTGGATATGGGGTAGGAAGAATAATTGGGGGTCGAACCTGACGCCTAGGTTGCGTACAGGTTCAGAGAGTTTTAGGGGGAGGTCAGGTAGATGGAGGAGGTGAGAACCGTGAGATTTCAGATGTGAACGAGAATCAGAGTATGGCTTCCGTCTTGTCAACGTTCAGCTGAAGGAAATTTGCACTCATCTAAGTCCTGAGATCTGACAGGCAGGCTGACAAAACATCAGGGAACTGAGGGTCGCAAAGTAAGGTGGAAAAATAGAGTTGGGTGTCGCCCGCATACATGTGGAAATGTACCCCATGTCTGCGGATGACATCCCCAAGAGGGAGCATGTAGATCAGAAAGAGGAGAGGGCGAAGGATGGATCCTTGGGTTACCCCACAGGTAAACCGGGTGAGAGCGGGAGGAGAAGCCTGTTGTGCAGATGTACTGCTGGTGGTTTGTGAGGTAGGACTCGAACCAGGCGAGTGCAGTCCCACTGAGGTGGATGACAGAGGAAAGGCGGTGGAGGAGGATGGCGTGATCGACTGTGTCGAACGCGGCGGAGAGGTCCAGGAGGACAACAACAACAACAACAACAAGATTCCATTTATAAAGCGCCTTTCACGTCAGGAGGACGTCCCAAGGCGCTGCACAGTTGGGTCATGACCCGAGCAGGGGGGAAATGGTCAGGGGAGGGGAGGGAGCGAGGAGGGGGAAATGGTCAGGGTGAGGGGAGGGATGGGAGGGAGCGAGAAGGGGGAAGAGAGTCGAGAGGGGAGCTGAAGGCTCGGTCA
The DNA here is from genome assembly GCF_018977255.1 of Callorhinchus milii. Taxonomy (NCBI): domain Eukaryota; kingdom Metazoa; phylum Chordata; class Chondrichthyes; order Chimaeriformes; family Callorhinchidae; genus Callorhinchus; species Callorhinchus milii. The sequence goes on from NW_024704742.1 coordinate 97,759,675, forward strand.
AAGAGAAAGGTTTTGAGACCGGCCTTGAAGGAGGAAAGGGAGGAGCGGCGAAGGCACTGGGGGATAGAGTTCCAGAGCCTCGGGGCTGAGAGGCTGAAGGCCCGACCACCAATGGTAGGGCGATTGGGGCGGGGGACGTGGAGCAGACCGGAGCCGGAGGAACGGAGGGTATGGGCAGGTAGGTAGGGGGATAGTAGGTTGGAGAGGTAGGAGGGAGCAAGGCCGTGAATGGCCTTGTAGGTGAGGATGAGGATCTTGAAATCAATGCTCTGGGGGATGGGGAGCCAGTGGAGGCGAGCGAGGGTGGGAGTGATGTGGACAAGGAGGCAGAGGGAGCCCTGGTCAAGGTAGAGAGGATGTCGTTTAAACTTTCACAAGCACAGTCTCTGTACTGTGGGTGGAAACCGGAGGGGTTGGTAGAGGGAGTGGGAGAAGAGGTGTGCGCGAAGTTGATTGGCAACAATGGTTCTAGGACTTTTGTGAGGAAGGGCAGGTTAGAAATAGAGTGGTAGTGGCTGGGGTTTGAGAGATCTAGGGAAGGTTTTTTGAGGAAATCCTGGACTTGGGACATCTTCCCGATGTGAAAGGTGCCATGTAAATGTAAATTTATATTGCATTGTATGCTGCTGGAAAAGATCTGAAATCACTTCTAGCAGGAATGAATAGATGTGGAAATCAGTGCTGAAACCAATGGAATGTTATTCAAGATTTGGGAATGCAATTGGCTCTTTAAACACTAAAAAATGTCCATCAAAAGAATGCATCGCCCAAGTATTGTTCAGGACCCGCTTCTGAGCAGAAAGTGATCAATGTGGACCTTTCTTGCCAAAACCATCTCCTCAAGGTGAATTTTTCAGGCGTCTCCCTTGTGATTCATTTCAAGATCAAAGATAGGAATTACTCTGCCTTTGAAGTAATAGTTTTGTAGAAAAAATAAAATTGGTCCTTCACTTCACAGCTGTGGTGGGACGTTGCTGTTGTGAAAATTGGCTGCCATGAACCCCAACCCACATTCCCTTCGCCTCGCTCCCCCACTCCGTTGCCTCCTTCAAGGAACGCCTCAAGAACAACCCACCCCCCCACTGGGTGCTAATCCCTGACTGTCCAGCGCCTTGGGACATCCTCTCGATGTGAAAGGCCCTTTACAAACGTAATTTTCTTGTTCACCCATATGACACACAGTCACCGCACTTTACAGTGTATCCAGTGAAGCACTTTGGGATGTCCTCCGGACATGAAAGATGCTATACGAAGTGTCAGGATTATTATTAATTAGCATCATTAATTCGGTACTTTTTTTCAGTGAAGTACAATAGATATGAAATTACCATGGCCATGTTAAAGAAACCTGCCAAATTAGAGTCAGATTGTGCTTCCCAGAATCTTTTCAAGCATGAATCCGACAGCCATCGCAGAGAGAGCTTTTCTCCAGCCTATCAGTCTGAGGGGTGTTCGTAAACCCAGGCCCAGAGGTTAGAAACAGCTGCTTTACAAGGACTTGACACACATCAAAAAACACACACACCAAAAAAACACACACAAGTTTTGAGAGGAAATCATTCAACTCACATTTGAGAGTGGGTTTGCTGTGTTTTTTACATTGGCTTGACATCGACTGAGAATGCTACATTGGCTCTCCCAAATCTCAACAGTGCCCCTGACCAATTACTGACAGTTCCTGGTGGGAGAACCTTGTGGTGGGATCCAAATCCACATAGAGAATGGCCAATTGGCAGTGCACAGTTGCTTTACAACTCGCAAATCCTTCTCAAACGTCTGTAGGTTTAACTCACATGTTTTTGAAAAATATACAGGCTTGGGTGATTAATAATGCTTTTGAAAAGTACAGTGTTGATTTATAAAAGCTGTTCAACTGTTGAGGGAGTTCTGTGCTCTTTGTGAGTATGTTTCATCATTCTCTTAAAATGCCAGGAACTGCTTGGCTAACACCCCCATGGACCTGTATTATGTAAGGGAGTCTCAAGAAGCACTCACTCAACAAAATGCTCCAGACATATAGAATCGTGCATAAATTCTTCACCACTGACTATGGACATTTGTTAAGTTGTGAAATAGCAGTGAACGCTTTGAAACATCTGCTGGCATTTTGATTCAGTCCAAAATAAGCCTGGTTTGAATAACTTACAATTAAAACACCCAACAGAATATTTAAAACCATCTGGCTTATCAATACCCCAGAGAAGTTAAAACACTTATTAAAAGGAATTAGCCACAGTGCTTTGCTTTCAAGCAGGAGGTTGTGGTTTCAAGCCCCGGGTCGGGACTTCAAACTCAGTGCTGAGGGAACGCTGCATTGTTGGAGGTACCGTTTTCAATTGAGACTTTAACCTGAGGCCCCGCCTATTCAGGTAAACATTAAAGATCCCATGGAACTATTTGAAAAGAGAAAAGAGCTTCTCCCATTGTCCTGGTTAACAATCCCCCAAATTGATTTGGTCATTTACAAGCTTGGTGGTTATTTGTGACACATTGCTGTATGCAAATTGGCTGCCTACAAAATATATTTATAGTATATCTTAACACACTGTATCAAATGCAAAGATGATGATGAGTACCTGCTCTGCTTGTCTGGACTCTCCACACAGATATGTTGGGGTGGGACCGATTTCCAGCGCTCTGCTTCTTTCACCATCGCTTCAGCATCCATTAATCCAAATCCATACAGGTGGCTCACTGTCAATAAAAAAATTCAGCCGTCAGCCACTTCTACAAACCCATTACTTCCACTACAGCATTACGGTACATAGATGCACTCTCCACCTTACCAGTACTGAACCTCGTCTTGTTCCATTCAACTGTCCCACATCCGTGCCTTGACTCATTCAACTTTCCCCGTTTACACAACATTGCCCGCCTCCTCCATTATTTCTCCACTCAGGCTACTGAAACCCTCATCCATGCTTTTATCACAGCAAGGTTTGACTATGCTAACTCCCTGCTCGCTGGACTTCCCAACTCTACTGAGTATTCCTTCCTTTGTCCTGTATGTAACATAACACCAGCTTCATTGTACTACCAGACATCCACAAATGTCCATTGTACCTGGAAACCATTATGGATTTACTTGCACACTGTACACCTTCCAAAATCCTGAGCAGCACATCAACAATATGGTCAGACTTTGGTTTACTCGGTCTGAAGTCATTAACCGTTTGTAGCCTATCTGTATAGGTATGAGTGTATGTCTAAAGAGCATGGAGTGTGTTTGTACGTGTGTGTGAACAAATGGCCAGATATGATATGCATACCTTTAGGGGCAAATAAAGCACAAAACCATGCTGGCCTTAATTTTTACATACCAGCAGGAGCGAAGCAAATAATTTTATCTGATGACAGTGGCATCTTCGAGTTAACCTTGCATTCACAGAGTTCAAGTTACAAGGGAGGTGTATTTTATGAAGACCTATCGAAGTGGAACAAGTCCAACAGTAACAGACTCCAGCTTAATAGTACAGCAGATTTTTAGTATTTTGTGGGTGAAATTACTTTCATAGAATCTTAGAATGTTACGGCAGAGAAGGAGGCCTTTCGGCCCATAGAGTCTGTGCCGGCTCTTTGACAGAGCAACTGACTTTTATTAACCCCACTCACCAGCTTTCTCCCCATAACTCTGCAAACCTGTCTTCTCCAGATACCTATCCACTTTGGAATAAATGGGGTTCAGCTGGCTTGGAGATGTGGGCAGACTTTGGTTTGAACCACTTGCCTCAGTAGGATGCCCTTCAGAAGTGAAATGTGCTATATAAATGTAATTGTTGTTGTTTTGTTAGACAAGTGTAGTCTCTGGCTCATATAGAACAAGGTGTGACGCTACCTTTGTGTATGTCCTGATCTTACTGGCAATTGCCTAGTGGATTTAAATTTATGAACGGAATGCCAAAGAACGAGAGCATTAGTTACTCAAGCCAGAGAAAGGCTTAGTAGCCTAAAACTAAACTTTATCCATTAATTCGGGCAGACTCCATTCTATTCTAACAAGCAGGACTAAAAATTGAGGGAACTGAGTTGGTAGCATACAATTTGGAAAATTGGCCATCAAATGAACTCATGTGCAGGGCCAGTATAGAGGTTTCTCATCCAGAAACACTTAGCCTACAGTTCATTGAGCATCTGGTTCCAATTTTGGAACTGGCAGTTGACTTTCTGAATTAACACGCCTAACCTACGGCTTCCTTAAGTACAAACCACAGGAAGGTATTCCTCAATGTGGGTTCTACTCATTACAACTGCTGGACTCTGCGACCTAAACCAGATGACTCCATCCTTTCCACATTGGCAGTTTTGTTGAAAGATTTTTAATAAAAGGCTGGGATTTATTAAAAAGTCGGGTCACTTGAGACAGAATCCTCCAGCCTTGGCTCCAAATAGCAGCTACAGGTATTTAATACATCATTAACGTTCCATTAACCATGGCAAAACATTTTCATGAGGGCATTAGTTCACATATTGCTGAGGCAGCCTCCATGGTGTGGCAGATAGAGCTGGAGTTTACAGACCAGGTAATGGGTGGTTCAAACCCCAGTCTGTGCTGAGTTTGCTGTCTCAATGGGGTTGTATGGGGAGCCCAAACTAGCTCTGTCTCAAAGGGGAAAACTAGGCTCCCCAGAGACATCCTCTTCAGTTGAGTGGTCTACCAATACTCACAGACCAACAATGACCATTTCACTGGGGTACAGGAGGGCAACCAGTGACTATGGAACCGCTTCTCAGTTCAAGAAAGCTAACCTAAGAGCAGAAGAGCATAGTGAGGAGTAAATCAGAAAAATAGTTGATTATGTTAAATTTGAAAAATGAAAAAAAGACCCTCATTACTGAAGCATGTTACTTGCATGTTATAAAGGTTATTCTCTATGATGGAACCCCCAAGTCAAGTTCATTTGTTACTAGGACTGCACTAGTTCTTAAAGGGTAAGCAACTCGACTGCCAAGCCCAGTCCTCTGAATTTACCTTAGGAATCGAGTTTCAACACTTTCAAAAATATAGTTTTGAAATTTTGTAGCAGAACCTGTAGAACCTTGTGCTGTCCAAGAAAGGCAGCATTAGCCAAGGGATCTCTCTAAAGAATCTCCTGCTTCAGAGGGATCCCTTCCATCTAAATCCCATTGGGCCATGTGGGTTCAGACACTTTTAGATGTCTCCCCAAGTGGTGGGGGTGGGGGGAATATTGCTAAACGAATTTCACAGCATATGGATTACTTTCAGGATTCTAAGTAGATAAGGAAAAGGAATTCAATGGGAGATATGAATTGGATGAAGCAATCACTGATAAGTATTTCATGCCTGAAGCATTACCCTGCAAGAATTCATAACTGTCTGAGAATGGGATTTGAGGTTACAAGGATACAATTTCAGTCTATACTCATGAGAAAATATGTTTTCAGTGTTGCTAGTGTGCACAGGGGGAAAGAAACAGGCCAAGGTTGAAAAGTGCAGATACAAGATGGATGAACTGGAATTTTATTTGATAACTGTTAGGAGATGAGGGAATATGGATGTACATAAAGATCCAGGAAAATACAATGGGTTTGAGTTAATGAGGTAGGGTCTGTGGAAGGACTAAACTTGATGCCCTAACTGGCTTTTCCTTTTTCATGTTGGCTATATGATCAGAGTGAAGAAATGGATTTTCAGACCTCAAAAGACTTAAAAAAAAGGAATCAGTTTTAAAACTTGATACAAGCCAATTGAAACCTTTTGGAAATTAGTAAAATGCAAGTATCAGCATTAATAATACATCAGCAGCAGCACAGATCAACAGACACACATAGCATGATGTCCAAGTGGCTTTCTCACATTACTCTCCGGCTGGCACAAAATACAAAATCCCTTGTTGCACAAACATTCATATGTTCCACAGCAGAGTTTGCCTGTAGTCAAACATGAAATATTGCCTCCAAAGGAGAATGTACCCCACTTTCCTATGTCCAGACACACTCAGCCCATCTAGCTATGAAACGGCAGAAGCCAAGGCATTAGGTTCTATGGGAATTTAACCATTTTAAACAATGCAACTAACTAGTGCAAGGCATTGGTAAACTTCCTTGCTCGGAACCCTTAGTGGCAGTGTGTAATGAGTCAGGAAGATTAGTTAGTCAGCAATAGCGCTTCAGCAGTACTGTAGCTACTTAGCACCAAACAGGGTGGAAAGTGGGACCAACTGATTTTGTCTAAGGAAGCCCATACATTAAAGAGACCTCAAAGAGTTAACAAGCAGTTTTAAAAAAGGCTTAAACAAGTTAATTGAAAAGTTTTGCAAATCAGTAATTAAAATGCAAATGTCAGGAATAATAACATATTATTATAGGTGTTGCAGTCTCCTCGTGGCATAATGTCTGAATGTTTTTCTCACATGAAACAACCATCAACTGAGACTAAACATACAGCATCAAACACCAACGTTACCATGGGAAAGGCTTCCCAGACAGCTGATATTTGGCTGTCTGAGAGGAAAGGACTTCAAAGGTCTCGCTTATAGGGGTTTAGCCTCCAGCTGCAGGTACACACAGACAGGCCTTCATTTCCGAAAAAAATAATAACTGTTTGGTAGGAAATTTCAAAGCTACAAGATTCTTTCTTACAGTTGCATAGTTTGGGGTCTAGCATCATACTCCTTTATTCTTTTTGAGGACTCGGCATGCACAACAGTGCATCATGCCCCAAAGAAGACTGCAGCCTCCCATAAACAGCATGCCTGGCGTCCTGCATCACGCAATTCCTGTTCCACAGGTGAACCAGACCAAACTCAGGGATCCATCACGTTTGTCAGGTTCAAAAGTGAACAGAACAAAATAACATAACATTAGCACGTCGGGTCCATAATCACACTTAAAGGTGTTGCAACTTGTTATATGAAGCTTCATGTTCACACAAAGTGAATCTTAGCCCTTAGCCCGTCCTTGTGCAGGTGGTCGTCAAAATTCCCGCAACACTATCAGGGGGATAAGAGAAGGGAGTTTCTTCCAGTGTCCTCACTGAAAAATTCCTAGATAAGATTGTTCATTCAATACATGGTGTTTTGGGAACATTACTAACTTGACTGCCGTGTTTGCCTACAAAATACATAGCCACTACACTTTACAGCAAATCCCGTGAAATGCTGTAAGATATCTTTCTGACTTGAAAGGTGCTATACAAAAAAGCAAGAATTATCATTATTATTAAGTAAAACTCCTCTTGAAATATTCAGTATCTGATAGAGCCTTCTATTGCTTTATAATTTGACTTGACTCAGAGGGCAACTGTAAAAATCACGTAGGATGCTACTCATTGGATTTTAAAAATTCTGTACATTACTTAATACATGTGGAATGGTAATATTCAGTGCTATGTGTAAGGCATGACGGTTACTAGTTAGGGGTGGCTTTTTACGAATGATGAATTGTATTAGAGTGTGAGAACATGAACGTTGCACCATCTGGCATCACACAAGTGTCAGGGGAAATGAGGGTCAGTTACTTGGTATCAAACCACCGATGGCTTCAGAGAGGTTGGGACCAAGGTTTGCTAATTTGTTCATCAAAAACATTTAGCAACCAAGGATTCAGGACTGGGACACTGCAGTCATACCCCTCGTGGGAATCAGAAAATAAGCACTGGGGAAGGATAAAAATTAAAGTGACATTTGTAAGTGCTGCAGTGACTTCTACTAGGATGAAGTAAATCTTTTCAATCTCTGACCTAAATGTACCAGATTACAGTCGACTCAACTTTCCAATTTGATTTCATTGAGAAGATGACAGACCCTGCTCTTTACACTTTTCCAGAATTACACATTGGACACAAAAATAATCAAGGATTTTACAAAAAAAACTAAATATGTTATAAGACATATTTCTACACTTTTATCATCAATGATGATGTTTTTTCCAACAAAAATATAATTTCCTCTACGTTGAAGTATTAATTATAAAACTTGGCACACAACAAAAAAGAAATCAGCTCCCAAGCATTGTGTTCTAACAAAGGTGATGTGTGAAAATACTCTAAAGGGGGAACAGCGAGTGGGGAAAGAACTTGGTGACTACTCGGTCATACAGACCAGAAAGTCACAAGTTTGAATCTCAGTCTGTACTGGGGTCACTGATTTCAGCCAGAGCAGCAATTGAGGTACTAAAATTAGCCTCAGTGGCCTAGGTTAGGAAAAGGGAAAGAAATATCAGTCAGGGATGCTCACCTGAGGCTTATCCTGCTGAAAAGAGGGGAAAAGAAAAAAATAACTGTACTGGAGTATTCAAAATGTTAAAACATTTCCTGCGTGTAACTCAAATTATAAAATATAAAATTGGAGCTGGCTGGTACCAAATGGCATAATACCTTATAACACTGAAGGTGATAGAATAATGAGCCACAATCATGACAGATTGTGTTTGCATAGAATATGACCTTCATTAATGCACTCATTTTATGTTGCTAGGCTTTGCCACATGTTATTGCAGTCACTAAGCAATAGGTACTCTTCTACAAGTCACGCTTGGCAACAGATTGTTAGAATCAAGTCAATCCTTTGTGGCAGTCATAATAGTTTGGTTCCTGTGCCAGATGAGTCCACATTACTCCAGGGCATTGCTGATGACAGACCAACCAGCCAGACTCATTGACAGGACTTAAAGGGGCAGACCAATCACTTCCCCATTCAACTCCTGTTAACCCTGCAAGTCAAACCTCCAACAGTAGGGTGGTTCCAGTTGGATAAGCACCAGGAAGCTTGCCAGACAATGCTCTTAATGGCACGCTATGCAATTTTAACTCCAGCTGTACCCAACAGACAATCTGGAGTCCCCAAGCCTTGGCTATTGCCACCCTGAGCCCAATACTCTCTTGATTAAGAAAGTACAATGCATCCTCCAAGGAAATAATGTATTTTGCATTCCAAACACAAGGGGATCTCCAAGTTTAGTGACAATACACATGTGAAACTCTGTCTGGTTGGGATACTCTAAAGCATGGGGATGTCAGACACCAAGTTGACCAAAATAAAGTCCAGTTCTAGATGACTGGGAGTTGACTGTGGACTGATTTGTTCCTTCTTCCTGTGTCAGCATTTATGTCATGCAGAACAGTTGAGATATATGCACTGCTTGATTTGTGTCAAATAACAGTGAGTGAACTCAATGGTACCTTGTGTTACAAACAGCTACTTCACTTCTGTGTGGATTCCAGACAAAAAGGATGGATTAATGTCCTGGATGGGTTTTTGTTCAGTCTCTTGTGAGCACAAAGCTAAGCAGAAATGCTGAAAGCCTGATCAGCTGATGGTTGGGCAAGTGGGAGTGGGGAGGTAGGTACTGTATGAAACCTTGAGCATTGAAATGAGCATTCAAATGAAGAGTAGCTATTTTAAAAATTATTAGCATTTGACATGACGATATCTCACCTCTGTATCCAGCAGCATTCGTCTTCCAGTCTGGGGCATTCAGATGTCCAGAACGCGATGTCCTCACAATAATATGCTGCACGTCCCTCCAACTGAGGTTAGGGCTGGAAGGAGAACAAGAAAAAAAAGCATTTAGACAAGCGGAACACAATTACAAAGAGAAACAAAAAGTCTAAAGCCAAAAGTTCCACTCTGAACTTGAGTAAAATTTCTGAGTGGAATATGCAATACAATGAGGTCCATTCGCTTCATTCACTTAAAAGAAAAAGTGCACACAGAAAAAAACTTCAGGAAACATTAATAAATAACCCCCACTTGCTCCAATTACTTCTTTTTATCTCTATTTAATTGACTGCCTTGGATACCTTAAATGTACTTGAGAAGGAAAACGACCCACAATTGGTCTCTGGAGACCACTGTTGCTGCCTATTAGTGATTAGTCACTGCCAAGTTAAATTCCCCTTAAAGGAGGCTGGGCCGCTGAATGATAAAGAAAGCTTTCCCTAATCGCACAATATATTTTTGCAATGGGCCCACAAGTTGTTAAGACATTCCACACATCTCTTGGTTTGTTGATAATAACCACTTGCATTACTGACCACCACAAAGTACCTGGAGGATCAGTTAGCTTAATGTTATTGTCCGGTGCAGATGTGAATCCACAGGCTTGTTTTTTCTTAAAAATATATAGCCTCCTCCTGTTACTGGAACATCTGAGATAGAGAACACCAAGAACTTCAAAACAACTTTATGGAGCTTTTTCCAGCTGATCCCTACAGGGTGCATTTCAGATGGTTTTAATGCTGAAGACATACTTCAGTTAATCCCCGCGGGTTCTGAGAACAGTCCTGCAAACTATCCCTCCCCGTCAATAGTAATGACTGGAAGTGTAATGTGCATCCACAAACCAGGCTAGACACACGTGTCTCAATGCAGCCCATATGTCCAGGAAGTTAAGGTCACCTCCTGAGGTAATACCAGCTTTCTGTAAACAAGGTCAAATGGCCTTATTTTACAGAGAACAGCAGTGTACCCTGCACTGGGACGACATTTGTCAAATTCTCACTTCAGTTTAATTTACTTGCACTGTGCTTCCAAAAAGAAGTCATTTCACATGCTAGCCTGAAATATCTGGGCTGAAACATAGGCAACAACAACAAATTGCATTTATATAGTGCCTTTCACATCGAGAGGACGCCCCAAGCCACTGAGGTTCAGAAGAGAACAAAGATTGGAAAACCTGTAGTTTTGCAGTAGGCTTAATTAATTCTGTCAAACAATGCCTTCAAAATATAGCTGGGTCAGTAACAGCTGAAAAGGGAATGAAGTAGCAACACCTCTCTTTGATCATTTGATACAGCACAGAAGGAGGCCATTCGGTCCATCTTTGAAAAGAGCTATCCAATTCAATCCCACTCCCCCGCGCTCTCCCCATAGCCCTACAAACTTGTTCTCCTCAAATAATTATCTACTTCTCTCTTAAAAGTTGTTTTTGAATTGGCTTCCGCCCTTTATAATAATAATAATAATCCTTGCATTTGATATAGCGCTTTTCACGTCGGGAGGACGTCCCAAAGCGCTTCACAGAACACACTGTAAAGTGAATTGACTGTATATTTGTGGGCGAACGCGGCAGCCAATTGCGCACAACAATGTCCCACAAACAGTCATAGATTGAAAATGACCAATTTATTATTGTTTTTGGTTTTTTGGAGGGATTATTATTAGGCGTGTGGAGTAAGGAAACTTGCCCAAGGTTTCGCCCTGCCTGGAATTGAACTCAGGTCTCTCGCTTGCAAAGCGAGTGCTCTAACCACTGAGCTGCAGGACTCCACAGTCAATGCATTCAGGCAATGCATTCTGTTTCTTTTAACAACTATTTTATATTTTTATAAAGAACGATTTAACTTTGTGCTACCTACCATGCAGACTCTGGGCACTCAATTCCAAAGTTCAAGCATTGCTCATTCCTAGAGCATTAGGATGGAATCATAAATATGTTTCCCTGAAATGTTCGAGATGATCCCTGATCATTTTAGAAAAGGCGTAAAAACTGAGCTTCAATGTTGCAATCTGAAGCACAGTTAACCTCCATCACAATCTGATACATTAGTTATTCAAATTATAATGAAGACAACAACAACAAAATTACATTTGTACAACGCCTTTCACATCAGGAGGATGCCCCAAGGCGCTGGACAATCAGTGTTTCGGACCTGAGCTGGAGGTAGGAATCGGGGAGGGTGGAGGGCAGGAGGGAAAGGAAGGTGATCGACGGCACATTCGAAGAAGAGGGTCTTGAGATGGATCTTGAAGGAGACAAAGAAGGGGGAAAGGTGGAGGGACTGCAGGATAGAGTTCCGGGGGGGCTGGGAGGGGTGCAGAGTCACTGAAGGCACGCCCACCAATGCCCGTCTGCAAGGCCATGGACAACTTTGAAGGTGAGGGCCAGGATCTTGAATTGTGTCCTCTGTGTGATGAGAAGCCAGTGGAGTTGGGTGAAGATGGCGGTGATAGGGTCGCGGAGCCTGGTGTGGGAGGGAACACAGGCTGCAGAGTTCTGGATGATCTGCAACCTATGGAGGGAGGCCGACAAGCAGGGTGTTTGCATAGTCGAGCCTGGATATTATGAAGGCGTGTATAAGGGTCTTGGCGGCCTGAGGACTGAGACAGTAGTGGAGCCGAGCGATGTTGCGGAGGTGAGGAATGGCGGAGCAGGTCACGGCACGGATGTGGTGGGGTATGAAGGACATTTGAGGGTCGAACAGGATACCGAGGTTCCTTATTGGCTCCACGAGATGTAGAGTACATCCATGGAGGGAGATGCTGTCAGCGCCCGAGGGAGGCGCTGATGGGAACCAAGGGCCTCGGACTTGTGGAGTCCTTTAGCTCAGTGGTTAGAGCACTCGCTTTGCAAGCGAGAGACCTGAGTTCAATTCCAGGCAGGGCGAAACCTTGGGCAAGTGGTTTCCTTACTCCACACGCCTAATAATAATCCTTCCAAAAAAACAAAACCATAATAAATTGGTAATTTTCAATCCATGACTGTTTGTGGGACATTGCTGTGCGCAATTGGCTGCCGTGTTCGCCCACAAATATACAGTCAATTCACTTTACAGTATATTATGTGAAGCGCTTTGGGACGTCTAGAAGACGTGAAAAGCGCTATATCAAATGCAAGGATTATTATTATTATTATTACTTGTTGACATTCAACTGCAGGAAGTTAGCTCTCATTCCAGAGTCCCAAAGAGAGTCTGAAACACCACACATATTGCTCAATGCACTGCACAAATGAATCAGATCCCTGCCATTGCACAGACCACATAGAAGACCACATTGCACATACAGCACATTTAATAAATATAACAATAGGGTGAATGAAAGTGGTGAATGAAAGCAGCACATTGGTGATCTTATTCCTTCACTGAAAACTCCCGGACTTTGTCAGACTATTTGTGTCAGGAAAGGAAACAATGAAATTGATAACAGCTATACATGGTTTTACTTATGCACGGAAAGCAGGTCATCTCTCTAGTTTCTTTGCCCTCATAGCATCATTGCTCCCGCTTCCCTGAGTGAAGCATATCTTTGTTGATGCCTTGTTGATGAATAATAATCGGTCACTCACCTCATGTTTATTTATAGGACTTTACTGAACATTACCATGTTTGTCTACAAAAAGTCACCACATTCGTCACTTGTACCAATGAAGTGCACTAAGATATTTGGATACAAAAAGGTGCTATTGATTTAGAATTTTCGAATGGGGGTGGGAGAGTGGAAGAATATAAATCTTTCACAATTATTAAGGAATCCAGGGAGCGAGTGGCACCAACTAATGATTCCTGGGCAGGGGTGGGTGGGTGGTGGTAGGGGTGTGGAAAAAGGGGGTAAAAATGGTCTCTTTGAGGCTGAAGTGCCTTCAAGACAACAATCTTGGCAACGGATAATCAAGTCACACTCTGGCGTGATCTTAGTCCAGACCTACAGTACTCAGCAAAATTGTTGGGACAGCTCTAGCTGGCTAATTGGTAGGGACTTGGAGGGGCTCCCATTAACTCTGCAAGCCAACCCCCTAAACAGATAGAATGGTTCTTGCTCAAAAAGTGGCAGAAATCTGACCAGTGTTCACAATGCAATTTTTGCTGGATAGACTCCAGGAGTTTGCCAGTGCCCCCTCTGGGGACCTTCATGCCTTGGCTCTTGCCAACAAGCACCTAAACTCTCCAAGATTAAGTTAGTGCATCCTTTCAGGGAGTGCATCCTTTCAGGGAGAGTATCCTTGCAAGATAGAAGCCATACTCTTTGGCTCCCGTCAACGCCTTCTCTCCTGCAGGTCTGAACTCCTCAACCTCCCCGGGCACTCCCTCAGCCTCTCCAAACTCATGCACAACTTAGGCAACAGGTTCGATCCCTAGCTTTTCTTTCTACCACACATCTGTTCCCTGACCAGGATGCTTTTTTCCACCTCCGCCACATTGTCCGCCTCTGTCCATACTTTACAACTGACGCAGCTGAAACCCTTGCCCATGCCTTTGTCACTTTCCGGCTGGACTATTCTAATGCCCTCCTTTCTGGTCTCCCCATCTCCGCCATACACAAAACCCAATTAATTCAAAACTCCTCCACCCAGACACTCACCCATACGAAACTCTGTACTCCCACCTCACCAGTCCTTGCCAGGCTCCATTAGCTCCCAAGCACTGAACGGATTGACTTCAAAATCCTCTCACTCGTTTTCAAATCACTTAATTCCCTCGCATCTCCCTACCTATCCGACCTGCTTACCCCCCACTCAGCCACCCGCTGCCTCTGCTCGGCTGGCTCCAGCCTCCTAATTTTCCCTTGTGCCCTTCTCTCCACCATCGGTAGCTGTGCCTTCAGCCACTACACCCCGAAACTCTGAACTTTCTCCCTTAATGCCTCCGGCTTACCCCTCCCACCGCACCTTCAAATGCTACCTAAAGACCTGCCTTTTTGATCGGTCACCTCCTCACTCCCTCTCCCCTTGGGGCGTTGCCAGGCTCTGCCACTGTGAAGTGCTCCAGGACACTACCCCGCGTGAAGTGCGCTATATAAATTCAAGCTGTTTTTGTTGAGTACGCATTCCATACAGACAAATGGAAATGTATGTGCAGCTCTCAATCGTTTGCTTTCAAGATTATTAAGCAAAGCAATAGGTTTCTGCATGTCATAACCTGGTTGCCCAAAACGGTGAGACTTAACATTAACTAGAACAGATTGGTCCTCAGATCCATTTCGCACACAGACTTGTTACTATTGATCCTGGCGAGTTTAATGAGGAAGCAATAGCTTTGTCTGCTAAAAAAAAGGTGGTGGACAAATCACATTGCTGTGACTTTTAAAACCATAGAAACGGTGTGCTGGGCAGTGGAATTCCAGCTGTGACCAGCTGTATTCTAAAAGGTCATTTCATACAAAAGAGCAAGACAAAGATTCACTGCCATGAGCCATGAGCTCCATGGGGAAGCCAAGAGACACCTGGAATTAAAGTCATAAAGTATTACATGAACTTTTATACTACCAACCCAACCGTCCCCTCCGCTCAGCAGGCACTGGTCTGCTTCACATCCCACTGGTCTCACCACTGGTGGTCAGGTTTTCAGCCTTTCTGCCCCCACCCTCTGGAATTGCACCTTAGAGTCCCTCAGCCTTGCCCTTCCCTTGCCTCCTTTAAGGTTTGTCTCCAGATCTTCACCTTTGACCACGCCTTTGGTCATCTTCCCACCATCACTCCACCAGTTCCTACCCTCTTAAATCCAATACCCAGCTCGAGTGCAAACCAACAAATGTCCAATGCCTTGAGACATCCTCCCAATGTCAAAGGCACCATATAAATGCAATTTGTTGTTGTTTTGTCACAGTTCAAATGTTTATCCATTCATCGGTTTCACCTTCCCTTCCCATAGCCTGAGGCACAGTCTTATTTCTCCACCATCTCATCAGACATCAGGCTCAGAGGTGTGCCTAAAAGGGTGGCCTCGATTCCCACACAAGGACTTGGTTCACACATCGGCAAATGCAATCCCTTTTCTTGGTCAGAGTATCACCTTCAAATACCTCCACAGACAAGCCCCATCTTCTTAATAATCTTCTGCTCTGCCAGCTCTGGGCTTTATGCACCCTGCCCCATAATCAGTGAGAAAGCGTTCAGTCACTTTGCACACCCTTCTTCACCCCCAAGGCTCTCCTCTGCAATTCTCTCCCCAAATCCCTCCACCCTTCTCCCTACTTCTTTGCTTTTAAAACACATCTGAAAACTTCTCTTTAACTATGACTTTGGTCATCTCCTGCAAAACCCCCCACCATCTCCCACACAGCCCAGGCTCTCACTTTGTCCCTGTAAAACACTATGAGACGCTCTTCTTTGTGAAAGGCACTATATAAGTACAAATTGTTGTTGGTGTGTTGGGTGTGGGGGTAGGGGCATGGTAAGTGGTAGAGGAGGGAAAAGAGAAAGGAAAAGGTGTTCTCTTTTATTGCAAAATGCACATGCGAGTGTGTGGGCGGGTTTCACTCGTTCAAACAAATAGTGTGCTGACCCTTGCTGTGTAAACTCACACATGAAGAATGGCAACTTTGAAGAGTTGCCAGTGTCCATGGAGCATGAATCAATGTATTAAGTGGAGGTGTAACAAATCCACACAGTGCCATGAATTCTAACACATCTGACACCAGACTGTAAAAGAGAACATCCCAAATATCACACGTGTAAGATTACATCGCAATTTTTTTCACTCTTCAAGGCCAGCATCAGGTTTCTTGAACTGAACGCAGTTTCTCTGCCCAAACTCAGATAAGTGTGGGGTATAGAAGCCAGACACCAACTGAGTGTGAACTGCTATCCTTTAACTGAGAGCGCTAGAGAAGACCCTAGAGGGGTGGGGGTGAACTTCTGCCAGTATTGGCAGCGAGATTTTGGAATGTGATTTGCCTATTTATAAAACACATATTGGCAAGATCAGTAACAAAAGAGCTTCATCTGCTAGAATTAGTTTCAGAGAATCAACAAGATGAGGGGGAAAAGCAATTCCGTGGGAATTAGAATCTAAATGGTATTAGTCCACAATACACTGCACAGGTCGGGGATTTAGGGATACAACAACAACAACTCACACTTATATAGCACCCTCCATGCAGGGTAGCATCTCAGAGTGTTAACAATGGCGGAGCGTGACTCCAAACCGGGGGTAGGGGGCCGTAAACACGGTCGAACAGCAAAGTTTTCAGGTGGGACTTGAAAGAGGGGAGAGAGGGGCAAGGTGGAGGGATTGAGGGAGTGTTTCAGAGTTTTGGGCGTAGTGGTTGAAACAACAACAACAAGATTCCATTTATAGAGCACCTTTCACGTCGGGAGGACGTCCCAAGGAGCTGGACAGTTGGGTCAGGAGCCGAGCAGGGGGAAAATGGTCAGGGTGAGGGGAGGGAAGGGAGGGAGCGAGGAGGGGGTAGAGAGTCGAGAGGGGAGCTGAAGGCACGGTCAAAGAGAAAGGTCTTGAGACCGGCCTTGAAGGAGGAAAGGGAGGAAGCAAGGCGAAGGCACTGGGGGATGGAGTTCCAGAGCCTAGGGGCTGAGAGCCCGGCCACCGATGGTAGGGCGGTTGGGGCGGGGGATGTGGAGCAGACCGGAGCCAGAGGAATGGAGGGTATGGGCAGGTAGGTAGGGCGATAGTAGGTCGGAGAGATAGGAGGGAGCAAGGCCGTGAATGGCCTTGTAGGTGAGGATGAGGATCTTGAATTCGAGCACAACCTCCGATGGTGGGGCAGAAGAAGCGAGGTACGAGCAGGAGGCCGGTGCCAGTAAAGCAGAGGCGCTGGGTAGGGAATGGGGAGTGAGGAGGTCAGAGAGGTAGGGAGGTGCCAGAGAGTGAATGGATTTGAACATGAGAGTGAGGATCTTGAAGTTGATCCATTCGGTGATGGGGAGCCAGTGGAGCCTGGCCAGAACTGGTGAAATGTGAGTACGGAGTTTTGTCCGGGTCAGTACACGGGCAGCAGAGTTTTGAATGAGCTGGATCTTGTGAAACGTGCAGCTGGGGAGACCGGTGAGAAGTGCATTGGAGTAATCCAAACGGGAGGTGACAAACGCATGCACGAGGGTTTCGGCTACATTTGGGGTAAGGTATGGTCAGAGCTGGGCAATGTGGCGGAGGTGGAAGGGAGCTGGTCCTGGTCAGGGGCCAAATGTGAGGGAGGAAGGACAGTTGGGGGTCAAACCAGATGTGTAGATTGTACACTGGTTTGGTGAGTCTGAGGGAGAGGCCAGGGAGGTTGAGGAGTTTAGATCCGCAGGGGTGAAGACGTTGACAGGAGCCAAGGAGTATGGCTTCTATCTTGTCCATATTCAGCTGCAGGCCTTGATATCTGCCAGACTGCCTGCCAGAGTAAGACTGGATAAAGGAACCTGGGGCCTTTGGTGGATAGATTGCTGATCCGATCAGCACTATGAAGGGAGACATATTAGATTTTGGGGCATATCCCAGCTAACGCACAAATCACAGAACAAAATCCTAAAGGCCTTCTTCTTCGACCATGCCAACGGTCACATTCCCTCCTCTCCCCAGCTCAATGTCAACCTCCGCTTGAGCTAAGTGCTCCAAGATGCTAACCATGCATAAAGGGCGCTATGTAATACAAGTTGTTGGTGGTGAACTTGTACAGAGGCCTATTCCAGTCCTATCTGGACTTGGGCTATGTGCAAGTTTCCATAATGCCCGAGGGCACTAACATCTAGGCTGTGGAGTCCCCTGGGGTAGTGGTTAGCGCGCACAGGACCCGGGTTCGATTGCAGGGTGGGCGAAACCTTAGGCAAATTTCCTTACTCTACACACCTTTGTTTACTAGCAGTAAGTAGGAATCTGGTTGTTAGTTGTTTGGTTGATCACTTTCAGGGATATTAATCTCTCCAAAAAAAATAATGGTCACTCGATCCATGACTGTTTGAGGGACACGCCTATGCAGAATTGGCTGCCGCATTTCACCCACAAAATACAGTCAACCCATTTTACAATATATTTTGTGAAGCACTTTGAGGTGTCTCAATGATGTGATAAGGCACTACAACAACAACAAGATTTCATTTATAGAGCGCCTTTCACATCGGGAGGACGTCCCAAGGCACTGGACAGTTAGGTCAGGACCCGAGCAGGGGGGAAATGGTCAGGGTGAGGGGAGGGAAGGGAGGGAGCGAGGAGGGGGTAGAGAGTCGAGAGGGGAGCTGAAGGCACGGTCAAAGAGAAAGGTCTTGAGACCGGCCTTGAAGGAGGAAAGGGAGGAAGCAAGGTGAAGGCACCGGAGTATGGAGTTCCAGAGCCTGGGGGCTGAGAGGCTGAAGGCCCGGCCACCGATGGTAGGGCGGTTGGGGCGGGGGATGTGGAGCAGACCGGAGCCAGAGGAACGGAGGGTACGGGCAGGTAAGTAGGGGGATAGTAGGTGGGAGAGGTAAGAGGGAGCAAGGCCATGTATGAGGATGAGGATCTTGAATTCGATCCTCTGGGGGATGGGGAGCCAGTGGAGGCGAGCGAGGGTGGGAGTGATGTGGTCCCGAAGCCTGGTGCGGGACAGTACACGAGCTGCAGAGTTCTGAATGACCTACAGCTTGTGGAGGGAGGTGCCGGGGAGGCCGGCGAAGAGAGAGTTCCCATAGTCCAGCCTTGAGGTGATAAAAGACTACATCAAATGCAAGAATTATTATTTTTAACTGAAGTACTGTGTAGAATTCTGTTTATCATATTATTGTAGTGGAATCTTGGCATTGGCAAGGGTAAAGCAAGCACAACCCCATGTATAATTTCTTCCCAGTTCATGAGCTATCTGCTCCGAGGCAGAGTATATTCCTACACAAATGTCCACTATTGCTCTTCCAGTTGGCTACCAGGAGGAACAGGGCAGCACTTCCACAGCAAAAAGGTGGGAAATGTAACTGGGCATTTGTACTTTTGATGTGCTGTCCCACTGTACGCATTTTAAAGCTGTTCTTTTTTTTAATTTCCACTAAGTTTGAACCAAACAAAGCTCTTCCCTCCTTTTTTCATCAACTCCTCCCCCCCCAAACACGCTATCCCCTTTAAGTACCAGTTTACAGTTTCTAAGCCAGCTCTGATGCACTGCCAACATTTGTAAAGTAGCTTTACCAAAGCTGTGGGAACTCCAAAAGAAGGGCACAGTGTGGAGGGGGTGAACAAGGCTGCGATTCAATCCAGAAGCTCCAATCACATCACAAGCCACAAGAGCACAGTTCAAGCAGTTTAAGAATATCAGCAGGAGGTGGAGGCTGAAATACAACTTTAAAGTCACTCCACAGCAGCTCCTATTTTATGCACACAATATATACATTCCACAGGAGCTGAGCATTTCTCTGTTGTGTTAAGAGGAGCACAAAAACTACAACTGAGAGAAACACATTGTAGGCCAAGCCTTCAGTCTGATTTCTGAGGTGGTCTTATTACCAAGGCTCAACACTCGTGGCTTGCCCAGGTTCCAAGAATAGTACTGGCAGCTACTGGAGCACTTGAGGTAAGGAAGAATTTGCATTTTTATAGCATGTTATCACCTCAATACGTCTCAAAGCACTTCCAGGAATTGCTCTCAAGTGTAGTGACTATTTTGTAGGCAAAAGCAGCAGCAGTTTGCTCCACAAAGAGCCCCAAAACAACCATGGGGTAAATGATCTATTAAACTGGAGCAATGCTGGCCAGGGCACTAAAAGAAACACCCTTTTGTTTTCAAGTAGTGTCACAGGTTCCTTAACTTCCACCTGAACAGCCAAATGTGAGCTTAGTTTAACACCACAATTCGAAAGAGTAGTGCTTTGCCAATACCGCATTGGAGTGTCAGCCTCGACTACGAGTTCAAGATATGAAGTAGTTTTAACACAAGCTTGTCTCTTCCAAATCTTGGCCCTCATCCAGTATACGTGTTCCCCCTTGCTGCTCTCAAGGCGAGTAATGCAGAGAACACCAATGAGAGGCAGAGCTATCATAGAAAATGCATAGTGGTTCAATGATTCTATAAGTTTGCAGGGCTATGGGGAGAGAGCGGGGGAGTGAGATTGAATTGAATAGCTCTTTTCAAAGAGCTAGCACAGATACGATGGGCCGAATGGCCTCCTTCTGTGCTGTATAATTCTATGGTGTGGGGAGCGAGGAAGTAGAAGTCAGGAGAAGACAAGCTCTTTTGAATTTCCGGAAGAGTTAGAGGAAGTTCTACTCTGCATTAACCAGACCTAAATGGATGGTAAAGAAATTGGGTTTTTGAAATAAAGAGGTGCGATTCTCCAGCACAAACATCTCATAACTTAATGAACAAGAAAATCTGTAAATTCCAGAGACCACACTCCTCAAAGTCACCAAAGTAACTGTAGCTCTGTGTCTTACAGAGTTACTATGTGTTGAAGGGCTTAGAAATTCAGTGTCCATAAACTGTTGTATCTAGTTCAATTTTTACTGTCTCAGTCAAGCTACAGTTAAAAAGGTGATGATCGCTGTAATATTATACAAACATCTGGATATTTGAAGGAAGAAAGGTCAGCTTCTAAAAATGTAAAACCAAACTAGTCACAGGCTTCAAACAGCCAATATTATAATGGCCCAGTTTACAGACGGTTCAGTCCAGAGAGGATAAACAAATGTTCAGCCGGCAGCCACTCCAATCAGTTTGGAACTAGCTGACCAAGAGAGGAAAATAGTCTAGCCAAGAGACGAGGGAGAATAATTAATATCATATTTCAGCTCAACAAGGTGATGTCATCAGTGTGATCTTTTGGATTCTGAAAGGCATGTCTGGCATAACATTGCACTGATATTACCAGCGTTACATCATTGCGACTGGCTGTGTGCACAAACAATTCAATTGCCAGGAATTGCTTATAGAGTCCATCTCTCTGAGCCAGCCAGTCACAGAAAAGGCATTAAATTGGCATACTCATTCCATCCACCCTCCCCATCAACAACTCAGGTCACACACAGTCCAATCTGCATTAAGACAGTCCTAATCTCCAGTGCCCGTCACTGCCAGCACCATGGTAACTCCACTAATTCATGTATAAAATTCTCTTTAAAATAAAGACAGCTGCATTAACACACATTTTGCTCAAGTTTAAACAACTTCTTTTTTCAAACCCTTAAAAGCTAAAGCAAACATGATAAATGTAATGCCTTTTCAGTACAGCATCTCTGAATGACATTGTGTAATAAATAAGGGAGATGTATGAGCCTATTTAGCAAATTTGGCCCAATTTACCTGTTAGATTGGCCTTATGCCCAGCTAAACAAATGAACTACACAGGTCTTTGCTTGATAACAACCCAAAGCACTGAAGCAAAAATGATTCATTAGCATACCAGGCAGCTCGCAGTACGCTTGGAGTAAGACTATTTACAGCTTTTTCGGCATGCAGAAAAGTATGGGAATACTCCCATCAATCAAAAGGAGAGTGTTCAGCTGACAGTGCACCATGGAACTATGCTTCCTCAGTAGTAACACCTCAATACCGCTGTGAAGCAAGTCGTTTAATGTGTTGTCCTTCAAGTTTTCTTTGATAGTTTCTTTTAGCACGCAATAGATTCTTTTCTTGTGGGACGAGAAAAGGAAGCCCTCAGATGAACAGGCCAATGCTGTGATTGATTGCTACACCGTAATGATAGGTTAACATCATCAGCAAACTGATTGGGAATGTTCCCAGATATTACCAACGCATAGCACTATCAATTCACATTTCTGTACAATATGAATATGGATATAATGTGGTTGCAGTGTAGATTCCGTTCACTCTGATGCAAACAGCTGACACTCTTGCTTGCCACGTAACAATTGTTTTTTGCAGTAAAATAACCAACTTCTGGATCACCAATGTTACTCTCTGCAGGCGATTTTCACAGTACAGTGGGCAGAGGGATGAAGTTAGCCGGCCTCATGCCCATGCGGTGAAACCACCAATCGCTCGTCATCCTCACCTTTAAATCCTTGCATGCCATTCCCTAACCCTACCTCTTTTACATCCTCAAACTGTACTGTCCAGGTCACTCTCTTTGCTCAGTGGGCACTGGCCTACTTCCTTTCCCCACTCTACCTACTCCATCCTAGAGTTTCTCCAACCTGCTCCCTCCCTCACTTCTTTTAACGTCAACGACCTCAAGACCTATCTCTTTGACCGTGCCTTCAGACACCTTTCTCCTCCCCAACCCCTGTAGGCTCCCACCCCCAGCTCAAGTACCCAGCCAGAAATGTTAAGCAGCTTGGGACGTCCTGCTGATGTAAAAGGTGTTACATAAATGTAAACTGTATTGTATTTTTGTTGGATCACACCGAGGGATTTATTCGATCCTAACCACTGGGTTTGAACAGGGCTCCACTGTATTTAGTTCTTAATTCTTAAATTGTACTGCAGTAAAACTGCTGTGTTATAAATGGTAGTTGGAGGTCCAAAATATCCCAAGCATCATTATAACTGGGTGTGATTGCCTGTCATAATGTGCGCACTGACTACACAGGAAGTGGCGTTGGTAACTATTTGAAATTGGCTGTTGTGGTTTCCCACGTATCAGCCTGCATGTTAAAGCCCTGTTGGAGCCAGGGCACATATTTGGGGATGCTTTTGGTAAGTAAATGCTGTGGTCCACACCCCAAATTGTGCTAAAAGCGAACCCACATGATCATGAAGTGAGTTACACTCGGGTTCTAATGTACTAATAAAAGGGATATAGGAATCTGGAAAAATCCATCCAAATAAGACAGAAGCTGCATTATAAAAAATAATTGATGGTTTCAAGATAAGGATAACATTTCTATCATTAAGTTAATTCATTAAGTCCATTTTCATTAATTTTACAGAAGTAGCATTTGATCAACATCTCTTTGAAATGAAGGATTAAAGCTTACTTTGCTTCCAGTGCCAGTGCTATGATCCCAGCAGCCATTGGTGCTGAGGCTGAGGTTCCTGTGTGGCTGTCTGTACAACGCTGCCTGAGGTCAGTTGTGATCTGAAACAAATTGGCCAAAATAATTAACTTAAGTCACTGTCCATTACATTTCCATTTTAAACCTACAAACACAGAATGTCAAGTGTGCCAACACAAGTATAGTAATAGGTTCGGTGTTGGCATGACAATAAATGCTCCTAAACCTTTAAAAGGCAACTCTTGGTTAAGGTGGCCTAAAAATTGACCAATTTTCTGATAAGATTAGAGCCGTCTAATATATAGCCAGAAACTAAAATCAGGCAGGTCCGCAATACTTCAACGCACGGCTGATGGCAGACCAGCCAGCCTTGCTCATTGACAGGACATTGACATTGGAGGTGCAGATGTTCACGAAAAGCAGAAATTTCTCCCACTCCGCTCCTGTTAGCCTTGCAAGCGAAAGCCCTAAAAAAAAAGTTGGGTGGTCTTAGCTGAATAAGCAGCTAAGGAAACTTGCCAGACAGTGTACTCAAGCTATGGGGTTTTAGTTTGCCAGCAGTAAACTCCAGCAGTGGTAACGCACACTGGGTCCGTACATTTAGGGAGAGGGTGTGCATTCCATTTCAAACAAAGGAATTTCCAGGTATAGATAGCAGACATGGAACTCAGTCTGGTTTGGATACTCATAAGTGTGTGATGGATTTCCACATGTGGCAGACACTCGGCTGACCAAAACAAATCTAATAAAGAAAAACAATATCTGGGTATCACTTGGCAAACCAAAAATGTATACCCTTTTGTCTTTTACTTTCCCATATTCCCTGAGCCCTAATCAATGAATGGTCATGGTAGGAAACTACAACAGGATCAAAAGTATCGAAAGCCAACTGATTAACCTGGTCTTAGCTTAACCACCATAATAACCCATGATTTATTACGGTTGAGGTGTAGAGTGTTTTAGTCCTCAATGGGATAAAACTTTTGCAGTTTGAAAAAGTTGTAGAAAAAAGTTTTATGCGAGTATGGTTACTGTCTGCTCCTCTCTGGCAGTCTCAATTAATTATTCTAGGACACATTTTTTTAAATTAAAGTTTCAAGCTGCTATTACCGATTTAGGGCAGAGAGAAAGAAACAAGGCAACATTTGTAAGAGATTTATCTAGGTTTCTAAATACAAAAATTAGACAACGACTGGGTTGACATTTCTAAAAATGTTCACAAATACCAACCAGCAAAACCTTTGATTACAGTAGGACCCATTTATATTTGCCCCCAAATCACCAACCAACACCCCAATTTTATTCAGACTTCTTACAAGCTTATGGAAGATTCCACATTTACTCAAGCGCCATAGCACTCTGCAATTTCGATTGCTATTCCAACACTTTGTATGGTGTAAGCCCCCTGTTCCTTAATGTGTAAGGTCACACCTGTTAAAAGTGTTGGCTGTGGTATGCAAGTACAATGTGCATTACTTTCTCTGAAGCTAGACATGAGCCATGTTACAAATTGTCCAGAGGTAGGAGATGGTTCTCTCAGTCTCTAGCATAGCTTTGTGTTGCTGCTATGGTTACTGCTGCCTATGGAGGTTGAGCTGGTTCTCGTCACCTTACAATCTACTACCTTACAGCATGGCCATTATTGTTAGTGTTGTGGATCTGTAATGTAAATGTAAAGTTATTCATAAACGTGTGAGAAAAAGCTTTACAATAATAATAATAATAATAATAATCCTTGCATTTGATATAGCGCCTTTCACGTCGGGAGGACGTCCCAAAGCGCTTCACAGAACACACTGTAAAGTGAATTGACTGTATATTTGTGGGCGAACGCGGCAGCCAATTGCGCACAGCAATGTCCCACAAACAGTCGTAGATTGAAAATCTACAATAATTTTTATTATTTTTTTTTTTTTGGAGGGATTATTATTAGGCGTGTGGAGTAAGGAAACTTGCCCAAGGTTTCGCCCTGCCTGGAATTGAACTCAGGTCTCTCGCTTGCAAAGCGAGTGCTCTAACCACTGAGCTACAGGACTCCACAAATAGAATTCGATTTACATATTAGACCAAATGCAATTTGAATTACCTAATATGTTCCTCACAAAGCTCTTTTGATTGTATATTTCAAGTCTGTTGTGTTAGCATAATGCAGCCTCTGGACACATCTGTTCACACACATTAATGTGATCCCCAGTGTGATGGTGAAGAGAAGCTGCCCTATGAGAATCTTATGATTCAGGTACTTTATACAAGATATTTTGCAACACATCACAATAGCAAGCATATGGCTAAGGCTTCATACTGTGCTTAGGAAGTATGATGTTCCAAGTGAACCTCAGTAAATTACCATCTCTAGGACAGAGTCTGTTCTCACTGAGATGTGTGCTACCAACCAAGTCGGATATTTGTCAGTGCAGAGAGGATTACACAGATCACATTCATTAGTAAAAACCTGCTGGGCTCATCACAAATGGTTCTTACTTAGGTTCCACCATGTTGCTATGTTAAGATTATGAAGCAAAATTGTTCTAAGGCCACTCATTTGGTTTTAAAAACAAAGCACATGTGTAAACTCAGCCTCATCAGAAGGATAAAATTGTGGTCCTTGAAGATGGGTGGGCTTTCAAGACAACGACAGAGTGTATGGGTGACAAATGTGCTCACTTCTCAAGTGGTCTAATAGTTGAGTCGACACCTCAGGCCAAGGTTAAGATACTCAACGAATATCCTACTCTACCTTACGCGAGACTTGGAGATGTCAATAGCTCTGACATATGTCTTTTGGAGCTAGTTCAGTGGCAGATAAACCCCACACAACCTTCACCCAGAAGATAAATTTAGTTTTTTTCACATATCAACCTTGATTAGGTAAAGGACTAAGTGGACCTACAGGAATTCAAACCATTAACCTAATGATTCCATAACGGGTGCTCAACTGATTGAGCTACTCATGAGGTTTCGATACTGAAGGCCATTCTGTCCATCCCTAAAGGTGACCTACAAAAAGTTACAAGTTGAAAGCAGAAACTCAGATTCTCTCAGCCATAACCTTATTCGGATGGGGAGGGGTGAAAAGAAGAGGAAAGGGGAGAGAGAAAGTACTCACTATTTTCCGATCGTAAGACTCTCCACTGCTGTAGGTAGTTGCGAGGGTGGATGCGCACTCCTCCAGGTACCAGGGTTTCTTGCCGCTCTCTGCTGTGCTGCTGATTGAGATGGTGTAGATGCTGTTGGTGTAGCCATCACAGGAGCAATGGTCTCGGCTACGGCCACCATTACCAGACGCCCAAACGTAGATAGAACCCAAACCCCTTCGGCCCTATGAGAAAATAAACCAAAATACTGTAACAACCAAGTCCTCTTTTTCATTTTTCCATAGGTTTTGAATAGTCAATAAAACAAATACACAAAGTCACTTATGCAAACTATATAAAATCCAGATCTCATTTCCCTTGTCCTGTGAATTCCAAAAGCACAAACGCACACATATATATATATGTTGCGAGGGTGAATGAGCACTCCTCAGGTATCAGGGTTTCTTGCCGCTCTCTGTTGTGCTGCTGATTGAGATGGTGTAGATGCTGTTGATGTAGCCATCACAGGAGCAATATATATATATATGTGTGTGTGTGTGTGTATTTGGTGGTCTTCATTTGGTTTATCCCTGGAAAGCAAACAGAAGGATTGAGGGTGGGGAGGTGATGGGAGAGAGGGTGGTCTAGAAGGTACAACAAAAAGCGGGCAGATCATATTGATTGATGGCCAGTGTCAGATCATCTTCATTGAGGGGTTATTTTTTAGAATTAACCAGTGTATTGGATCAGTAAGATTTAAAAAAAACATAAATCACTCTGCTCCCCCATTGCCAGGAGGTTTCTAATGCCATTCTTCAAACAGCTACAAGAGAGTGCACAATACAACAGAGTGACCATTCTCTACCCACCCCCCACGCACACACATACACACTCACTCTTCCCCCACCCAGCTTAAGGAAAATCCCTGGCTGCGTGAGATCTCAGTGGAGTACGGGAACTGAGAATGCCCCTCCAAACCATTAAATGGATGGTGGTGTGCTAACATATTGCCTTACCCACTTCCTGTGTTACCACAACTCACCTGTACACAATAATAAATGATGGGGCAATCTACCTGCTATATTGACCTTATAATTGCAAACAGTCCCATTTTCAAACATGGCCACATCCACTAACAGATCGGTGCCATCTCAGGGGAAGCTGATCACTCTTGGGGATAGGTTGTGACAGGCACTTCCACCAAATTAAATCTCTCAAAGGTTTTGTTTTCTTATAATAATCCTTGCATTTGATATTGCATCTTATCATGTCTTTTGAGCACTTCATAGAATATACTGTAAAGTGAATTGACTGTATATTTTCTTGGTTATAAAGGCATGGTAGAACATTGTTGAAGACAATGTCTTTGAAAACATTCAAGTTGAAGATTGAATGCTGAAAGTTGTTTATCGTTTCTACAGAGGGAAAGAGCTCAAAGACACACAATTGATAAGATTCCTTTAGTTCTTAAAGATCTTTTTTGTCATCCTAACTTTGGTCAAATTCCCACAGCAACTAATTTCTGAAGGTTACAGGCACAAAGCAAAAGGAAATCTGGTTTGAAGAGACGGGTGGGTGTGGGGGGAGGGGGTAGAATCAATGCTGCTAAAGCTACCTTTTTGACAATAAAATTACTTGGAACAAACGCATGTGGATAATGCAAGTGATATCTAGTGCAGTAGGTGGTCACGTTTCTGACTCTGGTTTAAGGTTGAATTGACATGACAGTGTAGAAGTGCAAGTACTCTCCATGCTCCTTAGCTTCTGTGACAGAAAAGCATTCGAGGCTGTCAAGCTGTGAAATGCTGTAGTTGCCCCAATACTGTCAAGACGTCAACCCAGAAAGCACCAAAAAAAACATTCCCTGTCAGCAAGGCTACTCAAGTTAGAAGTCTATAGCCTTGGCTAAACTGGAACAGCGAAGTGCCCTTCATGCCAATTTAGAGCAGATGGCCCTCCATTAGCTTAACTATGCATCAGCCACCTTGCCTAACATGCATGTCCAATGTCACAACAACAACAAAATTACATTTTCATGTCGGGAGGACGTCCCAAGAGACTGGAAAGTCAGGGGTCAGGACCCGAACATAGGGGAGGGGTAGGGTATGGGTGAGGGAAGGCAAAGAGGTGGGAGGACGACCAAAGGCATGATCGAAGAGGAGGGTCTTGAGACCGGCCTCCAAGGAGGCAAGGGAGGAAGCGAGGCGAAGGGACTGTGGGATGGAGTTCCAGAGTGTGGGGGCAGAGAGGCTGAAAGCCCGGCCACTGATGGTAAGGCAAGTCAGGTGGGAGACATGGAGCAGGCCGGAGCCCATTGAATGGAGGGAGCGGGCAGGTCACTTCAGAAAATTGCTAGTTCCCAGTCCTGCTCAGCAATGAAGGCATGCCGGCAGACGAGCTTTGACATTAAGTGCCTTTAATATTAATATGAAATTCCTTAGCAATGAAGAGATCAGCACACTGCTGAAGCATTTTACAAAATGTGAAGGACTCATTTTTCACATCCATACAGGCTAAAATTGTTATTTGGTCTCATTCCATCAGTAGAGCTGAAAATAGGTTCATCATCCTTCCCTCCCCTCAAGTATTATATTATTTTTATATTTTACAATTCACCTCATAAAGATCACTTCAAAATCATTTCCCCAAACATTTCTTTAAAAAAGAAAATGACCAATTTTAAGACCAGAAATCTGATACGGTTGCAACATCAAGCCACATTTACTAGACGTGAACAGATAAACTCACTTTATGTACATTCTTGCAACCTCTCTCACCATAAACATAGATATTGGAAATATGAAAGGAAACAATTTCTTTACTGATTTTGAGAATTGGTTAGAGATAACTCATTTACTTTGCCAGTTTGGAATTTTCCATTTTTATTCAAAAATGATCAAACAGAGGGCAACACCCACTAAGGATGAAACAAAAACAACTTGCATTTAGATAGAGTATCTCAGCCAGGAAAGCGCCCCAGAATGCTTGACAGTGGAGGAGCACTACGCCAAGCCGGGGAGAGGTGACCATAAGCACTCAGGTGCATGAGACACTTCCAGTTAATGCAGTTACCTTCTCAGAAAGGGAAAGGCTTGGAGATAAAATACGTTGTTATTGCATTGGGTATTGTGAAAGCTAGTTTTAACCCAAAAATGCATTTACAGGTCCCTTTCACCTGTAATACTTGGGAACAATTGGGTTTGATTAACTTTGCCCTTTCACATACCCCCTCACCACTCCCCCACTGGAGCCACTCGTTGAAACAAAGTTTTCAAATATGCCGTTAAAAGAAAAATAATCTTTGCAGTCGATAGGTTGCCTCATCAAACTGTCTAAACATCTCAAAACACTGCACAGGCTTTACTGCAAAGTGTAGTGACTGTGTTTGTAGTCTTCAAGTTTGCTACATCCAGCATCAGCTACTGATTTATGGCATCCCATGATCCATACACAATGTGAATAATGTGTGAGGAACGTGATGTCAAATCCACGGAATCCTGGTTTTGTAACACAAGCACAGAGACAGCCCTAGTCAAAGTGACAAATGACATTCTGTCCACCTGCACCAGAGCTCTCTCTGTCTCCTCGTCCTTGGCCACTTTTGATACGCTTAACCACTCTATTCTTCTCCACCACCTCTCCTCTCACATCCACCTCAATGGTTCTGTTCTTGCGTGGTTCCAATCCTACCTTTCCCAACGTCTGCACTTTGTGGCCCCAACAGCTTCTCCTCTAGCCCCTGCACTGTCAAGTGTGGGTCCCTCAGCACTCTGTCTTCAGTCCCCTCCTCTTCAATCTATACATGCTCCCACTCAGCAATGTCATCTGCAGGCAACTTCCACATGCGGATGACACCCAACTCTATCTTGCTACCCGCAAGACCCCTGCCCTCCTCCCCGTCTGACCCCAACTCCCAGCTTGGGTCCAAAACCTGATTGTCCAGCGCCCTGGGACATCTTTCCAATGCGAAGGGCACTATATAAGTGTAATTTGTTGTTATGATGATGCTCAATATCAAAGGAACTCACTTTCTGAAGGGTTTGCAATGCCCTTTTCAAGCCCAGTTTACAGAAAACACTTCCTATCCCACATTTAAAATCAATTCATCTCAATGATTTTAGGCCTATAACAGCTAATTGACAGGCAATTTCCTAGTTGTACAGTGGCAAATTCAATGTCAGAGTTGGTACAGATCCGGAAGGTCTTAGGTTCTATTCCTAGTAAATGCTGAGTTAACTGCTCTCAGCTAGAGTATGAGTTGTTGTGTTTTTGGCCTAAGCAGCAATGAATTGGGGGGAAGGGTGGCGAAGAAATGAGCCACCCACCTCCTCTTGTACACTACCGATTAATCCTAGCACAAGTGCGTGCATGTTGAATAGGATTGAGCTCAGTTGTGATGCTCACCACAATGAAATAACCTGATATAACTCACAATTCAAGAATGGCTGTATATGATCTTGCGCAGCCCAGCTGCTGTACTTCCAATCAAGATTGTAGGAGATATCGATACCTTGCACTTATTCCATTCGATACATGCTCCTCATATGCATGAAGATAGTAATGATCCTTGCATTTGAGATAGCGCTTATCACATCTTCAAGACGTCTCAAAGCGCTTCAAAGAATATACTGTAAAGTGAATTGACAGTATATTTTGTGGGCCTAAGATCTGACGATCGCCATAGTAAGCACACAATGTTGTTCACAACATCCTGCTAATACAGTCACTACACTTTAAAGTATATCCTGGGAAGCGCTTTGAGGTGTCTCAAAGATGTGATAAGGCACTATAACAAATGCTAGAATTATTATTATTATCCCATATCAACCTGTCCGCTCCCTCCGCTCAGCAGGCTCTGGCCTGCTCCAAGTCCCGCACCCAGCCCGCCCAATCGGTGGTCGGGACTTCAGCCTTTCTGCCCCTACAGTTTGGAACTCCATCTCACTTTCCCTTCGCTTAGCTTCCTCCCTTGCCTCCTTCAAGGCGCGTCTCAAGACTCTCCCCTTCAACCGCACCTTTGGCCACCCTCCTTCCTTCCCTGCCCTCCACCTTCCCGCATCCTAACCCCGCACCCCTTTCATGTCGGGAGGACGTCCCCAAGCGCTGAACAGTCAGATGTCGGGGTCCGAGCATAGGGAGGGGTGGTGTAAGGGTGAGGGAAGACAGAAAGGTGGGAGGGAGACCAAAGGCACGGTCGAAGAGAAGGGTCTTGACACCAGCTTTGAAGTATGCAAGGGAGGAAACGAGGCAAAGGGACCGTGGGATGGAGCTCCAGAGTGTGGGGGCAGAGAGGTTGAAACCATGGCCACCGATGGTAGGGCAGGAGACATGGAGCAGGCCGGAGCCCGCTGAACGGAGGGAGCGGGCGGGTTGGTAGGGAGTCAGCAGGTCAGAGAGATAGGAGGGAGCAAGGCCATGAGTGGCCTTAAAGGTGAGGACGAGGATCTTGAACTCGATCCTCTGGGGAATGGGGAGCCAGTGGAGTCGGGCGAGGGTGGGAGTGATGGGGTTGTGGAGCCTAGTACGTGAGAGGGCATGAGCTGTAGAGTTTTGGATGATCTGCAGCTTGTGAAGGGAAGAATTCAGAAGACCGATGAGGAAGGAGTTCGCGTAATCAAGCCTTGAGGTGACGAATGCGTGGGTGAGGGTTTCGGCAGCCTGAGGGGTGAGGCAGTAGCGGAATCTGGCAATGTTGCTGAGGTGGTGGTATGCAGTGCCAGTCATGGCGCAGATGTGGGGGAGAAAGGACAGCTCAGGGTCAAACAATAATAATAATAATCCTTACATTTGATATAGCGCTTTTCACGTCGGGAGGACGTCCCAAAGCGCTTCACAGAACACACTGTAAAGTGAATTGACTGTATATTTGTGGGCGAACACGGCAGTCAATTGCGCACAGCAATGTCCCATAAACAGTCGTAGATTGAAAATGACCAATTTATTATTGTTTTTGGAGGGATTATTATTAGGCGTGTGGAGTAAGGAAACTTGCCCAAGGTTTCGCCCTGCCTGGAATTGAACTCAGGTCTCTCGCTTGCAAAGCGAGTGCTCTAACCACTGAGCTACAGAACTCCACAAGATACCCAGGTTGCTGACTGGCTTAGTGAGGTTGAGTGTGCAGCCATGGAGGCTGATGCTGCCAGCGCCTGAGGTGCAGAGGCGCTGGCGCGAGCCAATCAGGAGGGCCTCGGTCTTGCTGGCGTTGAGTTGGAGAAAGTTGGCGCTCGTCAAGGACTTGATTCCAGACATTATTTAAGACACATGGGGTGTTCTCTATCCCCTCTTCCCCTTCCATCCAATCTCCAACTCCCTCCTCTTTTCCTTCTACGGGGTCATACTTACATGGGCATCATCCAGGACCTCACCTAAGTGGTCATCATTTATGTGCAAGTTTTGACAATGATTGTTGGCAAACTGTTTGACTGTAAAGGAAATCATCCATCGTCCACATATGAACATAGTGATTGACTATAGAAACCCTGGTTGAATTTTCTTCTTCCTAACGCAGCAATGTTCAGGTTGTAACATCCCAACTGCTGCTTTGACTAAGATCAAGCATGAGCTCAGACTGGGATTCGAACCCAACATGCACACTCTCATGTTGCAATAAGCAGTGCCTTTATCCACTAGCCCATCAGAGGGAGCTGTGTGGTAGCAATTTTAAAGAAAACAAGAGCTCAACACCAGGTCGGTCCCCCAACAAAAGTATTCACAGCTCATGAGCTCAGGTTTAGCCAGATCAAATATTTCTGCAAAGCGTAAACATTGTGGCACAATCATTCAAGACACCCATTAATTGATTTAGATGTTTGGGCATCTGAATGATATGGGGGTAAGATCCATGTTGGGACTTGAACTAATAGTTTGGGTTGATGGCACGATATGGAATGCTACTTCGTCGCAATGCCATCCATCAAAAGATACTTAAATCGAGGTTCAGTCTGCTTTTGAGGTTGAAGATCAAATGACAGTAATAGAAAAAAAGAAGTTTGTTTCCAGCGATCCGTCCACTGATCCTCCAGATAATTTGGTCTTTCCCTTCATGGCAGTTTTGTGTTCTACCCAAAATGGCTGCTTGGTTTGCAGACAAATACAGTCACTACACTTGACAATTACCTGTGAAGTCCTCGAGTGTTTGATGTTATAAAGCCTGTATCAAATGCAATGATTGTTTTAAAGACATACAAGATTCCAATGTAGATTTAATTGCTTGAGCACCAATCAGAATAATTCAGACCAGAGAACATTAAAATGATAGGAAACTGATACGAGTGGAATCCTGTAGCTCAGTGGTTAGAGCACTCGCCTTGCAAGCAAGACACCTGGGTTCAATTTCAGGCAGAGCGAAACCTTGGGCAAGTTTCCTTACTCCACACGCCTAATAATAATCCCTCCAAAACGAAATAGTAAAACATTGGTCATTTTCAATCCATGACTGTTTGTGGGACATTGCTCTGTGCAAATGGCTGCCATGTTTCACCCACAAGTATACAGTCAATTCACTTTACAGTCTATTCTGTGAAGCGCTTTGAGACGTCGAGAAGACGTGAAAAGCGCTATATCAAATACAAGGATTATTATTATTATGTATAGTTATGTTGGCAAGGCAACCAACTGCATTTGATAACTGCATTTACAGGCAAAAACAGGAGTTAGGAACCTTTATACACAGATCGAGCCAAATAGATATTGCAAATGCTTTTCCCCCTCTCTCTGTATGCAAATTAATTGAATCACAACATTTTTAGGTTATCAACTGGACGAAGTTAAAAAACAGTTCAACACTGTGATAGAACGACAGTAAGGCAAGTATTCTGGAATGAGATCAAATGGGCCTAGGACCGTCTTCCTAACGTCTTTTGTGATCTTGCAAGTCACATGCCCCTTTCCCGTACAAACATTTAAGCCTATTGAAACTTGTGCTGTTTTCTTTCAGTTTTAAACCGAATTGCATCTGAATAAATAATACGAATAAATAAAGTTCTACACTGAATTCAAAACTTATTTTATTTCTTCCTCGAGCTTCGCAGTAGAACACAAGTGGCATCTGCTTGCACCGTTCTTTCAGACCATACTGATCTAATTTATAAGGGAGCCTCTCCATGTCTAGAGAGAAAACACCACCCCACAAGCAGCAGTAATAAGACACACTGAAACACAACCTGACTGGAGACGGCAGGCTGATTGAAGAGTCCTCTGGTTTTAATTTTCTGCCCAGCATTTGATTAGCGTTCTGGTTTTCTTGCTTTCTACGCTAACTCGGCCTCTCACTAGACTGCCCCCACTTTTTCTTCAATAGCCTCAGTCATGCACAGGAAATTATGGAGCCCTGTTGCAAACCCCATAAAGTGCTGGCACCTTAGTGTGAGCTACACTCAGCCCATGAGCCTCTGGCTTCCAGGGCACTGCTCTTCAATGAATCAAACCAAATTCCATTTGGCACTTGCGTTATATTGCAGACGTTCGCGAAACAACATCTTTAAGGTAATTATTTTTCGTCAACTTAAGTGTGTCAGCTCTTTGGTAAAGAAATTGCTTCGAGCTGCAGGTATTGCAGTAACATTAACCCTTTTCTAGGCCCAAGTTAGAGATATTAATGCATAAACTAGCTAACTTAGGTTGCCTCAATTAACTGCAATATTCATAGCTGTGTGTACAGCTTTCAGACATCAAAACCTAGAAAAACGTGTTAAAACAAATCTTTAGTTCACTGAGTTTTCCAATGGATTTTCCATTCTATCTGTTGACAAATGTTTGCACTCTGACACTGACATGGGCTATAAGCACTTTTCATGTCAGAAAGTATCTCTGGCTTTCCACACATAGACGTCCCCCTCCAAAAGGCTCAAAGGGCAAGCAACTTGCAGTTAGTATAGAAGTCAGAATTGATATATCACAGTATAATCTGCCACTGCCACCGATGAAACTGTAGTCCCATACTTGCTGCACAATGCTCAGCAGGCATAGCACTTGTAACATCAAAATTTATGAAAACCGCTCAACCGTTTTTTGTAAAGTCTAGTGGCTGTGTATTTCATAGGTGAACACGGCAGCCAATTTGTGCAGAGCAATGTCTCAGAAACAGCCGTGAACAATTTTAAATAATCCAAATCTTTAAAACAGGAAACCCATGCAGTGAAAGCCTGCAAAGTAAGTGCAATATGTTAAAGGCTAGGACTCTATGGTTTCCAGTGATGGGTTAAAATGAAACATTAGTAGAATTATTACAAGCTTTCCAATTATTTTATTTTTTTAAAAAATGGTGCTAGCAAGCAAATTAATTGTCCCATAACACTTTTTAATCAGACCTAGATCTGTGTTTTTGATTACTCCCATGTGACAGAATCCTGATCTCTGCTGCACGTCATTGGAGAAAGTGTACTGAGCAAGAGCCCACCTCTGTGTTCCCTGCACAGTGCCTCCCAGCAGCATGGAAGAGCTCAGTTACTTAGAAAAAATACTACTGTACAAATTAAACTCCAACTTCCACCTCCCACTGGGTATCCTGCCAAAACTTCCTCTCTCTCTGCAAACTTTATGCTCAACCATAATAGAGCCTTTTTGCATCGTGCAGTTTCTCAGCAAACATTCCACATTTTTTTTCAAAAAAGAAAACTTCAGCAAAAGTTTTGAGAATCGGGGCCCACGATTTTCTTGACCTAATGATTTACATATAGAATAATAATTGCTCAGATATCGACATAGCTGAAACCTGCTTAAGGGGCTGGTGTGTGAATGACATGGCTGTAAAACATAAGCTAACTGGATTCAACTGAGCATTCAGTTATGTTTGTAATTTAATAAAAAGATCCTACCCTCTTTTGGCAAACAATTTCAGGTAAAGCAACCTTTGGGAGAAAGCCTGCATAATCTTACTTAATATAAAGATTTAAAATGTTCTGAGCATCCAATATTGGATTCTTGTGCAAACAATGGGGAGTAGGTAGTGTACAGAATTAGGACTTCTCATCTACTCCCCTTCCCCCTGGCTCGGCCCGGGGATCGTTTTTGTGAAGAGCTCTTAGTTACCGTCTGGCGTAGAGGGCGCTATACAAATCCAAGTTGTTGTTGTACTTGTGTTACTGATAAAACCAACACTGCTTCACTTCCAGCAGTGCAAATAGGACACTGATAGTAATAAAATAGCAT
Source organism: Callorhinchus milii (assembly GCF_018977255.1). Lineage (NCBI taxonomy): Eukaryota > Metazoa > Chordata > Chondrichthyes > Chimaeriformes > Callorhinchidae > Callorhinchus > Callorhinchus milii. Next base: position 97,796,212 of record NW_024704742.1, read on the forward strand.
CTGATGTAGAGTCTTTCACATCAACAGAACTTGCCAAAGTGCTTCATAGGATTTACTCTAAAGTGTGGTCACTGTGTTTATTAGCAAACACAAAAGCTAATTTATGCACAGCAATGTCCCACAAACAGCTATGAAATGAATGACCAATTTTATTTGAAGGTTGTTGGCTGGGACACTGGAAGAAACTCTTCTTTTCGAATAGTGCCATGAGACTTTTAACGTTCACCTGAACAAGCAGACGGTTGAACGTCTCATCCAACAATGTCACACACACCCTCGGGACTATATTGGAGTGTCAGCTTAGACAATGTGAGTTTGAGTCTCTATGTGAGGCGTGAACGCTCAATCTTCTGACTCAGAGGCAAGAGTGCTACTGAGCCAGCACGACACACCTCAATTTATCACACCGAATAGGACAGAAGTAGATGTAGTGTTTCATTGTGTTTCTTCGACAAGTCTCGACACTTTACTGGCTCTAAAACTGCGAGTAACAGTCTCTTTACCCTAAGTGCTTGAAAGGAATTTACATCTCCCTCAATACACTAACATTTTCCAAAAATGACATGTATGTAAAAACATACAATATACATTTTATATCCACTCACTCACCACATTCTACAAAATAAAAAGACATTTTGAAATTAAACATTTTTTATTTCAAAATTTTGGCTGAAACAGTTTAAATTTGCGTAAGATTGCTAGTGATCTTGTTCAGTTTATTGTCAAGGAAAGCCATCAAGTCTATCTTCATTATTCTTGCAATATATTTATAACTTCTGCAAGTCATCAGCTCAAGTTTGTGGTCGGATATTTATCGCACAAAAAAGGAATGGAAGCATACATTCCCCCCTTACCCCCCAACCCCCCCCACACACACAAACAACACCCACACCAGGCATCCAGCTTGTGACCTTTGACTGCCAGAATCAGCTGTTTAGAAATGCTGGGATCCCGTTAGCATTAGTCCAAGACCGTGATTTCTCCAACTTTACTGTTAACAATGACATGGAACTGCGGGTGGGATTTTCAAGAATAAATCATCTTCTGTCCTATTCAATGTGATAAACCCATTGACCACAAATTTATACCCCTCCCTATTTGTGGCGTTACAAAGGGCTCATCAAGGTTGGCAACAAGATTTGGTTCAAAATTGAGTTTTTAAACCTGGCATAATCCCCACACCACAAAGAATTATCAGTCACATACTTTTTTCCCCCCCTCACAGTACTGTCCCTCCCCGCCCTCCCACCCCCAAAAAAAGGTAGTGCCAAGAATGTAGATTATCTGCTACTCTTCACCATCAGTACCCCCTCACCCAGTACTTTTAAAGGAATCAGCCATTGCAAGTTCCTGAACATTGCAACAGTGGTTTGAAGGTCGCCGCTTTAATGAAATGCAGAGTGTTGGGTAAGCACACGTGTACAAAGAGAAAACAGATTCCCTGCTGGTGCAAGCGGACAACGATTCTCCTGTCTCAGTCGTTCCAACAGACCACTCAGGAGGTTTCCAGAAGCACTGCAGAATGACCATGCAAGGGATTTCCTTTCCCATGGGAAAGCGCTTGGAACGATTTTGGATTTGGGCTTGCCCCTCCCCTCTCCAAGGCCCAGCTGAGAATGGAAATTCACTGTGTGGGGGAAATTCACAGAGGGAGGGTGGAGGGCATAGTGAACCCACATCCTCAAATTTCATTCAAAACTCCTACTGTTCATAACATCCAAGCCTACAAGCCTAATTAAGTTCTCATGGAAATTGATTAAATTGTCAGCTGTATTTTGAGCAGTAGACAGACCATTCCCTTGTATTTTTTTCAAAATAAACAATAATGTTACCATGAGGAGGTAAACCACCTTGAAACAAAAATGTAAAGCGATTCCAGTACCTCCTCCTCCCCCCTTGGAGGCTTCTGTTTGCAAGAACACGTTTGTGCCACTGACAAACTGAATCTACTGTGAAAGCAGTCAAGCAAAGAAGATGAAAGTGGGTGATAAAATGTAAGGGGCACCACGCTGAGCACACCCCAGCAGCTCAAGCATACAACATCTGATCATTAATGTCCATCAAAGCACTGGCCTCACGCCAACCTTCACAGCACAGCCACACAACAGTTCAGAGAGAGAGGAGAGAAGAGAGAGAGAATAAAGAGAAACATAGAAAAAGAGGGGGAAAAATGCCAGCATACTGCCAACCAGGCAAGCCAGACAATTCAACAGAACTACTGCGGGATTCAACAACGACTTGCATTTAGATAGCACCTTTCACGGAGGATGAACATCGCAAAGCTATTTGTATAAATGAGGAACATCAAATGGGGATGGGCGGGGTTGAATTTAAGGCTATTGGCCGGAGGCATGGTCAAAGAGAGGTATTTAAAGAGGGATTTGTAGGCAGAGAGAGGAAGTGTAATTCAAAGGTTTTTTGGGGAAAGAATTTCAGATAGCAGAACATAGTGGCTAAAAACTCATCCACCGATGTTAGAAAGGAAGGAATGTGTTCTGAGCAATAAATGAGTATCTAAAGGGTGGGGGGATACAGTTCAGATAATATTCCTGCATGAGATTGCAAAGTTAAGCAGGGGAAAGACCACAAAGGAATTTTAAGGACAAAGGATCATAAGGTCACTTCAGTGGGGAACTGGAAGCGAGTGGACCCTGGCAAGGTTGCAGGTAATGGTTAAGTGGAATCTGATGGCCAGAGAATTCAGGCTGCAGAGTTTTAAGAGGCTGTCAAGAAGAGCAACGGAAAGTCCACCAATGAGGCGAGAAAAATAATCCTTGCATTTGATATTTGATGCATTTGAAAAAGGCAAGAATTAAGGTTTCAGCGCGAAGGGGGGGGGGGGAGCGCGATGAGATAAAAAGGATGCAAGTGGCCAATGTTGTGGAGATGGGAGGAAGTGTTTTTGGTCAGGAGTAAGAGTTGAAGTAGAGCATCGGGGTGGTGGGGGTCAGTGGGCAAGCAAGCAGAGCACAAAGGTTGTGCATTAGCTCAGTTAGCCAGAGCAAGTAGGCAGGGATGCTGGCACTCGGCCAGTCAGTTGACAGCACTTGGTGACTCACCATTCGGATGCCATTCTCAAAGGCCTGTCTCGCAAGGGAAGCTGGTCCATCCACAGTTTTCCCATCATCATCTGGTCCCCAACTGGCACTGTAGATATCGATGTGCTGAGGATGCAGACTCAGAGACTTTGCTTCCACCATATCTGTGACATCTCCGTCCAGCATGCGGACACCTATTGATGTTTCAAACAAACACATCACAGGGAAGGTTATAAAAATATGACTTTTGAATTTATTTGAACAAAATGCACCATATGCATTTAAAAAAGACTATACATTTGGAACTCAGGCACTGAAATAAATGACAAAGAGGCTGAGCTGACAGTGTTCCTTGCAGAAAAGAACATCAAATTATCTGTAGTTCTTCATGCACGGGAGTACCATCAACATGTCATAAAGCAGTAATTTACAGGATTTACAGTGAAGTGTAGAGGTTGCTTTAACACTAGTTTGCTGAATTTCTTCCATTTTACAACATATGAATCCAATTCTCCCACCAAGAAGCCAATATGATCATTGTGGAGCTTGCTCTTCAGTGATCACATATTCTCTGCTCTTCAGCATACAATACCCCCAGGCTTTGTTGCCCAGGATTAAAGCTATTAAATAACTACTGTGCAAATTAGGATAGGCAGCTCAGTCTCAAGACACCTCAGTGCAGTGAAACGTGGAGCGTCGATCACAGTTTGTGTCACTTTATTTTTGCTGGCAGATAAAACAAACTTCAATCACCACAAGAAGTGGGGAATGGTGCAGTGCCACTGAAACACTGAACGAGAGGACTAATTAACATCCATCAAGGAGAGCTTCAGCATTGCAAATATAAAGTATAAAGTTCCCTTGACCAGGGCTGAACTGTCCTCAGAGCTTGAACGTAATCCACAAAAACTCCAACTGATCACAGTTAAGATGCAAACAACTCCTCACACGATTGGGTACTTTGGAATTAAACTCACGAGATTCAATGAACGTTTCATGAGTTGTCCTTTATATCCAAACAAGCTTCCAAATAATCAGCCTGCTCTTTCTTTAGTTTCAGCGATTGATGGGAGTTCTTTTGAAACTTGCAAGTAAATTAGCATTAAAATTAGCATTAAAAAAGAGTGTCAGGAACATGTGGCATATTTTGCAACCAGGAGTTAATTTACAACAAATGACAATAAGGAAATAATGACTGACATTCAATGATTTTAGGCATGGAGAATAAACTCTGTCAGGTCTTGGGGCTGTGCCCAAGTTCCCACCTAAGGAAATCATATAACATCAACTGAAACCTACGTCAGTGGTTTAAAATCAACACCGTTCAGTTTGAAATTACACCCAGTCCTATACGGGAGTGTTTCAGAATGGAAAACAAACATCAGTGTTAGCCGCTCCAAATCTCTGCAGCCATTGTTGCTCAAATAGCAAATTCTTAACTCCCACTCACGTAAGCTGCACCTATAGATGTTCATACAGTAAGCTGAGTTGATTATCTAAATGCCTCATCTGAACACCTCATCCAAAGGCAGTTGATCAGGCAACAACAATGATCTTGAATCACGATTTCAGCATTCAGCTCGGCACTGTGCCACAATCATTGCTTGCATGGTGTATAATACACATATTTACATCTACAACTTTCCACTCATTATCATTAGATCTGTACCTTGCTCATTGACCTTCATGTTTAATAAAAAGTCCTACCATTCAAAACAATTCTGATAATCTAAATGGCTGATTCTTGCTGATAAAAATCAATCCATAAACCAGAACATGAAAGTATACCATTTTATTTCCACACGGCCCAAAATGGACAATACAGCAGAGACAATCAAGCTTCTCAGAACTCAGGTTCTCACCTACAAGAACATACCAGGGGTTCTGAAACACCAACAGCCGACCACAAGAATTCTGTTGTAATGCAATTACGCATTTCATGTTTTTGCAAACGAGATGAATTTACTCATCGGATACGAACAAGTTAAGGCTTTAAAAACATAAGCTTATATACCACTGTTTCACATGTAAGGTGAGATTATTGTTCCTCAATTAAAGCTTTGGCATTACTCCCTGCCTGATATTCAAAAACTGAACCAAAACCAGTAGAATGTGACAGGGCTGAGAGACACTGACAACTCAAGTTATGCACATGCACAGGGTTAATAAATGATACAATTTCCCCTCATAATGTAGGTCAAATGCAGGTGTAGCAATATTGCCCATGTGCACAATTCTCAAGCACATTGGGTAGTACAAAAGTAGGTGTTGGCAAACAAAGAAAATAATGATTCTTGCATTTAATATAGCATCTTATAGTGTCATCAAAGAATCTCAAAGAGCTTCACAGTGTTTAAAGTAAGTGATGGTATTTGTAAACAAACGCAGCAGCCAATTTGCACAAAGAAATGTCTCACAAACAACCATGATCAATGATCAATTTATCTGAATGGGAGGATCAGACAGATGGAGAAAAGCATAAAAACAGATAGAAACTTAGACTCCAAGAGAGAGAAAGAGAGAGAAAAAAAGAAGTCTGAAAGTTCAAAGAGCAAAGCTGACACTGATGTAATGACAGCTATGGCATCACGGTTACACTTATGTACTGTTATCATGGTTTAAAATGCTAAAAATGTGTTTATGAGGGCTCTATAATTAATGAGCTTTCTTTTTTATCTTTCTCCCCCATATATAATTGAAAATTGGAGTGGGTGGAGATGTCATATAATTGAGGTTGATTAATATTGAAAACATTATAGGAATTGTTTCTAAGTTGATTAATAAAAATCAGAACCCAGTTTTACTGCTTATCGTCAACACAGACAAATCTTTATTGGCATAAACCAGTTTGCACAGAATAACGTTCCCAACCTGGCCAAGGGCAGAACTGGCTTAATCTGGGTATGCAAGCACCTGGGTGCAATATACCTACACTCTAAATCACTTTACATTCCTGATTGTGCAATGCACTCCAGGCTGGACAATTATGCCATCATTAGCATGGAACGGTAAACAGCATTGTGCAATCTATGTGAAGCTGACACAGACTCTCTTTTTTAAAAAAAATTGGAATTACTTGAAATTCCAACATTTGCATCTGGTATGATGGACTGAATCAGAACTATGAGATTCTGGGGACTGATGGAAATGAGGTGCGATATTTGCACTTAGACATACAACAACTGATTAAATTCAGTGTTAAAGCAGGAACAGTAGTACAGAATCAACTGAACATTATGTCACCATCTGGTTTGCAGCATTTACATCATTTCATCTGCACAGAGTGCAGGAGCCAATGGTGCACCTGTAAGAAAGCAATACCAGTGAATTGCCTGAGTAATGAAATACCAGGAAAAGCCTGGGACCATCGCTGCGCACTTGTCTTTTGTTGATAATTTCTCCAGATCTGCCAATCCGACACGCATGACCTATTCTACAGTATCAGGTGCATCTGTAATTTATAAGTTTTGTGGGTTTGCAAACTACACTTTTTGTGAAGAACAGAATGTTTTTATTGTGTTTTTTCCCAGTAGAAAAAACAGTGATGAATTCACAGAAAAGAACTCTTGTTTCATGACCATAATTACAGTCCAACACCAGTGGTAGGTTATTAGATATCCCCCCAGCCTCTTTGAGACGTCACAACAATGTGATAAGGCTCTATATCAAATGTAAGGATTATTATTTCATAATTTTAAAGTCATTATTCAATTTTGTGTACATTAAATGGTCAAGCTACAGTTGGGGGAAATCTGAAACTGCCTCAATTCCAAAATAATGGGTTGATGGCTCTGGCTTAATGCCCGATTGGCAATCACTGATGCTGAAGTTTATTTTTTTTCAAAAAACAGGCGACAGTAAACCTGCTCCAAGTTCCTACATAAATAGGATGACTATCTGGGAGGTAATGTCATTTGCAGAAATGCAATGTGAAGATTCAACTTGGTCTACAGCTTTAAAACAATTGGTCTTAAATTCATAAGCATGGATAAGTTTGGAAAATTCTTAAATTCAGACTCAGAATACATTATTCTACAGCTGCTTCCAAATTAAGAATGAATTTAAGAATTCTGTAAAACATTAAATTTTGGGACAAAGTTCTTAATGCGACAAGAAATTGCTGTCCTCAAAAAGTTTCCCATTCACAATACCAGATTATGTAACTACATATTATGATTCAGTTGTAGGGAAGCTGTCCTCAAAAAGTTTCCCATTCACAATACCAGATTATGTAACTACACACTATGATTCCTTTGTAGGAAACTTCTGTTTGATCCGTGGCAAAATGTAATTCACTATTGTGTAGGAAATTGGGCAAATGCAGTTGTTGCATGTTCACTGTAGGTCAAGATGCAATTGAGTTAGAGGCTGAAAGCTCACTTGTAGAGAGTTCTTGTTCTGTGCAACTAAGAGAAGTTGGCTTCAATTTTCCTTTAAAGCCCAGAACAGCACCAGTGACATTTCCCAATCATCCAAAGACAAGGTTGATCAATTCATACAATTATAAGAAGTTGTCGAGATAGAATAAAGACAGCTGTGGAGAACGGAAACTGCCAACAACAACTTGCTTTTATATACACCCTTCACGCGGGCTGGTGTCTCAGAGTGCTCAAGCAGTCAACGTAACTCAGCCGCTTAGCAGTCAAAATAAATAAGCGGTTTCACTCATTGATCAGGATTGTGCTATATAAATCTTGGTCTCAATTTAGTATTTGAAAGTCATTATCTCCTTCCTTCACCTTTCATCTAATTTTACCAATAAATACACATTCCATAGGCAAAGTTACGAGTTACTAAAATGGCCCAACAACCGGGCATGGAAAGCTATTTATCTAAAGCTAAAGAAACATTCACATACCTCCAATCTTGGCATTGTAAGCAACTCCTATTGTGCAGTGCGAATTGTTTGCCACAGCTGCCACCTCTCCTGCACACCGGGTTCCGTGCCTGTGGGCCACACAGAAGAGAACATTATTGACTGGAGCCAAACCATGAAACTCTAGCAGCACAGACTTCTCGCCAGAAGAAAAAAAATCTTACTAATGGTTCACATTTAATCTTAAAAGTCTTCAATCTGCCAAAGGACTTCAGAACCAGAACACACCACAAGTAACAGCCAGTGCCCTTTTAATAAAATCAACCCACATAAATCAACAAGTCGCTGTGGATGCAAATCTAATGACCCCCAAATCTCCTATTTTCAAACATGTGTAAAATTATTTTTTTTAGATCTTTAAATGCAAAAATATCCCATAGAAATATAGTTTAAAAGAAAAATCAAAATCACAAATAGTTAACACAGCTATGTTAACACACCACTTCCTTGACAAAGGTAGGCTGAATGTCCATTTTTGCTGAAATCTAGACAAAGAATATCTCAATAGTATAATCTATTTTAGGTTATCATTTGTTGGGAACCAGAAGTCAATTTTCGCCATAAAAATATGGATTTTTTGCATAAAACTTTTTCTGAAAAAATATCGACTTTCTATTCCATTGGGGCTTTTTCTCAAATTTCATGTTAGTAACAGCCTGGCTCAGTTAGTATCCCTCTTTCACTGGATTCAAAAGGTTGTGTGTCCAATCCCACGTCGGAACTTTAAACTCACAGTCTACGCTGACACTCCAATACAGTGCTAGATGAGTCTCCATTGCATTGTTGGGACATACCGTCCTTCTGATGAAACACTAAACAGAGGTACACTGCCTATTCAGGTGGATGTTAAACACTCTATTTCACTATTCTAAAAAAAAGGGAGTTTCTCCTCGTGCCCAAGCCAACAATCTCCACAGATATAAAATTGGTCATTCTTGGTGATTGCTGTTTTTCAGACCATTGCTATCCGCAAATTTATTGCCATGTTCACCTACAAAATGTACAGTCACTACATTTTACAATAAATGCTGTGAAGCGCTCTGAAACGGCCTCCCAATGTGAAAGATGCAATTTCAAATTTTGTGAATAACTTCCAAGCAAGATGTAAGTGCATCACAGTTCAGTCAATTGATGTGCAAATCTCATGAACTCAGAACCCTGCAACTGTGTATTTAGTTGGCCTTAGAGCAATGCTGCACATACGCAATATCCTTCACAAAGTGTGCTTGGTTTCCAATTGGGTTATTCAGTGATAAGATCTCTTGATAATAATCCTTGTATTTGATATAGCGCCTTATAATGCCTTTGAGATGTCTCAAAGTACTTCACAGAATATACTGTAAAATTAATTGACTATATACTTTGTGGGTGAAACATTGCTAGTCATCGGAAGGTAAAACAGCTTATTTGCAGTTGTACTGTGAAAAATGTTGTAATTTCTGAGTACTTTTATTATAGGCAAAAATATAGACATCAGTAACATCTTTTTAAAACCAATTTTTCATTGAATTTTTTGCTCATTAAAATTTTTTCCTCCTTTTCTGAACCCCAAATATACCTGAAAGATATCTAAGTTTTTATTTTATGGATAAAAATAGACGTTAGTGCTCTGATGAACTTTAATGGTTGGGCCCAGAAGAAAAAGCAGCCAAGTTTTATAATCTCCCATGTGGTTCTTATACAAGTGTAAAACTCGCAAGTGCTACTCTGAGCCATTTTCAAGTCACAGAACAAATCCATCAAGTGTCAAAAGACTCCAAAGCCAACTTGTAGAATGGCAACCATGGCTTATGTAATAAATTAGATTTGTATTTGATGTTGGAGAGGAAGGAGGAGATCTTAAACAGAATTTACTGTAAAACGTAGTGTATTTCATAGGCAAATACAATTTGTGCACAGCCTCAACCAATAAAATAGCCATGAAGTAAATGACCAATTTCATCTAAGGGAATTGTTGGTCAGGAGAAACTTCCTTCCCTTTTCGAGTAGCACCATGGGGTCTTTAGCATTCACCTGATTAGGCCGACCGGACCTTGGCTTAATGTTTCATTTCAAGGAATGCACCTCCAGCAGTACATTGAAACCCCAGCACTGCATTAGAATGTCAGCCCAGACACTTGCACTTTTAAAAAATGTATTTCAGAAAAGTCTAAACTCATGCCATCTAAAGAAAATAGGAAACTAATCCCCTCATAAAACACCACTGATGACATTATAAATGCCCTCATCTTTCTATCCTTGAATGTAGTTCATCATCTACAGATTGTGTTAGGTTCATTATCTAGTTGGTTGAAATAACTGATATCACGCTTCTCAGGAGATTCAAGCTCCAAAAGTCACGAGATCACTTCCATTTGTGTGCCACATAAAAGCCCTGCTGACAAACCAACCCTCGATTCCTTTCAACCGAAGCTTTCCAGCTCTGGTTACAAAGTGAAAGAGAACAAGCTAGTCCAAATCAAAAGGCTGCAAGTGAGATTGTCGGAAGATAAACCACAACGCAAAGAATGAGAAAACTCTCGGCAAACGTAAACATCCTTAAGATGTCCTCTCATCCTTTTCCAAAATAGCGCCAACTAAATGGGGCGAAACAATAGATTGGTCACGTAACAGTGCTTATCTAAGGAATGAAGATGCTCACCTGGCTACCTGACAGAATTTAGAACGACTAGCACTGACCAAGCTCACCCCTGCCCAAGCATTTTATCTGCTGTTTTAGATTCTGTAAAGCTCTCTGAGACAGGCAGACAATAACTCAGTTTAATATCTGATCCAAAGGATAGCATCTCCAACAATGAAACCTCCACTGCATTAGACTATACGATTCCAAGTCCCGATGTGGGGCTTGAACCCACAACCTTCTGACTCAGAGACAAGAGAGCTACCAATGAGCCATGCTGACACACAATTGCTGGTCCATTTTCCTTTGCTGTAGCCTAGGGGGCAGCTGAAGTGCTCCATCAAGAGTTAGTTAACTTATTCAGCACAGAAGTACACTTTCAATGTGATGTGGGGCTTTCAACTAATTCTGTGACAGATCACAGTTTAACAACTGGGAATTTAGTTCCAAGGGCTGAGCAGCAGCTCCAGCTCCCACAGTAAACCAATACAAATGAATGGATTTATCCCACATTTCATGCTGACAGGCTCACTTTGTTCTTATAAATAATGACATTTGTGAATAGAAATTTACCCTTGCAAGTCAGAAAAAAATAAGTGCTGATAGTTTGGATCTGGACACCTTTCTTTTCTTTCTCAAAGAAAGTTTCCTTAGGGATGCTGTAAGATGTGAATTTCACCACATTTTGAAAAGCAGTAAAGGTCTCGGGAGTTCCTACAAAGAGTGCATCAAGGAGTTCAGTGAGATCTTTCAGCCAGCTTGTGGACTTTTCTTAAGTGAAATAGGCAGTTCTGCGTCAAAGTTAGACTGACAAAAAGTAAATGGGGCCTCTTCAAATATAAAGTGTGTGTGTGCTTATGTGTGCAAAACAGAAAAAATAAATGTGATAAAAGCCAGAGTCTCACAAGTCTGAAAATGTTATTGTGATTTTTTTGGTGGGGGAAAAACAAAACTTGCTATTCCCCTGAAAGCTGGTGACTGTAATGGTTGTGAGAATTAGGTGGCTCAACCCATTAAACATCCTCAGTCCACTTTACCAAAATCAACAAGAGCAATTCTCTATACCAGACTCCATGCCTCTGGGAAACTGCTCAACAGAACCCAGGCACTTTTCCATAGTCTAGAGGGCACTTTGTGCAAGGAAACATCCTTGACAAAACGGGTTTGGGGTGTGAAGGCAGGATATTGTGAACAGCTTTGGCAAAATCCTTGGAGCAGGTTGTCCCTATGGTTAATTAGTGAAAAGGCCTGTCTCAGTTGGCAGCACTCTCACCTGAGTCAGCAAGCTATGGGTTCAAGCCCCATGTCAGGACTTTGAAGTCATATAGTCCAGGCTGATACTTCAAATTCAGTGCTATAGGTGCTCTGCAAAGCAGGGGATCCTTCTGATGAGATGTTAGACAGAGATCCTGTCCTCCTATTCAGGTGAATGTTCAAAATGCCTCAGCTCTACTCGAAAACAAGGAAGTTTTTCTTCAAGCCCTGGCCAGCAATTCTTCCCCCCCCCCCACCCATGAAAAAGTGGCTATTCACTTAATGGCTGTTTGTAGACATTGCTGTGTGCCATTTTAGCTGCCATGTTCACCTACAACTGCACAGGCTCTACACTTTCCCGTAAATCTTTGCAGCTCAAAGGATTTACAAAAATCAAATGAAAGTATTATTATTTTATTCATTGCAGTTCATCCACCAGACGATGCATATCCCACCAAGTCATGAAGGAACGCCTCAATTGATGAAATAACTTACAGAAATACCAAGCAGCACATGTGGTTTTGAAGCAACTGTAAAAAGCACATTGCCTCCTTTTGATATACTACACATTTATTTCACACACAGCTGCTGTAAAAACTACCTGTATTATAAGATAAGTTTTTGGGGATTGGATTTTAAACTAGCCTACTGTGTAGCAATTAGTATTTTATTATTTGTCATAGTTGCCAGATCAAATGCATCAAAAAGTCTCAGATTGCTTTTACAGGCAATAAAAGCACTTTTTGTAGGTAAAGCAGCAGCCAATTTGCATTCAGCAAAGTCATAGCATGAAGTGAAAGACCAATTAATCTGGAGGATCGTTGGACTTGTCGCTGGGAAAAACTCTTTTATTTTTGAATATTGTCATGGGATTTTTAAACTTTCATCTGAATAGGTTGTCAGAACCTCGGTTTAATTTCTTCTCTGAATGATGGTACCTCTAACAATGCACTGCTCTGGAATATTAGCTTAGACTGTGAGGTCAATATCCTGATTCGCGGCTTGAAATAACAACCTTCTGATCCAGAGGTAAGAGAAAGCGCCACAAATTGAGACGAGCTGACACTTCAGTGCATATAATTCGCAACACTGGGATATCAGCCCCGTAACATTAAGAAGCTGGAGAACTGCTTTGTACTGAACATAAAAAGGTCACTTTCCAAAATGCTGGCTCTCACGCTGCAATCCTAGACTTGATTGCATTAATATATTAAACATTAGAGAAACACGATGTAACAGATTTCACTCCTGCCAAATTGTTACTGCAGATGATTAGAAACGTCAATCAGTGAGGTCATGGAGCAATAAAAACAAATTGTTTTAACTATTCCCTCTTCCCCTCGAAAGTACACAAATTCCATAGAGGTTTCAGTACTTGTCTTCCAAGTCACTGGACACAAATGCAGCATCAAATGACTGGTTAGGGCTCTTTTTCCAGGGTTGCCCTAGTTGTTTAGTAGCCAAACACACCATTGTTTGTAGTACTATCACTGCAGGACTGAGTCCTGCTCAGTGTTCAGTTAATCTCGGATACATCAACAGGTTTGCACTTACGAGGCCACAATCATGAATTTGGATGCAGTGTACCCCCACCCCTCCCCAAGTTGGGAGTGAAGTTAATGTGCGCCTGCAGTCTTCTAGTACTCCCTTCAGTGAGGTGAGGTGGTGGAAGGCTATGGACATTTAATCTTCAAAAGAGAAGATTTGAAAACACATTTCTTTAGCTGCATGGTGTAACAAGAGGCTGAGAGACTTTCACAAATCACATTCCTGATAAGGAGCAGGTGCAAATGTAAATACCTCCCTATCAGAACTCTTTTTGTATCAACACACCTTCTGATGGCCCACAATGGTACTTGCTTGGAAGTATTAATACAGACAAATCACGAGGGAGTCCAACAGGTGCACAATTGATCCTGAATAACCTCAGAGGTTGTCCACATTATCGAGTCATCATAAATCAATGGGAAACATCAAATGATAGCATTCACTAACTAAAGCATAGAGAATGAATTTCCTGAAGGGTTAAGGTGGAAAAACCATAACCCACTGTATATCTAAGCCACGAAGGGCAAACAATGCCAAATTTGATCTACTGAATGGTAAATATCAAGTAAATTTCTAAGCTCAACTGAGAAAGTAATAAGGGCATTTTAACTAAGCTCAGCAATCTAAAGATAGCGAGGAGACTCATTGCCTGACTTGTGTGCTTCAAAAATCTTGAGAGGTAGCAGAGGGCTAGTTTGGAAGCCATACCATAAGGTATCAACCGCGCAGCACTATCACCTCCAAGTCAGAAGGTTGTGGGTTTAAGCCCTACGTCAGGACTTGGCACTAGAATCATAGTCTAGGTTCACACTGCAATGCAGGGAGTGTCGGAGCTGCTGTCCTTCGAAGAAACTTTAAACCAAAGTCCTCTTGTCTGCCTGTTCAGGTGACTGTTAGAGATCCCATGGCACTACTTAAAGAAAAGGGAGTTTCTCCCATGGCCCTGGCCCATATTCCTCAAAGTAAAATTGGTCATTGTTTATGGGATACTATTGTGCAGAAATGGGCTGCCACTTACGCCTACAAATACACTTTCACTACACCTCACAGTAAATCCGTAAAGGCTTTGAGGCATTCTCCTGATGCAAAAAGCATTATAACAAATGCGAGAATTGTTGCACAAATTGTTTTGAAAAAAGCCTGTTTGACATAAAGGATTTAAATTTTTGCTGCCAGCATACTTTGCCCAAAGAGGTAACTTCCTCTTTAAAGACTTTACTGATGATGGAACACTTGGCGACTCAAGTAATTTGAGATTTTCCATTTATTCCAGGAAGTTTCAAATCGTTTTTGCAGAAAATATAGAACCTTACTATGGGCTTTAGAATTTGTTTTGGAACACAAAAGCTGGCTCACAACCACTGAATGGGAATACATTCAGACAAGTACATTCTCTCACTCTAGTAACGCATCAGTTGTCTGGACAAGGCTACAGTGACCAGTGAAAATGGATATTTTTACGAATGGAGGAAGATGAAACAACTCGCAAGCATCACACATTTCACGGTCAAGTAAAGTACATTTCATTCATAACATTCATGTGCTTTTCCAATTAATGTACACCTTACTGGTGACTAGTACAATCACATAGTGTCCTCTGCCTATACACTCTTGCCAGGTGAGCCACCTTTCTTTCACATTTTGCCAGAAAAGATGAACTGCACTCTTGAAAATCCTCTGATGAAGACAGATTGAGTATCACATTCACGTGCAAGAGTGCCTTGGCCCCAAAACATATTTGGTTCATTCAACAAGGTGACTTGACAGATTTTGAAAGCTGATGCCAGCAGCAAATAAGGGTGGAAATGACATTCTTCAAACCTCCCTTCTGTGCATGTTTATCACTAGCGGGAAGAAGAGTTGTAGGTATTTGCTATCTTGTTACAAGACTGATGGCTCTTTTGGGGTAAACCATGCCAATGAAAGCAAGGGTCTATAAAACAGGAGTTTTATTTATACCATTGCCAGGGTACACAAGTGCTGCAAAAAAAAAGTGAATGTAGCTTTCCCAAAGTTGCCCTTTAATAGTTTCCTATGATGATTGGTCGCTCTCTTCAACTCAACTCATTTTCTTAAGCATTAGTGTCATACTCATTTTTTCTACCTTATGTGAGGCACATTTCAGCCAAAATAAAAATATATATTACAGCTCACATTTGCCAACACAGTTTGAGAGAATGTTTGGCATTTCCTTTTATTTAGAAATTCTGCCAATTTGTTGAAGAGCCTCAGCATTAGAATCTGCAAACGCAAGTTAATATAGTCATACGCAGCCATGTGTCTGTTCCAGGCACTCGTCAAAGGGGCTGATACGCAGGACTCCAATTGATATTACTGACAAATATGTTGATGCCTTACCTCACGCACCCATATACTTGCCAATGGAGAGCTATATTAAAGGCGGTCACTTGGAAATGCCTTGAAGGTTAATCAAGAAAGGTTACTGGTTGATGGAGTGGGGGGAGAAAGAGAAAAAGGGAGAAAAAGATCTTAAGTGATCCCACTTGTGGGGGGGGAGCTTTTATAAACAGGAGAGAAAATTAGACAGAAAGAGGGTAAATGTCTTATTTTATGTTCTCATAAATTTGACATTCGTGGAGTCCTGTAGCTCAGTGATTTCTCGTTTTGCAAGTGAGAGACCTGGGTTTGATTCCTGTCAAGGTGAAATGCTGGGCAAGTTTCCTTACTCCACATGCCTCTGTTTACCTAGCATTAAGTAGGAACCCGGTTGTTAGTCGATTGGCGGATCACTTTTTCGGGTGTAATAATTACTTCCAAAAAAAAAAAAAATTGATCACTTCAATCCATGACTGTTTGTGGAACACTGCTGTGCACAATTGGTTGCCTCATTTTGTCCACAAAATGCAGTTAATTCACTTTACAAAATATTCTGTGAAGCACTTTGAGACGTCTTGAAGACATGATAAGGCGCGATATCAAATGCAAGGATTATTATGTTTTTTTCCATTGAATTTCCCAATCTTCAAAATGGCTGATAATCTTTCTAGTCTTAAAAAGTTCTGATGCTTTAAACCAGTGCAAGACGTCCCCCCCCACTCTCCGAACATTTGCATTAGTGTAGGTAAGACAAGTCCTTGTTCAATCAATAGTACATTTTCATTTTCTTCTTGATTGAATATTTCTTGATTTATTCCATAAATCTAGAAATATTCAATCAAGAGCATTTATTTTGTTGGCAGAACAAAAAGGTTGGCTACCACTGCTGTAAACCAATTCTCTATTCGCCTCTAGTACTGCAAGCTGTAAAACTAAAGTCACAATTGGGATCCAAAGTATACATATTTTGTATGTGATTAAATTGAATATGAACCCAAGCTTTACAGTGTAGCCCCATTGCAAAGAAACATTCAGTTTTCCGCCTAGTAGATAATTCAACAAGAATTTTCCGCCAGGACAATATCATATCACCATTTTTCTCCATTGTTACCCTGAGGTTTACAAAACAAATAATCCAAACGGTATCCTCAGCCACTTGGTTTCCCACACTTGGCCACAGCAGAAAGCTGTGCGAGAGGATCTTCAGAATCCGCCATACAATACCTTTCTTCTTTTCTGCGTGTTAAAGCATTAGAGTTTCGACCATGTGTAACAGGCAAGTCACCAAACGTTGTCCCACTGCACTAGTTGCACAACGCATTTACATTGACCAAGTTAAAAGATCTAACAACTTACATTTGGATAGCTTCTTTCACTCCAAATCCCTGGACAGTCAGGAATCCACACTCAAGCTGGTGGTCGGGATCAGGAGGGGTGGAGGTCGAGGAGGGTAGGGGTAGGAGGGTGACCAAAGTCAGGGTTGAAGTGGATATAAAGTGGCTCCAATATTCACATTCAACAGCACCTTGTGTGGCATTAAGTACACAGAGGTAGAAGATGCAGTTATAAAACTGCACACAATGCAACGTGAAACATCAGAATGGTTTAGATGCTATGGCAGCAATGTCAGTCTGTTAATCTTCAAGAATAGTGGATATCAAGAGGCTGTGGGGGGTTTTTGAGTGGGGGGGAAGAACAAGAGGAGGCTAGGTACAATATGTCTCCTGAAAAAAACATGTTTGGGAGGGAAAAAGCAGTCACTTCAATTGCATATGCAGAGTAAATGGATAGGTATGAGAAGAGTCAATGCTTTAACCAAATTCTGTATAATAATTTTTTAAGAAAAAGTGAAATGTTTTAAGTGGCTACGAATCCCAGCCTTGCCAGGAAAAGCAGGATCTTAAAGGTCGAGTTCACATTAGGAAATAGAGTTGAACTAAAATCCAGACAACATCCAGTGCTGTATAATGAGGGAGTTGCTATTCTCGTGGTTTTACGAGGCTAAGATGAAAATAAGGAGCTGTAAAACCATAACCATTCTTCGTATTTTCAATTTTTGGAATCAGTATAGATTCTCACCAGGCTTTTTCTGAGATTAGCATAAATATCTTGGCTCAACACTGATTTCAAGCACCCCATGTAAGATGACAGGCAGCTACATGGAAGACACGGGCAAGTGTCCAAACCGCAGGGAGAGACATCTATAGACTGCCTGAAACATATCAGAATGAGAGGATGTTCAAGTCCCATGGCAACACAGACACATTCTTGGAGAAAAATTGTCTTTCAAGAAGAGTATTTGCATCTGTGTAAGCAACATCCATCAGTCCAAATCCATCACTGTCGTCAGTGATAGCATTTCAAGGGAAATACAGCATAATTTAACATTAATAAAGGATTCGTAACAGTAGTTCACTCTATTCATTTAGATAACTGGAAAAGTTATTGCAATATTCTAGCTGCTTTAACCATTCTGGGATTTTCAGCCACAATAGTTAGGAAGCATAATAGTAAATAGCCAATTTGCTTTTTTAGAAAAGGCACACTCATGCCACCTGCCCGCTTTGTTCCACCATCACTGGGTGATTTTTCCAATTCTCTGGAACTTGCTTCCTAAATCCTTCTACCTCTAACAATCCCACCAACCTCAAAACCCATCTTAAAAACCCTCTGACAGTGTCTTCGGCTCTGCTATCCTACCACCCTCCCCCATCTTCCTAAATACCTTCCATACCCATCCCATTGTGGAGTTCTGTAACTCAGTGGTTAGAGCACTCGCTTTGCAAGCGAGAGACCCGAGTTCAATTCCAGGCAGGACGAAATCTTGGGCAAGTTTCCTTACTCCACACGCCTAATAATAATCCCTCCAAAACCAAAAACAATAATAAATTGGTCATTTTCAATCTACGACTGTTTGTGGGACACTGCTGTGCGCAATTGGCTGCCGCGTTCGCCCACAAATATACAGTCAATTCACTTTACAGTGTGTTCTGTGAAGCGCTTTGGGACGTCCTCCCGACGTGAAAGGCGCTATATCAAATGCAAGGATTATTATTATTATCCCTGCTATCTCCCCACTCAGTCTCTGCAAAAGCACCTCGAAGACTTTTCTATGTGAAAGGTGCTTTGTAAGTGTATGTTGTTGTGGTTAACAAGCATTTTAACATAATTAATACTTATTTTGATACCTTGAATGGCAATACGTAACCATCACACCTCAACCAAATAATTACATCACAGCCCTTGGACCTTGATGGGTAGTTACAACAATAACACACCCATTCAGGGTTGCGTTCTGGTTGTAAATCTGTTCCAGAATGGAACTATTACACTGGAATATAATGTGCCATCCAAATACACAACATAAAAAAGAAAGTGATTAGTTATAATCTGGCAACATGGCCCAATCACGGCTAGCAACACATGTGCCATCGATCTTTGATCCTACAATAAAACTCCACCCTGCTTAAAAATCATATCCAGCTGACGAGACCTGAAAGCCCGCACGGCCTAACCCTTTCCAATGAGCAGATGCTTCATAAAAACTGACTTCAGTCTGCTTCTATCACGTTCAGGCTTGACTGTGCCAACTCTCCCCTCCACAAGCTGCAGACTATTCAAAACTCAATAGTTCGAGTCCTCTACTGCACCAGGCTCTACAAGCCTATCACTCCCATCCTCGCTTGGCTCCAGAGGATAGAGTTCAAGATGCTAGTCCTCACTTTTAAATCCCTGCACGATCTTGCCACACCCTAGTTCTGACCTAACAAACTACCAAACACCACTAACCCCCACCCGTTCCATCCATTCAGTAGGTACTGATCTATTTCACGTCCCTCGTCCTACCACCATCAGCAGTTAAGCCTCCAGAATTATATAGCCACTCTCTGGAACACCATTCCATAGTCCTTGAGCAATGTTCCTGAGCAGCACCGCTTCCTTCATCTCCTTCAAGTTTCATCTCAAGACTTTCCTCTTTGACCGCATCTTCAGGCATCTTTCCATCCCCACGGCTTCCACCCCTCCTGAATCCAACCCCCAGCTCAGGTACAAACCCTCAGCATCTTGGGAGGTCCCTGCGATGTGAAAGGCGCTTTAGAAATGCAATCTGCTGTTGTTAAAAACTATTATTTGTCAAAACAGTTATTTATGGAAAAAAATTCACAGAATTAAGACAGATTTTTTTGAGAAAAGCACAATGCCTCATGAGGTCATCACATCTGTCAAATGTAGAGCTAAAAAAAGCACTTACTCCATTCTAAAAGTGTGCTTTAACCCAAGCCTCAGAAAGCATCCCTCTACCTTCTGCTCTTCGACAGTGTGACACGTCAATTAGAGGTCTAATAAAATAATAATTCTTAGATTTAACACAATTTTCTGTAAAGTGCAGTGATAGTAATAATATTCCTTGCATTTGATATAGTGCCTGATCAGGTCTTCGAGCTGTCTCAAAGCGCTTCACAAAATATACTGTAAAGTGAATTGGCTATTGTTTGTGGATGAGGAGTAGGCTAGTGCAATTTTCACACAACAATGCTCACAAACTGTCTAATTTAACTGAAGATGAGATGACTATCTAATATAACTGTCTAATTTAACTGAAGACATGTTGGCCACAACACTAGAAGAAACTCCCTTCGAATTCAAGATCCTCATCCTCACCTACAAGGCCATTCACGGACTTGCTCCCTCCTACCTCTCCGACCTACTATCCCCCTACCTACCTGCCCGTACCCTCCGTTCCTCTGGCTCCGGTCTGCTCCACATCCCCCGCCCCAACCGCCCTACCATCGGTGGCCGGGCCTTCAGCCTCTCAGCCCCTAGGCTCTGGAACTCCATCCCCCAGTGCCTTCGCCTTGCTTCCTCCCTCTCCTCCTTCAAGGCCGGTCTCAAGACCTTTCTCTTTGACCGTGCCTTCAGTTCCCCTCTCGACTCTCTACCCCCTCCTCGCTCCCTCCCTTCTCTCCCCTCACCCCGACCATTTCCCCCTTGCTCGGGTCCTGACCCAACTGTACAGCGCCTTGGGACGTCCTCCCGACGTGAAAGGCGCTCAATAAATGGAATCTTATTGTTGTTGTTGTCTTTGAGCAGTGCTGAGGGTTCTTTAATATCCACCTGAACAAGCAGATAAGACCTTTTATTTAATATCTTATCCGAAAGCCATTGCTTCTTACGCAATGGTTCAACAGAATGCCAGGTGATACCATGCGATCCAAACAACAACAACAAAATTACATTTGTATAGCGCCTTTCATGTCAGGAGGACGTCCCAAGGCTCTAGACAGACAAAGTTATGGACCCGAGCTGGGGGTCGGGGTGGGGGAGGGTGGAGGGCAAGGGGGGGAAGCAGGGAGATCAAAAGTATGGTCGGGCGAAAAGGAGGGTCTTGAGATGGGTCTTGAAGGTGGCGAGACGGAGGGACTGCGGAATGGAGTTCCAGAGGGTGGGTGCAGAGTGGCGGAAGGCCCGCCCGTTAATAGTGGGTCGAGCAGGCAGGGAACCTGAAGCAAGCCGGAGCCCGTTGAGCGAACAGGATAGTAGTGGGTTAGGAGGTCGGAGAGGTAGGGGGAGCAAGACCGTGGAGGGCATTGAAGGTGAGGACCAGGATCGTGATATTGTAGTGTCCAACTCCACTGGCTTCCCATCCTCTGTGTGATGGGAAGCCAGTGGAGTTGGACAAGGATGGAAGTGATAGGGTCACGGAGCCTAGTGCGGGCGAGGACACGGGCTGCAGAGTTCTGGATGATCTGCAGCCTATGGAGGGATAAGTTGGGGAGGCTGACAAGCAATGAGTTAGCATAGTCGAGCCACGATGTAATGAAAGCATGTATGAGGGTTTCGGCGGCCTGCGGTGTGAGACAGTGTGGGAGCCGGGCGACGTTGCAGAGATAAGGGAAGGCAGAGCAGATCATGATGCAGATGTGGGGTAGAAAGAATAGTTGAGAGTCAAACAAGACCCCAAGTTTCCAGACTGGCTTAGCAAGGTGGAGTGTGCAACTATGGATGGTGATGCTGTCAGCGTCTGAGGTGAGGAGGCGCTGACTGGAGCCAATCAGGAGAGCCTTGGTCTAGTTGACATCCAGGATTTCGATCTCTGACCCCAGAAGCAGGAATTGAACCAACAACCTTCTGACGCAGAGACGATAGTTTAACCAACTGACCCAAACTTAGATTCCAGGATTCTCAAATTAGTTATGATCATTGCAATTTCTAGTTGGCAAATCACGATTTTGAGATGTAAGCTTCACCTCCCCCTATTTCACCCCATTCTACCAAATATACCTTCTTTTCAATCCTTAAATTCAGCACAAAGTGTGTGCAAAAAAACTAAAACAGAAAATACCAACTGCAATTTTGATTTCCAATTTGCATTTATAGAAAAACAAGAAGGACTAAGATACATAGTGAAGAACACAAAAGATTGACAAAAAATAAAAGGGTCAACAGTAGGAATTCACTGACAAAATACAGTCACTCCGCTTTGCAATATCCTGTGAAACACGTTTAGACATCCTTATGTGAAGACCCCCTGCATCAAATCCAAAGATTATTACCACTGGAAGTTTGAGTTAATTTCAACATTTACATAGATCACATATTCATCAATATTTATCAAATTGATAAACACGAGACAGAATAGTGAATATTCAACACAGTGAAAATCCGGGGGCAAAGGCGAGGACATTTTTAGAATGGCATATTTGGAGCCCAGAAGAAATTAAAGGAAAGTTCAGAAGAGCACTGGCCATATAAGTTTTGATACAGAGAAATGAAGCTAAAAGGTTACAGTGTAAATATGAAGGGGTGATGACTCATCAGATAACAAGCCTTTCTTGAGTGGTGTTCAGGTATAACAGAGTGACAAAAGGAACATTCCCCATGATAGGAATAATACAAACTCAGGTGGAATTGGATAGGTGATAGATGAGAGCTCTCTCAAAATAAATAGGGATGTCAAAATAGGCATGAGATGGGGTAACAGTTGAGCCATCTAATAAACCAGCAGAAGTATCAGTTGATTTGCCTGTCAGATAGTATGTACAATCCACTCAGAAAGCAGGAAGTAAATATCCAAGAGCCACACACAGGGACAATTCTCCTTCATACATTTTTTGCAAATCTACTAGTGGGATATGCCAGTTGCTGCAAGCTTGCATCTGCCCACCCACGCAAAAATTATGATGATCTGCAAGCAAAATGACTTGTTCCACTGGATTAGGTCAAGAAATGAATTTTAACAGGAGTGAGGTTCAGGCATCGTCAATGCTGCAATCCTCTGGGAATGAGAAAAACAACGTACATTTGAGAAATTTACATATCCCAGATTCTAATCACAATCAGTTTAAAAGAAGTACAAGAATACAAACAATTGCCATCAATTGTGAACTTGGGGGAATTTACTCTGAACAGCTCATTGATTATAGATTAACAACCTTCACACATGGGAAACACTGAAGTTCCTGACAACAGCATAACTGCTCCAATATCATTACTGTTCAGTGCCAACAACATTAGAGTTAAACACCATTCAAACAACAATCATCTTTCTATTTCCCGGTACATCATTTTGGCTTAGTTGACACCGCGTATCTCTGGGTTAGGTCAACTGTTCAAACTGCACACCAAGGACATACTAAGCTTGTAAACCAGTCTCACACTTCAAGACAGTAGAAAGCTGCATCATTGATGGAGTCATCCTTCAAATAGGAACTTACTGTGGCTGGCTCACATTAACTACCCAGTCTCATGCCTGTCAAAATTTGATTTCACCAAAATAGCTATCCAAATCCCACTTGAATTCAGATGAATTCTCCAGAGAAGCAGTAGAGGCAGAATGACGATCAGCCTCTGCTGCCTTTCTGGAAAGTTCATCTGACATATTCACCACTTAATACATGAATCTGAATTGTCCCTCTTCAAAGCTCAACATTTAATCTCTGCCAGCCAGGTCTATACCTGTTCAGATAGATGCTAAAGATCCCAAGCCACCAGATCAAAGAACAGAGTAATCCCAGTGTCATGGCCCCATCCAAATTCATGAAGTCAGATTGTTAATCATTTCACTATTTTAGGATATTGTTGCACCAGTTTAGAGCTACACAAGTCTATTTGTCTGCAGAACCATTACTAATTTATTTTATTATTGTTAATGTTGAACTTACCTTAAAATCAGAACTAAAATAGTTAAAACTGAGGTCAGGGAGTATTTTGTCCCCCACAGAGGGCTGTAAAAAGGTGAAACACTCTACCCCAGAAGCTGTAGAAGCAGAATCAGGAGGAATGTTTAAAAGAGCGATAGATACTTTGGTTGTAAGGTTACAAATGGGTATGGCAAAGGGTATTAAAAGATTTGTCAAGATCAAATCTGGTGGAACAAGCTCAATAGGCTGAATGGTTTCTTCATGTTTCAGTTTTCCAGATTATTATTGTTATTAAATGTTATGGTAATATTAAATGCAAGTATTTCACATTTCTCGTACACCTAGGAATGAGCGCCAATATAACTTTCTACTGTCCACTATCATTGTTACTTCATGCACTATACACTGACAGTAGGAAAACTAATATTCAAGAAATGTCTATGGCAGTGATGTGGCTTGTTATTTTCTATAGGAAATGTGTTAGATAGTGGTGCTGCAGACAAAAAACACTTTTAAACTTTTTTAATATAACGTCTGTTTTTCTAAATCTGCAAATGTGGCCCACAAAATTGCTGTCCTGCAACTGCTGCAATTGCTCTGCTCCTTCAATAACAAGTACGTACTCAATTCCTTGATTTCAGATTCTAAGAAAAAACAGCAGCAACGACACATGTACTGACAAGCACAAGTTGTATATAAAACGCATAATACTACAGATGAATGGTAATGGACCCAAAACATTAACCCACTTTTCTTTCTCCATAGGTGCTGCCTGACGTGCTGAGTGTTCCCAGTGATCTCTGTTTTTGTACCAAGTCATACAAGCATTTTTAACAGGTTCTCTTTAGCCATTTCACAAAGACAAGACAACTTTGACATTAATTTTAAAGTATACTTCGGATTTTTCTACTGTAATACAGGGATCCTTTTTAAAGGGCAAGATGGCTTTACTTATAATAATAATCCTTGCATTTGATATAGCGCTTTTCATGTCTTCTAGACGTCTCAAAGTGCTTCACAGAACATATTGTAAAGTGAATTGACTGTATATTTGTGGTCGAAACGTGACAGCCAATTGCACACAGCAGTGTCCCACAAACAGTCATGGATTGAATGATTAATCTATTATTAGTTTTTTTGTTGAGGGATTATTATCAGGAATGTGGAGTAAAGGAAACTTGCCCAAGATTTTGCCCTGCCGGGAATTGAAGCCAGGTCTCTCAATTGCGAGATGAGTGCTCTATCCACTGAGTTACAGAACTCCATTTATCATGCAGTTGGGGTGTGAAACATTTACTTACTCCAAAAAAATGCAAATTGTGCATGCCAGTTTGATCAATACGAACATAGCAGCCCATTTCCAGATAGCAATTTTCCACAAACAAACTTGAAGCGATTGGCCAATTATATTTGGGGAATTGTTGGTCAGACAGGACACCTGGAGAAACAGTCTTTTCTTTTTGAATAGTGCCATGGGATCTTTAATAACTAACCTATCATCTCACTCTAAGAATGGGTTATATATAATATATTTTAAAAAATCATGCAGCATTGAGGAAAGGAGCTTGCTTCAGTCTGGATATGAAGTCTCATCCACAATAAGGAAAACATAAAAATAAGTACAGCTCTGCAAATTGTCAAATGGAAACTTGAAAACTAGCATCAACAGTAACGATATCAAACAATCCTTCAAACTACAGGGAGGTGGAAGGGAAATAAAACCCACATTAGGACTTCAACGGATGTGCTAGAGCGGGCAATTAACTTTTAAATGCACTTGCTAACTCCAGGTGAGCACAAGGCCTGATCCAATTAACTTGCATTTCAGAATCCATTGGGATTGCACTAAAATGACATTCCCGCATCAACCATAAAAAGCCACTGAGCAATTCATAGAACTGCTCACCTGGAAGAACATTTTTTAAAAAAATTAAGTCGAATACAGATCACGAATGGTAGTGAGCAAAATATTAGGGATCACTATCAACTGAATTGCAAAACTGAAGTGACAACTTTTTTTATGTATACAATTTATATAAAAGATACTATCCATGCACTGAAAGACAAACTGGCCTATCTATACATCACTGACTCTGAGAAGCCAGTCAGCATTTGTTATATAACTTTATAGAGCTAACTTAATGGTTCAGCAGGTTTATCCATTTTGCAGTTAAGCTATAAAGGCCAAGAATGTCCCAGATTCCACTTTAGGAACAGCACAAACTGCCTCAGTGCCCCAGGGTAGGGGGAGAAAAACAATGGAGGAGAAAAATCAGTCCGAATTCCCGTTTGACTCATTAGTGACCTTTCTACGAACCACTCCCCTCCCCCCAGGCCCATGATTAACAGTCAGTCAAGATTCAATGCAAGTTCGCCTGCTTCCCCTCTCGAGTCAAGAAATGCTGTAGAGGAAATGTAATGAAATGTAATCACGTTCGCAGAGTGAATGTCTACAATTGCCCTGGAGATAAAAATGACTGATGACTAATGTAACCTGGGCTTCCTACAGATCCAATGATTACTTGTAAAAACACTCAGCATGAGAGACCAAATAATGAGTATAGGCAGCGAGCAGGAGAGTGGGGTTATACTAAGGGGCTCATGTGACAAAAACCTCTAGGCTTGATGGACCAAAAGGCCTGCTGCAATATTATGTCAATTCAGCACATAATATTTTTGTTTCAGCAACTACATCACAGCAAAAGGTATAGAGATGAAAAAGTATTGCAATGCTTAGAGCTATTTAAATCTTTACTTTTGTATTTGAATGTTGACTCAAAGTTCCAGCCATCTCCATTGTCAACCACCAGGGCAGGCCCCTAAAAGGTTTATTTACACAATTTTCAGGAGATAAAGCTTTCAGCCTGGCTCAGCTGGAAACATTCTTGCCCCCTAGTCAGAAAATTATAACTTCAAGCTCCGCATTGTGACTTTGAATTCACGCAGTCAAGCTCCCACTGTTGGGAGAGCACTGGACTGTCGCTGGTGCCGTCCTTCTCACAAGACATTAAGCTGAGGTCTTGTCTGCCAATTAAACTCCATGGTACATTTGAAAAGAGAAGGGAGTTTCTCCCATTGTCCCGGCCAGCAATCCCCCAAGTAAAGCTGCTCATTCGCCTCACGGGCATTTGTGGGACACTGCTGTGTGCAAAACTGGCTACCTCATTTGCCAACAAATAAAGTCACTGCACTTTACAGTAAAATCCTGTAAAGTGCTTCAAGATATCCTCCTGATAATGAAAGGCATTAGTTCAATTGCAAGGAATATTATTAATAATATTACTGTTAATAAAGGTAAAAAAAGCAATAAAGTAACTGCACAATGAATTCACAGTGCCCAGAAGATCTGAGTTTTGGCAGTAAAGAATTATAACCCTTAAGATACATCAGCCCAAATAATTCCTTCATAATCTAACCATTTGCTCCAAAGAAACATTAGCATGCAAGTCAGCATTTGCCACCTATTTCTCCAAATTCATTCTCTGTAATAACTAAAGCTCTTTATGGCACTGGCCTAATTTTAAGTACAGTGGGATGTTTTTCAGAACCACATCCACAGCTGAAAGCCACCTTCCCCTGGGTACACAAAAGAGAGAGAGCTCCAGCTCAAGATTGTGTTTGGATTGGTTTGGACACAGAGGTCGGAGACCACATTGAATATTTGGCAAGACTCCCCCCTGGCACAGAAATCAACCATCATGCAACAACTATGACTGTAATGATAGCATGCTTCCCAGACACAATGACCAAACATCCAAAGTCTCAATAACTCCCTAGGAGTTAGAAAACCACATCTAAGTAGTCTACGTTAGCCGTACAGTGTTCAGACTTTACTGCTCTCCCCCATATTGTTACATAGAAACACATAAATTACATAGAAATGCATAAATTACACAGACACGAAAACAGACCTACGCATCCATGCTGACGTTTATACGTCATACAAGCCCCGTTCTTTCCTATTCGCTTCTCCTATACGCCCCTTCCTGGATTATTTTTTTCTTAACTGTGATACGGATCCATGAGCCATTATTCATTGGCAATTTATTTGATAAAGAGCGCCTTGTGGCCATTGAACCGCAAAGGAAGGGAGGGAGGGAAAACAGACATCAACTGATCCATTCCTCACCCTAGCTTCACACACACTTCCAGCTGTAGTGAGCAGGAGTGTGAATCCTGTTGATTAATCTCACTATAACCCAGCGCTTGACACAGATCCCAAGTTCTAACACAGATAAAGAAAGGAAATACTGGGCATGAACCTATGATACAAGTCTGACTTAACCATGCAGGTGGGGGGCCTAGTAAGTGATAAAGTGATTCCAACCGGTGAGAACTTTATTGCAGCAAGTGGTGATTAAACACTTTTCTGGCCACCAGCAGAGTGAACTTTCAGCTCCCCCCACCCCCCCCTCCCACACACACGCACATTGTTGGCCAGTATTGATCTTCTCATGCCAGGAAACCAAAACACTGTTTTTAAATTATTGCCCTAGGTACCAAAGGCCTTGTGGCTGAGACGCCACAAAATACCCCAACTGTTTAAATGGGTGAACTTATTAACAGATCCAACAGCTTGGTGTGTTGCAGGGATAGTTCAGCTTGAAGCAGATTTACAGTTACCATGGAATTACCCTTGTACCAATGCCTTCCGGGAAGGAGAAATTAAATAGTTGAGGAAAAAGTACAATATTCATTTCAGCTCGGATGAAAGAATACCATTGTCATGACTTATAATAAATAATAATCCTTGCATTTGATATAGTGCCTTATCATGTCTTCGAGACATCTCAAAGCGTTTGATAGGATATACTGTAAAGTGAATTGACTACATATATTGTGTAGGCAACATAGTTAAGAGAAGGTGGTGAAGTCTGGGATACGTTTACCGGAAGATATGCAGACGTGTTTAAACTTCTCCTAGCAGGTTTAATAAATAATTTACCTTTTTTAACACTGCAGACATAGGAAAAACATTTTGCAATATAATTTACAGTTGTATCATTGACTCTTGGATTGGAGCGGCAGATTTGCACCAGTGATACCTCACAATATGTAATAATAATAATATAATAATAATAATCCTTGCATTTGATATAGCGCTTTTCACGTCGGGAGGACGTCCCAAAGCGCTTCACAGAACACACTGTAAAGTGAATTGACTGTACATTTGTGGGCGAACGCGGCAGCCAATTGCGCACAGCAATGTCCCACAAACAGTCGTAGATTGAAAATGACCAATTTATTATTGTTTTGTTTTTTGAAGGGATTATTATTATTAGGCGTGTGGAGTAAGGAAACTTGCCCAAGGTTTCGCCCTGTCTGGAATTGAACTCAGGTCTCTCGCTTGCAAAGCGAGTGCTCTAACCACTGAGCTACAGGATTCCACAATATGTATCCAATAATGCCTATGGTGGGCGGGGGGGGGGGGGGGAAGAGAAAGAGAGAGAGAGAGAGAAGACAAAGCAAAGACATCTCCCGTCACTTCTCTCAGCTGATTACACTGTGTTGTCAGCACACTTCTACTGTCCTACTCTGAGGGAGGGAAAATCAGGTCCATTTAAAAAAATAAATCCTCAACCCAAAAATTATTAATTTTCCCCAATATGGAGGTCATTACTTCAGCTGGTGTAATGAACATCAAGATCCGCATGACGAAACTTCAACAGCAAAAAGATCATTACAGCACTTCACCTCAAACAGCTCATATTTTCCACAATTACAGCAAATAATGTCCAAGGTTTTGTTCTTTGCTGTGAAAATGTTTCCAGATAATTCTGAGCACAGCTCAAAGCTTTGCTGAACTTAAAAAAAATTGTGGATGGCAGATCAAAGAAAATTAAATAAAATTGTTCAATCCATGCATCTGTCTATAATATGCAGCCAAAAACGTTCAGTATACAATATACATTTTACAGCGCTTTCACATAAAGTTTAATATTCCTTAGGTCAAAATAATAGGCAATGCTCTAAAGTGCAAATTTAAGACAACACCTCATTTTCAAAATTATCCAACTATTTTGGTAAACTATGGTTTCCTATTAAATTAATTAATACACACAGACATTTATGCAAGGGCATGTAAAGAGTTCCTCAAAAAGGGATGTGAATCATTAATATCAATCTAAGAACAAATTATTATTCCATCTTCAGATCCATATATGGTCCCTGAATAGCTTTGAAATAGGCTTCTCTGGCCCATCTCATTACACTAGAAACCGAAGTTAAACCCACAAGGGTTGGACAATGAGGCAAGTTGAGCGTTTGGTATCCATCTTGCTACCTCTGGAGGGAGGAAATAATAGGAGCTATCCAACCTGTGGCAACAATATTTCCTCATTCACTTAGAATGCATCCCCAGATCTCTCCCCCAACACACACACACACAAAGCTCAGGTGTCCAGTCAGCTGTGTGATGCATTAGGTCCTCCTTATGTGAAAAGTGCTATATAAATGTAAATTGTTGTTGATGCTAGAGTGGAATACAAATTCGCTTGAGAAGCTACTGGAGACGCATACCCATTCTCCATCGCACCTTCACTAGGGCATTTATTATTAAGAGCTGTTTTTAATTCTTGATGTTGCAGTGGAAATCCATTTGTGGCACTTTGCAGTGCTGGAAGTGGTTTTACGTAAAAGAAAATATGCAAATTTATTTCAAAAGTCTTCTGAGCAGCAAGTGAATATAGAACGACTGAACAGATTTGGAGGTTTGGGTGGGGTAGGAATGGGAGAGAGGGAGAGCAGAGAGGAGAAAGTAATGGTCAGGGCACTGGAGGTCTTCAATTTGTGCTAAGACGATTTTAAAATACATTTGGGATAGAGTTCAGTTATTAGACAGCTTGTACAATCGGTTCTACTTTCCGAATTCCATGTAACAGAGACACGCTACGAACAAAATACCAAGAAATTCAGCATCAAGGCCAAATCCAGCTCAATGAGCAATGATGATAAAACCAGCTCCTCTCTTCACTCCCAACCCCCAGAAAGAAGCCAGCTTTTCCCTTACTTGTTCTCATTGCTGGCGTCGTATCGCGGCATGGGATCCCAGTCATTGCCATTGACATCAAAGCTGGCCATTTGATCCTGCAGGAAGAGGAGAAAAGTCACACCACCACATCAATAAATAAAGCCACTGCCCAATTCATACATTCTTAAAATGTTTTCCATAAGCAAATGATTGAACTTGAAGCATGCAATAATGAATGGTACCTTGCGAAATCTTTTTCCCACTCCAAAAAAAACTTTGCACACATTAGTGCCTGTAGAAATTTGGGGGGAGAAATGCCTTGGCCGATATAGATCCGAGATGCTTCACTGGAGCCCATATTCACTTATATCGTAGGTGTTCTGTAGACCGGCACACTGTACACTTCTGGCGTGGTAGACTGTCTGCCTTTCTGCGCAAACAGACAGTGCTCAGAAACTGGCTGTTCAACTGTTCCCACTCTCTGGAGCTGGAGAACAGTCTGGCAACACAGTTTCTTGTGTACTGTTCACACGTGCAGAAAGCTAGCCAGTACGACAGAAGTTTAATTAACATTAGTGGCAATCCGACAATCAGGAGCAGGACCATTTTATGGGGGGCTGACAGTTAATAATGTATGGACCAAAAATAAACATTATAGATGAGGCCATCTGGTATTTCATATGCACAGATACCACTAAAGGGCCGGTCCAACCACTTCTGCTAACACTGCTTCCAATTGCTTTCCTTTTGTTACTGGATCAAAAATAATCTTAAAGCCTTAAAATTTGTTGTAAGAAATACAATCTGTCAAAAGAGGGGGTGCTGACCACTGAGAAAAGAAGACTCAAGATGAGTTTCATCTCATCGATCATGAGGCAAAGATAATAATAATCCTTGCATTTGATCATGTCTTTATCATGTCTTTGAGATGTCTCAAAGGGCTTCACAGAATATACTGTAAAGTGAATTGACTGTATATTTTGTGAGCAAAATGCAGCAGCCAATTGTGCACAGCAGTGTCCCAAAAACAGTCATGGATTGAGTGACTAAATTATTCCTTTTTTTAAAAAAACGGAAGGGATTATTATCCCCGGAAAAGCGATCCGCCAATCGACTAACAACCGGGTTTCTACTTACCGCTAGGTAAACAGAGGTGTGCAGTAAGGAAATTTTCCTAACATTTCCTCTGCCGGGAAATGCTAAAGTGGAAGCTCCGACACTCAAGTGATGCATTTCCAATGGTTGCCACAGTTACGGAGATGGGATGGGGTGAAACAGGGTGTGTGGGCAGTCACAGCGCAGTAACACTACATGCATGTGTAAAGCATACGATGTCAGCAAGCAGTGTAATTGCATCAGAAGGATTATATGAGCAAGCAGTAGAATGGAATTTTAGAAAGTCTCTTCTTCCCTCCTCCCCTATAAAAACAGCGTAAACGCAGTGCAGAGAATCGTCCGGAGACATGATCTCTTATTGAACGCCTGGCTAATTGCATGTAATGGCAGGTGGCTTCAAGACAAAGAACATCCACACAATAGAGTGTGGAACATTCAGAGAATAGCTCAAAGCCGCTGTGATCTATTTCTTCACGCAACTCAGTCCAAGGCTTCCCTGCTTTGGCTAATATTTAGCACTGCATTGTTGGAGGTGCCATCCTTCAGATGAAACATTAAACTATCGTCATGCCTGCCTTTTCAGGTGGTTGTTAAATAACCTGACCCTATTCGAAGAAAGGAATTTCTCCCAGTGTCCTGACCAATCCCCCTCCCCCAATAACATTGGTCATTCGTTATGTGCAAATGGACTTCCATGTACAAATATGTAGTCACTACTCTGAACTGTAATTACTGTGAAGTGCTTCAATGTGTTAAGGCACTTTAGCAAATGCAAGGATTATCATTATACATTTATATAGGATGTGTATGGAAAAAAGTCATACCCGCATGAGGCAAACCCAGCCACAATGTGATTTCTCGTAATCCAGAAATTTATATTTAACCCATGTTATAAATGAAGTCATTAAATAGCCACCAAATGCTTCTGGATTTGTGACATCCTTATGGACCCCTGTTCGTTTACAGGGAAATGATGTCTGTCAGGTCTCACATGAGGTACTGCTATTCTCACAAAGCACAACCTAAACTACCAGTATTATTCACATTAATAGGAGACTTAATTCTTTGATATCACGAAATGTTGGCTGCCTTATAAACGAGGCTGCACTATAATGAAGGGTCTTAGATATACTTATAAATAAAAAGCACAAACGTACATAATTCTGCTGCAAGTCAGGGTGATTCCTCTCAATCCCATCATCCAGAATGGTTACCACAACATTTCGACCAGTGTAGCCTCTGCGCCAAGCTCCTACTATATTCATGTCGGACTGGCAGTGATGAGTGTCGTCGTTGCAGTGCTGGAATGGGAAAAATAGTTGTGAGAAAAGATACAAGTCAGTCATTAGAACCTAACTACATTGCAGCACTGAGGTCTCCTCTCAATTCGAAACAACAACTTTCACTTATATAGCGCCCTCCATGCAGGATAGTGTCTCAGAACGCTTAACAGTGGCAGAGCCCGACTCCGAGCTGAGGGTGGGGTGTTGGGAGGTGGCTGTAAGCATGGTAGTTGGTTTCTACACGTGTCAGATACTCAACTGACACTAAAACAACAAAGAGTTTAGAAATTGCAGCAAACCGATTGTGTGCTTTTTGGGTTAATGTAGCAAGAAAGGGTTGAACTGACCACTCGATTTTCCTACTGGTCCTGACAGGGAGGTTGATCTCTTTTTATAATATAATTGAGAAACCCAGGAAAAGGTCCAAGGCCAATTGTGCAGGAGGCGATCAAGGTTGATAAAATTAACAGACAATGAGATGAAAGTAGTTAGGAGATGTCAAACAGATTTTAAGGTTTGTGATGAGGGGGTAGGAAGAGTCTTCATGGATCAGATAAATTGGAGCAGGAAGAAATGTGATAACAGGCTAGTACATCAATATACAATATTTTAAACATGGAAGGGAACAGGGAGGAAAAACATCAGGGATGCAGTGATTGGAAAGTGCCAATGGTAGGGAAAGGCATGAAACTGACAAACCAAACAAAAGAGAGGGGAACCCATCAACAGAAAGAATAAGCAACCAAGAGTGAGAGACAGAAATGGACACATCACAACAAGCCTAAGATTCTAACCAAAAGAGCCTTCCCAGATAATGAGCTGTAATTAACTAGCATGCGTGTGTAAAGAAAATATCTTCACAAGACAGTAAATGGAGATGCATAGAGTAAAGAAAGCACAAAGCCTTAAAATCCAAGGCAAGGTAAATCCATCAGCATTGTGTAGACAAAGATAGGTTTGCATTTCAGTCGGCAGGATTTTTCACCAAAGGAGATGAGACGTTTAATTCAACAAAGAGCAAAGGATCAAGATCCAAGAATGAAATAATGAAAGCTTTGAGATGAAATGTAAAACTGAGTAAGTTTCTACTGTAGAACTTCTGTAGCCCTTTGCAAATCAAGTAGATGACCACACTGGGCCCAAAACAATTCTGAGCTAGAAACACAAAACCTGTTCTCTCGAGTACAACACCCACCATTCAAGTAGAAAAATGGCTCAACAGATTTCTCGTTTGGTTATTCATGCACCTTTGTCCAGGGGAAAAATAGGATATTTGAGCAGTGGAATTTCTACTAACCGGTCAAAATAGTTATTTATTGCAGCACAGGTGATAGTGAGACCTGTTTGAGAATTACTAGTAGAACTATGGTAACCATTAGTCTATGGGTCACTTACTTATGTAGTCAGGGTGTGAAATGTGGAGAAATTCTACTAGGTTCTAGATTTACTCTATTGAAGTAGCACTTCGGAAATTCATTTTGAAGCCAATTTCCTGCAAGTTATTTTAAGATTATATATTCATTACCACAGGATCTCGAAATCAATCCTGGAGAATAGTGGACCATTTTGATGATTATATTGGCTCTTTAGATAGATACATTATTCTGCGTATTATGGGGCTTATTAAAGGTGAAGATGAAATAAAGAGGGAAGAATTAAAACCAAACCAGGAATCTTGGAGAATTCTAATGTAGTGTCATCTACTTACAATATACCACATGCTTGGCCATTTGGGATCATTGAAGTAAGGATATTGAGCAGCACCAGGCTTAAAATCTCTCTTGATCCTTCTTTTTACCACCTGCTGCTGAATCCATTCTACCTGTGAATGCAAGAAAAAAAAGTTATGAGAAAGCTAATACCAGCAATCACTGGGGACAAAACATACATAATAATCTTAGACAATACTGAATCAGTGAATACTGAAAATTCTCATGCATCAGGCACATCTGGTTCTTGCAAATAAATACCTGTTAAATTCCCAGTGCCATTTCCCACTGCAACTTCTTACAAAGGGATTTGTACCATTGTAGTATTGCATGTCTTTTGATGGAGCATCAAAGGCCATAGATATACTTAGTTCCAAAGATGCTTAAAGAAGATCAGATTACTAATAACTCCTAAGGTAGCCATGGTGTTGAGAAGAGAAAATTCAGCTACAAATCTCATTACATTTTTTAAAAAGCTGGGTATTGCAAATCATTCCTTAGGGTCACCCATGAGAATACTTGCAGTTTTTAAAAACGAATTGAAGATTTTTTCCTCTATCTTAAAAGCAGGAAGGAGAGCAATTGTGCGGCTGGTATGATCAACAGTGTAGACATAACATTTAACAATCTTAAGTCACGAGGAGCCCATCCCCCACCTCCATACCAAACCTTATATAAGTTAGTCTCACATCAGTGATAGGAAAAATTTTAGAATCATTGATTAAGGATGTGGTAGTGTGGTATTTAGGGGAGCACAATATAATTAAGCCAAGTCAACATGGCTTTACAAAAGGGAAGTCATGTTTGACAAATCTCATAGAATTTTTTGAAGATATTTCGAGTAAACTAGATAAGAGTAAATCAGTAGATGTGGTCTATTTGGACTTCCAGAAGGCATTTGATAAGGTGCCGCATAAAAGGTTAGTCCAAAAGATAAGGGCCCATGGAATTGGGGGGAGCATATTAACATGGATTGGGGAATGGTTAATGGGTAGGAAACAAAGAGTAGGGATAAACGGGTCCTTTTCAGATTGGCGGGATGTGACCAGTGGAGTGCCACAAGGATCAGTCCTTGGGCCTCAGCTATTTACCATCTACATCAACGATCTAGATGAGGACATCGAAGCTAATATATCTAAATTCGCGGATGACACAAAGCTAGGAGGAAGTGTCAACACAGAGGACGACATTAAAAAAATGCAGCGAGACATAGATAGGTTAGGTGATTGGGCAGTTAGGTGGTAGATGACGTATAATGTAGGGACGTGCGAAGTCATGTACCTAGGTAGCAAAAACAGTAGAGCGGGTTATTTTTTTTAGAAGGGGAGAGATTGGAATGTGTTAGTGTCCAGAGGGACTTGGGTGTCCTTGTACACCAATC
This sequence comes from Callorhinchus milii, assembly GCF_018977255.1. Classification (NCBI taxonomy): domain Eukaryota; kingdom Metazoa; phylum Chordata; class Chondrichthyes; order Chimaeriformes; family Callorhinchidae; genus Callorhinchus; species Callorhinchus milii. Next base: position 97,832,485 of record NW_024704742.1, read on the forward strand.
ACAGAAAGTTAGTCTGCAGGGGCAGCAGCAATTAGGAAGGCGAACGGTATGTTAGCATTCATTATGAAAGGATTAGAGTATAAGAGTAGGGAAGTCTTGCTGCAACTGTATAGGGCCCTGGTGAGACCACACCTGGAATACTGTGTGCAGTTTTGGTCTCCTCATTTAAGGAAGGATGTACTTGCCTTGGAGGGGGTGCAGTGTAGATTTACTAGGTTTGTACCAGGGATGAAGGGGATGAGTTACGAGGATAGGCTGACCAATTTGGGCCTATATTCTCTAGAATATAGAAGAATTAGAGGGGATCTTATAGAAACCTATAAGATCATCAAAGGGCATGATAGAGTAGATAGTGGGAGATTGTTTCCCCTGGTTGGAGAAACTAAAACCAGGGGTCACAACCTTAAAATCAGAGGCCAGCCCTTTCGCACTGAGTTGAGGAAGAACTTCTTCACTCAAAGGGTGGTGAATGTATGGAACTCACTACCCCAAAGGGCTGTTGACACTCAGTCCTTGAACATATTCAAGACTGAGATAGATATATTTCTTATTGCAAAAGGGATTAAGGGATATGGGGATAAGGCAGGGTCAGGCTATTAGCTGGAGTTAGATTAGAAGATCAGCCATGATTAAATGGCGGGGCAGGCTCGAAGGGCCGAATGGCCTACTCCTGCTCCTATATGTTATGTTATGAACAGGGAAGACAATACAGACTTTTCTATAGAACAGAATATTGGAACTCAGAACCATGTCGACAGTCTTAAAATTACATTCCTACGTTGAATTTCATTTAATAAAAGAAGATCCACCGTCACAGGGAAATACAAAACAATTTACATAGTGCCTTACACATCAATGGAGGGGTAGGAGAGAGAGAACAGAAATCCAAATCATAATCAAGCCTGATCCTGCTGCAGCTACTCACATTTTAGAAAAGAAGCTATTACTATTGTCCATAAGGAACAAGATCCCTGGTCAATTCTCCCCCTCGCTATGGCCACTGAAAACAGTAACAGCAGAGATCAGCAAAGTCAGCACAGACCAACTCAGGATCAAACCTAGGAACAATATGATCTGGGTGACACTTAACCAGATTACAAGATCACAAGGTGCTGCATTGTTGAAGGTGCTGTCCTTCGGATGGGTCATTAAACACCTCTCTATTCAAGTGGTTAAAGCCATAAGAACATCTGCCTGTTCAAAATTAAAGATGTTATGACACTCTTCGAAGAGAGAAGGGAGTTTCTAGCCAGCAATCCTTCAGAATAAAAAAAAATGGTCACTCACTTCCTGGATATTTGTGAGACATTGCTGTACGCAAATTGGCTGCTGCATTTGCCTATAAATACAAATATAGCCAGCTACAGTTTACACAAAAAAACTCTGAAGTGCTTTGAGACGTTAAGCGCTTCGAGACACCGTCTGGTGTGAAGAACGCTATATAAATGCAAGTTGATGATTAAGGTCCTATATCAAATGCAAGGATCACTATTGGAGAAGGAAAAGGACTAGTCACCCTCCTCCCCAAGTATTCCTGCTTAGTCTGAACTTTGACTTGGAGATGAAATGCTTGTGTAATGTCATTGAGTTGTATTTTAAACTAAGATTGACCGGATATAGATCTCCCAGGGGTACTCACACCACTGAGATCCCAATCTCAGAATGAAAATGCCAATAACAGTCCAGGCATCTTGCACAGAGGTTAATGCTCTTCCAACCATTAAAGCTGTGCAATGCGAAAAGCATGCCCTTAAAATGTACTTTTTGTGTTTGGGGACTGGGGAATGGGGAAGAGAAAGAAAGGGCAGGAAATATTTATGAGCAATAGGTTATCCTGTGAAGGGGATTGAGATCTATTCTGCTTGATTATCAACAGAATCCATTATCCTAGTTTGCCCTTTCCGCTCACCACATGATAGATCTGGCTATCACATTACAGTGTAAAGACTAAGGAGAGCAAATAATCATGTGGCTATTGAGTTTCAGTGTACAGATATGATTGCAGCAATGCTTTTGAGTAAGTTCAATTAATTTCAGTAGCAGGGTTAGAGGAAGAGACGGTTTACAAATTACTTTATTACTTCACCCTAACATTGAAGCAAAGACCAAGAATGAGAAAAAAAATCTCTCTATCTACTCTTAAAATTCCTCACAATTATGATTATCAGTTCTCCCTTCAATCTTCTCTGTTCCAATGAAAATGCATCAACGTTATATGAGCTATGAGCAGCGACTAGAAGCTGTAGGCCCTTCCTTTCTCTGTTCATAAGGTCAAATAACTGCTGATACATTACAATAGAAGATCAAGAACCACCATAGTAAGAAGCTTGTTCGGTCCTGTAAAATGTTTGTAGAAACCAACCTTTTAATGACTGAAAAGCACGGGGTGAGGGGAGGGAAACACAGTTCTGGGCGTTGACTGCATCCATCAAAAAAGCTTTCCAGAACACACTCTCGACTAGCTACCCACACACATTAAAAGGCATAATTTCAGCAAGGAAACATTTAAGAGACAGTTCAATCCATTTCCAATTATTTTCAGCAAGTGTCAGCAGATGGGGCTGATTTGTACATATAGCATTCTGTTCATCAAAAGCTACATAAAACAGAACGCCCACAGCCCAGGCTGCTTCACAATCCTTGTTTATGCAAAATACATCAACAGTAGATCAACTACAAAGTGATGAACGAGGCACACAATTCCTGGAAGACTTCTTGAGCAAGCTTTAAGATTTGAAAGGATTTCTTCTCAGAAGAGAATCGGCTTGCTTATGATTTGTTTAGGGTTCAGTGAACAGATTCATCCCCATCATGCCCTAACAGCTCTCTCATGGGGTTTCTTTTAGCAACCATACACACGCTCAGCCATGGCCTTGCTAAAGTGCTCTGAGACGTTATCATATATGAAGATCACAAAACCAATGCAAGCTGTTGCTATGAATGAGGGAAGACTATTGCTGATTAACCTGTTCATGTTTGGGTCAAGTCTTTAAGTCCATATGATAACAACACCCAAAGGAGCAGAGGTTGGACTCCCCGGGACACATATCATGTAAAATGAAAAATTGGACCCCACTGTGTGGAAGCTCAAGTGTTGGTTTCTCCCATTTATTTGAAATAAAAATTCCTTTCAACAAACAAATAATAATTCTAACTGGGTTTGGGAAAGTGGGAGAGGTATTAAAGAGCAATGCAATGCACAGAGACAGAGTGAAGTAAGAACAAACACCAAACATGAAGTGAATGAAGCAGTTTCTTTCTAGCCTCAGCAGGTAGGGAAAAAAAATGAAGGCAGGAAGTTGGAGGTGGATATGAACCTGACCCAATCACAGTTGTAGATCATGAAGCAGATCAATAGTCCACTGAAGAACGCAATGTCACTCTGGCAACAAAAACAAAAAGCTGGGTGGCACAGTGGGTTTATTTGAAATTAAAATTCACTGGCCTTTCACCCCTGGGACCAAACAGATCGGGTTAAAGTCTTTTTCCTGACAGCTGTTAGAATCACAACTGGAATGACCTGCTGTCAGTCGCTTCCATCAATATCCACCCAGGTTCAGTCCTCATCAATGTGGGTAGTGATCAGTGCTGCAGCAGGGAGTGTCCTTCAGTGGTTGAGCCAAAGCAAGCTGCTAAGGCTGTTTGGGCTATACCCAACCTCGGGTGCTTTATACAAATAAGTGATAAGGTGCTTCAGTTTCCAGCACTCGTATCCAATACAATTAGGGATTGTAATCCTGGTGCTTTTTCTGAATTCCAGGATCCCAAGGTGCTAAATCTTTCCTTGTAAAAACACCTGGCAACTCAGGCAAGAGCACCGCACTACACATCAACCTCTTCCTGAGTCAGTCACTGACTCGCTCCCCCCCACCCTCTTCAGCAATACAGCCTGACATCAAGGGACTGAATGAGACAGGGGGGAGGGGGGGTTAGTGATCGTCAGATTTATTGACAAGGAGAGAAAAAGTGGCACACACAAAGAGTGACAGAAAGGTCAGTGACACAAACAGAGAGACACACACATATATAGGATATAATATAAACATAATACAGAGAGAAAGAAAAAGGGAGACATAACACAAAGCCATAACACAGAAGGACTGAAAGAGTTAGTGACACAAACAGAGGGGGTGAGAGAGAGAGAGAGAGAGAGAGAGATAGAGACAGGGACAGATGTACATTCACAGTGAAACTGAACGAGGGTCATTGGTACATATAGGGGCAGAGGGAGAAAGAATGTCAAATACAGAGCATGAAAGAGAGACAGTGACAAACAGGAGAGACCGAAGAAAGCGAGAAAGGAAACACTGACAGCAAAACAGATGGCGAAAGTGCGGTCAAAGAGTAAGTTATTGATGTGGACTTTGAAGGAGGTGAGGGAGGCGACGAGTTTATAGAAAAGTATAGAAAGTTATAAACCAAGAAACTTGGAACATTAGAATAAGGCTAATTCACTGCTCATTTATCTGGGAAATATACATGTTTTTTTCGTGGTGAGAAGCAAATGCAGCCTCGTGACACATAGACAAACTTGATAACTCACCAAGATATTTCAGATTATGGAAGATACAAGTCTCAGGCTCTCAAGCATTCTTCTATGGATTTTTGAGGGCAAACAGAATGGTACAGCCCAGGACAGCCAAACTAGCTTTCAAAGTATTCTAATAGAAAAAAATTGGGCCCCATTTTGTGTAAGCTTAGTGTCTGTTTCCCACATTTATTTGAAACTAGAATTCCCTTCAACAGACAAATAATGACATATACACACACCTTTAATATCAAACTCATTAGAGCAAGCTAACCACAATCACTCAGTTTGGCTGGCAAGCCATCAACCCAATTTTTGGATGCGTTGCAGAATTAACAGAACTCCAAAACACGGAGAACCAAATAGCAGAGAACTGAAAATATTCCTCGTCTTGCCACCTGTAGAGATGCCTTTTGTACCAGGTGTTAGAGGGTGAAAAGGAAAAAAAAATTGCAGTTAGTTCGAGAAATTTAATGCTAGGGTCATGTGTGGATCAAACCAGATTCAGGTTAGTTTCTACAGAAATGTTCTCTTTCTCTACAAGGTCAACTGCACTGCAATGGACCTTTAACCCAATTATCTTGCTTTTCTCAGAAACCCTAGTCTTAGGCAACAATTTCTTATCTTGTAAAGATACCGTAGATTTGGCTGTGTGTGACTTAATGAGTTGGCTTAGGCAAGATCAAGGTGCACAAGACTTTGCTTTCCCCCTCCTCCAACTCAAAGTTACATTCCAGGATTGTGAAAAGCAGGCCACAGTCATATTTGACTGTGGAAAGAAAAGAGCAGTTTACAGTAGTCTGAAAGGGACCACTTCTTTTACTTTGTAAGTCATGTGATTAGATAAATATATTCATCAGTTCAAATCCAGTCTTACATCTTAAGGGAAAGTGTGGTATGGGGGTGGGGGGGTGGGGAGAGAAAGAGTTAAGTAAAAATACTATCTTCACATCAATTGTTCCTAGGAATTATGGTGCTGCAACTTGTTGCCTACATGAAGTCACCTTTACTGTTTGTACAGTAAACTATGGATAATTCAACACTCAGAGGGAAAAAGGCTTAGTGATGAGTCACCAGATATGACGAGTTAGGCATAGATCCTCTGACTACAAGGCGTGCTATGAATACATACTGAATGTATGAACAACAACAATAAAATTACATTTGTAAAGCGCCTTTCACGTCGGGAGGATGTCCTAAGGCACTGGACAGACAGAATTCCGGACGCAAGCTGGGGGCGGGGTGGGGAAGGGTGGAGGGCGGGCGGGAAGCAGGGAGATCAAAAGTATGGTTGAAGAGGAGGACCTTGAGATGAGTCTTGAACGTGGCAAGGGAGGGGGTGAGGCGGAGGAACTGTGGGATGGAGTTCCAGAGGGTGTGGGCAGAATGGCGGAATAGCCTGCCAATAATGGGGCGAGCAAGGCAGGGAACATGAAGCAGGCCGGAGCCCGCTGAGCAGAGAGAGTGACCAGGATAGTAGGGGGTTAGGAGGTCACAGAGGTAGGGGGGAGCAAGACTGTGGAGGGCTTTGAAGGTGAGGACCAGGATCTTGAACTGTATCCTCCGTGTGATGGGAAGCCAGTAGAGTTGGGCAAGGATGGGGATGATAGGGCCGTGGAACCTAGTGCAGGAGAGGACACGGGCTGCAGAGTTCTGGATGATCTGCAGCCTATGGGGGAAGGAGTGGGGAGGCCGACAAGCAATCAGTCAAACACACACTGCACTTGTGCAGAGCACGCAGCTATCACTGTGACGGACCAACCCTGGTCCCCACGACTATCAGTTTATTTGTTAAAACTTCTTTAAGTATAAATTGATTTATTAAAACTTATGCTATCAGGCCTCTCAATCTAGCACCTGCTCGCTCCCAGAGACACTTCATCCAAACTTCAACACCCAACCTCCACCAAGTCACAGGATAGGGCAGGACACCACTGCAATGCAAGGTGCCATTCATACTACAACTATAATTTGTATTTATATGGCGCCCTTCATGCAGGATAGTGTCTTGGAGAGCTTAACAATGGCAGACCCTGACACAGAGCCGGGGGAGGGAGGAGGTGACCGTAAGCCTGGTTGAAGAGGAAGATCTTCCATAGTGATCTGAAAAGGGGAGCAAGTTGGAGGAAGAGAGTTCCAAAGATTCAGGCCTTAGGGGTTGAAAGCATAGTGGTCAATAGTGTAGCAGATGGAATGCCGCAAGCGAAGGCCAGAGCCATCTGAACAAAGCCAGTGGATTGGAGAGTGAGCATGTTGGAGCGGTAGGAAGGTGCCAGTGTGTGAAGGGATTTGTAGACAAGCGTGAGGATCTTGAAGTTGATCCTTTCTGGAATACGGAGCCAGCGGAGCCTGGAAAGGACTGGTGTGATGGATGTACGAGTTTACAGCAGAGTGATGGAAGTTTGGATTATTTGGATTTTGTGGATAGTGGAGCAGGGTATACCGGTGAGGATGGCGTTGGGAAAAATCGAGGCAGGAGGTAACAGTGAGTTCTGAGCTACAGGACGAGTTATCCAATCAATTTTACATTGCAAGTATCTTAGATGAATTTCTAGAATGAGACAAATTAAGTGTAAAGTGATGGCCCTTATTAATATTTTGCATGGGAAGCAGTTGGGATATTGATAGCACAACAACTTAAGTAATAGTGACGAGTTAAGCCAGGGTTAAGTTGTCTGGAGTTTACTGTATTTCAAAAGTAAACAGAAAACTATATTCTGGGTCTTGTGTTTTTCTCCCCTAAAAGATTTGTAAATAGCAAGTCCTGCAGAGGTACCTGGAGGATTTGCCTCAGGTGGTCTGTCTGAAACTCTCCTTAGAAACCAAACTCAGTTTCAACTTCCACGAAGCTGGCCTGCAGCCAAAGGAGTTCCTGGTACCTGGCATGCGATCATTGACCAAAAAGAGGGCCAACCTGGGGGATCTGACGTTTACAATTCCTCTGGCGAATATCATAAATTAGAACAGGCTGCTTATTTGTGGTTTTGGTAGCCGAATGTCTGACGCATATGGAAACCCATTGTCATGCTTAAGAATATCCAAATGAAATGGGAGTTGCAAATTTCTAAGTGTGGAAATTGCCTTACATCTGGAATGAAATGTACACTCTCTCCCTGAAGGGACACATCGTGCTTACCCAATTCCAGAAGTTACAAAGCCGTACTCACCAGATTTCCCATATCTGCCTTCCACAATCTACAGAACATCCACAACTCTGCAACTGGTTCCATGCTAGGCTCTGGAAGCCCATCATTCACCCATCCTCACTGGTCCCCACTGGCTCCACATTCCCTAGTCAATCAACTTCAAGATCCTCATACTCACACAATTCACTCCACAGCCAATGTCCCACTTTCCTCTGTGACTACTACTCCAGCCACTCCATCTGCTCAAATACCTGCTTGCTTCATGTTCCCACCCAATCCTCCAAAGGCAGTGGATAAACCATTCTCCGCCCACACCCCCTCAACTCTCACAAACTAGATTGTGCAGAACCTCTATTCCTTGGCCCCACCCCTCTCTGCCTTCAAAGCCAGCCTCAAAATCTCTCTTTGGCCACCTTTCCCCTCCTCAGCCCCCACCCCTCCCATGTACCCACTCAGGTTCCCAGTCAGCTATGTGAACTGCTCAGAGACAACCACCTGATGTGAATAGCGCTATAAAATTGTAAATTGGTGCTGTATTAGGTGCAGATTGGTGAGAGCCAAAGCCTAGAGACCCTAGAATGTACTTTAGAGCCCTGCTGGAGACATTTCCTAGCAATTTTATATTAAAAATGCTTCCCACATACTTCAGCTCTCCACTTATTAATTGGGAAGCCCAAATGGAACAACTGTCCAATCTATCAGATTATGCTCATTAAGCAGAGCCCATTAGTACCACTTAAACACACTGGAAATCAATTGGCACCTGACAACACATTAACTAGATCCATTTACAGCATCTATCCTGCAAGGACACAATCGTAACCAGTGCACAAGAACAATGCTGTATTGTCGGCAAGCAGTCGCCTTCAGATGACAGCCTTGGAACACAGTGTGAAAAGTTACTGGAAAGGAGAATGGGTTGTTCTAACAGTCTTAACCCTTGAAAAAGGGGCAGAACTATTTAGCCAACAGGTTCCTGTTTTCAAATAACAACAACAAGGATTTATATAGCGCCCTCCACGCCGGACGGCGTCTCAGAGCGCTTTACAGTAACGGATCTCGGGACCGAGCCAGGGGGAGGAGGAGGAAGGTGACCAAAGGCGCGGTTGAAGAGAAAGGTCTTCAGCAGAGACCTGAAAATGGGAAGAGAGGGAGCGAGACGAAGGGAGTGAGGAAGGCAGTTCCAGAGCCTCGGGGTATAGTGGCTGAAGGCACAGCCGCCGAGGGTGGAGCGGAGGACTCGGGGGACGAGGAGGCCAGACCCGGAGGAATGGAGGCAACGGATACTGTTTTGAGGAGAGAGATCAGAAAGGTAGAGGGATGCAGAGGAATGCAGGGACTTGAATCAAAGGGTGAGGATCTTGAAATCGATCCTCTCTGGGACAGGCAGCCAGTGCAGTCTGGCGAGGACTGGGGTGATCAGGGAGCGGAGTTTCGTATGGGTGAGAATGCGGGCGCAGAGTTTTGAATGATTTGGATTTTATGGATGGTAGCGGATGGGAGACCGGCAAGGAGGGTGTTAAGAGTAGTCCAGCCGAATACACAAGGGAGAAGAGAAGCAGAGGTGCATTAAAGAAGCAGTGAAAACAGCAGCAATCCTTAATGCACAAGAGGAAATATCCTTTCAAAGCAACACAGGGAACAATGCTTCTGGACTCTTCTTGAACAATTTTACATATATATTATATATAAAATTTATACACACACACACAACACCTTTCATATTGGGCGAGCTTTCAAAATGCTTCGTAGAACTGACCAGGGGCCCGAGCTAGGGTGGGGGAGAAAAAGATGATCAAGAGCATGTTCGAAAAGGTCTTAACATGGGTTTAATTATTCAATTGAAAAAATACAAATGTTTCTCATTTGGACAGGATAGTATAACATCAACATAAAATATACATTAAAAAATTGATTTCATGAAGGTGAAGCTCCAAGATTTTAATATCGTAACGATTGAAAGGAACAAAAATAAAATAAGTCGAGCACTGTAGTTGTAAGGCAATGCCGAGCTTGTATGGGAGAAGAAAGCAGTTTCCGGCTCAACAATGTTTCAGAAAACAATGTTAAGAACAGAAGATAATGAAAGACTTTAGATGTTAACAGTGAGGATGTAGAGAGATGAGATAGCATGTGCAGTCACCTGATTGATGTGCACAAGGAATGTTTGGAGGAACAGCATCTATAATTAGTGATCACTTTTCATGACAGTAGAATAAATATGAACAAGCTTCCAAGAGATTAGTGAAGATGGGCTGAGTGCCAATGGATAAAGAGACAAAAATAGGCTGGAGATCAAATGGTGGGTTATCACGTGGACCAGAAACCTTATTTAGGTTCAGAAGATCCAGCAGGTATGGCAAAAAGAAACCTGACATCACAACAAAATAAGGAATGAAGGGTTCTGAGGAAAGAATCATACTTGGAATCATAAAAATTTACAGCACAGAAGGCCATTTGGCCCACCGTGGTCCAAGTGTACAAATCAGTGCCACTAAGAAATCGATCCCAGCTCAAAGGCTGGGTTCGATCCCTTACACTGACAAGTTTATTTGCTAATTGACCTGTTCTCAATGTATCAAGTTGGTATGAAGCTCTTCCAGAGATCCAGCATAGAAATAACAGGCAAATGGCCTTCATGGTGAAACATTCTAACCAATGCTTCCTTGGTTCGGTGGGATCCCAATTGAAGCTTTCAGTAAAATTAGATATATTGTATGATGATATTGAAGCTTAAGGAAGAAAGCAGCTAAAGGTTTGTAACAAATGGGAATTTACGGGCTGTGTTGTCATAAGTCACCTACAAAAAAGTCACTGCACTTCACAGTAAAAATACTATGAAGTATTTGAGATACTGTACTATCGATGGTCAAGCCTTCGACCTCTCTGCCCCCACCCTTTGGAGCTACGTCCCAGCCCCTTCGCCGCTCTCCCTCCCTTGCTTCCTTCAAGGCACAGCTTGGATCCCTCCTCTTCGACCGCGCCTTCAGCCACCCACCTCGTCTCCCTGAATACAACCTCCCCTGCTTGGTCCAAAACACTGACTGTCCTCCCGACATGAAAGGCGCTATACAAATGTAATTTTCTATTTTATCAAATGCAAGAATCATTTTTTTAAATAAAAGATTTGTTAAAGAATGTAATGCAACTGCATTGTCCAGTTGGTCAATAGAAACAATGTTTCATATTTACATATTTGTAGTCTATTGAAGCAAACAGTTTACTGTACAAAAATAACCACAACTTCCTCAGTTTAAAAAAACACAGCTATCTGAACTTTAGCAACAGTAAAACAATAGATTCATACCAGATTAAATGTTCGGGTTTACTTTGCTCAGTGGTTAGCATTGGAGTCGACCAGGAGATCCCTGGTCACTAGCTGCAGACCAACCTAAACGGCTACAAGACAGCAGAGGCCAAGTGGGTACTGATGCGTCAAGGGTGGAGAAACGAGATATTTCACGATCAGCACAAAATCGAGAGGTGGACGAAAGTCAAGAAACTAAATGGTGTAAAATGACCTTAGTCACAGAAGAATTTCACCTATTCATTTTAGCTACCATGCATCATAAAACAATGCATAACAAATCCATAGGCTGAAATAATTTTTTAATCAATTCTTTACATAAAGTAGGTGGACCCAGTCTAACGTTTTTTTTCTAAATGATTGCTTCCAATACCCTTAATTTGTACCTCAATATTTTCTTAAATAAATGCTCTTACTAAACCAACTCATCAAACAAGCAATATGTACCCAAAACACAGCACAGCATCACACATGGATATACACTGCAAGGCCCTGGTACTTCAATTGGATGATACTTGGAAGTAATCCCAGATTGTTACTGCAAAGTAAAATGGGCAGCAAAAACCCAAAGACAAAGTGAAATCTGGATCAAATTTCCACTAATTTTCTCACTTTTAGTCCATGATTGAATTGCAGATAACACATTGACAAAGATGCTGCATAGTACAATGGCAAGATAGTGATGCTGAAATACAGTGTTCACAACATGATTTGTAAACACTGAATTATGCTACTTGTTGCAAGAGTCACAAGAACACTACTTGTTTCTTTCAGGATACGTTGCAGTGGTGTTCCCATAAGTCATCAGTTCTAAATAGGATTAAAGCTTTTTACATGTCTATGACCCCAGTAAATTTTCTTAATTTAAAATCATTTTTACTTTGAATGATAAATGTTTGGAGCATTATGAAGATGTGTAGTGGCCAAAACATTAGGATGAATCAAACCTTGAATAGGTGCTGTTAGTTGAGATTTTATGTTTGTATTCCAATAAATCTCAGGAATTCCCATATAATAATAATCCTTGCATTTGATGTAACGATTTTCACCTCTTCTAGATGTCTCAAAGTGTTTCACAGAATATACCATAAAGTGAATTGACTGTATATTCGTGGGCGAAATGTGGGAGCCAATTGCGCACAGCAGTGTCCCACAAACAACTGTAGATTGAGTGACCAAATTATTATTTTGGGAGGGGGGGGGGGTGGTTGGGGATTATTATCCCCAGAAAAGCGATCCACCAATCGATTAACAACTGGATTCCTACTTAATACTAGGTAAACAGAAACATGTGGAGTAAGGAAACTTGCCCAACATTTCGCCCTGCTGAGGTGAGATGCATGGAATTCAGTCTGGTTTGATTACTCTTAAACATAGTGATGGTTTCCACACAAGTCAGTCATCCAACTGACCAAAAGAGAATTTATGTATTATAGAGATCCATTACTCTGGGGTGTATGGTCTTCCCTAACCATTAACTTTTTTTTAAAAAAAGCATTCATGGTGTTAACCCAGTATGCCTTCCATCAGCTCAGGCACACTTAATCTTCAAATCTGAATCACACAGACAGGACCTGTGGCTATAAGTGTGCTGCCAGTGATGTTCATTATTAGGTCAATGGTTTCTGGAGTGTTCAATCACTTCATGTCAGACTGACACAAGCATCACAAGCTCACGATGAGAATGCAGCTTTGTGACGATCTTGCTCCTGTCACTACAATAAAGAGAGATATTGAACCAATAGAACTGTGGTTCGAGAGAAATAGTTGTAGAAGGGTTAAAGCGAAGGTTAGAAGATTAGTGCAGAGAACTATTGGATACGTTACCACCAGTAGTTATTGGAGCCGAAGCCTGATAAACAGTTAAAAAGGAACAATATAAAAAGTTCCAGAAAATATGAAAAATTTGGACTTGAACAGCTGCCTTCAGTGGAGAAGTTTGCATAGGTTCAATTACTTCCTTCCATGTTGTAATTTGTAAGATTCGATGAGCCATCCGATGAAGCCATCACCTGAGTTGATTAAAGACTCAAGCATTCAAGGCAGTATGGCTACGAAGTGAAATGTTAGAAGGCAAATTGACTGCAACGACACAGGAGTGGCAGAGAAACTCGATGACACCTGCGGCAAGTTTAAATTACAATAGGATGAGCAGAAGAACATGCAAGTGATTTTAGCTCATCTTTCATCGTCTCAGCTTTTTGGGCCTCTGGATTATCAGCTGGGAATTTGAGAATGCAGTTTTTTTAAGTATACAAAAATTCCAAACAAAACATGTTTTTGTATTGTTCAAGCAGAGATGATCTTGGGGAGCTAATTGTCCCCTCACCTGATATTCAAAGAAGTGTGTCCTCCACTGATAGTGTGAGCGAGATAGTACCTGAATGCACTTACAAAATGGTGGGGAAACAATGATGCAAAACATGCTCCACTACTCCTCCCCAACCAAACCCTTCCTAGCTCAGGGAATATTGATCCTAATGAGTGCCCAAGGTAGCTCCTAATCTGGTTAGTGCAGTAAATACAGTACAGGCCTTTCACCCACTGAGCCATGAAAACAAAATCAAGATTTGATTTTAAATTTAGCCATCATACCAGGACTCGAAAAAATCACAGCTTTGGGAAATTTTACAATCAAGAACACAGAATTGCATTAGTAATTTCTAATTTATTTAAAAGTTGGTGGTCCCTTGTTAGTATCACCACTGAGCAGCAAGGATTCAATATTTAGCCCCAGTATCCCTAACCTAGTAGCTAGATTGGGCAGGAAAATTTAAAGAGTTCCACTACTATATTATTAGATTATAGTGTATTTCCGATCTTGGCTTAATTTGTCACTACCAATAGTCTTCATGCTGTCGATATCCCAGCCACATTTATTTATACATATGCCAAATGCACCACTCTGGATAACTCATCACTGAGACCTTTACCCTTGGAGCAACGAGTTATCTGGTGTGTTCTGTAATTCAATGTAGCGCTGAATGGTGGAAATTTTTTAAAAATGTTTATAAAATTATTGCACTGGCATTTACTAATCTGCATTTATGCAATGCTCCCCAGAAAGGGGAGCTGAGGTTAAGGAAAAAATTAAGCGAAAACGGGGGAAAAAAAATACAACTGCTTTCTAAGTACAGGAGGAATAAGGATATGGTTACAAAACAACTTTTCTATGAACAAAGTAGCCAGTATAACTAAACAAGCACTCTTTAGATTACTTAAAACCTGGCTAATGTTTGCATAAATGTGATTCACTTGAAGAGATTGTGAGCGATAGCTGTGACGAAGAAGCGCCCACAGCAACTGCTGGAGTCAGAACCACATAAAAGCAACAGAAACCTTTGAGTAATGAATTTGCTAGTTTGTACGGCTTGAAAGATGAGGCCAGGAACTTTGCTGCCAGATTCCTGGGAGTCACTGTACACACTATAGTGCAGCTTCAGCCAAGAGCAGCCACTTTGAGCACTGGATATTTCACACCCTGGTACTCTATCTCACATGAACACTCAGACTCATCCACTATATTTTTTTTGAATGCGCCCAGTCAGTTGTAGGCACCCACAAAATACACAGTCAATCCGCTTTACAATATATTCGGTTGAGAGATTTGAGACGCCTAATGACATGATAAGGCACTAAATCAAATGTAAGTTATTATTTTCATCTTCAAGTCTATTTGTGGGGCATTGCTCTGTGCAAATTGGTTGCCGTGTTCTTCTACTAAACACAGTTATTACACAGTATTTCCTGCAAAATGTTTTGAGACATCCTCCCAATGTGAAACGTGCTGCATTAAATATAAGGAATAATTAATTGAATGTTGTCTAATTTTATCTCGTGAAATGTGGTGTATCACTTAAAAATGATAGTTTGGACTAAAAATACATTGAAATAAAATTCAAGCTGTCGCTACTTCAACAGTAGCAACTTGTATCATCTTAATGTCTTTTGTGTGCAAAAAACAGTGCTTGAGGAACGCATTAACCTTAGAACAGGGTAAGGAAAGGTGATCAATTTATCTGCTCCATCAAAAAAGCGGTTTGGATTAACACATCCCTTCAGCCTATCTGATCTCATCGTTCCAGAATACCCATCCTACCATCTTCCCATCACAGTATCAAGTTTGTTTTTAAAAATGATTCCAGTACCTGGGCATCAACCACTCTTCCTGTTAACCAGTTGTTAATTACCCTCTGGGTAAAGAAATAATTCCCGATATCTATCATCCAATTACCCTTTGCAACTCTAAACCCATGTTCTCTTGTTCTACTGCCTTTGTACATCCTAACATATTGTTCATTTTCAGTTCAATTTAACAGTCTTATACACCCCTTTCCTTTCAAGACTGAAGAACGCTAACTTGTCTGATCACTGCTTAAAGCTCAACTTTCCAAGGTTTGGATCATCCTCATCACTTTCCTCTGCATTGCATCTTGGGCCTTATCAACCTGTCCGCTCCCTCCGCTCCGGCCTGCTCCATGTCCCCCAGCCGGCCCGCCCCACCCCACCCTCGGCGGGTGGGCCTTCAGCCTCTCTGCCCCCACCCTCTGGAAATCCATCCCAAATTCCCTTCGCTCCCCTCCCTCCTTCAAAGCACGCCTCAAGATACTCTTCTTTGTCCATGCCTTCGGCCACCCTCCACCACCCCTGATCCCAACCCCCGCCCCACCCGCTTAATAATTCTCCTGCTGTTTGGACCACTTCTGCTTCTTCCCCTTCAGTCAATTCTGAATCCATGTCCACGTCTAATCAAAGATGTATGTTTTAATGGAGGTTTTTTTGGAGGCAGAGAGATAACACAAGGCAAAGTTGTGGTAACAGAGCTCAAGAGGTTTGTTG
This sequence comes from Callorhinchus milii, assembly GCF_018977255.1. Taxonomy (NCBI): domain Eukaryota; kingdom Metazoa; phylum Chordata; class Chondrichthyes; order Chimaeriformes; family Callorhinchidae; genus Callorhinchus; species Callorhinchus milii. Next base: position 97,848,305 of record NW_024704742.1, read on the forward strand.
GGTGAAGGCTCAACAACCAATTCAGTGAAGTGGAAAGGAAGCAAGAGCCAACAGGTAGAAGACCAGTTGTTACAGACTGGAAAAGCTCTATAGATAGAGTGGAGCAAAACAATACACAGGTTTGTAGACCAGGAAAAGGATCTTGAACTTGATCCTTTATTGTTAAGTATGAAATATGAAACTTCTAGACTGAGCAAATGCTGAGTTTAATTGTCCAGTAATTTAATAGCCTTTGTTTCGTTTTCCTCTCCTTCTCCATTACCAATGTTAGATATAAGCAACCAAGACTTCATAAATGTTTTAATAACATTGGTTCTGCAACTTTTAGTTATAGAGCAAAGACAGCTATGAAACAGCTGTATGGAGAGATGCAACAACAATAATCATGAATCCCACTCGAGGGACTTTAATCCCACTTCAAGCACTCAGAGATGCCCCCCTGGGTAGAGGGAGCTACAATAAATAAAGCTGTTGCTGTTGTACGTTATTCACATAAAATCGGCAAGACCCAAAATAAAATGGAAAGACAGATGCTGGAAATTCCACAACACAGCAGTCAGCATCTGAAAAGAGAAAGAATCCTACAACAGAAACCTTTGGTGATGAGACCATATCCTCAACCAGTCTTCACATTAAGTAGTGCGCATCCACACACGCTCTTCATACAACTATTGTTCATTTAACAAGCTAAGTGCTGATAGGAACTGGAGAAAAATGCACAGTCCAAAGTTTGCAACCCCAATGAAGAAGACCAGACTACCGATAGAGGGTTCTGACCCCCACAGATGATTCGATAAACAGAGTTGTTTCAAAGTAATAAATGTAAATCACAATTTTTGTTTCTTACTGTTGAATCTTCCACCTCTCCCCTACCCCACCCACCCACCAATCTAGCCATCTCAGGAAGTGGGTGAAGTGGAATGAGCCAGTACTGTATAATAAAAAAAATTGCCAGCAAAAAGGTACTGAGAAACAGAACAAAAAATGACAACTAGTAACATTGGAGACAATCTTTACATTGTTTGAGGCAATAACCTGCCTTGTGAACTTTGCAACACCAAAGACAGGACTGCCAAGGGCAATACCACTGTAAGATGATTGAAAATGCATCACTAGGAGAGGGGGAAGACGGTGGAATGAAAAAGGAGAAAGAGCACTGTCCAACCAGAGGCAGGGAATCGTAACCTCTTCCACAAGTATCTTACTCTGATATAGAAAACACATGGCTTCATAAAACAGAGGGGTGGGAGGATATGGAGAATTTACATTTTCACACATTCCTCCTGATCAGTTTCAGTGGAGGTGCAGCACTCCATTCACTTCATGAAGGACCTGTGTACAACAGCAAGGTCAGCTTTTCAGGAACACGTGGTAATGTGCTCCCACCTCAGAGCAGTGTGCCCAGCCGAAAGCTCCAGACCAGAGCTTGAAACCACTCACATTTAGTGCCACAATAAAATACTTGTTTGTGGTCACTGTTTTCCTTCTGCTTTGGGGCTTTAGAGGAACATGTGCGTATCAGCCACTGACAGAAAATGCTGCTCTGTTAAGAGTATTTATTGACAGCCAAACAAATGTTTGATTGAGCAAGGAAGCATACACACATATCCAACAACAGTGCAAACAAACCCGCTTAAAGGGGCCTCTGTAATGCCAAAAGCTACAGCAAAACAAGCAGAGTGAATGGATCATAAAACATCAAACATTACACCGATTCAGAAAGAATGATTCTATACTCAGAAACCATACTCAGGGGATGTGGTGAATTCAGCCTAAGTCACAGATATCATTATTATGTAATGATACAAAAGTTAAAATTATAAACGCTTTTTTTAAAAAATTAACCAATCTAAGAACCTCTGTATTTATGATAAGATTTATTTGGGGGTAAAATTCTACCTGGATCTAGATTTATTCTATTAATATAGCATTGCTAAGTGCACAGAAATTTGGCAAATTCTTAAATGCAATCTTAATTTTGAAGCTGTTTTTCTGCAAGTTCTTTTAAGAACCACAGAAAACAATTCAAAAGGGAGACTGAATTCAGCAATTTACTAGATTTTGGATGTTCTGAGAGNAAAAAAAGTTTACAGATAAAGAGCTTCAAAATAAGGTCATATTTAAGAAGTTGCCAAATTCTAACTTTTGTGTTTTATTTTATGTGCATTGACCAGCATGGCAAAATACCCTGATTTCCCAGTTTGTTATTTACCATTGCAAAATAGCATGCAAATACGTGCACACAAGTGCTAGCAAATATGAGACAGACAAATATTGGCTTCAGTACCAGTTGTTTTGGTGGGTGGGTGGGTGGTGGGGGAAGGAAAGAAGAAAACTGAAGAGAAGAAAATATAAATTTAGCAAGGAAAAAGAAAAAGTGATTTTCTATCCACTGTTATTTTCTGGCACGAACAGAATGCATCAAGTGTGGACAGGATGGATCTCTGCAATAAAGCCCTCCTAATTCACAGACCTAGACATAGTAGTATTTTACTTCCATTTCTTTAAGAATAATGTAAGCTATTGAGAGACAACAGTGAGGCAATTCTGAATGAAGTGGGTACCTTTGCTATTAAGGTTAATGTACCATAAACCTATATAGAAAAGATATAGAAGAGAAAAGATTAATGTACTATTAACCTGACTAACCTATTACCACAGACATTGTCCTGTCGTCTTGGGCACATACTAAACATTGTGGTTAGGGCTTATCAGTGATCATGCTCGATTACAATTGAGGTTTGGGTATAATCTTAAACAGGAGAAAAGGAAAGAAGGCACACTTAACTCTCAAATATCCAAATAAGGATTAAAAGGCACGAGGCCTCTGCTGCAGAGAGTACAATTAAATACTGTGGAACATGTACTTAAAATTCCGGGACCCATAATTTTAGGAGGACTTGTGTAGCAATAAGCTCCTAAATGTAATGTGCTTTTTAATTAAAAGCTTGGTTTAAACGAGATGGCATTTTATGGATCAAAAAATCCAGATGGGAACAAGTCCAATTCTACATTGGAACGTTAAGTGCAGGAGCTGATAGAACAGACAATTTATGTGTTGAAGGACCACCCTTAATACAAAACATCCTGGGTGGACTTTATACAAGCAACGTTTTTTTTTCTATTCAGCTGCAAAAGAGCCATATATTCTCAGATCCAATTTGCACATTGGGTTAGTTGTTTGGATGATATTACTGCTCTTGGCCTCAGCATCCAGACTGGGGAACTCGGGGAAGGATGGGGTGAAAGAATGGGGCAGGGGTGGCTGGCGAAAAAGAGGAGAAACATGGTACCCACCCAATGACCTCCAGTCTTACTCTCGCTCTCTGAAACCACCACCACCAACCTTCCAAGCAAATGCATTTTTTGTTTCAAGTGGATAAGGCTCGCCTGACACTAATCAGCTAAACCTATTAATGTAGGTTCATAATCCTCATCCTCGCCTTCAAGACCCTCATGGCCTTGCTCCTTCCTACCTCTGTGACCTACTAACCCCATATCAACCCGTCTGCTCCGATCGCTTAGCAGGCTCTGGCTTACTCCATGTTACCCGCCCAGCTCACCATCGGCAATCGGGCCTCCAGCCTCTCTGCCTTTGGAACTCCATCCTACATTCCCTTTGCTCCCTCCCTTGCCTTCTCAAAACTCTCCACTTCATCCACACCTTCAGCCACCCTCCTACCGTCCCTGATCCCAGCCGCCCTGCTGAGGTCCAATTCGCTGACTGTCCAGTACCTTGGGACGTACTCCTCATAGGAAAGGCACTATACAAATGTAATTTTATATTGCATGTGCTCATGGTCTAGGCTAGCACATATGGTACAAGGAGACTGGCATCAACCACATGAAACCCAAATGAAGAGGGGGGTAGGAGAGAAAAAGAGGAAATCAGGAAAACTGACCAGGAAGTGATACTAAAGTCATGCCATCTGTAAACTTTTTCTAGACTGGACAAACCGAGTTTTCCCGAGAACAGAACGTTGAGCAGAAATCTATTAGAGGTATTTAAATCCTCTGCGAGGTTTGGAAAACGTACAGAGGAATTTCCACTGGCCAACGAGATGGTAACTAGAAAACACAGATTTAAGGTAATTACCAGAAAAGCAAAGAGATCAGTTCGATTTTTTTATTTTATTAAACACAGAGGACATGGAATTCCCTACCTGAAACTATGATTGAGGCAGAATCCACATTAGCTTTTAAGAGGGAATTACATAAATGTCTGAAAAGGATAAACATATAAAAAGATCTGGAGAAATGGACTAAAACAGTTAGCTCTTTCAGATACCCAGCACAGGCAGATTGGGCAAAATCCTCAGGCAAGACATAGGGAGAGGTGCTGCACAGACCACTGTCCTCCGCCCCTCCTGATACCAACCCCCAGCTCGGGTCCAAATCCTTGACTGTCCATCACCTTGGGATGACTTCCCAATGGGAAAGGCACTTTACAAATATAATTTGTTGTTGATGGCCACCTGTATATCAAATTTCCAAACACAGGAATTTCCATTTGTAGGCAGCATGTACAGAACTCTGGTTGGTTTGGATACTCTTAAGCAACGTGATGGATGTATTTCCGAATGCATCAAGAAAACCGACTAGCCAAAAAAAATCAGAGAAGTGACATGCAGACCACCTGAATATCAACTCAGTACCTGGATTTTAACTCTGCATTATCGATGCTTGCACTCGTTTTCTCATGTTGAAGTGATCCGCACAAGAAATTGTAAACTCCATTTTCGTTGTAATAGTACAGCCAAATAAAAACAATGATCATGAATGTGTGCAACATTAGTTCCAACAAGAAGTAAATTATTGTCATCAGTTAGCTATGGTCTGGAAACAAAAGATTAGAGCCATTTGAAGCTTAATATATGCATTCAGATCCCATTTATAGAGCCCACAAGTTGTTGCTCAGTGAAAGAAATGTGTATGGCTGTCTTCACACTGTGCATCTTAAGAGAAGAGATAACAAATGTAAATTGTAATGTTCTTTTGACAGTATGCACTTTAGGAGTGGGATAAGACTTGAAAAAAGTCACATCAGTAAATACCTAGATATGACTGTCTGCACTAACAGTGAATTTTCCAACAAGATCTTAAAGCAGAATGTTCTAGAAATTATAGGAATAGAAAGTACATGCAACATATTAGACTATGAAAGTTTAATGATACCGTTTATAAAAAAAACCTTGGGACTTATCCAAAGCACCTTGCAATGTTGGGATTAACTGGCAATGCTGTATTTCATTGTGGCTTTGCCAGGATGCCTTGCAAGATTCCTTTTGCACAATTTTCAAAATTGCTGCTTATACAGTCAATAGAGCTGTTGTGCATACCTTAGATTTACTACCTAAAACATATTTTTCACCATAACTACCACCCTGCCACTTTTCAGAACGGACAGCTATTTCCAATGAAAAATAAATAGAAAAAGAGTAATGGGCAGACGCACGCAGTGTCTTGGAATGATATGGGGGGGGGGGTGGTTTGGGGAGAGAGTGTGACAGATAAATTAGGATGGGGCAGTGCAGAGAAAAAGAGATTTCAATATCAAAAAGCTTTGGAATTCAGTTTTATAATAATTGCTCCATTGAGGCCTTTTTTTATTGTTAGCATACACTTAGCTCAAATAGAGGCAGACCAAAATCAAGTTGTATCAGAGAGGGGGAGACCATTTGCTGCAAACCTAAATGACTGTGATTTACTTTAAACCATTGTCTATAGTAGTTTGCACTGAGGAGCCCAGCCCACTCACATGCTGTACAAAGGTACACTGACCAATGCAAAGCGAGACTTGACACAATGCCTAACTTTCAGCACCTCAAAAAAAAACATAATCTCAAGGCTCACATTGAACTTTCACAGCTCACTGAGAAAAGTTGCTGTGGAAACATTCCACTTCAGTTTAGCTCAGCTTTGATTTAGGTTGCCTTGCCTTAAAAAAATTCTTTTTGGAATTTAACAATAATTAAATTGAAGGACATTTTACTTAATCTACACTTAGGTAAGTCAGATATGAATGCTTATTAGTAATAAATTCATACAATTTGTTCTATGGGAATGAATGCTAATTTCACAGCCCAATGGACCAATAGCAGCTCCAGGAAAGAATAAAAGCAACAAGGTGTGCAAATATACACCAACTGTCGAGATTGCTTTCTAGAATTTATATGGCAACAGTTTTTGATAAAAGGGGAATTCTGTGCTGTGCTTTATTCCTACAATAATTAGCTCAAAAACACAACCCCCACACATTGAAGGCTGGAACTCAAAATAAAGTTTAAAAGACATCTAGGGACCATTCAAATTTCACCTCCATTAGATTACAGGGTCTAATTTGTGGTATTTCTTAATAAGGAATCAGAGTAATACAGAAATAGGCCTCCTTCCAATAACTGTAAGTATGCCTTGCTGACCTGTAAACTCTGCACCAATGCTTCAATTTAATTCGGGTATGGAGTTAGGGGGATGCGAATTATACGCTAAAGGTACTTCATTACAAAATACTACAAATCTCAAATTAAACCTACAATATTTCAAATCTCTTCGCAAGGCAACTAATTTATTCTATCTAGTGCTCAGACTGACTTTAGTCTATCTAGCCCAATTGCATAGGTTTAACAAAAGACTCTCAACTCAATGTTGTTTCATTTCATAAAACAGCCCCTCAGAAAAACAGTTATCTGATAGCACACGTCAACTCTTCTGAGACCAGCACTGAATCAAAGAACATCTCTTGGTGTGAAATTTCCAATAAATAATGGAACACCAGTCTCAATGACAAAAGGTTGGTTATTCTCTGTAGGGAATGAGAGACAGTGGCACAGGACACTAAAGCCTCCTCACCTTTGGTTCCATTGAGATGAAGCTGTGCGATCCCCGACTGGATATCGTTGACCTTTTCATCGTTCTACTGTGGTAAAAGTGGTAGTAGTCTTTCAAGGAGCCAATCTGCAAGGGAAAAAAAGAAAGGCGTTTAAACACTGACCAGACTAGGTTTTAGCAAGTTTTTTCTCCAGTGCAGCTTATACATTATTTAGTTTCATTTGAGCCAAGTGATCAAGTGTCAATTTGTTCCTCAGGATCACCTTCCAACAAAAAAAAGCATGCAAAAGCAGCACAATACAAAATGCATCATTGTGCTTCCATGGGCTCGCTTAGCTTTGTAGAGTACGTAGTTGTAAAACCTTAAAATAAACAAAATTACTGTAAAAAACAAACAACGAGATGTAATCATTGCCTCCACATGAGCATTTCTTTAATAATAGCAAGTGATAACGACAGTCAGGATCCAGAATGCAGCTTTGTTTGGATGCAGTGAATGGTCAGCTGCTGTTCTCCACTATTAACAGCTGCAGACAGAAGTACCTCACACAGTGAAACTCATCAAAAAGACAATTTGTTCACAAACAAAAATACTTGAACATCAGGGCTTGAAATCTGTTAAACAAAAAAGCGGATGGTAAATTTCACATGATTTTGGTAAAGTGATACTTGTGTTCAGTTGAAAAGACAAGTTATATTCACCATACCAAGTTCAGCTTGAGTTAAATTGGTTTCATTTTGAATACGGTGTCCTCATCTGATGGAAATTATCTAAAGCTGTGTGCTCCCAGTGGGCACTATGCCATACAGTCTGGATGGATGCAGGTTAGAATTCAGAAACTGTGCAGAGTTCAGCCGCTCATCCAGGGCAAGAGTTTGTGCGTTACAAATAGCTTCAGCTCCCCTGGGGCAAGGGAGGGGAAATCAAAATAATTAGCCATCTCCTGCTTGCAAGGTTAAGACTTTATCCTAGGTGAGGTGTGCGATATAAATGAGTTGTGTGGCTGTCTGGCGAGACAGGATCAGACTAAACTGTAAGTTATCAACTTTCAACACAAGGAGATTTAAGCAAAATATCAAAAAAGCAACCTTTGCCTACGCTGTGGTCCAGTAGTAGGAAACAGGAGTCAGACAGAGGAAGAATCGAAGAAGAAATAACAACTTACATTTTTATAACACAGTATTATTCAGAAACTGTCTCAAAGCACTGTACTGTCAAATGTCATGACCTTTTCTACTGTAGGCAAATGCTGCGATCATTTGGAGTCCTGTGGTTCAGTGGCTAGAGCACTTGCCTCGCAAGCGAGAGACCTGGGTTCGACTCTCAGCAGGATGAAATGTTGGGCAAGTTTCCTTACTCCACACGCCTCTGTTTACCTCGCAGTAAGTAGGAACCCGGTTGTTAGTCGATTGACTGATCGCTTTTCCGGGGGTAATAAGTCCTTAAAAAAAAGTCACTCAATCCACAACTGTTTGTGGGACACTGCTGTGCGCAATTGGCTGCCGCGTTTCGTCAACATAATATATAGTCAATTCACATTACAGTATATTCTGTGACGTGCTTTGAGACGTTTCGAAGATGTGATAAGGCATTATATCAATGCAAGGATTATTATTATTTTGTGCACAGCGAGATTCCACAGCCAATCAGGAGGTGAACGTTCAATTAATCTTGAGGATTTTTGACCAGGAGAAACCCGTTTTACTTTCCATTACGGAAAGTATCAAAAATTTTAACATCCATTTGAATAGCAGGCAGATGGGACTTTGTTTCTACATCTCATTCCCAAGACAGCAGAGTATTCAATAATAATAACAATAATACAATAACATCCAATCCAGATAGGATCCAGAGAAATTATTTCCTCTGGTACGGGAATCCAGAACAGGAAACCTAATTTGTTAGGTCAGATAACGGATATGGGGCAAGAGCAGGTAACTAGACTTGAGATAGAGATCAGCCATGATCTTATAAAACAGCAGAACAGGCTTGAGGCGCTGAAAAGCCTACTCCTGTTTCTGTTACTGCATTTCCATTTGGTAAGAGTAAAGAATGAATGAAGAAAAGCAAAATGTAAAACTTTCTGGCACTTAAAGCGCCTGGAAAAAAATTGATATGCTCCCCTTCACACTGAGGAATGCTGCATTGTAGAGTTAGAAGTTGGATAAGAATAGCCAATCATGCAAAGCCATTCACTTTATAAGCACAGTACATGCTGTGATAATAGTGCACATCTTAGAAACATTGGAACGAATATCGGAGTAATAGTGGTACAGGATTTATTCATTCGGCTGGAGTGAATTCTAATTTCACAGCCCAATGGTGCAATAATGTGAACTGAGTTTTTTTTAAAAAAACAAGTTTTCTCTAGTTTAAAATAAATAGATGCCTGGTTCAGCAATGATCTTAGTGCATGAGGGAGAGGGAATCCAAGCCAGCCCTGGCTGAGAGACACAAGACAAGGTCTTGCAGTCTCCAGATTCCAGTGCTGTGGGAGCTGCTGAGTTTATATTGCTAGCCAGTTTCCACAGCACAAACAAAACAATGGACATTTACAGCTGCTCTTCATTCGCCAACAAATGCTACACTTCATAGTAAAACCCTGTGCAACACGTCTCAAAGATGTAATAAAGTGCTACATAGTCATCAAATGACTTTTATTCATTTTTTTGTGTACTTTATAACTGTCTGGTCACAGTTCCTTCCTATGACTGTTGACCTATGCTTCTTAGCCTACTAACTGCCCAAAAAACCCATGGCTACCTCATACAACAAGCGCAGCCCACCCATGTGTCCTCATCAGAAGCAACACAACCTCCGAGGGACACCTGGAGAAATCACCTCTTTAAGAAGATCTCAACCCCTCTGAAAGAATCAGCATCATATTTACTCTAACTGTGCTGGATTCAATTAGAGCCATTAAGGTGGAGTCTTCACAGCTATTTCAGAACAATGGAGTCAAAGACGAGGCATTTTGCAAAGCCTTGGGAAAGATCATTGCCTCAGAAAAGCAATTATCATGTTTTTGAATCATTTCAGGCTATGTTACAGGACAGAGCAGCACGGAACTATGAGTACCATTAAGTCACAAGGTCTAGTTTACAAAGGGGCCCCAGCAGAAAGATAAGATAGAGACAAACAGTAACCCGAGCAATGCCACACACTGCAGATTAAAGATTGCCAACTATTTGAATTCCAGGAACGGGGTGGGGGGTTGGGTGCCAAACACATTTTATTTAATATTTGCAAAGTAAAGTAGTAATTTTATAAAACTATTAGACTTGGCTAACATCAAACTAAAGGATCTGAATCTCAAAGAATACCAATAATAATCCCATTTGATATAGCGCTTTATCACATCTCAAAGCGCTTTACAGAATATACTGTAAGTGAATGGACTACATTTTGTGGGTGAAACGCAGCAGCCAATTGCGTACAGCAGTGACCCACAAATAATTGTGGATTAAGTGACCAATTATTTATTTTTTTTGAAAGATTATTACTGCCAGAAAAGTGATCCGCCAATTGACTAACAACCGGGTTCCTACTTACTGCCAGGTAAACAGAGCCTGTGGAGTAAGGAAACTTGCCCAACGTTTTGCCCCGTCCGGGAATCGAACCCAGGTCCTCTTGCTTGCTAGTCGAGTGCTCTAACCACTAAGCTACAAGATTCCACAATGAAGAGTAAGAGGAAGATGAAGTTGATGAGGAAGATGAAGGTGATGAAGATGAGAAAATTGTTCAGGTCTCCACCGTGTTGAGCACAGGGCTGGTGGTGCCCGGATGGGCACCGACTTGTGGTGCTTGTTCAGGTAGGGCTTGAGGACGAAGATCTTGTGGCAGCGCTTGGAGCTGAAGTGCTTGAAGGCCGAGGGCGTCAGCATGTGGGCGCGCAGGTTGGAGCGGTCAACGATAGACTTGTTGCATTGTGCGCAGCCGAAGGGCTTCTCCCCAGTGTGCGAGTGCATGTGGCCCTGCAGCAGCCATGGCCGCCTGAAGGCTTTGCCGCAAGCCCCACATATGTGCCGCAGGTCGTGGGTCAGCAGATGCATGGCCACACCGGCATGGACACATAGACCATGCCACATTTCGGGCATTTGCGCCCCAGTTTGCCATCCAGGCTGCGGTGGGTCCGCATGTGGAGGCTCAGGTTGGACGAAATGGCATGGGTCTTGAATACACCACAAAGCATATCAGATGCGCAGGGAACAATCAGACAAGTATCAAAAGCAGATGGAGAGATAAACGCATCGGTGGGAACACTCAGCAGGTCAGGCAGTATCTATGGAGAAAGGAAAGTGATTTGACATTTCAGGTCAAAGACCTTCATTAGTTCTGATGAAAGGTCATCAAATTGAAATGTCAAATCACCTTTCTTTTATTTTTAAGTAGTTATGAATGTAATATTCCAGGACTATGTTACACATCATTACAACATCACCTTTAAGTTGTGATTATATTTGTTTAAAATATAGGACTTCCAGAAATCCAAATAGACATTATATGTCAAATCGAGGATGGAAAATGTTGTGTACTATTTGCCAAGATGAATATAACCACAAATCTACTACAAATTTTATTTTTTCAAAATCAGAAGCTCAGCGAAAGGCCATGGCCATATAGCACAGCACATTTAGTTGGTCAGCTGGGTGTCTGACACATGCAGAAACCCATCACCACGCTTAAGTGTATCCAAACCAAGCTGAGATTTGATTCCCACCTACATATGGAAATTCCAGAGACAGATTATTGGAATGGAATGCACACTCTCTCCCTGGAGGGACGCATCCTGCTTATCTAATTCTGGAAGGTATTAGGCGCAAGTTGGCAAGAACCAAAGCTTGGGGACCCCAGAGTGCGTGTGGAGTTATTGCTGGAGTCTAACCAGCTAAAACCGCATAGCTTGCCATTGACATTCCTATCTGGCAAGCTTTCCCACTGTTTCTCCAACTAGGAATACCCAACCCATTAGAGCTTTGGCTTGCAGGGTTAACAGCAGCTGAGTGGGAAGACTCCCAGCACCCAGTGACTGATCTGCCCTTCCGGGTCCTGCCAATGAGCCAGGCTGTCTGTGCAATCATCAGAGTGCCCTGGAGTACTGCAGATCAAAAGCGAACTACCAATATGTAAGCGCCATTTAACATCCACCTGAACAGGCATACAGGCCTTAGTTTAGCATCTCATTCAAAGGCTAGCACCTTCAACAATGCAGCACAACCCCAGTACTACACTGGCATGTCAGCCTAAACTGTAAACCTCCTGATGTGGGGTTTGAATCCACAGGGAGAGTAAGATTAATTTCAAGTTTTCATGCCATTCGAAGGAACAATGACCATGAAATAGTTGAATCTCAGCTTGTGAGATTCATCAATGAAGGCAATTTACCAATCCCACCAGTTATTCTGGTCTTTTTCTCCCCCCCATTCCAAACTGATCAACAAAATCTCAAATAACAATAAGGGTAAGTTCCCATTGTATTGTTGTTAAGGTGGGAAAGGTGGCAAGTCAGAAAAATATAGCATTTGGCAAGCTTCCATAGATATTTGAGAAAAGTTCAAGTCTTATACAAATGTGAATTTTAAAAATTTGAAACTTTTGGCACAAAAGAGGAAGCCTTACATCATGGCTTTGAGCTCATAATCTGGGCTGACACTTTTTCTTCAAGAACCTCACCCATTCTTGTCCCAGCACATCCATATCTGTGATCTTCTACCCCACTCTTCTGCTTACCCAATTCAGGCCTACCACATATCCTGCCTTCCTCCAGATCACCATTGATGCTGGAGGCTTCAGCTACTGCACCCCTAACTTCTGCAATTCCCTTCCTCTATCCCTACATCCTGCCTTCTCTCCAACTTTAAATCCTGCCTAAAAACATACAGTACTTCTTTGTGCTTATTGTTACATCCCCACCCCACCCCCCCCCCCCTTCTGAGAATCTGGCTCCAACTTTATGAAATGCATCAAGATGTCATCCTTCTTGAAGGGCAACATAAGATTGTAGATGGTTGAAATTGTTTTGAGGGAACAGTAAATTGTCGCAGGCAGAAAAATTAGATAGCATAAAATATTTGCTGCATTAGTTCCTCTGATTACTCAGTGTGCTACGCAATGGGGAACTCAGCCAGACTACAAAGGTTTACCAGGTTCAATCCTTTCAGCACATTGGTTGATTTCATCATGGGAGGGGATGAATAGTCAAGAGCTTCTGCATCCAATTGACATCCATCACTTCCAATTGGAAGTACATATAGATACCATTGGATTCTTCAAGGTGTGATGCTTCACCAACATAAGTTAGACAGTCTGCTAACCAATCATTGTTTCAGGTTCATGTCACTTGGGCGATGTAGAAGAGGCTGTGAGTCACCATGAATCTCACCTCAAAAGATTTAGTTTGAAAGAAACACACAGAATGTGTATTTTTCTTTCGGATTTGGTTGTAAAGCAACACAAAAGAAGGTAAGACTCAGAATAACCAGTTGCAGGATTGCTGGCACACACACAAAAACAGAAGGTAAAGCTATATAGAATCAACTCTACATTTGGGTTGGTCAAAATCTAGCTACAGGATAAACATGCTAATTTCACCAATAGGTGATAGTATCCAAATACCAAGAACTATTCTAAATGTGTTTTGAAGCACAAACAATTGGATCATTGTTCAGTAAATTAATAATGCTCTGGATATTACACAGGGAGTTGGTTTTGGTGTCTCCCAAACATTGATTGAATGAGCCGCTCATCATTAAGGCTGTTTTCTTAAGTGAGGTGCAGACTTTTGGACAAGACATTAAAATAGGTCATGGCTGCCGATTCAAGAGGATATTAAAGATCACATGCCATTATTCAAAAAACAGAAGAGATTTTCTCCCAATGTCCTGGTTGACAATCCGCTAGATAAAATTGGTCATTCACATTTTGACTGTTTGTGGGATATTGCTGTGTGTAAATTGGCTGATGCATATAAATGCAATCACTACATTTTACAATAAATCTTAAGTGCCTCAAGACTTTGCACAAAATGATAAAGTACTATATCAACTAATCAAATGCAAGGATTATTATGAATTCATATCATTAGGCATTAAGCCTACAGAGAATGATGTACAATATAATCTAGTACTAGTTAATAATGCATCAACTTTTACTTTAGAATTCTTTGGCCTTTTTACTGAAAAAGATTGGAATGTCAAATCTACATACTGGATTTCACGCCAGTTAATACAGTATGTGTAAAGGAAGAACAAGTGCATACCAAGTTGGCAAGTAATAACAGATCTTGTGACATGAAGAATTGATCAACAGACTTTTGTTCCATGCTGGAGGCATTATCACCCCTCCCAACTTATTTAATCAAGCAGTAGCACCTAATGACAGATTTCTTTTTGCAAACTAGGTTTTGGAAGGAAAGCTACATGGAAGAGTTTGTACTCATCAGTCCAGATCAGACTTATTTGGGTAGCTATGTCAGACAGCAACATGTAAATTATCGAGAAGTGAAAATACAGACTTAGTTTCAGCTAAATACATACGACACACATCAATGCTATACTGCAAACATCATGGATCAAATAGCAGATGCAGTCTGTGTGTGTATATACAGTTTGCACGTTTTCAATCACCTCTGTGTAATTTGGCAATGAAACAGGAACCCATCTACAATTTGAATCATTTCTAAAAATGTTCTTACTATTTGGCCAAAAGCAATTTGTTCTTTTACCACTTAAATGAAAAACGATAGATACTGATATAAAGTAGAATGAGAGCAAAAACACATATTAAATACAAAACCCCAAGAGGATTCAACATTTTGTTTTCTCATACAACCAGAACATTCAGCAAAAGGGAAATGGCTAGATTCCCAAAACAACGGAACCCAGCACACAAATGCAGGTAGAAGATGACATTATGTATTCTGAATGAAGACCTAAATCATAATGTGAGCTGAATATTTTTTCCATTTTACTTATGATTTTGAATCTTGTAACTACCTGCAATAATCGCACATCTTATCTTGTTTTTTCAGCTTCTAATTATTTTGGGACTATAGTACTGCCAACTGAACACTTCCATTTGTTGTACCCAGAGTCAGGTTAGCAACCAAGCTCCTACTGTACTATTCCAGCCATGCACTTCCAACATGCACTATTCTAGCATCACTGTAGACTTACTCAAGTAGAGAATTTCCAACACCACCTACTTAGGTGCGACTGAACAGTGCTGCCAATTAATAATACCAATTGCACATTTTGAATCCATCAGGACTCAACTTCCTAGAATTCTAATCCGCATCATAATTCAATACTGAACGTCTAGGACACTATCCTGATCTGCATGACTCCTAGCCAAGGTAAAATACAATGGGATCAACTCCAGAACATTAGGTTGGGAAATATTATCAGCATATTCTAGAATGAATCATAAGATTTTTGTTCCCTGCTTGATACTTCTGAAATATCAGTGTTGATCCCCTGGGCAGAATGACTTAAATTTCCTAATTAAATGATGCACTGGTATCCAGGTTGACTGGATGCCATTTACTTTATAACAACTTTATTAGTTATATTCAAATAGGTATTGTAAAGAAAAATGGGCAATGAATACAAAGGCATCAGTAGGCACATGGTTTGATACCAGAAATGTAGTGCTGAATTTATCGTCAAATTAAATTCATTCCCAGGCTGCCAGAATAATTCTGGATCATATTCTATAAATGAAGCACTTCTATACCATTTCTACTACCCAGGAAATAATTTTTCAATGAAGTTCAGCACGCTTGTGCCTTGATGCATGAAAAATTAAAAATGCATATTTATACTGCAGAGACCCTTGAAACCAAAGAGAAAGAAACCGACATTTTGCTGGCCTCAAGAGACTTGCTAAATTCAACAACTTGCATTTATATAGTGTCCCTCATGCAGGGCGGCATCTCAATAGTGCTTTATAATTATTATTATTATAATTATAATAGCAGGGCACAGTGCCAAGCAGGAGTAGGTGCTCATAGTTACTAAAATCACTGAATGTTCTCTTCCAGCGAAGAAATAGGTGCTGGTAGCAATATTTGGATTGCCGTGGGCAGCTTGGATGGGTAGTACTTCTCCTGCAGGCAGCACAAAAAGCTATCTAATCAGGTGGGTCTCAGTCTTAGACAACCAACTCTGCTTCAATCAGTGAACCTAATGTAGTCAATGTGGTACAATATTGTAAATTTGGGGAGAGGGGAGAACACAAAGAAAAGGTTACTTCCATTTTTAAGCAAAAAAATCGCATAATAAAGACAACGGAAATCTCCCTTGCCTCAATATATTTCTCATTCTTATCATAAAACTTGCAAATAGATTGATTAGTTTTCATTGGAACACAGCAACTAATAAAGCTCATCAAATCTCTTCAGAATAGTGAAAGATTATTCTCATTGCTCTAAAAGAACAGTAACCGGAAGGTAGGGGTGGGGGAAATGCTCAAGATTGCCACTGGAAGAGCAAAGGAGGTTAGAAGGAAGTTTTTCAAGTGGAGGGTTATTAGAACATTTAGTCATAAATTGCTACTAACGCAAGACCATACCATGTAAAAGGGAATTAGATAAACATGTGAAGAGGAACGATATAGAAGGTTGTGGGAGGGAATAGGGATTAGAGTAATTAACCATTGGAGGAGGGAGAACCAGCATGGGCTCAATGGCCCGAATGATCTCCTTCTGTGATGTTATTGCAAAAGATTTTGTGTGTTATAATAGTGCTTTACACACAAGATCAGTGCAATCCTCCAAAGGATCCCACTAGCATTTTCCGACTTGGTTAATGATCCAAGAAGTCACAGCTATGGAAAATTCTTCCTCAGTCAGATTCTTTTATAATTCCTTTGGACATTGGCATAAGGTGTACCTTTCTGAATGATTAATGACAGAGTGGGCTGATGAGTAATATGCCTGGTTATACATTAAAGCCACTATTAAGAGAGCCTCTCAATTTCTTGGGAAAATGCACTGCCCAGTGTAGTACTGAGACATTTAGAGCAGGACCAGCTTAGAGTTATTTAGTCTCAACCAAGATCCTTCACCTGGTTGGAATCCAGTGATTTCTCTGAAAAGAATTTGTGTGCAAAAAAAACAAAAACAGGATGAAGCTTAGTTATGCTTCATCCCAGGTTAAAAAAAAATCTGACATTAATAGTCGCTTGGGTGAAGGACCAGAAACCTGCCATTACTAACAGGACCACACCCCAGAAGGTGTCAGGGTTATCAGAAGGGGAAAACTATCTGGATCACAAGGAGAATGTTTAATAAGCAAGTTATGAAGCCTTCATGTTGGTTATTTGCTCTTTTTGAACATTTATTCATGTATTTTTAATTTCAACTAATCAATAATTTCAGTTTCTTGAAACTCACCCAACTCCCTTTAATTTAATTACATAAGAGACGAAAAAAAACCAAGGTCCATCGAGTTCGCCTTCCACTTCCTTGCAGTCACATATGTCCCGAGCTACCTATGTACTATATCCCATAATATTATTTCCTAAAAGAAAACTCTAATCTGGGTTTGAAAGAATCAAAACTTCCTACTTCAACCGTCTCCCTGTTCCACAGGTTCACTATTCGCTCACTCAAATAGTGTTTGTGTAGATTTCTTCTGAATTTACCCCCTTGAATCTCAGGCCATGTTCTCTGGTTTTACTATTCTGGACAAGTTACAACAGCCTGTCATGATCTATAATGTTTAGCCATTTTAGAATCTTAAAGACAGCGATCATGTCTCCTCTCAATCTTCTCTTCTCCAGTGAACATGCCAATTCACTTAGTCGCTCCTCATCGTCCAGTCCTTCCAATCATTTTTGTTGCGCTCCTCTATATCTTCTCGATTTCTCCAATATCCTTTTTGTACTGCGGCGACCAGAACTGTACACAGTACTCTAAGCATGCAGTTTATAAAGTGGCAGGATTACCCCACTATTTCAACTTGCTATTGATCTTTTGATACATCCCAATATCTGGTTTGCTTTATTCACTGCCACAGAGCATTGTTGGGAGAGCCTCAATTTATTGTCAATCAGGACCCCCAGGTCCTTTTCATTTTCCATAAATATTATTTTCCTTCTGTTCAAATAATAGTCCATTCCAGGATTTTTTGTTCCCATGTGAAGTACTTTACATTTCTCCACATTGAATTTCAATTGCCACCAATTTGCCCAATTCCAAAGTATGTTCAAATCCCCCTGTGGCCCATCTTGTTCATCTTAGCAAACTACCACCTTCATTAAATTGGTGTCACCTGCAAACTTAGCCACTGTGCTTGTGACTCCCAGTTCCAAATCATTTATAACGTTCACTTAATTGTTCTGTCCATGCAATGATTTTTTTTCCCCCCAAAGGATGACAAAGGGCACTGTTATGTCAAGATGAAAAGCCTGCATGTCGAACTGTAGGGAAACACCATTAAAATTCACACCGCAGCAATTTTCATGTCAAGGTCAACAACTTGCCTATCTCAAACCAATTCAAAAATCAAACCTTCAGACAAAATGTTCTTAGAAGGGAAGTGATTGCAAAGGAAAACAAGTTATCTTATCAGGGTATGAATACCGCAAACATTTGTCAGACAGGCTCAGTTGGTAGGAAGCTCACTTCTGTCAGAAAGTTGTGGATTCAAGCCTAACACAGTACTTGTACACACATAATCTAACTTGATAATTCAATGCAGCGCTAGGCATGCGTTGTATTGTTGGAGGTATCATCCTTTGGATGAGACATTAAAGCCATCTGTCTGTTCAAGGGGATGTCAAAGATCCTGTGGCACTTCTCAAAACAGAAGGGAGTTTGCGGAATTCTTCTGACTAACAATCCCCCAAATTACATTTTAAAAGTGATCATTCATTTCATGGCTATTTGTGCCACTCTTCTGTGCAAATGCACTATCGGGTTTGCGCACAAATACATAATCACTACACTTCACAGTAAATCCTACGAAGCACTTTGAGACTTCTTCCCGACATGAAAGGCTAGATACCGATTGGATTATCCAAGGATTATTATTGTTATCCTTCCCAGCTGTATTTTTAAAACTTGTGATAATAGCTGAGATTGCTAAATATAGAATTAAAAAGCCTGAACTAGGATCAAACTTGAGACCTTCCTGATTGGTTTGTATTACACAACTACCATACAAGGCAATGAGTGTATTTATGTGGAGTCCTGTAGCTCAGTGGTTAGAGCACTCGCTTTGCAAGTGAGAGACCTGAGTTCAATTCCAGGCAGAGCGAAACCTTGGGCAAGTTTCCTTACTCCACACGCCTAATAATAATCCCTTCAAAAACCAAAAACAATAATTAATTGGTCATTTTCAATCTACGACTGTTTGTGGGACATTGCTGTGCGCAATTGGCTGCCGCGTTCGCCCACAAATATACAGTCAATTCACTTTGCAGTATGTTCTGTGAAGCGCTTTGGGACGTCTTCCCGACGTGAAAAGCGCTATATCAAATGCAAGGATTATTATTATTATTATTATCCACTGGGCCATCAGGAGAAAGCACATTTCTACCCTTCTGTGTGAGTTAATAGAGTAAGATGGGGTAGATGTGGGTATACTGCAATCGGTCTCACTGTCCCTTGGTTGGGGAGAAAAGATGTTAGAACAGAATCCTCCTGAAACACACAATAGTCATGGTGTCTTCTTCAGAAATCGCTCTCCAGCCATCGCTGTTCAAATTGGCACGTGGCTGGAATCATACTGGGTTGTTATGGTCCACACAATCCAATAACCTACCAACAATCATTGTCCTCGTGAAGAACAACCCCTTTGCCAAACATTGTTAGACTGTTGGCATCAGCAGAAGCATATCTTCAGAGTAACGGTCATCAACTTTAAAAAGGAAACATTCTTACAAAGGTGGATCTGATGACTAGTCTACTACTGCAGTTATATTACCACCCCTAATTGGAGGACATTTTTATTTTATTGAATTATTTGTACTGCAGACCTATTACAGTACAAATAAATAATAATCCTTTCATTTGATATGGCAACTAATCACATTGTTGAAGTGCCTCAAAGCACTTCACAAGCTTCTACCTTGAAGTGCAGTGACTGTGTATTTGTAGCCGAACACGACAGCCGATTTCCGCACAGCAATGTCCCAAAGCAACCGGTGAATGATCAATCTTATCTGGTGGATTGTCGGCCAGGACGCCATGAGAAATCTCTTTTCAAATAGTGCCAAGGAATCTTTGTAACATTCACTTGAACAGGCAGACAGAGCTTTGGTGTAATGTCTCATCCGAAGGAGAAAAAGTTTGCATTTTCTTGTGCAAAACACAAGTTTACCCCAACCTCGTGCAGGTGTAAGCCATACATGCCAGAAGATTGAGGGCTTAGTTCATAGTCTGCTGAGCCAGCTGAGCTCAGCAATAGTGGCAATATAAATGGCCTCAACACTACCTTAGGATTGATAGCCTGAGTTCCCTGCTCCCACTCAGTAGGCCCATTGGAAAGGGCACGGTGATAATTATAATACTTGCATTTGATATAGTGCCTTATCACATCGACATATCTTAAAGCAGTTCACAGAATACACTGTAAAGTGTAATGGCTGTGTTTTGTGGGCGACGCATGGCAGCACAATTGCACACAGCAGTGTCCCACAAACAGTGGTGGAGTAAGTGTCCACTTTTTTTTAATATATAATTTTTGTTGAAGGGATTATTATCCCTGGAAAGCAATCTGCCAATCGACTAACACCTGGGTTCCTACTTACTGTTAGGTAAACAGAAGCGTGTTGTGTGAAATAAGGAAACTTGCCTAAGATTTCGCCCTACCTGCCCAGGAATCGAACCCGGGTCCTCTTGCTTGTGAGGTGAATGGGATAAACACTATGCTACAAGACTCCACTATGGATGGAGGGAGTGCTGCAGGCAGGTGGGTGACAGATTGGGAGTCAGGAGAACAGGACAGGCTTGTGATGTTTACATTGATAAACCAGTCCTGGCTGCCTCGGTTTACACATGAAGAATGTTTACTTCAGTGAGATATAGGATTGAAGATCTGCCAATGCTTACAGAACATTACACCAGCAATAGTCACCCTCTTAGTGAGATGAGGAGAGAAAAATCGGCAACAAAAATAAGGCACTTCCACTTTCCAAACTGACAAGAGGCAAGATGGAAGAAAAGGTTATAGATTTTTTTTAATGAAAAGTGTAAGGGGCAAAACATTTTTTATTTTTTTAAAAATACAATGAAAGATTGAAGGTGAGTAAGAGACATGGGCAAAACATTTTTCATCATGTCTATGGAGAGGAAGATTGTATTGAATCCTTATCTGTGCTAAGTTAGCTGTTCTCAAACAGGGCAGTATTCATGGAACTACAGTTGGCCTCGGCACTCCTGGGTTAAGGAATTGGTGTGGGTGGGAGAAATAAAATCAGGCTTTGTCAGATTCCTGATCTCTAAACAATAGATCCTTGCTAAAGGTGTCTGAGTGATGACAGGAACCTGCTCAGCTGTAATGCTCTCCATGCCCACTAAAACTTACTGACAAACCTCACACACAAGTAGCAAGTTATGGAAAGGTGCCTTGCACATGTGGAATCATATCCCTATAGGAGAAAGAATGGGACAAAATTGGTGTGTGTGGAGGGAGACAGAAAGTAGCAATGATTTTCTTAATGTAGCTTTATAATTGTGGCCATAATGAGCTGCAGATATCTGTCAATTTATGGGTTAAATACACAAGGCAAAACATCAAATTCAACATGTATAAAAATAATGGACCCGAGGCAGAGAACAGAAGTGATCTTCATAATAATAACATTTGATATAGCACTTTTCACATCTTCTAGACGTCTCAAAGCGCTTCACTGAATATACCGTAAAATGAATTGACTGTATATTTGTGGGCAAAACGCAGCAGCCAATTGCGCACAGAGTGTCCCACAAACAGTCGTGGATTGAAGTGACCAATTTATTATTGTTTTTTCTTGAGGGATTATTATCAGGCGTGTGGAGTAAGGAAGCTTACCCAAGGTTTCGCCCTGCCAGGAATCGAACCCAGGTCTTTCGCTTGCAAGACAAGTGCTCTAACCACTGAGCTACAGGACTCTGATGACTTAAGTATGAGAAGGAAGAAAGGTTTATCGATAATAAATAAGACCAATGTACAATATTTAGTGGAGGATCGATTGATTGATTAGGTTCATGGTCAAACTTGTGACACAATTAATCTTTCTCTCTCTCCCCCCCTCGTCCACATTACAAACCGAGTTGAAAACTAGGTTTTGCATCGATTTCCAAAAAAAAAATGTTAACAGCAATTTTAGGGTGAAAAATATAAATTACATTTAAAGGATCGACCTCGAAGAGTGAGAGCAGGGGAAAGTGGTGAGCCCCAGACAGGAGGGCGCTTTACTGAGTGCTAATAATAATAAACATTATTAATAATGATATCATAGCTATCATAGTCCACTCTCTCTCATTGCCAAACAGAGAGGGAAGCACATTCGTGAACGTTTAAACAGAGAGGAATAGATCTTATCCTCTTGATGTCCCAGCTCTGACTCTAACTGAGAGCAGCTCCTGGAATACCAGTCGGTGAGCATCCACACACACACACACACACACACAGACACACACACACAGAGAGACATCCCCACACACATAGACACACACACACACACAGAGAGACATCCCCACACACATAGACACACACACACACACAGACACACACACACACACAGAGACATCCCCACACACACAGAGACATCCCCACACACATAGACACACACACGCAGACACACACACAGAGAGACATCCCCACACACATAGACACACACACGCAGACACACACACAGAGAGACATCCCCACACACACACAGACACACACACACACACACACACAGAGACATCCCCACACACATAGACACACAGACACAAACACACAGAGACATCCCCACACACACAGAGACATCCCCACACACACACACAGACACACACACACAGAGACATCCCCACACACACACAGACACACACACACAGAGACATCCCCACACACACACACACAGAGACATCCCCACACACAGAGACATCCCCACACACATAGACACACACACACACACAGACATCCCCACACACAGAGACATCCCCACACACAGAGACACACACACACACACATAGACACACACACACACACCGCGATCTGTGATCTGTCCATCAGACAGACCGGTAACTCAGTCAGTGCATCTCCCACACCCCCTCCATCGCCTCTCTCCGGTTTGATGCAGAACCTTGTCCGGACCCTGAGCAACACTTACAGGGCTGCTCCGAGAGGGGGGGGGGGGGGGGAGCACACCTGCCCCGCACCAAACTTGCCTCTCCACCTGAAAGCATTTGCGGCTGCACTGCTACAACCTCCCAAACTCCCTGCACCCCCCCCCCCCCCCCCCCCACACACACACACACAGTGAACCGCAAAGACTTCATTGCAATAAAGACGTTTTGTTGGGACGATTCGCGTGTGGTACTTCCATTTGGAAATAACCCTTTTATATATATATATATAAATAAATAAATAAATCAATAAAAACACACACACACACACGTAAATACTCGAGAGCTGAGTGTAGAGACACGTCTCTGACTGTTCACAAAACCGAACGATTGCAATTAAAAAAAAGGGGAGGGGGGGGGGGGGGAGAAAAGACTGTCACAGCAGAAGGGGGGGGGGGGGGTTGGGGGGCAGTTGTTAGCCACAACTTCAAATAGATTAGCAGTGAATGTGCAGAACAGAACTGTCTTAAATCTACTGAGAGGAGGAGGAGGAAGGAGGAGAGTGAGAGAGACACAGAGAGAAATAAATGTCCCCACACACACACACCACACACACACACACACCACACACACACACCCACACACACACACCACACACACACCCCACACCACACACACACCCCCCCCACACACACACCCCCCCCACCACACCCCCACACACCACACCCCCACACACACCCACACACACCCCCCCACACACACCCCCCCACACACACCCCCACACACACACCCACACACCACACACCCACACACCCACCCCACACACACACACCCACACACCACACACACACCCACACACACACCCCACACCCCCCCCACACACACACCCACACCCCCCCCACACACACACCCACACCCCCCCCACACACACACCCACACACACCCCCCCCCCCCCCCACACACCCACACACCCACACGTTAACCTGTGTCCAGACTGAGAGGCACTGCACACAGCACAGCACAGGACAGATGTCGTCGAGCGCTGAGCCCGAGCTGTCGGGATAGTGGGAATGCGCAGAAAAGGAATGGCATCGCGCATCGCTCACCTGTCCCAAGTTGTTATATCCGTATTTAGAGGCTATCGTGTCGGCTTCCTCCACTCCTCCGTTTATCCGCACAGCCCAGTGATTCGTGTAGGTCAGGGTCCTGGAGAAGGGGAGCAAAACCCCCACAAACACCGCCAGGGAGAAGAAGACCCGATCCCGGCTCCTCCAGGTCACTGTTCCACCCATGTTGGGGTTTTTTTATTTTTTTTTTTAAAAAAATAATAAAAAGTCCAGATTTCCCACCTTTTTTTTTTTGTCCCGTCCTCACCCCCCACCACCACCACCACCACCACCACCCACCCCAAAAAAAAAGAAGCACAACACACAGAGACACAGACACAGACACACACACACACACACACAAATAAATGCACTTTCCTGGACAATTTCAGTCAGGGAAACTAAAGCTGGTCTCTCCTCCCTGTTTGAACAAACTCCGCAACAAGCACGACCTCTGCTTCTCGTGAAGCTTTCCGTGGTGGGTGGGTGGGTGAGGTAGGTTTTGGATGATAAACCAGGTGGGGAAGGGAAAGAGGGAAGGAGAGAGGGAGAGAGAGAGAGAGAGAAGGTGGTGGTGGTGGTGGAGCACCAGACAGTGCCTGGACCTTGGATGTGCTCTGCAGACCTGAGCAGGAGAGCTGTTGTCCTCCACTGCTGTGGCCACTCTGAGTCTGTCCTGTGTCCCCCCCACCCTGCCCTGCCCTGTCTGTGGTAGGCAGCACAGCAGATATGTGCACTGTTTGCAGCTCACTGGCTGCAATGTTAGTGGCTCAGATCATCTGTGCTTTAAGATGGCTACAGCGCCTCCTCCAACTCCACCGGTAACTCACTTAACCCCCCGCCAGGCAGATTCTGGCTGGAAGACTTCTCCTCGGTCCTAGTGCACCATATATTCTGGAGAGAGATAGCGAGAAGGGGGGGGGGGGGGAGAAGGGTATCTGGAAGGGAAGGATGGAAATCCCACCAATTTGGAGTCCTGTAGCATATTGGTTAGTTAGAGCACTCGCCTCGCAAGCGAGGGGACCCGGGTTTAATTCCCGGCCGAGACGAAACGTTAGGCAAGTTTCCTTACGCCTCACTGTTTGTTTAACAGTGAGTAGGAACACGGCTGTTAATCGATCGGCGGATCGCTTTTCCGGGGGTAATAATCACTTAAAAAATAAATAAAATAATAATAATAATTTGGTCACTCAATCCACTGTTTGTGGGACGCTGCTGTGCGCAATTGGCTGCCGCGTTTCACCCACAAAATATACAGTCAATTCACTTTAAAGTATATTCTGTGAAGCGCTTTGAGACAACTCAAAGACATGATAAGGTGCTATACCTCTTCTATACACTCTCCCCCCACCCACAACCATAAAGTCTTTTACAACACGTTCATTTTACAAACATACTGGGTGAATAACACCACAACCTCCCATCCCTAATTCGCACATACACATGCGTACACAAAATAAGAAAGCAATTCTAAGCCATCACCAAGAATGCCATTTCATTTTATGGAAATCTAACTGTTAAATCTTCTGTAACTTTTTTTATATCGCTTATAAGGTTGAAAATGAATGCAGTGTCAGTCAGAGTAAGCACAGTATTAGAATTTGGTAGTTTGAATTACAATCACCTGAATTCCACTTTAAAAGTCAGGGAAACAGAACACAGGACAATTATCTGCCAAAATAGGGCTTGATTCCTATCTTCAGATCTGATACGTACAAAAAAAATGAGATTTGTTTTTACATTGCTGAAAGATCTGAGAGATCAATAAAGAAGTGGAATCTACAAAAAAAAAGGAAATCAGAGATGACAAATCATCTTTGTTAAGCACAGATTAAAATGTTGGTTTTATTGACGATGTTCAGAAAGATCATCGAGGACCAGATTTTGGCTGAGTACAGAGTCATTGCACCATATCCAGGAAATGAGGCCCAGGTCCAAACAAATCTGTAGCCAAAATATTCCCAGCCAGAGGGAATTTAAGAGATAATTATAGACCAAGATGAGAAAATACTGCTTGGAACAAAATGGTTTCTTAACTGCTGGGGGGAAGGAGGAATGCTGTCTAGGGGGAGTAGGAGCCAAAGCTGAGTTATTGGAGGTGTGAAGGGTGGGTGAATCTTACAGAGTTTGTTTTTTGGAAGCTTTGGGAATGGGATTGTCTGTGTGGTATTTCCCGATGTAAAGTACGTTTTGCATAGTCCCTGTTCTTTGCTTTTAATGCTCTTAAAGATTCTGCTTAAACATAAGGCCACTGACAATAACCAAAACACATGAATAATTGATGTATAATAATATACTAGCAAAAAAGCCAAAGGCAACTGGTGATTATTATAAAACAATTTTTTCCTCCATTTTCTGCCTTCACTCCTGAAGACGTTGACTTGTGTAATACAGTTCCGCATGTGTGGCCATCCTGCTGATATCTCACCCAAGTAACCATTCTTCATGTAAGCCTCGATAATAATAATATAATAATAATCCTTGCATTTGATATATTGCCATACACGTCTTTGAGACGTCTCAAAGTGCTCCACAGAATATATTGTAAAGTGAATTGACTGTCTATTTTGTGGGCGAAACACAACAGCCAATTGCGCACAGCAGTGTCCCATACACAGTCGTGGATTAAATGACCAATTTATTATTATTTTTTTTGAAGGAATTATTACACCCGGAGATATCTCAAAGCGCTTCACAGAATATATTGTAAAGTGAATTGACTGCATATTTTATGGTTGCAACATGACAGCCAATTGTACACAGCAGAAGGTCTAACTGATAATTCAGTGCAGTCTTGGGAATGTGCTGCACTGTTAGACAACAACAACAACAACAAGATTCCATTTATAAAGCGCCTTTCACGTCAGGAGGACGTCCCAAGACGTGCTGTCCTTCAAATGAAACATTAAACTGAGCTTCCATCTGCCTTTTCAGGTGCACATTAAAGATCCCATGGCACAATTCGAAATGAGAAGAAATTTTTCCCGGTGTCCTAGCCAACAAATTAAATTTGTCATTCAATTCTGGCTGTTTCTTGGGCATTGCTTTGCACAAATTGGCTGCTGTGTTTGCCTAAAAATATAATCAGTATACATTAAAGTGATGTGCTTTGAGATGTCTCAATGATGTAGTCAGGCGCTGTATCAATTTCAAGGATTATTATTACTATAATGAGTGTCTGCAATTCTTTGGCCACTTAGTCATCAAAACTGAGTGTATCGAGTCCCCTCCTGATGTTTACATGTGCACACTTTCCAGCTGAGGTCAGTGGACAACAATCAGGACGGGCCCTGATTAATTTATTTGGATTTCTAGCCCAAAGCTCTGAGATCAATTGTAGCATCTCAACTGTCACCTTGAGAGAGATCAGTAAATTCAGTATAAACCAGCTATTGAATGTGGAACCTTTCTCGTCTGGAAGAGCTCAGTATCACACTGTGCGGTGTAATTGCCCACTGAGCCATACACGCAAGCTTATAAATGAGCAGACCGTTAAACTGAGGTCCCATCTGCACAATCAGGTGGATGTTAAATATCCCCATGCCACTCGTCTAAAAGAGAAGAGAGTTTCTCCTGGGGCCTTAGCTAACAATCCTACAGGTAAATTTATCATTCACTTCATGGCTCGGTGTTGGATCTTCATGTGTGCGTAATGGCTGTTGCATTAACTACAGTCACGTCATTTTGCCACAATTATCTGTTAAGCCCTTTGAAACATCACAAAATTATAGGTACTACATCAAATGCAAAGATCATTATTATTAAGAAATAGCATTTCATTGTAAGGTAATATTGTGCCTGTGTAATGAACGGGCTCTTGATTTTATATGGAGATATAACATGTTGCTCCGATAAGGGGCTGGCACTGCTGTGAAATACAGCTGAAATCCTGGATATGACTATTGTAATTGTCCAAACTCTGTTGCTTGATATAATAATAATAATCCTTGCGTTTGATATAATGTCTTATCATGACATTGAGAGGTCTCAAAGCGCTTCGCAGAATATACTGTAAACTGAATTGACTAGCCAAAATGCAGCTGATTGCACACAGCAGTGTTTAAGATTTCGCCCTGCCTTGATGATCAGTAGCATCAGTTTAATCTTCTTGTGAACCAGATATGAAACAGAAAAAAAGAAAGAAATCAACCAAACAAAGAAATCAATAGAATGTGCTGCTCAGTTTGCAGATCATCCAGTAGCAGCACCACTTTATGGGAATCTTTAGCTGAAAACGCATTTGACTGTCAGTGAAATAAAATGATGCCCCATAACAATATGAGACTTTAGCCAGCATGGAACAGTAAGTATTCCCAAAACTGACATCTTAAAGATATTTAAGATACTTAATCATACTCCATATGTGCGGTATGAATACAAAATACATTGGGGCAAAGAAACCAGTCATGTCACGGCCAGTGTACTTCGCTCAAGCTTGCTGTCCTTGCGTATTGGGCAGCCAAGCTCCAGGCGACAACAACAAAATTACATTTAATACAATGTAATTGTATTAATGGTTTCTATTGTTCTGTATTGGCCAGTTGACAGTAAAACCATAGTGTTTCTACTGCAATTCAGAGACTGTTTTCAACTGGTTTCAGGGTCACTGCAGCATAACCAAGATATTCATAGAATCATAGAATTATACAGCACAAAGGAGGTCATTCGGCCCATCGTGTCTGTGCCTGCTCTTTGAAAAGAGTTATGCAAATCAATCCCACTCCCCCATTCTCTCCCCATAGCCCTGCAAACTTGTCCTCCCCAAATAATTATCTACTTCTTTCTCTTAAAAGTTGTTATCGAAATGGCTTCCACCATCCTTTCAGGCAATGTATTCCAGATCCGAACAACTCGCTGTGTGAAAAAATTTCTCCTCACCTTCTCTCTGTTTCTTTCAACAACTATCTTAAAATCAGTGTCCTTGGGTTACCGACACACCCACCAGTGGAAATAGTTTCTCCTTGTTCACTCTGTCCAATCCCCTCATCATGTTGAAAACTTCTATTAAGTCTCCTCTTAATTTTCTGTGCTCCAAGGAGAATAATCCTAGCTTCTCCTGATAACTGGAGTCCCTCAGTTCTGGTACCATCCTGGTAAATCTCCTTTACACCCTCTCCAATGACCTCGTATCCTTCCTAATGTGTGGTGCCCAGAACTGAACCCAGTCTTTTATAAAGATTCGTCATAACTTCCTGAGTTTTGTATTCTATGCCCCTATTTATAAAGCCTAGTATTCCGTATGCTTTTTTAACAGTTTTATCTACCTGTCGTGCCACCTTCAAAGATTTACTTTTATGAACCCCCAGGTCTCTCTGTTCCTTCACCCCCTTTAAGATTCTACCATCTAGCTTATTAGACTACAGTTTGCAGCCATCCTAATTGCTTACAAGGCTTGTTTTTTTTATTGCACAGATATGATGCATTCTCAGGATTTGAAAACCCATCAACAAATAGAAGATAGAAACCCAGCATTGAATATGCATGTTCTAAAATGTTTCGAAAAGCGTGCTGCTGGTGATTATAGCTAACATTGGGGTTTGTCACTATGAATGCTTCAATGTCAGGCAAAATAGCCAAGGTGATTATAGTTTTCACAAGGGACAAAACAGCACTCCATTGATATACCCAGGATGGATTTTATGATTTCCCATGGGTCCTAGTCCACCTTGAGTTCACACATAACCAAAAATGGAGGATTTGCTATTAACCCTTAACAAACACAGGAGTGTATGTGTAGTTTAGTCTTATTGTAATACCTTTTATTTTACAGATACTCAAGGGTTTCCTGTGTGGCCCAAAGGACTTTTGACCTGAGAGCAATTCAGTGCACTTATCTTTGGTCTTTAAACCCTTTGTGGAACTATTCTTATGTGTGTTTATACACAGCAAATTATCACTTCACATGAATGAGACATACATTACAAGGAGTAATGGGCAGAACAACACAGTGCCATGAGCACCACAGATCATATCCAACGGGAGAATCCTATTATTAGTTGTAAAATATATTCAAAATATAATCAAGGCAGCAGCCTGCAAGTGTGGAGCTCACTTAGAAGATCAAACACCATGTGCTGCTCTTTCTAAATATTCACTTAGGCACAATAAAGCATTAGCCAGGTCCTCTGATGGCTCAATTTGCCCACAATAGAACTGAGTAATTTGGAACAGGAATGTCCCAAGATCTCTAGTCTTTACTGAGCTGATTGATTTAAGTTGAGGGTATTACAACTGGTTTGAATGCGCCTGGGCTAAGGGGGTAGAAACAAAATTCCAGAGTTCTTGCACTTGATGACTATCACTATAAGAGCTTTGGGACATCCTCCTGATGTGAAAGGAGCTGTATAGATGTACATTTGTATTGTAAATTATATTTGTATTGTATCGAGTGACCACCCCCCCCCCGTCCGTCCCTCCCTTCCCTGCTGAAAATGGAGTGTGCATGTGTCGCCCAGAAAATATACAGTCAATTCACTTTACAGTATATTCTGTGCAGCACTTTGAGACATCTCGAAGATATGATAAGGCGCTATATCAAATGCAAGGATTATTATCAGGCTAGTGTGCATGACAGCTGAAGTGTGCACAAATTGAGTTGTGAATGGTGCTATATAAATGTGATTTGTTGTTGTTGCTGTTGTTGTCATTGTTATTGTGATGCTCCGTTGCCACCCCCCCTGACTAGTTTCATACATGAAGAATATAGTTAAGAGATGTGTATGGGCAGAATATGAGCATTTGGGAAACTCCTTTCCTATTGATCAACACCTATCTAATAGAAAGGCTATTTGGGTGACAATGTGGATGAACTATTGTTTATCCAGTCCTTGGTAGGTCCTGTTCCTGCCCCAACTGCAGGTGCCTTTGCTGTGCCAAGAAGGAAGCCAATAGTTAGTCCAGTTCACAGAATCTTACGGCACAGAAGGAGGCCCATCGTGCCTGTGCCAGCTCTTTGAAAGAGCTACCAACTAGTCCCACGTCCCCGCTCCTACCCCATAGCCCTCCAAATTTTTCCTTTTTAAGTACCTATCCAATTCCCTTTTGAAAGCTACTATCGAATCTGCTTCCACCACCCTTTCAGGCAGTGCATTCCAGACCTCTGTCTTAATCTATGCAATTTCAAAAAGAATATTTCAATGATCTTCAGTGTGGAGAAGCAGACGGGACGTGCAGCACGTGGTGCTGATCCTGGCTGATTCAGAAGTTAAAATGATGGCGTGTTTTTATTTTTCTACATTAGGTTGCTTCTGAGTAAGTGGAGTTGGCGTCTGTTTCAACACCACAAATATCCATTTAACCTCAAGTATATATATGAGTTTCCTGAAGCCTCTCTGTTTGCGAGCACTCACACATATAGTAACACTTCTGTTTCTTGGTAAAATATGTATGAAGTTGTCCTGAATGTGATTCTTCTGGAGACAGCCAAAACAGGTTCAAAGTGTAAGCCTCCCATTTCTAATCATTAATGTAACCTTACCCTACAATCATAAAATTAAAATACTGACTCTTGAACCTTAAAACTTTCCTGTCTACTATACTGCGATAAGTATGGGGATATCTGATGTAGTGTATATTCAGTCCCAGAGCAATATTATACTGTATTCTGATAATATTAGATCGCTTCCAGCAATATTCATTTCAAGTCAATTTAAAGAATTCTGAATAAGTCAATTTTCCTGCCTCCTCATAAAGCAGAGAGATAACAAATTGATTGACACAATTAAATCAGAGCAAAAGTAATCTTGATTAAGTATTAAAAGGAATTCAAACTGGGAGTTATTTCCTTGTGAAACTCAATGAAATAAAAGTCCATATTGCTTTAGTTTGAGTCATGTAATAGAGTAATGGGTGGTTGCCTTCAGGAAATTTACTGCTCACCTCTGCTGTCAATTCTTTGCAATGGCAAGTGCTTCAGCTCTTTTAATATATATATGAGTCACTTGAAGACAGTCATATATTGATTTAGACATCATTGGAAGTCCTTTAATGTGTTGCTACCTTGTAACACTAGCAATATGTTATCCTATTTCAGTCAATAAATTCTCACTTGATTTCATCACATTCCTTGTGATGTGCATCGGCATTTCTGATGCAAGGACAGAGGGAGGTTTTCCGTGCACATATGGCACCCACCTTCAAACTGAACCCAACAAGACTAAAATCCACAAGTATCATCTTCTAATTGAACTCATAGATTGAAGAGAAAAGAAAAATAGAAATGGAATCTTATCCTACATATATAAAGTCATTAGCATAGAACCAAACGATTTACAGGACAGAAGAAGGCCATTCGGCCCATCTTGTCTAATCTGGATCTTTTAAAGAGCAATCAGTCCAATTTACCTGCATTTTTCCCCACATAATAGTGAATCCTGTGAAGAGCTTCAAGGTATTTTGATGTGATAAATGGTTGTAATAAACACAGGATTATTACTATTTTATTATATCTGCTCCTAGCCAAAGTTTATATGTTGAATATAAATCCAATTTACTATCTTTGGGACATTTCAGTGACTGATAAAAAGGAACAGAAACTATTGGAAATCCTGATAAGTCGTCTGACTCAGTCTATTGCCTGCCTCTAGCCATATTAATCAGTTTTCTGCTTGCCTTGTCACAATTTTTATTTCTGTTTATTTCTGTTACCAGAAAGACTCATTAATACTATAGTGACACATTATTACAGTGTGCAGCACATTTACCTCCCAAGCCAGAATTGTTTTTAAAAGCAAGTCAAATACCTATAATGCTGCAGCACATGACTCTTCAGATCCAGTCTGATTGACGAGAGAAAAACACGCAAACTTTTTTAACTGATTTAAGAATTTTTTAATGAGGTGAAAGAAGTTGATGTAGAATATTACGATTTATCCTTAATTTATCCTCATAACAGCTTACACTACTTTATTTACAATAGCCTGATACAATACACTGCTGCTGATGCACTATTCTGTTTACAACGTTACCATAATTACACTGGAGTTCCTACTTTCAGGTCCCTTCTGAAGACCTTTCTTTTCGACCGTGCCTTTGGTCACCTTCCGCCCCCTCCCCCTGGCTCGGCCCTGGGATTCGTTACTGTGAAGTGCTTTGAGACGCCGTCCAGCGTGGAGGGCGCTATATAAATTGTTGTTGTTGTTGTTGGAGTTCCATTGCCAATGGTAATACTGTGAGTTAAGTAAGAAGGGAAGCACCATTCCGAGAGGTGGTTTTCCCTTCTTCTCTGGAGGCAGGGTGGCCAGCAGCAACAAAATAAGGGATATGGAGACACCATGATTTTTTCTGTTTCCTGAGAGTGGAGGGAGTAGGAGAAAGAGCTGGGTATGACTAACTGAGTCAGGCTGATATCTTTGACCTTAAAATCCTTGTTCTAAACTTCAGATATGTACGTGCTCTTATCCCATTTGACCTTCATGATTTCCTGTGGTCCTCCTGTCCTGCCCACTCCCTCTGTTCTGCTAACTCAGGCCTGCTTCTTGTCCACTATCACTTCTGTCTCACCATCGGAGGGCAAGTTTTAACCATTTTACTGTTGCTCTCTAAAACGCTTCCTAAGTCCCTCTCTGTTTTGAAAATCATCTATAAACCTATCTTTTAATTGTGTCTTCAGCCTCCTTCCTCCTGCTCACCACCTTTCTTGGACTCCCGCTTTGTCTCCATGAAACACTGAGATGTTTTCCTACATAAAAGGTATTATATAAGTGCAAATTGTCATTGTCGAGTGGACTTATTTCAGCTGCTTTGGCAGTATATCTGTTTATTTATTGTCAATCTACGCCATTGTTAAGCATTCTGAGATGCTAGCCCGTGTGAATACTATATAAATAAATTATTGTTGCTCAGAACTATAGAAATTTATGGCACCGAAGAAGGCCATTCAGCCGATCATATCTGTGCCAGCTCCCTCAATAATAAATAATAATCCCTGCATTTGCTATAATGCCTTATCACATCGTCGAGACATCTCAAAGAGTGACTGTGGATTCTGTGGACGAAACCCGGCAGCCAACTATGTACAGCAGTGTCTCACAAACAGTCATGGATTGAGTGACCAAATTATTATTATCGTTTATTTTTGAAGGGATTATTATCCCCTGAAAAGCGATGCACCAATTGAGTAACAACTGGTTCCAACTTACTGCTAGGTAAACAGGGGTGTGTGGAGAAAGGAAACTTGCCTAAGGTTTCACCTTACCCTTAGCCCGTGGAGTCCTGTAGCTCAGTGGTTAGAGCACTCGCTTTGCAAGCGAGAGACCTCAGCTCAATTCCAGGCAGGGCGAAACCTTGGGCAAGTTTCCTTACTCCACACGCCTAATAATAATCCCTCCAAAATCAAAAACAATAATAAATTGGTTATTTTCAATCTACGACTGTTTGTGGGACATTGCTGTGTGCAATTGACTGCCGCGTTCGCCCACAAATATACAGTCAATTCACTTTACAGTGTGTTCTGTGAAGAGCTTTGGGACGTCCTCCCGACGTGAAAAATGCTATATCAAGCATTTATATATTATTACCCAAGAATCAAACCTGGGCCCTCTCGCTTGCGAAGCGAGTGCTCTAACCACTAAGGTACTGGACTCCAACATATTTTCAGTCTCATTTACCTGCTCTTTTCCCGTACCTCTACAGCCAACTTTTTAAAGGTATTTATGTAGTTCCCTATTGAAGGCCAATATGTGTTCTGCCTCAACCATTGCTCCCAGTTGGGCATTCCATATCCTAAAACTACTCGGTGAGAAAATGGTTTTCCTAACCTCCTTCGTTTATTATCATAATTTGATGCCCTCTAGTTGCTGAATCACCGACCAGTGGAATTTCTCCCAATTGAGTTCCAGCCTTTAGTGAGGCCTTGCACCCTGANTTTTTTTGGAGGCTGAAGAATAATCAAATAATCATCCAGACTTATGGTTTCTGATCTTCTGCTCTGACTCCCCCTACCCCTTTCTGGAAAATCCCCATACATATGGGATTGCACATGGGTGTGGTGTTGAACTTGCTTGACTACAGTACCCTCTGTGGAGACATGCTTTGCTCAAGGCACCTCATCACAATTCAACAACAGCAAGATTTCATTTATAGAGCGCCTTTCACGTCGGGAGGACGTCCCAAGGCGCTGGACAGTTGGGTCGGGACCCGAGCAGGGGGGAAATGGTCAGGGTGAGGGGAGGGAAGGGAGGGAGCGAGGAGGGGGTAGAGAGTCGAGAGGGGAGCTGAAGGCATGGTCGAAGAGAATGGTCTTGAGACCGGCCTTGAAGGAGGAAAGAAAGGAAGCAAGGCGAAGGCACTGGGGGATGGAGTTCCAGAGCCTAGGGGCTGAGAGGCTGAAGGCCCGGCCACCGATGGTAGGGCGGTTAGGGCGGGGGATGTGGAGCAGACTGGAGCCAGAGGAACGGAGGGTACGGGCAGGTACGTAGGGGGATAGTAGGTCGGAGAGGTAGGAGGGAGCAAGGTCGTGAATGGCCTTGTAAGTGAGGATGAGGATCTTGAATTCAAGCTACAGAGTGAAAACTATCTAACTTGGGATATTTCAGTTTCAAATATAATGCCTTTTCCAGATGGTTTGTTTATTTGTGAACATCAAATTCCACAGCTACGCAGTTTGTTTACCAGTTCCACTCGCTGACCTCAGCTCTTTGCGCCTGCTTCTCTGATTGGCAGGAAACTGGAAGATGAGTGAGAGGCGGCTTCTAATAAACAGACCATGGGATTTGTGGAGTATGCTCTTTGCCAGAACCGTTTACAAAGATGGGATAAAGACCGTGTTAGAAATGCACAAGTTCTTAAGTAAAAGCTTAGTTGATTCTTCATTTGCCATGTCTCCGAGAGTGTGAGTTGGCAATAAACAAGGCAAACAGGGTGGTGGACTCACCTTGCCAAAATCAGTTGAGTTTACAGTTATATTTACATCCCAGGAAGCCAAACTGTTGATGTATAGTGTTCCGCATACATTTCTAGTTGCCGTGACACAAGAGGGTTACCCAGATCCTAGAGGCTATGAGAAAAGATTAGACAAGTTAGGACTCGTTGGCCTTGAAAATAGACATCTCAGAAGAGACCTTATAGAGATAGATGAGATACTAAAAGATATACAAAAAGTAAATCCTGAGCAATATGTTTGGATGCGCAAAGCAACAAGACCAGAGGTTCAGAGTGAAAGTTGTTTTCACAAAGTATTTCCTAAATGTAAAAAAGAATGAAAAAACAATCAGAAACGTTTGAAGTTGTAATATTTTGTTACCTAATATAGCAAGTTCCTTTGTCACTCTATTCAATTACATATATTGCTTATTTCCCTTGTTTTTCCTCCTGCATATGTATAGAGTAACATTTTCTGTAAAATGTATAGATCTCTGTAGATTTGAGTAGGTTTGTCAGATTTCTACCATTATGGTGACAGAAGAGCCAAACTACTCTGCCAATTGTATTTGACATGTTTGCTTCTTTGACATTGCTCTGTCAGTGTTCACCTAGGTGTTATGAGATTGCACTCTGGAATAATTAATGTAGTCAAAAGAATATGTTAGGTTTTGCTCCAGCATGTTTTTAATAATAATATTCTTTACATTTGGCATAGCATCTTTCAAGTCAGGAAGACATCTCAAAGCGCTTCACAGAATATACTGTAAAATTATGTGACTTTTGTGGGTGAACGCAGCAGCTAATTTGCACACAGCAGTGCTCCACAAACAGCCATGAAGTGAGTAACCAATTTTATTTCGGTGAACATTCACCAGGATACCATGAGAAATTCCCCTCTCTTTTCAAATATTGTCACAGGATCTTTAACATCAGCAACAATGCAGCACATCCCCAGCACTGCATTGGAGTGGCAGCTTAGACTATATGAGGTCCAAGTGCTGACATGGGGCTTGAACCCACAATCTTCTGACTCAGAGGCAGGAGTGCTACCAATTGAGCCAGCCAGATATGGGGTGTTGACTAGCCAGCAATTGTTTTAATGATGTGATCCCTCCATCTACACACTCTGGTTCTCCCTCAATTTAAAAAAAAACACCATTCTTATTTCCTTTCTCTCTGCGATTCTCTCCTATTGATGATCAACCATCTTCTGGCTGGGTATTGTAATTTACCACTAAGTGGTTCAATATACTGCTTTCTGTGGTATGGTCATACAGACCAGGAAGCTCTCAGGTTCATTTCCTCAAAGTTAGCTGATGAGGCTTCAATAATTGGCCTCTATCCCTGGAGTAAGGAGTGTGGAATTAAGCCATGGTTCCTGCTTTTGATCACCGTCCAGTCACTCTTGCTGGGAAATATGTGTGTGTTGGAAGAGGATGGGATTGGAATTGGCTATGATGTCTCTTCCCTCAGGAAGTAGAATTGCGAGCAGAGCAATCAGTGCCCATAGAACCATACAATAACTTCAGGAGAGGAGTGAAGAAAAGGGGAGAAAACTGGAACTTATCACCGCAGCAGAAGATCAAAACATTTTTGCTATGCAGTTGCCAATCTGGCTCTAATTGGCAACACAGTTACCTCTGCATCAGAAAACTGAGTTCAAACCCTCACAGCTGACACTAATGAAGTGCTGGGGAAATGCTGCATTATTGAAAGTGCCATCCATCAGATGAGACATTACACAGAGGTCCCATCTACCTGTTCAGTTGGACACAAAAGACCCCGTGACATAGTTTCAAAAGAGACGAGAGCTTCAACAATATAACCACCATATCAAACACAAGTTTTATTTATCTTCTTTAGCACTGACTAAAGAGTGGCACAAGATTAACACAGCAGTGATACTGCCACTGGAGGCACTGATTTAGTAGTAAAGTATCCTGAACAGCAATTCTCTTTGCGCAAAATTCACTGCCATGTTCGCCTTTAAATAAATAGCCACTTGACTTTACAGGGAAACCTCTGAAGCGCTTTGAGATGTTTCGACATGATACGGTTCTATATCAAATGCAAGGATTACTATATTACATAGTTTTGTCAGCATGCCAATAGCAGCAATACTAGATCTTCACATGATGTAGAAGGGAATAGAAGTGACCTATTTCCATGCTGTACATTCTTTGTAGTTTCATGCTTTCAACAACAACAAAATTACATTTGTATAGTGTCTTTCAGGAGCATTACTTGGCATTGTCTTGTAACAAGTGGTGTGTAGGCTGAACAGTTTTAACATTGCTGGCCTGTGCAGATCTTTGCCAAACATGAGAGCAGGGGAGTGATGATAGTATGAGCTTGTACATGCCCACTTGTCTGAGGCTGTGGTGAGATCTGGCCCACAGTGTAAACGGGCCAAATTCCAGAGTGGCAGCAGCCTCAGGGCATTACAGAACCACTTCTATTTGAAATGGCTCTGTAACATAAACAGATCATTGATGCCAGAAAGCTGTTTCACGTTGTCGGGAAGTTGCCACCAACAAATTTCAAAGGTACTGAACCAATTTTGCTCTAAAAAGCTATCACATCAGCATATGAATAGCATTTTGACTTCCACTAATCTATGAAGTTTTAACGTTCACTATTACAGAACTCTTCCAATGATTCAGTTAAGAAAGCCACTGGCTAACATTGCTGCTTCCAAGGTTGTCTTAAACCAGATTCCATGAGCCAGTGTACATGCTCAGCTCTCTTTTAAGCCTTCCATTTGATCCTTCACCAAATCCGCTTCCCTCCATCTCCACAACGTCATCTGCCTCGATCACCTCCTCATTCCCAACATAGCCAAATCCCTCATCAACATCTTTGTCACCTCTACCCATGATTTCTCCAATACCCTGTTTACCAACCTTCCTAGCTTGATCTTCCACAATCTCTAGATTATTTGGAGCCCATATTCTTTCTTATACCAGACTCCATGAATTAATTAACACCTTTCTCAAGAGACCTGAATAGCTCCCTATTCCTCAGCAGATTGATTTTACAACAACAACTTGCACCTATATAGCGCCTTCCATGCAGGGTAGCATCTCAGAGTGCTTAACAGTAGCGGAGCCTGACTCCAAGCCGGGGGGAGGGGGTAGTTGGCTGTAAGCACAGTCAAACAGGAAAGTTTTCAGGTGGAACTTGAAAGAGGGGAGAGTGGGGGCAAGGCACAGGGATTGGATTTGCTGAGTGAATGGATTTGAACACAAGAGTGAGTGAAGTCGACGTTAAGATTCTCACTCCTCCATCAGATGTTTCATGCGCTGCAACAGCTGCTGGAAGGTGTCACCTGGATTCCGAGTTTATGAACACCCATCCAGTGCCTGGAGAGAGGCAAGCAGCTGCTGCTTAAGCTCTGCAACTCCAATTGGTGGAACCATCCTTCAATGGGAAGGGACATGTGCCTGAGCTGTGGACAGGATGACGGTGGCAATGCTCTCATACATTTCATGCTGAGATGCATTGCCCATCGGGAAGCTTGCAGGGAGTTCCTTGTACCACCTAGTGAGAGCTCAAACCAGCGCTTATTGGATGTCAACATTGATGGGCGAGTTTTCAGCCACTTTGTCCTGTTCTCTGGAATGCACTGCCTAACTCCTTCCACTTCGCTTTCAAAACCCTTCTAAAAAAAAACTACCTCTTTCATTATGTCTTTGACCACCTCCCTCCTCATTTGTTGTGACAGGTTAGAGTTAGCAGCACAATAGTTGTTGCTATTAGCATCCCATTCAGATAACAATTTGATAACAATAATTACTTGCATTTAGATCCCTTATGTAAAGGAATGCCTCAAAGTGATCAACAATGGAAATGGTGAACACAGAACAAAGTGGTAGAAGAACTTAGGAGTGACCAAAAGCAAGGTCAAACATTGATCTTGATGGGGTTTTGACAACAGGTAGCAGGGAAATGATTTGGAAGAGAATTCCAAAGGACAGACCATGGTGGCTCAATACTTTGAATCATATGGGGAATGGAGGGAGTTAGGTACAACAACAACAATAACTTGCACTTATATAGTGCCCTCCACCCAGCGTAGTGTCTCAAAGTGCTTAACAGTGGTGGAGCCTGACTCTGAGCCGGGGGAGGTGGCCATGAGCATAAGGAGGGAGGGGAGAGGGGGCAAGGTGGAGGGATTGAGGGAGAGTGTTCCAGAGTTTGGGGGCATAGTGGCTGAAAGTGCACCTCGGATGGTGGGGAGAGGGTGTGAGGGATGAGCAGGAGGCTGGTGCCAGTCAAGCGGAGGCGCCAGGTGGTGGATTGAGGAGTGAAGAGGTCAGAGAGGTAGGGAGGTGCCAGGGAGTGAATGGATTTGAACATCCATTCACTCCTTTATGCATTCCCTTACATAAAGGATCTAAATACAAGTAGTTATTGTTATCAAATTGTTATCTATTAGATATTAGAATAGGGTGCTAATAGCAACAATTATTGGGCTGCTAACTCTAACCTGTCACAACAGTTGGGGATGGGAGGTGATCAAAGACACGATGAAAGG
The DNA here is from genome assembly GCF_018977255.1 of Callorhinchus milii. Classification (NCBI taxonomy): domain Eukaryota; kingdom Metazoa; phylum Chordata; class Chondrichthyes; order Chimaeriformes; family Callorhinchidae; genus Callorhinchus; species Callorhinchus milii. Next base: position 97,888,900 of record NW_024704742.1, read on the forward strand.
TAGCAATGAACTAGAGTCAAAGGAGTGGGAATTGTTAGCAGGATACAGCACTGGAAAGTAAAGGTGGAGTCAAAATCACTGCCAAAATACTAAGGGGTGAAAATTCCAATGTTTAATATTTTTAGTTAGTTGGGTTTCTAACACATAGAGAAACCCATTGCTGTGCTTCAGAGTATCCAAATCAGACTGAGAGTTCCACCTATATATGCTACCTATACTTGGGAATTTTACTCTCTCTCTGGAAGTACACATCCTGCGTACCTAATTCAAGAAAGTATTAGATGCTGAGCCAAACTTTGAGGACCCCAGAGTGTGCATTGAGGTGCTACCGGAATTTAACCAACTAAAACCACCTGCGGTTGAGAGAACTAATTGGCAAGTTTCCCAGTGATTGTCCAGTTAGGACCACCCTACCTCTTAGGGCTTTGGCTTGTATGGTTAATAGGAGCTGAGTGAATTCCTGCTCCCAGTGACCAATCTGCCCCTCCAAGTCCTGTTGATAGGCCAGGCTTCCAGGTCTGTTATCACCAACAACAACAAAAAAATTACACCTGTATAACATAACATGTAGGAGCAGGAGTAGGCCATTTGGCCCTTCGAGCCTGCCCCGCCATTCAATCATGGCTGATCTTCTAATGTAACTCCAGCTAATAACCTAACTCGGCCTTATCCCCATATCCCTTAATCCCTTTTGCAATAAGAAATCTATCTATCTCAGTCTTGAATATGTTCAAGGTCTGAGCGTCAACAGCCCTTTGGGGTAGTGAGTTCCATACATTCACGACCCTTTGAGTGTATAGCGCCCTTCAAGTTGGAAAGACCCTGAAGAGAAAGGTCTTTAGATGGGACTTGAAGGAGGCAAGAGAGGGGGTGAGGCAGAGGGATTGCGAGATAGAGTTCGAGATTATGGGGACAGAGATGCTGAATGCTCGACCTCCAATGGTGGGGCGGGAAGTGCGGGGACCTGAAGCAGGTTAGTCTCCACCGAGCGGAGAGAGTGGCAGGCTGATGTGGCCTGGGTATTGGAGTACTACAGACCAGCCTAGCTCAGAAATCACAGCACTGAAGCTGTTTCAGAAGGCTAATTCAATTCCAATACTCTGTTGCCAAGCACGTAACCTTGGAGCTAGTTCTGCTCCAAGGAGACATTACTTATTCCCCCCTCCCTCCAAGGATAGTCACAACATTTCATAACATATTTGGTGTGATAGCAAGTCCTCATGGCCTTTATCACATTTTCACTTTAATATTTTACAGTGATGCAACAGCTTCAGCCTTGGCAGCAGTTTTGTATTGAGGTAACCTTATTGACTAACATGAAGAAAAGTTTCATCTTGTCATAAAATGGGACAGATGCTACAAACTGATGAGAATCTTACAAAACTCACATTTCTATTTCAGTGAAAGGGTCAGAGAATTAACCCGTACTCGTCAATTCCACAAGGAGCTATGCTTATAGGCTATTAACATTATGCTACATTTTGAAACCTAGTATCCCTTGGTCTTAAAGAATATTTGAGCAATCTCTATGATAAGATTTGGTAGAAACATTGTTCCAGAGTGAGTAATAGCAGTCCCATTGATGGAAGTTCATTCAATAGCAACACTGTAATATAAATTAGTAGTGTTGTAATAAATTTTAACTGAACACTGTCTGGCAAGCTTCCCGCTGTAACAGAAATGAGGCATTTTGTTACATCATTTAAATCAGGTGGCAATGCAATAGAAATAACGTGGTGTTGAAATGAAGAGTTCTGTACTACAAACTAATTGGTGATGGAATAGAAATGAGTTGGTGCTGCAACAGAACTGAAGGTGGGCAGCAATGATTTTCCAATCTAAAATCAAACCTCCGCTTTAGAGAAAATTAGACACAGAGAGAGTGAGGACAGAGACAGTGTGATGTCTCTGCTGTGAGTTTTGATGGAGATCACAGGATAGGGTAAAGGGCAGCTGAGCTCACAGAACAATGATTAAACTTATTTTGTGCTAAAGACACATCCTCACCCCATCCAGTTCCCAAACTGATTAAATAACGGTGCTGTAATAGAAATTAGGTGGTGTTTAATAGATGAGAAGGCGTTTTAATAGAATGGAGATTGTACATTTCGCCCTGTTGGGAATCAAATCTAGGTTTCTCGCTTGCATGGCGAGTGCTGTAACCACCGTGCCACAAGAAGTCATTCTAACTTCTTGTTTTATATATTTATTTTCGGTGTTTCATTAGTCAGAGAGGACTGAAATCCCACCTTCTCCAGTCTAGGCCTTGGGTTCACTTGAAAGACATTTCTGAACCAGGGAAAGAGTATAAATGGAGACCCCTCATCAGCTGTTCTAATCTAGTAAACAAATACTGTACTAATCAAAATAAAATGAGTTAGAAGTCACCCATCAACTTCAAATTATATTTTAAATATTTGTCAATTCAAATAAAAAAGTTGTCCAAGTCTCCAAGCCAGAGGAGCGGCCACATACCACTGGGGTGAAAGTTGTAACATTTTACAATGCTGTAAATGATGTAAATGAAGTAATGTTGTAATAAACATGAGGCAGCACTGTCCTGTTTCTGTCTAGCTGTGTGCTGTGTGAGGGCTGTACTGTGTTTAGCTGTGTGCTGTGTGAGGGCTGTACTGTGTTTAGCTGTGTGCCTTGTGAGGGCTATACTGTGTCTAACTGTGTGCAAAGTACTGTATTGGATACAATATTGCCTTTGGAGACAGTTACTGCCATCTCCTGAAGTGGCTCTTTAATCATACTTTCTGAGGCAACAGCACCAGGAATGGAAAAGTACATTGTGCCCCATGTTCTCTCCGGGTGCATTGACCATTGAAACTTTCTGGCAAAGGATTCAGGCCGCATTGCGGTTTTGGCACTGCAAGTCTGCGTGGAGTTTCTCCAAAAGTTTGGGGTAGTTTCTTTTTAAAAATACAGGGTGAATCTCACTAAAATGTTCTTTATCAGGAATGTTTTATGAAACATCACAATGTTCACCCCAGTGTTGCGTGTCACGACCTCTGCCTTGGATTCTGCCCCACACACAGGGCAGAGCACAGGTGGCAGCAGCCTTAGGCTACTGCAGAACCAGTTCTATGCAACTGCGATAGTTTGTGTTATCAACAGAGAGCCATCAAATGGCTGAAAAATACTTTATAAGGTAAATAAGGACAAATTATTTCCATTGGCTAAAAGCTAGAGGTATGAAATTAAGGTTTTTATCATAAAGAAAAGGATAGCAGAATGCTTTTACACTGAGGGTTATTAGGATATAAAATTCTCTACCAAAATCTTGGTTGAAGTAGAATCTATCATATATTTTAAAAGGGAATTAGATAAACATTTAAAAAATAAAAAATAATAATCCTTGCATTTGATACAGTGTTTTATCACGTTGTTGAAACTCCTCAAAGAGCTTCACAGGATTTTACTGTAAAGCCTACAGTAAAGTGACTGTTATTTGTAGGCAAATGCTTAGACCAATTTTTGTACAGCAATGTCCCACAAACAGCCACAAAGTGAATGACTAGTTTTATTCTGGAGGACTATTTTCCAGGACACGTTCAGAAACTCCCCTCTCTTTTCGAACAGTGCTCCTTGACATTGACCAGCAGACGGGACTTGAACTTCTCATCTGACAATAATGAAGCATTACTGCAGCACTGTTTTAGAGTATCTGCCTTCCTGGACTATTAGCTCAAAGTACAGATAAAATTATATGGGAAAAGAGTGGGACTAAATGGATAGCTGTTTCAACGAGCTGGCATGGCACTGTGATAATAATAATCGTTTGATTTGATGTAGTGAAAAAGCTCTATATAAATGTAACTTGTGCCTATAATTTTGAAATGTGCCAAGCACTTCACAGGGAATTGTTGTCAAATGTATTGATTGTATATTTGTAGGCAAAAGTGGCAGCCAATTTGTGTACAGCCATATCCCACTAAAAGATATAAAGTAAATTACATAAACATATATATAGGAATGTTGGTTATGGAGTTGGGAGAACCTACTGATGGGCTAACTGGCTTCCTTTAGTTCAATTCTATGGTTCTATGCAAATGTTATGTTTGAGAGAGAGAGTTGTCTGAACCATTGAATCACAATGGAGTTAACTCTTCTGTTATTCTCTTGCAGAGCACTCACATTCTACCAGTGAATTGGTATTTGTTGAAAAATGTGCTTTTGATTAGAATTCTACTTGGTTCAGTTGTTCTATAATGGGAGTGACATGGGAACAGTACGTATTTATAACCGTTAAGCTGGAATGTGTTTCAAGGCTGTAACACAATCACAAGGGTTGGGTCATGTTCATTATTAGCTTCAAGAATAAAGGCTGAATAGTTTGTGTAGCCATCAGATCTCCTGAGGCTGTGTTACAGCAGGTAACTTGCATCAGCCCTTACTGTTATTTACAGTACATATATCGGCAACACACATCTCTTCCTTGTACACCTGGTAAGATTTCTGTCCATTGCCAATGCCACCTGTATTGGTTTTGGTCAGCTGGGTTTCTGATACATGTGGGAACCCATTACCATGTTTAAGTGTACCCAAATCAGACTGAGAGTTCCAGATATGTGGAAAAGAAGTAAGGATTTTTTATATCACCTACGTATGGAATTTTTCTGTATCTGCAATGGAATGTGCACTCTCTCCCTGGACGAACTCACCCTGCTTACCTAATTCCAAAGATTATTAGATGCAGTTGGCAAGAGCAAAGGCTTGGGGACCACAGAGTATGTGTAGTGATACTGCTGAAGTTTAACCAGCTAAAATTGCATAGCATGCCTGCATTGAGAATACTATTTGACAAGCTTCCAGCTAAGACTATCCTACTGATTAGGGCTTCTGCTTGCAGTCTTAACAGGAATCTTTTATTACAGTCTGTCCCCCATAGTCCTACTTATGAGTCAGGCTGGTTGTGCTGTCCCCAGCAGCAGCCTGGACTACTGCGGACCTGCCTGCCTTAGGAATTGAACTACTGAGAACCACCACAGAGAATTGATTCAATTCCAACATTCTGTTGCCAAGCACATGACTCCAAGGAGTTCCCACTTACCTCCCAACACAAAGAGGATAGTCAATCTTTTGTATGCCACATGTAGCTCGACTCAATTGGTAGTAATCTCTACTTTGGAGGCTGTAGGTTGAAGCTACAGAACAGAATCTGACAGTCGAGGCTGATACCACAGTACAATACTGGGGGAGCTCCACATTGTTGTAGGTGCCATCTATGGATAAAATATTAAGTTGAATTAAATCCCATCTGCTTGTTCAGGTAGATGTTAATGATCTCATGATACTCTTTGAAAAGAAAGTTATTTCTGTGGCCAATAATCCTCCTGATTAATTGGCCATTCGCTTTATTGTTCATTGTAGGACATCAACAAAGAAGTGAATGTGTACAAATACATAGTCATTAGTGTTCACAGAAACTTTCTGAAGCCCTTTGAGTCTGTCTTGATAATACGGGTGCTATGTAGAATCTTAAGGATTACGAATATTATTTTTGCAGACCTGATGCGATTAGGCAAAACTTGGTATGAGATTTTTGGTCACCAATGAGCCACAAATCTTCATTGCATTGCCTGTAATATAACAATGATAAACTGCAACTTTAATGGCCGAGTGGGTAACAGCACGACCCAATGCAATACTAGGCTATACAAAGGAGACAATTGAACATGCAAGTCTTGGTCAATGCCAAGTTAACTGATTTCAGCCATTGCAATGTTTGAGGTGCCATAATTGACCTTGGTGCAGTGGGTTAGGGAGAGGAAAACAGTCTGGATTATATATAAGGTTATATTAGGACAATATCATACTCAGCTGTGATGACCCCTTCTCACCAGGGACAAATAGGCACAAGCTTCACCCCTCGAGTCTTCCAGCCCTGAGGTCCTAGTCATTGCCTCATTATTATAGACAAGACCTTTGTTAAACATCTCATTTGAAGGATGCACCTCCAGCACTGTATTGGAGTGTCACAGATAGGTAACAGATTTCTGTTCAGGGAGCTCTTATTCATGCATTCCTGCAAATAGTGACATGGGTAATTCTAACTGTATAAAATAAGTGGAAGCTATTTATAGTTAAAATCAAACAGCGAAGTTCTGTTTATAAAGAATCCAGTCTCATGTCCTGAGCACTCAGAAAGTAACCATGAGAGAATGATAGTCCTGTTCTAATGAAATTACTACCCACTCACAATGGAAACCAGAATCTTAAAGTCTCTTCTTTATCCCATAAGGAGCCAAGAAACATGCCTGCCTGGCAGTGCTTCATTGATCAATGGAAATCAGTGCAACCTAATCCTAAAGCACATTGATTCTCTCCATTGTATTTTGTAAGTGTCAATTCCAGTTAGGTACAGGAAAGAGTCTGCCTTAGGAATATGATTTCTTTTTTTCAAAAAAATCTAATTTATATCAGGTTTCAAGATTTTTCAGAAGCAGTAAATGAAGCAGCTCTGAATCTGAGAGTCTAATTCATCAATAATAATCCCTCAAGAAAAAAAAACATAATACAATTGGTCACTTCAATCCACAACTGTATGTGGGACACTGCTGTGTGCAATTCGTTGCCATGTTTCGCCCACAAATATACAGTCAATTGACTTTACAGTATATTCTGTGAAGCACTTTGAGACATCTAGAAGACGTGAAAAGTGCTATATCAAATGCAAGGATTATTATTATTGTTGTTTGATGCAGACCTTCAAGTCGTGCTCACTGTTTGCTTATTTCTCCTTTCCAGAGAAAGTCTAACTCCTTGCAATGGTAACATTTTTGCAGGAAACAAGATTTCCCTGAAGCTGGATTGCACCTATCGGATACTTACTATGGACCTAAAATGACAAGTGTATGCTAGGCTCCCCATAACTCTGCATTGTCTGCTGCTTGAAGACATAATAATGATAACCCTGACATTCAATATAGTGCCTTATCATATCATTGAAATGTCTCAAAGTGCCTCATAGGATTTATTTTAAAGATTGTGTTTGTAGGTGCACATACCACCTTTGGAGAGTGAGGGTAGGACAGGTGAACTGCTTCTGGTCTGGTGGCCCCTTGTTGATTCTTCTCTATTGGACATTCTTGTTTGTCAATTTGCCTTGTAATGTAAGGAGGGACAAATTATATTGATCAATAAACACATGAGCTCTTAATAATAGGGTCACATAAACCTTTCCTGCAAGGACATTCCTCTCTCACTCTTTCTTTCTGCTTCAGTACGATTGATTCCCATTCTTATTGTTCACCTACAAAATACGGTCTCTACACTTTACTTAAATCCTGTGAAGAGCTTTCAGACATCTTGACGATGTGATAAGTTGCTACAACAACAACAAAATGACATTTGTGTAGCGCCTTTCACGTTGGGAGGACGTCCAAAGGTGCTGTATGATCAGTGTTTCGGACCCGAGCTAGGGGTCGGGATAGGGGAGGGTGGAGTGCAGGGGGGAAGAAGGATGATCAAAGGCACGGTCGAGGAGAGTCTTGAGATGGGTCTTGAAGGAGGCAAGGGAGGGGGGCGAGGCAGAGGGACTTTGGGATGGAGTTCCAGAGAGTAGGGACAAAGTGGCTGAAGGCCCACCCGCCAATGGTGGGGTGGGCGAGGCGGGTGACATAAAGCAGGCAGAGGGAGTGGGCAGGTTGGTAGGGGACTAGGAGGTCACAGAGGTAAGGGGGAGCAAGGCCATGAAGGGCTTTGAAGGTGAGGACCAGGATCTTGAACTGTATCCTCTGTGTGATGGGAGCTATAACAAGTATCTAATTGTTGGTGGAGCTCTTGCCATATCTAACACACAGACAGCTTGACACATTATAGTCACATCTTCCCAAGCCAACAACAACAACTTGCTATAATCAAAACGGGAAATACTGCAAATGCTGGAAATCTGAAACAAAAACAGAAGTTGCTGGGAACACTCAGCAGGTCAGGCAGTGTCTATGGAGAAAGGACAGTAAGTCAACGTTTCAGGTTCACGACCCTTCGTCAGAACTAAATTATTATTAATTTATTTATTTTGAAGGGATTGATACCACGGAAAGTGATCCCCCAATTGACTAACGATCGGGTTCCTACTTACTGCTAAGTAAACTGAAATGCTTTACACTGTCCAGCGCCTCGAGACGTCCTCCCAACATGAAAGGCGCTATACAAATGTAATCTTGCTGTTGTTGTGTTGCTGTAAACAGAGGCAAGATGGGGGCAAACAGCAGCCATCCGTGTGGTAAATTTTTATGCTTCTAAATATTTTACATTTTTTTACATTTTTCATTAATTCTGCCGATGCCTGGGAGCTATAATACTTTTCTTTGTCATTCTACACCAGCTCTTTGCAGCAAGTGAAAGCACTGTATGTCGGAGGCCAACTTTGATGAATGCCCTTTCCCCCTCCCATGATCTAGTGGGTAAACGTAGAAGAGTACAAGAACATAAAGACCAGACGTTACTGGTTTTGATGTTGCATTCATAGGTTTGAGCTGGAGTATCAGTTGGAAGGCTACTCAGGATTCTGGATTAGGAAGGGAAAATCAGCCAGAGTTTCAATGCCGATTGCTCTTCAGAGACCTCTGCTGGAAGATGTAGATGTCATTAGAGGCGAAGTTTAGCTGTGATACCCCCTCCTCTGTGGTCAAAGAGACTACATACACTCCCTGTCAAGGCTCACGCATAAATAATAGTGTGTTGGGCAAAGTACCAAATGACATCTGGCATCTATAGAACCATACCTCAGTGGAGAGGAAAAGAATCATATGCCATCAGGAGGGGAGGAGCAGAGAAATTTGGTGCAGGAAAACAACTGTTTGATGTTGCTCATTACCTCTTACTTCCAGCTCACCCGGGGTTTACACTGTCAGTTTGATGTCAACTTCAGCAGTGACAAGTTGATCATAGAACTAGGGCACTGACAAGAAAAGTATTTTAAGTAGAAGGTGAAGGCAAAAGGGAGGTGAGGAAAGGAGACAATCTCGTGGGTGGGAGCCGAATCGGAGACAGTTCACTAAGACAGTCCGAGATAACTGTACTTCTCTTAAAATGCTTTCTGTGGATGCTGAAACTGATAACTAGTACACTCAGGGCATTGATGCAAACTTGCCATTTCACATGATAGCTAATGCTATCAAATGTTAGATCCCATATGAACTGATTTTAACTCTCCAACCTGCTATTTTTAGTGCCTTTAGTATTCACCTACACCAGAACTTAGTAATAATAAATAATAATCCTTGGATTTGATGTAGCACCTCATCACGTCTTCGAGACATCTCAAAGCACTCCACAGAATATACTATAAAGTGAATGGATTGTATATTTTTAATAAACTTATAAACTTGCATTTATATAGTGCCCTTCACGTAGTACAACATCTTGGAGTTCTTCACAATGATGGGGTCGGATGTCGAGCAAAGGAGAAGGAAGAGAGGGAGGAGGGATGGGGGAGGTTACAATAGGTATGGTTGAAGAGGTGGTTACTTTGAGTAAAAATCTCTCTTTGTGCAAATCAAAAAAATTCAATGCAAATGTTTTTGAGATTCCGCCTTTCTGCTAAAATCAGTTTAAAACTTAATAATCAAATGTTTTAAAAGAAATGAGTGAGGTACTAATATAGAGGGATCAAATCATTGAATATTACACAACTTCAGTTATCTCCAGATGGAGCGTAGGGATGGTGGGTTCACTTTTCATATCATGCAGTCACAAAGCATAGCAGAGTAACAACTATAAAACCTCTGCAGTGTAGTGTGGAATGGAGCTGCAATTCAGGGCCCCTGTGAGGTCTATTCATTAAAGATAAACAAAAGGTTAATTCTCTTCCACAGCCCCTTTATTGGGCATGAAGGGAATCTCAGTTCCTATAAAAGCCAGCACCACTAAGCCACTATGAGAGTAATTGTCCCTTTTATGCTGCTGGGAGTAAATTAGTTGATGCAGGTTATTCTGACCCCCTTCAGTAAGCCTTGTCAATTTCTTCCTGTGTGCCTAGAAATTACTGCAAAGTAATGTTATCTCATAAATTTGCAATGTTTTTAATAATAAATTTCACAAGTCAAATTACAGATATTTTTAGGAAAGCCAGGACAAATCCACTTCACCTGGAATGCATGGAACAGCAGAAAGTCCAGTGATCCTGACGAGGCCAAAATTCTCATCGCAATAGATGGACTCTGCAAGACTTGAACTAGTCTTTCTGCTGCCTCAAAAGCATTTGACGAGCTCCTTTCACCAGCACAACATGTTTTTTTCAGATTGGAATAAAATGCAACTAGGTAAGCAGGTTCGAATCCCAGTCTGTGCTAAATTAGTTGATCTCACCCAGTGCATCAATAGGGCCACACAATTGGCTTCAATGGTTGTGGGCTGGAGATAGGAAAGTTCAGCTAGGTTTCCCATTCCTGATCTTTCTCTCTCTCCGTTTCTACCCTCAACTTCAGGACCACTGCTGTCCTGACAAAGTGGCTGTCAGACATCAAATCCTGGATGAGAGCCAATTTTCTCCAGTTGTATGTTGACAAGACTGAGGCCTTCCTGCTTGGCTCCCATCAGCTGAAACCTCAGGCTCTGACAGCATCACTATTCATGGATGCACTCTTCACCTCACTGAGCCAGTGTGGAACCTTGATGTCTTGTTTAACTCTCAACTGTCTTTTAAACCCCACAGCCATGCCCTGTCCTGTTCTGTTTTCCCCCACCTCTGCAACATTGGCCACATCTGCCACTATTTCACCCCTCAGGTTGCCAAAACCTTTATCCATTACATCCAAGCTTTACTACACCAACACACTTCTTGCGGACTTCCCAACTCTTCCCTCCACACGCTGCAGATTATTCAGAACTCTGTAGCTCATGTCCTCTCCCACATTAAGCTCCATAAGCCGATCATTCCGTTCTTCACCCAGCTTCACTGGCTCCCAGAGGATCGACTTCAAGATCCTGGTCCTCATTACACTTTAGCTGCAATTTGTTGAGAAGAATGAGAGAAATGTATGATTCTTCTTTACGGTGGTACTGGTCAATACAGTTGCATTTCCGCAGCACTCCCTTATACAATGCCAAATCTTTTTAAAGCATGACCTATGTCATGCCATTTAGTGGAATTTTTGTTATCGTGGCATGGTGCAATGTTTGTCATTGTACATGACTTCCAAGTTCTGTCACAGGAAGCCACGATAAAAACTCACTAGTTGAAAGCACTTTGTGTGCCAGAGATCTGTTAAAGATTGCATTGGCGTTAATATTTTGCTCAGCTGTAAAGGAAAAATAAATGTTTTTTTCCTCTGGACTGAGAGCCCCTGCCATAACTATTTAAAGACGGACAAAGACGGTCTCTAGGACAACACGCTTGTACACAAAAGAATTGTGATGTTGCGTTTGCTAAATGTTTTGCTTCACGGAATAGTCAAGCACATTTCGATTGAACAATGAAAGTGGAAAGTTGGCTGACAGAAGCACGCTCGAATTATGCTACCTGATGGTGAAATTTTCCCTGGTGCTCAATTTAATATTCAAGAGGAATAAAATTCCATTATTAAACTTTGAGATGTTGGCAATGCACATCAATGGGAACAATATATCATCAATATGCTCTAAAAATGTATTAAAATGAACACGTGATATTTCTTTCCTTTATTCAAGGACTATAAAACGTCTGAGGCCCCAAATTTCATCTGGTCTTAGCCTGCAGCACTAGTTTGAATAAAAATTTAAGATTGCACAGAAATACAAAAAATATTTAAATTAGGCTTAATTTGGAAGTTGATTTTTTTTTACGAACTAGCCAAAAACTGGCTTCCATAATAATCAATCAAACCAATCAAACTACATTTGTATAGCACCTTTCATGTCGGAGGACGTCCCTAGGTGCTGGACAGTCAGTGTTTCAGACCCAAGCTGGGGATCGGGATTGGAGAGGGTGGAAGGAGGTTGACCAAAGACATGGTTGAAGAGGATGGGCTTGAGATGAGCCTTGAAGGAGGCAAGGGAAGGGGTGAGATGGAGGGACTGTGGGATGGAGTTCCAGAGGGTGGGGGCAGAGTGGTTGAAGAGGCAGGGGACGTGAAGCAGGCCAGAGCCCTCTGAGCAGAGGGAACGGGCAGGTTGGTAGGGGGTTAGGAGGTCACAGAAGTAGGGGGGAGCAAGTGAGGACCAGAATCTTGAACTGTATCCTCTGTGTGACAGGAAATCAGTGGAGTCGGGTGAGGATAAGGGTGATAGGGTCACGGAGCCTGATGCGAGAGAGGACACGGGCTGCAGAGTCCTTGATTATCTGCTGCCTATGGAGGGAGGAGTTGGGGAGACTGACAAGCAGGGAGTTTGTGTAGTCGAGCCTGGATGTTATAAATGCACATATGAGGGTCTCAGCGGCCTGTGGAGTGAGACAGTGGCGGAGCCGGGCAATGTTACAGAAGTGGGGAAAGGCGGAGTGGGTCATAGAATTGATGTGGGGTATGAAGGACAGTTGAGGGTCAAACAGGAGATGTAGAATGCATTCATGGAGCGAGATGCTGTCAGTGTCCGTGGTATGGAGGCGCTGACCTGAGCCAAGCAAGAGGGCCTCGGTTTTGTTGATGTTCAACTGCAGGAAGTGAGCGCTCATCCAGGAATTGATGCCCGACAGGCAGTCTGTGAGGTGGAATTGAGGGTGGAGGCAGAGAGGTAGAGTTGGGTGTCATCTGCATACATGTGGAAGTTGACCCCATGTCTGCAGATGATGTTACCAAGGGGGAGCAGATAGATATTGAAAAGGAGAGGGACAAGGACAGAGCCCTGAGGGATGTTGCACGTGTCAGTGCGGGGGCTGGAGAAGAAGCCGTTAGTGGCGGCAAAGTGGAGAGGGTGGGCGAGGTAGGACTCGAACCAGGCAAGGGCAGGACCGTGAATGTTGAGCTGATAAAAGAGGCGATGTAGGACGATGGCATGGTCGACAGAAGGATAAATTGAAGAATTTTTCACAATTCTGCACCAACTTAAATTAGTTTAACAGACTAAGAATAAATGATGTTTCAGGCCTATTAATTATCCTAAGATCATAAGAGGGGTTCAAATGAAAAAGCTCTTTGGTCCATTCACATCTTCAAGACTGAGGTGGGTTAGCTATTTGTTAAATCAGGGTATTAAGGGATACAACAGCAACAACTTGCACTTATATAGCACATTCCACACAGGGTAGTGTCTCAGAGCTTAACAGTGGTGGAGCCTGACTCTGAGCCGGGGGTGGGGAGGTGGCCATAAGCATGGGTTGAAGAGAAAAGTTTTCAGGCGTGACTTGAAAGAGGGGAGAGGGGGCAAAGCGGAGGGATTAAGGGAGAGTGTTCCAGAGTTCTGGGGCATAGTGGCTGAAAGCACGATCTCAAATGGTGGGGCAGAGAGGCGAGGGACGAGCAGGAGGCCAGTGCCAGTTAAGCGGAGGTTCCGGGTGATGGATTGGGGAGTGAGGAGGTCGGAGAGAGGTGCCAGTGAATGAATGGATTTGAACACGAGTGCGAGGATTTTGAAGTTGATCTATTCGGTGATGGGGAGCCAGTGGAGTCTGGCCAGAACTGGTGAGATGTGGGTACAGAGTTTGGTCCAGGTCAATGCGGGCAGGGGAGTTCTGAATGAGTTGGATCGTTTGAATAGTGGAGCTGAGGAGACCGGTGAGGATTGCATTTGTGTAATCCAAGCGGGAGGTGACAAACACATGCACGAGGGTTTCGGCTGCATTTGGGATAAGGTACAGTCAGAGGTGACAATTTGGCGGAGGTGGAAGAAGGCAGCGACCAGAAATGGGGTAGGAAGGACAACTGGGGGTCGAACCGGACGCCCAGGTTGCGCACTGGTTTGGTGAGTCTGAGGGAGAGCCCAGGGAGGTTGAGTTGTTTGGATTCGTAGGAGTGAGGATGTTGACGGGAGCCAAAGAGTATGGCTTCCGTTTTATCCATATTCAGCTGCACTCATCCAAGCCTTGATGTCTGCCAGACAAGCTGATAGAACATCGGTGGACCTGGAGTTGGTACTGGAGGAGGCAAAGTAGATTTGTGTGTCATCCACATACATGCGGAAATTTACCCAGTGTCTGCGGACGACATCGCCCAGAGGGAGCATATAGATAAAGGAAAGAAAAGGGATACAGGGCAAGGTACATATCAGCCATGATCTTATAGAATGGCACAACAGGCCGAGGGGCTGAATTGCCTACTCCTGTTTCTATGTTTGATCTGAACCTTGCAGAACACCCACCCCACTGTTCTCCCATCACAGAGTCAAGCTGTTTTTGATTGAGTCCAGTATCCTGGCTCAGCCATCCATCATTGTAACCTTTTCCAGTTGTTAGTTACCCTCTTGGTAAATAAATACTTCCTGGTGTCTATCCTGAAATTGCCCTTTTGTAATTGTAAACCTGAGCCCTCTTCGTCTGTTGTCTTAGCACATCTACAAGTATTGGTCTGAGTTTAATAATAATAATAATCCTTGCATTTGATATAGCGCTTTTCACGTCGGGAGGACGTCCCAAAGTGCTTCACAGAACACACTGTAAAGTGAATTGACTGTATATTTGTGGGTGAACACGGCAGCCAATTGCGCACAGCAATGTCCCACAAACAGTCGTAGATTGAAGATGACCAATTTATTATTGTTTTTGGTTTTGGAGGGATTATTATTAGGGGTGTGGAGTAAGGAAACCTGCCCAAGATTTCGCCCTGCCTGGAATTGAACTCAGGTCTCTTGCTTGCAAAGCGAGTGCTCTAACCACTGAGCTACAGGTTTACTTTCCCATTTACAATTTTATATGCCTCTATAAGATCCCCTCTGAGAATTCTCATTTCAAGACTGAGATTTTCTCAATCCATAGTTACTCATGCAACGATTCTGTTGGGAACACTTGTTGGGTAGAAATAATACTTGGAATGTTGTACATAAATCACTTCCCTTTCAATTCAGCTGTTATTTAAATATGCAATGCCTCCCTTGGTGTTCCTTGTTTTATTTGGCTTCTAAATCTGTTTTCCCTGCGGAGTAAACAGAAAAACAATATGATGCCTATTACATTCAGAAGTGCTGCACAGCGTCCTGGGTTAATTTCTGCCTCACCAATCAAAGCTTTTGTGACCCATGTCAAGGTGAGATCAGTTTCTCAGGAAATCTTCTGAAGCAAACAATGTGGGTGGCAGTAATAACTAGGCCATCTCGGTCACCTCCCACAGGAACCAGCAAGTCACCTGAGAGAAAGGTCATCTGACCTCTCCCTCCATTTGCCGCCAACAGCCCTTTCATATCGTTATCTTCTACCAGCAAATGCAAATTCCCATGGCCAAACCCTCCTGGGTTTCTCTGAACCAGGAGGCCATCTGCTAATACAATCATCCCACTTAAAGTGGCAGTGTTCCCCAGTCACTGAGGACTCTGCGAGACTGTTACTTCTTACACGGTTGATGCACATGGTCTGAGTTTGAGAAACTACACACTTAGTGGCAAGTTAGGTTGTTCCTTCAGACTCTTTTATACAAATTTTTTTTTCTCAAACTACGATAGATCTGCTGCAGAAATGCACTTATTTCATAGCTTATTTATGTGAATTAGACCCACACCATAGTGCAGCCATTTGAGGTTATAAATAATCCTTGCATTTGATATAGGCTTATCACATCATCAAAATGCCTCAAAGAGCTTCACAGGATATACCATAAAGTGGATTGACTGTGTATTTATTGGGCGAATAAAAGGTCTTACCCTGATCTAAATTGCAAAACAAAGATTAATTAATATTTGGGTATGTATGAAATTCTCACAAGACTACAAGAGAGGTTATAATGAAGAAGAGGCCCATTTGATCTCATTTTTCAGAATACACAACCTTCTATGTTCCCATCACAGCATCAAACTTTTTCTTAAATGAATTTTAACCACAGATCTTCGTAACCTGTTCCAGTCATTTGATCGCTTGTGTTAAATAAATACTTCCTATTGTCTATCCTAATTGCAACCTCAACCTGTGCTGTATATGAAAGTATTGTTCTAGGTTTATTTTCTTAATCCCATTTACAAATTCAATTAGTCATTCACTTCATGGCTGTTTGTGGGACATTGCTGTACACAAATTGGTTGCGGCATTCGCCTACAAAATACAGTCACTATATTTTACAATAGGAGTCCTGTAGCTCATTGGTTAGAGCACTTGCCTCGCAAGCGAGACCTGGGTTTGATTCCCGGGTAGGGCAAAACATTGGGCAAGTTTCCTTACTCCACACACCTCTTTTTACCTAACAGTAAATAGGAACTCGGTTGTTAGTCGATTGGCGGATCGCTTTTCTGGGGGTAATAATTCCTTCAAAAAAATAGTAATAATAAATTTGTCATTCAATCCATGGCTATTTGTGGGGCACTGCTGTGCAAAATTGGCTGCCACATTTCATCCACAAAATATAGTCGATTCACTTTACTGTATCTTCTGTGAAGCACTTTGAGATGTCTCAAAGACATGGTAAGGCACTGTACCAAATGCAAGGATTACTATTATTAAATCCTGTGAAGCACTTTGAGCCATCCTCCCTGCAT
Source organism: Callorhinchus milii (assembly GCF_018977255.1). Classification (NCBI taxonomy): domain Eukaryota; kingdom Metazoa; phylum Chordata; class Chondrichthyes; order Chimaeriformes; family Callorhinchidae; genus Callorhinchus; species Callorhinchus milii. The sequence goes on from NW_024704742.1 coordinate 97,905,439, forward strand.
GAAAGTAGCTATGTCAAATGCAAGGATTATTATTATGTTTAAATCTTCCTCAGACATGCTCTTTCCAGACTGAAAAGCCTTAGCTTGTGTAATCATTGCTCATAGCTCATTGCTTTAAAACTTTAACATACTGTATTTGCTACTTTCTTCTGCAATGCATCCAGAACCCAGGCAGTTCCTTTAAGTTGCAGAGTTTTGCATACCAGAACTGTATGTAATACTGCAGGCTTGGCCTGCTCTTATCCTGCAGCAAGTCACCTGTTGTTTTGCAAAAGAAAGAACTTGCATTTTTTACAGCAACTTACCACCACAAAACAGCACTTTAGTACTTTATAAGTAATTACTGTCAAATGTAATCACTGTTGTTGTAAGCAAATATGGGAGCCATTTTGATCACAGCACAGTCATTAAGGGAATGACTGATTCATCGGGATGATTGTTATCCAGGGAACAGAGAAACTCACTTCTCTTTTAAAATAGTGTAATAGGATGTTTAAAATTGACCTGAATTGGTAGTTTACTGCCTGCCAGTTCACTGCTCCCCACTCGACAGAGTTTCCAATTCTTCCCTCCATAAACTGTAGATTATTCAGAACTCTGCTGCTTGTGTCCTCTCCTACATTAAACTTTATGAGGCCAAACAGCTCCATCCTTGCCTGGCATCACCACCCCCCAGAGGATCGAGTTTAAGATCCTTGTCCTCACCTTTAACGCGTTCCATGGTCTTGCTCCTCCCTACCTCTGCAACCTACTAAAACTTCACCAACCTGTCTGCTCCCTCGGCTCTGCAGGCACATTCCCCCACCCTGACTGCTCCACTATCAGCGGTTGGGCCTTCAGCCACTCTGCCCCCACCCTCTGGAACTCCATCCCGGAACCCTTTGGCTCACCCCCTCCTTTGCCTCCTTCAAGGCGCATCTCAACCGCTTCATTTTCGACCGTGTCTTTCCTCCTCCAACTCCCTTGCCCTCCATCCCTCTCTCATCCCAACACCTAAGTCGGGTGCAAATCCCTCATTGTCCAGCATCTTGGAACGTCCTCCCATTGTGAAAGGCACTATATAAATGCAATTTGTTGTTGTTCTTATGTGAAGGATGGAACCTCTGACAATGCGGTGTTCCTCTAGACTACACTGCAGTCTCAGCCTTGACTATGAGCTCAAATGAGAGAAAATCTCACACCCTCCACCTGGCTGGGGAGTTTCAGGTCAATGGGCACACTAACTAAATCTAGTTAAAATCCCTGTGAGATCCCATTCTATTTGGATTGTCCAATTTCAAATTGGTTCTAATCTGTGTAGGGGTAGAGGCACGGAGATTAAATAGGAACAATGTAAGATACATTGCAATTCTATGAATGTGCAATGCAATTTTTAGCTGTGTTTTAGCTATACTAACATCTGAACACAGTATATTTACTTCTGAAAGCCTATTTTAAAATAAAATCTTTGAGTTCTCTAACACACATTGGACCCCTCATCCTTGTCATTCCCACTTTAGTCTCTAAGTACGTAGTATAAAGCTTGAATGCCTGGCAATCTTGCATTTAATGTTAACAAAAGGCAATAGATAGGGATGAAGCACTTGTTCTGTGGGCATATGCAACAATGAGCTTTTTACATTGGTCAGGCAACTTAACAATCAATATAAAAATGATAAGAGTGCAAAAAAGCTAGTTAGTAATACTTTTGTTTGAAATACTGCCTTATCATATCAAAATGGTTCAATGTGCTTCACACAATGAGTTACTTTCTTTCTTTCCATTCCCTCTTTGAACCCCTCCAATCCGGCTTCCGCACTGCCCACAGCACGGAAACAGCCCTGGTCAAAGTCACCAATGACATTCTGAGCGTCTGTGATCAGGGCTCCCTCCTCGACCTCTCTACTGCCTTTGACACTGTCGACTACTCCATCCTCATACACCACCTTTACTTAATCTTCGAGGACCTGCCCTTGCCTGGTTCGATTCCTAGCTCTCTCACCATCTCCACTTTGTTGCCTTTAACGGTTTCTCCTCCAGCCCTCGCACTGTCACATCTGGCGTCCCCTAGGGCCCTGTCCTTGGCCCTCTCCTCTTTAATATCTACATGCTCCCCCTTGGTGACATCACCCACAGACATGGAGTCAACTCCATATATATGTGAATGACACCCAACTCGTATCTTTCTGCCTCCACCCTCAACTCCAGGACCACTGCTGTCCTGACAGACTGCCGGTCGGACATCAAGTCCTGGATGAGGGCAAATTTCCTACAGTTGAATGTGAACAAGACTGAGGCCCTCCTGATTGACTCGCGCCAGCGCCTCAGCACCTCAGGCTCTGGCAACATCAACCTCCATGGTTGCACACTTCAACTCACCAGCCAGTCAGGAACCTCGGTGTCTTGTTCGATCCTCAACCGTCTTTTCTCCCCCACATCCAAGCCATGCCCTGCTCTGCCTTCCCTCACCTCTGTAACATCGCCCGACTCCACCACTACCTCACCCCTCAGGCCACTGAAACTCTTGTTCAAGCCTTCATCGCATCCAGGCTCGACTATGCAAATACCCTGCTTGTCGGCCTTCCCAACTCCTCCCTCCATAGGCTGTATATAATCCAGAACTCTGCAGCCCATGTCCTCTCCCGCACCAAACTCCATGACCCCATCTCCCCCACTCTCACCTGACTCCATTGGCTCTCTTCAGAGGATCCAGTTCAAGATCCTGGTCCCCACCTACAAAACCCTCCATGGCCTCGCCCCATCCAACCTCTGCGACCACCTAACCGGCTACCAACCCGCCCACTCCCTCCACTCATCCGGCTCCGGCCTACTCCACCGCCCCACCCACCCCACCATTGGCGGGGGACCCATTAGTGACTGCAGCACCAGAGAGCTGTGACAAGAATAAATATAATAATCCTTGCATTTGATATAGTGCTTTTCATGTCTTCTAGATGTCTCAAAGCTCTTCACAGAATAGACTGTAAAGTGAATTGACTGTACATTTGTGGGCGAAATCAAAGATTTCAATCAAGGATGCATGTCAATCTGGTTTAGTCAGTACTACAGGCAATGGTCCTAGTCTACTGCACTGCATGACGCAGGTGGCTTTGTAACTTTCCACCAGGTGCTTCTTCAAATGAAGCACCGACTGTCAGCTTGAGTCAATGAACACTGGGAAGCTTCCAACAAACTGGAAATAATCACAGGTGGCTTCCCTATTCAAGGAGGACGCCAATGACAGATCTATTTGACCTATCTCAATAGCTGTAAAACTTAATGAATCAATAACCAGAAATACAATATTTTCATCTCTATGAAAATATATTAAATGACAGTCAACACACTGAGAGGAGCTAGATTTTGCCTGACCAACCACATAGCTTTTGTTGAAGTGATGCCCCCCTAAAGATGTGCCTAGATATCCAAAATACCTTTGATAAAGTGATATATGTGAGACTATTTAAAAAATCATATCATTGCATACAAAGCTAAGATATAAATCTGGAATACTGTAGAAACTAGCTCAAGGGAATTAGCAGGGGGTAGCAAGTAGAGCTTGTTTGAAACTGAAGGGTGAGTTATTAAGCAGCATACTTCAGGACTCATGCTAGGACCTCATTTTATTTTGAGACACCAACAACAATTTGCATCTATATTAAGCGCTTTGAGACGCCGCCGGCATGGAGGGCACTATATAAATCCAAGTTGTTGTTATATAGTGCCCTTCACATACGTTAACTTCTTGGCAAGGGGCACTGAGCAAAGAGAGGAACCAGCCAACGTCTTACAGAGAGCTTAACATGAAACGCATCTGGATTCAATATAGATAAATGCAAGTTTCTGTACATAGGAAATAAAATGTGAAGAACATGTACTCCATTTGGATGTGTCAGAACTTGTCAATGGAGATGTTGAGAGACCTAGTCGAGTGGTTCCTCACTTGTTAAAAATAGAGTGGAGAAAGGCAAGTTGCTGAGAACTATGTGACAGCTGTGGTGCAATGCTCAGTTTTTGATCTGTTGAAAAATCTTATGGCAAGTGCACTTTCATGGCAAAATGCAACATTTCTGCCTAGTTTTCCCTCTTCTATATTCCAAAGTAATGACCATTTAAACATTACAAAAATGGACAATTGGTGAAACTGGGGTCAGCAAGCTTGAGCTTTTGCCCCAAGAGGTGAATCTTCAGAAATCACTTAAATGTCAGAGGATGAAGAAAAGCAAATAATACCTTTATTTATTCAGTTTGCTCAAATTTAATAATCAGTTGTTCACCGGCTGAGGTAAATTAATCATCTGTATAAGCCCCGGTGCCTCAAGAACTGAAAATAAGGTCTAGCTGTCAAAGTCAGAATGTGCTCTGCCAGAAAGAATAATTACATCTTCCTGATTTTTGTGTATTTTGCCACCTCTATACGGTGGCCTGAAATAAAACACAACACCATGGTTCTGTGTGAACTCTGTAGCAGGGAAAAGGCTAGTGGTTAATGAACCTTTCCTTTGACAAATAAATTAAAGATTTGGTATCTTTCTTCAGCTTGTGTGGAAAAAAAAGGTGGGTTCTTAGATCATATATCAGGAGCCATACTGGTCAAAACATTAAAGTTTATATTATGAAAGGAATCATTTTGCAATTTATTTTAATAATGGAACGTGAAAAGTGAAGTAAATATGGAATGAGGAGACATTAAATTAACATGTCAAAAGTTGGATACAGACTAAGATTCCCTAGAAGAACATAATGAAAAGACTGAATGGTGCTGAAATAGACAAAAGTGGAACTGGGAATAGTTTTTAAATAGATAATCTCTGTATAAAACAGAACTAGCAGGAGAGACCACATGGCTATGAATATAAACAGAACAGCGCAGAAGATTTTCTATTGACTCCTGGAATTTAGCAGAACATTATAAAACCTGCACTCTCTGGAACTCCATCCTGAAACCCTTCCGACACATCCTCCCTCACCTTTTTCATGGTCCATCTCAAAGCCTACCTCTTTGACTGAGCCTTCAGTCATCTTCCCCTCCCCATTCCCCTTCGCTCCAACTCCTAGCTCGGCTACCAAGCCAAGGCTGTCAAGTAACTCGGGATGCCTCCCGATGTGAAAGACGTTATATAAATGTAAATTTGTATTGTATTGTAGGAACACTCGAGGCTTACAAATGGATTGTGTTTGCATTTCAACACAAAGCCATTCTTCCTTGAAATTTCTATTGATCAGCTGGATGTCTGTCAGATCCAGAAACCCATCACCATGCTTAAGAGTATCCAAATCAGACTGAAAGCTCCACAGATGTAAGCCACTTTCAGATTGACATTTACTCGTGTTTGGAATGAAACGCTCACTCTCTCGCTGAGAGGGGTGCAACCATCTTACCTAATTCTGAAGAGTATTAGATGGAGGTTGGCAAGAGCCAAGGCTTGGGAATTCCAGAGTGTGATTATAAAAGCTGTTGGAGGGTAACCAGCTAAAGCATAACCTTGTGAACACTTTCTAGTAAATTTCCTGCTGCTTGTCCAGCTAGGGAAGAAGTGGAAAGAATTCCTGGAGAGGTACATCCCCTTGGTTTATACCAGCCCAGCCAGCCCATCTCTCCCTGATGAAGTGAAGGGCATTAGGGCTCCATTGACAAACCCTTTCAAATGAATTGCTAAAGAAAAAAAAACTTGTCATGGAATTTTTGAGAAAGGTTAATATTTTCTCCTTGTAAGTTGCAGTTTATGATTGTTTAATGGTACCCAATTGCTGGGCCCCCGTAGTACCTCAGCCAACAGCTAATTTTTCATGTGTGATTCCAGACAGCAAATATCAGCAGGTTAATAAATAACAATTCTTGCATTTGATATACAATAGTACCTATCAGCTTGGGAGGATGTCTCAATCGCATTTCAGTCTCAATCACACTTTAGTTACTCAGTCATTCATAGAAATTCACTGGAAAGAAGTTTATTCAACCCATCACGTCAAAGGGATGGTTAACTCTAAGGATAAGTACTTATTTCCTCAGGGAGGGTTGCTTCGACCAATTTGTTGAACTCGCACTGTTCCCCTAGCTGAGATCAACTCACTCAGGCACAGCCGAAGGATCAAATCTGTAACCTTCCTGTCCATAAGACTTTGATGCTTACAGTGTGACTTAACCATCACAGTAACTTAACCATTGCAGTGACTTAACCATCAGGAGGGTTTGGAGTTATTGTCTTTAGTAACTTACGAGACACTTTACACAGAATCTTTCTGCTTCACACACTGGATCACTGATCAAAGCTGTCCTCTCTTTCCACACACAATAGACATGAGGCAAATGTGTGGATCAATGAATAATAATAATAATTGTTGCATTTGATATACAAAGTGAGAGACCTGGGTTTGATTCCCAGCAAGTCGAAACCTTGGGCAAGTTTCCTTACTCCACAGGCCTGATAATAATCCCTCAAGAAAAAAAACAATAATAAATTGAGCATTTCAATCCGCAACTGTATGCGGGATACTGCTGTGCGCAATTGGCTGTTGTGTTTCGCCCACAAATATGCAGTCAATTTACTTTATAGTATATTGTGTGAAGCACTTTGAGACATCTAGAAGAAATGAAAAGCACTATATCAAATGCAAGGATTGTTATAAATACAATATAGCACCTTATCTCGTCTTCAAGACATCTCAAAGCACTTCACAGAATATACTGTAAAGTGAATTGACTATATTTTATGGGCGAATCAGATGGATTGAAATGGAAATGGCATCTGGTTGCAACCAAAGGCTGCTAAATTCCCTCCTTCCTGCTGTGTATGATCATGAAAGTCTTCAAAAATCAATGCATTCAATCATAGAAAAAGCAAAGTTCAGAAGCCACTGTAATTACTAACCTTATGTTTGACATCCTATTTGACTGTACAAATAATCTGAAAGCTGATGGAGGAATTCCTTTAATGGGAGTAGTTGAAGTTAATGGAGCATCAGGTTCATGAGAAAGTGTCTGGCAAACTTCATCTCTCTTTTTCCAATCAGGCATTGCAATAATTATAATAATCCTCGCATTTGATATACCATCTTGTCACATCAAAACACCTCACAGAGTTTTTTCTGTAAAGTGCGGTGACTATTTATTTGTCGGGGAATGTGGTAGACAATTTGGAATGCCACACTGGAATGCCCTACAGCCATATATTTAAGAATTGTACACAATTTTGCTACTCATCAATTTTGAGATAGAATGGTCTTACAGGCTAAGACTAACTGAAAATTTAAGTCTCCTGGAGAGACTCAGTAGGGAAGGAAAAAGCAAGAAACAATGGTAGTCCACGCACCTAAACTAAGATTCTCAACACCTATGGAACACTTCAGGTCCTAAGTAAAATGGAACATCTATTGCATACTTTCACACTTGTGCAAGTGGCAGGAAACTGCTTGTGACTGGCCAGTAAAAGATAATCACAAACAGTACAATTTTTCATTTTTATCAATGGGTCATTCTGAAAATTGTCAAATACTGAGAAAGAGAACTTAGGATGTGAGTGCAAGCAAAGATGAACTCTTCGACCATTACCGCATCACTGTAACTGCACTTACTGAAGGAGATTTCACTGAAACACCTTACTAACCTTCCCACTCCCTCCATTCGGCGGGCACTGGCCTGCTCCATGTCTTCGGTCCTTCTCATTCCACCATCGGCAGTCGAGCTTTCAGCCTTTCTGCCCCCACCATCTGGAATTCCTTCCCAGAATCCCATTGTTTTGCCCCTCCCTTGCCTCTTTCAAGGCCCTTCACAAGACTTTCCGCTTCGAACAAAACGCAAAATACTGCAGATGCTGGAAATCTGAAACAAAAACAGAAGTCACTGGGAACACTCAGCAGGTCAGGCGGCATCTATGGAGAAAGGAAAGTGAGTCAATGTTTTGGGTCCACGACCCTTCGTCAGAACTAAATTATTATTAATTTATACTGGACCCAAAACGTTGACTCACTTTCCTTTCTCCATAGATGCCGCCTGACCTGCTGAGTGTTCCCAGAGACTTCTGTTTTTGTTTCCTCTTTGAATGTGCCTTCACTCATCCTTCTACCCCCTTGGCCCCCACCCCTCTTGATTCCATTTCCCAGCTTGGGTGCAAACCCTTGACTATCCAGCACCTTGATATCATCCCAATGTGAAAGGCGCTATTTAAATCCTATTTGTTGTCGTAAAGTGCAAAAATGCAATTTGTTGTTGAAAAACAAAAAGACTCAAAACTCCTGAGACAAACCGAATTAAAATTAATCCTCAAAGGGCTTTACTACAAGATTTGTTTTGCCTGCCAGATGGGCTTTCTGTTACTTAGCAGAAGGAGAGTTGATAGGTTGTGTATGTGTGTGTGTGTGTGTGTGTGCATTGCTGGGATGTCTGGACTTGTGGCTTATGAAGGTTTTGCAGTTAAATCTCTTCTTCTGTACAATTAAAATGCCCTTTTTTCACCACGACTGTCTGTAACTCAATGGGAAGCTTTAACTAAATAAATGATAGAAAAATATCAATATTTAGATGGCTGTAATGATTGAAATGATCACATACACACGGTCCTGACCATTCATTGCTTTCTGTGGAAAAATATAGTGCCTGGGATAAAACTGTACTCTATCAAAACTCTTCAGTGGTCCCATTTATGGCTGAATGTTTAATTAAAATGACCTTAGGAAGTGCTCTCTGTTATAGCACAGAGAGGGCTCAAAATTATAAACATGTAAGGAGTGTGTACTATTCAGTGAATATTGCATTCATATCCTGGATTTGGAGCTTGGATCTAGTTGTTAATCTATGTCTTAATAATAGCAATTATTTTAGTTTTAAAAATCCCTGATATACATTTATATTGATTTCAAAAACATTTAACTGTATAAAAATTTAATTTCAACCAGATTTGATTATTGTTGAAATGTCTGGAATAAGAGCAGCAGAAAACACTTGTCTTGCATTCTCAGACATGGTACAAGAAGAAACTGGGCAGCTGATAAGCAATTGTTCCCTTATCTCTGACCGTTATTTTCTCTTACTCCATTGCAACCTTTTCTCTTTCCTTCTTTTATTGATACAGTTGTGTGTCAGCTTGGCACAGTGGTAGCACACTTGTCTCTGAGTCAGAAAGTTGTGGGTTCAAGCCCCATATCAGGACTTGGAATTACACATCCCAGTGCCTGGGGATATCCTGCAGAGTGGGAGGTGCTGTTAAACTGATGTCCCATCTGCCTATTCAGGTGGATGTTAAAGATCCTGTGGCACTATTCGAAAAGAGAACAGATTTCTCCGGGTGTCCTGGCCTACAATCCCCCAAATAAAATTGGTTACTCACTCCAAGACATGGGACATGGCTGTGCATAAACTGGTAGCTGCCTTTCACCCACAAAATACACAGTCTTTACAGTATATCCTGTGAAATGGTTTGAGGCATTTCGACAATGCAGGGTTCTGGATGATCTGCAGTTTGTGGAGGGAAGAGTTGGGAAGGCCGACAAGCAGGGAGGTGGCATAGCCAAGCCTAGATGCAATGAATGCATGGATGAGGGGTGAGGCAGTGGTGGAGCTGGGCGATGTTGTGGAGGTAGGTAGGTGAAGACAGAGTGGGACATGGCACGGATGTGGAGTAGAAAGCACAGTTGAGGGTCAAACAAGATGCCAAGGTTCTGGACTTGCTCAGTGAGGTGGAGTGTGCAACCATGGATGGTGATGCTGTCAGTGCCCGAGATGTGGAGGCACAGATGGGAGCCAATCAGAAGAGCCTCGGTCTTATTGATGAAACACCGAGAAAGTTAGCTCTCATCCAGGATTTGATGTCTGACAGACATTCTGTCAGGACAGCAGTGGTCCTAGAGTTGAGGCTGGAGACATGTTGAAGTTGACCCCATGTCGGCGGATGATGTCACCAAGAGGGAGAATGTAGATATTGAAGAGGAGGGGACCAAGGACAGAGCCCTGAGGAACGCCGCACGAGACTGTGCAGGGGCTGGAGGCGAAGCCATTTGCCGTTGTCATTGAGTTTGCTATTGAGAGTGCTATCTGGTAAGCTTCCCATTGCTTGTTCAGCTAGGAACACCTTACCACTTGTTCAGTGAGAAAACTTTACCCACCTTATGGCTTTTGCTTGCAGAATTAACAGCAGCCAAATGGAAAGAATTCTTGCTCTCAGTGACCCAGTCTGCCCTCCAAGTCCTGCTGATGAGCTAGGCTGACTGATCTGTCATCAGCAATGCCCTGAAGTACTGCAGACCCACCTGGCTCAGGAGCCAGCTCAGCTGCACCTCCTTACCTCAAGTATCGATCCAATTCCCCTTTGAAAACTACTATCAAATCTGCTTCCACCATCCTTTACAATAAATTATAATCTGTGTCTTTCCCTATCTGTAAGGGGGGATGTACTTAGGAGAAAGCTGTATCTGTTTGAGGTTATCAAAGACTATTTCTGGAGCCAAAGAGGATATTGCAGATACTATTTAGTTTTGTACAGTTGTTATGGCAACATAGTGTAACATCCATCAGAAGGCTTCATCTCCTTGTTAGTCAGATGGTTGCACTGTATTTTACAATTTACTGCTTTGTACCCCTGTTTCTCATCTTGCCAGGAATTTTGAAGTACAACATTATTTTAACTGAGACTGAGGATGTAGGTTGTAGGTCTTCTGTGATGGTAGCCATGTTTCCTTGTAAATGCTTTGTGTCAACAAACAAAAGGTGAATATTGTAATTGGGTGAATGAAGTGGTTTGAGTCAGTATCCCTAATTAGCCACTTTCACAAGTACGGATAAAAAAGGCCCTTTGGCTCATTTGATATCATCCTTCTTGAATGTCTACTCACTCTACTGCCTTCCCATTACAGCATCAAATTGCTTTTTTAAATAGATTCGTTATTCAGATTTCGGACATGATTCCTGGAAACCCATTCTCGCTGTTAAACCTTTCTGCTTAAAGATATATTAATTGGTTTCTGTCCCTGAATTGTCCTTCATAACTCTGAATCTGTGCCTTCTTGTCTTGTTGCCTTTGTGTATCTGAAAGTTTTGTTCTTGGTTTGCTTTCACTATCCTGTTCAGTATATTGTATTTCCATATAACCTCTTCTTTGAGATGGCTCTGCAAACCCTGCCTGGTTCATCAGCCACCTCCGCTCACTTAAGGGTCAGGTGCGATCTGCCGAACGCACTTGGCTCAAATCCGGCCTAACAGTCCACCACCACATCTGGCTGGACCTCATCAAGAACTACCACTCCACTCTCGCTTCAGCCAAATCATCCTTCTATTCCAGATTAATCCTGGAGGTGAAAGGCAATCCCAGGCTCCTGTTCTCCACCACTGACCGGCTCCTCCCTGACATGCCTCGCAGATACTTTCCTCTGACTCTCACTGCGAGAAAATGCTGGACTTCCTCGAGTCCAAAATCGAGGGAATCTGCTCAGCTGCAACTACGCTCCCAACTTCCACCCCCTCTCTACCCCCACCCCTCACAATTACCCATCCGACAATTACCCATCCCTCCTTCCACACCTTTGAACCTGTCACCCCCCACTCTGTCTTCACCCCCATAAACTCCATGAAGCCCACCAGCTGCTCCCTGGACTCAATTCCCATCCCTCTCCTTAAATCCTAGCTCCACCTCCTTGCCCCAGTACTCGCCAACATCATTAATCTCTCCCTGTCATCTGGCACTGTTCATTCTCCCCTCAAAACAGACACTATCATCCCCACCTTGAAGAAACCTTCCCTCACAGCTATCTCGCTACCGGCCCATCTCAAATCTCCCCTTCTTATCCAAGGTCCTTGAGAGAGCCATTGCCTCCCAGCTTTGCTCTTTCCTCTCCTCTCACTCCCTCCATGAACCCTTCCAATCGGATTTCCGTGCTGCCCACAGCATGGACACTGCTCTCGTCAAGGTCACAAACGACATCCTGACCATGTGCGACCAGGGCTCCCTCTGCCTCCTCGACCTCTCCGCCGCCTTTGACACCGTGGACCACTCAGTCCTCCTCCACCACCTCGACTCCCACCTCAATCTTCAAGGTTCTGCCCTTGACTGGTTCAGGTCCTACCTTTCACACCGCCTCCACTTCGTCATGACAAACGGCTTCTCCTCCAGTCCTCACACCATCTTGTGCGGTGTTCCTCAGGGCTCTGCCCTCGGTCCCCTCCTCTTCACCCTCTACATGCTCCCTCTTGGTGACATTATCCGCAGAGATGGGATAAATTTCCACATATACGCGGATGACACCCAACTCTACCTCTCTGCCTCCACTCTGAACTCTAGGTCTACTGGTGTCCTGACCGACTGCCTGTCCGACATCAAGTCCTGGACGAGGGCCAACTTTCTCCAACTCAACGTCAGCAAGACCAAGGCCCTCCTGGTTGGCTCGCGCCAGCGCCTCTGTACCTCAGGCGCTGGCAGCATCAGCCTCCACGGCTGCACACTCAACCTCACTAAGCCAGTCAGGAACCTGGGTATCTTGTTTGACCCTGAACTGTCCTTTCTTCCCCACATCCGCGCCATGACTGGCACTGCCTACCACCACCTTCGCAACATTGTCAGACTCCACCATTGCCTCATCCCTCAGGCTGCCGAAAACCTCACCCACGCATTCGTCACATCAAGGCTCGATTATGGAACTCCCTCCTCATCGGCCTTCCCAACTCTTCCCTTTACAAGCTGCAGGTCATCCAAAACTCTGCAGTTCGTATACTCTCACGCACCAGGCTCCGTGACCCCATCACTCCCACCCTCGCCCGACTCCACTGGTTTCCCCATCCCCCAGAGGATCGAGTTTAAGATCATCATCCTCACCTTTAAAGCCATCCATGGCCTTGCCCCCTTCTACCTCTCTGACCTGCTGACTTCCCACCAACCTGCCTACTCCCTCCGTTAATCGGGCTTCCTGCCTGCACCATGTCTCCTGCCCGACCTACCCTAGGCCGGGCTTTCAGCCTCTCTGCCCCCGCACTTTGGAACTCCATCCCAAGATCCCTTCACCTCGATTCCTCCCTTGCCTCCTTCAAGGTCGGTCTCAAGACCCTTCTCTTCGACCGTGCCTTTGGTCTCCCTCCCACCTCTCTACCTTCCCTCACCCCTACACCACCCCTCCCCATGCTCGGGCTCCAACACCTGATTGTTCAGCGCTTTGGGATGTCCTACCGACATGAAAGGCGCTCTATAAATGTAATTTTGTTGTTGTTGCCTGGGATGACAGCCAACTCCCTACATCTGGACTCTCACTCGCTTTGCCTTCCCTCACCTCCATAATATCACCCAGGACTACCACTATCTCTCCTACCACCTCCAGGCTGCTGACACCCTCATCCATACCTTTCTCATATCCGGGCTCGACTATTTAACAACAGATTACACTTAGCACCTTTCATGTCAGAAGGACCTCCCAAGGCGTTGTTCAAGTCTATTCAAATAACTTCCTAGCTCCTCCATGCACAAGCTGTAAACCATCCATAATTCAGTCCATGTCATCTGCTGCACCAGGCTTGTTGAGGCCATCATTTCCATCATTTGACTCTACTGATTCTTCGTCCCCAGCAGATCAAATTTAAACATTCTCGTCCTCGATTTGTAATGCTTCCATGGCCTCACCTCACCTCTGCGCTCTCCTGTCACAGTGCCCCTGGTGTTCTCTCTGCTAAGTAAATTCTGCACTGCCTTGTATCCCTGCTGCTCTATCCTACCATCAGCAGCCATTGTGCCCCTGCTCGCATGACCTTCATTTATGAGTCCCCACACCTGCTCCCCACCCAAGCTGCCTTCAAACTCCATCACCTTCCCCCCAAAGCTCCAGCCTCTCTTTCCCTCCCCCCCACCCACCAGCTCAGGCTCCCAATCAGTTGTGAGAAGCGCTTTGTGATATCTTCCTGGTGTGAAAGGCACTGTGTAAATATAAATTGTTGTTGTCCCATTCAAGGCTGAAAAGCTGTTGCTTATCCAGTTGTTCTTTATAGCTCATCTCTCTCCAACACGGGGGATCAGCCTCATTGCTCTCAAGGCCTGAGTGACCCTTATGTCATGATGACCAGAACATGAGCATGATTTCTTTGATCTAAATTCTTTCCATCCCAGGAAAGTTACAGCTCAATTTGACCCACTCAGATCCCTCTACACACTTGTACATCAAAACATATTACTGATAGGTTTACAGTTTTGGGGAAGAAAATATAAACTTTAAACATATGAAAATAAATTCTCATCTACATCGAAGATGGAACATGATAAATCTGAGGTTCGGCCTGGAGATAAATAGTATTGATTTCTAGCCCTGATTAGCATTCCTGTGGGATTAAAACTGAGTGTTGGTCCAGGAATGATAGCTTTGTGGTGATATAGGTGTGTGAATAGAAGTTGATGTGACCAGAACTTAAAAATACTGTTCAGGATGTCACGTATCAACTCAGTTTTACAGAAATGCTTTTAGTCAGAGTGATAAATGAATACACAAGATGAACTAGACTTCTGCCTTATTCCTTAAACAGAAATGACTCGGGGTTGCTTTCTGTCAAGGCATCTTAGCTTTCTCCTGGGGATTAAGTTGAGTTGTTGGATATAGGTGACCATTTAACAGGAGCTTCATTCTGAAGTAGTTGTCACTTGCTCTTTTATGCAGCTCACTGTTTCACAAATGGCACATTAGTAGCACTTGGCGGTGTAATGGTAGTGCTCACTTTGGGCTTGTTGCTGCTTGTTCTCTTTGATTCGTTTCCTTGCCAATTTTCTCTGTTATGTTTCCTCTCCTGCTTCTCTCCTGAATGCATTTCAGGGGCGATTTTCCGGTCATTGGTGAATTTACTAACATTGGCAGCAGGGGACGGCTCATACTCTGTGGAGCAGAGACGTTAGTGGTCTGAGCTTAGAGTGAGCAGGCTGCTCAGGGCACTGCAGCCTTCTGCAAATGTCGTAACCACTCTACTCCCGCACTCGCCATTGTGCAGTACTCCGCGATGCTATCCTGCATGGAGGGTCCTATATAAATGCAAATTGTTGTTCAATTTGCATTTGCTATTGGTATTTACACAGTAGGGATGCAATGTGCACTGAGCCATTGGTACACTATCATGCTCTGTAAAATGTATCAATGTCGCTTCCCTGGTGGATCAGTGAGTTTATGCAGTGAGCAGCAGCTGAGTATTACAGACTGAAAAGATCCCAGGTTCAATTCCTGGTCTGCGCTAAGTTAGCTGCAATTGGCTGCCAGTGAGGGTCTTACAAATGGCCTCAACGCCTGGGTTAGAGAAGGGACAATCCGCCATGTTTACCATTTCTGATGGCTATCTAGTGCCCCCTGCTGGAGATGCCGTGGACTTCAGGTGAGGTTGGATTAGCCTCGGCTGAAGTGACTTGTGCCTAAATGGGCTGCCAACACTAGCTGGAGTTGATATAAACAGCAACTTTACTTGTGCCTCAGTGATGGAAAAAGCATCCCTCCACACACTCCATTTTCAGTAGGGAATACCCTATATATACATCACTCTTAATTACAAGTCTTTGGCTTCATGCCAACAACAACGACAACTTGCATTTATGTAGCACCCTTCATGTAAGATAACATCCTGGAGTGATTCACAGTGATGAGGTTTCACCACAACAACAACAGCTTCTATATAGCGCCCCTCACGCAGAGCTGGGTCTCAGAGTGCTTGACAGTGGTGGAGCATGGCACTGAGACAGGTGGAGGTGACCGTAGGCACGGTCGAAGAGGAAGGTCTTCCGAGCAATGAGAAAGGAGGAGTAGGAGGTGATGGTAGACATGGTCGAAAAGGCAGGGCGAAATGTTGAGCAAACCTCCTTTGTCCACACACCTCTGTTTACCTAGCAATAAGTAGTAATCCGGTTTTTAGTCAATTGGCGGATTGCCTTTCCAGGGGCTATTGCCTTTCTTAAAGGGTTAATAATTGCCTTTCTTAAAGGGTTAATAATCCCTTTTTAAAAAAATTGGTCACTCAATCCAAGACTGTTTGTGGGACATTGCAATTGGCTGCCATGTTTCACCCACAAAATATACAGTCAATTCACTTTACTGTATATTCTGTGAAGCGCTTTGAGTTGTCTCGAAGACATGATAAAGCACTATATCAAATGCAAGGATTATTATTATATTATTAAAATGGGATTTAAAGACAGATAAAGAGGGGACATGGCAGAGGGGTAGAAGCAGGGAATTCCAGAGCGTAGTGTGTAGAGACTGAAAGCTCAGCTCCCAATGATTGTGGAGAGGCTAGGGGTTGAATTCGGAGAGTGGATTTCCTACTGAAAACGGAGTTGAAAATGAAACTGTCTCAAAGCACTGTACTGTCAAATGTCTTTGAGTTGGTACATTTTCTGGCGGTGAAGCACCCAGTAACACTACTGCTTTCCCTTCAACCGTGCCTTCGGCTCCCCTCTCGACTCTCTACCCCCTCCTCGCTCCCTCGCTTCCCTCCCCTCACCCTGACCATTTCCCCCCTGCTCGGGTCCCGACTCAACTGTCCAGTGCCTTGGGACGTCCTCCCGACGTGAAAGGCGCTCTATAAATGAAATCTTGTTGTTGTTGTTGTTGCTTTCGAGGCCTGACTATGCAAACTCCCTACTTGTTGTCGTCCCCAACTCCTCCCTCTGTAGGCTGCAGATCATCCAGAACTCTGCATGCCATGTCTTCTCCTGCACCAGGCTCCGTGACCCGATCACCCTCATCCTCGCCTAACTCCACTGGCTTCCCATCACTCAAAGGATACAGTTCAAGATCCTGGTCCTCACCTTAAAAGCCCTTCATGGCCTTGCTCAGCCCTACCTCTGTGACATCCTAACCCCTTACCATCCTGCCCGCTCCCTCCATTCAGCGAGCTCTGACCTGCTTCACGTCCCCCTCCTTGCCTGCCTCACAATTGGCGAGCGGGTGGGTCTTCTGCCACTCTACCTCTACCTTCTGGAACTCCATCCCACAGGCCCTCTGCCTTGGCTCCTCCCTTGCCTCCTTCAAGACCCATCTCAAGACCCTAACTCTTCGACCGTGCTTTCGAACTTCCTGCTTTCCCCCCTGCCCTCCACCCTCCCCGATCCTGACTCCCAGCTCGGGTCCGAAACATTGACTGTTCAGTGCCTTGGGACATCCACCTGACTTGAAAGGTGCTAAACAAATGTAATTTTGTTGTGGTTGTGGTTGTTGCTTTCATCAGTAGTGCTATTTTAACCCTACTGTGCAGCTTCACACATGATTAATGGCCACTTCAGTACAGTATGGAAAAGGGGGCTGCTACCTTTAGAACCATAAGTAGAAACATAGTAGAATGAGTTAATTAAACATTGTGTCCAGGAGAGAAACGGACAGAAGAAAATTGGTGGTGAAATATTGAAAAGAACGTGTATCAATCCATTAAATGGATATCAGTCTGGCTCTGTTGTTGGCATTCTTGCCTCTCAGTCAGAAGGTTGTGGGTTCAAGCTCCGCTGAGAGACTTTGAACTTACAGTTTAGGCTGACACTCCAATTCAATGTTGGGGAAGCACTACATTGTCAGAGTTGCCGCCTTTCGTATTAGACACTAAACCGAAGTCCTATCTGTCCATTCAAGTGAACGTAAAAGATCCCAATGCATTATTCGAAAAGAAAAAGGAGTTTCTACCAGTATCTTGGCCAACAATCATCAGATAACTTAGTCATTCAGTTCATGGCTGTTTGTGGCACATTGCTGTCCACAAATTGGCTGTCATGTTCGCCTTCAAGTACATAGTCACTACACTTTACAAGTAAATCCTGTAAAGTGCTTTGAGACATTTCAACAATGTTATGAAGCACTATATCAAATGCAAGGATTACTATTTTTATATAAAATGCTCTCATCCCAATTCCCTGCACTTTCCTCATACCCATTTATATTATTCCTTATCTGACTAGTTTTCTAATTGTTTTCCTGAGATGTGACAGAAGAGGGTAATTTTTCAAAACTAAAATGTGGCAAGTGGAAATCTTTATACAAATCTCAGAGCTTAATGAGCCTCAGGGGACAGGAATCGCAGATGGCACATTTTGACTTCTTTGAGAGGTTTTAGTACTAGGTATCAAATGTACCATCTGAAATCATATGAGCCAAAAATGCACCAGTTTCTTGAAGTCTCCTCAGAGATTAAATCAGTGTGACCTCCATGGCATGTTACTGTTCTTGGCCTGTGATGTTGTGAAATTAATTTTGGCAGTAGCACTATCCAGATTTTCTCCTTCTGCTTATAAAATCTACATTGTCATATACTTTATACGTTATTCTAACTGTTTTACTTATCCCCTTCACTGGTGCATAGTGATGGACAGGATGTCTGAGCTCTAACAGGGATACTTTCTGTCTGCTTAGATGGATGTTGAAGATCCCATGGCAAAAGTAGAAGGGAGTTTTTCCTGCTTTACGAGCCAACAAATCCCCAAATAAAATTGGTCATTTACTTCATGGCTGTTTGTGGGACATTGCTATGTGCATATTGCCTGCTACATTTGCCTACAAAATACACAGTCACTACGCTTCACACTACATTCACCGACAAAATAGACACTCACTGCAAATACACATTATAGTGTATCCTGAGAAATGTTTTGAGATGCCCTTCTAACATGTAAGGCGCTATATAAAATGTAAGGATTATTATTATTTTTCTTTAGAAAAAGACCAGTATCATCACTTAAGACTACAGTATATACAAAGATTGCCAACAAATAAGAACATATGAATATAAGAAATGCTAGATGAAAAAAGACCAAGGTCCACCTAGTTTGCCTGCTACCTTACTGGTAGTTGCATGCACATATGTCCCAAACTATCTATGTACTATATCCCAAAATGTTCCTATAAGAATATAAGAAATGTTAAGAACATAAATGCTAAGAAACGCTAACAAAAAAAACGTAACAAATGATCGCCTGGTCATTTGATCAGTCACTAACTTTTAACTCAATAAAGTCCATAGTCGCTTTAAATATTAAGAGACGAAATAAAACACTTTGAGACATCAAAGGCGCTACAGAAATGTAAATTCTATTGTAGTGTATAATCGTGCGCATGGAACTTGTCCTACTGTTTAGGGCTTGGGCTCCCATTGCTGAAAATATGGCTGTATTTGAAATGAGCTCGAGCCAACCTGCCCCAAATACTTTCCAGAATTAAGTAAACAGGATGTGTCCCTCCAGGGAGAGATTGCGTATTCCATTCCAACAATCTATCTCTGGAATTCCCATATGCAGGTGGGATGCATGGAATTCTCAATTTGGTTTGGAGACTCAGTAGTTTGGTTTGGAGACTCTTAAGCATGGAGACAGGTTTCTGCATGTGTCAGATCCCCTGGCTAACCCCCCAAAAAACCTGGGGAAATAACTTCCAGCTTGATATTTGTATCCCTTACACTGAGAATGTTGCTCTTACCCACAAATGCAACAGCTCTTACAACCTTTCTGTTTGTACATGGGTCAATTAACAAACCTGCCCCACCTCCCTGGACAATGGACGGTGAGGTCATTCCACTGTGCTCAGTGTTATTACTTTCTTCTTTGCTTCAAAGTGTATATTTTATTTGTTGGTTGTACTTAGCTAAATTTTGGAAGTGACTTTGGCCTTTTTGTTAGCAGCTAATCAACCCTCCTTATATATGAATAACTGGCACATTATCTAGAGTTCAGAGCTAGTAAAGTTGCCTTTTCTTTCTTTTCTCCGGATCTTTACTACATTGCTGATCTGCCTCTGAGAGACATGAAGGACTGCATCACATTCTGAAGGACCCAGGGCTGTTTCTGTCCCTTGCCTTTGCCTCATGCGTCATTCAGACACACCACAAACTCATTTTGAGCTCATTTCCATGCCGTGTGTGATTAATAGATGTGGTGTGTAGAAGGATAAAGTGCTGCTGATTGAAAAATGGGGTAATAAAAACAAGCTGTAAAACATAAACAATGTCACATTAAAAAACAATGTCTGTATAAAAAATGACAGATTTTAGGCCATATTTACTTCAAACATTGGAGAAACAGTCGATCCTCATCATCCATTAAATAGAACCAGAATCAATTGGGATGTGTATGAGATAGGTACACAGATACTCTGGAAATAAAGGTTTAGTGAAATATACAGCAAAGGCAGGCAAATGGTATTAAAGGTTCTGGCAAAATTTAAATGACAGAGCAGACTCAATGGACTAAATGACCCAGTCTTACACTGTGCTCATATGTTCTTAACCAAAACAAATCAGGAGAATCCTTAGTTAAAACTGAGAAAGTAAAAAGTCTGAGTAGAATAGACATAGACACCTCCAGTGAAAATCTACACAAAGCGGTTACCATACCCAAAGAGAACATGGCAATTACAGTCTGAGGAGAGGGATAAAGAGTCAGCAGGTTAGCATCAGGAACATGATCCAAACATCCAGCAAGATCATGTTTTAAACACTTTCCCATAGAAACAAAATAAAATACCCTGGCAATCTGAAATAAAACCAGAAGGTATTGGAAATGCCCAGCTGCTTAATGAACATCTGAAGGAGAAAGACGCATGTGATGGTTTTAAATTGTATTTTTAAACAAATAGTTCCACCCATGTTACAGTTGAACAAATTGTGAAGAAAATGTCCCATTGCTCACATACATGGGCATGCACACACAGACACAAACACAAATACGCTCATGCAGACACTAGGTACACATGGATCACACTTAATCACGTAGAAGCATTCAGACGCACACAGATTCACACACGCCTACACACACGCACACACACACACACATACATGCCCACAAATACACACAAACATATATACAGGCACAAACATGAATCAAAAAAAATCATTGTCATTGTGCCTCCAGTTACAGGAGGCAGCTGCTCAACAGTCAGCGAGACTTCCACTGTCCCACAGATGGTTGGACAGTTGGGCAGAATCTAACAAGCATCAGAGAATTCGTAAATTTTATACAGCCAAACTGTGATCACTCTGTGTGTAATCCAACTCATGCAATTTGAGTATTCACAAGTAATACTGTAATACTCATTAATACTTGAATAATACTCGAATTGCATGCTGTATTCTTTCTCATTATGTTGCTCATGTGTTTAGAGATTTGAATATCCAAGCTTAAATGCTGCTTGCATAACTGGGGACGCTCTTTTAGTGTCTCTCTCACAGCCCTGAACACATTATGAGAAAAGATAAAACGCAAAATACTGCAGATACTGGAAATCTGAAAACATAAACAGAAGTTGCTGGGAACACTCAGCAGGTCAGGCAGCATCTATGGAGAAAAGAAAGTGAGTCAATGTTTTCGGTCCATGACCCTGCCTCAGAACTCAATTTCCAGCGACTTCTGTTTTTGTTGTGAGAAAAGATATCCTTCTCTCTCCTCTAGCCCTCAATGTCTCCCAGTTTTAAACTTCCTTGTCTTTATTTTCTCAATGCGAGTGTAACCTTCTCTTCCTGCAACTTGCAAGTTTCTGAAACCAAAGCTCATTTCTGCTAACGTTATGTGAAGGAAAAGCCAAGTGGCTTTAAAAAGCTAAACACTGGATGTCTGGCAGGACTCAGAGGGTTAATCTGTTTCGCTTTTTCTCCAGACCATGAAAATAAAAGATGAAGGAAGGTAACAAAAAGATGGTGAGAAAATAATATTTGAGGGAAGGATTGACAAGTGATATTACCACTGGGTGTAATTGTGACATCGACCGACACGCTGTCAAAAGATTCAATAGTCATTAGTGGCACTGGGGGAGACTAATTATTTTTCTGCCTTTACAACAACCGCATGTTCACTATAATACCAACCATGGCAAGATAGTTTTCAATTCCTATGGTGCTGAGATACTCTTAAAATGAGATGAGGAAACTGTTACATAGTTTGGTGTTGAGATTGGGCCATACTATTCACAGGGATAACACAGGCAAGCACAGGTAGCTGACTTTGAATGAAATGCTTTATTTTGTCAAGCTGCATTGTTTCCACGTTTATTGTGGAGATTTTATCTGCTGCGGTATCTGACAATATTCAGTAAGCTGCAGGTCTTCTTTAGAGGAGCTCAGTTCCACTTTTCTTTCAAGTTCAAGGCCTTTTTTTAAGCTCTTCTTTTCATGCTTTGACAGGAAGAAGCCAACCTGACACTCCGTCACAGTTAACTACAGTCATGTATTCCTGGCAAGGGATCATAAGATCATGAGAAAGGTTTGGATAAAGAAGGCCCTCCTGTCTATTTCATTGCATCCATTCAGAATACCCACCCAACCATCCTTCCATTACCTCAACAACATTATTACTGAGCAGCAATGGCAAACCAAAGTTGTCAGCAGCTTTATCTTTCTTGTAGACATTGACAAATATCTTCCCTGCTGTCAGTGGCCTATGCTGAGGCTAGAGCTTCAGACCTGCTGATAGTCCTCCAGTAGCTCAGGCAGTGAGACTACAACAACAATATAGCAACCTTCAGGTAGGGTAATGTCTTGGATCGCTTTACAAAGATAGAGTTGGACAATGAGCAAGGTATAGGCTTGAGAAGGTGACCACAGTGTCATACAGAGATAGGGTTTGATTCAAGACTTAAAGACAGAAGAGAGGAGGTGAGAAGAAAGGGCAGAGAGAGTGAGTTCTAGAGGTGAAGGGTGTCACTTCTTAACTGGACTATTCTAACGCCCTCCTCGCCAGTCTCCCATCCACTACCATCCATAAAATCCAGATTATTCAAAACTCTGCCGCCCGCATTCTCACCCGCACCAAACTCCGCTCCCCGATCACCCCAGTCCTTGCCAGACTGCACTGGCTACCTGTCCCAGAGAGGATCGACTTCAAGATCCTCACCCTTATATTCAAATCCCTCCACTTCTCTGCACCCCCCTACCTCTCTGACCTCCTCTCTCCTCAAAATAGTACCCGTTGCCTTTGTTCCTCCGGGTCTGGCCTCCTTCTTGTACCCCGAGTACTCCACTCCACTCTCGGTGGCTGTGCCTTCAGCCACTATGCCCCGAGGCTCTGGAACTCCCTTCCTCACTCCCTTCGCCTCACCCCCTCTCTTCCTATTTTCAGGTCTTTGCTGAAGACCTTTCTGTTTGACCGGGTCTTTGGTCATCTTCCTCCCCATCCCCCTGGCTCAGCCCCGGGATCCATTACTGTGAAGCGCTCTGAGACGGCGTCCAGCGTGGAGGGCACTATGTAAATCCAAGTTGTTGTTGTTGTAAGAGTTGAAGGCTCGGACTCTCATAATGCTGGGGCACCCAGGTAAGAGGGAGCTGAGCGGATGCAGCGAGCAGAAAAGTTGGATAGGTGGTGATTGGAATGATATGGAAGTGCGAGGGTGTGGATGGATTTGTAGGTGCGAGTGAGGACCTTGAAATCAACCTTGAGGTCAAGACACCATCTGGGATTTGTTATGTTTTCACATAACACGTACCAGGGAATGACTGTAATCGTACCATCTAAAATATTAATCCTTGCATTTGATATAATGCTTTTCTTGCAAGGTGTCAAAGCACTTCACAGGTAATTGTGGTCAAGAGTAATGAATACCTGTGTAGGAGCCAAGTTTGGATATAGTGAAGATCAGCGCATATAGAGGTGGCCAGCAGCTTGCTTCCATCAAGTCTGTGTAAAAGCAACTTCAATCATTTTTATTGTTATTTCAACTTAAATATTGACCTGCTTTTAACATATAAAGTATCTCTTCAAAGAGTGAAAAGTATCTTTTCAAAGAGTGAGGAGATATTTCATATGTTTATAAGAGGCCAATATTCAAGTTGAAACAACAATAAAAATAGCTGAAGCTATTTTGACACAAATTACAGTACCCATGGAAACTGAGAGCTAAGTATTTGAACTGAAGGCAAGAAATCAGACACTTCAAGTAAAAGCAACCAGATTTTTAATGCCAAAAGTATGGGTTAAATTTCTCGATGCAATGTTTTGACAGCTTTTACAAATCAGTTACAAAGAAATCTTCAAAAACTATCTGAGCATGTAAGAAATGACTGTCTTCCGGTGTCCTGCAGAATGGAATTCTTCAGTGTGAGCTGTTCTGCTGCTTTTTCAGTGCAGACAATTTGTTGCACATGAATTGCAGGATTACGCAAAGTTATTTCATTGATTGTGGGTAAGGGTATAGCTGATCAATACATATAATATGTACAGTGAAACTTGCACGCAATTTCCAACATTTTATGATTCATATCATTTAGTTTGGACAAAAATCAATGGCAAATGTGAGCATCAGGCAGGCACAATGACATTGAACTGCTGCAAAAATCTCAGAGTTGTGTTGGTTGAAATTGTAAAATCATAGAAGTTTCAGAACAGAAGAAAGCCATTCACAGTGCAAGCATCGGGCGTGTCAAACCAACTCAACGAAAAATGTGACGTGTGATGTAATAATTATCACATTACCAAAATTGTAGTGCTGCTTCAAAGGATGCTGTTTTAACTAAATCTGAGCTAAACTGGTATCCCGTGATATAATGAAAAATAATAATCCTTGCATTTGATATAGCGCTTTTCAGATCGGGAGGACGTCCCAAAGCGCTTCACAGAACACACTGCAAAGTGAATTGACTGTATATTTGTGGGCGAACGCGGCAGCCAATTGCGCACAGCAATGTCCCACAAATAGTCGTAGATTGAAAATGACCAATTTATTATTGTTTTTGGTTTTGGAGGGATTATTATTAGGCGTGTGGAGTAAGGAAACTTGCCCAAGGTTTCGCCCTGCCTGGAATTGAACTCGGGTCTCTCGCTTCCAAAGCGAGTGCTCTAACCACTGAGCTACAGGACTCCACAGTCTGTAACAGCTATAGGATGCTCCTGGGATGATTGGGCAATCATGTTCAGCAATATTGCAAGATTGGATCTCATTCTTCCAGAACATCCACTCTACCGTTCCCCACCACGCCCCCACCACCACAGAGTCAGCTGCTTTTTAAACGTCTAGTGTCTTGGTCTCTGTCATCTTGGATTGTGAAAGCAATCTGTTCCAATCGTTAATTACCTTCTGAGTAAAGAAAACCTTCCTGGTATCTGTCCTGAAATTGCCCTTTACAACTCTGAACCTATGATCTCTTGTTCTACTGTCTTCTTGCATGCTAAAGTGTTGATTTGGGTTCACATTTTCAAACCCATTTAAAATGTTGCAGACCTCTATCAGGTCTCCTCTGAGTCGACTTCTCTCAAGTCTGAATAGCCCTAGCTTGTCTAATCATTGCTCATAGTTCATATCTCTAACACCGGGGTCATCCTCGTTGCTCTCCTCTGCTTTGCCTCTAGGGCCTGGACAGCCCCTTATGTCACAGTGACTCTGTGCTATAATCAAGATGCAGTCTGACCAGGTACTATGCAGCCTGCGTGTGACGTGTGGGAGCCTGTTGTAGTAATATAGCTTTGCTTATTGCTAACTATCACATCACAAATTGCATTTTTCACACCATTATCTGAAACTCTGGGCAACAATCAACTGACTTACAAATGTTTGAACCAACAGCAGATGAAAGCAATGATGTGCAGGCTCACTATTTATCTCACGTTAAAAAATATCCATCTATAAAGGGACAGAACCAGACACTGATCACAATGAAAGACCTTTAGCCGCGTTACCTCACCAAGTGAATGGAGAAGCTCGAAATGTTGAAACAAAAGTTTAGATATGGGAATAAAAATAGACTGTTGTCACAGAAGTGAGGAGATGGAGTTACAAAACAAACAAACAAGCAAACTGACTACACCGCATTCCAATTAAATGGAAGAGAGTGGGTGTTTTAGCAGAACATCTTCTAGAGCACACTGTGTGTCAGATCACCAGATAGTTCTGGTGGAGAAACATCTAAAACACAGTAAAAGGAAAACCAAGCATTGGCGATTGAGGTTCTAAAGTTTAATAGTTTAATAGTTTAATAAATAACAGTGTGCTGAGATCACCTGAGGCTGATTCACATCTCCTGATGTGATGGACTCCATGGCAAATGTATGGGAGCAGATTAAAAGGTTCTTCACTGCAAACTCTGGTGATGTAAAACAATGAAGAAACAAGAGTTGTGGAAATTGGAAGAATCACATGTCATTGCAGATGAAAGAGGAATATTGGAACCAGAGATACATTCAGAGCAGGCAGATTCCACTCGTAATACGACATTCAGAGGACAGCTGTGTAAATGTGGCAGGTTATATACCACCAATTCCGTATTCTGTGGAGCTTTCCTACTTTCTCCCCTCTATGGAACAACCCTGAGATTTGCCCACCTCTGTTGAAGAAGGGATTGTCCTAAATGAAAATGGAGACCTTTCAGGTGCGTCATGGCAGCAGAACAAGAGATTGTCAATTTCAGAACAGACACAAGGAAATATTTATTTGCATAAAGGATAATTAAGCGTTGGAATGGTTTGTCAGAAAGGATGGTTGAGGCCAGAACGCTGGAATATTTTTAATATTATGGGCATAAATGAGCCAGCGACTGGATGAGTATTCTGGAAGATGATATCAAACGAGCCAAACGCCCTTTTTGATCTAAATTTCTCCCGTGATCTTGTGATGAGAAGGGCTTCAAGCCTAGCTCATTTACTTGAACCAGGAACCCTGCAATCCTATCCTTTCTTCCAACAGAAGTTCTCTCTCAAAGACAGAGAATTATTTTATTGAAATCGGGTATCAACATATCCATTCAACACCAATGCTGTGTGGTTTTGTCAGGAAATGGCCTCACAAGAATCTTCACTTTGAGAAAGTGCAATCAGTTTCTGAACTTCATTCAATACGTGGAGTCCTGTATCTCAGTAGTTAGACCACTCGCCTCGCAAGCGAGAGGAGCTGGATTTGATTCCCAGGGAGGGCAAAATGTTGGGCAAGTTTCATTACTCCACACGCCTCTGTTTACCTTGCAGTAAGTAGGAACCCGGTTGTTAGTTGATTGGCAGATCGCTTTTCCGGGAGTAATAATCTCTTCACAAAAAAAAAATAGTTTGGTTACTCAATCCACGACTGTTTGTGGGACACTGCTGTCAGTTGGATCTTCTGCTGTGCGCAATTGGCTGTTGTGTTTCACCCACAAAATATAGAGTCAATTCACTTTACAGTATATTTTGTGAAGCGCTTACAGACATCTCAAAGATGTGATAAGGTGCTATATCAAATGCAAGGATTATTATTATTATTTTATTACATTGTATGATCATGGAGAGCTCATCTTAGTTAAGTTCAATGTGAGCCTTGAACTGAATGTTGAATACACAGATGAGAAGTGGGGAACAATTTGGTCGAATCTTCCTAAAATTTCTGCCAGTCATGGTTTGTAAGAAGGACAGTTATGGGTTTAAACCCCATATTGGGACTTTGAGACCACAGTCTAAGATGGCATTCCACTGCAGAACTGGGGAAGCATTGTATTATCAGAAGTGTCATCTTTCAGATGAAAGAGGATTATCTCCAAGTGCCCTGGCCAATGGTCCACAAATATATTCGCCAGCCACTTCATGCTGTTTGCAGAATGTTGCAGTGCTCAAATTGGCTACCCCATTCACCTTCAAATACAGTCACTACACCTTACATCAATCACCTGTGAAATAGTTTGAAATGTTTTCATATTATAAGTGGTATATCAGATGCAAGGATTATAATATACAACACCTCTGTAAATACACCACTGGTTACTTCACTGTTAACATCATATTACAAAGGCCAACATCTAAGTGAGAATAGCTTTCCACTGAGGCAAGAATGGAGCCGCTGGAGTAGAATGCATACAAATTTCTAAGAAGATTCGACATGCAGCTGACTTGTGTACACAAACCTTCGACCAAAAAACAACTGGCAACTGGCAAATCCAGTTAAGTCTATAATGTTGATCTCGATACACAAATTAATTTTGGTGGCAACAACTTACTATGCCAGGCTATGGGCTATGTATTTGTAGGTGAATGTGTCAGGCTGGAGAATTAATGACTGCGGCATCTGTAAGAGGATCAGAGGACGTGTGAAGAAATCTTCACTGAAGCACTGGAGCACCACAGTCTGAGGGAAAAACATCATAGATCAGATCTTTCCCCTCAGGCTTGTTTGGAAAATCTACAGGGAGTATGAGAAATGGATTTTCATATGCATTGTTGATTTAAAAGAAAAAAAAGCTTTTAATCACATTTAGCTGGAGGATATTGTGATACTACAGGTACCTCAAAACATTCTCCACATAATGTGGGCACCCGAGCCTGCATCAGGGTAGATGTTGAAATGAATGTACGTTATGTGACCGATACGGTAGTACATGAAGGATGTATACGATCTCTCCACATTGCTTCAATAACTTACTGAAAATCATGGCAGACTTCACAAAGAACAGAGGGGTTGTAATTTGCAGCAATTGATAATGTGTTAAGTTAGTTCATTACAACAACAAATTGCATTTATATAGTGCCTTTTGCGTCGGGAGTACGTCTCAAGACACTGAGCAGTCAAGAATTTGCATCCGAGCTGGGGGGTGGACTCGGGTGGTGTGGGGACCAAAGGTGGTGGAGTGTGGGGTGGGAGGGGGTAATGACCAAAGGCATGGTCAAAGAGGAAGATCTTGAGACTGACCTTGAAGGAGGCGCGGTAAGGGAAAAGGGAAAGGGACTTCAGGATAGTGTTCCAAGGAGTGAGGACAAATAGCTGAAAGCCCGACCGCTAATGGTGGGGCGGGTAGAACATGAAGCAGGCCATTATCTATTGAGCAGAGGGCACGGGTTGGTTGGTAGGAATTAAAAAAGTCACAGAGATAGTGTGCAAATAACACACTGAAGACTTGAAATTCTGCCTAATTTTGACATGTAAAACTATTTTAGTGAAAGGCTAATTCATCTGGTGGATTGCTGGCCAGAGCTACCCCTCTTCTCTTTACTGCTTTTTTAAAAAAAAATCAAAAAATATCTACAGTTTTATATTCCTAAGAATCCTTACATTTGATATTACTCGTTTTACCTTTCTCCTAGAAGAGAAGGGAGTGTCCTGGCCAACAGTCCTCCAAATAAAATTGGTTACTCACTCCATGGCTGTTTTGAGGCATTGGTGTGTGCAAGTTGGCTGCCGCATTTGCCTGCAAAATACACATTTCAAACACTTTATAGTATTTCCTGTGAATCACTTTGAGACATCTTGAAGAAGTGGTAAGGCATTATATCAAATGCAAGGATTATTTAACATTCAAAACATCTCCCTTGATGTGAAAGGCGGCGATCTGGAAGACATCTCAAGCGCTTCACAGGATTTACTGCAAAGTGTAATGTGTAGGTGAACATGGCATATTTTATAGTGACAGAGAATATTTACAATAGCACTGCAACGCAACTAGTTTGTCAGCCTCTGCAAGTGTCATGCCAGGTTTCGCCTACACTCAGTTTCTTTGCTATTGTGATTACAAACCTCGATGGAAAAAGAAACACAAAAAATCTCCGTGTTCAACTCCAACAGAAAACATCAGGTTGCAGTGTTTGCTTACGTGATGTGCTATTTGTTATCCAGAGATGGTAACATAAACCTTGACGCATTCTGGACATGAATTACTGAGAGTGAAATGCTACAAAAAGTTTTGTAATCAACAAATCATATGTTAGTCAATGGATCCAAAAATAATTTGGCGTCTTCTTTGTCTGTGTAAGACATGAACGGCTAGTCACCCAATGACTGGGCAACTTAGTTTGGCTAGCCTGCAATTATCTTGTTGCAAGTTGCAGTTACACCCTGCGCCAAAGCTGTGTGGTGCTTACAGTGCACGCGTTCTAAGGTTATAAATCTTGAATTTACTGAAAAACAAAGCCACATCTCTATTTAATAAAACAAATGAGCTGAAATTACACTTCATTTGTTTCCATAAATAGGAGTTCACAAATTCCACCCCTCCCTCAAGCTCCGGGATATTTTCAATTAGAGCCAGTTTTGATTAAGGGGTGTGGAGACGTCCCATTGTCCGGTTTGCTGGCAGTTTCCTGAGTGATTTGATGTTATGCCAAGATCTAAATTTAGTTCTTGAGTTTTATGTAGGTCTGCAGTGAATCCTTCAGGCAAAATAAACACACATTGGGGTGAAAAATGCTTCTTAACAGATTTGATGTGTGATCACATTGTATCTGCTCAGAAACTTTGCAATTTTCAAATTTTACTAAAGATTGATTGGGTGTAAACAGATCTCTCTACCCTGCCTTCAGCACAATGGTTGGACCCAAAGCCAGTTCAGAGACTTCAGTGTTGCTATTTTTACAATTTACAGCTTACATTTATGTAGCACCTTTCATGTCTTTGTTGTTTCTATGAGCTCCGATTGCTGTTGCTGGTTCTGTTTCACAATATACTCTAAGCAGCTTTTCACAAATAAAGTGTTGCAAATTGGCAGCTATTTCCACACTTTAAAGTCATCTGGGTGATGAGGGTCTCACGTACTAAGATCAATCCAACACAAAGATGTCTTGTCCTAATAATCAGGAGGAGCTCCACTGCAAAGAGGACTGACCGGACCTTGTAGCTCTAATCATGTAAACTAGTTGGTAAAATATGTCTTCAAATCCTTGCACGATGAGTTCTCAATTTTAGCCCTGTCACTAGGAAGAAATGGATTGCAGATAAATCACTGGTAGGATGATACTTTGTGCCATTCTTATGTGTTGCAGCACGTAGTTACAATCTAGCATTCATAGAGGCCAGCTGATAGGAAATCACCAGCTCCTTTCTGGTCCAGGAAAAATGTGCTGTGCAGGGAAACATCAAAAAAAAAAGCAATATCACAAGATTCGTTTGGATGAAGAAAATGCTTTGGCCCATTTGACCTCATCCCTATAGAACACTCACTCACTCAACCACCCTTCATAGAATCATAGAATTATACAGCGCAGAAGGAGGCCATTCAGCCCATCGTGTCTGTGGCGGCTCTTTGAAAAGAGCTATCCAAATCAATCCCACTCCCCCGCTGTCTCCCCATAGCCCTGCAAACTTGTCCTCCCCAAATAATTATCTCCTTCTCTCTTAAAAGTTGTTATCGAATCGGCTTCCAACACCCTTTCAGGCAATGCATTCCAGATCTGAACAACTCGCTGTGTAAAAAAAATTCTCCTCACCTCTCCTCTGTTTCTTTTAACAATCATTTTAAATCGGTGTCCTCTGGTTACCGACCCACCCACCAGTGGAAATTATTTCTCCTTGTTCACCCTATCCAATCCCCTCATAATTTTGAAAACTTCTGTTAAGTCTCCTCTTAACCTTCTCTGCTCCAAGGAGAATAATCCTAGCTTCCCTAGCCTCCCCTGATAACTGAAGTCCCTCATTGCTGGTACCATCCTCGTAAATCTCCTTTGCACCCTCTCTAATGCCTTGATATCCTTCCTAAAGTGTGTTGCCCAGAACTGAACACAGTGTTTTATAAAGGTTCATCATAACTTCCTGACTTTTGTATTCTAT
The DNA here is from genome assembly GCF_018977255.1 of Callorhinchus milii. NCBI lineage: Eukaryota > Metazoa > Chordata > Chondrichthyes > Chimaeriformes > Callorhinchidae > Callorhinchus > Callorhinchus milii. The sequence continues at coordinate 97,936,801 of NW_024704742.1, forward strand.
GCCCCTATTTATAAAGCCTAGTATTCCGTATGCCTTTTTAACAGCTTTATCTACCTGTTGTGCCACCTTCAAAGATTTACTTATATGAACCCCCCGGTCTCTCTGTTCCTTCACCCCCTTTACGATTGTACCATCAGCTTATATTGCCTCTCCTCATTCTTCCTCCCAAAATGCAGCACTTCGCATTTCTCTACATTAAACTTCATCTGCCACGTGTCTGCCCATTTTACAAGTCTGTCTATGTCCTCTTGCAGTTTACTACTATCCTCCTCACTGTTTGCTACTTTTCCTAGCTTAGCATCATCCGTAAACTTGGAAACTGTACTCCCTATACCCAAGTCCAGGTCATTTATATAGATCAAAAATAGCAGTGGTCCCAATAATGACTCCTGGGGATCACCACTTCCCTGCAGTCAGAAAATCACTCTCTGCTTTCTGTCTCCCAGCCAGTTCTGTATCTATGCTGCCACTATCCCTTTAATACCGTGAGCTTCTATTTTGCTTAAAAGTCTCTTATCAGGTTTATTAGACATGATCTGCCTTTAACAAATCCATGTTGGCTGTCCTTTATTAACCCACATTTTTTAAAGTGAAAATTTATTTTGTCCCTGATTATAATCTCTAGAAGCTTCCCACTGGCATTAGGCTGACTGGCCTGTAGTTCCCAGGTTTATCCTTCTGCCCCTTTTTGTACAGGGGAATAACATTTCTATTTTATTCTATTTTTTATTTCTAGTCTATTCTGTGAAGCACTTTGAGACATCTAGAAGACGTGAAAAGCGCTATATCAAATGCAAGGATTATTATTATTATTAACGTTGTGGGTTGCCTTCCTGGCAACCTTTTCCCTCTAATTACCTTCTGAGTAAAGCAAAACATCCTGGTATCTAATAATGATAATAATCCTTGCATTTGATATAACATCTTATCATATCATCAAGACGTCTAATGTGCTTCACAAGATATACTGTAAAGTGAATTGACTGTATTCTGTGGGCGAATGCGGCAGCCAATTTGCTCACAGCAATGTTCCACAAATACCCATGGAGTGAATGACAACATTTATTTGGGGAATTGTTGGCCAGTACACCTGGCGAAACTCCATCTCTTTCCAAATAGTGCCATGGGATCTTTAATGAAGTTCAGACCTGAAATTGCCCTTTGCGAGTCTAAACCTTGTGCCCACTTTTTCAACTGTCTTGGTGCATCCTAACATATTGATCTGGGTTAATGTTTTCAATCCCATTTTAAAATTTTATACGCCTGTATGAGACCCCCTCTGTGTCATCTTCTTTCAAGACTGAAGAGCCCAGCTTTCCAAATGTTGCTCAAAGATGATTCCTCAAACATTGCGGATCATCCTTGTTGCTCTCCTGTGCACTGACTGCAGGCTCTGGACAGCCCCTTTTTGTCGCAGTGACCAGACTGTATGCAGTACTTTATATACAATCTAACCAGAACAATATTTAGCTTGAGAATGATGTCTGGGCATCTAAACTCAACTGATTTAGCATTATAGCACAGCATCCTGTGTGGCTTATTTATTGGCAGTCCTTTCTACTATGCACATAGCTTTATGAAACTGCCACCCAAACATTAATGTTGCAAAGATCACTGTGGATTAAAAAAATGTTGTCACTCCTTTGCTGATTCCTTATGGGAACATCTGGGGCTGTTTTGCGGCTGTAGTAATTGGTATACTCCCCCGCATCCTCCCAGTGAGATGGGAAACAGTCTTTAAGCTACTAACCCTAAACTGTTTTGTGACTCACTACTCATATGCACAAACAGCATCGTAAAATAGAACATTACAGTACAGAAAAATGCCATTTGGCCCATCAAATCTGCATCTGATCTAATCCCACTCTCTTGCTTGCTCCCTTTAATATTGACATCTATCTAATTCCTTTAGGAAATAATTGATGGGCTCCGCTTCAGCAACAGTTTGTGACAGTGAATTGCATATTCAGACCACGCTCAGTGAAAGCCAACTTTCCAAGTAACACTTTAATTCTTTGTCATTCTTTTAAATTTGTGATTTGTCATTACTGACTGATCAACCAGTAGCAATAATCTACAGTAGAACACCACATATTTGGAAACTGACCTACTGTGCTCCAACACATCCTCAACGGGCTCCACTGTGGAAATATGATATAGACCCCAACATTTTCAGTTGTGTGCAAGCACGCACTCCCACTCCCTCGAGTCGCTGCCACATTTACCAAGAAAATACACTTTACAGAATATTTTTGAGACAAATCCTACATCAAATGCAAGAATCACTATTACTTTTGTTACTGAGTTTGTATGACTTCAACACAGCAAAAGCAGCATGAGGCCACCCCAGGAAGACAACCTACTGAATCACAGAATTATACAGCGCAGAAGGAGGCCATTCGGCCCATTGTGTCTGTGCCGGCTCTTTGAAAAGAGCATCCAAATCAATCCCACAACCGCGCTCTCCCCACAACCCTGCAAACTTGTCCTCCCTAAATAATTATCTACTTCTCTCTTAAAAGTTGTTATCGAATCGGCTTCCACCACCCTTTCAGGCAATGCATTCCAGATCCGAATAATTCGCTGCGTGAAAAAAATTCTCCTCACCTCCCCTCTGTTTCTTTTAGCAACTATTCTATATCAGTGTCCTCGGATTACTGACCCACCTGCCAGTGGAAATAGTTTCTCCTTGTTTACCCTCATAATTTTGAAAACTTCTATTAAGTCTCCTCTTAATCTTCTCTGCTCCAAGGAGAATAATCCTAGCTTCTCCTGATAACTGAAGTCCTTCATTCCTGGTACCATCCTGGTAAATCTCCTTTGCACCCTCTCCAATGCCTTGACATCCTTCCTAAAGTGTGGTGCCCAGAACTGAACACAGTTCTAGCTGAGGCCTAACCAGTGTTTTGTAAAAGTTCATCATAACTTCTTGACTTTTGTATTCTATGCCCCTATTTATAAAGTCTAGTATCCCATATGCTTTTTTAACAGCTTTATCTACCTGTCCTGCCACCTTCAAAGATTTACTTATATGAACCCCCCGGTCTCTCTGTTCCTTCACCCCCTTTAAGATTGTACCATCAGTTTATATTACCTCTCCTCATCCTTCCTCCTAAAATGCATCACTTTGCATTTCTCTACATTAAACTTCATCTGCCACGTGTCTGCCCATTTTACCAGTCTGTCTATGTCGTCTTGAAGTTTACTACTATCCTCCTCACTGTTTACTACTTTTCCTAGCTTAGCATAATCTGTAAACTTGGAAACTGTACTTCCTATCCCCAGCCCAGGTCATTTATATAGATCAAAATCAGCAGTGGTCCAAATACGGACTCCTGGGGGACAGCACTGAACACTTCCCTGCAGTCAGAAAACCACTCTGCTTTCTGTCTCCCAACCAGTTCTGTATCCATGCTGCCATTGTTCCTTTAATACCGTGGGCTTTTATTTTGCTTAAAAGACTCTTATGTGGCACTTTATCAAACGCCTTTTGAAAATCCATATAAACTACATCAGCTACACTACCTTCACCATCTCCATTACTTCATCAAAAAACTCTTATCAATTTTGATAGGCAGGATTTGCCTTTAACAAACCCATGTTGGCTGTACATTATTAACCCATATTTTTGTAGGTGAAAATTTATTTTGTCCAGGATTATAGTCTCTAGAAGTTTCCCCACTACTGACATTAGGCTGACTGTCCTGTCGTTCCTGGGTTTATCCTTCTGCCCCTTTTAGTACAGAGGAGCAACATTTGAAACCTTCCAATCCTCTGGCTCCACCCCGGTGTCCAAGGAGATTTAAAGATTGTGGCCCGAGCCTCCATTATTTCCACCCTTACTTCCCTCAGTAACCTAGGATGAATCTCATCTGGACCGGGTGACTTATCTACCTTAAGCACCGACAACCTTTTTAGTACCTCCCCTCGGTTTATTCTTATCTTATCCAATTTCTCTACCTGCTAATAATAATAATAATAATCCTTGCATTTGATATAGCGCTTTCCACATCGGGAGGACGTCCCAAAGCGCTTCACAGAACACACTGTAAAGTGAATTGACTGTATATTTGTGGGCGAACGCGGCACCCAATTGCGCACAGCAATGTCCCACAAACAGTCATAGATTGAAAATGACCAATTTATTATTGTTTTTAGTTTTGGAGGGATTATTATTAGGCGTGTGGAGTAAGGAAACTTGCCCAAGGTTTCGCCCTGCCTGGAATTGAACTCAGGTCTCTCGCTTGCAAAGCGAGTGCTCTAACCACTGAGCTGCAGGACTCTCCTCCAATACTGTGGCATTGGCTGCATCCTCTTCTTTTGTGAAGACAGATGCAAAGTACTCATTCAGTACATCAGCCGTGCCCTCTGCCTCCATAAGAATATTTCCTCTTTGGTCCCTAATTTGAACCACCCTACTTTTGACTAACCTTTTATTCTTTATATGCTTGTAAAATATCCTAGGTTTTCCTTTTCTGTTACCTGCTAATCTTTTCTCATACAATCTCTTTGCCCCTCCTATTTTCTTTTTCAGTTCTTTCTATATTCTATTTGATTATCTTCTGTATTATGGATATGATATTTTTCATAAGCCTGCTTTTTCTGTTTAATTTAATCTCAATTTCATCCAGGGAGGTTTAGATGCCCTACCTTTCCCCTTTGTGGGAATGTATTTGTTCTGTCCCCAAACTATCTTCTCCTTGAAGGCTTCCCATTGATTGTTAGCTGTTTTACCTGCCAATCTTTCTTTCCAGTCCACCTTGTCCAGGTCCCTTTTTAAATCACTAAAATTAGCCGTCTTCCAATTTAGTATCTTCACTTTTGATTGTTCCTTATCCCTTTCCATAAGTACTCTAAGCCTAATGATGTTGTGATCACTGTTGTCCAGATGCTTTCCTACTGAAACCTGCTCCATTTTCCCCCCTTCATTCCCCAGAACTAGATCCAGCACTGCTTCCTTCCTCATTGGGCTGGAAACATACTGATCAAGAAAGTTATTCTGCACACATTTCAAGGAATCGTTCCCCCTCCTTGCCCTTTACACTGTTATTATGCCAGTCTACATTAGGATAATTGACGTCCTCCATTATCACTATTCTATTGGTTTTGCATCTTTCTAAAATCGTCTTGCAGATTTGTTCGTTTATCTCCTTCCCTATTTTATGGTCTATAGTGTACACCTAACATAGTAACAGCTCATTTTCTGCTCCTTAACTCTAACCAAATGGATTCTGTTTTTGGACCGTCTAGCACATTGTCCCTTTCCAGGGCCGTAACCATGTCTTTAATCAATACTACCACACCCCCTCTTTATTTTCCTTCCCTATCCCTCCTGAATACATTGTAGTCAGGAATATTCAGCTCCCCTTCTTGCCCCTGTTTGAGTCAGGTCTCTGTTATTGCCATTACATCATAACCCCATGTGGCAACTTGAGGCTGCAGCTCACCAATCTTATTTGTCACACTCCATGCATTCACACATATGCACTCCAAGACTAACTGAGTCTGGATTTTTTCCCCTCGTCTAATCCCTACTTATTCTGGATTACATCCTGATTCCCTTCCCCCCCTCAAAATTAGTTTAAACCCTTCCCCACAGCACTAGTTAATCTCCCTGCGAGGACATTGGTCACAGCCCTGTTCAGGTGTAACCCATCCATCTTGTACAGGTCTCACCTGCCCCAGAACTGATCCCAATGATCCAGGAACCTGAAGCCCTCCTTTCTGCATCATTTCTCCAGCCATGCATTCATGTGTTTGATCCTGCTGTTTCGATACTCACTTGTACGAGGCACTGGGAGTATTCCAGAGATCACACCTTTGTGGTCCGACTCTTTAGCTTTTTCCCTAGCTTCTGATACTTTCTTCTGATAAGAGAATGTCTCTTTAAATATTGAACACAATTCCTCTGCTGTATGGCCAGTCTCTTGGTAACTGTCCCTTCAAGGACTTTAAGAGTGTGATATCATTAATGCGGTAATTCATGTAATGCTAAACATCAAAAGGAATACTTGTCTAACCCTTTGTTTGCTATGACCCTTTCCTCCTGCTGCCTAGCTTTTCTGCCAGAATTTTGAGAAAAATTTACCTGACAGCAAATAGCTGGTTAGCTATTCCTCAGATCTTAAATTCAATGCATCAGTGAAACAACAACAATTTGGATTTATCTAGCGCCCTTCACACTGGACGGCATCTCAAAGCGCTGAAAAGATGCAATAGACGAGCCAGCAAAATGATCAATGTATTTGCGGAGTGTCTTATTTGAAAACACTATGGAGAGGAGCCCAGCTAGAGGTTACAGATAATTTTGATTAATGATTTTGTTCAGAACAGTCCCCTCTCCTTTATAACTGCAGATTTATCCCTGGCACGAAGTTGCACTGTGAAGAAGCTCTAAGCTTTTGCAGTCGGTGTCTTATTTAGCCAAGCACTTAGATAATGAAAACAAATTTCCTTATTTTTAACAGCTGGGCAAAATTGTGTAATTTAATTTTAAAAAAGTTGTTAATGAAGGTTAGCTGTTAATGCAACAATTACGCTTGCTTCATTTCCTATTTCTGTGTGTTTTTCTCTCCCCTTGAGCTATTTCACATATTAAGATACTCTCATATATCACAGGAATGGGATGTTCCACAGGGGATCTCACCAGACTTAGGAGTCATGAGTTTAACAAATCTGCACATAATTCTTCACATAACCAGAATTGGTAATCTTTGGATTCAGGCCATACTTATGCAAGGATTACTAAATTATTAATATGAGGGTGAAATTAACATTGCTTCAAAATTAGTTGAAATGTGATCAGCTTCAAATGTGAACATTTTCTAAAATGTTAGTAAAAAATGTCACCATCTGTATGCACCTGTGAATGTGAATAGTGCATATATTATATTTTGTGGGGATTATGGGGACGTGGGGGATAATGGAAGAGAAGCAGAGCTTTCTACCACTGTTAATGGTTAAAAAGGCTTTTGTATTTGTGACTACTGTTATTTAAACTGTTTTGAAAAGAGCTAGTATCAACAGAGATAAAAACCCTGGAAAAACGAAAGCACACAGGATGTGTGGAATATATCAGTAGACTGTGAACACAGACATCTGCCTCCCAGCTGTTTGCATTGTGTGCCTCTGTCTTGATGTCTGTTTTGGTGCTTCTTATGGAAAAAAACAATACATAGCAACATTGTTTGAGGGGCGTTGTCAGGGGTGGGTTATCATGAAGGTGCCAACTTATGCAATGGTACTAATGGTTAGCAAGGTATTATGCTTTTGTTCCATGCATGCTCAGTGATCAAAACTGTAACAATATCCCCTCCCTTTTCTCCCTACAGTGGGAATCTAATGCTGTGGAGCCCCCTATTGGGCACAGAGGAAACTGCAGCAACTGCATGGTCCCCGACATTTTTGGTCTAAGTGTCAATTTCATGTGGATTTCACAAAAGTTCAAATTGAATGCCTCGGTCAACTTTGTTTTAATACAAGTCGGATCAATGATGAGATCGAGAGAATGTTCAAACAACGTAAATGTCACATAACTTATTTTCGCCCTACTCACAGCACAGAGATAGAGCTTGTCAAAGACACAAACAACATTCTCTCTATCTGTGACCATGGTTCCCTCGGCCTCCTCGTCCTCCTGGATCTCTCTGACGAGTTCACACAGTCGATCACGCTATCCTCCTCCATCTGCTCTCCTCCCTCATCTACCTTAGTGGGATTGCACTCGCACAGTTCGAGTCCTACTTAACCAACTGCCTCCATTTCATCTCAGCAAATGGTTTCTACTCCCAACCCCACCCAGTCACCTGCGGGGTACCCCAGAGCTCCATCCTTGGCCCTCTTCTTTTTCTTATCTATATGCTCTCTCTGGGTGATGTCATCCATAGACATGGGGTAAACTTCCACATGTATGTGGATGACACACAAATCTATTTTGCCTCCTCCAGTACCAACTCCAGTACCAACGATGTTCTATCAGCTTGTCTGGCAGACATCATGGCCTGGATGAGTGTAAACTTCCTGTAGCTGAATATGGACAAGATGGAAGCCATACTCCTAGTCTCCCATCAACGTCTTCACTCCTACGGATCTAAACTCCTCAACCTCCTTGGGCTCTCCCTCACACTCACTGAACCAGTGTGCAATCTAGGTGTCCAGTTCGAACCCCAGCTGTCCTTCCTCCCCCATATGCAGTCCCTGACCAGGACCACTTTCTTCCACCTCCACCAGTTTGCCCGCCTCTGACCATAACTTACCCCAAATGCAGCCGAAACCCTCGTGCATGCGGTTGTCACCTCCCACTTGGATTACTCCAACGCACTCCTCGCAGGTCTCCCCAGCTCCACCGTTCAAAAGATCCAGCTCATTCAGAACTCTGCCACCCACCTACTGCCCCGGACCAAACTCCGTACCCACATCTCACCAGCTCTGGCCAGGCTCCACTGGCTCCCCATCACCCAACAGAGCGACATTCAAGATCTTCACACTCGTGTTAAAATCCCTTCACTCTCTGGCACCTCCCTACCTCTCTGAACTCCTCACTCCCCAATCCACCACCTGGTGCCTCTGCTCGACTGGCACCGGCCTCGTACCTCGCACCCTCCGCCCCACCATCAGAGATCGCACTTTCAGCCAGTATGCCCCGAAACTCTGGAACACTCTCCCTCAATCCCTCCGCCTTGCCCCCTCTCTCCCCTTTGTCAAGTCCCACCTGAAAACCGTCCTCTTAGACCGTGCTATGGCCACCTCCCCACCCCCGGCTCGGAGTCAGGCTCTGCTACTGTTAAGTACTTTGAGACGCTACCCTACAAGGAGAGCGCTATATAAGTGTAAGTATAACAACAACTTGCAGTTATATAGTGCTCTTCACATGGGGTAGCGTCACAGAGCGTTTCACAGTGGCAGAGTCTGACACTGAGTCAAGGAGAGAGGGAGGTTGGAGGTGACCATATGCATGATAAAAAATGAAGGTGCTGAGGTGGAATTTGAAAGTGGGGAAGGAGGGGCCAAGGCGGCGGGGTTGAGAGAGAGAATTCCAGAGTTTTAGGGCGTAGTGGCTGTAAGCACAATTAAAAAGGAAGGTCTTTTTGAAGGTGGGCACCATCAAAACAAGTGCCCACAATGTGCCATGTATGCCACATCAACTCACCAAACTTCAGCTCCAACCCAAAATCTCCTCACAACTTGACAGGAGGTACAGAGGTTCCTGCAGACAACATATTTTACTTTGGTGTGTGAGGTGGGGGGCAACTCTTTGCTGGGTGGTAGTTGTTCAACCCCCTCTTGATTGTAATGAGTAAATTATCGTAGCATGTTAATAAAAATAAGTAAATCTGAACTTAAAAACTCAGTAGTTAAATATAATGTGTGGTGTGGTACTGCACACATGGGCTGCGCTGTTAGCTGATCTCAGAAAGAGTGATAATGGGATTCTAAAATACAACCTCTTTTGAGGTACATCACTCTTACATCTATGTTGAGTGGGTTTGCAAACTGAGCCTCTTACTAATAAATGTCACTCATAACAGTTCCTCAGAGTGGGCAGCTCTGATCCACAATCCTGCCAGAAATGGGGATGTCAGGTCAGGACAGGAGGAAGCTTGAGGCATTGTTCTTTCATGGAGCTCGATGATTCCCACGGTCGACCTTATTCACTAACTCTTGACACTGGAGGATAAGATGTACTGGAGAGCTACAGGCACTCATGGAGCTGTACAATGCATAAATCATCATTCTCAGGAGAGGAAGGATAAAAGAAGGAAACTGAATACAATTTAGACTACCTTGTGGTCTAATGTGCGATATTAACAAATTGTGTTTGGAAAGATAAAAGTTTGAGATGCTGTATTTATAAAAAAAAAGAGAAGGAAGCAATGCACAGTTTTCTGACATTCATGAGGGAAATTCCTCTTATCGTCCTTGGGCTGTGTGCTAACTCAACCAAAGTGACTCATTTCAGTACGTGGAAAACATTTTGAAATTCACACTAATAAGGTAGCAGTGTAAGAACACAGGTCCCCATGTTAGCAAAAGCATATATTGTAGTACATAAAATAAAAATACTTCTGAGCCTTGGCACTACTGTTCAAACCTTTTTCTTCTCTACCTCTTGGCCTGTCCTTGGGTAGGGCTGACCACATTGACTCATCCAATTATTCTTTCCAGGTTTCATGTCTAACATCACTTTTAGCAATTCAGCCAGTTGTACTAACAAGGTATGCTTAAAGCTCCACAAAGCCCTCCACTAGTGTAACCTGAATCATTGTCTCCAAGGTGACATCTAGCAATAGAAGATCAGAATCAGTTTCCTCTGTGGCTGATCTGGGAATCCAGCTCCTGATCCAGGCAGGTCCACAGTACTTCATGGCACTGTTGATAGACCAGCCAGCTCAGTTTGTTGGCAGGGCTTGGAGGAGTAGATCACTCTATAGAGGCTAGGAGTCTTTCCACTACTGATAATCCTGCAAGGCAAAGCCTTAAGAGCAAAGGAGGTTCTAGCGGGACAACAACAACAACTTGCATTTATATAGGCAATTAGTGGGAAGCTTACCTGTGCTCTGTAATATTACGCTGTACAATTTTAAATGGCTTAACTGCTGTGGTACCCCCAATTGCACACTTTAGGTTCCCTAAGCTTCAGCTCTTGCTAACTTGTGGTTAAATTCTCCAGCATTATTTAAGCAAGATGCATTCCTCTGGGAGTGTGCAGTTCATACCAAACAAAAGGCACCAATATGTATGTGGAATTCTCAGTAAATACATTTTCCACATGTAACTAGCCAAACAGATATGATGGAGTTTTCTCCTTAGTTGGGTTGAGACTCCAGGTATATCATAAAAACGTATCTGAGAATTGAAAGAACTTCAGGAAAGAAATATACCATGTTCCAACTCAACTTGGAGATAGAGCAAACTTGAGCTTCCAACTTCTCATTTCTATCCGCAGTAATTGTGATTCTGACCGACACAACTTTACCAACCAGAGGTTTGCAGATTTTAAATGCCTTAAATTTCTCCAATTTTGCCCCACCCTACCTCTATGACCTCAGCAAACTCTATCATCCCAGCCATTCCCTTCGCTCAGTGAGAACCAGCCTGCTTCATTTCCCTTGCCCTATTGCCCCAGCATTGGTGAGCTGGCGTTCAGCCTTCCTGCCCCCACTCTCTGGAACTCCATCCCTGAGTCCCTCTAACTCATTCCCTCCCTCACCTCGTTCAAGGTCTGTCTCATGATCTATCTCTTTGACTGTGCCTTCCCCTCCCCACCCCCCTCAGCTTCCACTCCCAGTTCGGATGCCCAGCCATTTCTGTTAAGTGCTTCAGGATGTCTTCCAACATGAAAGGCACTAGATAAATGTAAATTTGTATTTTATTGTATTCTGTTGGTTGTCATCGCTGACAGAAAATACACAGTGTGGTTACACTGGAAACAGCTCATCAGGATCACCGTGTGGAAGTCTGGAATATGACCAGCTCTTTTAAGGAGCGTGGCAGGCAGGCGACTACATTACAATAAATGGAATACAGAATCACCAACAGTCAAAATTGCAATCCCAAGTCTGGAGTTCATTTTACATTAATAAATTCTGTAAAATCCTTGCATAGATGTTGTAAGATATTGCCCCAGAATGGCTAACCCCTATAGCAGAAAATGGTGCTATGGAGAAACCTAGCAATTTCTTAATAACATAGATTTCTTAATTACATGAACTAGCTTGTACTGTATTATCATTTGCCAAGCAATTGGGGGAAAAGATATGTTATTTGAGATCAAATGAAGGATTCATAGCGGCTGATATGTCAGCTCTTCCCTGATTCCAGAGTCAGCAACAAAGTAAAAACTAATAATGCAATAGAGTTTTCATTTACATATATCAATATGCTTGGCTGTGGTTGGCTGTGCACCCAAGCTGGAGGGAGAGAGCTGAAGAGGGTGGGGGGAGGGAAAGATGACCGAGAAAAAAGATCAAAGAGATAAGTCTAAGGCGGGCTTTGAAAGTACGGAGGGAGAGGGGGCAAGTCAAAGGGACTCGGATGGAGATCCAGAGAGGAGGGACAGAATAATTGAGAACTTGCCCACCAATGGTGGTTCAAATAGGGAGGGGATATGAAGCATTTCACTCAAAGAAGGGTGTGGCTTGGTTGGCATGGTTGGAGAGGCTCCCAGAAGTAGGATGGGGCGAGGCTGTGGAGGGACTTAAATGTGAGGATGAGAATCTTAAACTTGATCTGCTGGGGATAAGGAGCCAGTGAAGCTGAGCAATGATGGGGTGATAGACTAATAATAATTTTTGCATTTGATATAGCGCCTTTTACATTGGAAGGATGACTCAAAGCACTTTGCATGATTTAAGGGTGTGTTTTGTAGGCAAATGTGACAGGCAATTCGCACAGCAATGTCCCATCAGCATTCACGTAAGCTGTTGGATTTGCCAAATTCAAAAAAATTTGTGAATCCCAAAAGCAAGATAAGTCCAAAAAAAGGGTTTTGCAGTTTTCCGGGATTTGCAGTTTCGCAAATCTAACCAGCAATTAAAAACCGCAGTCCACTTTTGTGTAATTTCTATTTGATAGTTTGGGAATCTCTAAATGTAAGTCTAAATGTATATATATATTGGGACTTGCACGCTATTCTTTATTTAAAGAAATAGATTCAATATAGATTCTCAACCTCAGGCCACACTGCACAGTTGGACATATACGAAAACTCATTAAAAATTAAATGTCCATTTAACGTATTATGCTGTCTGTCCTAACCCAAATTATTATTGACATGAGCCAAAGTTAAATGCAGTGGATTTGGCTCTGTTAATGCCTTTACTGGACAACACTGAGAAGTATAACATGGGTTCAATAGTTTGCAAGAAGATTATGTAATGTTGTGGATCCGATGATGGAACAGGAGGAAGAGCATGTGACAAATGCAGGAAAAGATTTCAACAGTGCAGTTACAGTAATGAATCTGGGTGTCTGTTAACAGCATGGGTGTGAATGCAAAGCAGGAAGGATGCTCTGATATACCATAAGTGTAAAAAATCAGCTACAAGTCGATGTGATAGACTGGAGATGGAATGAGGCCAGCTGTCTGTCTGTTAGATGCATGGGGGTGTTTATATACCGGAATGGGTAATGAAGTAGAGCAATGATAAGCCAATTGTGGCAGAATAGATGTAGAAAGGAAAAGCTTCTCTGATCAAACAGGCACATGCAATTTGGAGCTTGATGTAGGGCTAATAATTTACAAAACAAAACACTTGTTTTAGAGTCATACAAAATGGTGATCATTTAAGGAATACTGGAAGTTTTACGACAATACAATTGTAGCAACAACAACAACAACAACAAGATTCCATTTATAAAGCGCCTTTCACGTCAGGAGGACGTCGCAAGGCGCTGCACAGTTGGGTCATGACCCGAGCAGGGGGGAAATGGTCAGGGTGAGGGGAGGGAAGGGAGGGAGCGAGGAGGGGGGAAATGGTCAGGGTGAGGGGAGGGAAGGGAGGGAGCGAGGAGGGGGGAAATAGTCAGGGTGAGGGGAGGGAAGGGAGGGAGCGAGGAGGGGGAAGAGAGTCGAGAGGGGAGCTGAAGGCTCGGTCAAAGAGAAAGGTCTTGAGACCGGCCTTGAAGGAGGAAAGGGAGGAGGCGGCGAAGGCACTGGGGGATAGAGTTCCAGAGCCTAGGGGCTGAGAGGCTGAAAGCCCGACCACCGATGGTAGGGCGATTGGGGCGGGGGACGTGGAGCAGACCGGAGCCAGAGGAACGGAGGGTACGGGCAGGTAGGTAGGGGGATAGTAGGTTGGAGAGGTAGGAGGGAGCAAGGCCGTGAATGGCCTTGTAGGTGAGGATGAGGATCTTGAAATCAATCCTCTGGGGGATGGGGAGCCAGTGGAGGCGAGCGAGGGTGGGAGTGATGTGGTCCCGAAGCCTGGTGCGGGACAGTACACGAGCTGCAGAGTTCTGAATGACCTGCAGCTTGTGGAGGGAGGTGGCGGGAAGGCCGGCGAGGAGAGAGTTCCCATAGTCCAGCCTTGAGGTGACAAAGGCGTGAACCAGGTTTTCAGCAGCGTGAGGGGTGAGGTAATGAGCATTTCAATAATAATAAATTACACTTATATAGCACCTTACACATTGAGAGTACATTTCAAAACTCAGTGAGAGATCAAGTTGGGAGCACAATCAAAGTGGTAGATCTTCAGGCAGGATTTGAAAGAAAAGAGGGAAGGAGCGAGCTGAAGGGATTTCAGCATAGCGTCCAGAGGGAGGGAGCAAGGTAGCTAAATATTTATCCACCATTATTGAAGCAGAGAGGACAGGGGCAAGAAGCAGCTCTGGGTTGATGGAGCAGAGGAAGTGACTGGTGCAAGAAGATGGAAGCAGCTGAAGATGAGGACGAGGATCCTAAAGTTGACAATGATAATGTTTGTATTTGATATAGCACCTATCGGGACGATATTTCAAAGCGTTTCACAGATTTAACTGCAAAGTGTAGTGAATGTGTATTTCGTAGTTGACCATGGCAGCCAGTTTGCCATTAGCAAGGTCCCACAAACAGGCACGAAATTAAATACAAAATTGATATACTGCGGTATAGGGAGGCAGCAGACCAGAAGGTGATGCTGAGAAAGCCACGAGCGGGAAATTGGAGAAATTTACTTTTATATTCCAGACCTGTTTATTCTAAAGCCCAGCATCCTTTTTGCTTTACTGATTGCTTTTTGCAAAGGATTTGCCCAGTGTCCAGTTCAAAAATTCTCTGGATTATTTGGTCATTTACCTCATAGCTGATGCTGGTCCTTGCTGCACGGTCCTCTCTATTAGGGATTTGGCTGACGGTATATAGGTTCTATCTACACTTTCAAGACTGCCTTGGATTGTTATAAATTTCACTAACAAGTTTGAGTGAATGGTCTTGCAAACTAACAATGCAAAAAATTGACTGCCATATTTAGCCCACCAAAATACAGTCAATCCACTTTACAGTATATTCTGTGAAGCGCTTTGAGACATCTCAACAACATGACAAGGTGCAATATCAATACCCTGGCTTGTCAGCTTGCCTATAACCAGAAAACAATGACAGCCAGCACCATTAGGGTCAGTGGGAGACACTGTCCAACTTTTGGCTTCAGAAGCAGTGGGGAATATGTGCCTTTAGACATGGCAATAGGTGCCTCTGGATGAACTATCAGCATCTTCTCTAGATTACAATACTGCCAACAAGGGCAGGACTGCACAGCACAGCAAACTATAGAGGCAGCATCTGGAAAAAGACAAGTTCAAAGTAATTTTAATGTGCATCAACTCATTTCCTGTACATGTACGACTGTCTGATTTTAGGCAGGAGAAGGAACACATGGCTTGCCAGAGCATCTGAATTATTAAGCAAGCTGCACAGCAGGGGTTTGGAACTGTTGTGATATCCAACCGTTCATTGAAACGAAAACCTATTGATGCTGCAGCTCAATGTTAAAAGACTGGTGCATAAGTTAAGACACAGAACAGAAGGTAATCAGTAAACAGCTCAGTGGGTTTGAGGTTGGGGCCCACACATCATCAGTTGACAACAGAGGGACAGGAACCCTTGTTGAGTTCTACCACAAAGAAGGGGACTCCCCCATCAGGAACTGTTTGAAATATCAAAGTATCCGCAATGAACTATTAAGCATCCACATGAAACACCTTACCAAGACTGATTTTTTCACTTCCAGTACATTGTCCATCTCACACCCAATGTTGCCAAAAACGCCTTTCACGTCTTTATTATCTACTACAGAAACTTTCATAATATAGTCTTTGCTGGTCTCCCTAGTCCCATCATCTGTAAATTCCAGCTAATCCAAAAAATCACTGCCCACATCCTCACCCACACCAAACTGACTCCATTTGCTCCTTATCTCCCAATGGATCAATTTCAAGATCCTCACTGTCACCTATAAATCTCTTCACACCCGAATACCTTCCTAGCTCTCTGTTCTTCTCCGACCCCACTCCTTTACTCGCACCATCCACTCGACTAATTTGTGCATGCTACAGGTCCCCTACCCAACCGCACATCATTGGCAGCTGAGTTTTCAAAAAATATGCCCATAACGTCTGGAAATCCTTCTCTCTACCCCTCCTTGCTATCTGTCTTCAAACCCCACCTTTTTGATGGTGCCTTTGGTTACCCTTCCCCCTTTCCCTTGTTCAGTGTATGACACTATCTTTGTGAATCGCTCTGCAACATTATCATGCATGATGTGCACTATATAAATACAAGTTGGTCTCGCCATCTTCTTAGACCATGGGGCTGATGTTTTTATCATCTGTGGGCACTGCGGTCTTTGTAGGCTGAGCATGGATCAACTATACTGGCCTAACTCATAATGCCTGAAGATACTTATTGAGGGCTATCTTACAATGATAAAAAATAGTGATCTTTAAACCGCCTCTTTATAATGGGATTTTCCATAATAAAGACACACCAAAAAATGTTATTTCCAGCACTCAATGGATGCCAAAGCCCCTTGGCTGACGGCAGAGTTAACTTCATTGTGTGCCTCTGATATCGATGTGGATGCAGTGAAGTAAACAGAACATTAGAGGAGTTAATGAGCCAACCAGTCTGAAAAATTGAATAGCAAACTCAAATTGTTGAAATCTCCAACCTCATATTCACAATGAAATAATTGGAGTCTCTGTTTAAGTAGTAAATCTCAAAGAAAATAATCAGCACAAGCAGGCAGAAAAAGTCGATTAGGCGTTTAAGTTAATTGTTCTTTATTGTGGTTTGATATTTTAGACAGTTCCTGATGAGGATTTCATTTCTTTGTGTTCAAGATTTCTTGAGCCACGTGCCCATAAGATGTAGGTATCTGTACTCTTCTGTAACTTCTACCATGTCATTGTGACCTCTCAATTTACCTATGGCCACTATCTTACCTATTTGCATCGGACACATCTTGTCACTCATACTCTGGGATCCCCAAGCCTTGGCTCGTGCCAATCTGTGCCTAATACTTTCTGGAATTAGGTAAGCAGGATGCATCCCTCCAGGGAGAGTGTGCATTCCATTCCAACAATCTATCCCTGGAATTTCCACGTGTAGGTGAAATGCCTGGAATTCGCAGCTTGGTTTGGGTTTCTGCAAATGTCAGACACCCCACAAAAAAAATCACATTTTGCCACGTAAGCTCTTTTCTTGATATTAAAGTGACTATAGGGATCAAACAGTGATATTACTATTATTACTACATGTGTCTTCTCCCGCACCAAACTCCGTGACCCCATCTCCCCCATTCTCGCCCAACTTCATTGGCTCCCTATCCTTCAGAGGATCCAGTTCAAGATCCTGGTCCTCACCTACAAAGCCCTCCATGGCTTCGCTCCACACTACCTCTGCGACCTCCTAACCCCCTACCAACCCGCCGGTTCCCTCCGCTCAGCGGGCTCCGGCCTGCTCCATATCCCCCGACCCACCCGCCCCACCATTGGCAGGAGAGCTTTCAGCCACTCTGCCACCAACCTCTGGAATTCCATCCCCCAGTCATTCCACCTCGTCCCACCTTAGTCTCCTTCAAGTTCCGCCTCAAGACCTTCCTCTTTGACCATGCCATCGGCCACCACACTTGTTGTTGTATTATTTCACTCATGGTATCATATAATGTTACAGAAATCCAGACATGGAGTTGCAATTCATTAACAGTTAGCATTTTCAAAAACCGGTGATTTATGTGAAACAGTCTCAATAATTTCATTACGCTCATTGCAAGTTTTGCTCTGACATGTTAATGTGGTCGATTTTGGAGTATTAATAGATTTCTAAATAAACATAGATTCTACAAACAGATTTGCTTATTTCAAAGCCTCTAGGATGATGGGATGTATAATGTAAATGCATCTCATGCCGGGACTTTGAAACTTTGCTACAACATGACTAGATCATTATATGTTGTTATCTGCCTTTTTTAAATACTACTACCAATAATAACCCTAACATTTGGTATAGCATCTTTCAAGCCAGGAGAATGCTTCAAAGAACTTCACATGATATACTGTAAAGTGGAGGGACTGTGCATTTTCTGGGAGAACATGGAAGCCAATCTTGCGCACAGCAATATCCCACAAACAGCCATGAAGTGAATGACTAATTTTTATTGGGGATTGTTGGCCAGGACAATGGGAGAAACTCTCTTCTCATTTTGATTAACGTCACTGGAACTTTAATGTCCAGCTGATCAGAGAGATCTCAGACTAATGTTTAATGCAAGAGACAGCACCCCTGACATCATCAGTCTCCCCAGCTAAACCATCTGCAAATTCCACTTGGCGAAACCCCTGCCCACCTGTACCATTATTCACACAATACATTGCTTGACCATCAGCCACTAAAGTCTACAATGGTTTTAAGTCACCATGTGTCCCCATTCTCTGGAACTCCCTCCCTCAACCATTTTTCTTACCCCATTTATATCTCTCTGTCTGTCTTGAAAGTTGACCTGAAACCTATCTCTCTGATCATGCCTATGGTTATCCATCTTCTTCCTCCCTGCTCAGTCCCTGGCACTGCCTCAGCAAGGCACTCCAAATTATTACTCTACCTAATGGGTGCTGAATGCATGTTGTTGATGTTATAGAATGGAGAAGCTCAGCACCGGGGGAGATGGAGGTGAATTTGCCCTTTGTAAGAGACCCGAGAGCAATTATTTTTAAAAAGAATGAAATGTCAACTAACCTCCCGCAACAAGCCTGTGCGTGTTAGTGAGTTAAATATTTTATTTTATACGTCTATAATAACATGAAGATAAAATACAAGCAAATTGCATTATTACAAAACCAGAGAAAAAATAAAAAGTGTTTACTTCAGTACATGTATTAAAATTACACGGTGTAAAAGTTCCAATAAGAGGTCACAGTTTACGGTTGTGAAAGACTATTTGGGGTAGACACCAGGGATTATTGTTCAAAACACTGAGGATTGTTAATAACTTTTCCAATTACAGGTAAGAGCAGTTGAAGCCAGGACACTGGATTCATTTATGAAAGAGCTTGGTACTATAATTGGAAGACAAAAGGATGATATCAGATAGGTCAAAGAGCTTTCTTCAAATGTACGTTTCTTGTAATTTACTGATGTCATTCTGTTTTTTTCTTACATTCTGCGGGCCATTAACAAAGCAATATGGTTAGGGAGCTGACAGCTGATGGGCATTCATCCCCACAGTACAGGAGAGATGAGTGCTGGAGGAACAGATATCTGAAAAGAGAGAAATAACAGGAAAAATGTATGTATATTGGAGGTGCTGTTCCTCAGATGAGACATTAATCCAAGGTCCCATCTGCCTGTTCAGATGAATGTTGAAGAACCCACGGCACTATTTGAGAAGGGAAGACAGTTTCTCCCAGTGCTTTGGCCAGAAACCCTAGACATTCACTTCATGTTTGTTTGCGGGATATTGCTGTACTCAAATTGCCTGTCACATTTGCTTACAAACACAGTCAATGCATTTTACAGAAATTCCTTGTGAAGTTGTGTGAGACGTTTTGAAGTTACAGGCACCAAATCAAATGCAAGGATTTTTATTGTGTCTAAACTCAGTGGTGGGGGGGTTGTATTCATCTAATAGTAACTGTGCTTAGTAACTGAAAACAGATAAATTAGACAAACGCTTGCCTGATGCTTAATTTAAATCAAATTAAAATGCCAGGTTGAGTTAGAGCAAAAATGTATCCTTTGTGCTCAATATAAATGACAACCTTCTTTGTTGCTATTGCACTGGGGATATTGTGCCAGTCTCATGGAAGGAGGAAATACAACCCAATAATGCTGGCAATAAGTAACTCTAATTAACTGTGAAGACCGGAGGTAGAAACAGAAGCCTTTTGCGATTTTAGAGACGCTGGGCTTCAGTTAAGGGAATCCAGCTGTTATTCCTGATAAACACCTGCACATTCAATACTTCTTCAGAGCAGGTCAAAGTTAATTCTTGTCACTGAGCAATAAAAGCAGCCAGCTGACATTTAAAGATCAACTCCTTAAAGAGGAATCCATTCAAGTGAATTGCCGCATGTTAATCCTAAATGTTACAAAGGGAGTTATCTGCACTTTTATCAGAGGCTCTCAGTGACAATAAACTATTCTATTTCATGCTTTAAAAGTGCTCGTTAGAGGCACTGTGGGAACGGTTGTTTTATGTAAGCACTTCACTCACTGCGATATCACAGCTCCCCACAGTGTAGTTCACTGGACCTGAACTTTATAGAGTCACACCAGGGAGACTGCACTCCTAAAGTCTACTCTCAGGGTGACTCTATATAGTGCTCTTCAAGATTAAAACACTGCACAAGAGGAGCAAAGAGCTGATAATAACACAATCATTCATTACTGTATAAAGCTTCTTTCGGATTTCTTGGTGAGAGAAGAAGCTTTGGAACTCTCTCCCTTAATCCCTCCATCTTACCCCTTCCTTCCCCTCTTTAAATCACCCTCCTCTTCGGCCATGCTTACTGTCACCTCCTCCCTCCCACCGGCTCGGCGCTACTGTTAAGCGATCGAAGACGCTACCCTGCTTGAAGGGTGCTCCGTGACCCTATCACCCGCATCCTTGCCCAACTCCACTGGCTTCCCATCACACAGAGGATACAGTTCAAGATCCTGGTCCTCACCTTCAAAGCCCTCCACGGTCTCACTCCCTCCTACCTCTCCGATCTCCTAACCCTCTATCACCCTGTTTGCTCCCTCCGCTCAGTGGGCTCCGGCCTGCTTCATGTCCCCGACCTTGCTCGCCCCACCATCAGCGGGCGGGCCTTCCTCCACTTAATAATAATAATCCTTGCATTTGATATAGCACTTTTCACGTCTTCTAGACGTCCCAAAGCGCTTCACAGAATATACTGTAAAGTGAATTGACTGTATATTTGTGGGCGAACACGGCAGCCAATTGCGCACAGCAGTGCCCAACAAACACTCATGGATTGAAAATGACCAATTTATTATTGTTTTTGGTTTTGGAGGGATTATTATTAGGAATGTGGAGTAAGGAAACTTGCCCAAGGTTTCGCCCTGCCTGGAATTGAACTCAGGTCTCTCACTTGCAAAACGAGTGCTCTAACCACTGAGCTACAGGACACCACAACTCACACCCACCCTCTGGAACTCCATACTGTAGTCCCTCTATCTCACCCCCTCCCTCGCCACTTTGAAGACCCACCTCAAGACCCTCCTCTTTGACCATGCTTTCGATCTCCCTACTTCCCCCCCTGCCCTCCCCCACCCAGACCCTCAGCTCAGGTCCATAACTCTGTCTGTCTAGCGCCTTGGGACGTCCTCCCGACGTGAAAGGCGCTATACAAATGTAATTTTGTTATTGTTGTTGCTATATATATATGCAAGTTGTTGTTGCTATGGTGGTGATGGTGTGGGAAGTGGGGAGGACGGGAAGTGTCAGTAGCGCAGTGACTCACTTCGTATTTGTAGTGCTGAAGACTTGGTTTCCACTCTATTTGGGGCGAACTGCTATGTTTGACCATTCTCGCCACTTCTTGTTTTGCAGCATTTTCAGGCGAACTCGAGACTGCACATGATTCGAAGCACAGTTTGCACAGACCAATCCAACAACAAACACCGGAGCTGCAGAAGACGCCCCTCGTCTGTTTCTTTCTTTAGCATCCTGGCTTAATTAAAGTGTCAGACAGGAACAGCTTCACTGGCTGCCTTTCCCTCTTTGATCCTGTCAGCTTGACATTTGGTATTCGTTATATCCACCAGCTCCTTTTTGGAGGATTTCACTTCAGGCTGCTCTAACTGGTAGATTTTCAAACATTACCTCATTCTACAGGCAGAAAATGAGGAAGCCAGCAGAGGCTGAGCAAGATGGAAAACAGCAACATTGAGTTTAACAAACAGAGAAAGGAGAATTGCATGCACACACACAACTGCAACAAGGTCACCTGTCAAATAGCTGGAGTCCTCCTATGGTGTGACCGCATTCTCAGTGAACGCCTGGCTCAGTTCAAGGTGCTCTTGCTTCTGGGTTGTGGGTTTGAACCACATTGAGCACCTAGTCATGGCTGACGGTATAGTGCAGTACTGCGGGACTGCTGCTTTGACGTTAAATTGTTTTGCCCCCAAAATACAGTCAATCAACATCTCAATGACGTGACAAGATGCTACATCAAATGCAAATGGTTCCATTGTATGTCCCGTATTTTAAAATGTTATTGTGAATTTTGCAAAGCTGTGCAATTTGTTTTGATGTGAGGATAGCCTTGCTGAGATTTAGTATCTTTATTGGTGCTCATATTCTAGCCCAGTCTTGCAGATTAGGCAACAAATTCTCATGTGGAGTCTAGCTCAGTGATTGGAACACTCGCCTCGCAAGCGAGAAACCTGGGTTCAATTCCATGCAGGGCAAAACCTTGGGCAAGTTTCCTTACTCCACATGCCAGATAATAATCCCTCAAGAAAAAACAACAACAATAATTTGGTCACTCAATCCACAACTATTTGTGGGACACTGCTGTGCACAATTGGCTGCTGTGTTTTGCCCACAAATATACGATTAATTCACCTTACAGTATATTCTGTGAAGCGCTTTGAGACTTCTAGAAGATGTGAAAAACACTGCATCAAATGCAAGGATTATTATTATTATATTAAACTCAGGTCCTGGCTGGCTGTTTGTGAAAGGGAGGATTTTGTGGCACTATTTGAAAATAAAGGTGATATTCTCCTCATCTGCTGGCTAACAATTCTCTGGCTAAATTGAGAAGTCTTGTGGCTGTTTGCAAGACCTTGTTATGTGCAAAATAATTGCTGTATTAGCTTACAAAACAGTTATTTCTTTTCACAGTTCTTGTAAAGCATTTTGAGATGTTTTGACGGGATAAAGTGCTATAAGAAGATAAGTTCTTCATTTCCCTTTTAGACTCTGGACAATTCTAAGTATTACATTCTTTTCCCTCCACAAATCATTCCTGAGGGATGATACCACATGCAGGGAACAGCCTCTGCGCCACACCAAGTGCCTAACCTTAATGCATGAAGGATGTCTCAAAGCATGTAACAGAATATACTGTAAAGTGATTTGACTGTATATTTTGTGGGCGACACTGCAGCGAGTTGTGCACAGCAGTGTCCCACAAATAGTCGTGGATTGAGTAACCAATTTTTTAAAACAAATTTTGAAGGAATTATTACCCTGGAAAAGCAATCTGCCAATCCACTAACAACCAGTTTCCTACTTACTGTTAGGTAAACAGAGGTGTGTGGAGTAAGGACACGTTTCGCCCTGCCTGGGAATCGAACCTAGGTTCTCTCGCTTGCAAGGTGAGTGCTCTAACCAATATGCTACAGGACTCTACAATAATTGTTAATATCCTGTTGAGACTCACAAGACTTTTCCACAGTGATTGGTGAAATATTTTTCAAATTAATAACACAAGGACTACATTCTGAAGGATTCTAGAGGCTACGTATAATCTTTTGAAAATGTAATGGCTCCTACCTCTCTCGATCATATCCCAATTTCTGTCGCGTGTGCAAAATTGTACAGATAAATTAAAGGACATTTCTGAAAGACTCATCAATTAAACATCTTATGTCATTCGACTAGGTCTGTAATAGCAGTCAGATTTCAACGGTAAACACAACAAAACTGCTGCCTAACTGAATTGATTGTCTTTCTAATTGGTTTGACTAAGTGTTTTGGTTTATTCATTGAGGTCAACTGGCATTAATATAAGACGGACCAGCTTCAAGGTTCTTGTACCCCATTCCTCAGCTCAGTTAACATGGGCCCACTGGAAACACTTCACCCCCCTCAAAGCCACAATTGATGTCCCAACCTTCAGTTAGCACATCTCTAACCTCTGGAACTCCCTGCCTCTAACCCTTCACATCAGTCATTAAATCCTACCTTAAAACCTACTTCTTTGATTCCACCTACTTCTCCCCTCCCTTTCCATCTACTCCCTTGCTCATTGTTCACTGTGATGTGCTCCTAGACATTATCCTATATGAAGGGTGCAATGTAGTCACAAATGAT
This sequence comes from Callorhinchus milii, assembly GCF_018977255.1. Taxonomy (NCBI): domain Eukaryota; kingdom Metazoa; phylum Chordata; class Chondrichthyes; order Chimaeriformes; family Callorhinchidae; genus Callorhinchus; species Callorhinchus milii. Next base: position 97,960,824 of record NW_024704742.1, read on the forward strand.
GTCCTCTCTCTCTGTGACCAGGGATCCCTCTGCTTTCTTGTTCTCCTGGACATCTCTGCTGCATTTGACATAATCAATCATGCCATCCTCCACAGTCTCTCTTCCTTCATCCATATTAGTAAGACTTTAGGACTTCACTCTCTTGGTTCAAGACCTACTTAACCAACCACCATCACTTCGTCTGCACACATAGTTTTTCCTCCTGCTTCACCCAGTCACCTGCGGGGTACCCCAAAGCTCTATCCTTGGCCCCTTCATCTTCCTCTTTTACATACTCCCCTTCGGTGATGTCATCCGCAGACATGGAGTCAACTTCCACATGTATACAGATGATACTCAAATCTACTTCTCCTCCCCCAGCTGCAACTCGAGGTCTACTGATGTTCTGTCAGCTGGTTTGATGGACATCAAGGCCTGGATGAGTTTAAACTTTCCTCAACCTCCTTAGCCTATCCCTCAAACTCACTGAACCTGTGCATAATCTAGACATCAGGTTCCATCTGAAACTATACTTCTTACCCCGCATCCAGTCCCTGACCAGGACTGCTTTCTTCCACCTCCATCACATTGCCTATCTCTGACTGTGCCTCACACTCTTATTTCCTTCATGGTTTCCTGAAGTATATTTCTCCATTGCAGAACTTTAATGGCACTGCATTCAGCTGTGAAATCAGAGCATAGTTTTATAATAATAATAATTTATGAAGGTCTTAAACACTTAGTAAACAACACTGAAATACTGACGTTTGCTATTTTGATTTATTCCACATGCAACATATTTTACTATGAAATAATCCCATTGGGAGTAGAACAGAATAAAAGGCACAATTTTAATGCATGTCATTCAACGGACATAATAAACTCCTGTGTACTTTTGATTCACTTCACGGTAAGTGCTTTATTTTATCATCTGCAAAGTTACAGCTTCGCTGAAAGAAATCAGTGTGGGAATATTCTAGAATGAAAAAGAATCTAAGATCTGAAATAAAAAGAATAAGGTCAGCAAAGTGGGATTTCAGAACACAGACTTGGATTTACAAATGGAATTTCCTTCTGGTCCCTTCCTTCTGTCTTTGACCGGTGAGAGCTCCACTTCAACACAATGTATTCTTGGAACTATCTTCCCTTGGGGTGTGTGATTTATCTTCGGTTATCAGAAGCGATCCTCATTGGTACTCAGAGTTCCTTATTAAAAAAATCCCATTCGAATTTGATGCATTTTAGACCCAAACAAGCTCGCAAACCACACTTATTTTTGAAGCAGCCATGATCTAATAGAATGGCAGAACAGGCTCGAGGGACTGAATGGCCTATTCCTGTTCCTATGTTCCTAAATATCTCTGATAGAACCTTTGCTGGCCTGAATTGCTTTCTCACACTCAAAGATGTATTATGCTTCTTTATCACCATGTAGGTTTTATCAGCCTAATTATTCTATCTAAATTATAAAAGGGTACATATTGTGGCCCCTCACAGGTAAATTTAGCGACTGTGCATTTGCGAGAGCAGAGGATCAATGTGGCATATGAGAGAAGAAAATCTGCAATCCACAAAGTTGTTGTTGCAAGAGAAGAGATAATCTTATTGACAGCTGCTTCTGCAGCAGCTCTTCAAAGAACTTTTAAAACCAGAATTTTTCAGCACAGATGAAAACCATTTGGCCTTTTATGTCTGTGCTAGCTCTTTGAATAAGCTATTTGTTTAGTCCCTCTCCCCTGCCGTTTCCCAATACCTGTTTGTATTTTAGGCAGAATAACACTGTGGACCAGGGTGGTCCAACCTTTTTGCTGTTGAGGATGCCCTCATTGAAAAACGTATCATAAGTGATATTTTTGTGTTTCCTCTCCAGAAGCATAACATAACAGTATATATGGGTTCCGGAGGGAGCGGGTGGGCCAGGTGAAATGGAGTGTGGGGGTGGTGGATGAAATTGGCCCACGGACCACCAGTTGGACAACCCCGCTGTAGACTGATAAGAAAACGGAGTGTGAAAAGGCCTTTCAGCCCATTGAAGCCTGTTCCTTCCAGAGACTAAGGAAATCCTGTTTCATAAACCCTGCCCCAAAACACATTGCACCCCATTCATCATATGACTGAGGAGAAAGCACTTCGTAGACATTCTCTGAACTCAACTGTTAGGGACTCAACTGTTAGGGGCTTAATCACAGTTGAACCTGTTTTCACTTAATGTGTAGGGAGCGGGGGAGGAAGTGATCAGGATGCCTAGCTGAGATTTGCTCTCTTTAGTACATAGCCCATTAAGGTCATTTATATTGCTTTTGCTGACACCTAAACTGAGATCAACTAACTCTGACTGTAGATCAACCCTGGCAGAATACACAGCTCTGTAGGGAAAGGAGAGAGCCTGTCACATTTTAATGAGTTCTAGGCTGTCTTTTACAATTACCAGGTTTATACGTACTAAAAACATCAGCCTGTGATTAAAGCAAATAAAATATAATCAGACACATGTATGTGGACAGTTGAATCAGCTTGGCTACTTTAATCTCAATGAATGGAGGGTACTGTTTTACACTAATTTAATATTCTTCGGCAAAAGCAATAGATTTTCTAAAGATAAAATTGCTGTATTACTTATAAAAGAGGAAAATGCTAAAAGGTTCTTAGAAGCCTTCTGGAGTGATTCAAAGAAATGGGTAGGTTCTTTCAACCAATCAGAGTACAATTGGGTTAAATATCACATCAGACTGCATTACAGAATGCACACAGAAAGCACTTTTGCTAAATTCAGGACGGTTCAAGTGGATGGAACTAATGTGTTTTAATAACCCATAAGGAGTAAATAGAATAATATCCAGGCTGTCTGCTCGTCGGGGAAGGGTGAAAATGCAGAATCAATTGAAGTGTTTAAAAGGGAGATAGATTTGATTGAGATCCCACAGATGAAAAGGCAGCTTGTTACAATTTGACCCAGTCCTTTTTCACTTTTGGTTGTATTTCATTTCAGTAGTTGCTTTGGTTTATAAGATATAACATTTGGTTTCTTCTAAATACAGCAGTGATTTTCATTTTACTACATCATGATCTAAGGTAATACTCCAGTGCAGTACAACAACAACAACAAAATTACATTTATGGAGCGCCTTTCACGTCGGGAGGACGTCCCAAAGCACTGAACAATCAGGTGTCGAGGCCCGAGCACGGGGGAGGGTTGGTGTAGGGGTAAGGGAAGGCAGAGAGGTGGGAGGGAAACCAAAGGCACGGTCGAAGACAAGGGTCTTGAGACCGGCCTTGAAGAAGGCAAGGGAGGAAACAAGGTGAAGGGACTGTGGGACGGAGTTCCAGAGTGTGGGGGCCGAGAGGCTGAAAGCCCAGCCACCGATGGTAGGGCGGGTTGGGCAGGAGACATGGAGTAGGGCAGTTCAGGCGGGAGACATGGAGGAGTAATGAAGGAGTGTCGAATTGTTGGATGGATTGTAATGTCCTTCAGAAGAATTGTTAAGAACTCCAGCTCTGTCTGCAGGTTCTGATTCAGATAATTACAACAATCCTTGCAATGATCTAATCATACTGCTTCTATGAAAGTCAGGAGGTTCGTTTTTTTGGTGATGTGGCCATCCAAAATTCACCAATACACATTACACCTCATCGCTGTGGCCATTCATCTCATCAAAGTGAAGCACTTTGAGATACTTCACTGTGATATATCACTTACAAATATTATTATTTATTATCATCTGTAATTTTGCTGTGTTGTAAGTTATCAGAATGACCTCAAACACATTTGTGTTCCTTTCCTTAAACTGAGAAAACAACAGCATTTTAAGATGGTTAAATTGAATTGTCTGACATTTCCCATTGTGATGCTTATCACTTTTGTCATGGTTTCAANTTTTTTTAATCTTAAAAGGACATTTTCATGAAAAAGTTCTCATAAACCTGTTTTATTATATTAAGTATATGTAGCTCTTATATGTCTGTTATATGTCTCCTACTCTAAACAAAGCAAAAGATTTGCCATACACTTTTAATGATGAAAGTGCCTGTTTAATATGTTATCCTCCATCTCTACTCAGATCTGCATATAGTATTTTTGCATTTGCATGACAGTCAATAATTGCATATGTTTTTTCTTGGTGCGAGTAAGTCTCTGTCAGCTGAAAACGGAACAAGATTGGAGGGAAACAGCTGAGAAGCACCAGGCTGGTCAGCCCAGTGCATAATAGAGTCCACTGGTTTGTTTGGTTAGAAAGGGAGAAGAACTGATTCACTAAATCTCACACTTTGAGCCTTCAAAGAGAATGGATTGTTCAATGACTAAAAAACTAACAATACACCAACATCCTTCCTCCTTTCTTCCTTTTATGGATTACTTGGGCCAGAACAAAGAAAATTGGCTTTATTTGATGCTTGAAGGGTCTTAAAAGCACTTTTTATATGATAATTCTGGAAGAAATTTGTGTCTGAGCTGGATGAAAGGATAGGGTTTTTACTGGGCTGACCAGCCTGGAGCTCTTCAGCTGTTTCGCTCCAATCTTGCTCTGTTATCAGCTGACAGACTTGCTCACACCAAGTCGACACAGCTGATGTGCCTTTCTTCCCCTGACATGAGTCACCCCGTTTCCATGGGAAATCTTGCCTAGCAACCAGGTTAAGCACTGTCACACTTGTGGCTGGTTTCCTGTGTCAAGCAATTGTGCGACATGAAACTATAGCCTCAGTGGCACACATTTAGTACTCCTCTAACCTTTGACGTCTTCTAAATCGCATTCTCACTCACTTACCATAACACTATTATGTGGCTGTAGATTGAGCTCTTGTTGGCTATTCATTAGAAAAATGTACATCTTCATTTTATATTTAGCGAATCCTCATTTTTTTTTACCCAACAGCAGGACTGGCCTTTTACTAAGCGAAACAAATGGTAGCCAGAAAGTGCAGTGCTCAGTGGAGTCAGTTTCTCAGTCATTGAGAAGAGTGTTCACTGTCCAGCATCCCGGCTGTTCTATTCTTAACTGGCCATTGGGTCCTTAGAGACAAGCTGCAAGCAACATTACTTGGAGATCTATGAGCAGACTACCCTAGAGCAGGCTACTACAGCCTCCCAGCTCAGTTGCAGTGTGAGCCAGAAAGCAACTAAAAAAAATGTATAATAATAATAACAATAATAATCCCCCAATCACTCCGCCTCGCCCCCTCCTTAGCCTCCCTCAAGTCCCGCCTCAAGACGCTCCTCTTCGACCATGCCATCAGCCACCCCTCTTCCCTTCCCTTTCCCCCCCCCGACCCCAGCTCGGGTCTGAAATGCTGTACACTGTCCAGCACCTTGGGACGTCCTCCTGACGTGAAAGGCACTATACAAATGTAATCTTGTTGTTGTTGAAGGATTGTGCCTGGTTAAAGTGCTCCAATCAGGCCATTTCAACTTGGAAGGGAATTAATTATCTTAGGAGAAAAAAAACAGAAGAAGGCACTCTTGAAAATTGTCATTTCCTAGTACTTAGCGAAGCTCAGAGAGAGAATGAGACCGGTCCAGGACACTGGATAACAAAATCAATTCTGTAATGTTTTGGAAAATTCCTGGATGAATTAATTTAGGAATATATGAATATATAGGATAGGGACAGACCACTGAGGTTCATCTAGATGGTTCCAAAATTTAAATGATGCCACAATATATTTGTGCAAACTTTCATGTGAACTGAGAAATACAGTACCTGTGATCTCTGCGCCCTGGTTTGTACTATACAGGAAGAGCATCTCAACAGCACCAGCCCAATTGTGCCATCTTCTGGTGGTTAAATTCACATCATCGTGAAAACACAAATCCCTCTGGTTCTCTTTATTAAAGAATCATAGGCTGGAAAAAAATCTTCAGATAAATTAAGACAGTTGAAATTATAAGCAGGAGTTAACCTGCTTCAGTTTAGTTTTAGGCCTTGGGCCCGTTCTTGCCTCCTTGGATCCCACCCCCCAGCCCGGGCACCCTCCAACAATATGAAGCGCTTTGAAATGTCCTCCTAATGTGAAAGGCACTGTATAATGTAAATTGTGTATACTTTTAGGTTCCCCACTGAATAACTATAGATCTGACAGGGTCTTCAGTCAAGAGAAAGTGTAATAGTTTTGCATCCTAACAAGTTAATATATGCATTACTTAGTAGATGCCATACAATAAGTACACATTACATTATCTTGCTTAGATTCAGTGACAGATATTCTACATCATGAAACCAAATACATTACAGCCAATTTGTTGAGGATATTTTATATACTGCATATAGCATTTAAGATAGTATTATCTCGGCGTGCATGCTGTAGCTCATTTACGAAGATTTCACATATTTCCTTCGAGGTTTGTAACATCAATTCTTTCATTTCTTGGTTAATGGTGATTGTGGGCCTAGATTGCAGAAGTGCTTCATGGGAGCCAACATTATGAAAGTTGTTCAAGTACTCTGTGTCAATCGCCTTTACAGTTCATGGGGAAGGTATGAAATATCCAGGTTTTTAACCATCACTTGCTGACAGTTGGTTAAAGTGTATCATAAAAAAATGTGATTTCCTCTCACCCCACCACATATTAACTTGTAATATGTTGTACAGTGCTGTCTATCGCCAGTGAATCATGCTTTATGTATTTTGGAAGGTTAAAAAATATTTCATAACAAAGATAATTTGGTGTGAATATTTTCAGAAATATTAACAGTGTGTAGGCCTTTGTCTCAAGAGGTTGGTATAGAATACTTTGTCAGGCTCATGGTTCAGATTTACACCCACTCGGCTCTGGTAGAGATTGTCATTATTTGAGGTCAACTACCTCCTTCCTGTTGAAAGAATTTTGGTGAGTGCATCAACATTTCTGAGGCAGACAACATTGTGAAAGCTGTTCACTTGCAAACTTGTGGCTAAGTCAACACTAAATCAAAAAGGGAATTGGATAAATATTTCAACAAAATAATATTGAAAGACAGGGGAGAAAAGAGCATGGGAATAGGATTAGAGTCGATAGCTCCAGTGGAAAGATACAATACCTACATTTGCTGTAGGATTCTATATCAGCAAATTGTTACATGGGCCTGTCTTAATTACAGTGTTTAACATGGATATTTCCTTTTCTTCTTCCACCCTGTTGTATTAAGTGTCCTGCTGAATATTCAAGTTAAAACAATCTTGAACCACATATCGATTTTGAAAATGTCTGTAAAACTTGACTGGGCAAATCAGCTTTGTGGTTTGCTCAATGCAAAATTTAACAAGAACGTTAAGCTATACTGCCCACAAAGACAAGAGGTCATATCTGTCGACTAATAATCAAGGCATTGGACAAAATACAACGTAAGTATTTGATGGAAACTTCATTAATTGAATGATTTTCTAGAATTAAAAAGACAACTCACATTTACTCAGACCTATCCCACTGCTAGTTGATTTATCGAATTATACTTAAATTGAACAATACAACATAAATGGGGGTAGAACGTTCTTTTTAATGCAGAAGGGGGTTAGAATATATAAATACTTTACCATCAATGGCTGTTGAAACTGAGCATTTAAAGTGGAACTGGATAACAAAGCATTTAAAAAAGAACTGGATAAGCACTTGGGAAAAAAATAACATTAACATGAATGGACAAAAAAGAAATAGATAGCTTCAGAGGGAGCACTTGTGGAATGGCCTCCTCTGTTATATACTTTTCATGATTCTATAATTTCTATAAAACTTGGTACCCTGTGAATCTTTTAAGTAGTTGAGAGGAGTTGAAGCAATTAAATCAGTACACACTTCATTCACCTGGCAGAAATCTTATGCTTATTTTTATAGCTTTATTACTCCAAAGAGTACAAATGAATCCAGACAGTGATTGAGTGCATCATGACCTCTGAGTCCTCACAAATGCATGTGACACAATACACTCTCAGCTGACATAAAATATGCCATGAATCTCACTTTCACTTTTACTCAAGATCAGGTGATAGATATCTAACTGGAACTGTTGAACTGGTTGACGCAACACTACTCCACCCCTTAATTCTCAATAAAAAGGCGGGTTAATTCTTTGCGTTTTAAACATAATTGTTGGTAATTTGACTTTCTATTAATGGTTGTTTACATGAAGAAATAGGGGGCAATATTCCCCCATCCTTTCATTTGCTAGCCCGTAGGAAAGATAAAACATAACACAAGAAAATAAAAGGGGAGCCTGACCATTTAAAAACATTTTGATAGGTGAAACCATGGGTGTCAGCTCAGCTCAGTTGGGGTGCGAGCTTGGCTGAGTTGGTAACACTTTTACTACTGAAGCAGAAGGTTGTGGGTTCCAGCCCTACTTTAGGACTTTGAGCTCTTTGCTTTGGGACTCAAACTTGAATACTGGGGAGCTCTGCAATTTTGGAGGTATATGGGAGGTGTTGCCCAGGAGTGAGGTCTGGACAACAATTTTACAGATAAAATTGTTCATTCACTTCATGGGAAATTGGCTGCTAATATTCCCCTACTAACACACAGTCACTACAATTTAAATCAATTCCCTCTGAACTATTTTGATGTTACAATGTTACATGAAATGGAAGGATCATTGCTACGTTTTTTCGGTCTGTCTCATATGGGTTAATAAAGGACAGCCAACACAGATTTGTTAAAGGCAAATCATGTCTAACAAACCTGATAAGAGTTTTTTTGATGAAATAACGGAGAGGGTGGATGAAGGTAGTGCAGTTATTGTAGTTTATGCAGATGTTTAAAAGACATTTGATAACGTGCCACATAAGAGACTTGTAAGCAAAATGGAAGCTCACGGTATTAAAGGGACAGTGGCAGCATGGATACAGAACTGGCTGGGAAAGCAGAACGTTGTGGTGAACAGTTGTTAGAATTTCTGACTGGAGGGAAGTGTGCAGTAATGTCCCTCAGGGGTCGGTATTGGGACCACTACTCTTTTTGATCTATATAAATGATTTGGACATGGGGATAGGGAGTACAATTTCCAAGTTTGAAGATGATGCTAAGGAAAAGTAGTAAACAGTGAGGAGGATAGTAACAGACTGCAAATGGACATAGACAGACTGGTAAAATGGGCAGACACGTGGCAGATGAAGTTTAATGTGGATAATTGTGAAGTGCTGCATTTTGGGAGGAAGGATGAGGAGAGGCAATATAAGCTGATTTTACAATCTTAAAGGGGGTGAAGGAACAGAGAGACCGGGGGGTTCATATAAGTAAATCTTTGAAGGTGGCACGACAGGTAGATAAAGCTGTTAAAAAAAAGTATACGGGATACTAGGCTTTATAAATAGGGGCATAGAATACAAAAGTCAGGAAGTTATGATGAACTTTTATAAACACTGTGTTCAGTTCTGGGCACCACACTTTAGGAAGGATATCAAGGCATTGGAGAGGTGTAAAGGAGATTTACCAGGATGGTACCAGCAATGAGGGACTTCAGTTATCAGGAGAAGCTAGGATTATTCTCCTTGGAGCAGACAAGGTTAAGAGGAGACTTAATAGAAGTTTTCAAAATTATGAGATGATTCAATAGGGTGAACAAGGAGAAACTGTTTCCACTGGTGGGTGGGTCGGTAACCCAAGGACACCAATTTAAAATAGTTGTTAAAAAAAGAACGGAGGTGAGGAGATATTTTTTCATACAGCGAGTTGTTCGAATCTGGAATGCATTGCCTGAAAGGGTGGTGGAAGCCAATTAGATTACAGCTTTTAAGAGAGAAGTCGATAATTATTTGGAGAGGACAAGTTTGTAGGGCTATGGAGAGAGCAGAGGAGTGGGAGTGAATTGGATAGCTCTTTTCAAGCTCCTTTTCTGGCTCACTCAAGACCTTCCTCTTGGACCGTGCCTTCAATCAACCTCCCATCCCCACCCCCTGTCCTCCACTCCTCTTGATTCCAACTTCAGCTCAGGTGCAAACCCTTGACTGTCCAGCGCCTTGGGACGTCCTCCCATTGTGAAAGGTGCTATATAAATGCAATTTGTTGTTGTTGGACATTTCAGGCTAGCTGGGTATTCCTGTTAAATGAAACATTCTGGCAAATGACTGCACATCTGTAGCAAATTGAGCTATACAGTGAATGGGAATCACCTATATAACACACATTTCTGTATTATTTAAACCTTCAATCTGTTTTATGGATATGAAAGGGCCGTGACATTTCCCCCAGTCAGTTATACATCTCACAATTTAAAGCCATGACACTTTGATATGGAGTGTGCGTGCAACTTATCCTGGGTGACATACTGCAGTCTATTAAAGGTTTTAGTGCACAACATCTGAATATTATATTGTGCTGGATTTAACATTGCACTAAAATCAGAGAGTGCAAGCGAATTCTGAAATGTGAGACAAGCTTTATTGCATGTGTGGAAATGCCATTCTGTGTATCTCCCGGGCTTTGTGCTGACCAGTTCATCCTAACTGCCTCCCATTTATGAGTACTGTATTTATAGCAGGTGAACATCTGCTTCCTGCCAATTAAAATTCACTTCCTTTCTTGTGCATACACAACTTGGTGTTGTGTAAGCATTCTCTGCCATGAAACTCAGAGAAAGCAAGGCAGGCCTCGGCCATTTCCTAACATGTAGGAAACCACTGTGGAGGGGGGTGGGGGAGGGTTTAGAGGAAAGAATCTGCACTTGAGAACATTGCTGCCTTTGAACATTTTTCATTTCAAATAAAACAATCTGCTTATGGAATGTGTTGATAGGAATGCTTTGGAAATCCTTTAGAAAGCAGTCAAAATATCAGCTACCAAAAAGTGTCCACAGATGTGTAAATGTCATTATAATCTAATTATAATTCTTCATTTTTCAAATAGCATCACAATAGGTATTTGCTTTAGCTTTTTTGCAGCAAAACAACTCTGTGCTAGTTTATTTTAATTATTCATTTATCATTATATTAATAATTTAAATTAATAAAAATATATTAAGGAATCATATCACTATTCATTTTAATATTAATATTATTTGCAATTAATAATCAATATTTAAACAATCATTCAAATAATACCATTAATATATTAGTATTAATATAATAAATAATAATTGTTATAATATAATAATTATATAATGATCAATTTTATTTTGGGATTGATGGTCAGGGCACCAGGAGAAATTCCTTTTTCTTTTCGAATAGTACCATGGGATTTTTAACGTCCACCTGAAGTAGGCCTGTTTCAAGGACTGCAGGTCCGACATAGTAACACACCCTTAGCACTGCATTGGAGTGTCAGCTTAGACTTTGCAAATTTAAGTAGTGACATGGGGCTTGAACCCACAACCCCTGAATCCAGATACAAGAGTGCTACCAATGGGCCAAGCTGATACATCACTTACCCAGTCGTGGCTGCCAAATGTGTCAGCCGATACAATGGGATTTTGCAGTGAATGATTGATTCAAAATGTGCAATTGAAAAGCTGAAGGTATCTAAATTGTCAAAATTCTGCCTGGTGGAGCAATACATTTCTCTGAAAATATCTGTTTGACTTCCTGACACTGGCATTTGGAGCTTGCATGGTTTTGCATGTTCTAAAGGAGCCTGCAAGCATTTGAGGTGCAAACACTTTGAAGGTTAGTGAAAATGTGAAAATCCAGTTTGACATTCTGCTTTGTTCAGACGTGTGACAACCATGGACTAAAATACAACCATTCTGGAAAAAATAAACTCCCAAATGGCTTGCGGTTTAGTCAAAAAATTGTTCAGAAACAAAAGTGGCGGTGGGGAGGGAAAAGTTTTTTTTTTAACTTAAGTTTCCTTCCTACACTAACTTCTCTCCCCCCTGCCCACACACACCCAGTTTAATGTTTGAATCTAAAAAATGTCATATATCAATTGAGCTAGAAATGTATGTGTAGCACAAAATTTGTTCTTCTCGTCAGTGGATTTCTTGCTCATCCTCACTATGGTGTGATTAATGATGGTTAATGTTGGAGTCAAATTACTTTTGGCCTCAGTCTCTTATAGAACCTCAAGGCCTTACACGGTTGTAGCAAGCAATTACATTTGCAAACAAATCCCATGGACATCCATTACTCAACATGATATAATCCCATATTCATTAAATTCATCTTTTATTCTCCCCCCTCCCCCCACACACACACATGCACAATCCTGGAGGGCAGCATCATGGGCATTGCAGCTGATGGAATAAGTTGCTTCACTGCTGTGCACACAGCTAGGTTTAATCTTGTGTATACAGCTTTCATGACGTGTATGTAACTGGTTTACTGTTGTATGCATACCTGGTTTAATACTATGTACTGACTGATCCTTGCATATTGGGTGAGGCAGAATATATTTGAGCTTACAAAAGTCAGTATGCAAAAGGAGCAATGTTCAGGGGTATGAGAAAAAGGCAGACAAATGGGACTGAATGGATTACTCAAAGAGCCAGCACTAGGTGGACACAATGGGTGGCCTGTTTAATGTAGATAGTTAGACCAGTTAAAATACCATGTCCAGTATTTAGGAAAGATGTCAGGGCAATAGAGGATGTGCACATTTACTAGGATGATTCCCAGGGTGAGTGTTTTGGCCTGCGAGTGGAAACGGGAGAAACTGGGACTTTTTTTTTTACTGGAAGATGGTTGATGGGTGACCCTCAAATTATGAGTTTTCATAATTTCTTGAGTTTTGATTTAGAGTCAATAGGGAGAAATTATTTAAACTGGTCAGTGAGTCAGTAACTAGAGGGCATCAATTGAAGATATAGCTAGCAATTAATGGGGAGGTTAGAATAGTTAAGATACGGAATGCTGGGAGTGGTAGTTGAGACAAAATCCATATTGGACCTCAAGAGGGAACTAGATGAATATCTTAAACAAAGTCAGCTACGGAGAAAGGGCAGGTAAGTGGATTGAGGGAGCTGGAAGATACGATGGGTCAAATGGCCTTCTTCTGTGCTGTAAATTTCTATGGTCCTACAGAGTAAAGTTACAACTAAAATTAAAAAGGCAGAAATTAGGAGACAACAGGGCAAGCAGAAGTGTTTATACTAAAATAGGTTTGGTCAGTACTGCTCCAGTGATACAGAACTATGTTAACAAAACACAAGAGAGCCCCGTCTCCCCCCTCTCTATTAGTCCTTAAAAGCCTCTCTCCCCCCCCACCCCAACATGCCCCGGTTCTAACGAAGGGTCGTGGACCCAAAACGTTGACTCACTTTCCTTTCTCCATAGATGGTGCCTGACCTGCTGAGTGTTCCCAGAAATATTAACTATGTTAATGTGCTTTAACCCCAAACGCCCTGAAATTGTATCTTCCTCACAGTCTTAACCATATGGCAGGGCCTTGTACTGTGGATTGTTACCACTGAAAATCAACTTTCAACTGGGTTATCAGATGAACCACATCATTTCTTGATGAATTTACTGACCTTTACGTGTGCCTTTTAGATACTTCAAACTGTATTGATTATTTGTATTGTATATGACAAGAAAACACACGTGATTTACAAAAAAGTTTATTATTCCAAGAAGGGTATGAAGAACAGCTCTGGGGTTCCATACATTCCTTAAATTAGTATTCATTATTCAAAATGCACAGAAAAAAATCAGACAGAAATTTGACAGAAAAAGTAATTTCAAAAGCTGCAAAGGACATTTAGTATGCAAATATATATATATTTTAGAAGTTATTCATCTTTCCAAAAATATTAGTTACACTGCAGCAATAATTTACAGAGTTGCATTATCAAATGCATTGGTCAAGCAGAAGTGAAAGTTCAGAGTATGAACAATTTTCCCAAATTCAACTACTTTTGCAGCAGTTAAGATCATGAATTGATAATTTTTCTGTTGTTCTTAATCTAGATAAATGATACAAACTTAGCAGTTCCACTGATTTGATTAAATGGCATGTTAATTTAAGTAAAAAAAATGTTTATTGCATGATTTAATCATTGGAACTCAAAGTTGATATGCACTATATTTTTTAAATTCTCAGCCCACGTAGTGAAGCTAAGAAGATTGCATGCTTCAAATCTTTGCTGGGCATTTGGAGAGAGCTTACCTGCAGTAGTTAGAGAGAAACTAGCAGAGGTTTGGTAGCATATCATGTGGCCTACTCTCTTCATTGAAAAATGGCCAGAGTGAGGAGAGGGGAAGACGACATGAACTATTTTCAAATAGAGGGTGTGGAGGAGGGGGACATTTTTAAAAATAATAACTTCTTAAAAAACATGAAATAGCAAAGCTTGTGACTTGTGCTGCTACAGTGGATGTCTAGCATGGCCAGCAAGAGAAAGGCCAGACAGGCACATCATTCAAAATTCAGACTATTACCATGAGCTCAGTTTACTTGCTGATCTCCACATATGCAAATGTGAGCACTTCACAGTTCAAGATATTTGAGGATTTGCTTGACTACCTTACTGTGAACAAAAACTTGTTGTGAAATAACTACTTAATGGGACTAAGAATGGCAATGTGACCCAGTCAATTAAAAGAAACAATTTTTCCTCATTTTTAATCAGGTATTTTGGTTTCTGCTATAAAGGTGTTTGGTCAGAATGTACAGTAAAATCCCAGTCAATCCAAAGGTAAATAAACCCTAATAATTCACTGTCCACTAATTTGAGAATCCTCTCAGCTCAGATCAAGTACTCAAGCAACTTCAAGACCAAACCCTCTGATACTAAATTCTCACCTAGTCTGTATCCAGTAAGAAAGTTCTCTCAGGACTTCAATTCTTTACAGTAGGTTGCATGAGTAGTAACACTTCCACAAGGCACCCAAACATGATAGAATTAAGGCAGTACAAAAACGGTTTGTATATCTCATTGTCACGTTGTTGTGATTCGTAAATTTTGCATCATACTGGAACATGATGGATCCCGTTGCCTGAAAGATTCAGTTCATAATAACTTTGTAAAAGTTCTGTTACATAAATAATCAAGAAGTTTATGCGACTTGCCACTGAGACGACAAAGTCGTTTGGGCTTGGAGGACAATAAATGTTCACTTTGGTTTGTCTCGTTAGCTAAACGAGGACCGAGCTCAGACTGCATGGCAATGACTGTACAAACCCCGGAAAGAGTGAAATGCAGACTCCCATAACAGATTGCTCAAATACTGTATATTGAAACACCAGCTTTGGTGGAAAAGAGATTTTTTATAAAATTATTCTTAAACACTGTAGTCAGATTAGAAGCAATTTATTGTGATTGCCCGATTGCATATATTACACTTGGAAGTGTCCTCCAGTCAGATTATTTCCAGTAATGGAGATAATTTTTTGTTTAAAAAAGAAACAAATTCAAGTTACCCAGCTTGACAGGTTTCAATTTTATGATAGGCAGTTTTAAAAGTTGAAAGTATGCTTTCAACTGATCCAATTGGCATCAACTTAATATAATACAAAGCATATTTTTCAATTGTAAGATTGCAAGGCCAAACAACACATTTTTATTTATGTTTGGTCACCATAAACAGTGAAACAGAAACCAGATACACAACAAATAAATGCCAAGGTTCTGGACTATCACAATCCTGCAATGCATTAGTGAAATGCATAAATATTCTTTTACAGTTAAAGGACACTTCAAGCAAAATGGAGATAAAAAAATCCAGGGGAATGTTGTCATTACATTTTTTTGCAAAAAGATAGACAACTTAGTCTGAGTCTTCATCGTCAAGGTATTCCTCTGCATTACTTGCAGTCCTTATGATTTCTGAAATGAAAACAAGAATCATTTTAAATTGCAGGCTCACAGATGCAGATGCTCATAGTACATGTGGAGTCCTAGTGGTTAGAGGCCTCACCTCGCAAGCGAGAGAACATAAAGAATGCTAGACAAAAAAAGATCAAGGTCCATCTAGTTCGCCTTCCGCCTTCCTGGCAGTTGCATACACATATGTCCTGAGCTACCTATGTATGTACTACGTCCCATAACATTATTTCCTAAAAGAAAACTATCTAATCTGTGTTTGAAAGAACAAAACTTCCTGCTTCAACTATCTCCCTCGGGAGTCTGTTCGACAGCTTCACTATACGCTCACTAAAACAGTGTTTGTGTAGATCTGTTCTGAATTTACCCCCTTCAATTGCAGGCCGTGTCCTCTGGTTTTACTAATAAAAGGACCTGGGTTTGTTCCCGGCAGGGTGAAATGTTAGGCAAGTTTCCTTACTCCACACGCCTGTGTTTACCTGGCAGCAAGTAGGAACCTATTCCGAGTGGGGGGGGGGAGAGAAGGGGTAATCCCTTTAAAAAAATAAATTAATTAATAATAATTTGGTCGTTCAATCCATGACTGTTTGTGGGACACTGCTGTGCGCAATTGGCTGCCACATTTCACCGACACAATATACAGTCAATTCACTTAACAGTATATTCTGTGAAGTGCTTTGAGACGTCTCAAGGACGTGATAAGGTGCTTTATCAAATTCAAGGATTATTCTTATTCTTATGTGAATTGAAAAGTTGGAGCATAAAAGGACACTTCCCTCTGGTAAAGGAAGGCAAAACATGGAAACATCATCTGAAAATTAGAATGCAGTGCCTCAGGATACAGATAAATAGATTTTGATGTTTAAAAGGTAAACAGAGACTTGAGAAGTGGGATATGGTGGAGAAATGGCAAAACAGGCTCGATGAATTAAATGGCCTTCTCTTCCTCCTAGATTTCTACAATATAAGGCACTATATGAAATAGAAATATTATAGGATCCACTAGGAATGATGAAAACGACAGTTTATTTTGTTAAATCAACAGTAAATCTGAACTACAAGCATAGAAGATGATACAATAATAATAATCCTTGCATTTGATGCAGAGCCTTTCACGTCTTCTAGACATCTCAGAGTACATCACATAATATACTATAAAGTGAATTGACTGTATATTTGTGGGTGAAATGCAGCAGTCAATTGTGTACAGCAGTGTCCCACAAACAGTCGTGGATTGAGTTACCAAATTATTATTTTTTTTTAATTAAGGCAGTTCAGGTGGTTGCATTTCTGATGAATGACATGAGTCTAGACTCAAAATCCTTTAAAGTCACTTTTGAAGCTCAAACCAGGCTCCCAGTGCTATCCAAAGCATGTCACACTTTAACACGACTTTGCCTATCACAGTCGTCTTTTAATTTACTGCAATAGCCAAAATCATGTTTTGGGGAATTTCGGCTTGTTCCTCCATGCTTAAAAGCTTAGAAGTAATTTTAAACAGAAATTAGGCTTAGATTTTATGCTCAAAAATATGCATAGAATCTTACAGCACAGGAGGAGGCTATTCGGCCCATCGTGTCTGTGCCAGCTCTTTGAAAAGAGCATCCAAATCAACCCCACTCCCTCCCCATAGCCCTGCAAACTTGTTGTCCTCAAATAATCATCTACTTCTCTCTCAAAAGTTGTTGTCGAATCGGATTCTACCACACTTTCAGGCAACGTATTCCAGATCCGAACAACTCGCTCTGTGAAACAATTTCTCCTCACCTCACCTGTTTCTTTTAACAACTATTTTAAATCGGTGACCTCGGGTTACAGGCACTGCGGGAACTGGTCTGCGGGCCATAGTTTGGCCAGAATTTATCAAAACTGCACTAAGCTGGGAGTGGGCCAAGGGGTAAAAAAAACAGCCGAAAGGAGAGCAGTCAAAGAGGAAGGTCTCGAGTTTCAGAGGATGGGGACAGACATATACTGATCAAAATCTGAAACTGCAATTGTTTTTCCAGACAAATACTGACAGAAAAGTGCATTACTTTTTACTTTAAAAAAGTACAACATGCCTGCCATGCTAATTTTACAGAGCCTTTTAAAAGAAGAAAATTTCCTTTACTCACAATAAAGCGGACTATGAAAATACCATTGCAAACTTTAACGATACCAAAATTTGAGAGTGCTGTAAAATACACAGGAGTTTTACAAATTATGCAATGTGGTCAAAATGGTTGTTTTCATTTGGAATGATTAATTACACCATCAATTTATTGAGTCTATAAAATCAATCCCGCACAAAATAAATTAGAAATCCAAATGGTTTGAAATGCAAGGCACAGCACTGTGTGAAAGATCAGGTGCACTGAGAAATTAACTCAAATTGATTTCTGTTAATGTACGCCTAGAGCAAAGAAGGCCTTTCATATTCGTTAAGTATACAACCTGCCTGGATTTGGGGGGAAGAAATTGGTAAACATCAATTTTTTTTACGTAATGTTTCACAATCCGACACAAATACATTTTCATTGGTTAAAAATTGTTTTCATATGATGTCCAAAGGACAAGAATTGAGAAAAAAATGTTAATTAAAACACAAGTAGAGCCCTAGAAACAGCATGCAGTGGGTTCAACAGATGTCTGAAGCATGCACGTTTTATATAGGCAATAAATGTGGATAAAGTATTACGAATGATTTGTCCTCCATGTGCAAAAATTGTTAAAAAAAATCCAACGAAAGTCAGAAAACGTAAAAGCCAATTTTTACGAGCCTTACATATTGCCAGATTCTGGTGCCTGAAGGAAAACGACATGAGGTGTGTGACAAAAGGAAACTACCAAACAAAGACATGATGGCTTTTTAAAAAAAGTACAGATGCTAAACATGACAGATGTAAATATTTTATGATTGAAAAAGAACTGACAGTTTTTAAAGTCAGTTTTTTTCAAAAATGAATGAAACAGCTTTGTGCTTTTCCACTTTGGAGCTATTCTGGTCCTCAGAATTTTCACTGGAAAATTGAAATAACATTTTTGCACCGCAGCCAAAAATACATTAATAATTTAGTTTGTTTTTGATGAGACAGAGGCAAAATGTTTCTCAAACAAATTTCAATTCCACCCCTCTACCCCACTTCTTTAATAAAATATTTATTTTCTTCTTTGCACTGTGACATGTACTCTTTTCCAGGTGAGAGGATGCTCATGGTATCAGTCCTCAATCCTCTGCGAGCATTAATCTCTTTCACCATGCTTTTAGTCAATAACCTCAAATTTCCCATCCTTCTTTTCTCCTCACATGATCGTCCCCATAGTCTTTGTGATGCACTTTGAGAAGTTTGAAAGATGTAGTGTAAGTGCAATGTATAAGTCCACTGGGAAACATTGCACAAGAAGCTCCCAAAAGAAGAACAACCCCAATTTTCCCTCCCATGTTGCAGAAAAAAAAGTAACCTTGATACAATATCTTTCTCTCGATGAAATGGCCAACAGGAAATGAGAACATAGTCAAAACTTCCTTCTGCTGTTTAACACAGGCTAAACCTGAACCAGTACTGATGGTGAAGTGATGAACTCTTTATATCCAAAACAGATCCAAGAATAGAACAAGCTATGGAACATCATGGACAATAACAATACCCAAAGCAGATATGGGACTAATGAAAAAAAACACTACTTCATAGTGCAACTTAAGTGTTTTCCTATGCTGTGCCGTTTCTCAATCGACAAAAACCTTTGAACAAGCCTAATGATTCTGCAACTTCTCAGTGACTTCCACTATGTTTGAAAATTATTCCTATAAACCACAATGTAGATAAGAGTTATGCAGAGAACACAAGAGATTTATTGGTCAGGGGTTTAAAATACTTTCACAGACAAAGCACTAGACACATGATCAGAACTGATAGTCTGGTCTGTACTCTGTACTTAAACACTGGCGAAAAGATGGTGTTGAGTGCTTCAATTATATCAAATTCATTTAAATTAATTTCCCATTGTTAATGTACAACACCATGTGGTACATGGATTCATAGAACGAGATTGTCACAAGTGTTAAAATACATTTAAAAGGACCACAAATTTAAAAATTACATTAATTTCCTCGTGGGAGAAAGCACGAGAACTCCAGAACTCTGCAGCTCTGGTTTGCCCCATGTCCTCCGCCTGCCCACCATCCGCGGTTGGGCCTTCAGCCCTTCTGCCCCCACCCTAAGGAACTCCATCCCACAGTCCCTTCACCTCGCTCCCTTGCCTCCTTCATCTCAAAACCCTCCGCTTCACCAAGATTACATTTGTGCAAAGAGCATACGTGATTTCTCCTGGGCAATATCCCTCCCTCATTTAAATCTTCTAAAATACCAGACTAAATTTGGGTCATTCATTCATTATAATGCTTTTAGTGGTATGTTGCTGGTGCAGATTGGCTGCCACTTAGGCCAACACAACAGTTATTGTGCTTCAAATTAGCTAGTAGTGTGAAACACAGAGATATTCTGACGTGACAAGGTGCTAGAACAAATAATCTTTACATTTGACAATGATATAATAGATATAAATAATAATAAATTTGGTCACTTCAATCCACGACTGTTTGTGGGACACTGCTGTTCGCAATTGGCCACAAAATATACAGTCAATTCACTTTACAGTATATTCTGTGAAGTGCTTTGAGACTCCTCGAAGACATGATAAGGCGCTATATCAAATGCAAGGATTATTATTTACGATATAATGCTTTTCCCATCATGAGGACGTCCCAAAGTGCTTCATAGGATTTACTGTGAAGTGTAGTTACAGTGTAATTTGTAGACAAACACAGTAGCCAATTTGCACACAATTGCATGAACAGCCATGAAATGAACAATTTTAACTAGGAGATTATTAGCCGGATCACTGAGAGAAATTCAATTCTCTTTTGAAATAGTACCGTAGGATCTTTAACAACCACTTAGAAGGCTAGCCAAGATCCTGGTTTAACATCCCATCTGAATGATAGCACCTCTGACATGAAGCACTCCCCCAGCACTGTACTTGAGTCAGCCAAGCCTGGGTAAGTTCAAGGTCACAAAATGCATTAGAGTAGAAACAAAAATGATAGAATCAAACATACTGCATTAAAGAATGATCAAAACCTCCAACAAGGCTAAACCTGCCTCAAGCATCCACAAAACAATCGTTTCCAATGCAGTTTAAAATATTAAAAGCCAATACATGTCAAAGTTTAATTCCAAAATAATCTGCTTCTAACCCAACACTTAAAAGAAAAATGGATAAAACATTTGAAGAACAATTGAAAAAGACTGGGGGAGAGAGGAGGGAATTGGGATTTTAGTATTTTGCCCAGTGGACCAGCTGGTACCAGTTTAGTTTGATAGACCAAATGTCCTCCTATGATGCACTTCGGTGATAAAGCACCACTGTTCAGGACAAAACAATTCTGCGAAATGGTTCTGTACTGCAGTGTTGTCTGGATGCAATCATTATTACAGTCTGAACAATGCTGCTTCCAGAATACAGCAGTCTAGAGTTCCAGACTAGCTGCTTCTTGACAGCGCCAACCTTTCCAAAGCATACAAAAAATAAAGTATAATTCAACTTAACAAAACATTTCTATTACACGGTAGTTACTGATCTCCCAAACAGTTAATTCACAAACATTTGCTGACAGCACCTTTCTCTGACAATAACCATTGCATTGCCTACATTAGTCTAGAGACACAATGAGTCATCCTTCCAATCAAATTAAAAGCTGTAAATATTTAATATAGGAAACATATCTACCCAACATTTATTCTTCATTTTAAAGCACTATAAAAATCCAGTGCTTAAGTCATGAATGCTATTGTGACTCATAAGCTTGAGGCCTTGCTGAAAGTTGATTTCTACACCAACATGTACTAGTTCTGCGTGCAGTGAGTTTCTCCTTGATGTAAGCATTGTCCTGCCTTTCCTCTCCTGTTACCCCTCTTCACTCAACACACAAAACAGAAAGAAATAGAGGTTCAGAATCAGAGCAACGTTGGAACAAGATACAACCACTATAATTTCTGCAACACAAAGGGAATAGCTTACCAGAATCCTTGCTAAATAAAAAGTCCTGCTGCTGCAGCAACTGAACTTGTGCCCAGGAATGCATTATTTAAATCTTTGCAAATTAAAAATCCTACAACTATCCAATCACACATATGGTCTACAACTACTAAAGCAAACTAAAGAGGATTGATAACTATTTACACAACAAATCCCAGGCGAGCGAGTTCAGATGTCCAATTTGAAGACAGAATTATCACAATAAGACAATGACATTTCGGAACAGAGTCAACTTTTCATCTATACACAAGAACTGCAAATATGAAAATTCGAGTGTGACAGAGGCACCTCATGTGTGTCCAGAGTGACTTGCTACACTCCCAGTAGTCCAAGTTGATGTTTTAAGCAGTCAGTACATCTAACTTCTAGTACTTACGTGACGTGGATTTCTGTTTAAGGAGAAAGGCACATTGTGCATTAGTTGCCATAGCGAAGGCCAGTTTTTTTTCATTGTTTAGCACGTCTGTTCTGCAACCTAGGGCAAGAAGAAAATTTTTACAATTGCCAGATTTGATAGCAGAAAACAGTACTTAATATACAGTCAAAAAACATTTTGCATTTTATTTCCCATCATTATAATGCAAATGTAAAATGTTAATGGTAATTTTCTGCGATGCTCTCTGCATTTCGGTAAAATAAATGTTTCTGACTACAAATCTATTTGGGTAAATCACATCATTTATTTACACTAATGTGTTTATCAATAAACCTTACTTAACACAAGGAAATTTGTTTTAAAATTTACATTTTTTGGTTCAAAGAAATATAGCTAAACTCGCACAAGTTGTATCAGTCGGGATAATAACATTTAATACGACTTATGCGAAGTGCAAGTTACAGGCAAACTCCCATAAGTTATATCAGTTAACTTAATAAAACTTTCGCAAAGTTAAGTTTCTCTTTTACGTTGCCACAATTGTGCTTTCAGAGCCAGTGCCTTAAAAAAATTACCACAGATGTCCACTTGACATTCTTAAGCTTTCTTAAGTTGACCTTCTATTACACAGACATCCATTTGACATTCTTAAGCAAAGAATAAGTAGAGTACCTCAAGATATCTTTGGGCTTTTATAATATAGAGCACCATGATAACAGGTTATGACCTTGTTTCCCTCACTTTAGTGTTTCAAATGCAGTAATGCGCATGCGATACTTCATCAATGCAGTTGGTAATACAGTAGCAATAATTCGAGTTAGGATCCGATTTGCGTAGGATGTGGGATTATTTGAGACCAAGAAACCAATATGACGTAACTGTTTATTCGACTTGTAATTTAGAACTAGTACAAAGTTTTTTTTTCCATATTTACGTATACGATTTTCATGAGTTGACTTGTATTTAAGCATGATTCACTTTTGCCTAAACAGAACATCTACTCAAATGGCACCTTAAAAGGAAAAATTAGCCTGTTCAATACAACACTCCAATTAACAAGATATCTCCACTTCAAGCTATCATTAGCACAATGACCTTTTACTGAACAGCACTTTAATCCATTATCAAAAAGCACTTACCTTGTTAGAAGTGCACAAATGAGCATATATTGACTAAATTAAGCATATGAAAGAGATCAGTTTGTAGAGCACATTGATGTGCTGCCTTTTTTCCTTCCGCTTTCATCCATTTTAAGAAACATAATTTCCTGATATTCCATCCAGAATAGGCAATGACATTTAAATGTCAGGCAAGATTTTTTCACAATTAAGTAAGTACTGTACTCCTAATTACAACTTTTAGCTGCTGCCATACATTTCTAATGTTATCTTCCAGAAATAAACAGAGAAGTTTCCTCATAATCGTTTGCTAATGCTTCATTTACCGGAGCAGCAATCGCATTCGAAGAAAATAAAATAGCTTTGGCATTGCTTCAGCACTGCACTCAGTATCTGCTGGACCCTGATTTTCCATAGCAACACAGAGAGGGGCCGTTGAAAACAGTGGGTAAGACAACAATACAACATTGTGTGAAAGCGCTATGTGTGTCATAAACTGGGCACTGAGACTTAAAATGCATTCCAGGGTGTGTGTGTGTGTGAGTGGGGGGGAGAGAAAGAAGGGATGGCGGACTAGTCACAATCAGAAACTTCAGTTATATTACTTTCATTAGAGAAAAAAAATCAGAACGCATACAACAGAATACAATTCATAATGCAAAAAAAATCAACAGGAATATTCCAATTCAAGTCTATAAAATTGGATTAATCCATACCACACGATGGACTCTCTTCACCAGTTATGTTTATAATTAGGTTCTGAGCTAGTATGTAATTTCAGTAGCTGAAATTGAGACAAAAGTAATTCTGGCCCCCTACATCTCTCAAACCATATCAAATTCCCTTAAATTTCATATATTAACAGACAGCTTTGTCCATTTACAAACATTTCATCACAATCAATTATTGTACATCTGAGAGGGATTCATCTTTAATCCGATAGCATCTTCCTCTCAGATTTTACATACTTATTAACATGTACCACTTTCACATTATGAGCTTGCCTGTCAAGTCAAGCTAGTTTCCACTGACAACTTGGAATGAAATTCACTCGATTTACACAGCAACAAATTACCCTTAGAATATCATTGGTCAAGTGTGAGATGATGCCGAATGCATCCCGCATGCCCCCAAAATATAGAATTTGCCTGCTCCTCACAATATAATTTACAGAGCACCATTCACTTCCAAGTGAAGCTGAGCGAGAAAAATAAGTGTGGACATCAGGATTAATTTTGGGCAGGAGACAAGGATAAACAAGCAAAGTACCATCAGAAGATTCTGCAGGATTTTCCAATGAGTCTTACCTTTAGCAAGCAGCAGCTCTACAATATCTGCATATCCTTTCCACGCAGCAGCATGCAAGGCAGTGTCCCCCAGTTTATTCTGGTGAACAGAAGGGAACAACATTAACACCATCACGTACATTCTTTACCCTCCTGAACACATCATTGCTTGGATTGGTGGGATTATGATATCTCACCAATGCGCCAAGTAATTTTGCTGTCATTTGAAAGGTTGGGAAATCTTAAGGGGGGTGAACGTACAGAGAGATCTGGGTGTTCAAGTAAGCGAATCATTAAAGGTAGCGGGGCAGGTAGATAAGGCAGTAAAAAAGGCATTTGGTGTACTGAGCTTTATTAGTAGGGGCATAGAGTATAAGAGTAGGGGGTTATGGTTAATCTATACAAAACACTGGTTAGGCCTCAGCTGGAGTACTGCGTCCAGTTCTGGGCACCTTACTTCAGGAAGGACATTAAGGCACTGGAAAGGGTGCAGAGGAGATTCACGAGAATGATACCAGGAATGGGGAACCTTAGCTATGAGGACAGGCTGGAAAAGTTAGGACTTTTCCCATTGGAGCAGAGGTTACGCGGGGACCTGACAGAGGTCTTCAAGATCATGAAAGGTTTCGACAGGTGAGATAAGGAAAAGCTGTTTCCGCTGGTAGGTGTGTCTGTGACCCATGGTCACAGTCTTAAGATATCTACCAAAAGAAGCAGAGGGGAGGTTAGAAGAATTTTTTTCACTCAGCGAGTTGTTCGAATTTGGAATGTTCTGCCTGAAAGGGCAGTGAAGTCCGATTCGATAACAGCTTTTAAGAGAGAACTGGATAGGTATCTGGGGAAGACAGGTTTGCAGGGTTATGGGGAGAAAGCTGGTGATTGCGGTTAGTGAAAGTGACTTGCTCTGTCAAAGAGCCGGCACAGACTCAATGGGTCGAATGGCCTCCTTCTGTGCTGTAACATTCTATGAATCTATGAAAGCATATGGTTTTGTACATTTGGACTTTGTTTCAGAAATAAAAAGCAAATAGCTAGCTAGTAGCGAGTGCGCGCATAGTGCATTACTCCAATGGTTCCATTGCCCTTAAATCACTCATTTTAAATCAGCTTTCTCAACCAACGATTCATTCTGCTGGTTAGAGCAATTTCTCTTCATGAAAGTATTCAAGTATTGGCGGTCACTATGAATCATTTCCTGTGAAAAGCACATCCTTCATTTTATTTGAAGATGAATGTCAAGTCACTAAAGGCAGCCTCAGTTACACATTAAATTTAGGCCTGAATTCCACTCTTTAAACAGGATATATTGTGTCCAATTCTGGTCTCTACACTATAAGGATATAGCAACAATGGAAAGAGTACCTCTTAGGTTTACAAGAATGATAAGTTACTGCTATCAGGATAGATTGGATAGGTTAGGTATTTTTTCGCTAGAAGAGAGTTTAAGGGAGGATCCAACAGAAGCATTTCAAATTGTAAAGGGGTTCGATAAGGTTAACATAAATAAGCTGTTTTCACTGGTTGAGGCATCCATAACTAGGGGACACAGGTATAAGAGAGGGTCTAGGGGATCTAAAAGAGGATTTGGGAGGAATAACTTCACGTTCAAGGTAGTGAGATTGTGTAACTCGTGTCTGAAGCAGAGGTTGAATCAGATAGTGTTGATGTATTCAGGTAGAAGCTAGACTTTCACTTGAGGGAGAGGGGAATAGTAGGGTGTGAGAAGGACCAAGGAATGGGTGAAGACTCATGTAAATACGTACACACTGGCATGGACTGGTTGGGTCGAATGGCCTGTTTACGTGCTATACATTTTTGTCATCTTTGTAATCCACATTCACACCCTTTCCAACTTTCTCCCCTGGTCAGACTCCAGTCACTTTTCTTCCACAATCTAAATCCTGCAATCCCCTCCCCACCAATGTCCGTATTTGCATTGCCTACAAAATGTCTGCTCCCCCTCTAACAAAGCTCTTACTATCCACCATCTCATCCTGAATGAATACATCAATATTCACGGCCTCATGGAAACCTGGCTGTCCCCTGGTGATCCTGTCCCCCTCCCCGCATGGTTATACATCCCCCCTCCACCCCCATCCCAACTGATACGGCAGCAGGCTGGACTTCATTTCCCAAGCTTCTCTCAGTCTATTCCTCCTATTCCTCTGGCTCCTTCCCCTCTGAGCTCTTCACTCTGTATTATCCTTCAAAATCCTCCTCGTCTACTGCTCCCCCACCCCAAAGAATACATCTAGCTCCTTCCTCTCAGACATCTCTTCTCATCCCTCTGCTTCTGTCCTGAAAGCCTACACATAATGGGCAACTTAAACCTTAACCTTAACTCCCACTAACCCATCTCCTCTGATTTCACTGCCCCCCTCACCTCCCTCAACTTCACCTTCCACATAAACTCCCCAAACCACAATACTGGCCACTCCCTGGACCTGGTCATTACCCATGGGCTTAACATCTCTGATCTGTCCACCATGGACCAGCCATCTCTGAACACATCCTCATCATTCTCGCCTCTTGCATCCACCTGCCCTCCACTATTTTGTTTCCCCTAGAAAAAGCTCTCCCCCAGTCCCTTACAATTGCCCTCTCATCCTCGGACCTTCTCCGCTCTGGCTTTATACTTGCTGATTATACTTATACTCAATCTTGATGCAGCTATCCAGCTTCTAAACAATCATCTCTCCTCAACTTTCAATTCCACTGCCCCCCTAAAATCCAGGACACCCTCTCCCTCGGTATAACAGCATCCTACGCTCCCTTGAATTGTGGAGTCCTGTAGCTTAGCGGTTAGAGCACTTGCTCGCAAGCAAGAGACCTGGGTTTGAGTCCCAGTGGGGCAAAATGTTGGGCAAGTTTCTTTACTCCACACATCTCTGTATACCTAGCAGTAAGTAGGAACCCGGTTGTTAGTCGTTTGGTTTTCCGGGTTAATAATTCCTCAAAAAAAAAACAGCAATAAATTGGTCACTTCAATCCATGACTGTTTGTGGGACACTGCTGTGCTCAATTGCCTGCTGCGTTTCACTCACAAATATACAGTCAATTCACTTTACAGTAAGTTGTGAGAAGCGCTTTGCGATGGCCAGAAGATGTGAAAAGTGCTATATCAAATGCAAGGATTATTATTATTTATTATTAAATCCCAAACCTGAACACTCGAGCACAGCACATGTGATTCAAACATCTTCATACCTATCACCCATCCCAAAACTGCTTTCTATTCCCAGGCCATTCTGGAGGCCAAAAATAATCCCAATGTGCCATTCACCACTCACCACCTCCTCCGCACAACCCCTCGATCATCATATCTAATGCCTTTTTGACCCTGACCACTGAGTGAAGGAAGCTATATAACTGCAAGTTACTTTAATTTTAATCAGTGTGTCAACTCCATTGCTCCTCAAATGATTTAGCTCTGCAGTTTAAAAAATTTCCACTTACAAATTCAAACTATAAGTTAAAAATAGAATTTCTTCATGCTTTCACATTGATGCAATGGAGAGAGGGTAAGGAAATTGTGTAGTTTAACTATAATGGTAATTCCTTCCCTGTTGGACTAAAGTGAATGAAAAGATTTTTTAATCAGGGTTTTTTTAAGATTTAAAAATTTGCCAGTGGAGGTGGGGTGGGGGGGGAGAAGAAAAAAGAAAATTCTGCAGGTAATAAAGGAAAAAAGGGTAGAAGGGTAAACTGATCACAACAGGCACAACCACCTTAAAAATAAATAATGCATTTTTATGTCAACGTCACAGAAAGCGTGAAGTAAATGTCCAGCATCAGAATAGAGTCCAAGTAGAGGCATGAGTGCAAGTAGAGGCATGAAATGGGAAGAGAACAGTAGCTTGGTCTGTGCTGCAATAACTGGATTTGCAATACAGAAGTAAAGCAAACAATTTTGTTCACAAATGTTCTCTAACTTAACCCTTAATATGTAACAAGAGCCTCACCAGACAATCTTGGAAACTAAAATGCATAATTAAAAATAGCTCTAACTAGATATAATAGAATATAGTGCAGCATTATAACTGAACGTCAATGAATTATGTAAGTGAAGGGCTGGTTTCATCATGTCGACCTGGTTCCCTTTTCTTTAACTTTGTTTTGTATGTTATTAAGTTGAGAAATGGAACCCCAGGAAGATGCTGTGAGCTGCCTGTGAGCATTTACCAGTGAAACAAAAAGATATTTCAGGATTTCAGAGAACCATAGAAAGGTGGATATTTGGCCCATTGTGTCTGTGCTGGCTCTTTTAAGTCCTATTTATCTGTGCTTTACTCATACCCTTATAGTTTACTCCTCTTTAGGCATTTCTAGGCTCCTTGCAGAAAATATGCAGCAATAGTTCATTTAATTTATTTGTTTGCTTCTTACATTTCAGAAACAGAGACCACTAGTCTGATGCCAAGTCTTACCTGTTGATTTAACTCAATATTTGGTTGGGAAAGCAAAATTTTCACTATTTCTGCAAAGAGGGAAAAAAAACAAGATAGTCAAGCATTGATTAATGAACATGAAAATACACCGCAATAGAGTTTTTTAAAAAAAAATACTATTGTAACACAATTTCTTAGTAATTATTTTTGGCAATATTTACTGGAATACGACCAGAATTACACACACACACACAACATGGAGTGAATTAAGGCAAAACTAATTTATTGCATATTGGCAGCCTTAGAACTAGAAGTGAAAGCTGTATTTGGATGAAAAAAGCAGCATGATAGTTATCAGCATGCCAGTTAAACAGGAACTACAAACAGAGCAAAAGAACAGTGAACGAGCAGAAGAAAATGTGAAGAGCCCCTAGAAAACAAAATGTACAATATTGCTACAAATCTAGAGAAACGTTTGCTATTTTTGTCAATAAGTCACATAAACATATCTTCTCAAATTCGGGAGAGAGTTGGGTCTCAGAACTATATGTTGCTGCATCAAAGTTAAAAGTAGTGCTTTTATGCATCATTACAGCACACATTAAGTGCTCTGAAAGACCTAATGTTACATCTCAAAGCATGTTGCTTTGACTATATGTAGGCTTCTCACAAAAAGTCATTCTTTGGCACACATTTCATCAGTTGAAAATATTCAAAAAGTTAAACACATCAAAAGTTATAAAATTATTTACATAAAGTTCATATTATATATAAATAAATAACATTATTATTCATGCAACATTATTTATATAACAGTCAATGAACTGCCATACATCTATTTCAGTATAAATAGGCCAAAAACAAACTATAGGTTAAGCGGTATCTGCCTCACGTATTGAAAGCTATAGAAAGCAGTTAGAATTTTGTAGTGTTCTGGACGAGTGAATTAACCCGACTGAGTAAATCATAAGATCAAATCTGATTAGAATAATAAATATTAATTTCGAATGTTGCTGCTTGGCGATGTTCCTTCAGTGTTTAGCCAGGCTCATGCATTGAGCACTCTAAGCCAAAAGGAGCCTTACACCCTGACATTGATAG
Organism: Callorhinchus milii; assembly: GCF_018977255.1. Lineage (NCBI taxonomy): Eukaryota > Metazoa > Chordata > Chondrichthyes > Chimaeriformes > Callorhinchidae > Callorhinchus > Callorhinchus milii. The sequence continues at coordinate 97,990,812 of NW_024704742.1, forward strand.
CACGTTTCCAGATTTATTGTTTAAGACATTTAAAGGCTTATTTTACTCAAGGGCTGTACTACCCTCAATCCAAAGCAGTTTCTTAGTAAGCATTAAAATAAAAACAAGCATAGCAGTTAGTGCGCTCGCCTCGCAACCGAGGGGTCCTGGGTTTGATTCCCAGACATGGAAGTTTCTTTACTCCACACGTCTCTGTTTACCTAGCTGTAAATAGGATTGTTAGTCCATTGGAGGAGTTTAAGAATCCCTCAAAAAATATCTGGTCACTCAATCCACGACTGCTCGTGGGACACTGCTGTGTACAATTGGCTGTTGTGTTTCGCCAACAAAATACAGTTAATTCACCTTACAGTTTATCCTGTGAAACACCTTGAAATGTCTCGATGACAATGATAAGGCACTATATCAAATACAAGGATTCTTATTATCTTCAATGATCAGTGCATTTGGACCAGCTGATACTGATCTCAATGGAACATAAAACGTGCTCCAAAGGTAAACCTACATGATTAGGACCTGCAAACTTGAGTGTAAAATTATCTATTGGTGTTAAGTCATATCTTTCCTGCACTAATGTAAGTTCCCCTAATCTCTGTATATCACCACAGCAAAATGAATAACATGAAGGTAAATAAAGCTGCTCAAACGTGGTTCTGATAAGCTCAGGACATAGTTTTAAAATCAAGTCTCCAATAGAGTTCTGAGATGAGAAGATTTTCCACACTAACATGTCAGCTAACTCCTTCAAAGCAAAAACTGCGATAACTGCTTGAGAACCATATTGACGGCTAGACTGAAGAAAACAAATGCTGCACGGCACACTATCAAATTAGTGATGCTAGGACAAGGTCTAACAACAAATTACATTTGCATAGAGCCTTTCACGTCTGGAGGATGTCTCAAGGTGCTGGACTGCCAGGGATCCACACCTGAGTTGGTGGTTGGGATCAGGAGGGATGGAGGGCAAGAAGGGTAGGCATAGGAGGGTGACCAAAGGCACAATCGAAGGAGGGTCTTGAGATGGGTCTTGAAGGAGGCAAGGGAGGGGGCAGGGCAGAGAGACTGTGGGATGGAGCTCCAGAGGATAGGGGCAGAGTGGGGGCAGAAAGACTGAAGACTCGCCCGCCAATGGTGCACTTTCTGGGCAATCGGAAAGTGGAATATGGAGGTAAAAGGAAGAGAAAGCAGACCAGAGAGAGTGGAGATATAGGATTGATAAATTTTCCGGAATCTTTGCGATTAGCTTAGGGCATCAACAACAAAATTACATTTGTATAGCGCCTTCCACATCGGGAGAACATCTTAATCTTGATACAGAACTTTTCCCCCTCAGGAAATGGAATGATAGGATAGTCTCCATGTGAGTTGAGGCAAGTTCAATGGCTGTCGTTTAATTTCAAGACTAAGAAACACAGAGTGAGAAATTAGTTGACCCCACCATGCTTTTACTAAACAGAGATCAACGGGAATGGTTGTCAGCCTAACTCATTCAGTGGCAATTTTGCTACCACTCAGCATCTGGGGAGTTGGAAAGTTGTGGGTTCAAGCCCCACGTCGGGATTTAGAACCCACATAGACTTGGCTGATATTCCAATGCAGTCCAGAGGGTGTGCTGCATTGTAAGAGATATCATCCTTCAGATCAGTATTAAAATTGAGGTCCCGCCTGCCAATTCAAGTGCACATTAAGGATCCCGTTTCTCTTTTTGAAAAGAGGAGTTTCTCCTGGTGTCCTGGCCAACAATCCCCAAATAAAATTGGTCATTCCATTCTTGGCTATTTGTGGGGTATTGCAGTGTACAAATTGGCGTCGTTCACAAAACACAGTCACTTTGTTTTCAGTCTACTCTGTGAAGCACTTTGAGACACCCTGCCTATGTGAGACATGCTATACCAAATGTAAGGATTATTATTAATTACTTATGGTTTAGACTTAAATCGCTAAACCAGTTGTGGTCAACCTGTAGCCTACAGGTCAGAAGTGGCCCACGGGGTTGATAGAAGCAGCTCCCTGAACATTCTCACGCGTCTAAGTGAATCCATGTTCGATCGGTAATCTATTTTCAGTTTTTTTTTCTTGAATATTTCTTGATTTATGGCACAAATCAGGAAATATTCTATCAAGAAAATTTATTTCCGCACCATTGGTCTAAAGTCAATATACTGAGACATTTGCCTTTTACTAGATTTAAAATTATCTGCCAGGTCCGATTGTACAGGATATAATGTGTGTACTAGTACAAAGCTCTTGATTCTGTGTCATTCTGATCCATTATAAAACTCCATCCAGCCCAGTAGAGCACTTCGTCTGTTCCATCCCTCATGACATGCATACATTTTACAGCACAGATTCTATCAGCACGGCAGTTAAGTACTTTATTTCTGCACACAACTAAGCTTACTGATTCAAAAATGTCAATGAAGTACTTCCAACTAAATTAACTGTAACTAAATTAATTAACGACTGCTATTCAAAGCAATTTTTTCAAGTCTTCAGTTGAGCTTCCATACATTAGAAGAGGTGCTTAACGTGTTCTGAAAAATAAACACTGCTGAAAATCTCCCCTAGATTTAGTCTTCCCTTCAAGAATAAACCCGTGGGAGACTGACTGCCTTTTAACATATATTTACACAGACGGAAGCAAAACTGCATTAACTCCAGTGCTAGTTTTTAATGTTATTAAAGTGCTCTTCATTTAACTGACTCCTTAGTGAGATTAGCAATGTCCCTTTGAAAGTTCTTATGCTGCCCAATGTACTTTCCATCAGCTTTCATGAAATCATGTAGAAGCAAAGTTCAATTTGACCAGGTTGTAAAGTCATAGATGTCATTTCCTGCAATGCAATGGTGACAGCATCCATTGCAACCTTACAAGCCAAAAGTCAGCCATATTTGAGGAATAAACAAATCAGAAAAAAGGTTTTAAAAAAATGCGTTGATATTACTGGTTGAAAATTTTAAAGACTAAAAATTGAAAAGCAACAACCATAATTTTAATGTATATAAAGAATGACATAACATAACATTTTGAAAATAGGTGTGCAATTGTAACAACCCTAAAATTGATACAACATCTATCATATTGGGAGGACGTCTCAAAATGGATCACAAGATCCACTGAAAATTCATTTTTGTAGACAAGCATTTACAAAATGAAGGATTATTCATTCAAAGTTTGATCTGACTATTGGAGAAGAATGAGGTCAGAAGCCTTTCTTAGTCATTTAACTGGTTAGCTTCCCTTACTCCCTTTTTATTCAAGCATCAAGTGTTAACACTACAGCAGCGCAGTGCTTCACCCTAGCTACAGCTGGCATTGCATGTGCCAGAAACAAAATCACCCAAGCACTGCTAAGGGCACTGTAGGCATTTTACAATACATGGCTAAGCCCAGGCATACCCATCTAAAATGATTAGATAATGAAGTAACAATTCAATCAATATTATACCGAGACAAAGCAGTTCAACCTAATTGTGGCACTCTTTTCAAAAAGTAGGGTATAATTTGTATCCTGTCACAGGCATGAAAAGATCACCGTGAAGTGAAAATCAAAGTCACGGAGCAGGTGACAGCTAAATAGATAAGCTGATTTCTAATCATCCTTGCATTTGAGTCCTACATTGGTTAAAGCACTCTAGACCTGGGTTCAATTCCCGGGCAGGACGATAAGATGGACAAGCTTCCTTACTCCACATGCCTCTGTTTACCTAGCAGTAAATAGGAACCTGGTTGTTAGTCGATTAGCGAAGGGTAATAATCCCTCGAAAAACAAATCTGGTCACTCAATCCAAAACTACTTGCGCAATTGGCTGCTGGTTTCATTAACAAAATATACAGTCAATTTACTTTATAGTATATTCTGTGAAGTGCCTTGAGACATGTTAAGGCGCTATATCAAATGCAAGGATTATTATTATTATTTGATATAGCGCTTTATCAGATCGTTGAAAAGTCTCTAAATTCTTTCACAGGATTTTACTGTGAAGTATAATGAACGTGTAAATATATTCAGAAATATTAAGTACATTTTACAGAAAAATATAATACAGCAAACTACCTATATAATGTTAATGGCATCTTGCTATTGAAAGTCTTACCTATGTGTCCCCCATGGCATGCCCAGTAGAGCGCTGTATTCCCAGCTTTGTCAAGACCATTTACTCCAACTCGATTATCCAAACATTCAGCCAGCCAACTTTCATTCCCTGAAACAACAAAGTGGCAACATGAGCAGAAAAAATAAAATGTGATTTTTTTGTAAAATCGTAACAAAACTCAACTCCTGATGTGACAGAGAATAACGAGGCATGAAGCTTTCCTTGCCAGTTGTATTAAATCTTGGTTACCTCAAGTAACAATTCAACCCATCAGTGCTGGCAAAGAAGTCTAAAAATACACAGTCCATCACATCTTGGTTTCGGAAACAATTTGGATACACATCAATTTGTGAAGTGTACACTTCCTGCTTCCAGTGTTGTGATGCTGCCTTCCTGTGCATCAAAAAGACTTCTGGATGTAACATCCCTTGCGACCATCAGAAAGGATCTTGAGATACATGCTGCTACTGGTTCTCATTCTTCTTGTGTACTATATGCAGGCGCAGCAGGGCTCAATGTCAGCGACTAACCTGACAGCCCCGGAAATGCTGACCAGCTGCTGTAATACAATACACCCAATTATAACAGGGTTGTACTGTTGCATGACCTGATTATTGTCTGGAAATAACATATGCATGGAGCAAGACTAAAAAAGTGTTCAAGGGAAAATGACTGCTCTTTAGCGCAGCTATCATTGAGATATTCTTACTGCAAAACAGCACAATTACACACGGAACATCCATCTCAGTTCAATCAGGTTACAACAAGTAACAAGCAAGTCTGATCAAAACAGATTTATTCACACAGCATCTTTTTTGAACCACACGTAGTAGCCTACTCCACATTTCACTGGAGCCACAAGTGGAAATCCATCAGTTCTCCTACCTTACTTACCTCGCTTGGCAGCTTCATGCAGTGGATTATCAATCGACTCTGCACGCTCAGCAACTGCAGAGAAGAAATTAAGAAACAATTGCGATGTGAAGGAAAATAAACGCTCTACAAATTCTGCAGAACTCAAATTTCAATAATAGTCCCTGAGTCCTTATACATTTGGGAAATTTGAACAGCCATCTTTCAATGCATCATTTTAGCCTCCAAGCAGATGCAACATTAATTTTAATTATGCTAGGTACAGCTTTGCTGATCTGGAGATAAAAACAGGAAATATTTGAAATTGACAGCATGTAAATCTGAAGGGGGAAATTAGGATGAAGAGTCATATGTTTTCTTTTAAGTGCTGTCTTGACCCACTGTGGATTTTCAGCAATTTCTGGTTTTATTTAATATATCTATAATTTGTGTTTCTCCTTTCACCATCACACAATGCTCAACTGCAGGGGTTGCTGATAAATTTCAGTCAATCTTTAGAAATAGCTTTCTAATTGCTGGAGCGGGGGGAAATATAGACTTAAACCAGTTCTTCAGAGAATCAAAATGCTTTAAAAAAATCTGGCTACCACTCCACAAACTTACCATAGTTGCTGGGAATTAATCCTGTTCTGCCTTTGCTGGTTCCTTTCCACCAGTTGGAATCAGTCTGAGAGAAAAATATTGACGATGGTAAGCAACCAATAAATTCATCTTGAATTCCATATGTTGAGGCATATGTAAATGTACGGGGGTCTTACCATGTCTGAAATGTAAAGGATGTCTCCCTCTTCAAAATACAATTCATCTGGCTATATAAAACACAAATGCGACACAAAATTACTAAAAGAAAACAAATGGTGGGTATCATAGACTATGCAATTTAATCAGTTATTTTCTTTTCTGAAACTTCTGAAAACAGTCTACTGAAAATAATTAACTGTCTAAAGTGTACAAATTTCCCTCATAATAATGAAACCAGGTCAAACCCTCGAGATTAGGTTTGGGTTTCGCATTTGTCACAAACATGACCACTAATAACATTCTTCAGCCAACAGGAAAAACAGCTTTTAAAATACCCAGCTCTGTCAGCACATCTCCACCATTTAAAACCAGATCTCGATCCCTCCAGAGAATAACCCCTCCGGACTCAGCAGTACAGAAATTGCGATGCCCTTAAGCGCTCATGGACTCATTGGTGACACTTAGCTTAAATACAAGGCAACCCACAACAAACTATCTGTTTAAGTCTCTACACTGAACCTCACCACGGGCAACACAAATCAGCGATTGTTTATTATACAGATACTTACTGTTCTGGGTTCAAATGTGTATAGAGCTCTGAAAACTTTGACGAGCCCTGAAAAACAGATTAAGGAAAAAAAAAATTGCATTTTACAAGACTTCAAAAATGCATTGAAATAAAATTAAGTAGTTTACCATATTATGCCACATTTGATGAGGAAAAATAATATTTTCATTTTAAGCAATCTAATGTATTGGTCATTAAAAATCAGTTGCCCGTTTTTCATTTCAGAAGTATCTGCACTGAAAAAGTTTCTTGATCAAATTAATTCCCACTTTCTTTTTATAAATTGTATGTCAACAAAAAGCTACGGTCTAAAAGCAAACTAACACCAACTGCACAATGTTTTATCCTGGGTTGAATGATGAATGAAACTCCTCCTCCCACTGGACCATGACCCCACTGAACACCAAGCCATCATCACCGAGACATTCAATGATCTCATCTCCTCTGGGGAGTTTCCTCCCACAGCCTCCAAACCCACAGTCCCCCAACCACGCACAGCCAGCCTCTACCTCCGCAGGTTTTCCGAAGGTGAAACAGATTGAAAATGAAAACTAGACATGAAACCTGCAATACTTATATCGGAATATGAAAATCCCACAAGAGTGAAAATTAAATTCCCACCTTAATAACTAACTTTCCAGAAAGTAAAACATTGTGGTTGAAGATTCTATATAATAGGCAAATAACAATAACAACGTAAACAAATTGAGGGAAAGAAGACAAAGACCACATTATGACAGTAATAAGCTTTGCACTGTCCTATTCTCCTGAATGAAATAGGGCAATAGATGCCTTGAAAAGTAGAATTACAGACATTCCAAAAAGTCTGAAGTGAAACGAAGTCTTTGTAAAGGCCTAGTGCATACAGCAAGGCACTAATCCAACCATCCTTCAATATTGTTATGGAGGGCGGGAGGGGGAAGAGAAAGAAAAACAAAAACAAAACTGGGGCAGAATTCCTCCATGGTCAGCTCATGGGGAACAACTGTGGCATTTAAAACCAAGCAACCCATTTAGCTGCTTATGTTGTATAGTAGCCGCAGTGAGAATCAGCTTTTCTCGATCTTTTTAGCACTGGACATGCTGCTACTGATGTTTACTTCGATGATCAGCTACATTTTGCTTCTGTAATTTCCCTACTGAAATACCAGCATGTTCAGAAAACGAAACGTTGTAGGGGAGTGGGGAGAGGGAAAGAACAAACGTCTCAAAGACAAAAAAAATCTTATGTCTCTTCTCCAATATATCCTCACCATATCCTTCCTCTCCTGAAAGCAACAGTGCATGGGTACAGTGCCAAAGGCTATCCCCTCCCTGACCAGACTCAGAGGCCAGTAGTTGCATTTTCATCCTGACTCAAATGGACCAAAGACAGACAAAGAGCGGGAGGGGAAATGTCCTGTTTTTCAAATGTATATTTTTTGAATACCCCAAAGACTCAGATTGCTTCAACAACTCCTTGGCAGTAATATGGCTATAGAGTGAAATTACATGGAAAGAATATCTATGGCTAATAATAATAAACATTAATTTTAAATACCATGACTGATACCATTTTGTACCTGGAGACTAAATATCATTCAAATGCATCCACACAGCAGTCAGAAAGAAAATGGCATTCATTTTTGATGTACTCTTACTTAGTTCCTCATTTCTAAACATAAGTAGGACATTCTCCCATAGGAAAAGAGAAAAGCAAATGGAAAAACTGCCTATTTCAACCCCTGTGCTGAACTCCTCACTTACAATCAAGACTCAGCCATCAACAATGACAACTCTGAAGGAGTGTCACAATTAGCCTTGGCATTTCTAGGTTAGAGATGGCAAGAAAAAAATCTAACAATAATAATTCTTGCATTTGATATAGGGCCTTATGACATCATTGAAATGACTCAAAGCACTTCACAGAATATACTGTAAAGTGAATTCACTGTATATTTTATGGGCGAAATGCAGCAGCCCACTGTGGAGAAAGGAAACTTGCCTAAAATTTCGCCCTGCCCAGGAATCAAACTCAAATCCCCTTGCTTGCAAGGTGAGCACTCTAACCAATATGCTACAGGACTCTATATATTGAAGATTCCTGCTCCAAATTACTATTCAGTAGTCAATTGGGGTAATGTGCTCCTATAGATGTCATTTACATAGCCAGTGTCTTAGATCACATGCAGCTGACATCTCAAGGAGGTATCAGAGCGCCAACATCCTGCTTGAATCAGCACCTTGAGGAAAGCTGCAGAAAATTTGAGGGGGAGGGAATAAAAAAAAGTTGGCTTCTTGCATCTTCTTGGGGAGAAATATAGTCTAACTGTGCTTCTGGAACTCATGCCAGAAAGAGTACACAGACACCAGAGACATTGCCATTGATTGGCAGAAGTAGTCTAAACTTTCAGCCTTACCAAAGCAGTTTAGTTCTGATGAACATAGGGATGGTGTTGTTGTTAAAGACTGGACAGGGCCATTGCAGTCCATCTGAACAGACCAATTCTTCAAATATCTGATTCTCCCTCCCCACTCTTCACCTAATCATACATCTATCTACTTGTCTTTCAAAGCTGTTCTCTACCACTTCCTATTCCTCATGTTCTTTTAAGGTTAGTTTCGTTGTCTCTTTCAGGCAGTGATTCAGGCCCCGAATTTTAGCATTTTAAGCTGCAATTTAATATTTCCAGCACTTGCTATTTTGAAAAAATACATTTTATATATGACTGCTCGACAAAACTGAAAAACCAAGTGGATAATGGTATATGAGGCACTGGGCATAAAGCAGGAGAAAAACTGAAAGCTACCAAAACTTTAAAAGTAGTACAAATTAAGTTATTTAGAAAAGGAGTTTTGCTAGCATTTATATATAGTCCCTTTTACATACAGAGCTCACCTGGAGCCTTGGATTATGATCAAACTTGGTGATTCTAAAACAAACTCCTTTATATTGTATAATGCTGCCTATTGTGAGTCTTTAGCATCTGCAAATATGTCCCCACCCATCTAGAACATACCCAAGGTATAAACCCAGAATTCATCCACATCAAAGCATCAAATGAATGCACAAATAATGAAACATTCATCAATGCAACAATTGTGTCATCATTGTACATGGATTAACTGCAGCTGCAGGCAACTAGTAATAGCGTCCTTGTACTCCTTGCATTTGATATAGCACTTCATTCGATACAGCACCTCAAAACATTGAAAACGCTTCACAGTCTTCTGTACATTGCAGCTACGATATTTGTGGAATCCTGTATCTTAGTGATTAGAGCACTTGCCTCACAAGCGAGAGGAACTCGGTTTGATTCCTGGCAAGGCGAAATGTTGGGCAAGTTTCCTTACTCCACACACCTCTTTTCACCTAGCAATAAGTAGGAACCCGGTTTTTAGTCGATTGGCAGATCACTTTTCTGGCGGTAATAATCCCTTCAAAAAAATGAAATAAATAGTAATAATAATTTGGTCACTTAATCCACCACTGTTTGTGGGATACCGCTGTACGCAATTGGTTGCAATATGTCCTCAGTTTAATGTCTCATCCAAAGGTTGGCACCTCTGATATTTCAGCAATTTCCATTGATCATTGATCCTCTCTGGGATAGACAGACAAGCAGAAAGGATAGTTGAGGGTCAAACAAGATGCTAAGAGGACAATAAGAGGATAAGAGAAAAGATTTTTCCAGTGCACCAATTAAAGTATGAACCTAGGGAAGAGAAATAAGGATCTTATTTTGAAAGATTCTTAAAGCATTTACTGCACAAAATGTTAATATAATGGTTACATACACAAAAAGTGAATTGGGGTTGACTACATCATTCACAACTAATGTCAAAACAGCATTAACTGAGGACGCCAAACAGGTTGCTATTGGATAGAATCTTTAGACCAGTGACTTAATGAATAATTTCTCCTGTGTGGTATAAAATCACACCGAGCAGAACATACTGGAAATTTCCCTGTCATTTTATTCACTGAAGGCATACTGAATTGTAACTGTATTGGTCATTCTTTAAGCACTGTATCAGCAAATTGCCCAGCCATGGGAGCACGGTGTTACCACAGCCATGATCAAACCTGTCCTCGGCACATGTCCACACTTTCCAGTAGGAACCATCCATCATTATGAACTACAGCCTTTAAGTAAAGGAATTGGGGAGTTAAAAATAGCTGAAAGCAGACAATAACTCACCTTCCCCTTTTTGTCCTGCAGCCTAAAGCATTACTCAAGAATGATTCATCTCGTACAACTCAGACAGACTACAGCATTAGGCAAATACCTAATCTTAAAAGTGAGAAAAAGGACACATTACCTTATTTCAACAGCACACACTTTGGACTTCACGATCTAGTTTGTCCACTGGAATTCTGCACTGCGCTGAACTGTATGTTATACATCTATCCCACACTTAATGGCTTAAGCACAAATTGTTTCTATTTATCGGTTAATAGCAAAAGACAGAGAACATCTTAAAGTAACTCCACGTAGGAGCAAGTCACTTTAAGTAACTTCCAAGGAGCAAGTTTGGTGCATTTTGTTACACGAGGCAGAGGGGGCGAAATAAGTATTCCTCACTGACTTAGAATAGGGGAGATTTCACCAATAATTCATAAAAATGACTATACTTGTCAGCAATAAAAAAAACTTTTCAAAGTTTCAAAATGTGCACAAATGTTCCTATGTTATCGGAAAAAAAATCCTGTTTGAGAAGGTGCCACAGCCACAATCTTGGATTGAAATCCAAAAGGAGTTTCGGGTTGTTTTTCATTTTGCTGATTTATGATAACCTTTGCCTTATCGTGTCATCGTGACGTCTCAAAGCGCTTCACAGCCTATACTGGAAAGTGGATTGACTGTGTATTTCATGGTTGTAAACTGTCCAAATTACACTGTGAGATACTTGATGGTGACAAAAGAGGAAGTGGTCGCCACCATTGTCTCAGGCAGTTTAAGAACACAGTGCATCTCATCAAATGCTGCTCTGCATCACACTAAACACTTAATAAATACTAAACACACAAGAGCTTTTTTTAAAAAAAAGAGAGAAATGAACTTGCCAACTGAGGAAAACAATCTTTGCATTTCAATAGTTTAACAATGAAATATCTCAAGCCACTTTATGGGTACTGCAGTTACTGTTAAGTGTGGTGATTATTTTTGTAGGCAAGTGTGGGATAGATTTGCATATATCAAGGTTTTCACACATAAACCACCATGAAGCAAATGACCAATTTACTCAGAGCATTGCTGGTGAAGACACTGGGAGAAATGCCCTTCACCATTTTCCTAAAAAACACACAATCACTCCACTTTACAATATATCCTTGGAAGCGCTTTGGGATGTCCTCCCGACTTGAATGGTACTATGCCAAATAAAATAATTATCTTGAAAAGTGTGTGATCTTTAACATCCATCTGATGAGCAAGGAGATGGAATCTTAGTTTAACTTATCTGACGAGACAGAAGTGGCAAGACAAACCATTATTAGCTGCAAAGTCTTAGGCTCTGGGTACAAAACTTTTAAGTGTAGGTGAGACTAAGATGAATGTAGATTTCAACTCAGTGAAGAGGAAAAGGATGCTGGCTGGTGCATTTGTAGTTTGAGCGGAAAATTCAGAAAAATAGTAACCAGAAGGAGTATTAATATAACAGAAGAAAAAAATGTTTCGAAGAGAAAGAATCATTAAATCTAGTATTCGATTTAAGGAATGCAAGAGAGGTAGTAGAAATACAGGAGAACTATTGAAAGATTCCAGATAGGAAAAGACTTCTTTATTTCCATATTCTGGCACTTTGGTTATTGGAAAAGCTTTTAGTTTATCAGGCCACTAATACCATCCAATTGCTTTTCACTTCTCACCTTTGTTAATATTAGTCATCTTTCCGCATCTAATCCTGTCCTGATCTAACTTGGCAACATTGGAACAAAAATAAACCCATGTAAGCAGGGCTTGACCCCTCCCACTTCTATTTGAGCGATAACTTAAAATAAACAGTACTGAAGGGGTACAAGGGAAAAGGAAGTAAAATTGTTAACTCAATAAATTAAGTGCTTTGCAACAATACACAATAACTTAAATATTTCTCAATACTTCCCTTCCCCCAACAAAAATGAAAGTAACACTAGAGGGAAATATGCAACTCAAATGCAACTTCCTAAGAACTGCCTGGTTTAAAAAAGCAGCAGCCTAACAGAGACCTGCATTTTCGAGTTTCCCAAACAAAAAACCTGGCCTACGTGCACGATCTGTCCAGCCCTGACTGACTGCTATTCATCTGAATGAGGATCTGCATCCTCCCTCAGCTGAAGTCCAATTCAACCAATAAAAGTACATTAGAAGAGAGACATCCGATTCAAGGATTTATACAACAGTAGAAATTCTCTGGCATCACTGTGGAGCTCCCCTGCTGGAGTCGCTCCTCATAGTCACTCCTCATCGTCCAGTCCCTCCATTCCCTCAATCATTTAAATATGAAGATCAGCACTTCTTATATTATATTTTCAGGGGCCTCAAATCTCAAGAGCCCCACATTAGCCCTCAGAGGTAGCAAACTCAAACTATCAGTTCAGTTACTACAGTCCCTTTATTGGCCCAAACATTTTTCCTGACACTGCTGTTTCTACTGAATTTGTGACCAATCAGCCCCGTCTCCAATGCCACAGCATTTAACCCGCCACTATAGACGAAACAGCACATTTGTTTGCGCAACAAATTTTTTGTTTACTGTCAAAATAAATCTAATAATCCTTCCTATTCTACACAATAAGAACACCGCATTTGTAGGTCCCCTCTCACTTGGCAGGTTCGAAATACTGCACAGGAAAACTCCAGGAACACCAGGCACAAAATCAGTATTGCTAAAGAAAAGATTCAACTTTATACTTAAACAGATACTTGGCCAATTTAAAGTGCTCCAACACAAAATTATTATTGGAATGTCTCAATTTGATAAATTCTTTATCTTCTACACACAACTATAACAATTCTGCAATATTCGATCAGAGATTTGCAATATTATGTAGGTCTCAGCTCGTCATCACATTCCTTTATTCTTACATACAATCTAATGAACTTGAAAATAAGAAACACTTTAGATACCGTTATGCAGAACAATGTACAACTAAAAGTGTTATTAAAAAACATTAAATAGATGTTGCATAGGTCATAAAAACACATAATTACAGTCCAACTTCCAGCCCCTCCCTATCCCCCCCTCCACACTCTGACCACTGCCCATCCCTCCTTCCACACCTTCGAACCTGTTACCCCCTCCACTGTCATCACCACATCCTCCATGAAGCTCACCACCTGCTCCTTGGACCCTATCCCCACCCCTCTCCTTAAATCCCAGCTGCACCTCCTTGCCCCACTACTCGCCGACATCATCAACCTCTCCCTGTCATCTGGCACTGTTTCTTCACCCCCACCTTGAAGAAACCTTCACTTGACCCATCATAGCTATCCAGCTACCGGCCCATCTCTCAACTCCGTTTTCTGTCTAAGGTCCTTCAGAGAGCCGTTGCCTCCCAGCTTCGCTCTTTCCTCTCCTCCCACTCCCTCCATGAGCCCCTCCAGTTGGGTCTCTGCTGCCCATGTGTTACCAGGGCTCCCTCTGCCTCCTTGTCCTCCTCGACCTCTCCACTGCCTTTGATACTGTGGACCACTCAATCCTCCTCCACCGCCTCTCCTCCCATCTCAATCTTCAAAGTTCTGTCCTTGACTGGTTCAGGTCCGACCTTTCATCACCACCTCCACATTGTCTCAGCAAACGGCTTCTCCTCCAGCCCCTGCACCGTCTAGGGCAACGGTCCTCGGGCTCTGTCCTCGGTCCCCTCCTCTTCACCCTCTACATGCTCCCCCTTGGTGACATCATCCGCAGACATTGGGTAAATTTCCACATGTATGTGGATGACACCCAACTCTATCTCTCTACTTCTACCCTCAATTCCAGGACTATTGGCGCCCTGACGGACTGCCTGTCTGACATCAAGTACTGGACAAGGGACAACTTTCTCCAACTCAACGTCAGCAACAACATCAACAACAAAATTACATTTGTAGAGCGCTTTTCACGTCGGGAGGATGTCCCAAAGCGCTGAAAAGTCAGGTGTTGGGGCCCAAGCATTGGGGAGGCGTGGTGTAAGGGTGAGGGAAACCAGAGAGGTGGGAGGGAGACCAAAGGCACGGGCGAAGAGAAGGGTCTTGAGACCAGCCTTGAAGGAGGCAAGGGAGGAAGCGAGGCGAAGAGATCATGGGATGGAGTTCCAGAGTGTGGGGGCAGAGAGGCTGAAAATCCGGCCACCGATGGTAGGGGAGGTCGGGCGGGAGACATGGAGCAGACGATGAACGGAGGGAGCGGGCAGGTTAGTAGCAAGATCGAGGCCCTCCTGGTTGGCTCGCGCCAACGCCTCCACACCTCGGGCGCTGGCAGCATCAGCCTCCACAGCTGCACACTCAACCTCACTAAGCCAGTCAGGAATCTGGGTGTCTCGTTTGACCCTGAACTGTCCTTTCTCCCCCACATCCGGCACTGCCTACCAGCACCTCCGCAACATTGCCAGACTTTACCACTGCCTCACCCCTCAGGCTGCCGAAACCCTCACTCACGCATTCTTCACCTCAAGGCTCAATTACGGAAACTCCCTCCTCATCGGCCTTCCCAACTCTTCCCTTCACATCCAAAACTCTGCAGCTCGTGTACTCTCACGCACCAGGTTCCGTGACCCCATCACTCCCACCTTCACCCGAGTCCACTGGCTCCCCATCCCCCAGAGGATCGAGTTCAAGATCCTCGTCCTCACCTTCAACACCATCCATGGCCTTACCCCCTCCTACCTCCCTGACCTGCTGACTCCCTACCAACCAGCCCACTCCCTCCGTTCAGTGTGCTCCGGTCCGCTCCGTGTCTCCCGTCCGATCCACCCTCCATCCCACAGTCCCTTTGCCTCCTTCCTTGCCTCCTTCAAGGACGGTCTCAAGACCCTCCTCTTCGGCCGTGCCTTTGGTCTTCCTCCCACCTCTCTGCCTTCCCTCAGCCCCACACCACCCCTCCCTCATGCTCGGGTCCTGACCCCTGAATGACCAGCGCCTTGGGACGTCCTCGCGACGTGAAAGGCGCTCTATAAATATAATGTTGTCGTTGTTGTGGTGGTGACCCCCCCCCCCTGCTGAGCATGCACATTTACTGGCAACGAACTGATCGCAGACATTACGGTGACAACGAAGCTGCAGCCGGACAGCGAAAAGGGAGCGAGATTCGGCAGGTTAAGGAGGATAGGAGTAAATCAATCCTAAATTATGGCGGATAATCTTTGATAAGATTTGTGCCAAAAACTGCGAAAGCTCAGGAAGCAAAAGAGGACCTGTCAATCACAGGTCCAAGTGCTGCTGTGCTGCAGTGGCTGCTGTACCCCACCCTCACCCTCACACACACACCCTCTCACACCCCCACACACACCCACACGCACACACCCTCACACACACACACACACACCCACCCCCCCACACCCACCCCCACCCCCACCCCCACGCACACCCTCACGCACACCCCCACGCACACCCCCCCCCACGCACACCCCCCCACGCACACCCCCCCCCACGCACACCCCCCCCCACGCACACCCCCCCCACGCGCACACCCCCCCACGCGCACCCCCCCACGCGCGCACCCCCCCCACGCGCACCCCCCCCACGCGCACACCCCCTCACACACACACCCCCACACACACACACACCCCCTCACACACACACACCCCCTCACACACACACACACCCTCATCCTCATCCACCCTCACCCACCCTCACACACACACACCCTCTCACACCCCCTCACACACACACACCCTCTCACACCCCCTCACACACACACACCCTCACACCCACACACCCCCACCCCCTCACACACCCCCTCACACACACCCCCTCACACAGCGCGCAACAGAGCTCAGGCCGCGCCTGTCCCTTTTGCAGCAAACGACGCCCCGACACCACCTCCTAACGTGGAACTCGCCCACATTTAAACGCGCATATTTTTTTCAAAAAAATATAAATATAGACGAAATTTTTTTTTAAAAAAAAACTCGAGAAAAGCTATTCCCCCCCACACCCCCCACCCACCCACCACCGTGAAAACACGGACATTAAATTGTGCGAAAAAGATAGCAACGTCGCTGACGCGAGTCCGGGCTGCAAAGGGCACATTTAACAACAACAGCAACAAAAACCCCAAACCCCCCCCACACAACATGGAATAAAATAACAAACCTCCGGAGAGGCTCTTCTCCTCACCGCGTCCCCGGTGGGGAGGGAGGAAGGTGTGAGGGGTTTGTCCTTTTTTTTTTAAAAGCCCCCCCACCCCCTCCCCGGTTAACACACACATTAACGTATTAAACACACACTCGAGCAGCCCCGCGGGCCGCGCCGGGCCGCGCGGGCCGCACCCCCCTCCCCGCCTTACCTGGCTTGGCTGGTCTGGGCGGGGGCCGATTGGACATGGCGGGGGCTGTTCGCTGTTTCCTTGTAGTGATAATCCGGAGATGTCCAGCCCTCGGTGTCTCTGGCGCGGGGCCGGCAATGTCCGGCTCGGGCTCGGGCACTGCGGGTGTGGGAGCGGCGCTGATGACACTCAACCCCTCCTCTCCCGCTCCGCTCGGCAGCGATTGAGGAAGTCTCCCGACGAGGCCCCGTGACCAGGAACCGGAGCCCGAGCTGTCACTCACTCACCCGGCCCCGCCCCCCCCCCCCACAGCGGCTCGGTCACCATCGTCGGCGTCGTCACCGCGCGTGCGCCAACCATCCGCGTCAGGCACCCGGCCGCCGCACTCACGCACGCCGAGCATGCGCGCAGCCACACCACAACGTTCCACTGCCCCCCCGCTCCCACCCGAACCCCCAACCCGGTGGAGCT
Source organism: Callorhinchus milii (assembly GCF_018977255.1). NCBI lineage: Eukaryota > Metazoa > Chordata > Chondrichthyes > Chimaeriformes > Callorhinchidae > Callorhinchus > Callorhinchus milii. The sequence continues at coordinate 98,007,991 of NW_024704742.1, forward strand.
CCACGCAGGCGCCTCCCCACCGCCCCGCTTTCGCCCGCGCTGCCCCGCACCAGCTGCATGCCGGGAACGGGTGGCGAAGCGGACCCGAGGGCGTCATGTCAGGTCTTGCAGGCTGCGCAGTGCACACTCTGCGCACACTGCCAGCAGGTGAACAAGTGAGTCTGTGGCCACAGGTAAACAACAGTGCATTACAGTGCACCCCGGGGGACAGTGTGTGGTCAGGTAAACACAGTGCATTACAGTGCACCCGGGGGACAGTGTGTGGTCAGCTAAACACAGTGCATTACAGTGCACCCGGGGGACAGTGTGTGGTCAGCTAAACACAGTGCATTACAGTGCACCCAGGGGACAGTGTGTGGTCAGCTAAACACAGTGCATTACAGTGCACCCAGGGACAGTGTGTGGTCAGCTAAACACAGTGCATTACAGTGCACCCAGGGACAGTGTGTGGTCAGCTAAACACAGTGCATTACAGTGCACCCAGGGGACAGTGTGTGGTCAGCTAAACACAGTGCATTACAGTGCACCCGGGGGACAGTGTGTGGTCAGCTAAACACAGTGCATTACAGTGCACCCAGGGGACAGTGTGTGGTCAGGTAAACACAGTGCATTACAGTGCACCCGGGGGACAGTGTGTGGTCAGGTAAACACAGTGCATTACAGTGCACCCAGGGACAGTGTGTGGTCAGCTAAACACAGTGCATTACAGTGCACCCAGGGGACAGTGTGTGGTCAGGTAAACACAGTGCATTACAGTGCAACCGGGGGACAGTGTGTGGTCAGCTAAACACAGTGCATTACAGTGCACCCGGGGGACAGTGTGTGGTCAGCTAAACACAGTGCATTACAGTGCACCCAGGGAAAAATCTATGATCGGGTAAATAATAGGTATATATATTATACACAAGGGAGGGTTTGTGATCAGATTAACAGTAATGCATTATACTGTATCTTGGAGAGATAGCGAGTCATTCAGTAAGTGTTTGTATGTTAATGAGAAAATCATGTTACATGTTGGAGAATAGCTAATATGGTGATACATTTAATAATTTCATATTACATTATGCATTTTTTAAAACTATCTGCACGTATTCCTTTTAATTTTACAGAACCATGAAATCCTATCATTTGGATTTAATTTTGCTGTTTTATATACAAAAAAACTGCTCTTAATGAACTGCGACTAACCAAAATCAACCCAAATTGTAACCAAGGTAATCTTAGAAGAACTGGAACAGAGAGGACACCATATTATGTTTATTTTATTAAGATCTAGTTCAACCTAATTTAATTTTAATATAAAAAAATCTTTTGATCTGCAACAGTGTCTAGATTAAGATCCAATCTGTTGGGCTGATCCAGTCCATGAACAACATATAATTTCTATCCGTCACAACTGCATCGGCACAATGACAACGGTATTGAATGAAGCGTATAATCCTAAATACAAATAAAGCCTTCACTTCTCATCATTGAATTAATATTATTATCCTTGCCTTTGTTATGGCATCTTTGATATAGGGAGACCACCTCAAAGCACTTCACGGGATTTATTGTAAAATGTATTGCCTGTGTATTTTATAGGAGAATGCTGTTGTCAATTTGGGCACAATAATGTCCCGTAAACTACCAGGAAATAAATGGCCTATTTTATCTGAAGAATTACTAGCCAGGACATGGGAGAAACTTCTATTTTCAAATAATGCCATGGAATGTTTCGGTTTAACAACTCAAAATAAGCGCCTCCAACAATACTGAAAACAGAAGAGTGTCCTGGTGTCCTCACCAACAATCCCCCCCAATAAAATCAGTTATTCACTCCATGGCTCATTTGTGGGATATTGCTCTGCACAGATTGACTGCCACCTTCAATTAAACTCTTCACCGAATAACTATTTAATTCTCCCTTGAAGTTTCCTACCAAGGTAGTTTCTTCCACAGATTTACCATTCTGTGTCATTTTTTTCAATCATATTAAATATAGGAGGATTTAACTATTCTATGCTCTAAGCTTACATTTATTTATTTATTTATTTATTTATTAAAGTCTCCCTTGAGCTTTATTTTTCATATTGTAGAAAGGATTTATTAATTACATAATTACCAGTCATTGGTTTTAATTACCCAATTATGAGCACTTGTAATTTCCTATGGACAGAGGATTTCAACCATAGCACATTATACATCTGTTTACACACAAACTTAATCGATCCCAATGTCCATGTACAAAAAGAGAAGATGTTTTTTTTTTAAAAAATGCTCTGAAGAAGTTGAATGTCAATGTGCCTCTTTGGGATTCCAAAGTGCTCAAATGATTCTCATTAGATAAAGGTTCACTACAACTAGACAGTGTACAGAATTGACAACATTGTTATTCTGTTAGGAAGTTAACACAGAGCTGCAGATTCCGACTTTGTCTAGTACATCCTGCAGAAGTATCGTCACTTGAATTCACAGAATATTTATTTATTTTGTTTCAGGTCACAGCAGAACCTGAGTACATGGTTTTTCACAGTGGTGTAAACAAAATAAAATGAAACACTACATTGTTGGAATTGGTGGGTGAGTGTCAATGTGTTCAAAGTAGTGTTGTTTACTCTGTGTGCTATTTGCTTCAGGTAACTGGTGAGATAATGGGACTGTCAAAATATAATGGAAATATTGACAACATAGAAACAATGCATTGGGAATGAAGATTGTTTTGAAGGAATTTTAGATTACAGTCTGTTTCCTTAATGGAGCTATTGGTTGATTTTGCAATGATTTCTGACGGGATTTCAGACTTTGGGACACACTTTGTGGAAGCACTGCTCCAAATCAATCTGTGAGGTTCCCTCAAGACAGCACCCATTGTGCCATCTTGATGGAACCAGGGTTATTGTGAAAGTAAGTCAGCAGCAACCATACTTGTTGACTAAACGTTAATTAAAACAAATACACAAAACAAACTAACCATATAATCATAGAATTATACAGCACAGAAGGAGGCCATTCAGCCCATCGCGTCTGTGGCGGCTCTTTGAAAAGAGCTATCCAAATGAAACCCACTCCCCCGCTCTCTCCCCATAGCCCTGCAAACTTGTCCTCCCCAAATAATTATCTCCTTCTCTCTTAAAAGTTGTTATCGAATCGGCTTCCACCATCCTTTCAGCAATGCATTCCACATCCGAATAACTCTCTGTGAAAAAAGATTCTCCTCACCTCCCCTCTGTTTCTTTTAACAACTATTATAAATCGGTGTCCTCTGGTTACCGACCCACCCACCCGTGGAAATAGTTTCTCTTTGTTTAGCCTATCGAATCCCCTCATAATTCTGAAAACTTCTATTAAGTTTCCTCTTAACCTTCTCGGCTCCAAGGAGAATAATCCTAGCTTCTCTAGTCTCTCCTGATAACTGAAGTCCCTCATTCCTGGTACCATCCTGGTAAATCTCCTTTGCACAGCCTTGACATCCTTACTAAAGTGTGTTGCCCAGAACTGTACACAGTTCTAGCTGAGGTCTAACCAGTGTTTTATAACGATCCATCATAATTTCCTGATTTTTGTATTCTTTGCCCTTATTTATAAAGCCTAATATCCCGTATGCTTTTTTAACAGCTTTATCTACCTGTCCTGCCACCTTCAAAGATTTACTTATACGAACCCCCAGGCTTCTGTTCCTTCACCCCCTTTAAGATTGTACCATCTAACTTATATTGCCAGCTTAACCACGAATAAAGGGCAACCACAGTAAGCTTTATCTGTGGGCACTCCTTACTGTGAGGACATGGCTGACCTTGGGAGGAAAAGTGTTCCTTTCAGACTAGAGCAGTGGTGGCCAACCTGTGGCCCTTGGCCCCCTCCTCAAACATTTGTACAAGTCTAAGTAAGTCTGTGTTCGATTAATAGTGTTTTTAGTTTTTTCTTGATTGAATATTTCTTGATTTATGGCGTAATTCAAGAAATATTCAATCAAGAAAATGTATTTTGTTGGCCACCTATCCAAGTAGCCCATCACTGCTGTAGAGGGATCTGTGCCAGCCACTGCTCAGCCAACCCCTTCTCGCACCTTCCCTGAACCGTTTGCCACTTGCCATGTGGCTCTTCCAAATCCTTCGCAGAAGCAAGCTTCCCATCCACAGATCGAACCCAAAATTGTCCTTACTCTTCGAGGCCTGAGCAGCTGTTCAGAGCTTCATTTGGTATCGCTCAATGAGTGGCTTCATTTTATTGTAATAAAACACAATCATTGCAAACTTTGCAAATGCCCTTTGTTTTTCATGCACGTGTGAACATTTGTCCCATCTTTTCTAATATAGTATGACAAACGGTGGAAAATCTACACTTGCACAACGACTTGCACAAGCACTTCCAAACAGCTTTGTATTGTACCAAGATACATTTTTCAAGGTAATGCCATCAAAATTATCTTAAAAATAGTTTTATTTAATATTTTAATATGTTTGTCTGATCTTACTTTAAATGCATATCAACCAAAAGTTAAGATTAATCGCATTCTCGCCCCGAATCAGAAGATTGTGGGTTCAAGCCTCATGCATGGACTTGGAACTCACATAATCTAAGATAACACTCCATTGCAGTGCTGAGGGTATTGTCTTTCAGATGAGCTGTTTAACCGAGGCCCCATCTGCCTGTTCAGGTGGATGTCAAGTATCCCATGGCACTATTTGATAAGAGAACTGAGTTTCTCTCAATGTCCAGAGCAACAATCCCCAAATAAAGTTGATCACTCACATCACTGTGAGGCATTGTTGTATACAAAATTGGCTATAACCCACAAAAACACATTCACTGCATTTCATAATATATACTATGAAGCATTTTGTGACGTCCTCCCGATGTGAAAGGCGTTATACCAAATATAAGCATTGTTATTGTTATTATTATGCTTGTTTTTAATTCAGGCCGAGAATGAGATAGAAATTGGAGAGGATGGTTTTCAACAATATGATGGTAAGTCTCCTGAACAATTTTTTTTGTGTGTATTTGTTTCTTTTGGTGGGATGTCCACAGTATTAAACCAGGTGTCACCCTGTCTCAGATGGTTGCACTCTTGCCTCTGAGGTTATGGGTTCAAGCCCCATGTCGGAACTTTAAATTCGCATTCTGGACTGAAACCCCAATACAGTGTTGGGGGTGTGCTGTATTGTTGGAAGTGCTGTGTTCCAGATGGAATGTTAAACTCGGAGAACTATGGAAATCCTCCTTCCAAATTAAAACGAATTTTAAGAAATTTCCACAATTTTGTCCAAACTTAAATTTTAAGATCAAACAAAGCGTATTAGAGCTAATACAAGATAGAGGAGATTGGTTTTCTGATGGCTGTGCTACTTACACCACAATTGTGCCACATTGCATGCTGTAAATTTATGAAATTAATGCATGCATTTCTTTTATAAAACAATGACTGCTGTCTGACACCCGCTGTTTTATTAATGTCCTTTAGTCATCTCTGCCTTGGATATGAAATTAATGATGAATGTTATTTACTCCTGGATGAAGAATCCAACTGCTGTACCTGGTGAACAAGCAGCATCGATTGCAGCAGAGAAAAAATACGTTAACATCCTTATAGTGGATGGTTTTCTCCTTTACAATTATAAGTATGTATTCCATTATTCCATGCATCTTTTTAAAAAGCGTTTGGTAGTAAGACGTTTCCATTTTCAGTGCCCAGTGCTCACATTCAGGCTGTTTCAGGTCAAGTATAGAAAATGTTAGATATAAAATAAAACGTATCCCTTGTCAGCACCAACAATCTACCTCAATTATCAGCACTTCCCATGATACAAGTAGGACGTTTCCATTTCCCACCCCTGTTATTCTTGTGCCTTTATTCATTTTCCACACCTGTTATCTTGTCTGCAGGACCTAAATAATTTAGATGCAAATTATTTGTAATTTCATGCTGTAGGCCTGTTCCCAATCTACATTGGGTTGATATATTTCACCTAACAGCCTTCTTTCTACTGCATTTACGCTGCCTTATTTATACATACAGCCATAAATTGTATAGTTAATTCACTTTACAGTATATTCTCTGAAGCACTTTGAGACGTCTCAAAGGCATGGTAATGCGCTATATCAAATGCAAGCATTATTAATTATTATTTTTCCACTTTGATAATAATCATTACATTTGATATGCTATCTTGTCACATTGTCGAAACATCTCAAAGTGCTTCACACTATTTTACTGTCAAGTGTAGTGACTGTTTCTAGGCAAATTTGTTTTTGACCCCCAGGGTGTATTTGCCAAGGATTCAAATTCTGGTCTGTGCTGCAATTAATTGAGCTTCATAGGGAGTCTATATTACCTGTGACGCCCCCTACAGTTGAGTAGCCTGCCAGCACCCACTGCACTCGCTCACACACGAGCAATAATCACTTGGAGAGTTCCAGCGGGCAACCAGTGTCTGTGGAACTGCACCCCAGCCATAAGGAGGCCAGGGAGCAGAAGCAGAGTAATAATGCCAATGGAAAGAATAATAAGGAGAAATAATTTGCCATGGTAACTTAAAATAAAAGATAGTCACATAATTAATAGCATTAAAAATAAGGTTCACTCAAAGTTCCAGTGTAGTCCAACCAAAGACGAGTTAGTGCTCTGCTGATCCATGCACAGATTATCAATCTGACAATGAGGATCTGCTCTTATTAAAATTTGCTGTTTTTCACTATGCAAAATTCAGTGCTGTTTACTATCATCATTGGAATGAAATGCTACTCTTGATTTTGTTTGGTCAGTCGGGTGTCTGACACATGCGGAAACTCATCCCCATTCTTAAGACTATCTAAACTAAACAGAGCTCCATGCATGCTACCTACAACGTGGAAATTCCTTTGTTTGGAAGGAAATGCACACTATCTTTTCAGAGGGATGCAGCCTGTCTACCTAATTTCGGAGAGCATTAGTCGTAGGTTGGCAAGAATCAAGGCTTTAGGACCCCAAAAGGTGCATGGGGTATTGCTGGAGTCCAGTAAAGACCACCCTGACCATCGGGGCATTGGTTTGCAGGGTTAACAGGTGCTGAGTGGGAAGAATCCCTGTTCACAGTGACTCTAGTCATGGCCATAAAATATGCTGTCATTACTCACAATTTACTCTGCAGAGCTTATTAACAAATTTAGGTGTATAGCAGAATACAAAGACAGAATATCTATAAATTATTTGAAAGGGAATTAGCCAGATGCTTGAAAAGAGAAGAATATTACAGAGAGTGATGGTGATGGGTAGAATGGGGACTAGATTAAGTAAAGAAAGCTATCAGTATTGATTCTGCTCTGTAATGTTCTTTGATTTTGTGTCATATAGATTACAGATATTTTAGTGTTCATTTAATTTGATACCAGAATACCACATAACTACAACATTGATAGGCATGATTGAATATCTAATGTTTTGTACTGTACTTAACATTCTTGCAATATGTTTCTAGGCCTCTGAATGATGTTTTTAATATCCGCTATTATCTCTCTGTTCCATATGAAGAATGCAAGAGGCGAAGGAGGTAAGGACTTTCAAAATGCTTTTTAGATACACTATCGTTCTGTCTCCCACCAACGTCCTAGTGGGGAAAAGTGTATTGCCTTACACATCACTTAGATTCCAGTTTGTACTGATAGCAGAACACAGCCAGGCAGCAATAATATACTACAGTTGGCCTCATTGCCCCTTATAGAGAGGAAAATTCAGCCAGCGTCCCCTTCTGATTACTATCAAGTGACCCCTGATACATAGCATGTGTACCTAGATTTGGATGTTGAATGAGAACAGGATCAGGCTCAGCTATGATTCTCTTGCCTTGCAATAGACGTCTTAACACCTCCCAGTATATTTTGGCTAAAATCAAGGAGAGACTTGGCAAGTATGGACTTGATCTTGAACTTAATACGGTGGATTGATCTATCACCATGAAGCCGTGAGGAAATGAAATCCAGGCTTCCGTTGTCTTTTTCTGGTTTGCAGCCCAGATTTGGGAATGTAGGATTGTGAGTTGGTTTAATGTTGGTTACAGTTGGCGCAAGTCACACTCTCTGAAACAGAACTTGGCTAATTTGGAATGAGGATTGAGAGGGGTTAGCTTTGCTCACCATTTGAAACAAACAGTCGCCCAACACTCTGTCTGGGCTCACTTAGGAGAAATGTCCACTTGAGTGAAATGTTCAGAAGTGGTGGGTGGCAATGGAGCTGGATCCCAGTCATATTTGGTGCCTCTGGGAGAAAAAGAGGAGACAAATTGGCCAATAAGATTTGGCAAATGATATAAAACTATTAACAAAATCTTTTTACTCTTGACTAGTACAAGAATTTACACTCCTCCTGATCCACCTGGATTCTTTGACAGGCATGTGTGGCCAATGTACCTCAAAACCAGAAAAGAGATGGAAGAGAACGAGCAAGACTTAAGTAACTATCTTTCGCTTTTGTTTTCTCCTCGTTTCTTCCAAATCTTAGTCAAGATGTCACAGATTTAAATTCCGAAGATTATATTTTTTCTACCTTTGAGGTTAAAAAGCCATATTATCGGGTCTAACAGCTTCCCGACCTTTTGGCTGAGATCAACTAGAGATTTGGCAAGCATGGACTAGATCTTGAAGTTGATACAGTGAAGCCGGGAGGAAACGGAATCCGGGCCGGCACTGTCTTTTGGTGGTTTGGTTTCCAGTCCCAGCCTTGAGATATTGTGTTTGTTTTCTGCCGCTAAATTATGAAAGAAACATGAGAAAAACAGGTTATTATTACAGCTATTGAAATATGGAATTGTTTGGGTGTTGCTGGTCATTTTATAATCTAAAGGATATGTCTATATTTAAGACTGAATTGTTTTGCCTGTTAATCAGTGCTCAAAGAACTCATTTGAAGAAACGACTCCTCGGAGATTTTGCAGAAGCCAGCAACAACTTTCCCATTGTTGATCTACTGTCACATGTTCATGTTGAATATACAACCCAAATTTAAATCTATCCTTGTGAAAAAAATCTTACGTCTGATTCAACTGGTTATCAGCTGGAGCAACAGAAAAGTGCGGGCGCGCTGTTTTCCGTGGAATCTGCTACAAACCCACTATAAATGTAGTTTCTGGCCCACAGGCCTCCCGGCTGTTTACCTGACGTCACTGTGGGAGGGACGGCTCCAGACACGTTTGCGCAGTGCGGCCAAAGCAGCAATTGGGCTTCACTCGGAGGCCCTGCTGTTGTGATTGTCTATGTGTTTGTGTGTGTTTCTGAGTGTGTATGATTGTCTGTGTGTATATCTCTCCATATGCATTTGGAGTGTCTTTGTGTGTGTGTGGATGTGTGTGTCTCTCTCTGAGTGTCTGTGTGAGTATGTCTGTGTCTCCCTCTACTCTGTGTTTGTGGGTGTGCCTGTGTGTCTCTCTGTATGTGTTTGTGAGTGTTTCTATGTGAGTGTGCGTCTCTCTCAGAGAGTGTCTCTCTGTGTCTGTGAGTGCGTGTCTGAGTGTGTGTCTTTCTCTGTGTATGTGTGTCTCTCTGTGTCTGTCTCTCTCTCTCTCTCTCTGTGTCTCTGAGTGTGTGTGTCTCTCTCTAAGTCTGTGTGTGTTGCTCTCTCTGTGTCTCTGAGTGTACTCTGTATTCGCAGCAGTACAAAGACATACGGCTGTACATGAGGAAGTGACTTGAAGAAACAGAACTAACCAATCCACGTGTTATTTTTTTCCTTAGTTTACCTGGATGGAACAAACTCTCCAGACAAGTTATTTATTCGAGTGCATGACGATATTTTGAGGGAAATTCACAAACTTCAAGGTCAGTCTTCTTTGTTCATTTTTTCTGAGAATATAAAGAAGGAAGTGAAATCTTAAGATCTCTAATAACTGCTTGGGGCGTGTTCCTTCCAGCTCCTTTACTGGAGTGACATACCCCAATCTCAAATTCCCACCTCGTTCCTTTGTCCTTTTATAATATTTCTCTGCAAATATTCATCAAACACCCTTTTAAACGTTTAAATAGTCTCATACTCCATAACCAACTGTGGCTAAACATTCTGTGATCCAATAACTCTACACGAGAAAATATCTTCTAACCTCACTTTGCACTGAATGCTGAGGCTCTAGTTCATCTCAATATTGGGGCAGGAAAACATGAAGTGCTTTCCAAAGAGAAACCGAATGGAACAGTTGATCTAGGCTTTTTTCACTCACAGCTCAGCATCTGATTAAGGACACCACTCTACTGGTGGCACCAAATGTGAGGGAAGAATCTCCTAATAAGGTTATATAGAGTGATACAGAATGGAAGCAATCCAACTAGTCTGTGCCAGCATTTGTACTCCTCCGATTGCCTTCACCTATGCCCGCCTATTTTCTTCTCCCTCGTGTATGCATCAGGTTTTCCCTTAAAATTTTCTGCAGCTTTCCTCAAGTTGCTGATGTTGATGCTCTGTAACCTCCCTGAGGTGTCAGCTGCATGTGAGCTAAGACACTGGCTATGTAAATGACGATCTACAGGAGCACGTTACCCCAATTGACTACTGAATAGTAATTTGGAGCAGGAATCTTGAATATATAGAGTCATGCAGCATATTGGTTAGAGTGCTCACCCTGCAAGCGAGAGGACTCGAGTTTGATTCCTGAGCAGGACGAAACCTTAGGTAAGTTTCCTTTCTCCACATTGCCTCTGTTTATCTAGCTGTAAGTAAGAACCGGGTTGTTAGTTGATTGGCAAAGCGCTCACTAGGAGTAATAATCCCTTCTAACTAAATAAATAAATAATAATAATTTGGTCATTAAATCCACGACTGTTTGTTGAACACTGCAGTACGCAATTGGCTGCTGCGTTTCACCCACAAAATATACAGTCAATTAACTTTACAGTATATTCTGTGAAGAGCTTTGAGATGTCTAGAAGACATGATAAGGAGCTATATCAAATGCAAAGGATTATTATTATTAATGTTTTCTGCTTCAATCATAGCTTCAGGCAGCGAGTTCCACATTCTCACTTCCTTCTGCATTAAACAAGTTCCGCTGAAACCATCATACACGCTTTCATTACATCGAGGCTCGACAATGCAAACTCACTGCTTATCGGCCTCCCCAACTCCTCCCTCCATAGGCTGCAAATCATCCAGAACTCTGCAGCCTGTGTCCTCTCCTACACCAGGCACCGTGACCCTATCACCCACATCCTCTCCCAACTCCACTGGCCTCCCATCATACAGAGGATACAGTTCAAGATCCTGGTCCTCACCTTCAAAGCCCTCCATGGTCTTGCTCCCCCCTACTTCTGCGACCTCCTAGCCCCCTACCATCCTGCTCCCTCCCTCCGCTCAGCAGGCTCCGGCCTGCTTCATGTCCCCCACCTCGCCCACCCCACTTTTGGCAGGCAGGCCTTCTGCCACTCTGCCCCCACTCTGGAACTCCATCCTGCAGTCCCTCCGCTTCACCCCCTCCCTTGCCTCCTTCTCGACCCATCTCAAGACCCTCCTCTTCGACCGTGCTTTCAATCTCCCTGCTTCCCCCCCTGCCCTCCACTCTCCCCGACCCCAACCCCCACCTGGGTCCGTAACTCTGTCTCTCCAGCGCCTTGGGAGGTCCGCCTGACATGAAAGACGCTATACAAATTTAATTTTGTTTTTGTCGTTGTTCCTCCTAAATTCCCTTTTAGATACACTACTAGATATTTTATATTGATGCCCTCTAGTCTTGACCTCACCAACAAGTGGAAACGGCTAACAATATTCACCTGATCGAGTCCGTTCATAATTTTAAATAATTCTGTCAGGTCTGTTCACAATTGTCTCCATAGAGAAAAGCTTCAAGCTGTCCACTGTTCCTTGATAACCATATCCACTCATCCCTGGTAATATCTTTGATAATGTATGTTGTACTCTCTCTAATGCCACAATACTTCTCCTATAATGCGGAGACCAGAACTGTACACAACAACAAATTACATTTGTATAAGGTTTTTCACGTCAGGAGGTTGTCCCAAGGCGCTGGACAGTCAGATCGGCACCTGATCTGGTGGTCGCGATCAGAAGGGATGAAGGGTGGGGAGGGTTCAGGTAGGAGAGTGACACAGTACTCCAAATGTGATCTAATAAAAATGGGTCTGTAATATCAATTAAAAAAAGCCAGTTCCTGTGAAACATTGACGGATGTGGTTCATTGAATGAAGCCATTTACAAAGAGTATTGTATTGAGTGAAACACTTTGAGGTGTCTTGACTTGAAAGATGTTAAACCAAATGTAAGGATTCTTATTATGTATGAGCTGTGTATAGTAAAGCTCACCTGCTCTTAATTTTTCTCGACTTGTGGAAAAACCTTGGTTACATTCCAAACCTGTTGAAAGGGTGTCAAATGCAATAAACCACTTTAAAATTCAGGCACATTTTAATGTTACCACATATGAGCTGGCCTACAGGATAAATGGTTCTATAACAACAAAAGACCCAACACCCTACACACACAAAACCACAATGGCATTCAATTACGGAACTGAATTTTGCTGGAAAATCTAGAAGTTGTAATGAAATTGCTCCCTCTTGGTGATGTCATCCACAGACATGGAGTTAACTTCCATATATCTGCAGATAATACCCAAATCTACTTTTCCACTTCTACTCTTGTTTCCAGGTCCACTGATGTTCCTTCCACTTCTCTGTCAGACATCAAGGCCTGGATAAGTCCAAATTTCCTTCAACAACCTCTCTAGCCTCTCTCTCAGACTCTCCAAACCAGTTTGAGAGGTTGGCTTTGACACAAGTGGCTACTGAAATGATAAAAATCAAAAGGGAACTTCGTAAATGAAGAGAAACACTATTAAAGGCCACAGCAAATAACAGGCTATAGAGATTGAGTAGATAGTTCCAGTGAAGGAGCTTACATCAGCATAGACTGAATGGGTTGAATGATTTTGTGTGCTACATTTCTATGATTCTATCAATAATAACCAGCCCTAGTAGAGTAGCGCAAAGAATAATATTTAATCTATGTTATCCATCACACCAGTACAACAAAGTGAACTTTCATCTGCAGTGTGTTTTGTTAAGTAACAAAAAACGGTCCATATATCCCTGGAATTCCAGTTGATATTAGTGCTGCTTCCTCTGTTATTCGGTGACTTTAAAACCAACTTTAAAATGCATTGATTTGGCAGTCATACTTTATCATGTGTGGATAAAGGCCAGCACACAATTTCAATATCTGGTGCTCAACCAGGCAGAACTTGGGTTATGTCTTTGCACGGAATGTCGTTTTCTCCTCCAAAACTAATAATGTTTTTTATCCAACCTAAGATTTACTGTTAAATGAACCTAATTTTCACTTGTTCATTCACCTATTACTAGACGGCTGTAATGGTGGATCTAACCAAACAACAATGAAACAAGGTGCTGGAAGCCCATGAAAGAACACAAACAGCAGCGAACTGCCTGTGAACAAGGAGGGTCAGTGGAAAACTAAAGACGCCACTGAAAAGTAGAATAATGATGCGGTATAACCATCCAAATTGGACTTAAAACTTAAAGGAATGTCCCATTAAATAATATAAGCTATTTAAGTTTGATAGTGGAATAGTAATAGTTTCAGATGGCAAGAGTAGATAATTTGTTCATCTAGCCTACCCATCTAACTTCCCAATTGGTTCCATTGAAACATTTATCTCATCATCTATAGTGCCTTAATTATCATGTCAAAATGTCTCAAAGTACTTCACGTGATAATATGAAGGGTACTACTAATTCATTATGTAGGCAAATGGAGCAATCAAACTGCACTGACAGACAGCAGTGCATTAACTACAAATTATTTTTTTGCGTGAATTTGCATGAGAAATGACTAATAATATAACACTAATCCTTGTATTTGGTATAGTGCCATGTCATCAAGACATATCAAAGTGCTGCACAGGATTTACTGAAAGATGTAGTGACTGTCTTTTGTAGGTGAAAGTGGAGCCAGTTTGCACACAGCAGTGTCCCACAAACTGCCATGGAGTGAATGACCAATTTTATTTGGGGGATAGTTGGCCAGGATACTGTGAGAAGTTCCTTCTCTATTTGAATAGTTCCATGAGATCTTTAACGTCCACCTGAACAGACACTGGACCTCAGTTTAATGTCTCATCCGAACACCTGTACCTCCAACAAAGGCACTCCCTGAGCACTGAATTAGACAGTCAGACTAGCATTTGTGAGTTCAAATCCTAAAATGGGGCTGAACCAGGCTCACACCTATATGGATATTGTGAAACTACTGCATATCTAATTTTAAAAGGAAAGGTATGTTTGAACTTTTAGATCCAAGCCTAGATCCAGATTTAATTCTAGACCTAGTCCCAGATTTAGATTCCAGCTCCAGCTCCTTTGTCACATGTAGTACCCAAATCTCTGAACACTTGTCAAATATCTTGAGTGTCACACAAATTGTCAATCAGTATCTGAAAGTATACTTCAAGGTAAGTTGTAATTGTAAACTGTAATCCCTACGCCTCAGCCCAGCTTCTAGTCAGCTCTGGGAAACACTTTGAGATGTCTTCCTGATGTGAAAGGCACTATATAAATGAAAAAAATGTTATAACAATACAATACAAATTTACATTTATAGAGCGCCTTTCACATTGGGAGGGCATCCTAAAGTACTTGCCACCACTGGCTGGGCATTTGAGCTGGCGGTGGGAGGAGAAAGATGACTGAAAGCATGGTCAAAGAGATGTGTCCTCAGCCTGGAGTGTTGTTACAATAAATCCTTCATTGAATGTATAGAATCACAAGTTAAAAGCAAATTGTCTTTTTATCTCAAACTTACCCATGTATAAAACAGCAGTTATTCTATAATCTGTACTTTGAGGGTTTCTTGGGGGGGGTCAGCCAGGTGTCTGGTACATGCGGAAACGTATCACCAAGCTTAAGAGTATCCAAACCAAACTGAGAATTCCATATATCCCACCGAGACCTGGAAATTCCCATTATGGAATGGAATAGGCTCTCTCTCCCCGGAGGGATGTTACCTAATTCCGGAAAGTATTAGGCACAGGTTTGCAAGAGCCAAGGCTTGGGGACCCCAGAGTGTGCGTTGGGGTAACCGCTGGAGTCTAACCGGGTAGGTACTGGCAAACCACTAAATAACTCATGTTACAAGGAAAGGCATATGAGCGTTGTTTTAAATGTATGTTGTAGAAAATGGCATAATTGTATTTATATATTTGTGGCGAGTAAATATAACCAATACACTGGTGTTGTTTGCAATGATTATTTGAATTGAGCCCCTTTTTTAAAAAAAAACAGTGAAGATAGTCCAATCTAAAATCTTCTCTCCAGAGTGGATCTGACACCATCCATTGGGGGTCGTTGTGTGGCCTCCAGTCCATTGGGGGTCGCTGTGTGGCCTCCAGTCCATTGGGGGTCGCTGTGTGGCCTCC